>NC_068913.1:10000000-12500000 GCF_023091745.1 Budorcas taxicolor
GTCATTTGCTTTTATGTGTGTGTATGTGACTTAGAGAAGGCAGTGGCACCCCACTCCAGTACTCTTGCCTGGAAAATCGCATGGCCAGAGGAGCCTGGAAGGCTGCAGTCCATGGGGTTGCTGAGGGTTGAACACGACTGAGCAACTTCACTTTCACTTTTCACTTTCATGCATTGGAGAAGGAGATGGCAACCCACTCCAGTGTTCTTGCCTGGAGAATCCCAGGGACTGGGGAGCCTGGTGGGCTGCTGTCTGTGGGGTTGCAGAGTTGGACACGACTGACGTGACTTAGCAGCAGCAGTGTGTATGTGACTAGTCTGTTCTTAACCTTTGTCAGTTTTTCCATTGGAATAGTACTTTTTCTTATTATTTCAAGAGCTAATTCTTTTTCTAGGGGCAGCCATGTTTACAGCCATATTTGTGTAGCAAATAATTTTTTCCAGTCTGTCATTTTTCCTTCAAATCTATATAATTTTTGTTATATGAAGACTTTTATTCATTTTCAAGGAATCATATCCATCAATCCTTTTATGGTTTCCATATTGGAATCATGCTTATAGAAGTTTTACCTACACTATATAAGAAAAAGGTTGTCTTATTTTCCTCTGATAACTTCATTTTTACATTTATATTTTTTAGTTATATGAAATTTATTTTAATATAAGGTTTGAGGCAGGAACCCAGCTATTTAAAATTGCTTTTCATTTGTCTCAATCGCATTTATTGAATAATCCATCTTTTCCTCACTCATTTGAAAGGCCACTGTTATCCTAAATTAATTTTCAGTACATAGTCTGGACTATATCTTGGTGATATTACATTGATTTGTCTTTTTCTACTGGTGTCAATACCACTCTTTTAATTACCAAAACATGCTGATACATTTATCATACATATCTTCCAATGAATATTAGAATTTCTTTTTCAAAATACAAAATATTTCACACGGAAATTTTGACTGGAATATCATTGAATTTAGAAATTGACTAGGAAGGATTAAGAATATTGAAGTCTTTCTGTTCAAAACAAAACTAAGTTATCTTTCCAATTATTTGTCTTCTTCTTTGTTAGTCACTTATATTAGTTTTTCTCAAGTAGGTACTATGGATTTCTTATTTACACCCTGATAGTCTATGCCTCCTTTCTTGATAGCTTGATTGTGCTTTGTATTCAGCCGTCTTTTTTGTCTTTTAATATTGGTATGTAAAAAAATGTTTTAGTCTACATACGAAATTTAATAAACAGTAGACCACAGTGTGTGTCTTTGGACAAGTTACTTGCGCAGACTTTCTCATCTTTAAGGTAATAGTTGTAACTGCTTCTTAAAAGTTGTTTCAAGTTTAAATGAGATGACTTTTAATTAGCACATTGTAGTTCTCAGCAAATGTTAATTGCTGTTATGATGATTTTTAGTTTTTGACAGGTTTCTCTCTGCATTTTCTTAGTGTTTCCAGCAGTGTCTTTCATTTGATTTTTCTATAATTTCCAAATATTTATTCCTTTACCCCTTTATAAATATTTTGTTTTCTTTTTCAAGTCAGGTAAGATTTCGAAGTACCTTTCTGAAAACCAGTTTAATCAGGGAAAATGTGTCCTGGATCATTACCATTTTCAATTGTCTTTGACCTCTCGATCAAAATATCAGCTGTCTCCTAATGTGAATGAATTTGGGGAATTAACTAGTGAAGAATGAATGATATAATAGGCGTTGTTTATTTCTTTGAGAAGCTTTTGGGAGACATGGTTTGTAAGCAAGTATGCTGTCCAGAATGCCCCAGTTAAAAGCCGAAGTCAACATCAGCTTATTAAAAGGAGACTCTTGTTTCTTAGTGTATCTCCTCTCCCTCAGGAGTGCTGGTAAATCTTATTAACTAAGAGGATTAACCAAAAATAATTATATTGAGTGCATAAGATGTTATAAAAATGATTTCTATTATTGTTTTCTGAAAGTAAAATGTTTTGGGGGAAAATGATGAATTCAGATTGATTCTAGTAGCCATCAATCCCGAGACAGGGATTTGTTGAGAGAGTCAGCGAAATATTATTTTGTCTCCAATAAAAATCTTCCATGTGTTATACATTCTGTCGTGCTTAAAGTGAATTTTAAGTGAGTAATGCAGTTGCATTATATTGTATGAAGAAGAGAAAATGAGATACACTAAGCACATACCAAACTGTTTGTGAACTAAAGAGGAGGGAGGAAGACACACTTAAAAATCCATTCATCATGGTTGCCTCTCACAAGTGAATGCATGATCTAATTGTGAATGAATTTTTTTTTTTTTTTAAGCAGCAGCTGTGACTTACAAAGTTTAGAAATGTTAAGCTGCAACCAGATCAAACCATTCACATCAGGGCAGAAAGGATCATGGATTAAAAAATGGATTTCAGTATTTCTTAATCCATGGTCTGGGTGGACTGCAAAATACACATGAGAAATAGGAAGATTTAAGTAATGAAATGTGTTCTTTTTTTTTCCCCCCTATAAACCAAAAAAAAAAAATCATTTTCAATATGGGTCTATTATGTTAATCACCCATTGTTAAGGGTTTCAAGGACAGGCTGGGTAAGAAGTCATTGGATAGTATTTTTAGGTTGAGGGAGGCTAATTCAAACCAGAACTGTGAGGGCAAAAGGCTTTGCTTTGAGTAGAAGGTGGAAGATTTGAGTAGAAGGCTGGGAAAGGAGGGCTTTCTGGACAAGAGGGAAAGATGAGAGTGATTGTATTGAAAATGGAAGGAATAATGATGTGTGAGAGCCAGGATGGGTCTAGATACATATTAACAACTAAGTGTGTAATGGGCTGGGAAACCATGTGCTGAGTTTCTGGAGTGCCTTGATTGCTAGGCAGGTTTTCTGCCCATGTCCCTAAAGAAGGATTGAGGCTGCTATATAAGCATGGTATTTTACCTCTAAAATCTAATTAACTTCTTCCAAAGGAATTTGAAAGACATTATTAGTCACAAAGAAACTTCACTTGCTTTAAAAAAAAAGCAGTTTCTGAGATACTCTGATAAATAAAATAGTAAAATAGTGGCATGTTTTGCTGATGCTCTAAAACAAGCAAGAACAGTGCTGGTGGCTTAAAGCAGTAGCTGCCGAAGGTCAGAAAAGGCAGTCACTAAATAACTGGATTTAAGTCACCGGATTTGACAACTGAGAAATATGACTTAGACTTATGATGTCTTTGTTTCTCTGTATCACCTGAATCAATACCAACAGTATTAGAATGATAAAGTATAAAGTTAAAAAGCTCAGGCCAGAAGGAAGGTATTAGGAGGGAAATTCAAGAAACCCAGGTTGGATCGTGCTAATCACAGAGCAGTCGGAGTCCACATGTTGAACACATTCCTATGCCCTTTCCTGCATCTAAAATGAATTAAATACAATTTTTGCTTCACAGATTTCCTGTGGACATCTAATGTCTGGTTTTGACAGCTGGGATCAGTCATAGACCAATGAATACAGATTTAATGGGAGTCAATAACGACACCTTAGGAAATAAATAAGAAATAGACATAGAAGTGGAGATAGCATGTCTCTGGTGATCATATTAAAAAGCCTAACAACCTGGAGATTTAACCTTCATTTGAGTCAGTTATTGTTTGGTCGCTAAGTCGTGTCCAATTCTTTTGTGACCCCATGGACTAGCTCCTCGGTCCATGGGATTTCCCAGACAGGAATACTGGAGTGGGCGCCGTTTCCTTGTCCAGGGAATCTTACCGACGCCGGGACTGAACCTGCCTCTGCTGCGCTGGCAGGGGTACCCCACCACTGTGCCGAGCCCCAAGTATGGTGCGTTCCAATTTGAATTCTAGCTCTACAAGAATCCCAATAGAGTAACTTACTTTTCCAGTGCTCTCGTTTCCTCTTCTGTAAAATGGGATAACAGTGGTACTTACCTAACCTCAAAGGACCGTTGTACAGATTAAATGGGCTTCCCAGGTGGTACAGAATTCACCTGCCAATGCCGGAGACTCAGGAGATGCGGCCTGATTCCTGCATCGGGAAGATCCTCTGGAGTAGGAAATGGCAACCCACTCCAGTATTCTTGCCCAGGAAATCCCATGGACAGAGGAGCCTGGTGGGGTTGCAGAGGAGTCCGAGGGGTCGCAAAGAGTCGGACACGACTGAGCGACTGAGCGCAATGTCAGTGACAGATTAAGTATGGCAATTCGTGTAAAATGTTCAGAAGTACCTAGCGTTGTTATTAATAATATTAACTTCTGTCACTGTGTATGTAATTGTCATTTAGAAAGTATTTCTTAAGTGAATTAGATAAAATACCACAATTTAATTTATTTTATCTTAGAAGGAAATCCTTTACAAACATTAAATACTGCACTTACAGCCGTATTCAATATAACAGTGTGGTTTCTCTCACGTTGAGCCAGATGGCGTTCTCTAGCTACAGAAAAAAGAATCCTTTAGCTGTGTGTCACTTTAAGGAGCAATCACGTACATTAGTTTAAAATGAAATTAATAGGGAATCAAAACATTGACAATGGCAACCATATAGCATTTTCCACTCAGTTGTAAATAATTGTTTTCACATATAAGTGTTTTAAGAGCATTAAAAGGTCATTAAGATAATTACACTTGTAACAGCTTATTTTGACGGAGATTACTTTGGAAAGTAAGCAAATAAAAGCACAACCAAAAAAAAATCTTCTGATTGTAAATGTGACCATGATTCTCTTAATGCTCAACTCTGATTTAAGTCCTCAGTGTACTCTGTACTGTGATTTTTCTATTTTATTTTTATTCATGATAGTAATTACTTGAAAATACATTTAAAAATATTTATTTCCCTGTGCCAGGTCATAGATGAGTCATGTGGGATCTATTTCTCTGATGAGGGATTGAACCCAGGCCCCCTGTGTTGGGAGTATGAGTCTTAAACCGCTGGACTATCAAGGAAATCTCTACTAGAAAATATTTTTTAAAAACTGTAAACTGCACTCACATGCAATTTGGTGATTTGCAGATAGAAGTTGCTTCATTCCTGGGTATTTATTGAGCATCTAGTATGTGTATCTCAGGGCTGAAGAATGAAGGTACAGCGGTGAGCAAAGCGGACAGAAATCCCTGCCCTTCTGGAACTGAGCTGTGAGGGGAGGCAGATGATAACCCGTAGGGAAAGTTTGTTCGTCCGATGGCGCAGATACCATGGGGAGAAATAAAGCAAGGGAGTCTATAGGAAAGTTGGTCATTTTAATTAGGAAGGTTGAAGAAGACGTCACAGGAAGTGTGATTTGAGGGCCATGAGGGAGTTGAGCCATGTGGCTCCTTGGCGGAAGAGGGAACAGAAGGGAGGCGGTTGTGGCTGCACAGAGTGAACAAGCAGGAGAATGGCAGGAACGAGGTCAGAAAAATAAGCTGCACTCCGGAGAAGGCATTGGCACCCCACTCCAGTACCCTTGCCTGGAAAATCCCATGGACAGAGGAGCCTGGTAGGCTGCGGTCTGTAGGGTCGCACAGAGTCGGACACGACTGAAGCGACTTAGCAGCAGCAGCAGCAGCAGAGAGGGCTTATTGGCCTCTGTAACCCTGACTTTTGTTCTCTATGAAATCAGAAGCCACGGAGAGGCTTTGGTTTAATAAGTTTATCTGTTTGTTTTTGGCCGCCCCCAGTCTTGGCCGCCCGTGGGCTCTCTCCGGTCGCCGTGAGCGGGGCGCCCTCTGCGGTGCGCCGGCTTCTCGGCTTCTCCTGTTCTGGAGCAGGGGCTCTAGAGTGCAGGCTGCAGCCGTTGTGGCTCACGGGCCTCGTTGCCCCGTGGCACGTGAGATCTTCCCTGACCAAGGGTCGAACTCACATCTTCCGCATTGGCAGGCACATTCTTCATCCGTGGAACCCCACGGGAGTCTGGAAGTTTTTGAGCAGAATAAAGTGACCTGGCTTCCATTTGAAAAGAATCACTTCATGAGCTCTTCTGAGAAAAGAAGGGAGGGAGCAGCAGGAGCCCAGTTGAGAGGCTTCTTCAATAATCAGTTAAGACGATGGTAGATCACATCACCTTCCAGTTAGAGTGACTGCTCTGGAGATACTGAGAAATGATTGGGGTCTTGATTTACTTTGAAAGTGGAGTCAACAGGATTTGCTATCGGATTGGATATCAAATTAGAATCATCCAAGTGCTGGGCAGAAAGTGAAGAACTAAAGAGCCTCTTGATGAAAGTGAAAGAGGAGAGTGAAAAAGTTGGCTTAAAACTCAACATTCAGAAAATGAAGATCATGGCATCCGGTTCCATCACTTCATGGTGGCAAATAGATGGGGAAACAGTGGAAATAGTGGCAGACTTTATTTTTTAGAGCTCCAAAATCACTGCAGATGGTGACTGCAGCCATGAAATTAAAAGAATCTTGCTCCTTGGAAGGAAAGTTATGACCAACCTAGATAGCATATTAAAAAGCAGAGACATTACTTTGCCAACAAAGGTCCATCTAGTCAAGGCTATGGTTTTTCCAGTAGTCACATATAGATGTGAGAGTTGGACTGTGAAGAAGGCTGAGCACCGAAGAATTGATGCTTTTGAACTGTGGTGTTGGAGAAGACTCTTGAGAGTTCCTTGGACTGCAAGGAGATCCAACCAGTCCATCTTAAAGGAGATCAGTCCTGAATGTTCATTGGAAGGACTGACATTGCAGCTGAAATTCCAATACTTTGGCCACCTGATGCGAAGAGCTGACTCATTTGAAAAGACCCTGATGTTGGTAAAGATTGAGGGCAGGAGAAGGGGACAACAGAGGATGAAATGGTTGGATGGCATCACCGACTCAATGAACATGGGTTTGGGTGGACTCCGGGAGTTGGTGATGGACAGGGAGGCCTGACGTGCTGCAGTCCATGGGATTGCAAAGAATCAGACACAACTGAGCGACTGAACTGAACTGAACTGAAGTGCTGGGCCTGAATATAACTTGAATGATGGGATTACTGTTAATGGACCCTTTGAAAGACTGTTGGGCAATCTGTTTTAGGATTGTTGTGGGGCAGCAGCTCAGCGGTTTAGTTTCTGATGTGTTCAGCTTCAGGGGAGAGGTGCAGGTTTCTACATAGAATCCCACAGCATGTGTGTGTCGTTGCACTTACAGGTTACTTAAGAAAATAACATTTTTAAAGAGCTTGACACTTGCTCTTAACACTTTTTAAGGGAAGGTAGCATTGATGTTTGTCCACTACCGTGTGTAGAATAGATCGTTAGCAGGAAGCTGCTGCATCACACGGGGAGCCCGCCCTGGCACTCTGTACTAACCTGCAGGGGTGGGATGGAGTGGGGGGAGGGAGGCTCAAGAGGGTGAGGATATAGACATACATATAGAGAGTGTATATATACTCTCTAAACTATAAAATACATAGTTATGACTGGTTCATGATGTTGCACAGCGGAAACCAACACAATATTGTAAGGCAGTTATCCTCCAATTAAAAGATAAATATAAGGGAAAATGAGACAGGTTGTGCTCCAGTTTGAGAAATACATCATTTATAGTTTGAATTCCTTTGAAGATTTAGAGATTCACTTGATTGCAGATATTTAGAAAGCCATATTTCTAGTTTGCTTCCTTATGTCATTGTTCTAACATTTCCTTTCTGGTAAGCCAAGAATGATTTTTCTGTTTGTTTGATTTTAGGCAGCTATACCCAAACATTTCCATTGCATATTTATCTTTAGGGACTTACCTTTCAAGGATAATCTACGTTGGATAGCTGTGTGTTTATCCCAAAATGATGCCGCAGTTGCTCAGATACTTTTGGAATTTTGTTCTTATATTAATTCACAACTAGCTTGTAAGCCACACGGGAAAATTAGTCTTTTAAAGAGAGTTTCAATTTTTAGACATTGACTTTCATTCAACCTCCGCCTTGGCACATTGTACGTTGATACTCCTTAGGAGCCAACAAGTTTGCATGTGCCAAATTTAGTCTTAAACTCATCAGTAGGCTAATGATGTGGACAGATGAGCCTCCATGAGACTTTGCCTGCTGGAGCCTGTGCTAGGGAGGGGGCTGGGCCCTACTTGTCCTCTGCTTCCTGCCCCAGGACTGCCGGGCACCAGGACTGTCCTCATCTTCGGGGCCAAGGGGAGAGGGGCCTGTAGGCATTTAATATCTTATTTCTCTGAAATAGGTATTAGGTATTAAAAATCTCTTTATTCTCAATAGATTCTTTTAAAATATATGAGGCGTATTTCTGTGTTTGTATAATTCTTTTATTGTATCATCTTGATGGAATCCTTGCATAAGTTTTTCTTGTTTCCTATGTCAGAATTTGGGCTTCCCGTGTAGAGCTTGTGGCAGAGAATCTGCCTGCCAATGCAGGAGGTGTGAGTTTGATCCCTGAGTCAGGAAGATCCCCGGGAGAAGGAAATAGCAAGCTACTGCAGTATTCTTGCCTGGGAAATTCCACGGACAGAGCAGCCTGGCAGACTACAGTCCATGGGATCACAAAAGCTCAGACAGGACTGAGGGACTGAACAGACACGTCAGGGTTTAGTTATAATTTTCCTGAAAATAATGGTTCTGTTTTAAAAAATCTTTGGGCACTAAATCACGTCATTTATCATGGCTGCTGAAAGCCTACTGTCAAATTTGTTGTCTAGAAAATGTGAAATGCTTTTCCTTTGACTTAAATCTTCTGTTGCACTTATTTTTAAATTTAATTTTCTTTCGAATTATGGTAAAAAACATGTCAGAGAAGGCAATGGCACCCCACTCTAGTACTCTTGCCTGGAAAATCCCATGGATGGAGGAGCCTGGTAGGCTGCAGTCCATGGGGTTGCGAAGAGTCGGACATGACTGAGCACCTTCACTTTCACTTTTCACTTTCCTGCATTGGAGAAGGAAATGGCAACCCGCTCTAGCGTTCTTGCCTGGAGAATCCCAGGGATGGGGGAGCCTGGTGGGCTGCCGTCTATGGGGTCCGCAGAGTCGGACATGACTGAAGCGACTTAGCAGTAGCAGCAGCAAAAAACATGTAACGTAAAACTTAACCATCTTAACTTTTTTTAAAGTGTATAGTTCAGTTGTGTTAATTCTACTTACATTGTTGTTCAGCAGATCTCTGGGACTTTTTCATCTTGCCAAATAGAAACACAGCTGTTGAACAATTCCGATTTCCCTCTCTCACTGGTTCACATAGTTTTAAGGATTACTTAAATAAATATCTCATGTATGCACGCAGCATTAAAATGTGAAATCATCCTAAATAAGCACTGATTGTGAGAAAAAAGTGATTTCCAGTTTTCCGTGTATACCTGTGGTTCTCTCTCTCCCGCTGCTAGTTCTTAATCTACGTAGACAGTGACATTCGGGCCTTTTCATGTTGCTTCTCAAGTGTGTTTAGCTGATGTCACCATTCTTATTTTAAAAAGTGGTGTATATTTGCATTATGAGAACTATACTAGCATTTACTATCCAGTGCAGGGGTAGAGTGATATGTTGCCATTCCTGTACAGCTCTGTTTCAGTTTGAGTTAATAATTAAGACAGTGTTGCCCATTCGGTTCCTTTTCTAAACCCTTACCATTTCCCCGCTCAGATGCTAAGGGGATCTTTTAAATGATTAACTGCTTTGGGGGACTTCGGTCCCACAGCTCTCACTTTTGGGTCACAAGAGCCTCCATTATTCTGGTTCTCCCATCGTCACTGCTTTCGGATCGTCAAGATCCCATGCCTTCTGCTTTCTTGTTGGGCAGAACACCCAATCAATAGTTTTCTAAGGAAAGGAATATGGGGTGCTAATTTTTTGTTCCTTAAATGGCTAAGGGTCCCTTTATTCCTGTTCTCACACTTAAATGATAGTTTGGCTGGAAATAGAATTCTATGTTGAAAATAATGTTTTCCTATAGAATTTAAAAATCAGTGTTCTGTATTGTCTTCCAGATTCCGTTTTTACTTTCAAAACTCTGTTATTGTAATTTCTAGTTAGATAAGTCTGTATGTTTACAGACATATATTTTTTTTCCTTTGGGAGCTCTTGGAGTCTTTTGGATATTATAATCTGGTATGGTACAATGTCATAGTAATTGTCCTTATAGGTCTCCTTTTGTTTCTTCATGCTGAGCCCTTGGTGAGTTCTTTGAATCTGAAGACTTATAACAACATTTGGTCCTAGGATAAGTCTGCAGACTTTCTGTTCTGGGAATTTTTTGGTTTTATTACTTTACTAATTACCTCTTCTCAGTTTTCCCTATAATTTAGGAAACTTCTGTTAGATTTTGGGATCTACTGGACGATGGGATTGGTATTCTAATATTATTTATTCACTTGTATTTACTGTTCCTTTCTCTTTTGTTTCTGCTTTCTGGGAGATTTCCTTGACCTAGTTTTCCAACATCTTGTTTTAAAATTTTAGTTATTAATTATGTTTTTAATATCAGGAGTATCTTTCGTTGTCACTGATGATTCCTTCTACTAGCATTTTGTTTTTATTATATGATTTCTTCTTTCTCTATTTAATAGAGAAGATATTAATTTAGGTTCTTTTTGGGGGGTCTGTGTTTAAATGATTCTCTAGGTAATATTGAATATAATTTTTAAATAGAGAATTTCTCTCTGCTTTTAAGGTATTCTTCTGTCTGCACAATGTCTTTGTTACACCCATAGGCCGCTGCCCCCTTTTTTTCTGTTTATTTTGGTATGTTGCCCTTATATGTGGGAGACTCTTCTTAAGTGTGTAGTTTGTATGTTGCCCTTATATGTTGGAGACTCTTCTTAAGTGTGTAGTTTTCATCCTCTATCAAGTGTTTTTCAAGATTGAGTGCTGACTAGCACCCCTCCTCTGTGTGTACAGTTTATTGGCAGGTTATTTTGGCTGTATGGTGATGCAGTGGGAAGCAAGGTGCTTCATCACAGACTCATAATTGTCAGTACGTAAAGCCTTTTCTCTTAGAAAGATTGACGTTTTCTAGAGGAGACTCAGCCTCGTAGATGGGGCATTTGAGTCCCATGTGTGAGAGCAGATCAAGAGAGTTAATCTGAGACCCCTACCGTCTTTCTGTTTGCAAGTTTTCACTCCCTCCCTCTTTGTTCAGCCCTGGTTTTCAGGCCTTATTTCCTTCATAATAACTCTGATCTTCTAAAGGTAATTTTCCTTTTTTTAAAAAGGATTTATTTGTTTTTAATTGGAGGATAATTGCTTTATAGCGTTGTGTTGGTTTCTGCTGTAAGGGTCATTTTCTGCAGAGAATAACCTGGCTGCCCTGACTGAGGATGGAGGGGAATTCAGTTTACCCAGCCCTCCTGCTTACAGTTCCGCTCCTCTCTCTCTCCCCGGTCAACCTGACCTGTCAGAGTTTCGTGTGGGAAGTGGCTCACATCTCACTGGTATACCCCTGACAGACACTTGACCAGCAGCTTTCTGGCCTGTCAGACCTAAAATTGTTTCTCCAGCATTGTTGAAATGTTTCTAACTTTCTTTTTGTCCTGGTGCATGTACTTTCTGTCCCTTTACTGGCATATGTTTTGAGAGAGAAAGAAGACAGAAGGTCTGGGTGATTATCTGCTGTGTTTTATCAGATGTCCCATTTGGCTGTTAACATTTTCATTTTATCTTGCTATAGTCTTAAGTAATTTCCTGTCCACTTTAAAAGTCATTCTGGAATACGGCTGGGTACGAAATGCTTTAACAGCTGATTTTAAAGGATAGTGTTGTGAATGGGTATATAACTTTAATATACATCAGAACACCAAATAGAGAGATCCATGAAACATTAATATAGTGATATGTTAGACAGTGTTAGCATTAGTTGCTCAGTTGTGTCCGACTTTTTGTAACCCCAGGGACTGTATCCCGCCAGGTTCCTCTGTCCATGGAATTCTCCAGGCAATAGAATTTAGTTTGATTAAAGGCAAGCTTTACAGTTTTAGATGTCTGAAATAGGTTATTAGTGTTCCTTCTACGTAGGCTATTCTCCAAAAAGAAGAAAAAAAAGGAAGAATAGTGGAGTATGCCCGCAGGCACATTTTGTTTCCATTGCTCTCTCTTTCGCTGCTTTGTGAGTTCTTTAGAGATGCGGGGATTTTGACAAATAGCTCTGTGATTTTTTTTTTTTTTTTTGCTGATCACTGTGTATTTTTGTTAATTACTAAAAATAGATTGTGAAATAAAAGATATTCATATTTTGTAGTTTCTAAGGTTGATCTGTGTTTATTTTTCTTCCTGACAGAACTAGTCCATGAAAGTTCGCAGTGATAAATTATGACCCTGTTAAATTTCAGAGATAAATGCAATCTTTGGTGTCATGAGACTTAAATTTAGGTAGGCAAGTGAAATTGTATAAGAACTATTTTATATTTGTGTTTACTCAAATAGGGTAACTGAGGTTGTCTACTTGTATGGAATCTAATAATAAACAGACCAAATTCTCCTTATATTTGTTTTCTATACATTGGATAGATTTAACATATTTTTGTGTACATCTCCTAAACAGGGAATAATGCATTTATTTAAGAGTAGTTTCCTTGCTGGAGGGCATTTCTTATAATAGTATATAGATATAAAACATCTTATTTGAAGGTTAATTAGCTTTGGAGCACATTGTAATTGGATTTTCCATCTCACTGCTTAGTGCATTGGCAAAAGTTCAGTATTTGGCCAGAGGTGTTTTTATGTTTATTTTGTGTAATAAAGACTTATGTAGTGTTTAGAAAGTTTAAGGCATTATTCTAAATTCTTTACAAAGATCAACTAATTTAATTCTTACAGCAGTTGTTTGAGGTCGGTACTATATTATCTCTATTTTCTGGCTAGGAAATCTCAGAAAAGTGAAGGAATTTGCTGGAAGTCACATAGCTGGTAGATGAGAGTCCTGATGTAAACCCAGACAGTTTAGTTCCCAAGTCCATGGTCTTGACCATTATGAAATAAAATAGTAACTCATACCAGAATGGTCACTCTGTGTCAACGTAAAGTTGTTAACAGCTCCCGTTCAGGCTTCGTTTGAACCACGATACTTGTTAAAGAGCTTGTAGCATAGCCGTCATAGTGTGTGCGTGCACATTCGTGTCCGACTCTTTGCAACCCCATGGACTGTAGCCTGCTGGGCTCTTCTGTCTATGGATTTTTTCCAGGCAAGAATACTGGAGTGGGTTACCATTTCCTGCTCCAGGGAATCTTCCCGATCCAGGAATCTACCCAGCATCTCTTGTGTCTCCTGCATTGGCACGCGGATTCTTTATCACTGCACCGCCTGGGAAGCCCAGAGTAACCATAAGATTCCAAATGAAGTAAAAGTCTGGCTTCCCTAGTAGCTCAGCTGGTAAAGAATCTGCCTACATTGCAGGAGACCCCAGTTCGATTCCTGGGTGGGGAAGATCCCCTCGAGAAGGGGTAGGCCACCCACTCCAGTGTTCTTGGGCTTCCCTTGGGGTGATAAAGTGGCTCCGCCACTTATATGGCCTTGGACATGCTGCTTGACCTCTCTGAGCTTCATTTTTCTAATCTATAAAATGGGGAGAATAATAGTATCCATAAATGTCAATAGGATGTCAATAGGATTGAATGGTGGAGGTGGCAATGGCACCCCACTCCGGTACTCTTGCCTGGCAAATCCCATGGACGGAGGAGCCTGGTAGGCTGCAGTCCATGGGGTTGCTAAGAGTCGGATACGACTGAGCGACTTCACTTTCACTTTTCACTTTCATGCATTGGAGAAGGAAATGGCAACCCACTCCAGTGTGCTTGCCTGGAGAATCCCAGGGATGGCGGAGCCTGGTGGGCTGCTGTCTCTGGGGTCGCACAGAGTCGGACATGACTGAAGCGACTGAGCAGCAGCAGCAGGACTGAATGGATGATATGAGCAAGCCTTTAGTACCACGACTCACACGTTGAAAACAGAGTACATTTTGGTGGTAATAGTGTTAGCTGCAACTAGCTGCAAGGCAGTAACGTCTCCCTCTCCTTCAGGTACTCACCCTACTGCTTTCATTTGCAAATGTTTCTCAGATTTCTTTTCTACCTGACTAACCTCATGGCACCCCGCTCCAGTACTCTTGCCTGGAGAATCCCAGGGATGGAGGAGCCTGGTAGGCTACAGTCCATGGGGTCGCAAAGAGTCGGACACGACTGAGCGACTTCACTTAACCTCAGTCACAGTTTTCATCTCTCGCCTGTACTCCTACAGCAGTGCCTTGTCTGGCTTCAGTCACTCATTCTGTGCCTCTGAGATCGAGCCTCAAAATTCTAGCTAGTGATCCCATTAAAACTCAAATGTGCCATTGCCCCTCAACTGCTAAATCCCTTTCAGTGTATTTTATAGCCTTCAGGATAAAGGTGATCCTTCTCATAATTGCGGGAGGAGATTCTCTACCCAGGTGGTTATTTTCAGCTATTCCAGACTGTCATTCACAGCCTTGGAGAAAGGGATGAAGCGTTCTGCTTCCTTGCTGCATCTTAGATCATAAAGGCAACCACTGAGCACTCCTCATTGCTACACTGTGCGGCCTTATGAAAGAGAGATAATGATCCCCGCCCACGATCATAATCTCTTTAGCCAAGTCAGTAAGCATTTATGAACTACTGGCCATGAATTAGACTGGACTTCTTTCTGAATCTCTGTCTGATGCCCTTTTCCTTTGATAACTTTCGAATTTATTGTGGGTTGGAAATTTTATTGGAATGTTAAAGCAAGTACAGTCTATGTGCTAGGGTTTTTTTTTTTTTTTTTAATCTTATTTTGTCTCCTCTTGAATTGCTATCTGTTTAGACAACATAGGAATTTTGGGATGAAGGCTGGTCATCAGAATTGGCTTCCCAGCAGGAGGGTTCCTACATTCATAGGATTATTTTATATTTTCTTTGTTTTAACTGTGTGAACTCTAAAGTAGACCTGCTGTCTTTGTAGACACAAACCCAAGTTTCATTTTCTACCTGATAGAATTGACTTGCATTTTTCATTATGTTTTGCATAGAGGTCACTGCACTGTTATAATGTGAAAGAAAAACTGCTTTAAATTCAAGTCCTTTTTTTTCTGTCAAGTTAAAAAAAAAATTTTCTCCCCAGAGAGAAGCATTTTGCCAGCAGGGTTCTGTAGCTTATAGGGTACTAGGAAAGGGTGCATAAAAATGTGAGGCACATGAAGGAAAGAATAGTTCATTTAGCCTGTGTGTGAAAAGCTAGATTTCTTTTTCATGCTGTTATATAGGAAGTATTTCAGATTTTGTACATATTTGCTTTTTTTTTTCCATTTTGAAATGGTTGCTCTGTGTCTTCTTCCCAAAGGTACTTAAAATGTGATGACTTCTGTGGAATGTAAATATTAAGGTTGATGTCTAAAGGTCATTTTTAAAATTTAAAACATCTACGCTCCTTCATACTTAAATATTTATGGAACAGAAGTTGTATAAGTTATATAAACTGGTAGTGAGTCCTGGAATAGACCCCTGTCTGTGATGCCCACATAGAGTTGGAGGAAATGGGCCAAGATTGACACCCACTCTGTAAGTATTCCCAGCTGGAGACAGACATCTCTAGGGGTTTTCCTGTTTTCCTGTAATTTGAATCTTCGTAGTGAATTGCTATGCAGATGCTTTTCTTTTTGGTTTTCCCTAAACGCCCGCCCTAGGGGCTTCTCTGGTGGCTCAGTGGTAATGAATTCACCTGCCAGTGCAGAAGATGCTGGTTTGATCCCTGGGTTGGGAGGATCCCCTGGAGAAGGAACTGGCAATCCACTCCAGTATTCTTGCCTGGAAAATCCCATGTACAGAGAAGCCTGGCAGGCTACACTTCGTGGGGTCGCAAAAGAGTCAGGTACAACTTAGTGACGAAACAACAGCAAAACGCCCTACTCTCATTGTTAGGAACCGTTCATGAGGGAGGTGGAGGAGGAAGGCATAAATTGAACCGGTTTGCACTGCAGTGTAACCGTGGCGTGTACCTTTGTTGTCCCTAGACTCAATTCAGTGAATGTCTCAGGCACACATGAAGAAGTCTCAGTGACAGAAAATCCACTTAGTCATTGACTTTGGGTTCTGCCTTTGTTTATTCTTGCTAATTGATTCCTTTTCTAGATCCTCTGTGGCTTGATATGAACCTGAAACCTGCTTACTAAGCAGTGAGAAGTTATTTAAGCTGGCTCTAATACCATACCTTGGTTTTTTCTCTGAGTTATTTTGCTTCCTTGAATATTAAAGTCCTTTTGCTTCTTGAATATTAAAACCAAGCTACCGTTTTAATCTTAGACATCCAGTACTTTCTATATGCCTCTTGTCTAGATGAACTGAACTCTTTTTTTTACTTTAATTTGAAGTTCGTATTGGATAAACTGTAGATCCTTTTGCTATCTGAGTGATCAGATGCCATTTTTTCACTAATTAAAAAAAAAAACCCATAGTTGAGTTTTCTTGTTAAATGTTTCACTACCCAATATAGTATTAATGTTTAGTATTGTAAGTTAACTGATTGACTGTGTGTACGCATTAATTAAAGACTGTCATGTAAGTGTTCTTGAATTGGAGAGCTAATTGATTAAAAGTTGAAAATATTCAAATAGGAACGTGTTGAGAAAATATTTCATTAGGAAAATTAGTTACGGGTTTGTGAGCCAGAAACGATGAATTCCTTTTAGGTATGAAAAAGGGTTAAATAATTGTGGCTCAGATGGTAAAGAATCTGCCAGCGATGCAGGAGACCTGAGTTTGATCCCTGGGTCAGGAAGATCCCCTGGAGAGGGGAATAGCAACCCACTCCAGTATTGCCTGTGGAATTGCATGGGCAGAGGAACCTGGAGGGCTGCAGTCCCTGGGGTTGCAAAGAGGAGGGCATGACTGAGAGACTAAGCATAGCAGAGCCCAGTTTTTTAAGACTTATGTGGCATGTCTTATTTCTATATGGACCTTGAGCAGCAAAATTGCTACTTGAACTCAGAACAGACATGATTATGTGTGTTATATAATCTATGTGACCAGAGTATTTTTTTTTCAAATGAAATTCTGATTGCTGTTTCCCTTTTTATGACTGCCTATTGCCTACAAGATAACACTGGAAACCCAGGCCAACACAGAAGATCCTTCATGATTGCCCTTTATCTGCTTTCAGCTTTATTCCAAGCTTCATCTTTTACCTATCCTGCTTTCTTTTCTCCCAGCTTTCCTCAAATTTTCTATAGGAAACTACCCATCTTCCCATTGCTGCTGTTGTTGTTCAGCCCCTAAGTCCTGTCTGACTCTCTGACCCCATGGACTGCAGCACACCAGGCTACCCTGTCCAGCACCATCTCCCGGAGTTTGCTCAAACTCATGTCCATTGTGTTGGTTTTGCCATCCAACCATCTCATCCTCTGTAGCCCTCTTCTCCTCTTGCCCTCAAACTTTCCCAGCATCAGGGTCTTTTCCAATATATAAGCTCTTTGCATCAGGCGGCCAAAGTATTGGAGCTTCACCTTCAGAATCAGTCCTTCCAATGATTGGGTCCTAAAGGGTTGATTACCTTTAGAATTGACTGGTTTGACCTTCTTGCAGTCCAGGGAACTCTTCTCCAGCACCACAGTTCAAAAGCATCAATTCTTTGGTGCTCAACCTTCTTTATGGTCCCAACTCTTACATCCATACAAGGCTGTTGGAAAAACCATAGCCTTGACTAGATGGACCTCTGTTGGCAAAGTGATATCTCTGTTTTTCAATATGCTGTCTAGGTTGGTCATAGCTTTTCTTCCAGGGAGTAACGGTCTTTTAATTTCATAGCTTCAGCCACCCTCCACAGTGATTTTGGAGCTCAGAAAAATAAAATCTGCCCTTTTCTGCCATCTCTCTACCATGAAGTGATAGGACTGGACGCCATGATCTTAGTTTTTTGAATGCTGAGTTTTAAGCCAGCTTTTCACTCTTCAGTTTCACTCTCATCAAAAGGCCGTTTAGTGCCGCTTTGCTTTCTACCATCTCCCCATAAATTTGTTGTGATATTTTCTAACTTATTTGTTTTCCTCATGCTGTTGTTTCTGCCCAAAAATATGTTTGCTCTCAATATGAGGCTCTAAAAAAATAAGTTGAAAAATATTTAATGACTCCTTTTGACATTAATGTGTATTAAAGTAATAAACAATCGAAATATATATACTATACCCCTGTAAGAATTGAGTTGGTGTTATTTAATTGCTAAATCACGTCTGACTCTTTGCGACTCCATGATCTGCAGGTTTCCAGGCTCCTCTGTCTTTGGGATTTTCCAGGCAAGAATACTGGCGTGAACTGCCATTTCCTTCTCCAGGGGATCTTCCTGACCTAGTGATTGAACTTGTGTCTCCTGCTTGGCAGGCGAATTATTTACCACTGCACCACCTGGGAAGCCAAGAAATGAGTAAGAGTGTAGAAATGAGTCATTGATGTACTCATTCAAGAAATAATTTTGGAGCACCTAGTCAGGCATTGTTCTTGGCCCTGGAGATTTAAGAGTGAGGCAGATAGAGAAATCCCTGTCACCATGGAACTTTTGCTTTAGTGGGGATAAGAAGCAGATGTATGTGCTAAGTTGCTTCAGTTGTGACTCTTTGTGACCCCGTGGACTGTAGTCCACCAGGCTCCTCTGTCCATCAGATTCTCCAGGCAAGAATACTGGAGAGGGTTGCCATGCCCTCCTCCAGGGGATCTTTCCCGACCTGGGGTCGAACCTGAGTCTCTTACATCTCCTGCATTGGCAGTAGGTTCTTTACCACTAGCACCACCTGGGAATCCCTGAAAAGCAGATAATAGACACATATAATGGTCGGGCAGACGTGCAAAGACTACAAAACGAGGCAAAGAGAAAGAGAGACGTGGAGGAGAGTGTTGATAAAACGGTCAGAGATTATATTTCTGCAGTCATGTTTGAAGGTAGATTTGTAAGAACGGAGGGAGCAAATTGTGGTCGTATCTGGAGGAAGAGGGTGCAGCAACCTTGAGGTCTAAAGGGGCTTAATGTTCTTAAGAAACAGGAAGAAGTGTAGATGCAGTAAGCAGGGGACTGGTGAGAAGGGCAGAAAGGTAATACTTGGTGGTCTGGATTAGAGTGTAGCATTTTATTCTAAGTCAGAAACAGCTTTTCAGCAAGAGTGGTTTTTTTTTTTTTTTTTTTTTAACTTGGAAGATAATTGCTTTATAACGTTGTGCTGGTTTCTGTCGTATAATAGTATGAATCAGCCGTAAATGTATACATGTCCCCTCCGTTTTGAAACTGCCTCCAAGCCGCTACCCGCATCCTATCCTCCATCCCCCTGTCCCCCCTCGCCATCCCACCCCTTTAGGTCGTTACAGAGCATTGGGCCGAGCTCCCTGTGTTATGCAGCAACTTGCCCCTGGCTGGCTGCTTTACACATAGCAGTGTATGTATTTCAGAGCCTCTTTCATTTTGGTCCACCCTCTCCTTCCCGTGCTGTGACCACAAGTCTGTTCTCCATTCCTGACCTGCAGATAGGTTCATCAGTACCATTTTTCTAGATTCTGTTTATATGCATAAAAATACGATGTTTGTTTTTCTCTCTCTGACTTACTTCACTCTATGTAACAGGCTCTGGGTTCATGCACTTCAGTTCAACTGACTCAGGTTTGTTCCTTTTCATGGCTGAGTGATATTCCGTTGCATAGAGGCACCACAACTTATTTTTCCATTCATCTGCTGGTGGACATCTAGGTTGCTTCTGTGTCCTGCTTATTGTCAATAGTGCTGCAGTTAACCCTTGTCTTTTTGAATTAAGGTTTTCTAAGGGTCCATGCCCAGTAGCAGAATTTCTGGGTCATATATTAGTTTTATTCTTAGTGTTTTAAGGAATCTCCGCACTGTTCTCCATAGTGGTTGTATCAATTTACATTCCTACTGGCAGTGCAAGAGGGCCCCTTTTCCTCCACACCGTCTCTAGCGTTTACTGTTGGTAGATTGGCTATTCTGACTGTGTGAGGCAATACTTCATTGTAGTTTTGATTTGCATTTAAGACAGTGGCATTTTCAAAACCTTTGGTTGTTGTGTGTGGATTGGGGCAGAGAAAGAGAGAGGACAGTAGCAGCAGGAAGACAAGTTAGGGAGCTGTTGTGCCCGTCAAGTTCCACGGTGGCTTGGAGTAGGAGGGAATCAGTGAAGGTGCTGAGATGTTCCGAAAGTGGAGCCGAGGAAGCCACGCCAGCTGCTGGGTCGGACGTGGGATGTCAGACACAGCCGTCGAGGGCTCCAGTTTTGGGCCAGAGACATCGAGTGTGTTAGTGGCAGGCATAATGTTGGGAACCCTCAGTGTGTCGATGTTATTTAAACCACTGGGCCCGTGACTCGTGCCTCACCTGAGGAGGGAGCGTTCAGTTCAGTTCAGTTGCTCAGTCGTGTCCGACACTCTGCGACCCCATGAACCGCAGTATAGACAAGATGAAACTCCATCTTTAGAGGATGGGAAGAGAAGCCTCTAGCGAAGGAGACCGAGAAGGCAGAGCCCATGAAGCAGCGAGAAAAACCAGCCTTGGAGCCCGAGGAAGGAAAGAGTCTGAGGACGGAGGAGGGGCCAGGTGTGTCTGCCACTATTGAGGGACCCAGGGCTGCACCATGGCCTTGGCAGGGTGGGGGCCATGGCTGACCTTTGGAGGCATGGGGGGTCTGAGGCCTGAGTAAAACGAGTTTAAGAATGAAAGAGAGTTTTGAGATTCCCTGGGGAGCCAGTGCTTAGGACTCCACGCTTCTAATGCAGAGGGTGTGAGTTCAATCTGTGCTTGGAGAACTAAGAGCCACATGCTGAGTGGCGCAGCCAAAAAAATAAAATTTAAAAAGGAAATGGAAGAAAGGAAAGGCAGTTTTGGCTATTGTTGCATTTACTTTTGGTGTCAAAAACCATTGCCAGTACCGATGTGTGGTAATTATTTTCCATATGTGTGTGTGTGTGTATATATATATATATAGCCGTATGTGCGTGTGTGTGTATGTATATGTAATACACATTAGTTATAAACCTAAAACTAATAAAATGCTATATGTCAATTATATCTCAATTTAAAAAACAAACAAAAAGCAATAACAGCGAGAAAAGGCACTGGAGCCAATTAGGATTAATTAATTCAATTAGTAAGCAATTAATTCTTCCTGAGGAATTTTGGTATAAAGGGAACAGAGACGTGAAGAGGGGAGGGGTTCCGCGATCAAGGGAGGTTTTAAGGAGGAAGATAACTTTGGGAATAATGGCAATTTCATTCCCCTCCCCTCTTTCTTTTTTTATTGAACAAGAAGAAGACATTCCATAGCTTAAGCACTCCTTAGCTTTAATGGCTACAGGTCCTATAAAAAAATGACAAGAATTGTCATGGACAGAGAGAGCTTTTACATTCTTTGTGGTGTTGAAATCTTTTAATATAAAGTATTAGATTTCAGTGCACTTGCAATGTGACTTTCATCTTTAACTTTCTAGATATCAGATGGTGTCTTTGAACTGGCATAAAGCTGAACTACCCTGTGTGAGATTTTCTGTGAACCAGAAGTAATTTCAGAATAAAATTTTTAGAGAGGACTTCTGTGTCTGAAACAAAATTGGTGACAGTTATAGTACTCTAATTCTTGTAGAATTCCTCATGTTCATGCCAGTTGTTTCCAGCTCCTTGGGACCCCATGGACTACAGCCCGCCAGTCTCCTCTGTCCATGGAATTCTCCAGGGAATAATACTGGAGTGGGTTACCATTTCCTTCTCCAGGGGATGGATCTTTCCAACGTACACAGAGTTAAACAAATCAGACGTTTTCCCAATAAAAAGAAGTGGTAGATGGATGTGGCAGTTGTTTAAAAACATTTGGAAAGTACTTAAATACTTGAGGAAAATTAGCTGATACATGCTACTTGATGTTTGTTCTCATAGGTAGGGTTACTTTTAGTTAAAATTAATTGTCCACACGATTATATGCTCATCTGACATTTCAGTGTGTTGGAGGGAAATCTCTTGGAGAAGTATTCTTCTGAATCCTGTGGTTGGTGGGATTTTCACCTGTACTTGCATATTACTGTTCTAACACAAATTGCTTCTTATAAGTGTTTATATTTTCATTTTAATTTCATGGTAATTGCAGTGAGAGCTCAGTATTGAATTCTATGTATAAATTTCTTACCTACTAATAAAATGCAGTTTTGAAGTTGTATTACCTTAGGCTACCTGCCCAGAGCGGGAAGGAAATAGTTTTGTAAATGAGAGGAAGAGCAGAATGGTAGTGGGTTCACCTGGTGAAGATTTAGCACCTGTGGGTAGACTCTGCTTCTACATAGAGATGATCGGGGATGATTTTCCAAATTTTTACAAGAAAGCCATTTATTTGTGTGTATTTTGAAAGCTGGTGCATCAGAATTTTGTTTCTTCTTTGATCACGCAGAACATTTTGTTTAGCACAGTCTCAGAAGTCCTGCTTCCTGATTGTCATATCTCAAAACAGCATCCCGTGCTTTTTTTTGAAACGTGTGCCTTCCAATGTTAGTTCAGTTCAGTCGCTCAGTCGTGTCCGACTCTTGGCGACCCCATGGTGAGCAGGGACTACTCTCCAGCTGCGGTGCCTAGACTTCTCATTGTAGGGGCTCCTAGGTGCGGGGGCTTCTGAAGTTGTGGCACCTGGGCTGAGTAGTTGGGCTGCACTGGTTTTGTTGCTCCGCAGCATGTGGGATCTTCCTGGACCAGAGATCGAACTGGTGTCTCCTGCATTGGCAGGTGGATTCTTTACCAGTGAGACACCGGAGAAGCCTGAGAGGAATGATCTTAACCAGGGTGGGTTGCTCAGTTCAGTCATTCAGTAGTGTCTGACTCTTGGCGACCCTCTGGACTGTAGCACGCCAGGCTTCCCTGTTCATCACCAACACCCAGAGCTTACGCAAACTCATGTCCGTAGCATAGGTGATGCCATCCAACCATCTCATCCTCTGTTGTCCCCTTCTCCTCCTGCCTTCAAGATTTCCCAGCATCAGGGTCTTTTCCAGTGAGTCAGTTCTTCTCATCAGGTGACCAGAGTATTGGAGTTTCAGCTTCAGCATCAGTCCTTCCAATGAATATTCAGGACTGATTTCCTTTAGGATGGACTGGTTGGATCTCCTTTCAGTCCAAGGGACTCTCAAGAGTCTTCTCCAACACCACAGTTCAAAAGCATCAATTCTTCGGTGCTCAGCTTTCTTTATAGTCCAACTCTCACATCCATACATGACTACTGGAAAAACCATAGCCTTGACTAGACAGACTTTTGTTGGCAAAGTGATGTCTCTGCTTTTGATTATGCTGTCTAGATTGGTCATAGCTTTTCTTCCAAGGAACAAGCGTCTTTTAATTTCATGGCTGTAGTCACCCTCTGCAGTGATTTTGGAGCCCAAGAAAATAAAAGTCTCTCATTGTTTCGTTTCCCCATCTATTTTCCATGAAGTGATGGGACCGGATGCCATAAACTTAGTTTTCTGAATGTTGAGTTTTAAGCCAACTTTTTCAGTCTGCTCTTTCACTTTCATCAGGAGGCTTTCTAGTTCCTCTTCACTTTCTGCCATAAGGGTGGTGTCATCTGCATATCTGAGGTGATTGATATTTCTCCCGGCAATCTTGATTCCAGCTTGTGCTTCTTCCAGCCCAGTGTTTCTCATGATGTACTCTGCATAGAAGTTAAATAAGCAGGGTGACAAGATACAGCCTTGATGCACTCCTTTCCCAATTTTGAACCAGTCTGTTGTTCCCTGTCTAATTCTAACTGTTGCTTCTTGACCTGCGTACAGATTTCTCAGGAGGCAGGTCAGGTGGTCTGGTGTTCCCATCTCTTTCAGAATTTTCCAGGTGGGTTGCTACATGGTTGTACTTCCTTGAAAGCAGGTGGTCCTGCCTGTGCTGCAGTTCAGTTCAGTTGAGTTGCTCAGTCGTGTCAACTCTTCGTGACCCCATGAACCGCAGCACGCCAGGCCTCCCTGTCCATCACCAATTCCCGGAGTTCACTCAGACTCACGTCCATCGAGTCAGTGATGCCATCCAACCATCTCATCCTCCGTCATCCCCTTCTCCTCCTGCCCTCAATCTTTCCCAGCATCAGAGTCTTTTCCAATGAGTCAGCTGTTCGCATCATGTGGCCAAAGGATTGGAGTTTCGGATTGAAGCACTGCAGTTACTCTGTGCCTTTATAAGAAAGTAACTGTGATGGTGTCATCCAAGAAGTGTGAATGGAATTATTTTGTTTTATTTTATTTTTTAAGGAACTTTTGTCTGGACTGAACCTTCCTTCAGTGATTAGGAGAAACAGTGACTGTTGAGGCAATCAGATGCTTCAGGGGAGAATTGGTAAAATGAAGTAGATGGATTTGGCCTTTGTTTTGTGAAAAGTAAAATTCCACCAACCCTAAATTAGAATCAGTATTGGAGAGAGGACTCAGAAGTAAAGATGCTCCCTGAGTTCCTTGTGACTTGCTGTTGCAACAGTTTTCAAAGGTCAGTTTTCCTTAAGCATTACGAAAAAAGAATTTGGTTTTCTGTGTCCAGGGTAACTAGGAGAAAACACATCTTTGAGCCATATGGGCAGGCCGTGTACATGGAGTCCCTGGAGTCCATCCAGATAATCTTCCACCAGAGGCGAGAAAAGAACCATTGTTCACGAGGGTTCAAATCATGGAAGTTGGTCAAGTCTCCTAAGCTGTGCTCCTACGGTTTTACAAAGCGTCTTTGTTAAATTATCAAATTACATCCAAATATTGATAACAGTTATTGTGCTAGGAGTGGCCATTGCTAGTGTCTGGATGTATACTTCTCCCCAACATTTCACCTATTAAATTCAGTATAACTCTAGTATTCAGAATTTTGATGACTTTAGTGGAAATCTGCCAATTTTGCTTGACCTCATTCAGAGGCTCCTTCGTGCTGAGCCCTCCCTCATTCTGAACTCCCTTAGTATTTTATTTTCCTTCTTCTATGGCAGTTGTTACTTGTATTATATTTAATATTTGTATTAGTATCTGTGAGACCAGCAGATTCATTCATCTTGAATGCTTAATATCAAGTTCAGAAAAAAAAATAATCCTTCTTGATGAAATGCAGAAAATGTAGTTTCCTTTACATCTTCTTAGCACTTTCTTTATAGACTCCACCAGTCCTCATGTCCTTTTGTGGCTTTTTCCAAAATCCCCCTGCTGTTAGTTCTTTAATTTTTAATAACCCTCTTTCCTTCATGGCCAGAAATCTTTAATGCTCAGGGTTGGTGTAACAAACTGATTTCCCTTTCATAATTCCTGTGACATTTCTTAGCTAGTTGTGGGTACCAACGATTTATAAGTAAGTCAGTTTATTTCCCTTTAGGTGCCTAGAATGTGAATTTATGCTATTATGGCAACTTGGATGCCTGGGTGAAGTAACTGGTACAGGCATTCAGGTATCCTACAGATACAGATAACTGAGTCATAGGGCATGCTCCATGACTTACGGTAGTTATATAATTTCCCCTGTAAATTATAAGAATAAATAAGTACTTTTAACATATATGATAATTTAGTAACAGTTTATAGAAATATTATATATGGTCGGTTTATGAGATAGCTAAACCTTTGCCTGCTATTAAACCCTCCTTTCCTGCCATCAACGTCAACCTTAAAGTCAACATCAGCCTTAAATCCTCTTTTCCTAGAGTTTAAAGCAACACATCTCTTGTTACTTAGCTCTGGCTCTGACATTAGTATTTCTCAGTAGCTCTGCATCCTTCTAAAGTATTTCCGTGTGAAATGACGCTAGCACTCTGGGCTACAAAGAAGTGACAATCAACTTGAAGTCACTAAAGAAATAAATGAGATTTATTGGGAAGGTGCTGCTGCTGCTGCTAAGTCTCTCAGTCGTGTCCGACTCTGTGTGACCCCACAGACGGCAGCCCACCAGGCTCCCCCGTCCCTGGGATTCTCCAGGCAAGAACACTGGAGTGGGTTGCCATCTGCTTCTCCAATGCAGGAAAGTGACAAGTGAAAGTGAAGTCGCTCAGTCGTGTCCCACTCTTGGCGACCCCATGGACTGCCGCCCACCAGGCTCCTCCGTCCATGGGCTTTTCCAGGCAGGAGCACTGGAGTGGGGCGCCATCGCCTTCTCGTTGTGAAAGTAGAGTGACAGAGGAGACACAAGGGCTTGACAGCCAGGCTGTGGAAAGCCAGACAGCCAGCTGGCTGGTCTTCAAGGGCTAGGATCGCGGGTTCCGCGGTATCTGTGCTTTCTCTTGCCCTCGTCTTTATGCTTAGTACTTGGTAGTTCAGCATCCCTGTCCGGATTCTCTTAACAGGCTGGAAACACTGACACCGGCTGCTTATAAGCTGGTGTTTTCTCTGGTTTGCTGCCCTCAGAGGTGCAGAGGTGAGGTGCAGCTCAGTTTTGGTTGGAAAAGTCCCAGAGAATGATTGTCCCAAGTTGGATCTCTTGTCTGCTACTAGACAGGGCACAATGCTCCCAAGACTGTGGTACGTGGGATCAGGGGGATCCATTCCAGGCACAGGGAAAAGATGTGCTGGCCATTCAGAATGACTGGTTCTACTTCTTCTGAGTAATAGGCCATGCTCCATGACTTATGGTAGTTGTATAAGTTCCACTGTAAATTATAAGAATAAATAATTTTAACATATATGATAATTGAGTAACAGTTTATAGAAATATTATATATGGTCGGTTTATGAGATAGCTAAAACCTTTGCCTGCTATTAAACCCTCCTTTCCTGTCATCAACATCAGCCTATTTCAGTAACCAGAGAGCGAGCGTGATTCTCTTGCATCTTCTGCACTGGCAGGCGGATTCTTACCACTGCACCTCCTGGGAAGTCACTATTTTAAGGGGAAGTTAAAGCATTTCAGAGTTGTTTATATCCTTGCTACTTACGCACATTTGCTGCTGCTGCTGCTGCTGCTAAGTCGCTTCAATCGTGTCCGACTCTGAGCGATCTCATAGATGGTAGCCGACCTGGCTCCGCCGTCCCTGGAATTCTCCAGACAAGAACACTGGAGTGGGTTGCCATTTCCTTCTCCAATGCAGGAAAGCGAAAAGTGAAAGTGAAGATGCTCAGTTGTGTCCGACTCTCAGTGACCCCATGGACTGCAGCCCAACAGGCTCCCCCGTCCATGGGACTTTCCAGGCAAGGGTACTGGAGTGGGGTGCCATTGCCTTCTCAGTTGCAGCAAATGTTATTCTCTGTTGCACCAGTGAGATTGGATTGGTAATACGATAGTAACATGGTGATTCCTCCTTAGATAAATGATCAACTTTGATTTGCTTTCTCTTCGTTGGGGATGACGTCCATGTGGTTTCAGAATGATCTAAATTATATCAGTACTAGCTTGAAAAGGCAAATATCAATACTAAGACATTTTCCACAGCAGTTAATTAGATTACCTAGGAGAACATGTTTTCATTTCAGTTGTGAGTTTCTTTACTTAGTCATCTTCATATTATCACGAATGTTTGTTGTTGAAGGTACAGCATTGTTTTCCATTTTTTCCCATGGTCTAGCACCGTATTTTATTTCTTAAGTGTCTAGATGAGACAAAGGAAAGATTACTTAATGAACGCTCTGTTTTCATATTTGAAAGTACATATGAGTTCCTGAGTTAGGGCTATTTCTAGACTTAAGAATGCCAAATATAATTTAATTTAAAGTTATTTCTGTAAGTCTGTTTGGCAAGCTCTTTAAAGAAAGTTTTTTTCATTTGGGGATTTTTCTGATTTTCTAACCAAGTGAAATTTTAGAAAGCTGGATAAAGTCCCTAAAAGCAAGAAAGCTGACTTTTCACCCTGAACTAGAAAAATTGTTCTCCTCTCTTCATAGTTAATTCGAAAACTTAGAGAAGTTAAAGAGAGAGAGAGAGAGAGGGAGAGAAAGACGAAAGACTTAGTTCCTTAAGAAGCTTTTGATAGTCTTGGATTTGTAGCCCCTGTCCTTACTGGAATCTTGACCCCAGCAAGGGAGGAAACCCTCACATCTTTTCTCAATGCTTTTGCCTTTCTTCTTGAATCCCCTGCCTGAGGATTTTGTGTCGGCCACTGCAGTGTTGTAATTTAATTCACGTTTCTCAGATCACATTCGTTCTACAGGTTTGGAACTCTCTGATGCTGTCCTTTTGTGAATGTGGTTATAACAACATCTCTTCTGCACCTGCATTCCTCCGCTTTACCTCACACCACATCAACGATCCTGCTGTGTTTCTGCTCGGGTGTTAATAGAAAACGTTCTGTTGGGCCAGGGGAATGCCCGTGCATTTTATAGGTCACCCGAATAATTATCAAGTTCATAGATGTGTGTGTATATTTACGTAAAAACCATATATGTTTTAGTGCAACACAAGTCTTATGTGATGGGGATTAGAAAAGGAGAAGCAAAGACTGAGATGCACACAGGTTGTTCAGTTCAGTTCAGTCGCTCAGTCATGTCCAACTCTTTGTGACCCCATGAATTGCAGCACACCAGGCCTCCCTGTCCATCTTCCCAGAGTTCACTCAGACTCATGTCCATCGAGTCGGTGGTGCCATCCAGCCATCTCATCCCCTTCTCCTCCTGCCCCCAATCCCTCCCAGCATCAGCGTCTTTTCCAGTGAGTCAACTCTTTGCTTCAGGTGGCCAAAAGTATTGGAGTTTCAGCTTTAGCATCAGTCCTTACAGAGAACACCCAGAATTGATCTCCTTTATAGTGGACTGATTGGATCTCCTTGCAGTCCAAGACACTCTCAGGAGTCGACTCCAACACCTCAGTTCAAAAGCATCAATCTTCGGTGCTCGGTCCTCTTCACAGTCCAACTCTCACATCCATACATGACCACAGGAAAAACCATAGCCTTGACTAGACGGACCTTTGTTGGCAAAGTAATATCTCTGCTTTTGAATATGCTATCTAGGTTGGTCATAGCTTTCTTTCCAAGGAGTAAGTGTCTTTTAATTTCATGGCTGCAATTACCATCTGCAGTGATTTTGGAGCCCCCCCAAAATAAAGTCTGACACTGTTTCCCCTGTTTCCCCATTTATTTGCCATGAAGTGATGGGACCAGATGCCATGATCTTTGTTTCCTGAATGTTGAGCTTTAAGCTCACTTTTTCACTCTCCTCTTTCACTTTCATCAAGAGGCTTTTTAGTTCCTCCTCACTTTCTGCCATAAGAGTGGTATCATCTGCATATCTGAGATTATTGATATTTCTCCCGGCAATCTTGATTCCAGCTTGTGCTTCATCCAGCCCAGCGTTTCTCATGATGTACTCTGCATAGAAGTTAAATAAGCAGGGTGACAATATACAGCCTTGCGTACTCCTTTTCCTATTTGGAACCAGTCTGTTGTTCCATGTCCAGTTCTAACTGTTGCTTCCTGACCTGCATACAGGTTTCTCAAGAGGCAGGTCAGGTGGTCTGGCATTCCCATCTCTTTCAGAATTTTCCACAGTTTATTGTGATCCACACAGTCAAAGGCTTTGGCATAGTCAATAAAGAAGAAATAGATATTTTTCTGGAACTCTCTTGCTTTTCCCATGATCCAGCGGATGTTGACGATTTGATCTCTGGTTCCTCTGCCTTTTCTAAAACCAGCTTGAACATCAGGGAGTTCACAGTTCACATATTGCTGAAGCCTGGCTTGGAGAATTTTGAGCATTACTTTCCTAGCGTGTGAGTTGAGTGCAATTGTTTGGTAGTTTGAGCATTCTTTGGCATTGCCTTTCTTTGGGATTGGAATGAAAACTGACCTTTTCCAGTCCTGTGGCCACTGCCGAGTTTTCCAAATTTGCTGGCATATTGAGTGCAGCACTTTGACAGCATCATCTTTCAGGATTTGAAAGAGCTCAACTGGAATTCCATCACCTCCACTAGCTTTGTTCGTAGTGATGCTTCCTAAGGCCCACTTGACTTCACATTCCAGGATGTCTGGCTCTAGATGAGTGATCACACCATCGTGATTATCTGGGTCATGAAGATCTTTTTTGTACAGTTCTGTGTATTCTTGCCACCTCTTCTTAATATCTTCTGCTTCTGTTAGGTCCCTACCGTTTCTGTCCTTTATCGATAACAGGTTGTTACCCGGGGTAATTGAGGACACACACTCAGGAATGCACAACATACTGCAAGGAAGAAAATTGTTCCCTAAAAGGGATTAGGCTAAAATCTTGCATTGGAACAGAACTGTGATCAGACCTCAGATTTTTGAAATACAGGAAAAATACAACCTGTATTAATTATTGTAGCCTGTTTCTGTTTTTAGATTCCTGACTCTCTACCTTCCATGCTGCTTTTTAGCAAACGTAACGGAAAGCTTTGCTGCTCTGGCTTTATTTTTGGACTTTTTCAAACTAGAATGAAGTTCATAACTGAATTGTTTTCACCTGGACTTCTTTTCTGTGGTTCACAGAGACCAGCACAGGATTTATCTTTACCCAAGAAACATTGATAGTGCCTCTGTTGTATGCAAGACCTGATATCTGCACTGTAGGGAATTCAGACGGGATGAGGATGTGGCCTGTGTGGGTGTGTTAAGATTTTTGTTTTGCTTGATCAAGTAAGAGTTTATAAATTATTAAAATCAATAAGTGAATTTATCAAAGTCAAAGTACATGTAAATTAATTATCAAATTAATTTAGATGTAAATTAATTATAAAATGTATTGGCAACAAACAGAAAAGTAAATAAATTGAGAAAACAGGAAAGGTTGTTCCGTTACACTGTTAGAGTGATCTGCGTCCTACCTAATCACATAAACAGAGCCTAGAATAGACATTCTTACAGTCAGCTCTGAGTTTTCCGTTATGCAGAAATGTCCTTAGGAAAATATTCAAGCAGTTTCCCCGAAAAAGATTGTGATGGTAAAGAGTGCCCTGTGACCATTTATAGAGCTTTGGTAAAGTATCCTCTGACGGTTGATAGCTTTGGTTTTCAGGAAAATAGTGCATCTTCCATGAGAAACCAAGCTCATGACCAGTTGCTCAGCTGAGTCCCACTCTTTGTGACCCCATGGACTATAACCCCCTAAGCTCCTCCATCTACGGAATTTTCCAGGCAAGAATACTAGAGTGGGTTGCAATTTGCTTCTCCAGGGATTTATTATTACCATTTTTATTAGTGCTCTAGGTGCATGGGTTTTGAATAGTCTGTTCTCAATCTTATTTTCCCAATATATAACCTGGTTTTCAGGGTGCAGTTTAACGGAATGCAATGTTTTTCAGGAACAAAAATACTTGTTGATGGAATTATCCAAATTTACTGATAAAATTGGTTCATTTTTCTCCCTCCAGAATTTAGAAAACATTCAAAATTGTGTAATATTAAGGAGAAAATTCCACTGACAGAGGAGCCTGGCAGGCTACAGTCCATGGGTTTGCAAAGAGTCAGGCATGACTGAGCAAGTATCACTCAAGGAGAAAATCGCAAAGTTTCTATGAAATGCCATGAATAACACGTCGATGTTTTTGGTATGTGGTTAAGAAATGACTTTTAAACATTCAGTTCAAACTCCTCCACAATTTCACAGTATTTTGAGTTTTTTTTTTTGATTGAAGTATAGTTGATTTACAATGTTGTGGTTATTTCAGGTGTACAGAAAAGTGGTTCAGTTACGCACACATATGTATCTATTTTTTTTTCAGATTCTTTTCCCTTATGGGTTATTACAAAATATTGAGTATAGTTCCCTGTGATATACAGTAGGTCCTTGTTGCTTATCTATTTTATATGTAATAGTGTATATATGTTGATTCCAAACTCCTAATTTATCTCTCCCCATTCCCTTTTGGTAGCTGTTAAGTTTGTTTTCCATGTCTGTGGCTCTATTTCTGTGTTGTATATAAATTCACATGTATCAGTGTTTTCCGTATTACACGTATGGTGCTATCATATGATACCTGTCTTTGTTTGGCTTGCTTCACTTAGTGTGATCATCTCAAGGTCCCTCTGTGTTTCTGCAAATGGCATTTCATTTTTTATGGCCGAGTAGTATTCCATTGTATAAACATACACCTTCTTCATCTCTTCAGCTGTTGATGGACATTTAGGTTGCTTGTGCGTCTTGGCTATTGTAAAGAGTGCTGAAATGAACATTGGCATGTGTGTATCTTTTCAGATTACAGTTTTCTTCAGATACATGCTCAGGAGTTAGATTGTAGGATCTTATGGTAGCTCTAGTTTTAGTTTTTTAAGGAACCTTCATACTTTTCCATAGTGGCTGTACCAATTAACATTCCCACCAACAGTGTAGTAGGGTTGCGTTTTCTCCACCTTCTCTCCAGCATTTATTATTGGTAGACTTTGGATGGTGGCCACTCTGGCCGTTGTGATACTCCATTGTAGTTTTGATTTGCATTTCCTTAATAACTAGAGATGTTGGGCATCTATGCATGTGCCTTTTGGCCATCTGTATGTCTCCTTTGGAGAAATGTCTGCTTAGATCTTATGCCCTTTTTTTGATTGGGCATTTATTTGTTTTTCGATATTGACTTGTATGAACTATTTGTATGTGGGTGTTAGTCATTCAGTCATGTCTGACTCTTTGCGACCCTCTGGACTGTGCCTGCCGGGCTTCACTGTCCATAGGATTCTCCAGGCAAGAATACTGGAGTGGGTTGCCATTCCCTTTTCTAGGGGATCTTCCCAACCCAGGGATCGAACCTGGGTCTCCCACTTTGCAGGTGGATTCTTTCCCCTCTGAGCTACCAGAGAAGCCTCCTGTTTGTATATGTTGGAGGTCAGTCCCTGGTCAGTTACATCATTTGAGAAAGTATTTTAAATAAATAATATTTCAATGAATATGTGGGAACTAGGTAATGACTGACACCAGAGGAGAAGTATTAAGTCATAAAGATTTTAGGGCTTATTAAAAAGTTAAGGGTTCACTTCAGTTCAGTCGCTCAGTCGTGTCCGACTCTTTGTGACCCCATGAATCGCAGCAGGCCAGGCCTCCCTGTCCATCACCATCTCCTGGAGTTCACTCAAACTCATGTCCATCGAGTTGGTGGTGCCATCTAACCATCTCATCTTCTCTCGTCCCCTTCTCCTCCTGCCCTCAATCTTTCCCAGCATCAGGGTTTTTTCCAATGAGTCAGCTCTTCGCATCAGATGGCCAAAGTATTGGAGTTTCAGCTTCAACATCAGGTCCTCCAATGAACACCCAGGACTGGTCTCCTTTAGGATGGACTGGTTGGATCTCCTTGCAGTCCAAGGGACTCTCAAGAGTCTTCTCCAACACCACAGTTCAAAAGCATCAATCAATTCTTCAGCGCTCAGCTTTCTTTATAGTCCAACTCTCACATCCATACATGACCACTGGAAAAACAGGTTTACTGAACATTTGCAAACCAATCGTAATGTGAACATTTCGCTGTAAAGGTTTACAGTAGAAAGAAATTGCTAGGGTTTCATGGAACTATTGAAATTGAACCTCTTTTGGGGAAATTTCAATCTTTTCTCTGTCACTTTTCAAAATAAACTGTGTCCCCTCTTTAGACCTAAGTATTTAATGATATTAATTCATTAAATAAATGACATTGTATTAGAGTTATATGCGTAAAGTAACCTTTTTCTCTTAACCCGTTTCCTAATCTTTAAACAGTTTCCTTAATGTTTTCTTTTTTCAGTTTTTAAAAAAACCTTTCTCTATTCATTTTTTCTGGGTTTTCCAGATGGCACAGTGGTGAAGAACCTGTCTGCCAATGCAGGAGATGCAAGAGACATGGGTTCGATCCCTGGGTCAGGAAGATCTCCTGGACTAGGAAATGGCAACCCACTCCAGGATTCTTGCCTGGGAGATTCCATGGGCAGAGGGGCCTGACGGGCTACAGTCCATGGGGTGGCAAAGAGTCAGACATGACTGAGCATGTGGGTACACACGTGCGTGCACACACACACACACACACACACACACACACTTTCTACCTGCCCAACCCCCGCCTCCATCCCTTTTTCCAGGTACCTGCTTTCTCCAGGTTTAATCTTTGATCCCATCTGCCTGTATGGCCCTCCTTGTGTGATGGTCAGGCATCTGGCAGCCTTATATGTCTGAGCTAGCTCCACGTAGGTTGATACAAAGCAAGAGTTTCTGCACAGATGAGAAATACCACAAAGCCTATATGGTAAAGCCTGTGGTCAGTAGATGCCTGAGCTAATATTTCTCCACTCAGGAGAAGGTTCCTAGTTCTGCTTTGAACATACCCTTTGACTCAGACCTCTGTTCACCCGGTTTTCTAATAAGCCTGTTTATCTAAGCTGCCCAGCACAGGGATGGTTGAAGAATCTCTGGCAAGACTGAGAGGGGTGTGGTGGTGGTAGAAGGAAGTGGCACAGTTACAGCTGTAAGAAGGAAAGCTTAATGGCAAAGAAAGGATGAACCATCTCAGTGAAGCAGAGGAGCTCACAAATGTCGATTATTGAGATTAGGAGGCAGTGGCCCTGTATACTTGCTGTTAAAGCCTGCTGGCTGTCACTGGTTCATAATTGACCCCATCATCAATTGAAGATTAGTTTTGGTTTATTATGCGATATTTAAAATGTTATAGAAGAGCATAGTATTTTTTAGAATTAAAAAATTTTAAATTTTTAATTTTTTAATTAGAAAAGGTTTAATTCAAAAGATCTCATTTTAAGACATCAGGTTTTGTTTACTTAGTGCCTAGTATTTTTGTTGGTTTCTTTCCCATCTTTTCCTCTGTGTCCACTGAGATAGTGTTTTTACAAAAGACTTTTGTCTCTTCTCTTTGAAGACAGACCCTTTATCTTAATCTCTCCTAATGCTCTTCTGTGGTGTGGTTTGATATAGACACCTCAGTGTCCCCTAATAAAGATAGTCTTCCTAGCAGTAGATAGCGAATCCTTCCTGTAAAACATGAGCATACTGATTAATTTTCCCCAGCTTCACCTTCAGCCTCACTCCTTACTTTTGTTACATGGCCAAGCTTCTTGTTTACCTGTATATATTTGGTGACACTCTTCTTTCCCCCACACACTTCTCAAGCTTCCCCATCCATTTCCACTCTACGGGAGTCCACAGCGTTGGTTTGAACTGCTGTCATCAGCAGATCCTCCTGATATTGATGGATGTAACAAGTGCGGAGGCTGTTTTGGGGGCTAGGGAAACACAGGAGAGCCAGTGAGTAGAACTGCAGGCTCTTGAGTAGTTTATGTTCTAGTGGGGGAGGAAAACAAGCAAATAAATAATTTAGATAGTGAAGCAAGAATAGTGCAGCGTGATGGGCTGAGGGGGCACCAACGCAAGAGGGAGGCCCCCGGAGGGCTCTGGGGAGGAGCTACCTGAGGACCCACCCAAGTCAGGAGGAGGAGTCTTTGATTGCAGAGAACCTGGCTGCTCATCGCTGGGCGCATTGGTACCTATTCATTGAATGAATAAATGAAAGAATAAAGCAGATTATTGTGTCATTTCTTGGGTTTTATACAGAATAGTTTAGCGAACACAAACACTGTACATGCCCTTATCTACCAACTCTCTAGAAAGAAAAAACACATAGGCACTACTTAAGTGAAGAAACTAAAGCTAACACTTCTGATGTGGATTTTGGTCAGGGAACACTCAGTCATAGGGGAGGGGAGATTAAGCCTTAAAGTATGGAGTTGGGAGATTCACTAATTCTTAAAATTTTTAATTTAAAATTTGTTGGATGTGTAGCAGTGTGTTAACGTGCTATGGAGGAGTAAAAAAAGAAAAAAAGATGAAATTGATGTGAATTTGTTCCTCAATGGCCTTCATAGGGGGAAAACGCCAGTACTATAGGAGAGTTTTATGAGGCAGCATATGGTTAATGATTCAAAGGCTTAAATGATTCAAGTAAATGTTGTTGGTTCTGAGAAAGGAGAGTCTTTGTGGGCTGGAGCTTGAGCAGTCACAAACACAGCTCCAGATTCTTGAGAGACTTGTTGAAATGAACTCTGCTGCACAGAAGCAAAGTGCATATAACTCGATAGTTTTCCGATATTAAGGAGATAACTTTCTTGGCTTTTGTGAAGAGCAAGCTACATACTATTTGTGTTTGAAGAACTTTTCGTAAGATTTTTGGATGAGCTTTGCTGTTGCAGAAAAAAAGTTCAGTGTCTTCCCATTGTCGCTGAGAAGGATGAAGATGAGGATGGTTTGCGAATAGTGGATGCAGGAGATGATTCCTTTAAACCAGTTAGCGTGTAAAGGGAAAACACTTTTCCCTGGGATTTCTTTTTCTTAATTTACTTTTAATTGGAGGATAATTGCTTTCAATGTTGTGTTGGTTTCTGCCTTACACCATGAATCAGCTACAAGTATACGTGTGTCCCCTCCCCCTTGAGCCTCCCTCCCACCCCTCTCGGTCGGCACAGAGCACAGGGCCGGGCTCCCGGGGCTGGAGAGCAGCTTCCCATCAGCCATCTGGTCTGCACGCGGCATTGCATATATTTCAATGCTGCTCTCTCCCCGAGGTTACTAAGTGTGCACTAGTCCTGGGAGCTATAGAAATATTTGACTTTGTTGTTACCTCTTCTTGTCCTTTGATTTCTTAATTAAGTGAATATCTATGAGGTCAGATGTCATACCTGACTTTTTTTGATTTGTTGCCTAATGTATTTCTTGGTTGTCTCCTAATCTACATTTTTGCCCTTTTGCAATTCTGTCTTCTGAGGATAGGAGATAACTTTAAACAAGGGTGAGTTGTAGATCAGTCTCTGTCCTGTAGGGGTCGCTACGAGAGTGGCAGTTTGGAATCTTTGCTGGCCACCCAGCACCGCCTGGCATGACTTGACACAATTAGCCTAAGGATTGTGAGCTCTGGTTTGTGTTGATATTTTACTTTTGAGGGTCATATGAGCTGTAACTCCCATCAAGAATTCTGCAGGCTCCTTATTATGTATTTAATCACTTTGGTTCCGTAAATGCCACACCTGTGCATTTTTTTTTTTAACCTCTCTTATTTGGTGCATGGTTATTTTAGAGTTCTCATCATGCCCCATTTGCATATGACAAATCTATGCACATAGATACATTAAACGTTTTAGTGGCTTTTGCAGCACAAATGCAAATGATGGCAGCCTAAACTTGGCCTTCTCTAGGTCCTCAGGTTACTGTTTAATGGGTTTGTCACTCAAGACACTTACTGGCTTGCCCCAGTGCTTTTAAAAAATTGAATCGAGCATGATGAGGTCCATCCCCTTGATTAAATGTTTTTTCTCCTGTGCAATCACCATTATCTGTTTGGCTCCCATTCTTTTGAGGCAGCCCTGCATTGCAAATCAATATCTTTCTGAAGAGACAGTGTGTTGTGAATTGCCTGGACAGAATATGCACGGTTACTTTGGCTGCAATGCTGCTGCAGAGCCCGGATTACTCTGTCTTCCTGGGAACTCCACAGGCAAGTCCATCGTGTTTACAGGAAAAAAAAAAAGAGAGATTCTTTTGGGAACAAAAAGTGTTAAAGCTATTGATCCTGAATGTGAGCATGTCCTTTGTGTTCTTCTGAACCATTTTTGGTCTTCTTCCATGGAGATTAGCTTCTCTAGGTATTTCTGGGTGGTTTTTTTTTTTCTTTCCCCTGCTTTTGCTTCCCCCTTTCTTGGTTGTAGTACGGCCGTACCATTTCAGCTTGCTAGTGCAGAAAGATGTGAATTCAGTTGCTGTATGAGCCTGGCCTGGTGCAAGCACATTGCTAGAGACATGCTAAAGAGTTCCAGGTGATTCGAGCCTGAGAGAGACAACAGCAAAACGGTAAGACGGAGCATGCTTAAAATTAGAGCAGGGGGTTTAATTTGGAGCATCTCAGCAAGTCTGAATCCTGACTCACTCATTTACAACTTGAAAAGGATTCATTTTGTGCATGTCATTTTACTCACTCCCTTCTATTTAACTGCCAGAACCCATCACAGGTTGATCAAGGGGCTATTTAAACTAAAGATCTGACAGGAGGTTACCGACGGCAGAGTCTCTTGAGGTTTCCGAGGCTACTGCTTGTACTTTGTAAACACCAGGAGCAGCGATAAGATGAGGAAAAGGTTTGCGACTGTGCTTCTTTGCCGGAGCTGAATGTTATTTCTTCTGAAACTCATCTTATTTATTATAGCTTAAGGAGATCTTACGGATTGTTTCGCCCGGCTATGCTTGGCTGAATGCCCTCTGAGTCGAGCTGGTGAAGGACGGGAGACCACTTTTCTCGTTTGGATGAACTGATGTCCGTGAATTAGCTGGAATGGCTCTGAGTGCAGTACACATCTCTGATATATTAGGGATCTGGGGCTTCCTCCCTGCTCCTCCCCCCTCCCTTCTGGAGCACGGAAATGCACCTGCTTTAGGTGTTTGCTGCCTGGCAGAGGTCAGTGTGCTGGTATTTTGCATCTTCCCACCTGGCGTGGTTGTGCTCTCATATACAGAAGTGGTCATCCTTCATGCAGTTCTGCTTGAAGCGCTGACTCTAAGAGTGGACTGTTAGCATTTTGGATGCTAATGGAGAACTCCTGCAGGCATGAAGGTCCGGGCAGCAGAGAGGCGCCTCCAAAATGATGCCCACCTGCTTGGGGAGAAGATAACAGCTGAGACACAGAAATGTAATAAACCTTGGTCTCTGCAGAGGTCGAATTCCTATTTCCATTTGTTAGTGGGCACCTTGTCTTGGGGTGGGGGTGGTTGAAGTTGAAAGACATGTTTTAATATTGTTCAAAGTGAGACTACTACATTGCACGGTTGTGGTGATTTTATAAGGTTCCAACTATTGTATAGGTACTGGATGTTAAGGATGTCAGCATTTGAATTTTTTGGCTTTAAAAATGTTCTCCTTATGTATACTTTAACTGAGTACTTCATGTAAAATGTAAATGATGATGATAGTGAATATTAGTTGAGAAAAAACATCAGTAACTTGGTGTGGCATGTTGCTCATAAGCCAGTTGTATGTAATTTTGTGACATAAGTATTTCTAAGAAAGAACACTTGATTACTTGATAGGCTAGTTGAGAGAATTAGTGATAATGTTCGGGTTCACTAGAATTTTTTTAAGGGGGACCTTAAATATTCTTCTGTATTCACACTATTTATTGTAAAGATCAGACATTAATTTTTGGCAAGGAATATTTGGATTTTCTTCCAAAGATAGTGAAAATTTTCTGTTATTTTGACCATTTATTTTTTCCTAAAAAAATGGAGATGAACTACAAGCTATCTTTTCTATACTTTAGTGGTTCCTTTAAAAAAAAAAAAGAAAACAACTTTTTTTTTCTGCTCAGAACATGATGTGCCCTGTGTTTGCTGTTTCTTTTCCTGAGAGTGATATCTTCTAGTTACTAATGTTTTGCCTTCACTTTTTGTAAGCTATGAGGTTTCTTTTTTTTCATCCTGTGGCAGGAGTTCTACGTTTGCAAAAAGTAAGTAAGTTTTTAAAAGGAGACTAGTAGAGCAGTTAATAAGATTGATTTTCCTATCAGTCTTTTTAAAATTCCTCATTCTGCAAACATTTATCAGCCATTTACTCTATAAGGCATCGTAAGACGTGCTGTGAAGGAAGTAAAGATGAAATAGATACACTCCCTTCCCTGAAGGAGCTTAGGGATCGTAGCTTTGGTATTTTTCTCAGGAATATGCCCCATTATACTTTCGCATGAATAAGTAAATTTGATGCTTTTTATATTTTCCTACTTTGGAGAATTGTCCTCTATTTATATCTTTTAATCATTTATTTATTAAACAAGCATTATGGAGAGTCTACTGAGTAGCAGTGTAACTGCTGAGACACAGCTAGTCCCTGTCCTCAGAAAACTTACAATCTACTCCTTAAAATAGTTCAAGGAGACATTAAAAAATTTTTTCATTTTGGGCAATTGTGAAACACACACTATATGCCTTTATTTTTTTCCATTTTAAAAATCGTGGTGAAAAATAGATGTAACACAAAATTTTCCATTTTAACCATTTTTAGGTAGGTAATTTATTGGCCTAAGTACATTCCCAATGTTTTGCTATCATCATTGCTGTCCAAGTGCAGAACTTTTCATCATCCCTAATAGATATTCTGTCGATTAAGTGATAACTCCCCAGTCTCCATCTCTAGCTTTTGGTAATCTCTAGTCTACATCCGAGTCTGTGAATTTGCCTTTTCTTGGTATGTCATATCATATCAAGTGGAATCATAAAGTATTTGTCCTTTTGTGTTTATTTTATCCAATGTGTTTTCAGGGTTCATCCATGTTGTACCATATATCAGAATTTCATTCCTTTTTAATGTATGCTTTAATTTTTTTTAATATGGAAAAGACTGCAGTGCCCCCCACTCCCCACCATATAATTTCAATAAAGCAAGTTCCCATATTGACTTCTATGGACATCTAATAAATATGGATAATTTAGAAATGCTGAAAAGCCTAGGGGCAAGTGTAGGAATGAGGAATAGAAATACACTGATCTAAGGAATGATCTAAGGATATATTCATTTGGATTCTTGACGTGGCCTGGTAGTTGAGCATGGTAATTGGCTAGATTTTCATGTGAATTTTTTGCTATAGAAAGCAACTGTCGTCTGAAATATATAGCGGAAGGCTGGACTGTGGCTCTTGTCATCAGATTTTACCCACTCTGCTTCTAGTCTGTTACATTAAAAACTTGATAAGCAAAGATTGATCATGTTGAGATCCTTTTGCAGAACCAGAGACTCTTAGAGCTGGGAGGGACTTCAGCAGTCAGTCGTTTAACCAGTTGACTCATCTTCATTTCGTTTGGCCAGTTGGAGGGTGAGACTCTCTTGATGCCACTGCAAGTCCTCTCTCACTCCCCAGTGCTGTTTTCAGTGTGCACTCCACCCCCAAACCACAGATCTCCTCTGAGTTAGAGGGGAATGAGACAGGGTATAAGCTTCGTGCCCCATTAAGCAGATTTCCATTGGATGAGGTAAGCCTGGCTTCATCAATGGAGCATTTTCCTTCTCACCCTTCTTCCTGATGCTACTATTAAATCTAAATGACTTTCTCATAGATCTTTTTTATAAAGCCGAGTTAAGGCTCTAGAGCCTCTGTTTATCTACCATTGACCAATATGATGATTCTTAGATGGCTTCAATCAACACTTTATATTCATGCCTTTAGCATACTCTTCAGGAAACACAGGGCTTCCCTGGTGGTTCAGATAGTAAAGAATCTTCCTGCAATGTGGGAGACTTGGGTTTGATCCCCGCGTCAGGAAGATCCCCTGGAGAGAGGAATGGCAACCCACTCCAGTATCCTTGCCTGGAGAATCCAATGGACAGAGGCTACAGCCCGTAGGGTCACAAAGAGTCGGACTGGACTGAGCAACTAACATTTTCACTTCAGGAAACACAAACATATATGGGAAGAGGCCTGAGCCTTCCCATCTTCCCCATCAGTCTGTCCTTCTTAATAAATCTTTACCTTTCTGCCCCCACCCACATACACCCTAATACTTTGATTTTCAGCCTTGACTTTTGATATGAGGATCAACTTTTGATAAGATTGAGAGCCAGATTAGTCAAAAGCATGTTAAATTTACATGGTGGAAGTGATGAGGAGGTGGCAAGGATGGGTCGGAAACCCTCAAAGCACAGGGCAGTTACTTTGTTCAGTTCTAAAAGCACTTTTCTTTTGTATCAAGAGAAGAAAGAATGAGAGAAGTGTTGCAGGTCAGACCTGTGCTTTCCTTATTTCGCTCAGGATCTAAGTCCCAAGGGACATGTAAGGAAGATAACCTGGTGGTCAAGAGCTTGGGCGTCACAGTCAAAGTCCTGAAATAATTCCCATTTCCTGTGCATGCTCTGTGTGGTCTTGGACACGTTATTTAACTCTTGTGTGCCTCAGTTTAATCATCTGTGAAACTGGGATGATAATAGTACCTCTTGAGGTTGTTGTAGAGATTAATGGAGAAACTACTTATGAAACTTTTAAAATAGCATCGCATTTCATAAGATTTTAATAATAGCCATCATCCCAGGTGGCTCAGTGGTAAAGAATCTGCCTACTAATGCAGACATGCAAGACACACGTGTTTAATCCCTGGGTCAGGAAGATCCCCTGGAGGAGGAAATGGCAACCCACTCCAGTATTCTTGCCTGGAGAATCCCATGGACAAAAGGGCCTGGTGGGCTACAGTCCATGGGGTCGCGAAGAGTCAGACATGACTGAGCACACACAATAGCCTTCATCATCATTGTCATGGCCATCCAGAAATCCTTCATCTCCATCTCTCTTTTCTATCCATTTATATCAAATCTTGCCCAAGAGCTTTCTCCAGTTTGCTAGTTTATTGAGCATATGTGACAGTTTCTTAATGTTACTGGGTTTGGGTATAAAAGGAGAATAAAAGAAATAATTCTCCAGTATTCTGGTTACAACCTGGCAGGTTTGGGAAGGATTATACGGTCTGTAGATTTCCTCTTCGGCCCAACTGATACAAATGTACTCCAGTGGCTTATTCCGTAGCTAAATGAGATCTTGCTAAAAATACAAAGCTGACAGTGAAATGTTCCTGGAAGCACTGGGGCTTGTTTTCAGGTGGCAGCCGAACAGCAGGGCGTGTGTATCCCACTGTTCTGCGCTATTCACCTTGAATATCTCAGTTAGGATTCACTATTGAATTTTGTCAGTCATGGGAAAGGTTTACAGAACCAGTCCTCATGAAAGCTGTCAGGACTTTATTATTAATGGATTGCTGTCAAATTTATTATCGTCGAAATTTTAGTTCTTTACAAAAGATGGGCCAGCTGTTAAAGCTACATTGAGAGATACTTCCATTTTCTACCCAGAGGTTCATTGTTCCCTGTGTTTCTCTTCATGAGCTCTGTGTGGTTAGTGACCCATATATGATTCTCTGAAAATTTTAAGAGCTTCAGAAGTCAATTCTGTATTGAGTGGTGCCCTATGTATTTCTGAATTCTTCAGTGAGGTTTGCATGTAGATTTATTTTATTAGAATAAACCCATTAAACTTCTAAACTTTCTAGCATCACTCTCGACATTGATCACTGTTATTTCCCAAGCATTAATAATACATTTAGATGTTATTAAAAAAATGGTTATTATAGATGAGGAGGTAGAAGTTGTGTTTATTTATACAGCCATCTGTTTGAGAGTAAGAAGAAAGTACACAATTTTATTTCTCCTTCAGGGGAGGAACTTAAACATGTTTATAATCTTTATTTTTAAATGCTGTTCATATGGTTACCAGGGGAAAGACATTCAGGTCCTGATGGATCAGTAAGTACCTGCAGTAGTGTCTTGTTTCAGCTTTATATTTTTAATGTTATTTTACCTTCTGGATGCTTTATCTTACATGAGGGACAGAATAGTGAGCTACAGATATTTGAAAGGTTTAAACATGAAGGAGGAACTAGGCTAATTTAGTACAAAGAAGCTGTGGGTGGTGCAGTGAGGCTAGGAACAGAAAACAGAATTCAGAAGGCATTGAGACTCTTGTTTTCACAGCCTTTGAGACACATGGCAGTTTCTCTTGTCCTCATGTGTCAAAAAAACAAACAAAAAAACCCCCTCAAATGCTAAGCATATGTGTACAGAAAGCAGTCTGGACCATGTTATTGATTTTAAACATCTACGACTCTGAGTTCAGCCTGGTCTCTTTATTGGTTGTTAGTGCTTCTGACATGAACAACCTTTTAACATTGCCCCAGTATTAGCCAGCGCCCCTCCCTGGGTTATTTTGTACCTCTGCACAGTATGGGGTCCTTTGAAAACACAGCCTGGTTTCTCCTTCTCAGGTAGGACCCCAAACAAAACCTAATAAAGAGAAAAGCTCTATTTAAACCTGTAAATTCTATGAAAGAGGTGAGGAAAAGTCCCTATTTGCAGGAACAGACTTTTTTCTAGAGTAAGAGCTGTAAGGGAGCAGTGTCTTGGTGAAGAAACGAATTAGCCATGCCGTGTGAGCCACATTCTGTAGCTCGAGTCTTCTGTTGCATCGAGGGTGGGTATTCCAGCTCCCACTGCAGCTGTGGGAGTTTTGTGGGTTAGAATAGGCTTTTGCTTTGTGGAATCTCAGCAGGGCCACTCCTGTTTCGTGCATGCGGGTTCTTGTTTCATGCATCCATTTCTGGGCCCTCTGGCTCTAGATGGGAGGGGGGAAGCGATATAGGTGTCGATGCTAGCATTTCACCTCCCACACCCTGTGTTCATTTGGCTTATGACATGACTGTGACACCCATGGCTCCCTTTTTTTCCATGACGGGATTTTTAAAAAGATCCGTTTACTATTTTTATGGCTTTGGTGGGTCTTTGTTGCTGCACGCGGGCTGTCTCGCTGCAGCAGTCAGAGGCCACGCTCCACAGCGGCGTGCAGGGTTCTTGCCGTGGCTTCCCTTGTGGCGGAGCACACACTCTAGGAGAGTGGGCTTCAGCTGTTGTGGCTCGTGGACTCTCGAACTCTGGCTCCGTAGCTGTGGCACCAGTCCTCAGGTGCCTTGTGGCATGTGGGATCTTCCCACAGCAGAGACCAAACCTGTGTCTCTCCCATCGCAAGGCAGATTCTTAACTGCTGGACCACCAGGGAAGCCCCCTGATGGAATTTTAACTGGCATATAATTATGGTTGTCAAGTAGGAAGCAGAAAATTCACACATCGTCTCCTTTCCCCCTGTGGACCTTTTGGAGATATTTAGTAAGTTTTTACTGGAGATAGTTAGGAAAGAGGCCCAGACTTGCAGAGAATTGCCCGTCATTCTGTTTGGTAGTAGGCCTTCCAGTCCTTTGTCTAGACTAGGTCGGGAAATGAACAGTTATATCTCATAGGCAGAAGGCTTTTTTTTTTTTTTAAACCTGTTTTATAGTACATGGCACTGTTCACATATATAAGTGCCTTTTAAATTTTCATTTCTGGATCCTGAAGTGACTTCCTTTGAATTCTTTTAATTTTTTTTTTTCTTTTCAAAGTTACCACATAAACTCTGGTAGATAAAGAATAAAGTGAAATTCTGGATTCAGTTCTCCTTAGAATACTTATGTGGTAATTTTTGTCACAGATAATAGTGGTTCAGAGCAAAACAGTGGCTTCTGCATTAGAAACACATAATTCCATAATTCCTTCTACTACAGGAAGCAATGTTACTTGTGTTTTTATAATCTGTGTGTAGTCTTCTTTCTCTACACCTCACATGCTCCCATCCCATTGCCTTTTAAAAATTCATGTATATATTGGGTGTATCTTATTGGAGAATTTGTCTTCAGAGTTCAAAATTATATAAAAGAATTAGCTGAAATTACTGTGATGTTTGTTGGGAAGCTTGAGCAAAAATGCTACCCAAGGAATGTTGAAATGATTATCACTTATTTTGTACCCAAAGACTGAAACAGCGTTTGCCTCTCAAACGCTTGACTTCTTTCACAGTCTCAGTTCTTTATTTGACCGTAGCGGCAGACTTTATTATTCTTCCGTGGGTTAGAGCATTGCACCTCAGACTTTAATGTCCACACAAATCCCCTGGGTGTCTTGTTAAAAAGCAGGTTCTGATTCGGGAGGACTGAGGTAAGGGCAGGGCCTGTGGTCCTGGGTGATGCCTGTGTTGCCGCACTGAGGGCAGCCAGGGGTAAAGACTATTCCAGATGAAATCCTGATCACCCAAAATAACCACATTCCAAAAAACAGACAACAACTAACAGCAGAGAGGGCATTTCAGCCCTTACTGTGAGTGTTCATTCAACTTCATGTTAAATTTGTCATTATGAAATCGTGGAATTTTAACCAGCATATCAAGTGGGAGTCAGAAAATTTCACATGTCTTCTTCTTTCTTCCTTTGACCTTTTGGGGCTAGTTAGTTTTTAGTGTAGAAATAGTATAAAATAAAGAACCTAGAGGTCAGTAAATACATGCCTCTGTCTATGCCGGCCTTTAAGCAAACTGAATCTCTTACGTCTAAATCAAGTGTATAATTATACCAGAAGGGAAAGCAACTCAATAAAATCATTTTAGTGATGCATATTAAAGTTTAAACTCCTGGGAAGACTACCTACATATTTCATAACACAATCAGGAAAACCACGATTGAGTCTCTTGGTGATAAGCACTGAAGCCCAGGAAGGACGTAAGGAGACTACAGTCACTGAGGCGGCATAAAGGAATGTGATGTCCTCAAGAGTTCTCCATTCAGCTGTGTACATTAGCTGACAGATTCAGGACTGAATGAAATTAGGTCAGACCCCAAAGAAACCGGTCAGTAGAAAAATAAGCATTTAAAGTTAAATTCCAGTAACAGAATTCTGGTTAGTGGGAACAGCTGGTGAAGCCTTTTCATTGACTGGGAAAGAGCTGGTCTCAGAAGGTACCTCACTGTACTGTACGTAGTTTCTTAGGACTCATTTTTGAAATGGCCTATGTTTAGTTAAAAGGGAAGGCTTAAACTAAGGAAAAAGGAAACAATAAGGAAAACAATCCATCTCTGAATAGCTATTATCAGAGTAACCATTTCCTGCTGTCTTTCGAGCTCTGAGAATATGAAAGAAATGGAAGGTGTGGTTTCTCTGCCCAAGTGTTTGCAGTCTGGCTGTGGAAGTAAAAACATATGAGCAACAGAGCAAGACAAACACCTCCTCCCACCCCAGCAGATAAACCAAATGCATGAAAACAAATTCCATAGTAGCTTATATGAAAACACATTAGATGGCATGTATTTAAGTGACAGGTTATGAGGTACAGTCTAAAAATGGTGTCGTTCTTATTGTGGGCATTTTTGGTTGCGACAGTGACCATGATGCAGGGACATGACTAGCGTTTAGTAGACAGGACTGGGGTTACCAGTGTCCCACAGTGTGACTGCCACTGTGTGCTGCTTGTTCATAACCAGCCCCTCAGCCAAGAGGCCCCGGATACTGTCACTGAGACAACACAGGGCTGGAGAGTTACGGAAGATCCACAGAGGCTGGAGGTCTCAGGAGAGGAGTTCCTGGTGTGAACCTGGCTGCCTCCTCTCTAAATCCTAAAACCCCAAGAGACAGAAAAGGTAAAATGAAACACAAAGAAGTGAATTTATGTGTCTGGTCTTATCTTTGTAGTTGTTCTACTTAAAATCATTTACCAGCAGTGGATATTAATAGTAACAGATTGGTTCCAAATAGGAAAAGGAGTCCATCAAGGCTGTATCTTGTCACCCTGCTTATTTAACTTATATGCAGAGTACATCATGAGAAACGCTGGACTGGAAGAAACACAAGCTGGAATCAAGATTGCCGGGAGAAATATCAATAACCTCAGATATGCAGATGACACCACCCTTATGGCAGAAAGTGAAGAGGAACTCAAAAGCCTCTTGATGAAAGTGAAAGAGGAGACTGAAAAAGTTGGCTTAAAACTCAACATTCAGAAAACTAAGTTTATGGCATCCGGTCCCATCACTTCATGGGAAATAGATGGGGAAACAGTGGAGACAGTGGCAGACTTTATATTTTTGGGCTCCAAAATCACTGCAGATGGTGATGGCAGCCATGAAATTAAAAGACGCTTACTCCTTGGAAGAAAAGTTATGAGCAACCTAGATAGTATATTCTAAAGCAGAGACATTACTTTGCCGACTAAGGTCCATCTAGTCAAGGCTTTGGTTTTTCCTGTGGTCATGTATGGATGTGAGAGTTGGACTGTGAAGCAAGCTGAGCATCGAAGAATTGATGCTTTTGAAGATTTCTTCTTGCAGAAGACCCTTGAGAGTCCCTTGGACTGCAAGGAGATCCAACCAGTCCATTCTTTTTTTTTGTTTAATTTTTATTATTATTATTTTTTATTTTTTTAATTTTTATTTTTACTTTATTTTACTTTATAACACTGTATTGGTTTTTCCATACATTGACATGAGTCCGCCATGGGTGTACATGAGTTCCCAAACATGAACCCCCCTCCCATCTCCCACCGCATATCATCTCTCTGGATCATCCCCGTGCACCAGCCCCAAGCATCCTGTATCCTGCATCCAACATAGACTGGCGATTCGTTTCTTACATGATAGTATACATGTTTCAGTGCCATTCTCCCAAATCATCCCACCCTCTCCCTCTCCCTCAGAGTCCAAAAGTCCGTTCCATACATCTGTGTCTCTTCTGCTGTCTCACATACAGGGTTATCATCACCATCTTTCTAAATTCCATATATATGCATTAGTATACTGTATTGGTGTTTTCCTTTCTGGCTTACTTCACTCTGTATAATCGTCTCCAGTTTCATCCATCTCATTAGAACTGATTCAAGTGTATGCTTTTTAATGGCTGAGTAATACTCCATTGTGTGTATGTACCACAGCTTTCTTATCCATTTATCTGCTGATGGACATCTAGATTGCTTCCATGTCCTGGCTATTATAAACAGTGCTGCAATGAACATTGGGGTACATGTGTCTCTTTCAATTCTGGTTTCCTCAGTGTGTATGCCCAGCAGTGGGATTGCTGGGTCATATGGCAGTTCTATTTGCAATTTTTTAAGGAATCTCCACACTGTTTTCCATAGTGGCTGTACTAGTTTGCATTCCCACCAACAGTGTAGGAGGGTTCCCTTTTCTCCACACCCTCTCCAGCATTAATTGCTTGCAGACTTATGGATCGCAGCCATTCTGACTGGTGTGAAATGGTACCTCATTGTGGTTTTGATTTGCATTTCTCTGATAATGAGTGATGTTGAGCATCTTTTCATGTGTTTGTTAGCCATCTGTATGTCTTCTTTGGAGAAATTCTATTTAGTTCTTTGGCCCATTTTTTGATTGGGTCGTTTATTTTTCTGGAATTGAGCTGCATAAGTTGCTTGTATATTTTTGAGATTAGTTGTTTGTCAGTTGCTTCATTTGCTATTATTTTCTCCCATTCAGAAGGCTGTCTTTTCACCTTGCTTGTAGTTTCCTTGGTTGTGCAGAAGCTTTTAATTTTAATTAGATCCCATTTGTTTATTTTTGCTTTTATTTCCAGTATTCTGGGAGGTGAATCATAGAGGATCCTGCTGTGATTTATGTCAGAGAGTGTTTTGCCTATGTTCTCCTCTAGGAGTTTTATAGTTTCTGGTCTTACATTTAGATCTTTAATCCATTTTGAGTTTATTTTTGTGTGTGGTGTTAGAAAGTGATCTAGTTTCATTCTTTTACAAGTGGTTGACCAGTTTTCCCAGCACCACTTGTTAAAGAGATTGTCTTTACTCCACTGTATATTCTTGCCTCCTTTGTCAAAGATAAGGTGTCCATAGGTGTGTGGATTTATCTCTGGGCTTTCTATTTGTTCCATTGATCTATATTTCTGTCTTTGTGCCAGTACCATACTGTCTTGATGACTGTGGCTTTGTAGTAGAGCCTGAGGTCAGGCAAGTTGATTCCTCCAGTTCCATTCTTCTTTCTCAAGATTGCTTTGGCTATTCGAGGTTTTTTGTATTTCCATACAAATCCTAAAATTATTTGTTCTAGTTCTATAAAAAATACCGCTGGTAGCTTGATAGGGATTGCATTGAATCTGTAGATTGCTTTGGGTAGTATACTCATTTTCACTATATTGATTCTTCCTATCCATGAACATGGTATATTTCTCCATCTATTAGTGTCCTCTTTGATTTCTTTCACCATTGTTTTATGGTTTTCTATATATAGGTCTTTAGTTTCTTTAGGTAGATATATTCCTAAGTATTTTATTCTTTTCATTGCAATGGTGAATGGAATTGTTTCCTTAATTTCTTTTTCTACTGTCTCATTATTAGTAGGAATGCAAGGGATTTCTGTGTGTTGATTTTATATCCTGCATCTTTACTATATTCATTGATTAGCTCTAGTAATTTTCTGGTGGAGTCTTTAGGGTTTTCTATGTAGAGGATCATATCATCTGCAAACGGTGAGAGTTTTACTTCTTCTTTTCCAATTTGGATTCTGTTTATTTCTTTTTCTGCTCTGATTGCTGTGGCTAAAACTTCCAGAACTATGTTGAATAGTAGCGGTGAAAGTGGGCACCTTTGTCTTGTTCCTGACTTTAGGGGAAATGCTTTCAATTTTTCACCATTGAGGATAATGTTTGCTGTGGGTTTGTCATATATAGCTTTTATTATGTTGAGGTATGTTCCTTCTATTCCTGCTTTCTGGAGAGTTTTTATCATAAATGGATGTTCAATTTTGTCAAAGGCTTTCTCTGGATCTATTGAGATAATCATATGGCTTTTATTTTTCAATTTGTTAATGTGGTGAATTACATTAATTGATTTGCGGATATTGAAGAATCCTTGCATCCCTGGGATAAAGCCCACTTCGTCATGGTGTATGATCTTTTTAATGTGTTGTTGGATTCTGATTGCTAGAATTTTGTTGAGGATTTTTGCATCTATGTTCATCAGTGATATTGGCCTGTAGTTTTCTTTTTTTGTGGCATCTTTGTCAGGTTTTGGTATTAGGGTTATGGTGGCCTCATAGAATGAGTTTGGAAGTTTACCTTCCTCTGCAGTATTCTGGAAGAGTTTGAGTAGGATAGGTGTTAGCTCTTCTCGAAATTTTTGGTAGAATTCAGCTGTGAAGCCGTCTCGACCTGGGCTTTTGTTTGCTGGAAGATTTCTGATTACAGTTTCAATTTCCATGCTTGTGATGGGTCTGTTAAGATTTTCTGTTTCTTCCTGGTTCAGTTTTGGAAAGTTGTACTTTTCTCAGAATTTGTCCATTTCTTCCACGTTGTCCATTTTATTGACATATAATTGCTGATAGTAGTCTCTTATGATCCTTTGTATTTCTGTGTTGTCTGTTGTGATCTCTCCATTTTCATTTCTAATTTTATTGATTTGATTTTTCTCTCTTTGTTTCTTGATGAGTCTGGCTAATGGTTTGTCGATTTTATTTATCCTTTCAAAGAACCAGCTTTTGGCTTTGTTGATTTTTGCTATGGCCCACCAGTCCATTCTGAAGGAGGTCAGCCCTGGGATTTCTTTGGAAGGAACGATGCTAAAGCTGAAGCTCCAGTACTTTGGCCACCTCATGCAAAGAGTTGCCTCATTGGAAAAGACTCTGATGCTGGGAGGGATTGGGGGCAGGAGGAGAAGGGGACGACCGAGGATGAGATGGCTGGATGGCATCACGGACTTGATAGACGTGAGTCTGAGTGAACTCCAGGAGATGGTGATGGACAGGAAGGCCTGGTGTGCTGCGATTCATGGGGTCGCAAAGAGTTGGACACGACTGAGCAACTGAACCGAACTGAGTGACTGATAGCAAAGGGGAAAAAGTGGAAATGGTAACAGATTTTATTTTCTTGGGCTGCAAAACCACTGTGGACAGTAATTGCAGCCATGAAATTAAAAGATGCTTAGTCTTTGGAAGGAAAGCTATGACAAACCTAGACAGTGTTTCAAAAAGCAGAAGTATCACTTTGCCGACAAATACCCATATAGTCAAAGCTATGGTTTTTCTAATAATCATGTACAGATGTGAGATTTAGACCATAAAGAATGCTGAGTGCCAGAGAATTGATGTTGCTGGAATTTGAATTGTGGTGCTTGAGAAGACTCTTGAGAGTCCCTTGGACTGCAAGAAGTTCAGACCAGTCCATCCTAAAGGAAATCAGCCCTGAATATTTATTAGGACTGCTGCGGAAGCTCCAATACTTTTCCACCTGATGTGAAGAGCCAACTCTTTGGAAAAAACCCTGATGCTGGGAAAGATTGAAGGCAGAAGGAGAAGGGGGAGGTGACAGAGGATGAGATGGTTGGATGGCATCACCAACCAGCTTAGTGGACATGAGGAGACTTTAGGGTATGTGAAGGACAGGGAAGCCTGGTATGCTGCAGTCCATGGCGTCACAGAGTCAGATACGACTGAGCGACTAAACAGAAACAGCCATCAGCAGTAAGTTGCTGCCTGGAGTTTGTGATGGAACAGTTGAGCTGCCAGAAGGCCTGACGAGTGGTTTGCTTCAGCTTTGTCACGTTACAGGTGAGAAGACTGAGACCCAGGGAACTGAAGCGATTTGTTCTGAAATACTTGTAGTTTAGTTGCAAAGTCATGTCCGAGTCTTTGCAACCCCATGGACTGAAGCCTGCCAGGCTCCTCTGTCCATGGGATTTCCCAGGCAAAAATGCTGGAGTGGGTTGTCCTTTCTTTCTCCAGGGGATCTTCTCAACTCGAGGATCGAACCTGAGTCTTCTGCAGTGACAGGCAAATTCTTTATCACTGAGCCACCAGGGAAGCCCTCTGAGTCACTTAGTTCCGAAGTAATATGGGTAGCACACTTGCCTATATATTTGCTAATGTTCTGAAGGTGATTTTAGGCAAGATGTTGGTTCTGATGAAATATGGTTGTAAGTGAAAGGATTCTTGGGCATATATCCCATTATATACATACAGATGGTGCATTCTGATTTTTTTTTTTAATTGTTCCATGTAGTCATTCACACTGCCGCTGCTGTACACCCTCTTACACACAGAGGAGAAAAGAGAAGGCTACAACCAAAGAGAGGACAGCATGCATTTAGATCTTGCAGGTTTAGGTTAGAGATGAAAGCAACTGTTAAGAATTATGATTCTAGTGACATTAGAAATTTCTCCTATACTCTCCCCATTCATTCCCCACTCATCAATTCTTTACAGTGGATGAAGCTTTTTATCCTGTAATACTTAACATTCAAATAATCCAGGGAGAGGTGATACTCTGATTTTAAGTGTTCAAAGACTTGTGAATGACTGAGGATTGCTTTTTAATTGGGAACAGATTGAGAGAGGATAGTGAGTGAGACAAAGCCACCAGGCCCTCACTGGGTAACAGATGAGGGGAAAACAAATGGAAGAGGTTGTTTCCTTGTCAAGGATTGTGCTGCTTTCGGTTTTGCATTGAATCTGGCATGGATATTCCTTATATGAATGTCAGAAGATCATGGTGGAAGCCAGTTCTTTTTCTGGTGTTTGCCTTCATGAAGAGTGTGGAGTGAAGTAGAGATCACCCTCTGAAACCCAGTGAAATGCCGCTCATCAGAAAATGGTTGATTCAAAGGGACAGTTTTCGGCCCCAATGAATTCGCTTCCAGTGAGTGCCAACCTTAACAGAATTAAGTTGTGCTGTTTCAGATCCACTGCTGTGAGTTTGGGAGACAGTTGTCTGGATTTTACATAGCTCCAAGCTAAAATTGTAGGTCAAACTGTGACTTTTGGAGCCTCCAACACTGTTTGAATTGCTAACAATTTTTACTGAGTTTTGAGTCTGTGAGCTTATGATGAGTGAACCGAAGTAATGGATTCCGATGAACGTCTAAATGTGTGGGTGCCTCTCTAACCATGTTTGAAATTCTGGGTTCTGTTGAATTTACTGGAAAAAAGAAAGGAAGAGAAGTTTATTTTGGTATTTGTGATGATCTCTTCTTTTTGTCTGTTTTCAAGTACCATCAGACAGCCCTGCTTATGTAATTTTTGTCACTTCAGTTTCTAAGTGGATCACGGAAGTGTGAAAAAATGCCGTCATAGAGAAAACATATCCTGTTTCCTGGTAGCATTGGAATATCTGTTGTTTTCAGGCAGTACTGCTGGTGTAGCTATTTACTGTGATTGGGTTGGTCCATGGCTTGGAGTAAGAGGAAGTCTGTGGCTTGGTGTGCCCTGTGCTGAGTTAAGGACAGTTAAAGCTGATGGTGAATATCATGGCTAAGAGTCTTCTGTGCCTGGAACATCCCCAGCTAGTGCCCACATCATTAAAAATATATGTAGTTAATGTAATTTTGAAAACCCATTTGCCTCAATCTATTTAAGTACTGATTACTGCCTTAATTAAATTCCCTTAATTTCAAATACTTAGTGTGACAGATTAACTTAACATATTTCAGATATTTTTTAAACGAGGAAAACATGCACAAATATTCTTGCACGTTATATTACCACACTTATGCTCATCCTATTTTAAAACACCAACACTGGGTTTAGTTAATTTCATATTATTTTTATATTTCTTTTTATGCCTTCCTAGGAATATGGGTCTACTTAATTAGATTCCTTCTAAGGGTTTCAGTAATAATGTTTTTGAATCTTCTTCGGATTGTGTAATCTTTTCTGTTGTTGTAGTTTAGTTGCTAAGTCGTGTCCAACTCTTTTGCATCCCAATGGACTGTAGCCTGCCAGGCTCCTCTGTGCATGGGATTTCCAAGGCAAGAATAAGTGGATTGCCATTTCCTTCTCCAGGGGATCTTCCCAAACCAGGGACTGAACCCATGTCTCCGGCTTTGGCAGGCAGATTCTTTACCACTGAGCCACCACGGAAGCCCATTGTATAATCATTACAAATCCACAATTAAAACAATGTCTTCGCAGAATAGCTGGGGTTACAAGATCTGGAGTTGTAGACTGTTAAGTTCGGTTGCTCAGTCGTGTCCAACTCTTTGCGACCCCGTGGACTGCAGCACGCCAGACTTCCCTGCCCATCAGCAACTCCTGGAGCTTGCTCAAACTCATGTTTGTACTGTTGCGGTCCACAAAAGTCTTGATTGATTTTTTCCAGAGTGATTCAGATCTGAGTCATTGGTTAGCACTTGAGTTGAATTTTCTGTTTAAGGGTTAAATTTCACTTAGTTTTAAAAATTTAACTTATTTCCAAAAAATATCTTCCACAGTGATGTTTCTTGACCATCTGGTCTCTCTCCACTAAATATATTCTTTGTAAAACATTGCTTAGGCCACATCACGTACCCTTTGGTTTACTGCTGTGTTATACTGACCTGGTCTGTTATTGAAACATCCTGTGTTGCTGTACTTTGCACACGTGGGCTGTTTAGACCCTCTTTCCACAAGCCTTGAGCACTCACTCCTGTGTTGGGTACAGCTCCTACTTTTTCTGGCACTGGTTGGCTCACTCATAGTTCCACATGTGAAAACCAACTGTGGATCCTGTTATATTCATCCTTCCTCACAACTGCCATTTGTCCTTTAATATTGACTTTTCTGTCTCAAAATCAGAATGAACTTGGGGTCTTTCAATAATTCACTTGTTCCGTTTAACCATAATTTTATTTTCTCTTTGATGCTCAATTATATAATCACAGCTTGACCAGTAGGAATCCCTATATCCAGATTCCTTTGTCCTTCTAACATTGTCCCTGACATTTTTGAAAGGATCTTAATTTTCTGGTAACAGCTGGATATTTCACAGCTGTTTTGTGCTTCCTGCCTTGTGACCTGGAATCAGGTTGCTTCCAAGGATTCCTCTTTCTTTACAGTGGAAAGTTGGAACATAGACCAGAATCTGGGCACTGGGGCTGCACATGAAAGTTAACAGTGGATCAAAGGGCTACTGTTTGGTGGTTGAAAAAAAACCTGACTTTTTGAGGTTATGGGTTCCTGCTGATTTTTTTTTCCAGTTTGACATATCATGCTTTTATCCTCTGCTTTTCTTATGAGATTCTGTCACCAAGAATTTCTACTGCACCAACCACAAGCATTTTGTTGTGAGAAGAAAGACAGATTCTGTTTGGGGGCGCAAATGTAGCCCACACGCTTTCTGGGTGACTCAGTTGTAAAGAATCTGCTGGCCAGTGCAGAAGACAGAGGAGATGTGGGTTTGATCCCGGGTTCGGGAAGATCCCCTGGAGCAGGAAATGGCAACCTACTCTTGCCTAGAAAATCACGTGGACAGAGGAGCCTGGCTGTCTACAGTCCATGGGATTGCAAAAAGCTGGACACAGCTGAGCAGCTAAGTGCGCATGCACAGTGTTTACTTAGATTGCTGCCAGGTTGATGGAAGGATTCAGGCGAAGCCTTGGGCACTGGAGAGAAGCCCCAGTGTATAGTCTGCCTTCTAGAACCCTTTTTGACACTAGGACTCTTGTCAGCTCACCACTTTCTTCACGCACCATGTGCACTTTAATAATTTAATTATACGGTGGTGGTGGTTTAGTTGCTGAGTTGTTTCCGACTCTTGCAACCCCATGGACTGAAGTCCGCCAGGTTCCCCTTCCATGGAATTCTCCAGGCAAGAGTACTGGAGTGGGTTGCTGTTCCCTTCTCCAGGGGATCTTGCCAACCCAGGGATGGAACCCAGGTTTCCTGCATTGCTGGTGGATTCTTTACCAGCTGAGTCACCAGGGAAGCCAGAAATGGCAGCTAGGGGGAATGAGGGCCACTCTTAATTCACCTTGCCTGGCTCCTTCTGTGGGCAAGACCTCTCCCTGATGAGCTAATGAGCTCAGTGAGGCTGCTTCCCCGTATCCTTCTGAAGGGCCTGGATTCTGCTCTCTGTTGTGCTGTGGTTAACAGAGATGGCCAGATCAAGTTTAAGTTGCTGGTCCTAAATACTGGAAATTGGAAGCTTTTCCAGAACAGCCACTTTGCCCTATGTGGAAAACGCAAGTATGGATTACTCTCCCTGGATGAAGGTACCTGTAACAAAGCGGGCCTGATACTGGTTTTATTCATACAAACCCAAGTGAAGGGGACACAAGCATAAATTGTGTATTAATTTAGTTATTTGGAGAATTTTTTCATGGGTTTTATATTGCTGATGGAGTTATGTCATGCAGAAAGCTCCCAATAATATGGTCATTTATGGCACCCCACTCCAGTACTCTTGCCTGGAAAATCTCATGGACAGAGGAGCCTGGTAGGTTGCATTCCATGGGGTCGCTACTAGTCGGACACGACTGAGTGACTTCACTTTCACTTTTCACTTTCATGCATTGGAGAAGGAAATGGCAACCCACTCCGGTGTTCTTGCCTGGAGAATCCCAGGGATGGGGGAGCCTGATGGGCCACCATCTATGGGATCGCACAGAGTCGGACACGACTGAAGCGACTTAGCAGCATAGATAGCAGTCCTAAGAAATGTTGCTTGTCTCTCTTGGATCTGATACAGTGTATCAGGTATAGAAAGTGGTACCTGCCACATGTTCCTAAGAACATTCTGCTCAAATATGAGTGCTTCAGGCAATTTCACTAAAGTGAGTTTATTAGTTTTCTGTTGATATGTAACACATTGCTATATACTTACTAGCTTATTGTCTTACAGTTTCTGTAGTTTAAAAGTCCAGGCATAGCATAGCTGATTTTTCTTCTCTAGGTCTCACTGGGCTGAAGTCCAGGTGTTGGCCATGGTTGTGCATCTCACCAGGGGCTTGGGATTGACTTATAAGCTCACTGGTTGTTGGCAGGACTCATTTTCTTGTGGTTGTAGGATAGTGGTCCCCATTTGTTCTAATTGTCAGGAACTACTGTCAGCCCTTAGAAACCACCCCCTAGTCTGTTGCCCTGTGGGCCCCATGGGCAGTCATAGTGTGAAATGTTAACTTTCTTCCGGGCTAACCAGATCATATCTCTGCCTTTCTCTTCTGAAGCCAGCTAGAGAAAATGCTCTGCTTTTAAGGGGCTCACCTGATTAGGTCAGGCCCAGCAGGCTGCTCTCCCATTTGTCATATCACATAAAGGAACCGTGGTGTGATAACTCGTCGTAGTCACTGTCACAGGGAAGGGTATTATTCAAAGGCTTCTCTCATAGCTCAGTCAGTAAAGAATCTGCCAGCAGTGCAGGAGATCTGGGTTCGATTTCTGGGTTGGGAAGATCCCCTGGAGAAGGAAATGGCAACCAACTCTAGTATTCTTGCCTGGAGAATCCCATGGACAGAGGAGCCTGGCGGGCTACAGTCCATTGGGGTCGCAAGCGTTGGACACGACTGAACAACTAAAGAGAGAGAGAGAAAGGTCAATTGGGTGTCGTAGAATTCTGCTTATCACATTGAGCTTGTAGTTTAAAAATACTTTTACTGATAGCATTTTATGAATATATACGTATGTTTATTATTTGTATGTCAAGATTGCTGTGGTTTGTTTGTTTGTTTGTTTGTTTGTTTTTGGTTTGTTTGTGACAGTAGGTCTTGAATAATAAATATTGCAGAACGTCAGCCCTTTTAGCAAGAGAGCATGAAGACTGATGATTTGGATGAATCCTCTTAAATCTGGTGGATTAATTCTAGAAAAACTTGTTGCACTTCACTGTGGGCCAGGCACTGAGCCAGTGAGGAAGGGGTTAAGTGATATATACAACATCCTTGCCTGCATGGAAATGCATCAGAAGATGCTGAGTCTCCCCTGTGTTTTTCTGATGAGCTGCCTGGAAAATATGACACTCTGCAAACCACCATAGAATATTGATATCTTTCTAAATTATCATATGAATTAGAAACTGACTAGCAAGAAATATGGCTGTGAATGTAGTAAGTAAAGTAACATCCAAGGCGTGTATTTGAACAAGTATACTGTTTCCCAGAAGTTCGTTTTGCGTTAGTAGTTGTTTTCTACTTGTATTTAGTCATTTGCTGATGATGATCGGAGAAGGCCATGGCACCCCACTCCAGAACTCTTGCCTGGAAAATCCCATGGGCGGAGGAGCCTGGTAGGCTGCAGTCCATGGGGTCGCAAAGAGTCGGACACGACTGAGCGACTTCACTTTCACTTTTCACTTTCCTGCATTGGAGAAGGAAATGGCAACCCACTCGTGTTCTTGCCTGGAGAATCCCAGGGACAGAGGAGGCTGGTGGGCTGCCGTCTGTGGGGTTGCGCAGAGTTGGACATGACTGAAGTGACTTAGCAGCAGCAGCAGCAAAAATGATAAACATGAAATATTTAAGAATGTTTGTGGGAAATATTTTAATTTTAGAAAATTTTGTTGAAATACTTTTTCCTCTTAAAAATAAGAATTGGGCTGCCTTTTTTGTCTTCATGGCTTTAGAGAACTTGGTTTTCCACAGGTGTACAGTTTACACTGATGTTTACAATTATCATGCGTGTCTCTTTAGTAGGATGCTACCTGACTGAAAACATGTTAATGTAGGGCTCTTAATATACGGCATGAAGAAGGAGATAAGGCTCTCATCACAGTATATTCTGTAACAGTTTCTCTTAAAGAGTTATCAAAATTTCCGATCCAATGTACCTGTGTCTCTTAAAGTTATCAAAAAACTGTGTTTTCTCAGAGTTGGAGGCAGGAAGCAAATGAAGGGTTTATATGAGTTTATCTGATGTGAGTTTATATGAGTTTATCATAAACTGGCTAAGAAGTAAGTTCATTCCTTTTTAGCTTTGAAGGTGCTCTTCTTTCCTCTGCCAACATATTGAAGTGTCATTTGTCATTTTACCTTCTCCCCCGCTATGGTGTGCTGGTGTATGTGTGCTAAAATGTTATATTTTCTAGTAAAATTTCCCTATACATCTGCAGGAGTTTTCCCCCCATGTGTTTCCTCATGAATGTGGCAGAAAAACTTCTCTGATAAAGTCGAATTTACTAAGGTAGTTCAAAGAGCTTGAAGAAAAAATAGAATGTAGAGTTAAGCACAGTGCTGTGTGAGCTCCTTATTCTCTTTGGCAAAATTAAGAGTTTCCGTGGGGTTTATACTTCCTGGTGCTACTTTCAAGGACAGGGTTGGAGTTCAAACGTGGTCATCATTTTCCCATTATCATTGTATGAATTCAACCCCCATTTGTACCTGTTTACGGGATCATTTCACACACATTTATCACTTTGCTTGATAGTTCTATGTAAATCTTCCTTGAAGAAATTCAGTATTTTATGGCTGAAACACAGAGATTGACTTCTTTCTGAAAGTATCACAGTGGATTGAAAGACCCGTGAGTTGGTTGGCCCCTGTTTCATTTTTCTCAAGCATACTTTATAGTTTCTGTGTACAGATCTGCTCAGATTTTGTCAGATGGATCACTAAGTATTTTATATTGCTTGAAACTGTTATAAATGGTGTTATTTTTAGTTAAAATTTCTGATTGTTATTAATATCTGAAAATACAAATGATTTTTGTATATTGGTCTTACATCTTGCACCCTTGATCAACATGTTAATTCTAGTGTTTTTGCTTTTTTCTCGGTAGATTTCATTCAACATAGATGATAATGTCTTCTGTGAATAAAGTGGGTCTTATTTCCTCCTTTTCAATGTGGATGTCTTTTATTTCCTTTTTCTTGCCTTGTGGCATTGTCTGGAGCTTGTAATACAATGCTGAGTCAACATGACAAGAGGGGACATCCTGTTCTTGGGAGAAAGGCATTCAGTTTAACCGTTGTTGTTGGTTTAGAATCTAGGACTCCTTACCTCAGTGCCTGTGACTCAGAGTCTTGTATGAGGTTCCAGTCAAGCAGGGGCAGGGGCGGTGGTCACACTTGAGGGCTCAACTCATGTGGTTGTTGGCAGTCCTTCCCATAAACGCGCCTCTCTACAGAACCCCTTTCTGATGTGGCTGCTGACTTTGCCTTGGATAGTGATCTAGGAGACAGGGGATGGGAGTGAGGCGGTACCACTACGGAAGCCACAGTCTTTTGTCTTCTCTCAGAAGTGATTTCTGCCGTATTCTGTTTATTGGATCTAAGTCAGCAAGTACAGCCCACGTGGAAGATCTGCAGATGAAAGAAGAGTGTGGCTGCCTGCAAGTGGCCATCACGGGGAGCCGTTTAGAGACTTCTGATGTTGTGTAATAAAATGGTGAATTGCACGTGTTTAAGTATTAAGCCAACCTTGCCTTCCTGGGATTAATGCCACTTTTTCCTTACTTATTATCCTTTTTATATATTGTTGGATTCAGTTTGTTAAAAATGTGCCAATAATTTTTAATCTATATTCATCAGAGAAATGGATCTGTAGTTTTCTTATTTTTATCTGGTTTTAGTGATGGAATGATGCTGGCTTCATAGAATGAGTGAGGAAGTATCCCCTTCTCTTTAATATTTTGGAAGAGTTTCTGTGAAATTGGTGTTTTTTTCCCCCTTAAATGGTTGGTTTACTTCACCAGCAATCTTTTCTGGTCCTGGCATTTACTTTGTGATAAGGTTTTTGGTTACACCTTTGATTTCTTTGAAATCACTTCGATTTCAAGTGAACTTTGGTAGTTTTTGTCCTTCGAGGAATTTGCTTCATCTAAGTTGCTGGACTTACTGGCCTAAACTTCTTGATAATGTCTGTTGGATGAGTAGTGACGCTGTCTCTCTCATTTCTGTTTCTGGCAATGCATGTTATTTCCCTTTCTTTCTTATCAGTCCGGCTAGAGGTGTATCCGTTTGTTTTTTAATCTTCTCTGAAAACTGGCTTTCAGTTTCATTGATTTTCTTTGTGGTTTTTCATTTTCTATTTCATTTATTTCAATGATGATATATTTTCATTATGTTAATTCTCTGCTTATTTCAGGTTTTAATAAGTGTTCTTTTTCTGGCTAGTATTTTAAGGGGTGCTCTTTTTTAAAAACAAGTTTATTTATCTGGCTGCCTGGGGTCTTAGTTGTGGCATGCAGGAGCTTCTGTTGCCGTGCGTGGGCTTTCTCATTGGGGTGCATCAGTTTAGTTACTCTGAGACATGTGGGACTCAGTTCCCTGAAAGTGAAGTTGCTCAGTCATGTCCGACTCTTTGCAACCCTGTGGACTGTAGCCTACCAGGTTCCTCCGTCCGTGGGATTTTCCAGGCAAGAATACTGGAGTGGGTTGCCATTTCCTTCTCCAGAATATCTTCCCAACCCAGGGATTGAACCCAGGCCTCCTGCATTGTGGGCAGACGCTTTACCATCCGGCCACCCTGACCAGGGATCAAACCCGCATCTCCTGCGTTGCAAGGCAGATTCTTAACCACTGAACCACCAGAGTGATCCTTTAAGGTGTACTCTGACTACTTTGAGACTTTTTTTTTTCCTGCTCAATGCATTTACTATTATAAATTTTCCTACAGTTAAAATACTATTTAAGCTGTATCTATTTTGATATTCTGTTCAAGAGATTTTATTCAACTAATTCAAGAGACTTTCTAATTCCTCTATTGTTTAGTTTCCAAATATTTCCTGTCTTCTCTTTTAAAGTACTTTTTCCCCTCTGCCCCCTTTTTAAGATACTCTCTTTTTTACTGGTTTTAAGCAATTTGATTTTGATGTACCTTCATGTTATTTTCTCTCGATTTCTTATATTTAGAGTTCATTGACTTCTCAGGTTCATGTATTTATATGTTGCAATTCAGCTGCCTCAGGGAGATGAGCGGTTTCATATCCATATCACATCTATTGCTTCTTGCTTTCATATCTGTATGAGGAACACGTGAACTCTTAAAAAAAACTGAATGCATTTAATATTGTGATAAATCATTAGTTCTTGATCAGGAGTAGAGGACTCTGCCTTGTCTTTTAAAGATATCTTCAGCAGTTTTGTGATACTGTAAAAAGTGTGTTGATCTCCTTCTTATTGGATTTAATTAAAATTGAACCTATGCTTGGTAGTTTCAGATACACTCATAGGACAGAGTTGATACTTAGTATTTAATCCAAATTTTGCTTCAATAACTTGAAATAATTTAATTATACACTTTACTATTTTCAAAAAATTACATGTCAAGCATGTTTATTATATAGTTCAAACAATACAGGGGTATGTAAAAAGTAAGTAATCTTACCCTTTGCCCCTTCAGTTCTGCTTATCTGGAGGTATCTTAACACTTTGGTGTATTTCCTTCTATACCTTTATATTAATATGTGCTCATACACACACATACAAATATCTCTATCTGTCATATATATATATATATATATCCATACACATAGTTTCATTTCTTGCCAGTATGGAATCATCCCATATGTATTACTCAGACACTTAAATGTTTGCTTTAACAATATGAGATTTTCTTAGATACCGTCTGTTTTCCTGCTTTCTTAAATAGGAATGTGGAAACTTTTCACAAGAAGAAAAAGTAAAACTTTAAAAGCAAATCAGAGTTATCTTTTCTTTAGACTGCATAATAAAGTTGCCTTACTTTATGGACAAGCTAGAGGCCATGAAGTTACTAAGTAAAAATGTCTCGAGAATATATGGAGAATGAAAGAGCTGGAACATACAGTGGAAAGCAAGGAGCAAAAATCAGAGAGACTAAAATACAGCGAGAGTGGTTCAGATTATGCTGGAAGAGAATGAGCAAAATTGAGAAGGAAATAGGGGTGTAGTGAGATAATGCATACAACATTTTGAAATGAGTGTCATTCCGTGTTTTTCTATGTGGTATTATTTTTCCTTTTCATCTGTTAGTTTTAGTATTAGAAACAACATTGCTTTCAGCTTTCAGTATCTCTAACCGTTAGCCCTTTTATATGCTCCATTCTAGTTTAGAGATGAAATCAAGATGGGGAAAGATTTTAAACATGTATTCAAGCTTTAAAGTTTTGAAGAACATAGTGATGTTTTTCTCTAGCCATGTTAGTTGCTTCTGGGATGGCCCATCAATGAAAATGCCCTTCTGAATTAATTGAACTGATTTTTAAAAAAAAATAAAGGCAAATTATCCATCTTTTAGTGATTCAGAAATAATCCCACTTGCAGTCAGGTGGTAAAATAAATGACAGAGGTCGAGAGCCACCTCAGGGCACTAGCAGCCTAGGTGCTAAGCTTCCTGTTTTAGGGATAACATTTTCAGTGTCAGCCCTCAGTGAATATAATTATAATATAATATAGCGAAGTGTTAATTGCTCAGTCTGTCCGACCGACTCTTTGTGACCCCGCCAGGCTCCTCTGTCCGTGGAATTCTCCAGGCAAGAATACTGGAGTAGGTAGCCATTCCCTTCTCTAGGGAATCTTCCCAACCCAAAGATTGAACCTGGGTCTCCTGCATTGCAGGCAGATCATTTACCATCTGAGCCACCAGGGACGCCCCCAGCAAGTATGGTAAGTGGAATGATGGTGACGTTTTTCACATTGTGGTTTAAGCTGGTCTAGCTTTTAGAATATAGCCTTTGGGGGTATGTCCTGAGATAAAAATGGGCATGCTTTGTAGGATAATAAATCCTCCTGTGTAGTGATATTAAAGTTTCGGTGGAGTGATCTGAGTTTAATTTCTCTCTCTCTTTTTTTCCGCCAGATATGTGTCACAAAGATGTCCACACGAAACTGCCCAGGAATGGACTCAGTGATCAAACCCCTGGACACAATTCCTGAGGATAAGAAAGTCAGGGTTCAGAGGACACAGAGCACTTTTGACCCGTTTGAGAAACCCACTAATCAAGTGAAGAGGGTGCATTCTGAGAACAATGCTTGCATTAACTTTAATAAGAGCTCCTCTGCTGGCAAAGAGTCTCCTAAAGTTCGGCGGCACTCCAGCCCCAGCTCGGTGAGTGTGGTCTTCTCACTTACCAGCGGGTGAGCAGAGCAAGTGGGACAATGTGCAGGGAGACACCAGGTGGCTTTATCAGCGCGTTATTAGGCATTCTCTCCTTAGGTGGTTCAGCATTTTCTGGAAGAGTGTGCAGGCATGCGCAAGTACCAACTACATATACAAACTCTTGATTCACAGGCACCCAGCAAGCCAATGAGAAATGATTAAACTTATTTTTGGAAAAAATTTTTTTTTCCCCTAGCTGTTTCCAGTTAGAGGAATTTGTCATTTAAACTCCTTGGGTAATTCAAACTCTTGGAGAGGATTTTCAAACTTTACTGTGTTGGCAGGCAGTAAGGATAGTTTTGAATTTGACAGATTCACAAAGAATTTCATTTCAGGATACTTGTTAAAAGTTGTTCACTTGTCTTATTACAGTTGGTTTTCATTGTCAATATTTTTAAAATTAGGAGCTAGACATTGAAATCGATCTTATAAAGAGAAATCTTATTCATCACAAGGAAATTTTCTGAGGTCAAACTGTATTAAAGCAAGTCTTGCCTTTGGGCCCGAGAAGGTGTAAAATTCTGAGATGATTGCTGCTTTTTGACTGTAAAGAATTTTATTGAAACTCATCTTTCCAAGACTGGCCTGCGTTTAACACTGTTAAAAAAAAAGAAGCCTTATGATCTTTTGAAATTCAGTAATTTTCAGAGTTAACCCACACTGAAGAACTTTATGACACAGTCTAAGAATTTAAAGGCTGAGAGAAGAGCGCTAAGAGAATTTTGATTCTGTCATCTTGCTAAGAAGCATATCCCATTTCACAGACTTTAAATATTAAATTCCTTGATGGTCAAAAAAGAGCAAGAAATGTCGGCTGCTAGAACGCTGACACTTCAATTTAAGTAAAGTGTGGGATACTACGAAAATCTTGTGTCACAGGTTTTGCTGTTGTTGTTGTTGTTAATGAAGTGAAAATAAATATTGTTAATGCAGCCTTTTTGAGGAGAATTGGTTATCTGGGTTTCCCCAGATTGGTCCCTGTAATCTTATCTATGGTTGCAGTGTAGTGTCTGTCTAGGTCACACATAAACAACAGTAACACTTGGGAAAACTTTTAGATTTAGTATCATTTAGAAGAAATGAAAAGAATCTTTGAGAATGACTAAACTCCTCTTATGGCAAGAGAATTATATATATATTTTACTATATGTATTATTTGTTCAGTTGTGTCAGACTCTTTGTGGCCCCATGGACTATAGCCTGCCAGGCTCCTCTGTCCATGGAATTCTCCAGACAAGAATACTGAAGTGAGTAGCCATTTCTTTCTCCAGGGGATCTTCCCGACCCAGGAATCAAGCCTAGGTCTCTTGCATTGCAAACAGATTCCTTACTATCTGAGCCATCAGGGAAGCCCATTTTACTGTATAGTTATCTCAATGATGTTAATTGTCACCCTACATGATATATAGAAATTGGCATTGAGATATTGCAGTGAGGCAAACTTATTCACTGTTTATATGAAAATCAAATTAAACTAGTTATTCTGTGTTTCATCTTCAATCCTAGTTATTGTCCAATGGTGCATTATTTCTTTTCTTGCTCAGATTGTTCCTGCTCTAGTCATTGGTCATTGGGAGCTCTTTTAGGTTGGCCCCTGTGTCCTTTTGAGATGCCTCATTCCCCTTTTAATTGTTGAAATGTTTATTATTTATTTACTTACTTATTTTTAATTGAAGGATGACTGCTTTACAGTATTGTGCCGGTTTCTGCCATACAGCAACATGAATCAGCCTTTGATACACTATGTCCCACCTCTTGAGCCTCCCTCCCACCTCCCAACCCATCCCACCCCTCTGGGTTGTCACAGAGCCCTGGCTTTGAGTTCCCTGTGTCACACAGCAAATCCCCACTGGCTGTCTGCTTTACATATGGCAATGTTTGTGTTTCAATGCTACTCTCAATTTGTCCCATATACCTTTTCAAAAAATATTAAAAAAATTTTTTTTATATTAAAAACATTTTTTATTATTTTTAGTTGATTGGTGATTAGTTTACAATATTGGTTTGATTTCTGTCATACATCAACATGAATTAGCCATAGGTGTACATATGTCCCCTCCCTCTTGAATCTCCTTCCCACCCCTCTAGGTTATTACTGAGCCTCAGTTTGCGTTCCTTCAGTCATATTGCAAATTCCCATGGTCTGAAAAAGACACATGTACCCCAGTATGCATTGCAGCACTGTTTACAATAGCCGAGACATGGAAGCAAGCTAGATGTCCATCGACAGGTGAATAGATAAAGAAGCTGTATAGTTATAATGGGATACTACTCAGCCATAAAAAGGAATGCATTTGAGTCAATTCTAATGAGGTGCATGAACCTAGAGCCTATTATGTGGAGTGTTTTTGGAGCACTTCTGTACTTTCTTGTCCTACAAGTTGCTCTTGGCCTGTCTTGTATTTTCCCAGCCCCAGACCCAGATTCAGCTATTTCTCCAGAGAGCCCTGTTTCCTTTTATTGAAGCATGGTATTTAGAAACCAGGATTAGGTGTTGGGTGTGTTTGCTGCTAGCAGGGGTCATATAACCTTAAAAGTCGTTGTGTACATCATAGTATGAATAACAGTGGGGGGATTTTGATATTTAATTGTGATTTGAAATAAGGGATTTGCTAAAATTCCTCTCAAGGAAAGTTGAGACTTGTCTGATATATTCTGTATTTCTCTTTCTTTCTTTTCTTGTTGTTGCTATTGTTCAGTCAGTAAGTCTTGTCCAACTCTGCGACCCCATGGACTGCAGCACGCCAGGCTTTCCTGTCCTTTACTATCTCCCAGAATTTGCTCAAACTCATGTCCATTGAGTCAGTGATGCCATCCAACCATCCCATTCTCTGTCACCCCCTTCTCCTCCTGCCTTCAATCTTTCCCAGCATCAGTGAGTTGACACTTCTCATCAGGTAGCCAAAGGCTTCAGCTTCAGCATCAGTCCTTTCAGTGAATATTCAGGGTTGATTTCCTTTAGGATTGACTGGTTTAATTTCTTTGCTGTCCAAGGGACGCTCTAGAGTCTTCTCCAGCACCATCTTCTATCTTTTACTTTTTATTTTATACTGGAAAGTGAAAGTTAAGTCTCTTAGTCATGTCTGAGTCTTTGCGATCCCATGGACTGTAGCCTACCAAGTTCCTCTGTCCATGGGATTTCCCAGGCAAGAATACTGGAGTGGGTTGCCATTTCCTTTTCCAGGAGATCTTCCCAACCCAGGGATTGAACCCGCATCTCCTGCATTGTAGGCCGACGCTTTACCGTCTGGGCCACCAGGGAAGTCCAGTCCTTTATACTGGAGTATAGGTGATTAATGGGGCTTCCCTGGTAGCTCAGCTGGTGAAGAATCACCTGCAATGCAGGAGACCCTGGTTCAATTCTTGGATTGGGAAGATTCCCCTGAAGAAGGGATAGGCTACCCAATCCAGTATTCTTGGGCTTCCCTGGTGGCTCAGACGGTAAAGAATCTGCTTGCAATGCAGGATACCTGGGTTCGGTCCCTGGATTGGGAAGATCCCCTGGAGGAGGGATGGCAACCCACTCCAGTTTTCTTGCCTGGAGAATCCCAAGGACAGAGGATCCTTGCAGCCTACAGTCCACGGGGTTGCAAAGAGTCAGACGTGACTGAGCGACTAAACACAGCACAGCATAGGTGACTGATAATGTTATGTTAGTTTCAGGTGTTTAGCAAAGTGATTCAGTTATACGTTTACGTTATCTATACTTTTTCAGATTATTTTCCCATTTAGGTTGTCACATAACATTGAGCAGAGTTCCCTGTGCTATACAGTAGGTCCTTGTTGGTTATCTGTTTTAAATATAGCAATGTATATGTGTGAAATAGGGGCAGACTCAGGGAGGGTGGCAATGGCAACATCGACAGCAAATAAAGATGAGGAGGTTTCTCCGTGAACCTCAAAAGAGGAGTGAGGGGAGCAAACCGTGGACAATTTTAAGAAGCATGTGGTATGAGAAAGTGTAGAGGAGGAAGCTCAGGAAAGGCCAGGGGACTAGGGACTTCTCTCAGAGCCCGGGAACCCCGGCGTGGCCGTCAGGCGCTTGCTGGGGCCTTGTGAGGACAGCAACCGTGCGTGGAGGGGACTTCGATGCACCTGTGGGTGGATGCAGGCCCAGAGACCAGGGGGTGTCTGCTGGTCTTTCTCCTTGCGTTCTCTAGAATAGCAAATTGGAGCACCTTTTCAGGGCAAAGCCTTGTACTGAGTAGACGTCTGTGCAGGGCAGTTTCAATAGGGAAAAAGAAATTCCAGAGAGAAGTGTTGAATTGAAACAAAAGGGGAAATCTCAATGTGTGTGATGCCATTTTTTTTTTTTTTTCTTTTTACTTCATGAAAACAGAGCAAAGAACTTTATTCCATAAAGCTAGAAAAGCTATCTTGGTCATACCCTTCTCAAACTACTGAAACATTCCTTTCCCTTAAAAATAACCGATAGAAAAATTATTGGTTGAATCCCATACAAATCTGTCAAAAAGAGAGAAAATAGGAATAGCGTATCATCTCTACAGATAATGAGAGTAAATGAGAAGGGGCACGGTTTTCCTTATTGCAGATTTATGATGCTATATTTGGAAAAAAACAAAGAATCAGTGGGAATACTATAAACAGTGAGAGAAGTTAGTCAGATTGCAGATTGGAACATTAATATACAAAACCCAATAGATACTGTTATAAGGACAAATAAGAATTAGTGCTGAGGTACTTCCCTGGTGGTCTCGCGGTGAAGATTCCAGGCTTCCTCGGCAGTAGGTGCTGGGTCGATCCCTGGTGGGAGAACTAAGACCCCACATGCTGTGTGGTGTGGCCAGGAAAAAAGAAAAGAATTAGTGTTGAAAGCTGGTAAATAAAGCAGATGATTAAGCATTTATTTTCAGTGATTTCTATATGAGATTCACCTCAAGGTAATCTAGTCATCGATGAAAGGAAGTTTCTCTTTTAGAAGTGTTAGTTTCTTAGTTGTGTCTGACTCTTTGCGACCCCAGGGACTGTAGCCCACCGAGGCTCCTCTGTCCATGGAATTCTTCAGGCAAGAATCCCGACCAGGGATCAAACCTGTGTTTCCTGCATTGCAAGGCAGATTCTTACCCACTGGACCACCAGGGAAGTCTCCTTCCCTACTTTATGCCTTTAGTTAATATACAGTCTTTACAGTCTTGAGGTGATGTGAATACCATTGTTAGTGAGGTCACATAGTATACTATGATTAAGTTTCTTTGCTTGCGCAACTTATTGTTTTTCCTGGTTGTGCTTACCTCTTCTTTTCACTTGTTTGCTATTAATACAATTAATTAATAGAATTTTAATCACAAACTGAGGCCCCAAACTATTTGATAAAACTAGAACACTCCTCTGAAACAAATCAGAATGAGGTCATCTGTCGGGTTTCGTCTCCTTATGGTTCTCCATTGGCCTCATCCATTCTGGGCTGGTCCATCTCCTACGAGCTGTCAGGAGCATCCTTTCATTCCTCCAAAGCTGAATGGCCAATCTAGATTTCAGGATATGTAAGCCTAGTTGCTGGTTCCCGAGATGATCAAGAAGGGGCTCAGGCCCTTTTTTGTGCATTTTTTCATTCAGTCTGATTCTTAATCCTGATTTTCATAATTCTTGGTGTCCTAGTTATGAGCCTTTCACGTTCAACCTCTTCAGAGAATAAACCTTTCCCGGGATCAGGGATGGACAGACACCTGATTGGGAGAGTCTAGGGGAAAGGACTTGTTCTTTAAATCTAATCTGACCAGTCGTTTTGGTTTTTACCCCTCCTTGAAGTTCAGCTTCCAATTCTTGAGTGTTTCAGGGATTCTGAAGTGAGAATTGACTTCTTTCTCATTGATTTCCACCCTTGGTTTCCACCTGTGGTCATCGTCCTTGTCAGTGACCTCCTATCCATTTGTTTCCCAAAATTTGTTTCTCAAAATTTTTGTTTGTATCTTGTCTGCAGTCTTCCCCTTATTCATTCAGTTGCTCTTCTAAGTTATAACTTTGCTTTCATTTTAATACAGATTGGTGTATGGGGGAGAAATAAATACTTGTGTTCAAGACACCATGTGCTCAGTTGCTCTGTCATGTCCAACTCTTTGCAACCCCATGGACTGCAGCCCTCCAGGCTCCTCTGTCCATGGGATTCTCCCGGCAAGAAAACTGGAGTGGGTTGCCATTTCCTTCTCCAGGGGATCTTCCTGACCCAGGGATCAAACCCGAGTCTCCCATGTCTCCTGTGTTGGCAGGCCAATTCTTTATCACTGTGCTCCCTGGGAAGCCCTGTGTTATTCTTTAACAGGGGGCTTACCAAGGGAACAGACTGAACAGCTGTGTGGGGTAAACATACACATACACACAACATTATTAAAATGTTGAAACAGAGGGAATCCTGCCCTGGAATTCCAGGCTACCATGTTTAACTGGAAATGTCCACTATTTCTCTCCTATTATATTAACTTCCTTTAGATCCTCTTTCCTGAGAGTTTCTTATTGAGTTTGTCCTTTTCTGGTCCACTCTGGGATGCCTTTCTTCTATATCAGGGCACTTCTGTTATTTTGTGTGGTAAATGCTTTGCTTTCTTTTCATTTTGGGAGCTTTTTCTTCCGTTCAGTATGCCCTGGAAAAAGGCCTTTGCTTTTTCTTGTTCAAGCTGCAAATAGTTTCTTTTCCTCTTTTAGTATGATACCACAGTATTCTGTTTTATTCTGAGTCCTCTCTGCCCACTCTGCCTTTTTGTTCTCTCCCTGATTGTAGTGGGATGGGGAATTTTACCATACTCATTTTCACAGGAAAACTGTTTTCCTTTAGATTCCTCACTGGGCCAAAAATGAAAGTTTTTGAGCAGCATCCTGTCTGATAGGTATGGGACACTGATCATTTCATATTCAGTGGGACATTGAGATAGGATCTTTATGGAACATTTGACGATTTCATGCTCAATGGCATGAGAGTTTTAGGATATGTTTTATTTTTAAAGATTTTTTTTGAAAGACTGATGAGCATCCAAGGATATCCTTTATCTGAAGGCCACCAACATTAATGTTATATCTTTATTTTACTGTTATTTCTTTGAAAGTATTAGGTATCTTGAATGGGCTCCAGGCGTACAGTTGAGAAGGAGGGGGAAGTGAGCAGCAGGGTGGCGTTGCTGCTCCTGTTTTTATGAGGAAGCAAGGTAGCCACTCTTGTTTCTTGAAAATACTGTGGTAGAAACAGTTATGCACCATTACATCTCTCTGCTGTTCACATACTGGTCATTGTCTATGTGAGGAGTCATGACTAAAATTATGGAACTGAGAGTGCCTTAGCCTTAGTGACCATCACATTCATTGGAACTTCCTGATTGTGTCCAGACAGTGGCACTTTAAAATTCAGACTCAGAGAACAAACTTATGGTCACCATGCGGGAAGGACAGGGGAAGAGATAGTTACGGAGTTTGGAATGAACATGTGCACTCTGCTGTATTTAAAATGGACAGCCAACACGGACCTGCTGTATAGCAGGTGGAACTCTGCTCAATGCTCTGTGGCCGCCTGGATGGGAGGGGAGTTTGGGGGAAACTGGATGCGTGTGTATGTATGGCTGAGTCCCTTTGCTGTCCACTTGGAACTATCATGACATTGTTAATTGAGTATACCCAATACAAAATAAAAAGTTTTAAAAAACAGAGTGAAATTCAGGCAGAATATTATGGATGGGATTTTATTTAAATGGGTATATTTCAAGAGATGTTTGACAGATTTCGTGTATTTGTTTCAGATGAGTTTTGAGTGCCTACTCTCCCTGGGTCCAGTCCCTGGGTGGTATTCAGCACTGTCCCTGACAGGACAAACGTGTTTCCTTTTTCTCACCACCTCCTCCAACCAGGCTGTGCCCTGCAGTAGCTAGAAGCATTGGCAGTGCTGTAGGAGACGGTCTTCCTGGTCCAATTTAGAAGGGATTTCATTGAGCTGTGCTATCATAAGCTGAGCTTAAAGAGAACATATTTTCAGGAATTCATGTTTGCATTAAGGTCCTCTATGCTTTCTGCAGATTTCTCCCAAATTTACTTCCTTTCAGCTGGAGTGGGGGTCGGGTGGGGTGGGGAAAGCTGCACCCGTGTCAGGCAGGCTCTATTTGGAAAGCGAGGAGGAAGATGCAGACTTGAAAATGAGAGTCCCACTGCAGCTCTCTGACGCTCGTCCTTGAGGACCTCATTTGGCATTGCCTCCTTCTTACGGGGACTAGAAGCTCCCAGATGGAGCCCCGCCCGGGACTTCTCGGGTGATTCAGTGCTGAGACTCTACACTCCCAACGCAGGGGGCCTGGGTTCCATCCTTGGTCAGGGAACTGACCCCACGGCCCACAGCTAGGAGTTCGAGTGCCCACATGCCCTCAGGAAGATTGAAGATCCCGTGTGCTGCAGCTGAGACCCAGTGCAGTCAAAGACAAGAACCGAGACCCCTGTCAGGTTGTTAGTATGTGGGGAGGTTGGGTCTGTTGCCCTGTCTAGCATGTAGATCTATTTTGTAGCCAAGTTACCCATCAACTATGAATTATCTCAGTGTTGCTATGTTTAAAAGGGCTGAAAATGAGCAGGATGATAGAGCCGGTTGTGAAGATCTAAGACGGAAGAAAAATTAGCCAAGGAAGGTTTGACTTCAAAGATCCTGGTTGGTTAATGAGGTCAGATAGTTCTTTTTTTTTAAGAGAAATGTATTTATTTACATTGGGCCGTGCTGGGCCTTCACTGTTGGGTGCGGGCTTTCTCTAGTTGCGTCAAGTGCAGGCTGCTCTTCGAGCCGGCTTCTCCTTGCAGTGGCTTCTCTCTTTGCAGAGCGTGGACCCTACGTGTGAGTAGCTGTGGTGCACAGGCTTAGTTGCCCCACGACATGTGGGACTCCCCCGCCGCTGCCCAGGCCAGGGGTCAAACAGATGTTCCTTGTGTTGCAGAGTGGATTCTTAACCACCAGACTGCCAGGGAAGCCCAGGTCAAATAGTGCTGATTGAGTCTGTCCCACTTTCCCCTCACCCAGTCTCACACTTACTTAGTATAATGTAATGGAGCAGTGATTCTCACTTGCAGTTTTCCTGCAATGCAGGGGATCATCAGCAATCTTAAGGAAGGGGTTATGTTTGAAGGTTAAAGTAAATTTTCAGTGAATTCAGTGTTAAACTGTGTAGCCATATCACAGTATCACTGCAGTGAACACTCAGGTATACTTGTGCAGTTTATAAAAATCTGGTAAGAACCCTGTCCTTGTTTCTAAGAATGGGACTTCAGTGGATGATAGACTTAAGCATGATTTAAATCTCCTCCATTTGGGTGGGAGTTAGATCCTACCTATGGAGTCTTCCCTGGTGGCTCAGATGGTAAAGCGTCTGCCTGCAATGCGGGAGACCCGGGTTCGATCCCCTGGGTTGGAAAGACCTCCTGGAGAAGGAAATGGCAACCCACTCCAGTACTCTTGCCTGGAGAATCCCACGGGCGGAGGAGCCTGGTAGGCTACAGTCCATGGGGTTGCAAAGAGTCGGACACGACTGAGCGACTTTACTTTCGCTAGATCCTACCAATGTGGTAGTATAAAGAAAATAAGTTCTCAATTCCAGTCAACTTGGTTTGAATTCTAGCTCTAGCACTAGCTCTAAGATCTTAGATGAGTTGCTTTATTTCTGCAGTCTTAAATTCTTTGTATTCAAAAAGGGGCAGTAATAGAACCAACTTCAAGGTGGTGTTAACAGGGTTTAAAGTTAGATAATGAATGTAAAGTGATAAGCTCAAAGCATGGACCACAGTAAACAATCCATATTAGCTGATTGTTTTTGTTGATTCCATGGTGAACCCAGAGCAGCAAGGGCCAGGAGCATCTCCTTCAGGACAGGGTGACAAACACCATTCAGCTGGAATATTGCCCTGACTTTTTCCATTACCTACGCCAGTGTTCCCCTCTGCTGATCCAGGCAATTGACAGTTCTCTGTGCCTTTATTCTGTTAAAAAAAAAGTATTAACATTATCTCATTAAATTCCATGTCTCTATGCATGTAGTGCCTGTTAATAATTGCTGATTAGCCCTCTGTATTTCCAGTTCTCTAAAGTGCTATCTCAAACCTGCAGTCTAAATGGAGGAAGTGATTAAGCAGAGAATAGTGGCCCCATAAAGCTGTTTCCATCCATCCATGGACCTGACATCAAAGCCAAAGATAAAGTTAGGGTTAACTGCTTATTGGTTTGAGCTAGCATCTTTATTTAAAATGTGGTGATTTAATGACGTTTCAAGGGAAAAAGAAAAAAAAAAAAAGGCAAACCAAAGGCCTGGACTTTAATTATCCAACAAAACAGGACTTCTCCTTCTGAATTATTCTTAGTTGGCTCCTTTGATTGGAAGTATTTTAATATTGGCCTCTCTAAACACTTGGCATTTGAGTTCCTTATTTATATGCAAAATAATTAAGATCAGAACATTTCTGTTTACTTAAAATAGGAGATTAACTTTACAAGAATTTAACTCTTAAAGCTCAGACCATCTCACAGACATGGCCTGTTCCATGGACCCGTTCTTTGGTGGACTAAAATCACATTTAGAGAGGCGCTACCTGTGTGTGATTCTTTCTGTTTTACAGAATGATTGATCTGTAAATTGCAGTATATTTCCACAGTGTGTATATATCAGTTGCACAAGCCAAATCACATTGACTATTTTCCCACCCAATGTGGCAAAATAATCATTTTCTGCCATCACATTGTTAATAGAATGTACTTTAAGCATGGCAGTTAATGCACCCAAATCTACTCAGTTAGATAATTAGAATACTTTGTGTCATTAACATCTATTGTGTTATTTTTTCTTGTGGATAAATGAGATATAGCCTAAACAAAAGTATTATCCTTATTTTTTGAATTTCTTTAATTCAGTTTCTTGAAATAGTAAGTTTAATATGGTCCATGTCTTAAAATTACATAAACTAATATAGGCAGTTTAGGAAGAGTGAAATATATCACTTTTGGAAAATATCTGCACCTTTCCAGAAAGATAAAATAATAGCTTACTGTTATGTTACCAGCTTCGTGTAACATGTCTTGTCCTTGCTCTCAGTACACATTAGCAGTTTATCTCCTAATAGGACTAAAGAGGTAATTTTCTGCTGCTTCTTTTTTCTTTAACTTAGATTGAATTTAGTTTTAAAGGAGCACAAAAGCAAACATACAGACTCCTCATTCTGATTTTAAATAATTTAGAGTGGAACTGTGAACACAATATTTTCCCCATTGAAGATCATTTTATACTGAAGTTTAATATAGGTTTTAAAATTTCTATTTAAAACTTGGGCTCAGGAGGGTGATGGTAAAGTGTGACATTCTCAAGCTGTTTCTTGGTGATGAAAAATGCATGAGAACATAACCCACACAGGACTAGTCAGGCGCTTTTGAATGTAATTTTCCATCAAGTTTTACTTGATTAAACTCAACATGTGGTTGATGCTTTACAAGTTTATTGAAGAAAAAAGAATAGATGGTCCATTGTCTATTAATGTCTTCCTGTAATGTTTTTTGTTCATTTTCTAACTGCAGTTAAATGTCTAAATCATAATACTTTCAACCTTTCTTCTTTTCTAGTATGTACACATTTATTTAAATTTTCTTTTATGTATAGATTTGCCTGCATCCCATGGGTCTTAAAATGTCATGTTCTCAATGCCGCATATTTACTTATGAATTTTCAATTTAGATTTGCTTTTTAACCCAAATGGCTAGACTATTTATTTTTCTTTTTATTCTTATGAATAATTTCTAATTTGTTGCGTTGTGTTCAGAATAAGTAACTTGAAGTGTTTCTTACAGTTTTGATATTGAGATTTTTTTTTTTGGTGGCCTAATCTTTCACCATTTTTTGTGAATGTTAAATGTGTACTTAAAAAGAATATATGTTAATATGCATGTGTTAAAATGCTATTTCTAATACTCAAGCCCATATATCTCTTACTTATTGGTCATTTGCCTGCTCTGTTGATGTCTGAATGATGTATGTTGGTCTTGCATTATCACTGTGGATTTCACATTTTCTCATTTTATTGTTACCAGCAATTGTTTCATACACTGCAAAGCTATGTTGTTTGGCTCATACTAGTATATGATTATTAAATTTCTTGGTGGATTTTAACAAGGACCTGTTAGCACAGGGCACTCTGCTCAATATTATGTGGCAGCCTGGATGGGAGGGGGGTTTGGGAATGAATGGATACCTGTATATGTACATGGTGGAGTCCCTTCCTTGTTCACCTGAAACTATCCCAGCATTGTTAATCGGCTATAACCCAATGCAAAATAAAAGGTTTTTTAAAAAGGAAATCTTTTGTTGGATTTTATTGGAGAAAATAATCTCTTTGCTGTTTTGTGAATTCTGTCTTGTCTGCCATCAGTGTTGCTATAATGTACAGTTTTGCGAAAGTAACTCTTTTTGGCTAGATTTCCCTTTTTATTCTCAGATTTGCTCTTTTGTGTGTTTTTTTTTGTTTGTTTGTTTGTTCTTTTGTCTTTTCTCAATAGCACATTGCTAGATTGTCTTTCCAATCTGAGGACTTTCTTTTAGTAGGGAAATTTTTAAAGTTTTATTATAAGCATTGATATGTTTGGATATAACTTTCTTACTTTATGATTTTCTACTTTATATGCTTTGTTACTGAGTATATGCCCCTTCTCTAGCTCCCGCATTCTTTTCCCTCTTTTCCCTTCTTCCATGTGCTTTTCTCTTACATTCTTTCTCTCCTTAACTTGTTGGGGATTTGTACATCTTATTTATTCTAGTAATTACCGTCTAAGTCTTAAGAAATGTTCTAAAAATTATGCATATGGAGTTAATTAGTATCTGCAATCTGTCTTTAACAATCCAGTAAATCCCAGTATGTTTTTATTTTTATTATTCTACTGTCTCTTGCCTTCCTGCATTTTCCCCATCACTCTAGCTATAAGGTATATGGAGAGAAAATGGAATTTTGTACCTTTTCTTTCCCTGTGGGTGGTAAAATTGCAACTTTTCCATCCCAACTGATACTCAGCTCTCAGTTGCTTGGTTGTCTTTCTTCAGCCATTGTTAAATCTATAGAAATACTATGCTGGTCGAAAAAACTTTCTGTTTAAATGTAACTTCTCCCTAGATTTTTTTTGAAAATTCCATTCAAACATTGAACCTATTACTTTTTCACCTGTGTACATTCTTTTAGTCACAGCCCATACATGTTTTATTTCATTAATTAAATATTTAGTCTCTAAATCGCTGTTTCTTTTAAACGGATATAATATCTTGGATCTCTCTTAAGATACGGGTTATTTTTATTCAGTGTTGTCACTTTTTCAGTAAGATGTTGGTATTCCTGAAATGATTTGTGATTCTTGGTTGTATACTCATTTTTGCATTTTAGAGTTGCTCTCAGCTTATTCTGTTTTCTGTACCTTGTCTCTGCTGATTGTGTGAGAGGCAGGGACTACGTTTTGAGGAAGGTAGATGTTTTATTCTTTCTCTGGGTATTAGCCACTTCAGTCCTTGCTCTGCCCTTCTGGCCTGAATACCCACCTTCTCAGCTGTCTCCTCTGCACACGTTCCTGCAGTTTGCTTGGGAGGACATTATGTGTTCAGCTCTGTTGATTAGTGTCCTATTTACCTAGCAGCAGTGTTAGTCGCTCAGTCGTGTCTGAGCCTTTGTGACCCTGTGGACTGTAGCCGGCCAGGCTCCTCCGTCCATGGGATTCTCCAGGCAAGAGTACTGGAGAGGGTTGCCATTCCCTTCTCCAGAGGATCTTCCTGACCCAGGAATCGAAACCGGGTCTCCTGCATTACAGGCAGATTCTTTATCATCTGAGCTATAGAGAAGCCCATTTACCTAGAGGTTCCTAATTCTTTTATCGGTACTGGTTTTCTCTTACATATTAAGGCTCTACATCCCCCTGGTTTCTTCTGAAGTTGTGATTCAGATTACTTTTTGTATTTTAGAATTCCTCAAAATATGTGATTAGAAATTGGCACTCTTTTTTGTTTCCCTTTGTATTTCTGATTTATTATTTTTGAAAAGTTTCTCTTCAGTCATTCTGTGGCATTCTGGGTAGGAAGGAGGTAAACAGCTTTGCTCAATTTGCTACATAGAATCTTTATAAACTGTAGGAGTCAGATTCATTCAGGGTAAATTGTGTTTTTTTCATAAGTGGTATAAGAGCGCATGGTCAAGAATAGTGTAACATCAAGTTCTTTCCCTAAGCTTCTAAGATTGGTTTCTTATGGAGTATCTCACAGGCATTAGTAACTTTTTATCAGTTACAAATATACTTAAAACTGTGATTACATAATACTTTTCAGAAGTTATTAATTCCTTATAGCTTTATCATTTTAATGTGTTTTGATACTATCTTTTTATAGTGACATTAAAACAACAGGTAATTTATCCCCATAGAGGATAGCACTCCCTTTTTCTTGCTGTCTGGTGAGAGTGGGGTGGGAGTTGACCGCAGCAAGAGCGGTGAGACCGCTTGCTCTTAGCACTTTTGTGGTCATGATAGGATGTACGGTTTCTTAAGGGAGAATGATTTTGATGCAGCTTAACCTTAAGGATTGGGGTATGTAGACATAAGAGAGTTCAGTTCAGTCGCTCAGTCATGTCCGACTCTTTGCGACCCCATGAATCACAGCACGCCAGGCCTCCCCGTCCATCGCCATCTCCCGGAGCTCACTCAAACTCACGTCCATCAAGTCCGTGATGCCATCCAGCCATCTCATCCTGGGTTGTCCCCTTCTCCTCCTGCCCCCAATCCCTCCCAGCATCAGAGTCTTTTCCAGTGAGTCAACTCTTCGCATGAGATGGCCAAAGTACTGGAGCTTCAGCTTTAGCATCATTCCTTCCAAAGAAATCCCAGGGCTGATCTCCTTCAGAATGGACTGGTTGGATCTCCTTGCAGTCCAAGGGACTCTCAAGAGTCTTCTCCAACACCACAGTTCAAAAGCATCAATTCTTCGGTGCTCAGCCTTCTTCACAGTCCAACTCTCACATCCATACATGACCACAGGAAAAACCATAGCCTTGACTAGACGGACCTTAGTCGGCAAAGTAATGTCTCTGCTTTTGAATATGCTATCTAGGTTGGTCATAACTTTTCTTCCAAGGAGTAAGCGCCTTTTAATTTCATGGCTGCAGTCACCATCTGCAGTGATTTTGGAGCCCAAAAAAATAAAGCCTGCCACTGTTTCCACTGTTTCCCCATCTATTTCCCATGAAGTGATGGAACCGGATGCCATGATCTTCGTTTTCTGAATGTTGAGCTTTAAGCCAACTTTTTCTCTTTCCTCTTTCCCTTTCATCAAGAGGCTTTTTAGTTACTCTTCACTTTCTGCCATAAGGGTGGTGTCATCTGCATACCTGAGATTATTGATATTTCTCCTGGCAGTCTTGATTCCAGCTTGTGTTTCTTCCAGTCCAGCGTTTCTCATGATGTACTCTGCATATAAGTTAAATAAGCAGGATGACAATATACAGCCTTGACGTACTGTAGGGAACAAGGTATAAAGAAGGTTGAGAAGTGCTTGCAAACGAGACTCTCAACCAGGGCTGAACATTCTTGCAAACGAGATGTTCAGCTAAGAATCCTGTTTGTTCCCGTGGGAAAAGAACATTTCTTGCACACAAGGATGTTTCTCTGATTCCTCAAAAGGAACAGACCCTGGGACAAAACGGATTCTAAGTTGATAAGGAAGTTCCCCAAAACACAGTCTTAGTTGCAGTAAATAAGTCAAGGTAAAGGTATCTCGCCCTGCGCCTGCACACTGTATAGTCTCTGAATCATAGTGCTTGGCAGCTTGCCCTGTAGCTTGTTGTGCTAGGGATATAAAATAAAGTAGCTGTAAGAAGCAAGTGTTAAAATATAAAGATTTAAACCACTCTGCAGTGTTGGTGTTTCATTCCGTCGCCAGCAACGTACTCCTTTTCCTATTTGGAACCAGTCTGTTGATCCATGTCCAGTTCTAACTGTTGCTTCCTGAACTGCATTCAGATTTCTCAAGAGGCAGGTCAGATGGTCTGGTATTCCCATCTCTTTCAGAATTTTCCACAGTTATTGTGATCCACACAGTCAGAGGCTTTGGCATAGTCAATAAAGCTGAAGTAGATGTTTTTGTGGAACTCTCTTGCTTTTTCCATGATCCAGCGGATGTTGGCAATTTGATCTCTGGTTCTTCTGCCTTTTCTAAAACCAGCTTGAACACAGGGAGTTCACGGTTCATGTATTGCTGAAGCCTGGCTTGGAGAATTTTGAGCATTACTTTACTAGCGTGTGAGATGAGTGCAGCTGTGCGGTAGTTTGAGCATTCTTTGGCATTGCCTTTCTTTGGGACTGGAATGGAAAGTGACCTTTTCCTGTCCTGTGGCCACTGCTGAGTTTTCCAAATTTGCTGGCATATTGAGTTCAGCACTTTCACAGCATCATCTTTCAGGATTTGAAACAGCTGAACTGGAATTCCATCACCTCTAGTGTTATCTGAATGTATTTGGTTATTTGTATTATTGCTAAAAGGTATCAGAGGGGTAACTTTATATGACTGAATTTTATACAGTCATGATTTATCACAGGGGTCAGGTAGTAAATATTTTCAGCTTTGTTGGCTATTTGATCTTTATAGTAACTATAATTCTGCTGTAGCTTGAAACGCATAAAAGTGAAAAGTGAAAGTGAAGTCACTCAGTGGTGTCAGACTCTTTGTGACCCCATGGACTGTAGCCTACTAGGCTCCTCCGTCTATGGGATTTTCCAGGCAAGAATACTGGAGTGGGTTGCCATTTCCTTCTCCGGGAGATCTTCCCAACCCAGGGATTGAACCCGGGTCTCCCACATTGTAGGCAGACACTTTACCCTCTAAGCCACCAGGGAAGTTGAAAAAGCATAAGACAATATGTAAATGAATGAGTGCGACTGTGTTACAATAATGGGCTTCCTTGGTGGCGGAGTGGGAAAGAATCTGCCTGCCAATGCAGGAGACCTGGGTTCCATCTCTGGGTCTGGAAGATTCCCTGGAGAAGGAAATGGCAACCCACTCCAGTATTTTTTGCCTGAAATTTCCGTGGACTGATGATCTTGGCAGGCTACAGTCCATGGAGTTGCAAAAGAGTAGAGCACAACTTAGCGACTTAAACAACAAATGTTCCAATACACTTTAGGTCACTAAAACTTGATTTTCATAGAATTTCACATGCTATGAAATTTTATTCTGTTTTAGATTCCCTCTGCATTAAAAATATATAAAACATTTTCTTAAGTTTATGAGATATGTAAAACTAGGTGGTAGGCTAAATTTTTTAGCCCCTAATTTAGTTTTTCCCTAATTTAGTTTTAACCCCTAATTTAGTAGTCATGTATGGATGTGAGAACTGGACCATAAAGCTAAGCACTAAAGAATTGATGCATTCAAATTGTGGTGCTGGAGAGGACTCTTGAGAGTCTCGTGGTCTCAAAGGAGATCCCACCAGTCCATCCTAAAGGAAATCAACCCTGAATATTCACTGGAAGGATGATGCTGAAGCTTGAAGCTCCAGTACTTTGGCCACCTGATATGAAGAGCCAACTCATTGGAAAAGCCCCTGATGCTGGGAAAGATTGAAGGCAAGGGGAAGAAGGGGGTGGCAGAGGATGAGATGGTTGGATAGGATCACCAACTCAATGGACATGAATTCAAGTGAACCCCGGGAGATGGTGAAGGACAGAGGAGTGTGTGCTGCAGTCCATGGGGTTGCAGAGTGAGACACGAGTTAGTGATGAGCAACAGCCGCAATTTAGAAGACTATATAATAACACGGAAAATATTCCTTTTAGGGGGTAAAAGCAGGTTACGAAACAGTATCTGTAGTGTGATCTGTAGTGATGAATGTTAGAAAGCATTCATCAGCATACAGAGAACACTAGAAGAAGAGTCACTGATGGTGGTTCCCTGTTGGTGATTAGATCATGGGTAAATTTAAACTAGACTGTGTTCATTTGCATTTTCTTAGTTTTGTATCCTGAATATTTATTATGTTTTTAAAAATAAACATTCTTATATCAGAGAAGAGTTATTTAAAAACTGATAGAGAATCTACATTTTTAGCAAAATTGGGTTATTGTTAATTAGTTTGATACAATCTGTTTTGTTTGCCCTCTGCTTCATTTTTAGCCAACAAGTCCCAAATTTGGAAAAGCTGACTCCTATGAAAAACTGGAAAAGCTAGGGGAAGGATCTTATGCTACAGTGTACAAAGGGAAAAGCAAGTAAGTCCACTCATTTTTGAATATTTCCCATGGAAAGTATGCCTGCTCTCTTAGTATAAAATAACAGTGTATTTAAATAATTTTCATATACAATAGACTTTGCTCCCTCAGGTTTTCTGTTATTTGTTGTTGTCATTGTTTTAACAAATCATTAGAATTTTTTTTTCTGTGAGCAAAGTTTTGCAGACTTGCCCAGTTCCCCTTTTCTATCCTACCCCTCCTCTATCTTTATTTTCTCTTTCTCTCCTTGGAGGTGGAACCCTCCAATGAGAATTCATTTCCAGGTGAATGATGTGATTAATTTCTTCTGGAGGTTTAGGGTTTGCTTAAGAATAAGAGGACTGATTTCACAGAGTCAGATGTATTGACCATTCTTGGCACCTTTTTAAACCGAGCTTTTACGCCCTCTTTCAGAGGTAATTAACAAACTACAAGCTGTTTCTTCCTGTCTCCTTTGACCTCATGCTGTAAGTATTCCCACAGAGAGAAGCAACTCTTCTTCTTCCACCCATGCTATCCTGGCATCAGGACACAGAATTGGATTCTTTTTTAAAATTTTTTTAAAAAATGAGGTAATTTTAAATTTAATTTAATTTGATGATTTATTTTGGCCTTGGTAAGTGGCATGTGGGATTCCTGACCAGGAATTGAACTCGTGCCTGCTACAGTGGAAGCATAGAGCCCCAACCCCTGGACTGGCAGGGAATCCCACAAATTTGGGTTCTTCAGAAGCTTGCCTCTGTATGTTCCTGATACGCCTCCTCCCTCTCCCTTTTTTTTATTAACAACACTGAGTAACTGTATCTGGTAACATGTAGCGTGTAAACTATACTTGTTTTTGTCTCTCTTTTAAGTCATTATGAAAGATAGGAAATTCCAACTAAGGAATTAGTTAGCAGTAATTGAGTTAACTCACTAAGGTAAGTTATCAAAGAGCTATAGAAGTCAGTTCTGTGAAGGATCATTCTAAACTTGTAATTGGAAATTTTGACTGTTTGCTTATTGAGGTACTGTTTGGCTTGGAAAGTAGTCTTACACCATTGTTCATAGTTTTTAAGTTAAGGTGAAGCAATATTCCTGATAAAGGAAGATACGTAAGTATGGAAATTCAGGAATGCTGTAGATCAAAAATTGAGTGTTAATTTTGCAAGCCTTATAAATTTTGAGTAAGAAAAAAATATGGGGAATGAAATAACAAAATCTAGAGGGCTGTTGATGACTTCATTCTGTCACTTGAGCATAATGGAATATCATGATAATGGCTTCACTGGTTGAGTTAATTTCAACAGTGGTTGTGTCCCAAGTTTTTTTTTCCTAAGGAAAAATAGTATTCTACTGTATAAACATAACTTGCACCTTTGATGTTAAGAAGGTGAAGATAACTATACTGCATTAAGCAGTTGTTTTGTGTAAAGTATGATATATTCATTGTCTCAGTTACTCCTCACAACACTCTGTAAGCTAGGCCCCATTATTATATTATACCATCTCTGCTGGACCAGGCATCTTGGTGCTTAGAGAAAGTTAGTCCCTTGTCCAAGTCCGTACAGGTTATTAGTGACAGAGCTTGTCTTGGCTCATGTCTATCTGGTTTGAGATCGTCTTTTCCTAACCATTGTCCTTCCACAGGATAAGGTCTTCTTGGAAAGACTTGGTCCTGCTTAAGTATTCCAGATGGTTCTCCCAGATGCTCTGACTTATTTTAACTGTGAATCAAACTGAAGCAAACATAGTATTTCATTATATGGAAATAAACCAATCCCTGCCGTGCCTTCCCACCGAAGATATGCTCACCTGATTTCCAAGTGCAAGATTACAACTCAGATGCTTAAGATTTGTGACAAAATCTTGAGACATAGTTGAAACGTTCTCTGTTTATTATGCCTGAATAAAACAAAGCCTGCTTTTTAAGTACCTACAGCCTTTGAGAAGGATCCTTCTGGACAGTTAATACTTTTCACTCCAGCAGGTTTCAGTGTAACCTGTCAGCATTTCTCGAGCAGTTTACAACTCTCTGGTAACATGTACTATTTAATTTCCTCCAGCTGGAGATGGAATCCACTGACCACTCACCTGCTTTAGGAGATGACAGGCTGCTTGCTTTATTTGCAAGGTCAGGCCAAAGGACAATAGTCACGTGCATCTAGCAACATTGGACAGCTGAATTTGGTGTGTCTTCTGAAGCACTACATAATTTAAAGAGTCAACTGAATGTCGAGTTCCTTGTCCTAATACTACTCACTCTCCCGTAGCTGTCTGCATCCCTACTTCCTCCTTTTTTTTTTTTAATTGTTTATTTAATTTATCTATTTGACTGTGCTGGGTCTTAGTTGTGGCATATTGGATCTAGTTTCTTGACCAAAGATCAAACCCAGGCCCCCTGCTTTGGGAGACTTACCCGCTGGATCACTAGCGAAGTCTTCTTGCTTCCATCTTTAAATATTATCTTTAGCATCATCCTCAAGAGCAGCTACCGTTATATTGCAATAAAGCTGCCTGTCATTTGTAGAGATACCACTGATACTTGAATGATGAGCATTTTACATATGTGTAAAATGTCAAGTTTGAATTTGCCATAGAGCTCATTTTATTAGTTTGCTAGACTGCCAAAATAAATAGCATAGCTTAAGCATGGCTTAAACAACAGAAATGGATCATCTCCTAGTTCTGGAGGCTAGAGCTAAGATCAGGGTATTGGCAGAGGTGATCTCTGTCTGAGGGCGGGTGCTGTAAGGCAGAGTGTGTTCCTTGACTGTCCCCTAGCTCGTGAGGTGTCCCAGCAATCTTTGGCACTCCTGACTCGTTGCCGTACCACCCTGATGTCTGCCTTCATATTCACATGGTGTTCTCTTTCAACATGTTTGTCTCCACATCCCAATTTCCCCTTTTTATAAGAACGCCAGTCATTTTGGATGAGGGCCCACTATAATGACCTCATTTTCGCTTGGCTACTTCTGTAAAGATGCTATGTCCTTATAAGGTCACTTTCTGAGGATTTAGGACTTAGAACTTCAGCATATCTTTTTTGAAGGATACAGCTGAATCCGTAATACTCATTCATTTCAGACCTCACTAATTTAGGATCAGTGTGCATGGTAATATTCTTCTTTACCATCTCCATTTATGGTATATGTAAGTCATCTTTTATTTCATGGTTCAAATAAAATAAGCAAAGAATATCCCCCCCATCAAAAGATTTGTATAATTTTTGACTTTATACTGTTGCTGTTAGCCATTGTTTAGAAACCTGAGAAGAAATTGAAAGATTTTTTATTACTCTTGAATTTTCTTGGGTTTCTTATTCCTGTAACAGTACATAGTCTGGGGAGAAGTTGTCTGAGCTTCCTATACTATGTAGCTTTTTGGTAATGAACTTGCCTCTAAAAAGTGTGGCTGGTTAACTGCAACCATTTCAACATACAACACTCGCAAATAAGTTTTCTTATTTAAAAAAAAAAGTTTTGAACCTCCCACAGTTCCATGTTTGAGTAGAGATTTGTTTTGTTTTGAAACCAGTGTTTTCTAGCTTCTTATTACTTTCTTTGTGCTTATGTGTGTTTATGTTTGGGATGGGAGGCAGTTTATCATCACTCTTACTACTAATCTTTTTCCTGGTTTGATTTCCTGGTTTTGCTCTCTCTTCTAAATCCCTGTAACATTTAATATAGGATTTAAAAAAATCATGCAGTGTATAATACTCTACATTTTAAAACTTGTGGCATTTAAAGATATCTTTAGTTCAGCACCTTGAAATCATCTGTTTTCCAAAAGACTTTTGCACATTCAGAGACGTGTTAACATTTTTTGAGTTTTTAAAACTAATGGTGAGTGTTCATGATGTTGTTTTTATGCTCTTTCTATGCTGTAGGTGGATGGAAAGAAACTTAGATACAGATTCTGCCCTCAGGAATCAACAGTTTTGAAGGGAGATGGTCCATATACTATAAAGAACTCTGTATAAGTTAGAATGTTGTTATTGTTGCTTAGTCACTAAGTGGTGTCTGACTCCGTGACCCCGTAAACTGCAGCTTGCCAGACTTGCCTGTCTTTCACTATCTCCCAGAGTTTGTTCAGATTCATGTCTCTTGAGTCAGTGATGCCATCCAGCTATCTCAACCTCTGTCGCTCCCTTCTCCTCTTGCTCTCAATCTTTCGAAGGATTAGGGTCTTTTCAAATGAGTTGGCTCTTTGCATTAAGTGGCCACAGTATCTATCTATCTATCTATTTACATATAGATCCATAGTATTTTCTATATAAGCTAGAATGCAGTCAGAAAGGCCCAGGGGAAATGGTGTGAAATTTCAAAAAGAAAAATGTTGAGTAAAGTATTTATTCTCTCCAGTGGTGACTGGTTGAATTCATAGCCTCATGTGCTTTTAAATCCAGCCTCCCTCATCGCTGTGTGTTATTTGTAGGACTCCTTGGGAGAGTTTTCATATGGGACTTGGTCCTCTAGCCACATACAATGACATTTTCACTCTTTGTTACCAGACTCTTTACAAAGTCTGTTAAAGCCTGAGGCCATAAAGTAAAAGCAAGCTGCTTTATTGAATTATTGTGCAAAGTTTCATAAAAGCACGAGTGTTGTGTTTGACTGTTAACATGGGGTTGGCATAAGCAATAGAACTTGAAAGGGTTGGTGGGTTGTTCATGGGTGAGCTCAGGCATGGCTGCCTGTTGTAGGTAGGAGCTGTGAGCGCCAGCCACTTCAGCTCCCAGACTTGGAGTGTGGTGGGCTTGTGTGTTCCTCACTGCGCTGGGATCTGCTTGGGGGGTGCACCCGTGTCTCCGCCTCACCCCGGATGCTTGAGTTTTCCCGGCTTCCACCCCCTGCCGTGAATGGTAGGAACCTTCACTCTTGCCTGGGACAGATTCCAGACTCCTCTCTTTTCCTTCCTTCCTATTTTACCTAGAGAGGATGGAGACTGTAGCTGCTTGTTTTTAAATTAATGCATTTCTTCATTTGGCTGCCTCAGCTCTCTGTTGCGGTACTGTTTTAGCCGCGGCATGCAGCGGGAAGCCGGGCCCGCTGCGCTGGGAGCATGGAGTCTTAGCCCTCGAACCACCAGGGAAGTTCCGTTGCTGCTTGCTTTTGATGTTCTCATACTTCTCGTGTCATTTAGAGGAAGAGAAACTCTGTTCTCTCGTTCTGTCTCTGGAATTAAGAGTACGGGACTTAGTCATCCCATGGATGCTCCTGATTTCTGGTCTTTTTTTTTTTCCCGCTTGTCTTCAGTTTCTATTGAGGTGAAGATACCAAAACCTTCCTCCTGCAGGAGCCCGCTCGACAGAGAAGCCTGCCCACGCTGGTTTGTGCCAGCTCTGAATCGTTATCTCAGAGGTCAATAGGAAGGAACAATGGAGGAATTTGCTCATTTTTTGTAACACGAGACTTACGTGATTGAAAATGCCAGTCTTCTTTTAGCATTTGTTTCTGCCAATTTGTGCCGAATAATTGAACTTGAAATCAATGACCTCATAAATTGAGAGACTACAGCCAAACCAAGGCTGAACCGTACTAAATACGCTTCAAAGAGCTCTTCAAAGGCCCAGGAGAAATAGGGGGAAGAAATGCTGTTAATTAAACTAAGCAGTAGCAAGAAGAAAGGCAGTGGCACTTAACCACCTTTTCAGAATATGTGAGATTAAAGAGGGGGTGGCTCTCACTGCTGGGCCCTGAAGGTCAGCTCCACTGAAACACTATCAGCAGAGTGTGAAGCAGTCGAAAAGTCAGAAATCCCCAGATGGAGAGCACTGGACTCCGGGTTCACTGAGGTTCTCGTCTTCAGTGTTGACACCCGGACTGTCTTACTGACTTTCAACATCCTGAGAGGTTATCTACCCTCAAACAGAAACTACGGAAGAGAGGCGAATGTGATCACATTTTATGGGCTCTGCTGCTCTCCGTTTCTCATTAGGTCCGCTCGGATTTCTTTTTGACTTTGGGTCCATAGGCTTCTCGTCACAGCTCACTTCACAGATCAAGCCTGTAAGCGCAGTATTCGTCACATGGTATGAAAAACGGCAGTGTGCTATGATAATACAGTCCGTGTTAGTTTTGTAATTTAATGCACAAAGTACGGTATTATAGCATACACCAAGAGACACTGGATTAAAAATGGAATGAATGGAGTTGGCACCATGTAATTTCCAAATAGGGGGCTCCTTGTGTACAGATGAACGTTGGAAAAGTAGAGTTTTTTATCCTTACCTAGTCCGAGGAGGATAACAGCCCACCCACCGACATCTACTAATTTTAGTTTTCAAAATCTTAAAGCCTTTTCAGATTGCAGACTCAGCCCAGACTTCCTTTGGAAGAAGAATGCAAGGCATTGCAAGCTGGTTCGCGGGCACAGCTGGTTTCCTTTAGTTTGCAGCAGATACACAAACAATACCTAATCTTTTTGACAAAAGTGACAATGAGGATATTGTTTAAGCAAGAAGCATGATTTCAAGCATTAGACTACACTGCACGGGGATAGCTTTCCTATTAAACAATATTTTAGTGATGGCCTCTGTAAGCCATTTTCATTATCAGGGTTCTTTGATTAGGAGACCCTCAAAATAACCAGTGATATTTCCTGTCTTTAGGGTTGTAGTCTGGCTAGTGAAAACGGAGGCATTCTTTGGAAATTAGGAATCCTTTGAAAGAGTTAGTGTAGAATATCCAATTATCATAATGTCAGGGCTTTTAGACTCTCTCTCTTGTAGTTCAGCTTAAGTGGTTTTTGAGGAGGGCTCGGAATGACATCATGATAAGATTGGTTTCAGTTTAAAGCAAAGCCACATTCCTGAGTTGCTTTATTATCATTGCCATCCTTTTAGTTTAAACCAGGATGCGTTTGCTGATGCCTGGAGACATTTCTGTTTTCATAACTCGGGGAGTGGTAGTGGTGTTATTGGCATCGAGAGGCCATGGGTGTTGTGAAACATGGTACAAATGAACAGGACAGTCTCACGCAACAAAGAATTGTTTGGCCCAAAGTATCAGTAGTGCCAAATCTGAGAAACCCTGGTCTCAACAAGGAATGTATAGAGGCTGCTGCTGCTGCCAAGTCGCTTCAGTCGCGACCCCATAGACGGCAGCCCACCAGGCTCCCGTCCCTGGGATTCTAAAGGCAAGAACACTGGAGTGGGTTACCTTTTCCTTCTCCAATGCATGAGAGTGAAAAGTGAAAGTGAAGTCTCTCAGTTGTGTCCAACTCTTAGCGACCCCATGGACTGTAGCCCTCCAGGCTCCTCCATCCATGGGATTTTCCAGGCAAGAGTACTGGAGTGGGGTGCCATTGCCTTCTCCGATGTATAGAGGCATTGCCCATTTAAAAGAGCTCTTTCCATTGGAGACATTTACTAAGCTGGTACCGAGGTTGGTGTTATGGGCCAAGCAGTGGATATGTTGTTGTTGTTCAGTTGCTAAGTCGTGTCTGACTCTCGTGACCCTGCGGGCTGCAGCAGGCCAGGCTTCCCTGTCCTTCACTATCTCCCAGAGTTTGCTCACACTCATGTCCACTGAGTCAGTGATGCCATCCAACCATCTCATCCTGTCACCCCCTTCTCCTTAATGTTGGATCAAACTGAGTTTTGCTTTCTGTGGGGCCTATCTAGTGGGGAAGGCAAAAATGACTCAAGTCAGCAGCCTGTGTGCTCATTGCTCAGCTGTGTCTGACTTTTTTGCAAGCCTATGGACTGTAGCCCACCAGGCTCCTCTCTCCATGGGGTTTCCTAGGCAAGAATACTGGAGAAGTATTCTGCTGCTTCCTTCTCCAGGGGATCTTCCTGACCCAGGGATTGAACCCACGGCTGTTGCATTTCCTGTGTTGACAGGTGGATTCTTTACCATCGCGCCACCTGGAAAGCCCCAAGTCAGCAGACAAATTACAGCAGATATAATTTAAAATCACATAAAGGAAAAGTGAGCTAGGAGAAATAATTAAGGTAGAGGGTGGTGGCTTCTATGTTTATGTCAGGGACAGCGGTGAGCAGTGCGTCTGCCTTAGATGAATGGCCAGTGGAAGCCTTGCTGATGAGGGGACATTTACACTTAAATCTGAAGGAGGAGATATAACCAACCAAGTAAAGATCAGGGACAAGAGAGTTTCATGTCAGACTCTGAGAAGAGCTTGGTGTTTTCTACAGACTCAGAGAGCCCCAGGTGACTGGGAGTTCAGGGGAGGTTGGTATGATTTGAGCTTTGAAAAGTTGTCAAGGACTTGAGGATAGTCTTAGGAATGTTCTGCTTATATATGACTGCAAAATGAACTATCTCAAAGCCTAGAGAGTTAAAACAGCAGCTGCCATTTATTTTGCTTATGAACCTGCTATTGCGAAGGGCTAGACGGGGAAGGGTTGTACCTGTTCCATATAGTGTCATTTTTCACAGCTGAACCGGGAAATGAGGGGTCTATTTATTATTCACTAAGTGGATATAAAATGGAATTATCTAAAATGCTCAATAAGAGGGGCCAGAAAAAGAAGAAGGAAAAGGAAAAAGCAATGAATAGAAAACAGTTACAAACAAGATAGATATTAGTGCACTTATATGAAAATCACTTTGAATGTAATTGGTCTAAATACTCCAGTTGAAAGACAGAGATTGTCAAACTCGATAAAAAACAAGATCAAACTAACTATATGTTCTTTATCAAAAACCCACCTTAGGTATGAAGACTCAGGTTAAAAATAAAGTGAGAGAGAAAAATGTACCATGCTAACTGTAATTAAAAGAAAGCTGGAATTAGTGATATTCATTTCAGACTAAGCAGACACTTCTGATGATTCTAAAAGATCATCAGGGATAAAGAGGGGCATTCCGTAATGATAGAGAGGTCAGTTTTCTAAAAAAGACACAAAAGTTCTTAAAGTCTATGTATCTGACAATGAAGTGTCAAAATACATGAGGCAAAACTGATACAACTAAAGGGATTGATAGGCAAATTCCCTGTAGTAACTGGAGACTTCAGGACCCATCTGTCTGTCAGTAACGCATAGATGAAGCAAGAAGGAATATTAGCAAGGAATAGATGCCCTGAACAACAACAAAATGTAGAAAGTGGAAGCAGCCTACATGATAAGACCCATGCCCAGCACTGGAGGGGTCACTGTCAGCTTTATCCATTAACCGTTTAAAGAGACCAGATTCAAGGGAAGGGGATACAGACTGCACTTCTCAGTGAAAATTGTCAAAGACTCTTTGGGCCATGTTTTAATACCTCACAATACTGCCTGGATTTCATTTTAGTCTGGAATTCAATCTTTACTCTTACCTTTGCACAGAGTTCTTTCACTTGTCTTTTCATTTACTGCTTTTTGGATTACCCTCACTCATTTTATATCATATTCCCAAGTGGGACAAAGATGTTTTGGTGTAAGGTGCTTTTTGGAAAGGAGGATCTTATGTCCTGGTTTGCTTGGGACAGTCCTGATTTATGCTTCCTATCTTTGTGTAATTATTTATAGTGCTCATTTTTGCTAACTCAGTGTTTTTTACTATTCACTGTCTCCATTTGGATGACAGAATATGTGAGCATCCTTCTTACGTAGTGCTTTATTCCTCTAGAACTTGACAAAACATTTTGCCAAAAAAACAAAATTCCTTTACAGTATTTTACTGTGGAATCCAGTTGAGTATTTAGAAGCATCAATTGCAGTGAACCTTGGAGATTTTTTGAATTGTTTGTGATTATCATTGAACCTCTAATGGAGATTTGTCAATTGATTTAAAAAGCTTCATGGCTAATTAGTGAGTTTTAGGTATAGCACACGCTCTTGGACAGCAAGGTATGGAGGCTGGACTTCAGGACTTTGGTGAGACAGCAACTGATCAGTCTAAAACTCATATGACTTACCCAGATCCCTTACTACTCATGCCATAAAACACAGGCTCAGAGCCACTCAAGGCAAGAGAAATAATGGACATTTGAAACATGCATTAATGAGTAAGCTGGGGCTTGGGTGAAATCAGGAGCTTTTAGAGCCCAAAGCTAATAGTTTTTACTGTCAATGAGTTTTAGTCAAATGCTGACTGTCTGTTTAGCACTGATGTGTACAAAAAGAGTATATTAAACCATTATGTGCATCACATCAGTCGAGTCCGACTCTGCGACCCTATGGCCCGCCAGGCTCCTCTATCCATGGGATTCTTCAGGCAAGAATCTGGAGTGGGTTGCCATGCCCTCTTCCAGGGGATCTTCTCAACCTAGGGATCGAAACTGACTCTCTTGAATTTCCTGCACTGGCAGACAGATTCTTTATTACTAGCACCACCTGAGAAGCCCTCACTATACCATTAGGAGCAATTATAATAATGGAGATATGTCATGTACTTGACGGTTTCAGACTACAAATTGTATAGAGTAATTGAAGCAAAATTGGATTGTAGACCCTGTTGATTTGGGGTGACTTTTAAGGATTACAAGATCTGATAGGTCAGGGGTTTGATCTGATTCTTTCCTTCTGTATGCTTGAGTTGCCCCTGAATTTCAGCTTCAGGCTCTTGTTTTCTTTTGGGGTTGGTGTACCCTCTGGCATGTGGGATCTGAGTTTCCTGACCAGGGATCGAACCCATGCCTCTTGTGGTAGAAGCGTGGAGTCTTAACTCCTGGACCACCAGGGAATCCTCCAACTTCAGGTTCTTGTTTGTTGCTCCGTTATAATTAACCGGAGAGTGTTATCTACCTTTGTCAGTAAAATTTGGAAATGGAAAAGATAATACAAGCTCAGCGGCTTTTATGAAGAAAAATATTCTGAGCTCAACAAATCTCAGACAGGAAATTATTTTAAACATCCCAAGCATGAGACATTTCTCATGCTTAATGGTTGATTCCAAGCAAATATGTGCTCCCTTCCTTCTAGGGTTCAAGGAGACAGATATATATATATATATATATCCCTGTAAAACAAATTCTTTGAAAATTTAAAGCATAATTCTGTTTCTAGTTTGAAATGGTCTCCCTGGGATTTGCTGTGGTTTTAACTATCTCTGTTTTAAGGGATTTAAATAAATGATCCTACAGATCCACCAGCATTGACTGAGAGGAAGGAGGATTGTAAACACTAGGAACTTTGGTTACCAGTTGAAAGCCCTGTTATAACTCACTGAGAATAAGATAGACGTCATTCCTAATTGGCCTGATGGGTGAGACAAGGGATATAATTTTGAAGCAGCTTGGTAGGCAGCGCAGGTAGCGACAGACAAAAAACCCCCAGAGGAAAAGGAACCAAAGGCCTTTGTTCTATGTCTGATCAGACCTCCTAGGAGAAAGAAGAAGGAAATGGAGATACTGGGAAACCAAATCAATGTTGCAAACAAGGCCTACTGGGGGTCCCAGAGGAAGCTGAGTTCCTAATGGGAAGGCAGTGGACTCGGTTAAGCAGAGTGACGCGCCTCCGCCCACTCCCCCGATTCGTGTCCTGGGAGAGTCTCAGTGTCAAGCTCTGGAGAGTCGAGGGCATCTGGGACTGTGCCCAAAGGGAAGCCTAGAGGAGGATTAAATTAAAACTGAGTCTGTCTCTTCTCTGGGTAAAATAGAAGGGATGAAAAAATAGAGTGTTAATAGAGTTGGACAAAGGAAGAACCAAAGACTGTGAAAGGGATTGCTAGGAGAAAGAGTAAGAAAACCAGCCAAGTGCCAAGGAAGGATGAGAGCCGCTGAAAAGTGTGGATGATGGTATCAGATATTTGGCGAAGGCAAATCAGAAGAGTCCTGGAAAGAACCCGTGACATTTACAATGAGGAAGGTGTTTCTTGAGTGTGTGTAGGGGACTGATGAGGGCTGAAGACCTAATTTCTTTGGTTGAAGGGAGAAGGGGGAGAATGGAGGGTGAAATGCAAGCTCTTTTTTTTGGGGGGGGGGGGTCATGCCACATGTGGTATCTTAGTTCCCTGACCAGGGATCGAACCTGTGCCTCCGATTGGGAGCTTGGTGTCCTAACTCACGGGATCACCAGGGACCTCTGCAGGCAGTTCTTTTGAGGGGTGAGGCAGGGGAGGAAAGGAGAGTAAGAAGAAAGGGCGAAAGTGCTTTGTGACAACCTAGAGGGGTAGGATAGGGGTGGGGTGGGAGGGAGGTTCAAGAGGGAGGGGATATGTGTATACTTATAGCTGATTCGTGTTGTTATACAGCAGAAACCAACACAACATTTTAAAGCAATTATCCTCCAGATAAAACTAAATCTTAAAAATAATAGCTATAACTGGGATATAAGAACGGGAATAAATATAGCTAACATGATTTCTGCTGATATTTTTAGACTTTATCTTCTACTCTATGTACTTTGAAAATCATTTATAAGATTTATAATTTATTATTCAAAAAATTTTAAACTAGTATAGAAAATACATGACAACTTAGGAATATAGCCGTAGTAAGAGTGGCTATATATTATGTTTTATATGTAAAATGCTATGTGTGGTATTAATAAAAGCAATATTATTATAAAAAAAATTCTTGAAAAATAAGAAAAAAAGTAGCAAAATTTCAAATGGCTAAAGAACATGGAAAACAGCCTAACAAAATGGACACAAATGGCCAATGAGAACATGGAAAAGAAAAAACAAGGAGAAAGGGCAAACGTGTTTTTGATGTTTTGGCTTTAAACTAAATGGGAAGGAGCTGAGTGTGTGTATAGATTATAATAAAGGAGCCAGTAAAAAGGGAGAGAGGAATTGATTAAAGGATCACTTACAATGTATTCTGGATGCAGAAATTTGAGGTGCTCTCTTCTCTGTCACTTGAACTTCATTCGTATGTCACTGACGATTGGTCTTGCCCTTTCTTATTCTGATAGTACATAGGTCTGAAATCATTGTTTTCCTGAAATCATTGTTTTCCTTACCGGCTTTGTCTCATTTTGGACTTAGACACATGAGAACATGAAAGTGTTAGTTGCTCAGTTATGGCTGGCTCTTTGCTAGCCCGTGGATTGTACCCACCAGGCTCCTCTGTCCATGGAATTCTCCAGGCAAGAATATTGGAGTGGGTTGCCATTTCCTTCTCCAGGGGATGGGATTGAACCCCAGGTCTCCTACATTGCAGGCAGATATTCTTTACCATCTGAGCCAGCAGGGAAGCCCATGAGAACATGATCCTTCTTAAATATCTCTTCGCCTTTTATTTGTGTCCTTTAAAAATTCAGATACATTATTGAACTTTCTGTGTGGCCCATTGGTTTCTCTTCTTGGCCAATGTTTCTTCACTGGTACTAGTTAGGATTTGAAAATAATACCGATTTATGTGAATCTTCTATTTTTTGATGCTGCCTATCTCTTGGTAATTAGGGTCATGATATAAAGTTTATGTTTCTTGAACACTGGGTTAAGCCTGATTTTCTCATCTGTGAAAGTAGGGCTGATAATGAAATTGGTTTCACATGGTTTTGAAGAGTGTCTATGAATGAATACCTTTGGAGTGTCTATAACTGTGTCTCACATGTTAAATGAATGTTGGCCATTACTTTTTTCTTTGTTTCTATTAACAATACTAGAAAAGCTTTGAAATGAGGTTACTTTCTTGTTTTACAGATGTAGAAACTGAGGTCCGTAAAGTTTGAGTAACTTGTCCACGATTGCATGGCTCAGTGACGGAGCTGGTCAGTCCAACTGCAGAGCCAAGTTCTTAATTTCTATCTCCTTTCATTTTGCAGGGTGTGTGAGGGGAGTATTTTGAAGTCTGTTTTCTTAAAATCTATGCTATGCTTCCTGGTGGTCCAGTGGATAAGATTATACGCTCCCAATGCAGGGGGTCCTAGTTCAGTCCCTGGTCAGGGAGCTAAGCTCGCACATGCCACAGCTAGGCGCTCACATGCTGCAGCTAAGACCTGGCACAGCCAAATAAACGAATAAATAAAGAAAAATATTTTAAAACATCTGTGTTATCCATGATCACTCTATTCCTTGTTAATGATCAACGCTAGGGGTACTTAGCCATTTTTTCCCCATGATTCTTATATCTTTCCTCTGGGTCATTTTCATTTATCATTTGTATTCTCCACTATTGTGGGCAACTCAACAGTGACACCATAGTTATTTTTCCCTGTATTTCACCCAAGTGGTTTATGGCCTTCCAAATAGTAGGTGCCTGCATGAAATAGAACTCTCACTGTTCCCTTTTGTTTTCTATTGGATACGTTTATTTTGGACAAGGTTTCCATCTCATTGCACCCTTTTCATTGTGAACCACAGACCAAGGTTTCATGGCACCAATTTCTCTTACCACTTTTTAAAAATTCTTTTCATATGGCAGACATAACTCCCAATCTGCCAGCACCTTTATAGCCCTTTTATCCTTCTCATAAATAATGGAGCAACTAATATGGTAGTAAGAATTGTACCTTAACAAAATAAAATGCTTTCAAATAGGTTTTTGAGTAAATCAGAAATTCAATACCCTTGAACCTGTACTCAAAGTGTATTCCCAGCACCAGCTATGAATGTAGTTTGGCATTCCAACCTAGAATTAAGAGGAGAAAACGATTCTCTATACCTATTACATCCTTTGAAAGTCTTGTCAAAGTTTCATGGGCCTTGTTCTTATATTTAGTCACTTCCTTTTGTGTTAGTATCTAAGCAGGTACTTTTTAAAATATATTTGTTCACCAGTTTTCAGGTGACTTGATTAATTTCAAATCATTTTTAGAATGCTTGACATGACTTGAGCTAACTTGCGTTGACTCATCTGTTAAAACAGAAGCTTGCTTAAGTAATAAGACCTGGGGAGAACAACTGTAGTTAGGGTTATTTTGCCTAATAAGTATGCTTATGTGGGTGATGCTTCATCACAGACACAATTACTGAAGCTACGTGCATGCTCAGTCACTCAGCTGTGTTTGACTCTTTGTGAACCCCCTGGATTGTAGCCTGCCAGGCTCCTCTGTCCATGGAATTTTCCAGGCAAGAATAATGCAGTGATTTGCCTGGTGGCTCAGACGGTAGAGAGTCTGCCTACAATGCGGGAGACCCGGGTTCGATCCCTGGGTTGGGAAGATCCCCTGGAGAAGGAAATGGCACCCCAATCCGGTGCTCTTGCCTGGAAAATCCCATGGACAGAGGAGCCTGGTAGGGTACAGTCCGTGGGGTCGCAAAGAGTCGGACACGACTGAGCCACTTCACTTCACTTCTTCAGGGGATCTTCCCAACCCAGGGATCAAACCTGCATCTCCTGCATTGATAGACGGATTCTTTACCACTGAGCCACCTGGGAAGCTGTGCTGAAGCTGACATGGCCAGATTTCTATGTAGAGACAGTGTTAGTAGCTACTTAGTAATTAGCCTGTATAGTTTTATTTCCCTTTATATGTGTCAAAACTTTTCCCTTGTATTATATATATTCATATAGCATATTAATATACAGATATTCATATCAGTTCAGTTCAGTCGCTCAGTCGTGTCCGACTCTTTGCAACCCCATGAATTGCAGCACGTCAGGCCTCCCTGTCCATCAGCAACTCCCGGAGTTCACTCAGACTCAACGTCCATCAAGTCCGTGATGCCATCCAGCCATCTCATCCTGGGTCGTCCCCTTCTCCTCCTGCCCCCAATCCCTCCCAGCATCAGAGTCTTTTCCAATGAGTCAACTCTTCACATGAGGTGGCCAAAGTACTGGAGCTTCAGCTTCAGCATCATTCCTTTCAAAGAAATCCCAGGGCTAATCTCCTTCAGAATGGACTGGTTGGATCTCCTTGCAGTCCAAGGGACTCTCAAGAGTCTTCTCCAACACCAGAGTTCAAAAGCATCAGTTCTTCGAAGCTCAGCCTTCTTCACAGTCCAGCTCTCACATCCATACATGACCGCAGGAAAAACCATAGCCTTGACTAGACAGACCTTAGTCGGCAAAGTAATGTCTCTGCTTTTCAATATGCTATCTATGTTGGTCATAACTTTTCTTCTAAGGAGTAACCATCTTTTAATATCATGGCAGCAATTACCATCTGCAGTGATTTTGGAGCCCCCCAAAATAAAGTCTGACACTGTTTCCACTGTTTCCCCGTCTATTTCCCATGAAGTGATGGGACCAGATGCCATGATCTTCGTTTTCTGAATGTTGAGCTTTGTGTATATATATGAAAAGAAAGTGCAAAGAGGTTGTAGTAGAGATTTTCTTTGAAAGTTGAAGAAAGTGGAGTTGACAGGTTGAAAGATAGGTGCAGGTTTATAGCTCTGAGTAGTAAAATTTCTTCACTGAAAACTTGTGTCTCAGCTTCTCGTCTGATACTTTCTTACTGTATCGAAGAGTTGGAGTCATTCCATCTATCCAAAAACGAGTTAATCTTTCTGTTTTTTCAAGTCTCCTGTTTAATTGAGTCATACTTTCTCCTTCATTTCAGTTCAGTTCAGTCACTCAGTTGTGTCCGATTCTTTGTGACCCCATGGACTGCAGCACGCCAGGCTTCCCTGTCCACCACCAACTCCTGGAGCTTATTCAAATTCATGTCCATCGGGTTGGTGATGCTGTCCAACCATCTCATCTTCTGTCATCCCGTTCTCCTCCTGCCTTCAGTCTTTCCCAGCATCAGGATTTTTTCCAATGAGTCAGTTCTTCACATCAGGTGGCCAAAGTATTGAGTAAGGTATGAGCATAATATTTGAATGCTTGCTTGATTAATCCTGTCCTCTCAATAAAGTTAATAGCCTCAGATTATTAGTGGTTTGGATCTCTTTTTTGACGTGGACTGTTACTAAAGTCCTTGGGGAGTTTGTTGCGTGTTGCTTCTGTTTCATGTTTTGGTTTTCTGGTCAGGAGACATGTTGGATCTTAGCCCTCTGACCAGGCATTGGGCCTGTACCCCCTGCATTGGAAAGTGAACTATTAACCATTGGACCACCAAGGAAGTCCTCATGGTTGGGATGTTTAAGATCAGGGTTAAAAAGAAGAAAATAAGCAATGTTCAGTTCAGTGCAGTCGCTCAGTTGTGTCCGACTCTGCGACCCCATGGACTGCAGCACGCCAGGCCTCCCTGTCCATCACCAACTCTCAGAGTTTTCTCAAACTCATGTCCGTTGAGTCAAATGATGCCACCGAACCATTGCATCCTCTGTCATCCCCTTCTCCTCCTGCCTTCAATCTTTCCCAGCATCAGGGTATTTTCAAATGAGTCAGTTCTTTGCATCAGGTGGCCAAAGTATTGGAGTTTCACCTTTAGCATCAGTCCTTCCAATGAACACCCAGGACTGATCTCCTTTAGGATGGACTGTTTGGATCTCCTTGCAGTCCAAGGGACTCTCAAGAGTCTTCTCCAACACCACAGTTCAAAAGCATCAATTCTTCGGCACTCAGCTCTCTTTATAGTCCAACTCTCACATCCATATATGACCACAGGAAAAACCATAGCTTTGACTAGATGGACCTTTGTTGGCAAAGTAATGTCTCGCGTTTTAATATGCTGTCTAGATTGATCATAACTTTTCTTCCAAGGAGCAAGCGTCTTTTAATTTCGTGGCTGCAGTCACCATCTGCAGTGATTTTGGAGCCACCAAAAATAAAGTCAGCCAGTTTTTCCACTGTTTCCCCATCTGTTTGCCATGAAGTGATGGGACCGGATGCCATGATCTTAGTTTTCTGAATGTTGAGTTTTAAGCCAACTTTTTCACTCTCCTCATTCACTTTCGCCAGAAGGCACTTTAGTTCTTTGCTTTCTGCCATAAGGATTGTGTCATCTGCATATCTGAGGTTATTGATATTTCTCCCAGCAATCTTGATTTCAGCTTGTGCTTCATCCAGCCCAGTGTTTCTCATGATGTCCTCTGCATATAAGTTAAATAAGCAGAGTGACAATATACAGCCTTGATATACTCCTTTCCCAATTTGGAACCAGTCTGCTGTTCCGTGTCCAGCTCTAACTGTTGCTTCCTGACCTGCATGTACTTTTTCTTTAAATATTTGTGTATTTAAAAACAAAAAAACAAGGAAAGGTAATCCTGTGTGTTGTCTGTGTGCTGTGAACACAGGAGGTTAGTTTTCCAGTATCCATTTCCATTGTGATGTTGTGTATTCAGTCTTATGTTGTGCCGCCCTGGGTCCTCATTGCCGCACAGGCTTTCTCTACTTGCGGTGCGCAGAGGCTGCGCTTCCTGGCAGTGTGTAGGCGTCTTACTGTGCCGGCTTCTCTCGTGGCGGAGCCTGGGCTCTTGGCATGCAGCTGTCAGTACTGGTGGGGCATGCGGCTTGGTTGCTCTGCAGCGTGTGGGACCCTCCGGGATCAGGGATGAAACCTGCATCCCCTGCCTTGGCAGGTGGACTCTCAACCACAAGATAACCAGGGAAAGTCTTACTGTAATTTTAATATGTGACTTTCCATTTTTCCTTAAACAAGAGTGTAAATATTATAAAAGAAGAGGATGGTTAGACAACTACTAACTGAATAGTTATCTGTAGGTATTTGACAGAAACATTTAGGTATGTGTGTTTAATTACCCAAGTTGCAGATGTACTATTTTTTAAACTCATTGGAAGGTAACATATTGCACTAGGTGAAGTCTCATTTATTTTCTGGGCTAGGATTTGTAACTACGACGCTGTCATGGAAGAGTTCCTCAACTGGATGACTACTGATGATTTCCCATCTGCTTCAGTTGGAAAAGAGTCATGGCAGTTATATTCATCCCTCGTTTTAGATGAAAACCCAGCAAATATTTAGTTGCTTTTGAGTATATTGTTGTTGAGTCGCTTAGTCTGTCCAACTCTGTGGGACCCCATGGGCTGCAGGACACCAGGCTTCCCTGTCCTTTATTATCTCCTGGAGTTTGCTCAGATTCATGTCCATTGAGTTGATGATGCCATCCAACCATCTCCTCCTCTGCTGCCCCCTTCTCCTCCTGCCCTCAATCTTTCCCAGCATCAAGGTCTTTTCCAATGCATCAGCTCTTGTAGGAAACCCGAGTGTGGGAGTTTCTTACTTATAGAAAGTGTTCTATCAGGAGAGCTGATGTAATGTCCTGTCTATCGTGGTTTCCTAGTTTAGTCCTTGTCTGAGATAGTTGACTTTGTCCATTCATGTGTGCAGCATTATTGGAGCCAGACTCCATGAAAGCCATGAGACATGATTTCTCCTCAGAATGGCTAAATTGTTTCATCTCATTGAGTAGAAATTAGATTTCTTATTAGAAGTAGATTTGGTGGGCGAGCCTTAATGTTACTGAATGGTAATTGAAGATCTTGTCAGTTTCCCTTACTCTGTAGCACCAAACCTAGCAAAACAGATGCTGTGTGTAGAGAAAGGATGCTAATGTCCTGTTTGACGGTGATAAACACACGTTATTGCTTGGAAAGCCTTGAAAGTGGCATAATTGGATTTAACAGATTGTATTCAGCTTTCTTTCTCATCACAGTGCAGATTCGCTACCAGATATGTTATAGTTCTGTATAGGTTTGTGGCTGCAGTATTTCAACCCTAGAAATGTATTAATATTTGCTGTTGTTTAGTCGCTATGTCCAACTCTTCTGCGAGTCCATGGACTGTAACCCACCAGGCTCCTCTGTCCGTGGAATTTCCCAGGCAAGAGTACTGGAGTGAAAAAAAAAAGAATACTGGAGTGGGTTGTCATGCCCTCCTCGAGGGGAGCTTCTTTCCTGGAGATGTAAGAAACCAACTCGCATCTCTTGTATTGGCAGGCAGATTCTTTACCGCTAAGCCACCTGGGAAGCTATATTAATATTTAGTATGTTTTCATTTATATTGATAACTGTATTCATTTTATAGTCTGTTTTTAATCTCTGTTTATATCATGGAGATATATTTAGTAGACTTATAAGCTCTGTTAATTTACCTTTGTCGGTTGGGAATAAAAATGCGTATTGAACACAGGGAGCTCAGCCCACTGCTCTGTGATGACTTAGAAAGGTGGGATGGGGTGAGAGGTTGGGAAGGAGGCTCAAGGGGGAGGGGACATACATTTACTCACTGCTGAGTCATGTTGTTGTATGGCAAAAATCTGTGCAACGTTGTTAAGCAATTATCCTCCAATTAAAATTTTTTTAATGTATATTTAACTTTAGAAGCCTATTTGCTTCTTTCAAAGCTCTACCCTGAAATATGTAGGCAGATAATGAAGATACTGCTGTCTAATAAGATCAGGTATCTGATTACTGGTTCAGTTTTGTAGGCAACTCGGCATCAGCTTTTCTTGCCTTATGTCCTGCTGCTTCCCTAGTTTCTTCTCTCTGTGCTTTGAATGTGCCTCCCCGCCGCCCCCCCAACCCTGCCGGTACCCCTTTAGCATCTTTATGATGGATCCCTTTATGTAAGCGGCTTGCCTCCTCTTTTTCCATGTCCACATTCTATCCCATCTTCAAGTCCTGTTCATGTTACGTGCATTCCCTGGCTTCTGACAAGATGCTCTCTTGGAATAAACTTCAATTATGTTACTGTAAGGGCTTCCCCGATAGCTCAGTGGTAAATCTGCCTGCAAGGCAGGAGACTCAGGAGACATTGGTTGGATCCCCGGGTCGGGAAGATCCCCTGGAGGGGGGCCTGGCAACCTACTCCTGTATTCTTGCCTGGAGAATCCCATGGACAGAGGAGCCTGGCGGTCAACAGTCCATATGATGGCGAAGAGTTGGACAGGACTAAAGCAGCTGAACACACATGTTATTCTAAGCTCTCTTTTGACTGGGCCTTGGCTTTGCCACTCCTTCCCCAACCCTAGCCCCGTCCTTGCCGGGCCTGCCTGGCCCAGTTTTAGCAAGGATCCTGCTAAATCAGTGTAGAGAAAATCCCCCCACCCTTGGTATCTGATGGCTCTGGACTGTTTTTACCAGGAATCTTAATAGATCAGTTGAGCAAGGTTCCCTCTTCCCCTTGATGTCTCCTCTTAGTAATTTTCTGTCCATCTGCTCTTTGGCTATAAAAACCCACCTGTTGTTGCTGTATTCAAAGTTGAACCATATCTCTGTTTCCACTGTTGGAACAGTCCTGATTAAAATCTTAACTTTTAAAGCAAATATCAGAATAGTTTTTTCCTTCTTTTTCATAATTCAGTTACTGCCTTGCTCGACAGCTCCTTTGCCTCTTATGTATGTGACATATTCTCGTATGTGTATACCTTATTCTTCAGCACCTGTTATAGTACTATTAATAGATGCTTAATAAAGACTGACTTCCCTGGTGGCTCAGACGGTAAGCGTCTGTCTACAATGTGAGAGACCTGGGTTCGATCCCTGGCTTGGGAGGATTCCCTGGAGAAGGAAATGGCAACCCACTCTAGTACTTCTTGCCTTGAAAATCCCATGGACGGAGGAGCTTGGTGCAGGCTACTATCCATGGGGTCGCAAAGAGTCGGGTACAACTGAGCGACTTCACTTTCGACTTCGCTTAATAAAGATTAGCTATGTGGGGCTTCCCTGGTGGTTCAGTGGCTGAAACTCCATGTTCCCAGTGTACGGGGTCTGGTTCGATGCCTGGCCGGGGAAACAGATCACATGCCACGAGTGAATCTCGCATGCCACAAGTAAGACCTGATGCAGCCAAATAAGTGAAATATTTTAAAAAGTATGTAATGTTTGGGGACATGTTTAGGAATGCTCTCAGCAGGCTCTTTAAATATGACAAGAGACGTAGACATTTGGCTCTTGTACAGAGAGATTTGTAGTCAGGGCTTAAGTTCTTTCTTCAAGTACACATTTGATTATCGTGGGTCTCCATTCTTCTAAGATCATGCATCTGGCTTCATGGAGTTAAATATGCTGGAATGTCTTTCCTGGAGGTGACTTAAGTGATTCTTTTCTGTCACTGGGTTGGAGCACCCCCGGAAGACTGAATTCCAGTCAGGCTGACTCGGAACAACTGTGCCCCGTAGGTTCTGCCCCATGTTGCAGTCAGACCCATGTACTCTCTCCTTATTCAGGCCTCTATTGCTTGGCTAGCAGAGTTACTTTTATCAGTAAATCACAGTACAGGTATCATGAGATTTCATGAACTAAAGGAGTACTGGGACCATTTACTTTAAAAGGAAAATGTGGGTTTGTTCAAACTTGAGGCTTCCTGGGTTTTTACTGCAGCCCATCCAGTAAAATAATGATTTTTAAACTAAAGCGAAAAGTAGATGACAAAGTATGGTAGGACACCATTTATAAAAATCTACAATAGGGGAAAAAAGTCTAGACAATACTTTTGTTGAAGAATTTATCACTGATTACTGAGATTATTGTTGATGTAAATTTTTTCCCTGTATTTTCCAACTATTCTCTGATCAGCATGATAATTAGGGTAAGACTTATTAATGCCATTCTAAAGTATATTGATTTATTTTGATAATATTTACAAAGCATTAGAAAACACAGAAAATAATGACGTTGCTTTGAGAGTAAGTAATATAAGTGTCTGGTGTAAGCAGAGTGCATCTGTTGAAGGGAGAATATGAGGGTATGGGCCACACACCTTTATTCTGTAGTTTACACTGTCATTATTGCTACTCCACAGAGAATTTATGAATATGGGCCTTGACGTCTAGTCTCCTAGGTCCAATTTGTGGACTTACTGCTTCTAATCTGTGCCTCAGTTTCTTTATAAACATGGTGATAGCAATAGTATCTACCACACAAAGGTGGTGTAGTGACCAAATTAGTGTAAATAAATTCCTTGTCCCAGGCCTGCCATAGTTAAGGTACTGTGGGTACCTTAACAATACGAGTATTTAACACGAATGCTATTTTTAAGTTAAAGACAACTATCTTGATTTTCAACTTTCTGGCAGTATAAAAAGTCACTTTATTCCAAATCAGGCTGACTGATTTATATTCTCTTGATAGGATTTGAAAGTAAGACTAGCATAGATCATATCATATCAATTATATATGATTTTTATTAAAGTCTTTCTTTGTGTAATCAGCTTCCCTGGTGGCTCAGATGCTGAAGAATCTGCCTGCAATGCAGGAGACCCAGATTAAACCCCTGGGTTGGAAAAATCTCCTGGAAAAGGGAATGGCTACCCACTCCAGTATTCTTGCCTGAAGAATCCCATGGACAGAGGAACCTGGCGGGGTACAGTCCATGAGGTGGCAAAGAGTTGGACACGACTGAGCAACTAATATTTAATGTTTTAAAATATTTAATATTATTTACTAATATTTAATATTTAATCAGTTTTTTTCCCAACGTATGAATCAATATAAACTCTGATCTTCAGCATGTATAGGTTGGTTATTTTCAACATTATAGTCAGGAGAATCATTTTTTTACTTTGAGACTTTACTTGCCTAAAAAGCAATCCAGTTGAGTGTCACTTTTATTTCTAGGAGTGCAGTCTCTTAGATAATTTGTGATGCTGTAGCATTTTTGTCCTATCATTTTTGTTGTAAAGACAAGTCAAAGTAGATACATTTGGCTTTGCTTGATATTTTTGTAAAATGTCATTTAAAAGTTATTTAACAATGACAGATTTTCTATAATTATGAAAGTAAGCCATTTTCACTGGAGCAAATTAAAATCACTCATAATCTCTTTGACTTGATATAAGTCTTCTACTCCTTTAACCAAGTTGCAGTGTATTTATAATAATTTTCTTTGTTGATTCTTCATGGTCTGTCACAGCCAAACCAAAAACAGAAAACATTAGCTTGCTGTCCTGTTTGTAACAGAAGCTAGAAGTGTGGAGGGGTGTGTGTGTGTGAGTGTGTGTGTGCGCGCACACACGTCTTTATTAGAACGGGAGAATGGGTTGAGAATAGTCTGAACTCTGAATACCCCTGCCTTAATGGCTCTCCTGGGCTGCTTTAATTGTTTAATCCTGCTGTTCCAAACTTCACTTAATTTTGTAAGGCTGTGTTTGAATGGAAAATACAAGGTCTCTGTGGTTACCATTACTTGGCAATGAGTATTTGGGGACTCCTCAGAGTCTCTTGGTGAATCAGTGATGGGCTTTTTAGCGCATCTCATTTAACTTCTTTGGAGACGCGTTTTTCCTGAGAGTGGAAGCTTGACCTCTCTCTTAGGATGCTGAACATGTATGTCTTTCCTAGAGGAGGGGGAACATTTATGACTCTCCTCCAGAAATGAGAATATCATGTTTTAAACATACCTTTGAACTAGGAAGCTTGAAATGCTATAAGAGTTAGCATCAGACTTCATCGCCTTTTCTTTAATCCCAGCTCATGTAATGAATGACTCATTGTCATTCTGATGCTGTAGTTAGACTTTTTAAAAATTGTGAATTATTTTTACTTTTAGATATATTAATAGTATAAGATATTGTTATTGCTCAGTTGCTAAGTCATGTCTGACTCTTTTGCTGCCCCATGAACTGCAGCACACCAGGCTTCCCTGTCCTTTGCTATCTCCCGGAGTTTGTTGAAAAATATAAGAGATGCCATGTAAGAATTATCCAGGAAATAGTAAGTAATCCAAGATAGGTAAAAATGACAATATCATCAAGAAATATGTCCATTTCTTTTCTGCTTTCTTGGGAGCATTTTCTATGGGCAAAAAAAAGCTACTGAAGATAAAAATCGTTTTGAAGTGGCAGCTTGACCTCAGAAGAAGAAAATGTGATTTCTCTAGAAATGTAAAATGCAACCTTTCCAAAGACCTCAGTAATATGTTTCCTAAGACAAGTGTTCTTGAAAGTGGGGCTAGAGAAAAACAAAGCAAAAAAACCCTTCTGCTTCTTCTTTTTGTTCCTTGATCTTCCCATCATGCCCTAATTCTTAGTTTTCTTCTATATGTGTGCATATAGATGTATGTTTAGGGATATGAACTGCAGTACATTAAAGATGAAAACATACCGAACTGATTAATATAGTTAGCTTCAAATCTCAGTCTCAAAACTCCTCATAATAAATTACATTTACTTACGTCTTATGAAACCCTCCCATCTCATCAAGTAAACAGTTCTCCAGTAACTTCAGGAGTAGTGTAACCAACTGCCCTTACATCTATGGATGTCCTGGGCATTGTTTCCAAGCTTTTTGCCTTTTCTTGATAAGTTAATTCTTTCATTCCTTGTCTTTGATGAATTTGCTTTACTTTTTTTTGACAAAGAACTTACCTTTGTTGATTATGCATTTAAGTTGCTTGATACTGTCTTATTTATACTTTGGCTGGTAATCTTCTCAGGTACTATATGCTGGTAACTTTTTGCTCGCCCCAGAATGGTTCCTTGCAATTGGAGGTATTTCAGAAGAATACTGAGATGTGTACAGTGGTTTGCTCTAAAACTCTGGAAGGTTAACGTATCAACACGGGTGATAAAAATCTCTCAAAAGCCAACACACGTCAAGATAACCACAATACAATCCAGCTCAATGAGGGAAGGAGAGGAAGCATTAATAATTCAGGAAAAGCTCAGCTTTGACGTTTACATACAAAAGATGCTATTGGGGTAGAAATAAGTGCAGTTACTCTATGTTTTGCTGACATCATAATACTGGGAAGAGTTCGTTTTAAGCCCCAAAGTGCAAAGCAAACGTAGGAGTCAATTAAATAATCAGATGTCTCAGGAAGTCTGATCGTACTATGGTTCTCTGAGGAATTCTGATTTAGGGTCTGAGATGTCTGTGTCACAGACTTTTAAAGAAATTGGGAGTTGAGATGGTCCCATCATTGCTAGTCATCTTTGAGGATCTATGGAAAATTGGGGAGACAGTAGCAGCCTTGAGCTATCCAGATATTCACAAAGAAGATGGAAATGGTTCACCTTACCCTTGTATGCATTTTTGCATTCCCCTTCCTCCAGCTGAAAATTTTAGGACAGATGATCCACTCAGATGATTTCTGAGTAAGTCAAAATAGAAAGAAAATTAGTGTTTTAGGAGTTCATACGGAGAAGGCAGTGGTACCCCATTCCAGTACTCTTGCCTGGAAAATCCCATGGATAGAGGAGCCTGGTAGGCTGCAGTCCCTGGGGTTTCGAAGAGTCAGACACGACTGAGCAACTTCACTCTAACTTTTCACTTTCCTGCATTGGAGAAGGACATGGCAACCCACTCCAGTGTTCTTGCCTGGAGAATCCCAGGGACGGGGAAGCCTGGTGGGCTGCCGTCTCTGGGGTTGCACAGAGTCGGACACAACTGAAGCGACTTAGCAGCAGCAGCAGCAGGAGTTCATAAAAGATTATGTCATACCTAAATAACTTTAATTCCTCTTTTTGAGGAGATAGTTAAGCTAGTGGACTGGAACACTGTAAATGCTGGATATCTGCTCGTTTTTCCAACATGGGTAAATGTTCTGATTATGTTCTGATTGGTAGGTTAGAGAGCAACAGACAGTTGAGTAATCTGCTGTTTCTGGTGGTAGACTTAAAACAGGCTGGTGAGAGTGGTAGGCTTTCGAGTACTTCTTTTATAAGGTAAAGGGTTGCCTCATTCATTCCCCACTGAACACTGTGTACTAGATGCCGATTTTCCAAAACAGTCCAGTGGGAAAGGTAGAAGGTCAGTGTAGTGGTTTGGGACAGAGTGGCCGTGGGGAGGAAGGGCTGGGTTAGAGAGTCTGAAAGGGGAGAGGGAAGGAAGAAGGGGAGAGACAGAAGGAGAAGACAGTCAATGAAGCCAGGTCCCCCCAGCGGGGACGGGATGGGTGTCAAGAGTGTGGTGTCAAAGAGCACTGCCCCGGGCACTTCTTTGGTAGCTTCCAGTGGCTAAGACTCCACATGCCCAATGCAGGGGGCTGGGTTCCTTCCCTGGTCAGGGAGCTAGATCCCATATGCCACAACTAAGAGTTTGCATGGCTAAAACTGAAAGATGCTGCGTGCCACAGCTAAGTCTTGGCACAGCCAAGTATATATAGCACACACACACACATATGTGTATATGTATGTATATATATAAATTTTTTTTTTTAAGTACTGCTCTGGGCCTCATCCTGTTCGGTGTTTCCACTCTGCTTCAGATGAGGACACATAGACCAATGGGGGGCCATGGCTTGTCAAAACCAGGACTGAATTTAGAGCAGACATGAAAGGTGTGAGCAGTTGGTTGCTGCTGACAAGTTGGAATATTATTAGGGATAGATCAAACTCCTGAAGGGGCTTCCCTGGTGGCTCAAATAGTAAAGAGTCCGCCGGCAATGCAGGAGACCCAGGGTCAATCCTTGGGTTGGGAAGATCCCCTGGAGAAGGGCATGGCAACCCACTCCAGTATTTTTGCCTGGTGAATCCCCATGGACAGAAGAGCCTGGTGGGCTGCAGTCCATGGGGTCTCAAAGAGTTGGACATGACTTAGCGACTGAACAAAAGCAGCAAGGATGTTTCTAACAACTATGGATGCTAGAACCCCACCCCACACCAGTTAAATCAAGGATGGGGCCAGGCATTGTGGAAATCAACCCTGAATATTTATTGGAAGGACTGATGCTGAAGCTGAAGCTCCAGTACTTTAGCCACCTGATGCCCAGAGGCAACTCATTGGAAAAGACCCTGATGCTGGGAAGGATTGAAGGCGGGAGGAGAAGGGAGCGACGAAGGATGAGACGGTTGGATGGCATCAACTCAATGGACATGAGTTTGAGCAAACTCTGGGAGATGGTGAAGGGCAGAGAACCCTGGTGTGCTGCAGTCCATGGGGTTGCAAAGAGTCGGACATAACTGAGCAGCTGAAGAACAAGAAGTTGGTTTTAAAGTGGAGCCAGAGGTGAGATCCTGTACTCTGGTCTCTTGCGCAGCCGCTGGGCTGGCCCTAGCCCACTCCAGGCCTTGCCTCACGCGCAGCGGTGGCTTCGCTGAGTAACAGCCAAGACCTCAGCCCTTCTGCACCTGCTTCCAAGAGGCCACCAGGATGGACTTGCCTCTGCCTCACAGGCAGGTGTGGGGTCTGGCTGCTCACTGCTCGAAAGCCAGTGAAGAGGCCAGGTTGGCGGAAAGGAATATTGCTTTTTTTTGGATGCCTGCAACCGGTCCAAAGGGCGACTGTCCCCCTACTCCCACAGCTTGCTGACAGTCGGTGCACAGAGCATAGACAGAGGGAGGGGGCTCCATGCAGAAACAGCTCTGGCAGCTTTGACAGCCAACTTCAAGTGGGTCGCTGGGGTCTGACCAGTGTCTTTGGTTGTTTTAGGTTCAGTCCTAGGGTCAGCTTGCTTCTGTTTTTTTTGAGGCCACTTCACGGAATTGTGGCAGCTTGTGTCATGGGTGGAGTCTGGTCATCATGGAGTTAACTGTTTGAGCCTGGTAGAAGTTTCAGTATCTACAAGACAGCTCACAGGATGTGGCTCAGAGGAACTAAAGCCTTTGAAAAGCTGTTGCCCTTGAGAAGGAACCAAAGGTCCTTGACTTTAATGAATATATTGTGATTATTTGCTCTCCTTTGACTGTTTTCCTTTGTTTCTGTGTTTTCTCACTTCTCTGACTATAAATTTATCCTTTGGCTGAAGTTTTTCCATAGGCAAAAGGCAGACTGAGGACATGGGGTGCAAGGACCATAGCGTTCTGCTCCATTTCAGCACCACCATTTGCTACAGCACTCAGTCAGTTCAGTCGCTCAGTCGTGTCCGACTCTTTGCAACCTCATGGACTGCAGCACGCCAGGCCTCCCTGTCCATCACCAACTCCTGGAGTCCACCCAAACCCATGTCCATCGAGTCGGTGATGCCATCTAGCCATCTCATCCTCTGTCGTCCCCTTCTCCTCTTGCCCTCAATCTTTCCCAGCATCAGGGTCTTTTGCAGTGAGTCAGCTCTTCACATCAGGTGGTCAAAGTATTGGAGTTTCAGCTTCAGCATCAGTCCTTCCAATGGATATTCAGCACTACCTGTGGTATATAACTTCCGGTTTTCTATCTGCTGCTTGGTAATCTGTCTGTCTATCTGCCTGTCTGTCTGTGTATTTATCTGTTGCCACAGCACCACCCGTGGCATACTGCTCCCTTGCTGTCAGCTCCCAGACCTCACTCCTGTATTTCTTACTCCGTCTCCTCCTCTGTCCCTCCCCCCACCCTTCAGACTCTTTTCATGTCATCTAGATATAGAACATAATTCTCTGATTCTGCCTTTTTCTTAGTGTTTTCTTTACTCCTGCTTTTACAGAAAACTGGCTGTCTTGAGATTATTGCTTCCCTTGAACTCCTCCAACAATTCACACGTTTTTATGTCTAGCTTAGATTTTTGTACTGAGATCCAGACTCATAAATACCAATGTTTTTCTTATGTCTGCACTTGGTCGCTTCTAGACTGCTTTCCTCCCAAATGGACTCTTGGATCTCTGTCTAAATCTCTTCTATAGTTTCCCTTGCCTTGGTACACATACTTCTATCCACGCAGACTTTGAAGTCAGGACATGTGGAATCATCCTTCACCACTTGCCTTACCCCCAATCCAGTTTATGCTTATAGCCTGTTGAATCTGTCTTCAGAATACTGCTTTCCTCTTGCCAATGCTCTGGTTCTTGGTGGCGAGCATCTTTTCCCTGGATCACTGCACTCACTGCCCCACCTCCCTTCTCGCTGCTCCCTCAGTTGGGTTCCTTCAGTCTTTTCTCCACACCATAGTGAGGGAGCTGCAGGCACGTAATTTCATCATGCTCTCTCTTTTCTGAAGAGTCCCCAGTGAGGTTTGTTTTAATCAGGCCTTTCTGTGGCCCTTAAGGACCTCTGTGATCAAGCTCTCCTGTCCTTCTCTCCATGTTCCCCCATCCACGCACCCTACCCACCAGTGACAACAAGCCTCAGCCACTCTTTCTTATATTTTTGTTTAATGCATTGTGTTCTCTGCCTCTGGGCTTTTGTACAGGTTGTCTCATCTGCCTGGAATATTCTTCACTTACTCTTCTATATTTCTTGTTTCAACTCAAATGTCAGTCACACTTTCAGAAAATCCTTCTCTAACTGTCTAAATAGGTTATTTTTTAAAAGAAAAACTGAGGTACAGTCAATTTACAATGTTTTAGGTGTACAGAGTGATTCAGGTATACATATGTATATATCCTTTTTTAGATTCTTTTCCCATTTTAGGTTACTAGAAGATAGTGAATATAGTTCTCTGTGCTGTACAATAGGTCTTTATTGCTGATCTATTTTATTTATAGCAGTTTGTATCTGTTAATCCCAATTCCTAATTTATCCCTCCCCTACTTTTTCCCTTTGGAACCATAAGTTTGTTTTCTGTTAGTCTATTCTGCAAGTAGGAGAAGGCAATGGCAACCCACTCCAGTACTCTTGCCTGGAAAATCCCATGGACGGAGGAGCCTGGTGGGCTGCAGTCCCTGGGGTCGTGAAGAGTCGCGAAGACATGACTGAGTGACTTCACTTTCACTTTTTGCTTTCATGCATTGGAGAAGGCAATGGCAACCCACTCCAGTGTTCTTGCCTGGAGAATCCCAGGGACGGGGGAGCCTGGTGGGCTGCCGTCTATGGGGTCACACAGAGTCGGACACGACTGAAGCGACTCAGCAGCAGCAGCAGCGAGTAAGCTCATCTGTATTTCCGGTACAGTAGGTTCTTTGTCTTCTTATGGCATGCTGTGATTTCCTTCATGGCGTTTATCTCCATTTGTATGGGGTGTACTTTTTAGTTTTTAAAGAACATATTATGGAAAATTTTAGAAGAGACTGGAGTTTTCATAACTCCCCATGTGCCATCCTTGACAGCCTATGTGTTTCATCTGTCTTCATTCCTCCCAGTTATTTTGAAACAAACCCTAAACATCATTGTATATTTTCTCTTTGAAAGATAAGAACCTTGTTTTAAGATAAGCACCTAATCACAATACCATTATCAAACGTAAATATTTTAGCAGTTTTTAAAATCATCAAATATATAGTCAGTGTTAAAATTAGCTTTGTTGGAATCAAGATGACATTGCAATTCATTGCAGTTAGTTGATATCTCTCTCTTTTATGTTGTGGGCTTTCCCCTACCTTTTTTTTTCTTGAAATCTATTTGTTGAAGAAACAGTTTCCTTACCCTATAGTTTCCTGTAGTCTAGATTTTTCTCACTGTAGCCCAATAAGAAATGGTGTTATTTGTTTAATAAAGTGTTCCTTTGTCTCCTTAAAATAAGGGATTAGAGTATACTTGGTCATATTCAGATTGAATTGATTCCATTGAGGTGCATGAGCGCTCCCATCAGGAGGCACTTCATATCTGGTAGCCTTTTTTTTTGTGATTTCAGCAGCTGTTAATGGCGATATTCGAATTTTGTCATTCCCTCTTCATTTTTCACACAATGCATCTCTACAGAGAAATTTCGCATATCAACTATCTGATCACACTGAGTATAGTGTGTATGGCATGCTTGCATGCCAAAGAAGAGTCAAAGCAACTTAGCAACTAAACAGTTGCTAAACAAACACCTTTGATTAACTTAGCAACACTTAGTGTATAGGAAGGTATATGAAAAGGGAAGTAAATGCTTGACATATTCTCTTTTAACAGTATTTAAACTAATGAGCGGGATCCATAGTACTCTACAAATGTAACTCATGAGTTTCTTTTAAAGTCTCATTATAGGGGACGTCCCTGGTGGTCTGGTGGTTAAGACTTCACCTTCCAGTGTAAGGAGTGCAGGTTTGATTCCTGGTTAGGGAGGTAAGATCCTACATTTTCTCATGGCCAAAAAACTGGAACATAAACAGCAGAAGCAGTAGTGTAACAAATTCAATAAAGACTTTAAAAATGGTCCACATCAGAAGCTGCCGAATAGCATAGTGAGCTCAGCCGAGTGCTCTGTGATGGTGAGTTCGCAGTGGGTTAGGGTTGCGTTAGGGGTGGGTTCGGGGGATTGGGGATAGGGGTTGGGAGGGAGGTTCAAAAGGCAGGGATATATGTATACTTATGGCTGATTACCTTGTTGTATGGCAGAAAGTAATACAACATTTTAAAGCAATTATCTTCCAGTGAAGAATAAATTGAAAAAAAGGAAAAGAAACGTAAAAATGATCCACATCAAAAAAAAAATCTTAAAAAGATAGAATTTATAAGTAAATAATATCTCATTGTAAATGTATTGATTTAAACATATTTAATACCTTTCAATCGCAGGTAATCATTTAGCGATGCTCAAGTTGTCCCGTTTTTGACAAGCGAGCATCTCCTGCCCCCGCCTTTGATTAGCTGTTTTTGTAGATATATGTCTCACATCTATCTCCTCACTGAGCCAGAAGTGCAGGGACCGTGTCTGGGTGGTTTATTCTTTATCCCCAGCACAGATCGACAGTCTCTCAATTAGTATTTGTTGACTAGGAGGCAGGGTAGTAAAACTTCATTAAGTGGAGGGCTGTCTTGAGGAAGAGCGTTCAGTCTAGTCTCTGTGGACTCAGAACTTGACTGAGAGACTAGAAGTTACAGGAGGCCAGTTTTGGCTGAACATAAAGAGGAACTGAAACATGTGGTATTTTAGGGGACTTGAGTTCCACCAAAGTCTTCTGAGGGACTGCTTTGTTCCTGGGAGTGACAGACAACCAACCCAGTAAGAATTTTTTCGTTTGGAGTGATCGCTGAGTTTACTTCTTTTTGGGTTTTTACATTAATTTTTATAAATTGAAGTACAGTTGGTTTGCAGTGTTGTGCCAATCTCTGCTGTACAGCAAACTGACTCGTTTCTCGGTTACGTTATACACATAGAGACATTCTCTGTTGTGCTTTTTCCATTGTGTTTATCACAGGATAGTGAATATAGTTCCCTGAGCTATACAGCAGGACCTTGCTTATCCCTCCTAAATGTAACAGTTTGCATCTGCCAACCCCAAATTCCCAGGCCATACCCTCCCTCCACTGAGGTTACTTTTTAAAGTTCTAAGATTCTCAAATCCTTTACTGACAGATTTTATTTTAGGAAAAATGCAAGTTTTAAGTTCTTGAAATGTAATTATTTTCTTTTCTCCCAGGAACGATATATGTTCCTCTAATTTTATGTTTCAAAGTACTATGAGTTTGTACATTTAATGAAGCATCATTAGCAATATTTTATCAAACGTACACTCTCATAATAATTGTTGGTTGAGCGCACCCTTTTTCTCATTGCGTTAAATGATTAGACTTTTTGCATTGTTAATCACATCTTAATAAATAACCATTATGCCATTCTTTTATAAGTTTTTTTTTAATCAATTTAACAGAAATAACGTTAGTCTTCTTCCTGTTCTTTCTGTATTGTTTTGATAAAGACTAGGGTGAGGTGGGATTACTGACAACTTACCTTGAAATTCTAAATTTACTTTTCCAGAATAAATAATGTACTTTTAGAATATTTCTGAATATCAAAGGTTAAATAGTATTGAGATGGTTTCTCTTTTATACCTGAACGAAAATTGAATTTAGGTGGAGACAGCAAGAATGAATATTTAGTTCCTTTTAATTTTTGAAGTGTGTATGTGATACAGTATCACCAGCATTCCAACCAGTGTCTTAAGAGAAAACAAATGAAAGAAACACTGATGGTAAAACCTTTAACATATTTTTAATGACTTTTCCAAAAAGGTGTAAGTTCAGTTCAAAATATTGTCCTTGATGTACTCAGCCTTGCCATTGTCCCTCTCTCAGTAGTAACTACATTTCCTTCTATTGCTTTAAACCAGTGCAGTAAGGAGACAAAAGCCGTGGATCTCCATGCACTCAGTGTTATTTTCCATAGCAGTTTCTTTTGAGACAGAATCATAATGGAAGAGAGAGGCAGAATGTATTAAATTTGCCAGAGTATATTAAATTTCTTTTAGGTGTATTGCTTTAATTTCCTTTATATCCTCTAGACATAATTTCTTCTAGGTGTTAGCACATGAACACTATTTTCAGAGATGACCTAGATAATGTTTGTTATTTTGTTTTATTCTACAAAGTTATCTTACGGATTTGAGGTAACTAATCTGATAGAAAACCTTTAGGCTTTCCTTTGAGAATTGTCCATTAGGAAATTCTCTTTGTGCATCGTCTTTTGAGCCTGGAAAATTGACCCTGAGTGGGAAAGTTTTCCTTTGTAGGGTTCATGAAATGTCAAGATAGCATATGCGTGGAAAAATGAATAGGCCATTTTTATTCAGAACTTATCCGTCTTGCTTCACCCACACAAGATAATTTTATTATTTCCAGACTTATGGGCACACATATCTGTGGACAGAATTTCTGAAGTTGGCAGAGATTTGGATTTGTGGTTAGAACCAGTTTGAAATCACTCATCCTTGAGCATGCATCGAGCTTCACAGGGAGGCCAAGCTGGGAATAGCAGTTCTTGGAAGAATTAGAGACTGGTAACTAGTCTCTGAAATTAAAACAGCTCCCTGTATAGCTTAGAACAGCTAGACATAAACCAGGCAATTTCTCCAGCAGAAGGTTCTGTTGTAGTATTAACACAATTTAAAGCATTTTAAAAATGTTATTTACCTGGGTTAATGTCTCCGTTGCCAGTCAACTCTTGATTGCCTTCTATTCATTGGCCTTTGATTTAATTAATAAGACTTGTTAAAGAGGAATCTTCAATGTTTTCCTGTAAACAGCTCTAATTTATTGATTCAATTTGAATTTTGTAATTATTCTAAAGAACTTAAATCAATGTTTGAAGTATGTGTTTTGCATATTTAATTAAACAGTTTAGCCACACAAAGTAATTATTAGATATGCTCCAAAGGTTGAACATTAGAATATTTGTAATTATTTTTTCAAAAGATACCTTTTCCTGAAGTTGAGCCAGTGACTTAGTGTTTTTACTAGACTTTATGCTGAGGGATTCAGTAGTTGGTGAGTGTCTAGATGTGTGGAGAAAAATTAAGAAAACAGAGAGTCACAGTGACTCCTAGGTTAAAGAACAATTTGATGATCAATATGGTTCTTAATGGGAAACCAATTAAGCAGTTGAAAAAGAGGGAGAAAGTGATTAATGGTCTGAGCTCAGATTATTGAAGATAGTGAGGGGTTTGAAACAGGTCTGTTGGGTGAAAAAGGTTAATTAACAAAGCATTCTATAAATTCTAAAACCTTAAGGAAATGAAAATTGTATATATCTGCATGCATCATCAAAAACAAAGAGACTGCACCTTTAATTTGAAAAAAGAAAATATTTATTTATTTGTTTGGCTGAACTCTCTAGCATGTGGGATCTTAGTTCCCCAACCAGGGATTGAACTCACGGCCCCTGCAGTGGAAGTGTGGAGTCTTAACTGATGGACCGCCAGGGAAGTCCCAAAATAAATATTTAAACTCAAACATTGAGAGTTTTGCAATTGACAGGAACATGCCAAATAGATGACCAACAAGGACCTACTGTTAAAAAAATTAAATGTGAAGGAAGATACTGAAATCTTTTAAAAAATGTGATATTTCTGAAATCTTTGAAAGCAATAATTTTTATATTTTATTCCTGAATTATCTTACAAATGTAATGAAAGAAATGTTAGTATATTAACATTATTAATATTCACTCAATCAAATATTTTGAGAGTATTCTGTATGTCCGATGGTTTTAGGCATTGGGCACGTAACAGTTAACAAAACAGAAGAAAGTTCCTTTGCTCCTAAATCTGATAGTCTAGTATAAATTTAAAGTTTTTAGTTTTTAGTTTCACATAAAATCTCAGTGTCTTTAACTCCTGTGATTATCATAACTATAAGAAATTGATAGTTGGAGGTTTACCTCTTGGAGCATTATGCTTCAGAATCAGAATTCCATTAACCCGGATCTTGTTCTTTTAGGCAGTTTATCACAGTAAATATGTTCAAGGTTTATTTCACCTCAAAAATGATGCACACAGTCTATGAGGTTGCTTAAAGGTGTTCTTTCTCTGGTTGCATTTAAAGTATCAAGGCTGGTTCAGTTAAAGGCTCATCGCCTTTCATTGTATCACAGGGGAATCATAGCTTCATGGTCTGAGTCTGTTTTAAGCATTTAACCTTCCAAAACCATAAATTCCCTATATTCCAGAATTCAGTTTGTGTAAGCCAGCGATCTCAAGGGAGATGGAAAAGCTTTATGGGAAGAAGGTTGTGTGTGTGTTTGTGTGTGTGTGTGTGTGTTATGGGTGTTGGGAGACTATCTGTAAATGAAGGGAGAATTCCAAGTAGTTCTTGGCCTCAGTTCCCACCTCCTTAGGGAGCCAGTGATGAGCTCAGCTGGGCTGAGAAAATCTGTGCAGATGTCAGTACTGACTGCATCCCGGCCTCAAGCCCGGCTAGAGGCCTCCCTCAGCCGTAAAGAGCAAAGTGGAGAGGGCAAGGTACAGTCAGTCTCCCGTTGAACCCTACGTGAATATTAATATTTTTCTTGCACCTGGGTACCTAGAGCATAATCAGGACTAGAAAGACATCAAGGTGACATAGTCAGGAGAGGAGAGCTGCAGAGCAGAACAGTGCCAGGCCTGTCCTTCCCGCTGAAACACAGGGGAAAATAATCCAGCCCCCTAACCCAGAGGAGACGGCACATTGCAGAGCCTTATAATCAGATGTCCTTTGATTACTGTAACCTATTTGAACAATCAGTTCGATGAGGGATGCCATTAGGATGGCTGGGCTGTGATAAATCCGTGACCTTTCAAATTCTGTGTCTGTGGCAGGATTTTTTTTTTCCCCCCATCAAAAATAGACCAGTTGGATGCAGTTTACAAAAAAGAGACTTTCAGATTATTTCAGACTCAGGCACTGGATTCTCTGGGATGCATGGGCTCTCTGTTGATTCCATAACCTTTAAAGACTTTTGGTTGCAATTTAGACTACAGTGTCCATCAAGTTGGCCAAATCAGTGGTCGATAACCTAGGATATATCAGTAAAGGGGGAGCCCAAGCTCCTATTTCTATAGGTAGTAAAAATTGGTACAACCTGTGTACAGGATAATTTCTTAATGTTCCACTAAAAAGCTTGATGGAGAAGGCAATGGCACCCCACTCCAGTACTCTTGCCTGGAAAATCCTATAGATGGAGGAGCCTGGTAGGCTGCAGTCCATGGGGTCGCGAAGAGTCGGACACAACTGAGCGATTTCACTTTCACTTTTCACTTTCATGCATTGGAGAAGGAAATGGCAACCCACTCCGGTGTTCTTGCCTGGAGAATCCCAGGGACAGTGGAGCCTGGTGGGCTGCCTTCTATGGGGTCACACAGAGTCGGACATGACTGAAGCGATTTAGCAGCAGCAGCAGAGGTTTGGGATTAAGTTAAGCATCTACACTTGGACAAAGGAACACCCTGTGGTTTTTTAAAAACGAGCCAATTTCTATGAGTTTATGAGGAAGTCACCCAAATATATTGAGAGATAAAAATAATATACACTGTACCCTGTATGGCATATTACCATTTGTATATGTGTGTGTTAAGTCATATCAAGCTAAGTTACCTGAGTTAAGTGGTGACCTCAGAGGGTGGGAGCTGGCTATGGCAGGGAGATTTACTTTTCATTACAGCTTTCTTGTAGCTTTTCCATTTTTAATATGTGGTTATTTTACTTATTTTATTTAAGTATATTAGTATGAAGTATGTTGGTAAGCCTGGTCAAGGTAGAAGTAGAATATTCAGCTGGAAGACCAATGTAAATAATCATGTCTTTATTTTATTAACAGAATTGATTGTATAGAAAGTTACTTGCCTACTGTAATCTTACTTTTAATTAGAGCTGATACACATATAGAATGTGTTTAGACGAACCGTCTGTTTTGTATGGGTCTTGTGTAATTTTGTAATAGTAAAATATTCTTAACTTTTATTGTGATGATATACTGCATTATAAAACATCATCAGACTAAATGCAACTTTAGGAGACTCTAGTTTAAGAAAATGGCAAAACAGGGAGGAATGGGTGGTATTGATCGAGAGAAAGAGACAGAGAAAGAAGAGGAGGGGGAGAAAGAAGCCAGGGCCACTTTCCTGTCTTTGGGGACTGAACGACCTCGGCTTAAGACTGGAAATGAAGTCGTTGCTGTTCAGTCACTGAGTCGTGTCCGACTCTTTGTGACCCCATGGACTGTGGCCTGCCAGGCTCTTCTGTCCATGGAATTTCCTAGGTAAGAATACTCAAGTGGGTTGCCATTTCCTTCTCCAGGGGATCTTTCCGACCTAACCTGTGGTCTCCGGCTTGGCAGGCAGATTCTTTACCACTCAGCCACCTGGGAAGCCCTAAAGACATTTGATCCTAAGAAACAAAGGAGCTATTGGAGAAACAAAGGGAGAGTGTTATTCTGAGTACTTGATTTTTAATTAATCTGAATAATTGATCAGACGCAGTTTTTTTGTTTTTTTTTTTATTAAGCACTAGCTTCATGTTGGAAGGAACATTGAGTGAATCACAGAAAACCTGAGTTAAATCTTGGACTATGCAAGTATGAATATTTAAAATGTGTATATTTGAAGTGTGAATATTTATGATGATGATATAGGGTTCCCAGCCTTACTGAAGTTAATCTTGTGGTGGTGGCATAATTGAGTCACTGACATTTTTAGTGCAAATCCATAAAATACAAATTGTAATGAAGACAATTAGAACAGTGTGTACTAACTAAGTCCCTTCAGTCGTTTCTGACTCTGCGACCCCATGGACTGTAGCCTGCCAGGCTCCTCGGTCCATGGGAGTCTCCAGGCAAGAATACTGGATGGGTTGCCATGCCCTTCTCCAGGGGATCTTGCCAACTCAGTGTCTTTTACGTCTCCTGCATTGGCAGGTGGGTTCTTTACCACTAGCGCCACCTGGGAAGCCCAGTTAGAACTGTAACAAGAAAATATTTTCATGGATTTCCTTCTCTTTTTTGTTTCTCCGTTTCTCCAGGGTGAATGGAAAGCTGGTAGCCCTGAAGGTGATCAGGCTGCAGGAAGAGGAAGGTACACCTTTTACAGCTATCAGGGAAGGTAGGCATTTTCGCTTGTTATCCTTGCTTCTGTGTTTGTGTGATGCCGATAAGTGATGCTGTTTTTAAATTATATGGTCATGTTTCTAATTGGAATGTGAAAACTGAAATTTAAAATCAGCACCTCTTACAATCATATCAAGTCATGTTAAATAAAACTGTCCTGCTGCGTATTCAGCTGTGGGGGGAAAAAAGTATGTGCTGATGGTGAGACTATCACTAGCTGGCTGAGGGATTTTATACATCTGATTTTGTTTGCAGAGTTCTTAAGGCACGTGTTAATCTAAAATTACTCTATTCTCATGACTTTTAAGGACACTTCTTAAAAATGGGGGGAAGTACTTTGGCCACCTCATGCGAAGAGTTGACTCATTGGAAAAGACTCTGATGCTGGGAGGGATTGGGGGCAGGAGGAGAAGGGGACGGCAGAGGATGAGATGGCTGGATGGCATCACTGACTCGATGGACGTGAGTCTGAGTGAACTCCGGGAGTTGGTGATGGACAGGGAGGCCTGGTGTGCTGTGATTCACGGGGTCACAAAGAGTCAGACATGACTGAACGACTGAACTGAATGCTATCTTATTAGTCTTTTGTACTTCATCTTTCTTGATTTCTTTTTCCCTATTCTTTATTTTCTATTGGCTTTTCTTATTGATTTATAGATGCTCTTTATGTATCAACATTATGTTGTAATATTTTGCTCCACTGTCATTTTTCTAGAAAGCATTCTTATGTTTTTAGATTGAGAAAGTATTTACTTTTGGCTGCACTGGGTCTGTGTTGCTGTGCGCTAGCTTTCCCTAGCTTGGGCTAGCAGGAGTTATTCTCTGTTTGCCACGTGCAGGCTCAGTAGTTGTGGCCCGCAGGCTGTGTTGCCTCATGGCATATGGGAGCTTCCAGGACCAGGGATCAAACCCATGTGCCTTGCATAGCAAGGTGGATTCTTAAACATTAGACCACCAGGGAAGTCCTAAAAAGTCTTTCAAACAGTTATTTGTTACATATAATCTTTTATAAAATAAAATTGCTCTATTTTTGCTTTATACCTTCCTGCATAGTTTTCTACTTCGAGGGAATAAATCACCTTTTATTAGTGGGATCTTTTCAGTTCACTTTCAGAACGTTTACTTCTGCTGCATGTTTTTAAAGTACAAATACACTTGAAATAAGACTTTGGTTTATTTTGGCTTTGCGGGAACTATGACTACTTGTCTGCTGATCCACAATAAGATAAATAATAATGATTTGCTTCAATAGTATTATTAAGATATTGATGATCTAAAGGTAGTGTGTCACTGGTCTGATTTGTTTCCCTGACCAGGGATTGAACCTGGGCCACAGCAGTGAAAGCCCAGTATCCTCACCACTGGGCCACCAGGGAGCTCCGAAGAAATCTCCTTCCTATTTTCGCTTTCTCACTGCTCATTCTCGTTTTCATCTCTCTTCAGTTTGGTTTCTGTCATTCCTGTTTAGCTGGAAATATTGGAAGATTAATCAGTGAACTCCTTATAGTCACATTCAGTAGACACCTGTCTTACTTTCTCCAACCTTTTATCAGGTTGTACGTGGTTAAAACATTCTCTTGAATGCGATCAGATTTTCCAAGTAGGTAACTGTTTCTCTTTGTCTTGTGTTGTCTCCTTGTCTAAGTGTTACGGAGTTTTAAACAGGGAAAGGACCTTCTTTTCTCTAATCAGCACTCTTTCCCATGTGATTTTATTCACTTCATGAGTTAAATAGCAGCCATGATGTGATGACCTGCACATACCTCTCTTTAGCTAAGATCCTGTCTTTGTTTCCATTCTCACATATCCTTCTGTGTATGTGGCATTTCCTCTTGAATCCAGTAATATGTAAACATGATAATATATCACTGTCAGGTGAGATTTATTCCAGGAATAAAATACTTGTGTTCAGTCTGATGCAACTGGAAACCACAGGCTGAGGTAGGGCACAGTGGGTTCCTATTGACTTGTGAAGTTGAATTATGGTAGACTCTGAATATTAGGAAGTTGGAGAGTGCCAAAGAGTTGCTGGGCGACGAGAGAAGCAGGAGGGGAGTGATTCTGGGCAGCAGACATGCTCCTTAGTATGTGGGGCATGTGCTGGAATTAACCAGCTTAACCCTGCTGATGTCTGCCTAGATTCAAGGTTAAGAGGAAGTTCCTAGTGTTATCAGAAGATGCAGTTTTGACAGTTTGGTCCACCAATGGACCAAAGCTCGAGAGAAGAAACAAGAAGTAGGGTCATATTAAGGTTTTTGATGATCTGTCTGTTCATACTGGCTGGGTGTGAGGCAAGGCCTTTGGGCACCTGGTATACCTTGAGATAAGCTTAGAAGCTGGCCCTGAGCTGCGGTTGTGTTGTAGAATGATGGTACTGTAGTTGGGACCTGTTTTGTGGCTTAGAGGGCCTCTGAAGACTTTTGAGCTGAGTTTATTAGGAGGATAAATATGGTATAGGATATGATATAGATTAGAGAAGGAGGAAACTGGAAGTGGATAAGTCAGTCATTCAAAGCAGTGTAGATTTGAAATTATGAGAACTCAGGTTTATTAGAATGCAGGGACAAACTGATGTTGTAGAGAAAAAAGGGTCAGATCTAGGTGAATGATTGGTTATAGATGATTTGACAGGGAAATATCAATGGTTCTGAGCTTGAATGAGTTAAGAAAAAATGGTGCCAGAGCGAGAAATAGCTTGTGATTGCCTGGTCAGTTCAGTTCAGTCACTCAGTTGTGTCCGATTCTCCACAGCCCCATGGACCACAGCACGCCAGGCCTCCCTGTCCATCACCAACTCCTGGAGTCCACCCAAACCCATGTGTATTGAGTCAGTGATGCCATCCTCTGTCATCCCCTTCTCCTCCTGCCTTCAGTCTTTCCTAACATCAGGGTCTTTTCCAATGAGTCAGCTCTTAGCATCAGGTGGCCAAAGTATTGGAATTGCAGCTTCAAAATCAGTCCTACGAATGAACACCCAGGACTGATCTCCTTTAGGATAAACTGGTTGGATCTCCTTGCAGTCCCAGGGACTCTCAAGAGTCTTCTCCAAGACCACAGTTCAAAAGCTTCAATTCTTTGACACACAGCTTTCTTCACAGTCCAACTCTCACATCCATACATGACCACTGGAAAAACCATAGCCTGGACTAGACGGACCTTTGTTGGCAAAGTAATGTCACTGCTTTTGAATATGCTATCTAGGTTGGTCATAACTTTCCTTCCAAGGAGTAAGCGTCTTTTAATTTCATGGATGTGGTCACCATCTGCAGTGATTTGGGAGCCCCCCAAAATAAAGTCAGCCACTGTTTCCACTGTTTCCCCATCTATTTGCCATGAAGTGATGGGACCGGATGCCATGATCTTCGTTTTCTGAATGTTGAGCTTTAAGCCAACTTTATCACTCTCCTCTTTCACTTTCATCAAGAGGCTCTTTAGTTCTTCTTCACTTTCTGCCATAAGGGTGGTGTCATCTGCATTTCTGAGGTTATTGATATTTCTCCTGGCAATCTTGATTCCAGCTTGTGCTTCTTCCGACCCAGCATTTCTTATGATGTACTCTGCATGTAAGTTAAATAAGCAGGGTGACAATATACAGCCTTGATGTACTCCTTTTCCTATTTGGAATCAGTCTGTTGTTCCATGTCCAGTTCTAACTGCTGCTTACTGTCCTATGTACAGGATTCTCAGGAGGCAGGTCAGGTGGTCTGGAATGCCCATCTCTTGAAGAATTTTCCACAGTTTATTGTGACCCACACAGTCAAAGGCTTTGGCATAGTCAATAAAGAAGAAATAGATGTTTTTCTGGAACTCTCTTGCTTTTTCTATGATCCAGCAGATGTTGGCAATTTGATCTCTGGTTCCTCTGCCTTTTCTAAAACCAGCTTGGACATCTGGAAATTCAGGGTTCACGTACTGCTGAAGCCTGGCTTGGAGAATTTTGAGCATTACTTTACTAGCGTGTGAGATGAGTACAATTGTGCGGTAGTTTGAGCATTTTTTGGCGTTGCCTTTCTTTGGGATTGGAATGAAGACTGACCTTTTCCAGTCCTGTGGCCACTGCTGAGTTTTCCAAATTTGCTGGCATATTGAGTGCAGCACTTTCACAGCATCATCTTTCAGGATTTGAAATAGCTCAGCTGGAATTCCATCACCTCCACTAGCTTTGTTCGTAGTGATGCTTTCTAAGGCCCACTTGACATCACATTCCAGGATGTCTGGCTCTAGGTGAGTGATCACACCATCATGATTATCTGGGTCATGAAGCTCTTTTTTGTACAGTTCTTCTGTGTATTCTTGCCACCTCTTCTTAATATCTTCTGCTTCTGGTAGGTCCATACCATTTCTGTCCCTTACTGAGCCCATCTTTGCATGAAATGTTCTCTTGGTATCTCTGATTTTCTTGAAGAGTTCTCTAGTCTTTCCCATTCTGTTGTTTTCCTCTATTTCTTTGCATTGATCGCTGAGGAAGGCTTTCTTATCTCTCCTTGCTATTCTTTGGAACTTTGCATTCAAATGGGTATATCTTTCCTTTTCTCCTTTGCTTTTCGCTTCTCTTCTTTTCACAGCTATTTGTAAGGCCTCCTCAGACAGCCATTTTGCTTTTTTACATTTCTTTTCCTTGGGGATGGTCTTGATTCCTGTCTCCTGTACAATGTCACGAACCTCTATCCATAGTTCATCAGGCACTCTGTCAGATCTAGTTCCTTAAATATATTTCTCACTTGCACTGTATAGTCATAAGGGGTTTGATTTAGGTCATATCTGAATGATTTGTTGGTTTTCTCCACTTTCTTCAGTTTAAGTCTGAATTTGGCAATTAGGAGCTCATAATCTGAGCCACAGTCAGCTTCTGGTCTTGTTTTTGCTGACTGTATAAAGCTTCTCCATCTTTGGCCACAAAGAATAATAATCAATCTGATTTTGGTGTTGACCATCTGGTGATGTCCATGTGTAGAGTTTTCTCTTGTGTTGTTGGAAGAGGGTGTTTGCTATGACCAATGCATTCTCTTGGCAGAACTCTATTAGTCTTTGCCCTGCTTCATTCTGCATTCCAAGGCCAAATTTGCCTGTTACTCTAGGTGTTTCTTGACTTCCTACTTTTGCATTCCAGTCCCCTATAATGAGAAGGACATCTTTTTTGGGTGTTAGTTCTAGAAATTCTTGTAGATCTTCATAGAAATGTTCAACTTCAGCTTCTTCAGTGTTACTGATTGGGGCATGGGCTTGGATTACTGTGATATTGAATGGTTTGCCTTGGAAACGAACAGAGATCATTCTGTCATTTTTGAGATTGCATCCAAGTACTGCATTTCGAACTCTTTTGTTGACTATGATGGCTACTCCATTTCTTCTAAGGGATTCCTGCCCACAGTAGTAGATATAATGTTCACCTGAGTTAAATCCACCCATTCCAGTCCATCTTAGTTCGCTGATTCCTAGAACATTGATTTTCACTCTTAACATCTCCTGTTTGACCACTTCCAACTTGCCTTGATTCATGGACCTAACATTCCGGGTTCCTATGCAATATTGCTCTTTACAGCTTCAGACCTTTCTTCTATCACCAGTCACATCCACAGCTGGGTGTTGTTTTTGGTTTGGCTGCATCCCTTCATTCTTTCTGGAGTTATTTCTCCGCTGATCTCCAGTGGCGTATTGGGCACCTGCTGGCCTTGGGAGTTCCTCTTTCAGTGTCCTATCTTTTTGCCTTTTCATACTGTTCATGGGGTTCTCAAGGCAAGAATACTGCAGTGGTTTGCCAGTCCCTTCTCCAGTGGGCCACATTCTGTCAGACATATTCTGTCATTTTGTGATTGCGTGGAGAATTGCTTTGAACACCTTTCAATCTGAAAAGGCTGTTACCCAATTTAACCTTCCTTCACATCAGTCCTTTGAAGGTTTTTCTGGGAGGGGCAGATACAGAATTAATATTGTTGGTACAATTCATATAATTAATATGGAATTAAGGCTTGGAGAGCTTAGACTAGTTGTCCAAGGACTTGAATCTTGTACTTAGACATTTTTAGATTTAAAACAGTGTCCATACTAACTTTGTGGAGTAGTTGATTGGGATTTTAGACATTGGGGTTTGAGTTCATGAGACATCTATGTGAAAATCTCTGTCTGGGATGTGGAGGTGTAGCTCCCAAGAGTTCAACACAACCAGTGTACATTAACATGGTCTTTTACAAGTTGAACAAGTGGTAAGATTTTTATGGGAGAGAACTTTGAGTGAAAACAGAGAGTTAAGTTGCAGGACCATGCACTGAGTTGGAAAGCCTCATGTTAGAGTCTGCAAAGCTGTGTTTTAATCCTGGCTTTATTTTCCATCACTGTGCTACTTGGCTAGGGCTGCCTTAACACAGACTGAGTGGCGGAAGCAAGAGCAATGTATGGTCTCATGCTTCCAGAGGCTAGAATCTAAGGTCTAGGTGTCTGGGCACTCCTCCTTCTGATCCCGAGGGAAGGGCTTGTTTCATGTCTTTCTAGGCTAATAGATGGCTGTCTTCTGCTTGTGTCTTCAAGTTAGCTTCTCTCTGTACCTTTGTCCAAACGTCCTTTACTTACAAGGACACCAGTCATACTGGATAAAGTTCTACTCTGGTGACCTTGCTTTAACTTAATTACCTCTGAAAAGAATTCTATTTCAAATACTGTCATAACCTGAGGTGCTAGGGTGTTGGGACTTCATATGCATTTTGGGGGACACAATTCAATCCACAACAGCACCTAATGGCCTTAGGCCTCAGTAACTCTGTGCAGAAGGGCCTTCCCCAGTGGCTCAGCAGTAAAGAATGTGCCTGCAATCCAGGAGACACAGAAGACGCTGTGAGGTAAAAGACCAGCACACCAAAAGAGTGTCTAGCGGGCTTTTTAACGGCGAAGCGCTCCCCGGCGGGGCTCCCGGACCCGAAGGAGGCAGGTCGAGGAAGTCCGAGCCTGGACCGCGGTGGGCGTGGTTTCTATACGTTCCTAGCGAGGGATGGTCAGGCTAGATGGAAGGGGGTTCAAATAGGTCACAAGGCCGAGGCGTTGCCCGGCTGACAGGTCCTTCTGCGTGGCTGGGGCGGGGCGGCTGTAGCTGGCGAAGTGTGCTGTCATTGGTCCCCGGGATCTGGGAGGCGCCTTCCGTTAGGGACGTCCCCCGCCAGCGGGAGGGAGAGGAGGGGCGGCCCATCATGGCCCCCGGGGTCCCGCCTTACAGACGCCAGTTCAATCCCTGGGTCGGGAAGATCTGCTGAAGGAGGAAATGGCAACCTACTTCAGTATTCTTGTCTGGAAAAAATCCTGTGGACGGAGGAGGCTGGTGGGCTGCCGTCCATGGGGTCAAAAAGAGTCGGATATGACTCGGAGACTAAGCATGAAGTACAAACCTGTTATGCAGGACATGGGAGTTGGTTTGTGTCATTTCTCAGCACCACGTACCTCTGCATCATGGCTTTGATTTCCCTGGAGTCCTTAAATTCAGAGTTCTGAATGCTCTGGAAATGAATGGTATAAGAATTGTAGAGCCATGTAGAAACTGATCACAGTGAGACATTGTATTTTCCTTTTGAATAAAATATTTTAAGATTTTGCTAATAAAATGTGAGTTCCAAGTGATTTTTAATGGGGAAAAATGACCATATAAGAAAAAGAATTGAACTCTAGGCAGTTTTGGTTATTTGTTCCACTCTTGCCTTTTGTAAGTCTTATTTTTCTGCTATTTATGTGTGGCCGCAGAGCAGTCACCATTGCTCGTTCCCTTTTGGTGTTACTAATCCTAAATCCATGCATAGAACTCCTCTGTGTTTCCTGTTGTAGAACTTGGAATAGTTAGGACCAAGGTGGTAGATGCTGGGGTTGATGAGGGTTCTGTCATGTCTTGTTCAGCTGAGAGGAAGCACTTTAATTTGAGTTTGCCCCTTTTCTGCTGTTTGGTCAATTTCCTCATTCACAAAATGTCAATAGCAGGAAGGTTTCAAATGAGGAAAGCCCTGTGCATCGTAAAGTAGTTTTCAAGTGGCTGCTTGCCAGTTATAAGCTTACCTGGGAATTTAGATGTTAACGCATAATTTCCACCTAAAGTGGAAACACTTGTAAGCAACCCTAATCTTGCCTAGATTTATGTCCAAAGATGGACTTTGAATTTTATCTCATAGAGCTAGAGTGCTTAATGACTTTAATTCAGGTTCAGGTGCTTTGAAACTCATTCTCTCTTTGATGGGAGCTTAGAGAAATTAAGTAGCTGTGCTGAGGCCAGCTTTTCTATTTTATTCTAAAATCCTTGTATGATACTGTCATGAGTTTTGATTGTACTGATAAAGCATCAGGAGTTACAAGAAAGGTTTGAAAGGAAGTAGCTGAAATGTCTTAGGATACAAGAAATGTAGCAGTTACAGAAAGGAAAAATAGTAAGTTCAGTCTTGACTTGTTCAGTGTGAAGTCTGACATTCACATGGCAGTTGTTTATATGGTTTGCACGTTAGATAATAGGCCGATTGCATGTAAATTGGAGACATTATTCAGCATTTCCTGAGTGATTTCATGTAATCTTTCACCATTGTGAGAGAAGTTGATATTACTGTCTTCGTGTTAAGAAGTTTTTGAGAAGCTGGGATCTAAAGAGATTTTTGTCCAAAGTCACACAAATACTTTGTGCCAGATAGGGAGTTCAGCTTGGGTCTTCCTACCCAGTGCCCAGAACAGTGCCTGAAACGTGATAGCCATTCCGTACGTGTTGAATCAGTGAGTGACTGAATGAGCGCGGAAGTCCCAAATCCTTACTGATCCCAATTGTATGCAGAGTCTTTTAGGCTGCTAAGAAATAAAGAGGTGAAATTCCATATAGTGAAATTGTGATGAAGACTGTGCAACTACCTATGTATCATGAGCAACTTACTGAACACATTTTGTCTTTGGTTTCTTCATCTTTGAAGCAGAAGAGTTGAACTGTCTGAGCTTATGCTGAGGTTGTTTAATCACTCAGCTGTGTCCAGCTCCTTTGCGACCCCATGGACTGTAGCCCATCAGGCTCCTCTGTCCATGGAATTTCCCAGGCAAGAATACTGGAGTGGGTTTCCATTTCCTTCTCCAGGGCATCTTCCTGACCCAGAGATTGAACCTGGGTCTCCTGCATTGGAAGGTGGATTCTTTACCACTGAGCCACCTGAGAAACCCCATATGCATCATGATGAAAATACTAGTACCAGCGTGAATCTTTTACTGGGCAAAGATCTATAATTGTATCATCAGTATTCCTCACCCACACATTCTGTAGTGTGATACACATTATTGTGCTCAGAATATTTCTTTCAAACCTTCTAATAATACCCTTTTATGTCTGTCACTGAAAAAAATGAACGTGAATTGCTTCAGAGCATTTGACAATTGACAGACAAAATTTTTTTTAAATGGAAGATAAAAATCTATGAGTCTAGACTTTGATTCTAAGTAAGCTTATGTAAATTTCCAAAATTGTTATTCTTTGTAAGTCTGAGCAATTTGATGAGTGTCTGCCAATTGATATCAACAAAAAATTTGCAAGCTGTTAGATCATGTGACTTTAAAAACTATAAAAATCATGTCTTATCTTTTTCACGTCTTTAATTTTTAAGGATAAAGTTTTTTTTAATGAAACATCTATTTCTTGTCTGCCTTACATTTTTAAGAAGTTTTATATTATAGTTTGTCTTTTTTATTTGGAAATAATAGTTTTCAGCTTATATTTGGAAATATACATTTTATTGGATATATAAATAAACATGCATTAAATTAAACATAAAATAAACATTTTATTGGAAATATAAATGGAGTTCTGATATATTTATATTGAAAACACATTTAGGAGAACTATATAACTGTTTCTAATTTGAAGGCATTTATAACTGGCTAAAAATGTTTATTTATTTATTTAAAGCCAGTTATAAATGTGTTCAAATTAGAAATAGTTACATAGTTATTTTAAATATGGACTTTTTTTGGTGCCTGTAATGCTAAGAACCTTTTAAAAATGTCATCTTGTTTAATTCCCAAAATATCTCTTGTGTTAAATATAAATATCAGTATTTCCATATTACTGATGAGGTCCAGCAAAAATAAGTTATCCTCTGTTATAGAGTTTACTAGGAAACAGCTAGGGCTTCCCTGGTAGCTCAGCTGGTAAAGAATCCACCTGCAATGCAGGAGACCCCAGTTCAATTCCTGGGTCGGGAGGATCCCCTGGAGAAGGGATAGGCTACCCACTCCAGTATTCTTGGCCTTCCTTTGTGGCTCAGCTGGTAAAGAACCCATCTGCAATGTGGGAGGCCTGGGTTCAATCCCTGGGTTGGGAAGATCCCCTGGAGAAGGGAAAGGCTCCCCACTCCAGTATTCTGGCCTGGAGAGTCCCGTGGACTGTATAGTCCATGGGGTCACAAAGAGTCAGGCACGACTGAGCGACTTTCAATTTAAAAAAAGCATATATATGGAATCTAGAAAAATAGTACTGATGAACCCATTTACTGGAAAGAAATGGAGAGGCAGACTTAGAGATTGGACTTGTGGACACTGTGGGGGAGGAGAGGGTGGCATGAATGGAGAAAGCAGCCTTGACGAGTATACACTAGCCTGTGAAAAACAGGTGGCTGGTGGGGAGCTGCTCTATGCCACAGGGAACCCAGCTTGGTACTCTGTGATGACCCAGAGAGGAAGGGTGGAAGGAGGGGAGGGAGGCTTCAAAGGGAAGAGCTGTATGTAGTATGTACAGGGATGACGGCAGAGACCAACACAACATTGTAAAGCAGTTTTCCTCTATTAAAAAAAAGTTTTAAAAAGGCAAGAAATAGAAAGAAATGAAGTCTTCTATGTATAAAGTTGACATCATCGATTCTGAAGGTTTCCTCATTCTGGGAAGGCAGAGGGCGAGTAGGAGCAGTCTCTGTGAGCTGAACTGATCTTCTCTAAGCACTTGGGAGAAGGAAACAGACATCCTATACGGTTGCACCAAAGAACTTTTGAAGCCATGTTTTGTTGCAGTTAGTTTTTGACAAATAGCTTTAATCACAACACACTATTTGTTTGGTGAGATAAAATAACCCACTAGAAGTAAAAAAATCACTGTATAACTTATGGAGCTGAGAAGCTGTCTGTAAGTGGCAGTTGACAGATTGTACTTTTACGACTATGCAGTGGAGAAGCAGTCAGAGAAGAAGCTGTATCTCACAGGAAGAAATGTCCCTTGCCCTTCCTGAGTCCTCCCCAATCCCTCCTCAACTCTGCTTGAACCATCTTTTGCTGCTGCTGCTGCTAAGTCGCTTCAGTTGTGCCCGACTCTGTGCGACCCCATAGACAGCAGCCCACCAGGCTCCCCCATCCCTGGGATTCTCCAGGCAAGAACCCTGGAGTGGGTTGCCATTTCCTTCTCCAATGCATGAAAGTGAAAAGTGAAAGTGAAGGCGCTCAGTCATGTCCGACTCTTCGCGACCCCATGGACTGCAGCCCACCAGGCTCCTCCATCCATGGGATTTTCCAGGCAAGAGTACTGGAGTGAGGTGCCATTGCCTTCTCCAAACCGTCTTTTAAGACCTTGTTAAAGTCCTGTCTCTTTCCTGAAACCCTTTCAACTGTCACAGAAATAATCTCTTCTCCTTTTTGGCTCTTTTGGCTTGCTCTGCTTCTGTTGTCCTTTGTACACTTATCTTTTCGCACGTACTGCATTGTACTTTATGGTGTGGTCAGTTGTGTTCAACTGTAAACTAACTGATAACTTCTGGGCCTTTATATTCTGAGGACTGTGGTGTGAAGCCGGCATTGACTAGTCATGTCCCAGCTCTTTCTCTGCTGCCATCAAAATGAAACTAATCAAGAATCCAGTTAGTGTTTGAAGTTTAAACCGTACTGAAAATGGCTGTGGTAGTTTTGGGATTGAAAGGAAAGCGATCTCTGGTGTGGACATGGAAGAGATGAGATTTGGGCCGAGCTTAAATCACAGTAGCATGGCTTGAGCTGCTGCAACAAAATCCAGAGACCAGCAGCTCATCAACAGCAGTAATGTATGGCTCGCATTTCCGGAGGCTGGAAGTCTGAGATCAGAGGGACAGGATGTTTGAGTGAAGGTCCTCTTCCAGGTCAGAGACTTCTCATTGTGTCCTCATGTGGTGGAATTGGCTCTTTTGAAAGAACATTAATCCTGGTTCCCTGGCAGTCTGGTGGTTGGGACTCTGGGGTTCTACTGTAGGGGGCATAGGTTTGATCCCTGATTGGGGAACTAAGATGCCACACAACACACAGGGCAGGGCCAAAAAAAAAAGAGGGCTTCTCTGGTGGTTCAGTGGTGAGGAATCCGCCTGCTAGTGCGGGAGACACTGGTTCGATCCCTGATCTCAGAAGATTCCACATGCACTCCAACTATTAAGCCTATGTTCTAGAGCTGGGGAGCTGTAACTATTACAGCTACTGTGTCCTTGTGCTAAAACTGCTGAATCCTGTGTGCTCTAGAGCCCGTGCTCCACAGCCAGAGAGGCCACTGCAGTGAAATGCCTGCCCACCACACCAGAGAAAGCCTGAGCCCAGCAGCCCAGCACAGCCAAAGATAAATAAACAAAATTATTTTAAAAATGAAATAACATTAATCCCATTCATGAGGGCAACACCTTTATGAGCTAATCACCTCCCAAAGGCCCCACCTACTACTATCATCACCTTTGGGAATTAGGATTACAACGTATGAATATGTGGGGAGTGGACGAGGCACAAACATTCAGACCATAGCTGATAGGTAGGATTCACATAATGAGAAATGAAGAGATAATAAGGAAAGCCGAGTGCCGAAGAACTGATGCTTTTGAACTGTGGTATTGCAGAAGACTCTTGAGAGTTCCTTGGACTGCAAGGAGATCAAACCAGTCCATCCTGAAAGAAATCAGTCCTGAATATTCACTGGAAGGACTGATGCTGAAGCTGAAACGCCAGTACTTTGGCCACCTGATGCGAAGAGCCAACTCATGGGAAAAGACCCTGATGCTGAGAAAGATTGAAGGCAGGAGGAAAAGGGGACGACAGAGGATGAGATGGTTGCATGGCATCACTGACTCCTTGGACATGAGTTTGAGCAAGCTCCAAGAGTTGGTGATGGACAGGGAGGCCTGGCGTGCCGCAGTCCACGGGGTTGCAAAGAATCAGACACTGCTGAGCAACTGAACTGAATTGAACTGAAGAGAAGAAAGCATGCCCATTAGAGTAGTTATCTAAGGTAGGAGGTGTCACTTTCACCCTCCACCTCAATCCCATCACCAGTTTACAGCCACTGAGGCAGTAAACCTCTTGGCAGGGGTGTGTGTCTGTTGTTCCTAAATGTTTTCTGATGAAAACTGTACCTGTTCTTGTGTTCATTCATAGTCTACTGAAGAGATAATTTGTGTATTTTTCTGTGCAGAGGTTTTGTTTCTAGGACTTTTTTGTAAATTGTTATTTTCATTTGTTTTGTTACTCCAGTATTTGTTACTGTGTGTTTCATGGTTGAGCCTAGATCATTAATGTGGCCAGGACATGTGGGATAACTGATGAGGAGAAAACCAAGAGACCCAGGGATCTGTAAGGGCATGCCATGGAACCTGAGAAAGGGAATCTAGAACAGTTCGCTGAGAAGGAAGAACATGCCCAGTTGAGGGGGATTGATAAGGAGCTAAGGACAATTTGAATGTCTTGGGCAAGAATTGAATTTGAGGTTGATAGAAGCTACATTTATAGAAACTGGAAGCGAGACGTGTGTGCAGGCATGCTCAATCGCTTCAGTCACGTCCAACCCTTTGCAATCCATGGACTGTACCCCACCAGGATCCTCTGTCCATGGGATTATCCAGGCAAGAATACTAGAGTGGGTTGCCGTGGCTTCCTCCAGGGGAATCTTCCTGATCCAGGGATTGAACCCTTGTTTCTTAAATCTCCTGCATTGGCAGATGGGTTCTTTACCACTAGTGCCACCTGAGAAGCCCCGGAAGCTAGAGGTAGCAGCAGTTTTATTGTCAGAGGGGTTAAATAGATGTTACATATGCTGAAGTTGATGTGAGAGCCATTTATACGAGTTCAGTTCAGTTCAGTTCAGTTCAGTCGCTCAGTCGTGTCCGACTCTTTGTGACCCCATGAATCACAGCATGCCAGGCCTTCCTGCCCATCACCATCTCCCAGAGCTCACTCAGACTCATGTCCATCGAGTCCGTGATGCCGTCCAGCCATCTCATCCTCGGTCGTCCCCTTCTCCTCCTGCCCCCAATCCCTCCCAGCATCCGAGTCTTTTCCAATGAGTCAACTCTTCGCATGAGGTGGCCAAAGTACTGGAGTTTCAGCTTCAGCATCATTCCTTCCAGAGAAATCCCAGGGCTGATCTCCTTCGGAATGGACGGGTTGGATCTCCTTGCAGTCCAAGGGACTCTCAGGAGTCTTCTCCAACACCACCGTTCAAAAGCATGTTAGAAGTCACCAAATCGTAGGATTTTAGGGCTGAGATCTTTAGCGATCCTGTCATCTGGTTCCTTCATTTAGCAAAAGGAGAGGCTGAGTCCTGGAGAGTTCAGTAGACAGTTTATAACTACCAAGGTCAGGACAGTTAGGCCTGGAGTGAAAGTCAGTTTGAGTCATTATTGTAGAGAAGATGCTCAGAGGTCTTGGCAGTGAATCACTACTTAAAAATGCAGCTCTCACCACAGATTATAACTGATCTCGGTGGGAAGTGCCAAAAAAGATACGTCATTTCAATTTTTCTCTATTTCTCATTTTCTTCTGACATTTTGGAATGTGGTGGAAGCCTTCAGAAGACCGATCAAATAATTCCGATTTTGGTTCTTCAAAAAAGAAAATTAATCCCATATGTGGAGAAGATGTACCAGTTTGTGGTGGGAAAAGTTTGGAAGTAGAGAGTTCAAGGAAATTTTAGTATAGGACATTTGTATGTTTTGGACGCATGCCATCCCAGTCAAGTCCCTGAGTATTCGCAGAAGAATTGATTTGATAATAGCGCTTTTTAAAAGCGCGAACAATTTGAATAGAGCCCAAGAAAAAGAATTAAAGGAAATAAGAAGCGTGCAGTTGGCAGTGATTCTGTCATCTGTGAGCTGATAGTTCTTCCTTCTGTCCTGAAGTTTAGGGCTAGGGTAAGCAGGCACCCACAGCATGCTCACTTTTAATGACAACGACTTGGTTTCACAGAACTACTTATGATTACAAAATTTTCCTGTTGAAAGACCAGGATTAATTTTTCTGCAGGGACATTTTTTATTTTCCTCAGAGATTTGAGAAAGTGTGCATGATGCGTAGCACATTGGTTGGGTTTATTTATTTAAGATGACCTGGGTAGTACTTTAAATATTCTACATGCATTATAGGCATTCAATAAACAGTTATCTATTTCATTGCTTTCTAAGTGCCTTTAAATATATTTTAAAAATTGTAAGCCTGTGGGAAACAGTTAAACATTTCCTTTTTTTTTATTTTTGGCTGCACTGGGTCTTCGTCCCGCGTGCGGGGTTCTCTAGTTGTGGTGCGTGGGCTGCTTGTTGAGGGGCCTCTCTTGCTGCAGCACGTGTGCTCTGGAGCGCAGGCTCAGTAGTTGTGTCCCACGGGCTTAGTTGCCCTGTGGCGTGTGGGATCTTATTTCCTGAACCGGGGACCGAACCTGCGTCCCTTGCATTGGCGGGTGGATTAACCACTGGATCACCAGGGAGGTTCCACAGTTAAACATTTCTACTTTCTCTTTGCCTTCCAGGGTTGATTTGGCTCCAGAGTATGTCCTTCCCGCTGCCCCTGTTATATTAATACATCTGGACTATTATAGGTGGTTGATGGTATTGTAGGGAACCGGTAACTCCCACACCTACCCATTCTAACCAGCAGATTGTAAACCCACAGAATTGACTACTGGATGAATTTGAACGCAGGTCCATCTGACTCCATAGCACAGCTATTAACACGAGAATGTACCACTTCCTAGAGGCAGGATCACAGAGATTAAGATTTAACCCCTCAGTGATTTGTACTTGATTGGCCCAGAGCCACAGATCAGTTCCCCAGTTCCTCTTCCAACTTTCCTTTCTTAGCCTAATAATACATGCAGTCTTCTCTAGTAGAATCATGAATGTGTTAGAACAGAATGGAAACTTTCCTGGCAGGATTCACCCATAAGCAATTAACTGTTGGAACATAGATTAACCAAATACTAGATATCTTGCTAATTTTAAGGTGATTAATATTGCAGAACTTATTGATACTGCCCTTAGTGGAATAATTAGTGCAAAAGAAAATATTTTTAAAAGTGGGATTTAGCTCCATCCAGGGAGCTAAAGCAAACTGAAAATGGAAAAACATGAAAACACAGCTGTTTACCATACAATTTTGATTTCAGACACATACTTGAAAGTTTTCAGAATTAGGGATTGCTGGTAGCTTAGCTACTGCTTGAAAAACTGGACTTCGAGATACTTCTTATATTTCCAGAAGAGTTTTACCTCAGTAGTAGATTATTGAAAATACTTGACTGACAAGCCTATGTTATTATCATTTCAGTTCAGTTCAGTCGATCAGTCGTGTCCGACTCTTTGTGACCCCATGAATCGCAGCACGCCAGGCCTCCCTGTCCATCAGCAACTCCCAGAGTTCACTCAGACTCACGTCCATCGAGTCCGTGATGCCATCCAGCCATCTCATCCTCGGTCGTCCCCTTCTCCTCCTGCCCCCAATCCCTCCCCGCATCAGAGTCTTTTCCAATGAGTCAACTCTTCGCATGAGGTGGCCAAAGAACTGGAGTTTCAGCTTTAGCATCATTCCTTCCAAAGAATCCCCGGGCTGATCTCCTTCAGAATGGACTGGTTGGATCTCCTTGCAGTCCAAGGGACTCTCAAGAGTCTTCTGCAACACCACAGTTCAAAAGCATCAATTCTTCGGTGCTCAGCCTTCTTCACAGTCCAACTCTCACATCCATACATGACCACAGGAAAAACCATAGCCTTGACTAGATGGGCCTTAGTCGGCAAAGTAATGTGTCTGCTTTTGAATATGCTATCTAGGTTGGTCATAACTTTTCTTCCAAGGAGTAAGCGTCTTTTAATTTCATGGATGTGGTCACCATCTGCAGTGATTTTGAAGCCCCAAAAAATGAAGTCTGACACTGTTTCCACTGTTTCCCCATCTATTTCCCATGAAGTGATAGGACTGGATGCCATGATCTTAGTTTTCTGAATGTTGAGCTTTAAGCCAACTTTTTTACTCTCCTCCTTCACTTTCATCAAGAGGCTCTTTAGCTCCTCTTCACTTTCTGCCATAAGGGTGGTGTCATCTACATATCTGAGGTGATCGATATTTCTCCTGGCAATCTTGATTCCAGCTTGTGTTTCTTCCAGTCCAGCATTTCTCATGATGTACTCTGCATATAAGTTAAATAAGCAGGATGACAATATACAGCCTTGACGTACTCCTTTTCCTATTTGGAACCCGTCTGTTGTTCCATGTCCAGTTCTAACTGTTGCTTCCTGACCTGCATACAGATTTCTCAAGAGGCAGGTCAGGTGGTCTGGTATTCCCATCCCTTTCAGAATTTTCCACAGTTTATTGTGATCCACACAGTCAAAGGCTTTGGCATAGTCAATAAAGCAGAAATAAATGTTTTTCTGGAACTCTCTTGCTTTTTTGATGATCCAGCAGATGTTGGCAATTTGATCTCTGGTTCCTCTGCCTTTTCTAAAACCAGCTTGAACACAGGGAGTTCACGGTTCACGTATTGCTGAAGCCTGGCTTGGAGAATTGTGAGGATTACTTTGCTAGCATGTGAGATGAGTGCAACTGTGCGGTAGTTTGAGGATTCTTTGGCATTGCCTTTCTTTGGGATTGGAATGAAAAGTGACCTTTTCCAGTCCTGTGGCCACTGTTGAGTTTTCCAAATTTGCTGGCATATTGAGTTCAGCACTTTGACAGCATCATCTTTCAGGATTTGAAAGAGCTCAACTGGAATTCCATCACCTCCACTAGCTTTGTTCACAGTGATGCTTTCTAAGGCCCACTTGACTTCACATTCCAAGATGTCTGGCTCTAGATTAGTGATCGCATCATCATGATTATCTGGGTCGTGAAGCTCTTTTTTGTACAGTTCTTCTGTGTATTCTTGTCACCTCTTCTTAATATCTTCTGCTTCTGTTAGGTCCAGACCATTTCTGTCCTTTATCAAGCCCATCTTTGCATGAAATGTTCCCTTGGTATCTCTGATTTTATTGAAGAGATCTCTAGTCTTTCCCATTCTATTGTTTTCCTCTATTTCTTTGCATTGATCGCTGAAGAAGGCTTTCTTATCTCTTCTTGCTGTTCTTTGGAACTCTGCATTCAGATGCTTATATCTTTCCTTTTCTCCTTTGCTTTTCACCTCTCTTCTTTTCACAGCTATTTGTAAGGCCTCCCCAGACAGCCATTTTGCTATTTTGCATTTCTTTTCCATGGGCATGGTCTTGATCCCTGTCTCCTGTACAATGTCACGAACCTCCATCCATAGTTCATCAGGCACTCTGTCTGTCAGATCTAGACCCTTAAATCTATTTCTCACTTCCACTGTATAATCATAAGGGATTTGATTGAGGTCATACCTGAATGGTCTAGCGGTTTTCCCTACTTTCTCCAATTTGAGTCTGAATTTGGTAATAAAGAGTTCATGACCTGAGCCACAGTCAGCTCCTCGTCTTGTTTTTGTTGACTGTATAGAGCTTCTCCATCTTTGGCTGCAAAGAATATAATCAGTCTGATTTCGGTGTTGACCTTCTGGTGATGTCCGTGTGTAGAGTCTTCTCTTGTGTTGTTGGAAGAGGGTGTTTGCTATGACCAGTGCATTTTCTTGGCAAAACTCTATTAGTCTTTGCCCTGCTTCATTCCGCATTCCAAGGCCAAATTTGCCTGTTACTGCAGGTGTTTCTTGACTTCCTACTTTAGCATTCCAGTCCCCTATAATGAGAAGGACATCTTTTTTGGGTGTTAGTTCTACAAGGTCTTGTAGGTCTTCATAGAACCGTTCAAGTTCAGCTTCTTCAGCGTTACTGGTTGGGGCATATACTTGGATAACAGTGATATTGTATGGTTTGACTTGGAGACGAATAGAGATCATTCTGTCGTTTTTGAGATTGCATCCAAGTACTGCATTTCGAACTCTTTTGTTGACCATGATGGCTACTCCATTTCTTCTGAGGGATTCCTGCCCGCAGTAGTAGATATAATGGTCATCTGAGTTAAATCCACCCGTTCCAGTCCATCTTAGTTCGCTGATTCCTAGAATGTCGATGTTCACTCTTGACATCTCCTGTTTGACCACTTCCAATTTGCCTTGATCCATGGACCTGACATTCCAGGTTCCTATGCAATATTGCTCTTTACAGCATCGTATCTTGCTTCTATCACCAGTCACATCCACAACTGGGTATTGTTTTTGCTTTGGCTCCATCCCTTCATTCTTTCTGGAGTTATTTCTCCACTGACCTTCAGTAGCATATTGGGCACCTAATGACCTGGGGAGTTTCTCTTTTGGCATCCTATCATTTTGCCTTTTCATATTGTTCATGGGGTTCTCAATGCAAGAATACTGAAGTGGTTTGCCATTCCCTTCTGCAGTGGACCACATTCTGTCAGACCTCTCCACCATGACCTGCCAGTCTTGGGTGGCCCCACAGGCATGGCTTGGTTGCATTGAGTTAGACAAGGCTGTGGTCCTAGTGTGATTAGATTGACTAGTTTTCTGTGAATATGTTTTCCGTGTGTCTGCCCTCTGATGCCCTCTTACAACACCTACTGTCTTACTTGGGTTTTCTTACCTTGGGCGTGGGGTATCTCTTCACGGCTGCTCCAGCAAAGCACAGCCGCTGCTCCTTACCTTGGACGAGGGGTATCTCCTTACTGCCGCCGTTCCTGACCTTCAACGTGGGATAGCTTTACCTAAACTCTAACTTTACCTACACCATTAAAAGTAAAGTCATAAAAATATTCTGTACAAACAAGCGATCTTAAACTTGGTTCATTATGATTGTCAAATTTGAATTTTGTCTATGAGATAGAAAAATTACTGGTGTGAAACACTGCAGTGTTTAACCAGATGTTCCTGCCTTCTTTAAGTAAAAACTTCATCAGCCTATAATATTTTTAAAATTAATCAATTACTAGTTTATTTTTTGCCATGCGAGGCCTTCGTCCTCGGCGCAGGCTTTCTCTAGGTGCAGCGCGTGGGCCTTAACTCCAGTTGCAGGGCTGGGGCCTCTCATTGCTGTGGCTTCCTGTGTCGTGGAGGATGGGCTGTAGGCACATGGGCCTCACTGCTTGCAGCATGGACTGCAGTTGCAGCACACAGGCTTACTAGTTGTGGCAGATGGCTTAGTTGCCCCACAGCGTGTAGAATCTTCCCGGACCAGGGATCGAACCCACACTCCCCGCATTGCCAGGTGGATTCTAAACCACTGGACTACCAGGAAGCTCCTATAATGTTTGGGTAAAGAACAATCTTAAAACTTACAAAGAGCAAATGGCCATTTTGTGTGTGTGTGTGTGTGTGTGTGTGTGTGTGTGTATGTGTACATATAATTTATTACCCCAATTCTTTATTTGCTGCTGTGTTATTATACATATTGCTGTACTTGGAGCAAAAAATATGACTGGAGAAATATATGGTTATGTTATTTTGATGATTTGATAAACCCATGTTTTGCTTTTGGGTTTCATAAAGCATCTAGGCAAATCCTTAAGTATGGTGATAGATTACCTTGGTCTCTGAATGGAGTTGTTAGTGGAAGCTTTATGTGTCATTGGAGGGCAGTACAAGGCCTTTTCTATTTCAGGGATGAAGTATAATGAAAAAGCTAATTTGAGATGACAGTTAAGAATTGAGATTTTCAAACCTGTGGACTTTTCTTAGGGAGAATGTTTGCTTTTCTTTGTTTATAAGGAAGTAACTGAAATGATTTGTTATGCATATATGGCCTAGGGGATATCTAGGAAGGTTTCTTCAATGCTAATATTTCCTAGCTGTAACCCTTTCTGTTATATATGCACATTGATATACACATCGACAAATTTCTGCGAATTAAAAGCCTATTTTAGATATATCATGTTTAATAAGTGCAATTCATGTTTTCCATTTCCCTGGTGTGTATATGTGTGTGTGTGTGTGTGTGTGTGTGTGTATGTATGTGTGTGTTTTAAGTTCATAGACATAAACATTTAAGGAGCTGTCTTCCTTTTAATTGCTGTGGGCCCCCGGAGTTCCTGGTATCACTCTAAGCAATTTGTAGCCTTTCAGAAGAGCGAGAAGACATCTTTTAAAGGTTTTAAATGGTCATTTAAATGCATATATTAATGTAGAAAACCAGTCTTTTGAGAAACTTCCATATTTTTGAGGAATCTTAACCTTCCCCTAGTTGGAAGAGAAGAATGTCTAATGCTGAACATTTGTCCTTTCCCTGGAGAAGGGATAAAATGCCCTGCTCTCCCCTCCCCCAACCCCAAGCAATTTTTGTGAAAGGATAATTTACCCGGAAATCAAAATGTTAAGAGAGCACGCGTGGTCATTCAAAACACAGGAATCAGTCTTTTACAGGGTTTTTCAAATAAAAACTAGAATGTTTTCCCTCAAAGGTTACCAGTGACTTCCACTTAGCAAAAACTCGTGACCTTTTCAAATTCTTGGTCATCCGTAATACCATTTTATTATTTGACACTGTTTGCTGCTGCCACTGAGGAGTTGTATGTCCCTTGCATTTCACGGGGCATGCTGTGCTGTATTTTTATTTGCTAAAGCTGGCCTCTCGTAGAACCCTTTCCTTTCTGCAGAGACCTTCTCTTTTGGCTTCTTAAGGCATCCTGCAAATCCACGGTGTTGGGTCTCCTCACTCGCTCACGGGAAATCATGACCCTGTGGTACCAGCTGTCACTTCTCTGGGCTGATTCCCCAAACCACAGCTCTAGCCTTGACTGTGTACGCGCCCGCCTTCAGATAACCTAGAATAACTCATTAAAGGTTCTGTTGCTCTCTTCAACTCAACCCAACCCAACCCAACAGTTTCAGATGCGTCGGGACCAGTGTGTTTCAGGCATAACATTATTTCCTTTGACTGAAAGACACCAGGTTATCTATGCTGGGTCCTGTTATATTAGACTCCCCTCTTCCCTCGTAAGCAACCTGTCTCCACTGCAGGGTTTTCCTCACAATGGCGTCCACTCTCATCCTCTTCCTTTTCATCTTCCTTGCTGTGTTCCTGTCCAGATATAAAGTTGTTAAGGTCCGTGAAGTGGTTTCCTCTCTGGGCCCCTCTGGTTCATGGGGCCATCCTTTCAGTTTTTTCTGTTTACTGCTGCCAGATTCATCCTCCTGAAGCACAGTCTTTGGCTGGGTTCCCTGGAAAAAGACTCAGAGGCCAGGTTACATGCAGGTTAATAGGAAGTGAAGGTGCTCTCACCTGCAAGGAAGTGAGAAGACAGGTTGAATGGAGAGAAATTCACCTGCAGTGAATTTGTAGCCGACCCCACAGAGCGCTCACAAGTGGAGGCAAAGGACCAGACCCTTCAACATCCTTAGCTCTACCAAGACGTCCCTGCTGTGGCTCATTTCACAGGCTCTTACTTCCTCTCCTGTCTGGCTGTTTGCTTTGCTGTTGCTCCGTTGCTTCTTAGTCATTCAGTCGTGTCTGACTCTTTGCAACTCCACGGACCATATCCCACCAGGCTCCTCTGTCCATGGGGATTCTCCAGGCAAGAATACTGGAGTGGGTTGCCATGCCCTTCTCCAGGGGATCTTCCCAACCCAGGGATAGAACCAGGGTCTCCTGCATGGAGACAGATCCCACTGAGCCGCCAGGGAAGTGTTCTGCTCTGTGACCTTGCTGCCTCCTCGTGCGCCTGGCTCTAAGCCAGTTACCCCCACTGAGAGGAGGCAGGAACCGAGCGAGTCTGTTCCTGCAGCCAGGGGCTCCTCATGGTAAGGGACACACAGCGGAGCATCCTCTGAGAGATGAGTGTGTTGATGCTGAAGGGGGCTGTGAGCCCAGCCCCACGAGACTCACTCCAGCCACACTGAGCATCGCTCTTTCCCGTGTCGGAACCTGCATTGCTTCCTTGCTGCCTGCTTCAGGGTCGGTGTCTCAGCCTGACTATGAGGGGCCCTCCGTGATCTGGGCCCGCTGCATCTGTTACTGAACTCAGTGTCCCACCGTCTTCCCTGCCCGCCCTCCATTGCACCGAGGGTTGACCTCGGTGTCACCTGAGTGGTCAAGTCCACTCTGTAGCCTCCTTGAGACCCCTGTCACCCCCGTTCAGGGTGACTTGTGCTGTCCCCTTGCCTGCAGCGCCCCCTCCTCTAAGTCCGTCCTTTCACACCCAGTGTCTTAGTCCTGCTTCTAGTTAGCAGTGTACAATTCTGTAGTTTGTTGTGTATTTTATCATACTTCTTCAGTAGCTTGCGATAAGCTGTTCTGATTTTCAGTGTTCTGTTATTTTGGAATGTGGCACATAGTATTTCACCTTTTTCGAGTGTTCTTGGCAGAATCTAGCAGCATGTTAGCTTCATAGTATAGGATCCATGAGAAGCTGTTTGATTTCCTGATTGTTTTTGTAGGTGGTGCAGCCAAAGAATTGAATCTCAAGAGTGATGACTTAAGGTGGAAGGGGCCTTCTAGAAAGATTGCGTTTGAACTCAAGGGATGAAATTTTTCTTGCAGAAAATTTCAGAGTGTCCGGGATACAGGGTTTGCATGGCTCCTGAGTGGATGAGCTTTAGTCCAGTTATGAATTCATAGCAGTTTCCTTCTCGTCTTGTCCTGGCTCACTTGCTCTCATTGTCCTGGGGCCACTGCAGCCTGGAGTTCCTTCTCTGTGATTCTTGTCCCCTTTTAGGAATGCTGTGTGAACTGTGGGCTTGGCACGGAACGACCTGCTTTATATGTTGTCAAGTCCACACAAGTACCCTATGGGGTACATGCTGCCATTTTATAAAAGAAAGAAAAAACCTTCAGAGAAAGGGGTGCAGCCTGCTCAGAAACACACAGTTAGTGAGGAAGGGGGACAGGTGTTCAAAACCTCTGTAGCCGCCTGTATCATCCTAAGAGTGAACACAGCATCTGTGGGGCATGGTACCGAAGTTGTTTTGGAAACAGTTGCTCCAAGGGGAACTGAGAGTTGATTCAGTTCAGTTCAGTCACTCAGTCATGGCTGACTCTTTGCGATCCCATGGACTGGAGCCTGCCAGGCCTTCCTGTCCATTGCCAGCTTCTGGAGTTTACTCAAACTCATGCCGTCGAGTCGGTGATGCCATCCAACCGTCTCATTGTCTGTCGTCCGCTTCTCCTCCCGCCTTCAGTCTTTCCCAGCATCAGAGTCTTTTCCAGTGAGTCAGTTCTTCCCATCAGGTAGCCAAAGTATTGGAGTTTAAGCTTTAGCATCAGTCCTTCCATGAATATTCAGGGCTGATCTCCTTTAGGATGAACTGGTTGGATCTTGCAGTCCAAGGGACTCGCAAGAGTCTTCTCCAACACCACAGTTCAAAAGCATCAATTCTTCAGTGCTCAACTTTCTTTATAGTCCAACTCTCACATCCATACATGACCACTGGAAAAACCATAGCTTTGACTAGACAGACCTTTGTTGTCAAAGTAATGTCTCTGCTTTTTAATATGCTATCTAGGTTGGTCATAACTTTCCTTCCAAGGAGCAAGTGTCTTTTAATTTCATGGCTGCAGTCACCATCTGCAGTGATTTTGGAGCCCCCAAAAATAAAGTCCAACACTGTTTCCACTGTTGCCCCATCTATTTGCCATGAAGTGACGGACCGGATACCATGATCTTAGTTTTCTGAATGTTGAGCTTTAAGCCAGCTTTTTCACTCTCCTCTTTCATTTTCATCAAGAGGCTTTTTAGTTCTTCACTTTCTGCCATAAGGGTGGTGTCATCTGCATACTTGAGGTTATTGATATTTCTCCTGGCAATCTTGATTCCAGCTTGTGCTTCATCCAGCCCAGCATTTCTGATGATGTACTCAGCATATAAGTTAAATAAGCAGGGTGACAATATACAGCCTTGACGTACTCCTTTCCCTATTTAGATCCAGTCTGTTGTTCCATGTCCAGTTCTAACTGTTGCTTCCTGACCTGCATACAGATTTCTCAAGAGGCAGGTCAGGTGGTCTGGTATTCCCATCTCTTTAAGAATTTTCCACAGTCTTGTGGTCCACACAATCAAAGGCTTTGGACTTTCTGGAACTCTCTTGCTTTTTTGATGATCCAATGGATGTTGGTAATTTGGTCTCTGGTTCCTCTACCTTTTCTAAATCCAGGTTGAACATCTGGAATTTCATGGTTTATTTACTACTGAAGGCTGGTTGGAGAATTTTGGGCATTACTTTACTAACGTGTGAGATGAGTGCAATTGTGCGATAGTTTGAGCATTCTTTGGCATTGCTTTTCTTTGGGATTGGAATAAAAACTGACCTTGTCCAGTCCCGTGGCCACTGCTGAGTTTTCCAAATTTGGTGGCATATTGAGTGCAGCCCTTTCACAGCATCATCTTTTAGGATTTGAAACAGCTCAACTGGAATTCCATCACCTCCACTAATTTTGTTCATAGTGATGCTTCCTAAGGCCCACTTGACTTCGCATTCCAGAATGTCTGGCTCTACACTGGCGATCACAACGTCGTGATTATCTGGGTCGTGAAGCTCTTTTTTGTACAGTTCTTCTGTGTATTCTTGCCACCTCTTCTTAATATCTTCTGCTTCTGTAAGGTCCCTACCATTTCTGCCCTTTATGGTGCCCATCTTTGCATTTCTTTTTCTGGAGAGTTGATTAGGGGGTCAATAATTCCATCTCTGCTCTTCTACAACATTGATTCACTTGTTTTTAGTGGTGCCGCGTCTTCGTTGCTGTGAGCAGGTTTTCTCTAGCGGCCGTGCTCGGGCTTCGGTAGCTGCGCACACAAGCTTAGCAGTTGCAACCGTGGGCTTGGTAGTTGTGCTTTGTGGGCTCTTGAGTGCGGGCTTAGTAGTTGTGGTGTGTGGTGTGTGGGGTCAGTTGCTCCGTAGCATGCGGGGTCTTCCCAGGCCAGAGGTCAAAACCGTGGCCCCTGCATTGGCAGGTGTTTTCTTAACCCCTGGACCACTAGGGAAATCCCCAGGAAACAGTAGCTAATAAAAGGTTAGCATGTTTCCATGGAAAGGTTGTGGAGAGCAAACTGGTTTCAAGCCCTTGCCATTCGATAGCTTTTCTGTAGTCTAGGATAAGTTACTTAACAAAACAGGGTATCTATTTCTTTTAAGTATCTTTAAAGAGGGTTAATGGGTTTTGTTGGTGGCTCAGATGGTAAAGAATCTGCCTGCAATGCAGGAGACCTGGGTTCTGTCCCTGTGTTGGGTAGATCCCCTGGAGAAAGGAGTAGCAACCCACTGCAGTATTCTTTTCTGGAGGATTCCATAGACAGAGGAACATGGTGGGCTACAGTCCATGGGGTCACAAAGAGTCGGTCGTGACTTTCACTTTCAAAGAGGATTGAGAAATAATGTCCTTTGCCTTTTTGTTCTGTGGGACTACTGTAACCAAACTCTTGGGTTTATGAATTGTCAAGTGCTACAAAAGAAGTTATTTCTGTTAACAGTGTAAAGTAACACACATGGTGATGCTAGTAATAATTATATGTTGATGATGCTATAATAACAATCATAATAAGAATGATTTAAAGTAGTAAAAAAAAAACAGTAATAGCTTTGCATCAGATGGCCACAAAGATTGAACTTCCCTTTGTTGGCAGTATTTCAAATATTTGTTGATTAAGTTATTTTGATAGATTTTCAGTTTATGCCCTTCTTGGCTCAAACAAGCAATTAAACTCTCCTCAGGAAATTGTGAAAGGTTACCCTTAGTTGTGCAGTCTATGCTCCTGAATTTTGGCTTCAGTTCACAATTCATGGCCAAATTAACATCTGAATCACTTGAGACCTATTCATAAAGAATGGGATTATGTACATAACTTGTAGTACTTAGCTATTAAGAAACTTGAGTTTCACAGTGTAGCCAGGAGAAAGAGAACATACTTCTGTACTTTGTACTCTGACTCACAGGCTGAAATGTGGCCATATAAGCCTGTGTTGATATGTAAGTGAGCATCCCATTTAGGCCGGAACTTACCAATTTAACGGAGGATGCCTCCAATTTAGCATTTGCTATTTGTAAAGGATCCCTAGGGCCTTCCAGGAAAATTTTTGTATAAATGAAAGATAATAGCAACATTTTAGTCATTTGCAAATCATCTCTTTTAAGTAAAATGCCTTATGGAAACCAATAAAGCCATATAATTCTTTCTAAAAATAAAATTCAAATACTCTTAGAGGGAATTCTTCAGAGCTAGAAAACATTTACTTTGTATTTTTGTATTGATTGCTGTTGCTTTTCTTTCTTGCTGTGATATAAGTAATGGAGACTTCCTGGTAAGTAAGCTGGTAAGTTGGAAGTGATTATTTTTGGATCAAAATATTGGGGGATGAATTTTTTTTAAAAATAGCTTTGTGTGTGTATATGCTGTCACTTCAGTTGCGTCCATCTCTGCGACCCCATGGACTGTAGCCCTCCAGGCTCCTCTGTCCATGGAATTCTCCAGGCAAGAATATTGGAGTGGGTTGTCATACCCTCCTCCAGGGAATCTCCGTAACCCAGGGATTAAACCAGTGTCTCCTAGGTCTCCTGCATTGCCGGCGAATTCTTTACTGCTGAGACACTGAGGAAGCCCTTTAATAACTCCATATGCAATTTATAGCAAATACAGTCCTTATGGAATTTTTTCACATAGTATGAACTTTAATATTAAGGACTTGGCAAATGTGTGATTTTTTTTTCATGAATTGTTTTGCTAATAAGACTCATTCTGCTTGACTAGATTTCTATATCATACATTTATTCATCATTGTTTAAAAATTTAATTACTCGTATTTTGGAAAGGACTCTTTAAAGGTAAATTCACATCAGAATGACCACACAGAGTGTGGTAGGTATGCTTCTGTTAGTCAAAACTCCTAGCAGTTTCACTTTTTTTAAATTAAAGACCTGATTAGTCATCTGGATAGAAATTTTAAGAAACTGCTTTTGCAATTATAGCTATCTTAGAAGCATTCCTTCCAGAGAAATTGAGCAAGAATGGCAATTAATTCCAGCTGTTGGAGTGAACTAGATGTAAATGTCTGAGTTCAGGCTCTAGTAACTTGCAGGGAAGCTCCTCAATCCTATGATTTAGCAGCCATCAAGCTTTGTAGACAGTTGTCCACTCATTTGACTGAATTCTTAAATGAAGCCTTTGATTTCTTCATTTTCTTTTTCCATGAGCTCAGTATCCCTGACACTACTGACCATCTCTGTGGAGGGCAAAGAGAAGAAGAAAGAAAGGGAGGCTTAATTTTTACAATTCTTATGATTTTTAAATTCTCTTCTTCTCTAGAAAGTTGCTTATGTGTGCTTTTAAAAAAATTAATATACCCTTTTTTTTTTTTTTTTAGAATAGTGTTAGGCCTACAGAAAAGTTGAGCATAAAATGCAGAGATTTCCTGTACACCCTTCTCCCCAGGCCCAGATTTTGCTGCAGTTAGTGAATGAAGTCATGATTAACTGAAGTCCACAGCTTACGTTAGACTTCACTCTGCATTGTACAGGTTTGTGGGTTTTGACAAATGCATGATAATGTATTCATGATTACTAAGGGCGTCTCTGGTGGCTCAGATGATAAAGTCTGCCTGCAATGCAGGAGACTGTGGGTCTATCCCTGGGTCAGGAAGATCTCCTGGAGGAGGGCATGGCAACCCAGGAGACTGGGGTTCTTTCTATTCCTGGGTCAGCAAGATCCCCTGGAGGAGGGCATAGTAACCCAGGAGACTGGGGTTCTTTCTATTCCTGGGTCAGGAAGATCCCCTGGAGGTGGGCATGGCAACCCAGGAGACTGGGGTTCTTTCTATCCCTGGGTCAGGAAGATCCCCTGGAGGTGGGCAGGGCAACCCACTCCAGTATCCTTGCCTGAAGAATCTCATGGACAGAGGAGCCTGGTGGGCGACAGTCCATGGGGTTGCAAACAGTCAGACACAGGATTATTGAATGGTTTTGCTGCCAAAAATCCCTTGGGCTCCATCTGTTTATCCCCTCACTACCTTACTCTCATCTAACCCTTGACAGCAACTGATCGTTCACCATCCCTGTAGTTTTGCCTTTTCCAGAATCATATAGTTGGAACCATATTGTATATAACCTTTTCAGATTGGCTTCTCTCCTTTATTAATATGCATTTAAGTTTCTTTCATGCTTTTTTAGGGCTTCATAGCTGATTTCTTTTTATCACTAAATGCTATTCCATTGTGTGGATATAACACAGTTATTCATTCACCTACTGAAGGATGTCTTGTGTGTGTGTATGTGTGTGTTAAGTCGCTTCAGTCGTGTCTGACTCTTCGCGACTCTGTGGACTGTAGCCTATCAGGGTCCCCTGTCATGGCAAGAATACTGGAGTGGGTTGCCATTTCCTCCTCCAGGGGATCTTCCCGACCCAGGGATCCAACCCATGTGTTGTGCCTCCTGCTTTGGCAGGTGGGTTCTTTACCACTAGCGCCACCTGGGAAGCCCTAGGACATCTCAGTTGCTTCCAGCTTTTGGTAACTTGAGTAAAGTTGCTCTAAACATTCTGTGCAGGATTTTGTGCAGACTCCTTTGGGCACTTTGTTTCTTTCTTTAAAATGTTATGAAAATACCTCAAAGAACATTTTGGCCAACCCAGTACCTAGAGAGCAAGTAGACACTGAATATGTAGATGAGAGTCAAGGTAAACACACCATTGTGTATGGGAGTGGAAGGCTGGGATGGGGGAAGATTGTTTAAAGCATGAGTCCGGCAAAGCTTACAAACGCCAGTCTGTCTCCTGCTAGTGGATAAGTGGACTTAGGGGAGAAGCTGGAAGGATGTTTTCCTGCTTGGTTACAGTTACAGGCCTAGCTAATTAAATTCCCATACACACTTTAAAACTGCATTTATAAATTTAATGTATTTGGTTCTTCTTAAGTGTTCAAGGACCTTGATCTAACAACCGGAACTTCTCCAAGTACTTGAACTTCTTGTAAACCTAACACACGTTTATTAAGTCCATCTTAAGAATTCCGGTGGTTGGGAGGATCTAGTAAAACCCTTTTACACCTTTCGATTTATTTATTTTTAAAATATTTACTTGTTTTTATTTGATTGATGGTTGGTTTACAATATTGGCCTGATTTCTGTTATATATCAACATGAAGTAACCATAGGTATACATATGTCCCCTCCCCCTTGAATCTCCCTCCCACCTCCCACCATTCCCACCCCTCTGGGTTATTACAGAGCCTCAGTTTGAGTTCCCTGAGTCATACAGCAAATTTCCATTGGCTATCTATTTACATATGTTACATACACATGTTACATGTCACATACATAGCACTCATGCTCTTCCCTCCACTCATCTCAGCCTCTCCCTCTCCTCCCCCACTCCTGGCCATAGGTCTGTTCTCTATGTCTGCGTCTCCAATGCTGCTCTGCGAACAGATTGATCAGTTTCATCCTTTTAGAGTCCATATATAAAAGATAGATAGATTCTACCTTTCAATTTAAAGTCACAGACTCAAATAAATTAAATGGAGATTACAAGTATCTGTTAACATATCAAAGTGTCTTAAACATAATACACATGTTATCAACTAAATATTGAACCTTGTCCACGCTGGAGTGGGCAGCCATTCCCTTCTGCAGGGGATCTTCCTGACCCAGAGACTGACCCAGGCCTCCTTCCTTGCAGGCACATTCTGCACCATATGAATCACCAGGGAAGCAAGTAATGATTACACAATGATTCCTAAACTTAACATCGGGGATTTTAATACCTAGGGTTAGATTTGATCATTACATCTCTATTGAAAACTAAAGATTCTTGGAGTTCTTGTCAACCGGAGTGACTTAGAGTTGCCATCCCAGGAAGAGTCAGGCTCCTTGTATAAAGTGAGGTCGGTCACTTACCAGCCAGAGGTCCGAGACCTGGTGGAGGGCGTGGGTGTCACAGCTCTTCTTCCCCAGGCACTGAAGGACACACTGCCCCATCTGTATAATCAGGATAACAGCTGGAGGAGCCAGGGCTCTATTCTTAAGTAATTCTTTGATCTTATTTGACCCTGCAGTCTTCCCAGTCAGAGGCACTTGAGTTCTCTCAGCTAATCTCTTTTCCTCCTTGTGGAACTGTATATTCTTTTCATATTTTTCTTGTCTAGTTAGGTCAGAACCCTTAAAGCTATTTTAATCTAGTGCTACTACTGAATTCTCTGTATCTCTCACACCTCTGTCTGTCTCAAGCCGGGACACTAGAATCTGGCTCTTGACAGCTGTGCTGAGTTTCCAGCCGTGTCTGACTGAGACACTTGTCTGCTCATTGAATGAGTCACTGAGGAAACGGTGATCGTAAATCATACTTAGTAAGGAAAGATGAAGTAGTAGCGTTCTGGCGTTCAGATATTTGAAGTCTTGCGTAGCATTTATAGTATATGGAAATATATTGTTCTAAAAGTGCCAGGGTGATTTTCAAACCCAACTAAAGGCTTTTCGCAAAAGATTTATTGTGAAGGACAGTTTTGAGATGAGGTTATTGGGGTGGACTTGCTTCTTTCTCTTACCTTCTACGTCTAGTCCACTGATAAATCCTGTTGGTTCCACGGGATCACCAGCTCCTCAGCGAGGGATCACCAGCTTCTCAGCGCCTCCCGGCCGTTATACCTCACTTGGGCTCTGTTGTTAGATTGCCTCCTAATGCATTTTTCCCGCCTGTTTGTTTCTTGCTCCGCAGTAAGCCCACTCCTGCCCATAGTCTGTCTTCCTCACAGCAGCTGGCTTGATCGTAAACCATAAATTAGATGAGTGACCTACTACCGATCATCCCTGCAGTGGCTTTATTTACTTACTTTTATTTTTGATCAGCGGGTAATTGCTTTACAATGTTGTGTTGGTTTCTGTCGCACAACACTGTGAATCAGCCGTAAATATATATCTGTTCCCTCCCTCCTGAGCCTCCTTCCCAGCGTCCCTCATCCCACTCCTCGAGGTTACCTTCAGTCTTTAATCATATTACGAATAGACTGACATCCAGATCCTTTCCCCGTATGTCCCAGATCCTGGCTTCTTTGTGACCTCACGTCTAGTCAGTATCCTTAGCCAGACTGGGCTCCCTGTTCCTTATTCCTTTACTTGAGGTTCCGCCTCAACACCTTTGAACTTGAGTGTGCCTCTTCCTGCGACCTTGTGTTCTGTAATATTAGCGTTTACTGAGCACTCTCTGCTCTGTAAAATTTATAGTAATTTTGATGCCCCTCACATCAAGAATTACCTCCTTAGAGACGTGTTTGGGGAGTGCGTCTGACCATCTGATCACTGCTTTCTGATTTAAACTCCCTCTCTGTCCCCCCTCACCTCCCCTACGTTGTACCCTCGTCACCACCTCTCTGTGGTTTCTTGTGGATTAATTTTTATTCATAGTCCTCACGAGCAGTTGGCATTGTCTTGGCTGTTTATTCATTTATTGTTCCAAGTTCATTGCTGTACCCTCAGCACCTAAAATAGTTCCTGGCACCGGTAATGATTCACTTGTAACATAATACACTGCATGAATGAATGGTTTTATCCTTAGGATAAAAGCCTAATAGGGCTTCCCTGGTAGCTCAGTGGTGAAGGATCCACCTGCCAAACCAGGAGACATGGGTTCGATCCCTGATTGGAGAAGATCCCACATGCCATGGAATAATGGAACCTACGCAAAAAAAAAAAAAAAAAAACAAAAGAATGAAAACCTAATGACAGCAAGGACTATGCCTGTCTCAGTATAGCTGCATCCGCAGGACTCGACACACACAAGCAAGCACTTGATGAATATTTATCGAGTGAATGATGGACTGATTTGAGTTCAGATCTCTGTGAGGCATTTCCATTCCTGGTCTTAGATGCCCTTGACCATGTCCTACTCACTGACTCACTTTCCTTTTTACCTCCCTTGCTGCTTGCACCCCTTCCCAGTGATGAAGCAGCTGAAGGGAGTCTTTTGTAAGTTACATTTAAAAGACTCTAATTGAAACACTTGTCGGTGGACCCTTAGCTGATTTCATTTTCCTCTTGTACTGCTTGATAGCATCTCAAACCAAAAGTAAAATTAGTGGTGTAAGCACAAAGCTGAGAACAAAACAGAATACTTGAAATTATTTGAGGACTTAGAATTGCTAAAGTAACTTACGGTCTTCCACACGGAGTGTATATTAGACATTGACATTTATAGTTTTTTAAAGCCACTTTTCATACAGAGTACTTTATAGTAAAATACTTAGTATTTTACAAAAAGATAGCAGTGCTTAAAATATATGCCTGAAATCCCTTAAATAAGTTTGAATTTCTAAAATAGCATCTCAGACTGGGGAAAAAAATGTGTTGCTAAGTACTGACGTATCATTGAGGATAGAATAAGCTCTTACATTTTAATAGTGTCACACAATTCACGGAGCACTCTCCTCTGCTTTATCTTAAGCAGATGTGGGCCTGGGATCGCGTCTGATAAAAATGCTTGCCTTCAGAATGGAGATCACGAAGAGAAGCTTACGTAGAAGGCTCTGAGGAGGTTCTTTTGGAGGGAGGTCCTCAGAGTGGTGGGTGGCTATGCCTAGGATGGTCCATGGAGATGAGAAGGGTCCTGTGGGTTAGGGCCTGGGGAACTTCCTGGAGCTGTCAGTGGCACCTGCAGAGTCTCTTCTCATGCGTGTAGCCCTCTGCTTCCCACACCTCCTGTCCTCACCTTGTCATCCACCATGCCAGTGCTCAGCTCTTTCTTAAAAAATGGCTTTGGTTCATTTTTGTTGCCCGTGGCTGCCCTGGGTCTTTGTCGCCGCGTGCAGGCCTTCTCTTGTTGCGGCAAGCGGGGCTTCCTCTCTGGCTGAGCTCTGTGGGCCTCTCATTATTGCGGAGCATGGGCTCTAGAGCGTGGGCTTCGGTAGCTGTGGCACACGGGTTCAGGTGGTCTCGCCATGAGAGATCTTCCTGGACCAGAAATTGAACCGGCGTTCCCTGTATTTCAAGGTGGACTCTTAACCACTGGACCAGCAGGGCAGCTCAGCGCTTAGCTCTTGACACTTCCTGAGCACTGAGATCATGGGACTCACGATCACCAGGCCTGTTTATGACTTCGCCTCCACCACGTCACCATTTTACAGCCTTTTTCCATTTCAGAGCTCATTCATGTTCTATAAAGATGGGATTACCTCCAAAGCTTAGTTGACTGATAATGGAAACCGACTGATGTCTAAAATTTGTGAAACCCTTAGTCAGAGAGCAATGATAAGAGCACCGTGTCAGGGCTCTGAGGCTGTGGTTTGCCAGTGTTCCATGCACGAGGATCCCTTGGGAAACGGGAGGCTGGTTCCAGACAGATCCCATGGCACACCCAGCTGTGCCGAGTCAGAGCCTTTGTGGCTCCCGTGCAGGGATCTTGGTGGTAAAGTTCTGATGTTTGAAACCACTGTTCTGGGGACAGAACAAGAATTTTAAGGCAGAGTCTCTGCCTTCAAGATACTAGTCAGAAAATGAAAGTCAACACGAATGACATAGTGCCATGGAGTTGGATTTCTTTATTTGATTGATGTGTTTGGAGGGGAGTCTAGATATGGCAGCATTGGTTTGAGTGCCCTTGATTTATTCCTGGGGTAGAGAGTTTGGGTAGAAATGTACCAGGTGGGCTGACGGGTGTAGCATGGTTTATTTTAGCATGCCACTCATTAGTTTGGCTTCCAAGCATATATAGGGTAAAGTGGACTTTTAAGTACCACCCCCCACCCCACCTGCCCTTCTCTCCCTAAGCTGGTAAGATTTTTCAGGAATGACTTAAAAATAGACCCAGTCATTTGGTTAACTTTGTTTTTGTTGTGAAGATAAATTCCCTCCCCACATGTTTTATAAATTTAAGTTGCATCTCTTCAAATACCTTAGAATGTGAACTTTGGATATTGTTTTATAGTTCCCATGATCTTAGTGGTGATTTAAAACTGTGTGGCATCTATATTATCTAATTGCTTTATTATGAACTGTTCACACCATGACTAAGAGACCTCTTCCTTTTACTGGTGATGAAATCAGTTATTAGCTATTGGTGTTTGTCATATGGTCAAAAAGCTCAGTGGCTTTCTAAAGCTTTACTGTAAAAGCTTTTATAAGTAAATGATCTGAAAATAAGATGGAGTCAATTAGAGGTTGTGTTACTACTTTGTATCTTTCACATTACATATATAATTAGTATATCTTCCGAGAAAAGACTTTGAAAAGGATATTAATCAATGATGCCAGTAGGGATTCTCTGAGCAAAACCTTGATTATCACATAGATTTAGTTTGTTAAAATAATAGTACTATATCTGGATGTATATTGACTTGTTTGAAAATAAAGCATAGAGACTGAGGCAGAGGGAGCGGTCAGGTAAAGTAGGACCTTGTATATAAAAGGCTATGATTTTATTATGAGTACAATGGGAAGCCATTGGGGTAACTGGCAAGGAATTGAAGGATTTGTTTGTTTACAGGGAAATGATATAACCTGATTTAAGTTTTAAGAGACTTCTTTATATTTACAGTAGACCAGAAAGAAAGAAGTTGGTAGTTTAAATTAGGGTAATAGTCTGGAGAAGGAGAAAAGTGAATGGAGTCTGGATATATTTTGCTGATGCTACTACTGCTGGAACAGAGTGAACTAGAAATCAAGGTTTAGCATTCACTGAAATGTGATATGCTGTAAGAATAATGGGTTTGGAGACAGACCTGGAGGAAATCAAGCATTCATGAGTCATCCAATTTGACATATGTTTTTTGGCAGCTGGATGGATAAGACTGGTGCTCAAGGAGACACTCGGGCCTCAGGGGAAAACTAGAGATTTATTAGTGAATTAGATGGTTTTAAAGCCACAGAAATTGATAAATCACCTACTGAGTGAATGTAGGCAGAGATGAAGAGTCAGGACAGAGTTCAGCGTTTAGAGGTCAGTCAGAAAAGCAGAGGTGACCGAAGGGAGGGAAAAAGGCAAGCAGGAGAATAGAGACATTGAAAGAGAGCGCATTCAAATTTGTAGCTTTTTGTTTTGTTTTGTTTTTTTACAAGACAGAAATTGAGTAAAAGTAATGAAAAGATGGATGCCAGACTGGGTTGCGGGTCAAACAGGAGATGATCAGAGGAATGAGCAAGGATTGGCCTCTCTGAGCAGGAACTAGAAATGGTTGTCAAGGGTGGCAGGTGTGGGCTGAAGAGCTTGTCAAGGAAATACTTTTGTTTAAGATGACACTAGGGTGTGTTTGGTATGACTAGTGCGTTCTGTAGGCAAAACTCTGTTAGCCTTTACCCTGCTTCGTTTTGTGCTCCAAGGCCCAATTTGCTTGTTGACTTCCTAGTTTTGCATTCCAGTCCTCTATAAGGAAAAAAGCATCTTTTTGGGGTGTTAGTTCTAGAAGGTCTTATAGGTCTTCATAGAACTGTTCAACTTCTTTAGCATTGCTGGTTGGGACATAGATTTCAATTACTGTAATATTGAATGCTAACATAGTTTTGCCAAGAGAACACACTGGTCATAACAAACACCCTCTTCCAACAACACAAGAGAAGACTCTACACATGGACATCACCAGATGGTCAACACCGAAATCAGATTGATTATATTATTTGCAGCTGGAGATGGAGAAGCTCTATACAGTCAGCAGAAACAAGACCAGGAGCTGACTGTGGCTCAGATCATGAACTCCTTATTGCCAAATTCAGACTTAAATTGAAGAAAGTAGGGAAAACCCCTAGATCATTCAGGTATGACCTAAATTAAATCCCTTTCAGTTATATAGTGAAAATGACAAATAGATTCAAGGGATTAGATCTGATAGACTGAGTGCCTGAAGAACTATGGACGGAGGTTTGTGACATTGTACAGGAGCAGTGATCAAGACCATCTGCAAGAAAAAGAAATGCAAAAAGGCAAAATGGTTGTCTGAGGAAGCCTTACAAATAGCTAAGAAAAGAAGAGAAGCTAAAGGCAAAGGAGAAGAAAGATACACCCATCTGAATGCAGATTTCCAAAGATTTATAAGGAGAGGGAAGTAAGCCTTCTTCAGGGATCAATGCAAAGAAATAGAGGAAAACAATAGAATGGGAAAATCTAGGGATCTCTTCAAGAAAATTAGAGATACCAAGGGAACATTTCATGCAAATATGGGCACAATCAAGTACAGAAATGGTATGGACCTAACAGAAGCAGAAGATATTAAGAAGAGGTGATAAGAATACACAGAAGAATTATCCAAAAAAGATCTTCATGACCCAGATAACCACGATGGTGTGATCACTCACCTAGAGCCAGACATCCTGAAATGTGAAGTCAAGTGGGCCTTAGAAAGAAAGCAGCATCACTACGAACAAAGCTAGGGGAGGTGATGGAATTCCAGTGGAGCTATTTCAAATCCTAAAAGATGATGCTGTGAAAGGGCTGCACTCAATATGCCAGCAAATTTGGAACACTCAGCAGTGGCCACAGGACTGGAAAAGGTCAGTCTTGATTCCAATCCCAAAGAAAGGCAATGCCAAAGAATGCTCAAACTACCGCACAATTGCACTCATCTCACACATTAGCAAAGAAATGCTTAAAATTCTCTAAGCTAGGCTTTAACAGTACATGAACCATGAACTTCCAGGTGTTCAAGCTGGATTTAGAAAAGGTAGAGGAACCAGAGATCAAATTGTTAGCATCCATTGGATCATCGAAAAAAGGGAGTTCCAGAAAGTCATCATCTACTTCTGCTTTATTGACTATGCCAAAGCCTTTGTCTGTGTGGATCACAACGAACTGTGGAAAATTCTTAAAGAGTTGGGAATACCAGATCGCTTTACCTGCCTTCTGAGAAATCTGTATGGAGATCAAGAAGCAACATAGCTGGACATGGAACAACAGACTAGTTCCACATCTGTAAAAGAGTATGTGAAGACTGTGTATTGTCACCCTGCTTATTTAACTTATGTGCAGAGTACATCATGTGAAATGCCGGGCTGGATGAAGCACAAGCTGAAATCAAGATTGTCGGGAGAAATATCAGTAACCTCAAATATGCAGATGACACTGCTTTTATGGCAGAAAGCAAAGAAGAACTAAAGAAGCTCTTGATGAAAGTGATAGAGTGAAAAAAGTGAAGTCGCTCAGTCGTGTCCAACTCTTTGCGACCCCATGGACACCAGGTTCCTCCGTCCATGGGATTTTCCAGGCAAGAGTACTGGAGTGGGTTGCTGTTTCCTTCTCCAGGGAACTTCCTGACCCAGGGATCAAACCCAGGTCTCCCACATTGTAGACAGACGCTTTCCATCTGAGCCACCACTTGATCTTAGCCAAAAGGCCAAGAAGTGACAGAGGAGAGTGAAAAAGTTGGCTTAAAACTTAACATTCAGAAAACTAAGATCATGGCATCTGGTCCCATCACTTCATGGCAAATAAATGTGGAAACAGTGGAAACAGTGAGACTTAATCACTGCAGATGGTGACTGCAGCCATGAAATTGAAAGACACTTGTTCCTTAGAAGAAAAATTATGACCAACCTAGACAGCATATTAAAAAGCAGATACATTACTTTGCCAACAAAGGTCTGTCTAGTCAAAGCTGTGGTTTTTCCAGTAGTCATGTATGGATGTGAGAGTTGGACCAAAAACAAAGCTGAGCACTGAAGAATTGATGCTTTTGAACTGTAGTCGGAGAAGACCCTTGAGAGTCCTTTGGACTGCAAGGAGATCAAATCAGTGAATCCTCAAGGAAATCAGTCCTGAATATTCATTGAGAGCACTGATGTTGAAGCTGAAACTCCAATACTTTGGCCACCTGATATGAAGAACTGACTCATTGGAAAAGACCCTGATGCTGGGAAAGATTGAAGGTGGAAGGAGACGGGGATGACAGAGGATGAGATGGTTGGATGGCATCACCGACTCAGTGGACATGAGTTTGAGTAAGCTCTGGGAGTTGGTGATGGACAGGGAAGCCTGACGTGCTGCAGTCCATGGGGTCGCAAAGAGATTGAACTGAACTAAAGGGCGTGTTGGATGGGAGTGATCCAGTAGAAGAAGTATGAGTCGTCGGAGAGAACGGCCCACTGTCAGTGCTCGCTTCCCTTATCTCCTCCTCCTGCCTCTTTCCCACCTCCACTGTGTGAGTGTGTTTGTATAATGTTTCTCCAGCTACGAGTAGCAAGTAGTGTTCATCTCTTTTCGATTATAGACTCTTGAAATCTGATGTAAGCATTCAGTCTTCCTTCATCAGGAAAATATAAAACCATAAACATTAGCACACATTTCAGGGGTTACTTGAATGCCAGGTGCTTTCCTGTCTTCCCCACAGTAAGACTTGGTTCTTTACCATCTGAGCCTTGAGGGAAGCCCAAGACTCAGTTCTTCAGTTTAATGAAATGATGGGGCCATTTTCCCTCAGTCTTATGGACTTCAGAGCAATGGTTATTTCCGGGCACTGTGATCAACCATGAGGTTTATGTGAGAGAACGTCTATATGCCATGGGGAGTTTTTTTTTAGATGTGCTGTACTAATACAAGGGCTTCCCAGGTGACACTAGTGGTAAAAAAAATCCACTTGCCAATTTAGGAGATGCAAGAGATGTGAGTTTGATCTTTGAGTCTGGACGATCCCCTGGAGTAGAAATGGCAATCTGCTCCAATAGTTTTGCTTGGGAAATTCCATGTGCAGAGGAGCCTGGTGGGCTACAGTCCATTGCACTGCAAAGAGTCAGACACAATTGAGTGAGCACATACTCATGCAAAAATATTTTTAGTGATATTTACAAATGAAATACAATTCTAGACAATAGAATGATAGGCTTTGTATGTCAGAACATGGTGTCAGAGTCATTCAGATAACACAGAAGGAGGGAGTGATGTACCTGCTGCCACTGTCCCATCAAAGATTCTGTCTGTCTGTTGCTCCCTGGTTTTATAGTCAAAGGCTGGGTGTGTTTTTTCTTTTCTGCATAGAAGAGAAAGGCATGCTGGCCCAGAGGAGCATGGCCCGAGTGTTGGAGATGGACTTATGAGCCCATAGAGCCTGTCCTTCTTTGACTTTTGCAGCTAGACTTTTGCCTTTTTGTTCTGTTTGCCCCAGTCGGAGCAATTAGGCAGAGGTTCGTGTGGATACCATCTCTTTTCCAAAGATGTGCCTCGGTTTTGTAGGATGAACTGTCGATTTCCAGAGTCTCAAAACATCAGTGTCAGAAAGCATATTGAACCTCTTTTATTGTAATGATTTTCAAACCTAGATTGGTTGCACGCTAAAATTGTGGTGGGGAGGAGAAAGCAGGTGTTGTTTGGAAAAACATGTATAGATGCCTCTTTTCATGATACGAATGACAGAAGAGACACTGATCAGAATTCCCTTGGCTGTGGCAGACAAGCTGGCAGTCAAGTGAGAAAGTTTGGCAGAAAGTTTGGATGAAAACATGTTGAAATCTGGTCCCACCCATTCATTTAAGAAGTAAGCAAATGAATCAAGTCCCAAAGGTGAACTGACTTACCCCTGGATTCCATAGCTAATAGTGTAAACTGGAGACTCCAGCAAGAGTACTGGAGTTGGTTCTATAGCTGGTTCTCCAGAGTTCTCTGTTTTTCCCCTACTGTGCTTATGCCCCTGTGTGTGTGTGTGTGTATGTGTGTGTGTGTGTGTGTGTGTGCATATGCTCAGTTGTGTCCGACTCTTTGCAGCCCCAGGGACTATAGATTATAGCCCCCAGGCTCCTCTGTCCGTGGGATTATTCCAGGCAAGAAAACTAGAATGGGGTGCCATTTCCTACTCTAAACCAGGGATCAAATCTGCGTCTCTGGGTATCTCCTGAATTGGCAGGCAGATTTTTTACCACTAGTGCTACCTGGGAAGCCTCCCTACAAAAAGTTCATTAGCCATAATGAACTTGCTGCTCCACTGTGCTGAAATTCACAGCAAGCTTGCTTTTCAGTAACAAAGGTTGTAAGTGGAGAATCCCGTTTGCTTATTTCCTCCCACCCCATCTATTCTTTACCTTAGAACACAGTACTTTAATGGTCTCTACTTAGCACAGAGTATCTCAAGATTCAGACCAGGATGGGGAAAAAAAAAATGAATGGCTTATTTGTGCCTCAGGAGTCTTAGAAAGGTTTTGTAGAAACCCTACAAATTCCACTTAAGAAACAAATACTTGTATTTTCTGGTCATCTTACAGATTTCTTCCACATAGCGTCACTGGATTCTGTGCTTACGTTAACTTATCTAGCATAAACCGTTGGTTTTACTGAAATGTAATTGTTACAGACAAGACAGTTTTATGCAGTTTTCATTCAGAATAAAAATGAAATGTGTGCCCGGATGCTTATGAATAGTGAATTTTTTCCCCTTTTAAAATTGTTTCCTAGTATTATGGTGATTCTTGGTCCATCCTTTCTGAACCGACACGTAGGTTTGCCTGCTGGGACATTCAGTTCAGTGCAGCCAAAACTTATACCCACTTAGACATCTGTAAAGATACAGGAAGAACAAAGAGTGAGAGTTAAGCTGTCTGTCATTTATACTTCGGGATAGATGGATGAGAGGCTGGAAATAACTTGTTTCAGAGAACAGGCTACATCTGTTTTCCTGCTAAGAAGGACTGCCTGTCTTATTACCTTGTCACTGTCACCAGAAGCTGTCAGCCTTTCAAGCTAAGATGTTCTTTTCTCCTGTTTTTTTCTAGCCCCGCAACCTCTATCTTTGTTTCAATGCCCTGTTTCATTTTAAAGGAGTGAAAGAGATATTGAGTGTAGTTCCCCACTGGGGAGACTGGCAGAGTGATTTTCAAGAATAAGGGGATGATTGGAACTCCAGTCTTACTTATCAATGGAATTGTAAAGTTGAGAAAGTTTCAGTCAATTCAGTTCAGTCGCTCAGTCGTGTCCGACTCTTTGCAACCCCATGGACTGCAAAGCAGCATGCCAGGCCTCCCTGTTTATCGCCAACTCCCAGAGTTTTCTCAAACTCATGTCCATCAAGTTGGTGATGCCATCCAGCCATCTCATCCTCTGTCATCCCCTTCTTCTCCCACCTTCAATCTTTCCCAGCATCAGGGTCTTTTCTAATGAGTCAGTTCTTCACATCAAGTGGCCAAAGTATTGGAGTTTCAGCTTTAGCATCATTCCTTCCAATGAATATTCAGCACTGATTCCCTTTAGGATGGACTGGTTTGATCTCCTTACAGTTCAAGGGGCTCTCAAGAGTCTTCTCCAACACCACAGTTCAAAAGCATCAATTCTTCAGCACTCAGCTTTCTTTATAGTCCAACTCTTACCTCCATACATGGCTACTGGAAAAACCATAGCCGTGACTAGATGGACTTTTGTTGTCAAAGTAATGTCTCTGCTTTTGAATATGCTATCTATGTTGGTCATAACTTATCTTTTAATTTCATGGCTGCAGTGATTTTGGAGCCCCAGACAGTAAAGTCTGTCATGGTTTCCATTGTTTCCCCATCTATTTTCCATGAAGTGATGGGACCAGATGCTGTGATCCTAGTTTTCCTAATGTTGAGTTTTAAGCCAACTTTTTCACTCTCCTCTTTCACTTTCATCAAGAGGCTCTTTAGTTCTTCACTTTCTACCATAAGGGTGGTGTCATCTGCATATCTGAGGTTATTGATATTTCTCCCGGCAGTCTTGATTCCAGTTTGTGCTTCACCCAGCCTAGCATTTCTCATGATGTACTCTGCATATACGTTAAATAAGCAGGGTGACAATATACAGCCTTGACATACTCCTTTTCCTATTTGGAACCAGTCTGTTGTTCCACGTCCAGTTCTAACTGTTGCTTCCTGACCTGCATTCAGGTTTCTCAAGAGGCAGGTCAGGTGGTCTGGTATTCCCATCTCTTTCAGAATTTTCGACAGTTTGCATGGACACTTAATACTGGAGGAATTAGGAGGAATAGGCCTGTGAAAGTGTAGTCAGCTTGGGATGTTAGGAGAGGTGAGTTCAAAATCTGCTTTCAGTAAACCTTAATTTTGGCCAAGGGATTTGACTTCCCAGGATCTCAAGTTGTAATCTATAAAATGAGGAGTTTGGTCTCAGTCATGTGAAAGCTCCCTTTCAGCTCACGTGGTATTCTTCTTGAACAGATGGTGGAAAGAACATTGGTCTTAAAGCTAGGAGGCAAGGGTTACAAATTCCTGAACTGGGTTTCAGTCTCTCCTTGAAAATGAAGGATGAAGCCAGATTATCTTCTTGGAACTTCTAGTTAGGGCATTCTTTATTTTCTCTGTTCTCTACTTTCTCTGTGTTCTGTAATTATAGAATAGTTATGTTTAGTTGCACAGATTTTGAAAGAGATGGTAGGAATGATAACTGTGTTTCATCCTGGCCTCCAGATTGCGTGGTTCAGGTGACCCTACCCCTGTCTGAGGTATGAATGTATTTCATCCTGACCTCCAGATCGCGTGTTCAGGTGACCCTACCCCTGTCTGAGGTCAACAGATGATGATGAGACAGTCTCAGTGCCATCCGAGTCCTTCCTTTTTCTCCTTGGTGAGCATCACACTGTAACAAACCACATATTCTGAATGTTTCTTTTTTCTCTCTGTGGCCTCTCCCCACCAGAATACAGGCTTCATGCAAGCAGGGAGTTTGCTCGCTCTGTCTTTCTCTCACTGCTAGGTCTCCAGTGCCTCTCATGCAGCAGGCACTCAATAAACATTCACTGAGTAAATGAATGAATTCATGAGACATTTTAAAAGCAAGTATCGCATGATATGTATATGTGCCCTTTAAAACCACATTTTCCATAGTTTAAGGGATTTAAACGATAGAAATCACTTCAAGTAAATCTGGTTAAACATTTCTTGGCATCACTGTTTTTACCCCACTTGTTCTAAAGGCTTTGTTATACTCTTCATCTTTTGTAATCATTAACTGGAAACATTGTTTTCTAGGCGAAATTTCCGTCAGAAAATGGAGTAAGCTCCTTATCTGAATTCTTCTTGCAATCCATTTTTCATCACAAATGAAGTGGTAATTTAAAACTAGCAGGAAATAATATGTCCAATTTCAAATGTACAGTATGTAGGCAAGTGGAAATTGTTTTTGCTAGCTTTCTTTCCTGGTGCCACTCATTTGAATATGTTCCCAATGAACCTTCTTGTTAGGTTTGTTGTGGTAAATTATATTATTTATGTGACAAGTAACAGGTACCACTGAGTGCTAACCTTTTATTAGACATGTACATTTTCATTTCAGTTAATGTAATACCTGTCTGACATTTTCAGAGAAAATGAAATGAGAATTGTTTCCCCCCTTGGTGACAGTATTATGTCACTGAGCTAGGATGACAGTTAGCAATCTAGTTTCTATCCATTAACATGTTTTGTCAAACGGTCACTAGAAGAGTACATTAGGTCATTAGTTTTATGTGAAAAGGCATCCTCTTTTTAGATGACAGTCCACTCTCTGAATCTTCTAGAAATTCAGGTCCTGCTTCACCCTCCCCTCTTTTTTGTATGCAATCATATAGAAAAGCCAGGGAGACCCAAACCTTTGTCTCTAACCTTGTCTCCATTTCTTTTCTTCATATATTTTCTTTTTCTACCAAAATAAACTACCAAACATTTCCCCATTTAGGACTCTTGTTCTTTGAAAGAAAGTGAGTGTTAGTCACTCAGTCATGGCTGACTCTTGGTGATCCCATAGACTGTAGCCTGCCTGACTCCTCTGTCCATGGAATTCTCCAGGCAAGAATACTGGAGCGGGTAGCCATTCCCTTCTCCAGGGAATCTTCCCCACCTAGGAATTGAACCTGGGTCTCCTACATTGCAGGTAGACTCTTTATAATCTGAGTCACCAAGGAAGCCCCTCTTATTCTTTCCCAACACTCAATTTCCTCGAGGTTAGAATGTCCCATCTTCCTATAGCACGCCCACGGTCTCCTCTAGAGAAGCTCCGATGCCTGTCTTAGGAGACGCCACACTTTGCTCCCTTGGGAGTTACCTCTCCTTCCTCTTCTTTGTGTTAGTATTTCTGTTGTCCAGTTACTACTCTCCCATGGCACTAACACAGATCTCTGGTAGTTTATTGTGTGTTGCTTCTTGTCCACTTGAGCGTGGATGTTTTACGTAAAGTGAGGGTCTAGATAGCATTCTTCTTGGAGAGACCCACAGTCTGTGCTGTTGCTGAACACTCTGTAGGATGTTCCAGGACTGTGGGCAAGAGACCATCTCAGTGTGCTGAAAGCAGCTTTCCTGCCCCTTTCCATCAAACTCTGCAGTACCTCCAGAGTTAAAAGGGGACACAAAAGTCTACCTGTTTATTGAGGCAGCAGGAAAAGAGGAAAAAGATACAAACACATCAGTTGCCCGGTCTCCCACACCAGAGGAGGTTAGGCCTGTGATCTGGGCAGAGGATAGGTGTGGCCAGCTTTAGTGTGATCAGTCATTACCTGGTTGTAGGCCCATTGTTGACATGGCTTTTATGAGGTGATTCATTGGGAAAGACATGAGCATCGTGTAAGTAACCAAAATGGTACCCGGGAGTCTCACACTGGGGCCTTACTCCTGTGTGCAGTCATTTCCTGCAGTTTCCATCTCTCCCTTCCCCTTACTCTTTGTCAGTCGCAGTTTCTTTTCTGGCTGGTCTGTTTCATCAAACCTGTTATGTATGAATGGCGGAAGGGCAAACAGAACCTCGTCTCTCATTACCGTCTTTCCTTCTACGGCTCCATCAAAGACTTTGGGGGACGGGCTGGAGGAGGGGCTGGCGACATGATACTTCTTTTTTCATTTAGTTGCTTTATCTTAGAGAAGCAGAGCTAGTAACTGTACTTATCAAGACGTTTCTCTAGGCGGAGCCTACGGAGCCATGGGAGTTGGTTTTATACGCATGTTTAATCCATCACTAACCCACACAGCGTATGACATCCAGGATTAGAGAGTCGCAAATAAATCACAAGCCTTCAGTAAATGTTAGTTGAATGAATAAATAAGTAGTTTGTTAAAGAGATGCCCACCTAACGAGAGAGCAGAGAGCAAAGAATTTTGATTTTTTTCATTAACTTTTTTATTTAATAAAAAATTAAGATTTATTTTTATTACTATAAAATGCTAGCTCTAGATTAAAAAAAACATTAAACAATAATAAATGTAAGAGAAAAGTAAACCACCGTTCCACCCACGCTTCTGCTGAGCCCAGTGTCAGTCGGTGCAGTGTTCATAGATTCTGGAGTGCTGCTGCTGTTGCGTAGTTGCTAAGCTGTGTCTGACTCTTTGTGACCCGGTGGACTATAGCCCACTAGGCTCCTCTGTGAGATTTCCCCAGCCAGAATACTGGAGTGGGTTCCTATTTCCTTCTCCAGGGGATCTTCCTGACCCAGGGATCAAACCTGTGTCTCCTGCATTTGCAGGAAGATTCTTTACCACTGAGCCCCCAGGAAAACCCTCCTGTACTATACCCACCTGTTCCACTCCCTTTTGAATACAGACCGCTTTGAACCTGCCGCTTTTTCCCCCACTGAGTATATCTTAGGCATTTCAGTATTACTGCTTATAGTCACTTACTGCATTCTTTTTAATGGCTGTGCAATTTTTGTCATATGAATGTGCCATATTTTATTCAACCAAAACACAGTGGGTGGGTAATTAGTTGCTCAGTCGTGTCCGATTCTTTGAGACCCCTTGGACTGTAGCTCACTAGGCTCCTCTGCCCATGGAATTCTCTAGGTAAGATACTGGAGTGGGTTGCCATCTACTTCTCCAGGGGATCTTCCCAACCCAAGGATCGAACCTGGGTCTCCCACACTGCAGGCACATTCATCTGAGCCACTTACTATTTATTAAGAACATTGAAGAGAACATTCTTGGCAATGTATCTTGCTTATCTTGGGTCTTTATCTGTATATTCCTTGAAGAAATGCTGGCTCAGGGGCTATGAGAAGTATTTTCAATTTTGATAAATTTTGACCAGTCTCCCTTCCTACCCCAGTAATATGTGGTTTCAAAGTGTATGAGTGTGTTTATTTCCTTACAACCTTGTCAGTAAGAAATATTATTTGCATTAATTATTAATGATTTGAGTTTCTTGCTTTAGGTTTCCTCTCTAATAAGTGCCTTGCCCCTCATTTATTTCTTTTGTTTCTGCATCGGGGGTAAAGGCTATCAGGCCCATGAGCTTTACCTGTCACTCTCTGACTTTAAACTCTGCAGGTTTATAGGTAGAAGCCTTAGCACTGTGGTTTGGGAATCAGAGATCTGGCTCTTGGCCCAGCTTGGCGCTCGACTCATTCTTGCTACCTTGAATAAGTCCATTTTGTTTGTTTACTTCTCATTTCTCTTATGAGGTAAATATCAGATGTTTAATGCCTACCTGATTTTTTTCCTCTTTAATCAGTCTCCGAGAATGAATTGGAGAAAAGGGGCTAGAGAGGTGAAGTCATATACCAAATGATATGGCTTTTGACAGTCTCTCTGGGCCAAGGTATTCTATCTGAAAAAGTGTAAGTGTTGGACTAAATACCCTCTGAGATCTGTATAGATCTTTCAGCCAATGAATCTATATATGAAATGATGTGAAAAAGAAGTCCTGTGCTGGTAACCGTAAGGGTGTTACCTGTTCCACCTCGTGTGTTTCATTGGCACTTTGAGCTGCGCCATTTGAAATGGTTATAATTTCATTTCCGTCTATTCTTCTTTGGTAGGAATTGTGACTTTTCCTGTAGTTACAGCTTCTTCCCTGTTCTCTTTCTAGTTACCTTTCTCTCTCTTTTGTTGGTCTGTGGGACTCATAAAACCCACCTTGATTGATTGGCTGGTTCCAATTTTCTCATAATTATTACTTCAGCTTGTGTGATCAAAGTAATGTTGGATTTTTTTTTTTATAAAAGATTTATTAATTTTTGGCTGAGCTGGGTCTTCATTGCTCTGTGCAGGCCTGCTTTAGGTACAGCGAGCAGGGCTACTCCTTGTCAAGGTGGGAGAGCTTCTCATTGCTGTGGCTTCTCTTGCTGCAGAGCACGGGCTGAGTTGCCCCGCAGCAAGTGGGATCTTCCCAGACCAGGGTTCAAACTCAGAACCCCTGTGCTGGCAGGTGGATTCTTAACCACTGGACCACAGGAAGGCCAATGTTGGTTTTTTAACACATGAAATATTAATTCCTAGATCACAAGTGTAGAGGTCCTTCAGGTAACAGGCTGGAAGGGCCTCTGTCACTCTGGAGGACAAGGAGGATGGGAAGCCGTAGCAGTAATGTGTTGTGTAAGGGGCCAGTTGTGTAGACACAACTTTTACCCATATCTGTTACTTCTGAAGAGCCGAAGTTGTGCATTTTATGTGAAAACCTCAGATTCTTCAGTACTTGATAAATTTCTGAAACATTTTGCAGGGCAAACAAACAAAGCCGTGGGTTGGCTTTGACTCTGCTGTGAACCCACATGAGGGCTGAGAACATCTTCCTTCTCTAATTGGTACCACCTTATTGTTTATGAGATTAGCTCATGCTGGGTAAAAATGTGAGGATGTAACTTTAGTTTTTAGTAGGAGTTTTTAGAAATAGAGTGTGGTTTAAACCTCTTACCATCTTTCCATAATCTGAAATATGAGTGGAAATAAAATACTGCCTTTTTAGTTGTAGCATTGTATACAGCATTCCACCTCCTTATGAAAGGAAAACTCCTAGTGACATCCTATAAGATGTTTCCTTGCTTCTTTTTAAAGTCAGAGAAATATGTAGCCTCAGTGTGTTTGTCAGTTACTACAAAGTTGAGAGTGGATTTATTTTGATCACCATATCCAGGCAGAACTAAAGCCATTGTAGTAAGATAACCAGTCCACAGTAGGGCTCAGTCTTAGGGACTATTCTTGCTGATGGCGATTTATGGGAGATCATGTCAGGATTTTATTTTTCTCGTTCACGCATATTATTCAAGCTACACTTAATAGGCGTCTTCTATAAATTCAGCACTAAAGGGGTTGCTGTGAGAATAGCAGGTGCGTGTGTGTGTGCTAAGTTGCCTCAGTCATGTCTGACTCTTTGCAAACCCCTGGACTGTAGCCCGCCAGGCTTATCTGTCCATAGGCTTCTCCAGGCAAGAATACTGGAGTGGGTTGCCACGCCCTCCTCCAGGGGATCTTCCTGACCCAGGGATCAAACTCAAATCTCTTATATCTCCTGCACCGGAGCAAAAGCAAATGATGAGTGAGTGGGGGATACAGACAGGTGGAGTTAGGTCATTGGGTAATTATAACATTGGGATAAGACAACTCACCGAGCTCAGAGACTGACAGAAAATGAATGCTTCTAGCTTGAGCTTGGTGGTCAGCAGACCCTTTCAAAGGAAATGACAGCTAAGTTGAGCTCTGAGGAGATGGCAGGGGTGTCTGAAGCTCAGAGACTATGCGGAAGGGAGCAGAAGAGATAGCATCCCAGAGGTCTGAGAGGATGAAGTGAATTGGAAATCTGTAGGAAGCACAGTGCTTCCTCGGTGGCTCAGCAGTAGATTCCGCCTGCAGTGCAGGAACTGTGGGAGACGTGGGTTCTATCCCCAGAAGATCCCCTAGAGGAGGAAACGGCAACCCAGGCCCATGTTCTTTTCTGGAGAATCCCTTGGACAGAGGAGCCTGACAGGCTACAGTTCATGCAGTTGCAAAGAGCTGGATGTGACTGCAGTGACTTAGCACACACCCCCAGACAAGAAGTGCCGTATGGCTGGAGTTCACGGTGTAGAGGGAGGCGGAGCCTCTGAAATTAAGAGCCTTATTGCGCAGGTCTTTGGGAGTCCTGTTAGGCAGCCACTGAAATGTTTGAAGAAGAGGAGGAACTCAATCAGAGAAAAGTGAGTGTTTTAAAAAGATGGCTATTTTGGCCGTCTGGGTCTTTGTTGCTGCATGTGGGATTTTTCTAGTTGTGGGCAGGGGCTCCTCTCCGGTTGCGGAACATGATCTGTAGGCGAGCAGACTCAGTAGTTGTGGCCCATGGCTTAGTCACCTTGCGGCATTTGGGATCTTCCCAGACCAGAGGTCGAACCCATGCCTGTATTGGCAGGCAGATTCTTACCCACTATGCCACCAGGAAAGCCCTAAACATGATTTTAAAAAGCAATTTTGAACAGCAGTTGCCCCCTTAGCTCTCTTCTTTACCTATTACTCTCCTTTGAAACGTCTTTAGAACAGGTGATGTGCTGCAGGTGAAGAGTTGTGTAGATAGGTTTGTGATATCGAATGTCCTTCTAGTCTTCTCAGCTTCAGGCTTTTCTGCCTTTAACACCTGGAAAGAAACAAAAATAAAGAGAAACCATGATCACAGCAAAACACGAGGAGTGAAGAGGAGAGAACCAAGACAGTGAGAGAGAGGATAATGCTTCTTTTGATTACAGAAACAGAATTCTCCTGTGTGAAGGGGTCGGGAGGGCAGGGTTTGAGTCTCGTGACCAAAGTTCCGTATATTAATTCCCTCAGTTGTCAGATGAAGGGTTGGGTTAGATGCTCTTGAGGATGACATTTGGCTATTAAATTCTATGAGGATTGTTTGAGGTGTGAGTGGTGACTCCGTCACCTTGTGTTAAGTGACAGATGTCTTTCATGCACTAAGGTTTTACGTATCTGTGTGTGTATGAGTGTATGTGTGTGTGATGCATATGAAACAAGGTGAAATTTCATTAACAAGGAACGGGTGGGTCTGTAGGAGACAGAATACATCTGAGAACACGGCAGTCATGACCATCACGGGTCGATGTTTGTCATAGTCCAGGAGTTGACTTCACACATGGAAAGGCAGGTTGTATGAACAGGGACTGTTGGTGGTACCGGTCTCAAGTCTCAAGAGTGCCTTGCAGAGACACTAGAAACTTCTGCACAGTCAGCACTTTTGAGGACCAAGTGATGAGGCTACCTTGGTAAATGTGAAAACCCAGTTATCCCTTCCCCTAGTTCCTCTGGTTGGCAGTATGGAAGACAGAAGTACAAATTTCTTGGAAATTTGAGATCATAGCGCTATTTTCCTTCCCCCTTGTCGTTTCCTTGCATGGTGTTTTCTCTCTCTTTTTTTTTTTTTTTAACTGCCATGCCAGTCTGAAGTTGCCTTGCTAATTTAGAAGCATAAAATGTGTAATGTACAACTTCCTTGTCTAACTTAACTTGTATAGTTATCACAGCAGATAGATGTTCTGTCTTAAGCAATTGTGTGATACCGTGCATGAAATCTAGTACTTCTAAGATGTTGCCAGTTTCTGACAAATAGCTAGTGACTTTAAAAGGATGAGACTCTAAAAGAAATTTTTTTAAGTTACTATTTGTGTACTGAAGTGACTTTTTGAGCATAGAAGCAATTTAGAAAGTTCTTATTTTCAGAAGAGGTTGGGAGGAACCCCTCCCTAAACTCATTAAATACCATTTTGCCCATGTGACTGCATTAACAGTTTTATTATCATCATCATAGGATTCTAAATACTGAACGCTTAAGATGTCACTCTGCCTTTCATAGGTGTGTTTGTTTTCCTGGATTTCCAAATATAGAAACATCTCCTTCAAATGCTCCCATAGCCAAGGCTATATGAAACAGGAAAATAGTGAGAGCTCCCAGAAATGGTGTTTGCTAGCCTGTCATTGTACAGTTGGAAGGCAATCGCTGAGTGAGTCCTTAATTGCTTAAGTATCTTGTGATACTCCTGAACATGTCAGTGGTACTGTGTGTGTGTGTGTGTGTGTGTGTGTGCATGCTCAGTCACGTCTGACTCTTTGTGACCCCATGGACTGGAGCCTGCCAGGCTCCTCTGTCCATGGAATACTGGAGTGGGGTGCCATTGCCTTCTCCAGGGGATCTTCCCAACCCAGGGCTTGGACCTGCATCTCTGACAGCTCTTGCATTGGCAAGCGGATTCTTCACCACTAGTGCCACCAGGAAGCCTGTTAAGTGGCGCTAGAACCTGTCAGCTGTTGTGCCATCAATAGCTGAGCGTCAGTGGAGACCAAGCGTAGGGACCACGTGACTGAGGGCAGCAGGCTGGGACTCAGCGTGTTAGCGACCTTCTCAGAAGGGGCAGAGCTTCCTTGGCTGAGATGAACTTGGCTTCTCACCTGGGCCGCATGAAGGGAATTCAGGGTCTGGTCCAGGCCTAGGAGCAGCGGGCTGACTTCTGTCCTGGGGAGGTTGGAGTGAGGGCGCCGTGACTGCCTGAAGCTGAACTAATTTTGTGAGGAACACAGTGCTCTGGGGCTGTGTGCTCTCTACTGCGTTCTGCTTTCTTTTGTATTTTTTATAACTTTGACTTTCTCGTTCAGTGAGATGAACTGATGTTATGTGTGAAGTTTCAAGTCAGGGGATATTCAGGGGTAGAAATGAACCCCCACTGAGATTTGTGTTCATTTTTCATAGTCTTTCACTTCTCCTCCTTTGCGCATCGTCTGTTTACAATTATCTCCAGACCTGCTGTTGGTTTCTGTTTATCAAAGCTTTGGTCCCGAGGCAGTATGTGTTGCAAACATTTTATATAAAACTTAGCTCTTTCATAGATTTTAGAAATTGTGGTGGAATTGTAAAGGCCTTGTAAATCATGACCTTTTCAACATTTTATTCATGTTGAAAATATGACCTCACATTTTTGGGGTTTTTGAAATGAGCAGGAGAAAATCCACATACATCAAAATACCATCAAATTTTCAGAATAAAGAATTCTCTTTGTTTTCTAGGCCAAGACTATATTTTTTGCTGGAATCTATCTTAATGGCTGTGTGTGTGTGTAAGAGAGAAACAGAGATAGATAGAAGTAGATACCAGGTACATTAACTGATCGAATTGCTGTTTTTATTTATTTGCTCATGGAACAGTGAGTAGATTGCAGTGTGACTAAGTTCATAGACACACCCACACTCACAGACACACACACCCCTGAAGTAGTTGCCCACTGCTGTATTTAAAAACCATAACACAGCACTGTGATTTGCAAAGTTTAGGATATGTAAGGATTGAATAGAAAACTTGCTTGACGTATAACATACAAGTTCCGTGAGAACAAAAGCGTATATGTTTCCCTGTGGTGATTGGCACAGAGTAGATGTGGACTACTTGTTGGATGATTCTGGGGCCCAGTGCCCCGTAGCCTTGAATTTGGTAGATTTGCGGTGGGGCCTCATTCACTGGCCACTTAACTTTGAGAGGTGGATGAAGCATCACACTTTGTGAAGCACCTCCTGGTGGGACTCCAGCCATGACTGTGGGGAAGAAGGGGTGGAGAGTCCTGTGTCTGAAAACCTGCCCTGCTTTGTGGAGGAGTCCGATAGTGCTTTCGAGGGCCAGAGTCTTAGGTGCGGGTCCTTAGGCACTAGGGCTTGCCGCCATGGCAAGGAGTGTATTTCATGACTTTAGACTTATTTTAGCTTTTGTGAAAGAATACAGTGATAGCACTTCACATAATTTTATGTGGGGAGAGGTTATTTAAGTCTAGTCAGACACAGATAGCTATTAATGTTATGATATGAATGTTTATTCTTCTTAACCAGAAAGTGTAAGGGGATTGATGCCAAATCACATTTTTTTGGCATACTTTGCAATATTCTGTGTATACTTGTAACCCACCATAATAAAGTGTAAAAATAGTTCGAAAAAGTAAATGGCCTAACAGCTTTTAAACCTGGTTTTTATGGCCAGACAAAAACAACCGTGACCAAGTCTTTCAGTAACCCTCAGCTCCCCCGTGGTCTCTTTCCTGCCTAAAGACGGCACACGGAGCATGACCACCACTGTCTCCATCCCTGTTCGCTTGGCATGAGTTGTTTTGTTTGTTTTGTTTTTTTTTTCTGCTGAAGGTACTAGTGAGGTGTTTACATTTGAGAAGAACCGCATGTCTTGCACTCACGCACAACCTATAAGGCATGGCTGTGTCCAGGAGCAAATAGGAGCAAGATTAGCTGGAGCAGAAAGGCAGCTGGTGGGTCATTTATAGGTTCAACTGGAAGTTGTTTAGTCGCTAACTTGTGTCCAACTCTTTGAGACTCCATGGACAGTAACCCACCAGGCTCCTCTGTGTGTGTGGTTCTCCAGGCTAGAATATTGGAGTGGGTTGTCATTTCCTTCGCCAGGGGATCTTTCTGACCCAGGGATAGAACTTGTGTCTCTTGCATTGGCAGGAGGATTCTTCACTACTGTGCCCCCAGGGAAGCCCTCAATTGGAAGTAGTTGGAAACAAAAGTAGAAGTCTTTTGCAGTGAGTAAGTTAATCTTAATGTGGGAAAGTGACCTCTTAGACAAGAAAAACTTTCAATATTTTGGATTTCAGTGCAAATTAGAGGCCTCCCAAGTTCCAGGATATGAAAAGGAACCCTTAATGCAAGGATTGGCACCACTCCCTTTGTGGGAAGGGGTTAGTAGTGAGGGATCACCCTACAGTTATAATCATTCATTCTTATAGCTGCGCATTACTTGTGTAAAGAGCAGCATACCTCTGTAAGGCCTTCCTTGCTGATGATGGAGGTAAAGAACCTCCCTGCCAATGCAGGAGACGAAAGTGCTGTAGGTTCGATCCTTGGGTTGGGAAGATCCATCCCCTGGAGTAAGAAATGGCAACCCGCTCCAGTGTTCTTGCCTGGAGAATCCCATGGACAGAGGAGCCTGGTGGGCTACCGTCCATAGGGTCACAGAGTCAGACATGACTGAAGTGACTTAGCACACAAAATGCTATTTTATAGCATTATTTCAATTTTCTTTGGCCAATCTTATAGTGTTTTTTCAGTTTTCTTTGTAATAAAGAAACTTTCTTCATCTACTGTAATAAAGAACTTTTCCAGATATCTCTTTTATTATAAAAGAAATATATCTTTATCATAACAATTCAAATGTTATCAAAAAGTACTCATACAAATTGTTTCTATATCCCTCCCCTCATCAATAACCATAGTTTCATGAACAGATTCTTCCTTTTTTTTTTTTTTTTTTGTATTCAGGATCACTTATTGACCATTTGGCAGCTGATTAATTGGTTTCAATGTTAACAACGGGAAAAGTAACTATGCCTCTGTGAAAAAGTTAAAATTGGTTTGAACCAGGTAAACTCTATTGGGTTGAGCCACTGGAAATTGCTGTGTTAATAGATCAAAAATGTCAAATATTGGCTGTTTCGTGTGGCTGAGCTGTATTTTTAGAGGAATCTCTTCTTTGAGTGATTTAGGAAGCAGTCCTACAATGTGGAAATAGACCCCAGATGACTGATCTTTGCCAGTAGTCAAGAGGTATATGGCAGGGAGAATAGTTGAGGTTGTAACGTCAGGACTACGTTTCAGGTCTGTGACGTTGGGGAAATTGGGAGGGGAAAAAAGCAGGGGAAATATGTAGTGGGGTTGAAGTTAGTCTATTCTCCAACAGCAAGGCTCAACTAAGGAGCAAGTAACACAGTAGACCTTTTGGTGGATGGAGAACAAGTTTTGTGATGTTTATAAAGTATTCCTAACCTATCTTATTATCCTTCCACATTTGGACAGCATCTGGTTAGTGAAAAACATGTCTCTAAATCCTTATTGTGATGTTAGCTAAATTAAGTTTATAGGGCATCACATGTGTTTTAACTTTGTGTTTTGGATTAGCTGTGATCTCTTTCCCCATAACAAAGAGTTAACTCTTTTTCATGTAAATTTGGTATGTGCTGTGCTTAGTTGCTCAGTCCTGTCAGACTCTTTGCAACCCCATGGACTGTAGCCTGCCAGCCTCCCTTGTCCATGGGGATTCTCCAGGCAAGAATACTGGAGTGTGTTGACACTCCCTCTTCCAGGGGATCTTCCTGACCCAGGGATTGAACCCAGATGTCCTGCATTGCAGGCAGATTCTTTACCATCTGAGCCACCAGGGAAGACCAAGAATACTGGAGCGGGTAGCCTATCCCTTCTCCAAGGGATCTTCCCGACCCAGGAATCCAACTGGGGTTTCCTGCATTGCAGGCAGATTCTTTACCAGTTGAGCTACTGGGAAGCTCAAATTTGGTATATATGTGTATAAAAGTATAAAAAGTAAACATGAAGTGAAAAACACAATTCTGTTTTATTTTTTTTAACTCGATTCTCTCACTTTTTCACTTCTTAGTTTATGGTTTGTACGTGTATGTGTGTTTTAGATCAGATCTCACTTAGGGGAAGATTCAGAACTGAGCAGGACTGCGCTATTTCTCCTAATATGCAGCCGCAGTGGGCAGCATACCTTCTGGAGCCATGCACAAGTTACCCTGGAGCTGTTTTCAGGGCAGGCATGAGTTCCTTTCCCTGTTGCGAGCACCTCATCACAGACACACACAGGCAAGCACTTTCGTCTTTCTCTGTGTTTATCTTGTTGTTCTGTTTTGCCCTTAAGTTTTTCCCATTCAGAATATTTTTGCTTTCAAAATATTCAGAATCCAGTAGCAAGTAAGTGAGAACTTCTTGCAGAATATAAATGAATAGATAAATTAGGGGTTTGTGATGAACATATCTGCAGTACTGTATATTAAATAGGTGAACAACAAGAACTACCGTATAGCACTGGGAACTACAGTCAGTATCTTGTAACAACACATAATGGAAAAGAATCTGAAAAGAATGTGTGTGTGTGTGTGCGTGTGTGCGCGTGCGTGTGTGTATACACCTGAATCACTTTGCCGTACACTTGAAACTAACACAGTATTGTAAATTAGCTATACTTCAATTTAAAAATAAAGTAGGTAAGGGAAGGAAGTACGCTATTTCTAGTATAAGGTGAATATCAACAGCTTTAGGTCTGTCTGGGGTTCCCTGGTGGCGCAGACGGAAAAGAACCTGCCTGTAATGCAGGAGACCTGAGTTCTATCCAGGGTCAGGAAGATCCCCTGGAGAAGGGAAAGGCTACCCACTCTAGTATTCTTGCCTAGAAAATCCCATGGACAGAGGAGCCTGGAGGGCTTCAGTCCATGGGGTTGCAAAGAGTTGGACACACTGAATGACTAATACACACAGAGCTGTCTACCTGTGAGCTTGAGGAAAAAGTTTATGTCCACTGTGGTTGTGGTGTGAGATATGGCTGCTTTCTTGGGTAATAATAGGCAATAATCTTTGTTTTCTGGAAAAATCAGGTGGCAGCACCTCCAGCCCGCACCGCTAGGGTTGACACAGAAAGGGGACGTGTAAAATGAGGAGGGGAGAATGTGAACACGCTCGTTCCTTCCAGAGGCTAAAGGGGAGTGAGCAAGCTCGGATTGTATTTGTGATATCTCCTTTCCTAGCAATAGGATGTCAAATAATGACCTAGAAGACTGTTTGACTTAGTAAAGAAAGTTTCTATTTGTCATTTCTTTGTTAACATTGCTTTTAAAATAACCCCTTCCATGAAAAAAATGAACATGCTCTGAATTTTTTGATAACTCATAATTTATTTTAATCATGATGAGGTTGGTGTTTAGGTAAAATGTATCTGTTTCACCTCAGAGTGGAAACCTAGGATGTTTATTCTGAAAGCGGAAGGTCGAGGTTTGTATATGGTGGATGAGTGGGTGTCTGAGCTTGTTCCTGCACTAAGGGGTGGCTCTCTATGTCCTGTCCTGCCAAGACTTTGCAGTTACCTTTATGAGCAACGTGTTTTTCCACTTTTGTATCGTTTTGACACGGCCCCAAAATGATTGTTAGAAATTTTACCCTCAACCTTAATTACAAGTCCTTTATGTCATGTAGAATCATACCTTTCCAAGCCTCACTGGTGAAATGAATTGAAAATGTTTGCCATATGTTTGCTTAAAACTTGCAGGAAACCAAGTGTGCTGGGATTGTTAAAGCCAGTGTTACAGGATTTGTTCTGTATGTAAACGATGAGAAAATAACATGTGGTATGTTTGAGATATTGTTCGGATTACAGGGAGTATTATTTTGACAGTGTTTGTCTTGCAAAGGGAGATATGGCGGCTCTGGGGCTTGTGGTGTTAATCACGCGCCCGCTTGGCAGCCAGGAGACCTCCTCGCCTTGGCAACAGCAGGAGAGACAGTATCTGGCACCTGGCTTGGAGCAGAGACTGTCGGTTGGCAGCTTCCAAGTTAGTCAGGTCTGTCACCCACCCTCATGTTGGTAGATATTGTGGACGGTTTTGTGCCCTTCAATGCCATTTTTCTGCCATCAGTTTTGAAATTAATGGCTTATCCTTTTCCAGATACGAGTTCATTATGTTAATCTCGAAAGAAAAAGGGCTTGCTTTCAAACAGTTCTTGGTCATTATTTAACAGATAGTGTGTTTTTTTAAAGCGTATGTAAATAAAGTTAGAAGTCTAAAATCTATAATAATTGAGAGTTAATACATTGAAATGTGGAGGCTTTGAGTGTTTCTGTAGAAATGGTAAAAAAATATATATCATGTTTAAAAAAAAAATGAAATGACAGGGACTTCCCTTGTTTTTCAGTGGTTAAGACTCTGCTTCTAATGCGGGGGTCATGGGTTCAATCCCAGGTTGGGGAGCTAAGATCCTACATGCCACGGGGCGCAGCCAAAAAAAGAGAAAAAGGGCATGGATGGCCTTTTTCTGTATAATATCGGTCACAATTAAGAAAAGATGTTTTTTCACAGGATGAATGATGGCAGAGATTTGATTTTACTGAAATTGTAGGAAAAACGCAATGGGAAATGATGGGCATGAAGTCGTTTCTTTGAGAAATGGGAAACAATATAGGTCTAAATAGTCAGAGAAGCAGGGCGATAGTGGGAGAAAAGTAATAATCATAACAATAAAAACAACAACAAAACTGCTAGGCAAAGGGTTCTTGGAGTGTGGATCATCCATGGATTGTAAGCTTCAGTACCTTTTTGGAGGTCTTGCTGATAAGGATGGATCAGCGCTTGACAAACTGAGGGGATAACTTGAAAAATAAAATTGGACAAAATTACAAATGATAGATATCTTTCCCAAACTTGCCTAAATCCTTTCATAAGCGTGATACTCATTAGGTCCTTAATTCATTTCACCTATGCATATTCCCAATCCATGTAGGTGTGAAGTACTGTGCCTGGCCATCATTTCCAAATACAGTGTTGTGGTGTGAAATCTTGATCTCTGTCTGTCTTAGAGTCTGTCTTAGAAGACTAATGTGGGGTCAAGTGTCATTTTTAAAATGAGCACATGTGAAGCTGGTCCCCAGATTAATGATGAATGTGTGGAAATTAGCCATGTAATACGCTTCAGTTGTTTGAGACTGATGGTTGAATAATTAAATGTTTGAATAATTAAAAGAAAGAAGATTGTAAATGATTGGAATTCACAATACTAAACTCCGTTATACATCTTTGTGGTGCTTATTTCTTCAAAGTTTGTGTGCTCTACTGTTGTTATTGTTATTTTTGGTAAGTATTTTGTCATGAGTGCTAATTTTACAAAGCTCTGATAAATCTGTAAATATTTCATGTATGTATTCTATTTACTTAATTTTGGGTGCCCTGGGTCTTTGCTACCATGCACGGGCTCTCTCCCATTGCAGTGAGTGGAGTCTGCTCTCAGCTGCAGTGAGTGGGGTCTCCTCTCCAGCTGCAGTGAGTGGGGTCTGCTCTCAGCTGCCGTGAGTGGGGTCTCCTCTCCAGCTGCAGTGAGTGGGGTCTGCTCTCAGCTGCAGTGAGTGGGGTCTCCTCTCCAGCTGCAGTGAGTGGGGTCTGCTCTCAGCTGCCGTGAGTGGGGTCTGCTCTCAGCTGCAGTGAGTGGGGTCTGCTCTCAGCTGCCGTGAGTGGGGTCTGCTCTCCAGCTGCAGTGAGTGGGGTCTCCTATCCAGCTGCAGTGAGTGGGGTCTGCTCTCAGCTGCCATGAGTGGGGTCTCCTATCCAGCTGCAGTGAGTGGGGTCTCCTCTCCAGCTGCCGTGAGTGGGGTCTGCTCTCAGCTGCAGTGAGTGGGGTCTGCTCTCAGCTGCAGTGAGTGGGGTCTGCTCTCAGCTGCAGTGAGTGGGGTCTCCTCTCCAACTGCAGTGAGTGGGGTCTGCTCTCCAGCTGCCGTGAGTGGGGTCTGCTCTCAGCTGCCGTGAGTGGGGTCTGCTCTCAGCTGCCGTGAGTGGGGTCTCTCTCCAGCTGCCATGCACGGGCTCCCCGCTGTGGTAGCGCCAGTGGTTGTGGCTCTGAGCCTAGTTTCTCTGCTGCATATGAAACCTTCCCGGATCAGGACTGAGCTTGTGTCCCCTGCATTGGCAGGTGGATTCTTTACCACTGACCTACCAGAGAAGTCCGAAGTATTTTTGCTTTTTTGTAGGACTTCCCTGGGAGAGCTTAGACTTCCCTGGCCTTGGGCAGCGCATGAAGCTGCCGATTCGGTTTCAGAGAAAACATGCTTCTTCGTGGTCTTCTGGTGTTGGAACCAGCCACACCAGGGAATTCTCAGTCTGAATGGCCTTCTTTGGCCCAATTAGGTATTTATTGAAGTATATCTTGGGATTAAAGATATATTATAGTTCTGAAGTAGGTTTGCCTGGTGAAGACAGTGGAAATTCAAGGCAATGATAAGCTTGCATTCATGGGGCTCATATGGGAATGTACCAGTCTCCACGTTCTCTCTCTCTCTTCTCTGGGGACTGTCCTGAACAGCCTTTTTTGCATGATGACTCCATATCTAAAATATCATTTTATTTGAGTGAAATATTAGATAATCTAGATTTGTTGTTTCTTTTAGTATGTTAAAACATAGGTGTATCTTTTTATTTTTTAAAATAGACTTTACTTTTCTAGAACAGCTCTAAGGTCAAAGCAGAATTGAGTGGAAGGTGCAGAGGATTTTCATGTCCTTTCTTCCCTGCCTCCCACCCCAACCCTCCCTACTGCTGGCGTCTCTCACCAGAGTGGTACGTTTGTTACGGTAGATGAACCTACCTTGACACCTGATAATCACCCAAAGTCCAGAGTGTACACTAGGGTTCACATTTGGTGTTATAAATCCCCTTTTAAAGAGGGGGGCTTGCAGCATTATTGAGTATCAAGGGTTTGAGGTTTGTCCAAGGCCATCAGTGTCAGTAACTAGGTTCTCAATAAATGCTTGATGAATATATCAGCAATTACAAGTTCCTGATAGAACACATGTAAAACATGTGTTTTGTGTTTCTTTTTTCTCTTTAGGGTATATACCAAGAACCAAAATTGAAGACACAGTGTTACTAAAATGATTAACAATGATAGAAAAAGCTCCTGTTCTTTGAATGTTCTACCTGAATGGTCATTGGTATAGTCCAAAAGAAAAAAATGTATATATAAAAGATACACTATATGAACACTAATCAAAGTCAAGCTGAAGTGGCAATATTAATATCAGACAAAATACTTCAGAGTGAAGAAAATTACCAGGGACAAAGAGATGCTTTATGTATTGATAAAAGGGCCTGATTCACAGAATGCAACAATCTTGAATGTTACATGTGGCAAACTACAGCTTCAAAGCACACAAAGCCAAAACTGCTGCTGCTGCTAAGTCGCTTCAGTCATGTCCGGCTCTGTGCGACCCCATAGATGGCAGCCCATGAGACCCCCCCCCGCCCCGCCCCGTCCCCGGGATTCTCCAAGCAAGAACACTGGAGTGGGTTGCCATTTCCTTCTCCAATGCATGAAAGTGCAAAGTGAAAGTGAAGACGCTCAGTCATATCCGCCTCTTAGCAACCCCATGGACTGCAGCCTACCAGGCTCCTCCGTCCTTGGGATTTTCCAGGCAAGAGTGTTGGACTGGGGTGCCAAGCCAAAACTAGGAGAATTCAAATGAGAAATTGACAGATCCCCAATTACAGTTGAGGATGTCATCATCCCTCACTTAGTCATTGAAAGAACCACTCTCCAGAGAACTAGCAAATATAGTGAAGAATTCAATGACAACATCAACCAACAGGCTGTAATTGACACTTACAGAAACCTCCGTTCAACATCAGCAGAATATATATTTCATACATATGGAGATAAGCCATATCTGTATTGGCCTAGAAAGTGGGAAAATAGGTATATTTCATCTGATGATGTAGCAGTACAATAAAAGAAGCTTATCAATAGGTTGTTGCCCGTAATAACTTATCTCTGTTCACTGTATCTTCCAGCCTCTCTGTTGAAAGGACTGAAACATGCTAACATCGTGCTACTTCACGACATCATCCACACCAAGGAGACACTGACTCTTGTGTTTGAATACGTGGTGAGTAAGATGAGAACTCAGCTTTTATAATCAGGAGCAAAATTCTTATAGTATTATCATAGAGTTTTGTCTTTAGGTGGCTATACTGACGTATTTTATCTGAGTACATGAGACTTATTTTGCATAATTTTGGATGGTTTGTGTTTTAAAGAAAAATCCAGAAAAAATGTTCAGTTGAAGTCTCATTAGCTATATGATCTGTTATAACCTGTTTGTTACTTGTACACTTTCTAAATTTCAGGTTTATCAAGTAATATAAAATGATATGATGGGGATCACTCCATCAAAGGAAGTTCACAGACAACAAAAATGTTTTCTCCTTTGGATTTATAACTTGGTTTCAGAAAAGCATCCTTATTCGGGTGATTTTTGCAGAGAAAAGGCTGATACTTACAATTTAGACTTCACAGTTCTTCCCCTTGGTTAGTATTTCAGCTATTAATTAAAACTTCCAATTTGCATAGCACACAGTGTAATGATCTTATTGTGTTGAGACTTGGGCTTGAACTCATAATTAATCTTTCTCTGTTTCTCTTAGAAAAACATATGGTATTTGTGTAGCACCATTTCAGCATTTAACTGTGGAATCATGAAATGTAACCATGATAATTAACATCCCAATTTTCACAGATGGATCTGAGAATATGTAATTTACAAGGTACAAATGACATTGGTGGAGACTTTTATTAAGAAGAGTAGCTATTGGCATTGTGACTATATTAAGATCCCATTTTGTAATTACCACACTACTTTTTAAAAAAAATTGAAATAGTGTCCATTTTTCCTTAAAAATATATAATAGAATGAATATTTACAACATTTTATCTTGCTAATGTCTGCCTAAGTCTGTTTGTCATTTGAAAATTGTTGTCTTATGAAAAAGCCATTCATCTTGTCTATTTACATATAAATGATGGATACATTTGAATAATATGGTAATGTGGCTACAAGGACAGCTAGAACTGAGCAGTTGCATATATTACATACTACCAAGAATGGATGCAGTTTCAAACATCAATGCAAATATAATTTCTTTTGTTTAATTGATGATTTGGGGGTCAATAATGTATTCAGCTGATTTAAAATTGGAATTTTTGTTCCATATTTTCTAGTATGTCTAGTTGCAGTATTTCAGATAAATCCAAATTTTTTTCTTAGTATACTTCAGTAACTTATAAAAGAGGTTTCAAAAATATTCTTGCTCCATCCCCCCAAATTGGATAATTTAATTGAGAAGAAGAAAATTTTAGTTTGGTCCCTAAAATCAGTAATGTTGATAGAGTAATGAACAAAAATAACGTGACGTTGGGTCTTTCAAATCTTAAAAGAAAATGAAATATATGTGTGAGGCTAAAAATATGCCCATTGAAGCACACTGTCATGTGATGCTTTTATGTTCTGTGGAATTGCCATATAAAAGGAAGGGAATGCACAAATACTCCTGCGGTATTTGTCAACTGCTTGCGGCTGGCTGCTAAACTCGTTCTTCTTTGTGTGCGTGAACTTTCCCTTGGCCCCAGTTCTTGGGGAGACATGCCAGCTCCTCTTCAATAAGCCACATAATAGCATGCACATATGCAGCACTCTGTGGGCATTTCATGCCTTTGAGAAATGGAATATTGCCTGCTACCTAGCAGCCGTCAGACTGCAGCCATGCCCTACAGTGAGCCCTCAGGAGGCTCAGGATGTGAAAAACACAGGAGACTGGCATGATTTCAGTGAGCTCTGACGCTTGCATCATGCCATGCTGGTGGCTCCGTGGTAAAGAATCCACCTGCAATGCAGGAGACTTGGGTTCAATTCCTGGGTCTGGAAGATCCCTTGGAGGAAGAAATGGCAACCCACTGCCATGTTCTTGCCTGGAAAATTCCACGGGCAGAGAAGCCTAGTGGACTAGAGTCCATGGGATCACAAAGATTCCGACAGGACTCAGCGGCTGTGCACGTTATAACACATACATAGACACGCGCTGAATCCCTTAACTTGAGATGTCTGGTTTTCTTTAATTAACAATGACCTTTTGATGTGCAGACTACCTGCCCCTTGTTGCAAAATTTCTGTGTCACCTGGCTCCTCCCCTCGCCTCCTTGAAGCAGTTCTCAGGTTCTCTGGAGATGCTCTCACCCAGGCTCGAAATCCTAAAATTCCCTGCCAAATGAAACGGAACTCTCCACCTTTAGGCTGTGGCTGTGTCTCAGGTTGACACCGAGCCTCTCTGGGGCAGCGGAGATGTAGATTCCCCTGTTGTCTCTCGGAGAATGGGCACACTCGAGTCACTCATTTCTTATGACTGCCCTCCTTGCCTCGCCTCTACTTCTCTGTTCCACCTTTCTTTCTGTATATTCCCAGCGTTCTTTGCCTTCCGCTTCACTGCCTTCCTTTGCTTGTTATCTTCTGTTCACTTCATCTCCTACCCTTTTGCCTCTCTGATGAAGTTAGTACTTCTTGTTGCCTCCACTGTAGTTTGTTTGGCTTTTGTTTGTTCTAAGTAAAGTGTTCCACTGAATGTCTGAAATCAGAGTTGGGGAGGCTGGGACAACGGGTTGGGGAGGGGAAGAGCTCTGTGCTATAGAAATTGCTTAGAAGAGTTTTCCAAGGTAGAGTGGGGAAGATGCGGACTTCTTAACCTGAGACAGTATTAACCCGACTCGGTGATAGTTGCCTAATATAGAAATAACTTGCTGAGTATTTCCTAAAGCTTTTGTTTTCTTACACTGTTTTTTCATTGCTTGCTTTTTTTTTTTTTTAACATATGCCAATGGAAAATTAAGATTCTTACATACTTTAATGAATTAATTGGGGCTTCTCTCAGAGCTCAGTTGGTAGAGTCTGCCTGCAGTGCAGAAGACCCCAGTTTGATTCCTGGGTTGGGAAGATCCACTGGAGAAGGGGTAGGCTACTCAATCCAGCATTCTTGGGCTTCCGTTGTGGCTCAGCCTGCAATACTTTTTTATATGCCAATGGAAAATTAAGATTCTTACATACTTTAATTGAATTAATTTAATCAGATTGCTTTCCTCACAGTACCTGGCAGGAATAAAATTTCTTCCCTTGCATGTTTCGCAGCAGTGGAAGGGTGATAGAAATTTCAAAGCATGATATGCCACAGGAATTAGAGCGGATCTAGTGGAGGGAGGCAGAGTAGGAAACAGGAGGGCACTGCAGATTTGAGATGACGAGTGAAGGGTCAGAAAGGGAGGTGAGATAATGTTTAAGACACGTGTGACCACAGTACTGAAAACCAGCAATGAAAACATACTGAGCTTTATGCTGGGCACTGCGCTGGGGGTTTTACATTCATTTTCACTTTTGATGTTCTCAGTAGTCTTATGGATCTGTGACTGTTGCCACTTTACAAAGAAGAAACCTAAGGATTGGGAAGATGAAATGCTTTTTAGGATTTTGCAGCAAGAAAGATAAGACTCAGATCCATCTCAGTTTGAACCCTAGTGGCAATACTGGATCTCCTGTTTATGTTCCACTTTACTTAGGGTGAGCCGTTGGTCAGGAGGAGGAAAGGAAACTTTCTTTTTTCTTTCCACAACTCTTCCCTTTTCTGCACTTAAGATATAGCTGTATTTAAATCCCAAATATGGTTCAAGTGCTTTATAGTTTAAATAAGTATTGTAGACTCACTGAAAACCCAACCCATTTAAAATTTTAATTATGAAATGTTTTATGTCTCCAAAAGGCAAACTTACAAGTGACATGTACATGCCTGATGTGTTTCACTGGGATCTACCAAATACATACACACAGCCTTGTTATTTAGCAAGACCTAAATCAATATCAGGCTTCCCTTGTGTCTCAGCTGGTAAAGAATCTGCCTGCAATGTGGGAGACCTCGGTTTGATCCCGGGGTTGGGAAGATCCCATAGAGAAGGGAAAGGCTACCCACTCCAGTTTTCTGGCCTGGAGAGTTCCAGGACTTTTAGTCCATGGGGTCACAAAGAGTTGGACACAACTGAGTGGCTTTCACTTTCACTTTTCCCTGATAGCTCAGTTGGTAAAGAATCCGCCTGCAGTGCAGGAGACCCCAGTAGGATTCCTTGTTGGGAAGATCCCCTGGAGAAGGGATAGGCTACCCACTCCAGTATTCTTGGGCTTCCCGTGTGGCTCAGCTGGTAAAGAATCCACCTGCAATGTGGGAGACCTGGCTTTAGTCCCTGGATTGGGAAGATCCCCTGGAGAAGGGAAAGGCTACCCACTCCAGTATTCTGGCCTGGAGAGGTCCATGAAGTAGCAAAGAGTCAGACACGACTGAATGACTTTCACTTTCAAAGTCAATATCAAACATTTTAATCTGCAGTTTCCCAAACTTAATGATGATATAGCCACATTTAAAAATTGTTAACATCAAAGTTATTTTCTAAAAGATGTTGATTCTGTAGTTCCATGTAATTAACAGTATCTTTTTTGAGGGAGTGGACCAAGTATATTAAACAGTGTAAGAAAAATCCATGCCTCATACCATTAAAACCTAGATGTGCAGGGAAAGTAACATAATTTAAAACTCATTACTTATTATTGGATCTTTCCTTTGGACTTTATTAACTAAGTTATCAAGGGTTTTTTGGGGGTATCTATGGAATTTGTTCCACAGTGTAAAAGATTCTTATTTATGGTAGCGTACACACGGTATATAGTTCTGTTTTTGTGCTTTATAAAAGAGCTCTAAGCCTGGCTGCCTTATATTAAAAGTCCCATGAATGACATTTTAGGTTACAATAAAGTCTGCTGAAGGCCAGAATAATTAAATAAGTGATGAAAAGTTAGAGATGTGAAAGAATATTTGAGGAAATGACTTTGGAGGTCACTCTTAACGTGATTGTGGGGCTTCCCTGGTGGTACAGTGGTTACCACTCTGCCTTCCAATGCAGGGGGTGTGAGTTTGATCCCTGGGAGGGGAGCTGAGGTCCCACATGCCTTGTGCCCCAAAAACCACAGCACAAACTAAGAAGCAGTATTGTAACAAATTTAATAAAGGTAATCACTGCAGCCATAAAATTAAAAGATGGTTAGTCCTTGGAAGGAAAGTTATGACCAACCTAGACAGCATATTATAAAGCAGAGACATCACTTTGCCAACAAAGGTCCATCTAGTCAAAGCTATGGTTTTTCCAGTAGTCATGTATGGATGTGAGAGTTGGCCTATAAAGAAAGCTGAGCGCTGAAGAATTGATGGTTTTGAACTGTGGTATTGGAGGAGACTCTTGAGAGTCCCTTGGACAGCAAGGAGATCCAACCAGTCCATCCTAAAGATCAGTCCTGGGTGTTCATTGGAAGGACTGATGCTGAAGCTGAAACTTCAGTACTTTGGCCACCTGATGTGAAGAACTGACTCATTTGAAAAGACCCTGATGCTGGGAAAGATTGAGGGCAGGAGGAGAAGGGGATGACAGAGGATGAGATGCTTGGATGGCATCACCAACTCAATGGACATGGATTTAAGTAAACCCTGGGAGTTGGCGATGGTATCACTGACTCCATGGACATGAGTTTGAGTAAGCTCTGGGAGATGGTGAAGGACAGGGAAGCCTGGCGTGCTGCAGTCTATGGGCTCACAAAGAGTCCGACACGACTGAGTGACTGAACTGAACTGAACTAGGAAACAAGATCATTAAAAAAAAAAAAAGTGATTCAGTGGATAAGAGGAGATTGCTAGTGTAGGCTATCTCAGAGTATTGGGTAGAACTCCTAAGACATCTGAAAGTTACTTTCTTACACACTTTCAGAATGTTTAGATACAGGGATCTGCAGGCTGCAAGGCTGACATCCACCTGGACATGTGCCACCCACGCTGCTCGTGACTCTTGTGTAGCCTGTGGGTCCCCTGGTTGGTCCTTCCTTCTTCCAGTTGTTAACCAAGCAGTGACTCTTATCAGCTTGGAAAGGTATGTGGTTTCATAATGGTCTGAAATATTATTATAGCCATGTTCTTTCTCTGCATAGGTTTGAAACATGGAAGAGAAATAGAGAAAATGTGAAAGTGCTAATAAATATTTTTCCTACTTAAATAGGAAGTTAAGCAATGTAGTTTTTATTTTTTCTGCCAAAGACACAAAAGTGCCACGTTGCCCTACTTAACACCATGCTAAAAAATCTAAAACAGACTCTGTAAGTGGAAATAATATCAATAAATTAGTAAATATGATTATGTAAACAAATATTACCATTAGTTAAAGTGTACAACCGTTCTGTTCTATTTTAAATTGCATGAGAGCAAAGTGTGTGTGTCAGCATTTTTCATTACCTATTTAATAATTATGTACAAGAAGAAAACCAGCAGGCTTACAACTAATCATAATTATTCTTTGGAGCAATCATTTTATTTCTTCTACTGTGAAAAATTCCAAATTAATATGCACTGTTATGTAAAAGAAAAATCTGTGTTCCACATTAAAAAAAAAAACTGTGTCAGCAAAAGTCATATAAAGTGATTTATGAGTCACCAAAAAAATCACATTTTTTTTCCTTTTTTTTCACATAAGATTTTTTTTCTAGTGTTTTACATTATTAAAAGCTCTCTCTCATAAATGTTATTCCATTAGATTCCATCTTTCAATTGCTCATGCTCAGACTTGTCTGACACTTTGCACCCCTGTGGACAGAAATTTCCCAAGCAAGAATACTGAAGTGGGTTGCCATTTTCTTCTCCAGAGGATCTTCCCAACCCAGGAATTGAACATGTGTGCCCTGTGTCTCCTGCATTGCAGGCAGATTCTTTACCACCGAGCCACCGGTGAAGTACCTAAGACCTGTATTTTTCTTCAGTTTTTTTCACTGATAGGGAAAAAGAATGCTTAGAGAAATTAAGACTCACTGAATCACTTGGGATAGGCTAATAGGTAAAAGATAAAACTTTAACCCATCTGCGGTGTCTAAACATCTTTATTACTCCATTTTACCCTGCAGCCTTCTGATATTAACCATCTTCCTAGGTTTTTTTTTTTGTATTAGAGTATAGCTGATTAACGATGTTGTGATAGTTTCAGATGGACAGCAAAGGGACTCAGCCATATATTATACATGTATCCATTCTCCCCCAAACTCCTCTCCCATCCAGGGTGCCATGTAATATTGAGCAGAGTTTTCTCTGCTACACAGTAGGACCTTGTTGGTTATCCATTGTAAATGTAGTAGTGTACATGTCCATCCCAAACTCCCTAACTATCCCCTCCCTTCTTCTCCCCACCATTAACCATAAAATTTTTCTGGTTTTCAAGTAAGTTCATTAGTAGGATTTCTTTTTAGATTCCACATATAAGGGATGTCATATGACATTTTTCCTTCTGTGTCTGACTTCACTGTGTATGATAATCTCTAGGTTCCTCCATGTTGCTGCAAAAGGCATTATTTCATTCTTTTTTGGCTAGTTGTATTGATGGTCTGAGGTATGTATTATGTTATGATATGGGACTGGCAGCTGAAAAGTTACGTTCTGTCTTTTCACCCTGCCACACAATGTACCTAATTACTTGTTTTCTATGCCTCATACATTTTGATTTCTAAGAATGCTTTAATTTGCATGATTTTTATACCACATCTGTTCTCAACAATGAGCTCTCCATCAGTCTTCTGATTTCCAGACTAAACTATCCCAAGGCAGTTGAGAATTTTTCTGCTTTCCTGTGAGATACAATATATGTGCACACATGGGTGCGTGTACAACTTTAGATGGTGGTGATCAGGGAAGACCTTGCTGAGAAGTCTTTAGGTACAAGGGGAGGTGTAGAAGGAAGACCTATTCTAGTCAAGAACTTTCCAGATAGAAGGCTCGTGTGAGGAGAAGCAGGGTTCCTGTGGCTGAAATGAAGTGGGCAAGGAGGATGGTACAGAGAGACAAAATGCAAGACACAGTGGGGTCCAGATTGCTTCAGGCCTTTTTAAAAAAAAAAAACCTTTCCTGAAGCATAGCTGCTTTGCAATGTTGTGTTGGTTTCTACTGTACTGGAAGGGGAATCAGTTATACGTATATCCCCTCTTCTGTGGATTTCCTCCCATTTAGGTCACCACAGATCATTGAGTAGTGTTCCCTGGGCTGTACCGTAGCTTCTCATTAGCTATCTGTTTTCTTGTAGTGTTTTATTTTGATGAATTTTGCTTTTGCTTATAATAAGACGGGAAACCACGAAAGGATGCTCAGCAGAGAAACGATCGGCTCTGACATTTTAGTTGAATCTCTCTGACTGCTTTCTTAAGAATAGATGGGCCAGTTCTGAAACAGGGGAACCAGTTAGAAGGCTGTCACAGTTGTGTGGCATGATGTTGGCAGTGGAGGTGGTGAGAAGTGGATGAATTCTAGACATTTTTCTAAGGTTGATCTGATAGCATTTGGTGTGGGATTTGAGAAATGAAGACAAGGATGATCCCAATAATTTTGGCTGTTGTTCAGTCAGTCATGTCCGACTCTTTGCGACCCCATGGACTGAAGCATGCCAGGCTTCCCTGTCCTTCACCATCTCCCAAAGTTTGCTCAAACTCATGTCCATGGAGTTGGTGATGCCATCCAACCGTCTCATCCTCTGTCATCCCCTTCTCCTCCTGCCTTCAATCTTTCCCAGCATCAGGGTCTTTTCTAAGGAGTCAGTTCTTCACATCAGGTGGCCAAAGTACTGGAGCTTCAGTTTCAGCATCAGACCTTCCAGTGAATATTCAGGGTTGATTTCCTTTAGAATTAGTGGTTTGATTTCCTTGCTCTCCAAGGGACACTCAAGAGTTTTCTTCAGCACCACAGTTTGAAAGCATCAATTCCTCATCGCTCAACCTTGTTTAAAGCTGAAATGGCTGTAATAGTGGAGCTGCTATAAGGAGACACAAGATAGACTGCGGGAAGATGCAACTCAGCCTTTGCGGGGTTTAGTTTGAGATGCTTATTATATATGCAAGTGGAGATGTCACAGGGCTGTTGGGTATACGGGTCTGGAATGTAGGAGAGAGATCACAGGTGGAGATTTGCACGTTGTCTGCGTTATGATAGTTAACAAGGGGGTTAGATGAGATCACCAAATGTGGTCATTGTTACCTTGTTGGCTTTAAAGGAACCTTGCCTTTGGATACTCACACCTTTGTGTACTCCTGCCTCTTATGATTAGGCTGGGCTTGTGACTTGCTCTAAGCAATAAAGCAACATGCTGGAAGTGACACAATGCCAGTTGTGGTCCTGACAGCTTCTTTGCCCTGTTGAGCACCTGCTCAGCCATGTTAGAATTCCAGTTGTTCTGCTGGGGAGACCGTGAGAAGAGGCCCTTGACTGTATGGAGGAGAACTGAGAACTCAGAAGACAGTGTGAAGTTAGACCTGAGACCCCAGCCAAGCCATTTGCCCAGCAAGCCATCGTGCTTCTTGGATGGGGGTAAAGGGCAAATTCCAGTCTCACGGACATTGTGTGGAGCCAACATGGTTTGTCCCCCGCTCTGCTTTTTCTGAATTTTGACCCAAGAATCGTTAGAAGTAATTTACTGGTGGTTGATGTAAGCCACTAAACTTTGGGTTAGTTTCTTGTCCAGCAGTCAATAACTAAACTCTGTGTGAGCAGACGGACCCAGAATGTAGAAGTGAGGTTCAAAGACTGAGCACCGGGGCACTTCAACTTTCAGCGTAACATTAAGGCGTCGAAGTGATGAGGAACACCAGCAGTGGGTATTGAAAAGGAATCCCAGGAAGGAAGGGGATTTTTTTGTGAACTCAGATAAAGCTGTTTCAGCTGAAATAGCTAGATTGACTGGGGTTTTACGAGAGCAGAGACTGCCTCTCCAGTGCCTGGCAGAGTGGCACATAATATTAGCCAATGGTTCTTGTATGAATGAATAAGTGACATTTGAAGCAGGAAGGGCCAACAACTATAAGGGGCCAGAGACTGCACAGGCCGCTTAGAAGTGTCTGGCCTTTCGACTTTTGTCGCGACAGGAAGGTCTTGCCTCCCATCAAAATTCATGAAGCAGAGGATTTTTCTCAATAGAGTGAATATTTTCAGATATAGGACTTAAAGTTCCCTGCTCTTCCCAACCTCTCCCTCCAAAAAAAAAGAAAAAAGAAGAAGAAAACCTACTCATAAACATCCACTTCAATAAGTTCATTATGTAGTCCCAGATAAATGACATCTAGAATGTGTAAAAAAAAAAAATACTATTGCATATAATCTTTGAGAAATCATCAAGAATGGAGATGAGGTTTTTAAAAGGTGGTAGGAAACAAACTTATAAGCTTACTATAGAACATTAGTGAAATGCAAAAATAGATTATTTGACATTTAAGTCTAGTTGTTACCTTTTATAAATAGTAAGGAACATTGTTTCTCCCTGACTTCAGCCAAGATTGTAACAGGGACTCTCATGAGATCCTTATAAACATTAACATTTAAACTCAACTGTTCAAAGATTATTCTTTCAGTTTGTTCTGGTTGAACAACTTTACCTAAAGCCAGTTGACTAATGAATTGACATCAGGATGGAGAAAAGTCTATTGGGGTATGCTGGAGGGTGTTGTCCTTGGCCTTGTCCTATTTGATATTTTTATCAATGACTCAGATGAAGACAGAGATGATGTGCTTGACCTATTGCATATGTGTTGTCGCTGGGAGCCATAATTAACACTTGGATGATGGGATCAGGGCTCAAAAAAGAGCTGATGCAATGATAAGTTGAACCTACAAGGTGAATTGCTGTGGGGATAAGTAAAACAGTGTATTTGATTAAAAAAAAAAAAAGGCAGCCCAACCTAATACGGCTAAAAATAAGGCTAAAAGCAGTTTATGTGAAAAAGTCTAGTAATTTCTTTGGTTCAAAGAACTGAAGCAGACAAGAGAGTGTGCTGAGGAGGGCTTTATGAACAGATATAACATGGACCCAGTAAAGATGCCAGGATTTAGGAGAATTGAAGCCATATTGGGGAGAGCAGAGAAAAGGGGACATAAATATTCCAGATAGGATAAGAAAGCCAAATGTGAGAGTTCAGGAGATGCTAGTTTGGGCTTAATCCTGGGAAGAATGTTAGATGCTTTGTGTTACAAATTTAAACTCAGTGCCTTGAACACCTTATCACTAAAAGCATTCAGTAGAGGATAAATGGATTTACATCAAATATTGTAGGGAGGGTTCCTAACCTGTAATTTATGCAAGGGGCTGAAATATGTAACTTAGATACATTATTTCATTTAGTTCCGACTGATACCATGAAGTGGGGATCCCTCCATTTTGCAGATGAGGAAATTCATCCTTAGATGTTAAGTCTCAGTGCATGCACCGTATCATATCCTGCGTTGAGTGTGAATCTGGGTAACTCCAAGTTTACATAGCAAAGGACTGCCCAAATTTTTTACATTGCTGTTTAATCTCTTTTGGCATATTTTTTGGAAGCAGAAATACAATTTGCTATAAACTTTGACCCAATAATTCAGGTTTTCCCCCTCCAACACATATAGACTGTCTTCTCTATGCCAGGGACTGACCTTAAACTCGAGGGATATAAATATATATCCCTTACTTTTAAGAAAATTTTCAGTTGGAGAATAGTTGCTTTACAGTGTTGTGTTGGTTTCTGCCATACAGCATCATCAATCAGCCATAAGTATGCATATATCCCCTCCCTCTCCAGCATCCCTCCCACCATCCCCATTTCTCCCATCTAGGTCATCACAGAGCATTGTACACAGAACATTGTACAGCCCTTGCTGAAGAGGTTGAAATCTGGTGATCTCAGATAATATCTCTGATCTCAGATATCTCCACGTGCCATTTGAGTTCTCAGTCACTGTTACAGATCTTCACGTGTCAAGGACTAGAACGTATTTATGTTTTAGTGAAAACAGTAGGAAGACGATTTGACTCGTGGACTTTTCTTTATTGGAAAACTTTCAAGGAAGATTCAGTTTCATATATGGAGAACTAGTTATGCCGTGCAATAGTACGATCTTATATTCTGGAAGGGTGAGTTGCCATGCAGAACCGATTACTGCGAGTGAACAGATGTAAACATTGTGGATGACACAGCATGCGTACAGCATAAGGACAATCATAAGGAGAAGGTACAGAAATGAAAAGAAACCAAACCAGCTTTCCACCATTGTTCTGTTGGGAATGTTCCGTTTATCTAATTGGTAAGACAAAGTCCATTATCTTCTTTTCTATCCTTTTCCCTCATGGCTTTTTCTCATCTGATAGGGAGTCATGCTCTCCTTTGTGCTGTGTTGAACTGTTGGTCGCTTAGTCCTGTCCAACTCTTTGCGACCCCAGGGAGTGTAGCCCGCCAGGCTCCTCCCTCCATGGGATTCTCCAGGCATGAACACTGGAGTGGGTTGCCATAGCCTTCTCCAGGAGATCTTCCCGACCCAGGGATCGATCCCAGGTCTCCTACAGTGCAGGTGGATTCTTTACCAACTGCGCCACCAGGGAAGCCCATGAACACTAGAGGGGAGAGACTATCCCTTCTCCAGGGAAACCCCCAACTCAAGAGTCAAACCAGGGTCTCCTGCATTGCCGGTGGATTCTTTGCCAGCTAAGCTACCAGGGAAGCCCTTAGGGTCTCCTTTCAGTTCAGTTCAGTCGCTCAGTCTGTCTGACTCTTTGCGACCCCATGAATTGCAGCACGCCAGGCCTCCCTGTCCATCACCAACTCCCGGAGTTCACTCAGGCTCATGTCCATCGAGTCCGTGATGCCATCCAGCCATCTCATCCTTGGTTGTCCCCTTCTCCTCCTGCCCCCAATCCCTCCCAGCATCAGAGTCTTTTCCAATGAGTCAACTCTTCGCATGAGGTGGCCAAAGTACTGGAGTTTCAGCTTTAGCATCATTCCTTCCGAAGAAATCCCAGGGCTGATCTCCTTCAGAATGGACTGGTTGGATCTCCTTGCAGTCCAAGGGACTCTCAAGAGTCTTCTCCAACACCACAGTTCAAAAACATCAATTCTTCGGCGCTCAGCCTTCTTCACAGTCCAACTCTCACATCCATACATGACCACAGGAAAAACCATAGCCTTGACTAGATGGACCTTAGTTGGCAAAGTAATGTCTCTGCTTTTGAATATGCGATCTAGGTTGGTCATAACTTTTCTTCTAAGGAATAAGGGTCTTTTAATTTCATGGCTGCAAGAAGGGTCTCCTTTAGTCATTTTCAAATGTGTTATTAGTTCCTTATCACATTGGGTGCTGAGATTTTAGTTTATTTTTTCTGTTTATCTCATACCTATCTTTTCTGTGTTCTTGTTTTATTTCATATGGTTGCCATCCATTTATTAGTAGGTCTTGATCATAGTTCAGTATTTTAATCTACAGGATTTAAGATGGAACTGTGTCTGATGTTTACCTATTGTGATAGTAAATACCTGCTTATTTACAAAGATACACAATTTAAGAGTACCTTCCACTATAGATGGTACTTCCGTCCATTTGTAATTGGAGGATAATTGCTTTACAATGTTGTATTGGGTTTCTGCCATACCACACTGTGAATCAGTCATAACTATATATATGTCCCCTCCCTCTTGAGCTTCCCAGACCTCCAGGGTGGGCTCCCTGTGTTCTCTAGCAGCTTCCCACTAACTGTCTGTTTTACACATGATTGTGTATACATGTCAGTGCTACTTTCTCAGGTTCGTCCCCCTAGTTCCCCTGCTGTGTCGACAAATCCATTCTGGACAACTGTGTCTTCCTTCCTTCCCTGCAAATAGGTTCGGAATCAGGCAAGTTCTGTGAGACTACCCTATGCCTCTGAGGCTAAAAATTATTTTTCTCACTGTCATTTCGAATTTCATCATTTAAACTACAGACATGTAGTGGGGAAGTTGGTATAATCTCTGACATGTGGAAAGAATGGGCTGGAAAAACAGACTTCATTGGTAGAAGGAAGTCAAACAGAAGATAGCAGTAATAAAAAGAGAATTCCTTTAGAAAGGAAAAAACATATTTCACATATTGTTTTTTTCCTCACAGAAATTGTTTTCATGTTTCCTAAGTTAAGGAAGTAATAATCTTGGAAAAAACCGTGCACACAGGTAGAGGCAGGAGAGAGATGCATTGATAAGTCTGACAATAATGATCAGCTTGGGTGACGAAATTGGACAAATGTTCCAGCTAAAGTACTAAAATTGCCGTCTGAGATGAAGGTACTCAAGACCAGGATGAAGATGATCAATAATTCCAATTACCTTCACATTGTGTTTGAATAGACCATGAAGTAATTGGAGAAAAAAGTCATTAACAAATCTATCTCTAAGTGAAGTATAAATTCTTATATATCATACAAAATGGAGTGCCTACAGCTTTTCACCAATTTTCAAAAATCAGTAATTTGATAAATGCATACCCTTATAATGACCATTATGATGAATGATTTTCTTTCATATGATTATTATTTATTACATTTCCAATTCATTTGTTAGCATCCCTTTAGTTTTGTGCTTTGGTAAAAGGCAGTTAAAGCCACTCCAGAGTCAAGTCATTCCTGTTTGTTTCTGTGATGGTTGTTTTATGCACATTGTACATCCTATGTGTATAAACAGCCACTTCATTCTCTGGCTTGTTACGAGAAATAGCTGTTTTTACTTTCACCTCTGTTACCTGATTCTTTCAAATTTTTCTGTAAATATCTTAATAAGACTTTCTTTTATTGCTACTTCTTAATTTTTCACCTTTTGGCATTATCCATTGATTCCTACAGTGAAAAATGGGAATTTTTAAAATTTAAATAAAAATTTTCCCCACTTGCAAACAAGTGAACCCATCCTATTCTGCCACTGTCCCAACCTTCCACCCTCTCTATATGGGTATACTATAATTTTGATTAGATCACAAATTCAGTATTTATATATGTCAATATAAATATTGTTTATAACTGAGGCATGTAGTACACTATGTTTATACTACTATACTGTGGTTACTTTTTTATAGTATGTTATGTGAAAGTCACTCAGTCATGTCCAATTCTTTGTGACCCCATCGACTCTACAGTCCATGGAATATAATCCATGGAATTCTCCAGGCCAGAATACTAGAGTGGGTAGCTGTTCCCTTCTCCGAGGGATCTTCCCAACCCAGGGATCGAACCCAAGTTTCCCACATTGCAGGCAGATTCTTTACCAGCTGAGCCACCAGGGAAGCCCAGGAATACTGGAGTGGGTATCCTCTCCCTTCTCCAGGGGGTCTTCCCAACCTAGGAATCGAACCAGCGTCTCCTGCCTTGCAGGTGGATTCTTTACCAGTTTGGTTTCGTTGAAATTAATAATTTCCCATTTTTCATTTCTGCTGTTAATTCAAGACCTTCCCCAGTCTCTGCCTGCTGTATCTCGTCGCTAGTTTCCTGGGGTGCCCTTCCTATCACTACTAGGTTGGAGCTCTTTTTCTTCCATCCCATGTTTTTTTGGGGAGTGGACACAATTTCTGATAGCTTCTTGGGAAAGAGTGTGGGAGAGATTTTTTTTCTTTTGAGACATTGCATTTCCAAAAATATCCTTATTCTGCACTTACATTTGATTGGCATTTTGGCTAAATACAGGTTTCTTGGTTAGAAATAATTGCCGTAGAATTTCAATGAAATTGCTCCATTATTGTCTAGTTTCCATTGTTTCTGTTAAAACACTTCTGTTTATTTCCAGTGTTCTGAAATTTCATGCTGAATCAAAAAGTTGGTCAAGATACAGCTTTATTTTCTTTGGGTGCACCTTTTCATTCTGGAAACTCATGTATGTCTTTCCTTTTTTTTTTAATACAACTTTATTGAGATACAATTCACATAACAAAATTTACTGTTTTAAATAAGTGTAAAATTCAGTGGCTTTTAGTATATGCTCAGAGTTTGGGAACCATCACAGCTAAATTTTAGAAAATTTATCACCCTGAACAGAAGTCCCATACCCATTAGCAGTCACTCTGAAACCTCCACCCTTCTAACTGCTAGCAACCAGTAATCTACTTTATATCTTTATAAGGAATTGCCTGGACATTATGTATAAATGGAATAATTAAGATGTGACTTTTTGTGCAGGCTTCTTTCGCTTAATATAATGTTCTTGAAGTTCATTCATGGTGTAGCCTGTATTAGTACTTCATTCTTTTTTGTGGCTGAAGAATAGTCCATAGTGTCAGACTTTATTTTGGGGGGGCTCCAAAATCACTGCAGATGGTGACTGCAGCCATGAAATTAAAAGACGCTTACTCCTTGGAAGAAAAGTTATGACCAACCTAGATAGCATCTTCAAAAGCAGAGACATTACTTTGCCGACTAAGGTCCATCTAGTCAAGGCTATGGTTTTTCCTGTGGTCATGTATGGATGTGAGAGTTGGACTGTGAAGAAGGCTGAGCGCCGAAGAATTGATGCTTTTGAACTGTGGTGTTGGAGAAGACTCTTGAGAGTCCCTTGGACTGCAAGGAGATCCAACCAGTCCATTCTGAAGGAGATCAGCCCTGGGATTTTTTTGGAAGGAATGATGCTAAAGCTGAAGCTCCAGTACTTTGGCCACCTCATGCGAAGACTTGACTCATTGGAAAAGACTCTGATGCTGGGAGGGATTGTGGGCAGGAGGAGAAGGGGACGACAGAGGATGAGATGGCTGGATGGCATCACTGACTCGATGGACGTGACTCTGAGTGAACTCTCGGAGTTGGTGATGGACAGGGAGGCCTGGCGTGCTGCAGTTCATGGGGTCGCAAAGAGTCAGACACGACTGAGCGACTGAACTGAATACTCCATAGTATGGCTTGATGACAAATTGAAATGATAATGGTATAATCATAGGTCAGGCATACAAAAACGGTGTCAGGCAGTCATTGAGGATCTGGTTTGAGACACTGAGGCTTTGAATTTTCTCTGAACTCAAGTCAAACTCTATGACCCCACCACCTGTCTTTAGAACAGCATCTGTTAGCTGCAACTTTGTAGGTTCAAAGTCCCCCCTTGTAACTACACAGCCATTTCAGACTCCAATCCATCCTTGCTTAATATGCATCCTTACTTCTTGCCAGTTCAGATTATAATTCTTGACAAACAATTTATGTCATTAACTGTGGCCTTGCAGTTTCTACCTTTATAAGTTTCTTCCATTTTGTGCTGTAACAGCACAATTCAAGGACTTCTTGAGTTGTCTTTCTCACATGCAGTCCTAACAAACTCCAAATGAATGCCTCTTTATTTCAATCATGCCTTCATTTCTGAAATCTTGATTAACAGGTTAATATCAAATTTGTTTATCTGTTCATCGGTTGATGTACATTTGGGTTGCTTTTAACCTTTTGGCTCCTGTGAATAGGAGTGCTGTGAGTATTTGTGTATAAGCACCTGTTTTCAGTTCTTTTGAGTACATACATAGGAGCAGGAGTGCTGAGTCATCTAACTGTCTTTAAATTTTTGAGGGACCATCTTAAGACTGTGTTCCAAATTGGATGCACCATTTTACCCACAGTGTGGGGGGTTTCCAGTTTATCCACACTCTCTCCGGTGCTTGTTCTCGTCTGTCCTTCCCGTTGCAGGAGGTCTGTACTAGTTTCTCATTGTCATTTTGTTTTGCATTTCCCTGGTGACGAGTGACTAATGAGGTTGAGCTCTTTTAAGGTCCTTCTGTTGCAAGAAAGTACTTTAAATTATTTTGAGTTCCTCACTTTACTTTTTCTTTTTATTAGCTCTTTTATTATGTAAATGTCAGACCTCCTGGATTGCTCTTCCAATTTTCTTGCCTTTTCTCTCCTATTTTCTAATTCTTTTTTCCTTTAGCTCAGCATTAAGGGACTCAACTTTGTGTTTCATCTATTTTATTGAAATTTAAAATTTCAATATTAATTTCTTAGAGACCTTTTTGTTCTCAGAATATTCCATTTTATAATACCCTTTTCTTGTTTCAGGGTTGCAATACCTTTTCAGATGGTGCAGTAACAACTTGATGGGGAGCTCCAAGTGCGTTGGATAGCTGGTTCCCCATGAATTTCACTGTAGGAATTGTCTAAGCCATTTTGTTGATACACCTTTGATATCACTATCTTCCCTGCAGTGCAGTAAGAGTTCTGGTGAAGATTCTCCTAAACCCCTGCTCATAAGATAAAGTCCTAGCTGACAATCTTCTGAAAGCAAAATAGAGGACAGAAATCCACCGAATCCTCCTGTTTCAAGATGGTATGCCTGTCCTTAACTGGCTGGGTTTCCCAGTTCACTGTTTTACCACCTCTGGGTTCCGGAGAGGCGATTACCTGGGTAAGCAAAGTGGGATAAAGGTACAACGCGTCACATCTACTGAAAAGTTTTCCCACTGCTCTCGCCTATTTCTGACCTCTATGTGTAGATCTGTAGTTCATTTTCACTTCCTGGTGCCAGCTCTGAGCCATTTGGTTGTTCTGCCATACAAATAAGGTCACTTCTAGGCTTTCCCTGCTGCCACCATAATAATCCATTTGTTGTTGGTTTGCGTTTTGCTGTGCTGAACTTGCTACCATCTGTTTCAGAGCTCCTAAAATTTTGGTGAGTACCTATTCAAGAGTACAGAATGGGTATGCATGTCTAGCTTGCCATATTTACCTTCAAATTACATCCATTCTTCAGTTTAAATATGAACAAATGTTTGAGCTTGTCACTGTGTCCACCACTGTGTAATTAGGAATTTTTTCACATCGCTGATTGTGAAGCATATAAATCTTTGCTACTTATCAATTATCAGAGTTTATCGCATGTGACAAGGCTCGTGGGAGTAAAGATATTTGAATTAACTGTTACTAGATTCCCTGGCAGCTCAGATAGTAAAGAATCTGCCTGCAGTGCAGGAGACCTGGGTTTGATCCCTGGGTTGGGAAGATCCCCTGGAGTAGGAAATGGCAACCTGCTCCAGTATTCTTGCCTGGAGAATTCCATGGACAGAGGAGCCTGGCAGGCCACAGTCCATGGGGTCAAAAAGAGTTGGACATGACTGATTGACTAACACTTTCACTTTCAGATTATTATCCCATCAGTAAAATTTTAGGCACACAATCAGTATCTAGAGCATGAATATGCCTTTATTAGGATATCTTGTCTCGATGAAAAATAGTTATTATTATTACTTGGTCCATTAGTCATTTTGCTTGTTTTTTTTTTTTTTTAATTATAGCTTGTTCTGATGATTGTAGGAAGTTGATAGCCTGTATAAACACACACTCATACATTTGAGAGCATTTTAAAAGTTAATAAGAACCTTTTTACAATGCAAGTTGTATGTATAAGGAATGAACAATGGTGAAGGCTCCTGATTTTAAAACATAATTAAGAATGTATAGGTTGCTCATTTTGAAGATTCATTATGCTTTTGGTAGGTGAATATTATGAGAATCTTCCTTTTGAGAATATGAACTTTAGTGCTCTAAGTTAACTTCCAGCTTCAAGTGAGTCATTTACTCCTTTTTCCCTGGCAGATACCAGTTCAGCTATAAAATCCCTGACAGATGCTCATGGCTCATTTTGATTTCATAATTCAGAAGCTGAAAAACTAATTTGTCATGGCAGCTAAGTAAAGAATTTTCCATCTTCTGGGTCTTTCCTGTTTTCTTGAATATGTGCTCTTTGTTTTAAAGCTTTGGATCTCAGTTATTAGTTTTCATTTTGGCCATCCTCAGGGACATTTGAAAGACTGAACTGGTCTCTTTTCTCCTCTTTCTCTCTCTCTTCCCTTTCTATTTGGATTAGAAGCAACAGGGAAAGATGATATGTTGAATATTTTAGCCAGGATTTTAGGAAATGTGTTGAAGAACAGTGCCTAATTCTAACAACAAGATAGAAAATTAGCAATGCTGAGGAGAAAGGGTATGGGGAGGGGTGATCAATAACATATTTATTAGAAATCAAGAAGACAAGAAAGGATTAGTTTTTTTGCTTGGTTTTCTTTAAATCAGATTTCACCAGCATAAAAATACAGTGAACGGAGTGGTGTCTTGTAAAGGGTGAGCAGGGCAACAGGATTGTTCCTGCCTGTCGTTCTGACATCAGTGTGAGATATACAAGCAGCTCCCCTTCCTGAGCGCACCGGCTTGTTCCTCGTTGTACGTAGTATGTCTCATAGTACAGTTACAGTAGGAACTCTATAAATCATTGCCAAATTGTTATACTCTTTTTTTCCCATAAAGTAGGTGCATCAGATGTGAGTGTGTGTGTGTGTGTGTGTGTGTGTGTGCGTGTGTGTAACATAAATGTAGTCATTTTTCAAGGATTTCATTAAACACCCTTATAGAGTATGACAGACACAGAGATATGGGCTCCATATCCTCTTTAAAGGGGAGCGCACTGACTAATACAGCAAGCATAGCTATATGTCACCAGAATGCATCCCTCAGCAGCAGCTCAGGATCTGACCAGGGAGGAGGGGCGTGTCTTGAATGAGGTCGCGCCTTCCCCCAGGCATCCTGTGTCTGGTGACTGTGTGAAGTGGGGGTGGTAGGCCTGGCCTTTCCTGCCTGACACAGGGCAAATTCTGGTACTCAGCTGGCCAAGGCTTTATTGCATCACACTTTCACAACCTTTGTCCAACCCTGCTTCCTCTACATTCCTTTCACCTAATGAACATATTTTATTTTTTTTTAATCTAACAAGGGTGCTCTAGCCCCGAAGTCCACCTGGAGAGCCAAACCTATGACCTGGTGTCATACAGATGGATTTTATTCTAGGTTTTTAACTTTTCATTTTATGTTGGGGTATATCAAATTAACAATGCTGTGATAGTTTCCGGTGGGCAGGCAAGGGACTCAGCCATGCATAGACATGTGTCCTTTCTGCACCAAACTCCCCTCCCATCCAGCCTGACACATAACATGGAACAGGATTCCCTGTCCTGTACAGTGGATAAAGATTAATTTTAAAGTTTAATAAGAATTTATTATCTTTTAGGGGAATTCCTGTTTAAAAGTAGGGTTCGGATTTGCATATCCAAGAATATCAGGACATCTACCAGAAAAATCTAAAGATTTTTCAGAGTTTAGAGGGGAAATAAATAACCTGGGATAGCAGGAATTTCTGGAAAAGTTGACTTTGGATGAGAAATAATTGAGTTCGTAAAATTGTACAATCCTTTTGAAATTATTAAATCCTTGACAAAAGTTTCTTTTAAAATTCAGTGCAAGTATATGTGTATATATTTATTATTCTTACTATGGTGGTGGGTTAGTCACTCAGTTGTGTCTGATTCTTGCGACCCCATGGACTGTAGCCTGCCAGACCCCTCTGTCCATGGGATTCTCCAGGCAAGAATACTGTAGTGGGTTGTCATTTCCTTCTTCAGGGGATCTTCCCAACCCAGGGATCAAACCCAGGTCTCCTGCACTGCAGGCAGATTCTTTACCGACTGAGCTATAGGGAAGCCCTATTCTTACTATATTCTTACTATAGTAGCAGTTAAAATGAATATAATTTGCTTAATGTAGATAATTATTATTTTCTAGTATTTGGATTCTAGCTCCTGCAGGAAGATTATACCTCTTTTCTCCATTAAACCGGGGTGTGACCTTGTGACTTGCTTTGAGCAAGTCACAATAAATTGTGAGCAAGAGTTATTTGTTGTCACAGTATAACTTAGCCTATCCTGACTGGCATATTCCAGATTACTTAATATCCAGCCACCCAAGAGAAAGCTAATGCTAATGTGTTTTTTTAAAAGATTTCTTTTATGATTCATACTCACATACATGTTGCATGTGTATATGTGTATATACATATATGTACACTATAATTTATAGTACATATACTATTTTTTAATCTCTTTAAAAGCTTACAGAAGTTAATGCTACTGTTGTTCCAGATAACTAAATATGGTTATGTACCAAAGTTTGTCCACATTTTTAAATTCATACACCCTTTGTGTTAATATAAAATTCCCATGCTTTTCTTTGATACCATTTTAAATTTTGGATAAATTTGAAATTCTTAATAAAACATATTTAAATAGTGATTTTAAAAAATATTTTATTAAGCATTTGATTCTGGTTTTTGACAAAACTAGATGTTTTATCAGTGAGGGCGCTAAATCAGCACACCTAGCACAAGTTTTTGTGTGATAGCGTCAATGGTCAAGCACAGATGTGGTCACCTTCTATGTCAAGAATGGTTTCTGCTGCTTTTCTTGATAGAAATGGTTGCAACCATGTTTATATATTGACTATAGTAATTACATGCTAGGCCTACTAATTTATTTTAAGTTAAATATGGGAATTTTTGCTTCAGATTCTCCACTATGATTTTCTAAAATTTTTTTCTAATTGATTTAAAATTTAAGCACTAGTAGCTTCTATTAAATTTTGCTAAGATTGACTTAAAAAAATAAATTTACTTATTTTTAATTGGAGGATAATTGCTTTACAATATTGTGTTGGTTTTGGCCATACATCGACATAAATCAGCCGTAGGTATATATATGTCCCCTGTCCCCTCCCTCTTGACCCTCCCTCCCGTCTCCCACCCCCTCCCACCCCCTCCCACCCCTCTAGGTTTCCACAGAGCACAGGTTTGAGCTCCCTCTGTCACACATCAAATACTCACTGCTGCTGCTGCTGCTGCTGCTGCTAAGTCGCTTCAGTCGTGTCCGACTCTGTGCAACCCCATAGACGGCAGCCCACCAGGCTTCCCCGTCCCTGGGATTCTCCAGGCAAGAACGCTGGAGTGGGTTGCCATTTCCTTCTCCAATGCATGAAAGTGAAAAGTGAAAGTGAAGTCTCTCAGTCGTGCCTGACTCTTAGCGACCCCATGGACTGCAGCCCACCAGGCTCCTCCGTCCATGGGATTTTCCGGGCAAGAGTACTGGAGTGGGTTGCCATTGCCTTCTCTGCACTGGCAATCTATTAAGACTGACTTCAAGTGGTATTTTCAACCACAGCATCAGGAAAGCAATACCTGAATTCATCCTAGACAGACTTGGTGAGATTTTATTCTTTCTCTAGAAATTTTTTTTCAGTAATCTTTTTATGGCAAATTGCACTAAGTCAAGAAAAGATATTTTTAGCTCTGATTCACTGAATATATAACTAGATTTTGGCATTAAAGTTTAGAACATATCATGAGGAGCAATAATGTTGGCCTTTGCTTCTTGAAGTTTCAGAATTCATATTCAAAATATCAACTATATCTGCCAGATATGTCAAGCTCTTGGGAAAGTTATTATCTTGGCAAGTTTGCAAGTGTCTAATGATGGAGGGGAAAAAAAGCAGTTCTTTTTCTGGGGTATCTTTAAGTTCATACTCATGCATGGCAAGGAACTAAATATATTTCCTTTGTACATGGATTAAGCAAAAAGCAAGTAGAGAAAGAAAAGAAAAACAGTGATGATTTGATCTTTGGTAATTGTTTTTTAAATATCAGGTAAGTCAGCAACTTGATTTTGGTGGTGGAACCTAAAAAAAAGATACTTGGGAATTTCTGCTTCATTTTAACATTTGGTAAAAGGCAGAATACAAGAATTCCTTCCTTTTTTTTTTTTTTTACCCCCTCCGTGATCTGAGATCTTTTTATTCTTTGGTATTAAAAGAGCTACTTCAAGCAAAACTTTTATAATTTTTTGTGGCCCCTTAATGTTCTACTTCACTACTCTTCAATTTTTCATGCTTCAGAGCATCAAAACCTGTAAGTAAAAGCTTGCATTAAGAAAAAAATAATGTTGTTGTGATTCTTTTACTCAGAGTTTGAGGAAATCTAAATTACTTTTGCCACTTTATGTACTATATTATATAATTTAAATTAATGGAAAACAATAGATCTTACCTGAGTGTATTTGTAATGTACTTATGCTTCAGGTGTGCTACAGGAATAGCAGTATGGCATCTCTTTCATCATGTATGACAAACATACATTTCATATGTGTTACTTTGTCTTGCTTTTGCTGAAAGCTTTATCATTCTACATTCTTTGTATTGCCACCAGCCACAGATTTAACTGAAACTATAAATGAATTTTACGTTTGTAGTACAAATTTATTTTTCAAACTATTTTGTCAGTTCAAGAGATTGTGATCTGTCCCATTTTGGAGTCTGTAGCACACAACTCCTGCTCCATCAATAATCAGATGTCCATAACCATCTTTAGAAACTTTAAGGTATTTTGCATTGTAAAATCTTAATAATGTTGCTTTTATTACATCCCTCTGTATTTCCTTGGGAGGAAAAATGCCTAACATTGCCACTAGTTGTTCAAGAGATATGAACACTGCTATAAATGTTTCATTTAAGATAAGGGAGAGCGTAGTATTGATTTATCATTCTTGTTTCCCTTGTAGTCATTGGTAAGCTCTTAAAGAGTGAATACTGTTTATCTGTTTTGATCCATTTACAATGTTTTACCCATTTTGAGTTTGAAAGTATATTTTGAATATCAATTGGTATGCCAAACCGAAGAAAGGATGACAGAGTTAAATAGTTGTAATTGTTTAATATTTTCCTAGTGTGTTCCAGAACTGTTGTTTTTGATGTTAAAAATAACATACACTGTTGTAAATCAACTATATCCAATAGAATTTTAAAAAGTGACATGTACTGAAAGTCCATTGCAGTATAATTTATAGAATTGTCTGAAACGCACATCTGGTATGACCTATCCTTATGTGGGTGTTGCTCTTACCCATTGGGCTTCACTTGCAGGTCAGTGGCAGAGAATCCGTCTGCCAATGCAGGAGACACGAGTTTGATCCCTGAGTCAGGAACATCCCCTGGAGGAGGAAATGGCAACCCACTCCAGAACTCTTGCCTGGGAGTTCCCATGGACAGAGGAGCCCGGTGGGCTGCCGACCATGGTGTCGCAGAAGAGTAGGACATGAGCCGCTAAGAAACAACTTTCTATTTTGTAGCCAGAAAACATTATTCCAAGACAGCCACCATTGATTCCTCCACCCCATCTCCCTCTCTTTCTGTCTCTTCTCTTCCATTCTAGCTCTCTGTCTCTAACCTTTTCTCTCATGTTGCTTTTACCCTATAATTTCGGAATCTCTCTCTATTTCCAGCAGGGCAGCTCCAGAGGGTGTTTTCAGAGTTAATATTATTCCTAAGAACTGTTCCAGTTCCTTTTTCTTTTTTTCTGTCTCATAGTTTGACTCCAGAAAATTTTTCATGGCCCACTTTGTTAACCTTTTTTTTCTCTTCAAATATTTGAGGGTTTTGGATGATCAGAGCATTCCATTCTTCATACCCACTGGCTTTTTCCCCCTTTAAACTTGGCTTCAAAATAGCATGAAAATCTTTTTAAAGTGGCTGTTTGACTCTGTTAAAATTTATTAAATGGTTTAGGCTTGTGAATGGTGTGCCAGAGGGCATATAAACCAAACAGAGTCGTCCTTTCCTTCACTCTTTGAAGAGAGCAGGTTTTATATAGTCTTGTAATGCAGCAAAAGCATTTAGTTCTGTAGAACCCCAATGTTTTTCTTCTAGAAGATTTCGTCCAATTTTTTTAAATATCCCAAATCTATACTTTAAATTTATTTAAGAAAGGATTATCATTTGTACCTCTTAAAGGTGTTATGCAGTGATGTGGACATAGATATATGTTTGTTTTATGAATTAGCCCCTATAATATTGAAACTACTTCAGACATTTGAACTATTGGAAAATAAATGTCTGCATTCTTTTTATCGGAGAAAAATGACTCCCAACAGTCATACTCCCTGGGTAAAGATATACGGCCTTTCTACCCATAATGTCATTGCCAGAAGCCAAATAGTACGTTTTTTGTTTTAATGGAAAAGATCTTTCAGGTTGCTGGTTTTACATGGTTAGAAATGCTTCCTGCTCCAGTCTCCAGCCCCAGGCTGCTCATGTATTTTGAATTCAGAAATGACAGCTGAAACCAATTAGGCAGAATTAGGGGATCTCTAAGTCACATATAGGTTATGTCCAAAACGGAGAACAATACATTATATGATTAAAAAAAGAAGCAACTAATTTAATTAGGGCTAAGCTGAGGCAGTGTGATTACTATAGGGGATTTTTATATAGTATTTTTTTGTATTTTAAAAAATTTCTTTGTTTAGTTGGAGGATAATTACTTTGAATACTGTGATGGTTTTTGCCATACATCAGTGTCCCCCCATCCTGCACCAACCTCCCACCTCCCTCCCCTTCCCACCCATTTAGGTTGTCACAATGGAATGACTATGGAGGGCTTTTATATAGTATTAACTACTTGGTGTGTTAGCTACCCTTGCCCTCTTTAGGAAACAGGTTTACTGGTAGAATTTCAAACATTTTCTAAGTGGCATAAATACAGCTGAAAATAAAATAACCCAGAAACAGGCTTTGGAATATGTAAAGTCTTTGCAGTAACTGGAGTATTTGAGAGTATTCCATTTAAGAACATATTTTATGTATGATGGGGTAGATCAGAAGACTGTATTTTTCTCTTATTGTCATATCATGTCCTGTGATGCAACTTGAGACACAGTAATTAGAATTTCTATTAGTACTTCAGAGGGAAGAGATAGTACTTTTGTAGTTGTTCATGAGGGTCTTCTTTTTGTCATTAATGATAAGGGATTTCAGTTCATTTGCAGAATACCTAAATAACATATAATGGAATACTTACAAACTTTTATTTTTTAACCACTGTTTTAAAAATGGACCTTTTGGTATATAGTGGATACAGACCTTCTCTATAAGGCACCTTGAATGGCTATGATTTTGTTTAAATGGAGAGTTGATTAATATTTCTTTTCATTTTTTCTCACTAATGAATAGTGCTCACATGTTTGAACCCCCATTAAAATTTTATTTATTATAATTTGGGACTAAATAGATGAATACTACAAAGCTGAATGGGGGAAAATGCAATTTCAAAGTCAATTTAAACCTGTGGACTTCATATATGAGCAGTTAAAAACTAACTGCTCAGTAATTTGATGTATTAATTCTCACAGCAATGTAGGCTGATTAAAACAGAGATTATAGCCAGAGGAACATGGCATTGATTGCTGTAGAAGGAAGGAGGGCTCAACTGCTAGAAGTTGTCTTCAGTTGCCTCTAGCAGCAGCCATTCCCCAGAGAATCGCTTGACTTTAATGAGCTACAGGTGAAATATTGATAAATTAAAAAATAAAACGGTAGTGAGGTCTCCCAAATGTGCTCCTGTCTGAGAGGTGTGGTTCTAGTTGAAATGCGTGTGGTGTATCCCAGACGGTAGGAAAGGCGACACTGGCCCAGAGAAGGTAAGGATCACGAGTAAGCCTCGCCTTGGATACGTGAACAGTCAGCATGGTTGCCATTCATTTTGGGACCCTATGTGGTACCACTGAAGAGTGGAAGGAATTGCTCTTGAATGCTCTTGTGCTTTAGGTATTTGTAAATTTCTTAATATGCTCTCTCACCAATCAGAGTAATATTCAAAGTTTTCTTTTTTTAACAGTGGATCACTTTCCCATTATAAGGAAGAGATTAGGGTGTAATCTCTGGGATGAGGAGTGAGGAGCTCCTTAAACAATAAGGATCAGTCTGGAAAAGGAGGGCTTGATATTTTTGTGGGCTCTATATCACTGTGCCTCGGCTCTATGTTTCCAAGGGGTACATGTTATCAGCTAGTTCTTAACATATCTCATGTGTTTGCTTTTTTAATGTATTTATTTGGTTGTGCTGAGTCTTAGTTTCAGCATGCAGGATCTTACTTGTGGCATGTGGGATCTAGTTCCCCGACCATGGATCAAACCCAGGTTCCCTGCATTGGAAGCACAGAGTCTCAGACACTGGACCACCAGGGAAGTTACCCCCACCCCCATCTTTTTCTTTTTTTTAAATTCAGGTTGGCACTTAATGTTTCATTTTTTTTAAAACGAGTATTCATTAATTTCCAAATAAAAGTATAGCTGAGGTGTGATGCTTATTTTTAAAATTAATTTATTTTTAATTGGATGATAATTACTTTACAATATTGTGTTGGTTTCTCCCATATATCAGCATGAATTTGCCATACACTAACATGAATGAACTGTGGTATCTAAATGTAAAATAAGCCTGTTCCTCAAGAAGAAAGAAATTCAGAATTAGTTTTATTATCTCTGGAATCTTTCTAGTATTCCTACTATTGTGAGGCAGTTTTTTTTTTTTAATGCTATAAAATTACATGAATCCTGAATATACTGACTTCTGTCTTGCTGTCAAGATGGAAAACTAACATGAAAAGAAGTCAAGAATATGGAGGGTGTGTGTAGCAGAAAATGAGGATTTCTGTTGGTTATCCCCATGGAAAGACTTCCTTATTTTTAGCTCAGATGCTAAAAATAGGACTGTGCTATTTTCAATATCACATTTTTGGCAGTGCTTCTGAAAAACATCAAAAATTAGCTGACAGATATTGTCGACACCATGCTTAACATGAGAGGGTGGGGGGAAAGTGTATGTGTTGGGGAAGGTGCTCTGTTTAGATTCCTGCTTAATGAGAAAAGGTCAGTCTGAAATTCATTGCTGATATTAAAGCATAATTTCTCTGAGGGACTTGGCATCTCTTGAATAAGAAGTTTGATCTTTTCAAGGAACAATAATTGGAAAACCTCATTTCATTGATAATACATTGATTACAAAGAAACATAAACCCATACTAACAACTTCCCTGGTAGCTCCAATGGTAAAGAATCTGCCTGCAATGCAGGAGACGTGGGTTTGTTCCCTGGGTCAAAAAGATCCCCTGGAGAAGGAAATGGCAACCCATCCCAGTATTCTTGCCTGGAGAATCCCATGGACAGAGGGGCCTGGTGGACTACTGTGCCTGCCTGGGATCGCAGAGTTGGACACGACTGAGTGAACTAACATTTTCACTTTCAAACACATACTAAATGATGAAGCCTACTGAATAATTGACTTATACTTGTTTCTGCCCTGGTCAGCTTTCACGTCCAAAAGCTTGTCTGACTCTGGGGTCTTCTGAGAGTCTTTTTACCAGTGGTGTTCAGTGAAGGCATATTACTTCTTTTCCCTCACCCAAAGTCAGTTTTAAAAGGAGTAAGGAATGGAGAATTCCAGAAAAACATCTACTTCTGCTTCATTGATTACGCTAAAGTCTTTGACTGTGTGGATCACAACAAACTGTGGAAAATTATTAAATAGGTGGGAATACCATACCACCTAACCTGCCTCCTGCAAAATCTGTATTCAGGTCAAGAAGCAACAGTTAGAATTGGACATGGAACAACAGACTGGTTCAAAATTGGGCAAGTAGTACATCAAAGCTATATATTGTTACCCTGCTTATTTAAATATGCAGAGTCCATCATGCGAAATGCTGGGCTGAATGAAGCACAAGCTGAAATCAAGACTGCTGGGAGCAATATCAATAACCTCAGATATGCAGATGACACCACCCTTACAGCAGAAGGTGAAGAAGAACTAAAGAGCCTCTTGATGAAAGTGAAAGAGGAGAGTGAAAAAGTTGGCTTAAAGCTCAACATTCAGAAAACTAAGATCATGGCATCCGGTCCCATCACTTCATGGCAAATAGATGGGGAAACGATGGAAACAGTGACTGACTTTATTTTCTTGGACTCCAAAGTCACTGCAGATGGTGACTGCAGCCATGAAATTAAAAGACGTTTGCTCCTTGGAAGAAAAAGTATGACCAACCTAGACAGCATATTAAAAAACAGAGACAATCACTTTGCCAACCAAGGTCTGTCTAGTCAAAGCTATGGTTTTTCTGGTAGTCATGTATGGATGTGACAGATAGACCATGAAAGAGGCTGAACACCAAAGAATTGATGCTTTTGAACTGTGGTGTTGGAGAAGACTCTTGAGAGTCCCTTGGACTGCCAGGAGATCCAACCAGTCCATCCTAAAGGAAATCAATCCTGAATGTTCATTGGAAGGACTGCTGCTGAAGCTGAAGCTCCAGTAGTTTGGCCACCTGATGCGAAGAGCTGACTCACTAGAAAAGCCCCTGATGCTGGGAAAGATTGAACAGGAGGAGAAGGGGACGACAGAAGATGAGATGGTTGGATGGCATCACCCACTCGATGGACCTGAGTTTGAGCAAGGTCCAGGAGTTGGTGATGGACAGGATGCCTGGCGTGCTGCAGTCCATGGGGTCACAAAGAGTCACACATGACTGACTGACTGAACAGCCACAACAAGCAATGGAGAGTGGAAATCAAGAAAACGGGAATGTCATAGTCCAGCTGGTTTTGCATCTTTTTCTTTGGCTGGATTTTTTTTTTTTTTCCAGGTAATCTTTTGAAGGGATGTTCTGCACTCAGGCCTGTTTAAAACTGTCATCATGTTTATAATTTATTTTTGCAGTCTCCTTTCATGTCTTTCTCTTCAAGTTTCATGGGTGTGTTCTGTTGGTCATGTAGTTCTCAGGTCTACATATGACTGAAATTAACTGAGACTCTGTTGTGTGCAAGTGCTTATGAGGAAAAAGTCTTCTCTCCAGTATTTTATGCTCTTTCTATATGCTGCTGTTTTACAAAGGAATATCTGTCTTCTGCCTTCTAAATTGATCCTGCCACAGTGTAATGAAGTCAACATGGAGAAACCCAAACTGTAAATGTGGTTCTTTTACAGAAAACGTTTATGTTCAGGGGATTATGGTTTCAGATATGTTCTTCAAATTCCTTCCCCTTGAAATACTCCTGCACCTTTGTAAATCCTATAATAAATGCTGCGTACATGCGTGCCAAGTCACGTCCGTCATGTCTGATTCTTTTGTGAGCCCCATGGACTGCAGCCCACCAGGCTCCTCTGTCCATGGGGTTCTCCAGGCAAGAATACTGGAGTGTGTTGCCGTTTCCTCTTCCAGGGATCTTCTCCACCCAGGGATCAAACCTGCATGTCTTCTATCTCTTGGCATTTATGTTTCCTGCATTTACCGCTAGCATCACACGGGAACCTTAAATAAATGCTACTTGATGGGTAATCAACAATAAAGAAAGAGGAACCTGATTTTGAAAGAAATGCATGCGAGTATGGGGATTGAACCTTCCAGCTGTTTTCTGCTCTCACTCTTCTGCTTGGTATACAAATCTAGCCACACTTGATAGCTTCATTTAAAACCACCCACTCTAGAGGGAAGGCTGATGAAGTATTCTTAGGCATTCAGGTATAAACCTGTCAGACACAAGTACTTTTAAAAGCATTGCCCAAAAGAACAGCAGCAGTTGTAGAGTGAATAAGAGGGAGGTGCAGGAAGATGAAGTGAAGCATAACGTGGTACAGGCCAGAAGAGATGCTAGCCACGAGCCAAGACAGAGATCGGAGGGGGAAGAGTGACTGGGTTTGGTCTATAGTTACCAGGCACCTAGTCTAAAGATACTCCTTTTATTTTTAGAACAAGAAATGGCCAGAGATCAAGCCAGATGGATTGAGATTATGCGTGTCTCATCAGTGGATAGTGATCTGTTGGTCATGTGCCATAGGGGCCTTCTGTTCAGAACTTGTATGTGTAGGATGGCTTTAAAAAGTGTAATAACAGAGAATTACCTCCCAGCGTGACTGTTAAGGTTACTTCTATTATTTCTGGACCAAGAAAAGTCACAAGGGTCACATAATCCAGTGAGTTGAACGAAGGAGAGAAGTTAAAATGAAGAGATGTAATGAAATTTGTAATTTAGGCACATCTAATGTAGTTCCAGGCATAGTATTGTATATTAAAAAAAGAGGGGGGAGGAGAAAGTTTTTAATTAAAGTAAAATGGAAGTTTGCCAGGATACAAAATAAAACCTTATACCACCTTTTGTCTTTTCCTCCATTTGAGGTTCTCTAGATTTTTGCCCCTAATCACCCAGAGCAATCTGAGATGAATGATGTATTTGCTAGAAGTAGTCTCAGAGGTTGTGTACGGAGAGCTGTGGAGTATGAATGGGAATGTCTGGACGTACGGACAGGAAGAATGCATATAATAAGAGTGAAATGTTATGCCTAAGAGTTCCAGTTCTCAAACGGTATTTAGCATTTCATTTTGAATTGCAGTCCTCCAAAATATCCCTTCGTAGTCTAAACACACTACAGAAAATCTTCATCACCATCATTATCCTCATCATCACCTGCAGCATCTACCCCGTGCTGGGCATATTGGATATTTTCATACTAATTTTCACAATATCCATATGCAGTAGGTGTGCTAGGATTATCCCCATAACACAGATGAAGACACTGATACCCAGAGGTTATATAACCACCTAAGGCTATGTAGCTAGTGACAGCCGTGTGTGTGTGCATACATACATGTTCATGCCATACAACTGAGGGAATACAAATTTAAAATTTTTAAAGGTTTGGGAAAAATCTTTTTGAAATTTCCCTAAGATCTCATTTCTGGAGAAGCCTCCTTGTTATTCATGTTGCAGGATCATTGGGCATGCATATACACACAGAAGGATATAAGGTATACATGAGACTCAGGAACTTTTTCCCCCGTTCCTGATATATTTCCATCCTCATAGTTAAGTGGGGATTTTGTTTGTTTGGTTGGGTTCAAACAAAATGCTTGAGTACTTTATTCTTTGAAAAAAGTTACAGTATTTTCACAGGTATATAAAAATCCACAGAACGTTTGAGTTCTCTGAAAGCAGAGACTCTGTTATTTATTTATGCACAATTTGCATTTAATGCATATACGTCAAGTAGAAAGTACAATGGAAGCTTTGACCCTAACATCATTTCACTTCTTTAAGGATATGTAGCCTAAGTTTATTGGGCATAAAATTAAACATGCTTTTTAGCTGTGTTACTCATATCCTTTATATAACCTCCTTTTTACTTTTTAATTTTATTGTCAGTTTCACTGGTTGATTTTTTTTAAAGAAGTAACCTTCAAAATTTTGTGAAAATTTGAGCTTCTTCTTTTATTTTGGTCAGTATTTGCTTTATAGTGATATACCATGTTGCTAGGTGAATAAATGTTTAATCTGTTTTCTTTGAATTCTGTTATGTTTAACATTTACATTGATAAGTTGCTCTTTGCTTTTTATTGGTACTTGCCAGTATAAATACCATAAAATATAAATAACATCAATATATAATATATAATATGGTGTATTATCCCTTTACTTTCAGGTTTTCTGTTATTTTTTGTTATTATATTTAGCCTTTATCTTGGAAAGAGTGTGAGTTTGATTTTGTTTTGTAAACTGAAAATTTACATTTTAAAAAGAGATTTTAACATATGTTTATTAATTATTGTTATGATTGGATCTACTTTCTATTTACCAGTTTATTATGTGTGAGACAGCAAGCACATTATAGTTGTATATCATGTAGTATATTAAAACATACTTTTTCATGGACCATTTTCATGTTCTCTTACAGCATTGTTAATCGGCTATGCCCTAGTACAAAATAAAAAATTTTTAAAGTATATAGTTTCTGTCCTCAGTGTGTGGAAAAGAGAAAGGCAATACGGTCTTAGAATATATCCAAGAGCATCTCTTCTATCCCATGTTCTTTCCCTTTGTTCTTCCATGGCTGACCTTTTTCACTCTCTACTCAGATCTTATTTGAAAGTATCACTTACTGTGGCCTGTCTTGAGCAGACATTAAGGGCCTCCCTCTATGTCCTCAAACACTGCCCAGTAGTATTCCTAATGTACAACTGACTGTACTGTCATTACACATGTCCTGGTTTTTTTCCACCTACATCTGTTTCCTTGAATTCTGTGTCCTTACTGATTAGTGTCACTAAACTCCAGAGCTTTCTTTGGGCACCTGATGTGAAGAGCGGACTCATTGGAAAAGACCCTGACTCTGGGAAGGATCGAAGGCAAAAGGAGAAGAGGGCAGCAGAGGATGACATGGTTAGGTAGCATCACTAACTCAACGGGCATGGGTTTGAGGAAACTCCAGAAGATAGTAAAGGACAGGGAAGCCTGGCATGCTATAGTCCATGGGGTAGTAAAGAGTGGAGCACAATTTAACGACTGAACAACAGCAACAGAATGACTAGTGTAGCGCCTGGAAGGTAATGAGCTGAGAAATACATGGTGAACAGTGAATGAATGCTAAATTCTGCTCTGTATTCTCAGCAGTTACCAGCTGGCACGCAAGAAAAACTCAGTAAAGGAATCTGAAATGTTATCATCATGGCTACAACCATGTACAGGCTTATTTATGAATGTGTCAAAAGCTTATAATTCCTCAACAATTGAAACCTGATAATGGAGCATAAATAATCGTGGTCACTGGTTTTTACAGAGTGATTAAATCATAAAATTGTTACCGCCAATAGATAAGATTAGGAAAATTTGTACAGCAACTCTACATGTTTCTTTAGAAGTTTTATGTAGCTCATGATATAAACAGAAAAAGCATTAAAAAGAAAATATACAACGTGTGCAAATTCAACTTGGGATATTTGGAAAAATTACAGTATAAGTTGCTATCTAGGGATATTTCTTTTTAAAATAAATCTGGATGTATTTGTCTTAATTTATAACTTTGGAAGTATTTGCATTGATTTAGAAAGTAAATCATTATCAAGTTTTATAAAAGAAATATTTTTTCAAATATATTCAAGAGTGCTGAGAATCTGAAAATTATCTTTTAATGAATATAGTTATGAGAAATGTAAATACATCCAATGATTAATTTTATTAGAATGATCTGTTTGTAATATTTACATGTCATACAAAATAAATAACCATCACCTTCATTTCCACTTGAAAAATGCAGGTAATTGAAATTGTATTTGGATTGGTTAACTCTATGTGTATGTGCTTTTAGTTGAAGTTAAGGTATATATATTTAGGTAAGGTTTCTTCTTATTCCACTTAAGAGATACATATTCAATGTGAGAATTAGGCATTTAACAAATTAGCAAATTGTGGACATAAATTCTTTCTAATGCACAGATATGTTTAACATAAGATAGAATCTGGAGTAATGATTCAACTGTGGTTAAAATGGAGGGTGGAGGAACGTGCAGCTGCATACACTAGAAAATCCACCCACTTGTCTTATATTTGCTTGGTTCAGAAAGTAGTGATGACTTTGAAATAGAAAAATATTGATTCATTGTTTTATAGCCAAAGGGATGTTAATACGTTTTCCTTTTTTTCTTCTAGCATACTGATTTATGTCAGTACATGGACAAGCACCCTGGGGGGCTGCATCCAGATAATGTGAAGGTACGAAAAGATCTTTTAAGTCAAGGCTTAGCATTCTTCATGTGCATTTTTTGAACCAAAGTCTAATGCCTCTACTATAATTTTTTTTTAATTATGTAAAGAGAAGTGATACTGAAGTGAACCACAGTCATTCCTTTGACAATGACAGCCATGCTTTGGCATTAAATATTTTCACTGGAGTATTATTATTTATACTGTACCCTATTTTTCCTTCATGGAGAACCATTTGCCAGTAATGAGAGAGATCTACTGGAATCCTGCCAAAACTATGTTTTCAGTAGAGAGGAATCTCCAGTCGCTGTAGCTTAGAGCTCCATACTGAAGTACCAGTTGGTTTCAAGATAATGTATTATTATGACCCAAAATAGTGTTACGATGAGTTCATGGTGCATATTTTTTCATTTGTTTGTATGAACAGATAAAAATGATTTTTCCTTCAGTTTTCTTTTATTTCTTTCACCAGATATTGGATTACTACGTGTAAAAAGAATTAAGCTTTTCTAAGTTTTGACCTAGCAACCATTTTGGAAACATTTCCCCGTATTTCAAACTTAAAAGAGGAGAGTCTTTTCTTGGCATATGTTGGGGAGTTAGAAGATACTAAAGGTAATCGGTAGGCTTAATGATGTGCTTCCGTTTTAGTTTTGAAATGGCTGCATTTCAGGATCCCGAGAACCCATTCAGTGATATAAATGCATTTGGAGTATCATTATTTGTCTCCTTTTCATCCCATTCACTATCTGCACCTTTCTTGCAGTGTGGCATTGCTTTCCTGTTGTACTTTCCCCTTTGCTAGAGGTAGATTTCACCTATAGCGTTACATGTGTTCATTTCTTTTTTGCTTTATAAAAATACTATCTTATTGTCTGTAGTTTCTTATTTTTTCGATATCTAGTTAATGGGTTTTCTTTATTCATTAGAATTAGTGATGTCAGTTATAGTGAATTTAATTGAGACATTTGCCCCCATGGTGGTAAATGACAAAAGGATTTTTTCTCTACATTCCCTAGGACTGACTAACCAGTCATTAAAACTTGTGCCATTCTGATGAGTAAAAATGAAATGTTTTTACATTGGCATTTTCTTGACTGCTAGTGACATTGGGCATCTTTTCATGTTTCTTGACCATTTGTAATTCTGCCATTACAATTTGCCTGTTCTTCTATATTGTTCAATTTTCTATTGCATTGTTCTTTTCTTAATAAATTGAAGGCTATTTTTAATATTTGTAACATTAATGATGGGGCTTTTTAAGGTGATCACTTTTGTTATACATTTTTAAAATGTGGGAAACTGTAGGAACTCTGCAAGACATTCTTTTTAAAATAAATACTAGAATCAGTATGGTACTTGAAGTATTTGTTGACTTTTTTCATATACATCCTTTTTCATTGTTGTGACTTTTTGTTTTATTAAATTTTTATTTAGATTCAGTTTTTTGACTATTCGCTTTTCTTAAACATCTGTATCCATTGACATAGATTTTTAGTGGTTGCATTGGGCAAGAAATTTTAACAGGCTAAGAGATTTTTTTATTAATCTTGTTTAATACTAATTAATACTATTATTAATTACAATACTAATGTTTAATGACCACAATTTTTTTTTAACATCAAAACATCTCAAGTCGTCTCATTACTACATTTAATGTTCTCTTTTTAGGGTTGATTGGGTTCAAAATCAACAGTATGGTACCTCCTTACTCTTATTTTCCACTTCAGCCCAGGTAATCTGCAGAGAGCCCAGCTAGTGGAAGCCCAGGACCTATTAGAATCAGTGGAAATCAGAGGCTACTCTGAGCTAACTTTGACCTCCCAACTTTAAATTCAGTGACAGGATTGAGATTAAAGAGCTGACTCCTCCTTTGCAAAGAACAAAGACATCACTGGATTTCCAGTATCCTGGTTTGGTCTTCTCACCAATACTTCGTTGCTGTTATTTAGTCACTTAGCCATGTCTGACTCTTTGTGACCTCCTGGACCACAGCACGCCAGGCTTTCCTGTCCTTCACTATCTCCTGGAGTTTGCTCAGACTCATGTCCACTGAGTCAATGATGCCATCCAACCATCTCATCCTCTATTGCCCTCTTTTCTTGCCCTCAATCTTTCCCAGCATCTTTCAGGGTCTTTTCCAGTAGTCAGCTCTTCGCGTCAGGTGGCCAAAGTACTGGAGCTTCTGCTTCAGCGTTAGTCCTTCCAATGAATATTCAGGACTGATTTCCTTTAGGATGGACTGTTTTGATTTCCTTGCAGTCCAAGGGACTCTCAAGAGTCTTCTCCAACACCACCGTTCAAAAGCATCAGTTCTTTGGCTCAACCTTCTTTATGGTCCAGCTCTCACATCTATACAAGACTACTGCAAAAACTATAGCTTTGACTAATGGACCTTTGTTGGCAAAATGATATCTCTGCTTTTGAATACGCTGTCTAGGTTTGTTATAGCTTTCCTTCCAAGGAGCAAGCGTCTTTTAATTTTATGGCTCATTAGTTATGGGTAAGAATTGGTGGAAAACTTTATCTGTGAAGCAAAGGAAGAGAGCTCTTCCCATAGAGCATTGCTGTTTTCATCTCAGGCTGGCATCACTGGTGATTTCTGTAGCCTTTGTAGTAAGTTCTGCTTTTTCCATTACATTTTATTTTTCCTTAATTGCTTGATAGTCATGGAGAGATTGAGCTTCTAGGTTACTGATTTTCAGTTACTAGGCTGCACTGCTTGAAATTGTGTTTCAATAACTCTTACCCATCTTGCAAGCTTTTCTTTCACCCCATGATCAGTCATCATATGCTTAGTATATGTATATATACATCATTCAAATATTTAGTATGTATATCTTTCCAAATATGAGAGGCAGCAATAGGTATTGATATATAAGTATCCCTTTCCCCATAGCTATTGAGGTCTTGGCTTCTTTGAGGATTTGCCAAAATGTTCTTGATTGTCCCAGTTCTTGGAATACTTAAGGGTGCAAGAAATTTTGGTTGGCATTGACGAGGTCTTCAAACTGGGCTCCATAGCACAGTCATCTGTGAAATTAAAAGAATATACATATATGTATATGTGTGTATGTATATATATGTATACATGGGCCTCCCTGGTGGCTCAGCGGTAAAGAGTCTGCCTGCCAGTGCGGATTCGATCCCTGAGTTGGGACGATTCCCTGGTGTAGGAAATGGCAACCTACTCTAGTATTTCTGCCTGGAGAATCCCGTGGACAGGGAAGCCTGGCAGACTACAGTCCATGGGGTCATAAAGAACTGGGCATGACTGAGCAACTGAGCACACACACGCACACACATATATACACATATATAGTCTCTTTTCTTTTCCCAGAATCAAAATTTTAAAAGCACCCTAAGTAGGAAATGGGCTTCCCTTGTGGCTTAGCTGGTAAAGAATCTGCCTGCAATGGGGGAGACCTGTGGGTTGGGAAGATCCCCTGGAGAAGGGAAAGGCTCCGCACTCCAGTATTCTGGCCTGGAGAATTCAGTGGACCGTATATAGTCCATGAGTGACTTTCTCTTAAGTAGGAGATGGTGGGCATTTGTTCAGGCCAGGGCTGAGAGGCCTGGCTGCCTCGCACAACCCCCAGCATCAGCCTGCTTTCCTTGTGGCCTGTAGGCGTCTGCCTGCAGCCTGGAGAGCTGGTGGTGATGAGGGCCTGCTGCTCTCTCCCAGCTCCACAGCCTGCCTGCCTCAACAGCTGTCGCTCTGCCAGCTAGGTGGTTGGTGGGGTGTCCGAGAGAACAGCAGGGGCTGGGCAGGTAGGAGGGGATATGGGTGCTTCATGAAACAGGTCTCAGACCCAGGCCTGAAGACTGAAAGCGTCTATTATGGGGCATCGGGTCAGTCCAAGAGAACAGAGGTAAAGAAGGCCCCCCTTGACAAATAAGTAACTCAGAGGAAGCAAGGTTGGTTTGTTTTGATTAGACAGAGAAAGAAGCATCAAAAAATTATCAATAATAATATCTAAGAGGCAAAAGAGAATAGTATACCTATAAAGCACAATGCTACATTACTTTCGTTGTGGTTCAATCACTGAATCGTGTCTGACTCTTCGCAACCCCATGGACTGCAGCACACTAGGCCTCCCTGTCCTTCACTATCTCCCTTTATTTTAAACAGAATAAATCAGTGAACATGAGGTAGCTTTGGAAATTAAAAATATGATGACAGAAATTAAAAACAACAACAATAATTTTTAAATGGGAAGTAGGATTACTTAGGATGCAATTTACATCATTGCTGTAGGTAAACTTTGAAATTTGCTGTTGTATTTTATATTCCCCTTCAGGTTTCTATTTTCACTATTTAAGTTAAGCAAAGTCTGCTTTCTTCCACTTTTCTTCTTTGTACTTTCTAAAATAAAGTGAAGCGATTACTAATATAATAAAATAAAAAACAACAGTCGTGAAAATGGATGGAAGAAAAAGTTGGAGAATTGTACCAACTTATGCTTATGTACAAAGTAGAGCATAAAATAGAAATCTGAAACATGAGACAAGAATTATTAAAAACATTTAGAATCCAGTTCAGGAGATGGGCCATCTGAATAATTGGAGAAAATCGGATGTAGTTATTAAAATAATAAACTTTGAAATATGCTTCTTCTAGATGTGAAGGATGTGCACTTCAAGATTAAACAGATCTTTTAAATGCCCAGAACATTTAATGAAACTAGAAGAACAGTAATATTGATTATGGCAGAATTTCTGAACATGATTTCAAAGACAGATCCTACCAAAAGGAAGCAGATTTACTGCTAAGAATCAAGAATTACAGTGGTGTCGTCACCGTTTAGGGGGGTTTTCCTGGTGGCTCAGTTGGTGAAGAATCTGCTTGTAATGTAAGAGCCCACCTGCAATGCAGTAGTTCAGGTTCAATCCCTGGGTCAAGAAGATCCCCTGGAGAAAGCAATGGCAACCCACTTCAGTATTCTTGCCTGAAAAATCCCAGGGACAGAGGAACCTCGAGGGCTATAGTTTATGGGGTCGCAAAGAGTTGGACATGACTTAGGAACTCAACCACCACCGCCACCGCCACCTTCACCATTTAGACTTCAGCAGCTGCCCTAGAAGGGAGACGGAAGTGGGACAATGACTTGAGAATTCTGATGTAAAATTGTCCAATCTAGTATAATATGCAAACTATCAATGAAGTGTGAAAGCAGAAAAATTATTTTCAGATGTTCAAGGAGGTGAAAATTGTGCATACCTTGCATCCTTTCTCAGAAAACTACTTGAAGATATACTCTCCCCCCTGTAACTCAGGGAATAAACCAAGGCAGAATAGAAAAGGAAACCTGGCAATAGAGGCTACCTCAAAAGAGGGATGGAGATCCTCGAGATGATGAAAAGAATCCCAGGATAACAGTGGTGCATCAGGCTGGAAGAGTAACCCGTCAGTCCAATTGCTCAGGTCAGAAGACTCCAGGCGAGATTTCTAAGATGAAGTTGTCAGATAGAATATCAAATGTGTTTGAGCAGATTTACAAGTTGGAAGGGGCTTCCCTGGCACCTCAGTAGTAAAGAATTAGCCAGTGCAGGAGCCACAGGAGATGCATATTTGATCCCTGGGTTGGGAAGATCCCCTGGAGGAGGAAATGGCAACCCACTCTAGTATTCTTGCCTGGAGAATCCCATGCACAGAGGAGTCTGGCGGGCTCCAGTCCATGGGGTCGCAAAGAGTCGGACACAGATTAGTGACTGAGCACGCACGCACAAGATTGAAGAAGAATTTGGTGTTGCATAAGTGATAACCCCAAAGAAAACTCAACAACGGCAAACCAACCAACCAACCAACAAAAGATCCAGATTGTTATACCAGGAAAAACAAATTATTGTGCAGGAGAGAAAAGTATTCACATGAAACGTAGTGGCTCAGCTGCAAATAACATTTCCATGGTTATAATACAGTATTATAATCAATATGTAATATTGTAATATGCAGTCAATATTACATATCGATGTATTACATAGTTAAAAAAAGTCAAACACCTCTTTAGGATTCTGCTATAGCCAGCCTCATTCCAGGATTAGCATCCTAAAACAGTCTTCCATTTCACCTGCCACATTTGATATAAAATAAAGATCAAAATCATTTTGTCAGAGCATTTTGATTCTTTGTCCAATGTTCTTTTCCTTACAGTGCATGATTCATTTATTAAATTACTGCACTTAGCTTTTTTATTTGTGACTTTATATGCACTCAGTCACATAGGTTTGTCATCCTTTTCATAGTGAAGATAATAGTTCTACCTTCTCTGAGGGTATGGGAAGTTGAAAAAAATAGAATGCATCTTGTTAATGCTTGTGTTTTGGCATCTGAATTGCAGTGCCTGGAAGCAGACAGCCCTTATTACCACGTTGGTTTCCATGGGAGGCCACTCCGCTAATTATGCACTGGCATTTCTTCACAGTCTGTCTGCGTAGAGACAGTGCCCTCCTCCAGGGTTTCATGTAGGATCTGCACTGCAGGTGAAATTATTCTCAAAGAAGTCTGACTATGACATAGTGGCAGAGGTCCCATGGGTATTTCTGTGTGATGGATTAATGTATTTTTTTTCATGTGGTGATATTTATTGTCACTTAAAATTTCTGAATGCAAAACAAAGAACCAAAGAATAATATTTACTAAGTTAACAGCTCTTCATATTGCTGTGCTGGGTGCTGCAGCTGAGCTAAAATTAGATCTTTTAATGGTTCTCTAAAAATGTAGGGTGTGAAAACCAGGTGAGATAAGCAGTTGTCTTTAAAAGAGCATGTTCTTGGCAATAACTCTGAAGCTCTGCATTTGGTTAAATACTTCATGGATTATTAAAGGGTTGGATGTGATAAATAGAAGATATTGATTATGGTGAACAGAAGGAAAACATACTGGTCAAATCTCCTTGCTTCTAAATTTGACAGTTTTGACTTTGGCTTTCATCACTATGTGGCATGATGATATGGAGAAATATTTGAAACATGTCTCTTGGATTATAAAAATGTGCATATCTCTGTTTAGATTTCATATAACTTGTTTATTGTGAAAAGCTGGGATACCACGCGTCCAAGAATTCAGGCGATTTTTCTTTATCGTAAATCGGGTCAGCTTGCAGGCATTACAAAGGTGATGTATCACTGGAGAATGAGGGGGCAGGAAGGAACAAATGAAAGAGTACATAGCTAGTGATTTCATAATAAGCCACGGAGTAGTCTGTGGTGATTTTGTACTAAATCCCAGCAGAACATCTGTTAAAAGTTTTATCTTCTGTGCTATATATTCCTTGTAAGCATTGGAATAAGCACATCAGAAAAAGATTGTTTCAGTGTTAACTAAATTTCTGTAGTCACTTTGCTACTTTAATTGTCTACAAACTGAGTCTGTTTGCAATATGGTTCTGAAATAAATATTCACTATTAACGAATGGTCTGTATTGTAGCATAATATCAATTTTAGACAAATGGGTAATTTTAGCAGTTAATTACTTAGAGGGCAATTTAAAACCTGAATGGAAAGCCTGAGGACACTGGCCTTGTTATAAATATTTATGATGATTAAAGTCATAACAACCAATTGCTAGAATATGATAATTGGTTTGTAAGAATTTGGGGGGAGGGTAGTTCATTTTTCTCCCCTTTACAAACCATTCACTGTGAATTTTATTGGGTGTTGACTATCATAGTTGAGTTGAAGACAGAACTTGAAGTTCCTCGCACTATAATCCTCAGTGATTTACAGATTGATTGGTTTTCTAAAAAGCAACCATAACAGTCTAAATCTCTTTCATTCAGGTTTCATGTGTTCTTTAAAAAATGGTAAGCATGAGAGGCTGAAAATTGAGATTCATCTTTAAAAAAGAGATTAATTGATGCTGTCTCCAGCTCATATCCAGAAATGTAGATGCTTACATCTTATCACCATGACAACCCTGGATCTTCCTGTATTTTTATGTAATTACCTTCATTTCCATGTTATCGTAATGACTTTTCTAGATGACTTTTTTCTAAAAACACATTTGTCTTTCTTTTTTTTTTTTGCAGAACTGTAATCAAAGATATCCAAAGTAATTCTGAATTCTCTGCCTTATTCTCTGAAGCATCTGAAATTCTTTTGACGTAAAGCTGTTTTATTTTGTATCTAAATATCTATATTAATCAAAAAGACTTGAGGATTATTATGGTTGAAAAATTGCTATTTTTCTTTCATAGTCCAGAGAACAGGCAGGTGTATAACAGTCAGAATAATACTGTGCCAAATTAAGATTGTCTTATACAGATGGCACAGTGAATGGGTTACTAAATGAGAATTTCTAATGTTGAGATAGGAAATCAGATAACACCTGATTTTCTCCATATTTTGCATTAGAACTTTCATTTAGCTGGTAATGATTTCCTACTATGCATTATAGTGAATATTATAAAGCCTTTCCTTTTGCTGTATTTTGGAAAATATGGTTATTTCATGAAGTCATTCCAGTGTTTTAAAAATTTGACACCTAGTCTCAGCACCTGTCCAGTTTTCTTTTGAACCTTTTCATCCTATTTTTATTATAACAAAATAATTTTCCGTATCTAGAAAGTGAAAGATTAACAATGACAGAGTGAAATCCATGTCAATTCATGCTGTGTCGGATGTTCAGAGGTAGTCTGAATAGTGAATTTCTGGCCAAGATGTGGGGCCGTATTTGGTTGTTGGGAACATGTCTTTTGTATCCTTGGCATCATCTGCTGATCTGCTTATAACAATTTGAATCAGACAAAGAAATCAAGGCAGCTAATTAAACAGCCCACTCATTCCTAGAGGTGCTTTAAAAGCCAGGTTGAAAAGGAATTACCCCAAAGATTGATGAAATTCACATAGTCATTAGAATAATGTCATGTGATATTTTAATTGTCAGATAGAATTACCCAGCTTAGGGGGCAGATATCCAGGGGGAATAGGAAAAATACCCTCTTGGATTTTAAGCTTCAAGCCGTTCACCTTGCCCCTCTCCTGTTTAAGATGGATCTTGCCCTTGACCCCTTTGTTGGCATATTTTCCTAGACAAACAAGAGAACGCAGGAGGAAAATTAGCTGAGTGGTAGTATATATACACACTCCTGGGGATTTTCCTGATTGTTTTAGACAGGTTTTGCCTTCATGTGACTAGCCAGTACATTTCATAGATATTTTCTCATTAATACAGAAATTCTGTCACTTGTGACCTTTCTTAAGAGGATGCAGAGAAGCTTGTTTATCATACCTATCAAACTCAGAGTCTTTACTGCATGCCACTTGAAACATATTTTTCTCTGTTGCACGGCTTGCAGATGTGATCTTTCTCTAAGACTCTTACTCAAGATTCACCAGCTCCATCAGTTTTTCAGTCTGCATCTCTCTCTTTTTTTTAAAGTTACATTGGCCTTATCAAACGACATTAAGACAATTCATGCTGATAGTGTCTGAGATGTTACTTTAGGCAGTAAAACCATTTTGTTGTTGTGCAGTCGCTCAGTTGTGTCCCACTCTTTGTGACCCCATGCACTGCAGCACACCAGGCTTCCCTGTCCTTCCCCATCTCCCGGAGCTTGCTCAGACTCATGTCCATTGAGTCAGTGATGCCATCCACGCATCTCATCCTCTGTCGCCCCCTTCTGCTCTCAATCTTTCTCAGCATCAGGGTCTTTTCCAGTGAGTCGACTCTTTGCACCAGGTGACCACAGTACTGGAGCTTCCGCTTCAGCATCAGTTTTTCCAGTGAATATTCCGGGTTGATTTCCTTTCAGATTGACTGGTTTGATCTCCTGGCAATCCAAGGGACTCTCAAGAGTCTTCTAAGTTCCACTGTTTTCTTCTCATCGTGTATAAAAAGAGTGGCTCTGAAGCTGGGGAAGCAGTGCATGCATTCACAAGTGAAGTTGAGCAAAAATTTGTATTTCATTCTATTTCTTTTTCGTTTCAAAGAGTACATATCAGTAAGGTCAATGTATACTCAACATTATTGTGTTATTTGAATTCCTTGAAACAACTGTTTCAGTTTTTCTCTTGGAAAATTATGTTGGGTAACTAATAAGCCAGTAGCTTCAATCTGATTATCTTGTTTCTACTCAGGTAGGGAATATTCCTAATACTAAGTTTAGGCTACTGAGCAACTTCTTTTTTTTTTTTTTTTAATAATTTGTATTTATTTGTTTTCTTTTTGGCTGTGATGGGTCTTTGCTGTGCCTGGGCTTTTCTCTAGTTGTGGTGAGCAGAGGCTACAGTCTGGTTTCAGTGTGCAGGCTTCTTATTGTGGCGGCTCCTCCTGTTGTGGAGCACAGGCTCTAGGGCACGCAGGCTCTAGGGCACAGAGGCTCTAGGGCACGCAGGCTCTAGGGCATGCAGGCTCTAGGGCACAGAGGCTCTAGGGCATGCAGGCTCTAGGGCATAGAGGCTCTAGGGCATGCAGGCTCTAGGGCACAGAGGCTCTAGGGCACAGAGGCTCTAAGGCATGCAGGCTCTAGGGCACAGAGGCTCTAGGGCATGCAGGCTCTAGGGCACAGAGGCTCTAAGGCATGCAGGCTCTAGGGCACAGAGGCTCTAGGGCACAGAGGCTCTAGGGCATGCAGGCTCTAGGGCACAGAGGCTCTAGGGCACAGTGGCTCTAGGGCACAGAGGCTCTAGGGCACGCAGGCTCTAGGGCCCAGAGGCTCTAGGCCAGGCAGGCTTCAGCATCTGTGGCACATGAGGTCCGTAGTTCCCCTGTGCTCTAGGGTGCAGGCTCAATAGGCTCAATAGTTGCGGCACACAGGCTTAGTTACCCCATAGCTGTGGGGGTCTTTTGGGATCAGGGAGTGAACCCGTGTCTCCTGCATTGGCAGTCAGATTGTTCACCACTGAGCCACCAGGTAAGCTCTGACCAACCTTATTAAATGGAAGCTTCTTGTCCTCCGCCCTCCCCAGTTCATCATCATACCTACAAACCCTCATAACTGGGAAACCTACTTAGTATCTAATATATTATACATTGGTGTAATATATTAGCATTCTAAAAAAGCTAATGAACTTCTTTCATGGAGCATGGGCAAACCAGGCTCGGTTTTTGCCATTTGACTCCTTGTAAGTACCCCTGTTCTGGATCCCATGAGTCCACTCACCTTCATCCCTGTGGGCATCTTGGAGCTTAGAATAACCCCTTGCTGGTGTCCTCCATTGTATTGAGGTGGGAGGAGTGGGCAGAATGGGAAGCCAACTTATGGAGCGCAGAAAGTGTGCAAGATCTTTTCTCCGAAGTCTTTGCCCTAGTACTTGAAATTCTCATTCTGAGTTATTGCCTTTTCCCAGATAGTTATCATTTTTAGTATAGAAGACTAATGTACAAATATATTAGAGAATGCGAGTTAAATTTTGGTTACATTATCTGGAAATGATGAAGCGTGTTACATATGTCAGCAGTTTGAGGGAGTGGAATGAAGAAGCGAAAAGTTGATTGCTGCTGCTGCTAAGTCGCTTCAGTCGTGTCCGACTCTGTGCAGCCTACTAGGCTCCCCCTGTCCCTGGGAGTCTCCGGGCAAGAACACTGGAGTGGGTTGCCATTTCCTTCTCCAATGCATGAAAGTGAAAGTGAAAGTGAAGTCGCTCAGTCGTGTCCGACCCTCTGCGACCCCATGGGCTGCAGCCTTCCAGGCTCCTCTGTCCGTGGGATTTTCCAAGCAAGAGTACTGGAGTGGGGTGCCATTGCCTTCTCTAGAAGAACTCAAATAGAACAAAATGTGTCAAGGCAGACTCCCCTAAATCCTCAGATTTTCTGAGAACTAAATCTGTCTGTGCACGTGTGCATGCTAAGTCGCGTCAGTCGTGTCCGACTTTGTGTGACCCTATAGACTGCAGCCTGCCAGGTTCCTCTGTCCATGGGATTCTCTAGGCAAGGATACTGGGGAGGGTTGCCATTCCCTTCTCCAGGGGATCTCCCCACCCAGGGATCAAACCTGCGTCTCTTACATCTTCTGCATTGGCAGGTGGCTTACCACTAGAACCACCTGGGAAGCCCGAATCTGACTAGTACATGGCAAAAAAAGGACGCATCTCTGATCCGATGCCCTGGCATAAATGTTTGTCTTACACCATCCCAGGAGCACAGTTAATATGTTCAGTATGTCCAAAGTGTCAAATTATACCATAGTTTGTATTACCTGGACTTTTATTCCTGTCTCCCTTATATCTCCATATAGCTTTATTAGTATTTCTTTTAAAAAAATCCAACACATAAAATTACAAAGATGCTTTATAAAATATAAACTATTTGGACATGAATTATGTACATTGCATTACTGATTAGGATTTGATATTTGCATTAGGCATTTTCAAATTTGAAACTCAACTAAATGAATCATTCTTTTAAAAATTGAAGAAGACGTATTATTGCAGTAAAATCATTATCTGATTCCTATTAGTTTTTTACTAGTCACTAGATATTTGAGGACTCAAAATTTTTTAATTATTTTTAACTCCTAGAAAGTTTGATGTATTGAGTAATTTAATGCTTGTGCATCTGTGGATTTTTAAATAATATGATCCTAACCATGAGGCACAATATTTGAAGCGTTTATTACCCGTGTACTACTTTGGTTTATTTGCTAATGTCATGTTTCCTATCCTGTAGTCACACAGTGTATTACTTTTTGTTACCGTTTGTTTAATCAAACGGTATACATACATTTTTGGTAGCAGTATTTTAAATTGTGGGTGTCAGAGCAAGACAAAAATGGGAAATATCAGTATTGGGAATGGGCAATGGATCTCTATTACATGCGCTGTGTCTCCCTTTTTCCAATTCATGTGATTTCTCTAAGCCTTTATTTCTTTATCTGTGAAATAAAGATAATAGGATCTGCCTAGCAGAATTGGTGGGAAGATTAATTTACTATTAAGTACTTAGTAAACAGCAGTTATTACAGTTGCTTAAATTGCAGAGTCTCTTCTGTTTCTGTTATCCATACAATTATGAAATGAGACAATTTTATAGCTTGGATAAATATTAAGGGCATGTGAGAAAATTTATCACTTTCAAGGTGAGTAACTTAAGATAATGGATATTTAACCCTGGTGTGCAAGTGACAGAAAAGTCGCTTGACTGTCTCTGTAAGAATGAGTGCTATTCAATGAATGGATGAAGAAGTTGTGGTATGTTTGTGGTAGATACGTACAATGGAATATTAACCATAAGAAGGAATGCATTTCAATCAGTTGGAGAGAGGAGGATAAACCTAAAGCCTATTATACAGAGTGGAGTAAGTCAGAAAGAGGAAAACAAATATATTAAAGCTATATATATGTATATGGAATCTGGAAAAACGGTACTGAGTAACCTAATTTGCAGTGAAGGAATGGAGACACAGATGTAGAGAATGGACTTGCAGAGTGCAAGGGAGACTCAAGAGGAGGAGATATATATATATATACACATGTGTATATATATATGTATGTATGTGTATATATATATGTGTATATATATATGTATGTATGTATGTGTGTATGTATATATGTATGTATGTATGTATGTATGTATGTATGTATATGTATATATATCCTGCCTCTCTCTGTATATATAGTTATGCCTGATTCTCGATGTTGTATGGCAGAAACCAACACAAGATTGCAAAAATAATTATCCTTCAATTAAAAAAAAATTATAGCATGGTCAGTGAAAAAAAGTACTGACATTTTACTCTTCAAAAAGAAGAATTAGCGCTGTCCACAGGCCTTTCATCTATTGCTAGTTGCTCCAATAAACCCTAAGAGACGATGGACATTCCTTGAAGATAGTGAACCCTTGCCTAGAAAATCTGCAGATGTTCACCATGCTTAGTCTCATATTAAATGGACCCTTATACATTAAGTAATGCATGCCTTTCAGACCATTCATAAATCTGATTGTAAACATTGAGACAAAGAGCATCAAAATCAGACATCCTTAGATTTTGAAGGGGGATGAGGAAGGTAAAAAATTTGTTGCTCACTGCAAGTGCCAGTAATTCTTCTGAGTAACAGATATAACCTCCTGAGTCCAATGATGTGTGTGTGTTTTTAATCAACTTGCTCTAAATGTTCTGATAGAAAGCCTTATCTTGATATTGTTTTTTTATCTACTCAAAGTCCAGAGAGTTTCAGAAGGTACTAGATGGAGTATTAAGAATACTCCCAAGCAGTATTCGCCATGGCAGTGAGGATGTGAGTTGCTTTCTGCTGGGGATGGCAAGAAAGCAGGGTTATAGATAGATCTCCTGCTGGCAAAATGTCCTTGTTCATCACATCATTGCTATTCTAGGCATTTTCCCATTGGGGTTCTTATTGCAAAAAGTGAACATATTTGAACTAGAGTATAACTGAGAATTTGAAGACCTCTCCTTTCATAAAGTTGAGTATGGCCCTCTGTGATGACCGGGAGGGGTGGGCTGCAGGGGAGGGAGGAAGGCTCAAGAGGGAGAGGATATAAGTATAATTATGGCTGATTCACACGGTTGTACGGCAGAAACCAACACAATGCTGTAAAAATTAAATTAAAAAAAAAAACAAACATGTTCCGAGGGGACAAAGTATTCTTAGGAAGACTTTATGGTTACTACAGTAGAAAAATAAGCAGATAGAAAGGAAAATATGTTAATTTATCAACTTCAGTATATAAAGCTTCCCGCTGCCATAGTATTAACTTCTAAGAGGATTTTAAATAGCAAAAATAGACATTCAAGAATCATATGCTTATTACATACTACATTAATTGAGACTTTTACAAACTTGGGTTCACTTAATAAAAGCACTTTGATTTTATTGGGTGTGTAGCTGTATTCATCCATGTGTTTAGTAAGCATCATCCTTGGTTAAGATAATGAGGTGTAGTGGAAAGTTCACAAGTGCTGTGTGATGGTTGGATTGACTGAGTAAGTTTCTTGGGCTTTAAGAGTGTTAGTTTCCTCATTTGCTTAAAAGAAAAGGAAAAAAATACGAGATTTAAAAGATACATAAAATTACTTAGTCTTTTTTAACGTTTATTTATTGCTTATATATCTGGCTACTCCAGGTCTTGGTTGCAGCACTGGGGATCTTTTAGCTGCAGAGAAGGCAATGGCCCCCCACTCCAGTGCTCTTGCCTGGAAAATCCCGTGGATGGAGGAGCCTGGTGGGCCGCAGTCCATGGGGTCGCTAAGAGTCGGACATGACTGAGCGACTTCACTTTCACTTTTCACTTTCATGCATTGGAGAAGGAAGTGGTAACCCACTCCAGTGTTCTTGCCTGGAGATTCCCAGGGATGAGGGCGCCTCATGGGCTGCCATCTATGGGGTCGCACAGAGTCGGACACGACTAATCGACTTAGCAGCAGCAGCAGTAGCTGCGGCCCACTGGGTCTTCTGTTTGTTTGTTCAGTTGCAGCATGTGGGGTCTAGAGGGCTTCCTAGTGGTTCAGTGGTAAAGAATCCTCCTGCAGTGCAGGAGACTCAGGAGACACGGGTTCAGTCCCAGGGTGGGCAGGGTTCCCTGGAAGATGAAATGGCAACCCACTCCAGTATTCTTGTCTGGGAAATCCCATAGACAGAGGAGCCTGGCAGATTACAGTCCATAGGGTTGCAAGGAGTTGGACACGAGTGAGCGACTAAGCATGCCTGTATGCATGTGGGATCTAGTTCCCGGAGCAGGGATTGAACCTGGGCCCCCTGTATTGGAAGTTGTAGCGTTCTAGCTACTGGACTAGCAGAAAGTCTCAGAACAGTCTTCAAATGAGTGTAAACCTTCAATTACTGTGAGTTTGTCTTCCGTTTTTGTTTTTTTTTTTTTCCTTTTCCAGTACCTGAGATTGCATCGATGTTCACCAAGTTTTATTAGCAAGCAACAAAGCTGATGTTTCCTCTTCCTCTGCATGCGGCCCGTCCTTTGGTGGTCCTTCTTGTTTTCACAGTACCCTCTGGTTTTCATAGAGATCAAATTTAGCTTGTTAGGTGGTGATTTCTACAACAACCCAGTGAAGTGGCTTTCTTAAAAATTTACATGGGCCAGTTAGATACTTGTCTGTATGTCTAAAGAAAGAAATCCCTAAGACTTGGGTTCTCAAAACATTCCCAAAGAATATTCTATGGCACATTCTGTTGAACTCGGAATGACTACTCTTTCCTTGTCCCTTGAAGGGACAATATAATTCACTGAAACCATTAGTAAACTTGGTGTTTTAGAAACAACATTTTAAGGTGTTTAACAGAAAATGCACCAAGTTTACTAATGGTTTCAGTGAATTATATTGTCCCTTCAACACCATTACTATTATGATGGTGTGTTGATGGTTTTACAGTTTCATATATTGTCAGGCCAGAATACTGGAGTGGGTAGCCTTTCCCTTTTCCAGGGCATCTTCCCAACCCAGGATCGAACCAGGGTCTCCTGCATTGCAGGTGGAGTTTTTACCAACTGAGCTATCAGGGAAGCCCTTACTAATGGTTTCGGTGAATTATATTGCCCCTTCACCACCATTATTATGATGATGGTGTGTTCATCGTTTTACAGTTTCATATTTTGTCTTCTTTTCATTAATTAAAATTTTTCTTATTAATTTATCTGCCTAGTGATTTCCTTGCTTGGTTTCCTCAATTTTTTCCCTCAGAAAAGCAAGAAGTTTGTCATATAATACATGGTCTCATCTTGTGCATCTAATGAATGCTCCTTTTCTTACTAAAATGTTATGCGTAATGAAGTTTCCTCCCTCCTGTGGGCCTTCAGTTACACTCCGTTTGTGTAGCGGTCATAGTGCTGCTGCTGCTGCTGCTGCTCAGCAGAGCTCTTTAAATGCAGTTAATCTGTTTATGTGCTTCCCAGGTGGGGCTAGTGGTAAAGGAACTGACCTGCCAGTGCAGGAGATGTAAGAGGCCTGGGTTCAATCCCTGACTCAGGAAGATCCCCTGGAGGAGGGCGTGGCAACCCACTCCAGTATTCTTGCCTGGAGAGTCTCACGGACAGAGGAGCCTGGAGGGCTGCAGTCCACAGAGTCTCCCAGGTCAGACACAACTGAAGCGACTTAGCACGGATACACGAATCTGTTCGTGTGTCTCTCATACCCAGTGGGCTGTGAGTGCCTCAAGTCATCTTACATCCTATTCATCTTTGCATCCCTCTTACATGATAGCACCTGCCAGATGGTTGGCACTTCGTAAATCCTGAAGGAATTTGTTATCTGGGGATTTGTTCTGACTTAGCTTTGTGCATTGTTCAAGGATCTAAAAATTTGTCTGGGGCTCTCATTGGATGCTCGGGGCTCTGTCTGTCTTATTTAGAGCTTAGTTTGTCATGTATACAGTTGTGATTGAGTGTGTGCTTGCATCTTTGAGTTTCTTAATCCTCTTTAATCTGCTATCCTGTTTGAATAGCTTCTGGATTAACATGAGGATTATATATTTCCACTAATTAGTAAAGGTGTTAAAAGAAGAGCCCTTTGGGACTGTTTGGTCTTCCCACTTCTACTCTTAGCTTCTAGAAACTCCCATTCCAGGAGTCTATTCTTTTTTGTATCTGCTTCATGCAGATGTCCCTAAATCCTGTTTAGTCATCACATTACTTAGTAATGAGTGTCAGCTGTGGGAGCAGATTAGGAAGATGGTTGAGGCAAACAGTCTGAAATTAAAAGACGCTTGCTCTTTGGAATAAAAGCTATGATGAACCTAGACAGCATATTAAAAATGAGACATCACTTTGCTGACAGAGGTCCGTATAGTCAAAGCTATGGTTTTTCCAGTAATCATGTATGTATGTCAGAACTGGACCGTAAAGAAGACTGAGCGCCGAAGAATTGATGGTTTTGAACTGTGGTGTTGGAGAAGACTCTGGAGAGTCCCTTGGACTGCAAACAGATCCAACCAGTCTGTCCTAAAGGAAATCAACCCTAAATATTCATTGGAAGGACTGATGCTGAAGCGGAAACTCCAGTACTGTGGCCACCTGATGCGAAGAGCTGACTCACTGTAAAAGACCCTGATGCTGGGAAAGATTGAGGACAGGAGGAGAAGGGGATGACCGAGGATGAGATGGTTGGATGGCATCACCAGCTCAATGGACATGAGTTTGAGCAAACTCCAGGAGATAGTGAAGGACAGGGAGGCCTGGCGTGCTGCAGTCCATGGGGTCGCAGAGAGTTGGACATGACTGAGTGACTGAACTACAGCAACACATTCTGGGGAGACAGGGGAATCCCATCCTGTGATAGACAGATGTAGCAGCTGCCCCCGGAGCACAGAGGAGGAACGCCTCACACAGACCTGCAGGGAGACTGAAGGCCTGGGGTCTGCAAAGGCTCCAGGGAGGAGTTTTGAGGAGAGACCTAAGAAGCACAGGGAGGTTAGCAGGCAAAAGTGAGACACGGCTTTCCTGTGAGAGGAGACGCAAGCATGAGGGAAAAGGGCTGAGCAGCAATATGCTTTGCGTGTGGGGATGCATGAGGCTGCTTGGGGTCGGGAAGTGTGGAGCAATGATGCCTGGGCACCCAGCTGGAATCAGGGCTCAGCTCAGTGGCCTCGAAGACCATGCCGTTAGGTGCCTGTGCTTTTTCCTCTCGATTGGAGGAAGCAGCTTCTATGCGGACACTGCCTACTTGCATTCTGGCCAAGATTCCTAGGGTAGAGTGGGTAAAGGAGTAGATTTTGGAGTCAAATTTCTTGGATTTGAGTCCTGGCACTTAAACGGATTCCAGTTTCCTCGTCACTGACACAGATAGGATGTGATGTGTGTGTGTGTGTGTGTGTGTGTGTGGGCACAGACATGTATACTCATTTGTGTCCAACTCCTTGTGACTCCATGAACTATAGGAGCCTGCTAGACTCTGTCCATGGGATTCTCCAGGCAAGAATACTGGACTGGGTCACCGTTTCCTTTTCCAGGGGATCTTCCGACGCAGGGATCGAGTCCTCGTTTTTCTTCCTCTTTTTTCCTCTTCCTGCATTGCAGGCAGAGTCTTTACCAGCTGAGCCAGCAGGGAAGCCCATCACCATTAAAATTGTTACCGAGGTGAGGGACTACCCTGGTGGTCCAGTGGTTAATACTTCGCCTTCCAACATGGTCCGGATTCAATCCCTTGTCAGGGAATTAAGACCCCACATGCCTTGGGGTCAAAAAAATGAAAGCATAAAACAAGCAGTGTTGTAACAAATTCAATAAAGACTTTAAAGAAAATATAGTCCACCTCAAAAAAATCTTTTTAAAAAATTTCTTTATAGAGATCAAATGAATTCATATTCTATGATGCATCGAATAGCAGCTGGCACTTTGTGTCATTTGCTTGTTCAACTAAAATGTGTTGCTGTGGTTAGGTAGATAATCACAGTCTGGTAAGTCCCAGCTAGCACCTTGCAGAATGCAGACTTTCAAAATGCAGACTTTCAAAATCCGTTTATTTTTGAAATTCAGTTTATTTGTGTTGTGATCTGCCTATGTGACTGATTGATGAAAAGCTTTTGAAAATACAAAGTGGCTTTATTTGCACATCCTTTCTCCCTTCCGAACTGAAGGGATTTGGATTTTCTTTGAAATTGTAAGCTTTTCCGCTTTGGGATGCAGGGGGTTTTAGAAGTGAGGAATGAGGCTGGAAGCTGCTGGTGATGGCGTTAAGTCTTTCCATCTGCTACACAGGAAGGACTGAAAGAAGGAGTCCAGAAGAAGTTTACTTCCTGAGATTCTTGAGCCAGTAATTTAATCCAGCCTAACACAGAACAGGTGTTTAGTGTCTGGTACTTAGATTCTGGAAATGAATCTAGGCCTTCCCAACACCATAGCTTATTATCATATACAAAGATTTTGAAATGAATTTATCAACTGGCTTTCATGCTGGGAAAGATTGAGGGCAGGAAGAGAGGGGACGACAGAGGATAAGACGGTTGGATGGCATCACCGACTCGATGGACATGAACCTGGGCAAACACTGAGACGGAGCGTAGGACAGGGAAGCCTGGTGTGCTGCAGTCCAATGTGGTGGCAAAGAGTCGGCATGACTTAGCAACTGAACAAGTGTTTCAAGATATGCCCCCTCTAAGCATTTTACTTGGCTTTCAGAGCCCCCTAGTTAGTTGGAAAATATTCTGAAATGTTAGCTCCCACAGCCCTTGAGGAGTTGCCAGTCTTTTTTATGTGAAGATTCTAGAATCCTTATCCTACCAGTATGCATGTTAAGTTGCTTCAATCATATCTGACTCTTTGCGACCCTATGGACTGTAGTTAGCCAGGCTCCTCTGTCCATGGGATTCTCCTGCAAGAATACTGGAGTGGGTTGCCATCCCCTTCTCCAGGGGATCTTCCTGAACCAGGGATCGAACCCGTGTCTCTTATGTCTCCTGCATTGGTAGGTGGGTTCTTTACCACCAATTGCCACCTGGGAAGCCCTATCCTACCAGTATTTGGCAGCTAATTCTTTTAAAATTTCCCAGAAAGTGCATTTTGTTACCAGCTGATTACATAGACTACAATATCGATGGCACTTAAAACCACCTGTTTTTAGTTTTGTTTTAGGAGACTGTTTTTTAAAAACTATGTCAATTAGGATTATTTTGGCAAGTAAATTGTTTAAAGATAGTTTTTTTTTAAATATATAAACAGAGTATTGGAAAGCCTAGTGGATCACATTTTTTGTTATCAAAATGAAAATATTTATTATGATCCAATATGAATGTTAACAGAGAAGACCGTTGGTCGCTTCTTAATTGTATTTCTTATGAAACTATTGCTCTTAAATTCTTGATTCTCTGTTCTCTGTGTTTCCTGTCCCTTTAGGTTGGGTCTGTTCTGTAATTAGCAAAAGTACACGTCTGTCTTTAGGCAGCAACCTAATCTCTGCAGCCATATGTGCCAAAGCAGTGTAATTACAGTGTAGTAATAATTGGACCCCATGACTGTTTCTGTTTTAATTATTTGAAAGCATCTTATGTTTCTATTCCTTAAAGCATGTTATTGAGTGAATCACTGGATACCATGTTTATATCATTTCCATGGAATTAAATATATGTTAATTAAATTTACATTAAAAAATTCTGCTTCCTTTTATAACATTCTGAATAGAGTTTTTTCTCTGGCTCAAGCATCAGTTCAGACCTGAGGAAATCAAATATTATTTAGAAAATGATTCTTTACGTTTCACTTAATTTCTAGAACAAAGATTGGATTATAGATCTTTCTGGCTAAGGATCTCTGGGTTGACATAATAGGTTGTTAAAAATTGTCAGATTTAGTTTGTGCATTAGGAATTTCATACATGTATGCAAATTCTGTTTCAATAGTTTGATATAGAATTTAGTGATGGGTACCCATTTTCAGGAAATCCAAGTACTTGGCGGGCTGTATGTAGAAAGTGGCATTGGACTGTGTTCATATTTTAACTTTTCTCTCCCTGTTTCTCCAGTTGTTTTTATTTCAGTTGCTGCGAGGGCTGTCCTACATCCACCAGCGCTATATTTTGCACAGAGACCTGAAGCCACAGAACCTTCTGATCAGTGACACGGGGGAGTTAAAGCTGGCAGATTTCGGTAGGAAAGCAGTTAATTACCAGTCTATTTTGTCACACTGTGAGAATGCCAGGCATATGGAGGCCCTGCGTTTGTTTAGGTGCACGTCTTCTATCATTATAGATCCTGGTAACATTTTTTCAGGAGTGAAGAAATTTTTTTTTTTATGATCGACATCATGCTTGGTGGATTTTTTTAAAAAGTCCACATTGCTTATTAAAGTCTTAAATAAGCACAAGTCAGATTTCATATATTTCCAAAGTTGAAGTCAGTATAATTTTGAATATAAAATACTTTGAAAGAAATCTTTCTTTTTTTAATTAGGAAAATGTCAAACACATTCTCAAGCAGGATACCTTAAGGGGTCTCCCTTAACTTATGACCCAGCTTCAGCAATTACCAATATATTGTCAAACCTGAATTTTAAACTTCTGGACAGTTTCAGAGCATCATAAAATACATTCAGTAGTGTTTGTTGTCAGAAATCTAAGAGCATTGTTAACCTTTCCAAAAATGACTGTTGTTTCAAAAAATATAAAGGAAGACACTGATGCCACTTTAAAAGTGGAGGTCCTGGCCTGGCCCCATTGTAAGTCATCCCTCTCTGAAAGGTTTTGAGATTGGTCTCTTCCAGCTTAGAAGCTGTCCTCCAACACTGACTTGAGCGCCCAAAGGGGAACAGAACTGCTGTGTCCTGCTTGTTGGTCTGATGGGTCTGCACTGCCCGTGCTCTCTGTCACCCCGGTGTGCGAGTTGATTCCCAGCATCAGGAATGCTGGTGGCAGCATGATCTGTTGACATTGCATTGCCTCAATTATTTTTGGGTACATATTCTGATTAGAAATTTGTTCCATTAAGAGTGGAATGGAAATATTACCCTTGGGACATAAGGACGCCTGAGATTGAGATGCGGGCTTTGCCAGAATATGATTATCTTTTCCCACTCCACCAACCCCCCCGAGAAATAAAAGAGAGCAGGAAATGTTTATTGCTTATTTCAAGGTTAGGAGACTGTTCAGTATCTTTGAAGTTAATCTACTCTTGCATTTTGTATATTCTTTTTTCTAAAATTGAAACAAAAGTTAACATCATTGGTGATACATTGCAGAACATTTTTTGTTCTTTTCTTATTTGGGGAAAATTATGAAACTGTGTGTGTGTATGTGAGCTAGAAAGTTGTTTGTTGTCAAGTTTTAGCATCAGAAGAATACTAGGTGGCTAGATGTAAAGTGTTTCAGTTCAGGGTAGAAAATGATGAGAGAAGAGGTGTGGAGGAGAGATTTGCAGTTCCTCAAATTCAAGGTTATTATGTTCACCATGAACATGTTTTCTTAGTTTGTTGATATTAGTATTGAACTAAGAAGAATTCATAGTGATTTTCTTCTGTTATCTTAATATATAGTATAAGGTATATGTTTGCATAATTTATCATATTGAACATTTAGTTTTGCTGAACATGGTTTTCTTGTATATTTATAGAATGCATTTTTTATTAACTTTATTTTGTCTGTGTAACTAAGGGAATAATAGGATTGTATCTAAGTGCTTACTAGGGATTAGTTTTTAATTTTATGATGACTTTTTTATTATAATGGGTAAGTTCATGTTAAAGGATTCTTATGAATCTTTAAAACTGACATTTTGTAATAGATTCAGAAATAAATTGAAATGTAATTTTAAACAACTTAGAAAATTTTTTAGAAAAGGAGAAAAATCTAGAGAGTGTGAACAACTCTGAAATTACAAACGTTAACATTTTTATTGTATATTTTCCCACTGTTTCTCCTCATTCTTTCTTTTTCTTCTTCCATTTATTATGTAATTCTCAAAAGAAGAAACCCTCACTGTTTTGTAAGCAGCTTTCACTTAGGAATATGTCATGGACATTTTCTCATCTTATTCAATATGAAAAAATCATTTGTTACAATGTAGATTTTTCCCTTAATGGCCAAGGCCTGGTCCTTTTACGCAGTCCCTCATGGCTGAACATTTTGGATCTTTCTAATTGTCACAGTTATGTGCCGTCCCTGTGTTGAATGTCCTTGCAGAGCAAGCTGTCTATACTCCAGCTGCAGTGCTGAGTGTTTTAAAGTGTTTGAACAGAGTGCTCTGCAGAAAGGTTGAACCTCAGTGTCACAGACGGAGTCTTCTTGCCTGGAACACACACTTGGCATGCGTCCTGTGCACAGAGTGTAATGAGCGAGACTCACTCACCAGATGACAATTTCCTCCAATTAATTGTGCATCATTTTTGCCTTTTAATTTAAGACATGCAATTAACTGTGACTTACTGCGCTTGGGCGCGTGTCTGGGTCTCAGATGAAGGCAGTACACTGGAAGATGTGGACGAGCTAGACAGTCAAAATGGGACGGTTCCAGGCAGCAGGACAATTAGGAACACCGGGTCTTAATTCAGTTTGATGTGTCAAGAGCTATAGCAGCAGCTTCTTTGTCCTACCTTTTTCTCTAATGTGAAAAATACCATCATATTCTGATTAAAAGAGACAGAAGGAATCTGTATGAGCATAATTCTTGTGTTGTTAATGCTATTTTTATTAGAGAAAATATATGGTGGGGAGGGACAAACACTAAAATTTACTGAGTTTGTGTGTGCCAGACCCTTAGAAATTCTTATTTCATTGTCTCATAAACGTAGGAAGTTATCCTAACCTACACTTTTGAGAGAGACAAGAAATTCGGAGACGGTTAGAAATTTGCCCAAGCTTGAGTGTATGAGGGTAGCTGCTCACAAAACTGGAATTCAGATGCTTGATCCATATCTTCCAATTTGAGGTGGCCCAGGGTCTTTATATTTATTTACATAGATATTTTACCTTATAAAACTGCCTAATCTTCCAATAAATTGTTGATCATCACATGTGTTTATATATCAGTGATATTATTGACCAATGGCAAATTATTAACCATTATATGTGCTTTCTACATACAACAAATATGATACTTGTGCTATGAAAATAGATTGCACTAATACCCCCCCCCCCAAAAAAAATGCATCACATAATTTAACGAACATTTTGTTATTTGTAGTGAGTAGTAGTAATTCCGGAGAAGGCAATGGCACCCCACTCCAGTACTCTTGCCTGGAAAATCCCATGGACGGAGGAGCCTGGTGGGCTGCAGCCCACAGCGTCGCTAGGAGTCGGACACGACTGAGCGACTTCCCTTTCACTTTCATGCATTGGAGAAGGAAATGGCAACCCACTCCAGTGTTCTTGCCTGGAGAATCTCAGGGACGGAGGAGCCTTGTGGGCTGCCGTCTATGGGGTCGCACAGAGTTGGACACGACTGATGTGACTTAGCAGTAGCAGTAGCAGTAGTAATTCAGTAGTGAGTAATATCAACCTTAGTCCGTTGGAGCTTTTACCTGCTGGACAAAGTAAACCAGAAGATAATTTACCTGCTGGACAAAGTAAACCAGATCATAATTTATATGTAAACCCATTCAGATTTAAATGGAATGCAGTTCTGAATTCCAGTTGGTCAAAGTACTGTACTGTTATTGAAGCACTTTCTTGATACTTATTTTCTATATGCGTTTGAAAATAAGTAAATTATGCATGATTTAGAATCACTGTATTTTCCTAATGCAGAAGTTTGTCCCATCTGTATATAATAAGATAATAAAATTGTGTAGAATACAGATTCATTTCTTAAAAAGGGTTCATCTTTACATTATCTTTGGGAAAAAATATTTCAAACCCCAAATGTGTCCACACATCAGAACCTCTTACTTAGCTTTTCCCATTTCCTGGAACACTGTTCTCCCTGCTTCTCACGGGGCTGACTCCTTCTCATTACACAGCTGATAGATCCTATGTTACTTTTTCAAAAAGATCACCTCTTGAGAATTCCCTGGTCATCCAATGGTTACGATTCCACATTTTCATTGCTGAGGGTTTGATCCCTGGTCAGGGAACTAAGATCCTGCAAATTGTGACATGGCCAAAAAAAATTTTTTTTAATAAATAAATGAAATATTTTTTAAAAGGCCACCTTTCCAAAAATCATCCAGTTCAACTTCTTCAGTAGCACTTATGGTGCCCTGAAATAATTTTGTCATTTGTTTATCTGTTAATTTTTTGCTTGTGCTATTTGATTGTAAATCCCATAAAGTCAAGGGCTGGGCCTGTCTTGCTCACTCTTGTTTCTGCTATGTCTGGAACCTTGGAGGTGCTCGGGAAATAGTGCCTGAATGAAGAAACAATATGTGTAACAAAATTGAGTATTAGTGTAAAGACCAAGACCCACATTTCCTAATTTTTGCTTGATTCATTTTAGCAAACCACCAGTTTACAAATTAATTCTCTCTTCATCAGTCCTGTCCTGGCTGGGCACAGTCGAGAATGCAGATGGATTTAGATGACCTCAGTATTGACAGTGTGGGAGCCTCAGGAGTGCTTCGAGGCTCTTACACATCAGCCTTGTATACCTGCTTGGTATTATTATATTTGTAACCTCAGGTGTTGGAGAAGACTCTTGAGGGTCCCTTGGACTGCCAGGAGATCCAACCAGTCCATTCTGAAGGAGATCAACCCTGGGATTTCTTTGGAAGGAATGATGCTAAAGCTGAAGCTCTAGTACTTTGGCCACCTCATGCGAAGAGTTGACTCATTGGTAAAGACTCATGCTGGGAGGGATTGGGGGCAGGAGGAGAAGGGGACGACTGAGGATGAGATGGCTGGATGGCATCACGGACTCGATGGACGTGCGTCTGAGTGAACTCCGGGAGATGGTGATGGACAGGGAGGCCTGGAGTGCTGTGATTCATGGGGTTGCAAAGAGTAGGACGTGACTGAGCGACTGAACTGAACTGAACTGAACCTCAGGCTGCAGAAATAAACACTCAGTGAATATAAACATGCACAAAAGATGTATAAGATTTGATGTTCCTACTCTACAGACCTTAAATGATTGATTGTACTATTGTTGAGTGCAACGCATATTGAGCCTTGAATTAGGAGGCCTGACTCTATAAGTAGCTTTTGCCTATAACTGTCTATAACTAGCTTATGACTTCAAACTAGTTTTCCCCTCTGAGCTTTATACTCCTCAACTAAAAAATAAGTGCATTGAACAGATACTAAGATTCTTCTTAGTGCGTTTTTTTTTTCTTTTTATGTTGTACATTTCTGAAATGAATTTATTTTCTAATGATCAGGTATTCACTGGTGGATAAAAATCAGCTGAGTGAATCCCTAATCAGTGCTACACCATCCCTTCCTAGGACCTAATTTTTTATTCTGGTTTCTGGAAATTCAAATAGATGAGAGCCACACTTTTGTGGTATCCGTTGAGATCACATTTAAAGAAAATTGTTGAAGTGTGACAAGTAAATGTATAAACTCACCAAGAAACTAATGTTCATTTGCAGTATGATAGTATGAAAACTAAAAGATATGTTTCCATGTAAATGAGATTAAAGCAAAATAGATGAGGCTGTAGAGTAGCAGCTTCTTGCAATTTTTGCAAGAAGATGATGGTGTCATACACATTTTCCAGCCATTCTTGTGCTGTTTTACGGGGTCATGGCCTTGCTCTGGGGCTTCCCAGGTGGCTGAGTGGTAAGGATTCCGCCTGCCAATGCAGAAGACGCGGATGTGTGAGTTTAATCCCTGGGCTGAGGAGTTCCCCTGGAGGAGGAAATGACAACCCACTCCAATATTCTTGCCTGGAGAATCCCCAAGGACAGAGGAGCCTGGCAGGCTACAGTCCATGGGGTCGCAAAGAGAAGGACACAACTGAGCAACTAAGCATGCACGCCTGCATGCCCAGCCTTGCTGCATGGAAAGACTGCTGGGTTAAATTTGCCTCTGAGAAAAAAAAGACAGTGCAAACTCTGTAATATAAGCATTTAAGGTCTTGGATTATTTTACTGGCTTTCCTAACGCAGGAACAGAGTTAAACAGTTCTGTGGTTTTAATCAAGTAAAATTACATAGGTCTCTTTCCCACCAGAGGTCTAAAAAATATGACCTTCCTAATGTTGGTAGTTTCTTCCTCCAGGCTGTTCCTTGTCTTGATTTGAGAAAGGAAATTATTATAAATCACATTTTAGATTAATTTGCAGAACACCCCAGAGATGTAATTCTGCAGAGGCCCACGGTGAGTGTAGGGTTTGTTTGTAATCTGCCTCTCAGAATTCATGTAGAGAATAGGAGAGAACAAAAAGAAGTCAAGAGTGGCATCTGTGAACTTGATAAAATATAAAGCCTCTGAATAAGAGCCTGTTAGTCTCCAAATTATAAACTTTTAACTATTTTTTTGTCATTAGCATATACAATTTGGGATTCCCAGATGTTACTAGTGGTAAAGAACCCACCTGCCAATGCAGGAGATGTAAGAGACGGGGGTTCAATCCCGGGGTCACAGAGATCCCCTGGAGAAGAGCATGGCAGCCCGCTCCAGTATTCCTGTCTGGAGAATCCCATGGACAGAGGAGCCTGGCGGGCTACAGTCTATAGGGTTGCAAAGAGTCAGACATGACTGAAGCGACTTACTACATATAAAATTCAGCATTGAAGCCATAGTTGTAAATTCAAGGTTAGACATAACTTAGCTCATTTGTTTTGGCCTGTAGGATTCAATGTTATTGTGTCTTTGTTTTAGAATATATTTTCTGTTAGCGAAAATACCTTTATTATTTAATGTGAGGTATCACTCTACTTTCAGAAAGGTCCCTTGAACAGTTTAAAAAATACGCAGTTCAATATAGCTGCTTTCATACAGGTTTGAAAACTAAAGAGTATTTTTAGAATAACTTTTATAATATGAAGCAAAGAAAGGGTTTTTTTCCTCTAATTTTGAGGGTGTTCGTTAAAACTCGAAATCAAAATATATACATGTTAAAGTCTACCAAATAGATTATCCAGATTCCATGTTAGAAATACTTTGATTGACCTTTGAATTAAAATGATTTGCCTTGACTCATTGTTTTAGAGATGTGGTAATGACTCTTTTGAAAAGGAATGTTGATACTTAAAATTGTCTTCTCTCAGATCATGAAACCATCACTTAGCTTCATTATTTAAATCGTATTTAATATCTCCCACTCACTCGTCCCCTTACAAGTGTTCTTGCATTCAAAAGGGATGATGATGACATTGCATTACATTGTTTTTCTGCCTTTAAATGGACTTTGCTATTTTTTTAGTTTATTGAAGTATAGTTGATTTACAACGATGTGTTAATTTCTACTGTACAGCAAATTAATTCAGATATGTGTATATATGTGTATATATGCACGTGCATTCCTTTTCATATTTTTTTTTGGTTGATCACAGGATGTTGAATATAGTTCCCTGTGGAGGACCTTGTTATTTATCCATTCTTTGTGTAATAGCTTGAATCTGCTAAGCCTGAACTCCCAGTCCATCTCTTCTCCCAGCCTTCCCCCTTGGAAGCTACAAGTCTGTTGTCTGTGAGTCTGTCTCTGTGTTCAGTTCATTTGCATCATAAATAGATTCCTCGTGTACGTGATATCATGTGGTAGTTGTCTTTTCTGCCTTATTTCAGTTAGCGTGATCATCTCCAAGTCTATCCATGTTCCTTCAGATGGCATTATTTCATTCATTTGCGGCTGAGTAATAGTCCACTCTATAGATACACCACGTCATCTTTATTTATCTAGCTGTCGATGGACCCTGGGTTGCTTCCATGTCTGCCTATTGTGAATAGTGCTTCTATGAACATTAGGGTGCATGTGTCTTTTCAAATTAGAGTTTTCCCAGGATATATATGCCCAGGAGTGGGATTGCAGGATCGTATGACAACTCTATTTTTAGCTTTTTGAGGGAACTTCATACTGTTTTCTATAGTGGCTCTACCAGTTTACATTTTTATCACACAACAGTGTAAAATTTAATTTTTAATGGGATAATGATGGTCATTCTGAGTAGTGTGAGGTTGTACCTCATAACAGTTTTGATCTGCATTTCCCTAATAAGTAACAATGTTGAGCATCTTTTCATGTGCCTGTTGACCATCTGTATGTCTTCTTTGGGGAAATGCCTATTTAGTGTTTGTTTTTGATCATGCTGTATGAACTCTTTGTATATTTTGGAAATTAACTCTTCAGTAACATCATTTACAAATATTTTCTCCCATTCTATAGGTTGGCTTTTCATTTTATTTATGGTTTCCTTCGCAAAACAAGAGTTTGTCCATCTGATTAGGTGCTATTTATTTGTGCTTTTATTTCTATTGCCTTGGGAAACTGACCTAAGAAAACACTGGTACAAATTGTGTTGGAGAATGTTTTGCTTTTTTTCTCTTCTAGGAGTTTTATAGTTTGATGCCTTATAATTAAGTCTCTAAATGGACTTTACTTTCAAGAGCAATTTAGATTCACAGTAAAGTTGAATGGACAGCAGAGAGGATTTCCATATGCCTCCTGCACTCACACACGCGTAGCGCCTTCCATTATCAACATCCCCCACCAGAGTGTTAACATTTGTTACAACTGATGAACCTACATGAACACATCAGTATCACCCCAAGTTCATAGTTGACAGAAGGGTTCACTGTTGATGGACCTCCTGACTTTTGACAGGTTATAATGCCGTGTAATATATTGGCCATTACTGTATCATAGAGAAGAGTTTCGCTGCCCTAAAAACTGTCTAGAAACTTAGCTATATTTTTAAAGTTGTAAATGGGAACAGGAGAGAAAATTATATAAAATGCAATTAATAAGCATATTCTCCTCTATATATGAGAAGTCTCTCTGTTCAGTCACCATAAAGCAGATTGAAGCAATGTAGTGAGGGGTTGATTGCTAAGAATGGCAGCTTCAAACTCCATGGAAATGAGAAAATTCAAAAGTGTTAGTTCATTTTTAGCCAAATCATGCATGTGAGGTAACGAGACATCTTAAAATGCAGAACAGATGCTTCAAATAGGGCTGATCATCGCATTCTCTACTCTTGATGGAAACCTGCTGGGCGAAAAGATTTCAATATGCAAAATATTTTTTGTTCTGTACAATATGAGGGCAGATTTGTTGGCAGCAAGTCAGATAAGTAATGCAGACTGAGTTGAAATACACCAATATATCTTTTAAAAATCTACATATGGGATGACTGGAACCCTAAGGGTTGGCAGTGATGACCAGAATGGAGGAATTATATGATGTCAAGAACAGCACTGTAATGAAATTTAGAATTAGGTAGCGCTCACTTGCCATTTATGGAGAAGGAGATGGCAACCCACTCCAGTGTTCTTGCCTGGAGAATCCCAGGGATGGGGGAGCCTGGTGGACTGCCATCTGTGGGGTCGCACAGAGTCGGACACGACTGAAGCGACTTAGCAGCAGCAGCAGCAGCAGCACTTGCTACTTAAGACAATTGTGATTACACTTGAACGTGAGTTTTCACAACCGTTAGGTAAGTGCAGAAGTCATTGATGGCCCTTGTTTATGGGTCTCCCTTTATCTTCTGCTTTTTGCCTTCCAAGAAGCATTTTAACATACAGCCAAAGTCAGACTTGACTGATACACGCATCAGTACTCTGATTTATTCTGATATCGTGGATGACAGTGAGTCATTGCAGTCGAAGGCATATGTTTTCTAAAAAATTTACTGGAAGCAAGGAAAGCTTACCATCTACTATGAAAAATCCAAGATAAACTGTAAATTCTGAAGGTTAGACATACTTGAATAATTTGTGATTTTGATTTTTTGTGTGCTTTAATACTATCAGTTCAATATTAGTTTGCTTTCCTCTTGTTCACTAAGGATTTTTAAAATGCTGTATGTATTGGTTTATCACTTTTGAAAGAGTGCACATTCATATTAATATATACAACCCACAACTACACATAGTGATAAAAAGGAAAGAGGCCAGATACAGATACAGGAGAGCACAGGAGAGTACATGTTGTAAGATTCTACTTATATGAAAGGCTCCCCTGGTGGCTTGGTTGGTAAAGAATCCATCTTGCAATATAGGAGACTGACTGCAGGAGACCCAGGTTTGATCCCTGAGAAATGCCATGGACAAAGGAGCCTGATGGGCTGTTGTCTGTGGGGTCGCAAGAGTCAGACATGACTTAGCAACTAACCACCACCATTTATATAAAGAACAAATCAGACAAAAACTAATCAAAACTTTAGATATCAAGACAGGGATACCCCCTTTGGGGTGAGTAGTGACTGGAAGTAGTGGAGGGCTGAACAAAAGGGGGGTTTCCAGGGGAGGTCATTAATATGTACTTTAATAATAATTATTATGGCAGAAAGTGAAGAGGAACTAAAAAGCCTCTTGATGAAAATGAAAGTGGAGAGTGAAAAGGATGGCTTAAAGCTCAACATTCAGAAAACGAAGATCATGGCATCTGGTTCCATCACTTCATGGGAAATAGATGGGGAAACAGTGGAGACAGTGTCAGACTTTATTTTTTGGGGCTCCAGAATCACTGCAGATGGTGACTGCAGCCATGAAATTAAAAGACGCTTACTCCTTGGAAGAAAAGTTATGACCAATCTAGATAGCATATTCAAAAGCAGAGACATTACTTTGCCAACAAAGATCCGTCTAGTCAAGGCTATGGTTTTTCTGCTGGTCATGTATGGATGTGAGAGTTGGACTGTGAAGAAGGCTGAGCGCCGAAGAATTGATGCTTTTGAAGTGTGGTGTTGGAGAAGACTCTTGAGAGTCCCTTGGACTGCAAGGAGATCCAACCAGTCCATTCTGAAGGAGATCAGCCCTGGGATTTCTTTGGAGGGAATGATGCTGAAGCTGAAACTCCAGTACTTTGGCCACCTCATGCAAAGAGTTGACTCATTGAAAAAGACTCTGGTGCTGGGAGGGATTGGGGGCAGGAGGAGAAGGGACGACCGAGGATGAGATGGCTGGATGGCATCACTGACTCGGACATGAGTCAGAGTGAACTCTGGGAGTTGGTGATGGACAGGGAGGCCTGGCGTGCTGCGATTCATGGGGTCACAAAGAGTTGGACACAACTGAGCGACTGAACTGACCTGAACTGAATAATTATTAAGATAACATTCAATGAAGGACATATATATTTTGGAAAAATAATTCCCTTCTCACCTTGAATGGTTTCTTCCATTATAATAGATAATCATAGAAAGCTCAGTCCTTTTTTTCATTTTAATGAAAGAATAAAGTACTAGACAATTAAAAAATTAAAAAAAAACAATTGAGAGCTAAGCTAATTTGCTGAGGAAACTCAGTTACATGTCTGGCAAAGTATGTTCATTTTATCACATACTATTAAATATGGAGGAGGAAATGGCAACCCACTCCTGTATTCTTGCCTGGAAAATTGCATGGACAGAGAAGCCTGGCGGGCTACAGTCCATGGAGTCACAAAGAGTCGGACACAAGCGTGTATGTTTGCATAAGATAACCTTGATGTGTGTAATCAAGGTTGCAGATCTGAGATAGTGTAACTTTTTTCAGACGTTCAAACTTTAAAAATGGATCATCTCTCTAGTAAATACCTGTCAAGTTATTTGACATTCTAATTTTTAAATTGAAGTGTTTCTTCTAGTTTTGAAGTGTCAGCTAAAGAAATCAATTGAGTGAAGCAACAAGCAGCCCATCCGAAGTATGGAAAAAGAGTGCTGAGAACCAGCCCAGAAGTCGTGAAGGGATGGGCCGTGGGTGAAAGAGGTCAATGAATTGGCTAAATTGAGTGCTCCCAGCAAAAGAATGGGACAACAGGGCATGAGAAAAGTTGGAAGATTCTGAAACGTTACCAGTAAGCTCTCGACATACTTAAAATAAGTTATGAGCATCTAATGAGAATCACTAATACTAAGATTATAAGAACAATACAAAATAAATATGATATGCAAGTATTTTGCTGAAAGAATTGGAAGCAGAGTATCGTGTTTTTGTTGAAGTCATCATCTAGGTTTTGACTGAGTCATATCATTGAGAAAGTTTTGTTCTTTTTGTTTTTCAGAATAAAGATAACTCTAAGGGGAAGGCTGAAATAAATCTGTTGTAATTGTATAATTAAAAAGGAAAACTTGACATTCACATTTACAGAATTTTTTTATTTTAGATTTTTCTCTGGATTTTGGAGGAACCTCTCATTATCTAGTCCAAACCCCCCTCATTTCAAAAATGTATATACTTCGGCCCAGAGGTGAAAAACCAAGTGAGCATCGTGCCTGTTACTTGGCAAGTGTTGGGTTAAGTTATTATTATTATTGGGCTGCAAGGAGATCCAACCAGTCCATCCAAAGGAAATCAATCCTGAATATTCATTAGAAGGATGATGCTGAAGCTCCAGTACTGTGGCCACCTGATGCGAAGAGCTGATTCATTGGAAAAGACTCTGATGCTGGGAAAGGTTGAAGGCAGGAGGAGGAGGGATGACAGGACACAATGGTTGGATGGCACCACTGATTTAATGGACATGAGTTTGAGCAAACTCTGGGAGATGGTGAAGGACAGGGAAGCCTGGCGTGCTGCAGTCCATGGGGTCGCAAAGAGTTGGACAGGACTGAACGACTGAACCACAGCAAGTATTATAACCAATGTCTCTCTCTATATATGTTGGTTATAATGTCTCTACAGCCCTAGTATAGTTTCCAACAGACTGTTGATAACTTAGCATGTGTGTGGATGGTCGTAATCCCCCCAATACATGAGAAGGTACAAGTGCTAACCAGATATCCAGGTCACAGTGACCTTTGCCAGCCTGGTGACCTGCATCACCTGAACAGTGAGCCCATTCCATACTAAACACTGGAACTAGGACATGTGTCTTGAGGAAACTGCAAGAAACAGCACAAATATCATAGTTCACAGAAGACCCGTGGAAAAGCTTGTTGGAAATATCAGTTGGAATAAAGGCTTAAGCATTGAGAAGCCCTGTGGACAAACGAAGGCTGAATTGATTTGAATGATGTTCCCTTTTAACAACTCAGTAGCTCAGTTCAGTTCAGTCGTTCAGTCGTGTCCGACTCTTTGCGACCCCATGAACCGCAGCATGCCAGGCCCCTCCCTGTCCATCACCAACTCCCGGAGTTTACGCCAACTCATGTCCATCGAATCGGTGATGCCATCCAACCATCTCATCTTCTGTCGTCCCCTTCTCCTCCTGCCCTCAATCTTTCCCAGCATCACGGTCTTTTCAAACAAGTTAGCTCTTCACATCAGGTGCCCAAAATACTGGAGTATCAGCTTCAACATCAGTCCTTCCAATGAACACCCAGGACTGATCTCCTTTAGAATGGACTGGTTGGATCTCCTTGCAGTCCAAGGGACTCTCAAGAGTCTTCTCCAACACCTCAGTAATCTTCTCAATATGACAATTACAGATAAATATATTTTGCTATCCAGCTGTTATCAGTGGGAATAGGTATACATAAACTGTTTGATATCCCTCCAAGAAAAGGAAAACATTTAATGCAAGTTTAAAATTGGTCTTGAATCATAAAAAGTGAAAGTCACTCAGTCTTTTCCAACTCTTTGCAAGCCTGTGGACTATACAGTCCATGGAATTCTCTAGGCCAGAATACTGGAGTGGGTAGCCTTTTCCTTCTCCAGAGGATCTTCCCAACCCAGGGATTGAACCCAGGTATCCTACATTGCAGGCAGATTCCTTACCAGCTGAGCCACAGGGGAAGCCCAAGATTACTGGAGGGAATAGCCTATGCCTTCTCCAGGGGATCTTCCTGACCCTGGCATCAAATCGGGGTCTGCTGCATTGCAGGTGGATTCTTTACCAACTGAGCTATCAGCGAATGCCAAAATAATCATTAGCAGTTTTGCCCACTGGCACTAAATGGTCATCTAAAAATTTAGAACAAAAACATTAAAGGCAGTAAAACATTCTATCTGTGTAGTTGCCCTTTCATTGCCAAAGAGAAAATTTCTGGAAATCAGACAGGCATTAAAAACCAAAACCAAAACTCAAAACCGTCTTTTTAACATATGTGACACTAAGCAAGGTGCTTGTTAGACTTTAATCTGCCCCTTCCCTTCCTCTGTCTAAGCTGCTCTGTCCCATTCAAGCTATCAGTTCACTGACAGTCACCATGGATGCTGGTAACATGTGACGCACATCACTGTTGTGATGGGGAAACGAGCGGAAAGAATGAGAACTACTGTTTGGTCATCTTCGTAGCTTGGAATTGTTGAGAGACACAAGTGTATGATTCATTTTATTCGTAAAAATATCAAGCTTGATATATTTAGAATGATGGAAAACCAAAAAAGACTAGAGAAATATTGAAAGTGAAATTTCTTCATTTTTGTATACTATTATTTCTTGAAGGAGCCACAAAGCTCCTCCAATTGGTTGGATGGCTCTTGTCTCTTTGTACACTGAGCCAGCCAGAGCCAGCTTTTGATTGCTATTTCTTTTATTGCTTGTCTATACCTGAAGACTTTAAAAAAAAAATTGGGACCCATTTAGCATTAATTAATGAAGACTGGTTTTTAAAGTTATAAACGCTTTTCTTGGTCGCACCAGTTTTGGGGGAGCTGTGTGTGTTTTTCCCGCTTCCCCACTCCCCGTGTCACCGGAGCATATATTAGCTAGTGGTTAAAAGATTCTCGACCTCGCTGCAGGTAAATTCTGACATTACACCTCCTAGATGTATTTCATTAAGGACAGATTTTTGGCTTGTGGATCGTAAGTCAGAGAAATGTTGGTGTATTAGGTATCTTATTGCCATGTAACAAATTACCACAAACTAAGAGAGTTGGACTGTGAAGAAGGCTGAGCACCAAAGAACTGATGCTTTTGAACTGTGGTGTTGGAGAAGACTCTTGAGAGTCTCTTGGACTGCAAGGAGATCCAACCAGTCCATTCTGAAGGAGATCAGCCCTAGGATTTCTTTGGAAGGAATGATGCTGAAGCTGAAACTCCAGTACTTTGGCCACCTCATGTGAAGAGTTGACTCATTGGAAAAGACTCTGATGCTGGGAGGGATTGGGGGCAGGAGGAGAAGGGGACGACCGAGGATGAGATGGCTGGATGGCATCACGGACTCAATGGACGTGAGTCTGAGTGAACTCCGGGAGTTGGTGATGGACAGGGAGGCCTGGTGTGCTGCGATTCATGGGGTCACAAAGAGTTGGACACGACTGAGCGACTGAACTGAACTGAACTGAAGCTTGTTAAGCCTACGCAGGTTTACTCTCTCACTTTTTCTGTGGGTTTGGAATCTGGGCATGGCTTAGCTAGGTGCCTTTGCTCCCAGGTCTCTCACAAGGCTGCAGTCTTGGTGTCATCAGAAGGTTCTACTGGAAAAGGACCTACCCTAGTTCACATGGTTCTTGACAGAATTCAGTTCCTAGCTGTCCTAGCCATAGGACAGAGGGCCTCGGTTCTAAGCTAGCTGCAGGCCAGAAGCCACTCTCAGCTTCTTGTTATGTGGACCTCTCCCGTATGGCTACTTGCTTCACCAAGAAAGCAATGAAGAGAGTCTGCAGCAAGATAGAAGTTATAGTCTTATGTAAACCTAATATTATAAATGATATCCCACTGTCTACGCCATGTCCCATTTTTTAAGAAACAAGTAACAGGTTTCGCCAATGTTCAAGGGAAGGAAATTCCCTAAGAGCATGAATACCAGAAGGCAGGGGATTGTGAGAACTACCTTACAGCCTGCCAACTTGATGAAAAAGTACTCTCCAGGTATTTTATGGTAGTTATGCTATTTGGTATGATTTTCCGTAAAGAGTTAACAATGAGCTGAGCATATAAACCCTATGCGGTCTAAAGATGTATAAAGGGTTTGGTGATGATGATGGTGATGGTGGTAAATCGTGATAATAAATAAGCATTATTGATTGGTGTTGTGTCAGATAGGAGGTGAGCCCTCTGCTTGTGTATCTTTCTTGATCGTTATTATAAGCTTTCTTTGTCCAGAAACCAAAATTGAAGGTTGAGAAGTTAAATAAGCAGTAAGTCTGTAGGCTGTTCTCAAGTGACTTACTGAGAGAATAGAGAGTTCATGCCACTGATTATAAAATTTTGACTTCTCTATACAGATTAGCGGGCCAGAAAAAGGTGCCACACTTTTTGCTGGGGAAACTTAGATGGTGCAACGTAAAGAAGTCTTTCGAAAGATTGAGTGGGATTTTATGAGATTTCTGAGACAAGGACAGGGATACGGTGTAAGTTAAGAATGGTCATGTCAGGTTGGTTTATTTTCCTCCCTCTGTTCTTCTCTGGTTATAACAAAGATTGGAAACAGCATACTAGTTACAGCTCAGTTATAGCTCAAGCAGGCAGAACTTTATGCGTGTACACATAGTGTACACAGTGTATAGACACAGGGTGTACATGTCTCCGGTACACCCTGGAGACTCGAAGCTGGGCCAGCCCCAAAGGAGTGGTCGTCATCTCTTTTGGCTTCCCCTTTTTATGCTCTCCAGCTCTCTGATTGGTTCAGCCTTATGCAAAATAGGGCTTGTACCCACCACCAATTAGGGAAGGGAATGCAAACGGTTGCACTCTTAATCAGTGAAGAGGGTTGTTTCGGGGGCGTGTTTTCCTGCCAGAGGGTCTCACTCCTGCCCTCTGCTTCCTCTTTGTCTGCCTGCCTCCCCGCTGTGGTGTTTCCAGTTGCCACTTTCTGGAGTCGGCATCTTGGAGTCCTTTTCTCCCAAACGACCCACCATTAGTATTTACAGCCCGTCTCCAAGTACCATGACAAAGGACAAAGCTTTTACTGTTTAGCCACAGGTAGAGTTGCTGGTGGACACGTGGGCAACAAAGCCAGACAGCAGATTAAATGTCAGTCGGGGTGGCACAGCAGCAGATGGCAACTGTTTGGTTGTATTTTTTTTATTATTTATTTATCCTTCTCCGCTTTCCAGAATGGCCCTGAAACAGCTGCTAATCTGATGGTCCACTTGCTTTATTCTTTAGCCTGAGGCTGTGCTAGGCAGACTTGTTTCTGCCTGTTTCCCCATCTCCAGTTTCCATCTCTGGGCTTTATCTCCAGTCATGTGTGTCTGCAAAGGCACTCCTGCCAGCGCCTGGAGGCCCCAGAAGCTGCAGCACAAGAGGGTTTAGCACTCATTTCTCTGGCCTCCTATCAGCTATAACCTACTGCCAGTCAGCCAGGACCTGGGCCAGGCCCAACCCCTGCACAGGAAAGCCCCTGGGACTGTGATAGGACATTGAGCCCGGTGCCTGCAACCTGCAGTTTGCCACTCAGAGCCCCTTGACAGATCCGGAGAGGTCAAAGCTGAGAGAGTAAGTCCTGGTTGGGTTTCCAATCCTCTGGGTCAGAATAGTGACAGTCAAGCCCGCAGCAAAGACTGTGGGTGAAAAATTAGGAGCCCGCTGGAACCCCTCCTTTATTCAGAGATGAAATTTAGTAAAACAAAAAAACAAACATGGTAGCGGGGGTGATAAGTCCACGTGCTGGTTCTAACATTTTTTCTAAATCGTTGCTTGATCCTGGACTTGCAACTTAAACAGTTTTACTTTCTGAAAATTTAAAAAAAAAAAAAGTAAGACTTCATTTAACGTTCTTTAAACTTTAAATTCCGGGTTTCAATATTTTTGAATGTCCCTTAAAAAACTATTCTTCTAAATAAGTTTGTTCTCTATTGTATACATACAGTTTGTGGTCATTTTCTTGTAGATACCTTTGTCAACTTCAAAGTAAACTGCTTTCCCCATGAAAATGCAAACCCAACAGATACAGAATTATTTGACTACTGGCCTTATCTAGAGCACAGTTTTTATTACCTTTCTTAGTATGATAACTCTAATGTCTATAACTAGGAAATAAGGAAGAAGAATGAACAGCTTTTAACACTTGTGGAAAGTGTCATTTTTAAAAGTAAATTCAAGGGATATCTTCACGTTACACCCAAAGAAAATGCACACTTATTTTCCTCCTTCCCTCTTTCGTTTATTGTTCTCAACACTGAGAATAAGATGAGAGTACCAAAGGAAACACATTTAAAATCATAAGCTTGTGAACCTAGTGCCAGTAGTTATTTTAAAATTTTCTAAATACTTTTAATTCCTTGATAACATGCATATATATCTTCACATTTTGTTGTTGTTGTCTGGTCACTAAGTCATGTCCGACTCTTTGTGACCGTATGGACTGCAGCCCGCCAGGCTCCTCTGTCCATGGGATTCTCCAGGCAAGAATACTGGAGTGGGTTGCCATTTCCTTCTTGAGGGAATCTTCCCTGCCCAGGGATCGAACCCAGGTCTCCTGCATTGACAGGTGGCTTCTTTACCACTAAGCTACCAGGGGAGCCAGTTATCTTCATAAAATAACAATTATATCATTGATAGCATGGATTCTGTTATTATCACTAACATAGGGAAAATTTTTATATATGATTTTTCTATATTAATTTTAAGTCATGCATGTTCTTTGTTTTAAAAGAGACATTACAGCCTGTTATAAAGAAGAAAAGAAACATTATCTAATATTCTTTTTTTATAACATAGGCTCTGTTAACCTACCTCACAGTTATTTTGTATACTTAACATGATATATTTTTCTTTAAAAAGGTAAATTACTTAATTTTTTAATGGTGCATACATTGCTTTTGAAGGCTATATAATTTTATTAATTTTCTCACCAATCACCAGTTAATAGCCTATTAGTTGTCAAAAATGATGTTTCTGGTAAGGTGGAGATTTATGTGACGTACCAGAAGTGCAGTAGACAAGTGGACAAATGTTTTTCCATAAAATGGTCACAAACTTTATGTTGAAATACAGTAACATTGCATTACAATATAAATAGGCCTTTTGCTACCTTGTACGTTCATATACATGAATATACTACTCAGATTTTTAACGAAAACTTTTGTGCACAAAGCTTGACCTCCTATTATTAATGCTGTTTCTTTCTTTTTTCTTTGAACTGACTGTAGTTATTCGATTGTTTTTTTTTCATTAAGAAGTTGTATTGAAACATACTTGATGTACAATATTGTATCAGTTTCAGATTTTCTGCATAGTGACTTGATATTTTCATACATTATGAAATAGTCACCACGAGTCTAGTTACCAGTCAGTCACTCAGTTCAGTCGCTCAGTCATGTCCAACTCTTTGCGACCCCATGAATCGCAGCACGCCAGGCCTCCCTGTGCATCACCAACTCCCAGAGTTCACCCAAACCCATGTCCATCGAGTTGGTGATGCCATCCAATCGTCTCATCCTCTGTCGTCCCCTTCTCCTCCTGCCCTCAATCGTTCCCAGCATCAGGGTCTTTTCCGATGAGACAACTCATCACACGAGGTGACCAAACTATTGGAGTTTCAGCTTCAGCATAAGTCCTTCCAATGAACACCCAGGACTGGTCTCCTTTAATATGGACTGGTTGGATCTCCTTGCAGTCCAAGGGACTCTGAAGAGTCTTCTCCAACACCACAGTTCAAAAGCATCAATTCTTTGGTGCTCAGCTTTCTTTATAATCCAGCTCTCACATCCATACATGACCACTGGAAAAACCATAGCGTTGTAGGTGGACCTTTGTTGGCAAAGTAATGTCTCTGCTTTCTAATATGCTATCTAGGTTGGTCATAACTTTCCTTCAACGGTGTAAACATCTTTTAATTACATGGCTGCAGTCACCATCTGCTGTGATTTTGGAGCCCAAAGACATAAAGTCTGACACTGTTTCCACTGTTTCCCCATCTATTTGCCATGAAGTGATGGGACCAGATACCATGATCTTAGTTTTCTGAATGTTGAGCTTTAAGCCAACTTTTTCGCTGTCCTCTTTCACTTTCATCAAGAGGCTCTTTAGTTCTTCTTCAGTTTCTGCCCTAAGGGTGCTGTCGTCTGCGTATCTGAGGTTATTGATATTTCTCCCAGCAATCTTGATTCCAGCTTGTGCTTCTTCCAGCCCAGTGTTTCCCATGATGTACTCTGCATATAAATTAAATAAGCATGGTGACAATATACAGCCTTGACATACTCCTTTTCCTATTTGGAACCAGTCTGTTGTTCCATGTCCAGTTCTAACTGTTGCTTCCTGACCTGCATACAGATTTCTCAAGAGGCAGGTCAGGTGGTCTGGTATTCCCATCTCTTTAAGAATTTTCCACGTTTCTTGTGATCCACACAGTCAAAGACTTTGCATAGTCAATAAAGCAGAAGTAGATGTTTGTCTGGAACTCTCTTCCTTTTTCGATGATTTATTGGATGTTGGCTATTTTATCTCTGGTTCTTCTGCCTTTTCTAAAACCAGCTTGGAGATCTGAAAGTTCACACTTCACGTATTGCTGAAGCCTGGCTTGGAGAATTTTGAGCATTACTTTACTAGCATGTGAGATGAGTGCAATTGTGCGGTAGTTTGAACATTCTTTGGTTTTGCCTTACTTTGAGATTGGAATGAAAACTGACCTTTTCCAGTACTGTGGCCACTGCTGAGTTTTCCAAATTTGCTGGCATATTGAGTGCAGCACTTTCACAGCATAATCTTTCAGGATTTGAAATAGCTTCGCTGGAATTCCATCACCTCCACTAGCTTTGTTCATAGTGATGCTTCCTAAGGTCCACTTTGACTTCACATTCCAGGATGTCTGGCTCTAGGTGAGTGATCACACCATCATGATTATCGGGTCGTGAAGATCTTTTTTGTACTGTTCTTCTGTGTATTCTTGCCACCTCTTCTAAATATCTTCTGCTTCTGTTAGGTCCATACCATTTCTGTCCTTTATCGAGCCCATCTTTGCATGAAATGTTCCCTTGGTATCTCTAATTTTCTTGAAGAGATCTCTAGTCTTTCCCATTCTGTTGTTTTCCTCTATTTCTTTGCATTGATCGCTGAGGATGGCTTTCTTATCTCTTCTTGCTATTCTTTGGAACTCTGCATTGAGATGCTTATATCTTTCCTTTTCTCCTTTGCTTCTCTTTTTTTCACAGCTATTTGTAAGTCATCCTCAGACAGCCATTTTGCTTTTTTGCATTTCTTTTCCATGGGGATGGTCTTGATCCCTGTCTCCTGTACAATGTTCTGAACCTCCATCCATAATTCATCAGGCACTGTATCTATCAGATTTAGTTCCTTAAATCTATTTCTCACTTCCACTGTATAATCATAAGGGATTTGTGTTAGGTCACACCTGAATGGTCTAGTGGTTTTCCCTACTTTCTTAAATTTTAGTCTAAATTTGTCAATAAGGAGTTCATGATCTGAGCCATAGTCAGCTCCTGGTCTTGTTTTTGCTGACTGTATAGAGCTTCTCCATCTTTGGCTTCAAAGAATATAATCGATCTAATTTCGGTGTTGACCATCTGGTGATGTCCACGTGTAGACTCTTCTCTTTTGTTGTTGCAAGACTGTGTTTGCTATGACCAGTGCATTCTCTTGGCAGAACTCTATTAGTCTTTGCCCTGCTTCATTCAGTATTCCAAGGCCAAATTTGCCTGTTACTCCAGGTGTTTCTTGACTTCCTACTTTTTCATTCCAGTCCCCTATAATGAAAAGGACATGTTTTTTGGGTGTTAGTTCTACAAGGTCTTGTAGGTCTTCACAGAACTATTCAACTTCAGCTTCTTCAGTGTTACTGGTCGGGCATAGACTTGAATTACCATGATATTGAATGGTTTGCCTTGGAAACGAACAGAGATCATTCTGTCATTTTTGAAATTGCATCCAAGCATTTCGGACCTTTTTGTTGACTTCGATGGCTACTCCATTTCTTCTAAGGAATTCCTGCCCACAGTGGAAATTGTGGTGCATATATATGTTTTTGAATTAGTGATTTTTCTTTAGCTAAAAACCTAGATGTGGAATTGCTGGACTGTATGATAGTTTTATTTTTTATTTTTGGAGGACCTTCCATATTGCTTTTCATAGTGAAGGCAATAGTTTACATTTCTACAAACTGTATGCAAGGGTTGCCTTTTCTCTCATCTTGGTCAACACTTGTTATTTCTTTTTATTTATTTGTTTGGGAGAAGGTGAGGGTGGGATGATAAGAGAGAATAGCATTGAAACTTCTGCATTACCATATGTAAAATAAATGAGCGGTGCAAGTTCGATGCATGAAGCAGGACACCCAAAGCTGGTGCTCTGGAAAGACCCAGTGGCATAGGGTGGGGAGGGAGGAGGGAGGGGGTTCAGAATATGGGGCTCCCACAGGTCTACCTGTGGCCTTTCCTGTTGATATGTGGCAAAAAGCCATCACGATATTGTAATTATCCTCCTGTTAAAATACGTTATTTAAAAAGAAAAGGGAAAGACTATTGCTAATAATAAGAAAATATATGAAAGAAAAACATCTCACTGTTAAAGGCAAATATATTCTGTAAAGGCAATAAATCTGCCAGTTTAAAAGCTGGTATGAAGGGTGGGCAAAAGTGATAAAATTAGCTGCAGTTACAGTGAAGAGTTACTTATTTAAAAATACGTAAATTATGTCAAAAACAGAAAACATGGAGGTGGAGAGTAAAAATGTGCTGTTAGACTGTATTCAAACTTAAGTGACTATCAGTTTAATAAAACAAACTGATACATACACACACACACACACACACATATTTATACATATTGTTGTTTTTCAGTTGTATCTGATTTTTTATGACCCTGTGGACTGCAGCACACCAGGCTTTCCTGTCCTTCAGCATCTCCTAGAGCTTGCTCAAACTCACGTCCTTTGAGTCAGTGATGCCATCTAACCATTTTGTCTTCATCGCCCCCTTCTCCTCCTGCCCTCAGTCTTTTCCAGCATCCGGGTCTTTTCCAGTGAGCTGGCTTGTCACAAAAGGTGGCCAAAGGATTGGAGCTTCAGCTTCAGCATCAGTCCTTCCAATGAATATTCAGGGCTGATTTTCTTTGGGATTGACTGATGTCGTCTCTTTATATATAATGAAATATATGAACCTCATGGTAACCAAAAACCTGCAAAAGATTCTTTTAATGTAGATTTGTTCAGTCCTGTTAAGTGGTCATTATTTTAACTTAATTTTGTTATTGTTCAGTTGCTAAATCTTGTTCAACTCTTTGTGATCCCACGGACTGTAGCACACCGGATTCCTCTCTCCTCCACTATTTCCGAGTTGGCCCACATTCATGCTGTCTAACCATATCATCCTCTATCACCCACTTCTCCTTTTGCCTTCAGTCTCTCTCAGCATCCGATCTTTTCCAGTGAGTCAGCTGTCTGCATCAGGTGGCCAAAGTATTGGAGATAGAGCTTCAGCATCAGTCCTTCACGTGAATATTCTGGGTTGATTTCCTTTAGGATTGACTGGTTTGGTCTCCTTGCCGTCCGAGGGACTCTCCACAGCCTTTTCCAGCACCACTTTGGTGCCCAGACTTCTTTATGGTCCAGATCTTACATCTATACATGACTGCTGGAAAAAGCAGAACTTTGCCTATATGGATGTATGTTGGCAAAGTAATGTCTCTGCTTTTTAATGTGCTGTCTAGGTTTATCATAGCTGTCTGATTTGTGTATCTCAGGCTAAATAATTCTTTAAAATCCTTCAGTTCTTAGACTTTAGCTTGGGTGCTGTCAGGAAGGGAAGAGTCTACATCACAAAATAATTACTGCTCTCTGATCCACTTCCTGGTATGTGGATGAATAATCATGTTGTATCTGACATCCAAATTGAAGTGTTTTTAATAATTCAAGGTGTAGGACATTGTAAATAATGGTTAAGAATAACTTTCATAGTTCTATTTTGCTTTGTATTTAATAATTCATCTAATAAATTATAGAAACATTTCTACCAGAAATCACAAAATCGGATTATTAGCATATTTTATTTATTATGATCTTGTAATACCTTTCAGTTTAAAATTTTTTCCATCTATAACAGTTTACTTCAAATGTTATCCTTGAGTGATTTTGTTTGTTGCATTATATTTTACATAAAATGAAATTTACCATTTATAATTTGATGAGTTTGATAAAGGTATATAGTGATAATACTACCTCTATAACCAGATTGTAAGAACACTTTCATCACCTGAACAAATATTATAGCAGTCAAGTAAATACTTTTCTTACTATTATTTTTAAACTTTTTTTCAGACCTTGGTCAATCTTAGAGACCCTGAATAATAAAAAGTACTTGGAAAAGAAAATTCCTGTCTTATGAAAAATTCTAAACTGGGGTTAGCCAACTTTTTATATAAAGAGACAGATAATAAATATTTTTGGCCATGAAGTCTCTGTCACAACTATACAATTCTATTGCTTTAATGAAAAAGCTGGTACAGACAGTATTTCAGGAAATGGATGTGACTGGATTTGGTCCATGAGGTGTAATTTGTCAACCCATGCTCTAGACCTTTCAACCTCAGTATTTCTTATTAATATAACCAATGAGCTGGTAATAAAACATTTACTTCAGTGAGCTTTTCAAAGCAATACATTAGTTAATAAAATAATTTGTAGCATTTTAATTTACCATACTTGTCTTTTAGAAGTTATTATTTCTGAAAATGTCCAATATATGAGATACGCCAACAGCCCACAAAGTATAATTAGAATAAATTAACTTTATTCAATTTTTTGTAGTAACAAAGAGATAATGAAAAAACAGTTGTTTGAAATTAGTGTTAGTACCAAAAGCTAAAACCGGGATTGTACATTGTAAATCATAGTACCAACCTACAGAATCTTTACAAATGCTTAAGATATGTAACACTGTATTTTCTTTTGTATTGCTGCTCTGAATGGCATAGTTCCTTGTTTTTGAGTGAATGATCTGCCTTTGTTTTGTGAGTGTTCTGCCACCATTTGAAGAGTCTTACCAAGTCCTCAGGGTTCAAGAGCTTGATGCAGGAGAACAGTGGTGCCATTTGGGATGACTGAGCATGCTTACAGACTAGGCTGTGACGGAACACTTTTCCAGGTTGGAGTTTTAGCCTCTGAACATAAGACGCTTGTCATAGTATCTTTTCTTTACTCAAAGTCCAGGTTTATAATGTTATATTGTCATCACCAAACAGTTTTTAAGTCAAAGCCTAGTAATGTTATATAAAAAATAAAATCAGCCCTGATTTACTGATTCGCACATCATTGAGGAAGAATGGGTTATTACAGGCGCTGATGTTGTTTATCGCTAAGTCATGTCTGTCTTTGCATCCCCATGGACTGCAGCATACCAGGCTCCCCTGTCCTTCACTATCTCCCGGAATTTGTTCAGATTCATGTCCATTGAGTCGCTGATGCCATCCAACCATCACATTCTCTGTTGCCCCCGTTTCCTCCTGCCTTCAGTCTTTTCCAGCATCAGGGTCTTTTCCAACACATTGGCTTTTCGCATCAGGTGGCCAAAGTATTGGTGCTTCAGCTTCAGCATCAGTCCTTCCAATGAATAAATATTCAGGCTTGATTTCCTTTAGGATTGACTGGTTGGATCTCCTTGCAGTCCAAGGAACTCTCAGGAGTCTTTTGCAGCATCTTAGGTGCTAGGTAATCAGTGATTTGTAATAGGAAATAGTCATTTGTGACTTCGTGATAGGAACATTTCAAAAACTGGACATTAACATAGAAAAAGTGTTTTGGGAAAAAAATGTTATATAAGACATCTTACCTTTCTACTTAAAAGTAAGTAATGTGTAAATTACCATTTTTTAAGACAAAAAAACCCTCATAGAAAATGATTTAGTGTAAAGGATTTTTTTATTTTAGAAAGCTATGGATGATTTGTTTTGTTTTGAAGATAAATTCCCTCAAAATATATTTTTAGAAATATATACTGCATTTGTTCATAAAATTTGATGTTGTTGTTCAGTTGCTCAGTTGCATCCTACTCTTTGCAACCCTGTGACTGCAGCACGCCAAATGACCCTGTCCTTCGCTGACTCCCGGAGTTTGCTGAAGCTCACGTCCATTGAGTGGATGATGCCGTCCACCCTGAGTCGGCTCTTTGCATCCGGTGGACGAAGTGTCATCTGTAGTGTCATCTTTAATGGCACGTATTTCTTTAGAGTCACTCAGTGCCCATGAGATACTGTCTCATACTTTTAGATTTTAATATGCAATCATGATTTCAAAGATTAATCAGTCTGCACACAAGTACTAAATTGTACCTGACTTCCAAATATGTATCTCAAGTATTGTTTCCCCTCTGTGCTCCTTTAATGAAGTGTTTAATGAAGGAACGAGTAGGATCAAGAAAAGAGTAGATAGCAAAACCGAGAGGACTTCATGACTCTGAAACTCAGATTGGTTGGAAGAAAGTTTCTAAATTTAAAATGCCTTAAGTTACATTGTAAGCTTTCAAATAAAGCTTCACTGGTGAAGATAAATGCCTTGAAGAACAAGTTATTTGGACTGACAAGATGGGGATATTTAAAGTATATTTAACAGATTCTAAAAAGGACATGTGCTTCAGATGGTAGGTTTCTGTCTTTAATTCTTAAAGGATAAGGCAGTTGTCTAGTATAGCACAAGATGAGTTTACATTTCATTACTGACAGCTCTTTTAAAACCACGACAGTCTTTTGTGAACACTCCTGGTCCTCTCACACTTAGCGTGTGTGATTTGTGCTGACAAGTGAGGATAAATAGATTGTCGGGCTGCCGATTCTGAGTTCAAACTTTTCAAAATCTACCTGATACTCTTATTGCCATGAGTCCTGGGTTATTTAGAGAGTGCCATGCCTTCGGGTGGGTTAATTGGATGTAGAAGTGAAATCTTCATTGCCTGAGCTGTAAAAATTTAAAAATCCCAGCTGCTCGGGCAGTCTTGACACTTTCATCTTAGGGAAATGTATTCTAAGTACTATACTTTCAAGCATGTTTCCCTTTAAGGAAGGTTTTTTTTTTTTTTAACTTCAAAATTGCGTGATGATTCACATTACTCATGCAAGCTTCTCATTGGTCTTAGTAGCTAAACTGGCTATTATGCAGACAGATGAGAGCTTTAGAAGGCAGCTTGGTTGTAGTGGTGAGAATATCTAAATAAGAGTTTATTTCTGCCTGTTCCACCTAGTCATTAACTCACTGCCGCCAGCCATCAGTTCTCCTGTGGCACGAGGAAAGCCTGTCGTTTACAACCCATGACTATTTTAGGACCAGCGCTATAAAGTATAAGGGATAGGCTGAAATCTTAGGGTGGCGTTGAAAAGGGGGGCGCTAAGACTGCACAGGGCGGAGTGAGGACTTATTTGATCCCTTTTGTTTCTCTTTTAAAAACCAGTATTTTTGTTCAGTAGGAACATGTGCACAACAGTAGTAGATACTTCCAAGAGGGAAAAATGGGTGTTTAGTGAAAACGGCGTCCTTCTGTCTCCTGTCTCCATCGTTCCGCACAGGCAGGTCGCTTCTACTTGTCTCTTATGTCTCTTTTCAGAGACATCATACGCATGTATAAGCACCTTTCTCTTTTTGCAAATAGCAAATATCATGCTCACTGTTCTTTTTAAAAAAAAACTTTTTATTTTGTATTGGGGTATACTCAGTTAACAAACAATGTTGTAATAGTTTCAGGTGACCAGGGCAGAGGGGTTCAGCCATTCTCCCCCAAGCCTCACTCCTATCCAGGCTGCCAGAGCACTGAGCAGAGTTTCCTGTGCTGTACAGAAGATCCTTGTTGGTTATCCATTTTAAACATAGCATTGTGTACATGTCTATCCCAAACTCCCTAACTATTCCTTTCCCCTTACATTCCCCCCTCCCCACCCTCAGCAACCATAAGCTCCTTTCAGAAGTCTCGGAGTCTGTTTCCTAAGTTCATTGGTATCATTTCTTTTTAGATTCCACATATAAGGGATGTCGTATGATATTTATGCTTTTCTGTCTTGCTCACTGTTCTTTATTTTGCCTTTTCTCTTAGGAGCATGTCATTGTTGGTTCCATATTAGTATATGTAGATTTAATGGCCTCATCAGCTGCATTTTGTACTATAAGTTATTTAGCTAGTTTCTCCTAGAATTGAGGTTATTTTTAGCCTTTTAGTATAAACAGCATCACAGCAGGTATCCATGCACATAAGTCTGTGTGTGTAAAAACATAGGAGAACAATGCTGTTTATCACTTTCTGAAACTTACTTGGGAAACACGCTCAGTGACTTCCAAGTTCAGTTCAACCAGCCACCTCTGTGAGCACGTTACTCATTCTGGGCCCCGCCTAGGCTGGTCTTGGGGGCTGTGAGGGACATGGTCTCCGCCCTCCACAGGGCAGTCACTCCTCAGTGACCGCGGTGCTTCGCGGTCTAGTGCTGAGTGACCAGTGAGAGGCGCGGCGGACCGCTGTGGAGACCCACGGCCAGGGGGAGTGACTTCTGATGTGGAGCTCAGGGAATAGTTGAGGGTGGGTTGGAATTAGATGTCCATGTGGGAAGTGGCATGGACGTGTGAGAAGGCGTATGGGAAGGGTCCAGGAAGGTGGGTGCACCAAAGCACGTGCTGGGTATATGGCCCTCCACACGGGGCCTCCTCACTAATCCTGCCTTGTGCCACGGCCTCTCCCACTTCAGAATGCTGGCACTTATTTTCCCTTCTGCCTGGAATAATACTTCCCTGAGATTTCTTATTTGGCTGCACCATGCAGTACGTAGGACCTTAGTTCCCCAACCAGGGATGAAACCCACGCCCCTTACAGTGGAAGCGTGGAGTTTTAGCCACTGGGCCACCAGGGGCCCTTCCCTGAGGTTTCTTGATAGCTCGAGTTTGAAGTATCAAGATGCAGGTTAATTTCACTGCTTGCCCCAGAACAGTCGGTAGGGACTTGCTTTACTTTTATACAACAGAAATTGCCATTGTTGGATTTCTTAGAATTGAGGAACAGTCAGCCTCAAAGGTAAATTCAGATCTCTTCCTGTCAGTGAAACTAAACATCTGGAAGCTTTGAAATGAGTGTTTGTACTTCTGCTCATCAAGGGTTTTTTTGTTTTGTTTTTTTTAAAAAACTCTCAGGTCTGCGCATGCCTCTTTCCGTGCTTAAGTTAACTTTTTGAGAGGCAGCTAAGGTGCCATGCAGAATCAGCGTCACTTGCTGTTGATACAGTTGGGATCTAAGCTGGTTTCACACACAGGAGCCGTGCAGTTCAGAGGCAAGGGTTCTAGTAACTAGAGCCAAATCGATCCCCTGTCTGAATGTGCTTTAGTTTAGTGTTATTATTTCTTTGGGCCATGCTGGATCTTCCTTACTATGCACAGGCTTTCTCTAGTTGCAGCAAGCGGGGCTCCTGTTTAGCTGCAACGAGCAGGCTTCTCCTTGTGGTGGCTTCTCTTGTTGCCGAGCGCGGACCCTAGGGTGTGCGGGCTCCAGTAGTTGCGGCTCCCAGGCTTGTCCCAGGGACTGTGGGATCTTCTCAGACCAGGGACCAAACCTGTGTCTCCTGTGTTGACAGATTCTTTGCCACTGAACCACCAGGGACGCCCTTGAATATGCTTTAGGTAGTCTTGTCTAAGTCCTCCGTTTTACAGGAGACTCTGTTTATGTTGGGATGAAGAAGGGGGAAGTCGTGGTAAGAAATGGGCAATCATAGGGAATGAACATTGCTTGTAGGGAGCTTATAATATATAATAGATAGACATATGAATAAAACAGTTTTATGTACTTACTGTCAAGTGAGTTGACTAGAGAGTGAGGTCTGATTTAAAAATTTGGAGGAGAGATTGACTAGTTCTTGAGGTTTCATGGATCTAAATTTTAAATATCATATTAAAGTTTGCAACAGCATGGACTTTGTTAGGAAAATAAGTCCATCACTTACATTGCTAACCAGTAGCTTGAATATTAATAGCATTATAATATGATACCCCTTGTTATACTTTATTTTAACATGTTTATGAACATCATAAATGAATTAAAGCATCTTAGAAATATTTTGAGTTTGTGTGTGTGTGTGTGTGTGTGTGTGTGTGTGTGTGAGTTGCTCAGTCATGTCCGACTCTCTGTGACCCCATAAACTGTAGCCTACCAGGCTCCTCTGTCCATGGGATTCTTCAGGCAAGAATACTGAAAGCAGGTTGCCATTTCCTGTTCCAGGGCATCTTCCCAACCCAGGGATCCAACCCCCTTTTCCTGCAGCGGCAGGTAGATTGTTTACCACTGTGCCACTTAGGAATGTATCTTGTTATTATAGACCAAGCACACTATTCATCACTTTCCATGCATTTCTCATTTAATTCATACAAATACCCTATGAGTCAGGTGTGGTCATTCTATCGGGGATCCTACAAGAAAACAAAGGGTGACTCCCACGGATGATTGAGGAGGGGTGGATGAAGGAACTCTGTATGAAACTGTGCACAGGGCTAAAGAGGTATGCCCTCTCTAGGCTAGCCGTAGTGGGAAGCCTTTACCACTCAGCCCTGCAGGATTAAGAGAGAAATGCATTCTAGAACCGACTGAGCAAGTGTGTAGCCTTCCAAGAGAGGACTTAGCCACGGCCATTTCCTGTCCAGCTGGGAAGGAGCCAACGGAAAAAAAATACACACCAACCTTGCTTTTTTTCCTTCTCTGCGATTTTTGATCCCTTTGCCTCCCCGTGGCCAAACCCAGCTTGAGGCCAGGGGACCTAAGACTCTGTAATTACAGGCCTATTAAGGTCACCCTCTGGGGAGCAGAGAACAGGAAGGAGGAAGAGTCAAGAGTGCGTCAGGAGAGGCAGACAGAGAATATCCAGCAGGGTTACCAGGTGCATCTCATATGTGAAGCAGCTACAAGTCAGCTCAGTTAATCACTTGCCCCAAATCACACAGCTTGTGAACAGTGGTCCCAGCTGAGCTCACAGGGGAAGCTTTCACACATTACAGGGAACCGTCTCGTCCTCAGATTATGGCAAGGGACTCGGAAGGGCCAACCTGGCAGCTGGGAAACCGATGAGGAGCTCTTTCCAAGATTCAAGACCCAGAAGGATAAGTGCCATAAATGCTAGTGCCATAAAGACAGAAAGAGGGGACAGGATTTGAAACAGTAGAGGCAGATTGGATAGAACTGGAGGCCTCAACTTCCTTCTAATGAGAAATGATAATATAGGGACTTCCCTGGTGGTCCAGTGGCTAAGACTGCACCTCACCCCCAAATGCAAGGGCCTGGGTTCAATCCCTCGTCCAGGAACTAGATCCCACGTGCCACAACTGAAGATCCCATGTGCTGCAGCTAAGACCCAGTGGAGTCAAATAAATAAATACTTAAAAAAAAAAAAAAAGAAGAAGAAGTTATGTAGAGAACAGCTGTCTTACATTCTTTCTAGAACAGAAGCTGTAAGACTCATCTCCGCAATGATTGTGGTATATGTTTCTTTTATGCAATTAATGTATCTTTAAAATATTCCCCGAATGCTCAGTCTACCTCCTTTTGGAGATTTAAAGTTTATTTCTATATTCAGTCAGTTCAGTTCAGTCGCTCAGTCGTGTCTGAGTCTTTGCAACCCATGAATCGCAGCACGCAAGGCCTCCCTGTCCATCACCAACTCCCAGAGTTTACTCAAACTCACGTCCATTGAGTCGGTGATGCCATCCAGCCATCTCAACCTCTGTCGTCCCTTTCTCCTCCTGCCCCCGATCCCTCCCAGCATCAGGGTCTTTTCCAATGAGTCAACTCTTCACATGAGGTGGCCAGAGTACTGGAGCTTCAGCTTCAGCATCATTCCTTCCAAAGAACACCCAGGACTGATCTCCTTTAGGATGGACTGGGTGGATCTCTTTGCAGTCCAAGGGACTCTCAAAAGTCTTCTCCAACACCACAGTTCAAACTCAACAATTCTTCTGTGCTCAGCCTTCTTCACAGTCCAACTCTCACATCCATACATGACCACTGGAAAAACCATAGCCTTGACTAGATGAACCTTAGTTGGCAAAGTAATGTCTCTGCTTTTGAATATGCCATTTAGGTTGGTCATAACTTTCCTTCCAAGGAGTAAGCATCTTTTAATTTAATGGCTGCAATCACCATCTGCAGTGATTTTGGAGCCCCCAAAAATAAAGTCTGACACTGTTTCCCCATCTATTTCCCATGAAGTGATGGGACCAGATGCCATGATTTCTGAATTAGTAATGCCCAATTCCAGTATCAGGGCAACCAGAATTGTCAGTGGGTGTCATAAAACATGTTTTGAAATCATCCAAGTAAAGTTAAAATCATCAAAATAATGTTCATGTCTTTTCATAAACATTTTCTGCTAATAATAAATTCTGAAATCCTGTAGTGACTAGTACAGTGTTGAGACCCCAAAATATAACTTGCTGCTGCTGCTGCTGCTAAGTCGCTTCAGTCATGTCCCACTCTGTGCGACCCCATAGACGGCAGCCCACTGGGCTCCCCCATCCCTGGCCTTCTCCAGGCAAGAGCACTGGAGTGGGTTGCCATGTCCTTCTCCAATGCATGCAAGTGAAAAGTCAAAGTGAAGTCGCTCAGTCATGTCCGACTCTTCACGACCCCATGGACTGCAGCCTACCAGGCTCCTCCGTCCATGGGATTTTCCAGGCAAGAGTACTGGAGTGGGGTGCCATTGCCTTCTGACTTCTGTTCAAATAGTAGGAAAAGAGAAAAGAAAAGAGTAAAGGAGTGGGAGAAAACAATTCATAAAAATCGGGCAACAACCGTAACATTTTAGAAGTTTCATAATGACTTGGTGTAGCCCAAACCACTCCCCTCCCCCCTGGCATTGGCTCACTCATTCCCTCATTAACTGGAACTCATTCAGCTGGACATTTACTCTTATAAAAACAGAAAAACCTCGTTCAGGTTTGAGTGTAGCGGCCTACTTTCATCACGTGGCATGTTTTAAAAATTCGCTTCCGTAAGGACACCCCAGCAGAGCTTTTTTGTTTAGGTGTTGCTGCATGTTCTTCAGGTTAGCTTAACTGCACTCAAGTTTGAGGTTTCTGAAGGAAAACATGGGCCTTGGGTTCCTGTAAGATAAATAATGCCCCCGCCCCACAAAACTGAATTTCTAGCTGTCACTCTCCAAGTTACCACAGCCTTCTGACTACTCCATTTCTGGGGCCACTGCTTTCTGCCAATTTCCATTTTAAGAGACAGACAAAGCAGCTGATAATAATTTGTTCTCATTTCGGCAGTCAGAGCCTAACTTGAACTTCCTGAGCTGTTTCTCTTGATCCAATGTCTCTTTGCCTTGAGGGCTTGTCTGACTGTTCTGTGAGGCTCTCTAGACAGCGTCAGTCATTTCCTGTTGAGTTTACTTATGTTTTTGGAACCTCCTTTCGGTAGAGCTGGCTGTGTTCTCTCCTCACTTCTCTTTCCAGCGTCCCCTGCCTCCCTGTCCTCACCCCAACCCTCTCCCTCTGTCACGAGCCTGACTTGTCACCATTTGGGGGCTTTCAACCCACGCAGTCTGTGCTGCTGCCCATGTGGAGCTCAGGCACAAGTACGTTCCCAGGTTCCCAGTGTTTCCGAGGAGGCAATCACACTGCCTGCATTCAAAGCCTAGCACAGCCACTTATTACCATGTGGCCAGAGGTAAATTCGTTTCCTTTGTGTTTAACTGTGATACTAACAATTATTTTAGGGCTTCCCAGGTGGTGCTAGTGGTGAAGAACCCACCTGCAAACGCAGGAGACACAGGAGACCAGGTTTAATCCCTGGGTTGGGAAGATCCCCTGCAGAAGGGAATGGCAACCCACTCCAGTATTCTTGCCTGGAGAATCCCATGGACAGAGGAGCCTGGCGGGCTACAGTCTTGTGGGGTCTCAAGAGTCGGACATAACTGAAGTGACTTCATGCACAGCAATTATATTACTTTCTAGGTTATTTTAATGATTAAGTGATATCACACATTCAAAACTCTTCGAATATCCAGCAGATTGTAACTGCTCAAGAATTTGTCATCAGGTTTGCCGCTGTTTTATAAGCACTAGTATATCCACTGATCTTCGTATTTTTATATTGTCTATAATAAGAGTAGAATATTGTCCCTCCCCTATTTTTACAAAATTCTAGGTGGGTTAGGAAGGAAATGGAAATAATTTTCACATACATCTCCAAAAGGAACACTCATTTATTATCTTTCTTCAAAATTAAAAAAATTAATTAACTAGGTTATTTTGAATATTATACATATATGATAATTTCATCTTTATACATTGGCTTCTTTCATATTAAGCACAAAGCATGCATTTGGCATAATACTGTAATTATTCCAACAATATAGGAATATATTGTTTTATCTTCTATGCAAAATAGAAAATAAAATCTTATATATAAAATTTAATTATAGTTACAATTATTCAGTAATCTCTTTAAAACATATAAGTACATACTCATTATATTTTTGTTATATATATTTATAAACAAATGGTCTGAAAGTTCTGAGTATTACAGCCTGATTTAAAACTTGGAATCTTATGATAAATTTAGTATGTTTTGCCTTTAATTTTAAAAAAACTGGAAACAAATAAGCATGGATATGGAAATTCATCAAAACTGCCAATTTAGTCAAAGTTATAAAATTCATTTTCTATATTGTGTTGTCATCTAACCTTGGAATAATAACTGTGAATTTCATTAACTGAGAAGCAGAAACTAGAAAATGAAATGTAAATCAATGAACTGTGAAAATGATGATATATTCACGTATACTCTCTTGAAAATGATTTTGCATTTTCTGCTAATGCAGATGTGATGTGGGATCAGTGAGGTGGAATTATTGACTTAAAAGGGCTTTTTAAGAACTTGAGCATTTATGATCTTCATACATTTAGTGAACAAAATTCTTAGTAATATTTTCTTAGAATCCCTGAGCTTTAGTACCTGTATGGACTTTATAGGTTTTCCTTAGCCTGACCCATAGGTCAGCAAACTTTTTCTTAAAGGACCAAATTACTAAATTTTGTAACTTTACAGGTTATGCTGTGTGCTAAGTCGCTCAAGTCGTGTCTGACTCTCTGTGACCCCATGAACTGTAGCCCGCCAGGCTCCCCTGTCCATGAGATTCTCCAGGCAAGAACACCGGAGTGGGTTGCCATGCCCTCCTCCAGGGGATCCTCCCACCCAGGGATCAAACCCGCCTCTCTTATGTCTTCTGCATTAGCAGGTGGGTTCTTTACCGCTAGCGCCACCTGGGACGCCCTTACAGGTTATACAACTCAGCTTTGCTGTTGAGTGCAAAAAAGCCATCGGAGAAGGCAATGGCCCCCCACTCCAGTACTATTGCCTGGAAAATCCCATGGACGGAGGAGCCTGGTGGGGTACAGTCCATGGGGTCACTGAGAGTTGGACACGACTCAGTGACTTCACTTTCACTTTTCACTTTCATGCATTGGAGAAGGAAATGGCAACCCACTCCAGTGTTCTTGCCTAGAGAATCCCAGGGACGACGGAGCCTGGGGGGTTGCACAGAGTCGGACACGGCTAAAGCGACTTAGCAGCAGCAGCAGCAAAAAAGCCATAGACAATATGTGAAGAAACAGCTGTAATTGTGTCCCAGCAAAATTTATTTACACAGACAGGTAGCCTGCTTGTAGGCTACAGCTGGCTGACTCTGATCTCAGCCTCTTTATTTCACCCATAACATAAGCAAGAGAGCTTAAGGGCACACAGCTAGCTGGCTAGTGTCAGAACCACGATCAGGCCTTTAGTTTTTTCTTACTGCAACTTCCAAAATGCAGAATACTGCTCTGGTAGCAAAAGCATGTTTTCTACATGGTAGTCGGCCGAAAAACTCTGGCTAATTGGTCTTACCACCATACCTATCAGTTTCACGTAAAGCAGTATTTCCCACAGGAATGTATTGTTTTTCATTTTCTATGCAAAATAGAAAATAAAATCTTCATATATATAACATTTAAGTGTTTGAAATGTTCCTTTCTTATTTAGAATGTCCTTTTAAAAATATTGTGATCCTTCCTGTTACTTCAAAGGAAAGATTTAAAAAATGTGCCCTTGTGGATAGACAGAAGCTAGGCATAATTTATTAACTTAAAGAATTCAAAGATAATTAAATAATAGCAAAATAAAATATTGCCTTAAAATGTGCTAATGTCTTGTGGTCTTAATTTCATTTTAATCAGTTTGTTTTCAGAGATTACTTACTTAGTTGAAAGCCTCTGACAAATGCCAGTCATAACATTTTAAAGGGATTTTGGTATCCTGTGAAGAGTACCTTCTGTTAAAGTAGAAGTCTGGACAGAAACAAAAGCAAAGATGTTTCATTTAAAGGAAAGAAAAGGAGATTATAATTGTTATCTCAAAACTTTTTTCTACCATAAGAAACAACATGTGATATTAAAGGTATTAAAAAAAAATAAGCCTGTCCCCCAAATGCTCACGTTTCCTGCCTCTTGTTATGGCAAATATGAGGCTAGAGAATTGGAGAGTGCTCATAGGGGGAGATTGGGCATGCAAGTCCTTTATTATTCACATTGAAGTTTATCCCAGGTAAATTTTAATTTTCAATAAAATTAATCTCAATGCATGTAGATCATTTATTGTCCAGAATATATTTCAAAATTGGTAACTGTTTGCCATGGATGAACCTGAGGCTGCTATTACATTCCTGTAATTGATGATGATAATCTGAGAAGGAAGAAAAGAGAGAAACTATGATGTAAAAATCCATTGAATTTTTAGAAGCTTTTATGTATTTATTTGTTTCTGACTGTTCTAGGTCTTTGTTGCTTTGCACAGGCTTTCTCTAGCTTTGGCAGGCGGGGTTGCTGTGCACGGACTTATTGTGGTGGCTTCTCTGCGGAGTACAGGCTCTAGCGTGCATGGGCCTCAGGACTTGTGGCATGCAGCCTCAGTAGTTTCAGCTTGCAGGCTTGGTGGTTGCGTCTTGGGAGCTCCAGCAGGCAGCCTCAGGACTTGTGGCATGCAGGCTTCATTGCTCTGTGGCATGTGGGATCTTCCTGGACCAGGAATCGAACGTGTGTCCCCTTGTCCACTGTGCCCCGAGGGAGATCTTCCATTGAGTTTTGTGATTTTGTAAGTGAACGGAGCCTGTCATGAAACAAGATTGCCAGTTTTGGTGAATGGATGGATAGTGACCTTTAGTGGTAAGTTAGAGAACACTGGTTGGGGAATTGGGAACAATAAAAATAAACATACATACGGAGGATATAAACTGTTATTTTTATATAGAAATCTTAACTTTTAGGGGAAGATTGATAGTAGAGATGTGTATTTGGGATCTTCAGCAGATAGGTAGTAACTGAAGGCATGAGGGTAAACCAGATCCTCCTGGAAAACCAATCAAGTGCAGAGACCAAAGGTCAAAGCCAAAACTCTGAACATCCCTTTAAGAAAGTACTTTTCTCTTTTGTTTGATAGTTGTTTATTGATACACTCTAAGAGTGGCAATAAAGAGCTTTACAGATTAATTTAACCCATCATCAGATACTTAATGTAAATCCTCTGAGAGGGAGAGAATGCCATTAAAACTATCTATTTAAAAAGAAATTCCTGGACTTCCATGGTGGCCCAATGGTTAAGAATCTGCCTGCCAATGCAGGGGACATGAGTTCCATCCCAGGTCCGGGGAGATCCCATATGCCGCGGAACGACTAAACCTGTGCGCCACAGTACCGAAGCCTGCACGCCTAGAGTCCTTGATCTGCAACAGGAGAAGCTACGGCAATGAGAAACCTGCACACTGCAGCTAGGGAAAGTCCACACGCAGCAGCAACCAAAAATTAGAAAGAATTCCTGGCCAGGTCCCAGGACTGTGCAGTGGGAAAGAAATATAAAAATCTTCTGCCCTTACTCCATGGATTAGCTGACAGAATAGAGAAAGTCTTTTCCTTCGCAGCCTGACAGCCTAATGGTAAAATGTTACCCAAGTATGTCATGTCTGTTTCGAATCAAGTATTGAAGAAATGAGCCCCTGTCTTAGAAATGTCACGTTGTGATTAAGAGCAGAACATTCTTTTTCTGATCATTCAGTTTGGGGAATGAGGTACGGTGAAAGAGACCTGTGGGAATTGATCTAATATGAAAGCAAAACCACTGAGAAGCGCTGAACAGGGGCACGTCCTCCGGAAAGACTGAAGTGCTGGAAGACGTTCCTTTATACTGTGTTTCAGTTGGCTTTCACAAGGCCATCTAGCTCTTGCCATTATTCCACTTACTTTGAAAGAAGCAAGTCAATGTTGCCAGTTCTTTCGCCATTCGTTAGTCAAAGCAAAAACATGGAAGTGAGCATTCTTGAAGCCCAATTCTTAATTTAGCCACTTTCTCCGTGGAGTCAGAGGGAGGACTCAAGTTTCTAAGCAGGGTCACCACCTGTAAAAAGGATGCATCAGGATTTGAAAGAATAATTAGATGTGCATGGAATAGAAATCTATTGGACATGAATGTGCAGCTATTAATAAAAGGATGTTTACTATTTGGGGTTCTTAAAACTGTTTACTAGTAAATTACCATTTGACGCTGGACTCACAGCACCTTCCCTGTATTAATAATACAGTTTGCTGTAGAGACTTGTGGTTGGTGTCCAGTTTAGTGCCTGTAGTACATCCCCATTCCTGTACTTGGAGAAAGAAATGGCAACTGACTGCAGTGTTCTTGCCTGAAGAATTCCATGGACAGAGGAGCCTGGCAGGCTGTAGTCCATGGGATTGCAGAGTTGGACACTACTGAGTGATACTGGTGAGGAATTGGGTAAACCCATATCTGAAGCCCGCACAGAAGTATGAGCTGGAGAAATCTCCTAAGGATGCCAGTTAAAACTTGGCATGAGCCACAGTTATCCACAGAGTGTATGCATTTAGAAAGCATTGGTTTAAATATGTAGCTGTAGACAAGTCCATCAGTTGTGGAGCAGATAGAGGAAGTTCCAGAAGCAGGCCAATCACTGCTGTTATCTCTTCCATCACTGAGAAGTCAAGGGAATAAATTTAAAAGATTAGGAGGGAAGTTTAGGGGAGAATCGATACATGTATATATATGGCTGAGTCCCTTTGCTGTTCTGCTGAAACTATTACAACATTGTTAATCAGCTGTATGCATGCATGCATTCATTCATCCCTTCAGTCACGTCCAACTCTTTTGACCCTGTGGACTGTAGCCTGTCAGGCTTCTCCGTTGAAGGGATTCTCCAGGCAAGAAAACTGGAGTGGGTTGCCATGCCCTCCTCCAGGGGATCTTCCCTACCCAAGGATTGAATCCACATCTCTTATATCTCCTGCATTGGCAGGTGGGTTCTTTACCACTAGCACCACCTGGGAAATCCAATCAGCTGTACCCCAATACAAAATAAAAAGTTAAAGAAAAAAATAACCTGCCATGTGGCAGGTGTATATTGTATTATATTCCACGCTTGCATGCTTAGTCGCTCAGTCATGTCTGACTCTCTGCATCCCCATAAACTGCAGCCCACCAGACTCCTCCGTCCATGGGATTCTCCAGGCAAGAGTACTGGAGTGGGTTGCCATTTCCTCCTCTAGGGAATCTTCCCGACCCAGGGATCGAACCAGCATCTCCTGTGTCTTCTGCATTGCAGGCAGATTCTTTACCCACTGAGACATCTTCTAGACTGTTATTGCATTGTATTTCATATCACATAATTGTATTTGCATATTATTATACATTTCATCTTATGTTACATATGATAATAAAGTGAGATAACAAAATAAAATAAAAGAATGGGAGTGGTCAACTGTATCCATTGCAGCTGAGGACTTTTAAGATAAGGTCTGAAGAATCTCCATTGGTTGATGCCAAAGGGTTAGTTCGCTTAAGGCAACTGTCACATGACTTACTTTGTGTCCCTGCCAGAGGGTAGAACCAGACTCAGAATGGCAGCAGAAATTAGACCGTGTTACAGAGATATGAAGAGGAATTCTTTCCTTGGGAAAGAACTTACCTGTAAAGCTTCTGAACTCTTTTGGAAATCTAAGATTCTGCGATGCTAACTCCTATTAAGGTTGCCCAAATTTGAATCATTGGCAACAGCGCTTGATTATCAGGGTTTTTAACTCTGCTCTTTAGGGATCTTTCCTTAGTTAAAAGTGGTAACATCTTTGCGTTGGATACCCTTAAATGGTTATGCAAGCCAATTTAGGTGCCCAAAGGAACATGCACCCTTTCATATACACATGCTCAGCCAAAGCAGCAGCGTATAAATAACCTATACTCATCTAGTTAGCATTTCACTTTGGTTTTTTGACTTTTAATTCAGATTAAACAATAATATAAGAAGTTTTGATAATAACCCCTGAACGTCATCCTTTTTAGAAGGTAATGTAGCTCTCGTCCTGTAGGGTAACTATAGCAACTGACAAGGAACAGAGAAAGAAAGCTTTCACACATGCTGTGCTAATTAATCCTATCCTACAGATTCCCTTCAGCTGGAGGATACAGTTTAATAAATTTTGCATGAGTAAGCGTGTTTTGATGCATGAACTATATAAATACACAGGAGTATCTTTACTAAAAATATTTATTTAAAAATGTGGTTGTGTATTTCTGCTTCAAGGTGTGCTTTTTTTTTTTTTCTTTTGAGTCATTGATTTAATAATTTGCTCCCTCTTTGAAAAGTTTGGGGATTTATCTCTTTAACTGAACAGAAATATTTTTAGGATGAAAAACTTTTGTTTAACAATATACAAGCCATTTGCCCCAAGAATATGTTTTAATTGACTCTATGATATAGTGGGATGTTAGTTTTTCTCAAGTGATGCAAGAGAGTGTATCTTAAAAATATCATAACATTATTCAATATAACACATTTACAGGCAAACCATTTTAAGAAACTGTCTTAATGCTTTGAAGAGTTAGAATATCGAAAACTCACGTTCCCTGATGATTTGGGAAGTTATATGACCCGTGTGAATGGAGTTTGGGCAGTCCTTGACCTAAACTTGGGGCTTCGCTGGTGGCTCAGAAGATAAAGAATCTGCCTGCCAATGCAGGAGACAGGATTTGATCCTTGGGTTGGGAAGAGCCCCTGGAGGAGGGCATGGCAGTTCACTCCAGTACTCTTGCCTGGAGAATCCCATGGACAGAGGAGCCTGGCGGGCTACAGTCCATGGGGTCGTAAAGAGTCGGACACAACTGAGCAACTAAGTACTCACACAGTTGACCTAAAATTGAAATGGAGAAAAATAATGTAGACAAAGAGCTTTTTCTGTTTCTAGTTTTTTAGAACTATTTAATAAATTTTACAAACTTATATTCAGAGTGAGCATAATTGACTTGGAGTCATACATCATTATTTAGATTTCTACTAGGTTATTTTGAGGTCTGGTTCTCTCTTTAAAACTGGGAATATCACAATTTTCTATAACCAGTGTGGTCTTCTGAGCTGTCAAAGAAAATCTCAGATTTTTAAATTCTGCTATCCCTCTGGCCTAGCTTTCTGTCAGCAGGGCCTTGGCAAAACCAAGAAAACCAGCCCGAATGTTTTTGGCATCCCATTCGCCTTGACAACAGCATAAGGCGCAAGTCAGAACCGATTTTGGGACTTGCGCTCAGCTCCTTGGTCTGTATAGAAACATGCTCATTTGAGGAAGGAAACCCTTTGATGGTATTACTCTGGAAACACTTTCATGCCCTGATTGTTTTCTCTGTTGTTCAGTTTTGCTTGCTTTGAGGTAGGATAAAACCTTGCAGAAAAAAGGAGAAGAGGTTATTATGGAAATCTATTTTCAGAGATAGTCATTCCATTCATGTGCAGAAAAGTTAGAGACCATATATGTGTATGTATGTCTGAATGCGTCAGATCTGTACACTTTAATATGGAAGACTTGTAACAATAGTCAATTTATAATATGCCATTGTGTTGTTATAAAAACAGTATGGTAGGGAAAATGGAATTTTTGTAACCAAACTGAACTAATTAGAAATTCTTCATCTTACCAGCTACCCTGTTAATTTTAATATTTACATATAATACAGTAAAAGAAATGCCATTAAAAAGTGTTTAATAAACAAAAAATGTAAGGTTCCTAAGTATTATATAAAAGCTTAAATAATCAAAACATTAAAATGAATATATTATGGTAGGTTCACTGTAAAAATGTTTATTTACTTAGAGCATCACAGTGATAGATAAAACTTTACTCTCCTCACTAATGAACATACCCAGATAGAAAACTATCGTACAGCTTTTTTTCTAAAAATAATATCTGTAATTTGTGTTTTTTAAAGGAATTATGTATTCATTGTATAAAACTTGGGAAAAATTCAGAAAATATATTAAATTGAAAAAAACTAAATATTTCTATGTTCAGAACTAACCATTGAAGATATTGAAATATATTTTTCAACAGTCTTTTTCCAGTGCCTCAGTATTTATGATTGTGAGGTCAAACTGCACATAATTTATCACTTAATATATTATTTTGACCACTTTCCCAATTTTTAAACATTCTTAGAGAACTTTAATTTTATTACATGGTATCTCATCTCCATGTACCAGATTTATTAACTACTCCTTTATAATTATTTATTCATGTGTTTCAAATGACGCTCCTGAATGAGCATTTCTTGGTGTTTGATGGAACACTGACACCAAAAGAAATTTTGGAAAAAACCTTTGAGAAAAGAGTCATATTCTCTTCTTTCAGATTCATAATACATGTTAGAAAAAACTAAGGGCGCTGAGAAGTCTCACAGTATACAGACCTGTTTTACTTTTTAAACCATCTTTTCTCAAAGTTATTCAGTCTTGGAACTTTTTCTTGTAATACTTATTTTTAACTGTCAGAACCAAAGTACCATGAAACAATCTTTGGAAAGCCAGGAGATTTCTAAGCCTCTGTATCATATCTAATAGTTTATGAATCATTTGTTTACTCTTTTGGGATTTTTTTTTAGGTTCTTAGTGCTTTATTAGGAAATATAAAGGATTTATTGGTTATTAGCATGTATTTGAAACAGGTAGACCAAAATATGCTTTCCCCAACCTTTTGCGTAACTTTGACATTGCATTCATGATTCTGTATTATAATATCACATTTGACCTTTTAAAACTGTGAACATCCATATTTAAATTACTTTGATCATTAATGTCTATTAAACTTCTTTATGTTCCCTGTAACCCACAGGCCTCGCAAGAGCAAAATCCGTCCCTAGCCACACATACTCCAATGAAGTGGTTACCTTGTGGTACAGACCTCCAGATGTCCTCCTGGGCTCGACAGAATATTCCACCTGCCTTGACATGTGGTGAGAAATGGAGCTTTACTCTAGCTAATTTATCCGTAGTGCTTGGTCTGGGTCAAGCCTAGACAAACATCCTAACGGTCTGAATGAAGATTAATGGTACTGGAGTGTTTGCTGGTGTGTGGCAATACCACTGGAGTTTTTGAAAACATAATTGGGAATGTTCCCTAATCAGGGGCTCTCTTACAGATGGTGTCTGGTAATAGTTCTTGATGGACAAGGGCAGAGGCATTTTCCTAGCTGTCAGTTCAGTGATTTTCTCCCTGACGGTCTTAATTTGTGGCTTTGTTTTATAACAAGGGAGTATATATCTCCAAACAGCAGTATGAGTTGGAAGTAGTAGAAGCATGTTTAAATTCACAGCAGAATTCAGATAAATGGTCTGAACATTTTGCTATAACTGTGAGGTGCTAAATTTGGTACAGTATACCCCTGAAAACTGTTGGTGCCAATTATTCAAGATGAAATAAAACAATCACTTTTTTAAAAATGTCAGAGTAAGTTTAATTCCAGTAGAGTCACAGTTCTGCACAATGGTTTAGCATAACTTAAAAATCTGTTATAGGAGTCCCCAAGACCTGTGAGATTTAATGTATGATTATTATTAATGATAAACTTTAATGAGTTTCCAGTCTAATATGATCCAGTTCAAATAAGGGAATAATCTTCTTTTTAGCTACCAGGGAAGGCTTAATAGTGAATGTTAAAAATGTCATTTATTAATGGAAACATTCCCTTTCTAGACTCACAGTTGTGTTTAAAGTAAAACAGTTCATATAGCGCATAGTTTTTTAATAGCAGGAATCATCTTCCATGAACGATGCTGCACCACATACAGAATTCAGCTACATGTTCACATAATGCTTATGACCTCAATAAAGCTGCAGCGTGTGTCGTTTATCTTCTTGCCATGTAGTTACTTCACTGCTATACCCTCAGTAATCTTGGCTTTTAGTTAATTAGGCTGTGATGTGGCCTGGCTGTCTTCCCTGATGTTTCTGATCCAAACACTTTATGGGGAGAAAACAATGAAGTTTCTTGATGTAAGGCACAGTATAGATTTACTTAATTTAGAGTCCAGCAACTCCCTTAGACATGGGATTTGGGGATCTGTGAAGCCACTGAAAATCTATGCAACATTTCGTGTACACATGGCTATATTTATTTTTATGAGGTGTAGATCTCCAGCTTTCACTAGAGCTATAAAAGAATCTGGGTCATCAAACAGCCTAATATCTATTGCCATAGATTTTGTAATGCCTTATAATAAATCAAATACCATTGTAAATGCATGCTCCAAAACACTGAGAATAAAGATGACCATCTATCATTAAGGAGCCGAGCTAATCCATTTTTTACCTCAAACTTCCTGGCTTTTTTTTTTTTTGACAATTGTTTACACAGTTAGATTTTTTTTTTTCCCCCAGAGCTAAGCAGGGGCTTGAACAAAACAGCTATTTTGGTCATTAGCTGTAATGGAGGAAAAGATTGGAAATAAAGGTCAATGAATGCATCCATCTGAATATCAGTTACTGTCTCATTCCCTTCCTCCTTCCTGCCCTTATAGTTGCAAGTTGGCTATGCAAATAATCATTACTTAATACTCTTGAGTTAGGGAGTGTTTTTCTCCATTTTTTGAGAATAGGAATTCTAGATTGTCTTCCAATGAGGTCAGTCAAGGACTCTGCTAACAGAACATAGTTTGGAAACATTTGTAACTTGGAGCCAGTCTTGTCTTAGTTGCTTGGCAGGGCACTTCAAGCTCTACCCTTAGACTGGGGAGAAGCTATTTTTTCTATACGCTAATGGCTAATTTTCCCCAAAGCTTTGAAAGTGCTCTGTGAAGAGCAAAGAACTACATGGATTCTGACTTGCTAATATGTCTGCTTCTGACGCGTAGTGTTTGATGGCCAGTCTGTGTCTTTGCACTGCCCCAGCGCCAGCCTTTCTTTCTTTCGCATGTGTGTGCCTGTTGGTATCCTTTTAAGGAAGAAGGTTTGGTTGCTTTCTGCCCATTTGCTTTAACGGAGACATGATGAAGCCTAAGAAGAAGACTGTAATTTAAGTGGAAGGGGGGAAACTGATATGAAATAGTAGACCCCAAATGCCCTTTCGCCTGCATGCCAAGATTATTCATTGCCATAAAAACAAAAAATAAATGTGTTATGTTGGAGCACTTTCCCACATTATTGGCTGTTCATTTCCGAGTTATGTCTATGCTATGCCTGTCACTCTGAATCTGATTTCATTCCAAGCCGTTTTCTAACAGCCGTTTTGTTATTTTCCAGGTAAAATGTATATATTTTTCCAGTCGGAGAAAAGTTCACAGGGCACTGATTTTTGCATCATTGGTGACCTTGATGCTGGATACTGAAAGATCTAGAAATGGGACTATGGTTGAGTCTTGGCTCAGCTGCCCCAGAGAGCAGTGCAAATATTAACCCATAGACAATAGGGGGGAGGCAGGTGGCAGTGGTTTCAGGCTGTTTTTACAGTTCATTTACCATCCTGGGGCAGCAGGGTAGTAACTAAAAACTAACGATCCCTACCCAGTGTTACAGTTTCCAGTGTTCCGTTTAAATAGCTTCGGGCAATAAAAGTGTTAATGAAGACACTTATGCATCAACATTGGCAGCGAGTGATGGGAATCAGAGCTCTCCTGCTGTGATTCACTGCTCTAGGTCTCCAGCACGCTGGTGATGTATAGATACACTGGGCAGCTTGAGAACTCATCAGGAAAGGTAGTTTTTGGTACCTTGACTGCCTCCATGGAGGAGGACTTAAGCAAAGGAATCAAATTGGACTTTGTCTGGTGTATAACTTCCCTTAATTCTTGGATTTTATAACTCTTTGTTTAAGTCCAGGCATAGGAAATCATCTTTAAGCTTCTAAACCAAAAAGGCTTACCAAGTACTGAAAACCACATTAAGAGAAGTGCAGATGTTCCAATGAGCTTATCTGTGCAGTCCCTCCCTAGTCAAGGAGTTCTGCTCTAGCTGTCGAGATAATTGCTCTAAACAAGCTTTATATTGCTTTATAGAAGCTCATAAATATATTTAGAGTGGCATTTGTTTTCTAAAGCAGTAGGTTACTTGGGATTGTTTTAAGGGATTAAATTTTAACATAGGGTGACAAAATTATCTGTAGCTAATAAATATCTCATCAAGATCATGTTGCTTTTGGGAGGGGCCACAGTTTATAATGATACCACCGTGTGTCGATTCTATGCTCCCCGATAGCATGTCAGTCTCCCCTTTTCATCATCTTTTTCAAAGCTAATTAACATATTAACTATGCTTGTCAAAATGTGGGGCAAGTCGTTTATAAATAAGCCTGTCAAATGTAATGAGATTGCATATTAAATCACCCTTTCTCTATTACATCTCTGATTTAGGATTAAAATCAATTTATTTAACATTGTAACAGCTGGGTGGTTAGAAAAAAAATTTCCGTACTGATCTTGATATATAGAAAAATGTCTGCATCCAAATTGATTTTGCATATATCAGAAAAGAAATTGCCTATTTATTGAGTATTATAAGGCCATTTAGCATTGCATTGTATTAAAGAAGCCTAATTACCATACATATTGGCAATATAGAGTTCTGCCCTCATCCTTAAGAATCTCTCCTGAACAAAGGAAATTTATGTAACAAAGTTTCCTAAGGACTCAGGTTTGTTTACCACTGTTTTAAGAGAAAGAATCATAAACGAATCCTACTGTAGTGCCCACCCAGAAAAGAAATGTGTTCCACGTGAGATAATACTGTGAGTAATTGGCCAGTAGTAATCATAATAATGAAGTCTTAGCATTAGTAATAACAATGGTAATAATAAGAGATACTTTTCTTGGACCCAAATTGTATTCTAAGCTCCTTTATACATTAAAAAAAAATCTGCAGTTTCTTTTGTCCTGATACTCCGTTTTGGAAGAGTATGGTTGCTTGATAATGTCGTGTTGGTTTCTACTGTATGGCAAAGAGAATCAGCTACATGTATACGTGCATCCTCTCTTTTGGGGATTTCCTTCCCATTTAGGTCCCCACAGAGCCTTGAGTAGAGTTCCCTGTGCTGAACAGTAGGTTCATTGGTCATCTGTTTTACACACAGTATCAGTAGTGTGTATATGGCGATCCCAATCTCCCAATTCATCCCACCCGCTTCTTCCCCATTGGTATCTTTATGTTTGTTCTGTCTGTGTTTCTGTTTCTGCTTTGTAAATAAGATCTTCTATTCCTCTTATATAGTTTAATTACTAACCTACTGTTCCATGATAAAATGAAAGAAAGCAAAACCTGGAGAGACCAAATAGAATAATAAAGGTCATATATTTAGTAAATAGAGTCAGCATTCAAACTCAGCTAACCTACTCCAAACCTTTTTCTCCCTAAAACATATTACACAGTCTCCTAAGATGATGTATAAGCAATTGTTTTTTTCATTTGACTGGAAATGTGATTCCAAAACACAAGTCAGTAAAATACCTCTTTGAGAATTTAGATTATGCTCTGAGTCATGTTGGGTCCTTTGCGTGCTTCAAACCAAGTGGATGGCTTGCCTCTCAATTTTATTCAGGGTGGAGCTTTTTTGAAATAAACTTGACTTGACTCATTGGATTGAATACATTTTCGTGGGACCAATATCTATACTGGCAAGTATTTTCCCAACTCCTAACCAATACTCATTTACCACTTCTGCTAAAATGAATGTATCTGTTTGAAAAAGAAGTCTGGTAAAAATGAGAATTTTTCATGGGCTACATAAAGTCATCTAACTGTTCACATTATTTACACATTTTCCAATTAATCAGATCATAAGACCAAGGAGGATTCAGATTAGTCACTGTCCAAAGTAACATCTCTTTAAGAGCTCTTGAGAGCTGCTTAGATAATACATGATCCAAATGACTTGTTGGTGTTGCCATGGGCAGGGCAATGCCACCCAAACAGAAGAACAGAGGTGGTCAGGTGGGTGTTGGGGGGTGGCAGGGAGGTGAAAGCTGGACTCCATGGTTTCGGAGCCCCTTCTATTATTGAAATTCTTTAAAAGTAGGGTGACCATAGAGTATATTGTCCATACCGGGATACCTTTCGGAGTTAATAATAATTCTGCTAGGACAGTGTGTATAAAACGGGGATTTAATTGTGACTTGTGGGCATCTTACTCATAGCACGGGAGCAGTAATTACTAAATGCTGGTAGTCAGAGGAGATGGCACATTTGACTGCTTGTTTCACACCAAAGGAAAGCTGGCTGGAAAGTTCTGTTCCATTGCTTTGTAACAAATTATCTCCAAAAGTACAGTTCTCTCCTATGAGATCGTTATGACATTGGGGAGTGGCTGCCAAAGTGCTGTCTTTAGTGATGGTTTTTAAATGCGGGTGGAAACCAGTTCTCTTATCCTATCAAAAGTTTGGCGTGGTTATGGTTATTATGTCCATATTGTTTGTCCCAGTGTGTGTGTGTGAGAGAGAGAATCCATGTATGTTTTCAAGGAATATATCTGGTCACTTGTTATATAATGGGTTAGCTGAATCATAGCATATAAAATGAGACGTTGTATGTGTACTTCACTAGTAAATATTTTAAAAACAAAGAAAACTTCCCTTATCTGCACCAAAGTTGGCAAAGTAATTGGTTGCCCACACCTGGTGTTTGGATGACTTTTTTTTGTTTGTTTGCTTACCTCAGATATTTTTATTGATTTCTGAGTTCACAAAGCAGCATAGTGGATGTAAATTAAGTGTTAAGGGCATGTGTGAGATACCTAAAGAGAAAGAATCAAATGGAAGTGCACACTGCTAGGCTGACTGAGAACTGAGAATCTGACATAAAATTCCAAAATATATACTACTCTGCAAGGAGAGCCACCCAGTCCATTCTGAAGGAGGTCAGCCCGGGGATTTCTTTGGAAGGAATGATGCTGAAGCTGAAACTCCGGTACTCTGGCCACCTCATGCGAAGAGTTGACTCATTGGAAAAGACTCTGACGCTGGGAGGGATTTGGGGGCAGGAGGAGAAGGGGACGACAGAGGATGAGATGGCTGGACGGCATCACGGACTCGATGGACGTGAGTCTGAGTGAACTCCAGGAGATGGTGATGGACAGGGAGGCCTGGCGTGCTGCGATTCATGGGGTTGCAAAGAGTCAGACACGACTGAGCAACTGATCTGATCTGATCTGATACTACTCTGGAAGCAGGAGTGTGGGATCAAACAGCCCTATAAAATCCAGGACACACCAGAGGACTCACTATATTAGAACTCAATACATTAGCATGGTCATTGGATGACTTTTAAATAGCCAATTGCGATGACTAGCTTTCGTGTTACTAAGATTGCCCTTGGTACACTCAGCTGCCTCACTGGTTGATGAGACTAGCAAGAGATGGGTAAATGGGAATTTCTTTAAGAAATATACGACTCCATAAATGTTGAAAATGGTGTATCAGCCAAGCTAAATATTTTGCATTTCTATTAAAGTATGCTGTGGACAGGCGCTGTGGGATATATTAAAGAATTAGAAGCTTCTGTATTTGGTTTTAGGGAGATTAAGACACTGTGTCTCGAGACTTAGAAATTTGGCCCAGGATGTTCTGACCTTATGTGTGTATGTGTGTGTCTGTGTGTGCACCCATGCATTTAAGTTGGAAATATATGTTAGTGCTCAATGTTTGGAAAATACTGGATGCTTACTAGTGCTTTTTATGTTTTGTGAGTTGTGCATTTCTTTTTTTTTTTTTTTTTAATTTACAAGTCGATTCTCTGCTCCTGGTAACTAGCAGTGGTTTGCTGTTTAAGGAGACTGTATTATAGTAGAAAACACATCAAAAGCCCAAATTAGGTTCTGACTCTGCCTCTCCTTAGCTGTGTGAACATAGCTGACAAAATTCCTTAACTACCCTTCCCTTCAGTTTCCAAATCAGAACACTCTGATAATTAAATCTACATTCGTTGTTGTTTTTCAGTCGCTCAGTCGTGTCCAGCTCTTTGCAACCCCATGGACTATAGCCTGGCAGGTTTCCCTGCCCTTCACTGTCTCCCAGAGTTTGCTCAAATTCGTGTCCATTGAGTTAATGATGCCATCCAACCATCTCATCCTCTGTCGCCTTCTTCTCCTCCTGCCCTCAGTTCATCAGTTATAACCAGTAGCTAATAGCTGCCACAATTATAATGAGCAGCCATCTCTTGGCCCCTCCCTCTCACCCTCTAATCCTGTTTCTCAGAAGCAGCTACTACTTTCAACTCAGGGTCTGTCTCCATGTGTCTTAAATAATTATATTGCCACCCATTCATTTACTCTTTTAGACATGTCTACTAAGTAGGTGTATAGTAGACAAAGATTTAACTTTCTTCCATCAACCTTCCCTCACTCCACCTTCATCTCATTGTGTCGATATAGAATTTATATCACATTTTGAAATATTAATATGTGCATATTGTTCATGGTGAAGTCATGTAGTATTCATGATTATGTATCCTTTCTTGTACAGTGTTTTGCTTTTCTTAAACTTTCTAATTGTCTTTGATTTTTTTTAGTTTAGTTGTCTTTGTCCCTGCTGTTATTTATAGGCATAAAAGATTTGTCAGTGACACATGAAAAATATTTTCCAGGTGCTCGAAAGCATCAGCAAATTTGTCAGTCCCTTTTAATTGTCTTAACATCTCCCTTTCCCACGCTTTTCCTTAAGAGCTTCCTCTCTTGGCTGTGTGATTTCTTGCCTTCATACCGCTGAATGGCTCTAATTTTAGGACTTCCATTTACACTTTCTCCTGCTCTCCAGGTCCTTAGTTCGTTATTTTCTGTCTCCTGCTGTGTCTGCTCTGTGCCTCCTTCTGCCCTGACCTCTGTCCTGGATGGCTGACCACTAAGGAATACCTCCTCCAAGCTGCCTTTGCTACTGGTTTCCAATTGAGTTCAGGCAAAGGGCATGGGAGAGGGTTGGATCTTCATCCTTACTTCTTCCCTGCTTTAAACCATATTTCTAGGAATGGCTAACTACAATTTCTGTGAGAAAGGACCTCTGTCATGGCTCTAGCTGTGAATCATGTTCGTGCCCAGTCATGTCCAATTCTTTCTGACCCCACGGACTGTAGCCCACCAGGCTCCGCAAGGATACTGGAGTGGGTTGCCATTTTCTTCTCCAAGGGATCTTCCTAACCAAGGAATCGAGCCCATGTCTCCTGCCTTGCAGGTGGATTCTTTACCCGCTGAGCCACTAGGGAAGCCCCCGTAGCTGTCAGTAGATTTCAGTGACACCTGACCTTTCTGATCCTAGGGTCAGTAATGGCTATTAGTTATAAAGCAGGTGATGACTTCCTGCTGTTACTAGCCTCTCAGTGTTTCAGTATGTCTTCTTCATCTTTACACTTCTATAAGTAGTAAATTCATTCTGTCCTGGGTTCCACTCCTTTTCCTTCTGACCTTCGCTGATCATAGATTCTCTGTTCCCTGGGTTCCTTGTCTTCCTCCTTTTGTTGCCTAAGAACGAATATATGAAAGATGCAGGTCTTCAAATTCTTGGTTTTCTCAGAATGTTTTTATTCATCTCCCACACACGACTGATAATACTTTGAATGAGAATGTAATGAGTCCCCCCCCCCAGAATTTTGAATGTATTATTTAATTTCTTCAGAGCTTCTAGTTTTGCAGCTGAAAAGTCTGATTCCATTCAGATTTACAGTCATTTATATGCCTCATTATACTTTCTCTCTGGAAAGTATTAAGTTCTTTTGTCTAACCCTGGTACTCTGAAATTGCTTGATAATGAGCTTTGCTGTTTATTTTATGATCTATTTATTTTGGCTGCACTGTGTGGCAGGTGAGAGCTTAGCCCCCTGACCAAGGACTGTGCCCCCCACACTGGGAGTGCAGACTCTTAACTACTTAACCACCAGGGAAGTTTCCAAAAGTGAGCTTTGACTGTGTCTTTTTCTCTTGGTGCCAATAGATACACAGATCAATTAAACATGTTTTTTACTTAACTTCCCCCTTTGCAGCTCTGCCTCACCCTGCTCTCACCACTTATCCTCAATCTGAGCCTTTTTGGACTTAATTTCTCCAGATGATAAACATCAGGCGTCTCGCTAGTGGATTGGGTGAGAAATGGTCAGAGAAGGCATGTGGGTTAATTACTTTGTACACACGTCCAATCCTCCACCTTATTTCCAGATGTTGGGTCACGTCACACTTTGGAGTCCTGTGCGTTTTGTTAACTGCTGTACTTGAATGCTTTGTCTGTAACTTGGGCCGTTATAGCTGCCCATGGTCTGCCCAGATAGCCGCACTTGTGTTCACAACTGAAAAAAACTCTCTCTCATCCTCCTGTATCTCCTCATCTGTTTTGTGTGCTCAGTCACTTCCATTGTGTCCAACTGTTTGTGACCTCACGGACTGGAACTGCCAGGCTCCTCTCTCCTTGGGATTCTCCAGGCAAGAATACTGGAGTGGGTTGCCATGCCTTCCTCCAGGGGATCTTACTGACCCAAAGATGTGAACCCGCATCTCCTGTGTCTCATCTCCTGCATCTATTTTATCCTTGTTTAAAATGTTATTCCTTAGCTGACGCTTCATTCACTTTGGGGGGCAGGACAGCAGGGTTTGTGTACATTTTACTAAATGTCCTACTCTTGTTAATTTAGTATCGACAGCTTTACTTATGGACAGTTGACTGCTCAGGTCCTCGTCCTGTAGAAAATGATTTTTCTTGGATTGCAAGATTTGAGTTGCAAGTGTTGATGAGTTGGAGTCAGTCAAACAGCACAAGGCAGGCAGGAGCCTCTTGACTGCCAGCATCTTAGTGTGCTGGTAGAAATTTGTAATCCTTGCCATTTAACTGTGAATGCAGTCATGGCAGCTTTGTTAGGAAAACAAGCATGAAAAGAGAGCCATGTACTTTTTGACAAGCTAATGATAGAAAGGAATAGAAAGTGCAGTGATAATTTTTTAAAAGATAAAAATTTTCCATGAATTGAGAGACGTGATTGCAAGTAGCTCTTTGGATCAACAGCATGTGTGAATCCAACAAGAGCTTACTATTAAAACAAGCAGAAACAACTAGTATAACTCAGCAAGTGTTCCAGTCCATATAATGTTTCTAATCCAATAAGGGTAAAAAGGTAGCCTGTTAACTTACATGCGCAAGAAAGATATGATTGAATGGAAATGTGATTGGAGAGAAGCTAGGAGCTTGTATAAACATAGTTGTTGGTAAAGGGATTTAGGTGTCAGAACTGTTCATTGAAGGACAAAAATGGGGACTTTGTGTGGTTATGACATCTGTGAATTAACTCCTCAAGACACTACTTTATCTAGCACACTTATTTATCTAGCAAGTACTTTAATTAGAAATCACATCTTCATTTATTGGTATTCTGCTGTATGAATTAATGTAACTTAAATATACTAGTAGCTTTCTTAGTTTTAGACTATATTATGTAATTGATGAACTTGAGTATTTGTGTTTCTCTTTTAGTTTCGCTCGTCAAATGTAATGTCCTTAGGTTCTTATTGATAAAAGATCACTGGAGAAATAAAGAAATAGTACAATAGTTGAAAAAGAATTAAAATCAAACTTAACTAGCCTATGAGTGGCCGAGAAAGAGCCTGCTTTAAATTCCATTAAAATATAAAACAAAATTTAATTATAGTCTGTCTAAGGAACAAACGCAGTCTAAGGGAAAAGTGAAGTCACGTCTGACTCTTTGCGACCCCATGGACTGTAGCCTTCCAGGTTCCTCTGTCCATGGGATTTTCCAGGCAATAGTACTGGAGTGGATTGCCATTTCTTTCTCCAGGGGATCTTCCCAACCCAGGGATCAAACCCAGGTCTCCCACATTGTAGACAGACGCTTTACCGTCTGAGCCACCAGGGAAGTCTAAGGGACTTAGTAATTACTGAGGACCAAATCTGAGTAGCTTCCTGTTTTCCTGTACATATGTGGATTGTTCATCTTTTGCTACGGCATTTTATATTTCTCTGTATTTCCATGTGAGCTTTCCATGTGAGACAATACAATTCTAAGAATGAGATGTTCACATAATTGCCTTGTCTGCAGAGCTTGGCAAACCGTTTCTGTTCTCTCTCATTGATAATTCAGTGGTTCTTCCTTGATAGCTAGCTTTCACCATGTTTGCTTCTGAAGACGGAATATATTCATAGCCTAATATAGACTCAACAAATTGAAAACCTTTATTATATCAATTATATACATTTTTGTCCGTCACATTTAATCCTAACATGTTTAATTTAGAAGCTGTTTCAGAATTTTAGCTACCTAATAATGTCAATTCATAATTTTATTTTAGTTTGATGGCCATTTTTATACCCCTGCCTCCCAAATCTGAAGATTCTTGGTTGTTCTCTTCATAGTAGCTGGTTTGTGCGGGCACAGAGGGAAAAAGAGCTTCTAGAATCCCAGAGTAGCCCCCTTCCCATAAAGATCTCCCTTATACATTGTGATTATCTTTAGTCATTCATTCATTTAACAAACCTTACAGAATGTCCAGAAGTTCAAGAGTGAAAAAGCCCTGGTCCCTGCCCTCAAGCAGTACCCTCTAGTACTAAGCGTGATACCCCTCCAGGGGGCATCAACCACCTTATATGCAGTGTCTAACCTGTACAGTCACATTCCAGGGCAAGTCTTTGAGTATATTCCAAGAAGCCCGCACACTTCACCAGAAATTGGACAATAGGGATTTATAGTGGGAAGGTGTTTGCCTTTGGGTCTTCCAGATATTATCTAAGATGGTTGTCAATCATTTCATTGTCAAACCATCCATCTAGTTGTATATATAAGTGGTGCTCATTCCAAGGTTCTTAACCATCGACTGTCCAAGTCCAGCCGTGCCGTTTGATAACTAGAACTAAACACATCAGCTTAACATTCTGTAAATTGAAGTTCAGATTTCTCCTTTCAGGAGAGCAATTTACATGACGGTTTCAGCAGTGATTTCTCCTTGTGTTTTGCTAGATATAATTTCTCTGAAAAGATTGCTTGAATGTGTCATTTACTTTGATCTTTAAGATAATTGCCCACAAATAATTTTTTCCTAATTCCCCACATTATTCAGGATGATTAATAGATTTGGAGGGAGAAATCTTATGACTTCCTTATTCTGCCTCAGCTGTCATATAAACAGGAATTAAAGATGTGTGAAGCTTATTAATTGGTTTTTTCTTGTCCTGCATGGTCTGCAGTTATTTCTTGGAGACATGCTCTCAGTTGTAGAATTTTAAATGACTAATCAAATGGAATCTATCTCTTCCTTTATGGTTCCATAGTATAAGAAATAATATTTCTCAGCTGTTCGATGCAATACGTTGAGTTTTACATTTTTCCCCCCTATTGTAGTCCTCAGTGAGGGATTTTCTTATTTACATTTTTGTATTGGTTGTTACTGGTTTCTAGATATAACTGGTCTGAAATTCCCAGTTATCTGTGTAACCTGTGGCTCTTGTTGTAAGACTTACTTAATCTCTGGAGTTTTCGTTGTCTACGGACGTCTGTTTTCAACTTTCAAATATCCTTGAACCCCCATCTTAGTTTCTGTACACTATCAACGGTGATGGACTTCAGTTTTTAAGAATAGTCTTCTTGTGTTTTCCTGCCTAGACCTTAATTTTGAAGGCTTTCCTTTCGATTTTATCTTTATCCTTCTCAGCATTTGTTACCAGGCTCAAGAACGAATTTGCCATCTCTGTTTCTTCTTTTTCAATCTGACCAGATCGGCTGCATAAAAACACGCTGTCCTAATTGAGGAGGCAGTGTGGCTTAATGCTCACTGACCCAGGATTCTCAGTCACATTTTCAGGTTCTGGGGTTGACATTTAAACAAGTAATACGGTTTACTTGCATGTAAAAATCAAAGCATTGTCGTAGGAACTCTGTAAAGCCCCTCTGTCTCTAAATTTTAGCAATCAAATCAATTGTACTGCTGGACCAGAGGTTTCCATGGAGACAGTTGGAATTCCTTTGGAGCGACGTAAATGAAATTTGGGTTTAGATATTTTGGTGTAACTGAACTGATTTTTTTTCTATTTAATTTTATATGGTGATATTGGTTCTAAATCGAATTCCTCTCTCGATTTCAGTCGCTTCTGTGCACTCCTCAGAATGGTTTGTTTAACTCATTTATTTGAAAGATATTCATTGAACACTTGATTCTGAGTCAGGCACCAGGTTAGGTCCTGGGGCCTATGAAGATGAGAAAGGTCCTTCCACGCTTTCAAGATCAGAAGGAAACATGGTGTAATAAGCCATTGAGAGAGCTAGAGCTGAGGACGCGTTGGCCAGGCCATGGACAAAAATACCCCGCCCAGAAGTGAAGCAGCTGACGTTTGTGCGTAGGGAAGAGGGGCAGTTTAAGGAGCAGACAGAGAAAAAGGGCAAAATGGAGAGTGGGGGAAAGTGGGTGGAAACCGGAATCGAGGACTGTTTAGAAATAGGAGGTGAGGTGCAGGCTCCTCTGTCCATGGGGTCACAAAGAGTCGGACACGACTGAACGACTTCACATATGTATGTAAGTGTATGTATTTTAAGTGTACATTTCTATATTATATTTAATGTATATATTACATATATCTATATACAAATATATAGAAAGTATGTATGTACACACATCCACGTACACTAAAATGCAGATAAGCGTACTGGGATACACACACTCAAATATTATTGCAATAGAAATATGCATATTAAAATGTGTGAGCAAAAATTGTCATTGTAACTTCACGAACAGTGTTGCCAGTTGGTACTTTAAGGTGGCCAGGCTTCTAGATCTTTCTGGTCAGTTTTATTTCAGTGGACCATTTCAGTGTGAACCATTGCCTGATCTCTCCTCTCTCGCCGGCAGCAGGCCACCCTGGGCTTTGGCTTCATTGAACTACCTTACTTTACACACTTCTTCCTTTGCTTTTATTTAATTTTTATAAGTATCATTCTTAGAGATAGAATTTTGCTTCCTAGTTTGAAAAATAAATCTTAAAGTTTCCCCATATAGAAAAAGTTGGTTGTTTTGAACTGAAGGTTCTCTGAGATGGGCTTTTATCCACAGTCTAGTGTTTGGATTGGTTTTGTTTTCATTCCCTGAGAGCTAAGTACTCCATAGAAGTATTTGACTAAGATGTATTGTGCCTATCTGTACCTAATGAAGCACTAACCGCAGTAAATGATGAGTGACAGTTTAATCAATTCAATTCCTTCAGTAGTCACCAAGGGCACGTGGGCTGTAATTTTTTAATCTTTTACTTTTCAGATACTGCAAATGCCAACATGAAAAGATCACATTTGTTATGTGGCATAAATTTTCTTGCAAGTTTAACCAAAAAACCATTTTTTTTACAAAAAGTCTTTCATCTTTTAGAAGCTAAACTCATAGGGAAAGAAACCTCTTTGTTCTATTTTGCAATTATATAACATATTCCAGCAGAGAAAAGTAAGATAAATAAATGGCCACCTTGTGCATCAGCTTGCACTAGCTTTAATTGCACAATGGTATATTTCAGTGAACCATGGCTAAATAAAATTACCTATTAGGTTAATTAATGTGAAACCTTTCTGAGTTAGTAATGCATCCCTGTCTGTTAAATTCAGGTTGTGTTTAGCATTTAATCTAATTTGCTAGTCTGTTGTTTCTTTGTGGTTCCCTTGGATGGATGCTGAATATACATTTAGAGAATTGATCTTAGTTATAAAACTCCTTTCAACACAGAATTACTTTGCTTTAGATTAGAATTTAAAAAAGAGTTAGTTTCCTTTAGATTCCTGCTCTTCACTTTCTGGTCTTGTGAACAACAACATTAGCACTGCTGGGAAGCTTTGTTAGAAATGCAAGGTCTCAGAGCTCCACCCAGACCAAGGGGGTCAGAATCTGCATTCTGGCCAGTTCCTCTTTTGGACCTGTTAAAGGTGAGAGACAATGCTTCAGATGCATTTTTTTTAGTGGACACATAGGCTTGGAGATCTTGCAGGAGATTTCTGGCGCCCTCATAGTGCTGAAAAAGAGGAAGGCAACAGAACTTACTTGTGCTCAGTAATGGTTCTGCTTGGGGCTTTCCCAGTGGCTCAGTGGTAAAGAAGCTGCCAGAAGTGCAGGAGACCCGGGTTCAATCCCTGGGTTGGGAAGATCCCCTGGAAGAGGGCATGGCAGCCCACTCCAGTATTCTTGCCTGGAGAATCCCATGGACAGAGGAGCCTGGCGGCTACAGTCCACGGGGTCGCAAAGAGTGGGACACGACTCAGCGACTGAGCACGGCACACGCATGGTCCTGCTCACCTGCTGTCCTCCTGTCAGAAGCACTCTGATATGGGCTTTGTGCACAGCCCTCTTTCCAAAGGTTTTGACAGTGCAGATGGTTCGCAGTGGCTCTGAATGACTTTCCAGACGCGAGCTGAGGCCTTATAACTCTCCGTGAGGGCAGGCCTCCCTTCTGGTCAAAGCGTGAGCTGGGTGCAGGGCTGGCGGCCCCTCTGCTCCCGCTCTGGGGCTTGGGCTGTATCATAACCCTGTAACTCCTCCCGGGCTCTGCAGCTAAAGAAGCTGCCACTTGAGGGTGACTCTGGCGCTCTTTGCCTAAAGCTCCCTGTCCTAAACCCTTATTAATAAAAGGAGGAAATTAGAAGCTAAAATCTAGGAGGGTGGGATTTTGTTTTGTTTTGTTTTGTTTTAATTACACCATATTTTAAAATGTTAAAAGCTTTCTACAGTATCTATTGAGATTGAACCAAACTCTGCCCAGAGACTTGGGGAGGAAGGAGAAAAACGTGTTATTTTTTGATCACCGAAAGAAGGTTCATGTCAAGTAGATAAATAATAACCTCTGCATTCTATTTTATACTTCTTCAGGTGGGATAACCACTTATTGGGTTATTTACATCTTGTAACAGTGTCTTTGTGGGGAAGGTGGGTACACGTCACAGGAAATGTGTCAAATACAGGTATTACTTCAATATGAGAGGGGATGGATCTAATTAATACCTATTTTAGTCGGAAGATGTAATTATCCTGCACCATAATGTCCCCACAGGATGTAGGCTTGTGGACACAGCAGGGGAGGAGAAAGTGGGATAAACTGAGAGAGCCACACTGACATATATACATGGCCGTGTGTAAAAGAAGTAGGTAGGAATAGCTAGATAGGAAGCAGACGTATGGCACGGGAAGCTCAGCCCAGTGCTCTGTGATGACCTCGAGTGGTGGGGTGGGGAGGCGGGCAGGAGGGAAGCTCATCAGGGGGGAGGAGGTATATGTATACTTATGGCTGATTCACGTTATTTTATGGCAGAAATCAACACAACACTGTAAAGCCATTATCCTCCAATAAATTTTATTTAAAAACATATAAAGCCTCTTCATGAAAGTGAAAGAGGAGAGTGAAAAAGTTGGCTTAAAGCGCAACATTCAAAAAACGAAGATCATGGCATCTGGTCCCATCACTTCATGGGAAATAGATGGGGAAACAGTGGAAACAGTGTCAGACTTTATATTTTTGGGCTCCAAAATCACCGCAGATGGTGACTGCAACCATGAAATTAATGGTGCTTACTCCTTGGAAGAAAAGTTATGACCAATCTAGATAGCATATTCAAAAGCAGAGACATTACTTTGCCAACAAAGGTCCGTCTAGTCAAGGCTATGGTTTTTCCTCTGGTCATGTATGGATGTGAGAGTTGGACTGTGAAGAAGGCTGAGTGCTGAAGAATTGATGCTTTTGAACTGTGGTATTGGAGAAGACTCTTGAGAGTCCCTTGGACTGCAAGGAGATCCAACCAGTCCATTCTGAAAGAGATCAGCCCTGGGATTTCTTTGGAAGGAATGATGCTAAAGCTGAAACTCCAGTACTTTGGCCACCTCATGCCAAGAGTTGACTCATTGGAAAAGACTCTGATGCTGGGAGGGATTGGGGGCAGGAGGAGAAAGGGCCAACTGAGGATGAGATGGCTGGATGGCATCACGGACTCCATGGACATGAGTCTGAATGAACTTCGGGAGTTGGTGATGGAAAGGGAGGCCTGGCATGCTGCAATTCATGGGGTCGCAAAGAATCAGACCCTACTGAGCAACTGAACTGAACTGAACTGGTGGTAACTTTGCAAAAATAAATAAAAATTCACTTCAGTAATTAAAAAAAAATACTAATCGGTTGAATTACATTGCATCTTAGCTGCAGACTATGATGACTGTGAGACTTGGACTTCCCTGATGGCTCAGATAGTAAAGCATCTGCCTACAATGCGGGAGACCTGGGTTCAATCCCTGGGTTGAGAAGATCCCCTGGAGAAGGAAATGGCACCCCACTCCAGTATTCTTGCCTGGAAAATCCCATGGACGGAGGAGCCTGGTAGGTTACAGTCTATGGGGTCGCAAAGAGTAGGACACAACTGAGCAACTTATGACTATTATGACTATGATGACCTAATCCTGTTTCACTCAGGTCTGGGTGGGCTGCTATGTCGTGATAACCCCTCTTGACTCATTTGAACTATGTCTTAAAAGTGAAAGAGCAAATTCTTGTTCTGAGAACGATGACAGTGATGATTACTTTCACAAGTGAAGAAATTACAGTTGGAGGAAGTCATATGAGAAGTGTTGGAGTTAGGGGACCTAACCTAGTCTGGTTGAACAGGAAGCCTTCCCAGGGAAGTGACATTGAACTTGATATCTCCTACTCTGATTGAGAGAAATTCTTGCCCCTTACCCAGGGAATTCTTTTTTTCCCTCTGCATTCCACTCTCCCCACCATTACCCCAAATTTAGTAACTTAGAAAAATGTTATTTTGAGTTCCTTTGACATGGAGTGCATAGATCAGTTTTCAAATGCCTTCACATCTAGTTTAATTAATCTTTAACTGATTTGCTTCCCAAGTTATTCAAGGTCGAACTTTAACTGACATTTCACATTCTGATCCACAGTTCTAGATGGCTAGTGTTGATTCCAAGGCAAATTTATTAAAATATATATGAGTTCTTTTTTCCTCATATGGGGAAAACCAAAAATTCCATGGGTCTTCCACTTAAAATGATTAGTTCTGTATATGGTCCCAAGGAGATGCTGTTCTTCTTCATTTCACCTTTCTTAAAATAAACTTAATTTTAGAGGAGTTTTATATTTATAGAAAACTTGCAAAGATGATAAAGACTTCTCCCTACATATTTCTCACCTGGTTTCCCTATTGTTAACATCTTAAATCACTATGATACCTTTGTCACAACTAAGAAACCCACCGTGGTATGTTACTATTAACCAAACTTTATTTTGATTTTACTAGTTTTCCCCTAATTTCCTTTTTCTGTTTTAGGACCCCATTTAGGTTACCACGTTACATGCATTAATATTTGCTGTGTTTCCTTAGCCTCCTCTGGGATACGATAGTTTCTCAGACTGCCCTTGCTTTTCTTGACCTTGACAGTTTTGAGGCATATGAGTTATTTTGTAGAATGTCCCTCCATTTGGATTTGTCACGTTTTGGAAAAGAAGACTGCAGAGGCCAAGTGACATTCTTGTCATATCATGGCAAGACTATATGCTGCTGCTGCTGCTAAGTCTCTTCAGTCCTGTCTATCAGATGCCTTATCACTGATGATCCTAATTTAATCACATGATTACGGTTCTGCTTTCCAATTTTCTCCATTGTAAAGGTACCGTCCATCCCTACCCTCGCCTTCATACTTTACTCTTTGGAAACAAGTCACTAAGCTCAGCTGTCCCTCTGGAGTGCAGAGGGAGGAGTAAAGAACTGCTTTTGATTTTTCTTTCAAGAAATATCTTCGAGCCCTTATTATATGCCTGACACTCTGCTCTGCCCTGCGGACAAGATGATAGCCACAGCCTTGTCCCTGATCTTAGAGGCTTTTTATCTGGCTGAGACACAACCCTCAAAGGCAAAGACAGATGAGCATCCTTTGAGTGTAATGAAGGAGACAAACTAGGGAAAGGAGGGTGAGACATGGGACCTGGATAATAAGGAGGAACCTGCCTTACATATGGTCCTGGGAAAGACATTGCTCAATGGAGCCATTTGAGTTGACCCCCTGAATAACAAGAAACAATTGCAATGGAATATTCAGTTCAGTTCAGTCGCTCAGTCGTGTCTGACTCTTTGCGACCCCATGAATTGCAGCACGCCAGGCCTCCCTGTTCATCACCAACTCCTGGAGTTCATTCAGACTCATGTCCATCGAGTTGTTGATGTCATCCAGCCATCTCATCCTCTGTTGTCCCCTTCTCCTCCTGCCTCCAATCCCTCCCAGCATCAGAGTCTTTTCCAATGAGTCAACTCTTCGCATCAGGTGGCTAAAGTACTGGAGTTTCAGCTTTAGCATCATTTCTTCCAAAGAACACCCAGGACTGATCTCCTTTAGAATGGACTGGTTGGATCTCCTTGCAGTCCAGGGGACTCTCAAGAGTCTTCTCCAACACCACAGTTCAAAAGCATCAATTCTTTGGCACTCAGCTTTTGCTCACAGTCCAACTCTCACATCCATACATGACTACTGGAGAAACCATAGCCTTGACTAGACGGACCTTTGTTGGCAAAGTAATGTCTCTGCTTTTGAATATGCTATCTAGATTGGTCGTAACTTTCCTTCCAAGGACTAAGTGTCTTTTAATTTCATGGCTCCAATCACCATCTGCAGTGATTTTGGAGCCCCCCAAAAGTAAAGTCTGACACTGTTTCCCCATCTATTTCCCATGAAATGATGGGACCAGATACCATGATCTTCGTTTTCTGAATGTTGAGCTTTGAGCCAACTTTTTCACTCTCCTCTTTCACTTTCATCAAGAGGCTTTTAAGTTCCTCTTCACTTTCTGCCATAAGGGTGGTGTCATCTGCATATCTGAGGTTATTGATATCTCTCCCAGCAATCTTGATTCCAGCTTGTGCTTCTTTCAGCCCAGCGTTTCTCATGATGTACTCTGCATAGAAGTTAAATAAGCAGGGTGACAATATACAGCCTTGACGTACTCCTTTTCCCATTTGGAACCAGTCTGTTGTTCCATGTACAGATCTAACTGTTGCTTCCTGACCTGCAAATAGGTTTCTTAAGAGGCAGGTCAGGTGGTCTGGTATTCCCATCTCTTAAAGAATTTTCCACAGTTTACTGTGATGCACACAGTCAAAGGCTTCGGCATAGTCAATAAAGCAGAAATAGATGTTTTTCTGGAACTCTCTTGCTTTTCCCATGATCCAGCAGATGTTGGCAATTTGATCTCTGGTTCCTCTGCCTTTTCTAAAACCAGCTTGAACATCTGGAAGTTCACGATCCACGTACTGCTGAAGCCTGGCTTGGAGGATTTTGAGCATTACTTTACTAGTGTGTGAGATGAGTGCAATTGTGTGGTAGTTTGAGCATTCTTTGGTGTTGCCTTTCTTTGGGATTGGAATGAAAACTGACTTTTTCTAGTCCTGTGGCCACTGCTGAGTTTTCCAAATTTGCTGGCATATTGACTGCAGCACTTTCACAGCATCATCTTTCAGGATTTGAAATAGCTCAACTGGAATTCCATCACCTAGTTACATTCCATCAGCTAGTTCCATTATGAACTAGCTTTGTTCATCGTGATGCTTTCTAAGGCCCACTTGACTTCACATTCCAGGATGTGTGGCTCTAGCTGAGTGATCACTCCATCGTGATTATCTTGGTTTTGAAGATCTTTTTTGTACAGTTCTTCTGTGTATTCTTGCCACCTCTTCTTAATACCTTCTGCTTCTGTTAGGTCCATACCATTTCTGTCTCTCATCGAGCCCATCTTTGCATGAAATGTTCCCTTGGTATATTACTCAGCTATTAAAAAACATGAAATAATTCCATTTGCAGCAACATGGATGGACCTAGAGACTGTCATACTGGGTGAAGTAAGTCAGACAGAGGAGAAATATTGTATAATATCCCTTATATGTGGAATATCAAAAGAAATCATATGAAAGGACTTATGGTTAATGGAGGATGGGGTGGCAGAAAGGGATAGTTAAGGAGTTTGGGATGGAGATGTACACACTGTTATATTGAAAATGGATAACCAACAAGGTCTTGTTGTATAGCATAGGGAACTCTGCTCCATGTTATGTGGCAGCCTGGATGGGAGGGGAGTTTGGGGGAGAATGGATCCATGTATATATATGTCTGAGTTCCTTCTTGTTTACCTGAAACTATGACAGCATTGTTAATCAGCTATACTCCAATATAAAATAAAAAGTTTTAAAAAAAGAAGTAATTATCCATGCAAATAGGGAGGGAAAACATGTTCTGGGCAGAGGGAACAAGTCATGCAAAGATACTGAAATGGGGAGAGCTTGGCATGTTTTAGGAGCAAGACGGCAGGCAGCCTGGTGGAGTCTCGGAGTCACGTCATGGGTAGAGGTGCCCTGAGGAAGCTGGAAGGCATGTCAGGTTTCGCCCTTTCCGGTCTCCATTCTTGATTTTGAGGCAGAAAAAAAAGCCCAAGATATAATTTGTAAAATCTGTCTTATCTCCTTTTATCAACATCGTATTCATGTATACAGCACATAAGTGAATGGCTGGATCTGTGCTCCAATAAAACCTTGTTTATGAACACTGAAATTTGAATTTCGTATACCTTTTGTATATCGCCAAATATTCTTTTGAGTTTTTTGACCATTTAAAGATGTAAAAGCCATCGTGAGCTTGGAGGCTATACAGAAACAGGCACTTGGTGGCGTTTGGCGTGTGGCCTGTGGAGCCCTGTGTGTTCCTGTGTGTTGCCCCGCCGCACACCCAGCAGGGGAAAGGCTTGGAATACTGCTGGTCTCATTCCTTCGCTGCCATGAGTGCGGAAGAATGAGGCAGCTTTACAACTAGTGGTTGTAATTGCTTCTGTCCTCAAAGCTAGTGAAATAGCAAGTTCTGGACTTCCCTGGTAGTCCAGGGGATAAGAATCCGCCTGCCAGCGCGGGCGGCACCAGTCCGATCCCTCGTCTGGGAGGATGCCACGTGCTGCAGAGCCGCGAAGCCCAGGTGCCCCACTGCTGAGCCCGTGTTTCAGAGCCAGGGCTCCACAGCAAGAGACGCCACCACGATGAGAAGCCCACACCTAGCAACAAAAGTCAGGCAGCAGCAAAGACCTGGCGCTGTCAAAATAAATGGGTAAAACGAAGGAACTGGATTCTTCGTGGCATGTCCAACTTCATTTGCCACAAGTATTGGAATATAGGATAAAGGCGAGAACTTCTAGCCCGGGGAGTAAGACACAGATTCTTAGCGTAGAATATGGTCTGGGGCTGTCTTTTTAACTTCTTCCCTTTTCCATACAGAGGCATGATGCTAGCGCTGGGCTCTGTCAGGATTCCTCAGGTACTGGCGCCTGTCTTCCTCACCTGAAATGCACTGTTCTCACTCCTGGCTCCATCACTTCATTATCCGTCACGTTCCACTCGTGGAAATGTTTTCTCACCACCCCCCATCCCTAACACACACACACACACACACACACACACACACACACACACACACACACACTGAGCTGTGAGTATGTCCTTTCGTGCTTCTTTGGTAACTTTTCACAGGAATTGTGCATAAAGTTTTAGAATTCCTGTCTTTATAGCATATATACTTGAAAGGCACGTGATAGACATTTCCCCACAAATGACAATAGTCCTAAAAGTTTGTGTGGTGGTGCCAATAATAAGTGAAGCTGGAAAAAAAACAAGTTTTTCCATTTTGTTATTATTCAGTAGCTAAGTTGTGTCCGACTCTTTGCAACCCCAAGGACTGCTCCTAATGACAAAGAATAAACAATTCTGCTTAAAAGCTTGATTTGAATTTTAATGCAAAAATATTTACACAGCTGTGGCATAAAATTAAATCAAGAAATTTGGATTTCAAAAGAATTAAAGATGTGTGAGCATGCATGGGTATTTCATATATTACCTTGCCTGGTAACTAACCTGAAAATAAGAGTTTGAACACACTGCATTCTCTGACACCTTTAATTGTGAGCTTTTGTAACCAGTTTTTATTCTTGAAAAAGTTAAACCAAGTGCTTGATAATTACATGATTCAAATTTCCAATAGAAGCAAATTAAAGGAGACATTTGCTGAAATAAAGTTATATATCATAAATATAGAGCTTAAGTGGATGAATTCTTTCTCAATAAACCACTCAGGGAAGTCAACTTAATCCATCAAGACAGGCAGCACAGCTAATGGAGGGTAACAAAGGACAAAGGGGGGAAAAAAAAGGGAACGCAGGCAATAGTCCCTCCATATTAAATTGAAGTGTTTATTGTTTAGCAGTAAAGAAGCTCTAGTAATGAAGTGTTCTGCTGTGTTAAGACGTTGATATGTTTTATATTTCTACTTTTTAATTTTTTTGTGCTTTCTCTTTGTGTAAATCCTTTACATATAATTCTCTCAGCTTTATTAGTATATCCTCAAGCATCTTTGAAAAACAACACCATGGGAAACATCCATTAGAAATGAGAGTTCAAATCCTTCAGGCCACTAAGCAGATAAGTGCCTATAGAAATGCTGTATCATTTCATTTCAACTGAGAATTGCAACATAGATTTATCTTTTAATTGTTCTCAGCATCAGATCATGAAGATTTTATGGACCAAGAACAATCAATAGTTAAAGAATTTCCATTAAGAAGTTCTGACAGTGTAAAGGTTACCTCACCAACCAGCTTAGCAGAGTTCACAGTGGGGTGTTATGGCTTCTGCTGAGGGTCTTTGCACTTAGTTGCAGCTTGTGTTGGGCAAGTCTAAGGTCGATAGATGAAGAATAGAAGGTATATTCAGAATAGAATAAAGGAAGGTGCTGCTGCTGCTGCTGCTGCTGCTAAGTCGCTTCAGTCGTCTCCAACTCTGTGCGACTCCAGAGACGGCAGCCCACCAGGCTCCCCCGTCCCTGGGGTTCTCCAGGCAAGAACACTGGAGTGGGTTGCCATTTCCTTCTCCAATGCACGCAAGTGAAAAGTGAAAGTGAAGTCGTGTCTAACTCTTAGCGACCCCATGGACTGCAGCCTAACAGGCTCCTCCGTCCATGGGATTTTCCAGGCAAAAGTACTGGAGTGGGTTGCCATTGCCTTCTCCAAGGAAGTTAAGATATTTTATGTATACTTGTATACACATATACTGTTTTTATATTTTATGTGTACTTGCTGACAAAGGTCCATCTAGGCAAAGCTATGGTTTTTCCAATAGTTACGCATGGATGTGAGAGTTGGACTGTTAAGAACGCTGAACACTGAAGAATTGATGCTTTTGAACTGTGGTGTTGGAGAAGACTCTTAAGAGTCCCTTGGACTGCAAGGAGATCCAACCAGTCCATCCTAAAGGAAATCAGTCTTGAATATTCATTGGAAGGAGTGATGCTGAAGCTGAAACTCCAATACTTTGGCCATCTGATGCAAAGAAGCGACTTATTGGAAGAGACCCTGATGCTGGGAAAGATTGAAGGCAGGAGGCAAAGGGGACGACAGAGGATGAGATGGTTGGATGGCATCACAGACTCAATGGACAGTAGCTTGAGCCAGCTTTGGGACTTGGTAATGGACAGGGAAGCCTAGCATGCTGCAGTCCATGGGTCGCAAAGAGTTGGACATGACTGAGCAACTGAACTGAACTGATGTATACTTGTGCATTTTTCTTTATGAGTTTGATGTTTGTGTATGTGTACTCAGTCATGTCCAACTCTTTGTGACCCAATAACTGTAGCCCACCATGCTCCTCTGCCCACAGAGTTTTCCAGGCAAGAATATTGGAGTGGGTTGCCATTTCCTTCTCCCGGGAATCTTCCCGACCCAGTGATCAAACCCACGTCTCTTGTGTTACCTGTATTAGCAGACAGATTCTTCACCACTGAGCCACCTGGAAGGCCTTATATAACATAATAGGAAGGCAATAGAAATGCAGGTCAGTGTCTTAGAAAAGAATTCTTGGTATAAAAAATGTAAAAAACCATCAAATTGAAATCTTAGATCTAACTGGATGTTTGAAGCCCTAATAGCTATAAGAATATCATTACCTTTTAATATACAGGTAAATGAATTCTTAATACCAATGTATGTATTTAATCTTTTAAAATTTTTATTAGTATTATTACTATCATTGTTAATTTTATACTTTTTATTGAGGTGTACTTGCATTACAGGTGTGCAACATAGCGATTCAACAGCTATATATATTCTACTCCATTTGAAGTAATTACAAAATAATGGCTATATATATCCCTGTGCTATACAATATATCCTTTGTTGCTCATTTACTTTGTACATAATATTTTGAATCTCTTAATCCCATGCCATTTTCTTGCCTCTTCCACTTCCCTCTTCCCATTGGAAAGCGCTAGTTTGTTCTCTGTGTCTGTGAGTCTGTTTCTGTTTTGTTATATACATTTCTTTTATTTTTTAGATTTAACATGTTAGGTGATAACAGAGTATTTGTTTTTTCTCTGTCTGACTTATCTCACTAAGCATAGTACCCACTATGCTTAGTGATTTATCTATGCCATTGCAAGTGGCAGAATTTCATTCTTTTTAGGGCAAATATTTTGTAGTATGTATGTGTGTATATATGTATTCACATCCTTTTTATCCCTTCATCTGTTGATGAAAGCATCTAAGGTTGCTTCTGTATCTTGGCTATTGTAAATAATGCTGCTACAAACATTGGGGTGCATGTATCTTTTCCAAAAAGTATTTTTGTTCTCTTCAGATACATGCCCAGGAGTGAAATTGTTGGGTCATACGTCAGTTCTATTTTTAGTGTTTGAGGTATCTCTGTAGTATTTTGCATAGTGGCTTCACCAATTTACATTTTCACCAACAGTGCTCTAGGGCATGTTTTCTCAACATCCTCACCAGATTTGTTATTTGTACACTTTTGGATGGTAGGCACTCTGACAGCTGTGAAGTAATATCTCACTCTGTTTTTGATTTGTGTTTCTCTGACAATTAGTGATGTTGAACATCTTTTCATGTGCCTGTTGGCCATCTGTGTATCTTTTTTGGACAAGTGTCTATTCATATCTTCTGCCAATTTTTAAACTTTTTAAAATAGTAAGTTGTATGAGCTATTTAGTATTTTGGATATTAATCCCATTTCAGTCATATCATTTGAAAATATTTTCTCCCATTCCATGGGTTGCCTTTTTTTTTTTTTTTTTTTTGGACCATTTCCTTTGGTGTGCAAAAGCTTTTTAACTTTAGTTTGGTCCCATTTGTTTATTTTTGCTTATGTTTCCTTTTCCTGAGAAGATGGATCCAAAAAAAAAAAAAATTGCTATATTTATGCTAAACAGTGTTCTGCCTATGTTCCCTTCTAAGAGTTTCATGGTCTCATGTTTTGTGTTAAGGTCTTTAAACCATTTTGAGGTTTCATTTTGTGTATGGTTCTAATTTCATTCTTTTTTATGCAGCTGTTCAGTTTTTACATCTCCACTTAGTGAAGAGAATGTCTATTCCTCACTGTATATTCTTGCCTCCTTTGTCATAGATTGTTTCAGATTGAGGCTCCAGTTCTTTAATAACCTTGGTTTTAGTCAGTTTTGTCAAAAATGCTGAAATTAAAGCATTGTGATAAATATTCTGGTAAAGATGTAAATGTATTAGTATTAGTCAGGAAAGATATCTTTAAATATATTTCAAAAGAAAGCTGCATTTCTCTCATTAAACACTCATCTATAAAGATTCGGAATAGCATTAGAAAGGCCCCACCATAAGTGCATGGGTTTATTTCTGGGCTGTCTGTTCTGTTTTATTGGTCTGTTTTTGTACCATTACTGTACTGCTCTGGTTACTGTAGCTTCGTATTATACTTCACAGTCAGAGAACTTTCTTCTTTTTTCTCCTCTTCAATTTTTTGAAATAGTTTGAGAAGACTGTATATTATCTCTTCATTATATGTCCAGTGGAATTCCCTTGTGAAGCTGTCTAGTCCTGGAGTTTGTTTACTGGGAGTTTTTGTTTGGTTTGGTCTGGGTGTTTTGTTTGTTTGCTTTTAATTGCAGATTCATTTTCACTACTAGTGATTTATTTAGAATATCTGTTTCTTTTGTTCAGTTTTGGAAGGTTTTAAGTTTCTAAAAATGTATTAATTTCTTCTGCATTGTCCAATTTATTGGCATATAGCTGTAGTATTCTGTTCTGATTTTTTAATTATCTGTACCATATCAGTTGTTATTTCTCCTTCTTTACTTATTTTATTTGAATCTTCTCTCTTTTTTTCTTGATGAGGTTTTCTAAAGATTTATCAATTTTACCTTTTAGAAAAACCAGCTCTTGATGTCACTGGTCTGCTCCGTTGTACTTTGGCTCTCTGTTTTATTTCCTCTCTGATCTTTATTATTTCCTTCCTTCTGCTGCTGTAGACTTCCTCTGTTCTTCTTTTCTAATTCCTTTAGATGGTAGGTTGGCAGTCCATTTGAGATTTTTCTTATTTCTTGAGGTCGACCCGTCTCACTATAAACTTCCCTCTCAGAACTCCTTTCGCTGCGTCCCGTAGCTTTTGGAAAGTTGTGTTTTCATTTTCACTTGTCTTGAGGTATCTCCTGATTTCCTCTTTGATTTCTTGATGACCCATTGGTTTTTAGTAGCATGTTGTTTACTCTCTCTCTGTCTCTTTAAATTAGGTGGACAGTTGCTGGTTATGGTCTTGAAGAGGTATCCTTATGTGGAGGCGTCCTTGTATAGTCTGTGTGTGCCTGCTGGCTTTGGTGGGAGAACTGGATCTGTTGTAAGCAGAGGCATGTCTTTCCCCAGAGTGTGCTTGTCAGGAAGAAGGGCTTGAGATGGAGTGGCTGGAGCAAGAGCCAGGGCTCCCCTATCCTTAATGGCCAACTCTGCTCTACTGGGGGCAGTCAGGTCCCAGGCTGCTGAGCGGAGTCCTGAGGGTCAGAGCTGAGCTGGGTCAGTCCCCTCTGACTGTGTCTGCCTTCTCCCACCACCAGTACCCATGCCCCTAAATCAGGAGAGGCTGGCTGGAGCAGTCAGTCAGTGTGGATCTGGGCGTGGGCTGTGGCAGAGAGCTGGCCTGCTTCTGGTGCACTGCCCACTGAGGCCCCAGATGCCATCCTCACCCCATTCAGATGCCACTTGGAGTCTGAGCTGACTGGCTCTGAGCTGCCTCCCTCCCTCACCAGCATGGGCTCTGCTTGTCTATGGCAGCTCTCACCCAATGTGGAGTGGCATTGCAAAGCCAGTGGGGCCAGAATGAGCTCTTGGCTCAGGCTGGGGTACGTGCCAGGGCAGTGGTGGGAAACTGGCCAGAGGCCAGTGTGGTTTCCATTTGCTTTCTCGAGTAAGCAAGTGTGTGTGCACTCTTCACAAGTGGAGTCGAGGCCTTTTACATTCCTTCTTTAAGTCCCACTAGCTTTCTATCCAGCTGAAGACACTCATCTTTCTTCCTACTGTTGGACTGCAGAATTGGGATGCTCAGTGTGTGACTTGAACAGCTCTCTCCCCAGGAAGGAGGGATCTCCCCCTTCTGAGTCCTCCCCGAAGGGCACAGGTCTTGGCCTGATTGCTTCTCTTCCCTTCCTTCCCACTTCCATCTGAACCGTTCTTACGGTTTGTACAAAAGTCTTCTTGCAAGTCTTCAGTTAGTTTTCACTGAGCATTGCTCCATGTGTAAATGTGTGTGTGTGTGTGTGTGTGTGTAAATTTTATATTTACTTTTTTTTTTAACACAGAAAGCATTTTGTATTGGGGTATAGCTGATTAACAATGTTGTGATAGCTTCAGATGAATACTGAAGCAACTCAGCCGTCCATATACGTGTATCCATTCTCCCCCAAATCCTCCTCCCGTCCAGGCTGGCACATAACTAGAGCAGAGTTCCATGTGGTATACAATAGGGTTTTGTTGGTTATCCATTTTAAATATAGCAGTGTGTACATGATCTTCCCAAAGTCCTTAACTGTCCCTTCTCCCCGGCAACCATGAGTTCATTTTCTATGTCTGTGAGTCTCTGCTTTGTAAGTAAGTTCATTTGTAACATTTCTTTTTAGATTCCACGCATAAAGGGTGTCATATGATATTTCTCATTCTCTGTCTGATTTACTTCACTCAGAATGGCACCTGATCCATGCATGTTACTGCAAACGGCATTATTTCATTATCTGCCTAGAACACTGATTTTTTTCCTAATATTTTTTTATTTGTAGTTGACTGATGATTGCTTTACACACTGGTTTGATTTCTGTCATACATCAACATGCATCAACCATAGGTGAACATATGTCCCCTCCCTCTTGACTCTCCCTTCCACCTGCCACCCATCCCTCTCCTCTAGGTTATCGCAGAACCTAGAGTCTATTATACAGAGTGAAGTAAGTCAGAAAGAGGAAAACAAATATCATATATTAATGCATATATATATTTATATCCATCTATCTGTCTCTCTATGTATATAAAGAGAGAGAATCTGGAAGGATGGTACTGATGAACCTGTTCACAGAACAGCAATGGAGACGCAGACATAGAGAACAGACTTATGGCCCAAGGTGGGAGAGAAGAGGGAGAGGGTGAGATGAATGGAGAGGGTAGCATGGAAGCATATATACTAACATAGGTAACTAACGAACACACACAAACAAAGGTAACTAGGTAGCCAATGGAAATTTGCTGTATGACTCGGGGAACTTCAACTGGAACTCCATGATAACCTAGAACAGTCATTTTGAAATTAATTCTGTACTACTAAAATGGAGTTATTTTTATGATATGAGGTCGCATTTGTTTGTTTTCATTTTGGCTCTATATACTACTGGTGTTTAATTTGGATAAAAATTATGTGATGTGATAGAGAAGAGGTTTCTGCTAATGTATTACTTTTAAAATTCAAGATACTATTCACATACAACTAGTGCAGCTACAGAGAAGTAAGTCATCATCTTTAACTTCTGGAGGATCTGAAATAAGTACACAAGGGATTACTCACTCTAAGCTGAATATGAGGGACCTCCCTCGTTGTCCCGTGGTGAAGACTTCACCTTCCAGCGCAGGAGGTGTGAGCTCAATCCGTAGTCAGAGAGCTCAAATCTCACTTGCCTTGTGGCCAAGAAACCCAAAACATTAAAGAGAAAGCAATAGTGTAGCAAATTTAATAAAGACTTTGACAATGGTCCACATCAAAAAATCTTTTTAAAAAATGAATTATGAGTGCCACAAGTGAAGAAGTGTCTTACTATGCTTATGATTTTATTATGGTCTTTTCAGGAAACATAAACTCCTTCAAGGTAGAGCCATTTAATAAAATCATAGAGAGCTGTAAGAAGTTAGAGAGATCTAGCAAAAACAGTGAATTAATCCAGGCCTTCAGAAGGTGGGAATCAGATCAATTCAGGGAACTTCATCTGCAGGAAGCTGGCCATTTTTTTGCCAGCTCTGCCATTAAGGTGATTTATTTCATCAACATGTGCTAGTTTCTTTCCAGCCTGTTCCCAGGTGACTTTATCCCTAGAGTTTCAGCAGAAATATCTGATTTGCTTTCTGCCTGCACTATGGGTCAGGTGTTCCTGTAGGGTTAGGCGCAGGCTTCTGGGGTCTGGGAGGCAAGGTCTCCTAATTCACTGGACTGCCTTGCCAGATAGGAGCTGTGAGCATGACCAAGAAGCTGACCATAGTGGATGTTTGGTATTAAATAAGAGTTTAACAAACAAACTCAGAAAGGAAGCTATCCTGTCTGGCAGAGTGTTCATGGAAGACTTTGTAGAAGAGATCATATTTGTTGTTGTTTAGTTGCTAAGTTGTATACAACTCTTTGTGGCCCCATGGATTGTAGCCCACCAGGCTCCTCTGTCCATGGAATTGCCCAGGCAAAAATATTTCAGTGGGCTGCCACTTCTTTCTCCAGAGGATCTTCTTGACCCAGGGATCGAACCCACATCTACTGCATTGCAGGCAGATTCTTCACCACTGAGCCATAGATTGGGTTGTATTTACATGTCAAGAGCAAACAGGTAAAGAAAAAAGGAGTTCTAGGAAGTGGAGCAATTCAGGCCGAGTTGTGTAGGTTTATGTTTGGCCCGTGGGCGGATCAGTTTGGTTCAGAGATCCTCACTGTTCAGTTCAGTTCCGTCGCTCAGCTTTTTGCAATCCCATGGACTGCAGCACACCAGGCCTCCCTATCCATCACCAACTCCTGGAGCTTGCTCAAACTCATGTCCATTGAGTCGGTGATGCCATCCAACTATCTCATCCTCTGTCGTCCCCTTCTCCTCCCGCCTTCAATCTTTCCCAGCATCAGGGTCTTTTCCAGTGAGTCAGTTGTTCTCATCAGGTGGCCAAAGTATTGGAATCTCAGCTTCAGCATCAGTCCTTCCAATGAATATTCAGGACTGATTTCCTTTAGGATTGACTGGTTGATCTCCTTGCAGTCCAAGGGACTCTCAAGAGTCTTCTCCAACACCACAGTTCAAAGTTCACAGATCCTCACTGTAGTTGCCCTAAATCAGCTAAATGCCTGACCTCCAACTGATTGAAACCAGGTCTCTGGAGTTTATGTTCAGATCATTTGCTTTGTTTTAAAAGTTCTCCAGATGATTTTGATGCAAAGAGAGTCCTGGAAAGTTGGAGAGAACAATACGTTATGAATTTGTGAAACCGAGTTGAAAAAGCATGGTAGAACAAGACTATGGAGGCTTTCTATATCAGGCTAAGGAGTTTCTTGATTGTATCCTGAGTGGAGGTGAGTCAGTGAGATTTATACTTAATTGGTTTCCACCATTTTCTGAGCCTGGTGTGAAACAGTGAAAAGTGAAAGTGTTAGTCACTCAGTTGTGTCGGACTCTCTGTGATCCCGTGGACTGTAGCCCACCAGGCTCCCCCGTCCATGGGATTCTCCAGGCAAGAATACTGGAGTGAATAGCCATTCCCTTCTCCAGGAGATCTTCCCGACCCAAGGATTGAACCCTGGTCTCCCACACTGCAGGCAGATTCTTTGAGCCTTGTATAGTTGTATCTGTTTGGAACCCTTTCTGGGGAGTAGACAGAGAAGGGCAACAAAAGTTATGGGGTCTAGGTGCATGTGGCACCACCCTTTATACTTGTTGAGAGTGTTATTTATTTGCTGTTTCTCTTTGTAGGAGTAGATGTTCTAATTGCAGATTTCGTTTTCTAAGCAGAATATATTGAAGTTTTTGTAACAGCTCTTTCTTCTCTCTTTAGGGGAGTTGGCTGCATCTTTGTTGAGATGATCCAGGGAGTTGCTGCTTTTCCAGGAATGAAAGACATTCAGGATCAACTTGAACGAATATTTCTGGTAAGTTCTTTACAGAATGCTTCTGAGGAATGTTGGTTCTGAATGCATTCCTCAGTGACAAATCCTACAGTGATAGTGGAAAATAATTTCAGATTTGTTGGTTGTCACATTTAATTCTAACATATTTTTTGGGACCTTTGCAAAAGCAGGAAATTAGTGAAGAATTGTGTTTTTAAACTACTGCACATGAATAATATGCCAAAACACTAAGAAAAGATAGAATGTCGGAGGCAATATAGAAAAGTGGGCTAAAAATGAAGGCTCTGATAGGAAAATGCCAAATAATTTATTTAGATAGCCCCTGCTTCACACCACCTGCTTCACACCCTGTTGGTGTGTCTTGACTCCCTCCCACTCCCACCCACTTAACTTTTTTCCAAAAAGCAAAGCATGAAAAGAGAGAAAGGGAGGATGGTAACTTTAGAACGGAGAAGCCAGGCAACTAGTACCCCAGCCTGGTCTTCAAAGTTAAGGTCATCAAAGGGAAGTCACACTGATAGCGTGTACCCTTTGCATCAATATACTGAGGATGGCACTTTGCTTCTGTGGACTTCCTCCCAAAATTATAACTCCACTCTAATCAGGAAAAGACATCACACAAACCCAAATGGAGGGACATTCTACAAAATACCTGACTAGTACTTTTTTAAAACATTTTAATTGGAGGCTAATTACTTTACAGTATTGTAGTGGTTTTTGCCATAGATTGACATGAATCAGCAATGGGTGTGCATGTGACCCCCATCCTGAACACCCCTTCCCTGACTAGTACTTCTTAAAACTGTCAAGGTCATGAAAAACATAAAGTCTGAGACACTGTCACAGCTGAACGAGGCCAGGGCGACATGAGAACATAATGTCATGTGGTGTCCTGCATGGAATCCTGGGAGGAAAAAAGAGCATTAGGGAAAGAGGAGTGCAAGGCAAGTGAGGTGTGCGGTATAGTTCATATCTGCATTGCAGAGTGTGCTGCTTAGATGTGGTGGGTGTTGCATGTAATGTCAGGTTTCAACAATCGGGGAAACTGGTGAGGCGTAAACGGGAACCCTGTGTACTGCTCTCCACCATTTTGTATAAATCTAAAAGTATTCTGAAATTAAAAATTTTTTAATCTGCACAAAATAAAAATAAACGTGTTCTGTGGCTAGATAACCTGGTTTGCCACCTACTCTATGACTTTGGGCAAGGAACTTAGCTCGCTGAGCCTTAGTTTTTCCCATGGGTAAGATGAGGTTTATGATATACCATGTGGCTCAGTGGTAAAGAACTGGCCTGCCAGTGCCGGTGACCTGGGTTCGATCCCTGGATCGGGAAGATCCCCTGGAGAAGGAAATGGCGACCACCCCAGTGTTCTTGGCTGGGAAATTCCATGCACAGAGAAACCTGATGGGTTACAGTCCATGGGGTCTCAAAGAGTTGGACACAACCGAAGCAACTTACTTAGTAGCACTATAGCAGTAGTACCAAAAATTTTGTTTCATGAAAGCATAGTTTATTGATACAGCTTAGTTAGAGCTTTAATTTTCAATATTATTTTTATAATGTAAGCATTTCTAATAGGTACCATCTTGTTGAATTGTTTGTTGTATGGAGATTTTGCAATTATTTCTTGATATTATAGCAATTATTTCCTGATTTTATGGATATTCAGATACCTTTGAGCTATGATGAGGCTTTTAATAAATCAAATGAATCATTGTAAATTTTGTGTGGAAACATTGATAAACCAAGCTGCTGTTTGCTCTTATTAGAGCACAGAGAACCTTAAATGCAGATAAGTATTGTGATTTATGATAATAATGCCTTCATTTACTGTAATTTTTTTTACATGTGTAATGATTTTTACAAGTAAAATGTCCTTTGGTAATTAGATAAAGATCCTCATCTATATGAATTTGCTGCTTTATAATTAAATAATGTTAGGTTTTATCCTAAAGAATTAGACGTGAGCAAAAAAAGAAATCTACAAACTTCTCTTGACAGTAAATGTTATCATCTTAAATATTTTATTTCCTCCACTGACTTCTTTAAATTTGCACATGTTAGCCATGTGACACCTTAAACTAACAGACTCTCTCAGGAGTTGTGGGATCATTGGAAGAAGAAATTTTACTAGACCAGTATAGTTGAATCACTAGGGAAAAATGCTTTTCCTTGGTGACCTTTCATGTCTGGTCTGAACAGGAATGACTTAAATGTGATTAAATCCACATTCACAGGCTTCCCATGTGAACTGCCAGAGAGTTTTCTAAAGCAGCATATCTGGCCTCTGGGAAAGCATTGCCAAGGAGGTAATGAACTCTGAAGAGTCATGAAACGTGGGATTGTTTGGTTCGTTTTGTGTTTTAATACAGAGATTAAGTCCATTCATTTGCCTGTGAACTGTATATAGAAAGGTGTTTAATAACTTTGAAGCACAAAATTAATAGCTTGTTACCCTCCATCACTAATATAATTAACTCCCACACGTTGAGTCTTTATGTGAAAAGCAACCAAGATCAGTCACTAGAGCCTTTATATTTTTCTTTTGAAGGTTTTCTTTTTTCTGAGGTTTTTCTTTTTTCTTCCTTTGATGGGAAGGAGCAGGTCACATTTTGTAACAAGTCCAGTGCGTTCACGTCCACGTACAACAACAGTGTTGATATATGTAAGGTGAGCTGGCTATTCTACAACCTGAGATTTCACCATTAAGTCATTTCCCTTGAAATTGTGATGCTCATATACGAGAAAGGAAGGAAAGTAATGGAATTTTGATAAATTATATTCAAGACATTTTGAATCACCAGGTGAATGGGCATTTACTTCTCTAGCGGTGAGTCTGCCATTAGAGGAAAAGAGTGATTTATTTTATTTCTTCAATGGTACTCACTTTTTAATGTGCCATGATGTTTTCTATTTACCTTTGTTAGTTGCAAAAATAAGCAGTAGATGTCTACACCCAGGTAAATACACACTCAGAGTGACAAGATCATAACTAACAAGAAATTTTGTATTCTAATCATATTGTTCTGAATTGAAAGAGAAATCGACTTGATGAAACCCTGGGAACATTCTTCTGTCATTTCACAACAGCTGGACAAATGGCAGAGAGTGCTTGCTCAGCTGTTTGAGATCTTGGCAGATGCTCCTGGGTTTGTGTGGCTCATGACCGCAGAATACCGCAGCCAGGACGAAGAGGCTGGCATGATTGTGTCTTGAGGGCATGTCCTAGTTCTCCTTGCTTTTGAATGTTGATTAACCCCAGAGGTTCACCTTTCCCTGTCTCCTGGGTCTTCTGGCTTGCAATGGCATTTCATCCACCAGTTATTTGCTAACACGTTGTACATTATTTGATTGGTACCCTTGTTAAGTGTTTCTCTTCCTTGTATATGTCATTCAGAATTTAAAAGAGTGTGTGTCTGTGTGTGTGGAAAGAGCCACTTGCAACTTTGAAATCTACTACTCATCCTGGCTTTTGAGTCCGATCCTTCCTTGAGCTTATGTGTTTCGCAGTGAACTGGCTGCAGAGATGTCGTCTGTGGACCCAGTTCCAATCCCTGTATTCTTATCCTGGCTCTCTTTCCAGGATCTTTTTTTTTTTTAATTGGAGGATAATTGCTTTAAATATTGTGTTGGTTTCTGCTGTACAACAGTGTGAGTCAGCCATAAGTATACATATGTCCCCTTCCTCTTGAGCCTTCCTCCCACCACCCCTCATCCCACCCTTTGGGTCATCACAGAGCATTGGGCTAAGCTCCCCATGTTATATAGCAGCTTCCCACTAGCTATCTATGTTTCACAGGGGTAGTGTATATGCCTCAGTGCTATCTTAACCATAACCCTGAGGTTTCATGATTGGCTGCTGCTGCTGCTGCTGCTGCTGCTGCTGCTGCTAAGTCGCTTATGTCTGACTCTGTGCGACCCCATAGACGGAAGCCCACCAGGCTCCCCCATCCCTGGGATTCTCCAGGCAAGAACACTGGAGTGGGTTGCCATTTCCTTCTCCCATGCATGAAAGTGAAAAGTGAAAGTGAAGTCGCTCAGTCATGTCTGACTCTTAGCAACCCCATGGACAACAGCGTACCAGGCTCCTCCATCCATGGGATTTTCCAGGCAAGAGTCCTGGAGTGGGGTGCCATTGCCTTCTCTGTTCATGATTGGCTAGAACAACCATATAGTATGCAAAAGAAAGTTTCCGTCGCTTCCTCTGATGGTCATTACCAGCCAGCTGGATGTAGCAGCCACATTGTTAAGATGGAATATTGCTGTCACAGATTTGTATCTCCACTTCCAGCGCTGGGGTGCTTGAGGTGATTTCTGCAATATTTCTTCAGCACTCACTCTGCAGCACTGGGTACAATGGAGATGGAAAGGAATCTATCTGCCGTGCTATCTGCCCTGGAATAAATGAGGACGATCAAGATAGGCAGGCTACACATACCCTTGGGAATGGAGTCATGAAAAATTGCTGAGCAATTGCTCAGCAGATGGGAGATCCAGTCATTGTAGGTCCTGGATTCGTTAAAATACTTAACTCTTAAGAGTTCAATACTGAATTACTGAACAAGCCATCTTTTCTAATTGGATTGTAGTTTCTGCATCCGTAAAGGGAGAAGTTGAGCCAAATGATTTTAATAATGTCTTGCTGCTCTAACCTTTTTAAATTCTAAAAATGCACGATATTACAGGATTATGCACAAGGGCTGTGGGTGTTCTGATAAAATTGCTAAGCACATTTTCGTTAAGCATTAAGAAAGGATAAGGTTTGAAGTGGAGTAAGGGAGATGGGCAGTCCAGGAGTGGAGCAGGCGCAGTAGGTGTCTGTCTTATATGCCTGGATGGGGACATTGGACATTGAAATTTGGACCCTGAATGATTGAGGACTTCTAATTTTATTTTATTTTTTAAGTAATCAGGAGACAGTACAGTGTTTAACAAAAGAATAGTAAAGGTTAAAATGACATTTCAGCAAAATTAATGTAATATGATATCATGATAAATTCAACTGTATAAAAGCTGGCAGAAGCAGAGGACTAAGCAATGTATCCTGGAGTGAAGAATACTAAAAATATTAAGCAATGCTTTTGGCTCAGATGGTAAAGGGCCCACTTGCAGTGCAGGAGATGCGGGTTCGGTCCCTGGGTTGGGAAGGTCCGCGGAGAAAGGAATGGTTACCTACTCCAGTATTCGCCTGGAGAATTCCATGAGGAGCCTGTAGGGCTACAGTCCATGGGGTTGCAAAGAGTCCCATGACTAAGTGACTCACACTTTCACTTAGAAAATCCAAGTCAGGAAGATGGGTTATAATACTGTCCACCTGGGAATAAATGCCCCTGCAAATTTGTGCATGCTTCTTTCAAGCCTTCCATCAAAAGGCATCGTTATTTCCATGGTAGTAAATTTTCTTTAGAGCATTAAGTTTTTAAAAAATAAAGCAGGAAAAATTTTAAAGCAGTATGAAAATAAGTAAAAACTACCATTTAGAGATAACCAGTGGTAAATATTTTTATATTTTCTAGATTTTCACAACTGGGTTAATAATTTATGGTTTTTGTGTTCAGCTTCTCTTTATTTTTGCATTGAACAGGGAGCAATTTCCATGCCATTAATATATGCTTGAAAATATTTTAATTATGCTATAATATCTTATTAATGTGCCCACACATTGCACCATCACTGGGTAATTTACTTGAGGTTTTTATGCTATAGTAAACATCACACATTTTTATTCCATTCACTTATTCTTTCAACAAGAATTATTAGGCATCTATTCTGTGCCACGTGCTGTGCCTACAGCCAGTGGGAAACCAGCAGACACGGTCTCTGCTCACCTCAAGTGTACTGTTAGCTGGCATTGGAATAGCTTCTAGAAAGTCAGATCAGAGGATGTTGTCACAAAACCGTGGTGATCCATAATGATTCAGAAGAGAAGGGAGGCAAAGGTGACTCCAGAGTGTCAAGCTCGTGGAACTAAGTGAACCATGAAGTCATGGAAAATAATGGGGACAGTGGAAAGGAGTTCCATTGGAGGGAGAAGAAGAAGAGAGGTCCAGACAGTGGACTTCAGATGATAGCAGGTGACCCCGACGGAGACATCTGGCACCCATCTCTTACCCTGGGGACTCGGGAGATAAGTGCAGATCCAGGGATCATCCGCCAGGACCAGACAACGCTAGGTCCTAAAGCATGCTAGTTCTTAAATAATGAGAAGCTGGAGGAGAAGGAGAAAGGCCCTGCCTAGCCCTCAGGAGCACAAAAGTCAAGGTAAGGGCAGGCAGCCAGGACATGAGGATAAAAAAAGAAAAAAAAAATCGCTCCCTTGAGGGAAATTATAGATCTACTCAGGTGTGTTTATCTGGTGAGTGCGAAATGCCGAGACCAGTGCCCTTCGTTTCTGTGTTTCCTCAGCATGGCCCCCTCACTGCCTACGTAGTATGTCACACATGCTATATTTTTGCAGTAAATGCTTTTAACCCAGAGGATGAGCTAAGTCTCCTGTTGGAGAAATGGAAGAATTGACATGGAAAATGCATCTGAGTTTAATTAAGAAAGCGTAGCAGACTATCCACAGGGCTTCCCAGCTGGCACAGTGGTAAAGAATCTGCCTGTCAGGGCAGGGGATGCAAGAAGACGCGGGTGAGATGCCTGGGTTGGGAAGACTCCCTGGAGGAGGAAACGGCACCCACTCCAGTATGCTTGCCTGGAGAGCCCCATGGGCAGAGGAGCCTGGTGGGCTGCAGTCCACGGGGTCACAGAGTCGCACATGACTTAGCAGAGTACAGTACTATGCAGGGTTTTCATAGGAGACTTATGATTCTCCCCAGTGTCTCATGGATGCTGGAATGAAGGTGAGCAGGGGAGCAGGTTCCAGCCCCTCCACTTAGGATGCTGTTTCATTAAGATTTTGTGTGTGAAATAGGTCCCACTGCTGAAAGGAAGATTAGAAACCCTTGGGCGAACAAAGTTCCTCGCAGGTCAAGAGTTCTATGAAAAAGAGAAGTCCATATGGAAGAAAAATGATGGAGAGAAAACAAAGATGTTAGAGAAATAAAAATTGAGCGACTCCCACATGGAGACCTTAGATAGATGTTCTAAGAAAGAAAGCTCTGTGCTAGTAAGCTAATAGAAAGTTTGGTAGCAAACTTCAGTGAGATCATTTCTGTTGAGAAAAAGGAAAGATAGTGGGATGTCCTACTGCAGAAGAGATAATCACATTACTTTTTGCAAAGAAACTTTAAGCTGGTTGTTACCCAAACATGTGAATTGGCTCACGTGGTAAAAAACATATTGTTTTACCTTGAGGGTTCTTACATTTACTTTATAGTGTTACAAACTTTCTATACATGGAAATGAGAACTTTTCCATTAAATCATTCACTTTGTAGTTGTTATTCGGTTTTCGACAAATATTTATTATGTGGTTTGTTGTTGTTGGGTTAGCTGGTCAGTCATGTCCAACTCTTTTCAATCCCATGGACTGTTGCCCATCAGGCTCCTCTGTCCATGGGGATATTCCAGGCAAGAACACTGGAGTACGCCCTCCTCCAGGGGATCTTCCCAACCCAGGGATTGAAGCCAGGTCTTCCACGTTGCAGGTGGATTCTCCACCATCTGAGCCACCAGGGAACCCCCTACTATGGGCTAAATACTCTTCTTCCATGTTCTAGGGAGTCAGCATTACACCAAAGTATGTGGTCTCATGAAACCTATATTCCTGTGGGGAAAAATAGACAACGAGCAAATTAATATATAATGTGTCTCCTGAGTGTTGCATGAGAGATGCCACTTTACATATGGCATTCCTGGGAGGTCTGTCTCAGAAGGGTGCCGATACTTGTGGAGTGAAGTTAATCAAGGCATAAGACATGCAGGTACCAGGGATCAGAGCATTTAGGTGCAGAGAACAGCAAGTTGGTGCTTAAAATCAGAGTTCTCAAACCTGAATTTGTTGAATTAAGGATCATTCTTCCCAGTGCATCAAGGTGACCGCTAGTATTCTTCTGACTTTGACCTCCTGTGTAGAAAGCATTTTCTTATATGAGAAGTCCTTGCTTTGTGTGATACATTAAATTCCTGTATAGGTTGATATTCAGACATCAGACTGAGCAAATCAATAAGAGAGTTTGAAGTACACCTGTGTGCCTGTTTCAAGTCAGAATTATGGTGGAGCAAGAGATTTGGGCTTCCTGATTTAGTTCATCGGTAATGTTGGTATAGAGAGAAGATGAGGAATGTTTCTGTTGGAATATTTGGAGAGTAGATAATGATTTAGAGGAGAGAATAGAGAAAGAATACATACAAATCAAAGAAAGCCAGTGAACACTTGAAAAAAAAAGTCAAAAGTAGAAGAATTTCAGGAATTCCCTGGTGGTCCAATGGTAGGACTCTAAGCCCTCACTGCCTGCCTAAGGCACAGGTTCAATCTCTGTTCAGGAAACTTAAGTTCCCACAAGCCACATGGTGCAGCCAAAAAAAAAAAAAAAAAAAAAAAGGTAGAAGAATTTCAGAAAGAAAAGCTCTATCAACTGTGCCAAATATGACAGTGAAGTCATTGCAGAAGGGTGCTGTGCTGAGAAAAGACCACTCACTGGTGGTACCTTTTAAAGGATTAGATCCAATAGTGTTGGATATTTGAAGTCGGGTTACAATGGATTTAAAGAGTAAGTGTGCAGCAAAAATATTTGGAAACATTGAGTATAGACAACCTCTTGGAGAATTGTCTGAGTGAAGAAGATTAGAGATCACCTTAAGGGTATTTTTGAAATCAAGACATAAATTTTATAATCTGTCATAAAGATTTTTATAATAATGAGGACAAAAAGGGACACTAGAGATATAAGGAAGCATATTTGATGGGTCAGGAGATTGGCAGGCAAGAGTGGATGAGTGGAAAAGACAGGGTCTTCAAAATGGGGATGAAAAGATTTTCCAGAAGATTAGAAAGAAGAAAGGGAAAGGAGAGGAAGATGTAAATATATGTGGTAGAGGCGAAAAAAAGGAAGCTGAAGATAATGTGATCTGTATGATTCTCAATGAAAGGGACAGTGTGCGACTGATCGTGATGCGTGTCTGGGGGTAAATGTTGAGGGAAATGGATAATATTTGCAAAGGTGCTGTAACACCAATGGTATTATGATTTCTGCTATGACAAGAGAAGGAGGTCATGGCTGACCGCATTTGTTAATCAGTTGATCTGAGACATATTGTAGGAATAAAAATGTTCTACTTCCAATTTTTATAATTTGTAACCATTTACTTTCCTATTATCATAAGATTACTTTTAGGCATATCCATCTTCACTGTTAATGTTTCCCAGTTGTCCTAGTTTTCACAAAGACGTTCCTGGAGGCAGCAGTTACTGTTGTCTAACAGTCTTAAATGCTTTGAGAATATTTTAACCTCATATACCCCTCTTTGATATTACCATTTTCTTTATACATGACTTTATTGTCAGTGTGAGATTACTTACTGGCTGTTACAGTTATCTCTTGTTATGTAACTACCTCAAAACAGTGGGCTAAATCAACAACAGTTGTATTTTAAAATTATCTGTCATCCTTTCAGGGTCAAGAATTCAGTAAGGGGTGGGCCAGGCAGTTCTGGACTTGGGAGGGGGATCTCTCATATGGTGACATATATTATGGTTGTAGACCAGAAGCAATCAGAAGCTGGAGCAGTTGAGGACTAGCCAAATTTCTCTCTCATTGTGTTCTTGAGGCCCTGTGTGGGTTTTTCTCTATGTGGGCAAGTTTGAGCTTCTCATTGGGCTTCCCTGGTGGCTCAGATGGTAAAGAATCTGCCTGCAATGTGGGAGACCTGGGTGCAATCCCTGGGTTGGGAAGATCCCCTGGAGGAGGGAACGGCTGCCCACTCCAGTATTCTTGCCTGGAGAATTCCATGGACAGAGGAGCCTGTTGGCTACAGTCCGTGGGGTCACAAAGAATCAGACACAACTGAGTGACTTTCACTCACTCACTCATGGGATGGTGGTTGCATCTGCAGAGTGGATTTCCTAAGAGGACCAGATAGAAACTTCTTAGTTTCTCTTAGCTTCAGAAGTCTTACAGCGAGTCTCTCAGTCAAAGCCATCCCAACTCTCATGGGAGAGGCAAGGGGAGGGGACATAGACTCCAGTTCTAGATGGAAACGAGTGTCAAGAATCCTGGGGCCATGTTTTAAACCTGCTGCATTGCTTATGTACATTCCCGTTAGGGTGTATTGCCATTTTGAGCTGATAAAACAGCTTTGTAGGAAAAAAAAAAAAAAAAAGAACAATCTGGGAAACAGTTTTTATCAAGTTTCTAAAATTGTTGTTATTTTTTCCCATGCTCCTTATGGCCTTCACCATACTGCTTCTCATGATAAATATAAAAGTGCGGATTGTCACAGAGTGTTACTTGATGGGTCATGAGGTCCCTTATTTGCTCATCCTCCTTTTCTTCCTTTTTTGACTAACAAGTTCACAGATGTGTCAGCCTGAAAAAAAAAATCGTGATATACCGCCATAGGGCGACACATAGGAGGTGAGTGAGAAGGTGGTGACACTTCTTAGCAAATTCTCAGAAGGTTATCCATAAAGTAGATTTCTGTGGCTCAGATTCTGCCTTATTGGTTTTTTTTTTTTTCCATTTGGAACATGTTTCCATATAAATCTTTCATTGCTCAGATTGTCACATGTCATCTCTTGTGGTATGTCATCTAATACGGCGCCCAGTGACCCCCACCGCCTGGTATTTGTGCCCTTATGTAATCCCCTACCCTTGAGTGTGGGCTGGACCTAGAGACTTGCCTCCAATGGATAGACTGTGACAAAAGAGAATGGGATATTCCTTCAGCAGCTAAGTTACAAAACCTGCTACTTCCTTCTTGCTCACCCTCTCTTACTGTCTCACTGGCTCACTCTGGGGGAAGCCGGCTGCCATGCTGCCCGTTGGAGGACCCTCCTGTCAAGGACCTGATGTTCCAGCTGGCAGCCAGTGAAGACCTGAGGCTGGGCAACCACACTGTCAGTGGGCTTGGAAGAGAATCCTCTGCTGGGTGAACCCTTGATATTCGAGATGCTAGAGATGCTAGCACCCAGTCGCTCAGTGGTCTCTGATTCGTCGGGACCATGGACTGTAACCTATGAATCTCCTCTGTCCATGAGGTTTTACAAGCAAGAATACTGGATTGGGTTCTCATTTCCTTCTTCCAGGGGATCTTCCTAATCCAGGGATCGAACCTATGTCTCTTGCATCTCCAGGCCAGTTGTTTACCACTTGTGTCACTTGGGAAGCCCTTTATATGTGAGACTGCAGCCATAATTAACACTTTATTTTTCAGGTGTTTATTAATTTGTTTGGCTGCACTGTGTCTTAGCTGCAGCATGTGTTCGGGAACAGACCCGGGCCCCCTGCATTGGGAGTGTGAGGTCCTAGCCACTGGACCAGCAGAGAAGCCCCAGTTAACACTTTAACTGCTACCTTTTGAGAGACTCAGAGGCACCCAGTTAAAGGTATTAGCGCCAAAATGGCAGTTTTCTCAACCCTTGCCCCCCGAAGGAAAGAATTCAGTCAAGAGACATAGTAAGTAGCAAGAGTTTTATTAGGCAAACAAAAGTGGGCTCCAGAGAGACAGAAGGAGGAGCGAGTAGTCTGGAAACCAGAAGCAGAACTGCGATAGGGGTCTGGTTGGTGACAAGCCCCTCTCTGCGTCCTGACGTTTGACTGACAGGGTGATTGACAGCTTTAGGTTATGTCTCTTTCCTCCTCGTGCACAAGGCTCTTGCACACAAGCATACCCCGCAAGGTGGGTGGGGGTGGGGGAGGCGAAAACCTCAATGCTAATTTGTTACAAATACAGCATAATGAACCTCCGTTTCCCAAGGATCTTTTTAGATCTTTGTGTATCTGTGCCAACCTGTGCTTGTGGTGGTGGTGGTGTTGTTTTTCTCTTGTTTGGTCCTGATGAGGCTGGCAATTTAGTGGTCCTCGTGTACAGAAAGGGGAGATCTTCGGAATCTTTCCTGTTTTCACTTTTATTTATTTATTTATTTTTAAGCAATATAAAAATTTATTTTTTCTCGTATCATGAGTAATCTGGGGTAGGCCAATGCTGGCATTGGTTTAGTGTCTCCATACTATCGCAGCAAAGTCGCCATGTTGGGAATCACTTCCTGAATATACATTCTTAGGCCCCACTCAGCGCTTCCCAGGTGGCGCTCGTGGTAAAGAACCCGCCTGCCAATGCAGGAGATGCAAGAGACGAAGGCTCAATCCCTGGGTTGGGAAGACCCCCTGGAGGAGGAAATGGCAACCCACTCTAGTATTCTTGCCTGGAGAATCCCATGGACGGGGGAGCCTGGCGGGCTACAGTCCATGGGGTCACACAGAGTCGGACACGACTGAAGCAACTTGGCAGGTGGCACAGGGCTTCGAGAATCAGAGTTTCTGGGGAAGGAACTTTGTGTATTCAGACAAACAAGCAGACCCTAGTTGATGAGTCCTCCTGATTAAGAAATTCTTGCTTTAAAAAGATGCATGTCATACTTTCAGATTATGAACGTTTTGACTTTTCCGGCCTGATGTGACGACCTGAAAACATAGGTAGAACGGCTTTCCTATCCAGAATACAGAGATCATTAATCAGTCAGACCATGCCCTGTGTTTCTTACTTTTGATATGTTTCTCGAGGGGCATGCCTAAAAATGAGTCTATCTGGGGGGTTCTTTCACATGACGCTGTATTCATAATATTACACAACTGTTATTAGAATTGTGCACACAAACAAACAGAGATCTGTAACCATCATGTCCCAGATGCTATAACTTCTTCTCCGGCCTGATTACTTGATTAAAATTTTGGTTCCCTCCCTCATTTTGCAACCTATCTCTTCTTAGGCCTCAGAAGACTTCACCCAGAAGGCTAAATCTGTCCCTGCCGTTTATCTTTTTGTGAGGCAAGAGTTTATTTAAAACCTGACCTTGTATCACCTCTTGCTCTACCCCTACAAGGCAAAAGAGCATCCTCAAAGCATTCTGTTGTAAATTGCCTCATTATTTTATATCTTGAAAGAAAGCGGTTGCTGTTTGATTAAAATTTATCATATTAAATAATCTACCTAAGTCATTGGAATTTATCTCCTAGAGAACATTTAATCCTAAATCAGGTTAACAAATATGACCTTGGAGCTGAATTTGCTCTTTCGCTTACCTCTTTCAAAAATGCCAGGCATACATTTGCCAGGTAGTGTGTGGACGAATGCATTTTTAAAATTCTTCCTAAAAATCCCTTTATCTGTGAGTTTAGTTGTACTGAAAAAGTGTTGATAAGCGTGTATCATAGTTTTTATCCATTTACTTATTTTATATCCCTAGTTTATTTAGTGTATAACTAAAAGTTTGTACAGTTTGAGCCCCCTTCACTCATTTTATCCCTCTCTCCCCAACTAAATACCCCCCTCCCCTCCTGCATTTCTGATAACCACCAATCTGTTCTCTGTGTCTATGAGCTTGGTTTGTTGTTTTTTTTTGTTTTTTAGATTTTCACATATAATGGAGATCATATACTATTTGTCTTTCTCTGTCTGACTTATTTAACTTAGTATAATGCCCTCAAGTTTCATCCGTGTTGTCACAAATGACAAGATTTCGTTCTTTTCTATGACTGAATAATATTTCATTGTATATATTACCATATTTTCTTGAGAACTGTTTTAAATGTACCATTCAAAGAATTTTTTCCTCAGTATTGTGTCCAATCCTCAGACTTTTGTTAGTTTTGAATGACTGTACATATTAAAATCATCAGTGAGCTTGAGTTTCTGCTTGGGAGGATATTATTCTCCATGGTCAGAGCAAAGGATAGTCTTATCCTTTGCTTTTCGTCTTGGCCAGGCCTCGGTAAAGAGGCAAGAATTGGTATAGAAATACACCCTATGTTCTCAAAGTTCTATGCCTTTACCCCCATCAGGAATTCCTCCCGTCTCCAGCGTCTAAACCTAACCCATTCTTCTAAATATTAGAAATGTTTTCCCCTAATGAATTTTTCTCTGGTTTCCCAACTACCAATTCTCCCTCCTTCTGAACTTCTTGGTTCTTCCCCTAAACCCCTCTGCTGTTTCTCTTCAGTTTCAACCCTGTCTTGTGGCTGTTTTTGCTCTTATTCCCTGATAGGGTTTAGGATTTGGGAGCCGGGCTAGGGAAGAAAGGAGTACTTTGTGCAAATTAAGCATTCATGTGTTCCCTAATGCTACAGAAGTAAACTCATGACGAGAGAATTATTGCATTTTTAAAACTTCACTGTGTTCTTTTTAAAATGCATCTTTTGGGGGAACTCTGTGGCTATGACATTAAGAACCACTTTAAAAATTAAGGGCAATTTTCCTTCCTTCATTTGTTTGTTTGTTTTAAAATAAATGTGAGTTCCTCTTTTCCTTTAGTTTCTTCTTTTGCAGTTCCTTGTTCTAATAATATGTAAATCACTCACAGCAGATAACGTTTAACATTCAAATACAGAGCTCGTTTTATTGAAGCTCAGGAGAACAAATTACCATCAATTTGCTTTCAGTAAAATTCAGTATTAAAAATGTTTCACGTTTGCCAATTGAAAAGTAAATAGCTGAAAGGTGTTAATAAAACCTTTTTCCGAGAGTAATGTTAGGCTCATTTTTGGATCCCATCTTATTCCCAATAAAATGAAATATTGTTCGTCTCTCATACAGATTAGTAATGTATGAGCATTTCAATCTGATTATTGCCTCTTGGGATGTGATTCAATTCATTCAGCACTTGTGAGTACCTATTATATACCCAGAAGTGGGTTTCAGTAAATTTCTATTTTGAAGAAGTTTGACAAAAGTTTCACTGAGTTGTCTTTTTAGTACTTTGCACTGGGAGTGCCACTCAGAGGAAAATGAAGCTAAAACCAGAAGTGAAGTAAATTTGATTGCTAATTCCTTATTAATTTTTTTCTTGCAGTTAAAGTCATTTTTAGACATAAGTAATATATAGAGTGACTCTTCTTATAATTGTGATCTTCCTGGTATAGCATGATGTCAAATTGGATGTCAAATGGACAAGGCGTTAACGTTAGTGAAATTATAACCTTCTATCTGGTGAAAAAAAAATTTAAACAAATATAATACAATGTTTTTTTTTCATCTTTCCAAATATTAAGCTCAGTTTTTGCAAATCATAAGGTGCTATTATATGGAAATCTTTGCACCTTCTGCTCAATTTTGCTGTGAATCTGAAACTGCTCTATAAAATAAAGTCTATTAGAAAGAAAAAAGAAAAGATGCCATAGATGAATCAAAGCAGAATACTGTTCTCAAAAATCTGTTCTCTTTTGAGTCGATACTAAGATTCAGTAGTAGTTCTAGGAATTATACCTTTTTTTTTTTTTTTTCCTGCCAAGGAGTCACTGTGGAAGGGAGTAGACAATTAGGCAATAAAAATATTTATTTCATGGCAGTTTAATGGAAACTGTGCTAAGTGGAGCAGGGAGTTGCAAAGATAAGCCAATATCAGGTCGTGAAGCAGTTTGGCTGGCAAGATGGTAACAAGATCAAGGTGAGGCATTACTTGGTACTTTGAGAGTAGGGAGTATGCTTAGGGGACATTGCTGGTGAACATTCCTCTTCCTGTGTGTGTTTAAGTTGATGTGAGTTAGATATAAGGGGAGCATTCATTCATTTGAACGAACTTGTGTCAACATTACTAAAAAAAAAAGGTAAGAGTTTCTACAGCATGTTGTCTGTCGCACAAAATGCAATGACATTAATAGAAATTAATGAACACTTTACCTTTGAGCTTGAAGGTAGAGAGTGGTCTATTTGTTAAAACATAAATATTTCTGACTTACAAATTTTTAACATTTTTGATTGGAGGATAATCACTTTACATTGTTCTGTTGGTTTCTGTTGTACAACATGAATCAGTTGTACAATACTTACAATAAGTATATATATGTCCCCTCCCTCTTGAGCCTCTCTCTCACGCCCCATCCCACCCTTCCTGACTTACAAATATTGAATTGCTACTTACTAGCAAATAATTGTCTCAGCCACCACTTTATTTTTAAGGTTTATTTTTATTTCTTTGGTTGCCCCAAGTCTTAGTTGCAGCACCCAGAATCTTTAGCTGTGGCATGTGGGATCTAGTTCACTGATCAGGGATGAAACCCAGGGCCCCTGCATTGGGAGCTTGGAGTCTTGGGTACTTAGTTCTAGTTACTGAACCACCAGGGAAGTTCCCTTAGCTACCACTTTAGCATTTCTTTAACACCAAGTTGAGAAACAATAATGACTCAGGCATAGGATGAAATGGTTTCATTCTCTTGATATATGAGTTTCTTTGTCTTTGAGTTTCCAAAGTGATGATTTTATTCATGAAAAGACTTCAAGAAGCAAGCTGTGATTTTTAAGTAAGCCAACTGCTTGCTATTTCTTTGCTCAGAAGGTTAGGAAGCTGAATGAACCACAAGAGAACGCTCATTTCCTCTTGCCTTTTGACTTACCGTCCACTGGTGGGCCTGCAGCCCAGGAGCGGAGTCTGACAAATGCCAGGAATCTAGCCGATAATTTGGATTTAGTGTTCAAAACCCTATATTAAAGTCAAAAGAACTACAGATATGTTGACTGGAGGCTCCTTCCATTTCACTGCTCAATATTTGATTGTGCTTTCTCATCCCCTGCATCCGAAGCAGCTGTGCTGATGTGCACACTTATTCCAGGTTGTTTCCACTGATGACAGCTGGGCCTGACAAGCCAAGACTTATGTTTATAGCACTAGCATGGGATCCAGGAAGGTCTTAGAAGGCTGGCTACCCCTGCAGGTACAGAAAGAGAGGCTGAGATTCCCACTGTGGTATGTGGGTGTTAGTCGCTCAGTTGTGTATGACTCCGTGACCCCATGGACTGTAGCCTTCCAGGCCCCTCTGTCCATGGAATTCTCCAGGCAAGAAATCTGGAGTGGGTTGCCATTCCCTTCTCCAGGGGATCTTCCCAACCCAGGGATTGAAGCCGGGTATCCTGCACTGAAGGCAGATTCTTTACCGACTAAGCCAGCAGGGAAACCCACTGGTGTAAGCAGTTCATTAAGATGTTGCTCCAGCGATAAAGAAGGGTACCCTGACGTTTTTCCTCCGACATACCCCAGGCCTGCTCTTTGATAATCTTTTATGCTTCAGGCCTGCCTTACAACAGTATTTAGGATGAGCTTTAAAAAGTAGAAAAAAACAAGACAAAACAAAGGTAAGAGGCTTTTTAAGAGGCTTTTCCCCAACCCTCTAAAAAAGGAGATATTCAGATGAGAAACTGCATATTTAGTGGCAACTTCAAAAGAGTAGCTTATAACGGCTGTGATTCAGGATGCTTCTCAGAGCTTCAGGAAGCCCTCACACGTCAACATATTAACTAAGAGGATTATGCATTTTAAGAGCCATGGTATCTCTAAATCTTTGTACTCGTATTTTGTCTTCACTGGAAGAAAGTTTATGGCAGCAAGGTAGGCCTATGGCAGATTAGCTTTCAGAAATGTGTTATTAAATGCAGAAATAGCAAGTACAAATTAGCAGGCAAAAATATTGTTGCAATTAGTTTTGGTTTTTAGTCTTCACATTTCCCAAAATTCAGTACTTGCCTTTGTACTCTTCAGCAGCTTTTGGTTAGACATGTTTCCTTTTCTTTTGTTCTGGGCCATCTATTTATGGTAGCATTTTATCCGTATTGAAATAGGCTTTTAAATATTGTGAAGCAGCAGTACACTGTCTAGGATGGCAGATTAATTACCTTGTTTTCCCCTTAAGGGAGCCTAGTAAGAATCTGAAGATGTGTTGGCGCTGAGAGCTTACCCCTAAGGTCTGTGCGTTCTACCAAAAGTAATGAAAAACGGAGATGCATTCCTGCTATTCACTCTCAGATACACAGCTTTGATAATACCAGCCTGTCGTTTCAGAGAAGATTTTTAAAAAAAAATCAGCAAAGAAAGAAGAAAGCAATTGAAGGGATTTTATCCACAGAACCTGCTGCAGGAAATAATACAATGATAATGAAAGCATAACATGAAGGTCCCTTCACATGTAGCCTGCTTTCTGTTTTTTCCTTTCCTGGAAAAGGCAATACCTTTTTCAAATGTAAATATAAGAAGACTTTTTTTTTTTAATCCTATCACTTTGTCCTTTACTTCTGATAAGTATTTAATTAATTCCACTGCAACCTCGGGGGAAAAATTAGGATATGTTACAGGAATTCGTGTATTCCCCTCCTAGTAGTTTGAGCAACAGGGTTGGTTGACCTGAATGCTCTGTGCTTCATCCCTTACAATAACTCACACGTAAGTCTTTGCTGTAACTGTAGCCAGCAGAGCATAAACCATTGTTGTCTTCAAAGCTCTTTCTCATTACATTTTACTGTGTTAAAGCCCAGTCTAAGCAATACAACCATCAATAATAAATTTATGAAACTTATGACCCTACCAGGCAATAGATAGTCAATATAAAAGTATGTGAGTTGTATTCTTAGATGAATTCTAGAATGAAAGCTCACAATCTCTGGACTGGCTGTTAGAATATCCAATTTCTGTGTCATAATTCGAATTTTGGCATACTTAAGTACAGTTTCTTCATCTGTAGGCTAGGGTAACCATAACTTGCCAAAAATTTTTTTTTATAAAATAGTTTCTTTTTTGAAGTAAAATCTATTCCCTAATGGCTCAGTGGTAAAGAATGGCCTACAATACAGGAAATTGCCTGCAGTGCAAGAGACACGGGTTCAAGCCCTGAAGGTGCTCTGGAGGAGAAAATGGCAATCCACTCTGTATACTTGCCCAGAGAATTTCATTGACAGAGGAGCCTGGCAAGCTACAGTCCATCAGGTTGCGAAGAGTAGGACATGACTGAGCAACCAATTCCTCTGTTATCCTGAAATCCCAAGTCCCACCCGCTTGACCACCTCGCTTTGTCCCCACAATAGTCCTGATGTGCCTCCAAAAGATTGTATAATTCCAAGGAACATAGTCTGAGAACCACAAGACTAGATGGTCTTCATGGTATCCCTACAAATTCTGCGTTTTCTCCACTGTACTTAATTTTGTTGTATAGTATCTCTTATACATTTTTAACATTAATGTCATAAAGGGTCCCTTTATGCCTCAGTAGTTTTAAATATATTGCCTTCATGAAAATACGTATCCTTGTCTTCTGATTTTGTTTAGTTATTTAGTGAACTATTTTGATCACTGTGAAGTGTAGATAAGTATTTTAATCCCAGAGCAATTTTTTGTATAGCTCATAGTATGACTTGCCTTTCACTAAAACTCAGGATCACACACCACGTAGTGACTGAACAACAGCAAAAACTAAGAATTCACGCATGGACTAATTCACCAGCATTTATTGAATATCAGTTTTATGAAAGATACTGTATTAGAAATGAGGATGTAAAAATAAATAAGACATTATGCCACCTTTGAGGAACCCATCGTCTGGCCAGAGAGAAAAACAAGAAAGCAGATCACTATGATACGTTAAGGCCTTAGGAAGCATCACTACGAACAAAGCTAGTGGAGGTAATGGAATTCCACTTGAGCTATTTCAAATCCTGAAAGATGATGCTGTGAAAGTGCTGCACTCAATATGTCAGCAAATTTGGAAAACTCAGCAGGGCCACAGGACTGGAAAAGGTCAGTTTTTCATTCCAATCCCAAAGAAAGACAATGCCAAAGAATGCTCAAACTACCACACAATTGCACTCATCTCACACGCTAGTAAAGTAATGCTCAAAGTTCTCCAAGCCAGGCTTCAGCAATATGTGAACCATGAACTTCCTGATGTTCAAGCTGGTTTTAGAAAAGGCAGAAGAACCAGAGATCATATTGCCCACATTTGCTGGATCATCGAAAAAGCAAGAGAGTTCCAAACAAACATCTATTTCTGCTTTACTATGCCAGAGCCTTTGACTGTGTGGATCACAATACACTGTGGAAAATTCTGAGATGGGAATACCAGACCACCTGAGCTGCCTCTTGAGAAACCTGTATGCAGGTCAGGAAGCAACAGTTAGAACTGGACATGGAACAACAGACTGGTTCCAAATAGGAAAAGGAGTACGTCAAGGCTGTATACTGTCACCCTTCTTATTTAACTTCTATGCAGAGGACATCATGAGAAACGCTGGGCTGCAAGAAACACAAGCTGGAATCAAGATTTCTGGGAGAAATATCAATAACCTCAGATATGCAGATGACACCACCCTTCTGGCAGAAAGTGAAGAACTAGAGAGCCTCTTCATGAAAGTGAAAGAGGAGAGTGAAAAAGTTGGCTTAAAGCTCAACATTCAGAAAACAAAGATCATGGCATCTGGTCCCATCACTTCATGGGAAATAGATGGGGAAAGAGTGGAAACAGTGGCTGACTTTATTTTTCTGGGCTCCAAAATCACTGCAGATGGTGACTTCAGCCATGAAATTAAAAGACGCTTACTCCTTGGAAGGAAAGTTATGACCAACCTAGATAGCATTTTAAAAAGCAGAGAGAGTACTTTGTCAACAAAGGTCCATCTAGTCAAGGCTATGGTTTTTCCAGTGGTCATGTATGGATGTGAGAGTTGGACTGTGAAGAAAGCTGAGCACCAAAGAATTGATGCTTTTGAACTGTGGTGTTGGAGAAGACTTGAGAGTCCCTTGGACTGCAAGGAGATCCAACCAGTCCATCCTAAAGGAGATCAGTCCTGGGTGTTCATTGGAAAGACTGATTTTGAAGCTAAAACTCCAATATTTGGCCACATGATGTGAAGAGCTGACTCATTTGAAAAGACCCTGATGCTGGGAAAGATTGAAGGCTGCAGGAGAAGGGGACGACAGAGGATGAGATGGTTGGATGGCATCACCGACTCCGTGGACATGAGTTTGGGTAAACTCCGGGAATTGGTGATGGACAGGGAGGCCTGGCGTGCTGCAGTTCATTGGGTCGCAAAGAGTCGGACACGAATGAGTGACTGAACTGAACTTAACTGAACTGAACTGAAGTGCTGAGTGCCAGCCTCATGTATCCAATTTCCTGAGCAGTCCATGCACTTGGATGTCTAATAAGAGTATCAGATGTAATCCATCTAAATCATGACTGTTGATATATCACAAACAAAATCATTCAGATCTTTTCCTCTCTAAGTTTTCCTTTGTCACTGTTCTTGATGCAGTGGTTCAAGCCAGCAATTTAGAAGTCATTTTTAATTTCTTTCCTTTACTCATTCCATGCATCAGACTTATCAGCTAGTCTCCTTTTTTAAAAAAAATTCATTATTTATTTTTTACTGCACTAGTTTTTTGTTGCCGTGCATGGACTTTCTCTAGCGAGCAGGGGTGATTCTCTGGTTGCAGTGTGTGGGTTTCTCCCTCTGGTGACTTCTCTTGTTGAGGAGCGTGGACTTTAAAGTGTGCGCTCGGTAGTTGCGGTACTCGGGCTTAGTTGCTCCACAGCATGTGGAATCTTCCTGGATCAGAGATCCGAAGAACCTCTGTCTCCTGCGTCGGCCGGCAGATTCTTACTGGAACACCAGGGGATTCTGTTCTAAAATAGATGTTCGCTTGATACACGATTCTCCGCCATGCTAGTCCAAGCCACCATTGCGTTTCACCTGGTGAATGCAGTAGTCTCCATCTGGCCTCATCTTGCCCCCAGCCCTTCGCGATATCCTGTGTCTTTCGAATAACAGTGAAAGTGTATTATGTAGCATATTAGTTGGCTGCTTCCAAAGAGGCGGAAATAGCTTGTCTTAGAGAAAAATAAATGGTTCTCTTGTTCATGTATAGTACAAGCTGGTGGTTCCATGAGGTCATCATACTAGAAGAAAAAGAATCAGTCAGAATTCCATACCCATTTGTGGTCAAAACTCTAAGAAAACTAGAAATACAAGAAAATGTCCTTAACTTGATTATAGATATCTACAAAACAAACATTATACCTAATGGTAAAATTCTCAATGTTTTAACTCTAAGGTTCAGAACAAAGTACGTAATTCTCTCCTTCCACTCTTGTTCAACATGTGACTGGAGACAGAGTCTATAAGACAAAAGAAAGGAGAGGGGAGGAGAGGAGAACAGAGAAGAGAGGAGAGGAATACAAGCCAGAAAGGTTGGAAATAAGTAATACTCTCCATATTCACGGGCATTATCACCTATGTAGAACATCCCAAAGAAACTACAAAAAGCTACTATAAAACACAGTGTACTGTATTTTTATATACTAGCAACAATTTGAAAATTTAAAATGTCATTTATAATAGCATCCAATAATGAAATACTTAGATATACATATATCCAATAAAATATGTTATACATTTGCATTCTGCAAAATTTTAAAAACTGCTAATTGAAACTTAAAACATTTACATACATAGATATATCATGTTCACCAGCAAATAGATTCAGAGTTGTTGTGAAGTCTTTTAAAATTGATGTCCAAGTTTAATCTGTTGAGAGAAAGAAAACATGGGTCAGTTAACTGTAAGGAAGATCCTGGCTGATAAAATCAAGAATATAAAACAAGTATGTTATATATCAAGTGGGAGGGATGCATATTGGTAAGAATCAATTTCGGCTTTTTTTATGAAGCTGCAAAGAATGTGAGCAAAATCAAAAGGAGGACAATACAGGAATTTAAAAAATTTGGATTCTGATGGAAGCTCCCACTTTTTCTTAGAGAGTATTATTTGGTGTCATTTTCTGCTAGTAAGTTGTTGGTAAGCTTAATGAATTGAAATCTCAAGGACACAAGCTAAGGCCTGAAATAACTTGGTGGATGGTGTGCCATAGGAACAGTGAGAAATGAATGATGAAATTAAGGAACAGCACTGAGGTAAAATGAGGTTAAAAGTTGCTGTCTTCTTCAGTTGATGGTTCTCAATTAAGATCCAGTCTGGAGTTATAAGCCACACTGTCATTTGAAAAGGAATAATTAATATAGAGAGATTTAACATAGAGGGATTTGCTTATAAGAGAGTATAAAAGAGAATTCTAAAGACTATTCTAGGCTGAGGGAAAGAACTCAAGAAAGGAACGAACTTGGAAAGGTTCTCTTTCCCGTTTGAGGTTTAGACCTCTTTGGAAAAGGTGTGTCTGAAACTCAGTGGAGCTGGCAGAGAATTCCCGGGATTGCCCCGGACCAGAATTGGCTCATGGCTGTAGGACAGAAGCTGGTTATGTGGAACTGTCAGCCAAGACTAGCTTCCCTGGTGTCTCAGATGGCAAAGAATCTGCCAGCAATGTGGGAGACAAGATCCACTGGAAAAGGGAATGGCAATCCACTCCAGTATTCTTGCCTGGAAAATTCCATGGACATTGGAGCCTGGCGGGCTACAGTCCACGGGGTTGCATAGAGTCAGACAGGACTGAGTATGCATGCATGCACGTCAGCCAAGACTAGATAGCTGGGAGCTCCCCCTCTGGGCTGCCAGCGAGCCTAGGCTGGTGGGTGGGGCATTGTGTGCAGGAAATCCCTCTTGGGTTCTGACTGGCAAGCAGGGCAAGCAGGAATCTTCTCACCAGGGCTGGAAAGCTAGAAGGTGAGCACCACTAGGTGGCAGAGAGAGTCACCTGCCACTGAATCAAGGTAAGATCCTTCCTACTCCAGGGTACCTCCAGAGCTATCTATGGATAAAACTTAACATTGTGCCAGCTGGCAAAGGAGAAATATTCCAGTATCACAGGTGGGCAGTGGAAAGTACATTCAGAGCTACTTGGCATGACACTGATACAGCAAGCAGTTCCTGACTTTGTACTGCAACCTTACTAACAATTTCAGGGATTTTATTTCCTTTTAAGTCACATGCAAATACGTATGCTAATTTTTTAATTAAATGGCTTCCCAGGTAGTGCTACTGGTAAAGAATCTGCCTGCCAATGCAGGAGACTCAAGAGACGCAAGTTCAATCCTTGGGTTGGAAAGATGTCCTAGAGTATGAAATAGCAACCCACTCCAGGATTCTTGGCTAGGAAATCCCGTGGACAGAGGAGCCTGGCAGGCTACAGTCCATGGGGCCATTAAAGAGACGGACATGACTGAGTGACTGAGGACACTGTTAAATGCAAGAGGAAAACATCTTATAGACTGTGAAGCTAAGAAGAGAAAGGTTAGGATTCAATTCCTGTTAGGACTTGTGGTCAGCAAGCCTTAGGACACAAGCAATTCAAAACTGTGTTTGCTACACTTGGATAAAATGACACACTTTGGCAGAATTTTGCAGTTTACAATTTCACATTCCAGGGTGTAGCCACTGAACTGTTCCGATACAGAATTAGCATCTCTAGTGAATGTTATGTAAAATAGAGGCCCGTGAGGCGGAGCCCTAGGAGATGGTTCCTGGTGAAGCAAACAGTATTTTTAGGACCAGACCGGATTTTTCCTTTAGGGTCCACATGGCACTAAGCAGATGGTGCTGTGGGCGGCTGTGGTTTAAGATCTGAGGCAGTTCATCAAGACACTGGGTCTTGTCCTAGTCCCGCCCTGGAGGCAGTGATGGCTGCAGGCTGGTCCAGGCAACAAGACGGGGTGAGCCATCCCTGTAGGCCAGCCCTGCTGGCCCCTGCAGACTGGCAGCACCCTCAACTAGACTGCAGGGCAGCTGGGAACTCAGCCTGCTGGCATCTTCAGAATCAGCATAATCGTGCCTATTTTAATCTGGAAAGGGCTTGGAGCTTTTTTCTCCCCATAGTGCTCTGTAGTTTTTTTCTTTTTCAAAACATCTTTTATTTGTTTGGCTGCGTCGGATCCTAGTTGCGACATGAGGGATTTTCTTTGTATCACGCAGGATCTTTCGTTGTGGCGTGTGGGTTTAGTTGCTCCGGGGTATGTGGGATCTTAGCTACCAGATCAGGGACCATCCCCTAGTCCCCTGCATTGCAAGGTGGATTCTTAACCTCTGGACTACCAGGGAAGTCCCTTTAGTTCTTAAATGTGTAAAAGTGTTGAATCTCCCCTTCCCCAGAGGTCCCCTCTTATAATTGTTCTTTAATTTCCCATGGCCTGTGATTAGGCTGCATTTATCTAGAAACTTCCATTCTGGTTGGTTGATGGCTAGGGAGGAGAGAGAAAGTCATTTAACGCGTGCTCATTTTTTCCAGAAAAAAAATTCTGTAGTTTCTTTCATAGAAATTTCTTACTCCCAGCATCTGTATTACCAAATTCACTTTCATAATTTGATCCCATCCCCCCTTTTCTCATTCATTCTGTATGTCAGTCTCCTGTCCCATTTATTTCGGACTGATTCGATCTTGTCATTTTTGATTTATTGATTATTATTATTAATTAAGAAGCACTCCAGATTCCACTATATCATGAAAGTATGTACATATAAAATTAAAAATTATCTCCAGCATCACTGTAATCCCCTCCCTGGTAAGCTTTATGAAAAATTTCATGTACATTCTTCTTTCTATTCCTGTGCAGTCATGCACATAAATAGTATTTGTGAGTGATGTGGGTTTCACCAAAACATGTTGCAAACTTTGTTTTCAACTTGCTCCACTTTGTTTTGACCATCGCATGATGATCCTTTCTGTGGCTGTTACACGTTTATCTCACCAGTCCTGAAAATTCCTAGTTTTTTATCATCATAGAGGGCAGCATCCTGGTTTATACCCAAAACTTTGTGCACTCATGCATTATCTCTGCAAAAACAATTCCTAGAAGATGACTGCTAGGTGCCCTCTGAACATTTTTATAGATTTTGGCGGGCCATCCTCTGAAAATGTTGAACCGGTTTCTGCTGCATCAGCAATGGTGCGGGAGCTCTGCTGTCCCGCTTTTAATGCCGTGGTCACTGATTCTCTCCTGCTCCCGCAGAAGCTGCGCTCCTGTGCGCTGGGACTGGTAGGCACTTGGGTCAGTGTCATTGTTTCGCCCATTTTCTGAGATAGGATTGTAGAGGAGGAAAAATATATTTCTCTCTACCCTTCTGAGTTCTTAGCTGAGGCTCCTGCAGTAAAAGACAGATGAACAAGAGAAAAACGAAAGTTCGTTAACATGTCTGCCTCGTTTATGTGGGGCGGTAACCAGGGAAAAATGACTAACTCCCCTGATGCGCTTTTGAATGCAGACCTCAGTACGTTCTTAGTAGGAAAAGAGGAGGTCTAAGGCTCTTAGGGGAGAGGGAATGATTTGTAGAAAGGAAAGGGCCCTGAGAAGAGCGGATGAGAGGTATGATAGTTCATGACCAAATTTGTCACTGTTTGGCGCTCACTTCTTTTTACTTCTTTTTTTAAATTTACTTTTAATTGGAGGATAACTGCTGTAAGATGTTGTGTTGGTTTCAGCTGCCCAACAGCATGAATCAGCCCTGAGTCCACTATGACCTCTCCCTCTCCGACCTCCCTCCCGCCTCCCGTTCCGTCCCCCTCCTCTAGGTCACCACGGAGCGCTCGGTTGAGCTCCCTGAGTCACACGGCAGCTAACCATTAGCTATCTCTTCTACACACGGTAAAGTACATGTTTCAAAGCTACTCTCTCAATTTGTCCCACCCTCTCCTTCCCTCTCTGTTTCCATAAGCCTGCATCTCTATTCCTGCCCTTCAAATAGGTTCATCAGGACCATTTTTCTAGATTCCATATATATGTGTTAATATACGATATTTGTTTCTCTCCTTCTACCTTAGCTTCAGTCTGTGTAACAGGGCTCTACATTCATCCATGTCACTGGAACTGACTCAAATTCATTTCCTTTTCATGGCTGAGCAATATTCCATTGTATATGTAATATTCCATTCTATATATGGACCACATCTTCTTTATCCGTTCATCTGTCAATGGACATTTAGGTCACTTCCATATCCTAGCTGTTGTAAATGGCGCTGCATTGAACACTGGGGTACACGTGTCTTTTTCAATTATGGTTTCCTTGGGGTGTATGCCCAGCAGTAGGATTGCTGGATCATATGGTAGTTTTATTCATAGTTTTTTAAGGAATCTCTGTGCTGTTCTCTATAGCGGCTGTATCAATTTACATTCCACTGATAATATCCACTTCTAATCTCCCTTCCTGTTGTAAGAGTCACTCTCCTCTGGCTGATGAAACTTTCTCCAGGGAGGCAATCTAGGACAGTTGAATTCCTCGTGGAGGATCTGTCTTTAGGCCATGAGTTCAGAGAAAGCCTCTCTTGCATTTGCTATTTTTTAAGAGCCTACAGCATAAAAAATAATCAGCATGCCAAAGTGGTGTCTTTTGGAGTGTTGTGTTCTGCTAACCCTTCAGAATAAACCCAGTGGAAGCTTTTTTCCGAGTTTAGATAATTGCCACAGTATCGTCCTTCCTTGGAGACAGTAGTCAGCCCAGACCTTCCTGGGAGTTATTATAACACACGCGATGTGTGTAGTGAGGTCTCGGCTGCCTCACTACATTAAACAGGGTCAGGTTTCTTCATCCTGTGGAATGGAAGATAAAGTCAGGATAGCTTTTTACCTAAATTATATACATTTCCAGACAGAACACTGCCAGACACATTTATAAGATAACAATCAGATAACTGTTGCCCGTAATTGGCAGTCAAACGTACCTACTACAGCTCCAACCACCCACCACAGGAGCAAAATAAATTTGTTATTTTTCCTTTTTTCCCCAGATGAATAGAAGCCTCAGACTCATTTCAGCTGGATGGAATAAAAGAAAGCCTTGAAGCCAGCAGCTGTCAATAAACCTTTTTTTTTTTCCTCTATAAAGACAATATCACATCAATAAAGATAGTGAAGAGGGAGGGGGGGAAAAGCCCTAACAACTACCTTATTTTCATTTTTACGCCTGTCCTTCTCACTTTTAGCCATGTGTCAAGATTTTTCATGGTGGAAATCCTTTCATATGTACAATTTTACATTCTGGTTTTGTTTTTTTTTTTTTCACTTTAAAACTGACATTTTGTTAAATTCTCCAGTAGCTGCGTCCTTTGTGGTCATTGGGTATTAGTTCAGGTAAGGATGGTGCTGGCCTCCCTAGAGAAGTAGACCTCTCTAAATGTTTTGCTTCTGGACTAGAATTGCTCATTCCGGGCACAGCAGAGCCTCACAGAGGGTCTGGGAAGGTGAGCCAGGGGAAGGAGAAGACCAGGAATCAGGACTGGTGGTGGCCTTAGTCGGAATAATTCTGGTAAGGAATCAGTGGTCTGACGCGTCACAAAGCTCTGCTGACTCAAGGGGGAGCCAGCCAGCAGCTGAAATTGTGAATTTAGTGTGGCCAGAGGGATAATCAGAGTAACCAGGGGTGAGGAAAGGACAGGCAGGTGAGGGAAAAGGAATAAGCAGCTACCGAAACTAGCATTGTGGCTTTTGATTTCGAGTTTCAAACAAAGGCCAAACCGAACCAACGGCAAACTAAGCTTGAGGCCATTCTTTGAAGCTTCCTATGTGTTTGGTATTTGTTATTAATTTTCTTTCTCCCTCCCTCCCTCCATCTCCCTCTTTCTGTCTCTCTCCTTCGCCTCCTTCCTTCCAAATGCCTATCTGGCAGTAATTCTTTTCTCAAAAACTTAAAAATTATAATCTCAGAGGAACTAGATCATATCAAAGTGAGGGGAGAATTTGTAGTTTGGAAAAGCATGTTTAGTTGCCTATTCTTTGTTCCTGTTAGAATACTTAATTACTTCTGAAGATTTAAGTAACATGTGTAGGGGGCATGAGGATGTCTTTCAAAGAGGTTGCTGAGTTAACTAAAGTCTTAGAAACACTGCTCTAGAGCTAAAGTGCCAAGTCTCATTTTACGCCGATTTCACCTTTTGAGGCTGTGTCTCTTATAACAGAATTGTCATTGCTTTTGAGGAATAATTGACATACTGTACTTAAAGTATACAAGTATGATAAGCTTTGCCATTTGTATACACCCATGAAGCCATCTCCACAATCAAGACAGTGAACATATCTATCATCCCCGAAAGTTTCTTAGTACTTCTTTTTAATTCCTCCATCCCTTCTCTCTTTAACTCCTCCAGCTCCAAGCAACTGTTTTTTTTTTTAATTATTTATTTTTAATAGATCCATTTGGCTGCACTTCATTGCAGCACTCAAGATCTTTGATCATTGTTGCAGCATGCCAGTTCTTTTTTTTCACTTCAGTTCAGTCGCTCAGTCGTGTCCGACTCTTTGCGACCCCATGAATCACAGCACACCAGGCCTCCCTGTCCATCACCAAATTCCGGAGTTCACCCAAACTCATGTCCATCGAATCGCTGTTGTCTCATCCTCTGTCGTCCCCTTCTCCTCCTGCCCCCAATCCCTCCCAGCATCAGAGTCTTTTCCAATGAGTCAACTCTTCGCATCAGGTGGCCAAAGTATTGGAGCTTTTTAGCTTCAGCATCTGTCCTTCCAATGAATATTTAGGACTGATCTCCTTTAGGATGGACTGGTTGGATCTCCTTGCAGTCCAAGAGACTCTCAAGAGTCTTCTCCAACACCACGGTTCAAAAGCAACGATTCTTCGGTGCTCAGCTTCACAGTCCAACTCTCACATCCATACTTGACCACTGGAAAAACCATAGCCTTGACTAAATGGACCTTTGTTGATGGAGTTAACTAAAGTTAACTCCAAAGTTGATGGGCCTTTGTAATGTCTCTACTTTTTAAAATGCTGCCTAGGTTGGTCATAACTTTCCTTCCAAGGAATAAGCGTCTTTTAATTTCATTGCTGCAGTCACCATCTGCAGTGATTTTGGAGCCCAGAAAAATAAAGTCAGCCACTGTTTCCCCATCTGTTTGCCATATAATGGTATTTATTTGCTTATTTCTGGCTGTGCTGGATCTTCACTGTTGTGCAGACTTTTCTCTGGCCATGACAAGCAGGGGCTCCTCTCTCGTGGTGGTGAACAGGCTTCTCTTGCTGTGGAGCACGGGCTCTAGGGCCCTCGGCCTTCAGCAGTTGTGGCACGTGGGCTCAGTAGGTTCGGGTCCCAGGCTTTAGAGCACAGGCTCAGTGACTGTGGCTCACAAGTTCGCCTACTCCATGGCCTGTGGGATCTTCCCCAATCAGGAATCCATCCCCTGCCTCCTGCAATGGCAGGTGGATTCTTCACCACTGAGCCACCAAGGAAGCCCTCCAAGCAATCATTGACCTGCTTTTTGTCACTATCGATTGGTTTACATGTTCTTAAATTTCATATAAATGGAAATACAGTATATACTCTTAGTTTGGGGGGGGGGGGTCTGGTTTTTTCCAGTGAACATAATAACTATTTTTCCATTCATCTGTGTTGCTAGTGTCAGTGGCTTATTCTTTATATTGTGGAATGGTATTCCATTGAGTGAATGTACCACATTTTATTTATCCATTTACCTATTGATTGACATTTTGGTTGTTTCCAGTTTTGTTGTTTCTGGTTATTACAAGTTAAGCTGCTGTGAATTTATCTTTGTGTTGAGAAAGGTTATCTGTCCCCTTGGGTTTGTACCTGTGGCTACAAAGGTTGGATCATACTGTTGGTGCATGTTTACCCTTCTTTTTAAAGTTGATGTATCATTTTACATTGTTATCGGCAATGTATGAGCGAAAGTTCTAACTTCACATCTTTGATTTTAGACATTTTTGGAGTGTAATGGTATCTCTTAGCAGTTTCAATTTGCATTTTCTAATTACTGGACAATTTATTATATTGAATTACTGGGGACAGTTTTTCATACCATCCCTATGTCTTCTTTGAGAAAGTGTTCTTTCAGATCTTTTACTCATTTTTCTCTTATTGGATTATTTTTCCCCCCAATCATTGAGATTTGAAAATTCCTTATATAGACTAGATATGAACTCTGTCAAATGTATGATTTACAAATATTTCTTAGTTTCTTTTGAAGAGCAGAATTGCATAATTTTGACGAAGTCCAAAGAAATTTTGACCTATCCTGTAGCCCCAAAGATATTTTTCTGTATTTTTTTTCCTGAAGTTATAGTTTCAGGTAGGTCTGTGATTCATTTTTAATTAATTTTTGTATGTGAGGCCAGGAATAGATCACAGTTCCTAATACAGCTATCCTGTTCCAGCACAATTTGTGGAAACGTTCATCCTATCTCCCCTGAACTGCCTTTGAAACTTCAGTTGGGAATCAACAATCAGTCTTAGTACTGTAAACTCAGTACCTCAAGTATTATGAGGCTTTCTACTCCGGCTGTTGGGCAAAGTACGCTGTTCTCCTGGTATGAATTCTGGGCGTTGTTCCCTCTAATCATCTGAATGGTTGTTTTTCTCGTGTTGGGTAGTTTCCTTAACTTTATGCACTGATCATTAATTTACTGAGTCACCAGTTAAGATCTTGAGTTTTCTCTCAGTACAAATATTTCCTCTCTGATAGCCTGCCCTGCACGTTCTAGCAGCCTTTGCTTCAGAACTCCCAGCTGCATATTTTAAACTGTTAGAGGTTCCTAAGCTCTCCTTCATTTTCCTTTCTCTGCATCATGACCTAGAAATTTTCTCCAGATGGTAAATTAGAGCAGTCATAGATTTCACCTTGTTTCCTGTTTCTCAGGAGTCACTGTCCTTTACTGCCTGGTATTTAAATATTTGAGAGCCATTATTTTATATATTTTCTTTATTCTGTCTTTATTGCTTAATCTTGGCTAAGAGTATGACTGTTTCTTAATATCTCCTAGCATTCAGCATGCTGCTAGGTACATAGTGAATAGTCCTCAGAGACTGGCTGTAGTCACTTACGTAGACAACTTACAGATAAATGGGTGGTGTGTAAGTGAAAGAAAACAAAATGTAACCTGTTGAAAGGGTATGACAGTAAGTAAGAAATGTCACATGCCAGAGCATTCCTGATCAGGCTTTTCTGGGGTCTTCCTGGACTGCACCTTGCCCTGGCCAGTCACTTAGGGGGCCTCTGAATTTGACCTGTTTCCAGCACTGCTGAACAGCAGAAGCAATATGGGTGTGTAACTACTTAATTTGTTACCTAACCTGATTGATCAAAACCAATGGGAAAGGCATCAAGTCACCACCCCTCTCCCCAGAAAAGTCCCAAAGATAGGCTCAGATTTACATAGCAAACAAAACTGAAATTCACTGGTACCTTCTATGTTCCTTTGTGCTCTGCCCAGCTTCCTGCCCAGCACCTCCCTCAGGGATGTCTCTCGGCCTCTGATCTGTCTTTCTGTGAGAGACATCCGCTACTGTTGGATTAATCTATTTTCATCGTCCTCTTACTTTGAATTCTGCTTTCAGGCAGGAGATTGTACTTCGCTTGTGCCTGCTTGCTTCTACCAGTTATTAGAGCTTCTTTGTATTTTATTTTATCACCTATGCCTTTCAAAATTTTATAAGCCCAGAAACTGAGTCACGATTTAAGGAAAGACATTCTGGAAATCGTCAAAGGAAACTACCAGGTTATTTCCCACATGAGACTTAAAAAAAAACAAAAACAAAAACAAACCCACTCCAGCATTAAGAATATTTGAGCTGCTTTTCTTCAAATTAACTCTAGTCTTGCTAAAGCCTAGGTTCCTCTCCTATCAATTTACTAACGTGTTTAAAGAAAGATGTTGAACCCACAGTCTCATTGTCTTTGTGTTTTTTCTTATTGCTTCTTCCTAATTTAAGGTAAAGAAAGGCAGTTAATTGTAAGACAGGAGAATCTTTGCATCTGACTGTAATAATCACAAACTTTGTGTAACACAATTAATTTGAGGTTATGTTAATTAAGATTCAACCTAAAGAGGGTTAGCTCTGCACAGCTGAAAATGCTGGAAAGTGTTTTTAGCCTTGCATGAATCTGTCTGACTAGTGAAATAGCCCTTCAGAATTGGACAGTTGGACTGGAAAGTAGGTGACCTTCTTTTCTTTTCTTTTGTAGTCACAGAGGTGTTGCGATTATCTCACAAAACTCTTCTAGTGTTTAAGCTGATGATGTTTTTGTTAGTTGTCAAGATAGTAGAACTTTAAAACATTGCATTAAGCATGTCATTCTGCCGATTCCGTCACCAGACTTCATCTTCAGTTTAGTGTCATCTAATGCTGACTTTATTATAGACATGAAAAAACAGAAACACAAAGGTCATTCCAGAACAAAAGTGGAAATTATTTCGCGAATTCTTCCTTCTTTTCTTGGAATCAAAACATGAGTTGATGTTTAGAATGATGGGCCATCCCATTTTTTTTCCCTCCAAGGTTTAAAAAAATTGTTACCAACTGTATGGCATTAAATATGCCATCACATACAATGATGCTGATTTTTTTCCTCATCATTGTTAGAATATTGTCACCAGGTTACATGTCATGTAGAGGTGGTGGTAAACTACCCAAGCATAGGGAATTTGTTATTAATAGCACTATACAGACTAACATTTTAAGCAAACGTGCCAGTGGTTAAACTGGATTAGCTGCCAATAGCGGTTAGTTGTCATTATTGTTACTTAAAGAGGCTTGTTTGATATGAGATGTGAGTATCCAGTGCCAGTGGTTTGCACCCCAAAATGTGTGAATGGACAGCCTGGCTCAGCTTCCACTGCCCAAGTGCCCACTTGCCTAGCAGTGTGGACCAAGCGTTTATGCAGAATCACTGTCAGCTGGGACAGCTGGGAAAGCCCCTTTCTGTTCACAGAGTCTCTGAGTTTCTTATTCATATTTAAACATCCTTGAAACTGAGTTTTCAGAAGTTCTTTCTGCTGGCACTGAGATCTGTTAATGTGCTTTGTAGTTTTCCTTCCAGCGTGTTATCGCCATCTGACAATGTTCTGTTGATGCGTTCTTTGACTTTGCCTGAGTCTGTTTGTGCTTTTGCTTGTTGTCTTTCTGCATTAGGTGAAGTCCAGACACCTTCATCTCTTCTTACCTGACTCACTTTCCTTGCCCACTGTCCCTTCGTATCGAGTCTAGCTGGTCTCCGTAGTGAACCTCCTTATTTGCCAAGCTCATTCGTGTCTCTTCTTTTCTCCAGCCTTCACCCCTTCCTCCAGGCGCTTCCTGATTTCATTCCCTCAGCCACGCTCTGTGTATTCTTTGCCACTGTGCCGTCTGCAGCCTTGGGAAGTTCTTCGGTTACTAGTTCTTCATTATTCGCAATTCACATCACACGTGGGTTGTGTTTATCCTGTATGCTGTCTGCAGCCAACATTGCTGACAGTAGTTGCAAGTACATCAGCAGCATTTCTCTTCCCAGTGAACAGAGTTGCTTTTTTATTTTGTTTTGTTTTTCCCCAGTAGAACACCTCTACTTCTTGGAATATAGGTATGACTCAGTTCTGTGCTTATATACAAACAATGTATATGAACATCTGTAAAACATTTGTTTGCTTTTACAGAAAGTATCCTAAAATGATGGTTAGACTATATTATTATTAGACTGCAATGTTTTAATTACATTTGGGGAAGTTGATTGTAGGGTTTGGGGCTTTGACATGTTAGCATGTTAAAATTTCTCTCACTCTCAGTTCAATTTATGGGAAATAGGCTCTCAACAGGGCTTCCCTGGTGGCCCTTCAGGCCTCGAGGACTGAATTTGGTATATTCCTCCACTTTAATGAAGACTCATTCCAAACATGCTTCAAGCATTCATGAAAATCCATCAAGCTGTTTTTATACCTGGTGAAATCAACTGGAGAGGTATTTTATCCTTGTTAATTTATATTCTTTATAGATTATACTCAGTTTAGTGTGTGCTACATGGTTCCATGGGGCTTCCCAGGTGGGGCTAGTGGTAAAGAACTTGCTTGCCAATGCAGGTGGACACAAGAGACAGAGGTATGATCCCTGGGTCGGAAAGATTCCCCTGGAGGAAGGCATGGAAACTCACTTACTTGGTTCTTACTTGGAGAATCCCATGGACAGATGAGCCTGGTGGGCTGCGGTCCATAGGGTCGCACAGAGTTGGACGCAACTGAGGGGACTTAGCAGGCATGCATGCATGCACGTGGCTCCATTGGACTAACAAATTCTGTTAAAGTGTGAACTGTGCATTTTTGCTGCTCCTCCTGAGCCCACCCGACCCAGCCTCCAGTCGTCTGTATTCAGTAAGGACTTCTTGAGAGAATTTCAGTCTAGGTCAGGAGCAAAATTGCAACGTGTGTTTGAAATCTAAATAACCTATTTTTTTACCTCAGGCTTTGCTGTGATAAATCCAGTGCTGTTATACATAAGGTGCCTTTTATATGCATCACTTACGGCAGGTTTTAATGTTTTAGACTGTATTCTATAGGAGGAGTGTGGGGGTGTGGAGGACATGTGTGTGAATGAATCTTTATTCATCTGTCAAACTTTCAAACAAAACTAGACAAAGCACTCTCTGCAGTAACTTCATGTACACTAGTACTGTAGAGGCATAGAAGGTGCCTAGAAGGGACCTTTGTTAAGACTTCCCATAAATGTCAATATGCCTGTTGCTCCTGTTAAGTAAAAGAGGAAATGGGAATAAAGGCAGAATCCAAATATCGAGGAAGAAGACAGTTGAAATCCCTAGGGCACTCTTGTTTGTCTGTTCTTGGGTCCTGTGATGTTTCCTTTCTTCACTTTTTCTGTTGGAAACCATTTGTAATGAGCAAAAATGGTTTAAGAAGACAGGTGTATTTTCTCTGAAGTTAATACTTCTTAGTGAGATACATTTCATTTTCAAAAGAGACTGACCTAAGGCTTGATTCCCCACTGTGTTCTCCAATATGGAAAGATTCTCAAGATATGTAAAAGAAAAAAAAAAAGTATAAAATAGGTCTAAGTGTCCATTAGTGGAAGAAGTAGAGAATGTTCTGCTGAAAAGAAGAACATGATATGATGTCCAAAGTGTGCAGGGAACACTTCCAAATGGTAATTTCCCAGCCGGCTCAGGAGTGGGCCTGGGCTGACATTCTCACTTTTTTATCAAATATGCGTCTGTACTGTCAATTATTATTATTTGGTTACTTGCATATGCACTGGGCTCCCCAGGTGGCTCAGTGATAAAGAATCTGTCTGCCAATGCAGGAGACGCAGGCTCGATTCCAGAGTTAGGAAGATCGCCTGGAGAAGGAAAATGGCAACGCACTCCAGTATTCTTGCCTGGAAAATTCCGTGGACAGAGGAGCCTGGCAGGCTACAGTTCATGGAGTCACAAAGAGTCAGACACAACTTAGCAACTAAACAACAAAATTTGCATATGATCATTCATAATAAATTTTTTTACAGCTGAAAGTTAAAACCAAAGGTTTTAGAGAGGCAGGTCCCTTAAAACAAGACATATTCTGGTCCACATTTGTAGGAACTTCCAGCTTAGCAGGGCTGACTGCTCGGTGACACTCCTCAAATGCTGGACTTGGGTGTGTGTTGCTGCTATTGATGATTCTAGCTGCCTGAATGGGTGTTTGTGTTTGACATAGGCAGGACAAACGGGCAGTGCCGTGTGACGGATGAGTGTCAGCGCTTCTTGAAGGGCTCTGCATTCAAAGTGCTCTGGGAGGAAGGGCCAACACCAGTGTCTTCTGTTATCCCTGTGTTCTGTGGAAAGGTGAATCTGTGCACAGAGATAACAGAGCATTTTGAATTACAGGGCCACCAGAGTGCAGAAACTAGCCCGCCTTCCAGATTATTTCCATAACTAAAGAATGGTGCTGCTCTCCAGCTTCATCCAATTTCAGGGCTTGGATGAAATCAAATTAGATTGACTTTGCATCAGCCAGGGGTTGTGCTGGCAAACAGTGGACAAATGTGGCATTGCTTCCTGCACAGAGGCATGGGGACGGTGGGATTTCTGAGGGAATTGTTATATGAGTCCTGACATTAATGATGGGTAGATAAGTTCGAAAGGAGCAAGAAGAATCAGAAAGGAATGGAAGCCATCTTTGTTCCGAAACTTTTGGAGCAGATGATGTTGCAGAAAGAATCTAAGCCTTCAGCTCAGAGCTCTGTATTCTTTTTCTTCATCCTCTACTTACTACTACCGGTTTGCCTTCTTACATCAAACTTCGCTTCTGAGTCTTTGTTTCATGAACACAAGAGTACCTAACTTGTTGATGTCATTGTGATGATTGTGTACACACACACACACACACAATCACACACGGCTTCCCAGGTGGTGCTAATGGTAAAGAACCTGCCTGCTAATGCAGGAGACATAAGAGACGCAGGTTTGATCCCTGGGTCGGGAAGATCCCCTGGAGGAGGGCATGGCAACCCGCTCCAGTATTCTTGCCTGGAGAATCCCATGGATAGAGGAGCCTGGTGGGCTACGGTCCATAGGGTCACAAAGAGTCGGACACGACCAAAGCAACTTAGCACACGTGCACGCACACACACACACACACGCACACACACACATTCCAGGAGAGGGAGAGCCTGGCATGTAGTAGGTCCCAATCAGTAAGAATAACTCGGCTCTTCTTGTTGGCAGAACTGTAGCAGCCTCTGTGCTAAGCTTGCTCCTGCTCCCGTTGTCTGCGTCAGTGCCTGTGGACTAGCTCCGCTCTCTGAAAGAACAGCTCCATCCATTTAGCAGCTCCTGGTGACTACTTCTTTCACGTCTGCAATATTCAGCTTCGACACTGCTTCTACAGCCTTACCCAGGGAAAATTACACCAAATAGACCTAGCTTTGATCTGGTTTCGATTTTACTAAATTATGGACAATAATACTGTATTTTAAAGTATTAGCCAGAGACTCCAGGCTACAAAAATTCCAAACCTTTTTAGTCTTTTCAGATCTTGAAACCAGATGATTAACCATTGTCAGCTCTACATGGACTTGGGCTCTCTTAGCTATTGAACTCCTGGCTCCAGTTCACACCTTCATTCTCCTTTAATCTCAAATAACTTTTTCTGTAATGCCTTAATTTCAGAAGTGCATTTATGCATTGGTTTTGTTATTTTAGCAGAATTATGATCTTTGGTGTGTTCTAACCTAAAATCTGCTTTTCTCATAGTGGTTACAAAACATCCTATAGCCAACAGAAAGGATTATTAAAGTATCAATTTTATCTTCCTTTACTCCTAGAGCTTTCTTCCCCAGAATGCCAGTGTTGTGAAATTCCACATCATTAAGACCTTAGGTATACTAAAAGTGCAAAAGAACTCTTTTCTGTTCCATAAAAATGCTATATAACAAGCTGCCTCAAAATTTAGCAGCTTAAAACAATTACTCTCATTCAAATGCTCATGAGTTAGTTGGGCTGGATGATCCAAGCTCAGCTCATCAGAGTCATGGTTTGCTGCATGTATTTTTCATCCTCATTGGACCAGTGCGCTCATCAGGGTGTGCTTTTCTCTAGTGATGGCAGAAGGGCAAGAGGGGTGAATGGAAACAGATGCTATGTTCTAACTCCAAAGTCAGTAATGGCCCCTTTCAGTTCCAGCCACATCCCATTAGCCAGACAAGTCAGAACACCATGGGGGAACTGCAGAGTCACGTGGCAGAGGGTCCAGTTACAGGAGGGGATGGGGAAGAGGATCGGTAACACAGCCCATGACATCTGGCTTTACCACTAACCCCTGAGGGACTTTGAGCAAGTCTTGAAGCCTTGATTTCTCTATGATTTCATTCATGCATGGGATTCAGCGAATAATTCTGCCATCTCTTTAGTGCCAGGCATTGTTCTGGGATAGCAGTGAATAAAACAGAAGTTCTTGCCCACAGAGATCTCACATTCTAGCCGGAGATAAACAATAAATAAATGTGTATATGTTCATGAGTGTATAATAGGTTAGAGAGTAAAAAGTGTAACGACGAAAAACTTAGGGTAAGTAAAATAATTCACCTCTCCCTGTCCCAGAGGTGGCCACTAATAACAGTTTGGTGTTTGTAGTTCAGAGGTAGATAGTGGAGCCTGACCACAAGGGTGTGAATCCCTGCTCTTTTTTATACTTCTTTTTTTTTGTTTGTTTGCTTTATTTGGGATCTTGGACATGGCTGTTATTTTTCCATTCAGTTCAGTTCAGTCGCTCAGTCGTGTCCGACTCTTTGCGACCCCATGAATCGCAGCACGCCAGGCCTCCCTGTCCATCACCAACTCCCGGAGTTCACTTTGACTCACATCCATCGAGTCAGTGATGCCATCCAGCCATCTCATCCTGGGTCGTCCCCTTCTCCTCCTGCCCCCAATCCCTCCCAGCATCAGAGTCTTTTCCAATGAATCAACTCTTCGCATCAGGTGGCCAAAGTACTGGAGTTTCAGCTTTAGCTTCATTCCTTCCAAAGAAATCCCAGGGCTGATCTCCTTCAGAATGGACTGGTTGGATCTCCTTGCAGTCCAAGGGACTCTCAGGAGTCTTCTCCAACACCACAGTTCAAAAGCATCAATTCTTCGGTGCTCAGGCTTCCTCACAGTCCAACTCTCACATCCATACATGACCACAGGAAAAACCATAGCCTTGACTAGACGGACCTTAGTCGACAAAGTAATGTCTCTGCTTTTGAATATGCTATCTAGGTTGATCATAGCTTTCCTTCCTGATAAATTCCCACAAAAAGAGCACCTGAAATCAACATGCATTAATGCCTCCTAGTTTGTGAGTCAAGAGTCCAGACATAGTATAGTTAGATCCTCTGATCATGGTGTCAAAAGGTGCAGTCTAGGTGTTGACGAGACTGTACTCCTTTCTGGAGCCTGGACTCTCACCTGGTGATTGGCAGAATTCAGTTACTCATGGTTGTAGGAATGATGTCCTTGTTTTCTTACTGTCAGTCAGGGACTGCTTTCTGTTCCTAGAGGCCCCCATTGTTCCCTGCCATATGGCTGTCTTGCCGTACCTCTCACAACATGGCAGCTTATTTCTTCAAGGCCAGTGGGAGAATCTCTCTCCAGGCTCCTAAGTTGTCTACTAAGACAGTCTTACAAATCATAGGAGTGACCCTTCTATCACCATTGCCATATACTGTTGGCTAGAAGCAAGTCACAGCTTTCGTTTGCATTCAGTGGGAACAGTTTGTACACGACTAACTGAAGGTCGTTGTAGAATTCTGCTTGCTGCCAAATGTCACTTAACCTCTCTTTGTCTCATTTTTCCATCAATCAAATGGGAGTGATGATAGTAATGTCTGTCTCATCAAGTGGTTTTGAGGATTAAAGAAATCAATAGAGGTAAATCATTGAGAGAGTACTGGATACAGAAAAATCTCGATCTGTGTTAACCATTTTTACTATCTGTATAATGTGAAGATTTTGTTAGATGATTTTTAAGGTCCCTTTCAGCTCAAACATTTTGTGGTTTTGTTGCAAAATACATGTGTGTCTGCTAAGTTACTTCAGTCGTATCCGACTCTTTTCAACCCTATGGACTGTAGCCTGCCAGGCTCCTCTGTTCATGGGATCCTCCAGGCAAGAAGGGAGTGGGTTGCCATTCCCTTCTCCAGGGGTTCTTCCTGACCCAGGGATCGAACCCAGATCTCTTATCTCTCCTGCGTTGGCAGGCAGGTTCTTTACCACTAGCACCATCTGGGAAGCCCCGTCTTACAATATAGTGTAATGTGGAACTGAACAAGGCTAGGAAATCTACTGGGGGCGGGGGGCGGGGAGGGAAGGAGTCAGAGAGAAAGAAAAAGAAAGAAGAAGGTCCAATATTAGGGGCAAGTTGAAATCAACCTAAATAGACTGTATGTTTCAAGGAGGGAGGGCTCATCCATTCCTCCTTTTTTTGCCATCAGCAGAACCTCCATAAGTAATTGCTGGTTTGAAGTTTTGGGGGTTGCCTTGTCAAGGGATATTCTGGGGAACCAGAGTCCCTCTGAGTGAAGAATGCTTTGTAAGAACCTTTCCTCCTTGCTTCGCCATACTGCCCCCTAAAGTAACTGAAGCCTGTGAGTCTCAAGTAGACTATTGAATTATCGTGTAACAGTTTGAACATAGCCAGTGATATGGGCTTCCCTGGTGACTCAGATGGTAAAGAATCCGCCTACAATTCAGGAGGCCAGGGTTTGATCCCTGGGTTGGAAAGATCGCCTGGAGAAGGGAATGGCAACCCACTCTATATTCCTGCCTGGAGAATCCCAGGGACAGAGAAGCCTGGTTGGCTAGAGTCCATGTATTTGAAATATGAAAGTGTGAATGGCTTTTATCAAAACTTGCTTAAACAAGAATAATTGGAGTAGGACACCCCCTAATTGCCTCTCCCATCCACGGCAGGCCCATTTGGAGAGGGCGTATGGTCATCTCTCCAAGTAGTCTTGAGGCAACAGGAAAGGTCCAGGTCTTTCTGTTGCTGCTTCCCCTGCTAAGAGGCACTGATGAAAGCTGTTGCTCCCCAGTCGGGTGGGGAGCTGTGTGGGGGTGGGGAAGATGTGCCCCCTGTGGGGCCAACCGCATCCCCAGGCTCTGGCGGGGATGCTCTGTCTGAGGCAGTGAGGAGCCTAGAGGCAGTGTCAGTGGCTGCATGCCGTGCGTGCGCGGTATGCTGGTCCTCTCGCCCATCACTTACAGCAGGCTTTCTCCACCACAGCACCTTTGATCCTTTGAGCTGGATATGTTCTCCTTCATAGCGGGCTGGCCTGCACATCATGCTTAACAGTAGACCTGCTCTCTATCCTCGTCTTTAAATGCCCATGGCAATCCCTATCCCCAGTTGTGACAACTTAAAATGTCTACAGATGTTGCCAAATATAGGCTTGCCAGGTGGCTCAGTGGTAAAGAATCCATCTGCCAGTGCAGGAAACATGGGTTTGATCCCTGCATCTGGAAGATCCCCTGGAGGAGGAAATGACAACCCACTCCAGTATTTTTGCCCTGGACAATCCCATGGACAGAGCAGCCTGGCAGACTACAGTCCATGGGGTTGAAAAAAAGAGTCAGATGTGACTGAACACAGAGAGTTTCCCAATGTCCCAGTATATTTTGTATATATTTCCATTTTACATAGTTATGAATGTTTTAAAAATAATTAAAATGTGCATAATTTAGAAAAATTCAAATAGTGCAAAACAGTAACCAGTGAAAAACATATCTCTTACCCCAGGACCCCTGTACCAGATTTCTACTCCAGAGACAAACATGTCACCGTCATTTAGGTCACAGGAGATCTCAGAGATTGCACTGAGATTTATAGAAATATAGCTGGGTGTCTAGTTCTTATAAGACACAGGCACATGTGATATATTTTTATTAGCAACTTTTTTTTTCCCCATTTGTGTTCAAGATGAAAATGACCCAAAAGAATCTCTTTTAGTTTGTTTCCAATGTACTTTTTTAAAAAGGAAGCTTGTCATCTCCTTCTGGACTGATCCTATGACCTCTTAAGGAAAATTATTCCCTGCACTATGAGAAACTGCATCCCCTTAACTTTCCTGTGGCTTCAGGAGTCTCTTACCCTGATCTCCTTTAAGACTGATGCTGTGTCGGCGGTAAGGAAGAACTCTTGAGGGCATCAGTATTTTAAGCCCTGGAAGGAGACACTTTTCATCTAATGAAACAACTGAATCTTTCCAAAGTACTAACAACCCCTGGTTTTTCGTTGGGAATATGTGAACTGTGCTTATTGTTGATTTCCTTGTCCTGTTGAAGACTCGGTATGCGTCATGAGGTGGTATTTTTCATGTCACAGGACCACCTTCTCAGATGGTGGAAGATGGTGTTCTCATCAAGGCTTGTTCAGTTTTCAGCATGTATGGTTTGCTGCCTTCGTAATAAGTGCACTGTGGTCCCTGCTCCTGGAGCATCTATCTTCTGTATTATGGTAACACAGAATTCAGTTTGATTTTTGTTGGTCTTAATCATGGTCGCGGTGACCACCACATAAAGTTGACTTCCACAGCTACAGCCAGATATATAATCCTTCAGGTAAGATTTTGGAAGTTCTTGGCCAGATGAAATACATACTCTCAAACTCTTGGTGGGATTATAAATTAACACATGGTTCTACAGAAGAAATAAGGAAAAACTGTTAAATGTTCACATTATTTGGTGTGAAAATAAGACTTCTTGGAGTCACTAAACAGTCACAAGATTTCTGAATAGAAAAGTGCAACAATGAGGAAACATAAATATTTCTAACACCTCGTTGAAAGTGAAAGTATTAATCAGTCTGTCATCTGATTCTCTGTGACCCCATGGACTGGAGCCGGCCAGGCTCCTCTGTCCATGGGATTCTACAGGTGAGAATACTGGAGTGGGTTGTCATTCCCTTCTCCCAGCGATCTTCCTGAACCAGGAATCAAACCAGGGTCTCCCTTATTGCACAAAGATTCTTTACGAAAGCTAACAAAACAACTAGTAGGCATTTTTTTATTCATCATCTCACTAACTCTCACAATGTTGTGAAATAGATGCTATTAATATCCCATCACCATAAAAGGAAACTGTGTCTTAAACCTATTAAATGATGATGATGGTGGTAATAGTGATATTTTGGCAGCTATCATTCACTGGGTACCAGTGTGTGTCCTATGGGGCTCTAAGTACTTTACATGGATTAGCTTATATCTTCTGACCAAGAACCCAATGGAGGAGGTACTCTTTGTTACCAGCATTTTACCAAAGAGGAAACTGGGGCATAAGGAGGTGAACTGACTAGAATGAAGGGGTTAAGTTACCGCATTCACAGTGCTTAAGTAGAGGTTTGCGTACAGATAGATTGATTTTGGAGGCCATGCTCCTCTCACAGTGCCCACCACAACCTTTGTTTGGTCAGGTCTGGCAGGCAGTCTCTTAATCACTGAGCAATATAGCTGATTACTTAAGCTAATTCCATTTGCTGGATTGTCTGGTAGACCATAATGAGATTATTTACTCTTTTCAGAGCTAAATGGGAAATAGCATAAAATACACAGAGGCCATCAAGGACAAGGAGGAGATGAGTTCACTAATCGTATTAAAGTTGCCCCACTCCCCCACCCCCTAGCTTCCCTAGCCTCCTCCAGGATGTGGTGGTAGCTTCCCAGCTGGAAAGATGACTGAGTGGGGGTGGACAGTTTCATCCCAGAAGGAAGGATACAGCCTGAGCCTAGCACCTGAAGCAGGATCATATTAAGTAAGGAGTTAGAGCCAGATACCCCTTTCAGATTTTGTCTCCTCTGTCTGCATGGTGAGGTCTTATTTAAGTCTTTTAGCACCTCTAAGCCTCAGTTTCCTCATCTGTAGTACACAGGCATATGACCTGCATGAAGGCTTTGTTAAAAGAATTGAATAGATGATGTACCAAGGACACATGTACCCCTTTGTTCATATCAGCCCTGTTCACAATAGCCAGGTCATGGAAGCAACCTAGATGCCCAACAGCAGATGGATGGATAAAGTAGATGTGGTACATATATGCAATGGAATATTACTCAGCTGTAAAAAAAGAACAAATCTGAGTCAATCATAGTGAGGTGGATGAACCTAGAGCCTATTGTACAGAGTGAAGTAAGTCAGAAAGAGAAACACAAATACCCTATTTTAATGCATATGTATGGAATCTAGAAAAATGATCCTGATGAACCTATTTGCAGGGCAAGAACAGAGACACAGACATAGAGAACGGGCTTGTGGACACAGCAGAGGGTGGGAGAGAAAGGACAAACTGAGAAAGTAGCACTGACATATAGACACCGTGCCGTGCTCAGTCGCTCAATCGTGTCCGGCTCTTTGCAGCCCCATGGACTGAAGTCTGCCAGACTCCTCTGTCCATGGGATTCTCCAGGCAAGAATACTGGAGTGGGTTGTCATGCCCTCCTCCAGCAGATCTTCCCAACCCAGGGATCAAACCCAGATCTCCCAAACTGCAAGTAGATTCTTTACCATCTAAGCTACCAGAAGGAATACTTGAGTGGCTAACTTAACCTTCCTCCATGGGATCTTCCCGATCCAGGAATCGTACCGGGTCTTCCGCATTGCAGGCAGATTCTTTACCAGCTGAGCTACCAGGGAAGCCCCCATATATACACTGCTGCTGCTGCTGCTGCTGCTGAGTCGCTTCAGTCATGTCCGACTCTGTGTGACCCCATAGACAGCAGCCCACCAGGCTCACCCATCCCTGGGATTCTCCAGGCAAGAACACTGGAGTGGGTTGCCATTTCCTCCTCCAATGCATGCAAGTGAAAAGTGAAAGTAAAGTCGCTCATTCATGTCCGACTCTTGGTGACCCCATGGACTGCAGCCTACCAGGCTCCTCCGTCCATGGATTTTCCAGGCAAGAGCGCTGGAGTGGGATGCCATCGCCTTCTCAGTGTATATACACTACCATGTGTCAAATAGATAGCTGGTGGGAAACTGCTGCATAACACAGGAAGCGCAGCTCGGTGCTCTGTGATGACCTAGAGGGGTGAGGAAGGGGTGGGGAGGGACGCTCCAGAGGGAGGGAACATATAATTATGGCTGATCTGCATTGTTGTACAGCAGAAACTAACACACCAGTGTAAAGCAGTTATCCTCCAGTTAAAACATAAGGCAGTGTATCAACACCTCCTGCACCAAGAGGGCACCTGTTGATCCTTCCTTCCCCTCAGCTCTCAGCTGACACTCTCCAAACAGCAGCCCTTGAGTACTTCAAGCTTTCATCATGCATTCTGAAATCTGCCACTGCGAGCATTCGTTCTTATCAATCAACAGTTTTCTACCCTACCTTCTTCTCCAAACACAGTCGAGCCTGGCTTCAAATGCGAGTAATGTCTAGTAACTTTAATGCCACTTAAGAACTGGGGCTCTGTACCCTGAGGCCTTTTGCTCGTCTACCTGCATCACCAGCAGTGAGCACGGTCACCTCAGGTGCTGGCCTCTAGAAGCATAGACCTCTTCTGGAGATGACCTAAGCCACACAGTTCCACCAGTGCATACCACCTCAAGACAAATTCACCTACCAAGGAAAATATTCATAATATAGCATTTAATAAGAATACTGTCACATAAAACACGACTAGTGTGAGTAAAAAGACAAAAGGAAATGTTAATGGTGCTCTTTGTGAGTGATTTTGTTATTTATACATATGCCTTCCTGTTTAACTGTCTGTGAGTAAAATATATTAATTTATAATAAAGTACATAATAAATTCAAGAAAAAGCGAGGTCTTGGTTGGTTCTGAGTATTTTCAAAGTGCTTGTTTCTAATCCAGTAATAGAAATTCTCATAGGACATGTGAATGAGAGAATCCAAGTCTGTTTTATGTTATGAACATGCCATAACAAAACTGAATTGCTTGGCACTGTTTGGATCTTTTAACTCTGAAATCAGTGACAGAAGAGCCAATTAAGGAAGAGATTGGTTTCTTTCAGGGGATGGTCTAAAGATGGAAAAGATTTTCAGAGGCATCTTGGGGAAACCTAGCTCTTCAGTTCAAGCAGGAGGTGGTTTAAGGTTTCCTCAGTGAATAAGCTAGTAGAGGATAGTGAGTTTTATTGCACTCATGTGAGCATGGTCCATGGAACAAGAAAGTGCTGAAAATGATGGTGATTGTACTTGGACTCAAGTCCGGTGCTCTAAGGGACTGTAGATGACCTCGATCATCTGCCTGCTGCCCCTTTTGAAAATGCTTGTAGGAGAAAGAAAGGCACAAATGTTTTGTAAATTACAGTGCAGTCTGAAAATGTATCCACTGAGGGCAATCTTGTGCAAGTGAGACTGAGCCAACTGCATGCGCGCTGTCTCTAAAGCAACATAGGAAAGTTAGAGAGCAGTGAGTGTTCCCTTCCGTTTTTAATTCAGTTTCACTTATACCGAAAGAACGAGTCCCTTGGACTCTGAGGCAGCCGTGCTCTTGGCCAGAATTCTCATTTTTTATCTTTCAAAAATGCCTATCCAAACTAATGATGACCTACTGAATAGCACAGGGACCTCTGCTCAGTGTTAGGTGGCTGCCCGATGGGAGGGGAGTTTGGGGGAAGTGGATACATGTATATGTATGATCAAGTCCCTTCACTGTTCACCTGAAACTGTCTCAACATTGGTAATCAGTTATACTCCAGTACCAAAAGTTAAAAAAAAAGTGCCTAGCCACCCTCAACCGCTGTTCCTCAGCTTGTTGCAGGGGGAGCCTATTTTCATCATAAGAAACAGGTGACTGAGTGTTAGAAAGTCTAGGAGCGCTCTTTGGAAGAACTGAGTCTTCTGCCTTTTTAGTGACCGGGGTCCTTAGGATGCTTTGTGCCTTGTGTGGACTGGTCCTTTGCACCTTTTGTTGACAAGCAGTCTTGTAAGGTTATCCTTTGCCCCTATAACCTTCAGCTGGAGAATGGGGCACAACGGGGAGGAAATGATTAGAAGCTGCCTTCTTGAGAAAGGGGAGCTAAAGCTTCTACTGACAGCTTCCGCCATGTGACCAGGCCACGCATGTCAACATGGAGATTCTGAACTTGGGGGAAACTTTATCCTTTACTGAAGATGATAAACCACGCCAGTAATATTTTATGATGTACTGATCATCCAGGGTGAAAACAGCTTCTCAAGAAATAACAAAACGGGATGGTCTTGGAGAAGTATGCTGGGGAATAGGAAGAGATGCCATTCCTGGCCAACACCTCATTTATCTGGGCATCTTTAACCCCCCTTTTATCCTTCAGATGAGGATAAAATTCATGGTCAGAGGTCATCACTAGTGTTTAAATTATTTTTACAGGGTAATTGAATGGCAGGGAGCCCGTTAGTTCTCTAGAGTTCGGAGACCATCCCTGTCCCCTCCCCACACCTGTCACCCTGGGCTGGGCGTTGGTTGTAAGTCACTCGGCCTATCTCAGACACCATCTGTATATCTTTGTATAAATCAGAGATCCCCATTTAGGGCTTTTTTTTCATTATATCACTCTTCATAGTCAAAGATGCTGAATCCCGCCCTCCCCGCAAGCCCTTTGAGCGCTGTAAAGTCTCTGTCCAGACTGGTGTGATGCAAGATGCACAGTTTGTGCGTTTTCTCACCTGAACCTCCCCTAGGATAGGCGCTCACTTTCTTTTCCTTGGTGCACTTAGGCAGGCAAAACATCTCATTGGCCTACCAGCCCCATCCTTTTCTATCTAACTGTGGAGATAACTCTAAGTTCCCGTGTCTTTTTTAAAATCAACGCTGCTCAGTGTCACTCAGTCGTGTCTGACTTTTTGCAACCCCATGGACCGCAGCCCGCCAGGCTCCCCTGTCCGTGAGATTCTCCAGGCATGAATACTGGAATGGGTTGCCTTTCCCGACTCCTGGGGATTTTTCCAACCCAGGGATCAAACCCGCATCTCTTGCGCCTCCTGTATTGGCAGTTGGATTCTTTAACACTAGCGCCACCTGGGAAGCCCAAGGCTGTGCCTAGTCGCTCAGTCACGTCCAGTTCTTTGCGACCCCTTGGACTGTAGCCCACCAGGCTCCTCTGTCCATGGGGATTCTCCAGGCAAGACTCCTGGAGTGGGTTGCCATGCCCTCCTCCAGGGTATCTTCCCGACCCAGGGGTAGAACCCAGGTCTCCCGCATTTCAGGCAGATTCTTGACTATCTGAGTCACAAGGGAAGCCCATGAATAATGGAGTGGGTAGCCTATCCCTTCTCTAGGGGATCTTCCTGACCTAGGAACTGAGCAGGGTCTCCTGCACTGCAGGAAGATTCTTTACCCACTGGGCTCCCAGGGAAGCCCTGAATGAACTGTAATGCCTTTGTTTCCGGCGGTGCTGGGTCTCCCTTGCTTCGAGGGGGCTTTCTGTCGTTGCAGCGGTGGGGCCGCTCGCTGTTGCAGGCACAGGCTTCTCACTGTGGCAGCTCCTCTGATGCAGAGCACGGGCTCTAGGCCTTGATGGCTTCAGCAGTTGCGGCACACAGGCTCGGTGGTTGGGCCTCTTGGGCTTGGTTGCTCCACGGCTTGTGGGATCCTCCAGACCAGGGATCGAACCTGGGTTTCCTGCCTTGGCAGGTGAATTGCTGTCCACCGCACTACCAGGGACATGGGTCCAGTGGGAGTTTCTTAGTCACTACCACCTGCTATGACAGAATACCATAGATGGGTGGACGTATGTAACGAATGCTTCTTCCTCAGTTCTGGAGCCTGGAGGCCCTAGATCAGGATGCCAGGATGGTCAGGTCTTGCTGAGGGCCCTGTTGATGTCTTTGCATGGCCTTCCTTGGACTGTGCACACAGAGCAATCCTGGGTGGTCTCCTCTTTTTATAAGGACCTTAATCCATCATGAAGACCTCATCCTCTTGACCTAACATAGTCCTAATTGTCTCCCAAAGACTCTACCTCCAAATACCATCACACGACGGTTTACCGTTTCAACATCTGAGTTTTGGGGAACACAAGATTCAGTCCATAGCAACGAGTATATGAAAAACACAGATTAAGGGGTAAGGAAGCATTAGGTATATATCTGCTTTGGCATTAGTCTCTTAGCTGATTCGTTTATAACTCACAATGCACAACTGTCGTGATTTCTAGTTATTGGAAATTGGCCACATATGCATTTGGTGCAGAAATGCATTAAAATATAATGTGGAGTTGACAAGATAGCACACAACAGTCTGATACTAATGAAGGTAAATTAATACCAGATTAGAATTTAGAATTAAGGATAACAGCAAGTCGGAAAGTTATAACGAACTCACTGTAACACTGATGAACCTTTGGCTCAGCGTTGTCCAGAGAATGGCAGAATTCCAACTGTCTTGATGTGCCAGCGGCTGTCAGGAATGTCCACAGTTGTCAGAACTTCAGTAGCTGCCACACTTCCTGACCGAATACCTCATTTTCAACTCTAAGTAATTTACTAGTTCTAGATTATGAAAACTAAATTTTAACATTGGTATTCTAAATACCAGTTCTTGACCCACTCGGTCTGTTAGGAATAAGTAATCCATTTGTAGGGGGAATGTCTGTGATATTTCATGTCAATTGCCCAAGAGAGTGTTGTGTTGAAACTGGGAATATATTCTTGACCAGGAAGGGGCGGGTCCCTGGAGGACCTGAAGCTGATCATGAAGATCACGTTTGTCCAGGACTGCCTTTTCCATAGCTGCATCCCAGCTTCTAGCACAGTCCTTGGCAATAACAAGGTCACAATAACCTTTGATGAATAAATAAATATTTATATTTAGTCACTAAGTCGTGTCTGACTCTGTGACCCCATAGACTATGGCCCACCAGGTTTGTCTGTCCAAGGGGATTGTCCAGGCAAGAATGCTGGAGTGGGTTGCCATTTCCTTAAAGGAATCTTCCCAGCCCAGGGATCAGACCCCCATCTCCTGCATTGACAGGCAGATTCTTTCCCCCTAAGGCACCAGGGAAGCCCCGAAAAAATGAATACTATTAATAATATACATATGTATGTTGACAAGGTAACCACATATATCTGAATAGTATATACACGGTTGCCAAAACTATAATAAAGTGTTGCAAATGTAGTACATGCTATAGAACAGAACTATTTTGACCTCAATTTCTTAACAGCCTTTTTATGGGTAAACTTACCAGAGGTGTAGTTGTAACTAACACATTCCTGCATACCCCATTCAAAGCTCTAAAAATAACCGCTTCCTTTTGTAGCACAGGTGAATGTCTGGATTTCCTTTTGATAGGCAGCCCTGACCTATATACTCGGGATACAGGCCCAGCCCTTACTCTCTGCACAGCTGCTGAGGCCACGCTCTTCTCCCTTCTCCTCCTCCACCCCTCCCCGCCCCCACCAACGCAGACACAGCACAGGGGAGGGGGCACCTCCTTTCCATATTTGCCCCTTCTTCCAGGAGCTCCTCCAGTTCTCTCTCCAAAACCCCATCCTCAGTGCAAATAGGTACCTCTGTGAATGAAGACATACACAGGCTGCCAGGAGAGAAAGAAAACCCAAGCCTGTCACCCAGTGGAGACACCTCAAGGGCAGCCCCCAAGCCACCCCCCCCCACTATTGTTTTGCCCCCCATTGTGCACGCACATGTGCTTGGGCGTTCAGTCGTGTCTGACTCTTTGCGACCCCATGGACTGTAGGCTGCCAGGCTCCTCTGTCCATGGGATTCTCCAGGCAGGAATACTGGAGTGCGTTGCTGTGTCCTCCTCCAGAGGATCTTCCCGACCCAGAGACCGAACCCGAGTCTCCTGTGTCTGTCTCCTGCATTGCAGGCGGATTCTTTACCACTGATCCAGCGCTCCCCATGAACCGGTGCTAACCAACGCAGAGAAAACGATTCACTTTCTGGCAACCCCTCACCCTTTCTGCTAGAGTGCTTGTCATTTCTTCCAAGTCACAGCTCCTGCCTCTCCTTGGCTTCAGTCAGCATCCCAGCCTCTCCGTGGACTTGGAAGCCTCGGGCCAGCCTCCCTCCTCCTCTGGGCTGGACTCTCCGCCCCCCACCTCAGCATGGGGAGTCTTGGGGACAGGAGCCCTGCCCTGCTCCCTGGCCACCTCCATAGAAACCACTGTGATTTCCACACAGCTCCGTCTTGATCAGAAGCCCTGTCGTACAGAGTGGTTTGGCTCTGTGGCACTTTTTGGTTTGTTATAAATTCAGCAGGCTTTTGTGCAACACCCAGGGGAGAGAATTGTTTCTTTGGGGAAATATATTGTGAATCCCAAACAGTTCTCAAACTGTTAGAATGCAACTCCATCTTAGATGCCAATATTTTATTTTTTGTATTATGGAATTTTACAGCAGTGAAAGGATAATAAGATCTCTGCTGAGCTTTCAACTTGCTATTTGTACATCATGTGGTTTTCTTTTCCCAATACTGTACAGAAACTTATAACAACACAAATGCCTGTCAGTAAGAGCATGGATGGATAATATTCCATTCACATGATAGGATTCATCCATCGCACAAGGGTTTGGATAAATCTTAGCAATATAATGTGAAGTGAAAAAAAATCTCAAAAGATTCGCTACAGTTCCGTATCCTGTATGGGGCTTCCCTAGTGACTCAGTGGTAAAGAATAAGCCTGCAATGCAGGAGATGCAGATCGATCCCTGGGTTGGGAAGATCCCCTGGAGAAGGAAATGGCAACCCACTCCAGTATTCTTACCTGAAAAATCCCATGGACAGAGGCGCCTGGAGGCTATAGTCCACAGGGTCCCAAAGAGTTAGACATGATTGAGCATGCATGTAGTCGCATATTATGTTTCGAAATTCTTAAATAATTAAAAATATTTTGTGATCTTTATAAGGACAATAAAACTACATTTCAAAGAATGGCAGAGTGATGAACATGCTTCAAGATGAAGCTTACAGCCAGTGGGTGAGGGGAGGCTGGATGGTCACATGGAATCCTGGGGATTCGATGTAGCTGTTGTTAAATATTCTAGCTCTTGTCTGGGGTGATGAACTCACGGGTGCTTATTATATTAATATAAACAAAATTCTGTTCATTAGGTCCAGAGAAAGAAAAAGATAACAGGTTTTTTTTTTTTTCTTTTAGTTTTGAGGGATAAGCACTTCATTACAATCCTCAGGGTTGTGTAAGAATAAATGACAAAATCAGTTTTCTTAGTAAATAGCTATGGTGGCACTAGTGGTAAAGAACCCACCTGCCAGTGCAGGAGACATAAGAGAAACGGGTTCCGTCCCTGGGTGGGGAAGGTCCCCCAGAAGAGGGCATGGCAACCCAGTCCAGTACTCTTGCCTGGAGAATCCCAGACAGAGGAGCCTGGCGGGCTACAGCCCGTGGGGTCGCAGAGTCAGAGAGGGCTGAAGCGGCTGAGCACGGCTCTATGAGCGCACCTCTCCTTGACTCTGAGACCCGTCTCAGTGTGTCCGGAGGTCAGCAGAAGCATGGACAGCTCCCGCTGGGAGGAACAGGGCCGCATGGCTAGAGAGGTCACCTGGCTTCAGTCTTTGCTGGTTTCACGTGTGTAAGGAGCTTTAGGGAACTGATGCGTTTGAACTGTGGTGTTGGAGAAGATTCTTGAGAGTCCCTTGGACTGCAAGGAGATCCAACCAGTCCATTCTGAAGGAGATCAGCCCTGGGATTTCTTTGGAAGGAATGATGCTAAAGCTGAAACTCCAGTACTTTGGCCACCTCATGCGAAGAGTTGACTCATTGGAAAAGACCCTGATGCTGGGAGGGATTGGGGGCAGGAGGAGAAGGGGACAACAGAGGATGAGATGGCTGGATGGCATCACTGATGGACGTGAATCTGAGTGAACTCCGGGAGATGGTGATGGACAGGGAGGCCTGGTGTGCTGCGATTCATGGGGTCGCAAAGAGTTGGACACGACTGAGCGACTGAACTGAACTGAACTGAGGGGAATTAACAGTCCTGTGAACGGTCTTGCCCTGGCGTCTGAGTGACGTGAGAAGGTCACCGGACCCAAATGCAGGTTGTGTCCTGGCTCTGTTCCTCTCTTCAGGGACACTGAGGCAGGCGCCTTGATTTGCAGTATTCTCACCTGCAGAGTTGCCCATATTGTCCTATTTTATTGGGTTGATCACAGCTGGTAGGAAATAATAGATGTGACGTTGCAAACAATCAGGCAGCTTATGTGAAGTTATTGCTGCGAGTAGGCATCGTTCCACAGCTTTTGCGTTTCCCTCATGTTGTATATGTGGAAAGATCCACTCTGAGTATCATTAGAAACAGTATTTGGTAAACAGTCATTCTACTCTGTAGTAGGCTACATAGCGAAAACAAGGGACATAAGCCCCCAATCCCCAGACCTGTAATTATGCCTTATTTAGAAAATGGAGTTTTGCAGATGAGATTAAGGATCTTGGAATGGGGAAATTATCCTGGGTTATCCAGGAGGGGCCTCAGTGCAGCCAGCATTCTTTCTAAGAGAGAGCCAGAAGGAATTTGATATAGAAGAGAAGGCAGTGTGAAGACTGAGGCAGAAATCAGAGTGGAAAATGCCCTTAGCCACCAGAAGCCGGGTCAGGCAAGAGAAGAATTCTTCCCAGGAATCTCCAGAAGGAGGGTAACCCTGCTGACATCTTGATTTCAGCCCAGTGATTCTGACTTTTGACTCCAGAACCTCAAGAGAATTAAATGTCTGTTGCTTGAAGCCACCTACTCTGTGATGATTTGTTACAGCATCCACAGGAAACTAATACGTTCACACTAAGATGTTTTTGAAAATTATATTATTTTCTAAAACACTCTCAAGGATGTCAGAGTTTCCTAGTGTTATGAATCGGTTCAACGGCTTTGTCCTTTTTAATGTGAATGCAATAAAAATGAATATTTAAAATACTGCATTTTCAAGAGCAAAATGTAGTTACACATTTTCCTGTCTCCCAGTAATCAGCACACTGCTTGCACAGAGTCAGTGCTCAGTAAATAGGAAAACTACTTCCATGCAAGAAGATGACAATCCATCTAGGCATGTGTTTTATGTCATATATGACACATTTATCTGTCATCGGATTTTAATTGGCCTCAAGTTTGCAGACCAAGTAAAGAACATCAGTGAATGAATGGAGTGTTTCTTTCATTATTATTGTTCTTCACATCCTGCCAGTTTTGAGAGAGAATTTGAAGCCTCTTGCTGTAAGAGACACCTAGGGTATAAGACTATTAAAGTAAGGACAGGAAAGCCGATGTCCACATCGCTGAGCCACGCTCCATGCAGTTTTTGTCATCTGCATGAGCTCTTGATGGGAGGTGCCCATCTCTCTTTTCTGAATGCTGTCTGAACAAATATCTTCCACGGGAACTGGATGTGAAGGTGTACCTGGGGTGATAACTTCCTGCCTGATGCTTGCATTTTGTTTTTTTGGGTTGAAAAATTCAGTTAGAAGGACTTCTTTCAAAGCGGCACAGCTGACACTTAAGTTGGAAGCATCCAGGGTTCATGCTGAGCTAGAGATTCTGACCCATCAGGTCAGGAGCAAGGACTGGGCTTTTTTCCGCAGGTGATGCTGCTAGTCTGGGGGCCCCTTTAGCTGTGGCATCTAGTGTTCTTGCCTCCAGGTGCCTCTCTGGATTCTTCTTTTCTCTCTCTCTCTCTTTTTTTTTTTTTTTGTGCTGCCGCCTCAGGCAGTCAGCCTCATTCTGCTGCATTTGCTTGGCAACATTGCCCCCTCCATCCTCAGCAGCCTCCACCCTCAGGCTCTTGAGCATCGCCTCCGTGTCCCTGCGGCTCCCACAGCAGGGGGCTGACATTCTGAAGCCCTGTCAGATCCCTGTCACAATATCATCAGTCAGTGAAAAGAAGAGAGAAGCCTTGAGACGAGAGTGAAATCGATGAGGGCACCAGGGCTAGAGCGACAGGAAATCGGAATAGCAGGAGAAAAGAGAGACAAAAAAATAGAAAAATTTTCAATGCAGGAAAACATATTATAAATGAGCTCCTTTATAGAATTTTCCAGTTTCTGAAAGCGCTTTCTGGAGTAGTCTCAAATTTAGCTGCAAGTTAACCTCTGATTTCTCTAATAAAGAGCCAACTGCTTGTTTTATTCATTCATCTACTGAAAATCTTTTGTAACCCTCTGGATTGAGGCTGAAGACTTAAAAAAAAAAAAACCTATATAGTGTCTGACTGAATGGAGGGCCTCAGAGAGATGGCCTAGTTCGATGAAGGCCAGTCAGCAAGCCGAGCCATTGATGGAACATTAGAATCACTGGAGAGGTTTGGAAAATTCCACATACCTAGCCTGAACCTTGGACCAATTAAACCAGAACTTTTGAGGTGGGTCCCAGGCTGTAGTTTTCTTTCTTTTTTTTTTTTTTTACTTCTTTATTGAATTTCTTGGATTTTGTTTGTTTTTATGTTTTGGTTTTTTGGTATCTTAGCTCCCTGACCAGGGATTGAACCCACACCCTCTGCATTGGAAGATGAAGTCTTAACCACTGGACCACCAGGGAAGTTCCAGAATTTTTCCTTAACATGTATTTTTTAATGCTTCCCGAATGACTCCCATGTGCAGCCAAGCACCACTAAGTCAGGTCTGTATGTTCTAGCCCATGAATTGAACCCATTTTAAGTAAAACTCTTAAGAGCCGTCCTTTCCATATCTCAGTTCCCTCTCATCTAAGCCTTTGCTGTGTTGGAAACTCCACAGGATATTTTGGAAACAAGATCTTTTTCAATCCAGCAACTTAAGTTGAGCCGCTGATTTCTGCTTTCTGCAGCTTTTTGAAGGCCCAGTGGCTTTTCATTTCCACGGTCCAGCTGCTCCCTCTGCTGGCCAGTCGTAGGTAAAGCTTCCTGATCTGCAGAAGCTCACTGCAGTCCGCCTGTTACAGCAGCGTTTCTAATCCCGTATTCAACTCACATCTCAGTGGCCACTGCCAAAAATGAACCATCTTAACACACTAACCCCTTATCCAGTGGCACTTCTGTGGTTGTTTTCCAGTTGCTAAGTCATGGTTTCTTTGCAAGCTTCAGGCTTCCTGGTCCTTCACTATCTCCTGGAGTTTGCTCAGACTCACGTCCATGGAGTCGGTGACGCTATCCAACCATCTCATCTTCGGTCTCCCCTTCTCTTTCTGCCCTCAGTCTTTCCCAGAATCAGGGTCTTTTCCAATGAGTCAGTTCTTCGCATGAGGTGGCCAAAGTACTGGAATTTCAGCTTCAACATCAGTCCTTCCAATGAACACCCAGGACTGATCTCCTTCAGAATGGACTGGTTGGATCTCCTTGCAGTCCAAGGGACTCTCAAGAGTCTTCTCCAACACTGCAGTTCAAAAGTATCAATTCTTCAGCACTCCGCCTCCTTTATGATCCAACTCTCACATCCATACATGACTACTGGATAAACCATAGTTTTGACTATATAGGTAAGGCATAAGGCATGATGGAGGAAAGAAATTAAATATGTGTATGTCTGTGTGTGTGTATACACAGACACAGCACACACACACCCCCACATGCCTGCAGATATTTTGCTTATGTTGATACCAGAAGGTATTCGGATATTAGCCATTGATTGCACTTGTTCCCTGCAGAACAACTTTGATATATACTTTAGTTAGAAAATAGAGAAGGAACGCTTTCATCCATATCTTCTCTACACACTTTCATATATATCCTCTGTCAACTCACTTCTCCCATCTGCCCTGTAGTTTATCATTATGGCCAAAGGCAAACGCAGGTAGATGGAAACAGGCGACCTCATCTTGTGGCCCAGACTGTTGTAGCATGATATCAGATGTTCACTGTGCACAACCCTTGTGCCTGTGGAGACAGAATTTGATCCTTGTTCTGTCTGCAGGCCAGATGCGGTGCAGTCCAAGCCTGGGGTCTGATGGAGCCTCCTGAAGCTGTGTATTCTGTGTTTTACAGCTCTGGCCATCAGCATGCCCTTCTTGGGCCTTGACTCATATCTCACCCCGTTGTTCCTACTTTAAATATTTTTTTAACCCTGGCTCAGCCATCAGAATACGACATGGCCCAGGCTTCCCTGGTGGCTCTGTGGTAAGCAGTCTGCCTGCTGGTGCAGGAACCGCGGGTTCAATCCCTGGTCTGGGAAGATTCCAGGTGTTGTGGACCAGTTAAGCCCACGTGCCACAACTATTGAGCCTGTGGTCTAGAGCTGTCAAACCGCAACTAGTGAGCCTGTGAGCCTAGAGCCTGTACTCCTCGACAAGACAAGCCACCACAATGAGAAGCCTGCCCCCGCCACTGGAGAGGAGCCCCCACCCACCGGCACCAAGAGCACGCCTGCGTGCAGCAGCTGTGAAGACCCAGCACGACTGAAAATGAATAAAGAGAGAGGTCATTTTTTAAAAAAAGAATATTGCACATCCCTTCTGTTTTGTGTCATCTGAAAATGCAAGGTAGTGTTCTATGTTTTCCTTAAAGTCACTGGTGAAACGCTGAAGAGGTTGGTAATGGTGCCTAGTGTGTGTGTGTTGGGCTACAGAGAGAGAATGAAAAAAACGCCTTGCTCCTAATACTCAAACCTCCTTCCAGAGACTGGCTAGTTGGCTGTGAATGATCTAACACCATCTGAGCCACATTCTCTGATTCCCCGCCCCCACCCGACCCCGGGGCACAGCTCTTAAAAGCATAGTCTTCCTAATCAAAGCAGCTTGATCTTAAGGACATGGCAGCCTCCTCCAGCATTCTCACCTGGGAAATCCTATGGACAGAGGAGCCTGGCGGGCTACAGTCTGTGGGGTGGCAAAGAGTCAGACACGATGGAGCACGCGTGCATGTTCTATTTCAACCGCAGCTATTATCCTTCTAGGGCGCGCACTCACAGGATGAGAGTTAGGAAGTTCTACTTTCTTCTCGGCTCATCTTTGATCTTTATACCATCTGTTCCAAGCAGAGTGTGTAACATCCAAGCCCAGTTCTGTGAATCCTCTTCACAAGTTGGCATTGAGGACTCCTCATGAAGAACCAGTAAAACATCTTCCAGAACCTAAAGTAGAACACAGCTGTGAAGCAGTCGTGATTGTAGAGACGCGGTATGCGTGGACTTTCGGAGAGTCAGTTTCAAGATCATGGAGTTTAGTCGATTGTTTCCATTCCCTTAGCCCCATTGCTAAGTCAGTTTGGAATCATCAACATGACTGTAGAAGACGCAGCTTGGAAAACTGAGCATTCCGCCTGGGACCCCAGAACGTCCCATTCTCATCACTTCGTTAGGACAGCCTCGTTCGTAGCCGAGTTTGTCTCGTGTGATACACTAGAATTCCCCTGCACTGGCATCTCGGTTAGAGGCCTCCCTCACCCCTGGGTCCTGGAATGCTATTAGCAGTCCTTGTTGTATTTCAGTGCTTCCCAGGTGGCTCGGGGGTCTAGAACCCACCTGCCAATGCAGGAGTTGCCGGTTCGATCCCTGGATCAGGAAGATCCCCTGCAGGACATGGCAGCCTCCTCCAGCATTCTCGCCTGGGAAATCCTATGGACAGAGGAGCCTGGCGGGCTACAGTCTGTGGGGTGGCAAAGAGTCAGACACGACGGAGCACGCGTGCATGTTCTATTTCAACCACAGGTATTATTCAGAGAAAGCCCAGGAGCCCGGTTTTAGCACTGGGGCCTGTGCAAAAGCAAAGACTAGGAAATTTGAGAGTTAGTGGAAGGGCAAGTCAGAGTTTCTCAGATTTAGAACATTCTGAGCTCTGAAAGTTAGGAACTCCCTTTTCTTCTGTTATTGGTAAAGGAGATGTTTGAGCAGAGAGGCCCGCTTTTCCTCGGCGTCTTCCTCTGCCCATCAGAGAGGCTGACCTGATGGCCACGGGATAAACGGAAGGGATGGTCACGTTTATAAAATACGTTGGATATTTTCTTATTCTGTTAAAATTTATATCAATTTTAAATCACATCTTTTTTTAGGCAGAGCATTTTAAAAGAAAGCATCAACTCTTGACAATTACAATGAAAATATTTAGAAAATGTTATTTGAAAATGTAATTTTCAACGATGGTTAAAAAAAATCATCGTTCCTCGGGGTCAAGTAGTGTCAACTTCTACTGAGAGAGTAAGATAGTCCCTTGTTTTTCCTTAACAGAGGCTTAGAAGTCCAGGAAATCACAGAGATACCTTCTGGAAGCTATGTATGTATGAATATAGGGAAGTGAGACCATTTGGTACCAAGAGCTGGTATTTGGGTCTTTGCTTTCTGCTACGGTATATATGCTAAATGCTTTTCTTGATCTTAAATCCCTCTCTTATTGTCCGTGTCTGTATTTTCACCTGTCCTCACCTTGCTGTACGGGTCATTGAACGCTAGCAAAAGGTTTTCTCCCCATCTTTGTGTTTTCATGGCGATCGCAACTGAGCCTATCACGAAGGTAGGTCAGCTATACTGTGGAGCAATTTAGTTAGTAGGGAGAATCGATCATGAGACATCTAATAAGAATGAGGCTTCCCCCTACAGTGACAGACAGCTAACCGCAGCTTCTGACCCAAATTCCAGTGCTGGGGTGTGACTGAAGCTAGCCCTGTAGCAAAGAGCACAGCAATAATGCCAGTCAGTGATGGAGTCCAGGGTTGACAGTGAAAATGCACTGATATTCTGATAGCCAGATCCTTGGCTGGCGCTGTTTTGCGCACAAGTCACTTCTAGCCCTGATCTGGGCGCACAGGGTTGGGAGCTGAGGAATAAAAGTGGCAGCTCGGTAAACTCTCCAGCGCAGTTTCTCCTGAGTTGTCTCGTGGTGGCGTTTTACCAGCTGGATTGTTATATTGCTGGGGACGGAGAGTCTTTGGTCTGGGAGCTTCCACCAGCCCTCTTTTCCTTTCATTCCTCCCTCGTTTAGAGCCCGCTGATCTTCCTTGGTATATCTCGGGGACGGAGCCAATTCTGGTGCCAGGAGGACCTCAAAGACTGACTTGGGGCCGACTCTGGGGATCGGTGGGGTCACTGCCTCCTTGGCTGCCTGGTCAGCCAACCAGTTTCCTTTGCTGATTGCATCAGTTCCTCGTTGATGTCCTTTACAGTGGATGACTGTCACTTGGGAAGGCTTCCAGACTGCTTCTAACAGCTGAAGGATTTCTTTTTGGTTTTTAATCTCCTTTTCCCCTGCTGTCAATAGTCCCCTTTCTCGGTAAATGGCTCCATGTACACGTAAAGTAGCGAAGGCATACCTTGAATCAGTGTAGATGCTGACTCGTTTCCCTTTGGCGTGCCTTAGCGCCTGGGCGAGTGCCCGCAGCTCAGCCCGCTGTGCTGACCACCCTTGTGGCAAGGTCTCAGCCTTCGCTATCTCGTCAGTTGTCCTTATGGCAGAGCCTGCTTTGCACTGCCCTTCTTGGATGAAACTGCTTCCGTCAGTGAACATTTCCAGTTCTGGGTTCTGGAGGAGAATGTCCGTCAAGCCTGGCCAGCTCGAGTCAATTTCACCATGAGCTCCTCACAGTTATGGTCGGGGGTTCCCGCTTCCATAGGTAAAAATGTGGCAGGGTTCAGCGTCCACAGTCTCGAGCTGGACCCGTGGGTTTTCGCAAAGCAGTCCTTGGTAGCGAGTCATCCAGGAGCGGGTCAGCCACTTATGCCCCTGGCTGCTATCAGGGCAGTAACAGCAAGGTGAACCTTTACATTTATATTTTGTCCTAGAGTAAGCGTATCTGCTTCTCTGACCAAAACCACAGTGGCAGCTACTGCCTGGAGGCGTGGCGGCCACCCCGCGGCCACTGGATCCAGTCGCTTTGACAAGAATGCGACTGGGCGCTGCCACGGCCCAGCTGTTTGTGTGAGGACCCTCAGTGCAGTGGGATTTTTCTCATGTACAGAGAGGTTAAACTCCCATGTCACATCCGGCAGCCCTAATGCTGGAGCGCTGCCCAGGAGTCTCTCTATCTCCTTAGAGGCCTTTTCCTGTTGAGGTCCCCACTCTAGGGGGTCCTTACCAGACCCTGCTGTGGCTGTAAACAAAGGCTTGGCAATTTCAGAGAAACCCAGTATCCAGATTCAGCAGAATCCGGCAGCCCCGAGGAACTTGCGGACTTCTTTCTTGCTGTTCGGCCGAGGTGTTGAACAGATGGCTTGCTTCCTCTCATGTCCAAGCGCCCAGTGCCCTTTTAGATGACAAACCCCAGGTACTTGACCTCCTGTTTGCTGGCCTGAGCCTTTTTCCATGACACCTTGTACCATGTGGTGGAGAGTAGGGCCAATGGGGCTTGGGGGCTTCTCCAGCAGTCCTGTTGGGTGGGACTGGCTAGCAACAGGTCATCCACGTACTGGAGTAAGTGTAATTGAAAGTTTCTTGGGGAAAGGCAGCAAGGCCTGCAGCCAGAGCTTCACCAAACAGGGCAGGTGAGTTTGAAGCCTTGGGGCAGTCAAATCCAAGTCAGCTGTGTCTTTCTCCCGCTGTGTGGGTCCTCCCATTCAAAGGCAAACGAGGGCTGGCTGGCCGGTGACAGGCAGAAGAAGGTGTCCTTGGATCGAGGCAGGTGAACCAGCTTGCCTGAGCGGGTAAGAGACTCAGCAGAGTGTAGGGATCTGGGACCACTGGATGGATGTTGACCACTGCACTGTCGACGGCGCGGAGGTGCTGGGCAGGGCTGTAGTCATTGCTTCCTGACTTTCACTGGCAAGAGCAGAGTGCTGCAGGGAAACTGACTTTCGATTAGGATCCCGGCATCTCGTAGGCGCTGGGTGTGGTCCCGCTGGGTGTGGTCCCGCATTCCCAGGCGTGCCTCCCGTGGTCCTGGATATCGTTTCTGTCCAGCAGGAGTGGCTCCTGGCCTCAGGTCCGCTACATTGGGGGCATGGTTTTTGGCCAAACCTGGAGGCCCCTTCTCTGCCCCAACATCAGGGAATTCTTTTGGCAGGCTGGGGGTTTTACTTGTTCCCTCCCCGAGGAATAGAGACACCATTCATCTCCCCTGGGCATAGCCACGGCCATCATCAGAGCCGATTGGCTCCCCAGGGTGAGGCTCGCGGGCGTTCTGGGGGGCAAAGGTAGTTTGCACCCCCAGCTTTGTCCGTAAGCCTCTACCCAGCAGGGAAATGGGGCATTCCGGTAAGGACAGAAATTCACGAGTCCCCAGATGGCCCCCTAGCTGACACAAGTGGGTCTTGCAACACGGGCGGGCTGCCGTGTCCCCTGTGGCCCCAACAACAGCTGCTGTTCAGCCTGTGAGGGGAGCCACAGGTGTGGTTGCCACGGAGTGTTCAGCTCCGGTGTCCACCATAAAAGCCATCGATTGGCCCCCTACTTTCATCATGACCGTGGGCTCCCGGGGTCCCACGATCAGGGAGCCTGGTCTCCCCTAGGCTGATTGTGCTCTGGCCGATCAGGTTTTGGACAGCCGGCTCAGGCTGGTACCTTTCATTGTTGGATGGACTGAACTTCTCTGACCCTCTGCGGGGGGGGTGCTTATCTCTCCAGTGTCCAGTCTCTTTGCAATGTGCGCACTGGTCGTAGCGTACTGGTGGTCTCTGCTTAGCTTCCCCTTTCCACGAGGGAACGGTCTGTTCTGCTGGACCTGAGCTCCTCAGTGCTGCTGCTAGCAGGGCCACTTTTGTTTCATTTTTTATCTGCTTCTCGTTGGGGTTCACGGTCTCAGTCCACAGAGACTTTATCTGCTGCCTCCAGGAGCTGTGTGGCATTCGTCCCACGGAAGCCTCCCAGCTTTTGGAGCTCTCATTGGATGTCTGCACAGAATTGAGCCACAAAGGCAGCCTTCATCATCCGTTGATTCTCGGTTGTCTGAGGGTCAGATGGGGTGTATGTCTGAATGCTTCACACAGTCTTTCATAGGAATCAGCGGGGGTCTCATCCGCTTTTTGGATTATTGTTGTCAGTTTGGACATATTGGTGGGCTTTCTGGCCCCCGCTTGAAGTGCCTGTAGAAGGGCATCATGGTGTTGACCCCAGGTTTCTTGTCCCTCTCTGGTGTGGAGGTCCCAGCGAGGTCTTGTCTCCGGCATCACCGCTCATGCCCATCCTTCCACATCTAAGGCCACTGTGGTGGTGGCTTGACCTCCGAGCCATTTTTCAGCTTCTGTCGAGATGCATCGCCTTTCCCCAGTGGTGAAGAGAGGCATAAAGAGCTGGTGACAGGCGTCCCACGTGGGCTGATGGGTTTGGAAAATGGACTCTAGGAGGTCAGTCGTGGTCTGTGGTTTATCAGAGTATGCTGGGTGATGGTGTTTCCGGTTTAGGAGATCAGTAGTGCTGAAGGGCTGGTGATAGAGGAGAGAGCGGCCGGCTGGACTGAGCCAGCCTCGTTCACTTGCTGAGGACCTTGAGTTTCTTGCAGCGGCATCTGACGGGTCGCGGCCAGCTGGTTAGATGGTTGGGCTGAGCGGAGCTGCATCCCTACTGCCTTGGGGCTGGAGTCTTGCTCAGGACGTGGTGCAGGGGACACGGGGGGAGGTGGGCTGTCTGGCAGTGGGTCCGGTGCTGGCTGTGCCAGGGCTTGTAGAGTCAGGGGAACATAAGGCGGGGGCAGCAGTGGGTCTTCTATGGGATCTCCCTGTAATGTAGGGTTTTTTCCTTCTTTCTATTTTCTGAGTGGTTGGGTCACAAATACCCTACTCTGTCCCTGTCTGTTAGTGCAAACTCTTGCCCATAGGGGCAGGTTCTGTGCTACTAGAAGCCAGGAGTCTTTGTATGGAAGCTGATCTGGAAGTCCTGGACTCCCAGTGACTCCCTAGTGCACTGCTGGGACAGCGGGCAGGTCGAGACTGCCCTCTGGTGGCCATCCACCGTCAATGGCTGGCCAGTGGAGCTCACATTAAGTTATAAAGCTTCCTGGAGGCCATCTTGATTCCATTTCAGTTCAGTTCAGTTGCTCAGTCATGTCTGACTCTTTGCGACTCCATGAATTGGAGCACGCCAGACCTCCCTGTCCATCACCAACTCCCGGAGTTCACTCAGACTCACGTCCGTAGAGTCAGTGATGCCATCCAGCCATCTCATCCTCTGTCGTCCCTTTCTCCTCTGCCCCCAATCCCTCCCAGCATCAGAGTCTTTTCCAAAGTCAACTCTTTGCATGAGGTGGCCAAAGTACTGGAGTTTCAGCTTCAGCATCATTCCTTCCAAAGAACACCCAGGGCTGATCTCCTTCAGAATGGACTGGTTGGATCTCCTTGCAGTCCAAGGGACTCTCAAGAGTCTTCTCCAACACCACAGTTCAAAAGCATCAATTCTTCAGCACTCAGCCTTCTTCACAGTCCAACTCTCACATCCATACATGACCACTGAAAAACCATAGCCTTGACTAGACAGACCTTTGTTGGCAAAGTAATGTCTCTGCTTTTGAATATGCTATCTAGGTTGGTCATAATTTTCCTTCCAAAGAGTAAGCGTCTTTTAATTTCATGGCTGCAGTCACCATCTGCAGTGATTTTGGAGCCCAAAAATATAAACTCTGACACTGTTTCCACTCTTTCCCCATCTATTTCCCATGAAGTGATGGGACCAGATACCATGATCTTCGTTTTCTGAATGTTAAGCTTTAAGCCAGTTTTCTCACTCTCCTCTTTCACTTTCATCAAGATTCTTTTTAGTTCCTCTTCACTTTCTGCCATAAGGGTGATGTCATCTGCATATCTCAGGTTATTGATGTTTCTCCCGGCAATCTTGATTCCAGCTTGTGCTTCTTCCAGTCCAGCATTTCTCATGATGTACTCTGCATAGAAGTTAAATAAGCAGGTTGACAATATACAGCCTTGTCGTACTCCTTTTCCCATTTGGAACCAGTCTGTTGTTCCATGTCCAGTTCTAGCCGTTGCTTCCTGACCTGCATATAGGTTTCTCAAGAGGCAGGTCAGGTGGTCTGGTATTCCCATCTCTTTCAGAATTTTCCACAGTTGATTGTGATCCACACAGTCAAAGGCTTTGGCAGAGTCAATAAAACAGATAGATATTTTTCTGGAACTCTCTTGCTTTTTCCATGATCCAGTTGATGTTGGCAAGTAATCCAAGTCTGTGCTCCAGCCAGTAACGCTGAAGAAGCTGAAGTTGAACAGTTCTACGAAGACCTACAAGACCTTTTAGAACTAACACCCAAAAAAGATGTCCTTTTCATTATAGGGGACTGGAATGCAAAAGTAGGAAGTCAAGAAATACCTGGAGTAACGGAAATTTGGCCTTGGAATATGGAATGAAGCAGGGCAAAGGCTAATAGAGTTTTGCCAAGAGAACGCACTGGTCATAGCAAACATCCTCTTCCAACAACACAAGAGAAGACTCTACACATGGACATCACCAGATGGTCAACACCGAAATCAGATTGATTATATTCTTTGCAGCCAAAGATGGAGAAGCTCTATGCAGTCAACAAAAACAAGACCAGGAGCTGACTGTTCTTCAGATCATGAGCCCCTTATTACCGAATTCAGACTTAAATTGAAAATAGTAGGGAAAACCACTAGACCATTCGGGTATGACCTAAATCAAATCCCTTATGATTCTACAGTGGAAGTGAGAAATAGATTTAGGAGACTAGATCTGATAGATAGAGTGCCTGATGAACTATGGATGGAGGTTCGTAACATTGTACAGGAGACAGGGATCAAGACCATCTCCATGGAAAAGAAATGCAAAAAAGCAAAATGGCTGTCTGGGGAGGCCTTACAAATAGCTGTGAAAAGAAGAGAAGCGAAAAGCAAAGGAGAAAAGGAAAGATATAAGCATCTGAATGCAGAGTTCCAAAGAATAGCAAGAAGAGATAAGAAAGACTTCCTCAGCAATCAGTGCAAAGAAATAGAGGAAAACAACAGAATGGGAAAGACTAGGGATCTCTTCCAGAAAATTAGAGATACCAAGGGAACATTTCATGCAAAGATGGGCTCAATAAAGGACAGAAATGGTATGGACCTAACAGAAGCAGAAGATATTAAGAAGAGGTGGCAAGAATACACAGAAGAACTGTACAAATAAGATCTTCACAACCAAGATAATCATGATGGTGTGATTACTCACCTAGAGCCAGACATCCTGGAATGTGAAGCCAAGTGGGCCTTAGGAAGATCACTACGAACAAAGCTAGTGGACGTGATGGAATTTCAGTTGAGGGATTTCAAACCCTGAAAGATGATGCTGTGAAAGTGCTGTACTCAATATGCCAGCAAATTTGGAAAACTCAGCAGTGGCCACAGGACTGGAAAAGGTCAGTTTTCATTCCAATCCCAAAGAAAGGCAATGCCAAAGAGTGTGCAAACTACCGCACAATTGCACTCATCTCACATGCTAGTAAAGTAATGCTCAAAATTCTCCAAGCCAGGCTTCAGCAATACGTGAACCGTGAACTTCCAGATGTTCAAGCTGGTTTTAGAAAAGGCAAAGGAACCAGAGATCAAATTGCCAACATCCACTGGATCATCGAGAAAGCAAGAGAGTTCCAGAAAAACATCTATTTCTGCTTTTTGACTCCAGTAATCTCCTGCAAAGCCCTTCTTAAAGTTCTTTATCATGCAATCTAAAACTGTTGGCTTAGAGGAACCTCCCATGTTAACAAATGTAATCTACCTGGCAGGGTTTTCAGGAAAACCTAATCTCTTAGATTTTCAGGAAAACCTAATCTCAGCTCAGGGAGTCAGTGGACAGTAGAATAACTGGTAACCAATAATTCCTCCCTCCCTGTGTTTCCCACCCTGAGTCAGTTGTGCAAAGACAGACAAGGGTGGGTACCCCCTCAAAGGAGGAGACCATTCAGGTGCTCACTTGGCTGCGTCCCCAGGGGGAACTTAGGTCCTTCTTAGCATTGGCGAATCAGTGTCAACCTCTGATCCGGATCTGTCTCTCAGGGAGGGACTGGGTCCCCCAGAGGCAGACACAGCCTTGAGCCATGTGAGATCACCACAGAGCTGCAAGCTAGGGCCCACTCGGACTCCGTAGCTACGAAGGCCCTGAAGCCACACAATGGAGCCTGAAGCGCAAGCGGATCAGGCCGCATACTCATTCACGTTCATTTTTCGTCTGCCTGGCCACTCCCCCAAGGGAGAGTTAAGACACCTCTTAGCACTGGCAGGTCAGTATAAATCCCCGACCCAGACCAGCCTCACAGGGAGGAATCAAATCCCCCAGAGGCTGGTACTGCCTTTCGGCCTTATGAGCTCGTCACGGGACCTCAGGTTTTAGACCCTCTCAGGCTCTGTAGCCCGAGGACTGTGGAGCTCACTTTCACTTCCTTCAGTCCGCAGTCATGCATACACAGCCACTCCGAGGTCATCACGATACCTCCCTTTTCCCGAGGCCCCAGCTCTCCCTATCTGATGCTCACTTCCTAGGAGCTCCAAGGAAGTGATCCGTCTCCTCTTCTTCCCATCAGGGTAGGACCTCCTGACTAGGGACTGGCCCCAGGGCCTTACCTGATCCTGTGGCCATTCCCGGTGAGTTGGTCCATCCCTCAATGAGTCCAGTCACCTCTTAGCCATCCAGAGAGTCCGAATGCTGGTCTGAAAGAGAACCCAAATACCATCAGGTGGCTTGCCTCCTCGTTTGTCTCCCGGCTCCTCCAATCCGGTCCAGCCAAGCCACCAGTCTGCGCAGCTCAAGGGGCAGGCGTTGCTGGAATCTCACTGGCGCCTCCAAAAATGTTGGCAGAAACCAGTACTGGAGAAACCAAGCACCACACTAGGAGAGTTGGAGAACTCAGGTTTATTACGAGTTAACACTATAAGCTCTGAGCCCTGAACAGAGGGGTTACAGAACTTTTATACACTGACAGGCATGATTAAGCGGGTTTGAGGGTTTGCAGGGGCTAGGGCGATTGCAAAGAGCAGGACAAGGGTGGGTGAGATAGGCTCCAGTTCCTATTGTTGTGAGTCCCCACTTGCTGAGACCTACATCGTCTAGACTTCGCAAGGAACAAGCTGAGTTACAGAGGCAGAAGGAGAAGGAGGTAAAATTTTACCTTTTCCTTCAGTGCAAATGTGAGAGCTGGACCCTAAAGAAGGCTGAGAGCTGAAGAATTGATGCTTTTGAACTGTGGTGTTGGAGAAGACTCTTGAGAGTCCCGTGGACAGCAAGGAGAACAAACCAGTCCATCCTAAAGGAAATCAACCCAGAATATTCATTGGAAGCACTAATACTGAAGCTCCAATACTTTGGCCATCTGATGCAAAGAGCTGATTCACTGGAAAAGACCCTGATGCTGGGAAAGATTGAAGGCAAAAGGAAAGGAGGGCCACAGAGAATGAGATGGTTGGATAGCATCACTGACTCAATGGACATGAATCTGAGCAAACTCTCACTTATCCAAGAGAGAGTGAAGGACAGAGGAGCCCAGTATGCTGCAGTCCGTGGGTCCACAAACTGTTGGACACAACTTAGTAGTTGAACAACAACAATGGCACAAGTTTCACTGTAGTATACTGGTTGCTGATGTAGAGCTTGAGCCATCGAAGGGTTTTCAGCAGTCCTTATATGTGGTCTGACACCTTTGAACTGGTCAGTCTTGCCTTTATGATTGATGCCTGAGAATATTGTATCTTCAGTGCTTTGTCATGGGCGGTGTTTCCTGCAGAAGCAACGTTGACTCCCAATTCTTCTTTTCCTTTGCCCACTTTCCATTTCCTGTGCAAATGGCCTAGTAGTTGTAGACAGGAGAATATTTTTTTGTGACATGAAATCTCACCAGTCAATGTTCTAATGACTGAAAAAGAAAGTCTAATGTATTTGTTCTTTGCAGGTGATTTCTGTGAGATGACCATGGTATTATCACTGTGAAACCGAACACTGGTTATGGATGAGGATAGTGCCGGTGAAAAAAGTTTGTTAACATAAACATTGTAGAAGCAGGTTCAGTCGGGTATCAATTATACCTTTATTAGGAGTGAGAGAACAAAGTTCACATTCTGGCGGTACTAGCCATTGTTCATAAGACTTTGTTGTTATTGTCGTTCAGTCCCTAAGTCGTGTCCAACTCTTTGCAACCCATGTGCTGCAGGCTTCCCTGTCCTTTGCTGTCTCTGGAGTTCGCTCAAAGTCATGTTCATTGAGTCAGTGATGCCATCCAACCATCTTATCCTCTGTCATCCCCTTCTCCTCCTGCCCTCACTCTTTCCCAGAATCAGGGTCTTTTCCAATGAGTCAGCTCTTCGCATCAGGTGGCAAAAGTATTGGAGCTTCAGCTTCAGCATCAGTCCTTCCAATGAACACCCAGGATTGATCTCCTTTAGGATGGACTGGTTGGATCTCCTTGCAGTCCAAGGGACTCTCAGGAGTCTTCTCCAACACCACAGTTCAAAAGCATCAATTCTTCGGCACTCAGCCTTCTTCATGTTGCAACTCTCACTTCCATACAAGACCACAGGAAAAACCATAGCCTTGACTAGATGGACCTTTGTTGGCAAAGTAATATCTCCGCTTTTTAATGTGCTGTCTAGGTTGGTCATAACTTTACTTCCAAGGAGTAAGTGTCTTTTAATTTCATGGCTGCAGTCACCGTCTGCAGTGATTTTGGAGCCCCCAAAAATAAAGTCAGCCACTGTTTCCACTGTTTCCCATGTATTTGCCGTGAAGTGATGGGACCAGATGCCATGATCTTCATTTTCTGAATGTTGAGCTTTAAGCCAACTTTTTCACTCTCCTCTTTCACCTTCATGAAGAGGCTCTTTAGTTCTTCTTCACTTTCTGCCATAAGGGTGGTATCATCTGCATATCTGAGGTTATTGACATTTCTCCCAGCAGGCTTGATTCTAGCTTTTGCTTCATCCAGCCCAGTGTTTCTCATGATGTACTCTGCATATAAGTTAAATAAGCAGGGTGGCAACATACAGCCTTTATGTACTCCTTTTCCTATTTGGAACCAATCTGTTGTTCCATGTCCAGTTCTAACTGTTGTTTCCTGACCTGCATAGAGATTTGTCAAGAGGCAGGTGAAGTGGTCTGGTATTCCCATCTCTTTCAGAATTTTTCACAGTTTATTGTGATCCACAGAGTCAAAGGCTTTGGCATAGTCAATAAAGCAGAAATAGATGTTTTTCTGGAACACTCTTGCTTTTTCCATGATCCAGCGGATGTTGGCAATTTGATCTCTGGTTCCTCTGCTGCCGGGGTCCAGCCCTGGTGGATCCAGGGTAATTCAAAGCGGGGACGGAGTCGGCAATTAGGAAAGAATTATTCAGTTAGAGATATAAAGAGAGATTAGGGAAGAATAGTGTAGTGAGAGAGAGGAGAGAAAAAGAGGCTGTGATTCCTTGGTTTACATAGAAAGCTAATAAAGCCCTGAGACAAGGGACTTGCACCGTCTACATAGGCCGCAGGCGCCCACTTGAATAGCGGAGGGTGCCCCACCTTGGGCTCCCTCTCGCGTGGGTCTTAGAAGCCCAGGCAAATAAGTAGACACGGCGGCGAGTGTCTATGCTCCAGATGGAAATTCAGCCTGAAAAGGGAGAATAAGAAAAGAACAACATGGGGGAAACCAGTCTTTCTAGGAACTGGTCCATCTCTTTATTTTTCAGGAAAGATCTTATACCTGGAGATCAATGTATAATACAAAGTCATGCAAGGTCAGCAGACCTGACCCTTATCGAGACCAAGCACTCTTTATGCATGCATTCAAAGGTCTTAGGTGGTTTTACATCACCTTCTGGCCAAGAGGCCTCTTAACATTTTTATGGCTCTTTGCCTAGATAAATGTCTATCAACCAGAAAACTCATTTTCCCTTGAAGTGTTTTTTCTTTAATCTGTATCACCCTCAAAGTACTAAATAAAGTTACATTCCTGTAGAACAAAGGTGCAGTGGGTTATAACAAAGAAAGTACTTAACTCAATGATCTAATGTTGCTAATGCCACGGTTACTACCTGTTTGTTCTACATACCAACTATATCAGCAAATAAAAAAGACATGAAAACTTGGCAGCAAGTATTGGCTCAACAATGAAACCCTTAATCAGTTCTATTCTAATGATTTTAACTCCTCGGAAGGCCCTACATTCCTAGAATTTGTTAAGCTTCCTGTGCCTCTCTGGGTCAGGAGGCTGTAAACAATCACATGCATAGCTGTAAGAGTCCGGATAAACCTGTCAGGCAGGCTAGAAAGCCATCAGAGGGGTTTTTGGATTGAAACACTCTTATTATGCCCAGGAGACTTATTATCTAAAAGCTCTAAATTAACTTTTTCCAGAAAAAGCTAGTGGGGGATAGCCCCCTGTTAATGTCAGAAAAGTTGGTGAAAGGCATAATGCAGTAAGGCAGACAGACTCTGGTTTGGGGGTAGATGCCCGAGAAAGTCCAGGGGGACCCCTGAGGCCTGATCTCACCTTTGCTCTGTCAGGCCTCTTCCTCATGACCTTTCCCATGGGCGGGATTCCCCATGCTGGCTCCCGGCACTCTGCGTTTTCTAAAACCAGCTTGGACATCAGGAAGTTCATGGTTCATGTATTGCTAAAGCCTGGCTTGGAGAATTTTGAGCATTCCTTTACTAGTGTGTGAGATGAGTGCAATTGTGTGGTAGTTTGAGCATTCTTTGGCATTGCCTTTCTTTGGGATTGGAATGAAAACTGACCTCTTCCAGTCCTGTGGCCACTGCTGAGTTTTCCAAATTTGCTGACCATTGAGTGCAGCACTTTCACAGCATCATCTTTCAGTGTTTGAAATAGCTCCACTGGAATTCCATCACCTCCACTAGCTTTGTTCGTAGTGATCTTCCTAAGGCCCACTTGACTTCACATTCCAGGATGTCTGGCTCTAAGTGAGTGATCACACCATCATGATTATCTGGGTCATGAAGATCTCTTTTGTACAGTTCTTCTATGTATTCTTGCCACCTCTTCTGAATATTTTCTGCTTCTGTTAGGTCCATACCATTTCTGTCCTTTATTGAGCCCATCTTTGCATGAAATGTTCCCTTGGTATCTCTAATTTTCTTGAAGAGATCTCTAGTCTTTCCCATTCTGTTGTTTTCCTCTATTTCTTTGCATTGATCGCTGAGGAAGTCTTTCTTATCTCTTCTTGCTATTCTTTGGAACTCTGCATTCAGATGCTTATATCTTTCCTTTTCTCCTTTGCTTTTCACTTCTCTTCTTTTCACAGCTATTTGTAAGGCTTCCTCAGACAGCCATTTTGCTTTTTTGCATTTCTTTTCCATGGAGATGGTCTTGATCCCTGTCTCCTATACAGTGTCACGAACCTCTGTCCATAGTTCATCAGGCACTCTGTTTATCAGATCTACTCCCTGTGAATATTAGTGTTAATTAGTGCTTGCAAGAATTGTATTGTCTGATCCCCTGAACCCAGTGTTTCAAGAGGAATGGAATACTTGTGTCTAACCCTAATTTGTCAGAGCAGGAAGCAGTGAGTGAAACTCCCCTTTGCCATCACAGCCTTTGTGTGCGTGCATGTTAAGTCTCTTCATTCATGTCTGACCCTTTGAGACCCCATGGACTGTAGCCCTCCAGGCTCCTCTGTCCATGGGATTCTCCAGGCAAGAATGCTGGAGTGAATTGCCATGCCCTCCTCCAGAGGATCTCACCGACCTGGGCATTGAACCCAGCTTTCCCACATTGAAGGTGAATTCTTTACCATCTGAGCCACCAGGGAAGCCAATCATAGCCCTTACCCCCGAGAAAGTCAATGCACGAAGAGTCAGAACTCTGTGTTTCCTTACCTCCTGGCAGCACCTGCTAATCCCCAGAGATGAAGTGAGCACGCATCATTTCCTCCCAGGATTCTGCCACATCTCCAATTTTGCCAGCTTCTGCCTTTATATCTCCCCCTTCCTAACTGATTTGATTGTCCATATTGGCCTATCGTAGTTCTGAGTTACACATTTGGCACTATCTCCCCAGATCAGGAGATCCCTATGGGAAAAGTGGGTGGGCTGGTTTCTGCCCCATTGCCCAGACCTCCTTGACCTGACCCGTTTTCTATGAGTGCTTTGAATAGTACCTAATTCTTATGTAGTGCTTACCGCATGCCAGGGAGTGTTCTGCCACAGGTGATGAAGTTGCTGTTATTGTTGTAGCCATGCATTCTGGGACACAAACTCGCTCAGATAGTGGAGTGCAGATAGTCGAGTGCAGGTTATTACACTGGCGGGCCCAAGGCAGAGTCTCCTCTTAGCTAAGGACCCCAACCAGTTTTTGTGAAAACCTTATATACCTTAAGTATACATGCCCAAACCCACCTCCCCAAATTCCCTGAAACTAGTCTGAAGAAAGGAAAATGAAAGATATAATCAAAGTTAACCCGTGATTCATTTGCCTTAAGCCTAGGTGGTTAACAGTGGACAGTTATCAGTAGGCCTGTGGTCATACCCCAATAAGCATAATAGAATGTATGATTCTATTCAGTTATACAGATAATTAGGGTATTCTTTTAGGCAACTGAGAGTCTAGGTAGGAGCCCTTGGGCTTTTCCTTCTGGGGACCTGGTTTTCCAGTTGGTTGTCGTTTCCATAGATACTGGGCATATAGCTCAAAGTCCACAGTCCGGCCCAAGATGGAGTCCTGCTTTCAAGTCCTGCTTTCTGTCTGTTTCCTCCTTCATTATCACCCTGGTTTACAAAGAAGGAAATTGAAGCTCTGTGAGGCCCCATGGCTAGCAAGGAGGGGATCGAAGGGGTCACTTCTGTCTCCATGATCTGAGATCCTAAACCTTTCAGCTCCACTGCTCTCCATCAGCAATCTACCATGATCACTGAGTGTAATAGCTATGGATGGTGGAACTCAAAATTCAAAAAGAGTATGCCCAGTTACAGGTAAACCAGAACTGCCTTTTAATGACTCTGACCAAATCAAACACTGTGGTTGAGAAATGGAATATTTCCTGCCATATCAGTAAACAGGGATGTCAGAGTCATCAGCAGTTACTGCCACCTTGGAAGGTGAGCTGGTGAGCCCTGAGGGAACTCAGGACAGAAAGAATACCTGCCTTCTAGCATCCATCTGACTGCAGCCACTCCCTACAGGGAGCCCTGAGGAAATTCAGGGCTGTAAAAACACAGGATTCTGGCCCCAGATAGCTGAGATACATATGAAAGAAATGATTTCAGCGAGCCCAGACTCTTGCACCTTCCTATACAGAAGTGAAGTAAAGTTATTCAGTCCTGTCTGACTCTTTACGACCCCGTGGACTGTAGCCTACCAGGTTCCTCCACCCACAGGGTTTTCCAGGCAAGAATACTGGAGTGGGTTGCCATTTCCTTCTCCAGCGGAACTTTCTGACCCAGGGATCGAACCCAGGTCTCCTGCATTGTAGGCAGACACTTTACCGTCTGAGCCAGAGAACAAAGCACTAAATTCCTTAACTTGGGATATCTGGTTTTCTTTAATTTGCAAAAAAAAAAAATTGTTTTTTGAAGTTCAGATTCCCTGACCTTTGTTGCAAAACTTCTACATAACCTGACTCTTCCCCCAGCACGCCTTGTCTCCTTGGAACAGTTTTCTCAGGCTCACTTGAGATGCTGTCTCCTGGGCTTGAAGTCCTAAAAATTCCGCCAAATAAAACGTAATTCTCAACTTTCATGTTGTGAATATTTATTAAGTGGACATAGGGATAGAAAAGTAGACGGTCGACTAAAAGGGATGCCCATCTTGAGAGTTGCAAGTTAAGTTTTATTCGGGACACAATGAGGACACCGGCCCAGGAGGCAGCACCTCTGATGGCTCTGAGAAACCGCTCCAAGGAGGCAGTGGGGGAAGGTCAGAATATGAGGTTCTGCTGAAGGGGGAGCTCAATGCAATCAGTGCTTACTGTACAAGAGGTTTTCTGCCAGTCACCAGGAGCTGACGTCACCATGAAGGGATTTAGTGATTTTTCTATATATGAAGAGATGTAAGGATTGGGATTATGAGTTCAGTTCCTGAAAATATCCAACTATCTGAAGACCTGTCCCAGCAGATTCCCTGGAGCACGGAGTGCCTCACTCCACCCTGCACTCCTTCGGGGTATTGAAGGTCAGCAGCCGCAGTGCAGGGATCAGTCTCCTGAGAGGCAGATGGCAGGTGCTCTTGCTCAGCCAGTGGCAGTGCCCTTGTGCTGTGCTGTGTGCCTAGTCGCTCAGTGGTGTCTGACTCTGTCCGACCCCATGGACTATAGCTCTCCAGGCTCCTCCCTCCATGGGATTCTCCAGGCTGGAGTACTGGAGTGGGTTGCCATGCCCTCCTCCAGGGGATGTTCCCAATCCAGGGATTGAACCCTGGTCTCCCGCATTGCAGGCAGATTCTTTACCATCTGAGCCACCAGGGAAGCTTGGCAAATGCCAATTTGTAGTTGACCATGGACGGAGAAGGCAATGGCACCCCACTCCAGTACTCTTGCCTGAAAAATCCCATGGATGGAGAAGCCTGGTGGGCTGCAGTCCATGGGGTCGCTAAGAGTCGGGCACGACTGAGCAACTTCACTTTCACTTTTCACTTTCATGCGTTGGAGAAGGAAATGGCAACCCACTCCAGGGTTCTTGCCTGGAGAATCCCAGAGACAGAGGAGCCTAGTGGGCTGCTGTCCATGGGGTCGCACACAGTCGGACCCGACTGAAGCGACTTAGCAGCAGCAGCAGCATGGAGAAAGAAACTGAAAGTGTGGAAAGAAAATGATAGTGTAGGGAGAACAGTATTTGGGGATGAAGAAACTGTGTTCACAAGCCTAAAGCCGTTAACTATGACAGACAGCGGGGCCAGTGGAGAATGTAAGCATCCCAAGCCGTCTGTCACGTTTCCTTGAAACATCCTGCTGCCCAGAGAGCGGATGTGGGGGAAGAAGTAACAGAATTCTTAGAACTGTTAAATGATGACATGTCTGATACTGCCGTGAAGGACAAAAGCTCTTAAAAGAGTCCTGAGGGGCACATACATATTCAGTTCTGTGAAGATGACAGCTCATCCTTTGCATCCTAGGCCTACTTCTTAAGTTTGGAGTTGATAAAACGCAGCAGATTTAACTTGCCTGACCGCATTTAGCTGCATTTGTTAAAACACAGACATTCGACTCGGGTGGCTCTTTAGCTGTTTTTACTGAAATAAAATCCCTGGCACACAATAATGGAAAAAAAAAAAAATCAAGAGTTTCATCATACTGTTTTCTACACTGGAGAATCTTGAGTGCTTTGGAAATAATAAGTCTGTCTCCACGATTTCCTGCTCTCCACTAGGTTCTTGGAACGCCGAATGAGGACACGTGGCCCGGAGTTCACTCTCTACCACATTTTAAGCCAGGTATGTTTCACTGATTACGAACAACTGACTGCCTCTGACATGGGAACGGTGAACGTATAGCTGCGCTCCCTGAGGCTATTTTACCTGGAAAATTCTGGTTACATTGGCCACTGTGTACTCTACCTCTTATTGGAGTTGTTTCGTCTTCACGGTTTATTTGTTGGTGAAAATAGACTGAATGACATCCCTCATCAGTGTTTCGCCGTATGGTTTTTGTTTGATTTGACTGGCTAATCTTGAAGTGACCTCTCATTTCATCATCAGTTAGATTAGCTTCCATGTCTGTAAAAAACAAACCTTAAATCTAGCTGCTGAAATCCATCTGTGTGATTTCTAGTAATAATACTAAAAAAGTATTAAATTGGAGAAAGTAAAACTCATATTTATTTGTTAAAAAACTCTAGTAATACATGGTCAATTAATTTGAGTTTAAACATAGAAAATGTTCTATATGTCCAACATTCCACTTGAAAATGTTAAAATATTTACACCCTGAGCCAGGAAATCTGAGAGAAAATGTGAAACTTTTAAAATGCTGTCACTTTTTTCGTACCAGTAGGTGGCAGTCAAGAAATTTCTAGTTTTAATAATGACACTTGGAAGAAGAATCTCAAAATGGTCTATGTAATTTTTATAGGTGAATGAAAGCTTTAGAATTGGAAACTTAATAAAAATATGTGGGATGAATTATTGTAAAGTATACTTTTGTCTTTATTTTCTTGGTTAAAAAACATGAATTATAAAATGCAGAAAGTTAACGTTAGTCACTCAGTTGTGTCCGACTCTTTGCAATTCTTTCACGGACTGTAACCCGCCAGACGCCTCTATCCATGGAATTCTCCAGGAGAGAATACTGGTGTGGATTACCGTTTCCTTCTGCGGTGTATCTTCCCAACCCAGGTATCAAACTCGGATCTCTGTGTAGCAGGCAGAGTCTTTACCGTCTGAGCCACAGGGGAAGCCCTACCATTAAATTACTGAAAGGAATTGTATGGAAGACCTAACGGGCTATTACTTTATGAGGGGGAAGAGCCATGCATAATTACTGGTACAGGAGTCAAGTACATTCTTTTTCTCCCCTTCCTCTCTTCTGGGGGACCACCAGGAAATAACTATCAATCCCAAAGAATGACTGAGATGGGAAACTATTTTTGTTCTTAATATTTCTCTTCTGAAGGTATACAGTATGCTGAGAATGCTTTTATCTTCTTTGGCTGCCCCAAGGATTCTTTGTACTTTTACTGAATATTTTAAATAACCTCTGTGTCCTGAAGGACTATAGAAAGTTACCAATTGAACGTGAATTGCTCTTTCTTTAACTGAGCAAGAAGCATTCTCTAACTGCTTCTATGGAGTTTACGTGAGAACAGAGCTCTTTATAAATATTCCAAGTGTAGGCTCCTGAAGAAGACTAGCTTCCTTGTGTTAATATCTAAAACCTTAAGTCCTAGGGAAATAAAACAGAGAATATGAAAAGAGTTGAAGTGAATAAAGTTAGATGCAGAAAGGAACAATTAAGATAGTCATTTGGTCTGCCAAGTGTCTGGACTGGAGAACATGGAGTAAGTGGTTTATTTTGGTGTGAATAGGTTCATCTTCATCAACAGCATACAAAAACACTTATTAAATGTATTCTGGAAAAGTACTATGATCTGATGCAAACTGAACTAACAGTTTGAGAACTTCATGAGATTAAGGACACTGACTAGTACATATTTTGGTTCAATAAATGTCTGTTGCCCTGAATTATATTAAGTGTTTAAAATAAGCATTGTTTATGTGACTCTGATGAGATATATATATATATATATATATATAGAGAGAGAGAGAGAGAGAGAGAGAGAGAGAGAGAGAGAGGTATATGTATCCAAGGGAAGACTCTTGAGAGTCCCTTGGACTGCAAGGAGATCCAACCAGTCCATTCTGAAGGAGATCAGCCCTGGGATTTCCTTGGAGGGAATGATGCTAAAGCTGAAACTCCAGTACTTTGGCCACCTCATGCGAGGAGTTGACTCATTGGAATGCTGATGCTGGGAGAGATTGGGGGCAGGAGGAGAAGGCGACGACCCAGGATGAGATGGCTGGATGGCATCACAGACTCGATGGATAAGAGTTTGAGTGAACTCCGGGAGATGATGATGGACAGGGAGGCCTGGCGTGCTGCGATTCATGGGGTCGCAAAGAGTCGGACACGTCTGAGCAACTGAACTGAACTGATACACACACACACACACACACACACATATATCTATGTTTAAGTTATTAATTTTATGTATGAGTGCAACCACAGATATATAAAAGGTGATGGGGGATTTCCCTGGTGGTCCAGTGGTTGAGAATTCTCCTGGTCCCAGAGGATCCCACAGGCCTCCAGGCAGCTAAACCCCTGCACCACAGCTGCTGAGCCTGCACACACTAGAGCCCAGGCTCCGCAGCGAGAGAGGCCATTGCAATGAGAAGCCTGAGCTCCACGAATAGAGAAAGCCTGGGGGCACAGCATCGAAGACCCAGGGCAGCCAAAAATAAATAAATAAAATTAAGAAGAGGGGAAACAATAAAATGTAACGGGGATCCAGAATAATAATGTGTTAAATGTGCATAAGGTATGGATGCTGACAAGCAAAAAACACACTCCACACAATGCTTAGGGCTTGTGGGTGAGAGTAGATGTGATAAATGCTTCCTGAGTTCCCTTGGGAGGAGTCAAGGAGAGACAAAATAATGGACTGAGACAAAGGGAGTCTTCTGAGACCATCAGGGGAGTCCTGGGGAAGGGGTTACATATTCCCCGAGGAGAAATTCTAGTCCTAGGGCCTACCTGCCCCACCCCACTTGCCCCCTCCGCATTCTGCCCCCAAAGAGTGCCTCAGTAAGTCTCAGGGACAATAAGAAAGTCTGAGCCTTGAAGACATACTTTGTTTTGCTTTATTTAATAGACTTAATTTTTTAGAGCAGATTTAGGTTCATAGCTAAACTGAGCAGAAGGGGCAGAGACTTCTGGTATACCCTGCACCCTGACGCATGTGCAGCCTCCCCCATTTATCAGTGTCCCCCACCAGCTGGTATATTTGTTACAGTCTGATGAACCTCCACTGACACATCATTATCCTCAGTGTCCACAGATTACATTAGGGTGTGTTCTTGGCGTGGTACACTCTATGGGTCTGTGCGTGTATGTGCTGAGTTGTGTCCAGCTCTTTGAAAACCTCATGGACTGTAGCCCGCCAGGCTCCTCTGTCCATGGAATTTTCCAGGCAAGAATACTGGAGTGGGTTGCCATTTCCTCCTCCAGGGGTTCTTCTCAATCCAGGGATCGAACCTGTGTCTCCTGCATTGGCAGGCAGACTGTTTACCACTGAGTCACCTGCGAATTCTATAATGGCTTGTGGCCACCACTGTGGCATCATACAGAGTAGCTTCACTGCCCTAAGAATCCTCTGTGTTCGGCTTCTTTACCCCTCCCCCCTCTCCGCTCGCCCCTGGCAACCCCTGATCTTTTTACTATCTTCATAGTGGTGCCTTTTCCAGAACGTCATGTAATTGTAATCATACAGGATGTTGCCTTTTTAGATTAGCTGCCTTCATTTACTAATATGCCTTTAAGGTCCGTCCAGATCTATTCCTGGCTTGATAGCTCATTTCTTTTTAGCACTGAATAATATCCCATTATCTGGATGCACCCCTGCTTATGTAGTCATTCACCTACTGGAGGACATCTTGATTGTTCCAGGTTTTGGCACTTATGAATAGAAATGCTATAAACATCCCTGCACAGGTTCTCTTTCTTCTTCGTCTTATAAATCAAGTTTATTTTTTAAAAGGAAAAATTAAAAACCCCTCAATGGCACTGATTTTTAAATTGGTAGAAAGTTGTTACGGTGTTTCATAATGGACCAAGAGGTATAAGATATAACAGGATAAACACTTTCCAGATTACTTTAGTTCACTTTCCCCTATTAAAAATAATATTTATAGGTCTGTCTAACCTGTGAAAACAATTTCAGTCTAACTGCATGAAATCATTCCAGAAACACTGATGGGCCCTTTGGGCATCCAGAGACTGGGCTGGCTGAAAATGTTATCCAATTCTGTGCAGGGTTTCCGGTGTACATGTCCATGGGTTCTGTTCTCTTCCCTCCTCTGTCCACCTTCCTTTCCCATGGCCCTGCTCACTCCTAGCTGAGCCTTGACATAATTCTTTTGTTGTTGTTATTTATTTATTCCTAGTTAGTTATTTCAAAGACTTTATCTTTTAGAGCTGTTTCAGATTCACAGCAAAATTGGCCTTAAAGGACAGAGATTTCCCATATATTCCCTGCCCTCATGTATGTATAGCATAAATAATTTTTAGGGCAGTGAAGCTACTCTATAATGGTGGATACACGTTTACATATGTTTTTCGAATCCAAAGAAAGTACAACATCAAGAGTGAACCTGAATATGACTTGAGTGATAATGATGTAGGTTAATCACTTACTAACAGATGTACCACTCTGATAGGGAATGTTGATAATGGGGGAAGCTAAGCCTGCCTAGGTTTTCATGTGGACATACGTTTTCAGCTCCTTTGGGTAAGTACCAAGGAGTGTGATTACTAGGTTGGACATCCTTTGCCCAGGTTTTGAATAGATAATAAATTTAAGCAACTCTCAGTATCTAACAGTATTATAAAGGAACACCGTACAAGGCCTCCCCACCCCTTTCTGCCACCTACCCCCTTCCTGAGAACTATTGCCCCCCACTATAAGCCCCCATTTCATTCAGTTCAGTTCAGTTCAGTCGCTCAGTCGTGTCCAACTCTTCACAACCCCATGAATCGCAGCACGCCAGGCCTCCCTGTCCATCACCAACTCCTGGAGTTCACTCAGACTCACATCCATCGAGTCAGTGATGCCATCCAGCCATCTCATCCTCTGTCGTGTCCTTCTCCTCCTGCCCCCAATCCCTCCCAGCATCAGAGTCTTTTCCAATGAGTCAACTCCTTGCATGAGGTGGCCAAAGTACTGGAGTTTCAGCTTCAGCATCATTCCTTCCAAAGAACACCCAGGACTGATCTCCTTTAGGATGGACTGGTTGGATCTCCTTGCAGTCCAAGGGACCCTCAAGAGTCTTCTCCAACACCACAGTTCAAAAGCATCAATTCTTTGGCGCTCAGCCTTCTTCACCGTCCAACTCTCACATCCATACATGACCACAGGAAAAACCATAGCCTTGACTAGATGGACCTTAGTCATTAGTTTCCCTCATATTTCTTTCATGTATGTAAATGTAAGAAATTGTGAATGTCTGTTTCTGTATTTCCCATATTAAACACGATTTGGGGTCTTGCTCTTCTCATGAATGCGTTCTGTAGGTCCTGTCCTGTGACCATATAGAGGAGGCCAGTCTGGCTTCCCTCTCTTTCTGCAGCCACATAGCTTTACACTGTGTGGATTTAACCTGTCCCTGGGCTTCCCAGGTGGCTCAGTGGTGAAGAATTCCCCTGCCACTTCAGGAGCCACAGGAGATGCAGGTTCGATTCCTGGGGCAGGAAGAGCCTCTGTTGTAGGAAATGGCAACCCACTCCAGTATTCTTACCCGGAGAATCCTAGCTACAGTCCATGGAGTCACAAAGAGTCAGACACAACTGAGCTACTGACCAGGCACGAACCTGTCCCTACTTGTGGATGTTTGGGTTGTTTCTAGCATTTCACTGTGGTAAATTATTGCAACCCCATACATATATACACATAAATACGCACACTGCATGTTTGCAAGTTTTTCTGAAGGATAAATGACCAGAAGTAGGGTTCAAGAATTAACAAGTGTACAGTGACCATTGACCAACATGGGTTTGAGCTGCATGGGTCCATTATACATGCATTTTTTCCATTAATACACTCTGCAGTATGTTTGGTTGACTTGGGGATGTACAACACAGATATCAAATAAAGTGAAAGTGAAGTCTCTCAGTCGTGTCCAACTCTTTGCAACCCCGTGGACTGTAGCCCACCAGGCTCCTCCGTCCATGGGATTCTCCAGGCAAGAATACTGGAGTGGGTTTGCCATTTCCTTCTCAAGGAGATCTTCCCGACCCAGGGATCGAACCCAGGTCTCCCACATTGCAGGCAGACCCTTTAACCTCTGAGCCACCAGGGAAGCCCAGATATCAAAGGCAGCCTATAAATTATAGGCATATTTTCAACTGCACAGAGGGTTGGTGCCCCTTACTCCTTTGTTGTTCAAGGGTCAGCTGTATACAGTTACAATTTTGAAGACTTCTGTGAAATTGTTGTCCAAAGTTCAGTTCAGTCACTCAGTTGTGTCCAACTCTTTGCGACCCCATGAACCACAGCACGCCAGGCCTTCCTGTCCATCACCAACACCTGGAGTTTATCCAAACTAATATCCATTGAGTTGGTGATGCCATCCAGTCATCTCATCCTCTGTTGTCCCCTTCTCCTCCTGCCCTCAATCTTTCCCAGCATCAGGGTCTTTTCAAATGAGTCAGCTCTTTGCATCAGGTGACCAAAGGATTGGAGTTTCAGCTTCAACATCAGTCCTTCCAATGAACACTCAGGACTGATCTCCTTTAAGATGGACTGGTTGGATCTCCTTGCAATCCAAGGGACTTGCAAGAGACTTCTCCAGCACCACAGTTCAAAAGCATCAATTCTTTGGCACTCAGCTTTCTTTATAGTCCAACTCTCACATCCATACATGACCACTGGAAAAACCATAGCCTTGACTAGATGGACCTTCGTTGACAAAGTATGTCTCTGATATTTAATATGCTGTCTAGGTTGGTCATAACTTTCCTTCCAAGTAGTATGCGTCTTTTAATTTCATGGCTGCAATCACCGTCTGCAGTGATTTTGGAGCCCCCAAAAATAAAGTCAGCCACTGTTTCCACTGTTTCCCCATCTGTTTGCCATGAAGTGATGGGACCGGATGCCATGATCTTAGTTTTCTGAATGTTGAGCTTTAAGCCAACTTTTCACTCTCCTCTTTCACCTTCATGAAGAGGCTCTTTAGTTCTTCTTCACTTTCTGCCATAAGGGTGGTGTCATCTGCATATCTGAGGTTATTGATATTTCTCCTAGCAATCTTGATTCCAGCTGCACTTCTTCCAGCCCAGCATTTCTCATGATGTACTCTGCGTATAAGTTAAATAAGCAGGGTGACAATATACAACCTTGACGTACTCCTTTTCTTATTTGAAATCAGTCTCTTGTTCCATGTCCAGTTCTAACTGTTGTCCAAAGGGATAGTACCGTTTGGTTGTTATGAGCAATGCATGAGAACTTCTTCACTCCACGGGGTATAGTCAGACTTTCCAGTTTTGCCTGTTAGCTGACAAAAAAGTTCTTAATATAGTTTTAATTTGCATGGGTTGAGCATCTTTTCATATTTTTCGGGATCTCTTGTATTTCCTTTTCTGTGACCAGCTAATCACTTTTACCCAATTTACAGTTGAGCTATGTGTCATTTGTCATTTTCTCAATTAATTTCTAGGAATTCTTTATATATTAGAGAAAGTATCCCTTTTTCTATAAAAAGCTTTTGCATCTCTGGAATGTTTTAAATGATTGTTTCTAACTTTTAACCATTTTTTGAAATAATCCTCATTCACATATCTTACTAGATTTGTTTAAATTGTTTTGTCTCAAGAGAAAAAAAATCTGTGTGGCTTAGAACAGTACGGTCATTCTATTTTTTAAAAAGACCAATTGCTATTATAGATAGATATATGTACAAATTTTTACATATTTTTACATAAATTGGAAAAACAAATTTATATTTTCAAATGGATTGTTTCATGACTGTCATCTGGATCATGAATAGAGCTTAAAAGCTGAGTCTCTTGAATGTAGCATCTGCTCATTTAATTCCTAATAGTTCTTTTTAAAAATTCATTTATTCATAGTTTATTTCTATAGAATAAGTTAAACTTATTTATTAGTGCAACAACATGTGCTGAGCACCGTTTGTGTGGTTAGCAAGCGGGAATATTGCAGTGAACGAAACACACAAGACCCTGGTAGGTGGGAGAGGCATATAACAAGTAAAATAGATTATGAAGCGGTAGAGAGTGTAACAGAGGGAAACAGAACAACAGATGGGTGCAGAAAGCTCCAGGGAAGGGAGTAATTTACACTTTTAAATTGCAAACAGAATCTAGGCAGTCACCACTGAAAAGATTATGATTGACTGAAGGACAGGAAGAGAGAGAACCAGGCAGGTATTTGAAGGAAGAACTTTCCCAAGAGAACAGCAAGTGCAAAGGTCCTGGGATGGGAAGGAGGGTGACGGAAAAAGGTCACTGTCAATGGCACTGGGGCAGGTCATAAAGAACCTTGAGGGCCTACTAGGAGACCTTCACCCTTTACTCTGAGCAAGATAGAAAACACTGGGCCGTTTTGTGCAGGATAGCGCATGACCTGGGTTACATGATGGTAAAATCATATCACACTGGGTCTTGTGCTGAGATTGGCGGCCCATGCAGAACTGGGGAGGTCCGTTAGGAGACCATGATGGAGTCTGGAGGGGAGATGAAGAAATGTGCGTGAATAAGATGGTCTTACTTTCTCAACTGCTCCATTTTAGCTCAGAGCTTAACTAACACGTTTTCCCTTGGAAAGTATGGCCAAAGTGAAGAAACATTTTGAGAACAATTGTTAAGATATTAAAGGAACAGTTAGATAACAGTTGGGATCTATTCTTTAGTATTTAGCATGAATGTGTCCTCCTCTGCACTTATATTTATGCTATCACAAAATTCCTTTGCCTCTGGTCTCCATAGCAACCAGGCAGCGGGGACAGGCCACAGCTGCAGAAAAAAAAATAAATATGTGTAACACACAGGCACACATGTGCACACACACGTGCGTGTATTACATGTAAATAAGGAATCCAACCTTGGAACTTTCATCATTCACTTCTCTTTAAATTTCTCTCTAAAGAATTGGGAAGTACGTCTGTGTCTTCTTTGAACCTGACTGCCTTCTCATTTCTTTTCCCTCAGCCTCAGTTCTGTGGTTTATGATCTCCAAATGAGAGGTCTCTCCATGTATGAAGTTAACCCTAAAAATGCATGCCAGTATACAGTAGGTATAGACAAATACTGTTTGATTCCACTTATACGAGGTACCTGCTGCTGCTGCTTCTGCTGCTGTGTAGTCCCTAAGTCGTGTCCGACTCTTTGCAACCCCATGGACTGTAGCCCCCCAGGCTCCTCTGTCCATGGGATTCTCCAAGCAAAAGAACTGGAGTGGGTTCCCATGTCCTCCCCCAGGGGATCTTCCCAATCCAAGGATTGAACCTGCTTGGCAGGCGGCTTTACCGCTGCACCGCCTGGGAAGCCCTCCATGTATACGAGGTACCTGGAATAATCCAATTCGCAGAAAGTACACTGGCAGTGCCTGGGGGCAGGGAGGGGGAATGGGGGCTTAGTGTTTAATGGGGACAGAGTTTCAGTTTAGGAAGGTAGAAAATTTAAGAGGTGGATGGTGTTGAAGGCTGCATTAGTGCCACTGAAATGTACAGTTAAAGGTGGTTAAAAGTGTACTTTATATTATGTGACTTTTACCACAATAATAAAAAAAAATTAAAAAAAAGATTAGAGGTCTCTCCCTCTCTGCCTCTCCCTTCAGTCCTCTCTATCTTTCTCTCCCCGCTCTCCACCTTCCACCCACCTCTCGTCCCAGAGAGGCTCCTCTGGCATCATCTTCAGGATGCTTGCTGTGGATCAGCCTCGGAGGTATGAGGTGACCCTCTGGTATTCTTAGCGCTACAGTCATTCTCTTGCCTTTGATGAGATTCATCACCAGCCAAACCTCATTGACTATCAAAAGTAAGAGTCCATTGCCAAATGACGACATTTGCCCTTTCGTTTGGTTTATCATGACATGCTTTTGCGGAATGCCCTCTGCTCCATTTCCTTCTGGGATAAGAAGAGTCTTCCCCATCTGGGTCCCAGGACCACTCTGGCCTGCCTTGCTTTACATCAGCAGAGGCCACAGGGCTCATACACCTCTGATGACGTGATGCTTGGAATTTGGGGTTATAAGACAGAGCATTAATATTTTTTAAAAAACATCTTGTGTATGTTTTGGAGGGATTGATTGGATTTTGTAGAATTGTGGGGCTTCCCAGGTGGCTCAGTGGTAAAGAATCCACCAGCAGTGCAGGACACACAGATTCTATTCCTGAGTCAGCAAGATCCCCTGGAGTAGAAAATGGCAACCCACTCCAGTATTCTTGCCTGGGAAATCCCTGGACAGAGGAGTCTGGCAGGCTGTAGTCCAGGGTGTCACAAAGAGCTGGACTCAACTGAGCTGGAATGCTGCCTGTCTGAAGATAAAGCTAGGATGCTGGACGTCCTGCCATGTTGAGGCAAGCCCACATTTGCCTCGCATGACCTGCCAGTCTGTAGGGAACAGTCCTGAAAATTCTGGTAATCCCAGATCAGGGCAAAATATAGGTTCTATAGGCAGATTATAGGCATTTGAGGTTCTCCAGACTGGTAGAATCAGGGTGAGGGATTGAGAATTCTGAAAAGATTTTGCAGTTCCCTGCCATCAAGGGAAACTGCAGGACTGCTTGAGCTGGGAGTGGAAGCCGTGTTTTGGTTGTGCCTTAACTACTGAAGCAAGCTGAGCATTACAGCAGAAAGAAGTTCCATGGGGCATCTCGCCCTGCTCAGTCTTTCGTAAGGCAAGAAGCCGAGGTCAGAGATATTAAAGGGCTTCCCCAAAGTCACTGTCAGGTGGAAGTAGATCCCAGGAGGTCTCAGCCTGGACTGTAATTCAGTGCTGTATTTTTACAGAATGAACCATGGGGGATCATTCTGCTGTATCTGTATTATAATTTCTCATTGACTTTCTTCTAATGGACAGTTTCTTGACAATTAGGCCAACAAGAAAGTAGCCACACACACAAAAAAAAAATTAGAAAGATCTGATCTCTGTATTTAGAAACCACACACATCACTTTTGTATGAAATAGTTTGGACCCCAAATAACATGTAGAGTCCATATATGATACTTGTATTCATCTCTTAAATGCTTCCAACACAGGGGGCATTCAGCAACTATTTAATGACCAGTTATTATTCAGGAGTTTAGAAAAGGCAGCCACTGTAAAATGCAGGGAGAGAAAAATGTTCCCAGACCAGAAGCAATTCAAAGTAATGAAATTAGAGTGAAATAATTCTATTTTCCTGAGTCAAGCAAGGAAACAGAGAATTTCTAAAGCGATTGTATTATTCTGAAGAGAAAGTTATCTAATCCAAGAAGCAGCTTGAGGAAAGTTTGTTAAAGCCTGCAAGAATTTCTTGCAGTAAATGCAGTAATATAAAAACAAAATAATTAGTGTTGGAAGCAAATTGCAAAATGATAATATTTTAAACATTCTGTGCCCAAAACTAAGCCCACAGACATACTGACCTTGAAGGCAACAGGCAAGTTTGGATTTAGTTGTACTCAGGTTCTGTAATGAGGTAAAAAACTTGTCAATCCTGCCTATTCACAGGCCTAACTGAAGTCCCCAAACTAAATCGATCCAGACTTCTTAATTCCAGAGGGAAGATGTAAATTATTCCAGGAATAGATACCATGGTGATAACACCTTATGTTTATGTTGTATTTTAATCAATACTACTTACAAAACATTTCAACATATTATCTCATTTGGTATTTAGAATAACTGAGTGGTTATCATGTTACTTGCTAAGTCACCCTTGGTGGTGGTGGTGGTTCAGTCTCTCAGTCGTGTCCTACTCTTGGTGACCCCATGGACTGCAGCCCGCCAGGCTCCTCCATCCATGGGATTTTCCAGACAAGAATACTGGAGTGGGGTGCCATTTCCTCCTCCAGGGGATCTTCCCAGGGATCAAATGAAGTTCCCTGCAGCTCTTGCATTGACAGGTGGAACCCTTTCCCACTTGAACCACCTGGCCAGTTACCTGCTAATATTGCCCTCCATAAGTATGGGTATCTTCTTTGAAACTTGTGCTTCCAATAATTTGTCAACTCCAAACTCCCTCTGTGGATGTTTAGTTTTAAATGTCCAGTCCTTGGTACATGTTATGGGAACTGCTCAGTTTCATGATTTGCAGACCAGAGATCTGAAGCCTAAGCCTTTGTTCACACTCGGGATTTTTCCCTGGTCTTTAAAAAGGTGATGGAAAAACTGCAAGCAGTAGAAATTGTTCAGTGGGATGTTCAGTGCAGGGAGGTTGAGAGGAGGGCAGTTTCCTGACAGGATATTGGCCTGCAGAGACAACGCCTGCTGTTAGGGGACAGCTGTGGACATGTGGGGTCATCCTCGTTACTTTTCCAGAAGCTTCCCATCCCCTCCCTCCAGCTCACAGAAGTCCTACGGCAGTTAAATGAGATCATCCATTTTTACATTCTGTTGCCACCTTTTACATACTTACTTTTAAGAAGATTTGAACTAATATAAAAGTGCTTTTAAATTGTTAAAAGCATGTATCTACAAATTAGGATTTTGTACCATTTATGTTGTGTCCTCTATCAGGTATTTCCTTTCCCACTTTATGCTTTTCCTCAAGAATCCCTCTTTATGTCTTTTTTTTTTTTTTTGAGTGATTGATAGCAAATATAACAGTCATGGGTTATGTCTGAATATTCAAGGGTGGAACTATGTGACGGTTATAAAGATTGACTTGAAAGATTCTTCTGCAAATCTATAGCCATCATCTCAGATTTTTTGTTAATTGTTTATTATCCATTTCTGGCTGTGCTGGGTCTTCGTTGCCTCCTGCGCTTGGGCTTTCTCTGCTTGTGCGAGCAGCGGCTACTCTGCGGTTGTGGTGGGCCGTCTTCTCATTGCGGTGCCTTCTCTGGTGTGGCTTGTGGGCTCAGTAGTCACGGCATGTGGGCTTAGCGGCCCCGTGGGCACGTGAAATCTTCCGAGACTTGGGATCAGACCTGTGTCCCCTGCATTGGCAGCCAGATTCCTAACCACTGAGCCGCCAGGGAAGTCCTATCTCAGATTTTATTGCTAAAACCTTGTGGGTCTACCTGCTCTAAGGCTCAGGACATTTAAAGCTGTCTCCCTGCACCATCGACCACCACCTTTTTCAACTCTGTGCTTCCGCATCCCAGTAAATGCCACTACAGTCCCACAGTGAAAAAGCCAGTTAATTAGTACATTTATGGGGTACATGAACTTTACAGAGCAGAGGAAGTTAAACAGTGTTAAACGTGACCGAAAGGGTACACTGTCTGGACGTTCGGACTTTCTGATCCTGGCCCTCGTGCTGTGAGTCACGGGTGGCTGCAAGCAGGGGAGAAAATGCTGGGGCCGAGAGCTCACGTTTCAATCAGCAAGAGCCAGATGCTCCAGACACTCTCATGTACTCGGATTCTTAACAAGTGCTCCCTGGGTGCCAAGCAGCCTTGGAGGTGCCAAAGACACGGTCGCAAACAAAGCAGATAAGCCCGTGGTTTATGGGGCGTCCGTGCCAGGGGGGAGGCAGGTAGTAGACAAACTACAAGTCGGCACGACTGGATAAATGACTCGGGACAGAGCAGCAGGGGCGGGTTCCTGACGGCCGAGGTGAAGAGCTAGGATTTTTACTCGAAGTGCAGAAGGAATCAGTGAAGGGTTTTTGAGCAGAGGAGGAAACTGATGTTGTGTGTTTTCTGAAGGACCTACTGGCTACAAAAAGTCACGAACCTGTTTCAGAGATGGAAAGGGGCTTCATCTCAAGTGTGAACTCTTCTTGATTAATGGTTTGTGCCCACGACTCTGGGCTGAGAAGGCTGCGTGATAGCAAATCCAGGCTCAGGGAGTAATTATTTTCACACGAGTTAACAGTGATGCCATAGGCATGGGCTGTAGGCTTTTCCCCATAGGTCCATAACTGACCAAGGATTTGATATGCAGAAAACAAAGTCATACATATGGGCAACACTGAAAATTTTAAATAGCCAAAAATCATGATGATTACTGAAAATGTGAACTAATAATTCAGCTCTTCCCCCATAGGCAGACCTGTTGGGGGGAGATATCTTTATAAATTGAAGAAATTCATTTCGGTGCAAGGAAGGGTCTGTCTATACTGACTTTCTGGGTATCTGCTTGAAGAATTTCCCGTTTATTTTCACTAGAGGGCATCCATAATGAGGGAGACACTGTCCAGGAAATGCCAGAGAAAATGCAGTGAGATTACATGTAGTGAAATTCTTCTGATAACGACTGTGTGCACGCATGCTCAGTCACTTCAGTCGTGTCCGACTCTTCCTGACCCCAGGGGCTGTAGCCCGCCAGGCTCCTCTGTCCATGCGATTCTCCAGGCAAGAATAGTGGAGTGGATTGCCATGCCCTCCTCCAGGGCATCTTCCCAAGCCAGGGATCGAGCCTGCATCTCTTATGTCTCCTGCAATGGGACTTTAACACTAATCCCACCTAGGAAAGCCCCTGATAATGACTATGGAACAATAACTCTTTTGCTAATGTAGAGGTGGAAGGAAAAGAGCTTGGTTTGTTTTATTTAAGGTCTTGGTTAAGTAATATTTCACCCCCGAAATATTTAAGTAACACATAATAAATGAACTACTGACAGTTAGCTCAGTTTTAAGATAGCGGTGAAATGTCCTTCACTTACACCCACCCTTGATGAGCACTGTAGGAGCGAGCAGACAGCAAAGTTGAGATTATTGAGAAAAGACATAAATGTGTATGTGCACAGATGGTTTTGCCTCTGGAGCCAGCTGTGTAGAGTCAACTCATAGTCTCTCAGCTAAAAAAGGACAATTGATATTGTCTCAGAAAGCCGATCCTTGCTCTCCACTAGTGCGTTAAAATCATAGAATCACAGCAATTTGAAGAGTATTCACCTGTCTGTGATTTTTATTCATTTCTGTAACTGTTGCCACAGAGGGTAATTAAAGTATTTACCCTCCCTGGAGTAATACTGCTTTTAATATACCATATGTCTGCCTTGTGTATGTACAGCATAATGGTACAAGATGATCAGTTGTTAAAGCTTATTATTAGTAGTAATTTCTGGTGGTAGCAATAGCTAGCAGATATCAAAAGTTTTTTATGCATTCGACACTCTTCCCAGCTCTTAAGGGGATTTTCTTATTGAAGATTCACAATAATTCTAGGAGGTAAATACTGCTATTTCTCCCATCTGTGAAGGAAGCTGAGGCACTCAAAGATCTGTCTTTTTTTTTTTTTAAGTAATATGTCCAGGATCACTGGAAGTTGGCAGACATTTGTCTGGCATTTCCCATGAACACAAGACAGATTTGTTCTAAACTAAAAGGCTGAGGCTCTGCAACATGTGGAAAGGGAGTCGGGGGTGGAGAGAGTACTGATTGTGTCACTGTTGGTTTTTAAAGTAGACTTCATCATTTGTGTCTTTGTTTGGCTGTGCTGGGTCTTCTGCGTGTGGGCTTTCTCTAGTGGCAGCAATGGGGGCCACTCTGCAGTTGTGGCGTGCGGGCTTTCTCCCCTGTGCTTTCTCGTGGCGGAGCGTGCGCACTAGGGCCCACAGCCCTTGTAGTGCATGGGCTAACTTGCCCCGCTGCATGTGGGATCTTCCCGGAGCAGGGATCAAACCGGTGTCTCCACCATTGCCAGGCGGATTCTTAAACACTGGACCCACTAGGGAAGTACAGTTGACTTATATTTTTTAAGACCATTTTAAGGCTCACAGAAAAACTGAGCAGAAGGTAGAGAAATTTTCCATATGCCTGCCGTCCCCACATATGCACAGCCTCCCCCCTTATCAACATCCCCCACCAGGATGGTGCATTTGTTCAGCTGAGAAACCTACATCGTTATACCTCAGAGTTCATAACTGAGGGTTTTGTTTTTGATGCTGTATATTATGTGGGTTGGGACAAATGTATCAGGACACATGTTTACCATGCAGAGTAATTTCACACTCTTGAAAAAAATCCTCTGTCCTCCCCTCACTCATCCCTTCCCCCCTCTAGCCCCTGGCAACCAGGGATCTTTTTATCGTCTCTAGTTTTTTGCCTTTTCCTGAAGGTCTTACAGTTGGAAGTGTGCATGTTTTTTAACTGCTGCTGCTGCTGCTAAGTCGCTTCAGTCGTGTCCGACTCTGTGCGACCCCATAAACGGCAGCCCACCACCAGGCTCCCCCGTCCCTGGGATTCTCCAGGCAAGAACACTGGAGTGGGTTGCCATTTCCTTCTCCAGTGCATGAAAGTGAAAAGTGAAAGTGAAGTCGATCAGTCGTGTCCGACTCCTTACGACCCCGTGGACTGCAGGCCACCAGACTCCTCCTTCCATGGGATTTTCCAGGCAAGAGCACTGGAGTGGGGGGCCATTGCTAGTTAAAGGAGCTTTGATCTGCTGGTGCTGCTGCCAGCATTGTGCATTGCTGAGGTCAAACTTCAAGTCTCTTTCAGTGGAGACGTACAGAGATGTCATGGTGTCGTGGCTGAGCCTTGACTCCACATCCAGACTGCCTGGGTTCAGATCCCAGCTCTGCCGCTTGTGAGCTATGTGACACGGACAAGGTGCCCCGTGTCTCGGTACCTTGGTTTCTCTATGTGTCAAATGGAGATCTTATCCCCTAGCCCACAGTGTTGTTATGCAGACTAAATCAAGTTGCAGACCAATAGGACACAGGACATGTGTGCCAAATGTCCAATAGGAGGCTTGGATCGCCCAGCTCTTTGGTAACAAGTGATAAACCAGGCGCTGAATCCTGGTTCAGCCTCTGCCACCAGTCTGTATCATGGCCTTAGGCAACTCAACCTTTCTAACCTCAGTTTAGTCACTGGTAGAAAGAAGTGATCCGACCACAGTATGTCCACTACATGTGAACGCATTCTATTCCGAGAGCATGTTCTTAAGTCCAATTTGTTCATGAAGTCCCACAAAGTCAGCCTAGGTACCAAGCTAACGCAATTGGATATAGAGTACTGTACTGTTACAGGTTTATAAGACTTTTCACATAAATAATACATAAAAAGGAAAACATAATGAAAACATTTTTACGCTTAGACTGTAGTACCTTGAAAAGCACAGTAGTGCAGTATACCACAGCTGACGTAGAGGGGCTGGTGTCGCGTGAACAGGCAGGAAGACCGACTGGAGGAAGGGGAGGAGGGGGAGACGGTGGAGCTGAAGGACTGTGAGCAGGAGGAGCCGGGGGCAAGCTGCAGTTTCACTCACACCTGACATCCCTTGCTGCAGCCAGACACACGTTCATATGTGTGAAAGTTCGCACTTTGAAGGTTCACATGTAGGGGACCTGCGGTACCTGATGGCTCACATTTCCCCTCGAAGGTGCCGTCTTCCTGGTCTCTTTCTCCCTGTGGAGAGTTTGCATGCAGGCATGGGTGGGGCTGCATGGAGACCGAGACACAAAATCTTTCTTCTCCTTTCTTTTCTGGGAGCTGTAAGGATTCCGTCTCATTGGTGACGAGTACACTTTCTGATAAATGCCTAACAGATCAAACTTTATTTCTCTAAAGAAAAGCATCTTATGGCAAGAGAAGTGTTCTGTAACTTTTAGGTTGAGAAAGCTGTGGTTGGTGTGAAGACCTCAGTTGGGAATATGCACACACACAAACCCATGTTTGTATGTTTGTCTGTAAATGCCATAGGAAGTAAGAATGTTTAACGAATAGATGTCTGCTTCTAGAAGTTGCTCAGAGATTGGGTTTTTTTTTAATGTAATTAATTAATTTATTTCAGCTGTGCTGGGTTTTCTCTAGCTGCGGTGTGCAGTTTTCTCCTTGTGGAGGCTTCTCTTGTTGTGTTGTGGAGCGCAGGCTTTAGTGATTGTGGAGCATGAGCTCAGTGCTTGTGGTTCCTGGGCTGTAGAGCACAGTCTCAAGTGTTGTGGCTCATGGGCTTAGTTGCTCTGTAGCATGTGGGATCTTCCCGGACCAGGGATCGAACCCCTGTCTCCCGCATTGACAGGTGGATTATTTACCACTGAGTCACCAGGGAGGCCCAGAGATTGCCCTCTGAAAACACACACCGTTGGTAATGAAAGGATGATTTGCTGCAGCCGGCTCACAGCAGGATGCTTCAGTCCCCTGTTTCCAGGACTGAAGATGGCTACTCGGCCTTTGCAGGAAACCCCTCTGGGTTTTGCAACAAGGCAGTATGATTCTGTTCTGAGTTAATTTGTCACATCAGAGCCTCTTGCTGGTAACGCTGGGGCTGTGTCAAATCACAGCCAGCATATATTTGGGGGATAGCAAGTGTTTTAAAGCTGTGAGTTGCAGTTGTGAAGACACACAAATTATTTCTAAAATGCCTTTTTGGATTACTATGCTTTTTTGGAGTTGAGACATCCTGTATTTTGGAACAAGTGTAGCCATCTCTGGGATAGACTCTCATCTGCCTGCATGAATGCCTGTTCAGTCGCTCAGGTGTGTCCAACTCTTGGCGACCCTGTGGACTGTGGCCCGCCAGGCCCCTCTGTCCATGGGATTCTCCAGGCAAGAACACTGGAGTGGGCTGCCGAGCCCTCCTCTAGGGAATCTTTCCCAGGGATCAAACCCAGGTCTCCTGAGTCTCTTATATTGGCAGGCAGGTTCTTTACCACTGAGCCACTTGGGAAGCCCCAAACTCTCATCTGTTATGCATGAATTCTTACTTCTGGTCTGAGGACTGTAAATGTTTTAGATCCAGCTTTCCTATATGTTAGCCAGAATATCCGCTGAAACATGGACCACTGGGCTTGGTTTTCCTAATAACTCTAAGAAAGTCAGTTTTGTATACAGATCCTTTTGAATACCTGTAAATAGAATTTTCTCCTATGGATGGCCCCTTGATACTGGGTTCCATGATTCATCGTAGGCTGTGGATGACCTTGTAGGTTTCGTGCAGTGCTTTTCCACAGGGCCTGGCAAACAGTATGTACATGAGAAATATTTGTAGAGTGAGTGAGAGAATGAGGACTGCTCCTGTCTTCTGAAGGATTCATGGCTATACTCTGCCACATAAGCATTAGAGTGATAATTGGAAACATCAGAGAGTGATTCATGACTTGGTTTACTATTCATCCTTACAGAGGACTGGACCCTTTTTGCTCCATTGAAACTATCTTGAGACAGGCATCAGGTTCAATACCTGCGCCCCACGATAGCTCGGCCACAGCCTCTTGGCTTAAATCATTACTGCTTTCCGACAGGCTCAGGAGGCAAGGGTAAATGCATTTGTTAAAATGCAAAATAACCCTAACGAATGGAAATTTTGAATAGATGAATATATGGTTTAGAGGCATTCATTATAAAGGACATCTAACATTTCCTGTGGCATTTTGGACATACTCATTTTTATATTGACTTACAGTTATTCCAGGATATTATTTAAAAATTCAATGCTATTAAATCCAAAAAAAGAAAGAAAAGTGTTCTTAAAAATCCTGGGTTAGCCTTCCAAGTCCCTTGAACGTTACTGGAGTTTTTAGTTGGTTGGTGTTTTGACTACTTACTTATAAGTTTTCCCATTATTGAAGCTAAAAACATAGCAGTGTCTTATGAGATCCAAAAAATACACTGGTGAGAAGGAGATACGGAAAATAAAAATAAAAATTAGCTTCCTAGAGTATACAGTACATACATGTAAGCAAATGGGAAAATTCCAATTTAGGTTTTGTTTTCACACTGCCTCAAGCCATTCAGGTTTAGTTCTTTTTCTTCCGCTTGCCCTTTGCTCTTTTATTTTTAATAAAATTAATTTTTTAAATTAGAGCATGCTTGCTTTACGATGTTGTGTTCGTTTCTGCTGTACAGCAACATGAGTAGGCCGTATGTTTATGTAAATACCTTCCCTCTTGAGACTCCTTCCCACCACCCCCCATTTCCCCCCTCGAGGTCATCACAGAGCACCGAGCTGAGCTCGCTGGGCAGTATGGCAGTTTCCCACTAGCTATCTGTTTTGCACCTGGGAGCGTATATGTCAGTGCGACTCTGAATTCATCCCACCCTCTCCTTCCTACCCCATGTCCACAAGTCCATTCTTTCTGTCTGCATCTCAGATTTAGCTCTTTTAAGCTGGGAAACTTCAGAATGTATAGCATGGTTCACCAGTATTTTCCCATGAAATTGCAGCGAATCACTGCCTATAAGCATGGCAGTGTGAGCAAAACCTTTCCAGCCTCTGTCCCCCACCCCCACCACATCGCAGAACAAGTGATTTCTTCTCTCTGAGCTCTCCTCCCTGGCTCCCTGCTGTGTGCGACCATCCTCTGCCGTGTCCCTGCAATAAGAAGAGAAGGTGAAAATCAGCCTGCAGGTTTAAATTAATTGCACTTCTCAGTTACACTGTGAGGTAGCCAGTGCTTTAAATCACCTCATTCTAAACTAGTTTAAACATAATTGGAAAGAGAAAGCTGACATTAAATAGTGACAGAATAAACCTAACTGAAGGAGAACAGTGTGAAGCACTCCTAATCAAATACTGGAATAATCTGTGTAAATCGTTCATAAGCAGTTGACTGTTTTATTAAATACACCTCTGATTTGGGGCACTAATTTAAGCCCCTTTTTGTTTTCAAAACTTACCTAGTGAATTAGGTTGCTTTCATGCTAATGGAACATTATTTTTACCCGTGATGCAATTGTTTTCAAACTAGAATTTAAAACATCTAATTCTAAACGTTATCAGAAACTGTTGGAAATAGCTCTGTTTGAAATTGTGTGGTTTGACAGTTAAGATCTGAAAGATGTTGGATGCAAGAGATCAGGTCTTATGTGTTACTGGAACTAGCTTCAGAGATTTGAGTTTATCCTGTCTTCATTTGGAAAAGAAAACAGATGCAGTTAGTGGCGCTGCCTCTGGGCTCCCAGGGGACTGTGTCCATATCCACACTGAAGCACTTTTCACCCTGTGTTGGTAATTGTGTATTTACTTTGCTGGGCCACCGAATTATAAGCAGGATGCCCTCATTTCTGTGTGCCCATAGTCCATGGAGTGCCTGGCGTACGAGCCAGTGGCAGGTGACATTCGCTAGAAGAATTTAGAGTTTGACATCCCTTATACGTGGAATCTAGAAAGAAATGAGACAGATGAACTTACAAAACACAAAGAGATTCACAGACTTAGAGAATGAACTTAAAGCTGCTGGTGGGAGGGATGAGGGGAAGCGACAGGGAGTTAGGGATGGATATATACACGCTGCTATAAAATGGATAACCAGCAAGGACCTACTGAAGAGCACAGGGGACTCTGCTCGGTGTTACATGGCATCCCGGATGGGAGAGGTGTTTGGGGGAGAATGGGTGCATGTGTATGTATGGCTGAGGCCCTTTGCTGTTCACCTGAATCTGTCACAACGTTGTTCATCAGCTGTACCCCAATACAAAATAAAAAGTTAAAAAAAAAGAGTTCATGTGAGTAGTGACGGAAAGTAAATGAAGGAAGACTTTTTCCTTTGTTATTTTTTTCACTTTCATGTGGCACGTTTCGCTATCAATTTTGGCTCTTTTATGCACAGCTAAAACTGACATATTGTATTTCTGAAAAAAATTTTTCTATTAGCATATCCTGTCAAACTCTAAATAGAGGCAATCCTTAGAGCTCATATTTGTGTGCAGTCATTAATTGCTAAGAATGATAATTTACTAGTAAATGCAAGATTGTATTAATGTTATCTGGAATGGAATTCTTCCTTCCCGAAATCATAATAAATTATTAAAATTGCTTGTGGGGAGTACAAAGTTAAGGAGATCAAATTTGTATTACAAGGACATTTGAGGTAATTAATTTTTGAAATATATTTTGCTTTTAAAATACCAGGCTATATTTATTATACATAATAATAATTTCTCTAAACCTCCATAAAAAGCTATTCTTGCCATTTCTCCTTTCTTTGTCAGTTAATTTTCGAACCTAGAATATGGCTTTACATTTCTGTTCTACACCAACTGACTGAATTATGTTGGGTCTTATGTAATGCAATCTAGTAGAGAATAAATGCAAATGTTAGACATTCTTTTGAACCAAATAAATACATAATTGTTGGTGAGCGCTTTTGCCTGTAGCTTTAAAACAGTGAATGTTTGTAATCAGGGCTACTCCTCAGCTAGTGCACACCACTGAAGCATACTGGCTAGTGTCTATACTGATTGGTCCAAGCCTTGCAGAGTATTAAATATTTTGACAATTACCTCTGCTTAAAAGATGACTGAAACCCATGCAAATGTCAAGTTTCTGAGCCCTCGTGGGAGTATTAATGCATTCTCAGAGTAATATTACCTGATGCAAAGAGCTGAATCATTTGAAAAGACCCTGATGCTGGGAAAGATTGAGGTCAGGAGGAGAAGGGGACGACAGAGGATGGGGTGGCTGGATGGCATCACCGACTCCATGGACATGGGTTTGGGTGGACTCCAGGAGTTGGTGATGGACAGGGAGGCCTGGCACACTGCGGTTCATGGGGTCGCAAAGAGTCGGACACGACTGAGCGACTGAACTGAACTGATGAAATTCCAAATCTTTGAAACGTGGAAATTGGAGAGCGATATTCACTTTCACTTTTCACTTTTATGCATTGGAGAAGGACATGGCAACCCACTCCAGTGTTCTTGCCTGGAGAATCCCAGGGACGGGGGAGCCTGGTGGGCTGCCGTCTATGGGGTCTCACAGAGTTGGACACGATTGAAGCGACTCAGCAGCAGCAGCAGCAGCAAGTGCTCTACGAGTCACCCCAACCCCTACCTTTCTGTCATACCCCGTGTCCAGTTCATCAGCAAATCTTACTTGCTCTACCTTGAAAATGTTTTCAGCTTGTCTTCTCTCTCTGCGTTCACTCTGTTGCCATAGCCCATGTCCCGTCCTGTCTCTCCTGGACTGTTGTGAAAACCTTTATCGATCTCCCAGCTTCCGTCTTTGCCTCCAATGCTAGTGTATTCTCCAAACAGAGGCCAGAGTGAACCTTTAAAAAAAAATTCTAAATCATACCTAAAGGCCGCAGAATCTGCGTGAGCCAGCCCTTCACCCGTCTTTCCGGGCTGCCTGCTCCAGGCACTCTGTCTTCCAGGCTCACTTCAGACTTTCACATCCCCTGCTGGAATGTGAGTGGCTTGTAGACAAGAAGGTCTTCTCTTTGGTTCTCTCCCATATCTTCCATTCCAAGAAGTATATTGGCACCCAGTAGTTGCTCAATGAATAGTAGTTGAATGAATGAATCATTGCACAGATTTCTAGTCATTTCTTTTGAATAAATTCTGTATTTAGAGACAGGAAGCTGAGTATGTTCTTAAATTTCTTTTTGTTCTTTTTATCTAATGGTATTGTTACATGTGAAACATACCAAAGCAAAAGCAATATAAATCATTTGGGTTCGCTTTAAAAACTTATGATTCTAAGCAGATAACATCAGCAAAAGGTACCAGCTAATATAAAGCAGAATTAAGTCTATTAAGTGTTAAATTATGAAAAAAAATGATATTGTAAAGCAAAATAAAGTAGAAATAAATTTTTTTAAAAAAAAAGAAAAATGAGATCAATATGAAAAAGAAATCACTTAATTCTACTGTATGCACAAATCCTTTCTAAATGGAAAGATTTTAAAAAATAAACATTTTTCTGAACCTTTATCAAAGTACACTTATTCCTATATTTTATATTAAAAGCTACGTTTGGTGGAGGCTTAGTTACTAAGTTGTTGTCAACTCTTGCGACTCCATGGACTATAGCCCTCCAGGCTCCTCTGCCCATGGGATTACCTAGGAAAGAAACTGGAGCGGGTTGCCATTTCCTTCTCCAGGGGATTATCTTGATACAGAGATTGAACTCTGGTCTCCAGCATTACAGGCAGTTTACTGCATTGAAGCCAGATTCTTTACCAATTGTGCCACCAGGGAAGTCCTTAAAAGCTAAGTTTAAGAGACACTAGCGTGTCTCACATTCTAGCAAAGTAATGCTCAAAATTCTCCAAGCCAGGCTTCAGCAATATATGAACCGTGAACTTCCAGATGTTCAAGCTGGTTTTAGGAAAGGCAGAGGAACCAGAGATCAAATTGCCAACATCTGCTGGATCATCAAAAAAGCAAGAGAGTTCCAAAAAAACATCTATTTCTGCTTTATTGACTATGCCAAAGCTTTTGACTCTGTGGATCGCAATAAACTGTGGAAAATTCTGAAAGAGATGGGAATACCAGAGCACCTGACCTGCCTCTTGAGAAACCTGTATGCAGGTCAGGAAGCAACAGTTAGAACTGGACATGGAACAACAGACCGGTTCCAAATAGGAAAACGAGTACGTCAAGGCTCTATATTGTATATTGTCACCCTGCTTATTTAACGTATATGCAGAGTACATCATTAGAAATGGCAGGCTGGATGAAGCACAAGCTGGAATCAAGATTGCCGGGAGAAATATCAATAACCTCAGATATGCAAATGACACCACCCTTATGGCAGAAAGTGAAGAAGAACTAAAGAGCCGCTTGATAAAAGTGAAAGAGGAAAGTGAAAAAGTTGGCTTAAAGCTCAACATTCAGAAAATGAAGATCGTGACATCCGGTCCCATCACTTCATGGGAAATAGGTGGGGAAAAAGGGGAACAGTGTCAGACTTTATTTTGGGGGGCTCAAAAATCACTGCGCAGCCATGAAATTAAAAGACACTTACTCCTTGGAAGGAAAGTTATGACCAACCTAGATAGCATATTCAAAAGCAGAGACATTACTTTGTCAACAAAGGTGCGTCTAGTCAAGGCTATGGTTTTTCCATATGGATTCGTATGGATATGAGAGTTGGACTATAAAGAAAGCTGAGCGCCGGAGAATTGATGGTTTTGAACTGTGGTGTTGGAGAAGACTCTTGAGAGTCCCTTGGACTGCAAGGAGATCCAACCAGTCCATCCTAAACGAGATCAGTCCTGGGTGTTCATTGGTAGGACTGATGTTGAAGCTGAAACTCTTAATACTTTGGCCACCTAATGCAAAGAGCTGACTCATAGAAAAGACCCTGGTGCTGGGATAGATTGAGGGCAGGAGGAGAAGGGGATGACAGAGGATGAGATGGCTGGATGGCATCACTGACTCGATGGACGTGAGTCTGAGTGAACTCCTGGAGTTGGTGATGGACAGGGAGGCCTGGCATGCTGTGATTCATGGGGTTGCAAAGAGTCGGCACACGACTGAGCAACTGAACTCAACTGAGCATGTGTAAGATAAATAAATAACAAGGATTTATTGTACAGCACAGAGAGATATAGCCATTATTTTATAATAACTTTAAATGGTGTGTAATCTATAAATATATTGAATCCCTATGTTTTACAGCTGAAACTACTATAGTATTGTAAATCACTGTTCTTCAATGAAAAAACAGTTGTTTGATAAACATTCTTGAGCATATATTTTTGTTCACTTGACTTTTAGGTTCAATTCACTTTTTAGGTGAATTCCTATAGGTAAAATTGCATAATCAAAAAACTTTTTAAATAAATGGAAAGATACAATATATTTTCATATACAAAAATTATATATCAGCCTTTTCAGATAAATACATATTTCAGTGAAACTCCAACCAGGTTTCCAGTGGGATCTTTGTTTATTGTGTTGATTGACTGTTTTATTTGAAATTCACCTTCCTTCACCACCCAACACAAAGTGTCCCTTGCACTCTACATCATACCTCCATGTTTTATTTAGTAGAACACAGTCTTTTTCCCTCAGAGTTATTGGGTTATAACTGATAGCACTGTGTAAGTCTAAGATATACAACACAGTTATTTTATATGTGACTATATGGCAAAATGCTGCCATAAGTTTGGTTAACACAGCCATTACTTCACATAGTTTCAGTTTTTTATTTTGTAGTGAGAGCTTTAAAAATCTACTCTCTTGGCAGCTTTCAAGTAAATATGCAATGCAGTATTGTTAACTATAGTCACCACGCTTTACATGACAGCCCCAGAACCTATTCATCTTATAACTGGAAGTTTATACCCTTTGGCTACTTTCATCTCTTTCCCCATCTCCAGCCCTACGCCTCAGCCACATCTGTTGTCTGCTCTCTGCTTCCATGAGTTTAAGTATTTTTTTAGATTGCTCATAGAAGACAGACTTTGTCTGACTTATTTTGCTGAGCATACTGCCCTCAATTTCCATCCATGTTATTGCACATGGCGACATTTCCTTCTTTTTTATGACTGAATATGTGCGAGTTGGACAATAAAGAAGGCTGAGCAGTGAAGAATTAATGCCTGGTGCTGAAGAAGACTCTTGAGAGTCCCTTGGACAGCAAGGAGATCAAAGCAGTCAATCCTGAAGGAAATCAAACCTGAACATTCACTGGAGGGACTGATGCTGAAGGTCAAGCTCCAATCTGGGCACCTGGTGCAAAGAGCTGACTCATTGAAAAAGATCAGAATCCTGGGAAAGACTGAGGGCAGGAGAAGAAGAGGGTGACCAGAATGAGATAAGCATCACCAGCCCAATGGACATGAGTTTGAGCAAGCTCGGGGAGATAGTGGCGGGACAGGGAGGCCTGGCGTGCTGCTGTCCACGGGCTCACAAAGAGTCGGACACAACTTAGCGACTGAACAACGTTCTGGCGAATGCATATGGTATATTTGCTTTTCCACCCATCCGCCAAGGGACACGCATGGTGGCTGCATACCTTGGCTGTTACAGACAGTGCTGCAGCAGAAACAAGAGTGTGGAAATCTCTTTCATTCCCTGCAGATATTAACACACGCCCAGAAGGGGGATGACTGGATGATGTCGTGGTGCTGTTTTTAATTTTTTTGAAAAACCTTTCTACTCTTTTCCATAGTGGCTGTACCAATTTAAATTCCCACCAGCAGTGCCCAGGTGTGTCCTTTTTCTCTACATTTCTGCACATTCTAACAGGTGTGAAGTGAAATCTCACTGTGGTTTTGGTTTCCATTTCCCTGATGTTTAGTGAGCTCAAGCACTTTTTCATGTACTTGGCCATGTGAATATCTTCCTTGGAAAAATGTCTATTCAGGCTCTTTGCCCATTCCTTAATTGGATTATTTGTTCTTTTATACGAGTCCTTTCTATGTTTTAGATTTTAGCCATTTTTCAGACAGGCTTCCCAGGTGGCTTAGTGGTAAAGAATCCGCCTGCCAGTGCAGGAGACACAGGACACAGGAGTTTGATCCCTGGGTTGGGAAGATCTCTGGAGGAGGAAGTGGCAACCCACTTCAGTATTCTTTCCTGGAAAATTCCGTGGAAAGAGGAGCCTGGCAGGCTACAGTCCACGGGGTCACAAAGAGTCTGACACAACTGAAGCGACTGAGCTTCAGCACCACTATTTTTCAGATATGTGGTTTGTAAATATTTTCTCCCATCTTGTGGCTTTCTCTTTCATTTTGTTGATTGTTTCCTTTGCCATGCACAACCCTTCAGATTGATGTAGTTCCACTTGTTTATTTTCATTTTTATTCCCTGTGTTGGGTATTATAACTATAAATCATTATAAAGACTAAGGTCAGTGAGCTTTTTCCTGGTTTTCTTCTGTGGTTTCAGGTTTTGTGTTTAAGTCCTTAATCTTTTTCCAGGTGTTTTGAGTGATATAAAATAGAGGTCCAGTTTCATTCTTTTTCATTTGAGTATCATTTTTTCCCCAGTACCACTTATTAAAGAGACTATCTTTTCTCCACTGAGTATGCTGGTTCCCTTGTCAAACATTGACCATATTTATGCATGATTTTACTCCTGAGCTCTCAGTTCTGTGCCACTGGTGTCCCATGTGTCTGTTTTTATGCCCGTACCATGCTGTTCCTATTACTGTAGCTTTGTGCTATAGTTTGACATTAGGAGGTATAATAACTCCAACTTTGTTTCTTCATTCCACATATTGAGGTTCTGTTTTTGTGGTTCTGTGTGAATTTTGTCATTTTTTTCCCTATTTCTGTAAAAAGCACCATTGGAATCTTGATAGGGATTATGTTAACTCTAGAGATGGATTTGGGTAGTATGAACATTTTACCAATGTATTAGTTCTTCCAGTATGAGTATGGAATATCTTTCCACGTATTTGTGTCTTCAGTTTCTTTCATCAATGTCTTATAGCTTTCAGTGTACAGATTTTTACCTACTTGGTTAAATTTAATCCTAGATGTTTTATAGGTTTTGATGCCATTGTAAATAAGATTGTCTGTCTCTTTATCAGATTAGTCATTGTTAGTATATAGAAATGTAACTGATTTTTGTTTATTGGATTTGTCTCCTGCAAGTTCCCTGATTGTGCTGATTAGTTCTGACGGGTTTTTGGTGGAGTCTTTAAGATCTTCTATGAAAAAAAAAAAACATGTCATCTGCAAACATCAACAATTTTACTTCTTCTTTTCCGATTCAGATGTGTGTATTTTTTTTAGGGGGGGTGCAGTTGGTTGGCTTCAGTTTTTTTTGCTGTTGTTGATAGTTTCTTGCTGATTGCTCTGGCCAGGGCTTCCAATACTGTGTTGAATTGGAATAGTGAGAGTCAGTACCTTAGAGTTGTACCTTTCACCATTGAGTATGATGCTGGCCGTGGGCTTGTCACATATAGACTTTCCTGTGTTGAGGTATGTTCCACCCATACCTAATATATTGAGAGTTTATATAATGCATGGGTGTTGAATTTTGTCAGATGCTTTTTCTGCATCTATTGAGATGATCAGGTGATTTTTATCTTTCGTTCTGTTAATATGATGTAGCATATTCATTCATCTGCATATGTTGAACTGTCCTTGCATCCCAGGGATGCATAATATGGAACATTATTTTTTTGTTGCTGGTGGGAAATGAAAAGTAATCTGTCATCATCTACTAAAGTTTGAAATATGCATACCATTTTCCAAGCAGTTCTATATTGGGAATCTGGGTAACAAAAAAAGAAAGCACCAGTATGCAAAAATAGATGTGCAAGGATTATTTATTGAAACATTGTTTTTAAGACAACAGTTCAGTTCAATCACTCAGTCGTTCAGTCGTGTCTGACTCTTTGCGACCCCATGAATCGCAGCACACCAGGCCTCCCTGTCCATCACCAACTCCCAGAGTTCACTCAGACTCATGTCCATCGAGTCAGTGATGCCATCCAGCCATCTCATCCTCTGTCGTCCCCTTCTCCTCCTGCCCCCAATCCCTCCCAGCATCAGAGTCTTTTCCAATGAGTCAACTCTTTGCATGAGATGGCCAAAGCACTGGAGTTTCAGCTTTAGCATCATTCCTTCCAAAGAAATCGCAGGGTTGATCTCCCAACCAGAATGGACTGGTTGGATCTCCTTGCAGTCCAAGGGACTCTCAAGAGTCTTCTCCAACACCACAGTTCAAAACCATCAATTCTTTGGTGCTCAGCTTTCTTCACAGTCCAACTCTCACATTCATACATGACCACTGGAAAAACCATAGCCTTGACTAGACAGACCTTTGTTGGCAAAGTAAAGTCTCTGCTTTTGAATATGCTATCTAGGTTGGTCATAACTTTTCTTCCAAGGAGTAAGCGTCTTTTAATTTCATGGCTGCAATCACCATCTGCAGTGATTTTGGAGCCCAAAAACATAAAGTCTGACACTGTTTCCACTGTTTCCCATCTATTTCCCATGAAGTGATGGGACCAGATGCCATGATCTTCGTTTTCTGAATGTTGAACTTTAAGCCAATTTTTTCACTCTCCACTTTCACTTGCATCAAGAGCCTTTTTAGTTCCTCTTCACTTTCTGCCATAAGGGTGGTGTCATCTGCATATCTGAGGTTATTGATATTTCTCCCGGCAATCTTGATTCCAGCTTGTGCTTCTTCCAGCCCAGCATTTCTCATGATGTACTCAGCACAGAAGTTAAATAAGCAGGGTGACAATATACAGCCTTGACGTACTCCTTTTCCTATTTGGAACCAGTCTGTTGTTCCATGTCCAGTTCTAGCCATTGATTCCTGACCTGCATATAGGTTTCTCAAGAGGCAGGTCACGTGGTCTGGTATTCCCATCCCTTGTTGTTAAGACAACAAGGGACTGGAAACTACCTAAATTTTCGTCAGTAGGAGAATGGTCACATAGTTTCTGTAATTCTATCCTCTGAAATATTACATAGGTTTGAAACAGTTGTTATATATTTTTCATTTGAAGGACTAAACAGTATATATTATTAGATACTAAAAAATGTCAGAGAGTGTTATGTACAATCCATTTAAAAATTAAAATAGTATATGCTGCTGCTGCTGCGTCACTTCAGTTGTGTCCGACTCTGTGTGACCCCATAAACAGCAGCCCACTACGCTCCTCTGTCCCTGGGATTCTCCAGGCAAGAATACTGGAGTGGGTTGCCATTTCCTTCTCCAAAAATAGTATATATATTTGTATATATGGATAGATTTTTATTTATAAACATGTGGAGAGAGACATACCAAGCCATTAACCATTGCTATGTCATTAGAAGTGAAAAACGAGGAGCAGGAGAAAATATTATTAATATATATTTTATGCCATTTTATTGTTTAGTTTTGTAAAACATGTATGCTTTCATTTTAAAAAATTTAATAAAGATTGTTCAATGGTAAATGTAAATATACACAATAGGACGTTGGTTTGGCTTTGCGTGTGTGTAAGTACTATATGTTATAAGCAAGGAGATCCAGCACTACTGTGTTTGGTCAGGGATACAGGGCTGATTTTGTTGATATATGGCAGAAACCAACACAATATTGTAAAGCAATTATCCTCCAATTTAAAGTAAATAAATAAAATTTTAAAACTGAGACTAGATGACCTCCTATTCTAGAAAATAAACAAACATTCCAAACCCTGCGCTACAGCAAGAATAAGGGGAGTCTCTGAAGTAGAAGGAAAGGACCCCAGACAAAAATGTGGGAACCCAGGGAGAAATGAAGAACCCAGGAATGAACTAACATGGATGGACTTGCAAGGCATTATGCTACGTGAAATAAGACAGAGAAAGACAAGTGCTGTATCACTTATATGTGGGACCTAAAAAATACAACAAACGAGTGAAAATAACCAGAAAGAAGCAGACAGATGGATACAGAGAACAAACTGGTGTTTACCAGTGGGGTAGGGGGTGGAGGAGCAATGGAGAGGTGCGGAATTGGAGGCACAAACTGCTGCGTATAAGGTAGGCTCAGGAATATATCATACAAACGGGAAATAGAGCCAATATTTTGTAAAAACTGTAAATGGAAAGTAACCTTTAAAAACTATATAAAAATTTCTAATTATAAACATTTTAAAATGTTAAAAAAAAAAAAAGAGATGTCTTCATTGAGAAAACAGCAGGTTTCACTGGACTGATGTGGCAGTATTCTTCTATAGATCTACCTACAATTTGCAGGTTGGGAACTTGCATTTCTTTTTTCAACCCAGTTAAAACTTATTCTAAGAAAGAATTACTAGGACGCCAGGTGATACAGAGTACACTGTTTCATTGCTTAAAGTGTTAAGCTGTTTTTGTTTTACTCTTTATAACTAATCTGAGGTGAAGACCTAGTTTATCTAGCATAACTATGGCTAAATCCAACAGTAACTTTTTTTAAAGTGTTTTTTAATATTCTGTCAATATGGACGTTTGAAATAAAGACTGTTTATCATTTTTCTTTTTTATTTCAGAACGCTTTACCCTGTACAGCTCTAAAAACCTTAGACAAGCATGGAATAAGTAAGTTTTTAATACAGATTATGCTTTCTCTATATCTCTCTTAACTTTTAAAACCCTTTCTCCTGACATTCTTTCGCTTGTTCACCCAGTTTTCTATTCATCCTTTCATTTAGCCATCAGGCGGTTACTTGGTCCTATTTGCCAGCCCCTGTGTCTCACCTGAGCCAACACTCTTCTGTGAGCTTGGATTCCCAGAGTGAGGTTGTATTTATTGCTTTAGAGTTGTTAATCCTGAAATTCACTGTGGTCTCTCTTCTTCTAACTAGATTCTAAGAAATGTTTTAGCATCCTTGGATGCTAAAATAATGTTTCTTAAGTGCCATATATCCACTGATTTTCTGATCTGATTAATGTTGGTGACAACCTTTGAGCTAGATGAAACTGATCTTTCAAGTGTTTTCAGTTTACCTAATTTTTTTTTCCCCCGAGCCCTAATGGGAAGCTAAGTACATGTATCACTTGGAGTATATGTACACTGTTGATTTAATTTCTATTCTGTCATCACACCTTGTTGAAACTGTTTTATTGATTGGTTTCAAAATTTGATGACATCTAATGATGTGAGTGTCTCAAGTGATTCAGGGTTTTGGGGGGCCTTTTTTTGCAAGCCAGACTGCTAGTAAATCTTTGAAAGTTAGTAAGCAGAGTAATTGAGTCACTCCCATTTGATTGTGAGCATCACATCTCAAGCATTATGTTGGGGGAAAAGGTAACTGGTTCTGCTTTGATTAAGTTAAATTTTATTTGTCATAACAAAATTTTGTCTACAGGGAATTTAGTGTTATTGTCTCCCTTTTTACTGTTTTGACATGTTTAATTTTATATGTCATCAATTATGGAAAAAATAGAAACTTTTTATAATAAAAATGCCTTTAATCAATGATGTCAGTAGATAACATCAGACAGCTTATTATGAGGAACTCATGAAATGAATACATGAAATTCTTCAGTGGATTCTTTGAAAGATTTGGCAATTTATTTTGGTTAAATTCATACTTAGAAGAATATACCAGTATAGTTATTTTTATCTAACACAGAACTTCACATTTCCCATTTGAAGGGTCAGTTCTTAATATCTAAACAGAATCCCCCCTGGGAAGCACGCCCTCAGCTGGGTGGGAACATTCTGTGTGTGTTCCTCACCCTTTTAACCTCCTCCACCCTAACTTCACTGATCAGAGGTCTAACATATTTAAATTAAGTGCTTTCATATACCAGGTACTATCTTCAATATACAGTTGCTGTTTTAATTAAATCATCAAACACATTTCTCATAATTGCTCAATAGTTTTGACCAACTTGGTATCCACTTTATGAAACAATTCTTGATAAAGCAATTGAATCTCTTAACTCCATCTCTGAAGTAACAGAAAAACTGGCGAATCTAATACAGAGTAGCGTTTGTGGAGAACAGCCTTCAGTTTAGCTAACCCTCCGTTTCCTTCCTTCAGAGGGACAGAGCTGAAATGAGTTACGAATCGCCTGGAAAAATAAATGGCAATTTTTATCCACTCAGAGTAGCTGAGGAAGGACAGGGCAGGAAGACCTCAAGATTTTCTTGGATGCCTTTGTTCTGTCATCCTCGGTGTTACAAAGTGGCTGTAACAACTCAGCAGCCTTTCTTCAAATGGCAGTGTCCAAAACCAAAGCAGAAAGCAAAGCCGACAGCAAGAAAGGAACTTTCTCCCCATCCTGCTCCCATCAGGGAGGAATATCCTGGAGATGCCCAGAGATATTTGCCCCTTTGTCTCTCTGATGGGGTGGACCGCATACCCTCCCTTGGCTGGGCCCTGGTAAAAAGGGAGGGGTGGACCTCTTTGTCCCCTGACCCTACATCTTGTTGCCTGTAAGGCAGGGTTTTGTTAGTAGGGAAGAAACAGGAGTGGCAGTTAGGTACAGGCAGTCCATGATAGCTGCCACCATGATTCGAAAATACTGTCTATTGTAGTAAACTAAAGTACATCTAGGTCGACTTTTTTTCATGCTCAATTACCTTTTCTTCTTCTAAATGAGCCAGTTTTAATATTTTAGTGCATATTCATTCAGACTCCAAAATGGTATATGTTACATGTGAGGATATAAACAGGCTGTTTTATCACGTGCTTCATCTCAAAAATAAATACAGTTCTTCTATGTCAAAAGAAGGGAAAGACAGGGAAGGGGACGGGGAGGGCAGTTGACGATGCTGCGTGATGTTAGGTCCACTGTCCCCCTGTGGATGGCACCCCAACAGCATTTACACCTGACCCACTCCAGTCTCTCATCTTTGCAGCCTGTATTCAGCACCTACCATCTGCATGCCCAGATGGATGGCCTCTTTGTGTTCAGCCATTCATAGTGACTAGTGGGACGCCTCTCAGAGAAGATACTTTTGTCTGTTTACATCACTCTGTCTCAGGAAAAACTAGGTTGTCTCGTGTCTTTCCAAAAGAAAAAAGCAATGGAAGTAGTAATCAAGCTTTGCATTGCTTTGCTTCATTCTGACCACCTAAGACCTGATGCTTTCCTTTCTCTGAGAGGTACTGTTCATGTCACAGTTCTTCTTGCTCAGTTGCTAAGGTGTGTCTAACTTTGCAACCCCATGGACTGCAACAAGCTAGGCTCCTCTGTCCACTATCTCCCAGTTTGCCCAAATTTACGTCCATTGAGTGATGCTATCTAATTACTTCATCCTTTGCCACACCTCCTTTAGCCTTCAGTCTTTCCTGTATAAGGATTTTTTTCCAGTGAGTCAGCTCTTTGAGTCAGGTGGCCCAAGTATTGGAGCTTCAGCTTCAGCATCAGGTCACAGTAAAAGTGATAAACACCACTAACAAAATTAGGCTGACTAACACTCCGGTATCGCTGCTGTAGAAATTTTGAAAATTGGACATTGTGCTCAATCTCGGATTGTTTCTTAAAAGATGCTAGACTTAGTAAATATGATTTTACTTTTGAAGGCAAATAAGAATTCTTCAGAATATGATTTTTCGCAAAATAAGGACGCCGTTTCTCTTTAAGATGTCACTTGAGAAATATTCTTTATTTGCATTTTCTGTGAACATAGGATTTCTATTTTTTCTACTAAGAACAAGTTCTAAAAAACTAAAGGAAAGATGTATTTTTACATAAAGTCTTTCAAATCATATGATAGAATTGCAGTTCATATCATTCTTTATTTATACAGTCACATATGCCTTTTTAAAAAACCTAGAATTAATTCACAGTCATTTAATAGAGTCCCACCCTTAGATTACTTTAAAAGCATTTTAGGGAAAATACTAAAATTGAGCTTTTGAAGTAATGTTTTAAAATTATAAACATGATATGTTTAGAACCATGCTATTTTCAAATCCCCACAAGTCCGTTGTTGTTGCTGTTGCCTTAAGGGTTTATTTCACAAAACACCAATTAATAAATTCATCACTAAAAATATTATAAAAATATGATTTCCTGGTATCCGTCATGTACTGAGCCCTTAAAGTGATCCTGGAGCTTCCAACCAATTTGAACCCAATGCGATGTACAGAGAAGTAAGAATTCTGAGATATGAATTATATTATTGATCCTTCCTCCAAATGGACTTGTGACCTTGTAACCATCATTGACATTTCAACATCTCTGAGTTAAGAAGGGAGTCTGGATTCGGAAGAATGGCATTTAAGGACAATTAGGCAAATGCTGGCTTTCTCCCTTGCTGCTAACTCATTTGTTCGTCAACAGCACAATTACGAAACCAAAGCAATTGCTAAATTCTCTTGTGCAGCAGTAATAGGTTCAAAATAAAGTGAACTAATTTGCAAGGACTGGTTTGAATTCAATTTAGACAGGTTAATATAAGATGGGCAGGTTAATAGACAAGTGTAAGTCACTGTTCAGAATTAAGAAACACTGTCTTTAAGAATATGTATTAACACAGCTGTTGAAGCTAGTGGGTATGTTAACCTGCCTAAGAGAGTAAGAATTTCTTGACAAATGAAGCCTTACATCTCTTTGAACAGCTGTAACAAGTGACCCAGTTTATTTTGGGACCAAGTCTGCCCTAGGTAACTCCCATGCAATTCCCTGCTGACTTCATTTATACCAGTGACCATGGGCATAGTTTTATCCTTTGAAAGATTTTTTTGGTATTCTGGTGAAACAATGCAGTGATCGGAGAAAAATATCAAAAAGATTCAGCAGATATCTAAACTGAAAAGGATAATATAAAGAAGTCTTAATTATAGGATTGAGAATAATAAATACATATTAATATAGAAAAGAAGGTCCTTTTATTCCTTCCTACTGGAATTTTATTACCCATGTGGTTTCTCTCTTGCTTGAAGGGGATTTTGGACTAAAGGGAGACAAATCTTAATTTTATAAATACATGTTCTGTTTTCCAGTGGCCTTCAAAACATTCCATTTTATTTCCTTGGAGTTATAAAGACTCCCCCTATTTTTCTTCCAGATCTCTCTATTTATAGTTGTCTGACATTGGCATGCATGTGCAATCAACCAAGAATTCCACCCACTTAAAAGATCTTTTATTATTTTGGCTGGAGAAGAAGCCTTAGTATATATTATCCAGCAAAGTTAAGGGTAGGATTCCAGGAATGCATTTGCTTGTTTTGGAACTTTTTAGCAGCTGAACAATTTTGGAGGTTTGAAAGTAGCAAAAAGAGAACTAAGGATAAACCACCAAGTCAGATTTGGAAAACGAATTTCATGGCTGATAAAGCAAAGCATGTCCACAGACACTGAACAGGTGTTAGCCAGCCTTTTTCTACTCCCTCCACCCCCATGCTCTAGTTCTGCTTATAAGCCTTCTAGTTAGTCAGTCCAACTGGATTTCCCTAAGAATTAAAAAAAAAAAAAAAAAGACGACACTTTAAGATGTGTAATAAATTCAGAGCCATCACCCTTACGGAAATGCAAAAATAGAGACAATAACATTTACCTGCATGTGTTGTCAGATAGCAGTAGAGTCGCAAACCCTCATTTAGGAGCTTGAGAAGTGTTTTCTTGCTTGGCGTTCTTGAACTTTCTTTGAATGTTTCATCTAATTTGATGATTAACTTCCAAAACATATTTTAAAGGTGCCAGTGGTTTGCTAGAAAGTTGTTCTCCATGTTCATAAAGCACAATGTGTTTAAAATAATATTTAGAGGAGTAACATAAATCTCACTCTGTGTATTTATATTGGTGGTTCTCTATTGTATATTTCTTATCATATGTTAATGCATCCCATTAAGATATAAGTAGGTGACTTCTCAAGAAAGAAAAGCCCTGTTTTCTACTCTGCCTTATTGTTCAAAGTCGACCTAAAAATTTCTAAAGTAACAATGTATTGCAAAGGAAGTTCAAGCTTTCCATTTCTCTGCAGTTGCTTGGAAATTTTAGAGGAAGGAAAGAACAGTTTTTGACACTAGGAGGAGCAGTTGAGTTGAGCCAGATCTTTGAATCATCTTTTTCCAGTTTCACTTTTTTTTTTTTTTTCTTCTCATTGTTGATCATTTTTCTTGTAATTCTGTTTACTTCAGAGTAACAGTTTTAATGTACTTAGTGCCTGGAGATTTCTTCTCAGCATATTTTCAAAGAAATTGTTCTTCGCATCATCCATCACCTTTTTAGGGATAGGTTTGTTAAGGGGACCAGCGCTAAAGCAGACGGTAGATGAAACTGAGCTGCAGTTGTCGACTGCCCAGCTCTGGGGATTTGAGTCCAGCATAGGAGGCTACGAGGCATGGAGTTCCTCTCCACACCCTTAAAAATGTGATTTTTAACACTTGGACAGTCAAATCCAAGCAGGTCTCTTGTCCTGACCTTGAACACCCAGACATGGTATTGTTCGGAAGCCCCTGATCTCACCTGCCTGCTTACAAAAAAAAAATCACAGTTCAGAGCAGTTTCTGGGATGACTTATTTTCAGAAGAATGAATCATTAGTTCAGTTACTGAAAGCATTATGGAGGTGTGATGTTTATCTGATCTATTAACCCCCTTGCCACTGAACAGAAAACAATTCTTCTAGAAAACCAAAGAGTAGATTCTTGAAGGGGAAAAAAGGAGGAGGTCCTCAAGTAGGAGATGCCTTCCAGGCTCTGGTGGGAGTCAAAGAAGACAGCATAAAAGTCTGTCGAAAGACGCACGTTGGAGGCAGGTACCAGGGGGATGAAGAGAAGGCTGTCTAAGCAAAAGCTGGCAAATCTGTCAAAGGCCTAGCCCTGATCACTGATAGTAGCTACAGCATAAAGTGATAACATGTGAGAGGCACCTGGTAAAAAGCCTGACATACACTCACTAATCCATAGTCCTGATGCTGCTGCTGCTAAGTCGCTGCAGTCGTGTCCAACTCTGTGTGACCCCATGGACTGCAGCCCACCAGGCTCCGCCATCCCTGGGATTTTCCAGGCAAGAGTACTGGAGTGGGTTGCCATTGCCTTCTCCGAGTCCTGACTGTGGTGGGTAATAAACCATCGGACAGCCCTTTGCAATATAGAACTGGCTCTTACATATGTTGTCCCATCTTCATATGCTTATAACAATATTGGAAGGTGGGGCAGATATTATCATCTTCACTTTATAGCTTGAAATAAAAGGCATGCTGAGGACAGTCGATCCATGCTATTGAGAGTTACAACTTAGATGGTACGCCCCAGAGTGAATCTTAGGAAATTCTGTCGTTTTGAAAACCCTGATATTCAAACAGGGTTATCAATGCCTGATTTTTGTTGTTGTTGCTCTCCCTGTGACTCTGGGTCAGGAGATCTCTTCTGGGGCCTGGTATCATTCATTCCAAGTCTAGGTTTTCAGCAGTGGGAGAGCGGGGATGGAGTACAGACCTGACTTCCTCTCTTCTAGGGAATAGTGTTTGTAGCAGGCTGACCACCCACACCATCAACAAAGGTGTCTCCTGAGACTGCTGGGTAATGTGCCATTGGCATGAAGGTGGGTTGGTGGCAAGCCAAGGGCTGGAGATGAAGGGCCTGCCAGCCACCCATGCAGACCCTGCTGGGGGAATTTGTTGCCCATTCCACACAACTCCCACTGCCCCAAGAAATTATCTTCTGTCATTTCATGTCATCGCCAGATTTCTTGTCCATGTCTTTCTTTGTGTAGCAAAGAATTTGCTGACATTAGTAACCCCTGGTGACGGCCAAGGGCAGGCCCCATGTGCTGTTTGCTACCTTTTAGAACAGGTTTTTTGTTTCCCTTCTGATAGGCAGAAACCATCCATCTTCCCTCTTACTAATTGGCAGTACTTGCCAGGCTTGGGAGTTGGCAATAGCAGTTGTTTTTCATCCTTTCAGACTAGGTGTTGGACTGTTCATTCAAAAATACTCACTTCTGGTGCAGCTAAAACTTTCTTTCTCCCATCAGCTTATTAAGGGATAAAACCCAACCACACTTCTGAAACAGCAAAGAGTTTCCAAGAGCAGCTGGGCTGCTCGTTTCCCTGAAAGGACGATAGAATTAGGCTTTCTTGAACAGTTCCCCAAAACAGATCCTTGAAGTGTGAACTGAGGATGTTCTCTGCTTCTCCACAATATAAAATGGTATATTTGTATTCTGTGGCTGCTGTAGCAGATTACCACAAATTTATTGATGTAAGATACCACAAATGTATTGTCTTCTCTTGGGCAGGAGCCTGGATGGGCTCAGCTGGTTCCTTTGATCTGGGTCTGACAAGGCCAAAAACAAGGTATGGGTAGCTGGTCCCTGTCTCAAGGCTATTGGGGAGAATCTGCTTCCAGCCGTATTCAGATAGTTTGCAGAATTTAGTTCCTTATGGTTGTTGGACTGAGGTCCCATTTCCTTTCTTGTTGTCAGTTGGGTACCTCCCCTAGCTCCTGAAGGCCATGTATATTCCTTGTCACCATGCCACCTCCTTCTTTAAACCAGCATCCGTGCAACAAGTCTCCTCATATTTCAGATCTCTCTCTCTCTCTCTCACCCTTCTGTCTCATCTATTCTGCCTCCAGGAAGAAAAAGGCCCCTTCTTCTAAATTATATAATCCAACTTAACCTTTCTATTTTAAGGCCTTAATTGCACCCTCAGGATGGGTCCCTTTTGCTTGAAAAGTAACACATCCACAGGCTTCAGGGATGGATGGGTGAGAGGACATCATTGGGCCATTCTGCTTTTCATGAGTTGTACTGGGGTTTCCTATTCAGTGATGAGTTGTAGGGTGAGGCAGAGCGGAGAGGGCAAACCCAGCCATCATCCGGTCAGACCCTGCCTGTTTTGCCCAATCTCTGGCTAATCAGATGACAAGCATAGGCCCCTGACCCTAAAGGTTCCATATTGCCTGGTTCACATTAGCTCCGCTCAAAGTCATGTATAAGGAAAAAGCCTGTTTCCATCCTAGCAAAGAGAATAAAAGAGATTATTCTCAGGAAAGCTCATTGTCTCTAAGAAAGTAAAAATTTGGCCTGACATTTCTTTCCCCTGTAGGTCAGTGCTGTCTAGCAGAACCTTCTCCGTTGATGAAAATCTGTAATCTGCACTGCCCGGGGCAATAGCCATTAGCCCACCGTGGCTACTGAGTACTTGAAATGTGGCTTAGGAACTGAATCTTAAATTTCATTTAAATTTAATTACCGTAAGTGCCCTACATACCAACAAGTTCCATTCTGAGAGCATGTTCGTCAGTCTGATTTGTTTGTAAGTCCAACAAAGTCAGCCTAAGTACCCAAGTAACACAATGGGCTATAGAGTACTGTACTGTAACTGGCTTATAATATTTTTCCCAGAAATAATACGTCAAAGACAAATGTAAAACATAAAGAGAGCATTTTCAATCTTGCAGTATATAGTACCTTGAGAAGTTTAATAGTACAGTACCGCAGCTGGCGTACAGGGCACATTCATGTCTTTGAGTGTTTGCAGCGTGAAGGTTCAAATGTAGGAGACTTGCTGTAATTTAAATGTAAATAGCCAGCACTGGTCGCTACCAAACTGGGCAACACAGCTGTGGCTCAGCATGTAAACTATCCATTTATTTTAGGTGCCCACCAATGTAATTCAAGTGTGGGTGTCTGATGCTTGGAAACTCTACGCTCAAAAGTCCTTGCATTTTATACTCAAGTGCCTGAGGATCTTGCTTGATGTGTTTGCTTCTCACCTCTGTCTTTTGTTTGTAAAAACTCTGGGCCTCCCTAGTGACTCAGATGGTAAAGAACCTGCCTGCGATACAGGAGACGCAGGTTCGATCCCTGGGTTGGGAAGATTCCCTGGAGAAGGGAATGGCAACCCACTCCAGTATTCTTGCCTGGAGAGCTCCGTAGACAGATGGTCTTGGCGGGCTACAGTCCATGGGGTCACAAAGAGTCAGATATGACTGAGTGGCTAACACTGAAAAGATAATAGCTGTGGAGGACCCAGTAAGTGTGATAAACCTGCAGAGGGAATGGTGGAAGGATCAGGGAACACCCAGCAGACATGCCGCCCCTGCCCCTCCTTCCAGGGGCCATGCTCTTCCTTCCTGAGAGCTCTGCCTGCTTCAGCTGTCTGCATCCCTTTTTCCTTCTGTTCTCTCTGCATTTTCCTGTTGGGAACTGCTAGGGGTTAGACACTCAGCTCTCTACACTTTTTGAACTCCCTGAAGAATTCACCTCTTTGCTGTTTTCCTGGCCTCCTTGAACTCCCTCAACTCTGATCAGAAAATGCAGAAAGGCTCAACTTCCCCTTATCCACATATGAGATGCTATTGAGAGGAGCTCCACCTACTAAATAAGCCTCTCATGGCCCCCTGTGGGGACATATGTTAATTCTTTAACTTCAGAACATTGTAAATTGCCACATTTGAAGTAAGTCAGAAAGAGATAAATATCGTATTCCAATGCATATATACGGAATCCAGAAAAATGGTACTGAAGGATTTACTTACAGGGTGGCAGTGAAGAAACAGACATAAAGAATAGACTTATGGACATGGGGAGAGGGAGGAGAGGGTGAGATGTATGGAGAGAGTAACCTGGAAACTTACGTTACCATATGCAAAATAGATAGCCAACAGGAAATTGCTGTATGGCTTAAGAAACTCAAAAGAGGCTCTCTATCAACCTAGAGGGGTGGGATGGGGTGGGAGATGGGAGGGAGGTTCAAAAGGGAGGGGGTATATGTATACCTATGGCTGATTCATGTTGAAGTTTGACAGAAAACAACAAAATTCTGTAAAGCAATTATCCTTCAGTAAATAAATAAATTAAAAAGCCTAAAAGTTTCTTTTCTATTAAATTGGAAAATTACATTGATACATTTTCAAAATGTTGAATCAGTTTTACTTTTTGGAATAAAACTGCCTTGGTGTTGAAAAAAAATGCAACATTTTTAAGCATGAACAGAAATGCAGAAAATTTTATTGCTCATTTATTAAAAATTGCTGGCTTTGAGATCCCTTTCCTCAGCACTTATTTTTTCATTTTTCTTTTGATTAAGCAAATATTTATGAATTTAGTGAATCGTCAGCCTCTAAATTAATATGAGCATAAGTTGTCACTGGAAAAGATGATTTGAACAACAGTGCCATCTCTTGCATTGACTGTCGCCCACTTCACACTTGACCTTGGTTAATTTTCATGAAAATTAGGATTGGACAAGGGACCCAATCATTTGTGAGGACAAGGGGCCCCCCTCATCCTTTGGGGAGACTTTCTGTAAAGCTGGGGCTCAACTTCCCCTCATTGTGAAGAGACAGTTAATAGACTGTTCATGTTGACAAGTGCATCTGACATCTGCTCTGCAGCCAGTGGTCCTACTGATCCTGTAAAAATACAGTCAATAAATATTGTTGATACAAATCAAAAAAAGAACAGAAAAGGGGAAAGATGCCCATGAAAGCTCATTATTGGTGCAAATGGCCAGAAATCACTTGAAAGCCACATAAGCTTTGGTCTGATAGGGGCCAACTTCCAATCTTAGATCTACTTCTGAACCATTTAATATTCAGGAAGCTCACTAGCCAGTCTGAGCCCCAGATTTTCAGTCCTTAAGACCCTTGGCAGTATTACATTCCACCCCCGCCCCACTTGTGTTTTTCAACATGCCCTGCCCTCTCCTGCCAGTCTGAGGGTTTTATTCATTCAAGATAAGTAATTGTCCTTGAAAATGAGTACCACTGCTATAAAGGGTCCTCAGATATCTGGAATATTCCTTCTGCCTTTCTGGAACCATATGCTGAATTTCTTGGACACCAGATAATTTTTTTAAAATACTTCTTATGTAGGAACAAGAGTCCTCTTCCCCAGCAGTTCCTTCCTAAGAGTGATATGTTAGCAAATAGTGTTCTACATAATTCATGGAAAACTGTGATTTACCCTAAGTCTTGAAACTCATCTTATTAGACAGTTTTCCTAATTAAAGTGAAAGAAGCCCCATAGACAAGCACTGTTACCAAGTTCAAAGCATCTTTTAGACCTCTTCCGTACATGCACATGAACTCTGTACATAAGCTGGTGGGTAAGCCTAAACCAGTTACATAGAACCTGGGTGTCCACTTGACCTGAGGGTTTCATTTGTGAGACTCAAAGTAATTATCCTTATTGACTGCAGCTCCTAAATGGGGAAGACTTATGCTTAGAAACACAGAGAATAAAGGCTGGGAGCATGACTTTAGTTTGGTTTGCCTGTCATCACTGACAATCAGATGGGTAGGGGACACCAAAGGAAACTGCCTTTTTTTTTCAGACACTGAGCCAAGTCCATACCCCAAGGCACAAGTCCCATGTTACTTTGTTGTATCCGTCATAGGAGTGACTTTTAACAATAGATTTTATTTTGTCTTTGACAAAAACAGTAAAGAGACATGAAAAAGCCTTAAACACACATATATACAATCTGCAGGTCAATTATTTTTGTCTTATTTGAAAGTATTTTTAGATCATTTCTACATTTTGGGGTATCAGAAAAATCCAGAGGTGATTTAAAATGGAAGTCTCAGAGTGAGAGACATGTATGTGTGTGGTTGTTATTACTTTCCCTGACTATAAATGACATATATATGAATAGAAATATTAACACAAAGGGATCGATATTCTGGCCCTCACTGCAGTATTAGCCAGCATATCTTTGTGTATCTGTACGTGGAGTCTCTGCTGGTCCTCAGCTGAATTTAATCCCTCAAGACTTGATATACAAACATAGTGCCAAATAGAGAACTTCCCTTAAATTATTCAAATCTCCCCATAAGTGATTTCCCACTCTTCCTGCAATGGAAAACATTTGATCATAAATTCAATTAAATCAGCCATCATCTTTGTGATGTTTGTCCAGCTAAATCCTTTAGTGAATAAACCAATAAACACACCAGCTCTGTGTGTGTGTGTGTTTGTGTGTGTGTTTATGGCATGATCGTTGGGGAAGAATTGATTTGAAGTCAAGACGAAGAGTAGTTCTCATTTCTTAGGCCAGATTTTGACCACTTTACTGCAGCCAAGGTTTAAAAGATTAAACTCTTAGCAGGGATAAAATCACGTGCACTCCTTAGATTTATTGGCTTTTATTCCCCGTCTCGGGGCCTTGTTTTAATATATTAAGTTTCATATCCAAACTAGATATACTTTGGAGATGTTAATTAAAGTGATCATACCACACCAATCATTTTTCTTCCTCTTACTTCACACTCTCTCCTGCCTAGTTGAAACGGAGGAAGCATGACTGTTGACATGCTTTTAAATTTCTCCAGGGGAACGCCATTATAGGGCTACAGTGCTATTGATGATTTCTCGTATTTATGTCAGCTGAAGAGGTGAGGTTTATTGTTGCTGTTGTTCAGTTGCCCAGTCGTATCCAAATCTTTGCGGCCCCCTCATGTCCATTACATCAGTGATCTCATCCTCTGATGCCCTCTTCTCCTTCTGCCCTTAATCTTTCCCAGAATCAGGGGCTTTTACAATGAGTTTTCCATTCGCGTCAGATGGCCAAAATACTGGAGCTTCAGCTTCAGCATGAAGTGCTAAGGTTTATTCGAGGTTTATAAATGTTGGTTACTTCTCGTCTTTATCCTAAAGCCTTTTGGACAATAGATGTAACCAACCGCTTCCCTTCTTTTTCACTATATTTTACTGCTGATTCTATCAGTTTGGATATAACTGACCTTTATTTATGCATTATCTTTGAAAAAATTGGAAGTGAAAGTGTTCATTGTTTGGTCGTGTCTCTCTCTTTGTGACTCCATGGACTGACCAGCTTCCTCTGTCCATGGGATTCTCCAGGCCTGAATACTGGAGTGGGTTACCATGGCCTCCTCCAGGGAAATCTTCCCAATCCAGGGATCGAAGCTGGGTCACCTGCTTTGCCGGCAGTCTTTACTTTCTGAGCCACCAGGGCTCATATATCTTCACATATGTGTGTTTTCTTGTGGCCTCTAGGGGGCAGCATGGTCTGGGAGGGGAAAAAGGGTTAGAAGCCAGCTACTTATCTCTGTGAACCATGAACTTCCAGATGTTCAAGCTGGTTTTAGAAAAGGCAGAGGAACCAGAGATCAAATTGCCAACATCGAAAAAGCAAGAGAGTTCCAGACAAATATCTATTTCTGCTTTATTGACTATGCCAAAGCCTTCGACTGTGTGGATCACAATAAACTGTGGAAAATTGTGAAAGAAATAGGGATACCAGACCACCTGACCTACTTCTTGAGAAACCTATATGCAGGTCAGGAAGCAACAGTTAGAACTGTACATGGAACAACAGACTGGTTCCAAATAGGCAAAGGAGTATGTCAAGGCTGCGTATTTTTACCCTGCTTATTTAACTTATATGCAGAGTACATCATGAGAAACGCCAGGCTAGAAGAAGCACAAGCTGGAATCAAGATTGCCAGGAGAAATATCAATAACCTCAGATATGCAGATGATACCACCCTTACGGCAGAAAGTGAAGAGGAACTAAAAGGGCTCTTGATGCAAGTGTAAGAGGAAAGTGAAAAAGTTGGCTTAAAGCTCAACATTCAGAAAAGGAAGATCATGGCATCCAGTCCCACCACTTCATGGGAAATAGATAGGGAAACAGTGGCAGCAGTGTCAGACTTTTATTTTTTTGGGCTCCAGAATCACTGCAGATGGTGATTGCAGCCATGAAATTAAAAGACGCTTACTCCTTGGAAGAAAAGTTATGCCCAACCTAGATAGCATATTCAAAAGCAGAGACATTACTTTGCCGACTAAGGTCCGTCTAGTCAAGGCTATGGTTTTTCCAGTGGTCATGTATGGATGTGAGAGTTGCACTGTGAAGAAGCTGAGCACCGAAGAATTGATGCTTTTGAACTGTGGTGTTGGAGAAGACTCTTGAGAGTCCCTTGGACTGCAAGGAGATCCAACCAGTCCATTCTAAAGGAGATCAGTCCTGGGTGTTCATTGAAAGGAACGATGCTAAAGCTGAAACTCTAGTACTTTGGCCACCTCATGCGAAGAGTTGACTCATTGGGAAAGACTCTAATGCCGGGAGGGATTGGGGGCAGGAGGAGAAGGGGACAACCGAGGATGAGATGGCTGGATGGCATCACCAACTCGAGGGACACAAGTTTGAGTGAACTCCAGGAGTTGGTGATGGACAAGGAGGCCTAGCTTGCTGCGATTCATGGGGTCGCAAAGAGTCGGACACGACTCAGTGACTGAACTGAACTGATCTCCGTAAAATATGTAAGATAAGCAACTGATTTTTTTTTTCCAACCTTTAGCAAAACAAGTAAGATATCTGAAATAGAGAAGTCAGGGTTTCCCCATGGTTTGATTGGCTGCACCTGGCCGCCACTTTGGGCATCTATTTGGATGGCCAGCATTTTTTTTTTTTTAATGCTTATTTATTTGGTGGTATCTTAGTTAGACCACAGGGCTTCCCTCATAGCTCAGTTGGTAAAGAATCCACCTGCAATGCAGGAGACCCCAGTTCAATTCCTGGGTCGGGAAGATCCGCTGGAGAACGGAGGAGCTACCCACTCCAGTATTCTAGGGCTTCGCCTGTGGGTCAGCTGGTAAGGAGTCCGCCTGCAATACAGCAGACCTGAGTTGCGGTGCCTGGACTCTGGTTGTGGCGCACTTGGGCGTAGTTGCCCCATGGCATGTGGGATCTGAGTTCCCTGATCAGGGATCAAACCCACATCTCTTGCTTTGCAGGGCAGATTCTTAACTACCAGACCACCAGGGAAGTCCCCGGATGGCCAGCATTTTTTAGATACTGGCTCAGTTACCTTGGAGGCTACTTAAATTAGACCAGGTTCCATGCCTTTGTCTCCAAATGGAACTAAATATATCTTATTTTTATAAGGATGAAGACAAACGAGATTTTTCCATTTACCTCTCATTTCTGGTCACCCTCGACTGAAGGTTAAATTTGTACCCAGAGTTCTAATTTTATCCAGTGGTCAAATCAGGCTTTACTCTCCTTTCTTAGAATTCAGCTACCTCACATGCCTTACTTTTAAGTTGTGATGCTGAAAGAATTCCGATGTCTCTTCTTCCCAAGGAAGTGAAAAATGTTTCCACAGGGACATCTTCCATCCATCATGATTTTAGGCTTCTTCTCTTACCAGCCACCACATCTTTGGAGTAATCCCTCACCTAGCCCTCTTCTCTGTATCTGTATTCACTGATTTTCTCAATCCAGTCTTCATCTAAAAAATAAAATCCTCCTGCTATATAAGTGAGATAATTCTTTTCTTTAATTATTATTTTAGAAATTTCTAGAAGCTGCAGCAGACATTAGAAAGATCTTTATTTATGCATTGATAGAAATGTTTTATAGCTATACTGTCTGATATGGTATCTAGTAGCCATATTGGGACATTAACTTAAAATGTGGTTATGGCAATGGAGGTACTAAATTTTGGTCTTGTTTCATTTTAATTAATTTAAATAGGCATCATTATCTTATTTAATTTTAATTAATTTTAATTTGATAGTCATCTGTGACTTGTGGCTACCAAATTGGATGGTGCAGAACAGAGCATAAATTCTGATCAGTTTCTAACCAGTATCTCACCAGAATATATTGTGAGAGGATTAGATTTTGCTGCTGAAAACCTTCTGTCCAGGCTTTTATTCTCTTGCTTCTTTCTTTCTCGTATAGCTGTAGGCTTAAACCCAAATCCTCTGACTCTGCCCCAGGATTTTCTCTCTCTGAGAACATCTGAGAAAATTTCAGTTTTCAAATTCTTCGATTTTGTTGAATATTGAACATATTTCTCCTGGGTATCCAGAATGGAATTTCAAAGCATGGCATATGGATAGCCCTGATTCCGGGGGCACTGGCCATTTCACCACCTCAGCTCTGTTACCTCTAGATCTGGTTTTTCCTAAATATACAAATAAAACTTGGGAATGTGTTAAAATGTGCCTAAAAGCTGCATAGGCTTGGCACAAGTTAACATATTTCCTGAATTGGAATGCCCCCCACCATTATATGTGGGGCTCGCCAGGTGGCTCAGACAATAAAGAATCTGCCTGCAATAAGGAGACACAGGTTCAGTCCCTGGGTCAGGAAGATTCCCTGGAGAATGGAATGGCAACCCACTCCAGTATTCTTACCTGGAGAATTCCATGGACAGGAACCTGGCAGGCTGTAGAGTCCAGACACAGCTGAGTCGGATACAAGTGAGCAATTAACACTTTCACTTTCTTTCATACATATATGCAACAGTTATTTACACACACTGACTACCAAGAAAGCCTATGTTTGTTCCATCCACTCTAAAGTGACCTCAATATTCTTTTAAAATTTTCTTACTGGTTCCCCAGTAATCATTTTTAAGTGTTTCCATATGTTTACATATGATCTGTAAATGCATGCCTCAGTTTTTTGCAATATGCTGGTATTGCTGATTTTAAGACACAGAAGAGGTGTTTCGTTGTTGTTTTTTTTAATGGTTTGCGTCATGGCTCTGCCTTCTGCCTCATGTTGGACACATGACTAAATCCACCCTTTCTTCCATATACCTGGCAGTTCTAAGTACCTGGACCCCAGATGCTAATCAATGTGTAGTTTCTAAAATTCTCTCCATTTATCGTTCTCTTACTTGAGCTGTAAAGATAGAATAGTGCTCAAGAAAATAAACAGCTCAGCAATTATGTCAGTTTGGGGGGACCTCTAAGCCCAAGTGGGTATGGAATAGCATCTTTCCATTATAAACCATTTTCTATGAAGAGGTGAAGGTAGCATTAAAGGCAAGAAGAAAGAAATGTGCAGCCCAAAGGCTGTGCTCACTTTCAGTAAAGACAGCCTCAGCCTAGTCTGTGCTCACCGTCTACCCACTCTTCATAGCACTCGTGCCCCCAGATCCACAACGTCCTCACACTGTGAGAGAGCGGGAGCCACGTTGTCCTTTAAGAGACCCGCCTCTTGGAAAAGCCTAGGCACCCCCACACCACAGGGCACGAGGGAACGAAATAGGAAGGGATCATGAGTTTCTTGTCAACCCCTTGTTAGTAATGGGTTTTGTGTTTTTAGTTGGAGTATACTTGCCTTACAGTGTTGGGTTAGTTTCTGCTGTACAACAATTCGAATCAGCTATAAGTATACATGTATCCCTTCCCTCTTGAGCCTCCCTCCTACTCCCATCCCCCACATCAAGGTCATCCCAGGGCACCGCGCTGAGCTCCCTGTATTATACAGCAGCTTCCCACTAGCTGCTTATTTTACACGTGTGTGTGTGTGTGTTACACGCTTAGTCGTGTCTGACTCTTTGCGACCATACAAACTGTAGCCCACCAGGCTCCTCTGTCCATGGAATTCTCCAGGCAAGAGTACTGAAGTGGATTGCCATTCCCTTCTCCAGAGGATTTTCCCGACCCAGGGATCGAACCCTGGTCTCCTGCATTGCAGGCAGATTCTTTACCGTTTGAGCTACAGGGAAGTCCTTATTTTATACATGGTAGTGTGTTTTATGTCAGTTGTGGGCTTTAAGACTGGGCTCCCATGCACAAAGCCCGTTCCCTGCCATTTTTAGATGGGTTGACCTCCTGTTAATGGACATGAGGGTCATCTGCAGGGAAATCATTGGCCTGAAGTCTCTCTAACGTAGTAACTACTTCTGTTCTGAGAACAGCTGTTTGCAAACTCCAGAAGCTCTTGTAGTCTATTTGGTAACAGTGATGTAATCATGTGCAGATTCATACAGGTATAGAGACCAAAAATGAAAGGTCAAAGGCAAGGGCTTAGAACTCGGATAAGAATGTAAGGGACCAGTTCTTCACTCCTCTGCAGTGGGAATGCACCCTGCAGCTTCATTGCTAAAAATCCCTCTGTAAATTGCACATTCCAATGTAAGGGGAAATGCTGTGTTTTTATGAAAATACATAAAATAATCTTTCTAAAAATTAACAAAATCTTTCCTCTGATGGTACTTGTATTTATAACATACATCATATCACGGAGTAGGATAAATTATTTTCCAGGCCTTGAACCACAAAACAAAAACAAACACAGCAAGAAATGTTTTCTCCAGACTAAATTCAGCATCAGTCCTGGACATGTAAGTAGTTAACAGTAATCCCTCTCCGAACACGCGAAGCGGTGACTCAGTGTTTCAGTGCATGTCAGCTTGATGTGCTCTGAAGGCCGTGGTTTACATGTGGGTGAGTCACTGTGTTTGGGGGCCATTTGAACAAGAGGGTTGTAAAGAGAAAAGGAGGAATGAGGATGGCAAAGTAGAAGAAAGGCTTTTGCTTTGTTGTCTTGATGAATCTGAACTTGAGGTCAGCACTCTGGGTCCTGGTGTATGTATGTATGTGGTAGTCGCTCAGTGGTGCCCGACTCTTTGGGACACCATGGACGGAGGCTCTCCAGGCTCCTCTGTCCATGGGGTTCTCCAGGCAAGAATACTGGAGTGGGCTGTCATTCCCTTCTCCAGGAGATCTTCCCGACCCAGGGACTGAACCTGGGTCTTCCGCATCGCAGGCAGATTCTTTATCGTCTGAGCCACCAGAGAAGCCCAGGGCCTGGTAGGTAGAAGGAAAGCAAGACGTGTGAGATAGGACTTCCCTCGTGGTCCAGGGGTTAAGAATCTGCCTGCCGATGCAGGAGACATGGGTTCAATCGCTGCTCCAGGAAGATTCCACCTGCCAAGGGGCAACTACACCCATGAGCCACAACTAGCACCTGAGAGCCCATGCTCAGCAACAAGAGAAGCCACAGCAATGAGAAGCCCTTCTTAAACCGCAATGCTGGTATAGGCACATGGACCCATTTATTTACTGCTGATGGCACTGGAGACTGGTAAGCAATGTAGAATACGTTATGGAAACATGGTAAAAGCTGTAAACATATTCATTTATGGCACATTCAAGAAATATGGCTTAGCGTCATCTAAATGTTTGGATATTTGGGAATGCGCAGATGAGGATCTTGTTTTCATAGAGTTTACTTTCTAGAATATCTAGGACAATAAACAAGTAATAAAACGAACCAAGTAATCTCAGAGAGTGTTGAGTACATGAAGACAATAAAACATGGCAGTAAGATTTTTTTTTCCTTTTTAAAGAAATAGCATTGGCAAGTTGTAAACCGTATGAAAGCTGAAATTTTGACTATTTCGTTTCTATATTCTTTGTAACCTATGACATAGCCCATCACATAGTAGGCACTCAAGAAATATGTGTTTAAGAATGAAGGTGGTAAGAGTGTAGAAAGTGTAAGGAGAGTGAAAAGAGATGGGATTAGAGACTGGAGGCAGAGGCCAGATGAGGAAAGGCTTTGTAGGCTACAGTTGAGAGTGAGTGAATGTTAGTCACTCAGTCAGGTCTACTCTTTGCGACCCCATGGACTGTAGCCCACCAGGCTCCCCTGTCCATGGAATTCTCCTGGCAAAGATGCTGGAGTGGATTGTCATTTCCTTCTCCACAGCTGAGATGTGATGTCCAATAGGAAGCCTGGGGAATCAAGTTTATGACCTAGTAATCTGACTCTTTCTGGGGGGCTCCAAAATCACTGTAGATGGTGACTGCATCCATGAAATTAAAAGACGCTTACTCCTTGGAAGGAAAGTTATGACAAACCTAGACAACATATTAAAAAGCAGAGACACTGCTTTGCCAACAAAGGTCCATCTAGTCAAGGCTATGGTTTTTCCAGTGGTCATGGATGGATGTGAGAGTTGGACTGTGAAGAAGGCTGAGCTCCGAAGAATTGATGCTTTTGAACTGTGGTGTTGGAGAAGACTCTTGAGAGTCCCTTGGACTGCAAGGAGATCCAACCAGTCCATCCTAAAGGAGATCAGTCCTGGGTGTTCATTGGAAGGACTGATGTTGAAGCTGAAACTCCAATACTTTGGCGACCTGATGTGAAGAGCTGACTCATTTGAAAAGACCCTGCTGCTGGGAAAGAGTGAAGGCAGGAGGAGAAGGGGACGACAGAGGATGAGATGGTTGGATGGCATCACCAACTCAATGGACACGAGTTTGGGTGGACTCTGGGAGATGCTGATGGGAGGCCTGGAGCGCTATGGTCCATAGGGTCACAGAGAGTTGGACACAACTGAGTGACTGGACTGAACTGATACACACAGTAGTAAACATTGAATTGATTTTTTAAAAATCACGATCTCTAATTTATAGACATATGAGATGTCTTATTTTCTTTTATATGTTTCAAGATTTTGTAAATTCTCTAGAGTGATATGCCTTACTTTTATAATGAGGGGGGAAAGATATAAACAGAGACTCTAGAAGGGTGATATAGAGAAGAGAGCTTCTGCATTCGAGACACGTAACATGCTTCACCCCCACTTGCTGTGTGACTCTGGCTGCTGTGGGCGCCTCCCCTCTGAGCCTCAGTTCCCTCATCTATAAGACGAGATAGTAGTGACCATCTCATAGCTCGGAATGCTGAATAAGGGAGACTGTGTATGCAGAGTCGCTAGCACATAGTGAATCTTCAATAAATGCTTTGTCTCCTCTGTGTACCTTCCCGTAGTATTTTTTTTTTTAAACATTTATTTATCTGGCTGCGTTGGGTCTCAGTTGCATCATGTGGGATCCTTCCTTTCGGCATGTGGGCTGTCTAGTTGTGGCACCTAGGTTCCTGAGCCCACAGGCTCGGCCAGGTTCCAGAGCTTGGACTCAGTAGTTCCATGGCATATGAAATCCTAGTTCCCTGACCAGGGATCGAACTCTCCTCCCATGCATTGCACGGCAGATTCTTAACCACTAGAACACCAGGAAAGTCCCTCCCATAGTATTCAAAACAAAGGTGCGTCCGTTGCTGGCTGGTTATGTCCTTTTGTGACAATCAGGGATGAATAGATAGTTCAACAGGTAGTTGGTTCATTGTGTGGCCAACAGGACACTCTTTGCAGGAAAGATGGGAGGCTTAGGAGCAATAAGCATTAAAAGCTATTTGACTTTTCTTCCTAAAGATCATCAGCCCTCGTAGAGGACACCCAACTTGTCAGTCTTAATCCAAGTCTTGTTTTAGATATAAACACACAGGCCACCACTTCTTTACATCATAATGAAATCATATTTTCCAGATGCAATGTCATGAGATAAAGAAACCGAGAGTCTCCAGAAAATATATTTAACATTTGCCTGGAACCAAACTTTAATAACCCATAAGCTCTGACCTAACTGAATATTCTTTCATATGAATTTAAATGGAGAACTGGTTTTGGTGATTTTCTTCATCCTAACCATTTAATATCTTTAACCTACAAGGCAACAATTACTTTTTTTTTTTTTTTTTTAAGGGATAGGGAAACATTATCTCTTCTATATCAGCACAGGATGCTAAACCGTATGTTTGCCTTTAAAAAAAAACTTTTCCTTTTTACATTTTTCTTGTTATCTTGGATCATGTCCAGTCTCTAAGGAAATAAACATGTGAAGAAAGAGTTCTGTGGAATGTTAACTGCACTGATATTTTTCTTCCTTTTATCATGCCTCCAAGATTTGCCAAAGTTGATATAAATTCACCATGCCTTCTTTAAAAAGCATAACAGCAAGGCATTCTTCCTGTAGGAATCGGACTGCAAAAGGTGATTTCCTTTTAGTCCATTTGGTTTAAGCCTGTAAAAAGCATTAAGTGAAAAATCTGATATATTTGTTAGGGCATTTATTGCATTACTAAGTTATATTTTCAGTTCTTAGTGAAAGGTTTATTGAGAACATAAACTTTGAAGAGGTTTTGTTCAGGATTAAAGAATCTTTTTTTCTTCTCTTTTGGTGAAATATTATCACACAAAATGATACCTTTCAGGAGATATTTTTAGCATTGTTTATAGTTAAAGGACACACGGTTCCATTCTAGCAAAGCAAATATCAGCTTCCAATACCAGCCTCTGATGATGAGATTTGTAGCTTCTCTAGGGTTTCAGAGGCATGAAAGGCTGTGAAGTTACCATTTTCCATTAACTCAATTTACCCTAATATAGATGCACCAATAAGTTAAACTGTTTTGCAGGAGTATTTTAGAGTGAAAATGGTTTTCATATGGGACTAAATATTTATGACTGATCCATCTGAAATGTAAAAACATGAGCCATTGCTAAACTTTAATGTGGATTGATTTCTTTTTTGACAGAGGAAGATTTGAATTTAATCTCGATGCAATCTTCTATCATCAAAAAAATGAGAGTTGTCTCTTTCAGATGAAACAGTGCTATCGTCAACCACTTTGAATTCAGGAAAATTGGATAATCTTCATTCTCTCAATAACATAAATATCAAAAACATCGCAAGGGTAGAAAGTTCATTAGCAATTTACTTCACTTCACTCTTGATTTACTAAAAATGTTTGGAAAACTTGTGAAATAGGTGAAATAATATGATACTTCTAATTGATTTCAACACGTTTGGGTGAAAAAAGATCAATCTTTACAGCAGTACTGTGGAGTAGAAGAGGGCTAGTAATTTTATCCTAATTCTGCATGCAGAAGTCAGAAAGTTCACGAGTTGTTGATATCCTTCAGATAACAGTGGAATTTTATGTGGGGGAAGGTCACGTGGTTATGAAGGGTTAGAGTTTATGATAGGTGGTAACAATAAGCAAAATAACTGGGAGACTGGAAATGAATTCTGCTGTTGAATGCACATCCTTTGGGTTTTGAAGACATTCTACACCTATTTGTAAGTTTAGAATTTTTTTTTAATATTCTATAAGTTTTCACCTGATTTCAAGGATTAATTATTATTTCCATATTTTTCATTTATTTTACTGAAAGAAGATACTTCCTTTTCTACAATGTCCTTCAGTCAGAGGATTAAAGTCACTCTTCTGCTGTTCACATTATTAAAGTAAAATACTAAACAAAAATGTAATATCTTATGAACACTATTCAGCAAAATCTAGGAATGTTTTCTAAAATGTAAGTATAATGCCTGACAGCTTTGTGCTATTCCTGTATATGAAAATTGTCAGTATTTGGCAAGCTGTAATAAATCTTCAATAAATTTTTAAAAATTATATAGTGTGTAGAATTAGAGGTGAGATGCATGGGGGTTATAGTGTTTTATATAAACTACTAAAAACCACAATTTTACAACTCAAAAAAGCCACTGCTACTAGGTGCTGGGGAAGTGGCATCTCTGCAGAAACAGTGTGGTCAACCAGTTAGCTCTTCCTTTCCTATGAGCAAGTTGCATGGGAGCATGATCTGAATTTGTGGTAAAGTAAAAGTAAGTATAAATACACAGGGCTTTTGTTGCAAAGAGTGTAACAAGCAGTTCACTTATATTAACTGTTCCCCATGAATATTTAATGATAATGTCTGCATCTTAGATTTATGAAATGTAACTGTGAAAATCTATAGCTCTGTAGTAGTACATGCAAAAGGCTAGTATAGTTACAGACAAAAGTTTACCCTGGGTCAGGAAGATCCCCGGAGAAGGGAATGACTCCCCATTCCAGTGTTCTTGGGGTTTCCCCAGTGGCTCAGGTGGTAAAGAATCTGCCTGCAATGCGAGAGACCAGGGTTTGATCCCTGGGTCAGGAAGATCCCTTGGAGAAAGGAATGGCTACCCAATCCAGTATTCTTGCCTGGAGAATTCACTGGACAGAGGGGCCTGGTGGTCTGCAGTCCATGGGGGGTCCCAAAGAGTCATACACTGCTGAGTGACTAATAACCAATTTTTTAAAACCAGACCACTCTCTATTTGATTTCAGACTGAACTTAAACATTTAAATTCAATGACATATCTTATTTTCTGGGAAAAGTAGAAAATTATAATAAAATCAAAGCAGAAATTGGGGGTAAATAGCTAAGCTCTGAAATCCAAAGCAAGAATTTAGCATTTTCCTTTTTCTGGCCCACTTTTTGGCAGTTTATAATACTCTTAAGAGTGTCAGTGCTAGCATTTTCAAAAACTCGATCCATTTACAGCCTGCTGAGGGCTCTACAGCACTTTCTGTATTTTTCCACCAGATAGAGTTTACTGCGAGGGCAGCTATATGTTGAGTAAGGGTTAGATCTGAAAGAAAGACCCAGCAGTACAGATTAGTATGACTGGCTTTGGAGGTTATTCATCTTGTTCTTGTTAAGGCTGGACTTTCCCTGTTTTCTTAGATTCTAGTAAGGGCATTGGAAGTGTTAGCAAGAATAAAGGAAGAATAGTTTCTATAGCAATAGAATTCAGAATTAAAGCAAGAGAAATACAGAAACAGGTAAGGTATCCTTAAGAAATTTAAAGTAATCCAGTAATCCCTCTTCAGACTGAGTAATGTATAGCTTGGTGTATGTGTTTGTATGTCTGTGTGTGTATGTGTATATATATATAATTTATATGTATGTGTATATATACACACAGGAAGAAAAATGAGATGAAAGGTTAGCTGCTCAGTCATGTCCAAGTCTTTGCGACCCGTGGACTGTAGCCCACCAGGCTCCTCTGTCCGTGGGATTCTCCAGGCAAGAATACTAGAGTGGGTTGCCATTCCCTTCTCCAGGGGATTTTCCCAACCCAGGGATTGAACCCAGGTCTCCTACATTGCAGGCAAATTCTTTACCATCTGAGCCACCAAGGAAGCTCATATATACTTACATCAGTGGGAGTTCAGAGAGGGTTCTTTAGAGTTAACCCTAGTCGTGTCCGACTCTTTGAGACCCCATGGACTGTAGCCTACCAGGCTCCTCTGTCCATGGGATTTTCCAGGCAATAGTACTAGAGTGGATTGCCATTTCCTTCTCCAGGGGATCTTCCCATCCCAGGGATCGAACCCAAGTCTCCCACACTGTAGACAGACGCTTTACCGTCTGAGCCACCAGGGAAGTCCCATATACTTACATACATATGTACAATAAATTTTTGGCATTTTATATAATAACATGGGTTTCCCTTGATGACTCAGATAGTAAAGACTCTGATTGCAATGCAGGAGACTCTGGCTCGGGAAGATCCCCTGGAGAGGGGAATGGCAACCCACTCCAGTATTCTGAGGAGCCTGGCGGGCTACAGTCCATGGAGTCGCAAAGAGCTGGACATGACTGAGTCTAATCCAATAATCCCTTTATAAACTGACTATCGTATAGCTTGGTGTGTGTGTGTGTGTATATACATTATTTGTGTCTGTGTGTGTATAAACACACACATACATATATACAGTAAATCTTTGGCACGACATATAATGGACACTAAAGAGTCAGAAATCTCGATACTTTCCATTTTGTAAGTGTAGCCTTTGATGATCTGGATCAAATAAAATTGTATGTGTGAAAGCACTTCATAGACCATAGAGCTCTCTGTAAGTATCGCTATCATTATAGCATTTTAGCAGTCAAGTAAGCTGACCCTTCGGAGAAGGCAATGGCACCCCACTCCAGTATTCTTGCCTGGAAAATCCCATGGACGGAGGAGCCTGGTAGGCTGCAGTCCATGGGGTCACTGAGAGTCAGACATGACTGAGCGACTGCATTTTCACTTTTCACTTTCATGCATTGGAGAAGGAAATGGCAACCTGCTCCAGTGTTCTTGCCTGGAGAATCCCAGGGATGGGGGAGCCTGATGGGCTGCCATCTATGGGGTTGCACAGAGTCGGACACGACTGAAGCGGCTTAGCAGCAGCAGCAAGCTGACCTTTATGAAAATGAGTGTCTTCCAGGGAGATTGTGTCATTAAACAGTTTAACAAGAGTAGATGGATGAGAATTGAACAATTTTCTGTGCACAACAAAACACAACCTATTCATGGAAACTCATATAAAAATGTTATCTGTTTACCTTTGAAGGGATGACTCATTATTATCATTGTTACTATGATTATTATTATTTTAACCAGTAGTGCATTGACAAAGAATGTTCCAGCGTTAAACAACTCTGTCTTCATGACTAGAGTCTTGCCTCTCTAATTTCATTGCACAACCCAGCACCTGGACTTGAGAGTCACAGCCCAGACCTAAATCTTGCCTTATATGAGTCTTTATTTTCTTCCAAGAGTTTATTCCAGTGTCAGGGATTCCCTTCATCTTCTGCTTGACCAGTTACTAACCCCTCTTTGCCAAATGAATAAAACCTGTTTGTTTTTCTTTTTCATAACTCACTTTGTGAAAGTTTTATGACCATGGTCTTCCCTCTAAGTCAGAACTTTGATATGAAGGTGATTAAATGAGCATTTGGCTTTTGATATATAGATGAGAAAGTGCTGTTTCTGACAGTTCTGGTCGGTACAGCTGAGGAAACAGTCAGACTTGCCTTTGTGGGTGGGTGGGCTTCTTCACAAATCATTTTCAAGAGCTCAGTTGCAGTCAGTTCCAGTGGCCAGTGCCCATGTTGGCATCGTTGGCACAGAGATGAGATGCGCACTGCCGAATGCATGGGCCCAGGCGCTCTGACTTTGCTCCATGACAGGAGTGGCCGTGAGTAAAGCATGAGTGCAGACCCTCCTGATCACGCCCTCCAGGGCGCTCCATCTCCCGCTCTGTGAGGCCGAGCACACTCTTATGCTTCAGGCATCAGCCCGCAGAGTACACCGTTCTTTTCCATCACAGGATGCAAATGAGGAATATTCTAGAACTTTCTCTTCTTTTTCCATTGCCTTTTAAGCCGTTTTATGGAAATAGGTATCTCTGCTGAACACCTTAATATGCAACTTGAACTTGCTACACCTTTACTCTTTATGTCCCGCTTTCATGAGCTAAAAATGTTAATAAATCCCAGTCAGGATTTTTATAGAGATATTTAGAAGTCAGCTCTTAGGAACAAAAGGTAACTTGTTTTAGTTGTTGTACAAGCAAATCATCAGTTTTAGAGGGAGTCATTTGAAACTACAACATGGGAAAACAAACAAACAAATGGAAACCCTTGCTGTCCCAGTTTATAAAGTAACTTTAAAAAGACAAGGATGAATTTCCTTCCCACTTAAAAAACAGTCATTTCTGAAGCGTGTATACTTTGAAGATGTTCCTTAAGGACCAGAACCTGACCTTAACATGTTTTCGCCCCAAAATGATTGTTTATTTTTTAAATTCATGCGTCTCAGGTAAGGTAGAACCTCCATAAGCATGAAAATGAATACAGTCAGTTCTCAAGGAAACGTTGTTCAACACATGCTGTGTCCCCACACTGTACCAGGAACTCTGCATTATAAGATGTGGTCCTCTTTGCCTTGTCATCACCCACTTCTTCCTGTTTTCTGCACCACTGTTTTCGTCCTCTACTTTCTTTTTTTTTTTTTTTGACTGCATCAAGCAGCATGTGGGATGTTAAGTTCCCCTACCAGGGATTGAACCCGTGCCCTCTGCAGTGGAAGCATGGAGTCTTAACCACTGGGCAGCCGGGGTGGTCCCCATGCTGTACTTTCAATTTTCTCCACGCAGTGATAACCATCTTCTCTAGTGTGGCAGAAGACTTTGGATTTGCTTTACTCTTTATTTTCAAGATGGCTTAGAAACCTGGGTGAACCCGTAAAGCAGTTTGTTGACAGGCTGGGTGAAGAGAAGTGAGAGGCCCTGCTTGGACCGTTGTCTGGACAGCAGAGGAGAAAGTTGTGGGGGCTGCGGGGTGGCCAGCCAGTACAGCTATGCGCATGCTCCCTGCCTCCAGGCCACACTCAGGTTCTTCCGAGGTCAGAGGACACCTGATGAGAGAGCCCGACAGCCCTTAACGTCTGTTCCATCTGCCTCATATCTGAGGTGGAAAAAACTGAACAAGGGATAAAGAAAATATCCGGCTCTCTAGTCATGTTTTTTTGCTACTCATGTTATAGCCTTGCACATTTTTTTAACAAAAGTGTGTGAGTGTGTGTGTGTGTGTTGCATAGGTAGGAACTCAGAAAAGGATGGAAGTTTGTTATGATTAGAACAGCAGAATGCTGTTATTTTCAACTATATTAAAAGCATTTGTCTGAAAGTTAATAAGACTCTCTCCACAAAAAAAAAAAAAAAAAAAAAACCTCTGAATTCAGTAGATATTGTTTGTCTTCATTGTCACACACATTTATTATTTTGAAATTCCTTAAGATTTTTCCCAGAGAGTTTCCACAAACAACAAACACATCTTTTACTTGAAAAAAAAAAAAAAAAAAGAATTTATGGGACTTCCTTGGTGATTCATTGTTAAGACTCTGCACTTCCACTGCAGAAGGTGAGGGTTCGCTCACTGGCTGCAGAGCTAAGACCCCACATGCCACCTGGTATGACCAGTAAATAAATGAGGAAGAAACATGACAGTTTCTGTCACACATACCCTTCCTGGTTTATGTGACCCTCCAGGAACTTGGAACTGGTTGAGCTCACCCTGTGGGCGACAGGCTCAGTTCCTGCAGCCTAAGGCAGACCCCAACTCAGTGATCTGGGATCCAGCACTGAAATATATAGCTTGGGGGTGGGGGGCACTCAGCATTAGCAGTTGAATCTCCCCGTTTGCTGGGGAGAGGCATCAGGGCTCCCCTCAGACACAGATGTCCCAATGTCGGTCACTCACCAGAGCCAGCCTCCACCCATGATATCTAAATATTCCTTGTGACAAACCTGTAACACTTCCTTCTCTCCAAATTGCTTCCTTTGCTGAATTTCCTTGACAGGTTCCCCTGACCCTACCCTCTCACATCTCTAGATGACCTGATCTCTGTCCTCCAAACGTAGAGCCATTTGAAAAAAATCCTCTGGTGCCCCTTTGTTAATTTCTCCCACCTCCAGCTTCAGACAGTCCCTGATCACTTTTCTGTTTCTATAGTTTTGCCTTTTTCACAATGTCATCTAAAGAAAATCATTTGTATGTAGCCTTTGGCTTCCTCCACTTAGAAAAATGTGCTTGAGAGTCATCTATAAAGTTGAGTGGTGGAGCTTCCCTAGTCGCTCAGTGGTAAAGAATCTGCCTGCCAAAGCAGGAGACACAGGTTCGATCCCTGATCCAGGAAGATCTCACGTGCTGCAGAGCAACTAAGCCTCTGTGCCACAACTATTAAACCTGTGCTCTAGAGCCTGGGAGTCACAACTACGGACCCCATGTGCCACAGCTACTGAATCCTGTGAGCCCTAGAGCCGGTGCATGGCAACAAGAGAGGCCACCTCAATGAGAAGTCCCCACTTGCCATACTAGAGAAAAAGCCAGCGCAGCAACAAAGACCCAGCACAGCAATAAATACATTTTAAAAGTTATTTTTTAAAAAAGCTGCGTGTGGAAGGAACATTAGCCTGAAACGACTTCACTTAAGCTAGTTTTCAAGGCTTAATAGAGGTGACCTAAAAGAATTAATTTAAAAAAGGGGGGTGAAATAGCAATACCAATTTTTGATTATTCCAAGGAGAAATGCCTAAAAATTGCAAGTGCAAATGATTTTATAGTAGCTGCTTAGATTATAGAGTATGAGTGGGGAGTAGGAAAGTCTGTTCTACTACCTAAAAATCACCTAAATGCAAGATAAAATACAAGCACATCCATTCCAATGTGTACCGATAGCTGAACCAAGAAGACATTACATAAAATCTCCAGGGGCCAAGAATGGAAAACACAGAGTGATAAGTAAGTGCTACAGTTGGCGCTGCCCTGGAGGTGTTCCTAAAACAGGAACATGGAGCGATCTGGGGGTCAGGAAGCAAGACTTTGGGCCTGAGAAAGTTGGAAGGGTATCGGAGTTGAGATTCCCCACAGAGAGTCGAGGCCCTCAAAGCACTTCAGTCAGTAATGGGCTTGCTAAAAAAAAAAGAAATCTACTTCCAGCAAAGAGAGACTGCAAGGACAGTTGTTTGTGTTGGCCATGGCTCTGACTGGGGATGAAAAAGACTCCCCTGAGAATTCTACACATTTAGGTTTGAGTTTACATAACTCACTTGGTCTTGCAAGCCAGCAGAAAGAACTTGGAGTTCCTAGATGTTGAGAGAGCTCCAGGGCTCCTGGCAGAAGCATAAGAAAATCCATATGAAGAAACATATTCTCAACCCAGACACCTCAGGAGCCCCACGGATTATCAAAGCCAAGCATGCGCCCCAAATCCAGAATTATAAAACATGAAAAAGTCGTTGTGAGTGACGCTCAGTAGTAAAAGCAACAAGACTGGGCTCCTCCACCTCACCCGGAACTTCAGATATTAGAAATTATCATAGAACAAAACTGTATTTAAAATATGCTTCTCTGTCCATGGGGTTCTCCAGACAAGAATACTGGAGTGGGTTGCCATTCCCTTCTCCAGGGGATCGTCTCAATCCAGGGTTCGAACCTGGGTCTCCTGCACTGAAGGCGATTCTTTACCATCTGAGCCACCATGGAAGCCCAAAAAAGTAAAAGATCACATTAAAAACTTTAAAGTTGAAAATGCAAATTTGTCAGAGATTTAAAAAGAATTTATAAGAACAAAACGACTAGGGAAAACAGCATATTAGATGCCCCTGATTAGAGTTAGTTGAGCTGGAAGATGGCTCTGAAGTCATTACCCAGAATGGAGAACAGAGGGACTAGCCGATTGGAAATATGAAAGAAAAAGTGAAGACATGGAAAATTTAATAAGATGGCATTACATTGGTGTTATTAATACAAAATGAGGGAAGAGAGAGAATTGAGCTAAGGCAATATTCGAAAAGTAATGGCTGAGATCTTCTTCCAGAATTGATGAAAGACATGCAACCTCAAATTCAGGAGACACTGTGAATACCAAGCAGGCTAAATCAAAAGAACCCCATTCATCACACCTGCAGAACTCTGAGCAGGAAGAGAAGCACTAACAGGCATCAAGAGAAGCCTGTTTAATGGTATCTCCCGAGTTAAGGGAAAATGCTTTAAACCTAGAATTATATCACCAGGCAACCATTATCCTGTATGAAAACAAAACGGAGAATTTGCCACCAACCTCTTTAGTTATAGTACTTCTAAAGTTTGTATTTCAGATACAAAAAGGTTACCTGGAAAGGAATGTCTAAAAGATGCAAGGAAAGCTGATTAAATAAATGATAAACACAGGTAAACCTTAATAATAATAAACAAAACAGTGTTTAAGGTGTGTCCTTGTGTAGAGAGCAGTGTTCAACAGTATAACATGAAAGAGGGGACTAATATCATCAATATTCAAGTGTTCCTGTCTTTTGGTGGTGTTGTTTGGCAGGAGGGTAAAGAGAAGGTGTCACTTTGAACTTCAACTATTTAGAAACTTCAGGATCCCCACACACTTGGAGAACTAAGGGTGGAGGTATGTAGTGTGGAAGCTTTTATGCTGCGCTTGATGGTATTAAAAATACTAAGCCAGCTTACCCGAAAGAGAACTCCACTGGCTGTAGACTGGGCAATCGTGTGATGTTCTTGGTCACATATTTATTCTCTGGAGTGCAGTGGCGATTCTGGACGGGAGCATAGCATGACCTCTAGACAGACAAGGGAACTATAGAAATTCATTACTGTGTCACCCAGAAGATCCATCAGAGGGCTTAACTAGGACCCAGGAGGATTGAGTTAAAACCAGGAGAGCAGGTTACAAGAGCTCTGCCTAAGAAAGAGAAAAGCAAATATTGTGTATTAACACACATATATGGAATCTCGAAAACATGGTTCTGATGAATCCATTTGCAGGGCAGGAATAGAGACACTGACATAGGGAACGGGCTTGTGGTCACAGCGGTGCAAAGGCGGGGAGGGACGACTTAGAGAGCATGTCCCACCCTCTCCTCCCCCGCCATGACCACGAGTCCATTCGCTATGTCAGCGTCTCTATCTCTGCCCTGCAGATAAGAACCTGCCTGCCAGTACAGGTAGACATAAGAGACGCAGGTTTGACCCCTGAGTCGGGGAGATCCCCTGGAGGAGGGCATGGCAACCCGCTCCAGGATTCTTGCCTGGAGAATCCCATGGACAGAGGAGCCTGGCGGGCTATGGTCTATAGGGTTGCGAAGAGTCGGGCACAACTGAAGCGACTTAGCACGCACACATATATGCAGCTAGTGGAAAGTTGCTGTATAGCACAGGGAACTCAGCCTGGTGCTCTGTGATAACCTAGAGGGGTGGGATGGGGTGGGAGGTTCAAGAGGGAGGAGACATACGAATAGCTGTGGCTGATTCATGTTGATGTAAGGCAGAAACCAACACAACATTGTAAAGCAAGTATCGTCCAATTATAAATATAATTAAATTTAAATTTTAAATTAAAAAAAAAAAAGAGTTCTGACCTGGGTGAGCTAAACTTGGGGAACTTCCTTTCTGTTGCCTCATTACTGGATTACAGATTTGCTAGGGCTCACCAGGAAGATCGTTTCACTTCCCGTTACTCCCAGCCTCATACACAAAACACTGAGAATTTCAAATTTTAGTATATTGAAGTAGACATTCATTTCCTTACATCATCCTTTGCATCGCTTCTGTATTCTATATGCAAATTTTTTATTTTCTTATAATCCCATTGAGTATTTTTTTAACCTAAATTAACATGGCTCAAATGAAGAGACCACCTCTTGTGAAGTCATACACAGGATAATCCAACTAGTGTGACTTCAACAAATTCATCAGTCCAGTTCAGTTCAGTCACTCAGTCGTGTCTGACTCTCTGCAACCCCATGAACTGCAGCACGCCAGGCCTCCCTGTATATATACTCCTGGAGTTTACCCAAACTCATGTCCGTCGAGTTAGTGATGCCATCCAGCCATCTCATCCTCTGTCGTCCCCTTCTCCTCCTGCCCCCAATCCCTCCCAGCATCAGAGTCTTTTCCAATGAGTCAGTTCTTCTCATGAGGTGGCCAAAGTATTAGAGTTTCAGCTTCAGCATGAGTCCTTCCAATGAACACCCAGGACTGATCTCCTTTAGGATGGACTGGTTGGATCTCCTGCAGTTCAAGGAACTCTCAAGAGTCTTCTCCAACACCACAGTTCAAAAGCATCAATTTTTTGGTGCTCAGCTTTCTTCACAGTCCAACTCTCACATCCATACATGACCACTGGGAAAACAATAGCCTTGGCTAGACGGACCTTTGTTTGCAAAGTAATGTCTCTGCTTTTCAATATGCTATCTAGGTTGATCATAACTTTCCTTCCAAGGAGTAAGCGTGTTTTAATTTCATGGCTGTAATCAACATCTTCAGTGATTTTGGAGCCCCCAAAAATAAAGCCTGACACTGTTTCCCCTGTTTCCCCATCTATTTCCCATGAAGTGATGGGACCAGATGCCATGATCTTTGTTTTCTGAATGTTGAGCTTTAAGCCAACTTTTTCAGTCTCCTCTTTCACTTTCATCAAGAGGGTTTTTAGTTCCTCTTCACTTTCTGCCATAAGGATGGTGTCATCTACATATCTGAGGTTATTGATATTTCTCCCAGCAATCTTGATTCTAGCTTGTGCTTCTTCCAGCCCAGCGTTTCTAATGATGTACTCTGCGTGTAAGTTAAATAAGCAGGGTGACAATATACAGCCTTGACGTACTCCTTTTCCTATTTGGAACCAATCTGTTGTTCCATGTCTAGTTCTAACTGTTGCTTTCTGACCTGCATATAGGTTTCTCAAGAGGCAGGTCAGGTGGTCTGATATTCCCGTCTCTTTCAATGCATAGAGGAACTTAAAAAGTGTGGTGTTAGCACACGGTAAGAATATGTGAAGCAGCTTACAATACTGCTTTTGTGGAGAAAAGTCATCAGGTTTTTGGTTGGCTGAAGAATGGTGATGTACTGCCATCTAGCTGGACTGTGGTTGACTGATTATATCTTGTAAAATGAAGTTTTCCTGGGACTTCCCTGGCGGTCCAGAGGTTTAAGACTCTGTGCTTCCAATGCAGGATGCAAGGGTTCAGTCCTCGGTCAGGGAAATAAGATCCCACACGCTGTGTGGCGTGGCCAAAAAAAGAGAAGTTTCCGAAAGAATTATCAGCGTGTTACAGGTCTGGGCAGAACTCTAATGTTTGTTGTCTTAGCATAAATTGAAAGTGTATTAGCTGCTCAGCCATGTCTGACTCTGCAGCTCCATGGACTGTAGCCCGCCAGGTCCTCTGTCCATGGGACTTCCAAGACAAGAATATTGGAGTGGGCTGCCATGCCCTCCTCCAGGGGAGCTTCCCGATCCAGGCATCAAACCCAGCTCTCCCACATCGCAGGCAGATTCCTTACTGTCTGAGCCACCAGGGAAGCCCCATTAATTGAAAGCAGAGTGAAATATGAAGATGCAGTAAAATTTCTGAAACAAAAGTGGAACTGAGATTTTAAAAACATGCACCTTTTGTATCTGGGGAAGTATTGTTCTAAAATCCAGCTGCACTTCATAGATGCTACCAGTCTTAGACCCTACTGTTGTAGTCAGTAAGGCTGGACTCCTCTATGCCTTAATTTCCTTGGAACTGGAACTTTAGACTGGACGCAGTTTATTGTATGTGTTAGCCAGCATGTAGATTTGGTGAATGATAAGTCTAATGAAGCTTTCATACGAGCATTGATAAGCATTTTTATTAGGCCTCAAGCTTAGGAGAATTGCAGCCTCTGTGTTTGGATTATGATCAACCTGTTTGGAAACTTAGCAAAACAATTTTGCTGTTCAGCATTTAAAGCATGCTTATCATTTTGATCAATTGACATTTCCCAAAACCATGCAGTATTGGGTTATAAATCTAATCTATTCCCATTCCAGAATCGTATTAATACATGAGAATTTTAGAGAGACTAGGTGCTGAAATACCCAGCACGATACTTGTATGTTTTTAATATCACGCAGAGTTAAAATCCCAGGAACTGTCCTCTGTGGTTTATCCCATCAGTCATTTCAGACATTGATAGGAGGGCCTGTATGGCTACTTGCCTGCTCTTTTATGTCTATATCTGCCATATTTAAAACAGTACACATAAGATTTGTATAACCACAGATTTTGTTGGCCTTTGATCAAATTTTATGTTGATTTTTTAATTTGTTGTTCTTGTCCAGTTGCTAAGTCCTGTCTGACTCAGCGACCCCATGCCAGGAGCATGCCAGGCTCCCCTGTCCTTTACTAAATACAGGAGTGTGCTCAAATTCATGTCCTTTGAGTCAGTAATGCTGACTAACCATCTCATCTTCTGTCTGCCCTGTTCTCCTTTTGCCTTCAGTCTTTCCCATCGTCAGGGTTTTAATGTCTTTCTATAAATTTCATTTCATGTTGTTATGAAAAACTCCATTTTTAAAATCACAAATCTCTGGTTATAAAGTTCATGTAAAGTCCACATTGTACAGAAGTACATATTTTAATGTCTCCAGACAAAAATGTCTTAAAATTAATTTAATGTTTGCACTTCGGGCTGCAACTTAAAAGAGAAGGCCTGGAAACAGACTAGGAGTTAAGCCTTAACTAGGAGTTAAGTATTTTTGTTAAGTATTTTTGGCAAAACACTGTTTTTGTCTCATGTGGGATATATGGAATATGCCCATTAGTTAAGCCAGTATTTTTTTAAAGGTAGACATCATCTGTTGTTTTAGCTAAAATAATTCTAAGTCAAAAATTCTTAAAATTGTTTAATTTTTTCCAGTATTTATTGGAAATTGTTTGCCTACAATTGTTATTAGAGAGTGTAATTTTTTTTGCTTCTTTCTGTCTTTCTTACAAAAGGAGAAATTTGTTTCTGCTGACAAATTGAGCAGATGTCTAACATTTTATATTCCTGTTGAGGTATATAACTTAATATTTGTACACTTGATATTTTGTCTGCTTATGTAATTGGTAAAATGGTGCTATATATGGTTGTTAGTTCAATCATGTATATACTCTCTGGGTTGTATGATTATCAGTTCAGTTCAGTTCAGTCGCTCAGTTGTGTCCGACTCTTTGTGACCCCATGAATCGCAGCACGCCAGGCCTCCCTGTCCATCACCAACTCCCGGAGTTCACTCAGACTCAAGTCCATGGAGTCAGTGATGCCATCCAGCCATCTCATCCTCAGTCGTCCCCTTCTCCTGCCCCCAATCCCTCCCAGCATTAGAGTCTTTTCCAATGAGTCAACTCTTCGCATGAGGTGGCCAAAGTACTGGAGTTTCAGCTTTAGCATCGTTCCTTCCAATGAACAGCCAGGACTGATCTCCTTTAGAATGGACTGGTTGGATCTCCTTGCAGTCCAAGGGACTCTCAAGAGTCTTCTCCAACACCACAGTTCAAAATCATCAATTCTTCGGTGCTCAGCTTTCTTCACAGTCCAACTCTCATATCCGTACATGACCACAGGAAAAACCATAGCCTTGACTAGATGGACCTTTGTTGGCAAAGCAATGTCTCTGCTTTTCAATATGCTATCTAGGTTGGTCATAACTTTTCTTCCAAGGAGTAAGTGTCTTTTAGTTTCATGGCTGCAGTCACCATCTGCAGTGATTTTGGAGCCCAAAAAATAAAGTCTGACACTGTTTCCACTGGTTTCCCATCTATTTCCCATGAAGTGGTGGGACCAGACGCCATGATCTTCATTTTCTGAATGTTGAGCATTAAGCCAACTTTTTCACTCTCTTTGACTTTCATCAAGAGGCTTTTTAGTTCCTCTTCACTTTCTGCCATAAAGGTGGTATCATCTGCATACCTGAGGTTATTGATATTTCTCCCAGCAATCTTGATTCCAGCTTGTGCTTCTTCCAGCCCAGCGTTTCTCATGATGTACTCTGCATATAAATTAAGTAAGCAGGGTGACAATGTACAGCCTTGACGTACTCCTTTTCCTATTTGGAACCAGTCTGTTGTTCCATGTCCAGTTCTAACTGTTGCTTCCTGACCCGCATATAGGTTTCTTAAGAGGGAGGTCAGGTGGTCTGGTATTCCCATCTCTTGAAGAATTTTCCACAGTTTATTGTGATCCACACAGTCAAAGGCTTTGGCATAGTCAGTAAAGCAGAAATAGATGTTTTTCTGGAACTCTTTTGCTTTATCCATGATCCAGCGGATGTTGGCAATTTGATCTCTGGTTCCTCTGCCTTTTCTAAAACCAGCTTGAACATCTGGAAGTATAGTTCTTTGGAAAAATAATTTGTTGCAATACAAATTATTAAACTTACTGCTCGACTCTAAACATTGAAATAAATATATTGAAATGCAAAAGTAAAGGAAAGAGTAACTAGTAAACAGATGGAATGTATCACTTCTAAAATAAAAGATGGAAAATGTTGAATTTTAAAACTCAATCCACGCATGTACACCCGTGGTGGATTCATGTCAATGTATGGCAAAACCAATACAGTATTGTAAAGTAAAATAAAGTAAAAATTAAAATTAAAAAATAAATAAATAAATAAAACTCAATCCAAAGAAGGTAGGGAAAGAGGGAAAAGATAAAAGCGGGACAAAATAGGATGCAAGATTAAAATGGTAGCAGTAATTCCAAATATATCAATAAAGTAATCCTGACATATAAATGAACTAAATTTTCTCCTTAGAAGTCAGGGATTATTTAATTGGATAAACCCAGCTATGAAATGTTTATGAGAGACACCTTAAAATTACAGGTGTGAAATAATAAAAGAGGGTGACAGAAGGTTTACCAGGCAAATACTAAACAAACAAAAAAACTGAGATCATTACATTAATAAGAAAAAAAGAATGTTAGCTCAGAAAACTTTATTAAAGATAAAGAAGGTCATCATAGATGGATTAAAAACTGATACTACCAGGAAGAGATAACAGTGCTAGAGAGCTAAACTTTTAATTACCTAACTTGACAATATATAAAACAAAATTTGGCTCCCATCACAGTGGGTGACCGGAAACAACCACAGTCATTGTAACATCCTGATAAAGTAAACTTATTGCTTGGGATAAAACTTCCAAATAAGACATCCCAGAAGTATCATGTCTCAGAAAGGGGCTCTGGTCATGGAGAAGGCTGTGATGTGGACAGTGCCTGTGGCGAGCTGGAGTAGAAATGGTCACTGGTTCGTTTCTGCTCTGCTGGGTCTTCATTGCCATGCAGGCTTTTCTCTAGTTGCAGCGAGCAGGGGCGGCTCCTAGCTGCGGCCTGGGCTTCTCGTTGCGGTGGCGTCTCATTGGCAGAGCACAGCTCCGGAGCACACGGCTTTCAGCACTTGTGGCTCGTGGGCTCCATAGTTGCAGCTTCTGGGCTCTAGAGCACAATCTCGGTGGTTGTGGCACACCGGCTTAGCTGCTCCGTGGCGTGTGAGGTCTTCCTGGTCCAGGGATCCAACCCACGTGTCCTGCATTGGCAGGAGGATTCTTTACCACTGAGCCACCATGCAAGCCCAAAAAGTGGTTCCTGAGATACAAGATAGCAAACTCTCCAAATTAAAGTTTTATACGATAATTCAAATGCTTGTGCATAAACTGAATAGCACAAATAAGCATTTTATTGTTTTATTAACTTTATTAACAAGTTTGGTCTATTTGGGGAAGGGGAAATGTCTTCGTGATTAATTCCCTATATTTAGGTGTATATACATTAAATCTAAATATTTATCATTAATATTATCAATTTATCATACTTAAATATTATTTATGCATTTATATTAAATCTAGGTACTTATCATTCTTCAAAATAGTGAAACCATGCTGCAAGGATGATTCATGGCCTGTTGAAGCTGGAAGGACTACAGATGTAATGTGGTTCATCTCTCTTGTAACAGAGTCAGGCCTAAAACTCATATCTACTCTCAGTCTGGCTCTGTTGTGTTTTATCAAAACTATATAAAATTGATACCAATATGTTATTCACCATGATTACACATAAACTATACATTCAATATAAGTGAAGTTTTTTCCATGAAGTCTACCTATCTCAAAGTTTGCATTTGATGTTTAGCAACATATTAATGCAGAGAAGGCAATGGCGCCCCACTCCAGTACTCTTGCCTGGAAAATCCTAAGGACGGAAGAGCCTGGTAGGGCTGCAGTCCATGGGGCCGCTAAGAGTTGGACATGACTGAGTGACTTCACTTTCACTTTTCACTTGCATGCATTGGAGAAGGAAATGGCAACCCACTCTAGTGTTCTTGCCTGGAGAATCCCAGGGACAGGGAACCTGGTGGGCTGCAGTCTATGGTGTCGCACAGAGTCAGACATGACTGAAGTGACTTAGCAGCAGCAGCAGCAACATATTAACGAAAATTTTTTACTAGCGAAATAGTCTTAGTAAGAGGAAAGAATGACTTGGATGGTCCTGGACCCTATTAAAAGAAAGAGAAAAACCACAGAGAATTTTAAGAATGCCTCCTTTTCCTTTAGACAGGTTTCTTTTTGCCAGGTAGAAATTTAAAACCAATACACTGATCAGTTTTTTAAAAATATCCCTGGCAACAGCCAAACACTGAACCCCCATCAGTGAGACCTGTACCTACAAAGATTTAGAGAGAAGGTCTCTTAGACTGGATCTTTGGATACTGTAATATTTTTCTTTGCTCTCCTCCTTTTCTCTTCCTCTTCCCGAACTCATGACCTCTTTTCCTCTTCCTCACCCCTAATCCATCCTCCCCACACACACACACCATTAATGATTTTAAATCAGCCCTTAAGAGATGCTTGAGGAGGGGAAGGGAGAGAATTTTCGGTCATTGAGGAAAAATGTTTATTGGTTAATTGCAATTTTTGTAGTGTCAGGGCTTGTGAAAGACTACCCACCAGCAGATGCAGCTTTTCTTCACATTCTTTTGGCTGTCTCAGAGCCACTGTACTTAACTGCGTCTTACTGCACAAACTCTGGAATCTGTGGGTAAAAGCCTTTCGCAATGATCTGAGAGTTTGGATCCATACAAACCACTTTAGAGTCAACTATTTCTAGATGGATTCGAATCCTTTCAAACTGCTAATTGGGCAAGTTATTACCTTCTCTGACTTCCACTTCGCTCCCCCTGATGTTAAGATGGAAACAGAGTTATCTTGCCAAATAGTTAATATGAGAGTTTGTGAAAAGTGCCTAAGAATGTGCTTGACACATGTTCAACTACTCGTAAGCGGTAGTCACTGTTAGGAAGAGTTTAACTATCACCTTTTAGGTTAACTCTCCGAGCAGGGTTTGATTGCTCTGAGAGGTGAAAAAGAGACTCCAGGAAAAACAAGGCTGGGCTGGACAGTGTGGTCTGCTGCTCATTTGAAAGTTGTACCACATGGAAAATTTTACTCTTCTGTTTTTTTGGTAATCTTGAAACACATATTTTCTATCTATTGTTGTTTTAAAGGTCAAACTTGAATTGATTCAGTCCCATATGGTTTAAGCTCATCCCCTTTGTTAACTTGCACATTAATATTATGCTTGTTGATATTCGAAAGGGCGTTTATTCCAATAATTTTTCATTCAAGGTAAGAAAGTGTAAATTCTTCAAGGAAAAGTAACTTTAGTAACTAGAGAATTTAATAGAAGATTTATTTTAATTCTCTTGGTTATTTTATATTAATTTCCTTGTAAACATATCCAGGTATGTATGCAGTACATAGACTCTCTGAACAAATTCTGGCTACTATTTGATAAACTGTGTTCTGAAATTTTCCACCTTGGGACCTAATTCTGTATTGAAAACATCAACCCTCGGCTCATAGTAGAAATATGTAAGGTCAATGAGGATACTAAGAGTAAAACCTGGTTTAGAGTAACAGATACTTTAAGAACTACTGTGAAGCCTGCTTCTTTTTACTTTCAAAGGCCAATTTAACTTGTTTTCTTGTCCGGGAATAAATAAGCCCCGAAAAATTAAGTGAGCCTCATGTCTCAATCTTAAAGGAAATCAACCCTGAATATTCATTGGAAGGACTGATGCTGAAGCTGAAACTCTAATACTTGGGCCACCTGATGCCAAGAGTCGACTCGCTGGAAAAGACCCTCATGCTGGGAAAGATTGAGGGCAGGAGGAGACGCAGGAGACAGAGGATGAGATAGTTGCATGGCATCTCTGACTCAATGGACATAAGTTTGAGCAAACTCCAGGAGATAGTGAAGAACAGGGAAGCCTGGTGTGCTGCAGTCCCTGGGATCCAAAGAGTCAGACATGACTTAGCAACTAAACAACAGCATGTCTTTCTTGGACTTTGTTTGTTCTGATTTCTCCCTTTTTTGCTTGTGTTTTCAGGCTCAGCTACGTGAATCACGCAGAAGATCTGGCCTCCAAGCTCCTCCAGTGTTCCCCAAAGAACAGACTATCAGCTCAGGCTGCCTTGAGCCATGAGTATTTTAGTGACCTACCCCCACGGCTATGGGAGCTGACTGATAGTGAGTATGACAAGTTTGAAACATCTAATTGAAGCCGGGGCATGATTTTAGCATCCATGTGTAACATACATGTAGAGGGGTTCACATTTGTGCTTCTGTAATATTATGTGTATTTATGTTAATATATGCATGATACATATGTGTGTGTGTGTGTGTATGTATACAAAGAGAGAGCGATGGAATGGGGGAAGGGAGGTAGTGTGCATATATATTTCGTAGAATCCTGCCATTCAATTGTGAGCTTACCAGACACAGGAGGAAAATGGATTGCTTATTTTGCTATCTCTGCTCTGCAGTCAGCAGCTGCATGTCTTTGTATTTGATTATGTGTGTGTCCAAAAAAATGATCTGAGCAGTCATAAAGGAGAAGGAAAATATGATTTACATATTTAGTACTTTATGCGTACAGTACTTTTTAACTGGCTGCAGAACACGGAGTAGAAATGATTCATTTCTGTTTGATTCTCAGAGACTGTCTTGGTTGTAACAATAACCTTAAAAAGGGCTGCTATGTAGTGAGCTGACGAACAGAGTTGGCAATTGGCTGATGCACTGAATTGACATGTAAGAACTGAAGACATGTAATTCATTTTAACTACAAATGCTCTTGGTATTCATACAGAGTTCTTCTCTGGGTCTTTTAAAACAAAACACATTCCTGGGTGGGTTTTTGTTTTGTTTTTACAAGTGTTCATATTTACACAGCCTTTTCCAATTACATTTTAAATATTTGGGGGAGGATTTATGACTGGGAGGATCTCATCTTTCTTCCAAAGTGTGAAACAAAATTCTTGTGAAATTTTGCAAAATGCTGTTGTAATAAGAACACTTTTGTTCAGTGGTGATACATTCTTTCCAAATGCCAGTGAGAGATATTTCTTCCCATACGCTTTTCTTACTGCCTTAAAAATTCATATACTGCATATATGGATGGATATTTATAATATCATTATTAATCCTTGAATATACATCACTTACCATGGACATGGGCTTCCCAGGTTGCACTGGTGGTTAAGAACCTGCCTGCCAGTGCAGAAGATGGAAGAGACGCAGGTTCGATGATCCCTGGGTTGGGAAGATCCCCGGAGGAGGGCATGGCAACCCACTCCAGTATTCTTGCCTGGAGAATCCCATGGACAGAGGAGCCTGGTGGGCTATGGTCCATAGAGTCACAAAGAGTCAGACATGCCTGAAGCAACTTAGCACGCACACATGCACCATACATGAAAGTTATGTCTTTATTCTCTTAGACTTTAGACTTCCCCCAGTGATAGCACTAGAATCTCCTTGACAACAGTAACCTTTTATTTGGCAACCAAATCCCAAGTAACAACTCGAGGGTGTTCCTACCCTAAATCTTTTCTGATATCTCACCTTGAATTCTAACTACTTTTTTTTTTTAACTCTAAAGTGACTCTAGCTGTATTAACTCACTACTACCCTGTACTGGAAATCTTCTTCAGTAGTTTATATATTCCAAGTCCATATTATCTGATACTTCATACTTATTTTCCAGTAGTCTACCCCATTGATCATTACTACTGCTATCCCCATAAAAAAAAAAACTAAGATGAAATCCCTGTAGAAAAATAATCAATTGGTGACTCATCTTCCCATACTGAAAAAAAACTAATGAGTTGATGGCTCATCGAATTCGAACACATGGTTTGTTTTCCCCTTTAGAGTAACTTGTAACTTGATAGCACTCCTCCTTGGTGACATCTCAATCCCATCTGACTCGATGATTGAGTTTAAGCCAGGATTTTGATGGTCTATGAATTCTGAATTCTGTAGTAGTACTTTTTTGTTAATATGGACTTATTACCCACTTGCCACTTAGTTTATCAGACGGTGGTTAAATCCAGTTTCTATCAGTAAGTAAATGCCTCCACATTATCACTCGGCAGCAGGCTGCCGACGGAGACAGCCTTGTCCCTGTCATTAACAAGCACAATGTATGCAGAACACCAGAGGGGAATTAAAACCACAAAAAATACCTCAGGGTGGTATTTTTAATATGAGAATTTAATTTGTAATTTCACAGATTAAGAATTTTGGCTGCATTAATCCCTTTATCAGCTCACAGCAGGCTATTTGCAGAAGCATAACCATAAGGCGATATTCATTGGCAGAAACACGCCTTTGCATAACGTTAAACATCAGGGGCAGTGAAACCTTTTGAAGGGGGGAGAATAAAGATGAAAAATCATTATATTTTTCAAGCAAGATTCTGCTAAATGCCTCCGGTAACAATTTTGAGTTACAGAAATGCTCTTTCTGTGTCTAGTAGATAATCATTATGAAGCATAAATCCAGTCGCAAGAAAGGACAATCCCAGTCTTAAATACCACAGTCTTGTCCATCTCGAACAACGTGGTCGTCCTTGTAAACATGTTTACAAAACAAAGAATTTCTAGGCTCTGGAGACTTTGGGAACTAGTTTCTTTTTAGGTGAAATGACTGGTTTTGGTGACTGTTATCTAGGTTAATATTCCACAGACTGTATTTAGAAGTTCTTAAAATTCTTAAAATTAAGTTTTATGTTAATGTGGAGTCTTGTAAAAGTTCACCACCTGGCAAATGGCAGCAGCAGCAGCAGTGCCATTATCCTCATATCTTCATAGCCTCATACCCTCCTTTTCAAGGAGATTTGGAAAGAGGGTCATCTGAAAAGAAGAACTGCAGAACCAATAAATGGATGGTCTTAGCAACCAAGTCATGGTTTAGACCGATCAGTTTTAGGAACCTTCACTTTAATACATAATCTGCTCAGGCTGCAATAACAACATAACATAGACTGGGGCTTAAACAATAAATGTTTATTTCTCACATTTATGAAGGCTAGAAGTTCAAGATCAAGGTGTTTGCAAAATCAAGGTCCCCGATGAGACAGCTGCCTCCCTTATCACATGACAGAGAGAGAAAAACCAGGACATCTCTCTCTCTCTTCCTTTTCTTATAAGCCACTAATCTCATGCTAAGGGCCACACTCTCATGACTGCATCTAACCCTAATTTCTACCCAAAGACCTCATCTCTAAAAGCTTATCATATTGGGACTCCAGGATTTGAATTTTGGAGGGATACAGTTACGTCCACAGCATCACATTCTTAAAGATAGGTCATGCCTTTTTTTTTTTTTTTTAAAGAAAAGAATGTCCACAAAGAGAAAACACTTATGCAAGCAGAAAGCAAACCCAGGTGAAGAGAAGAAGATTGTAACAAAAGCAAATTCAAAGTGGTCTCCAACCTTCTTGGCCTACTTTTAATGTCGCAGACCTTTCGGGATGAGAATCAAATGTTATTAGAACCTTGGTTACACAGAGCCCTGCAGTCATTCCATGAATTCTTATAAAAATGAAGTTATATGCTGATGCCAGACTGTTATTTGCTTTGGAAGAACGTATAACAATATAATATCTTTATTGTGCTAGTCCTTAAAACCTCACCAGTTTACATAATACCAGAATTTAGAAGTAATATATTAGTGTGCCACTGAAGAAGGAATTATAAATTCATCAAGCAAGAATTATGGTACAGTTACCTGGGGATCTGACGGTTAAAGCTGGCTAATTCTAGTGGCACCCTGCCATTCTCCCTCTATCCCAAAACCCCAACAGCCTTGCCCCACTTCTTCACAAAGATTTAATTGCAGGCAAGTAAATCGAGGGCTGATTTAGAAGAAATTCATTACTTTCCCCAAATACACCACAGGGCATTCTCCTGTGTATACTATCAAGTTACATAAATTATTGAAGCTGAACTACCCTTGTCAAAATAAATGAACAAAATACACTTCATAGCGCAGAGTCCTTGATTTTATTACATTCATTTGCTAATTCACAAAGCTCAGATCTACAGTAAAAGAAGGCCAACAAATTGGTGCAGTATGAGGAGCACTGAACTGCGAATCAGACCGCCTGGACTCCAGCTTTATAGCTTCAGCTCCACTATTAACTAGCCAGGCAACTTTGGACAAGCGCCTTAGTCTCTGTGGGTTTCCGGCTTCCCGTTTAGAGACACAGTGATCCCTGAGGACCTTTCCAGCTCTTCTGTTGGTAGGGTTTCTGACCTGTTCCTACATGTGTCCTATATATTATCCTAAAACATCAGGCCATGAATGGATCTCCATGCCATCTTTTTAAAAATAAAACTCACCCTGCTCAAATATATTCGCTGCTCCAGTTCCTAGACTCCCATTTTCTCTTAAATCCTTTTGCTCCAAACTTTTGCACCCAAGACGCCACAGCTGTCGGTTTCAGGCTCTATCAGTGGATCTTTGGCCCTCATCTTGACCCATCAGCGTAATTCACAATTGACCACCATCTCCTCCTGGTAATATTTCCTTCACTTGGTTTCCAGGACAGGACGTTTTCCTTTCACTCCACTAAACATTTCTTTTCATACTCCTTTGCAGATTTTTCATCTGCCAGACCTCTCACTCTTGGAATGCCCTGGGGCTTAATCCTCAGATCTTCCTATCTGCATACACTCCCAAGAGCCCAGATGATCTCATTTAATCTCATGATTTAGATATCATCTGTGTATACTGACAGCTTCCAAATTTCAATCTCCAGGCCCATCTTCCTTGATTCCAGACTTGCATATCGAGCTCCTACTTAACATCTCCATTTGGATGTCTAGTAGGCATCTCCAGCTTCATATTACCTAAACTGAACTCCTTATCTTTTCCCCCAGACTTGCTCATTTTGTAGTCTTTACTTTGTTCATAAATGGCAATGTCATTCTTCCAGTTGTTGGAAGTTACCCTTGATTCTTCTTTTGGTACACCCAAACCAAGTTCTTCCATAAACCCCGTTAGCGTACCTTCAAAGTAGATCAGTAGACCATCCTAACTTCTCCCTTGCCATCACCCACCCCATGCCACCTACCATCGTCTTTCATCTGCATTTTTATAGTAGTGAAGTCGTTCAGTCGTGTCTGACTCTTTGCGACCCCATGGACTGTAGCCTACCAAGCTCCTCTGTCCATGGGATTTTCCAGGCAATAGTACTGGCATGGATTCTCATTTCCTTGCCTGCTTCTCCTTAGAAAGGCTTTGATGTTCGCTTTTTCTTCAGTTCATCCTTGATCTTCCTCTAGATTTTTCTATGACTTGCCCGTTCACCTTGTTTGGGTCTCTGCTCAAAGGTACCTTTCCTGGGAAGCTTTCACTGACCTGCTTCCACTCTAGCACTTCCTGTTTCTTGTCCCTGCTTTATGCTTCTTCATAACACTTAGAACTAGTTGATTTATTTGTCTGAGTATTTATCATCAGTTCAGTTCAGATCAGTCACTCAGTCGTGTCCGACTCCTTGTGACCCCCATGGATTGTAGCACGCCAGGCCTCCCTATCCATTGCCAACTCCCGAACTTTACTCAAATTCACGTCCACTGAGTCAATGATGCCATCCAACCATTTCAGCCTCTGTTGTCCCCTTCTCCTCCTGCCTTCAATCTTTACCAGCACCAGGGTCTTTTCAATGAATCAGCTCTTCACATCAGGTGGCCAAAGTATTCGAGTTTCAGCTTCAAATGAGTCCTTCCAGTGAACACCCAGGACTGATCTCCTTTAGGATGGACTGGTTGGATCTCCTGCAGTCCAAGGAACTCTCAAGAGTCTTCTCCAACACCATAGTTCAAAAACATCAATTCTTCGGCACTCAGCTTTCTTTATAGTCCAACTCTCACATCTATACATGACTACTGGAAAAACCGTAGCTTTGACTAGATGGACCTTTGTTGGCAAAGTAGTATCTCTGCTTTTTAATATGCTGTCTAGGTTGGTCATAACTTTTTTTCCCAGGAGCAAGTGTATTTTAATTTCATGGCTGCAGTCACCATCTGCAGTGATTTTGGAGCCCAGGAAAATAAAGTCTGCCACTGTTTCCACTGTTTTCCCATCTATTTCCCATGAAGTAATGGGACCAGATATCATGATCTTAGTTTTCTGAATGTTGAGTTTTAAGCCAACTTTTTCACTCTCCTCTTTCACCTTCATCAAGAGGTTCTTTAATTCTTCTTCACTTTCTGCCATAAGGGTAGTATCATCTGCATGAGGTTATTGATATTTCTCCCTGGAATCAATCTTGATTCCAGCTTGTGCTTCATCCAGCCCAGCATTTCTCATGATACATATAAGTTAAATAAGGAGGGTGACAATATACAGCCTTGACATACTCCTTTCCCGATTTGGAACCAGTCTGTTGTTCCATGTCCACTTCTAAGTGTTGCTTCCTAACCTGCATACAGATTTCTCAAGAGGCAGGTCAGGTGGTCTGGTATTCCCATCTCTTTAAGAATTTTCCAGAGTTTGTTGTTGGTCCATACAATCAAAGACTTTGGCATAGTCAATAAGGCAGAAGTAGATATTTTTCTGGAACTCTCTTTCTTTTTCGATGATTTAGCGAATGTTGGCAATTTGATCTCTGGTTCCTCTGCCTTTTCTAAATCCAACTTGAACATCTGGAAGTTCACAGTTCACATACTGTTGAAGCCTGGCTTGGAGAATTTTGAGCATTACTTTACTAGTGTACTAGTGAGATGAGTGCAATTGTGCGGTAGTTTGAGCATTCTTTGGCATGGCCTTTCTTTGAGATTGGAATGAAAACTGACCTTTTCCAGTACTGTGGCCACTGCTGAGTTTTCCAAATTTGCTGGCATATTGAGTGCAGCACTTTCACAGCATCATCTTTCAGGATTTGAAATAGCTCAAGTGGAATTCCATCACCTCCACTAGCTTTGTTCATAGTGATGCTTCCTAAGGCCCATTTATCATCTTTTTCCCCTAAATGAAGTCTACAAACACAGAGTTTCTTTTCCTTCTGATTTATACACTACAGGATTCTGGAAGCCTAAAACAGTATGGGGCTCAATAGATGCTTCTCCAAACAATGAATGGAAGAACGGCAGAAAGAAAGGGCAACATATTTCACTTCCAAGTTCAAGCTAATTGTTCTAGATCAGAGAAATATGAGAGATGAACTGAGTTGCACTTTGGAGGGGAAGTCAGACTGTCCTGTCATACGTGTGTGTAAATCTGTGTGTTTGTGTGTGGCTGTGACAGCTTGACAGTTTCAAAGACCAATGTATACATTTTGTTTCATGTACTGGACGTCCAGCATTGCGTTTCTACCTGACTTTTTGAAAGAGAAGATTGTAAATATATAAATGGAAACTTTTTATTCTGTCCACAGTGTCTTCTATTTTTACCGTCCCAAATGTAAGATTGCAACCGGAAGCTGGAGAAAGCATGAGGACCTTTGGGAAAAACAATAGTTATGGCAAAAGTCTATCAAACAGGAAGCACTGATGTGCACAGCATTCTCAAGAGAGCACAGGTAGGATGATCAACTCTACTTGGAAAATAATTGTGAAAAGACACCAAGTCGATCTTTCAAATGAAATATTTCAGATTTATTTTTTTCTATCTAGTGACTCTTTTATGTTCGTTATGGCCTTCATTACAAGTTGGAATCATTTCCATGTTTTTAGACACCTTCTGGATTCTGACCAAAATGGTATTTTATTTACATAGGCATAGGCCAACCATTTTAGTCATAAGCAAATCATTTCCCTACTCACACATTCTTCACTGAGGTTAGAAATGGTTAATCATGGAGGATATCTAAGTCACAGACTTACTGTGTGTGGCCCATGCAATTTTTTTTTCCCCTTGGTTGCTCTCATTTTAAAATTGGGTAATTTTGTGCAATGTCTAGATTTCTGGCTTTTCTTGAAAAATCAGCAACTCTAGCAATATTGCACTCACATTCCTGCCAGAAGTTTGTGTGTATAGCTGAACTGTCTACCTCCTTTGAAAAGGACATGGGCTCCCTAGGTTTGCTTAGTGGCCATTTGGGTCACTTCACTCCCTTCTGATTCCTGCGTGGCCCCTGGTACAATCCTTATCATGGCGAACCTTTTCTTTTCCTGCTTTCTGACTTTGACCTTTGCTATTCTGCAGATGGAAAGTAGAACCTAAACGAGACAATCTCTAGGCATCAGACTGTCCCAGTGGTTATCACATAGGAATTACAGAAACAAGCATAAGCAACCTCTGAAAAGGCTGTGTCTTTATTGCCAGTTGGGAATGTCTGGGTTATTCCAAGGTTTATGCTGATATATACCTTTTTGTTTAATGTAACATAATTCTGAAATGAATAGAGAATCAGCTTTTTTGTGGGGAAAGCTTTTTGTTTGCTGGCCCGTATGTTACTTGCTCATGTCACTGCTCAGTCACTAAATGTTCCAGTGAATCCAAAGATACAGACAGTATTGCAGGAGCTCCTCTTTCTTCCTCTCACTCTTAATTTGGAATATATTAACAGGCTGAACTATCAGAACATTAATTGCCCACATTGTCTACTGGGTGACTAGACTATACCAGTGAACTCAGGTTTTGAGGACTCTCAATGAATGTGGGGGTCAGTTTTGGCCTCTCAGGAGTTCGGTGGTGATTTATGAATGATTGGAGAGTAGATTCCCAGATTGATAAAAGATGGTGTATAAATGCCAGTCAGGAAGTATTACTAGTAGACTTGCCATTTCATTCATAAGAGTAAGATTCTTCCTTCTTCTGGTTATTTCTCTATATTGGATAAAAAGCTACCAAGAAGCATAGCTTTATTTGCCCAGCAGCATTTACAGTCTCTCTTCAATTGGTCAGACAAAGTGTGGGGCTGCGTTTTTGACCGGTTATCCGCTGGTTCTGAGAATGATTTTAATTCATGAGGGTTACAGCAGATGCTTTTTAAAGTATTTAACCTGCATTACCATAATGAGAGCCCCTGGCTTTATAAACCCCTTAATTCAGTAGGGCAAAACAAAAAGTGAACTTCATTTGTGCTATTGCCTTGTACACACACATACACACACACACACACATACACACACACACACAGAAACACACACACACACTCTCAAGCCTGAATTTCCAACTCAAGGCTGTATCCTTTCTGTGCCCTTTGGAGGTCTCTCTGAGCTGAGCCTGGCCAGTCAAAACTGCTAGAACGTGCTTTAGGTCAGCTTTTCCATATAAATTAAATCAGGCTCACTGGACAGAAGTGTTCTCCATAAGGTCTCAAAAATTGCTAAGCAAAAAAGGATTTTGAAGAGCTGTTCAGAACTAGTCATCAGTATTCAAAAGCCATTACAAAGATGATTTTTCTTTGTAGTATGTTTTTTAACTAGATTCCAGAATATATCTAGAATCTCTTCTAGAATTATCTAATAATACTACAAATATGTTCTCTGTGAAGTTTGTCTTTTTCACATCAACTTTTAAAGCTTTAATATTATTATCGTCTTTGTTGTTTTCTTTGAAATCCAAATGCCTCAGTTTGATTCAACATTATATTGAGGAAACATCTAATTTTTTTTTCTCAGAAAAGCTGCATGGAAGTTGGATTTTAAGAGTTTTCTCAGCAAAAAAAAAAAAGAAAGAAAAGAAATCACTTTAATTTTTTGCCTTTGTAGGGTTTTACATTAATCAGATGGGTTTATCTTAGAGATTAAATAACATAGCCTCTATATTGGCCTGAGACATCCTGCATAGAGGAGCTGATTCTGATCAATAGCTGAATATCAATGTCTATATTGCAGACATTATAGAGTAAAAAGTCTACATAAATAAGGATATTTGTAAGGAAAATATATATTTCCCTAGATTTTGATGTTGATGAACTAATTGTTTAGAGCAAGCTGTGGCATCTTAAATTTTCCTGAAATGTCCCAATTCTTTATAAACCTTAGAGAGATTGGGGAAAAGAGGAAGAGGGAAGAGATTGAGGGCTCACGGAGGCTCAGACTGTAATCTAGCATTTTAACTACCTTTATTAGACAGAGGTAAATATGGAAAAGGTGTTGTATCACTTCTGATTTTGAAGTGATGGACAGTAGGAGTTCAAGCCTTAGTTTTCCTCCTATACCACAGTGCTCAACTATTTCTAAACTTGCATACTGAGGTCACTTCAGTCATTTAGTTAATAATTCTGGATTTGCATAAACTGGCCTTATTGGAAAAGCTAATGAGGAGCATTTTTCTTTGCAGTGGAAAGCAATTTTGGCTTCAGAGTCTTGTAACCAAATGAAATGAAAAGAAAACCACATGCCCCAAAGTTTAAAAATGGGATAGGAGGCAATGGATGCTCAAAATCCTGTGCTTCCTACAGTTTGTTATCCTCTAAAGATGTGCATAGACCACAGATTGCATAGGTTGTCCCCATCTTTTTATCTGCATGGAAGGACAGGATTTTCTTAAAGTCTGAGAGCACCTTAAATGTGCATAGACATGTTCCCCAAGGGAAAAACTAGAAACTACATTGAATATCACACCCATTAGTATCACTTATATTTGTGCACAGCAATACCAAATACACCCCATGCTGAGCTCAATTTTCCAGTCATTCTAAACTGAGACAGGACATACATAGTCACTCTGTCTGATCTCCCTTTGCCGAATATGAGGGATAAGAATGGTCTCTGATCTTTTAGACAGACGTTTTATAATTTTCCTGAAGTAGTCTATGCTCATTATGGAACATCTCTTTTCAATGAATCCACTGACCTTCAAACCCTATTAAATTCATAAAAAATATACAAATGTCTGTCTGGTGCATGAAAAAGCTGTATTTGGTTCAGGTGCAAGAATTAACTGCACACAGATTTTGGTGATGCTCTCCTTGCTTCTGGGATATATCTTTGCTAATCAGCGTGATGTAAGTATGAAAGGAAAATGGAAGGAAAAATGTAGTAGGCTTTTTCTGTTTGATTCAGTCATCAAGCAATAATTTCCTAAAGTAGGCTGCCAGGTAAACAGTAGGATGCAGAAACTGCTCAAAAATTTTGGCTAAATAAGACAAGGATTTTTTTTTTTTTTTTTAACCAAACTCCAGACAAAATGTAATGCGTTGGTGCTTAAGACTCTTTGGCATCGCTGTCTGAACATCCAGCTGATTTGTTTGCTTGTTTGTTTATTTACTTTAGGCTGCCCTGGGTCTTCCTTGCTGCTTGGGGACTTCCTGTAGTCTCGGTGGTCGGGGGCTGCTCTTCACTGTGGTGCACGGCTGTCACTGCGGGGGCTCCTCTTGTTCCAGAACACGGGCTGTGGGTGCTCAGGGTGCACCGGCTCCATAGTTGAAGCACGCAGGCTCCGTTGCCCCATGGCGTGTGTGATCTTCCCAGATCAGTGGCCCCTGCATTAGCAGGGGGATCCTTATCTGCTGGTGCTACCAGGGATGTCTTCCCTAGTGAGTTTTTAAAAATCTAGGTTCCTGGGGTATGTGAATCTTCATTTTAGAACCCCAAAGAATGTTGATGCAGGTAGCCTTTGAACCACATCTTATGACCTCTTCAGTAAATATTTAAGAATTATACATTAATAAAGTAAAGTAATTAACTTATTTGGGTCAGGACTGGATAAAGACAAAATGGGAAAACCTATCCCTTCCTTTCCCTTCTTTTTTTTTAAAGGAAGATTAGTAAGTTGTGCTTTATTAATAAAAGTTGTGCTGTCCAACAAGGTAACCACTAGGCACCTATCTATCTAAAGTTTATTTTTAATTAATTAAAATAAAACTAAATTACAATTCTGTACCCCCAGAAGCAGTACCACATTTCAAGTGCCCATTACCCACCCACGACCAGGGGCCACCGTATTGGACAGGGCAAAGAGAGGACCTTTTCAGCATCACAGAAGGTTCTGCTGCCCAGCACTGGTGAAGGGCATGCCTCCTGCCTGCTTTTGCAAAGAGGAATCAGGGAAATTAAACTGAATTCACTCAGTAAAATTATATTTCCGTTCTAGAACATAATGACTTCAGAGGAGCTCAGAATGTTTGAAAAAGAGAAATACTCAAGTGAGGAAGAAGTTGGGTGACATAGAGAGGGATGGAGATGAATGATGGGGTGACACGTTCCGTGTCAGGGACAGGAGCCCCCGAGAAGAAGCATGGGTGAGGATCCTCTGAGGGAAGGAAGCATGGTGAGGTTTCCTCGGTTGACTGTGGTCTCGGTGGAGATTGTGTGGGAAAGTAAGGAAGAACAGGGGGACAGTCTGAGAAGCTGCACGGGCAGACCTCACAAGAGACGGAATGTCTGTCAGGATCTGACAGGAGCTGTGGTTTGTCTGCCATCAAACTCAACCACCCTCTCAACGCCGGTACCCACTCCTGGAGAAACGGCCCCCTCGCTCTCCGCCAGCCTGTGACCTCTTGTGTCTCTGCATTGACTATCGGTTCTTTAATCTCCTCTGCACCGCATGGCTTCTGCTGACCCATCTGCTTCTTCATACACCTCGCTTCTCCTTGTCTCTCTGTGGCTGGGGTAGCCTGCTGCCGAACTCTCCTTCAGATTCAAACCCTCCTCCAGAGCCACTCTGCCTGGTGTCACCGTCATCACGGAGGGAGAGCATGGCTGTTGAGTGGGTCTGGTCAGCTGATGGGTGGCCAGCCATTCCTGAAACAGCCCCTCAGAGGAGGACTCTGGGCTTGGCAGCCTCTGAACCTTTTAGGAAAGGGATAGCCAGATGGCGCTTGGCCTGGTCTGTACTCTATCAAGGGTAAAATCAGACAAGTTTGAGCAAACTCCAGGAGAGAGTGAAGGACAGGGAAGCCTGGCGTGCTGCAGTCCACGGGGTCACAAAGAGTCAGATGTGACTTAGTGAATGATAACAAAATAGAGGGAAACTCCAGTTTTAATGGAGTAAAAATGCCCTCAATGTGTGATTTATTAATCAATTGATTGACCGATTTGGCTGCATGGGGTCTTAGTGGTGGCATGCAGGAATCTTCATCGTGTTGTGTGAGACCTTTTCCTTGTGGTTCAGGGCCTCTCTAGTTGTGGCGCGTAGGTTTAGTTGCTCCGTGGTATGCGGGATCTTAGTTCCCCAGCCAGGGATCAAACCCATGTCCCCTGCATCGCAAGGCAGATTCTTACGTACCAGACCACCAGGGAAGTCTCGTGTATGATATTTTTGACTAAAGGTCTTATTAAGCCATGTTGCATTTTCTTAGCGATAGACACTAAAGGAGATAACACCCATTAGGACTTCCCTTTCACTTTTCACTTTCATGCATTGGAGAAGGACATGGCAACCCACTCCAGTGTGCTTGCCTGGAGAGTCCCAGGGACGGGGGAGCCTGGTGGGCTGCCGTCTATGGGGTCGCACAGAGTCGGACACGACTGAAGCGACTCAGCAGCAGCAGCAGCAGCAGCGCTTATCACAGTATAAGAAATTCAACTGTTGGATCTAGTTTTCTTTCAGTAGCAGGAAGATTTATGATTTTTTTTTCCCCCTGCAAGAACTGTTCTTGTCTGCATGACTCTGCAAATTTTTTTCCTATCAAACAACTACAGTTGTATCTCTGTTGTGTCAATAGTTGTGGAAATAACAGGCAGGGGGGAAACAAGCCTGAGTCTTCCTCTCAGGTTTCATTTGAAAGAATCCCTGGTTTTTGTCTTTACCTCCTCATTGCTGCAGATTAAGAAATCTTATTCAGGAAATCGATAGTGCTTCGAACCGCCGATGCAGACTACACTTGTGAACACTTGATTGGGAAAAGGCTGGGATGTGGTTTATTTTCCCCATCCCAACTCCACCTTTCTTTCCTTACTTTCTCCTCTACCCTAGCGAGTCTATTACCTCCTCTGAACCCTGATGCAAAATAGCAGGCTAAGGGGTATCTGCAGATACTTGTCTGTTCTCTTCTCTTTTCTCCTCCTCTCTCTGCCTCTCCACTCCTCTCTCCCTTTGGCTCACCTCTGATCTGTACCCGACGCTCCATCAGCTTTGTGAATGGGCTCACCAAAGTCCTCTGCTATCTAGTCTGCTTAATTATGTCCTGGGATTGTCACAAAGCAGACTCAAAAGAACGTTTAATGTATCGTGCTTCGTGCATCCAGAGTGCATTTTTTAAAGGATCTATTTTTCTCTGTATTGACATGGTTTCCGATTTACAGAAAAGTTGCAGGAGTAGTAGTACAAAGAATGCCTGATACCCATCACCCGCTGCCCCCAGATGTTTGCATTTTACACCATTTGCTGTATCACGTTCATTCTCTCGCCTCTCTTTCTCACGCAGATACGCAGATGTGTACACGTCCGCATTGCTTTTCTAAACCAGTTATTCTTCACATGATCCTCCGTTACCTCTGAACATTTCAATGTTTTTCTTAAACACAGAGAATTCAGAGTGAATATTTCTTACATTAAAAATACAGGGTTTTTGGCCTCTGCTTTTCCCTTTCCTTTCTCTGACTGCGAGTTTTTAAATGCGAAAGGGCTAAAAGAGAAGAAACTGGTCTGATGCTCCACAAATTGGTTCATCAGCCCATGCAGGCTCAAAACTTGACCATGTTTTTGTGATTCAGTGTTTCCAGGTCAGATGAGCTTTCAAATTGAGGACTGGGGGGATGGGTAAGGGGGGGGGGTGTGGTGAGAATCGCACTGCAGCTTGCGTCTTCTGTTCTTTTTAAAACCTAAATTAATTTCTTAGGGACTATTTAGCCAGCAGCATAATATGAGCAAAGTTTTTTTATAAATAGTGGGCACAAGATGTGATAAGGCTACTAGCAAGATCTCTGTTAGACTGCTTGGCCAAACTATTATGAAGTTAACTGTCACATAGAACAAGGAGTGATAATCAGTTCAGGTGCTCTGTTTTTCCCCTTCATTTAGTGTTGATTCTCAGGCGTCTGGGATACAGAGGGACCTGTCTGGGCCCTAAGCGCACTGTGTTGTATTATTAACACTAGCAGAGCAGCCGAGTCCCTCCAGACAGTCTTCGTGGTCTGCAGATGCTCTAAGAAGCGTCTGAGCATGAAAGGAGGCTGTTTGAGTTGAAGTGGGCTGCTGGTCTGGGATGACATTTGAACGCGTGGAGGACAATGTCTAAATGACAGTGCCGAGAAGGGAAGGCAAAAAAAAAAAAAGCTTGAAACTATTGCCATTGTCCCCAAATGCTCACCACTCTTGAGATACTCCTCCTAGACGAGCTTTGTCTGGGAAGAAATGGGAGTGGGATTGAGGAGGGGTAGACACTGGGGCCCTGGGACAAAAGCTAGGGATTCGGTCCTTAGACACATTAAAATTCTAGACAGATAGCCAATGCGATGAAAACCGCAACTTGAATGGATTTCAAGTCTTACAAAGTTAAACATTTTAGCTAAATTATTACAAATATATTTAACAAAATGTTTGCAAAACTCTGAGATGCTTCAACGAATAAAGCTTTTAAGAACATCAAATTGGCTGTGCAAATGAATAATGTAGCGGGTCTTCTTTGGAATTTAGGATAGCTGTCTCCTCTACCACACACACACACACACACACACACACACACACACACACACACACACACACACACACATAACACATACACTCTGTACACTCACCCAGCCAAATGGAATAATTTGTCAACAGTCCTAGAATTGTTAGGATAACGTCATAGATTAAACAAAGGATAACTCCTCCAGCTGATAAAATAGTGCACAAGTTCTAGAACAAAAACAATGCAGAAGTTTGAGAAATCTATGGAAATGTATCTCAGAATAAATACTACCCGGTATGCCAAGCATGGAGTCAAATACTGTGCTGTTAACTTCCATACTTGGCTGAATTTTTTTCCTTTAAATTATCACCATTCTTTTAATGTAGTTTGCATTATGTATAGTGCCCTTGGATTTTTAATTGCTCTGGATTATCATTTTCAATGCAATTAGTAAAATGCCCTCAATTACATATAATAATTACTGTAAATGGGGCTATTGGCCTAATTGTTGTAAATGGGGAAAGATGTTTGATTATCATGTACAATTAAATCATGTACAGTATTTATTTTAAATTATTAAGTAAATGGTGTAATGATAACATGTAATTATATTGTATCATTCCTCGGTCAACAAATCTACTTCATGTCAAGATCTCTAGAATTATGATACATTACCAAAGACCCACATAGTGGATCTTTTTTCCCAAAGTAATTGGGTTACTCTGTGGGTTGGGAACCCACTTAATAAACTGATTAGGCACAGGGAAGAAAGATCTGGAAAGAAAAAAAGATTATTTTACCTCCCTTTAAAATCAAGAATGTCCAGATTATCCAACGTTGTCAGTCTTAAAGCCTCCTGGAACCCAGTGCCAACCTTCACCACACCTATTTGTTTTTATGTAAGCATGTGAAAATCAACACCCCCCTAAATGGTGGCAACATTTAAAATATGCCTGGGGAAGAAAAAAAAGAGGTCCTTTCTTCACCGTGGCCAACATGATAATCATCCTTAGTTTACAGATGCACGTTTAACGAGCTTATAGCACATGATTAATTCTGCAAAGGAGGCTGTCTGACAGAATGGGATTATGAGAATTGCATATTGATAGTGGCAGGAGAAACACATCTATTTTCTCAGTGTAAGGTAGGGCGTTCTTGTGTTCTTTAGAAATTGGCACATCTCATAGGTGTTGCTCTCAAAATGATCTCAGGATGGAAAGAAATCAGTAATTACAGAGCCAGGCATTCAGTTGTGTCCTAATTTTCCCACCAGTTTTTCAGTGTTTCAGCTGCCTCAGAGACTTAAAGTATTCTCATTAGGTAGCTGCAGAGGCAGCCGCTTGCCGACTCCCTCATTCTCTCACTTGCGTTTCCTTTTTTTTTTTTTCCTCCATTCCTGCCTTGGGAGTGACTGTGAAGATCATTTGCTGGAATGATTGGCAGGTTAGAGGATTCGATCAGATGAGTTCCTCTTAGCGCAGGTCAAAAAGGCTAGTTAGCAGGAGCTGTCGAAAAATGCCAGCAGCATTCGAAATGGGAAATGTCATGACTTCGAGGCAGGGGGTGCCACCTGGAACAGAAAGCCCCCAGCTCATTAGCAAGTTACAGGATGCGGGCTTAACTGGAGGGAGCAGAGAAGGAAAGATAATACCCAATAGGGAAAATGATTGTGAAGTGGAATTGATTTCATGTATAATTTGTTTATCACTAGAGGGGACAAATGCTGTCCTTCTGACAGGAGCCGAGGAGTGTGGACTATGAATGAAGTAGCTTAGCATAATCTCCAGGTTGAGCTTTGGATTTAAAAAATGCAAACTTCTTTATTCTTAACTGTGGAAATGATCAGGTCATGTTACATTAATTAAAGCTGACATACTCTCAAATGTTTTATCTGGGCAGTTGTGGCAATTCCATAGAAATGGATGGAGATAGGCAACTTTAGAAAATAAGATGGATTTTTTTTTTTTTCTTTTTCCTCTGCTGGTGTGGAAGACTAGCTTGGTTGCATATGGAATTATAACAGACTTGGTGTTTATCTTCAGTGGTTAGCTAGGCTGCACAAATCAAACCAGGTTCCAGATTCTCATGCAATCTCATTTACAGAAGAGTGTGTTTGCCCTTTGGGAGATTTAGATCTAATCCATGTTAAAATATATATGTATATTTTAGAATATGACTATATCATATTTTGGTCCAGTGTTGAAATTTTTATCTTTCTTTTTTTTTAAAGGAACAGCTCTCCAAGTTTCATTCCTTCCTAGTTGTCGTTAATCTATAATTTGATATTTTATCATAAAATCAACACCTTACCAGTAGCCATAGTTAAAAAACAAAGCTAAAATTAAAAGGTGTCCTTATAGGAAGAATTAATCTGCAGTTTGTAAAGAGAGTGTAGCGGCAAAACAGAAAATAAAATTGCCTAGCATGCAGTCAAACCAAATGCCAGATTTAAAGGTTCCAGTATTTTTATTGTGTATTAAATGGGCTTTAGGGTAAAGCTTTTTCCTACATAAATGGCATCAGAAAATGTATTTGCTTTTGATAAGAAAGTTTTGCGATATCATTTATCTTTTACATGGAGATCTTCACTGTATTTTTTTAAGCGACAGATGCTACAGCTGCAAGTCTTTCTGGCTGCACACTAAAGGATATTTACTTAGCATTCCAGATTTTGGTTACAACATATATTTTCAAAATGTTTTTGTCTTGAATTTTCTCTTCTCTTAAATATTGGGACATTTTATGAGGCAGTTACGAAATAGCCAGTACTTGTTTTATCAAGCAGCTTCAGACTGCTGTCTGAAATGAATAGGAATCCTAAAACCTCCTAGTCGAAACCCTGGTGGAAAATTCATTCTGTTCTGTATTCAGCATAAAAAAGCTTAGCATTAAGCTACTGAATATAGCTGTCAAGATTGCCTACATTTTGTCAAATCTAAAAATTTAAACATCAGTGTGAATCCACTCATCCCCTCATTTGGGGGCTTTATTGTGTGGTCCAGGAGCTGGCCTTTTAAAAAAAAGATTTTTGAAATGGTTCATCTAAACTTAAGATTTCTTATTCTTCCATAGTAACTCAATTTGTTAATGACTGACAGATGTATTAGAAATATGAATAAGTCAATTATTTTGAGAGAAAATATTATCAAAAAAATTTTTTTAACAGGAGATTTGGGTCTAGTTGTCTTCCCAAGGACTTCTCAGCCTTCAGAAGCTTGAAGTAAGGTGCCTTACTACTTCTTAAGACAGGCCAGCCAAAGGCATCTGGTCATGAAGAGCTGGAGGGGAATGGCGGCGTTTGTTCATGGCCAGTCCCACGTCTCACCCTTTTCTGCGCACTCTGCCCTCACCTTGGCCTTCCAAAGTCAGCTCTGCCTTCACAGCCTTTGAGACTCTCCACTTTGTTGCATTCTTCTCAGTTAATCTCCTCTCCATCAACTAGAATAATATCTGATACATACTGATGTTATATTTATCATTCTCCTTGTTGAATCCTTTTATTTGAGCAAAATATAAAGATTTTTATTTGCACCTGCATGTTACTGCTGTTCAGTCACTAAGTCGTGTCCACCTCTTTGTGACCCCGTGGTCTGCAGCACGCTGGGCTTCCCTGTCCTTCACTATCTCCTGGAGCTCACTCAAACTTACGTCCATTGAGTCAGTGATGCCATCCACTGTCTTACCCTCTGTCGTTCCCTTCTCCTCCTGCCCTCAGTCTTTCCCAGCATCAGGGTCTTTTCCAGTGAGTCGGCTTCTTTGTTGAATCTTTCTGCAACTCTGTGGATTAAGTGACCTTGTTGTTGAAGGTTTCACCATCAGATTTGTGGATTCCTCTTAGATAAGTTTTCTAGTTCCAAAGACAAGAAATGGCATCCTTATAATTGTCCTCTTTATCTCGGTTCTCCTGTGGTCCATATACCCTGGGGATCCCCAGAAGCTCCCTGGGGGTCAGAACTGTTTTCATGATAATACTAAGATGGTCTTCGCCTTTTGCACTGTGTTGGCATTTGCACTAATGGTGCAAAAGCAACGGAAGTAACACCACTGGCTCTTAACATGAATCTAGGCAGTGGCACCAAACTGTTTTCCTAGGCACTGTTTTCTCTACCGTCACACAGTGCTAATTGTTTTTAAAGCCCAGTTGCACATAATAATGTTCTTGGTGAAACAATAAAAATGATTCATTTTATTAAAACTCTGCCTTTGGATAGATATATTTTTAATATTTTTTGTGTGTGCCCAGTCCTGTCTGACTTTTTGCAACTCCATGGACTGTATAGCCCACCAAGCTCTTCTGTCCTTGGAATTTTCCAAGTAAAAATACTGGAGAGAGTTGCCATTTCCTTCTCTAGGAATTTTGAATATTCAGTGTGTCTAAATGGGAAGTTTGCACAAACCATCTCCACTGTGTACCTAATTACTCTGGTTGTCTCAAGGAAAAGCTGGGGTGCAAGTGTTTAGGTTATAAGGGAAACTGGCTGTTTTTTCCCTGAAAACATGGTCTTTAATGGATGACTGACTGATGGTGGTTACTGGTTATGGTTATTCAGACTTGAATATTTGGCAGACATTTTCTCAAAAATGAATCTGTCACCCAAGAAAAACAACCAGTAGTATTTGCTGCCTAAGATAAAATTAAAGCTTCCAATGGAAAATTAGGATTTGGGGAAATCACAGAAAACTTTTTTTGCTACCATGAGCTTGAGATCTTTCCAAACATTTTTCCAGTGAGATGGGTGGTGAAATAAGCAAATGTGATTTTGTGATATTGTATAGTGAACTGTGTCAACAATTGAAAGACCTAGATAAATTATTGAATCAGTACTTTCCAAGTGACCAATGTATAATTGTACAAAATCATTGCATGGATAAAATGTTTGCTAAAAGTACAAAAGACACCAATTGATTTTAAAGTAACAGAATATAAAGAATTCATTGATATGGTTTCAGATTTCCCAGTGCAACTAATCTTTAAGAAACTACCATTTGTTGAGTTTTGTTATATTATAAAAATATATAACCACAATGATCTGAAAGGGCTATTAAAATACTTCTGTTTTTTCCATCTACTTATCTGTGAGAAGCCATGCTTTCTTCAGTTGCTTCAACTATAACAACATATCATAGAACAGATTGAATGCAGAAACCCTTACGAGAACCCAGCTGTCTACTATTCAGCCAGATATTTAAAAGTTTTGCAAAATTGTGAAACAGTGTAACCCCTCTTGCTAATTCTGCTCAGAAAATATGGTTATTTTATTGAAATAGTGTTTTATGTTAACATGCTTTTAGATTCTTCTTAAAGAATTATTAAATATTTTTAAATTTAAATCTTAATATCAAATATGGTAAACATTGATGCTGGGACAGATTGAAAGCAGAAGGAGAAGAGGGCAACAGAGGATGAGATGGTTGGAAGGCATCACCAATACAATGGACATGAACTTGGGCAAACTCCAGGAGATGGTGAGGGACAGGGAAGTCTGGTGTGCTTCAGTTCACGGGGTCAAGAAGAGTTGGACACGACTTGGTGATTGAACAATAACAACAAATGGTAAACAAATCCATAGAAACAAATGCTCTTCATGGGGTGGTGGTGGTGGGGGTCCTTTATAATTTTCAAGAGTATAAAGGGTCCTTAAGACCCAAAAGTATGAGAGCTACTGCTCTCTGCCCATAGTGTTATGCATTAATTCTGACATGCTAATTATTCCAGTAAAAAATTTTCTCCTCCCTTGAATATATTCTCTTGATGAAAGTGAAAGAGGAGAGTGAAAAAGTTGGCTTAAAGCTCAACATTCATAAAACAAAGATCATGGCATCCGGTCCCATCTCTTCATGGGAAATAGATGGGGAAACAGTGGAAACAGTGTCAGACTTTATGTTTTTGGGCTCCAAAATCACTGCAGATGGTGATTGCAGCCATGAAATTAAAAGACGCTTACTCCTTGGAAGAAAAGTTATGACCAACCTAGACAGCATATTCAAAAGCAGAGACATTACTTTGCCGACTAAGGTCCATCTAGTCAAGGCTATGGTTTTTCCAGTAGTCATGTACGGATGTGAGAGTTGGACTGTGAAGAAGGCTGAGCGCCAAAGAATTGATGCTTTTGAACTGTGGTGTTGGAGAAGACTCTTGAGAGTCCCTTGGACTGCAAGGAGATCCAACCAGTCCATTCTGAAGGAGATCAGCCCTGGGATTTCTTAGGAAGGAATGATGCTAAAGCTGAAACTCCAATACTTTAGCCACCTCATGCGAAGAGTTGACTCATTGGAAAAGACTCTGATGCTGGGAGGGATTGGGGGCAAGAGGAGAAGGGGACAACCAAGGATGAGATGGCTGGATGGCATCACGAACTCGAGTGAACTCCGGGAGTTGGTGATGGACAGGGAGGCCTGGCGTGCTGCGATTCATGGGGTTGTAAAGAGTCGGACACGACTGAGTGACTGAACTGAACTAAATATATTACTCTTCACTGTAGTATTTTTGTTTTGCTCTATAAAGTTATTCCAGTTCTATCCATCTAATTGACTATCTCCGTTTTTCTGGGTACAGTGGATAAAACTCCAATTCTTGTGTTCCCACAGATGTCATCTGGAAATTACAGTTGAGTGCCATTAAAATCTATGTCCTTGATGATTAGAAGGCTAATTCTTAAAGGACCTTCACTGTATATTAGTTTGGGAGGCTGTAGCTTTCCCTTTTTTGAGACACATTCTCAATTCAGTCACTCAGTCATGTCCAACTCTTTGCAACCCCCTGGACTGCAGCATGTCAGGCTTCCCTGTCCATCACCAACTCCCAGAGCTTGTTCAGACTCAGGTCCATCAAATCGGTGATGCCATCCAACCATCTCATCTTCTGTTGGCCTCTTCTCCCCTTGCCTTAAATGCATTAGGTTTGACCTTAGATGACGGAGGAGCTCTGATCCTCAGTATTAACTCATCAGGCCATTTTACACGGCTCATTTATACGACTCAGCAACACTTTCTGCACAGCCACCTGAGCAGATTCAGCATATATTCAACTTCTTTCAGGAGAATAGATTCTGTCTTTCCCTCCCTGCCTATTTGTTGTTGTTTTAGTTGAGTCACTAAGTCAAGCCCGGCTCTTTGCGACCACTTGGACTGCAGCACACTAGGGATCCCTGTCATTTACAATCTCCCAGAAAGTGAAAGAAGGGAGTGAAAGTGTTAGTCACTCAATTGTGTCTGACTCTTAGTGGCCCCATGGATGGTAGACTGCCAGGCTCCTCTGTCCATGGAGTTCTCCATGGTAAGAATACTAGAGTGGGTAGCTATTCCCTTCTCCAGGGGATCTTCCCGACCAGGGCTCAAGCCCAGATCTTCCGCACTGGAGGCAGATTCTTTACCATCTGAGCCACCAGGGAAGCCCACAATTTTCCCGAGTTTGTTCAAACTCATGTCCATCGAGTCAGTGATGCCATCTAACCATCTCATCCTCTCTTGCCCTCTTCTCCTCCCATCCTCAATCTTCCCCAGCATCAGGTCCTTTTCCAATGAGTTGGCTCTTCCCATCAGGTTGCCAAACTATTGGAGTTTCATCTTCAGCATCAGTCCTTCCAATGAATATTCAGGACTGATTTCCTTTAGGATTGACTGGTTGGATCTCCTTGTAGTCCAAGGGACTCTCAAGAGCCTTCTCTAGCACCACAGTTCAAAAGCATCCATTCTTCAGTGCTCAGCCTTCTCTATGGTCCAACTCTCACATCTGTACATTACTACTGGAAAAACCATAGCTTTGACTAGATGGACCTTTGTCAGCAAAGTTACGTCTCTGCTTTTTAATATGCTGTCTAGGGTTGTCGTTGCTTTTCTTCCAAGGAGCAAGCGTCTTTTAATTTCATGGCTGCAGTCACCATCCATGGTGATATTGGAGCCCAAGAAAATAAAATCTGCCACTGTCTCCATTTAACCCCTCATCTATTTGCCATGAAGTAATGGAACCAGATGCCATGATCTTAGTTTTTTGAACTACCATGACGTAGCTCATGAAAATCTGAGTACATTATGGGGTTTGGAATTGAAAGCAACAGCTCAGCATGACTAGCAGTCAGTTTAGGGTTATATTTTTTAACTCTCTATTTTGAAATATTTTTAGATTTATGGAAGAGCTGTAAAGACAGTACAGAGAGCTATAGCCTTCCCCCAGCTTCTAAAATTAATAACCGACTTTCCTGGTGGCCCAGTGGTTAAGAGTTCACCTGCCAATGCAAGGGACAGGGGTTTGATCCCTAATCCAGGAAGATCCCACATGCCATGGGGCACCTAAGCCCCTGCACCACAACTGCTGAGCCCTTGCTCTAGAACCCAAGCTCTGCAACAAGAGAAGCCACCGCAAGGATAAGCCCATCCACCACAACTGGAGAACAGCCCCCACTCACCGTAACTGGATAAAGCCCAAGCAGCAACAAAGACCCAGCACAGCCAGAACTAAATAAATAAGTTTTTTAAAAACAAAATCAAGTTAATAATCTTAATAACAATGGTACGTTTAACAACTTTGTAAAGTAACATAGGTACCATACTGTTAATTAAACTACAGTGTTATTTATAGTTCACCTGTTTTCACACATGCATGTCCTTCTTCCATTCTAGGAGTCCATCTAGGGTTCCACGTTGCGTTTAGTCACCATGTCCTCTTAGCCTCTTCTGGTCTCCAGTAATTTCTCGCTCTTCCCCCATTCTTCTGTCCTTGATGCTTTTCCAGGGTATATTGTTCAGGTGTTGTGTGGAATGTCCCTTGTGATGGTTTCTCTTGTTTAGCCTGAGGTTATGAGTTTCGGGGAAGATTATCACCAAGGTGAAGCGTTCCTCTCATCATCATGTCAGGAAGTCCACGATGTCCACATGGCTTCTTACTGGTCCTGTTGACCTTGATCGCTAGGTAAAGGCAACTGAGACCTTAAAGCCACTGTAATATCCAGAAAGTAAAATCAGAGAAACAGGAGTTCTGGCACAAGTTCTCAGTCAGATGGAAGGAATTCAAGACCAGTGATCATTTCTCAGAGGGAGAGAGAGAAATTACTCTCAAGACTCAGACTGAAAATGGGTAGAAATGGGGAGAGGAGTCCCTGACAGAAAGGACCGTGTCTGAATTAAGAATCCTGAGATGTTCCAGCCTCTGACTCAGGATCAGTGAGAGAGTTTAGCAAGATATCCGGCAGAGTATGAAATGCTTTTTTCTGAACACAAATAAATGTGTGGCTACTTTACACTTGTTGGGAACAAAGTTTGAATTTCAGCCCCTCTGTATTGAAGTCAGCTGTTATTTTTGTGTCCTCCCCACTGACATCTAAAGCTAGAATGCAGGAATCTGTTTACTGGTTTATCCTCAATTCACAACTTTGTCTCCACCATGTAGTATGGCACAAAAGTTCAGTTCAGTCGCTCAGTCATATCTGACTCTTTGTGACCCCATGGACTGCAGCACGCCAGGCCTCCCTGTCCATCACCAACTCCCAGAGTTTGCTCAAACTCACATCCATTGAGTTGGTGATGCCATCCAACCATCTCAGCCTCTGTCGTCCCCTTCTCCTCTAGCCTTCGATCTTGCCCAGCATTAGGCTATTTTCCAATGAGTCAGTTTTTTGCATCAGGTGCCCAAAGTATTGGAGTTTCAGCTTAAGCCTCAGTCCTTCCAATGAATATTCAGGACTGATTTCCTTTAGGATGGGCTGGTTGGATCTCCTTGCAGTCCAAGGGACTCTCAAGAGTCTTCTCCAACACCACAGTTCCAAAGCATCATTCTTTGGTGCTCAGCTTTCTTTATAGTCCAAATCTCACATCCATACATGACTACTGGAAAAACCATAGCTTTCACTACATGGACCTTTGTTGGCAAAGTAATGTCTCTGCTTTTGAATATGCTGTCTAGGTTGGTTATAACTTTTCTTCCCAGAAGCAAGTGTCTTTTAATTTCATGGCTGCAATCACCATCTACAGTGACTTTGGAGCCCAAGAAAATAAAATCTGTCACTATTTCCACTGTTTCCCCATCTATTTCCCATGAAGTGATGGGACCAGATGCCATAATCTTAGTTTTCTGAATATTGAGCTTTAAGCCAACTTTTTCACTCTCCTCTTTCACTTTCATCAAGAGGCTCTTTAGTTCCTCTTCACTTTCTGCCATAAGGGTGGTGTCATCTGCATATCTGAGGTTATTGATATTTCTCCCAGCAATCCTGATTCCAGCTTGTTCTTCATCCAGCCCAGCGTTTCTCATGATGTACTCTGCATATAAGTTAAATAAGCAGGGTGACAATATAATTTATATTGTCATAGTTTATGCCCATTCAATTATGGAATTAGTGAATGTTCACCTGACTCACCATACTATAATCTTCTGTTCTTTCAACAAGTATTTTTTTGAGCAGCCGTTGTCTCGGGGCTGTTCTGTTGCTTTCTTGTTTAGTGACTCAGCCGTGTCTGACTCTTTGCGACCCATGGGCTGTAACCCACCAGGCTCCTCTGTCCATAGGAGTCTTCAGGCAGGAATACTGGAGTGAGTGGCCATTCCCTTCTCCAGAGGACCTTCCCCCCAGCCCAGGGATCAAACCCACATCCCCTGCATCAGCAGGCAGATCCTTCACCACTGAGCCACCAGGGAAGGGTACGGCCCCTCTAGTATACATTTTCAGCACGTACAGAAATGCGCTCCTTGGAAACTTATGCATGAGGTCATCATTTTAGCTGAAAGAGTATGCCTTCTTTCTTAGCATACTTTTTGTAAAATGAATAATGATCCCCTTAATTTAACTTTTGTGAAGAAGTAAAATTCCGCATATTTAGACACATTGCCAACACTTAGGGGAAATGCAAACACTAAAGAATGATATAACTGATTTTCCAGGGACAAAAATTAAAGATCATTTTTGAAGTTGAAAGAAATGTTTCAGAAGTTAGTATCTTCATGGTCTAACTTGTAATATGCTCAGTACTCTGTACATATGCAGATGTGTTTTTAATGAAAATTCATACTGATGTTTATGAACTTAAAGCTCCTATAAGAGTTAACGGTAGTTTTCATGCCCATTTGTGCCTAAAGCCAAATAAAGTGTAAATTATTTGAAAACCTTAAAGTGAGTCTTAAATTTCTTAAAGCTATCTAATATTTAGGAATTCAGTAACTTGAATGATGATGATGACAAAGAAAAAATGCTAAGATGGCTAAAATAAGACAGATGGAACATAGGTTTTTTGGAATAGACCACTTAAAGTATTTTTTTAAAGGAATTATTAAGTAGACCAAACTGGGTGGAATATTATGCAGTCTTAAAAATGACTGTCATAAAGGGGCAAATAACATGGAAAAATACACGTGATAAGTGGAAAAAGAAGACTAATTCTATGTGTATGTGTACACTTTATATGTAAGGAAAGTGATAAAGGAAATACATTAAACTGGCATTTCCCTGGTGTAGCAGAAAAAACATCTCCTGATCATAGTAGTGCTGGTCTGCCTGCAAGAACATAATATTAATACAGTCCTCAGTGGTCCCTGCCACTTGCCAAGACTTTAAACATTTGCAAGAGGTCAGAGTTTAAGATTCTTAACCTTCTCTTGCTCTTGTCTGCAACTGAAGGATAAAGAAGAGAGCTGGTGAGACAAAATCATTATACCTTGTATTTGTACCTTTTATTTGCACTACTGGGTGAAAATAAATTTTGAGGGAAAAAGAAGATATGTGTCCAAAAATAAATTTGTAGGATTTTCATATTATGTGTGGACACAACTTATTTGGGGCCTGAAACCAGTTTATTATGTGGTCATTTAAAATAAGTAATATCCAGATATACATATGAATGGGGCTTCCCAGGTAGTTCAGTGGTAAAGAATCTGCCTGTCCATGCAGGAGAAGCAGTTTCAATCCCTGGGTCGGAAAGATCCCCTGGAAAAGGAAATGGCAGCCCTCTCCAGTATTCTTGCCTGGAGAATCCCATGGTGGTCTACAGTCCATGGGATCACAAAGAGTCAGACAGAACTGAGCGCGCGCACGCGCGTGTGTGTGTGTGTGTACGTGCACACGTGCGTGTTCGCTTAGGCACTTCAGTCGTGTCCAACTCTTTGTGACCCCGTGGACTGTACCCTGTGGACTGTAGCCCGCCAGGCTCCCCTGTCCATGGGATTCTCCAGGCAAAGATACCAGACTGGGTTGCCATTTCCTCCTCCAGGGGGTCTTCCTGACCCAGGGATCGAACTCACGTCTCCTATGTCTCCTGCATTGGCAGGCGGGTTCTTTACCACTAGCGCCACCTGAGAAGCACTGAAAGTGAAGTGAAATGAAAGTCACTCAGTCTCCTACTTTCTAGGAAACTAGAGACGGAGAAGGCGATGGCACCCCACTCCAGTGCTCTTGCCTGGAAAATCCCATGGGCGGAGGAGCCTGGTGGGCTGCAGTCCATGGGGTTGCTAAGAGTCGGACATGACTGAGCGACTTCCCTTCCACTTTTCACTTTCCTGCATTGGAGAAGGACATGGCAACCCACTCCAGTGTTCTTGCCTGGAGAATGCCAGGGACGGGGGAGCCTGGTGGGCTGCCGTCTATGGGGTCGCACAGAGTCGAACAGGACTAAGGTGACTTAGCAGCAGCAGCAGCAACTAGTTGCTGCATTTCCAACTCTTTGTGACTCCATGGACTATAGAGTCCACGGAACTCTCCAGGCCAGAACACTGGAGTGGGGAGCCTTTCCCTTCTCCAGGGGATCTTCCCAACCCAGGGATCGAACCCAGGTCTCCCGCATTTCAGGCAGATTCTTTACCAGCTGAGCCACCAGGGAAGCCCTCGGAAGCCATATATTATATATATAAACCCTTGTGTCAGCAAAACAATCTGTTCCCTTTTTAATTCTCTTTCCGTTTCTCTGACTTCTCATGCACTCCTTCAGCATTCAGTCAGTTTTGCTTTTTGAACTGTATACCTGTAATTTCCAGTTTTCACCAATCTTCGTCCCATCTCTTTTCTTGAAATGTTACCAGCGAGCCGTAGAAAAAAGAAAAGTGTGTGTGGTTGGGAGGCTGTGGTGGTGTGAGGTGAATAGAAGGCAGGGAGAAAAGACTGCTGAAGGGGGAAATAAGATTTACTAGAGAAGGAGAATGAATGCTTCGCTTGTTAGCTTTTAACACAATTACCATACCTTAGGAAATATGCAAGGAATCGTTAATTACGACTAAATGAGGCTCTTCTAGAGGCTGTGGCAGGCCCAGGGAGCTGACTGTTAGAGCAGTGAAAGATGTTGGATCGAAAGGGTGGACTCCGTGTCAGGCAGTGGATGGTCCGCCGGGGAGCCAGACAGAGAAAACATAGCTGTTGAGAGTAGCCTGCGACTGGGGACCCGCGGCTGGCATTTGCATACTTTTCCTGCAAAGGGAGTTTAATCCAAAGAAAGAAAGAGATTTCAGTATTGTCAGGCAGGCTTTGTTCGGGGTGAAGAGCAGAAGGAGATCTGCTGAAGGGGCCTTTCTCAAAGGCTTGGTCTCAGCCTTGAGGTTGTTCTCATAAAGTTATGTTCTCGAGGGTTGTTTGCACACTATTGTATGTCTAAAGATCTTCAAAACCCAAAGGGCTCGGAGTATCCCCCTTCGCCAGCACAAAGGATGGGAATTTGTGTGGTAAGAATGACTCGTGTTGCAAAATGAACCCAAGCACCCTTTGTTCTTGCACAGAATACTCTGAAGTTCCGAGGATGTCTTTCCGAGCCACACTGAGTGAGTCACACCGTAGAAGTGTTTGCAGGCTAGCAGACGAGGTGAAACCAACCCAGACTTGTGTCTTTTTTTTTTTGCAAACTCATTGAAGGCTTTAATGCAATCACCAGAAAAAATGGCTCAAAAAAAATGTGGCAGATAAAAAGCTTTTTATTGCCATGCATCATTTTGCTTTGTTTCCTTATAAAATGTTCTGAAGTTCAAGTATTTGAAATTAAGACAAGTTATTTAGACAACTAAGTAGAACGAATTTTCTCACCACCCAGTCAACCTTATGTTTTATCTGGTGAGAAACGGAGAATTTCCTGCCATGGAATAGTTCCTGCCATATCAGTAGACAAAAGATGTCACGGTCATCAGCAACTGCAGATGCCACAAAAGGTAAGCTGGTGATCCTGAGGGAACTCAGGGAGGAAAGAATCAGACTGCAGACTGCAGCCATTCCCTCCAGTTAGCTGGTGAGCTACATGGAAGCTCAGGATGTGAAAAAACAAAACAAAACAGAATACTGGCCCCAGATAGGTGAGGTGCACATCAAAAGAAGGATTTCAGTGAGCCCAGATTCCTGCATCTTCCTATATGTAGAAAAGCCCTAAATTCCTTAACTTAGGATATCTGGTTTTCTTTAATTAACAATATTCTTTTGATGTTTAGACTACCTGCACTGCAAAACTTCTTTATAAATTGATTCCTCTCCCTACCTCCTCCTTGGAGCAGTTTCTCAGAGTTACTTGAGATGCTGTCTCCTGGGCTTAAAGTCCTGAAAAATCCCACCGAATAAAATATAACTCTCAGCTTTTAGGTTGTGGTTATTTTTCAAGTCAACACTGGCAGCATGAGTTTATGACTATGGTCTGTTTCCAGTTTTCAAAAGATGCCTTCTTTCCTAACCCAAGAAGAACTGGATAGTGTGCAATGGTCTATTCTTCACTGTAAGTTTTTCTAATAGTCTGCTGCTGCTGCTAAGTCGCTTCAGTCGTGTCCCACTCTGTGCAACCCCATAGACGGCAGCCCACCAGGCTTCCCCGTCCCTGGGATTCTCCAAGCAAGAACACTGGAGTGGGCTGCCATTTCCTTCTCCAGTGTGTGAAAGTGAAGTCGCTCAGTCGTGTCCGACTTTTGACAACCCCATGGACTGCAGCCCACCAGGCTCCTCTGTCCATGGGATTTTCCAGGCAAGAGCACTGGAGTGGGGTGCTGTTGCCTTCTCCATTCTAATAGTCCACACATCTGTATTGAGGAGTGCGTATCTGTAGTACCTGCCTACATGTTAAATCATCACAGTATTTGTGGATCAGACACCAGGACTCATTTCAGCTTCACTAGTTGGTCTGTATTTGTAAACACCCATAATCCTTATAGTTAAGGGAAAGTATGTGCTTAAAATACAAAATGGGAGTTTTAAAAAATAGCAGTTTATTTGTTTATAAGGATAATGTGGGCAGTTGTGAGTGCCTTTCAAATTTATGATCTTCTACATGGAGCTTAAAGCTTCAGAAAATGTGTTATCTTACCACCTTATATATATAACTCAAAATATACAAACTAATGGATAAGGAAATGGCAACCCACTCCAGTGTTCTTGCCTGGAGAATCTCAGGGATGGGGGAGCCTGATGGGCTGCCGTCTATGGGGTCACACAGACTCGGACACGACTGAAGCGACTTAGCATACAAACTAAACCTGGTGGCTCAGCTGGTAAAGAATCTGCCTGCAATGCAGGAGACCCTGGTTCGATTCCTGGGTCAGGAAGATCCCCTGGAGAAGGGATAGGCTACTCACTCCAGTATTCTTGGGCTTCCCTGGTGGCTCAGCTGGTAAAGAATCCGACTGCAATGCAGGAGACTTGGGTTCAATCCCTGAGCTGGGAAGATCCCCTGGAGAAGGGAACAACTACCTGCTCTAGTATTCTGGCCTGGAGAATCCCATGGACTATACAGTGTTGCAAAGAGTCAGACTCAACTGAGTGACTTTCATTTTCACTTTCACACATTGCTTATGGTTGATCAAGCAGGATATACAATAAAAGTTGACATTGGAGATTAGGGGAAAATATGTGTAGTTTTAATAGTAAAAATACATAACACATAACATGAATTTAGCTTAAGATTATTTCTAATTAAGGATATTACTTTGGGATTTCATTGTTGTTGTTGTTGCTTATCCTTTTGGTGGATTTTTGGCTCATTTGGAGACCTGCATAGAAGACACCATGCAAATTCAAAATAAAATGAGTAATGAAAAATCTGCTTGTCTAAGGGTCTGAAAGACCAGGAAATGTCCATCTGAGTTTCAAAATAAAGGCAAAACCTGGGACTTGTAGAAAGAAAGAGAAAGCTTACTTTGAAGTGAACATGAGCCGGCTTCTAAGAGAAAATGTTTGCCTTCTTCTTTGGAAGAATAATTAGGAAAACCTTTACCAGGTCATATTTGGGGATTTCCATGGATGTGGAAAAGACAGTGAGCATGGTTCACAGGTGAGGTTGGAAGCGAAGACATTGGTGATGGCCAGATAAGGGCTTTCTGAAGTTATTATAAATGAGTGAATACAGTGGTGCTTCTCACTTTCCTACACACTTTAATTTTTTGCTATGATTGTGGTGCTGGTGTCTGATCTCAGTAAACTCTGCTTTGCTGGCAGTGGTGTTTTTCTGCCTCCTGGTTTGCATTTCGCCCTGTGAGAAGCGTGTCTGAGTTGGGAGGACCTGAATATAGCTCTTTGTTGCTGAGCTTGTCAAGCACAGCACTGTGTTCTCTTTCCCACCAGGAAGGTCAGGCCGCTGGGGGCCGATCTGCTGTCTGAAATGAACCCTACTGTTTGTCCCTGGTGTCTGACAGATTGAGACAGTTGTCTGTGTTACAGCGCTTTCAATGCTTTTTAAATGCCTCATTTTCTGAGAGAAAGGTAATGGATGTAGGCTCCATTGAAAAGATAAAATTTTTTCTAAGGGCTGGATTTGGGGTGTTAATATTTATCTAAAAGGAAAATTTAATTAACTTTCTAAGAACATATTTACAGATTCAGGAAGGTAAGTGTGTGCACTGTATGGGCACGCACACACACACACACACTCGTACCAAGATAAGCCTTCACTTATGAGTTCTACTTCTAAAGACTTATATTGTGGGGGATTTTTTAATTGGAGTAATAAAATTATGAAGTATGGAACTGTTTCAATAGTAGAATTGTCGAAGTAAGGGTCTTTTGTTCACTGAGATTTCAGTTTCATGTGTTTTGATCAGAGGTATGTATAAAGCCTGAAGAAATTTGTACTGTGCTGAGCCTCAATTCAGTACTCTCCAGATAATTGAGCTAATTAAATCTTTACCAACATTAACACAACTCCGGCATTCCTTGGACAGTGGATAATTATTGTATGAACATGGCAAGCTTAAACTAAACAGATGAAAATAGTGTTCTGTGGAATGGGTATTGAGTTTATTCTTTATTCATCTTTTGATAAGGTTTAATTAAAACTGCCTCTCTCCATTGTGGTGAGAATGAATGTGCTTGTTTTCTTAGTGAAAAGCAAATTATTCACTTCAGCCATGGTTCAATAATCAAAGCCTTTGCAAAGTTTTGGGTTATAGTGTAGCTATGGGGATATAATTGCTGCAATTCTGTATGAAGGCTTTATCTTTTATTACTTTCTCTTATTTATTTTTGTAAAAAGAAACTTATAAAAGCCCATTTTGGGATTTGGTGTGGAAGTACGTATGTTTGAAGTCTTATAGGTTGGCATGGCTAGATTTTTCATTTTAAGGTGTGTTTCTTACAACCTCTTGTTTAAATGAAACATAGAAAGGGACACATCTTTAAATAGTTGGTATTTGAGACTGATCTTTCAAGTTAGTGAAGAAATTCAACGATACCTTGAAATCCTGTGGCTGCCGCTAGACGGACGTAGTGCTAAGGGTGAAAAAGTAATCGACATTGGGAGCTCTTTCTGCAAATGTGTATATTTGCATTCTCTTTCACTGTCTTTAAATTCAACAAAAATATTTTCTATATTCTTCTTTTAAAGGGTTTTTTGTTTTTATGTTGGTGATACTTTTGTAGCAGAAACAGATTTTATGTATACTAATGACAACTTATTTTCAGACTTGCTATCATGACTGTGCTAGACTTCTCTCTTTCAATGGGAGAAGTAGCTTTATTTAGAGAGATACATGCTCCACAGACAGAATGTGGGCCATCTCAGAAGGCAAGAGGCTGTCCTAGGTTTCTTCTTGTCCATTCTTTCTTCTTCTTTTTAGTAGAATGGGAGAGTACAAGGATACAGGATGTTTGTGGAACCAAGGACAGAAAGAAAGCTGTGCCTTGAGCATAAGCCGGAAGTCCATAAAAGGAGTCAAGTACAGACACACTCTTTCTCCTTCTCCATCTTTTCGTTGTCTCGATTCTGACTTTGCCTGCTTCTCTGGCCATGCAGTGGAAACGAAGCTGACTTGTCCCAAGGTTTGTCATAAGAAAAGTTAAAAAGACATCTCTCTTGGCCAGCATTCCAATTCCCCGCAAAGGAAATCTGCCCTTCTTAGATCAAGTGAATCAGCCTGAAATCCAAGTTTTAGTGCCTCCACTTACCACTTCTTTTTTTTTAACATTATTTATTAATTTATTTTTTGGCTGTGCCAGATCTTCATTGCTGTATGTGAGCTGTCTCTAATTGTGGGGTGAGAGCTTCTTGTTTGGGGGCACAGGCTGCAGGCACACAGGCTCAGTAGTTGTGGCACACAGGCTTGGTTGCCCTGAGGCATGTGGGATCTTAGTTCCCTGGCCAGGGGTTGAACCAGGGTCCCCTGCATTGCAAGGCAGATTCTTAACTACAGGACCATCATAGAAGCTCACTTGCCACATCTTTTCTTCATCAGTTTCTTGGAGAGGAAGGACATGCAAATATGAGCTAAAAGTTTCTTCTTTAGAATTATTTTGAGGGTGAAGTCATTAAACGCCGTGTTTTTCAACTTACTCTCAGGGGCAATATCAGTCTCACGGACTGGAAATAGTGTTTCTTAAATGGAATAGTCTAGATGAGAAAGGAAACTGTTAAAGATGATCACGTGTAGTAGGAATAAAGATTATTTCATCCAAGTTTTGTGTTAGTGACACGTGTGTGTGTGTCTGTGTGGATGTAAGTGCTCCTATACTGAGTCACTTAGTCAAATGTGTTTTGACAGTGAGTTGTGCCCAAAACGAGTTTGCAAGCCAGTGACTGCTCCTCAGATCCCCTTCAAGGTTTTTTTTGGGAGGCAAGGGAGGGAGGCGCCCACTGGGAAGGAGTCGAAGCCCCTCGCTCTCCCCATCAGAGCAGGTCCTCTTTAATCTGCTTTGTACTTTATGTTTCCACCTAAAATATCTTCTAAACAAAGGATGTAGCGACCAGAAGTTTGCATAAATGATTTCCCAGATCCCTTCTTGGGATTTTTAGAGCTAAGTACAGTAACGACCAGGAGCGGATCAGGGATTATTTTGGTGTTCTATGTGAAGGATGGCTTGAGAAGCCATCCAGCCCTCATTTGCTTGAGGTATTTTTTTTCCCTGTCTTTCTAATGCTGAAATGCAGTTTCCCTACTTAATCCTATGGAAAACTGTGAGACTTAGCATATAACCAAGACAACACTAAATCTGAATAGACTTGAAGCAGCCTTATTATTTTTAAAAAAGGAAAAACGCGAGTCCTCCTGGCGGCCCTTCCCCTGTCCAGTTCTTTAGGGAGGGATGAAAAGCAGAAGTGAGCAGTGGTGACATGAGAGAGAAAGAGGCTGCAGCTCCATCACGTGCCACTCAGAGAAGTGAGCGTCCGGGGGAAAGACAGCTTCTTTACTGCAAATAAATAGTGTGAAAGTGGAAGTCGCTAAGTCATGTCCAAGTCTTTGTGACCCCAGGGACTGTCCATGGAATTCTCTAGGCCAGACTACTGGAGTAGAAGGGCTAGGCCACCCACTCCAGTATTCTTCCTTTGGGGGTCCCTTCCAGTGGGAAGCCTTCCAGTGGGCTTCCCTGGTGGCTCAGCTGGTAAAGAATCCGCCTGCAATGCAGGAGACCTGGGTTCAATCCCTGGGTTGGGAAGATCCCCTGGAGAAGGGAAAGAAGAGAAAGGAAATAGTGAGAAAACAAGACTAAATAAGAAAACAAGCTAAAGGGGCATCTTACAGAACCTCCTTTGGGAAGTGGCAATAGGTTTAGCTGATCCTTGTTTCTGCCCTTGACATTGTGGAGAGGCAGACTGTCCCAAGAGCTTTGATCTCATGCTGAGCTCTTTTGTTTAATTTTAGGTCCTGTTTTGCCTATTTGCATACACACCCAAGAGTGGGACCTTACGTTGGTGAACATTCGGTTAGCCATTCATTGCATTCACACCTGTCCTGTTAGCAGTGGACTTCACTTGGTCCAAGCAGCTCTCTTTAACTCACAGAAGCTGTGTAGGCTAGGGATGAAGATCTCTGACTTGGGTCAGCCACCTGGGCTTTGAGACTACACTGCACTACTTAACAGTTCCGTGACCCAGGCTAAGTCTTAACCTTCTCAAGCCTCCAAATTTTTCCATCTGTAAATCGGAACTAGAAATAGTGTCTCTCTTATCAGCTTGTTGTACAAATTAAATGGGATGATAATGTATTTAGCATAATGGCTTGCTTGGTTCATAACAGGCACTCAGTAACTGTTATGAATCCCAAATTTCATGAAGTGTGTGATACAAAAGACATATTAACTTGAATTCTTGTGTGATAATCATTTTTCATTTGTCTTTCCATTTGCTGCTGTTGTTTAGTCTTGAAATCATGTCAGACTCTTTTGCAATCCCATGGACTGTGGCCATCCAGGCTCTTCTGTCCTTGGGATTTTCCAGGCAATAATACTAGAATGGGCTGCCATTTCCTTCTCCAGGGGATCTTCCTGACCCAGGGATTGAACCTGTGTTTCTTGTATTGGCAGGTGAATTCTTTACCTCTGAGCCACCTGGGAAGCTTTTACCTAACATGAAGAAAAGCTAGAATTCTTACAGTGCAGCACATTTCTTGGTACAAATCATACATAATCATGAGCAGAGGAAGGGCATATTGGGACTTGGTTTGGCATGAGTTTTAAAGAGAATGAAGAAAAGGGATTTGGGGAAATTGAGAAGAGATATTCAAGATATTCTTTAGAAAGTCAGCAAGAAAGCACAAGAGGAGAACTGAACATGTTACATCCAGGGGATGTGTGATGTGAGGAACACGATAGAGTGGGGGCAGTCTGGAAGAAAATTTGTTTGTTTTGTGGCCCCAGTAGGGGTTGTTGAAAACCATTCCAAGTGAAAGGGGCTTCCCTGGTGGCTCAGACAGTAAAGAATCTGCCTGCAATGTGTAATTATTAATGCAATGTAGTCATGTGGTTGGACTTCCCTGCTTGTAAACAACCTACCTGCCAGTGCGGGAGAAATAGGAAACTTGGGTTCAATCCCCGGGTCGGGAAGATCCCCTGGAGAAGGAAATGTCAACCCACTCCAGTTTTCTTGCCTGGAGAATCCATGGACAGAGGAGCCTGGTGGGCTACAGTCCATGGGGTCACAGAGTCAGACATGACTTAACGGCTAAACAACAACAAGAGATCTTACATAAAAATCTTTCTTTTTCTACAACTCACTGAAAACAAAAATAAAAGGGTGAACAAGCCATTCTGGTCGTTCTCTAACCACAGTGTCCGGCAAGGGTTGAGTAGAGGCTGCCTTTTTAGGAAAGGCTGTGTTCTGAAATTTGCTGCAGTCCCTGGCACTCACAGGTGTCCTGCCAGGGAGGGTGAGAAGCAGTTGCTGTTTACCTTCATCTTTTGTCTGTTGTTTATCTTACAGTAGAGGGGAAAGAAAAATGAAATAGTTCTTGTAACTGTATCTCTGTCCTAAATGACAGATGTGAAAATAGCCCAAAGGAGCCTTTGTTTCAAGAAGAATTGGCAAGAGCATACTTCTTTGTATAAGTAACTAGCGCCTTTCGCTCACTAGTCTCTTGGCCCTTAGAATCTTTTCTATTTAACAATTAATCAGGTTCACTGTTATATGTGTTTATGTTTGCATATAGTTTCCAGGGAACCAGGAGCAAAATGAAAAGAGTTTAGCAAGTTTGTAGGGAAGAAAGATATCCATGGAAGTAAAGGGCCCAGATGAATGAGAACCAGAAGAGAGCTGGCAAACGTTTATGCCAATGAATCTCATGGATGGCTTTGGGAGAGAGACCAGGGCACGGTGGTGCTAGTCAGCTCGGGCTCCCATACCAGAGTGCCGTGGCTGGTGCTTTCAGTGACTGGCTTGCCTCCTGATGAGGCTCTCTCGCTGGCTTGCAGACAGCCACCTACTCACTGTGTTGTCACATGGCATGGTGGGGGGTGAGGGGGTGGGTATCTGACCCTTCTTATAAGAACACTAATCCTGGGGCTTCACTGGTTCTCCTGTTAAGAATCCGCCCTGCGATGCAGGGGACACCGGTTCCAGCCCTGATCCAAGAAGATACCTCGAGGCAACTGAGCCCATGTCCCACAACTACTCAGCCCATCCTCCGAAACAAGAGTAGCCCCCACTCACCAAAACTAGAGCAAGCCCACACGTAGCAACAAAGACCCAGCAGAGCCAAACATTAAAAACAATAAGTGTATAAAATTAAAAGAAAAGACACTAATCCCGGCATGGGGATCCCACCCTCGTGAATTCATCTAAACCTAATTGATCTACCAAAGGCCCCACCTTGGGAATGAGGGCTTCAACATGAATTTTGGGGGGTACATTCAGTCCATTACAATGGTCACTATTGCCAAGCAGTTTACAATGCAGTAAATGGCATGAGATACAGATGATTAACTCAAGGTGAAACGTGAATACTGTTATACAGGCCTAAATAAAATGCAATCAGAAGAGGAGGGACAGACCTCACTGAGTCAGGGGATGCTTCATGGAGAAGAGAGCATCTGGGCTAAAGCTTGAAGCGTAGTGGGAAGCTGCTGTAGAGTACAGGGAGCTCAGCTCTGTGCTCTGTGATGACCTAGAGGGGTGGGATGGGGAAGGGTGGGGAGGGAGGCCCACCAGGGAGGGGGTACATGCATACATACAGCTGACTCACTTCTTTGTACAGCAAAAAGTAACCCCGCATTGTAAATCAATTGTATTCCAATAAAAAATAAATAAAACATGAAGCCCAATGTCCCACAGCTGAGTGGGAGCTGCATTCATAGCCCTACGCAACAACATGCTGGAAATGTAAATGAGTCCTGTGTCATCCCATTGCACTCACCATTCGTCTTCTGATTTCTGACAACCCTGCTTTATTTTAGATGTTTCAATCACAGTCAGTCCAAGCCTATGCAATTATTTAGTTGCTAATGTCTAGAGGAACTTTGACTACCTCTGGAGATAAAATTAGAGCTGCGAGAACTGCAGTGCCCCCCAGCACCTTGTCCAAATTGAGTTAATTAATCTGTAACTTGAACACCCTAAAGGCCCTATTTAAATACAATTTCACTGTTAGTGAGAAACTCCAGGAACCATGATTAAAACTGAATGTAGTCAGAAATAAAAAGTGTGAATCTGTCTTTAATCTGAAATTCTCAACATGAAAATGTGGCATAAGTTTCATATTGTTTCAGCTGGCTCTTAAATACATATCACAATTATTAATAAAATGATAATATTCTATATAAACTTCATGAAGACACGATTGGTCTGAAAATATCTGAGATTTCCACATAAACACTTGTTGTTAAAAATATAAAAAGGTGCTATCATTTTGGGTCATATTTAGATGGTAATGTTCTTTCATAAATATTTCAGAATTAAAAACACAGTGTATGCCTGCTAAGTTACTTCAGCCATGTCCGACTGTTTGCAACCCCATGGATGGACTATAGCCCACCAGGCTCCTCTGTCCATGGGATTCTCCAGGCAAGAATACTGGAGTGGGTTGCCATGTCCTCCTCAAGGGGATCTTGGGCATCTCCTGCACTGGCAGGCAGGTTCTTTACTACTATCACCACTCGGGAAGTCCAAAAATGCATTGCTGCTGCTGCTGCTGCTAAGTCGCCTCAGTCATGTCCAACTCTGTGCAACCCCATAGACAGCAGCCCACCAGGCTCCCCCGTCCCTAGGATTCTCCAGGCAAAAACACTGGAGTGGGTTGCCATTTCCTTCTCCAATGCACCAAAGTGAAAAGTGAAAGTGAAGTCACTCAGTCGTGTCTGACTCTTCATGACCCCATGGACCGCAGCCTACCAGGCTCCTCCATCCATGGGATTTTCCAGGCGAGAGTACTGGAGTGGGGTGCCATTGCCTTCTCCACCACAAATGCATTAGGTACATAGAATTCAACTGCAGCTTTCGTCTCTGACTAGTTTTCATAGATTCAGGCAGCTTTCCCATATTTTTGTCAATACAAGGGAGAGGTGACACAGGTAATCCAGAAGTCATTTAGAGGATGCATTGTTTGAACTGCAGCTGTCCTTTCAGAGTAATTTTCAGCATGGTCTAATAGAAAAATGAGTTTGTCCTTCTTAAAATGGTACCCATTTTGGAGAGGGAATTCCAGAATGTCTCGATACCTAGAGCAAGGCCACAAAAGGGATAATCCACTGACAGACATTAGAGGGTTTTTAAAAATGTATATTGAAAGCAAGCCAAGGGAAGGATCAAAGATGAGGAAAGAACAGGAAGAGGATCGAAAGGAAAGAACATAAGCTCTGTCTAGCTTTTCATTTCTACTCTCAGACTTTTAGGTTATGTTCTTAGAGTTAGATAGGTGTTGCGGACTAGGGGGCAGGGAAAAAGAGAAAGGAATTCCCTGGTGGTCCCGTGGTTAGGACGCTATGCTTCCCCTGCAGGGAATCTGGGATTGATCCCTGGTCTGGGAGCAAAGGTTCCAGAAGCCGAGCAACCCTGCAGACAAGCTTTTCTACATGGAAATTTGAACACTGAGATAGTGTTACAGTCTTGTCATTCACACTCTTTTCATCCTCAACTAGTTGCTGAAACTTGCCTGGGGAAAGCCATAGGTTTTTGCTGCGCAGATAGAGAGCAAGCACTGCAGGGACTTCCCTGAGGGCAGTGATGAAGACTTCACCTTCCGATGCAGGAGGTGTGGGTTCGATCCCTGGTCTGGGAGCTCAGATCCCACATGCCTCGAGGCCAAAACACTAAAACAGTAAAAACAGAAGCAATGCTGTAACAAATTCAATGAAGACTTTTAAAAGGGTCTGCATCAAAATCTTAAAAAAAAAAAAAAAAAAGGATGTCAAGTACTCTTAAAAACAAAAAGGAATGGGTCCTAAGAAAAACACTAACTGGGTGAGACAGAAGGAGGGGTGACCTGTTCTTTTCAGTGTTGTAAGATTTCCCACTGATGTTGATAACCAATAAATATGAAGACCTGTTCTGATTGAGCAATCTCACTGCAATCCATACAGTGCCTTAGTTCTTTATACGTACCTTTTTAGAGGGCTGAAATGCAAGTTAATAAACCAGCCAGGGCTGCATGCCAACATGACTTGAAAGTTAACTGGAATTTATTGATCTGCAGCCTACAAGCTGTTCTTTGCTGCACTGCACATAAGAAAGTCAGTCTTTAAAGTCGGCCAGATTTTTTTTTTTTACTTCGAAAAAGATCGTTTACATCTTTAGATAGCACTGTTGTTTGGCTGGTACCTTCTACCCCTCTTCCCCTCCTCCCAAAGTGGGTCATTAGGGACTAATGTTGACAGCAGTGATAACTAATGCAGCATTTATAATTCATGCTTCATTTTCTGCATTAATAGAGGGGAAATGAAGCTGTGGCTCACCAGCCTGGCTACTTTTCAGCCCCTGTCTGTGAGGGGTGTAGGGGAGGGGAAGTTTAAGAGGTAGGGGGACAACAGAAAGCTCCTGGTTGCCTTTATTAACCTGTTAAGAATCTAGCCTCCCTGGATGTCCCAAATGCCTTAAGCCCATTTCAGGTTTTCACTAGATGCTTTCTCTTGAAGAGCCACCTGTTGGGTGAATCTAAGCCCTTCCTATCAGGTGTCCTGAAAGAGCCTTTTAAACTTCAAAGGGGTTTACCTGGCTTTACTGTTCAGACAGTGAGTATAATAGACACCCACATGGGTGTCCTTTGTGATTTTATAAACTTTTCCAGTTGCCTCTCTCAACTTCTGGTTTTTCTAAGCTGAACAAACTAACAGCCTCCATTTTCCTATTGTGTTTTGTCTGTCTCTGTTTTTCTTTGATCTCTCTCACATACACACACACACACTCACACACGTGTTGAGGTTTTTTTCCTTCCACTCTCTAAAACTATACCTAAGATATTTTATTTTCCCAGTTTCACTGGACTTGCCTAGTCGAGTACCTTACAAGACATAGTAATCGAACCTGCACATATTGGGTAAGTGCAGATAAGCCAGTTTGGTATAAAGAGCATCCTTTACTTATCATTTTTCTGGTCCCCTAACTGCCCTACCTCCACCAACACCTAAATCTCTCTGTCTCGCTCTGGCTTATCATGCACACAGATCTTTCCATGACTTTAGGCATTTTATCACCTGCAAGAGGTAAATGGATTCTGCAGATAAAGCTTTTTATTCTTTTTTCAAGTGTGCTCTCTCTCTCTCATGCCAACATAATTTTTAATATTAAAAATAAAATCCAGCTGATGCTGGCTACTAGTTACTTTTAATACTTCTGTGATGGAAAATGTTGGTTCTACTCATCATTTCCCATCTTTAATCAAGTCCTCTCTCCATGAGAAAACACTTTCCCCAATCCCATGTTAACTCCATTTTTATAAACTGTCTTTGATGTGGAACCTTGTCAAAGGGTTTTGAAAGTTTAAATAAATTATGTGCTCTCTCAAATTATTTACCCTCTCAAATAACTCAGAATGATTGGAAAGACATGCCCTCTCTCTGTATAAAACATGTTGCCTTTCCCCTAACGGATTATGTTTGCACGAATGATGAATATCTTATACTTTATCATAGATGTTACTGACTTGCCAAATATGAAGTGAAGCTTTGAGTTTCAGGATCCAAACTGAACTCATTTTTTTTTTCCCTTAAAAATCTGGATAATGGATAAACAATCCAGGAAAACAACCAACTCTGAAATTATTTCTTTTTTGGTATGATAATGCTGCTGCTGCTAAGTCGCTTCAGTTGTGTCCGACTCTGTGCAACCCCAGAGACGGGAGCCCACCAGGCTCCCCTGTCCCTGGGATTCTCCAGCCAGGTACACTGGAGTGGGTTGCCATTTCCTTCTCCAGTGCAGGAAAGTGAAAAGTGAGAGTGAAGTAGATCAGTTGTGTCTGACTCTTAACGACCCCATGGACTGCAGCCCACCAGGCTCCTCTGTCCATGGGATTCTCCAGGCAAGAGTACTGGAGTGGGTTGCCATTGCCTTCTCCGTTTGGTATGATAATACTTAGTATAATTCTTTATTCTTCTAATCTACACTTTTAATTATATTTAACCTTAAAATGATCACATTTAATGGTAAAATCACCATAAGGAAGTCAGTCAAGAAGTAAAAAGGAACCAGTTAAAATTTTGTTTCTTTATCTTTTTGTGTATCAGTCTGTCTATATATATGTATACATATGTACATATGTAACTCATAGCCAGATTCTAAATAACATGTGAATGATACAAAATAATTCATTTCAAAAGAGAATTTGCAAATCAGATAATGATGTGCACATAATTACATTTTGCTCATACAGGAATTCTGCATTTCCAGCCCCTTTAATAAGATATGATGGCAGCGTCTTTGGTTAAATGTGAAGTTTGTGAGGTAATAATTAGCTTTAGCCCCTTACGGTAGAAAGTGGAGTGCCCCCTGTAAGTCCGATCCTTTTCTGGATGTTTAGACTACAAAATCAGGTGAGCCTTAGTGCCCATCTTTCGGGATACTGCAGTCTTGTGGGGAAGACAGACTGCAGTCACGAGTCTGCCCAGAGTCATGAGGACTGTGGTCAGGGACGCCCAGGAGTCCCAGAGGAGCATGACGAGGGCTGTAAACACGGTTTCTGGTGTCGTCGTTGCTCAGTCTCTAGGTCGAGTCTGACTCTCTGTGACCCCGTGGACCGCAGCCCACCAGGCTTCCCCCTCCTTCACCACCTCTCAGAGCTTGTGCATACTCATGCCCCTTGAGTCAGGGATGCCATGCAACCATCCTGGCCTCTGTTCCCCCTTCTCCTCTTGCCTTCAGTCTTTCCCAGCATCAGGTATTTTTCATTCCTGTTTAGAAGTAGTACATCCAAGTCAACACATGCTTGTTCAGCAACAGCAAGGCCAGGCGTTACAGGAGACAGGATATAGCTGCTGTCTATAAGAAGTCTGCAAACTAACAGCAAAAGTTGTTGAGATTTTATATAAAGACATAACCCACTATATATATACACACATAACTCCCTCACAGTTAGGGAGACTGTGCCCTAGATTAATGGCCTAATGATTCTCAAGTGCTCTGGATGGACCCAATAGTCCCAGCTCATTTTTAGTAGTAATATTTTTTTGCTGCTCAGACTTTTACCATACAACAGTTTTGCGCTGTTTTAATTTTATGCTTTTCTCCTAGGTTTGGCTGCACTGGGTCCTTACTGCTGCATGCAGGCTTTCTGTGTGGCGGTGAACAGGGGCTGCTCTCACTGCAGTCCGAGGGCTTCTCATTGTAGCAGCTTTTCTTGTTAGGGAGCACAGGCTCTAGGCAGGTGGGCTCGGTAGCTGTGATACACGGGCTTAGTTGCCCCGAGGCATATGAAGCTTCCCGGACCAGGGACTGAAGCCACGTCCCCTGCACTGGCAGGCAGAGTCTTATCCACTAGACCACAGGGAAGGCCCAATTTTGCAGTCTTGAAAAAGAATCATGATGTGAATGCAAGTGAAAGGACTGTGAGAGGATGCTGAGTATAAATAGCCCTGCCAGTAGAGAAGTAGTGCATAAGTTATGAGATATTATTTAAGTGGGATGAAAGGTTTATTCCAAAACATTCCTTCCCTGTTCTCAAGGCCTTTTCTGCACATGCCCTTTGCATTGGGAGCTTCTTCAAGAAAAAAGCACCACATTCAACACACGCTACAGCCTGTTTCTTTGTGTTCTTCCCTTTTTGACTGTCCTCCCCTTGTGCCAAGCTTCCCTGCACCCCCCATCCCCAGGCGCCTGCGCACATAGGATTCCAAGTGAGGAGAAGGCCTGCTGATTGCTGCACGTACTGTTCTCATAGTTCTTAGGGGTCATGTTCTCATAGTTAGTGGTTCAGGCTCTCCTTGCTCCCTCTCACTTAGCATGTCGCTAATGCATAAAATGTTAATACCCCTTAGAAAGAACGTATGTTACAGCCTCAGTGTCTTGTCAAGCACACTCTAATCCATTAACAATTTTAGACCTGACCAGAAGCTTATTCTTGACTGCATATCTGTTGCTACACTCTTTCCCATTATGTATCCCATACAAGTTCTGAGCACAATGATGACTTTAGATTCGCATGTGTTTTGATTGTGTTAGCTCTAAACTGTCTTATATGAATACACAAATTTCACTGTATGAAATTAAATATGTCGTTTGGGTGTGTTCCAGTTGCCCTGAAACATTAATTTTATTCATCTCCATTTTCCCCATCTCTTTATTGACCCAATGCATCCAGATCTATAATGTCAAAAAGAGAAAAAAAAGATTGATTGACTCGGGGAGTAGGGAATTGGAATGTAGTGATTTCACGCTCAGTTGTTGGCTAACAGGGCACCATGGTCTTTATTTAGTGAGGCCGCAGTGGTAGAGATGAAGAATTGTGTAGGGCCCAGCTGCCGTGGTTACCGAGCAGGCAGCTTAAAGGGCTTCAGGGTTCCAAGTGTGAGGGGAATTGTCTCTTCCCAGCAGGTAAGAGATAGATCTAGACAGAGTCTGTCGTGTTCAAGATGCTGACTGGCCCGGCCAATTCATAAATCCTAAAAATTACAGCATCCTCTGGTTGGGAGGAAGGGGGAGAGGCATTTAGTAGAGCGCTTAACCCTTCTAATGCCAGGGAAGTAAGGCCTCCTGATTGATGATTGTTGACAAGGGGACAGTTTGTGTTTAAATCATTTTTAAAGGTATATTTCCCTTTTCCAGTCTCCTTTTAGATGAAAATATATTGTCAGCTAATTGATTATCTCTTTAAGTGAAATTGGAGAAGGAAATGGCACCCCACTCCAGTGTTCTTGCCTGGAGACTCCCAGGGACAGAGGAGCCTGGTGGGCTGCTGCCTATGGGGTCTCACAGAGTCGGACACGACTGAAGCCACTTAGCAGCAGTAGCAGTTAAGTGAAATCTTGTCAGTCCATCCAATTTACTTTTACTGCTCTGTAGCAAAATAGTGTAATATATTTATATTATTTTTCAGACAACTGGTGGGTATTTTTTTACACGTTGGCCTAAAATAACTAGAAAGACCTACTGTCTTGGTTGTGTGTGTTTACATACACTGCACATACATGTATGGGACTCCTAAATTTATACAACTTTTTAAACATTTAAGCTTTGGTATAATATATAATGGGCTTCCCTGGTGGCTCAGATGGTAGAGAATCTGCCTGCAGTTCGGGAGACCCAGATTTGATCCCTGGGTTGGGAAGATCCTCTGGAGAAGGGAATGGCAACCCACTTTAGTATTCTTGCCTGAAAAATTCCGTGGACAGAGAAGCATGGTGGGCTACAGTCCAGGAGGGGTTGCAAAGAGTCGGACACGACTGAGTGACCAACTCTTGCACTTTCATTTTTTCATAGTGCATAATAATTTTTGGTAAGGCAGTGTCTATGAAAACTAGTTTGTGAAGGCAATAAAGTTTCTGAATAGAATGCAAAGGACAGTGTTTACCCTATTAAGAAAACTATTTTCAAGCACATTGAAGTTACTGTTAATACACTCATTCCAGGTGAGCCTAGGAAGGACGTCTGCTTGGCAGATTTAGCCCTCCTCTAGTTTCTGTGCATCCTTAGAGATAATATGATTGCATCTCTTTAAACAGTGTTAGACCTTAGATTTTGATTCAGACATGTCTTGCCAGCCATCAATCCAAATTAGGTTTTACTATTATAAATATAAGATTCTTATTTCTTGGTTTTGTTTTTGCCTCATTAATGATTAAAGTATTTTTTAAATTTTGTTGATATGGAGAAAGGACACTGATATCATTATTTTTGTTGTTCAGTTGCTAAGTCATGACCAACTCTTTGCAACCCTGTGGACACCAGGCTTCCCTGTCCTTTACCACCTCCCAGAGTTTGCTCAAACTCATGTCCTTTGAGTCAGTGATGCCATCCACCCATCTCATCCTCTGTCGTCCCCTTCTCCTGCCTTCAGTCTTTCCCAGCATCCAGTCTTTTCTAAGAGTTGGCTCTTCACATCAGGTAGCCAAGATATTGGAGCTTCAGCTTCAGCATCAGTCCTTCCAGTGAATATTCAGTGTTGATTTCCTTTAAGACTGACTGATTCAATCTCTTTGCTGTCCAGGAGACTCTCAAGAGTCTTCTCCAACACCACAGTTCAAAAGCATCAATTCTTTGCTGCTCAGCCTTCTCTATGGTCCAATTCATATCTGTACACAACTGCTGGAAAAGCCATAGCTTTGACTAGATGGACCTTTGTTGGCTAAGTGATATCTCTGCTTTTTAATATGCTGTCTAAGTTTGTCATAGCATTCTTTTCAAGGAACAAGCATCTTTTAATTTCATGGCTGCAATCACTGTCCTCAGATACAATTATCAATGTCCCTTATTTAATACCTGCCAGGTCCCAAGGATCACATATCCCAGGAAGCATAGCGTGTTCTGAAGACTGGAGTTCCCTGTGGAGACTGCTCCATTTCTTCTGCTCTTCTGTTCCACCGTTATTCTCACTCCCGTCTTGCTCACACCCCGATCTTCAGGCTGTCTCATAATTTGGGACAGAACCCAAATTCCCAGTTCCAAAGTGAGTCTCATTTGTTACCATAGTTACAGGTCCAGGAGGAGCATCCTCATCCCAGCGTCCATTCAGTGCACATCATGTTCTCAATACAGAATGGCCCTACTCATAGTGGCCCATTGTTATTCAGAGCCAGATAATTCTGGGTCTTATCATGCCCTCGTTTCTGCAGAACATAACTTCACCTGAGAAAAGCCTGAGGGAATGTGATTTGCCTGTAAACTGGGGGATTGGACCTGAGCTTCCTTCTAGAGTTATGATGGGTTCATCTTTTCTCTACTTTTTAAATATTTTGGCCATGCCTAGTGGCATGTGGGATCTTAATTCCCTCACCAGGGATTGAACCGATTAACCCCCTGCATTGGAAGCTCGTACTCAAGCACTGGACCACCAGGGAAGTTCCTGATGGGGGTTCATTTTAAACTATGCCATTTTTATCCCTCTGGTTGAACTGTTAGGAGTTCTATTTTAAATCATGTTTGCCATACTTTTGCCACAGTCTAAATAAAAACTGGTTTGGAATGACTTCTCTCTTGGAGTTCCTCATTTGGTTCCAAGAGGGTACATTTGTTCCTTATTCCCTAGATGAAGAGGAAGAATGCTTTCCTTCTCTTTCTCTGTGTATTCTCCCTCTGATCCAGGTTCATGCCTAGTTGGATAACGGAATCCACGGGTAGCTAAATATCTACATTTCATGGCCCCACGGTCATAGCTAAGATGGAAAGCAGAGACTCAATTTTGCTCACTTACGATGTAATGTTAAGACCCATAGAGCTCAAAGAGCGAAATGAAGTAGTCTAAAGAAATGGAAATTAGGGCCAACATGAGGTAGAAAAATCCTTGCAAGTATGCAAACTCAGTTGGAGTTATACCCATGCATTATATAAAACCAAGCCTGGGTATTTAGGATTACAGTGTTCTTAAATGCAACCAGTGGCTTGATTGGCTATATTCACCAGTCAGACTTTCCTCATGTGGTTATAAAGCCCCACAGGAAAATTATAGCTCCCCATCTAGACCTCTTATTCATACAGCATTCTGTCTCGTGAATCGTGGTGTGATCTTTTGGTTTCCATAGATACACAGCAACTTAAGGGTAATTTAGGATATAGTCAGGGGAAAGTAACAACTAGAGTTACCCATTTGGGAATTTTCACAACCGATAAAAGTTCTTTTTTCCTCTTCCTTCTCCCCTGATCCATTTTATCACCAAATCTCTAGGTAGGAACCATCTTGCCATGTAAGAAATTAATATGATGGGTAAGACTTACACGTTCCAATACTTATGGCTGATCCGTGTTGATGTATGGTGGAAACCAACAAAATATTATAACTGGAGAAGGAAATGGCAATATCCTTCAGTTAAAAATAAATAAATTTCACAAAAAAAAACTTACATGTTCCAGTTAGCTTTTATGCATCTCTTAGGTATCTGGCAAAGCTAAGTGGGCATAGGTCATATTTTCAGCTTTAACAGTATCACGTACGGAGATTTTCAACATTTCTGGTGTTTGGTGTTGTATTCTGATCATCAGTCATGTGAAATTTGCTTCTAGGATTTTCCTCAACTTAACTTTAAGTACAGATTCACCCATTTCCTCTGATCTGTAATTTATTCAATAAGTATTAGTTGAGCAGCTACTATGTGCTGTGTGCCACAGCTATAAAGCTTAAGTAGATATTATTGGTGAACTCAAGGAACTGGCAAGTGAGCAGAAGAAGCATAACTGTAATTACACCAGATTAATTGAGGTGGGACGTGCTGTCACTCAGGTGTGAACAATGTGGTAGAGGAGACAGAAAACAGCAATTAAGACCAGCGTGTAAATAATAAAGCTTCAGCACGTAACTGTGGGAGACGTTATTAGTGGCCCTGGCCTGGCTTGTATATGCTAATGATGACTTTTTATAATAACTATATGGCCCGTGGGTTGAGAGTCATTTTCCACACATGGTAAAACTACAAAGAAGTACCAAATGTTTCTGGACAAATCCAAGTGATACTCTAAGAATCCAGTGGAAAAACTGATGCATATGTGTCAGTGAGGTGTGAGTGTTGGAGCGGGGCTCTGGCTGGACCATGACCCACCGCGGAGCTGGTAGCTGATGGTAAGACAGCCTACCGAAGGGATCATTTGGCTGAGGTTTCCTGGAAAGATGCAGAGGTTGGGACTAAAGAATCAAAGAAGCCTAGACCCAGGGGCTTTAATTGTAGGTAGAGAAACTTTCAACCAAAGCTTAACAGACAGTAAGTATTGTCTTGACCTGGGAAATGATACTACAGAAATGGTGGGATTTGAATATTATTTTTTAAATAACATTTATCACAAGAGGGGGCTCTGATAATGAAGTAGCATATATTCATTAAAAATTTGGGGGAAAGCATGAAAATAAATCCTTTATGGTCCCAGTACCTTAGAAACCATTTTGGTTAACATTTTAGTATATTTTAGGTTTTATTTTGGTTTGGAGTTTGGGGGTCTTTTCCTTTTTTAAACAAAATTGAATTCATGTTCCATATGGCTCTATATAATTTATAATCTGATCCCACCCAACACTTGGTAAGCCTTGAACATTTTCTCATGTCATCAAATACTCTTCTGCAGTGTCATTCTTTTATTTGTAGATTTTATTTATCTACTTATTATTTGGGGCTGTGTTGGGTCTTTGTTGCTATGCAGGCTTTGCTCTAATTGCAGCAAGCAGGGGCTACTCTTGAGTTGCGGTGTAGGGGCTTCTCATTGTGGGGGCTCCTCTGGTGAAGCACGGGCTCTAGGTGTTCAGGCTTCAGAAGTTGCGGATCCCGGGCTCTCGAGCACAGGCTCAGTAGCTGTGGCACGTGGGCTTGGATGCTCTGCAGCATCTTCCTGAACCGGGGGTCCAGCCCGTGCCTTCTGCATTGGCAGGTGAATTCTTTTACCCCTGAGCCATCAGGGACGCCCACAAGTGTCATGCTTAGTGGTGTAGGGAGGTAGGGGCATGCTCAGTTGTGTCCGACTCTTTGTGACCCCGTGGACTGTAGCCCACCAGGCTCCTCTGTCCATGGGGTTCTCCAAGCAAGATTAGTGGAGTGGGTTGCCATTTCCTCCTCCAGAGGATCTTCCCAACCTAGGGATCATCAGAGCCACATCTCCTGTCTCTCCTACATTGGCACACAGATTCTTTACCATGAACCACCTGGGAAGACCTCTTAATGGTGTATAGTTCCTCATATGAACGTGCCACAATTCCGTTCCAGTTTTAAACTATTATAAATCATTTTGTGTTGAAGGTCCCTATAAATAAATCTCTTCAGTTCAGTTCAGTTCAGTCGCTCAGTCGTGTCTGACTCTTTGCGACCCCATGAATCGCAGCACGCCAGGCCTCCCTGTCCATCACCAACTCCCGGAGTTCATTCAGACTCATGTCCATCGAGTCAGTGATGCCATCCAGCCATCTCATCCTCTGTCGTCCCCTTCTCCTCCTGCCCCCAATCCCTCCCAGCATCAGAGTCTTTTCCAATGAGTCAACTCTTCACATGAGGTGGCCAAAGTACTGGAGTTTCAGCTTTAGCATCATTCCCTCCAAAGAAATCCCAGGGCTGATCTCCTTCAGAATGGACTGGTTGGATCTCCTTGCAGTCCAAGGGACTCTCAAGAGTCTTCTCCAACACCACAGTTCAAAAGCATCAATTCTTCAGCGCTCAGCCTTCTTCACAGTCCAACTCTCACATCCATACATGACCACTGGGAAAACCGTAGCCTTGACTAGATGGGCCTTAGTCGGCAAAGTAATATCTCTGCTTTTGAATATGCTATCTAGGTTGGTCATAACTTTTCTTCCAAGGAGTAAGTGTCTTTTAATTTCATGGCTGCAATCACCATCTGCAGTGATTTTGGAGCCCCCCCAAAATAAAGTCTGCCACTGTTTCCACTGTTTCCCCATCTATTTCCCATGAAGTGATGGGACCGGATGCCATGATCTTTGTTTTCTGAATGTTGAGCTTTAAGCCAACTTTTTCCCTAGGATAAATTTCCAGAAATTTTTACTCAAATCTTCAGCCAGCAGATACGGGTCATAGAGGTTGCTAGGACTACTGCCACATATAAAACACTATTTCAGGAAAATATAAAGTGGATGTAGTGTGCAGCGTGGCTTGGACAAGAGATTCTGTGAGAAGCAATTTAATCTGGTGCTGAAGAACTAGACAGCTTTGATTCCTATCCCAGTTCTGTTTGCTGTGTGACCTTAGTCAGAGAAATTCATCTCTGTGCCTTGATTTCCTTCTATGTAAAGAGTTCTAATTCATAGGAAGCAATTAAAGCTGTGCTGGGCACATAACAGCTGGCATTATTGAGTTATTGTTCATATTATTATGGTGATCATTTAGGTTTGCAGTACTGAGTCTAGATTGAATTGAAAGGAAAGCTACAGAGAGAGACAAATCGGTAGGACTCCATGACGGATGGCTATATCGGCCAAAGGAGAGAAAACAGGTTTTTCAAACAAAAGTCAAAGTTTTTAAGCCTGGAGGAGTGAGTCTCTCGGAGCTGAGGTGGCTTTGGCCACTGAAGTTGACCCAGTGGGAGAGGGACGGCACACAGACGGAGGAAGGGCACGTTGCTGTGGGATGATCAGACGCGACCTGTCAGCGTACGGGAATGAGCTCCCAGGAGAGAGCAAAGCTTGGACCCCTGGAGGTAGGAGGAGAGAGGGAGGGTCAAGAAGGCAGACAGACCAGACCAGCCAAAGAGAATGGAGAGGCGCCACTGCAGAAGTGAACAGAGAATCAGGTTTGGGGCACCAGCGAAGGGGAAACGTCACCAAGGCGTGGGTCCTCATCGGCGCCGAAGTGGCAGAGAGTTCAGAGGTTGGGAGGCTCTGGTCGCTCAGTGGTAAAGAGTCCGCCTGCGTTGCAGGAGACCCGGGTTCCATGCCTGTGTCAGGAAGATCCCCTGCAGAAGGGATGCCTACCCACTCCAGTATCCTTGCCTGGAGAATTCCATGGTCAGAGGAGCCTGGCAGGCTACAGTCCATGGGGTCGAAAAGAGAGTCAGACACGACTGAGCAATTAAAATTTTCACTTTCTTTCACTTTCAGAGATTGACAGGAAGCAAAAACCTTTACTAATTCTAGTTAGTAAATTAAAGGTAAAGAAGTTTGAATATTCCTGATGTGTTCTAAGATGATGGTCTTTTCATTAGTTTTTCTTCCAATCTCTTAAAACGTTGAGAAGTTTAGTCACTGTGTGTTTTGGATCATTTACAAATACTACTTAGGATTCTTTTTTGCCCTGTAAGTTACATTTTCGGAAATCTTGCAAAGCAGTTAGCTTTCCACCTTTCCTCCTAAGATATCTTTGTTTCTCAGTCACAATCATCTTCGGCGCAGTTGCCTAAGCATTTGGTTCATGTAACCATTAAAAACGCAGGGACAAAAATGCTGCAAAATAAACAGGACTGCAGATTTTATGCAGTAATCACTTGCCAAGTTTCCCCTTTGAAACCGAAGCCATTTTTGTGTCATTGAAATATAGTAGAATGGTCTATAAACAAGATTTCTGTTGCGTTTATATATTAAAACAGATGAAATCATTTTAAGTAAAATGTTAAAAGCATTTACTTCCTAATTCAGACCAAGCTTGGTCCAAAAAATATTCATCGTTCATCCAGAATGTTAAAAAAATGAAATATAACTGGGTTTTGATTCTCAGTTCATTTGCTTTGTAAACCTGGAAGGACTTTCCAGATTTAAAAGCTCCATCACGAATGTAAATCCTTTCTTATTTCTTTTGTTTCTTTCCACTTGGTGCAGGTTGTTTTCTCATGATCATTTCACTCTTACTATATGTTAAGGCTTGGCTTATTGGCACTCACTCACTCCCTTCTCACTTTGTATGTTGCTCTTCCTAGAACTGGCCCCCAGACCTCTCATACTGGTTACCTGCCTAGTAACAAGGCATCTGATTGGTGTTTTCCATCAAACATTAAAGGATACTTGGTTTTGTTTGGGGTTTGACTTTAATTTGAAGAATAATTTTCCTCAAGTCCTGATCTACCTGACTTTGCATTAAATCATTTCTGAGTTTGATTTTTGCCTCAAAACATGTGTTTGGATAATTTTTAAATCTCTTTGTTAGATTCAGCTTAAACTGTTTTGTCTGTTTTTTTCTCCTGGTTTCTATTATTTCCTGGGTGCTCCACACACCACCGAGTCCAGATGGATTCTGTATAATGAATGTTTGACGATTTGAAGGAGGGAGTGAGGAGATTCTTTTTTTTCTTCTTCTCCTGCCTACAGCTGCTCTCAATATGGCTCATCATAACTGAAAGGAAATGAATAAAGATGAGTTATCTGAACCGAAAATCAGCCACAGAGCAGAAGCAACTCGTCCACGAATCCAGTAGGGAAAAGGAAGTCATTGCTGTCGTTTATTTATTCATATATTTTTAATGGTGGCAGGATTATTTTTTTTAAATCTTGTACCTTTGAGTCGTGGCCATTTGGAGCATTTGGGAAAGACCATATGGTTCCAAATGAGATTCCCATCACATTCTGTGCATTTGAAACCATTTATGCTGAGCCTCTTGGCACAACCTACTCCTGGAGCATGAGCAGACACATGCGAGAGCTGTAGACAGAATGGGGGAGCATGCAAATAGCGTCGGAGGAAATGTTAGTGGTTTGACTTGCCATTTTTGGATCAGCCTTCGCTTGGATGAGACAACCTATATTTTATTTTAAGCAGTGATTATCTCCATATTTTGTGCATTACATGTCTCCCATGATTAATATCTACCCTCGTGACTTGGGGACCATCAGGGCTCAGAAGCATTTCAAGCAGGGGAAACATGTGGAAAGAGAGTTTTGAATTTGAGTCCAGATTAGGATGGAGGCTAAGGGTCATCGCAGAGCTTGCTGAATCACATATTTACCCTGTAAGCAGAAAAGATGTGGGGCTTTCCCAGTGGCTCAGTGGTAAAGAATCTTTCTGCCAGTGCAGGAGACACATGTCCGATCCCTGGTCCAGGAAAAACCAACATGCCACGGAGCAACTAAGCCCGTGAGCCACAACTGTTGAGGCTGTGTTCTCAAGCGCAAGAGCTGGAACTGCCGAAGCCCGCAAGTGCTGGGGCCTGTGGGAGAAGCCTAAGTGCCAACTCGGGAAAACCCACATAGCAACAAAGACCCAGCACAGCCCCAAATTAATTAAATTATAAACAAAAAAAGGTATCAAAAACAGCCAGCACACACTCACAAACAGAAGGAAAAACGAAGAAAAGATTTAAGTGTGAAAGGCAATGCCTAACTCAAGTAGCCTCATGTCCTGTGGGATTTGCCACTAGGGGCACCTAAATTCTGGCCGCAGTCAGCTTTTATTCATGACAAACAACAGGCTCGCTATTGGAAGTCACATTGTGGGTCTGGTTGTACCTCAAATTCACACAGACCCAGGGTCGAATCCCAGTAACATGATTTCTTGCTTTGTGTGCATGAGCAAGTCCCTCAGTCTCTCAGAGGCTCGTGTCCTTCATTTCCAGGTATGCATGATAGTACTGAGCCTGCCGCGCTGTTGGAGAATTATTTGAGTGAACAGTGCCTCGCATTACATGGAAGGCATTGAGGCAGTGTGGCGTGGCCATTTGGAATTCTGGTTTCACAGTCAACTGTCCAAGTTCTTCTATTTAAAAAAATATATTGATTTATTTATTTGGCTGTTCCAAGTGTTAGTTGCAGCATGTGGGGTCTTTTAGTAGTAGAAAGCAGGATGTTATTCCCTGACCAAGGATCAAATCTGGCCCCCCTGTGTTGGGAGTGTAGCGTCGGAGCCACTGGACCACCGGGGAAGTCCCCAGCCGTCCCAACTTCTGACACTTAACTTCGTGACCTTGGAAACATAGCCTGGTAGTCACATTCACGTCTCCTAGAGCTGTGAAGGGAAGTGACAGGGAGGTGACCCATGCACGAGACTTCGAGCCGTACTCGCCCAGTATTTGGAGGCGCTCACTACTCTCATATGCTGACCTCCAAGAATGGCCAAGCAGACGGGTGTTTACACCTGTGATTCTTGGCACATCATGAGCAAACAATAGGTGGAAATTGCTGTCCCTGTCATGTAAAGTAATCCAGTGTGGAGTCCCCCCTTGCCAGGAGCACCCTTGATGAGACACACCTGGCTCTTCACTGTGGAGTTCCTTATGGCCACAGAAGCATCTGGTCCGGCACTTAACATCTGTCATGATCCTTCTCCAAAGCCAGGATAAGCTCTACAGCCCCCAGGAAACTTTTTTTTTTCTTTTCCTTGCCCAACTCAGAAGGTTTTGACATCCCATTAGGCTATGGCACTTCCAGGCTTGTTAGATTGGAGAAGTGGAATTAGTCACAATGTACATATTCATGAAATATGAGACATTCTGTATTCTGAGTAGTTTTGCCTGCAAAGTCATGTGTCCTCTCCACCATAAGTTACATTATATTAAGCATAGCTTTGGAAAAGGAGGACGGTGAGAAGGTCATTCCAAGGCAGATGCATGAGTGAGGGATCTTTCCAACCTGACGCAGGTGAAGAACTGGTGGCCAAAGGGTTGATGGTTTTCTCCAGCTCTGAAATAGTCAGATCATGGGCACTGGGGAGCTTTCGATAGCCTGGCTCTCTTGAAGTAACTCAGAAAAATTGCTCTGAACTTCAGGGCTCCAGGAGAGAAGGGAAATTATGTTGCATTTTCAATAATGTGGCTTCCCTCATAGCTCAGTTGGTAAAGAATCCACCTGCAATGCAGGAGACCCCGGTTTGATTCCTGGGTTGGGAAGATCCACTGGAGAAGGGATAGGCTACCCAGTCCAGTATTCTTGGACTTCCCTTGTGACTCAGCTGGTAAAAAATCCGCCTGCAGTGCGAGAGACCTGGGTTTGATCCCTAGGCTAGGAAGATCCCCTGGAGAAGGGAAAGGCTACCCACTCCAGTATTCTGGCCTGGAGAATTCCATGGACTGTATAAGCTCTCAAAGTTGTTAGTTATTCTGATTGGGGTTTGTTGTTTTTTTTTTTTCTGTGATTTACTGAACCATCCTTCTTATTGCTGAATGCTTGAATTGCTTCCATTTTTCTCTTTTTGTTATTGTAGGTAACATTGGTAGAAAATATAAAGAAATAATAAGCAATGACTAGAACTATTCTATTCTAATTCTAGTGACTAGAATTATTTCTATGTCTTTATATCTGAAGTGAACAAATTGATGGGGCAGATGGCTTCTGACTTGGAAGACTCCTAGTAGAGGTGGCATTTGACCTGGATCTGGACAAGGCAGCAGGAGTGTGGATATTGAGGGGCAGAAGTGGGTGGGTGGGCAACAAGGACTCAGCCAGGCGTGGGGGCACCGGGTCTGTGGCAGGCTGGCCAGGGCGTCCTCTCAGGGCAGCACAGGGCAGTGGTGAGGGCGGGTTTCTTAGAAAGAGTGGAAAGTAAAACTGAAAAGCTGAATTCACTTATTTTAGAAATCAAGACATTCACTGTAAAAGTTCCAGTGTTTCCTGAGAAAAACCTGACTGGTAAGACTCCTGAATTGCAGGGTTTATTGCTCAAAACAGTACATTTTTCTTTAATACCAGAGCTGAGTGAGGAATAAGTTTATATTTTGATTCCAGGTAACAGCACAAGCTATTTCTGTGATAGGCTAATCCTTAAACAGCTATGGAGTGAAGGTACCCAAATCCTGCTTTTACAATGGAGTCAGTCAGCCTCTTCATTATTTTAATTATACTCTTGTTAATGAACTTCAATAAACTTTACTGTTTCCAAACAGTTTGAACAAGACAACTATTTAATAAATAAAAAACCAAATGAGCCAAAAACGGCTTTTTTAAATCTAAGAAATGATTACAGAATAAATTGTTAAACCAAATATTAAAACAACAAAGTGTGTAGATACCGTTAAAGTCTTCTGGGCATTCAGCGCTTAGGTAGAACATAATAAATAACATGTTAGTCTTAGTTTTTCCCTCAATTTGTGAGTCAATAATTTCTATTAACAGTTCATAAAATGGCACGTCAACATGAAATGTAAGTGCGTTTCTTATAGAATGCTGAAGCAATAAAATCCCCACAGAAGTCGAGAAAGCAAATTAGCTATTCTCCCTTCTCCTACCTTGATGTTTAAGAAAGATTAACTTTTCTCTAGGTGTCGCAGCTGTTTGTTATTTTTTAAAAACTCATGAAAGAAGCACATAAACGAGAACAGTCACTGCCTTCTTTGGCAGGCTGCGGGCATGAACGGACTTGTTAGAAAACCCTCAGTGGAGGACTTTATAACACGTGGAAACATTAGATTATACACATTCTCACAAAATGGTCTTTCTTTCAGAAGAGCATCTTCTTAAAGCCATCCAACAAAAACATCCAAGTGTAAGTTTTCAAAAACCTCCATTAAAATTCCACAGTCCCAAGCTGACTTCATTCATTCGGCCACTGAATACGTATTTATTTATTGCCTCTTGTGTGTATGTACAAGAGGGGTTTCCCTGGTGGCACTGATGGTAAAGAATCTGTCCACATGTATAAGAAATCGCACTGGGTGCAACGGTTTCCTTAAGCACTGATTTCTCTAAAAATATATATTTGTATTAGTGAGTACCTTTTCATTGTTTTATATTAACGGTTTCTTCTCTGTGCATTCCTAGTAATTATGTAAGCTTCTTATGGAAGGGAAGTGATCTTTGTGTGTGCGGTTGCTTCAGTGATACCTTTGCGCTCATTCCTGAGGAAGGCAGGTAGGGAGACTTTTGGAAAGGGGTGGGGGGTGTAGTGGGCTTCCCCAGTGGCCCAGTGGGTGAAGAATCTGCCTGCAGTTCAGGAGACTTGAGTTGGATCCCTGAATCAGGGGAGGCAGGAGGCAGGAGACTGGGGAGCCCCGTGCAGGCTCCCCCTGGGGAGCAAATGGGAGAAATGGATTGCTGTGAATTGGGCTGGGCAAAGGGCAAGGGAGTCAAGGACCGGAGGCACCTATAGACATGGGACCGGATGAACAGCAGAGACCCCAGGATCAGAGTTCCGATCCCAGCCTTACCGCTTCCTGCCTCTGTGACCTGGACAACTTGCTTACTTCTCTACACCTCTCCTTTGTTGTTGTTTTTTAGTTGCTAAGTCATGTCTGACTCTTGTGCGAACCCATAGGCTACAGCCCTCCAGGCTCCTCTGTTCATGGGATTTTCCAGGCAAGAAATACTGGAGTGGGTTGCTATGCCCTCCTCCAGGGGATCTTCCCAACCTAGGGATTTAATCTGCGCCTCCTGCGTTGGAGGTGGATTCTTTACCACCAAGCCGCCAGGGAAGCCCACACCTCTGCTTCCTCATTTAATAAAAGGGAGGAGATAATGGTAGTAATAATAATTGTATCTACCTCATAGGCTTGTTGGGAGGGTTGCTGCTGCTGCTGCTAAGTCGCTTCAGTCGTGTCCGACTCTGTGCGACCCCGTAGACGGCAGCCAACCAGGCTCTGCCATCCCTGGGATTCTCCAGGCAAGAACACTGGAGTGGGTTGCCATTTCTTTCTCCAGGGCATGAAAGTGAAAAGTGAAAGTGAAGTCGCTCAGTCGTGCCCGACTCTTAGCGACCCCATGAACCGCAGCCTACCAGGCTCCTTTGTCCATGGGATTTTCCAGGCAAGAGTACTGGAGTGGGTTGCCATTGCCTTCTCCGAGTTGGGAGGGTTAAATGGAGTCAATATATATATAAAGTTTTTAGGGTGGTGTCAGACATGTAGTAAGCGATGGATCAATTTCAGCTGTTATTACGGTTAGAGATCCCCTTAGAGGGAAGGCCATGCAGTCAGAGAGGTCAGCCTGAACTAGGATGGTGATGTTCTCAAAGCCATTCCAGACCCCTTTCCTGGAAGATGTGCATACAAGGTGTACATTTTGTATCCCTACATCGTTGCTCCTCAGTTATCTCTGTCTTCAAAAAAACAAGTTTATCTGTATGAACAAATACAGAGTCTACAGCATGCATCCTATAATCATGTGCTGACATAGAAACTGTAAGGAATCAGTGTCATTTATCTGTCTTTCATCACACTTAGGGTGATAGGGTGAATGAGCACCATGTTAGGAGTCCAGAGACATGGGTTTGGGACTACATCTAACCTTGTCACTGACTAGCTGTGACCTTAAGCATGCCCCTTCTTCTGTACGAGGTCTCTGACTCCTTTCCTGTAAAATGAGGATAGCCTTTGGGGCTCCCAGAAGGCCTTTCAACTCTAGTAGTCTGTGCTAAGGCATCACTGAGTTCTAGCTAATAACAGTTTCAAGTGAGAATGGTGTTCATTCATCACACTATACTGAGTAAAATCAGAGAGCAGGAAGACCAAGGATACAGACCTCCTAAAGGTGGCACCCATGAGCTCCATCCCCACCGCCCCCAGGAGTGAGGACAGGAAGCTCACCCCTGACCAACAAGCTGTTCAGTCACATTTCAGGAACTGTGTCCTACAAGCCTGTAGTGGGCGAAAGCAGCAAAGAAGATCTTATTGCTGAAATGTAATTGTGTTGCCTCCTCGGGCCCTTGACACTGCTCTGCATGTCCATTCTGTGTCCCGCTGGCCCAGAAGTCTGGACTGAACCGGCGCAAGGGCATGTCCAAGTCCCATAGAGGCCAGTGCAGCAGCTGCTGGGAGGTTTGCAGTGTAACCGTTTCTAATAGTAGGTTAAGTGTTTTAAATGGAGGGCCTTGGGCCCAAGGGGAAAATAGCACTGCAGTTATTCTGAATTACTGCAGAATTAGATGGTCTGCACTGTAGGTGGCGCTAGTGGTGAAGAACCCACAGGAGACTGACGGGACGTGGGTTTGATCCCTGGATTGGGAAGATCCCCTGAAGGAGGGCATGGCAACCCACTCCAGTATTCTTGCCTGGAGAATCCCTGTGGACAGAGGAGCCTGGCGGGCTACAGCCTATAGGGTCGCAGAGTCGGACACAACTGAAGCAGGTTAGCACACACACACACACACACTGTAAGAAAAATTTCAGATAAGTGGGGTTTGCAGCTTTACACGCACAAGTTTGTTGTTATTGTAGCCACTTTGGTGTCTGAATCTTGGGCTAGCAGGTGACGCTGAACTAGTTGTGTGAGCATATCGTATTTATAGTGTCTGAGTTTTTGTTTCTTCACTTGGGAAATGACAATATTAAAAGCATCCACTTCATAGGGAAGCTGTAAGGACAGATTTCTAGAAGTCGCAGGTGACGTACAGCTTTATCTGCAGAGCCAGGACGTTGGAAACTCAATGTTGAACCATAGGTGAATGGCTGAGCCAATTATTGTACAGCCATATGATGTTCATTAGAGTAACAAGCCATTCTTTCACTGATGTAAAAGTAATTACAGCCAGCTGAGATCCAAAGTGATGAGGAAGTCTTAACTGGGTAGAGGGGAAATAGTAATTATAATCACTAATATTTATATAGTGGTCATATGCCAGATCCTAGGTAAGTCTTGCATTTGTAACTACTCATTAAATCCTCAGAATAACCCTAAGAGCTACTGTTATTATATAAACTCATTTTGCACATGAGGCTACGGGGGCAAAGTAGTATTAAAAAATCTATTGGGGGCTTCCCTTGTGGTCCAGTGGTAGAGAACCTGCCTTGCAATGCAGAGGACCCTGGTTCAGTCCCTTATGTGGGAAAATCACACATGCCACTGGGCAACGAAGCCCATTCACCACAACTACCGAGCCTGTGCACCTAGAGCGTATGCTCAACAGCAGAAGCCACCGCGGTGAGAAGCCCGCACGCCACAACTAAAGAGCAGCCCCGGCTCGCCGCAGCTGGAGAAAGCCCTGCGTGCCGCAGTGAAGACCCAGCGCGGCCGAAAGCAAAAGTTTGGGTTTTTTTAATTAAAGAAAAAAAAAAACCTTATCTGGCCAGTAGGTGGCCAGGCCAGAATTAGTATAAAGGAAGTGGGGGATGTGTGTGTGGTTAGGAAGCAGAGTGGACGAAAGATGTCTCCGCCAGGTGTCACCTAACTAAGATTTCCTTGATAAATGTAGAAGGACGTGGCTGTGTTGCAGATGAATGAAACACACCATTATAGCAGTGCTGGCATCGGAGCCTAGCAGCCCGCCCAAAATACAGATGGAAACCGCCACATGCTCTGTGTGGAAAGCCCTTCACGTATCAAGGTTGGCGGCTGATGATTCCGTAAACTTAATATCCGATTACAGACCTTTTTTTTTTTTTTTCTGCCTGCCTGTTCTACGCTGCCTGCCTTTCTTTATTGAACACAAACTGTGACGTCCTGAAGGAATCCAAGACAATTTGTAAGACACCGTGTCAGGCCCTTTTTAGTCCCAGTACCCCCTGGTGATCCAAGGTTGGGGTCTAAAAACTAGAACAGAACAGAGACAAGGAAGAAAACACCGACTTGCCACAAATACATGTAGAGCGAAGGAGATATTTTTGTTTAAAAGACAGACAGCTGAGGAACAGTTTGTTTGATCCCTGCTGCTTGAGGGACAGTGGGGAAAGAAAGGTGTTTTTGTGATCACTTTTCAGCGTTCCCTGCGCGGCTTGGTTCGCACAGTCACAACAAGAACATGAGCTCTAATAATACATCGCCACCAACCACAGATATGTTGCTGGCATTATGCACAGTAGTAACTAACATTCAGCCCCCTTTTGATTACTTCCAGGCCTGTGACATTTAGATGGCTGCACATTTCTTCTAACCTCAGAAAGTTCAGAGTTGACAGCATACATCCCTTAATCACATGCTGACATAGCAACTGCAAGGCGTCAGTGTCATTTATCTGTCTTTCATCACGTTTAGGGTGATAGGCTGAATGAGCACCGTATTAGGAGTCCGAAGACATGGGTTTGAGGCTACATCTAACCTTGTCACTGACTAGCTGTGACCTTGAGCATGTCCCTTCACCTCTACAAGGCCTTGGACTCCCTTTCTATAAAATAAGGCTAGAGTTTGGGGCCCCCAGAAGCCTCGAATAGTCTGTGCTAAGGCATCACTGAGTTCCAGCTAATAACAGTTTCAAATGAAAATGGTGTTCATTCATCACATTCCACTAATAAAATCACAGAGCAGAATGACCCTGAAAGTGGGCATCTTAGATGCTTGTAATCTTCACCCGTCAGCTGGTGACGGCTCATGTAGTTCTCCAAGCAAGCCATGCATACCCTTTTCTAAAAGGAGATGTGGGAACGTCAACGTACATTTAAGCATTTTAATGCTTAAACATTTAAGCACTGTTTCTTTTTAAATGGTTTTAAATTTATTTTTAATGGGAAGGTAATGGTTTTACCATGTTGTGTGGGTTTCTGCCATGCATCAACATGAGTCAGCCGTAAGTATACATATATCCCCTCCTTCTTGAGCCTCCCTCCCACCCCACCCCCTCACATTGTTTTTTAATTTCTTTCTATGGAATCATCACTCTCAAAGTTAGTCAATCACAGCATTATCGGGAAAGATAAACATGATTTTTTTTTAATATCACCTAAGTCTCTCCTATACTAAATTTTATTCTATTGCAACATGCTTGAAAATGTGTGGTTTGTAGGTTTGGTCAGCAAGTGCATATTTTCTGAGCAAACTAACGTATAATGTGAAAAGACTAGTTTTCCCTGTTTCCCACTTCTTGTATTTGCGGGTGCCCTTCACTGGTAACTACACCAATTCCCACAAGTCACTCCACATGGACTGTTTGCCAGATACCTGTTTCCCTGGTCAGAGAGCTGTGTGTTAATGATATCCTTCTGTGTAGACCGTCTCATGCAGAAAGACTCATAAATGCATAACTGGTTTTCTAGATTGATTTTTTTTTTCCCACAAAAGTCTAACGAATTCCTGTACTCAAATCCTTGGGACACACGTGTGTTTGGTAGCTTGCGCCTGCTGCCTGGACAGACTCTGTGTGTCTGCTCCGAAAGACCAAATATCATCCCAGCGGACCTGACCTAGTTGAACATAAATACACCATTGAGGAGCGACTGGCTTCAGAATTAATAAAATTTATGAATAAATAGGATGGCCTTGCAAAGAGGCTAAACTTGAAGTGCCTCGTAAGTAATTTTCGTAAGGCAGGGCACTAGGCTTTAGCTGCCCTGCTAGTGAGAGAGGCTGTGAAGTGAAATTGTTTGGTAGGAGGCAATCAGATTGTTCATACTTTGCAAGGTTAGAAAATGAATTGAACCCATAATAGGATCATAATACAGAGCCTTATATTTTTTGGTAAGGTGCTGATCAAGCCTGGAAGGTCAGGGTTTGGGCTGGTTTAACTACTCAAGTAATTTGACACTCTTCCTTTCAATCTGTTAGGTCTCTGAGTAGGTGTGAATATGTTTGTAAGTCAGTTTTAATGAGGTGGATGAAACTGGAGCCTATTATACAGAGTAAAGTAAGTCAGAAAGAAAAGCACCAATACAGTATTAACATATATATATGGAATTTAGAAAGATGGTAATGACAACCCTGTACGTGAGGCAGAAAAGAGACACAGATATAAAGAACAGAGTTTTGAACTCTATGGGAGAAGGCAAGGGTGGGATGATTTGAGAGAATAGCATTGAAACATGTATATTACCATATGTGAAATAGATGACCGGTCCGAGTTTGATGCATCAAACAGGGCATTCAAAGCCGGCACACTGGGACAAACCAGAGGGATGGGATGGGGAAAGAGATGGGAGGGGGGTTCGGGATGGGGGACACGTGTACACCCATGGCTGATTCATGTCAATGTATGGCAAAAACCACCACGATATTATAAAGTAGTTAGCCTCCAATTATAATAAATTAATTTTTTTTAAGACAAGAGCCTCTCAATTTCAGTTTTTGTGGCTTATAGAGTACACTCGCTGGATTCTCTAAGCTCCTAGCAATACAGCTCCGTCTGCATCTGAGATGCTCACTGATTAAAATTTAGAGAGGTGAGCAGCCGCTGTTCTCCCAGACCCGCCAGTGAGGCCCATTAAAGAATCAACTGAAAAGAAGGCACCCATCATGGAGGCTGGAAAGGAGGCTCCACGATCTCGCTTCCCTTGAGGATATTATTCAGAAAAGAGGAATATTTTTCACTTCTTGCCACCTAAGCTGAATTTTAAGAAGTAACCATACAAGATGAAGCTGAGAATTATTATAATTGGGTCTTTGGTAGAGACAAACTGTACTGTGTCTTTTTCTTTTTCTTTTTTTTTTTTTTTTAATTTCTCCTGAAAGGTCACTGGATACAAAGACAGTCTCTGAATTTATTGAAAGGAAAGCTCCAAAGCCGTTATATGCAGCTCTGTATATGCCTATTTGTATTTCACACTCTCTTTTGTCAACTAGTAACAAACAGACCAGATGGAATTCAACCTGAGAATTTCTTTACCATCTTCTAAAGATTCACTTCAAGGATTGATTTCCAAACAATGAGGGAAAATACTTCTAACTTAAAAGAAGGAAAAAACAAAGCCCCCGACACTTGTCCTGTTAGGTGGTATCCTTTCCGCCTTCAGAGTGGCAGATGTTCAAAGTTCACCTGGGTGAATGTGGACAGAAGGTCTTTAGGTATCTCTTCAGCTCCTTTGCCAAGGAAGCGCATTTTTGACATGGCGGCCTTTGCTGCATTTGAGCTAAAAAGACTGCTGTAATGTAAGCAGGACTGCGCTTGCATTGTATTGAAGCCAGTCTCAATGCAGTGATACATTCTGAGCTCTTTTCTGAGGGACTAGTTAGGTCTCAACAGTGTGTCTCAGTTTTGGATTCCAGATTAGCTAAGTGGGCATCATGACGTTGCTCCCCAGGTGACAGGGTCTTTGGGCCCCTCTGATGCAAAGAGACGGGAAAGCGGTGAGAGCCAGGCGTTTGTTGCTGTTTAGTCACTCAGTGGTGTCTCACTCTTTGCAATTCCATGGACTGTAGCCCGCCAGGCTCCCTCTGTCCATGGGATTTCCCAGACAAGAAAATGGGATTGGGTGGCCATTTCCTTCTCCAGGGGATCTTCCTGACTCAGGGATCAAAGTCATGTCTCCTGCATGGGTGGGCAAATTCTTTACACTGAGCCAGCGGTATAGCCAGGCTCAGTTCAGTTCAGTTCAGTTCAGTCGCTCAATCGTGTCTGACTCTGCGACCCCATGAATCGCAGCACGCCAGGCCTCCCTGTCCATCACCAGCTCCCGGAGTTCACTCAGACTCACGTCCATCGAGTCAGTGATGCCATCCAGCCATCTCTACTTCAGTGTGAATCCTGGGTCCGACACTTGGCTGCTTTGGGAATTGCTTAACTTCCTGGGGCGTAGTATTCTCATCTTTAAAAACATGTGAAAATAGTGGTATCTATATCATAGGATATGAAATGAAGTTGTTTTGCAAAAGATAGTTGCCTTGTTCACATTTTACAAGATTAGAAAATGTATTTAACCCAAAAGGAGATCATAACACAGAGCCTGATACTTTTTGTAAGAAGGCAGCTGAGCCTAAAAACTGATCATTGGGGCCAATCTATATATGGTCATGTAAATTAAATAACTTAATTTTTGTAAAGTGGTTAGAACAGTACCTGGCACTTAATAAGTATTTTGTTAGTGTTAGCTATCATTATTAGTGTAAAGTCAGGGGTATGCTAATCACAGTCAAGGAGTCCCTTGCAGAAGTCATAATTGAGAAATAAAATATTAAGCAAAGTTTTTAAGCTATTTAAAATTTCACTTGTCAGGCATGGCGTTAATCATATTATATTCATTGTCTTGTTAAAGACTGCAAGATTCCTTGAGGAATACATATTTTACTCTGTTAAAAAGAAAATTAAATTACATATATATATATATATATATATATTTAAAACAGAGAAGGCAATGGCACCCCACTCCAGTACTCTTGCCTGGAAAATCCCATGGGCGGAGGAGCCTGGTAGGCTGAAGTCTATGGGGTCGCACAGAGTTGGACATGACTGAAGCGACTTAGCAGCAGCAGCAGCAGCATATATTTAAAAAGAAAAAAAATTAAACAATGAGCTTTGAAGGAGTATGTATCTTCTATTTTTATATGTAGACCAAATACCCATTAATACAAGTTAAATTTCATTTCTTAAACATTTCTTAAATACCACACATTATCCCATCATGCTGTATTCCTTTTGACTTTTTGAAAGTCCTTTCTCAGGAATTCTTGTTTGCTTGTTTGTTAGTGTGTTTACCCATTTGGGGAGGTAGACAAGTCTTACTATTTTAAATTTACAGAAGACGACATGGAGTTTTGTGTAACCGAGGGGACCATCCAAGATCATAAAGTGAGTTCTGGTCCAGGGCCACAGCCGTAACCCAGCTCCAGGTCCTGTGGGGCCTTGATTACAGCCCTTGGCTGTGCTGGGCCGGGGACTGTGTCGGCCTCATTTTGCATCTGCCAAACGACCTTTACCAAGAACTGAATAAAACTACCAGCTTTGCATGATTTCCAAAGCTATTGATTGCACACCTATTCTTCATTCATCTTGTGGATAGTAAATCCATCCATTTAAAGACAAGAAGAATTCAGCGTTCAGCTGTGATCTGCTACACACATGTCCACTTTCCTTCCATTTTCTTTGAATGGAGCACAGTAAAATCTATTGTACGGCTCACTGGCATGATATCGCTTTGATAGACACTGAGTGACCTAATATACACACTCCAGTGTACTCTAATCTGTGGTCTCCCAGCTCCCACTCGGCAGGAATTCTGAGATGTTGATGGAACCCCGTGATTTAACAGAGCAGCCGAGCTGCCCTTTGACCCCTCACACTGCTTCTGACAGCTGCCTGCCATGTGTAGAGAAAAACCGCACAGGCTGAAACCCCGTCGCAGAGTAAAGGTCCTTGAACAAACATACAAGCATGATCATGGTACTATTCTAAAATTAAATTGCTTAAAAAAAAAAAAAAACTGAATTTGCAGTGGGAAAAGTTTACAGCTGAAGACCCAAGGCTCCCTAGAGTGTACCAAGTACCTTCTCCTTTTAAAAAAGAAAACAAAATAACACATATGTACTTGAGTTACCGATCTCTTTCAAATGAGTTAAGCCAGTTCATCAATGCCCAGATTTTTCTACTCTGGCACAGTAACAGGCCTGCTAGAAATGATGGGCAGCATTTCCTGGATCGGCTGGGAAACTTGATTTGTGTTGAAGCTGTCAATTTAATCCACACTGCCTTTTTACTTTTAGCAGGATGTTCTTCAGGTAGAAAAGAATGGAAGGCGCTTTTAGGCATGACTACCGTCCTAAATATAAAGTTGGTTTAAAAAAAAAATCCCTACTCGGCCCAAATAGCACGGTGCTTTATAATTCATTCTTTTCACATACAGTACCCTGCGTTATCATGGCTAATGTTTTCCTGCTGCGCCGCCATCATCTTTTGTCAAGCTGTCAGGGTATTAAATTGATGCACCTTCCACATTTGGATAGAGGTCATTATCCTGTTGCCTGGTTGCATTGCCTCTGCTGAGCAGGTTAACTGCTTGAGGTCTTTCATCTAGATAAATGTTCGCCAGCACTTTTGCTCTGTGATGACATGAGCTGTTCCTTCAAGGTCAAATAGTGATGCTATGATAAGTTGTTCCCTTTGAGTTCACAGATTCAGAAAGAATGAGGGTCCAGATTCCATCATTGGTCTAAAAATAATGATAAATGCCCATTTTGGCATATTTCTCGCCAAAGTACTAGACTTGAGACTCTTTCAAAAATACATACTTGTGCTTTAAGTTTTTTTAATATATATGGAGAAGATTTTTACTTATAAGTATTTTGTTGTTTGAGTATCATAAGTGATTCTACTGTGTCAGAATTGACTCTTTAGTTCTGATGATGGCAGAAATGAATTGTGTGTGTGTGTGTGTGTGTGTGTGTGTGTGTGTGCATGCTTGCGGAATAGATAAAGTACATGGTAAATTTGCAGGTTTGCTAATCTTAAAATACTATGTTAAGAGTATTTTGAAGACTACAATATTAGACACCTTTTACCATCCAAACAGGAAGACAGTTTTTAAGTGGGGAGATATAAGTGTCTTTTCACTTTAGTTATATTTGATGTGTGAACTAGAAAGAATTCTGTATGTTGTTGTTTAGTCAAAAAGTTGTGTCTGACTCTGTGACCCCATGGACTGTAACCTGCCAGGCTACTCTATCCATGGGATTTCCCAGGCAAGAATACTGGAGTGGGTTGCCATTTCCTACTGCAAGGGATCTTCCCCAACCAGGGATCGAACCCACATCTCCTTCATTGACAGGTGGCTTCTTTACCGCTGAGCCACCAGGGAAGCCCCTGCAAACTTTGAGTGCCTTTATTTCATTTTTCTAATGAAGAGAATGCAAAGTAAAAGGAAAAATAATTTTAAGAGATTTTATTATAACCCAATATGACTTTTGTAAGAAGCTTGTTTTTTATTCAATTTTTTAAAAAAGTTTTTATCATGGTAAAAGTAACAAAATGTACCTTGTTAGCCATTTGGTGGCTCAGAAGGTAAAGAATCTGCAGTGCAGGAGACCTGAGTTTGATTCTTGAGTTGGGAAGATCCCCTGGAGAAGGGAATGGCAACTGACTCCAGTATTCTTGCCTGGAGAATCCCATGGATGGAGGAGCCTGGTGGGCTATTTAGTCCATGGGATCTTGAAGAGTCAGACACAATTGAGCCATTAACACTTCACTTCAGTGGTAGCAAATATATCTCCAGAAGTTTTTTTGTTTTTTAAAGTGGTTTTCTTAAAAAAAAAATTATTCACTTACTTATTTATGACTGTGCTGGGCCTTCCTTGCTGCACAGAGGCTTTCTATAGATGCGGTGCTCAGCTCCTCGCTGCGGCGGCTTCTCTTGTTATAGGGTGCGGGCTCTAGAGCGCCTGGGCTCAGTGGCTGTGGTGCTCAGCTCCTCGCTGCAGCGGGCTCTCTTGTGATAGGGTGCGGGCTCTAGAGCGCCTGGGCTCAGTGGCTGTGGTGCTCAGCTCCTCGCTGCAGCGGGCTCTCTTGTGATAGGGTGCGGGCTCTAGAGCGCCTGGGCTCAGTGGTTGCGGTGCTCAGCTCCTCGCTGCAGCGGGCTCTCTTGTGATAGGGTGCGGGCTCTAGAGCGCCTGGGCTCAGTGGCTGAGGGGCACAGGCTCCTCGCTGCGGCGGCTCCTCTTGTTATAGGGTGCGGGCTCTAGAGCGCCTGGGCTCAGTGGCTGTCGGGCACAGGCTTAGATGCCCCCCAACATGTGGAATCTTTCTGAAGTAGGGCTCAAACCTGTGTCCCCTGCCTTGGCTAGCAGATTCCTGGCCACTGTGCCACCAGGGACGTCCTAAAGTCCCTGGTTTTCTAACTGAAGCAGGCCTTACCTCTCTATTTACCATGAGGTCATATGAGCTAAAAGATGCTTTTATGAGTAAAGAGGACACATTTTTAAATAGCATCTTTTTTCTTAATGCTACTTTAGGGCTTCCCAGGTGGCTCAGTGGTAAGGAATCCACCTGCCAATCCAGCAGGCATGGGTTCGATCCCTGGTCCAAGAAGTTTCCACATGTGGTGGGGCAGCTAAGCCTGTGCACCACAACCATTGAGCCTGTGTGTATAGCCTGGGTACCCCAACTGCTGAGCCCCTTGTCGTTACTGCTGAAGCCAGTGCTCCCTAGAGCCCATACTCCACAAGAGAAGCCTCCACAACAAGAAGCCCACACCGAAACTAGAGCAGAGCCCACACAGCAACAAAGACCCAATACAGCCAGAAATAAATAAATCAGTAATCTAGAAATAAATAAATAAATAAATGCCACGCCACTTTAAACTATAGTCTCTTTTAAAATGTAAAACATTATCACATGTAGAATTAACTGTCTTGACTCTGTAATTTCAGGCCAGTGCTTAATTTCAGTATTTGATGGCTGCATTTCCAATTGAATGGTGTGGTCTTCTAAAAATATGTTTATGTTTAGTTTTTTTAATATGTATTATTATTTTCAACAACTGGACTAGATTTTAAATTACTGTTTTATTATTAAGGGTCAGTTTTTAGATTATTGTTTTATTATTAAGGGTCAGTTATAAGCTGTCCACAAATTTTATCATAAAACAAAATTTAAAACCTGCTTAGATGTGCCATCTTGGGGAACTTGGAATTAGTGAGGTCAAATGTGCTAATAGTTTATTTATGTATTCACTAAAAATTATTAGGTGGTGTAGAAACAAAGATGAGGAAAATATGAGACCTGTCTTCAAAGGGAGCTTCTGTATTCCCTTTGCTATCTGTAATTATATCAGCGGCACAACCACTCAACCTAGAGGGTTCAGCATCCTGCTGATGGGCCGTGCTTCTTAACCCGACATTGCGGGAACCACCAAGACCTCCAATCCCTTCTGAATAATATCCTAGCTCTTCTATACTCCGCACGGTTTTGTGATCTTAATCGAGGCCCTGTTTAGCCCCCATCTGCTTCCTAAGTTGTTTCTCTGCATCTAGTTACTCCCCCTCCTGTCCCTAACCACCCTCCACCTGCCTTATTTCCGAGAGAGTATTCTTTCCAAAATGCCAATCTGATCAGTCACTCCCTGCTTAGAAATGATCTAGAGCGGGGATCCCAACCTCTAGCAGCTAATGCCTGAAAATCTGAGATGGAGCTGATGTAATAACAATAGAAATAAAGTACACAATAAATGTAATGGGCTTGAATCATCCTGAAACCACTCCCCAGCCCCAGTCCGTGGGGAAATTGTCTTCCATGAAACCAGTCCCTGATGCCAGAAAGGTTGGGGCTTGCAGAGTAGTGGGTCCTATTGGCGCGAGGGTGGAGTGAAGAATACAGAACCCTCCCAGCCTGACCGTGACTGACCTTTCCATCTGCTCTTCCAAACCCACTCAGTGCTTCAGTCAGGGGTGCTGGGGGTGATGCTGATAACTATACCTCACCAACCCCCCCCCCCCCCGAGTCCCGAGACCTGTTTCCTTGAAGGTGGCATGGAGATGCCTCCTTCCTTATTCTCTCAGACTTGCTCTTCTAAGAAGCCTTTTTTTTACTTCCCCATTGTTCTTCCTCTTTGACCTTGTACCTTACTACTGCACTCACATTAAATTTTATTTTTGTTAAATAATAAAATTAGAATTAATAATATAATATAATTTATATAAAATGTAATTTGTATATAATTTAATTTATATATAATAATATATCAATACAATTTTATTATTGAACATATTATTATATGTCTCCCCATCAAATTATGAGTTTCTGTAAAGCATGGATGTTGTCTTATTTCTGTAGTTTTCCAACTATGATAATCGTACCCCTTTATACCCAAACTCTTCCCTAATTTCCTCTTCTATTCTAAAACTGATCTTCTTGAGAATATCTGCTGTTTCTCCTTTCCCAATAGCCTTTCTTCCCTGTCAGCAAAGAAAGCGTCTTCTCATCCACCCCAACCTTATCATGTTGAATTGTCATGAGCTGTGCAGATCTCCAGGTAACAAAGCGATAGAGACCCACCTTAAGCTCAGTCACTCAATCGCGTCCAACTCTTTGCAAACCCATAGACTGTAGCCCACCAGGCTCCTCTGTCCATGGGATTCTCCAGGCAAGAATACTAGAGTGGGTTGCCATGCCCTCCTCCAGGGGCCCTTCCTGACCCAGAGATTGAACCCACGTCTCCTGTATTGTCAGGTGGATTCTTTACCACTAGTACCACCTGGGAAGCCCTTTAGACTCACTTGAGAGGCCCAGAAAGCCTCCTCTAATTGAAGCACCCAGACTCATTTGAACAGTAAGTGCTCTTTTTCTAGGGATGCATCAGCTAACTTGGGGAGAAGAGAGGCCACCCTCGTCTACCTCATTAAGAGATATGTTTCCAATAAAAGTTTAATGTTCAATACTTATTTTGTAGTATTTTGACCCTGTGATCAATTTGTTGTAGGAAAATTTTTTAATTGAATTTGATTCCTGTATATATTTATGCTATTGAGTATTATAGAATGATAAATAAATTCCATGATGAGAATGTATTATATTGGGATAAAACTCTGTTTAGGGAAGTGGGATGGGAATACTAAAGTGGAAAAAACTATGATGTAAAATTTCCAACTGCTAAAGAATAACTTAATCATGTGCTTTTGAAAGTGGAAGGTGATAGATTAACTACACTAACATTACAGTGGACCAAGTTTAAAGAATGATATAACATCTTAATTTGAAAATGTCAATGTTTTCAATAAGCCAAACATTACACCTTTTGCTCCTATTAAATTTATGATAAAAATATCCTATTTCAGCTTTGAAATATGCAAGAAGAGTACATGGTTTAACAAAAACATTTATGGAGTAGTCATGCAAAAAAGATTGAAGCATATTAAATTGGAATAATCAGATTCCAGTCCTAGAAATGCTGAGCAAATATATGGAATGTTTATCCCTTACACCTTTAAAGAGGTTGTTTTTTTCACCATTACTTTATTTTAGTGTTATTAATAGACAAGCAGGCAAACTCGCTTTCCTCCCAATTATGCTGAACAGTAAGTATTATCCAAAGGCTAATCAGTAGCCACCAAGGACACAAGGCTTCTGCAAATCTCTGTAGCTGGGCCTGCTCCAAAGGGCCTCACTAATCTCCAGTGGGTACAAAACTTACTGGATTTCTTATGTAAGCACATGACTACTCTTCCCAACTTTATTAATCCTGTCCTCGCTGCTTATCTAGCATGAAAGAAGCTGGGGCAAGAGTTCAGTCTTCTTATTTGGATTTAGAATTATATAGTTGAGAAATTAATGACATCCAACATTGTCATTAAACATACAACTTTCTAGCCTTGAATTTTTTTTTTTTTCATTACACTCAAGTACCAAGAGCTCATACCCAGGACATTGGGTTGGGTTAAAAGTGTAATAGGATCATTTTTCCACCAGTAGAAAGAGAGTGTCTGGAGAATCCCATGGACAGAGGAACCTGGCAGGCTATGGTCCACAGCATCTCAAAAAGTCAAACATAGCTGAAGTGTCTTAGCACACTCTGCATGCAGGATCATTTTTCATGGATCTACAGTTTTTAGATTTCCCCTGTCAGCTGAGACACCAAAGCACAACCACCTGATTAACTCAAACAGATATTCCCCCCGAAGGAGACATCAACATTTATCATGAAAGAATCTTTGCTAGATGCTTGGGATGCAAAATGCATTATGAATTCACATCATTCCTGCCTTCAAGGAGTTTACTTTTTAGTTTTGGTGAAAAGTTTAAATAATAATGCACTTCATGCCAAGGCTATTAAATAATGCTTGAAGTAAAAATCCATGACATACTGAAATGTTCTCTGTGCCCATCACTGAGTGAAAACAGCAGGATGTAAACCGCTCTGTCTAGTACAACTCCGTTTCAGTAACAGAAGTGGATTCAGATATGCTTGAAAAAGAGGGTGGAAAATTGTAGGCAAAATGTTTACAGTCTTTCTTGATCAGGTACAACTATGTGGGAGTTTAATTGCCTTTTCACATTGATAACTTTTCCAAGGAGAAGATACCTTCGATAATAAAGCCATTCTTTGTTGGTGGGCCTGGGGTGAGTCTACATTTTAGGTACGAGGCTATGGGCCCTAAGGGCTTCCCTCGTGGCTCAGCTGGTAAAGAATCCACCTGCGATCCCTGGGTTGGGAAGATCCCCTGGAGAAGGGGCAGGATGCCCACTCCAGTATTCTGGCCTGGAGAATTCCCTGGACTGCATGGTCCATGGGGTCGCAGAGAGTCAGACACGACTAAGCGACTTTGACTTCACTTTATGGGCTGTGAAAAGGGGAACAGACTTTTAAGATGAATATCCCAGACTTCCCTGGTGGTCCAGTGGCTGAGCCTCCACATTCCCAATGTAGAGGGCCCAGGTCTGATCCCTGGTCAGGGAACTAATCCCACAGGCTGCAACCAGAGAGCCAGTGTGCCACAAGTAAGACCTGGCACAGCCAAATAAACAAGGTAAAAAAGTACATAAATAAAAGATAAACACCCCTGAAGATCACCTTTGGGGACCAGATCCTCCAAACGTCCTCTAATCCGAGCTGCAGAGAGGGCCAGGCCCCCATCTGCTCACTGCCATCAGCCCCGCTTCTTGTCCATGTTCTCCGGTGACCCGTCCATCTTTGCTGGGACCCCACGAGGGACTGGAGACAGAAGTGAGCCGTCCCATGAAGCTCTTACGCAACACACACTTAGCACTCTGCCCCCCTCGCCTCCAGGACTGAGTGCCTGTAGGAGGGCGAGCCAGGATCAACATATACGGTCCGAGGGCCCCGTTTTCTGCAGCCTCTTTCCCATATTTCTCTCAACTTTTTTCCTGTTACTGAAAAGTATTTTGACATTTTCCCTTAGGGGCTGAAGGAAAGGGAGCTTGTAGAGAGAACTTTATATTGCTGTAGAGGCCTGGCTCTAGCCCTTACACGCTCGCTAGATCATCTGGAAAGTTCCTTCATGTCTCAGTTTATATCAGGAAATACCTTTCAAATGGGGATTGTACCACCTGCCATGCCTCTTTAAATGAAAATTTGAGAGAAGAAGAAAGCACTTTAAAAAAAAAAAAAAAAAACAGAAAAAGACCTACTCAAACACAAGAGATCCATATTAGAAAAGTTAACTTTACATTGACTGATTATCCAGAGACTCAGTTCTTATTGATATTTTAACCAAGTCTTATTTCCTTGAAAATATTGAGGAATAAATTTTGTGCCAGAGACGGAAAGCATGCACTCATTACCTTAGCGGAAGATCCGATTTCCAATACAGATCCGTTTCCATGAGACAAGCAAACATCAGCTCAGAGATTCATGCTGCAAACCTCTAATGCTTAAACTTCTAAGGGATTAAATTAAGCAACAGGATATATGATTCAAAGGACAAAAAATAAAGTGATTAAGAAAAATCTTCTCTGTGGCAAGAAAAAGGCAGAGGCAGATTGTTTCCATTCATTTTATGAGTAATTTTGATTTTGTTGGCAGACACTTAAACCCAGGGCAGGGGCGGTGCCCAACAGGAGGGAAGACTTATTGGAACAGCACAGGATTGTGTCACAGACTTGCCTTACTACACAGTGACTTAAGCACACGTGAGTGCACATGCCAGCCCCTGCAACTCAGTGCATTTGAAGATGGGCTCTGCTCCCGAGATAAGACGGCTCCCCCTCCCAGCTTGTGTCTTCTCATCCTTGGTCCCACTCTGCTCTCTGTGGCTCCTCTCTCCTTTCATCTGCATCTCCTGCTGGCCTCCAGGGCCTGCCCATCGTTGCCCCGAACGGTCTCTTAATGTCTGTACTTTTCTCTGTTCTCTCACCTCACACCTGTGTTTCTGTAAGAGATTCTCTGGGCCCCACCAATCACACAGCAAATATTTATTGAGGTCTTGCTGCATCTAGAAGGCTCCCCCTTGTTCCTCACCACCCGGAATGGTGACATCTAACAGGTCATCCTAAATGCTTGATGCTTTCCATCAAGAGTCAGATGGAAGGGAAGGCAGAATGGGAGCATAGGAGGACGAGAGGTTGTGTCCTGGACAGGCAATGAGAACAGTGTTAGAATGTGGAGGGCTCGTCTGTTTTCAATGGTAGGTGTTTGTGGGATGAAGGCAGTATTAGGAGCCAGCACATGGAAGAAGAGGATTACTATGATCTGAGCACAGAATAGGTTTGGAAATGTTTATGATGGGACAGGAATATTGGGGTCACATTGAGAAGGGCTTTGATGACCAGCCCCAGATGCATGGACTTTATCCTGTTTGCAGTTGGGGTGGGACCATCACAAGGAAGGTTGGCCAGGCAGCAAGATCGGGGCAACTCATAGATGGACTCATGATTAACTCTCCCAAATACAAGTCCTAAAGAGAAGCTGCATCAACCTAGGAGAAGGGGACCCCTTTTTTAATTTACATGAAGACACACATTGGGAAAAGGATTCCAGTAACACACATTTGTTCATGGGTTCAGTTTATGTTTCTTGAGCACGCCCTGTGGTTCAGACATCATTCTAGACCCTGGGGACTCAGTGTAAATAAGACAGATCTGTCTCTACCCTCAGAGCCCAGAGAAAGTAGACAGTGATTCTAGAAATGTCCTCCCCTTGGCCTTTCTTTATCCAGTTTTAAAGCCCACCTTTTAAAGCTCTATGCCAACCACCTTCCCCAGTGATAGTCCTTATTTATCTCCTCCAGAACTCATACTGTAAAAACTTCTCTAAAAACTCTGATACTTAACTTTTTTCTGATTACAGAAATAACATATTCAGTATACAAATTCAAAACAATGTAAGTACCTAACATAGAGAGAACGTACACCCACTAAAAAGAACCACTTTGCATTAATACATATTCCTCTGATATTTTGTGTGTGTGTTTAGTCACTCGGTTGTGTCCAACTCTTTGCAAGCCCTCTGGACTATAGTTGACCAGGCTCCCTCGTCCAGGGGGGTTCTCCAGGCACAAATATTGGAGTGGGTTGCCATGCCCTTCTCCAGGGGATCTTCCCAATTCAGGTATTGAACCCAGGTCTCCTGCATTACGGGCAGATACTTTACCATCTGAGCCACCAGGGAAGTTCCTCTAATATTGTACTTCTGTGCAGCCACCAATGTATTATTGTCATCATCATCTTCATCATTATAAACTGATGCTAAAGCTGAAACTCCAGTACTTTGGCCACCTGATGAGAAGAGTTGACTCACTGGAAAAGACCCTTATGCTGGGCAAGCTTGAAGGCAAAAGGAAAAGAAAGTGTCAGAGTATGAGATGGTTAGATAGTATCCCTGACTCAGTGGACATGAAATTGAGCAAACTCCGGGAGATAGTGTAGGACTGAGGAACCTGGTATGCTATGGACCATGGGGTCACCAAGAACCATACATGACTTAGTGACTGAACAACAGCAACCTAGAGAGAACATGGAATTCTTTTATTTTTACAACTTTATTGAGATATATTTCACACCCCATAAAATTCACCCATTAATTCACCCATTTAAAGTGAGCAATTCTGTAGTTTTTAGTTTATTCACAGAGTTGTGCGAATTATCACCACAGTCTAGTTCCAGAACATTTCATCATCCTGAAAAGAAACCACATACCTATTAACAGTCATTCCCTATTCCCATTTCCCTACATCCTCACAGCCCCAGACGACCACTAATCTCCTCTCTGTCTCTGTGGATTTGAAATTCTGGACATTTCATTTAAATGGAATCATACAGTATGTGGCCTCTTCTGATCAGCTCTTTCACTTAACATAATGTTTTCATGTTGCAGCGTGCATCAGTGTTATATTCTTTTTCTTTTTTCAAAGTCATATCCATTCTGTGGATACAGCACATTTTAATTTATCCATCCTTCAGTTGACAGACATTTGGGCTGCTTCCATTTTGGGGCTATTATGAATAATGCTGTTATAAATATTAAGGTGACTACATCATTTTTACATCCCCACCAGCAGTGGATGAGGATTCCAATGTCCCCATGTTCTCATAGGATTTCTTTGAAAGAAGATGCCCCTACTCGGGAATAGAAAGGTTTGAGGCTGGATGGCTGCTAATCTTCCATCCATTGTATATATACAGATTACAAAAACTTTGTCTTCCAAGTTCGTGATAAAGTCTAAAAAGGTACTTTTGAATGAATCCTTCTTTGGTGGGGCGGGGGGGGGGGGGGTGGATTTGGTTTAATGTTCTTCACCAAAGAGTTATATTTGTTTATAATCTTTCAGCAACCATGTGAATCCAAAAGGTGGTTGGGGTTTTTTTTCCTTTAAATTCTGAGACAGGGAAAGATCGTGAATTTATATACCAAGAGGTCTGGACTCCTGTTGACCCCACAGAGACTGTGATAATTAAAACCTTCTATTTGAGAGTTAATTAGTTATACCCTTTAAGGGAAAAATATGCACATGAGGTTTTATACTTGGTAACACTCGTGAAAAATAACAGAGCTACAAAAAATCTGTAGGAGGAAAGAACCTCCAAAAACAGGTTAAAAGTAAAATATTAGTTCAATAAAGGATGAGAATAGGATGAGAACTAAATAAAGCAGTCATAGAGAACAGTTCAATTATTTTAAATGGTACATAATTATATCTATATCATTGCATCTCTTTAAATTTAAATTTAATAAATTCTAACTCACTTAAGGGATTCCCTGGTGGCTCAGGTGGTAAAGAATCCACCCGCTATGCAGGAGACCAGGGTTAGATACCTAGGTCGGGAAGATCCCCTGGAGAAGGGAATGGCTACTCCCAGTTTTCTTGCCTAGATAATCCCGTGGACAGAGTAGCCTGGGGGCTACATCTATGGGTCACAAAGAATCAGATTCGACTGAGCAACTAAGCACACAGCACACATTTAAATACAATAATTACTCTTCGCTCTCGTAATAAAATATTCTACTTTGCTTAAAAACATATGTGTGCTTAGTCGCTCAGTTGTGTCCGACCCCTTGTGACCCCATGGACTGTAGCCCGCCACGCTCTCTTGTCCATGGGGATTCTCCAGGCAAGAATACTGGAGCGGGTTGCCACGCCCTCCTCCAGGGGATCTTCCCAACCCAGGGATCGAACCCAGGTCTCCCGCATTGCAGACAGATTCTTTACCATCTGAGCCACCAAAAACATATAGTTAATCCATAAATAACTAATGAGAACATATTGTATAGCACAGGGGACTTAAGGCACTGTGGTGACCCGTATGGGAAGGAAGTCCAAAAGAGGGGGGTGGAGGGTATATGTGTATGTATGACTGATTCCTTTTTCTGCGCGGTAGAAACTAACACAACTTGCAAAACCACTATACTCCCACAGAAATTAATTTAGAAAGAAAAAAGCATGCAATACGATTTGCAGATGTAACACACACACAAATATATAGTTAGGTACTCGGAAGCACTCTGGTGAGCTCTTTATCATAGTTAAGACATCCCTCTCTTTTTCATACTGCAGTCAAAATCCATGAGAATCAGTAAACAGTTACCTCAGCATGAGGTTTACATCCACACTTTATCAAGGGCAAATATCACAAGGAGTATGTAGAAATCTCTTAAGACAGATGGTCAGTAACTTCTTCCAAACATATTTCTGAACACAGTAATAATGTTCTTTTCACCACTAATCTGGTAATTTCCTCCCTTCTTATGATGAAGTATTACTTTCATTTGTTGAGGATAGTGGTCATTTTCAGATCAGGAAGAATGAGGGAACCGCATTGAATGATCCCAGAGTGCTGAGACTTATTTTGTGATTCATAGTCATTTTTATAAAAAAGAAATTTGATTTCCAATAGTTACATAAATATTTTGAGGAATATTACTTAATCATTCCTCATGTATTTTAACTCACACCCTTTATTACGGATGAACAAACAGTATGAGAAAATGCAGATGTTGATCAACCCTGATCACCAGGAGTTGGTGATGGACAGGGAAGCCTGGCGTGCTGCAATCCATGGGATCGCAGCGTCAGACACGACTGAGCGACTGAACTGAACCGATCAACCTGATGTTATTGAGAGGAAAGAAGTCATAGCAAGAATCTAGTGTTGATCCTCTCCCACCTAAGCAAGTGGAACCACTGTCTAGACAAAACAGAACCCTCACTGCTAGTGGAATTCCCCAGTGATGTAATAGGTTGTCAGTTTCTTCCCTTTCAATTCTGAGCTCACCAGCTGAGAGCTAGACACTCAGGACCAAGGTACAGTACGTGGGCAGACACAGAGATGGCTTAAATATATTTAAGACAAATAGATGATGGACAAATAAGCAGAAGAAGCAAGCTGCTGTTATATTCAGAGTAAGATTTCCAAAATCTGTAGTTTAAGTTTTAGATAAAAATTACAGAGTCCAAATCTTTTGTCTCAGTGCTCAGTATGGAATGTGAATATAAAAAAACTAGTCACTGGATGAAGAAGGTAATTCGATTGCCTTATTGTCAGTACTATATCATACCTTAAGATCAAGTATGACTGTGGAACAGCAGTTTATCAGTATGTTGTATAATTGTTGATCAACTTAGAAATAAGAGATTCAAACCTTGTTTCCTCTCTGTAAATAAGAGGATAAAATAAAACATCTTGAATTTGAAGGGTTAATTTAATATTACCAAATTTTAGTGCCTGAAAGGGGTACTTATTTGATTTTCTTTCTTCATACACGTGTCTTAAGTGTTTTTAGTTAAAGTTTTGAGCAACATTTGACATTCATGATTATTTTCTGTTTAGATACCATAGCTCTGTTTTCCCTCTTTATCATTTCATTTCTAATACATTGAAAAGATATCATTACCCCAAAAAAATCACAAAATAATTCAATTTCTCTATACAGTGTGAAGGATGAAACCTATTTCACTTCTTCCTTCCTTTTCTGAACAATTCTGTCTTCAACGTAAGGATATTTTGCAAGCCTTTACACAGTGCTGAACAAGTTTAGCCTTTCATTGCAATTGCCAGGTATTAGCCATCTCACCAAATCAGCAGCTATTCACCACATTGTGTGTATATTAATTATACAAATAATTAAGAGCTGGGACTTCCCTGGTGTTCCAGTGGTTAAGATTTCACCTTCCAGTGCAGGGGATGCAGGTTCGATCCCTGGCTGGGGACACAGATCCTGCATGCCTCAAGGCCAGGGAACCAGCACATAAAACAGAAGCAATACTGTAACAAACTCAATAAAGACTTTTAAAAACACTTTATTAAAAAATAATAGTTAATAGTTATTTATTCCACTCATTAAATTTCAGTAGTGGAATTTTCATACTGGAAAGGATTCAAATAACTCAGAGAAACATGTAGTAAAACTTTAAAATTCCCAACCTGCAGAAAATCTGGATCCCTTTCCAGGGGTAGCCACTATTAATAGCTGGCATGTATGTTTCCAGATTCTTTTTGATATACATGACATCTCATGCTTATAATTTCAAAAGATACTGTTCCTTAAATTTTTACTCACATTCAAATTATATAAAATTCAAATTACCCAACCTGAGAATGATATTCATATGAGAATTCCAATTTTTGCACCAGATATCTAGAAACTTGCCTATTGCTAAAATCAAGAACTAAAAGCAAAAATAAAATACTGTAATGCTTGACAGATGTACCCAGTGCTGCTCTTCATTTTTTCTGCAAAAGCATGCATTTTCTTCCATGGCTTGTGGTAGTTTTCTTTTTGCCTTATCAGATTCTGTTCTATTGCTTTTCAGAATTGAGTCCTCTCTCCTGCCCACATCATTTAAGGGCTACTACCATCACAATCCCTGGTGGCTCAGACGGTAAAGAATCTGCCTACCATGCAGGAGACCTGGGTTCGATCCCTGAGTGGGGAAGATCTCTTAGAGAAGGGAATGGCTATCCATTCCAATATTCTTGTCTGGAAAATCCCCATGGACAGAGAAGCCTGGCAGGCTATAGTCCATGGGGTTGCAAAGAGTCAGACACAGCTGAGTGACTAACACTTTGACTTCACTTTTCACCATCATGATACAGTAGAAAAAGTATGGGATTTGAAGTAATAAAATCTGGGTACAAGTTCCAACTTGGCCACTTACTAGCTGTGAGTTCTTCAGTAAATTATGTGTGTTCTCCACCCCTCATTTTCCCCATTGTAATAAGGAATGGCCACAAAAAAAAAAAAAAAAAAATCACTGCCTCACAAGGACTGTTTTGAAGAGTAAATAAGTTGCAGTTCTTGCCCAAGGACTTGTGATCCAAACTAGACGTAATAGGCATTGTGTCATTCAGGATAGACTCCATTTTTCTGTGGCTTAATTAACAGACCTTTATTTCTGGTTGACGCTGTGTGGTCATATGACTCTCAAGGGGCTCTGCTCAGGGATGCAGGATAACCAAGGTTGCATCTCCATACAGGCTTCTTTAGCCAACTTGGCGGGGGAACTCTTTCAGAGGAACTATGGCAAGAAGAATACTGGCTTTAAAGGCAGCCACATGGATGGGTACATTTCATTGGTCAGAGCAGTTTGAATGGTCATGTCTGACTTCCACAGCTGATGAAAAAGGCATTCCACCCAGGGTCTAGGAGACAGGGACTTGGAAATTACTGAAAAGCACGGACAACCAGCACAGAAATGTTTACAAACATTAGCTATAATATCAAGTGTTTTAGGGGAAGGGTGGAAAGTCATTCTTTGTTATTTTCTTAGACTCCAAAGATATTCAAGAAAGATTTCCAAGGGAGTCTGAGGACAAAGATGGGAACCTTGTATGGGTGTCAGGCATGGTAAAAGGGAACACACGGTGAGGAAGTCAGTAAGAAAAAAGAGCTTCAGTGCAGGGAGTCAGTTCAGTTCAGTCGCTCAGTCGTGTCTGACTCTTTTTGACCCCATGGACCACAATACGCCAGGCCTCCCTGTCCATCACCAACTCCCGGAGTTTACCCAAACTCATGTCCATTGAGTCGGTGATGGCATCCAACTGTCTCATCCTTTGTTGTCCTCTTCTCCTCCTGCCTTCAATCTTTCCCAGCATCAGGGTCTTTTCAAATAAGTCAGCTCTTTGCATCATGTGGCCAAACTATTGAAGTTTCAGCTTCAAATGAGTCCTTTCAATGAACACTCAGGACTGATCTCCTTTAGGATGGACTGGTTGGATCTCCTTGCAGTCCAAGGGACTCTCAAGAGTCTTCTCCAGCACCACAGTTCAGAAGCATCAATTCTTTGGTGCTCAGCTTTCTTCACAGTCCAACTCTCACATCCATACATGACTACTGGAAAAACCATAGCTTTGACTAGGCAGATCTTTGTTGACAGAGTAATCTCTCTGCTTTTGAATATGCTATCTAGGTTGGTCATAACTTCCTTGATGTACTCCTTTTCCCATTTGGAACCAGTCTGTTGTTCCATGTCCATTTCTAACTGTTCCTTCCTGACCTGCATACAGATTTCTCAAGAGGCAGGTCAGGTGGTCTGGTATTCCCATCTTTTTCAGAATTTTCCACAGTTTATTGTGATCCACATAGTCAAAGGCTTTGGCATAGTCGATAAAGCAGAAATAGATGTTTTTCCAGAACTCTCTTGCTTTTTCGATGATCCAGCGGATGTTGGCAATTTGATCTCTGGTTCCTCTGCCTTTTCTAAAACCAGCTTGAACATCTGGAACTTCGTGATTCACATATTGCTGAAGCCTGGCTTGGAGCATTTTGAGCATTACTTTACTAGTGTGTGCTGCTGCTGCTGCTGCTGCTGCTAAGTCACTTCAGTCGTGTCCGACTCTGTGCGACCCCATAGATGGCAGCCCACCAGGCTGCCCTGTCCCTGGGATTCTCCAGGCAAGAACACTGGAGTGGGTTGCCATTTCCTTCTCCAATGCATGAAAGTGAAAAGTGAAAGTGAAGTCGCTCAGTCGTGCTCGACTCTTAGCGACCCCATGGACTACAGCCCACCAGGCTCCTCCATCCATGGGATTTTCCAGGCAAGAGTACTGGAGTGGGTTGCCATTGCCTTACTAGTGTGTGAGATGAGTACAATTGTGCGGTAATTTGAGCATTCTTTGGCATTGCCTTTCTTTGGAATTGGAATGAAAACTGACCTTTTCCAGTCTTGTGGCCACTGCTGAGTTTTCCAAAGTTGCTGGCATATTGAGTGAAGCACTTTCACAGCATTATCTTTTAGGATTTGAAACAGCTCAACTGGAATTCCATCACCTCCACTAGCTTTGTTCGTAGTGATGCTTCTTAAGGCCCGCTTGACTTCACATTATAGGATGTTTGTCTCTTGGTGAGTTTTCACACCACCATGATTTTTTCTATAGTTCTCCTGTGTATTCTTGCTACCTCTTCTTAATAGCTTCTGCTTCTGTTAGGTCCAGACCATTTCTGTCCTTTATCAAGCCCATCTTTGCATGAAATGTTCCCTTGGTATCTCTAATTTTCTAGAAGAGATCTCTGCTCTTTTCCATTCTATTGTTTTCCTCTATTTTTTTGCACTGATCACTGAGGAACTCTGCATTCAAATGGATATATCTTTCCTTTTCTTCTTTGCTTTTTGCTTCTCTTTTCACAGCTATTTGCAAGGCCTGCCCAGACAGCCATTTTGCTTTTTTGCATTTCTTTTCCATGGGGATGGTCTTGATCCCTGTCTCCTGTACAGTGTCACAAACCTCTGTCCATAGTTCATCAGGCACTCTGTCTATCATCTCTAGTCCCTTAAATCTATTTCTCACTTCCACTGTATAATCATAAGGGATTTGACTTAGGTCATACCTGAATGGTCTAGTGATTTTCCCTACTTTCTTCAATTTAAGTCCGAATTTGGCAATAAGGAGTTCATGATCTGAGCCGCAGTCAGCTCCTGGTCTTGTTTTTGCTGACTGTATAGAGCTTCTCCATCTTTGGTTACAAAGAATATAATCAATGATTTCATTGTTGGCCATCTGGTGATGTCCATGTGTAGAGTCTTCTCTTGTGTTTTTGGAAGAAGGCGTTTGCTATGATCAGTGCGTTCTCTTGGCAAACTCGATTATCCTTTGCCCTGCCTTATTCTGTACTCCAAGGCCAAATTTTCCTGTTACTCCAGGTGTTTCTTGACTTCCTACTTTTGCATTCCAGTCCCCTATAATGAAAAGGACATCTTTTGGGGGTGTTAGCTCTAAAAGATCTTGTAGATCTTCATAGAACCGTTCAACTTCAGCTTCTACAGCGTTACTGGTCAGGGCATAGCCTTGGATTACCATGATATTAAATGTTTTGCTTTGGAAACAAACAGAGATCATTCTGTCGTTTTTGAGATGGCATCCAAGTACTGCATTTCCGACTCTTTTGTTGACCATGATGGCTACTCCATTTCTTCTGAGGGATTCCTCCCTGCAGTAGTAGATATAATGGTCATCTGAGTTAAATTCACCCATTCCCGTCCACTTTAGTTTGCTGATTCCTAGAATGTCGAAGTTTACTCTTGCCATCTCCTGTTTGCCCACTTCCAATATGCCTTGATTCATGGACCTGACATTCCAGGTTCCTGTGCAATATTGCTCTTTACAGCATCGGACCTTGCTTCTATCACCAGTCACATCCACAACTGGGTGTTTTTGCTTTGGCTCCATCCCTTCCTTCTTTCTGGAGTTATTTCTCCACTGATCTCCAGTAGCATATTGGGCACCTACCGACCTGGGGAGTTCGTCTTTCAGTGTCCTATCTTTTTGCCTTTTCACACTGTTCGTGGATAAAATGTGGTGCATTGGAGAAGGGAGTACAGGGAGCACAGATTCTGTTCCTGGTTGGAAAACTAAGATCCCAGATGCTATGACATATGACCTCAAAGAAAGATAGAAAGAAAAGAAAGTGAGAGAAGGGACGAGATAAAAGTGAAACAAGCTAAGCTTTTATGTGACAAGAGATTAAGCCACAGGTTTCTAGGTCTGAAGAGGGTTGCAAGCTGCAGCCTAGGTGAACTCTTCCTCAGTCCCCTCCATGGACCATCAGATGTGGGGGGCTTCCCTATGGCTCAGACGGTGAAGAATCTGCCTGCAATACAGCAGACCTGGGTTCAAGACCTGGCTCAGGAAGATCCCCTAGGGGAGGAATTGGCAACCTACTCCAATATTCTTGCCTGAAGAATGCCATGGACAGAGGAGCCTGGCGGGCTACAGTCCATGGAGTCTCAAAGAGTTGGACATGACTGAGCAGCTAACACACACATCATCAGATGTAGGATGCCTGCCTGCACAGAAGACCTTAGAGCCGCTTCACTCCACCCGTGAGCTCCGTTCCTGCTGTCGCCTCTGCTCCCTGGCATTATGGTCTTGCTCAGTTCTTGCTCCTCCCAGTGAACTGCTCCTGGTTCAGGTGACCTCCCCGCCACTGACAGTTCCCAGGGCTGTTTGTCATGGCAGATCTCTACCCAATCCATGTTGGCAGTGCCATGGCCACCAGGCTTCAAAAGCCACTGAAACAGTAGCAGCAGGGTTTTCTTTCTGTCCCCTCAGATCCTCTAAAGAGCATTCGGTTTTTCTCTGATGCTTTAAAATCAAGGAATTAAGCCTCCCTCATTATTTAAAAGGAAGGCATGTCAACTGCAATGGAGAAAGTTTAGATTGCTTTATTCCACATCCTGTTTTGCCTAAGATTCCTCTGTGTGTGCGTGCTAAATCACTTCAGTCATGTCCAACTCTTTGCAACCCTATGGACTGCAGCCCGCCAGGCTCCTCTGTCCATGGGATTCTCCAGGCAGAATACTGGAATGAGTTGTCATGCCCTCCTCCAGGGGATCTTCCCGACCAAGGTCATCATGTTTCCTCCACTTTGGCTTAACTGTAGAAGAGTTACAAATCTCCAAGATACTTAGGCTCCCATTTCTATAAGTTTAGAATGTCTCTGATCAGAATATTTCTTCAAAAATTTCACCAACGGGCACTGGAATGGTGTGGGTGTATATTTGCGTGTGTGAGTGGGCTGAGGGCAGAGCCCATAGGGAAGAGGAAATGTAAAGCTTCAAGAAGAGGAAACAGGGAATGGTCTCATTGCATTTGATCAGCGGAAAACGGTGGTCAAAAAAACTATGTGTGAAATAATTTCAAGATTTGTATGGAAATACAAAAAACCTCGAATTGCCAAAGCAATCTTGAGAAAGAAGAATGGAACTGGAGGAATCAACTTGCCTGACTTCAGGCTCTACTACAAAGCCACAGTCATCAAAACAGTATGGTACTGGCACAAAGACAGACATATAGATCAATGGAACAAAATAGAAAGCCCAGAGATAAATCCACACACATATGGACACCTTATCTTTGACAAAGGAGGCAAGAATATACAATGGAGTAAAGACAATCTCTTTAACAAGTGGTGCTGGGAAAACTGGTCAACCACTTGTAAAAGAATGAAACTAGATCACTTTCTAACACCACACACAAAAATAAACTCAAAATGGATTAAAGACCTAAATGTAAGACCAGAAACTATAAAACTCCTAGAGGAGAACATAGGCAAAACACTCTCAGACATAAATCACAGCAGGATCCTCTATGATCCACCCCCCAGAATTCTGGAAATAAAAGCAAAAATAAACAAATGGGATCTAATTAAAATTAAAAGCTTCTGCACAACAAAGGAAAATATCAGCAAGGTGAAAAGACAGCCTTCTGAATGGGAGAAAATAATAGCAAATGAAGCAACTGACAAACAACTAATCTCAAAAATATACAAGCAACTTATGCAGCTCAATTCCAGAAAAATAAATGACCCAATCAAAAAATGGGCCAAAGAACTAAATAGACACATCTCCAAAGAAGACATACGGATGGCTAACAAACACATGAAAAGATGCTCAACATCACTCATTATCAGAGAAATGCAAATCAAAACCACAATGAGGTACCACTTCACACCAGTCAGAATGGCTGCGATCCAAAAATCTGCAAGCAATAAATGCTGGAGAGGGTGTGGAGAAAAGGGAACCCTCCTACACTGTTGGTGGGAATGCAAACTAGTACAGCCACTATGGAGAACAGTGTGGAGATTCCTTAAAAAATTGCAAATAGAACTGCCTTATGACCCAGCAATCCCACTGCTGGGCATACACACCGAGGAAACCAGAATTGAAAGAGACACATGTACCCCAATGTTCATCGCAGCACTGTTTATAATAGCCAGGACATGGAAACAACCTAGATGTCCATCAGCAGATGAATGGATAAGAAAGCTGTGGTACATATACACAATGGAGTATTACTCAGCCATTAAAAAGAATTCATTTGAATCAGTTCTGATGAGATGGACGAAACTGGAGCCGATTATACAGAGTGAAGTAAGCCAGAAAGAAAAACACCAATACAGTATACTAACACATATATACGGAATTTAGAAAGATGGCAATGACGACCCTGGATGCAAGACAGGAAAAAGACGCAGCTGTCTATAACGGACTTTTGGACTCAGAGGGAGAGGGAGAGGGTGGGATGATATGGGAGAATGGCATTCTATCATGTATACTATCATGTAAGAATTGAATCGCTAGTCTATGTCTGACGCAGGATACAGCATGCTTGGGGCTGGTGCATGGGGATGACCCACAGAGATGTTATGGGGAGGGAGGTGGGAGGGGGGTTCATGTTTGGGAACACAGGTAAGAATTAAAGATTTTAAAATTTAAAAAAAAAAAAAAAAAACTATGTGTGTTTTGTTTTTGAAGTTTTTCATCTCTATTTTATGGTCAAGGGACAAAATGGTGTAAAATTCAGTTGTATAAAAGTAAAATTATGCAGATGAGGGAACTGAAGCAATTCTGTGCAGATTCCCTTGATCACCTGAAGCAGCGAGCAGATCAGTGGGAGGAGCAAGGTGGAGGGACCGTTAGATGCGGTTGCCATGGCAACCATGTGCGGATTGGAATAAGACTGAGGAATCTTGATTCATCCCCGGCTCTGCATTTTCCTTTACCCTCTTCTTAACTGGCTCTTGAGGATTTGCAGTCCTTGGGGTCTGGGCGCTATCAAACCAGGTCACAGAGAGACAACATATAGCCTGAGGTAGCTGTCCCCTCGCCAGGAAGGCACAGGTTCTTCCTGTGCCTCAATAAACAGGGAATAAGTGTAAGGTTTAATCAGGGAGACGAAAGCGAGCAGGAATCATCAGAATGCCACGCTTCCAGGCCAAGTCCTGGAATGCCGCAGTTCTGAACTGTAAGCCTAGAGAAGCCAGATGAGTCTGTGAAGAGCAGGTATAAAAGGCCACGAGTTCATTTTCTGATGTTAAGAAGAAACTCTGGTGTTGATACGAGAGACAAAGGTTTGTCCAGAGAGTAGGAGCGGGAGGCACTTTTCCAGCACGTATTTCTGAGCTTCAGCTTTCTTATCTGAAAGATAAAATAAAAATGCCTGCCTTGAAGGTTGTCATGGGGACTAGAGACCCAGTATATCATCCTCAGCAGCTCAGATGAGTTGCCTGTGACCCTTTCAGAGGGGGAAAGCATGGGTGGCCATACTGAGAACAGTTGCAAAATCTCAGCTGATAGTGTTTTTACCTTAATAGGGACGATAGAGGTTAGCACCATCGGTAAAGCTGTGAAAAGCCCTCATCCTCTGAGGATCGCCTCCTTAGATCCCTACTTAGGGGCCCGCAACGCCCATTTGTGCTTCTCCTGTTGGCAGTTGCCTTCATCAAATAACATGGACTAGGGTCCGCCCCTCTTGAAACATGATGCATGGATTAGGTGAGATTTTTATTTTGCTTTTGTTTGGTTGATTTTCTTTTTATCATCTAGAGAGGGTGTAGGAAATTACATCAGCCTGTGTGTGTGTGTGTGTGTGTGTGTGTGTGTGTGTGTGTGTGTGTGCACTCAGTTGCTCAGTCGTGTCTGACTCTGTGATCCCATGGACTGTAGCCTGCCAGGCTCCTTTGTCCATGGGATTCTCCAGCCAAGAATACTGGAGCGGTTTGCCATTCATTCCTCCAAGGGATCTTCCCAACCCAGGAGTCAAACCCCCGTCTCTTGAGTCTCCTTCATTAGCAGGTGGATTCCTTACCATTCGTGCCACCTGTGAAACCCATGTCAGCCTCTACCCACTCTAAACAGGTGTGTCCATAGTCTGTGCCTCTTTTTCAGAAGGAATTATACCTTCAAGTACATAACTTTCAGGGAAAGTTATTCCTTCTGCATACTCTAGAACTGTGGCTCAGTGGTGCACTTGTTATTTTATGCTCCACTTTCAGACTTTCCAGTCCTGAAGTTCTTGACCTGCAGCACATGGGTCTATGAATGGAATTCAGAAGGTGTGTGAGGCAACTGAAATTGTATGAAAAAAAACCTGCATGTGGTTATATACATAGATTGAGTTTTCTGGAGATTCCCAGGGTTGGCAGTGACTCAGAAAGTTTAAAAATATCATAGTCTAAGTGTTCTGTGCCTGTTCTCTTGTTGGTAGTTATGTGTTTTGCCACTGAGGAGTTCGTAAGAGTAGAAAAAGAGGGATGCAATTAAGTAAATTTTTTTAGTAAGAAAAACCATATTCTCAGATTCCGAATTAAAACTGATTTCTCTATTACCTAGCACTGTGGCAGTTTCTGTGTAATACCACTAAAACGTCACCAAATAATGTACTCAAAATCTGTGCATTTTACTATAGGTAAAAAACAGTCCCTGGTGGTTCAGACCGTAAAGAGTCTGCCTGAAATGTGGGAGACCTGGGTTCGATCTCTGGGTTAGGAAGATCCCCTGGAGAAGGAAATGGCAACCCACTCCTATATTCTTGTCTGGAAAATCTCGTGGACTGAGGAGCCTGGCAGGCTACAGTCCATGGAGTCGCAAAGAGTCAGACACGACTAGGCGACTTCACTTCTTCTTCTTCTTCACTATAGGTAAAATTTACCTAAGTATATAATGGGCTCTAATTAATGATATGCATATTTAGGGGTGAAGATACTGATATTGGCAACTTACTTTGAAATGGATCAAAATAATAAGAATGGTTAAGTGATGGATAAAAGCATAGACAGAAGTAGAGATATGTTACCAAGCAAATGCATCAAAATATTAATTGTAGAATCTTTGTAGTGGGTATATAGATGTTCACTGTATAATTCTTTTGTTTTTCTTGAAAAGTTTAGCAAAATGTTAACTCTATATATGACACATATGACAGAATAAGGGTTGAAAGAGAGACTGGAAATTGATTTTATAACTTTGATATTGATTGGTTCAGTTTGGAGGTAATTGTTTAATACATAGAATTAAACCTACAAATGTTCAGATTTCAAGTGCAAAGAATTCCTGGTCAAGAGGAATTACTGTGATGTATCTGAGTGTGTATTAGCAAGACAGCTCTCCAAACAGTGACCATTATTGCCTATTTTTCCCTAGATTTGGTAAGATCTTTTCATAGTTTTATTTTGGAGCTTATTCTAACACAAAGCTCCTCTTGCCGTTAATTATTTTCTAGTCTCCCTAAATATTTCTTTGCTTGATTTCACACCATTAATCTTAGTAATTTCCTTCTACCTACCTACTTCAGATACATCTTATCTTTATCACCCATCTCTAGTATATTGACAGTCTTCACACACTACACCTCAGCGAATGAAAGACTTGCCGTGTTCTTCCTTACATTTTACAAGGCATACGTCAGTCTCTAAAAATCAACCTGTTAGAATTTTTTCTGAATAAGAGAGTCCTAAACAAGATGAGATTTAATTTTACCACATTAACCCAGGCATGAGTAGTTTTATTATCCTGCTTGGACCAACGTGCTTAATAATTGATTATGAGAGCCACGGAAACTCTAGCACTAAAACTCAGGAAGTTACTAATTAAAAAACAAAACGGTTTTTCCGTTTTAGCATAGCAGGCCCTGGCTCACCGTGGGTGACAGCTCACGCCAAGCCACTGCATCTAAGGGCAAATGAGACAAATGGAGCAAAACCAGAAGAGCTTATTGGAACAGATGAGGAGGCTTTGCTTTCACATTTGTGTGCTTCATGCAGTAGTCATTATAGGTAATTGTTGCTTTCATTGTTGCTTGGCCGCTAAGTCATGTCTGACTCTTGCGACCCCATGAACGGTAGCCCACCAGGCTCCTCTGGGTCCGTGGGGTTCTCCAGGAAAGAATGCTAGAGTGGGTAGCCATGCCCTCCTCCAGGGGATCTTCCACGTCCAGGGATCAAGCCCGCATCTCCTGCACTGACAGTTAGATTCTTTACCACTGAGCCACCGGGGAAGCCCACCAGTTAATTATTAGGTTTCAGATAAAACTGTGGTGATTTTTTCCCCCATGACAATAAGCAACTAAGTCACTAGATCTGTGTTTTTTTGTCTTTTCCTTTCAAATGACCCCAGTGTTCAAAGTCAGATCTTTTGAAAAGGACTTAGAGCATCGTGAGACGTGATAGGTGCTTGGAGTGCAATTTTAATGCCAACAGCCTGGAAAACAAACAGCATAACGCAGACAAGGGATGACTTTGTTCTGTAGCATCTGCGTGAAAAGGAAATCAGATCTTTCTGGGTTGTGCTCCCGCTCACAGCTGGGGAAGAGAAGATGTCAGTTCCCGACTCCCACGTTGTGGGTGGGATTCCGGTTTGGGGGACAAGGCAACGGGCTGTTGTATTGTCTCTCACAATAAGAGCCCAACTCACCTAACTTCGTGGGTGTTTTGTTTCGGTCAGCCACAAGTGGACCTTAAAAAGGCATGAAGCGTCCCTTAATCCCATGAGCCTGGTATGTGCTGGCTCTAGTCACTGCGTTCTCCAGCTCTGTTGCCAGTGGAAGTGAGAGATGGACCCCGGGCCTGCCACCAAACCACTGAGCCGTTGTCACTTTAATTGTTTTATACCAGGAGGAAGCCAGTTGTGTGGATGCGAATGTCTTATTCACCAGACATTACAGGCTTCAGATTTTCAATGAGCTGAAACTCCCAAGTCCACAACGTGTAACCGCAATGAATCGAGACAAGCGTGCCGTGATGACGTTTTCTAATTTATTGCAGTTGCTCTTTAAAAGATTTGACAGTGTTTCAGAATTCTAAACACCACAGTTTGGAAGTCTGTCTGAGGTTGTGTGCTAATCAAAAACAGTAAATCATGTTTGACTTATAAAGGACAGCACAGTAGTAAAACTAAGAATTAGTGCCTATTTCCCCTCTTTTGAATGTATAGACAAATACAGACACTCAAGTGAATAGACAATTTATCAAGGGCCTACGGCATCTTTCTGGTACCTGAAAATGTCCAAATTATCCCCATGGGCTACGTTTCAAAAATGCAGTGCTTGTGAAGAGACTTTGTTTCTGTGTCACCCAGAGTCCAGGCTTCTCTGGATGTTTCTCATGGGCAGAATGAGACCTTTCCACGCCGAGTACTACAAATACCAGAGCTTTGTGAGCCTACTGCATTATCTGATTTGATGTCGTCCTGAAAAAGGCAGCTGTTTACCCATCAGTTTCACAGAGACAGCTCACGTGTGGGTAGCACACCACTGCCCTTGGGTTGCAGACGGGCGTGGCGACTCCCCTGGTAAAAAGCCTCCAAGACCTCCTCCCTACACAAAAAATAAAGCCCACAGTGCTCAGCAGGACATGTTAGACCCTGCTTCCCACCCTCACCTACCCTGCCCGCTTCCCCGCATCCATTTCCTGACATCCAAATACATGCCTGCCCCATAGGCCACTCGTTGCATCCCAGAGTGCACTAGGCTGTTGGAGACTGCCTTCCTTCCTCCTTTCCACACATTAACCTTTTTTGCAATTTTTTGAGACTAATTTTATGTATTTGCTTTTGGCTGTGCTGGGTCTTCATTGCTCTGCGAGTTTTTCTCTAGCTGTGGTAAGCAGGGGCCACTCTCCTTTATATATTTATTTATTCTAATTGGAGGATAATTACTTTACGATATTAGGATGGTTTTGCCGTACATCAGCATGAATCGATCATAGACATACATGTGTCCCCTCCGTCCTGAACTCCTCTCCCGCCTCCCTCCCCAGCCCATCCCTTCAGGCTGGCACAGAGCACCCACTTCGGGTGCCCTGCATCATACATCAAACTCCCACTGGCTGTTTTACACATGGTAATGTGTATGTTTCACTGCTCTTCTCTCAAATCATCCCACCCTCTCCTTTTCCACTGAGTCCAAGAGTCTGTTCTTTACGTCTGTGTCTCCTTTGCCGCCCTGCACGCAGGCCCGTCAGTACCATCTTTCTAGATTCTCTTGTTGCAGGCCACTGGTTCCAGGGCGTGTGAACTTCTGTGGCTGCAGTTCCCCGGGCTCTAGAGCCCAGCTCAGTGGCTGTGGTCCACGGGCTTAGTTGCATCGCGGCACGCGAAATCTTTCCGGATCAGGGATCAAACCCCTATCTCCTGCGTCGGCAGGTGGATTCTTTATCACTGAGCCAGTAGGGAGGCCCTAAACTTTTATGCATCTCTCAAAGCCCACGTCTTCCTCACTGCCTCGGTCCCTCTGGGATAACACTGTCACTTTCCACTGACTGAGAGGTCGTTGTTGTCCTGGCAATGGTCTAGGGCAGCAGGGAGGTGCTGGTAATGTTTAACAGCCCTCTCCCCAGAAAGAGCAGAAGAGCCCTGATTGGTCAGTTGTCCGTATCCCATGGTGTAAATACACCTCCTTCCATTGCCAGTTTCAAGGGTGGCTGTGTTTAACAACAGCTTGCAAAATTCCTGAAAATGTTAACGTCAGGCTCTCTCACAAACCAGTTCATGCCAGCTTCAGAACAGCCCTGGGACCTCACGTTAATAGTCTTTGTCACAGTCTCTTTCCCCACGAAACACTGGACTACCTTAAAAATAGATGCTCAGTAAGTGTTTCCTGAATTGAAGTAGGCAAGCCAGCCGATGGTTTGGTTCAGCCACTGGTCAGTGAGTGTGGTGTCATTTGCCACAAAGATTCAGGGAATGTTTGCACTTCTTGTTACTTGAGAGTTAGCCATCTCCTCCACACAGCACCACATCAGTATATGTGAATTTAAACAGACGGATTTATTGGAAGTGCAGCTGAGAACTGCGGTGAGGAGCAAGTTAATGGTCTTGAATTCAGCAACCTCATTAGCACACAATGTGATCTGCTGTGGCGTCAATAAAACACAGAGGAAAGCCTGAAATAAGGACTCAGAGAGATATATGACAAATCCTTTGAGGGGCTGAGCGGAGAGAAGGCTGTAGGTTCAGTTCCCACCTTCTTTTCAACAAATCCTTTGCCATTCTTGATGTGGAACCTTTGTCTTACTCTTGTGACTCACAATTTGGGATTGGAATATCAGCATATTTTAGTTCCTGCAGTAAAGTGCAAAGCTGGCTGGCTCTGTTTTTATAATCAACTTGGAAATAACAACATATCAATCCTGTTGTTCCTATCAGGGTGACCAACTCCCTCTGGTTTACCCCAGATTTGAAATTGGAAGTCCTGAATCCTGAAAACCCCCTCAGTCCTGACAGAGTGGGACATTGGCCATCCCAGTTTCTGTCAAGGCTGTGCTTCCTATAGCTCTGGGTCCTTAGACTAGGAATGCTCCTCCTGCGGCTGGTATGTCAGGAGACACTGAACCAGTGACTAAAAGGATCAGAACTTTTTTGAAAGCCCAGTTTATAAAATCTGTTCTCCTCCTAGGGTTATGGTACTGTTTTTCAGGCACATTCTTTAAGTGAGAAGATACACAGAAATGCTACATGTGCACAAAAAGTTGCTATTTATTTCTCAAAATGACATACGTGTCCCAAATCTATTACATATTCTCAGAACTTGTCTTAGGTAGGAGAGAAATACAGCAGCTTGCTATGATGGGATAACCAGTCTCAAAATCCTTTAAAATAGCATATTATGATTGGGGGGGGCATACATATCAGATGATACTTCCCAGGTGGCTCAATGGTAAAGAATCCACCTGCCAATGCAGGAGACACAGGAGATAGTTTTGATCCCTGGGTTGGGAAGATTCCCCTGGAGGAGGAAATAGCAACCCACGCCAGTATTCTCGCTTGGAAAATCCCATGGACAGAGGAGCCTGGTGGGCTATAGTCCGTGGAATCACAAAGAGTGGACACAACTGAGTGAGCAGACGCACACACATGTATCAGATGACTCTGCACGTGGAGATTGGGGACTTCCATCAGTCGGCCCTCGGTGGTTTGTTGTTCGGTAGCACTGTTCATATGGTGAACACGGGAAAGAGTTGGTGGGGAGCTCAGCTGGGTGTCCAGTGTCCGAGTCCTTCACATGACCTTGTTGGACCGTCCTTGCTGTCAGCAGACATTTCCTGGTGGAAGTGATGTGTTGTGGTCACGTCCACAGTGTGTTACCTTGTGACAGTATCAGATTGTGCCCCACAAGAATAGACGTTTCTCTTATGATATGACGTATGTGTTCCTAACTGTGTTTAGCAGACTGCCACTGTAAAAATTGTGCAGTTTTTGGGAAGAAAGAGAGTAAGGTACAAAACACTCCGAATGTATTTAGCATAGTGTTTTAGTATGTTTGAGCTTCTATAACAGAATGCCATAGACACAGTGATTTCTAAACGATAGAAATTTCTTTCTCACAGTCTTTGAGGCTTGGAAGTCCAAAGTCTAGGCACCCGCAGATCTAGTGTCTAGTGAGGACCCTCCTCTCCCTCCTTGCTGAGTCCTCAGCTTGTCAGAAGGGACGACAGAGCTCTGGGATCTCTCAGTTGTTTAGTCGCTAAATCGCTAAGTCATGTACAACTCTTCGCGACCCCATGGACTGTGGCCCATAGCCAGTATAGTCCAGTATTTCCTGAAGCAGGTTGTCATTTCCTCCTCCAGGGAATCTTCTGAGCCAGGGATCAAACCCACATCTCTTGCATCTCCTGCTTTGGCAGGCAAATTCTTTACCTCTGAGCCACCAGGGAAGCCCAGAATCTCTATATAAGGGCACTAATCCCACTCACATGGACTCCACGTGAACTACCATCACACTGGGGCTTAGGTTTCAACCTATGAATTTGAGGGGGGATACAGATATTCAGTCTATAGCACATAGCACTCACAAGAGCTATGAAAAAACTACTCAAAATACTAGCATAGTTTACAGGTGAAAGAGGTTTGGTGGAAGGATTGAGGCTTCCAAATTTGGATCAAAAGGGCAAAATGTGCAGAGACCCAGGAGAACTACACGATAAACAATACCAAGGGGGGCCAAAGCAAGCCGAGAGGCAAGCAGACAGCGTGCACAGTACTGCAGACCCTTTCAGCTTGCACGCAACTGTGTTTACGTCTCTTGCACAACGGCTGCTGTGACTTAGTGGCTCAAAACTGTAAGACTGGCAGGAACTCACTCGCATGAACCAACACGACTTCTGGTTTATGCTGACACTGTTCTCTATTTACCAATCAAATGTGATCTAGAAATACACTTTAGCTTTGCAGATTTCTGCTGAATAAGATGATTCATGAGACAGATTCAAATTGTAGGTGATCATATATATTGAATTCGAAAAAACACCTTAGCATGAAATTTTCTGGTGCTTCAACACTTTGGACAGTAATAACTAGACAGCTTTTAATTTGAAAGAAAAAAAAATCCACCCAAAATGAAGTCACATCTCCTTTCAGATCTTTTAATTAAAGTCAGACATGAACCCTCGTGTTTCTCTGACTGCTAAATACTTAGAAGTGGTTTTATGAGATTTGTGTGTGTGTGTTTTAAGTTGTAAAAAATGCACACACTGCTGGGTTACATGACTTTGGTTTATTTAAATATAGTTTAGTAGGACTGTAATATATAAGGAAGGTGAAGGGGTCAGAATTCTGTTTAATTAACTTATACCCACTTGGAACCAGTCAATTATAAAGGTATGCTGAACAAATAAAGCTTCACATATGAAATCCTTGAAAAGAATAAGCCCCAGTGGGACTTGTCTGGTGGTCCAGTGTTTGAGACCTCCCCTTCCAATGCAGGGGGTACAGGTTCGATCCCTGGTCAGGGAACTAATATCCCACATGCCTTATGTCCCCAAAACCAAAACATAAGACAGAAGCAATATTTTAACAAAGTTAAATTTTACAATTATAATATTTGTAATGAATCATTATAGAATTAATATTGTAACAAAATTAAATTAAACAAATTGCAATATTCTAAGCAGAATTAAAGATAAAGTCTTTTAAAAAAATCATTCACACCAAAAAAAAAATCTTAAAAAAAAAAAATAAACCACTTAGTGAAGGCTTTCTTTTCTTATTCTTAACTTTGTCATTAAAAGTATTTCTATGAGCTATTTCCAACCTTAGATTACATGTATATATGCATATGTGTGTATATGATTATATATATGATTTTTATATATTTATGATTATATGTGATTGAATATATATATATATTAATCTTTAAAAGATTAAATTATGCCTTGGTGACTCTTGAAGACCTCAACACTTCCCCTGCACACGTTTTGCCTTTACTGAGATAGGACGTACTCCCAGGATTGCTGTCCTTTAATCCACATGTGTCAAAAATACGAGTAGTGTTTCACATTTACATAAATCTGATTTAATAAGCAGTCACACCATTAAACTGGAGATTCTTTTCAATCTCAGCTAATTACATATCATATAATGCCTGGTCTTTAATGAGGATTTCAATAAATGTTTGTTGGTAATGATGATTATTAAAATGATATGTTAAGTCAGTCTCCCTGTACAAGAGATGCTTTGTTTTGAAATGTTAGACTTAAAGCTTTGCCTAAAAATTTTTAATTAAAATCACCACTTTGGCAAGAAGCTTAAAATGTGCAAAGTCGCTGCAATTAGTGCATTGTGCATCCATATGGATGTTACCAAACAGCTTTCAACTTAAAGGATTTGGGCTATTTTGAGTGATGGACCTTCTGTTAAGCTTAAAACAAAGCCCAGCTATCTCTACATTTGTTTTAATTAATATTCTCTTGTTAGTCTCAAAGACGCGTTCTCTTCTGGGGAGTACTGCAGGGATGGTCACAAATCAGAAACAAGTTACAGAAGTGGGTCTGACTCATTTTCTGCTCCCTTCTGTCTCATAGCATTTCTCCCCCCGACCTGCCCCCGCCCCAAGCAGCTTCAGTGCAATGTCAGAGTCACTGGAAATCACTGATATCAGATAGTCTCAAAGAAAACCTATATTTCTAGCCAAGTCACAGCATAATTAAACTCACCAAAAAAAAAAAAAAAAATGAACAAATTAAGCTGTCCCTAGATCTTTGGAATTCTGTGTGAATTTTAAAATATATCATTTTGAGTCCAACATTCCTATAAAATCTACAGGGTGAAATTTTTGAGTGTATATGTTGTATAAATACAGCTGAGCCCATGTGTCACGTATGTGTATATTTGTATGTATGCATGATATTTTTACTTCAGAGAGGTTCGTAGTTGCCTCGGCGCTTGGGGTTTAGCAACCTTATCTGTGTGGACCTAATTTTCTACAGTAGCAAACTCTGCTGGAGGATTAACTAGGTACAAAAAATTAATTTGATTGTTTCAGTTTAGTATTTTAAGCAAAATCAAATACAAAATGGCACAGCCTGGTGGGTTTTTGGTTTGTTTTTCTTTTTTCCCTGGGTGTTTTTCATGTGAATCTTATTAATATGGCACTTGGGGAAGAAAAGCTTTCTGGTCTTTTTTTTTTTTTTTTCATTAAGTCAGAAAAAATTCTGTATGTGCTTGTTGAGGCCCTGATTTTTTAACTATTTTCAAACATCTCCCCTACAATGATTCTCCATATGCCTTCAGAAAGATAATCACTCCAATGACCTCTGGAGCCCTCTGACTGCTGGAAGGCCCAGTTTAGGCCAACTGTAAATGCTGGTTTCAAAAGTAGACAGCTAAACTGATCCCCCCAAATGTTCATCAAATTCTTAAGAATAAGATAAATGTGAAAATTATAAGGGAGCTTCCCTGGTGGCTCAGCAGTTAAAGAATTCACCTGCAGGGCAGGAGACACAGGAGACATGGGTTCGATCCCTGGGTCAGGAAAATCCCCTGGAGGAAGAAATGGCAACCCACTCCAGTATTCTTGCCTAGAGAATCCCATGGACAGAGGAGCCTGGCAGGCTACAGTCCACGGGGTCACAAAGAGTTGGACACTACTGAAGTGACTTTGCACAAAACAGAATTGTAATCTACTGGAACACATGGGTAAAATAATTCATCCAATATATGAGTGGAAAGGCATAAAATCATTAAGTCCACGCAGTCCATGGGGTCGCGAAGAGTTGGACATGACTGAGCGACTTCACTTTCACTTTCATGCATTGGAGAAGGAAACGGAAACCCACTCCAGTGTTCTTGCCTGGAGAATCCCAGAGACGGGGGAGCCTGGTGGGCTGCCGTCTCTGGGGTCACACAGAGTGGGACACGACTGAAGCGACTTAACAGCAGCAGTAGCAGCAGCAGAACACACCATAGCAGGTTCTGTTTCTTTTTTTTTTTTTTTAATTTTATTCCAGCATTATGGAAATTCATTCCCTCTAGCCACTAGATTTGGGACAGAGATACTCTGTTTTTCCCATATTGCCTGAACTTTTCATTTTTATTTCCTTTTTGTAAGCATGTGATTAATTATACACCTATCTTTAAATTCCTCCTTACATGCTCGTCTTTTGGGTACTACATTTGAAGTGAAGGAAATAATGGAATTAGTTTTGTTCTAGATTAGAAATAGATAAAAGATAAAGATGGTCGAATAGTGCACACTGGTTTTCTTGAAGGGAAACTAACTATTTTATAATTCTGTACTGTCCTTGCTACCACAAGGCAGTTTCCTATCAAATTTCTTCCCTTTCTGTTAGGCATCTTTACAAAGAATTCCCTCAAATAGAAATGAGTAGATTACCCCGCAGCTTCACATACATCCTGGTGAATATCCCCTTCACAATTTAGGGGATGAAAGGAAAACCTACAGTTGTTTTAATTTGGAGGAAAAATAATCACTTCTCTCCAGTGAGGCTTAGAGAGAGGGGGGGGGGGAAAAAAAGGGCAGAGCCTTCCTGTAGAAAAAAGGAATACTTTGTGGAGGGGCAGTGCAGCAGGGTTAAAAAAAAAATAGAAAATAAAACAAACACAGAACCTTCGCGCGGGTAAAGAGGCCAGTGAAAGACCATCTGATGCAGGCACCCTGAGCTGGGCTCCTTGGGCTCTGTTGTCCCGCCAGCATGTAAACTGCACGCGCGCGTGTGTGTGTGTGTGTGTGTGTGTACACATAGAGATTTAACAGGGAGCACGGAGGGAATTAGAAAGAGCCTGGCCCGTTTTTCATTTGGGTCTGTTTGCTTGCATTGAGCACTTAAGGGTTTCTACATTCAGTTTGCTCAAAAGAGTGATGAAGCGCTCCTTGCTTATGCCTCGAATCAGAAATGCATGAAGTGCGGCTGCAGAGATAATACATTTTCCCCACAGGCTTTGGCTGAGCAAATTAGGTGTCAATGGGGTGCCTGCGCAGGCAGTACTCTCTCTAATTAGTCTCTTGAGCCTAGTTGGTGGCGGGTATGAGATGATCTAATCAATTGGTCTGTGTCTGATGGTTCGTGTAAAAACCCTACCAGGCAGACTCTCTCCCACAGGTCACCCACCTGCACAGCGGGGCTGCTCATTTTCATTTTTCATCTCTTCCATCACATGATGCTGACAGTTGGTTTTAAGAAAATTGAATCCAAAAAATATCTAGTTCATAGGGCACATGGGTCAGAGCGAAGTTGCATTATGGGTACCAGCGATCCAATTAATTAATATTTATAGCCGAGAAGTTCTATGTAGATATTTCTGAATAAGGATTTTATCAATAAAATGCAATTTCCCCTTTAAAACATTCGTTTCTAGAGAAAGAACGTTGTGAAAACAAAGCAGGATACCAATGGCATCTGTTAATCTTACGGTTTCTAGACCTCAGAGTTGATGTGCACGTAGTCGAGCTTATAACTGATGTTCAGTTTCATTTTTGTTGTGTGTGCAGTGCATTTTAATAATCTCTCACATAAATGTAAGGGCAGGATTTTGCTATTGTACCTTGCTTCCCTATGAATGTGGTGTGCCATCTCTCCTTCACCTCTCTTTATCCCCACCTGTCAAATGCATGATTACATTTAGACTTTAGGGAATTTTTCTACGTCATTTGCAGTCTTTGAAATCTGAAATGGATGCTGATGCTGCCCAAGGATGAAGAATGGCCATCCCGAGCTGCCAGTGACCAGAGTCAGGCAGCGAAGCGGGCACAATTTGGGCTCAGCTTCTCACAGAGATGGAAAGAGCCTAGCTCTCACGGGCACCTCCCTTCTTTTCATATTATTGGCTCCTTCCATTGAATGTCTGAGCCTCAACCTAAGTAATAGACTAAGTAATAGACTCATCATCACTGTTTTCACCACTTACTATCCAGTTACGATTATTATGTTTATCCTTCATTCCCCAACTCTGCTTATGCCCTGGGTTAGGTCCATAGGGTTCTCCTAGAGGTTACGGGCAAAGAATCAGGGCAAAGGCAAGGATACACACAATCAATGTGTGTCTCAAATCAGCCCAATAGGACAGTTACATGCTGTGGACAGTTTATGGTTACATGAAATCAAATATGTGTGCATACTAGGTCGCTTCAGTCATGTCCGACTCTTTAGAAACCCCATGGATTGTAGTCTGCCAGGCACCTCTATCCATGGGATTTCCCAGGCAAGAACACTAGAGTGGGTTACCATGCCCTCCTCTGGGGGATTTTCCTGACCCAGGGATCGAACTCACATCTCTTACACCTCCTGCATTGGCAGGTGGGTTCTTTACCACTCCAGCCACCTGGGAAGCCCAAAGTCAAATATACTGAAAATCAAATCATTTCTTTCTTTCAAATAGAATGTCATGGAGTTAAAAAAAGAAATGTTCAGCCTATAGGCAGGTATTAATTGGACCCAGGCTTCTCAGCCTACGGGGTATCTGGAGATGGCCTGCTCTGTTCCCAGCCCTTCGGTCTTTCACCAACAGCAGAGGAGTAGCAGCTGCCCCCCGTCACCATGCCAAGGGGAGCTTAACATCTGAGAACATACTCCACTCCCAGGGTCTCCAAGTCTGCCTTTCTCCTTCCTGTTCAAACCGCAGCTGTTGGCTGAGGACCTGCGCTGGATCTGGGCTATGCTCTAGGGAGAGGATGGCCAACAAAACCAAGCCTACTCAGGAGCACAGCGACGCCACCTGCTACCCTAGGCGCTCCCCCACAGTCAGTGCCCCCACACCTCAGGAGCACTGCATGAAGTCTCTAGCTCAGAAGGTCAGCTTGGGGGCCTGACCTTGGGGTCTGCCTTCTGCCAGTAAAGGTGGTGGAGTGGAGGAGAGCCAGGCAATGACTGCTTCACCTCGGGCTTCCCAGGTGGCTGGAGTGGTAAAGAACCCACCTGCCACCTGGGTCTTGGCAAGCAGATGTCAGGACAAACCCCGACTCCTGTTTGGCCAGGGTGGGCAGGCCTCCTGGAAGAACTGGCATCTCTTAGAAGAAAACAATAGGGGTAAATCTTCATGACCTTAGATTTGACAGTGGATTTTTAGATATGACATGGGCCTCTCAGGTGGTAAAGAATCTGGCGGCAGTGAGGAGACCTGGGTTCAATCCCTGGGTCAGGAAGATCCCCTGGAGACGAGAATGGCAACCCACTCTAGTATTCTTGCCTGGATAGAATTCCACGAATAGAAGAGCCTGGCAGGCTCCAGTCCCTGTGATCACAAAGAGTTTGACACAACTGAGCCACTAACACACTAAAAAACCACAAGCAACAAAAGAAAAAAAAAATGGGCAAGATGGACATCATCAAAATTAAAATGTTTGTACCTCAAAGGGCACTATCAATACAATGAAAAGGCATCCCACAAAATGGGAGTATATATTTGCAAATCAAGAGATTACCATCCAAAATATATATATTTTAAAAAACACCTATAACTCAACAACAAACAACCCAGTTTAAAAATGGGTGAAGGACTAGAATATTTCATTCAAAGAAGAAATATATATTTCTTCAGATGAAATATTCAGATGGTCGACAAGCACATGGAAAGGTGTTAAACATCACCAATCGTAAGGGGAATGCAAATCAAAATCACAATGAGATACCAGATACATCCACTAGTTTTTCTATAATTAAGAAAAAGCAAACACACACACAAAAACCAGAAAATACCAAATGTTAGCAAGGATGTGGAGAAATTAGAACCTTTGTATATTTCTAGTGGGATTATAAAATGTTGCAGCCACTGTGGAAAATGATTTGCCAGTTCCTCAAAAAGCTAAACAGAATTACTATATGGCCCAGCAATTCCACTTCTAATTGTTACCCAAAAGAATTGAAAACAGGGAGTCAAACAAATATTTGTACATGCATGATCATAGCAGCACTATTCACAATAGCCAAAAGGTGAAACTAACCCAAACATACATCAATTCATGAATCGATAAACATAATGTCTTGTATTCATATAAGGGAATATTATTCGGCCATAAAAAAGAGTGAGGTACTGGCACAAGCTACAACATGGGTGAGCATTAGGAACGTTATGTTAACTGAAAGAAACCAGACATCACATATTGTATGATTCCATTTACATGAAATTTCCAGAATAGATAAACATATAGAGACAGGATGTACATTCATTGCTGCCAGAGGCTGGGGCAAGGGAAGAATAGGAGTAAAGCATACGAGAAATATAAGTAAAGAATATAAGCTATCCTTTGGGGGTGACAGAAGTGTTTTGGAATTAAATAGAGGTGCCGGTTGCGCAACGCTGTGAAGGCACTAAGGGCCAGTTAATCATACGCTCTGCGTGCATGCTCAGTTGCTGAGTCATGTGTGACTCTCTGCCACCTCATGGACTGTAGCCTGCCAGGCTCCTCTGTCCATGGGATTTTCTAGGCAAGAATACTGGAGTGGGGTGCCATTTCTTTCTCCACAGCATCTTCCCAACTCAGGGATTGTATACTTGTAAGATGGTTAATTTTGTGTTATGTGAATTTCATGTCAACTTTTAAAACAAGGTGGAAAGTTAACCTTTTAAAAATCTTCATAGTAGGTGGGGGGAGGCGGATGAGTAGAGGGCGGAAAGGGTACTATTCTAATGGTTCCTTCACTGTCAGATGGTCAAGGCCGTGCCATTCAGGATGACATGCTTGGCAGCACAGCCTCCAAGGGCAGCGGTAAGGCAACTGCACTATGAGGTCTCGACAGGGGCCATGGGGTCCTGTCTGCCCAGGAGGGGGACCGTGTGGCACTGTGGAAGGGGACAGGTGACCTCCAGCTTCTCTACTGAGATAATGAGTTGGTCCTGGGCCTCCATGGAGCTGATGGATAGAATCTCTCGGCTGTGTGCCTTGCCTTGGCAGCATTTCTTTTCACCCTTCCTAGCAAGACATTCTTTTCCTGTCTTAGAAACTCAGTGCTGAAGGGCCAAAAAGAAACAGAGAGAGAAGCGGAGTGAACATTCTTCCTTTCTTCCGGAATGGTTCACATTCCACTTGGAAGCAGTTACCGAATTTAAGCAGGCATCACTGGAAACCCACAGTTGTATGCAGGATGGTGGGAAGAGCCTGGCAATTCAGGTCATGCTGGCCAATTTTCATTCTGCTGAAACTAAGTCTGATAGTCAGCACTGTGGATGTATATGCAACTGGATTTAAAAAAAAAAAAAATGTGATCCGTTTTTCTATTTCATGTCCAAAAAATGAATACGATCTGTCCTTTTAATGATCTGTATGATGCCACAGGCACTTAATTAAGACCAGTATTAGTGCTAATGACTTGGGGAAGGAGATTTGCTGAATTTCTTTTTCTCTAAATAATCCAAGAGGAGGTTAGACCATTTAAATTCAGGGAGTTGAATTATTTTAATGGAAGAAAATGCAATCAGAACATGTGTTTATTGTATTTTAAGAACTGTCTTGGCTCAAGAGAATGCTTGAGGTAGCTGTGGAAAAAAAATGGACAGGCTCACTTTGGCCTGAGCACTTTCGATGTCTTGTGTAATTTTGGAAAAAGAATGATGTAAGATTTGCTTGTTTTGTTTTTTAACATGTAACAGTTTTCTGTTTTCCTCCTTCCAGGATTAAGTTGTCATCGTTCTGGGGAGAAAAAAAAAAATTAATGAAGTGGCCAATAATACGAAGGGATTCATGGATCAGTTTCCTTTCGCTCCCTGGGGTGGATTTCACTTAGAAGAAAATTGAAGCTGACAAGACCCTGTTTTCTCCGCAATTTATTTAAAACCTTGCACGCATTTGGATACCTTGTGATTTCCAAGAACTGTGTGAAGATTAAGTTTTGCTTACTGATACATGGCATGTATTCTTTTCAGTCTTTTGCGTTTGATTTTGTTTGATTTCCCTCTGCACCGCAGCGTCTCTGTAAAGGTTTTTATGCTTTCACCAGCCATGTCTTAAATACATTAAGACAACACACTCGGTGTTCACACTTCTTCAGTAATGTCTGTACTTGAAAGCCACATAGTGGCATAAAACAATGTGTGTTTTCTTTGAGAGCAGTGCACATTTTGCAGCCACCAGGAAGGAAAATTGTAGCTGAAGCAAACCCACATTCTCTGACTGACTTGACAACTTGGTCTCTGGCGGTGGAGCACCACTTGTCTCTTCCCCTTTTGAGAACGTTTGCAAATGTGCTTTTTTTTTTTTTCCTCGGAAACAACTGCACATTTATATAAGATATCGGAATCTGCTTAGCATTTTCAAGCCACATAGCATGACTGTTCTCCGAGCAGGCTGGAAGTGAAGAAACAAATATGAAACATTAAGAACAAAGACAGGGATAAATCGCTTCCTTTTGAACCTCTGGAAATTGAGGTAACTTTTTACATGTTTTCTGGGTCTTGTCAACATCTTATTTTTTCCATCCACTTTGTTATGCTTTGTATTTTCTAAATGGTGAAAAGTGAGGAACAGAACGTTTAAATTGTGGGTGCAAAAGACTTACACCCTCTGGATGAGCCCCAAATACGGTCTTTACTAGTCAACATTGAAAAAGCAGATTACCAAGTTATCCAGAGTGTGAAATTTTCCCGTTTACACCAAAGCACCTTTGAACCACATTTTCTTTTTTAAACATTCCAAGCTGATTGGAAGGCATCATTGGGTACCCTAACTGTAAACAGTCTCCGGGAATAACTGCACAGATGCAGGTGTCAGAGACAGGGCAGGAGTCTTGCTTTAAAGATGGAAAGGGGGGAAAAATAGAAAGGCCCGGCTTCCCTTGTTTAAGAAGTTGAGAGACCCTGGAGGATGAAGGCGAATATGTGACATGGAGCGAGATGTGGGCTGGGCGTGCGGATTTTGATCCGGGGGAGCGCTGCCTGGCACAGGTCTGTTCCTGGTGGGGCAGCCCCCGCTGCAGATGCCAAATAACACTGAGGCTAATGGGGAAGTTAGGAAGCTTCATCTGGAGCATGAAAGCTAGCTCCTCAGGACACCAGTTCCTATAGAAATCCCGGCGTGTAACCTTGTTTTACCTTTCCTGTTAAGAGAGGAGAGTCGCACTTTCTAGGGTCAAGAATAGGAATTACCAGCCAGCTTGACAAAGACTTTTCCCTGAGCGTCAGGTGAAGGAAAAGCTTTTCTGTGGTCAAACCCAGTACACATAGGAAATCGGACCCAGAATTTCTTAACATTAAAACGGTACTTTCCCTGGAATGGGATGTGAGGATCGATGTTAAGGTCACAATCCATCTTGTCCCCGAAGTAGCATTCATTGTAAACTTCTGAGTGCTAAGCCATTTACTGGTTGATTTTAAAGAGAGGAAAAGTTATCCAAGGCCAGAATGTTTACTCTTTGCCACCTAGAACTCCTTCCGGTTCTTCTTTCACACATTCCAACTCTTTGGAAGTCTGCAGAGGGATTTTGACTTAATGTGTATTTACGTTAGGATTTCTTAAAGTAAACATGGAAAGAAAACTTGACCTGCAATCAGAAAACAAGCCTCTCCTGTGATTTGTTTGAATTATTCATTCTGGGGGAGAGGCAGAGCTTTTGTACTTAATGAGGTTTAAACCAAGGGCAACTGATGATGAAGTCTTGCCACATAATAAGCTTTCTAACTTGAAAATTTGAAGATATTTAATGTTTAAAGACTTCACTTAGAAATCTTAAGTTATCCACAGATCTGTGACCCTATTACTGACAGTTTCTCTTGCAAAATGAAATGTGATACTTCTCAGTAAAAGGAATATGTTTTATTACAGCGACGTGTTTCAGAAGGGTCTCACTTAGGAGACTTCTGGTTCCCCTTGCTTGCCGTTGGTTCGGGACATCCAAAGTTTCCTTCTCTTTCCTCTCCCACTTGCAACGACCTTTTCCTTTTTTCCCTCTCCTCTCACTGAGGACAGCCATGAAAATCACTCGAGACTGTGTTCATGAGCAGATTTATTATTCTGTTGAGAAAGCACTGGAATGTTTTGTGAGATATTTTTATATGAAGGAGTAGCTTCAGTTCAAACAGCTGGAATAGTTAGAACATGTTAGCATGGTAGCTCTATCCACATGACCGCACACACAGTGCTCTGAAAGGAAGCCTGGGACTTCGTTTCCATTGTCTTGAAGGAAGAGTTTGGTTGACTTAAAAATACAAGATACACAGGACATGGAAAAACAAAATGTTTGCAGTACTCAGAAAAAAAAACAAAACAGGGGTGTAAGGTGGGAATGGCTGTCCCTCCAGTAACACAAGGATGAGAAGCTATTCCTCCCTCCCAAGAGTGACAAGAGGAGTCCCTGAGGAGCCTTCAAGCTTGCAGAAAGCACGGTCTCTTGGTATCCTTTCCTCAGTGTGTACATGATAGCCAGTGTAATCAATACCTTACGTAATGAGTCTACACAAGATAATCATCTGTGAATATTACTGGTTTTGTAATCTTTGTTATATAAGAGGATGTTTAGGCTGTACATACTGGGGTAGATCATTGCCTGCCCCTTATACATAGGAATATGCTGCACGATTGCATAGAACTTCCATCTCCCTTACCAGCTTGTAGGCAGAGGAAACCATATGTGCTACTGCCTTGTAATTTTCTCAGACACCAAAAACCAAACCAAACAAAATCAAATCAAATAAGCAGTCTCCTCATTCCCTTCCTATAGCAGCATATTTTAGAGGCACATACAAAATCTAGAGTCTCTAGTTGGGAGTGGATTTTTTAAATTTTTCTTTTATCTTTTTTTTTTTTATATGATACACTGAAATGTGTACTTTCTAACAGGAGGTTGGTACCTAAGAAATGAGCTAGCATCATTCAGAAAACTGTTATCCTTCAAAATGACACACAGTAAAGGAGAATGGAATAATTCATGTTGCATATTTGTTACCAATTGTAATTTGTCTGTATTATGAAAGACGTAATGGTTTGTCAGCTGTCACTGTTGTTTTCTTGTAACATGATATGGAATAAAGTATAGCAGAATCTCTGTACTTTTTTTTTTTTGGTACATCTTCTTGGTGAGTCTCAAATAACACCTTATATTCCATCAAAGAAACATTATCTTAAATACTCTTAGACACAACCATGCTTAAAGTATAGGGACATCCCTGGCAGTCAGTGGTTAAGGCTCCCAGCTTCCAATTCAGGGGGACCAGGTTCAATCCCTGACTGTGAGCTAAGATCCCACAAGCCACACAGTGTGGCCCAAAAAAAAAGAGAAAAAAGGGGGGGGGGGCGGAATAGTGCACATAAGAGACCAAGTATACCATGCTTTTGGATATGTGAAGGCGCGAGTTAGCTGGGATGTGCCAGGTATCTGTTAAATTCTCCCTTTGCTCAAACTCCTGTCCGTTGAATTGGTGATGCCATCTCACCCTTGGTTGATCTCTTCTCTTCCTGCCCTCAATCTTTCCCAGCATCAAGGTCTTTTCCAACAAGTTGGCTGTTTGCATCAGGTGGCCAAAGTATGGGGGCTTCAGCTTCACTATCCGTCCTTCCAATGAATATTCAGGGTTGATTTCCTTTAGGATTGATAAAGGCAAAGGAGAAAGGTGAATAGGTTACCCTCCATTGAATACAAATCAAAGCCTGAACATGCTGACATTCTGTCAGAGGCATTACTGTTTTGGCAACGGAGCACACTTCTCTGAACCCTGCCGAGCGGGCACCCGCACCTGACCCAGCACTGCTGGGCGCTGCCCTGGGAGGGACCTTGCCACCTGGGGAGGCCAGTCTCATTTCTATCACCACCTCTTCTTTCTTGTTGGATCTTCATAACCCCAAACAAATCCCCATGAATTGATAATAAAGTTCACCACACATGGGCATGCATTCATTCATTCTTTGATCCAACAAATATTTTTCAGTGTCTAAACTGCCAGGCACATCACTAAGTATTAGGAATACAAAAAAATGTGTAAAATCTGCTCACTTTTTTTTTTCCCACACTGCTTGCTTTCTTCCAACTTCTAGATATGCAGTTGGGTGATCTTTAAATGTTTCTCTTTGAAGAGAAAATATCAAAATACATATCTCATGTTAAGAGGAGCTGGACCCCTGGCTTTCTCCCCCTAAGCAGACCCTCACCCCCCAACGGCAGGTACTTCGGTGTCCTTTCCCTGGCTCCTTTCCCGATAACTCCTGTGATAGTACGGTTTATAAGCCCCCACAAGCTGACACTGTCACAGAACCGAATTTAAGTATTCTCAGTCGATGCGAATTGCATGCTGCAAAAGTTAATGAGAGCCCTGTGTCTCCAGCCCTCAACTGCCCCTGCCGTTTCCCTGAAGCATCTAGTCATCTATGTCAAAGGCACGCACATTTCCACACAGTTCTGGCCTCCCCAGCGGGCTCTGAGACGGGGAGGGTGTAGAGATGCAGCCCCCAGCCTTTTTGGCAACAGGGACCGGTCTCGTGGAAGGCAACTGTTCTCCATGGACAGGGGCTGTGGGGTTGAGGGGGTGGGGAGGGAAACAGGATGGTTCAAGTGGTAACGCCAGTGACGGGGAGCGATGGAGAGGGGCAGAGCGAGCTTTGAGCAGCTCACCCACCGCTCACCCGCTGTGGTGGGCTTCCTACCAGGTTACGGGCTTGTTTGCGGGGAGGGTTGGGGACCCCTGGCGTAGAAGCAGACTTCATGGTAGCCAAGCTGGAGAAAATAGGCACATTTCTTAGTTAAATGGGAGCCACGAGTGACCTTGGAAACTGATTAGAACTGTACAAGGGTCGGAACAATAACATGTTCCTTGAGGCTGTTTCAAGGGAGCAAAACATACGCCATCATTCCACGTTGGTGATTGACAGGAGAGCGGATAGATGCCATTGCTGACGTCATTCCCAGTAGCCGCGGGGCGGGGCGGGGCGGGGCGGGGCGGGGCTCCACTGCGTACCTGGGGTGACGTCATCCCACAAGCAGGTGGGAGAGCTGGGATCCACAGAAGGCCAAAGAAATAGCTTTGAGAAACAGTTCAGACTTTTTAAATGGGGCAGTAGAGACGAGGATCATCTTTCAGCTCCTTAATTGCCCAGTGTCTCGCTGTGCTTTTCCAGCAGGTGGGGGCCGGGGGGCGGTTCCAGCTCGGCCGGGTGGGAGCATGTGACGTAGGCTCCTTGAGGCAAGCGATGCGAGTCAGGGGGGCGGCACTCCTCCACTTGCTGTTGGTCCCCAGAGGAAAGAGAAACCAGAGGGGAAGGTGTTGGAGCAACCCGGTGCCGCTTAGGTTAACACGTCCTGGTCGCTGAAGAATGGCGGGCATTGTGAAAGCTCTGCCACGAGGCCCTGCCGTGGTCCAGTAGGCTGCTGCTACCAGTGGGTGGCGGCGTTATGGGCATTTGCTTTGAGGAGCTTATACAGCAGAGGGGGCTGGGATAAAGGACACAAATCAGGAGAAAACTGACAAGACTTAAAAAAAAAAAAAAATCCCAGGCTTCGTATTTACCGTCCACCCCTGTGCTCTCGGTGTGCTTATTGTCTGCGTTGAGTCATGCTGAGCCGAAGCCAGGCACAATAATAACGCAAAGCAGGCCTGCAGCCCCCCGAGCCAGCCTCCGCTGACGGTGCTGAATGTGCTGGGGGAGAATGGGATTCTGATAGAGTTGTCTCTTTTCTCCTTCCCTGCGAGAACACCAATAATTACAGCGGGCACGCGGCCAAGATGGGGTGAGGATTCCCTGTTGGAGTGAATCCTGAGAAGGGGCCCGGCAGGGGTACCTTCTATAGCAGGCAAGGTCTGCCTGCCCGAGTGACGCGGCAATGCTGGGGACATCCGGGGACATGTGTTTGAAGCAGCGGTTCAAGGATTTAGGTTCAAATGCAGCTTAGTTTGAGGGCTTCCCAGGTGGCGCTAGTGGGAAAGAACCCGCCTGCCAATGCAAGAGAGGTAAGAAACATGAGTTCCATCCCTGGGTGGGTAAGATCCCCTGGAGGAGGATCTGACAGGTCACTCTAGTCTTCTTGCCTGGAGAACTGACAGAGGAGCCTGGCAGGCTACCATCTATAGGGTTGCAAGGAGTCAGGCACAAGTGAAGCCACTTAGCTTGCTCACACACAGCTTAGCTAATACATCCTACTACGATGTGAAACAATGACTCTTCTCTCCCTCCGTCTTCAGCCAAACGGAGTAACTGAGTAGCTCGCAGAGCCTTGGGGCAAGCAAGAACAAGTTCTTATTCTGCCGAACGTTTGGGAAATTCAGACCCTCAGATATCCAATCCCCTCAGCCCAGTGGCTCGCAGCTCCGGCTCTCATTAGAATCATGGGAAGGTTTGGAAGGCACCCATACCCCAGACCAATTCACTCTAGAAATATGGAGGGTGGGTCCCTGGCACAGGTCTGTTTGGGTGCTCAGCAGGTATTTCTATCATGCACCCCACGAAAGAACTGCAAGACTCTTTCCTTCCTCCTGTCTGTCTGCTCCTCCAGGAAGCGAGCAGACAAACTTTCTCTAAGAGCCAGACAGTAAATTCCACTTTCTGAGCCATACCGTCTCTGTCGGCTCACTGCAGGGTTGACTCACGATTCTGTTAGAGTGTGAAAGCAGCCGTGCCCAATACATAAATGAGTGAGCATGGCTGTGTTCCCATAAAACAATTTATGGGGCACTGAGGTTTGAATTTCATGTAATTTTCACATATAGATATGTTATGAAATATTTTGCTTTTGATTTTTAAAAGCTGTTTTAAAAGTAAAGCCCATTGGTAGCTGACAGCCTATATAAAAGCATGCAATGGGCAGGGATTTGTCCCGGGGGCTGTGGGTTGCTTTCCTTGGTTTAAAATGGGCCCTGGTGATGGTGTAGGCCAGGACCAACCCTGACACTTGCAAGACCCAGAGCAGAGTCAAAATGCAAGCCCACTTACCATATAACTAAATATTTCAAACTCTAAATGCAACTGACAAAAAGTTAAAGAAATCCTATTCTCTTACCTTGACAAATACGTCTTCATAATGACCTAGAAAGCCAAGTTTGTACTTAGAATTCTTCGACGCCTCACCAAAACCTGGCAGCATGTAGCTAGCATGTGTGCATATGAACACCCCAGTCCCCTGCATCACAGCCTGTCCATATCCTTGGCAAACAGCCCCTCCTAGACCAGCCCCTGGGCACCAGCTCTATACGCTTTGGGAGGATGTTTCAGGGGAAAACTCCGTGGTGGCTCAGATGGTAAAACATCCACCTGCAGTGCAGGAAACCTGGGTTCAATCCCTAAATTGGGAAGATCCCCTGGAGGAGGGTGTGGCAACCCACTCCAGTATTCTTGCCTAGAGAATCCCATGGACAGAGGAGCCTGGTGGGCTACACTCCATGGGATCGCAAGAGTAGGCCAAGTAGTCATGAGTGAGCGACTAAGCACACACTCATGTCAAGCCACACTGACAGCTGGCTTTGCACATGCTTCTGGGTTACCATCTCGCTGAGGAACCCCAGGGATTCCCACTTACGCAGAAGTTCTGATTATCTATTGCTACTTAACAAATCACCCCAAAATTTAGTGTCTTAAAAACACCAGTTACTTATTATTAATATCTCTCATAATGCTGTGGGTCAGGAGATCAGGAACAGTTCAGTCGGGTTGTTCTGGTTTGAGATTTCTCATGAGACTAAAGTCAGATGGTGGCTTAGCCAGGGTCATGTTTAAGGCTCATCACTCACAAATCCACAGGAAATCAACCCTGAATATTCATTGGAAGGACTGATGCTGAAGTTAAAATTCCAGCCCTTTGGCCACCTAATGCAAAGAGCCACCTGGCTGGAAAAGACACTGCAGCTGGGAAAGACTAAGGGCAGGAGGAGAAGGGGGCAACAGAGGATGAGATAGTTGGATGGCATCACCAACTCAACGGACATGAGTTTCAGCAAGCTCCGGGAGATGGTGAAGGACAGGGAAGCCTGGTGTGCTGCAGTCCAAAAAGAATCGGACATGACTGAGCGAATGAACAATAACTCATATATCTGGTGCCAGCGTTGGGAAGTCTCAAAGAGCTGGGGGCTGAAACAACTAGGGCAGAGCACCTCTAACTGAATGTGATTCCTCCACAAGGTCTCTTAAGCATGATGGCTCAAGTTCATACAGTGGCTCAAGGCTCCCAACACATGCATCAAGAGAAGAAGAGAACCAGGGAGAAGGTGTATTGCTTTTTATGACCTGGCATTGCATCTGTTAGAAGTGAGTCACAAAGTCCAGCCTATATTTAAAGGGAAGAGAATTAGACTCCATCGTTTGGTGAAATGAATGTCAAAAAATTGTGGGTATGCTGTAAAACCACAACAGCCTGCCCTCTGACCACAAGTTATATATATTGATCCCACTTGCAAAGTATACTCGTGAGTGCGTGCTAAGTCTCTCCAGTCATGTCCAACTCCTCGTGACTCTATGGACGGTAGCCCACCAGGCTCCTCTGTCCCTGGAATTCTCCAAGCAAGAATACTGGAGTGGGATGCCACCCCCTCCTCCAGGGGATTTTCCCAACCAGATGATTGAACTGGCATCTCTTACATCTCCGGCATAGGCAAGTAGATTCTTTACCACTAGTGTTACCTGGGAAGCAAAACATACTCACCCCTTCCCACATACCTCTTCTGGATGGCATCCATTCACACGAGGTCCAGTGTTCAATCATCCAAGCCAAGTTCAGGTGCTGCAGACGAGGCTCTGTAAGTGCAGACTCTCGGTGACGGCTTCCTGAGTCCAGTTCTTGGGCTGAAGATCTGTGAACTAAAGTGGCAAGTCATTTGCTCCCTATAGCCAACATACTTTGCATAGGTATACAGCTGTTTGGTGGGATAGGCATAGGAGAGCCGCTACAGACATTTCTGAGTCTCCAGCAATCAACGTAATCAGTCTGTAGCATTCTAAAATCAAACCAGGCACGTTACCAGTTCCTTTTTTTTTTCAACTTCATTTATGTGTTTGTTGAGTTTCCCTAGTGGCTCAGTTGGTAAAGAATCTGCTTGCAATGCAGGAGAGCCAGGTTCGATCCCTGGGTCAGGAAGATCCCCTAGAGAAGGAAATGGCAACCCACTCCAGTACTCTTGCCTGGAGAATTCTGTGGGCAGAGGAGCCTAGTGGAATCGCAGAGTCAGACACAACTGTGTGACAAACTTTCACTTTCACTTTTGATTGCATTGGGTCTTAGTTGCCACTCTGCAGTTTAGTTGCCCCAAGAAGTGTGGGATCTTAATTCCCTGACCAGGGATCACACCCCATGTCTCTTGCATTGAAAAGCAGATTCTTAACCATTGGACCACCAGGAAAGCCCCCGCCAGTTCCTTGATTAGAGCTCAATATGGCTCCCTAAGGCCTTCCCTGGTGGCTTAGATGGTAAAGAATCTGCCTGCAATGCAGGAGATGCGGGTTAGATCCCTGGGTCAGGAAGATCCCTGGGTCAGGAAGATCCCTGGAGGAGGGCATGGCAACCCACTCCAGTATTCTTGCCTGGACGATTCCATGGACAGAGAGCCTGGAGGGCTATAGTCCATGGAATCACAAAGGAGTCGGACATGACTGAGCGACTAACACACACGGTTCCCAAGTAATGATTCTCCTTGGCGCTTGACTTCATTCTTTGGGCTCTTGCGGCCTCCCTCTGAATTATCCCTCCTGTTCTACAAAAGTGTTTATGGCTGTGTAGTTATCTCAGCCTGCTTCTTTCCCATAGCACTCTGGAGGTCCAAAAGCCTCTTTTCATTGTAGAGCACCTCTGTTTCTTATAGACTGAGCTGGCAATGTTCTCGTTAGTACAAGTCTCCTTCACATGTTGTTTCTCATCAGTCGTGTCAGGACTGACACAAGCTTTTCTCTCCCTTGTCTGTGGGCTGTATGCATGTGTGCCTAGTCACTGAGTCATGTCTGACCCTTTGCAACCCCATGGACTGTACCTGCCAGGCTCCTCTGTCCGTGGAATTTTCCTGGCAAAAATACTGGCACAGGTTGCCATTTCCTTCTCCAGGGGATCTTCCCTACCCAGGGACTGACTCCGCCCACTGACAGGTGGATTCTTTATCACTGCTTTCTCTCCATGGCTACTGCAGGCCTGTGCCCTTAGCATTTTTTAAAGTATTTTCGTTTAATGAAAACATCTAAAAAGCATGCCTTTCATATCTTTCGAGGGACTTTTGATGGTTTGAAAGAATCTATATGGCACAACCTCAAATCTGGTTGAAATCTTATAGGGTTCTTCACCATTGCCTTCATCTTTAGATATAAATGACATGTTTTAATTTTAGCCTCTTTAGACATCCAGAGAAGATTAAACTGAGGAATAGCTTTATTTTTTGAACCCCCAATCTTGGCTCTTTTATAATTAACAATTCTTTATTCAGTTCATCTTTCCCCTCTTGTATTTCCCACGGGCAGCTAGAAGAATCAAGTGTGTCTTGAACACTCTGCCTGGAAATCTTACCAGAGCATGAGTTTCTTAGATACATTTTCTATTTCTCATGTTGTATGTCAGTTGCTCAGACTCTTTTGCAACCCACAGACTGTAGCCTGCCAGGCTCCTCTGTCCATGGGATTCTCCAGGCAAGAAAACTGGAGTGGGTTGCCATTTCCTTCTCCAGGGATCTTCTCGACCCAGGGATGGAACCCAGGTCTCCCGCATCGCTGGCAGATTCTTTACTATCTCAACCACCAGGGTAGTCCCATTTTCCATGTTACCACTGGTGAAAGTATTCCTAGATTTTCCACTATTTTATAAGCAAGGAATCCTTTCCTCCAGCTTCCACCACACCTTCCTCACTTTCCTTTAATCCTTCTCCAACAACCTCTTCAAAGCGCTTCCCATCTCCACCCTCTCTATCCAGGCCCCCAACCACTGCTACATGTTTTAAGGTTTGTCGTGGCAATGACTCACTTCTAGGTACCAAGCTGTTTCCATTTGTCTGTTGTTTTGAGACAAGTCACCCCCCAAATTGGTAGGCTAAAAGCAGCATTCAGCTGTGTTCTGTTTCATGGTTTCTTTGGATCCAACATTCTGGATCAGCTTGTTTGGGTGGTTCTGGCTCAAGACCTCGGAGGTTGCTGGGGCTGGAGCCAACTCAAGCGCTTCTGCACTCGCATCTGGCTCATGGGCTGGGAAGACCTGAACTGCTGGGTCTCCAAAGGCATCTCCTGTTTGTCTCTACATGCTCTCTCTCTGCGGTTTCTCTGGCATGATGGTTTCCATGCCAGAGAATATGCCTCCAGAGAGAACCAAATAGAAGGCCTATCACCTGATGAATTAGCCTCGAAAGCCACACAGACTTATTTCTCCTACCTACTCTTAGCTAAGGCTTCCCAGGTAACTCAGCAGTGAAGAATCAGCCTGCCAGTGCAGGAGACACAAGAGAGGTGGGTTCAACCGCTGGGTCAGGAAGATCCCCTGGAGGAGGAAATGGCAGCCCCCTCCAGTATTCTTGCCTGGAGAATCCCCTGGACAGAGGACCCTGGTGGGCTACAGTTCACGGGGTCGCAAAGAGTCGGACACGACAGAGCACACACGCACAACTCTTAATCAGAGTAGGTCACTAAAACCAGCCCCGCATTTAAAGGGAAGGGAATTAGACCTCTTGATGGGAGTTGTTTCAAATCATACGCAGACTTGCGTTAAAACTGCCGCAGCTCTTACAGGCACTGTCCTAGTGTTTGCTTACTGATCTGGAGTTTGGTAGAATGGGAGAAAATCCAAGACTGGGATCTTCTTGGAGTCCTGGGAGCTAGGTCTCTGCTTTAAAACTTATTTGCAACTGCATGTTATCCCCCATAAGCACTTGGGAAACTTCTGCTTTTGAATCTGGAGGTGATAACTGCCTGGAGTCCTACTTTCCTCAGCAGAAACCACATGTTATACAGAGGAGTTTTGTTCTCTGTTCCTCATTATTTCCTGCATCCCTAAGCCAGGCAGCCACTATCCCAAAGGATAAAGAACCCTCCTCAAGTAGCCAACACTCAGCGTTCCCTCCATCTCTCGTCTCTAAGATTTGCTAATGCATAGATTTGATTTAGCCTGAGTAAGGAGCTTTTTAATACTAATTTTTTTTAAAAAAAATCCTGCTGTGCCAAAGAATTAAATAAGCATGTGTCTAGCTTTAAATGCTTTGCAGGGGACTAAAATAACATCTTCAAGGACAATCTCATTTTCAACTCCATCCCATTCAAGCCTTCCCTGGCGGCTCAGTGGTAAAGAATCTACCTGCCATTGCAGGAGACACAGGATCTTCCCTGGCTCGGGAAGATCCCCTGAGGAGGAAATGGCAACCCACTCCAGTATTCTTGCCTGGGAAATCCCAGGGACAGAGGAGTCTGGCAGGCTACAGCCCAGAAGAGTTGGAAATGACTTAGCAACTAAACAACTACAACGAAAATAACACCTTCCGGGACAATCTGATTTTTAAGTCCACCTCATTCAAGGAACAAAATCTCTCTTCTATCAGGTTTGATCCTGTGGCCATAGCTCTAAGACTGTGTGCCAACGTTTTCCAAGTGTAGAGAATTTCTCAGGGTGCAGAGATTTTTCTCTGCAGGCTGACAAATGAAAGGGTGTGTTTTGATGTCTGAGGGTATTGTCAGGGAGTGATGGCTCAGCCCTCAAAGAATACTGGAGTCTCTGTTTCCGTATTTAGACTGTGTCTTGCGTTTCATGTCAATGAAGTTCTTGTTCTTTTTCCTCTACATCTTTCTCTCTCTGCCCTCGACACTCCCCTGGGTTTACTTATTTATTTTTAGGAATAACTGAGTTACAAGTGATTCCTTCCTAAAGCCTAAGACTTGTTTTTAACAACTTGCTCAAACACAAATCCTATTGTTCACATCCTTAGGGAGAGTGAGTTACTCCAGAGGGAAAAAAGGAAAGATTTCATATACATGTCTTATTCAGTGAATAATTTCCATTAAAATAAATGGTACAGAAAATGTTAAAGTCTTTGCATAATCCAAAGATTACCATACTGGAATCAGAAGGGAAATGACTGAAATCCACAAAGCTTTAGAGGGAGCAGAGCAGGGAGGTTTTCTTTCGAAGTTTTCCAGTGATGTCTTCACTGTTGTTTTGAAAAGCTCAGGTTCTATTGTTCCAGGAGACACCTTCCACGCCACCTTGCTCACTTTCTCTTTCCCTCAGTTAACAGGTGTTTGGACTCTAGGAAGTTTTGACAGAGACTCAGCTAAGGTAAGGGCTTCCCAGGTGGCACTAGTGGGAAAGAAGCCAGCTGCCAATTCAGGAGATGTGTGAGACGCAGGTTCGATCCCTGGGTCAGGAAGATCCCCTGGAGGAGGGCATGGCAAACCACCCCAGTATTCTTGCCTGGAGAATCCCATGGACAGAGTTGGTGCGCTACAGTCCATGGGGTTGCAAAGAATCGGACATGACTGAAGCAATTTAGCACGAACACACACACAGCTAAGGTAAATCTCAGAGATCATTGATTTTTTTCCAGATGAATGGGGGAAAAAAGTGTCAGCAGGGGAGCAGAATAACTGAGACAGAGAAGCAGTAAGTTATGATGACAAAGTATCTTATTGGATCAGATCGCTTCCTGCTCTTAGTCTCAATTTTAATCACATCTTTTCTTCTTGGCTATCAACAATATTGCTGCCAAAACCCTACAGCTATGGGAGACATAAACATTTAAATCTGCCAGAGACAGATGGCAACATAAATCTCCATTGTTGCTCCCTTAGAGGAGTCCCAGCGCTGCTTTTCTCTTCAGTAAATGGGACATTAGAGGTGACTTTTTCCCACAAGGGCTCTTTAAAAAGAGATTTACTTTCAGGAAGTGACGATGCTTCGTTGTTTTAGGGGGAGTTTTGTTGGCTGCGATTGTGGGTATTAGAACAGCAACAGAGTGCCAGTGCTGGAGTGAAATGTACCAGTCAGCAGCTCTGCCATTTCCTTTCTGCTCAGCCCCGAGGACAACAGATGTGGTTGTAACATCTGGCCACCTTTCTCCAAAAGGTTTGTTGGGGACCATACAGAGTGGCCAGACTAATAGCGTTAATTATAACAAGGGAAAGCCTGATAGTCTAGCCCTGTTTTTGATCAGAGAATCTCAAAAATTAAATTTTTAAATTTATGATCCTGCACTTCACCAGAATATAGCCCTTTGCTGAATTGTCTTAATTTTTAAAAGTCCCATTTTTGTATTCTGTGACAACGTTTGGTTGATTGAGCTTCACTAAATACTTGGTAACATTAACACTTTTTTTAGCTAGAGCTAGGATTTGGGCTTCCCTTGTGGCTCTGAGGGTAAAGCATCGTCTGTTATGCAGGCGACCTGGTTCAGCTCCTGAGTTGGGAAGAGCCCCTGGAGAAGGGCATAGCAACCCACTCCAGTACTCTTGCCTGGAGAATTAGCTGGACAGAGGAGCCTGGCAGGCTACAGTCCGTGGGGTCACAAAGAGTCAGACACGACTGAGAGCTAGGATTTACTATGTTCTATTTAAAACACTTCGTGTGGTTGATTTTAAAAATTGAAATCTGCATATCTTCTATAATTATTAACAGCTTTCACTACATTTGACATGTCAGGAAGGGTGACAGAGCTATGTCATTACTCTGAATGGGCATCATCATGTTTTCTGGTGATTGGCATGTTGACATCTGTTTTGAGTGCCAATAGAGGGGCAAAAGTGGCTCATGGTCTGTCTTAGCAGAACAGAGGGAACATGAGGCAGTCGATTCAAAAATCCTACTGCGAACATTAAGAGGCAGAGTAGAGATTCCTGACACTATTCAAGGAGGCATGTGGAGTGAGAAACAGTTCTGGATTCAGAAGAGACGACGTTCCATCGTCTTTGATTAAAACCTCTTCCACCATAAACATAAGTGTTAAAACAAGCAACTTCTATCAGCTGAGAATGCCATCTGAATTTAAACATATCCAGGGAGGGATTTTCAGGACAAAGCCTAGCACAAAAAGCCATCTGGCAGCAGAATCCTTTATGTAGAAAGATAGTGGAGGCTTTCTAGAGATTGAAACCAGTTACACCCACACCCCTGGGTCTCACAGAATACCTAGAGGAAACGATCACTCTCAGGGTTTCCTCAGCTCTAAGCTCCACTGGACTGGACCGTCAGTGTATCCACTGACTCTGTGAGCCTTAGGGTCTCAGTATTCCCAACCAAACAGTTTCAAGTGCTCTTCCTGCCTCCCACCCATTCCCCTTCGAACGCTCCCCTGTGATGTGGCCAACGGAATCTTTGGGAACCCCCTTCTGCTGCATGCCTCCACTGGTCTCTCCTGCCTTCTGCGTCCAGCGCATGCCAGGCATGAGAGCCTTTCTGGTGGCACCCTCTTCCCCTTGTCTTACTCCCCAGCCTGATCCTTTGCCTGTCTCAACCACTGTCCTCACATCTGTGTCTTTGCTGTGTATCCTCAGGGCAGGTTACTAGCACATAATAACTGTTTTTCATATAGCCCATTTTATTATGACTGTCTTCCCTGCACAGCTCTGTCCTCTCGGCCTGAGCCCTGGGTATGGAACACTGTGAGCACTTAACAAAGATGGACTGAGTGAGGGGGTGAATGGTGCCCACACTGTGCCCCTCCTGCCACCTAAAATACCACTTTATCCTCAGCTATCCTGCAAAGCTGCCCCAGGAAACCACTCTGGACCCCTGCCCCTGCCTTACTCCCCCAGTAGCCCACATATAACTTTTCCTTTATTTTATTTCATCTACTTAGATTATAAATACTTATGTTATGTATCTATTTATATGTTTGCTATTTCTGTAGGTCAAAAGGACCAACTATCAGCAATTTCAATTCTAATAGAAAAGGAAGAACCCATGGTGGGCATATATAGACAGACCTAGGTTGAAGGTTGGACCTGTCGCTTCACTTGCCGTGTGTCCTAGTCAAGATCCTCAGCTTCTCCATGTCTGAGTTTTCTCGTGTGTAAACTGGAAATAACAGTAGCAGCTAAGCTCTAATGGTGTCCTGAGGGTTAGATGAGGCACTTCACGCTAACATGCAGACCCGAGGGCTTGGCTCCTGTGATAAACCTCAGCTACTCTTAGTCAAGAGATAACTATTTCCCGAGGTTGACTGTGTGCTGGGATAGTAACAGTTGAGGAGGTTCGAAAGATAAGAGAAAAGCAGATTTGCCTGTGTGGTGCTCACAGCCACTGAAAGTGCAGGACCGAGTCTCATCTATGCTACCGATGAAGAAGAACTGAGTGCCAGGGCTGCCTCTTTCTTAGCTCTGATGCTAGCCCATCACTTGCCAGAGACGTATCAACATCCTTTGTTACCCAATGGACTTTCTGGTAGCTCAGCTGGTAAAGAGCCCACCTGCAATGCAGCAGAAAGGAAGTGAAAAAGTGAAGTCGCTCAGTCGTATCCAACTCTTTGCAACCCCATGGACTGTAGCCTACCAGGCTCCTCCCTCCATGGGATTCTCCAGGCAAGAGTACTGGAGTGGGTTGCCATTTCCTTGTCCAAGGGATCTTCCCGACCCAGGGATCGAACCCGGGTCTCCCGCATTCCAGGCAGATGCTTTAGCCTCTGAGCCACCAGGGAAGCCCAATGCAGGAGACCCCGGTTCAATTACTGCATCGGGAAGATCTGCTGGAGAAAGGATAGGCCACCCACTCCAGTATTCTTGGGCTTCCCTGGTGGCTCAGCTGGTAAAGAATCTGCCTGCAAAGCAGGAGACCTGGGGTCAATCTCTGGGTTGGGAAGAATCCCTGGAGAAGAAAAAGGCTACCCACTCTAGTATTCTGGCCTGGAGAATGCCCTGGACTATACAGTCCATGGGGTTGCAAAGAGTCGGACATGACTGAGTTACTTTCACTTTCGTTACCCAAATACTATTGACCCAACTCATAGCAATACATTTTTAGGGTGATGCAAGTAACATCACTGTGCAAAGTTGTTAGAGCTTAAAGTTGATCAAGGGTTCATTATACAACTTATGATTGTTGATATCACTCACATTCTGACCATTTTTGTTCCAACCTTGTGTAAATTTTCAAAAATGATGTGTTGAGAAATTTTGAGTGAAGAAGAATTTTTCTGTGAACTTTATGCAGATCTTTTCTCTGCTTGTCCAAGTGACATATATACTATTGTCTCAGAAGATGATAATTCTTCAGAATATAGTTCTGATTTCAACAATATGAATGACAGGCCAACAAAAAAGATGTAGTGACTGATTCTGATACAGAAAGTGAAAATGAAACTCATGGTGCTGGAGAATGCTCCTTTGCTTCTACAGAATAGTGGATTGAAGACAACGTTTCATGAAAACTAGAAGACTTTACAGGCATGTGAGGTGTAGCTATTGAATGTAATAACCTACAAAGTGTTAGTGAAATGACAGAATAAATTTTTGGCCAGCCAAAATAAAAACTGTCAGCCATGGGCATTAGTTCTGCAAAAATCCCCCTGTCAATAATGAGCTAGCATGGAATCATCTTGACACAGCTCTGGTTACCCACGTAAACCACGAGAGGGTTTACCTATCTTTCCCCCTGGTATATGGTGGATACTATAGTTCAGTAACTAGCGTAGAGTGGATACTCAATACATGTGCCTTGAGTGAATCAATGAAGGAGTCAGCTAAAAAATGAATGAATGAGCTGTTGCTCCAGGTCTAAGCACATAAGAAACAGAAGTCTCTCAAGTCGGCATTCACAGCCAAAACAGCCGGGATTTCTTCCTGAGACCATCGGAGTTGTGCAGAACGCACCATCAGGCTGAGTGACCCCTCCTTTTTTTTTTTTTTTTTTTTTTGCTATTTCTATCAAAAATAGACTCTGGCTCATAAACTTCTGTTTTGCTACCAGAATGGCAAAAGGGGTCACTCAGCCAGATCCTGGGTTACTATTTTTTAACTTTTTTTGTGACACACACACAAAAATGGGTTTTTGAACATCCCTATTTATGTAAAGTCTAATCATATAAGCAAACAAAGAGAAAATGAGAGATGACTTTTTTCAGCTCACAACTGACTCATTCATTCATTCAATTTATTCATACCGTGAGCATTCTACGAGCATTCTATGTGTACATAGCAAATGCACAAAGTGCGGGGAAACAACCAGCCCCCAGCCACACACTTTAGTGACCCTCTGCCTCAGGATCTTGTTTCTCTTCTCTTTGAACTTATTTCATTGTGCACATCTATTCATTTATTTGAGGAAGCAGCTCTATAACGGGCCCTGAGGACTCTGTGATAAGTCAGCACTTCCCCCGGTCTCTTTTTCCCTTAAACTTGGAGTCTAACACAGGGGAGGGCAGGCAGTATCAAACAGTTGCATAAATATATAATCAAACTGCAATTACTGCAGCAAAGAAAAAAAAAGAGAGTGCAATGAGAAGATACGGCAGGGGGCCTGACCCAGGGAATCGAATCTCTGAATGTTGAGAGGAGACAGGAGCCAGAACTGAGGAAAATGGTGTGGGAGTGCAGGGGGTGAGGGGCCCATGCAGAGGAAGTGGGGAGCTGGACAGGGCCAGGGAAACTCACACCAAATAACAAAGTTTTCAGAATGTTAAAAAGGGTTGTGATCTGCTCAGATTTACATTTCTCACACTGTTCACTATCAACTAGATTGTGGGTTCTTTCTGTTATGAGGCTGTGTCATACTCCTTGTTACATCTTGGACCACATCCAGCAGAGGGCTTTGGATGCAATAATTTGGTGCTCAATGAATGCTGATTGAACATGTAGAAATGATGCAATGATGTGACCTTGCACTGGGAAGTTAACAATGATCTTGCTCAGGGGATTCTTGTCTCCCCAAACCAAAAGATACCCCTAGAATCCCCAGGGTACCCCCCGCCCCGGCCGTGCAGGTGAATGAGAAGGGCCACGACACTCTGTTTTGAACTTAAATGTTTCAGTTTGTACTATTTCTCTGTAAGGGAAAGAGTTCTTACCGATCCCCTTGCTTGGATATGCATTAGGAGAATTGCTAGTTGGTCACAATCTCAACTGCAAAACTCACTGATCCTCACTCTGATGACTGGAGGCCAGCAGGGGCGGAAAGTAGAGGTGGAAATGGAGATTCTCGGTGACTCTCCTGCAATACAGGAGAAGCAAGCGACAGATTCAACCTCTGGGTCAGGAAGATCCCCCTTGGAGTAGGAAATGGCAACCTGCTCTAGTATTCTTGCTTTGAAAATTCCATGGACAGAGGAGCCCGGTGGGCTACAGTCCATGGGGTTGCAAAGAGGTGGACATGACTGAGCGTGCCATGCCACGCCAGGGGTGGAAAGTGGATTTTCCTTCCCTAGTTCTTCTAGTTTATCTCTTTCACTCCATCTGATCATCCGTGTGGGGTTTCATATCCCTGACTGGGCTCTTTCACACTCTGCAGACCTTTGCTGCCCACAAGCCCATCTTTGGGATTACAGGTGTCCCTCTGGGACTGGGACTTCTGTGGAACTGACAGCTCTTAGATTTGGAGACTGACACTTGGCTGTGGCAAATGCTCTCATCCTCTGCTAGAGGAACACTGCCTTGGTGCTCATCAATGATGCACTTGCCACCTCCATCTTCAGATACGAAGGGAAAGGCATTTTGGAACAGGGACAAGAGATGGAGACAGGTTTCAGGGGCCCTTTTCACATCATGATGATTTTCTCACAATGGAGCCAGGTTTCAAGGACCTTTGTCCCCTCCGGTGAGGCTTTTCTGCCCAGTGTGTGGTGAGTATGTGAATGTGATTACACAGATGCAGCAGGAAGATGTACTCCCGATCACTCTATAAATCATCTGATGCTGGCAGTGATCTCATTTTTAAAACCATTACTAACCACGAATGGTGGCTAAATCACTAACAGTCTTAAACAGCTTCCGTATTTATCTGTTTGATGTTTTCATCCCTTCTTCTCCCTCGTGCTATTCTGCAATACGGCCTCAACCTCAGAGATTCAGAGCAACTGTCTGCTGAACACATGAATACTAAAGAATCGGTTTCCTTAGTAACGATAACCATGAAGCAGCTCTCAGGACTTCCTGCCTTTCTGTCTGTCTGACTGTTTTCTGTTGGCCACATAGAAAAAGATGCCCAAACCAAGCCTGCCCAGAAAAGAAAGTCAAGTGAAGTCGCTCAGTCGTGTCCAACTCTTTGCGACCCCATGGACTGAGGCCTACCAGGCACCTCCGTTCATAGCATTTTCCAGGCAAGGGTACTGGAGTGGGTTCCCACTGCCCAGAAAAGAGGCGCATAAATATGACCCCTAAGCAGAAGAGGGGGCTGCCCTGGTGGTTCAGCAGTAAAAGAGTCTGCCTGCAACGCGGGCCCGTGGGGTTCAATCCCTGGGTTGGGAAGATCCCCTGTAGGGGGAAATAGCACCCCACTCCAGTATTCTTGCCTGGAGAAGCCCATGGACAAAGGAGCCCGGCGGGCTACAGTTCATGGCGTTGTAAGAGTCGAACACGACTGAGTGACTAAACCTCCACCACCAAGTGGAAGGGAGGCCTGTTTCTGCTGAGATCACAATCCTTTTCTCCACCCGTTGCCCTCTTCTGTGCAGTTAGGGCTAACTCAGAGCACCTGCAAGTCCATGACTGCCTTTCTTTCGAGTCAAAATCTGGAACTAGAAAACCATCGTGCAAGCCACGTCACCAAAATGACACTTTCTCTGTGGGAAACCAATATGGAACTTACCCGAAAAGAAAATCTTCTTCCTCTCCACAGTATTGCTAATTATAACAAGAAAATGGGCAAGTAGAGAAACTTTGTTGATTATCCAGGATATCATTTTTCCCCTCCCCTGCCTGTTGTAAGAAATCGCCCTGTTTCCTGCCCCTCGTCCCAGCTCTAGTCGGAATGAACCCCAGCAGCTACTCTGAGAGGGGGCCGAAGGGGGTGCGCCCTAGGAAGCCTCAGGGTCCCATTCTGCGGCTGGGTGCTGACCGTGTTGTCCAGATGCTTCTGATGGATTCTGCCGTCTCACCTCCTGGGCACACACTGGGTGCCTCTGTGGCCCCATCTCCTGGCCTGGATTCCCCGCTGTGCCCGCAGAGGCATCAGCCCACCTGGCAAAGCACACACTTGCCCCTTCTTGCCTCAGTCGTCTTCCTAGAGCTGCATCCACTGGTCTGCAGATACCAACTGAGCAACACTCGGCCCTAGACAGGATGCCAGAAGCCGAGGGTCTGGGAATGTGCACACACAGTCCCTGCCCTTATGAGGTTCACAGTCTGAAACAATAACCTGGATGCAGGACAATAATTAGAGTACACTGCAATAGGAGCAGGAGGAGGCAATGGCACCCCACTCCAGTGCTCTTGCCTGGAGAATCCCGTGGGCAGAGGAGCCTAGGGGAGGAGGCAATGGCGCCCCACTCCAGTGCTCTTGCCTGGAAAATCCCGTGGGCAGAGGAGCCTGGAAGGCTGCAGTCTATGGGGTCACTAAGAGACGGACATGACTGAGAGACTTCACTTTCACTTTTCACTTTCATGCATTGGAGAAGGAAATGGCACCCCACTCCAGTGTTCTTGCCTGGAGAATCCCAGGGACGGGGGAGCTTGGTGGGCTGCCATCTCTGGGGTCGCACAGAGTCGGACACGACTGCAGCGGCTTAGCAGCAGCAGCAGCAGCAATAGGAGCGACACCGGGGTGATGAGGGCCCCCCGAGAGGAGTACCTAATGCAGCCTGTGAAACTGGAGGCAGAACAGAGACACATTCCTGGAGAAAGGTAAGCCCAAGCTGCCTTAAATTCCTTTTTGAAAAAGGGGATTCCCTGGTGGCCCAGAGGTTATGGCTCTGCGCTTCCACTGCAGGTTGGGGAACTAAGGTCCATCATGCCTCGTGGCCAAAGAATAAAACTAAGAAGAATAACAATGTCCTATGGATATAAAAAAAGATAATGCGATAAGGTAAAATATGTTGAACACATATTTGGACTAGGATCTTGACTTGTGTGATACGTGTGTTATTTAATTCAATTCCTACAGCGGTGTCCTGTGAAGCAGGTTCCATTATCACTCCCGCTTTACAAACTGGGGCTCACAGGACAGAACTCACAGCCGATCACAGAGCTAGGAATTAGAGGAGCCCACCGTCAAACCCAGAGGTGTGATGGTAAATCCAGGATCTTAAGCACCAGCGGAGTGAAAGTTGGGGGTCCTGACTGCTCTGCAGCGACAGGCCCACAAGCGGCTGCTTTGCCAGAATGTGAGTGGGGGTGAACCTTGGCGGGCTTGCTGACGAACTTGGCCTCGGTCTTCAAGGTGAGGGCCAGATGTTGAAGGGTTGTAAGTAATGTTTGCAACTAGGGAAGACAATTCTGGCAATGGTGAGGAGGGTGGCTCTGAGGAGCTAGACCTGGTGGCAGAAAGATCACTTAGGAGCCCCACAGTCATCCGTCCCAGTAAGACTTGATGTTGGCCTCAAGTGGGTGATGACAATAGGGAAGCTTTTCCAACGAAGCTCCGTCTACTGGACATTTGCATCCACGGCACACCTGCAGCCCAGGCTCCAGGCCTGCTTGTGGCCTGGTGTCTTCAACTGATCCAACCAGTCCATCCCAAAGGAGATCAGTCCCGAATATCCACTGGCAGGACTGATGCTGAAGCTGAAGCTCCAGTACTTTGGCCACCTGATGCAAAGAGCTGACTCATTGGAAAAGACCCTGATGCTGGCAAAGGTTGAGGGTAGGAGGAGAAGGGGGCAACAGAGAATGAGATGGTTGGATGGCATCCCCGACTCAATGGACATGAGTTTGAGCAAGCTCTGGGAGATAGTAAAGGACAGGGGGAGCCCAGTGTGCTGCAGTCTGTAGGTTACAAAGAGTCAGACATGACTTAGCAATTGAACAGTGACAACAAATAAATAGGTATTAATAGTATCACTTCCTCTGCTTTGAATTTGACTCCAAGAAACAAATATCAAACAGCCAGAAAAGAAAGAAGCGGAACTCTGTGCAATTTCCTATTTACCTAGATATAGAGGCAGAGATGAACTCTCTCTTCACATTTTTCCCCATTAAGAATTGAGCCAAAGTTTGGTGGAATGGTGACAAGTTGAGCTGGGCAAACACACACAAGCACGCGCATGTGCGCACACACACACAAACACACACAGATGGCTGAGACATTCTAATGAGTTGAGGACCTATTGTGTAGCATTTTGAAGGTAACATAATTCACAGCTAATAATTTGAATAGCTTCTCCCATCTGGTCATCTTATTTTGTCCTGAAGGATTAAAAGATTTTAAAGGAAGTACAACCTGCACACGAATGTTTATAGCAATTTAATTCATAGTTGTCAAAACTTGAAAGCCACGAAGATGCCTTTCAGTAGGTGAATTGTATAAATAAACTGTAGTACTTCTAGACAATGGAATATTATTTAGTGTTAAAAAGAAAAGAGTTATCTAGGCATGAAAAGATAGAAACTTTAATGCATATTGCTAAGTAAAAGAAGCTAATCTGGAAAGGATAATTACTGTATGATTTCAACTATGTAACACTCTGGAAAAGCCCAAACTATGGAGACCGTGGGGTAGGCATGAAAAAGAAAGAATTCTGGATTTTTAGGGCAGCAAAACTATTTTGAATGATATTATCCTGGTGCATATACGTCATTATGTGTGTGTGTGTGCTAAGTTACTTTAGTCCTGTCTGTTTCGACTCCATGGACTATAGCCAGCCAGGCTCCTCTGTCCATGGGATTCTCCAGGCAAGAATACTGGGGTGGGTTTCCATGCCTTCTTCCAAGGGATCTTCCCGACCCAGGGATGGAACTCACGTCTCTTATGTCTCCTGCACTGGCAGGCAGGTTCTTTACCACTGGTGCCGCCTGGAAAGCCTAGACATCGTTATACTTCTGTCTAACCCATAGAGTGAAATGTAATGTAAACTGTGCACTTGGGTGATCGTGCTGTATTGATGTAGCTTCATGCTTATTAAAAAATGTGCAAGGACTTACCTAGTGGTACAGCGGATAAGAATCTGCCCGCCAGTGCACAGCAGGGGGCAGTTGTTTGATCCCTGGTTGGGAAGACGCCACATTTCTCAGAGCAACTAAGCCTGTGTGCCACAACTACTGAGCCCAGATGTGGCAACTATTGAAGCCTGTGTTCAGTCTAGAGCCGGTGCTCCACAATGCGAGAAGCCACTGAAATGAGGATCCCCAGCACGGCAACAAAGAGTAGCCCCTGCTCACTACAACTAGAGAAAGTCTGAGCAAAAGCAGCAAAGACCCAGTGAAACCAAAATAAATAATTAATTAATGGCATGAATTTTTAAAAATGTACTAACTGGTGAATGATGTTGGTTCACAGAAACTTCAGGGGCTCCAGTCTTTCTGTTTTGTTTGTTTGTTTTTTCAAGAAAAGAGTTAAATTGGCCTAAAGGGCATAATGGGCTTCCTAGGCGGCTCAGGGGTAAAGAACCACTTGCCAATGTAGGAGACACAGGAGTCGCAGTTCCGATCCCTGGGTCAGGAAGTTCCCCTGGAGGAGGGCATGGTAACCCACTTTAGTATTCTTGCCTGGAGAATCCCATGGACAGAGGAGCTTGGTGGGCTACAGTCCATGGGGTCGCAGAGTCAGACAGGACTGAAGTGACTTAGCGTGCAAACACATATACGTCCCATGCTCATTTTTAGATAGCTTCCTAAGAACAAACCCGAGATGGACAAAGGATTCAGGAACCCGACTTGTGTGGGACCCTATCCTCTTTTGTAAGACAAGATGTATTCCTGTTTAAAAAAGAAAGAAAGAAAACCTGCAAATAAATGCAAAGGGGGAATTAATGTAATTCTTTTCCACCTTAGGAAAAGCCTTATGGCCTCTGACTCACTAGCAAAAAGCAACGAATTAGCAACAACAACTCAAAGAGACACAGGAAAATACAACCAGCTCTTCAAAAAACCATAAAATAGCAATTACCATATTTTAGCATAAGTTTCTACACAGAATCATCTCACAGTTATAATTAGGTTGCTAATGCCACACAGAATTGGACGATACACTAATTTGGTATACCCTTTATCTAATCTGATAGAAATGTAACATTTAGAGGGTTTGACTTTTTTTCACAAGCAATTAAAAAGGACTTCTTCAGCTTAACTTTAATATCACATTTTAAAAAATTGTGTTGCGCTTTATGATGTGTGTGTAGTGGATAAGAGAGAGAGAAAAAGAGAGAGGAATTCCAACCCAGTTATAGGCAAAAGCCATACCCTTTAGTCTCTGATTTATTTCCACCATATAAGATTCTTTTCTTTCTTGCTTGCTTTTTTAAAATCTTTTTTCTTTTTTGCCTTTGGAAAATTAAAACTGAATTTTCTTCTCTAGGACAATTCTCCGTTCCAGTCATAGTAAATACCAATTTCATTTCCATCCTATTATTTTTCTAATTAAGCATTTGTCATGCAAAAGGAGATCTGAGGTGCCTGCACTTTTCATTATGCAAAAAATTCAGTTATGATAATAGCTTTGGGATGGCATCTTGAAGGTGTTATGGAAAAAAAATCAGGAGAGAAATGAAATAAAATAAACTGTATTTTACTTTGGGCTTTCACCTATTTATTCTTTGCCACAATTGTGAATATTGACAATGTCCCTATGTAGGATGGACACAAAATTAGCATCCTTTAATAAGGAGAATTCTGTTAAATCTTCATCTAAACATTTTAGAGGTTGAAAATGTCACCCTGCCTCTCATTTTTTTCTCTTCTGTTCACACTTAGCAAAACCTATAACTTCCATACTTGATGGAATGTGCTTTTGACTCAAATTGTTTCAGAACAAAGTAAGAATGTGCCAGGAGGACCATCTGATATTTCTTGGAAACACTTTCTTCCTCCTTATGACAAATCCCAAGGGCCTAGGCTCTGTCAAAGGAGAATTTATTTTCTAAACCCTTTGAACACAGAGCTTTTCCATTTTCTGTGGCAAGATATTTTTCCCAGACAAACATTAATCACTGCATCTTAGAGCTATACTTATATCCACACATACATTACATATCCATATGCGTATATTCTGCATATGAATTTCTATATCTCTATTTTAATCTATTGATTTATAAAATCTAAGGTTTTTATTTTTTAGTTATTTCCATAGTTTGCACAGAATTAGCTGGGCAATTAGATTTTTTAAAAGTGGGACTGTTTCTTCTCAGTGTCTCAAAATGTAGACCAACTTTCTGGTTTGGAGAGGAATGAGTGTATTGTCTGAAATTGCGGTCTCCTGAAACACACTGTGTAGTGTGTGTGTGTGTGTGTGTGTGTGTGTGTGAGGAGATAGTGCTGTTGGTTGAATTCCCTGTGATCCCATGTGCTCAGTATTTTCAAAGATGCTTTGTGGTAGTTCCTCCCAGACTCTGTCTGTTTGCTGTCATCCCCAAGCTCTGATCTCGGGTGGCCTCGGCCTGCAAGAGCTTGGAGCAGGGCTTGGGATCCCAGCTGGAGACTGGGCTGGGTTGTGGTGGTGAGAGCACCTGATCCTACCCACTGGACTAGTGATCAGTGACGAGGGCCCTGGCCCTTTGGCTCTGCAGAAGAGAATCCCCACAAAGATGGCAAGGAGCGAAACACAGTACATATTCAGAGGAAAAGAGTACCGTATGTGTAGAAACCCACATGGGTGGCCTCAGAGGGAGAGTCCCTAAGTTGCACCCTTGTGGCAGTTTGAGTTACTCTTATGGGGTATTTCTTCCAGGTTTGCTTTGGCCAATCATTTGATTTGCCTGGCTTACACTCCATAGTTGGTAAATATCTCAGGATCCTCCCATGTGTGCACACAGATCTCTTAGCTAAGACAGATTTCACCGAAAAGGCATCTGGGTCGAGCATCCCTTGAAATAGCTTTCCTCTGGCCCCTAAGAAGCCTTTTCTGCACATGTGTGGTTAACAGAGATCTCCTGACTTCGGGAATAAGAAATATGTGGTTCTGGCAGGGCCTAGCCTCCTCCCTAATTGCCCTGCTATTCTTGCCTTGGAGTTTTTGTCAATAGAGAATGAATCTTCAGTTGCTTTACCCCAGGGGGAGTTGGGGGTGGGCGGGAGGGCATCTGCCTCCTGCCTCAGTTCCACCAGTTGCTCTGCGTTTTGGCTGCTGAAGGCTCACAGGGAAAGTTTTCCTGGGCTGAAAGAGGAGCTGCTTCGCTCAGGAAGTTGGTAGGAGGGAGGCCGCAACCAATGACTGATTGGGAAGCCTTACACATGGCTCACCTAGGCGGCGCCAGGGAAGGAATAGTTCTGTGGGTGGTTAAGGGCCACAGCCCTCCCCTCCCCCACGCTGCAGATACCGGTGGGCTTTCTCTGACACCACATCCACGCCCTGCCTCTCCTGCTTCACCCCTTCCCTCACAGGATTTTCCTGAAAGGCACTTGCTCAAGATCATGGCACCCAAGTCCCTGTCTTTGGCTCTGTTTCTGGAAATTTTCTTTCGATTTTAGACATTTAATGACCTGGTCAGTAAAATGTGGATAATAACTCCTGCTTTGTCTATCTCTCAAAGTTGGGGTGCAAATGGCAAATTGTGTGGAAAAATTCTGTCAACAGCCAAAGCAGTAAAAATATTTCGCAGGCAGCACGATATATTATTTGTTTAAATATTGAACCTTCAGCGGGACTTCCCTGGTGGTCCAATGGTTGAAACTCCACTTTCCAAGGCAGGGGGTGTGGGTTTGATCCCTGGTCAGGGAGTTAACATCCCACTTGCCTCACGGCCAAAAAAAGTTTTCTACTTTGCATAAAACAGAAGCAGTATTGTAAGTAATTCAGTAAAGACTTGAAAAAGGTGGTCCATATTAAAAACATATATATTTAACCTTCGGTTTAATGAAAGTAAGGTTGATTTCTCCCAACTTGGGTTTTTTCACACTTTAGGCTGATGTCCACCGTTCTGGCTTTACCACACCCTGTTGAGGACGGATGTGTTAAGAGCTGCTCTCTGCACCGGGGCTTTCTAAGGCAGGGGAGGGAGAGACAGGAATCCAGCAAGTGGCTGTGTCCCGGAGAGCACACAGTCCCTGCCAAAGGCTAACTAAGCAGGAACCCGAAAGAGCCTGCCTGCGAATGCGTGAGATGCAAGAGATGTGGGTTCGATTCCCACGGTGGGCAAATACCCTGGAGAAGGCACCGGCCACCCACCCCAGTATTCTCGCCTGCAGAATCCCATGGACAGAAGAGCCTGGCGGGCTACAGTCCACGGGGTCACACTACTGAAGCAACTTAGCACACAGGCAAAGCCAGACACCAGATTTATTTGTAAAACCTCCAGCTTCTTAAATACTAATCACACATTAAAAAAAAAACAAAACTGTGTGTGTGCACTCGGTCGCTCACTCATGTCCAACTCTTTGCAACCCCATAGACTGTAGCCCACCAGGCTCCTCTGCCCATGGGATGTCCTAGGAGTGGGTTGCCATCATGAAGAAGATCTTCTCCATAAGATCTTCCCGATCCAGGGATCGAACCAGAGTCTCCTGGGTCTCCTGCACTGGTAGGCGGATTCCTTACCACTGTGCCACCTGGGAAAAAACATTACCACTCCATTGTTCAAGCAGAACATAACTGGAGGCCCAGCTGGGCTAGCAGAGTGTTAGCTGCGTCCGGATTTCAGGGCCTGGAGTAACAGAGCAGGCGGTGCCCAGTGAGGTCTCGGCTCCAGCTCAGCACCCAGCACCTGATCCATGAACGATCCTGGGTGCACAGGACCACCATTAGCAGTGCTGGCTTCCAAGGAGTTAAAAGAATGACCGCTAGTTCCAGTGAATAGTTTTCTACTTTGTAAAAACCACTTAGCATATGATTCTTTTCCCTGAACAGTATTACAACATGTGCAGATTTTTATTCACTTGCCAGCTTGCTCTTGCTCAACTTTTCAAGGACACTTAGTCTATTTCCTTGTCTATGAAACAGAAATAATTATGCCTGTTCTGAAAATAAGCAAAAGGCATGTAAAAGGACTTTGCAGACAGTGGTGATCAATCCAGCTGTAAAAAATCACTTCTCCCTAGATTCTTCCCTGGGATCTAAATCCCACACTTAGAAATCTGAAACAAACAGAGGCTCTCATCTTTCTTCCAAGGTGATGCTTCCTTCAGTCATGATTTTTGCTATAAAAACTGCATTATTATTTTCTACTACTATTAATTACTATTCATCTTTTCATTTAAATCCAATATGTTTTTTTACTTACTACCAACTATCTTCTTCAATTACTAACTTTATTTTTGCCTAAGCAACAATATCCATGAATACACAGGTTTTATGTCCTAGTGTTTAATTTTTTGTGCACACACACACACAAATAAATGTATATGTACATGTCTATATACACTTCTATATGTGTTTGCCATACATACGGGCTTCCCTGGCAGATCAGTGGTAAAGAATCCACCTGCCAATGCAGGTGTGGGTTCGATGGAGATGTGGGTTCGATCCCTGGATTGGGAAGATCCCTTGGAGAAGGAAATGGCAGCCCAGTCCAGCATGCTTGCCTGGGAAATCCCATGGACAGAGGAGCCTGGCGGGCTACAGTCCATGAGGGTCGCAAGAGTCGGACACGACTTCGTGACTAAACAACAACATTCATCTGTATATTACCTGAAAGGTGTTTATCATCTTGCTTATTACCAACTACATGTCTGCCATTTTGGAATACTCTATCCTTCCAGGGATAGTAATATTTTACAGAAAAATTTTTTGTCTCTTCCAGGTTATTAACTTACTCGATGAGTATTTGTTACCTGGAACAGGCAGGAGAAGATGAACATCACTGGTTTCGCAAAGCTTTAAATGCCTCGAAAAAGCTTTGTGAGCCCATGTGGCTAATGAATGTTGATAGGAAAATTCACAATCCAAATCTTCCCGTTCCAGATTCCTGTGGACTTGGGAGCTCTCAGGGATCACAGAGGCTAACCTGAGAGAGAGAGAGAGAATGGCTAAGCCTCTGCCCCAGCAGAATCCTGGGGGCGCAGCTAGTGAGTTTGAACCCAGCACAAAGCCATGGTGCCTTCTGAACGACTTTCACACAGGAAGCTGTCTGGGGCCATGCTCCTAACCCTCCAACCACCCAACACTGTAATTTCTACGATTGGCTTTAGTCATTTAATAAGATAATAGCATTCGAACCAATCACCATTAGGATACCAGATGATGTTAATAATTACAATCTGCGTTTAGGTGGCGCCTCTCCAGGCAAGCACTAAGAGTTTTAAAAACATTATCTCATTTTCATCTTCATGACACCCTTGTGAAGCAAGCCTTTTTTATAGCATGACTAGAGAGAGCAGCTGAGGCGTGAAGAGGTGAAACACATTCCCCATCTGAGAGCACGTGTGTGATCACAGTTCTCAAACTTGGTTTGATGTTGTCTTGAGAAAGTCTCTGTAATTGTATTCATGTAGGAGTTTTGCACTAAATGCAAGGGATGTCTCTGAAAATATTTACATTTAGGTTTGTAAAGGCATGGGCTCTTTAAACTCTGTATTCAGTGTATCGAATTAGCAGACAAACAGAGTCTAAGCGGAGTTCAACGTACTTAATACTATCTTGCCAGATAACTTATTTAATAACTCATTATGTAGCACTTGCATCTGCCTGAGACTGTTTCAAGTGTATTATAATTAACTCCTTGACTCATCACAATGACTCCATGAAGGAGATCCCAGCATGTTCTTCATTGAACAGGGAAGAAAATCAGAAAGTTAGACAACTTGTCTAAGGTCCCAGAGCTGGTAAGTGACAGAGCTGAGAGATACACTGCTATATTTAAAATGGATGACCAACAAGGATCTAACATGTAGATCCTTGTAGCAGCCTGGATGGGAGGGGAGTTTGGGGGAGAACCGATGCATGTGTATACATGGTTGAGTCCCTTCAGCTGTTCACCTAAAACTGTCACAACATTGTGAATCAGCTGTACCCCAATACAGAGTAATTTTTTTTAATACACACAGTTTGGTCCCTGAGTTCCCATCTTTAAACCAGAACATTCTGTAACGATCGAGCTTGTAATGGTTATTTGAAAATACACTGTTTCTTTCTCATGCCAGTCAAAGGTTTTTATCTCCCCCCACCCACCTGCCCGCTGTGTCGGTGGTTATCCACTCCAGCCTATTCCAGACAGAATCTCCCTATACAGCAAGTCATTCTGGCCCCATCCTCACTGTGCTTGAACTCCAGGTGTATAACTTGCTGGTACATCAGCCCAGAGCCTAGAAAACAGGGTTTCAGAAGCTCAGCAAATCACAATCCATTCCATACAGAGTCCACAAGGCATTGCCCTCAAATACTAAAAATTCCTTTCTTCATTTGTGCTTTGGGGAAGGAAGAGTGAAATTCTGCCCCTAGTTCTGTCCCAGGACTGGGATGAGTTTTAACAGTAAGCAGAGATATTTTTCACAAGTGACTTATGCAATATACATTATGCTTGGAGAGTGCTTTCAAAGTGTTCTGTGTATTCATGAGCTCATTTGATCCTTACACAACAGCCAGTGAGATAATGGGGGAAGCTATTTTCATAACCACCATTTTACAGATGAGAAAACTGAGGCTCAGTGTTGTTAAATAAACTTGTCCAAAGTCACTCAGCTAATGAGCTATCGGAGCAGAATAAACCCAGTGTCATGTGTTAATAAAGTCTATAAATTACCTCATCACATATTAAGCTTAATCACTTCTAAGATCAGACACTTAAATAAAATTCAGAGTGATTCCTCCTCAAGGGTGCAGACAGGACAGTTGAGAATACTTAATGATTTCCAGGTTCAGCTCTCTTCTCCTTTTTGAAAGAACGTGAAACAGACTTTCCAGGGTCATTAAAAGGAGAAGAGCTTCACCACATGGCCCAGCAATCCTACTCCTGGGCATATACCCAGAAAAAAAAACAAAACTGTAATTCAAAAACATACACAGGGACTTCCTTCGTGGTCCAATGGGTAAGAATTCAGGTTCGATCCCTGGTCCAGGAAAATTCCACACGCCTCGGGGCAACCAAGCCTGTGCAGCATGACTGCTGTGCCCACACTCTAGAGACCATGAGCTGAAACTGTTGAGCCCACACGCCGCAGTTACTGCAGCCCAGCAAGTCTGGAGCCTGTGCTCTACGCAAGGAGCCACCACAATGAGAAGCCCACGCACTGCAACGAGAGAGGAGACCCTGCCCCCCACAGCCAGAGAAAGCCCATGCTTGCAAAGACCCCGTGCCTCCAAAAATAAAGAGGAGACCCTGCCCCCACAGCCAGAGAAAGCCCACGCTTGCAAAGACCCCGTGCCTCCAAAAATAAAGAGGAGACCCTGCTCCCCACAGCCAGAGAAAGCCCACGCTTGCAAAGACCCCGTGCCTCCAAAAATAAAGAGGAGACCCTGCTCCCCACAGCCAGAGAAAGCCCACGCTTGCAAAGACCCCATGCCTCCAAAAATAAAGAGGAGACCCTGCCCCCACAGCCAGAGAAAGCCCACGCTTGCAAAGACCCCGTGCCTCCAAAAATAAAGAGGAGACCCTGATCCCCACAGCCAGAGAAAGCCCACGCTTGCAAAGACCCCGTGCCTCCAAAAATAAAGAGGAGACCCTGCTCCCCACAGCCAGAGAAAGCCCACGCTTGCAAAGACCCCGTGCCTCCAAAAATAAAAAAGTAGCCTCTTTCAAAGCCCCAATATTGTCCATTTAAAAAGACACAGGCATCCCAATGTTTATTGCAGCACTATTTCCAATAGCCTGGATGTGGAAGCAGTCTAAACGTCCATCAGCAGCGGACTGGATATGGTACTAGTCCTCGGACGGTTGCTCAGCCACATAAAGGAACAGACTGTGCCCTTCGCAGCAATGTGGATGGACCTAAAGACCGTCACAGACTGAAAAGTGAAGTGAAGTCGCTCAGTCGTGTCCAACTGTCTGCAACCCCATGGACTGCAGCCCACCAGGCTCCTCTGTCCATGGGATTTTCCAGGCAAGAGTACTGGAGTGGGGTGCCATTGCCTTCTCCAACAGACTGAAGTGAGTCAGAAAGAGAAAAACAAACATTGTATAATATCATTTATAGGTAGAATCTAGAAAAGCAGGAGAAATGAACTTATTTGCAAAGCACAAATAAAGACACAGAAATCAAGAACCAACTTATGGATACCAAGTGGGGAGAGACAGATGGGATGAATTAGGAGATTGGGATTGATAAATACGTACGTTGATATTATGCAAAAAATAGGTAACTGATGAGAACCGAGCGTACAACACAGGGAACTCTACTCAGTGCTCTGTGGGGACCTAAATGGGCAGGAAATCCAAAAAGAGGGGCCATATGTATATATACAGCTGACTCACCTTGCTGTACGGCAGAAACTAACACAGGATTGTAAAGCAACTGTACTCCAATAAAAATTTTAAAAGTGGCCTTGCGGCCACCTCCCCTACATACCCAGGTATGTGGTACTCATATCTGCTGACACGTTCAAATGCTGCCCACTGCCTGAATGAAAGGAATCCCTTGGTCTCCAGAAGAGCCATCTCCCTTGTTCCAGGAACTTGTCTCTCCTCCCCTGCTTGTGGACGCTGTGTGCTGAGAATTAGCTCCACTAAATAAGGAAGGAAAAGGCAGTTCGTTCAGATGAGTTATATATGAGTTATATACATGCCAGGCGTTGGGGCCTGGAGGCCCAATCTGCCAACTTTTACTTTCTCTATCCAATGCTGACTTTTCATTTTCAACTGCTAGAACAATGGCAGTGAATCATCACTTGTGATTTAAGATTTTTTATACTGAGTCTGCCTATTTATTAATATTTACTTATTACTGATATTCTTCCAAATAGGCTATTGCTGAAACCACTGGCTGCCCTCCTCCTCTGCCTATCATCTTACTGCCAGTTGAGTGGGATCCCACCGTCTGATGACATGAGTTTCTTCAGCTTTTCTCCCTGTCTCAGGATTTCCTGGATTTTCTCCCATAGTCAATCCCACTTTCATGGGAAGAAATGGCCTCCTCCCTTCCAAGGCCAAGTCAACCCCTTCTTCTGCTAGAAACCCCTCCCTGTCACCACTTCTTGGAGGGTTTCCCCGGTGACTCAGAGGTAAAGAATCTGCCTGCAATGCAGGAGACCTGGGTTTGATCCCTGGGTTGCAAGATCCCCTGGAGGAGGAAATAGCAATCCACTCCAGTATTCTTGTCTGGAGAATCCCATGGACAGAGAAGCCTGGCAGTCTGTAGGGGTGCACAGAGTCGGACACGACTGAAGCGACTTAGCAGCAGCAGCAGCACCACCTCTTTGAGAATTTCTCTCAATCAGTGACCAATGTCTCTCCCTTCACTCCCATCCCATGGCATGCCTCAGCCTTTCTCTCTTACCTGGAATACTTCCCTTTATCCATCAAGAAATTTAAGTCTTTTCAATGGCACCGTCTCTTTGCTGGCTTCTATGACATTATAATTGGAATTATATTTGGACATTATAATTGTTTCATAGGAAACAATCCAGTGTCTCCCAAAGAAATGGAAAAGAAATCCACATGGAACCTCTTCAGTGGCTATTGCTATGTAACAAACTATCCCAAAGCTGAACGGCTTAAAACACAGCAATTTATGATGTCTTATGTCTGTGGATTGACAGGGCTCAGCTAGGCAGTTCTTTGGTTCACAGGGGTATAACCAAGATCAATTAGGAGCTGCACGCAGCTAGGAGCGTGGCTGCAGGAATCTCAACGTCTGGGACCCGTCTGTTCCCTCTCACCACCCTCTAGTCCTGGACTCCTTGACATCACGGCAGCTGGCTTCCACGAGCACAAAACAGGAACTGCCTGTCTTCTGAAGGTCTAGACCAGCAATTATCATAGTATTGCTTCCTCTTCATAGCACTACTGGTCAAAGCAAATCTCACGTTCAACCCAGGTTCAAGGAGAGGGGAAATAGATTCCATCTCTCAGTGAGGGGAGGGGCAAGGAATCTGTGGTCAGCTTGAATTCAGCATAGATGTCCATGTTTGATCAGCTCAAATCACCTCAGTAATCACAATAGCTATTTGGTTGTTTTAATAAATCTGAGTTAGATCATCTTATGTAACTCATAGTATTACTGCTTCTCCAAAAGAACAAAATAGCTCAATTTCTAGACTCTTAAAATTCAAAACCTGCTTGAAGAACTATTTAAAATTCAGCTAGAATTTATATAGGTCTCTTTTATAGATACAAAGATCAGGTACCATATCCATAAAATCTAGAGAAAGTAGGTGAAGTGAATTTTAATCAACCTTTTTTTTTTTTGTTTTCCCAAAAGAAAAGCCAATATATTTCTGCAAAGAAGGTGAATATTTCTGAAAGACAAGAATAGCCATAAATCAGAGGTGTCAACCAGCTCTGCTACTGAACAATAGGGAAGAGCTTACTGCAGCTGTAGGCGCCCTTCCCAGGAATTCAGCAGCGCCCTTACTGGCCTCTAGGTGTCCCGTTGGCTTCCTTGGGGGGTGGGGGCAGGGGTTGCTGATGGAAGGGATGTGAGGATGGAGATAAGACCACCAGTTCTTTAGTCAAGATATGCTATTGGCTATAACTGGACTTTCCAGGTGCTACTAGTGGTATAGAACCTACCTGCCAACGCAAGAGACAAAAGAGACATGGGTGGCATTAGATTCGAAATAAAGTGCACAATCGATGCTAAGTGTTGAATCATCCCGGAAACACACCTCCCTCCTGGTCCTTCCACAAAACTGGTCCCTGGTGCCAAAATGGTTACAGACCACTTCTAGGTGATGGGATTATATCTCTCATCCACAGTGAAATCTTCTTTGAGCCCACCCGGTTCCCAAAATTAGGTCAGATGCCAATTAGGACCAATCCTATGCCTGTTGTATAAATAATTTTGCCGAGGCTGCCTTACCCCTTCTCTGGGGTCTTAACCCATTGTTCGGGGGTGGCCCCCAACAGTGTGTATACAGTAAGACCAGCTTCCCTGGTTCTGACCCATGAGTCCAGAGGCAGACACTAACCTTAAGACGGACCAAAGACATTTCCTTCTGAACTGAAAGATGCGGAGTTTTGATCACTAGTTACATTAGTGAAGCACAGCAGAAGGAAGGTCCATAAATCTGTGCCAAAGAGGGAGAGCTAATTTGCCCCTTGCGCTTGTATATCTCCTCCTCGTATTCTATTAGACACCTGTATGACTTCCTCATGGATTCTGCTCTTTCCTGAAACTCTCCAGAATTTTCTACAACTCAAAGACTTAGACAATTTATACTAACTGGAATGAACTCACTTACGCATGCATAATGACTAGCGTATTTGTTCCGCGTCCTTTTCAGTGCTGGAATGATGGTTTTGTGAAAACAAGAAGATGCCTGCCTTGCTTGGCACTGTGTCTTGAACACTAAGTGAAGTGGTTGACACACAATAAGTCGCCCATAAATATTTATTGAATGAATAAGTGGAGGCACAGGACTGATGCAGGACTTGCTTGGTGGTCCAGTGGTTAAGAATCCACCTGTCAATGTAGGGGGCACAGATTTGATCCCTGGTCTGGGAGATCCCACAGGCCATGGGGCAATTAAGTCTGCGTGTCACAACTCCTGAGTCCACACTCTAGACTCTGCTCTGCAATAAGAGGAGCACAGCAATTAGAAGCCCCAGGCACAGCGATGAAAACCCAGGGCAGCCAAAAATAATAAATAAGGACATAAGACTAGTGCAGCTCTCCAGGAAGTGCCTGGGGGAGAATGAGACTTCACGAGGCTGGGTGGGAGGACTAAGGGACCATTGTGGGTTTGGATGCCACATTGGCGAGAAATGTTTTGAATGGAGACTCTTGGTCGAATTGCTCAGGTTTGGAAAAACATCCTGTATTATCTGATGACAGAAAGAGTCAAATACAAAGACCCTGTTTACCTTCGGATGCCAAGACTAGCTGAAGGAGAGAGAGTGAAGTCGCTCAGTCGTGTCCGCCTCTTTGCGACCCCATGGACTGTAGCCTACCAGGCTCCTCCGTCCATGGGATTCTCCAGGCAAGAGAGCTGAGGCTGAAGCTGAAGGAGCTATAGTCAGAAAGAAAATCTCTGTAACTTGGGTAGTGCAGGAGAGAAGGAGCGTAGCTCTGTGAAGCAGTGGACCCTGCAGGGCTGTGTGACTCCTCCCAGACGGACGGACGAGAGGGCAGCCCTGCAGGCGGAATAACGCCGGAAGTCTCCGGTGGTCAGGGTGAGGACAGAGCAGCCGTGACAGCCGTTTGCAGCAAGAAGAGTGAGTGGGAGTGGATGGAAGTGAAAGGCTAGAGGAGATCCCATTTCCGTCTTCTGACATTCAGTATCCATACTGGCTCTAAAGCCACAGAACTCTGGGGTCGCTCACTACACCTTGGTATTTCCCGGCTGGTGTCATGGATAGAGGAGCCTGGCAGGCCACAGTCCATGGAGTCGCAAAGAGTCCGGCACGGCTGAGCACGCATACACAGGGCTCTTGATCTAAGTTGCAGGCTGAAAGATTCTAGTAAGAAGCAGGGTTTAATTCACCACAGAGGTGTGCCTCTGCAATTTTACATTTATTTGGAGGACATGAACCTGCTAACTCACTTGTCTGATGTGTGGATATTGAGTTCAAAAAATGGGAGCTTTGTATCTCGGTGCTGTGGCTACCTACCTTCTAACTACCCTGAAGAATATGTCAGAATATGTCTTGATAACAGCCGAATTCTGAATAGAAAACTATCTCTGAATTTTGGAATGATATCCAGCTAAGAGTCCAAGAGGAAAATCTGATTTCCCAGCAGTCACAATCCAGGGGCCTTCAAGCCCTGTGAGTCATCTCATCCTTCTTGGGGTAGGTTCCAGCTCTACCAGTTAAATGTGTCCAATCTTGCCAAGAAAATGCTCTGCCAATGTACAGGTGTCTTTGGAGAGCTGAGATATTTTGTTCAATTGCTATGGGTCTGAGACTACCACCTCTGTCTTAGTAACAGTTGTATGCAAAATGCTTCTTAATATTTGTTGAGGGCTGTCAACTACAAATTGGCACTTGCCATCTAGCTCTACAAGGATTAAATCATACGTTCCTGCAGCTACTGAACTTCAGTACCCCCTGAAAGGAGTTGAGGGTGGAGAGCAGAAATGAGGCACTCGGTGCTGGGGGAAAAACTGCCAGCACGGGTCTTCAGATATCTTCAGGAGCCAAATTTATGAGCCCAACTACTGTTTCTCCCCTTATCGAGAAAAGCACTAAAATCCTTCATGGTGATGACTGTTCCTTGTGACTAGCAGTTTCACGAGACTAGTAGAAACCTTCTGGGAAAACATGTGATTGATTGCATGTATTCCCTCTTCACCAAAATCACATTTATACTGACCTTTCCTGGTTGGTTCTTTGAAACAGTTTCTCAAAGCTATCTGAGGTGCTGTCTCCCAGGCTTGCAGCCCACATTGTGCCCTGATAAAACTTAACATGTTCAGCTCACACTGTGCAAACTTCTTAAGTTGGCAGGGTCCATACCTTTAATTTTTTTGTTTAACAATTCTTGAAAAACTTTGCTCTAAGGTGCTTAGGAGGAATGATACAGAGCCCAGTGATGAAGCCCCTCCAGGCTATAGCCAGCTAACCCTGGTTCAACCTTCATTCTCCCGTTCAGCGGGGTATGGCCAGTTCCTTACCCTCCCTAAGCCTCATTGTCTCCTCTGTGAAAGGGAGATAACAAGGGGACATCCCTCAAAGAGTGAATGTGAGAATTAACTTGCACATAGTAAGCACTGAAGTGAAGTGAAGTGAAGTGAAGTCGCTCAGTCGTGTCCGACTCTGTGCGACCCCATGGACAGTAGCCTACCAGGCTCCATCGTCCATGGGATTTTCCAGGCAAGAATACTGGAGTGGGCTGCCATTTCAATGTTATCACTATAGCTATCTTTGTTGTTTTTGTTCAGTCGCTAAGTCGTGACTGACTCTTTGTGACCCCATGGACTGTAGCATTCCAGGCTCCTCTGCTATCGTCCAGAGTTTTCTCAGATTCATGTCCATTGAGTCAGTGATGCTATATAACCATCTCATCCTCTGTCACCCCCTTCTCCTCCTGCCCTCAATCTTTCCCAGTATCAGGGTCTTTCCCAACGAGTTGGCTCTTACATCTGGTGGCCAAAGTATTAGAACTTCAGCAGCAGTCCTTCCAGTGAAGGACTGTATGAAAATGGCTATCGTTAGCCATGTAATATAAAATAAAATTATTTTATACATTTAGATTTCTTAGCATGGCAGTTTTTTAAAATGATTATAAATCCTTTGACACTGCTCCCATGGAAGTACAATCTAGGTCTCTTCCCCTTGAATCTGATCACGCTTGTGACTGCTTTGACTCTAGAATACATTGGCAATGACCCCATGTGGCTTCCAAAGCTTGGTCATGAAAGAACATGCAGCTTCTGCCTGGCTAGCTGGGCCCCTGAGCTGCCCCATGCAGTCTGATGACCCCAAGGCTTCCATGATGCTGGAGAGGCCACAAGCCATCACTCTGACTGATCATCCCATCAGAGTCCAGCGTCCCTCCCCAGGGGCCAAGCATTCTGAAAGTGGATCCTTCAGCTCCAACTGTTCCAGCCCTCAACTGCCTGAGTCCCCTCCAGCTGCTAGGGTCCTCTCAGCTGAGTTCCCAGGCCTTGAAGACATACAGACAAGTCCTTCTGTCTGTCCTTGTCCAAATGTCTACTCCACGAATCATAAACATAATAAAATGACTATCATTTCATGCCACTAAATTTGGGGTGGTTTGCTATACAGCAATAGGTATATGGAACATTCAGAAAATAATAGATTTGAAGGGAAACAATGGGGCAAAAGAGCAAATTAACCATATCAAAATCATCAGATCCTGGATGTCCATCGACAGATGAGTAGATAAAGAAGCTGTGGTACATATACACGGTGGAATATTACTCAGCCATAAAAAGGAACACGTTTGAGTCAACGCTAATGAGGTGGATAAACCAAGAGCCTATTATGGAGTTAAGTAAATCAGAAAGAGAAAAACAAATATTGTAGGTGTTGCAAGAGGGCATCAGAGGGCAGACACACTGAAACCATACTCACAGAAAACTAGTCAATCTAATCACACTAGGACCACAGCCTTGTCTAACTCAATGAAACCAAGCCATGCCTGCGGGGCAACCCAAGACGGGCGGGTCATGGTGGAGAGGTCTGACAGAGCGTGGTCCACTGGAGAAGGGAATGGCAAGCCACTTCAGTATTCTTGCCTTGAGAGCCCCATGAACAGTATGAAAAGGCAAAATGATAGGATACCAAAAGAGGAACTCCCAGGTCGTTAGGTGCCCAATATGCTACTGGAGATCAGTGGAGAAATAACTCCAGAAAGAATGAAGGGATGGAGCCAAAGCAAAAACAATACCCAGTTGTGGATGTGACTGGTGATAGAAGATGAGAAGGCTGGATGGCATCACGGACTCGATGGACGTGAGTCTGAGTGAACTCCGGGAGATGGTGATGAACAGGGAGGCCTGGCATGCTGCGATTCATGCGGTCGCAAAGAGTCGGACATGACTGAGCGACTGAACTGAATGCATCTATATGGAATCTAGAAAGATGGTACTAATGAACCTGTTTACGTGGCAGCAATGGAGACCCAGACATAGAGAACAGACTTATGGACCTGGGGCAGAAGAAGGAGAGGGTGGGACAGATGGAGAGAGTAGCAGGGAAACATATACACTACCGTGCGTAAAATAGACAGCAGGGGGAATTTGCTGTGTGACTCAGGGAACTCAAATCAGGGCTCTGTGACAGCCCAGAGGGGTGGGATGGGGAGGGAGGTGGGAGGGAATTTCAAGAGGGAGGGAACATATGTATACTATGGCTGATTCATGTGGATGTATGGCAGGAACCAACACAATACTGTAAAGCAATTATCCTCCAAATAAAAATAAATAAAATTTAAAAAATCATCAGATCCAACCTTGATCTGTGGGCATAATTTTCAAATATCACGTTTTTTTTTAGTGGACCATTTTAAAAGTATTGAGTTTGTTACAATATTGTTTTTGTTTTATGTTTTGGTTTTTGGGCCACGAGGCATGTGGGATCTTAACTCCCTGACCAGGGATCAAACCCACACTCCCTGCCTTGGAAGGTGAAGCCTCAACCACTGGACTGAGAGGAAAATCCCTCTATCAGATTTTACTGATGGCAAAATTTAATTTCTTCTTTCTAAGCAAAAAGTCTGTGCTCATCTGAAGAGCCTGCAGCAAACAGAATGCCATACGAACTTCATACACTGCAGGGCCCCAAGGGGAAGCTCATGAGCCCATGCAGACAGGTACTTCTCTTACTTCTGTTCTTGAGAGAACTGAGAGGGCCTGAAAGCTGAAAAGAAAAGCCCTTGGTTTAAATGGACCCCAATTGCATTTCAACTTATCAGATCAATAATGCAGGGATTCCTAAAATCAATGTGCTGAGGCATTTTACCAAATGCAGTTGCCTATTGATTAATACCCTGACTTTTAAATATAAATGTGCATATTTCTTTGTTGTTATCCAAATTACAGCACGCAAAAGCCAGCAAACTACATAATCTAATGGGTATTCATTAGATTATCATCCTAATTTTATAAATGAGAAAACTGAGGCTTGGGAAAGCAGGAAAACTCACCATGATAAAAGAAATGCAGGGGCCTTTTGTTGAGCACAAAGAATACCCCAGTGTCCAAGCTTTTCTTCTGATGCAAAATAAATGTAAGGATGGTGAGTATATCCCCTAAAGGTCTACCCATGGATCAGATCAGATCACAGGAAAGCTGCATTTTAAATCTATTTTTCCGACTCCTTATGGAACGCCTTCCCTCATCTAAAATGCACCATTATTTCTTGGATTTTATCATGGGTGGGTACAAGAAATGGCCATGTGACAGTCCCCTGTAGTGTTTGATGTCCTTTATACTAAAACATCCAAATAACTGTCTGAGGGCTAGATTCTAGATAGAATTTTGGATTTTCTATTGAGCTTTATTTATTATTTGAACTTTTAATTTTGTATTTAAATATAGTCAATTAACAATGCTGTGATAGTTTCAGAACAGCAGAAGGGACTCAGCCCTACATACTCATGTATCCATCCTCTCCCAAACTCCCCTCCCATGCAGGCCGCCGCATAACATGGAGCAGAGTTCCCGGTGCTGTACAGTGGGTCCTTGTTGGTTATCCATTTTAAATATATAGCAGCATGTATATGTCCATCCCAAACTCCCTAAATATCCCTCACCCTTCCTACCACCCCCTGACAACCATAAGTTCATTCTCTAAACCTGTGAGTCTCTTTCTAATGAACTTTATTTAACTTCTGGAGAAGGAAATGGCAACCCACTCCAGTATTCTTGCCTGGAGAATCCCATGGACGGAGGAGCTTGGTGGGCTACAGTCCACGGGTCGCAAAGAGTCGGACACGAGCGACTTCACTTTCACTTTATTTAATTAGGTCACAGAAGCTGTGGAATCTTATCTTGTTTCCCGGGGTGTGCTGCTGTGGTAATGCATGTGGCAGCTGCATTTGAATTCTGGTTCCCATAATGACAGGCTAGGTGAGCAAGTCAACATCTAAAGCCTCCATTTCTGCATCTGAATCGAGAGTCATCTCCTTACTACCTTCATCCGTGCCATTGTAAAGAGTAAGTCAAGTACTAAGACACGACAACTTTCATAAGAAAATAATGGTTCTTTTTCACTTCTTTTCATGTATTAGGATTTCTTTCACTTTAGATGCCTAAGAAACTACGAACAACCCAGTGCTTTGCTTTACTCTGTCCAGAGAAATGTTGGCTCTAAATGAAAATGCCTGGTTGCTTGTTCCATTTGTTCTTAATCATAATTCCAAAGACGTTAATTTAAGAAGAAATTTTACTAATACTTTAGACACCATGGATTAATTTACATGTTATCTTCAGCCAGAGGATTTCAGGTTGAAGCAAGAAGCAAGTAAACAAACAAACAAACAAAAAACCTAATTTGATAAATCTGTGGTTTTAAAATATGTATAATATTATTCCCCATCCCTTCCTTGACAAAAAATGTCAAGTCCTCCAGAAGGGAAAACAGACATGCTTGCTTACAGAAGTACAAGTTTTACTCGTTCGCTTAAAAATTTTTTTCTGCACCAAAATGATTCCAAACTCGGCTCCCCACATCTTAGCAAATCAGAGAGGCCTCTTTAAAGAAGCATAAGGTTTTAATTTACAAGGGATCATCTACATTTCTTTCCCAGGGCTGCACAGAAGGACTATATTCTAAAACCAATACAAATGCCTATATGTTTTACAAAAGTTTTCCCAGATAGTGTACACCATCTCCAATGTCATAAAGACAACAGAACTCAAAGCACAATCATGAGAGAGCCGTTTGTATTTTAAAGTGAGATTTGAATAATAGATTTAGTAAAACCCCTGTTTATAGTTTAATCTTTGAATTATAAGAAAATTTGGGGTAACAACTACCTGATCTTAATGATAGTTCAATAATTTTGTTTTCCTTTCACACTTTTATTTTTTTTAATGTGTTTTGTGAGATTTGTGTCTATGGAATCCATGATTCATACCTAGACCTAGTGAATATACCCATTTATATTAAATCTTTGAGTCTTAACAACGTTTAAAATGTAAATTCTAACAAATTTTGGCTGACTCAGAAAAAACAAGTTAGTTTAGGATCTTAATACCAACTGGCTATAAGTGCCCTGTAAGATAAAAGTCAACATAGTGAAACGGACTGTCTCCTTCAGTAAGTTGCCTTAGGGAAAGCCATACATGTTTTTAAAAGATAGACTTTTCAAAGAGAGTCTATAAATTGAGGTTCTGTGTATAAATGAATCCAAGAACCATCTCACCAGTGTCAAGAACAGATCTGAGTCAGAATGACGGAGAAAAATAATAAAGAAAAGACATTTAGTTTTAGAATTCTTGCAAGATTTTTTAGATGTTTTGGCAATTAAGAATTAGTTTATGTCATAATTCCTGGGTTGGAAATTCAAGAAGAGAGAGGTGGAAATCGATGCTGAGAGTTTACGCAGATCTCCGCAAAGACACTATAACAGGTCTCCTTGGGTGGCTCAGTGGAAAAGAATCCTTCTGCCAGCACAGGAGACACAGTTCGATCCCTAATCCAGGAAGATCCCACGTGCCACGGAGCAGCTGAGCCCGTGCACCAAAACTGTTGTCTGTGCGATAGACCCTGGGACCCACAGCCACTGAGCCACATGCCACGGTGCTGAAGCCTGCACGCCCTACAGCCCCTGCTCCGGGCGCAGCAAGTCACCGAAATGAGAAGCCTGGGCACTGCAGCTAGATACTAGTCCCTGCTCCCCGCAGCTACTCAGACAGCAAAGCCCACGCAGCAACCAAGACCCCAGACGCCAAAAACGAATACATAAATAAAATGAATTTTATAAAGACAATATAATAGATTCTTAGGTGATGCCTCAGAGTAAGGCAGGAATAGCATAGTCCAGGCTTTTTTTTTTTTTTTTTCAGCTTTCTTAATTACTACCAGGTGCTGAACTAATCAATTTCCCTTCACTAGGAATTCAAAGATCAGGTTCGGGAACTCAAAGCATAGTAAGTCAAGTTCTCACTTTATACTCTTAACCTACGAAAGTGACACAGAGGTACCAGTCCAACCTTACAAAGTTTAGTTTTAAAATACCTTAGATCTAATCCAAGGTCTCATCCTGTATTATTCAGAGCATGAGGTCAAGCTGTTGTGTGTGTGTGTGTGTGTGTGTGTGTAATCCCCAAGGTGGGAAATACTAGGTAAGACTAGTTTTAAAAGGGTTCCTAACCTCAGGACTTCTCAAAGATTTCATTAGGCTAACATGGGTCTCCAGAAAGGACATAGAGTATGGCCTTTTCCCAAACTTAGTTGAACGTTTGTTTGTTTGTTTGTTTTTCACAGAACGTCTTTGGGGGAGGATGTTGTATTTCACAGAAGAAAATTAGGAAATGCTGATGCAACAGAGCTTAAGCTGTGTTATAATCTCCAGTATTCAACGAAGACAAGGCAATCCTGCCACCCACAAGCCAGCAACAAACAACTCACCTGAAAGCTCAAGGTCTGCCTGATTGCACTTGGAGCAACTGGCGTGTCCATGTGCACCCGACTGTAATTGGCGCTGGTAACTATCCATATTCAACCTGATAGAAGCAGTCTGGAGAAAGGGCTGATAAAACAAGATCTTTGATATAAGAAAACTTGACTGGTTCTGCAAGGCTTCCTGATAAGCGTAAGGACCTTGGCGTTTCAGAAAGCCCTGTGTCCTGGGAGTCACCTCAAAGGCAGCTGCCCCTCGACCATCACACACTGCATGTTTCTGGGGAACCTGGCACTAAGCCATTCCTAGATGACCTGCTTCCGGGTCGGGGTTTCCTGCATAGCAGAGCAGCTCCCTTGTTTCAATGTCCTGAAAAATCAGCCCTGGACACAAGGATTTGTTTTAGAAAAAAAAAGAAAATTTGACTGAATCTGATGCTTGAAGAATCAGTATCAAGGAGGAATTGGGTTGTGTTTATAGTTTATACCTGATTGAAATATTTTTATTATCAAGTTCATAGTAGTTCATACTTAAATAATTGTTACCTGGATCTCAAACCCTTCCACTGTATATGAGAAAATAACGTATTTTAGAGTCAAGATATGCTGCTCATATTTTCCCTCTAACATTTTATTATCCACTGCCTTCACCTCCCCAAAAGACTTTCCATAACACTAACTGTTCTTGGTTACAACCCTGAATTGTTTGCTTTTAAGGGTTTCCTCTGTATCATGTAGGTTTGATAAATGAAATAACATATTAGTATAAAAATAAATAGACAATCTAGGTTTTTAAATAAAAAAAAAGAAACTTTGGAAGATAAGTCTTGGGAAATGATTTCTTGTTTAGACAAGCCATTGAGAGAGAAGGTCTCCAGACGCAGATGTTGAGAGCAGACTTGTGGGCACAGTGAGCAGAAGGGGAGGGTGGGGCAAATTGAAAGAGCAGCGTGGACATATATGCACTACCACGTGCAAAACAGCTGATGGGAAGCACAGGGAGCTCAGCTCCTCCTTCTGTGACAGCCCAGAGGGGTGGGATGGCTGGGGCAGGAGGAGCCGAGAGGGGAGGGGATCTCTGTATACATAGTTGATTCACTTCTTTGTACAGCAGAAACTAACACAACATTGTAAAGGAATTACATGCCAATAAAAATTTTTAGTACAAAGAATGATAGTTACTCGAAAGAACATGCGTACTGAGTCACTCAGTTGTGTCTATCTCTGTGCGACCCTGTGGACTGCAGCCCACCAGGTTCCTCTGTCCATGGGATTCTCCAGGCAAGAATACTGGAGTGTGTTGCCATGCCCACCTCCAGGGGATCTTCCATAACCAGGGATCAAGCCCACGTCTCTTCTGACTCCTGCAGTGGCAGGCAGGTTCTTTACCACGAGAGCCACGTGGAAAGCCCTAAAAAAACATGGAAAGTGTTAAAATAAGTGTCTAATGAAATTTAAGCCAAACAAGGCCATTTACCCTGTAGCTCTTCCTTTAACACCTCTGGTATTCTTAACTATATACTAGAGAAAATTAACTAGTTCCTAGACAATATTTTTGGTTCCTTCCAGCTCCATGATTTGGAAAAAAAATGACTTTTTTTTTTTTCTCTTTTTAACTCTTACTGCTCTTCCGAGTCTCCTCTCCAGTAAACTCCCCTGTCCAGTGGAAGATAAAACAAGCTCAAGAATTTCAAAAGGAGAGGTCAGGACGAATGGAGGAAGTAGCATCAACATAGATGCACTCCCACGTGCAAAGCAGAGAACTGGTGAGAAGCTGCTGTGTAGCACACGGAGCCCAGTCTGGCACTCTGTGATGACCTGGAGGGACAGGATGGGCCGGGGGGAGGGAGGCTCAAGAGAGCGGGGGTATGTGTATACTTATAGCTGATTCACATTGCTGTGCGGCAGAAACCAACAAAACATCTTAAAGCAATTTTCCTCCAATTAAAAAAAAAAAGTAAAAGAACAGCTTTTGAAGCAGTACAGTGTGACCTACTGTGGGGGACAGAACTGCCTTCTGCCAAACTCCCTGTGCCCCACCCCCTTGGGGAGAAGAGGAAGCGCTTGGAGTGATGGTGCATGTTCAATGCATGCGATGCTTCTTGGTAAGTAATACAGTAGAATAAATTCATGTTTCCCAAGCCCGGGCACCATGAATGACCTTGAGAGAATAGAACATAAGACAGAGACATCTTTACACGAGCAGAGTGGCAGAAGAAACACGGCTTGATAAAGTTTCTAAGCATGGGATGCTATCAGCAGAAGAAAGAGCATCAGGGCGGGAAGCTGGAGAAAAGGGTCCCTGGGAGACTTGTGGAACGGGATGCCGGGGGAGAAAATGAACGGCTATGAACCGTCAGTGCTCAAAGGACCTCAGAGAGCACCTGTGCCTCCCAACCTCCTGTTCAATATCATTTTTCATGAATTATTGCCAACACACACACAGACACACACACTCTCATTCACATATGATACCTGTTGTACAGCACATTATGATACCGGTTGCATTTTCTTTTAAAAATACTAGAAATCCAGAAATGGTTTAAGACAAATGTGAACTTTAAGAATTTACTGTATCCATGAATAGTTGAAAAATAATAACATATGTATCTGAGACAAATACACGTCATTTTGTTTCAACCGGCGAAGATAGAACAGTACACTCTTTAGAGACACCAACATACGTGATGATGAGATTCACAGTGCCCTGGCAGTGTGCAGTACAAGTGACACTCACCTTAAGTAGTGCCCTTTCACTGTTTAGTTGCCAAGTCATGTCTAACTCTGTGACCCCATGGATTGTAGCCTGCCCCTTCCCTGTCCATGGTATTTCCCAGGCAAGAATACCGGAGTGAGTTGCCATTTCTTACTCCATGGGATCTTCCCAACCCAGGGCCTGAACCTGTGGCTCTTGTGTCTCCTGCATTGGCAGGCTGCTTCTTTACCACTGAGCCACTCTTTATATCTAGACTATAGGTTTTTTGTTTCTTTAAATATTCGTTTTTTAATTTATTATCTGGCTATGTCGGATCTTAGTTGCATTATCCAGGATCTTCCTGTGAGGCGAATGGACTTGAGTTTTGGCAAGGGGGCTTAGCTGCTCTGCCTCATGTGGGATCTAATCCCCGACCAGGGATCAAACTAGAGTTGCAAGGCAGATTCTTTACCACTGGACAGCCAGGGAAGTACTGTCCAGACTAATGTTTAAGCTTCCCCAATGACACTGCCCCAGGTTCCCTCTTCCCCAGTCATCCTGAAGCCACTGGTTGAATCACTGTAAACCTCGGAAAAACTCTGGGGTTCTTAAGAGTATTTGTGAATATTGATGAATTGAGCTTGTTTTCAGTGGGAATGTTATCCAGATGGAATTATCTTTTAAGATCCATCCTATGCATTATATGAGAATGAAGAATTTTACTTCCAGTTGAGTTTCCTGCTTTATGATTTATTAATAAATGATGTATGAATGAGGGCTTTGTGTTCAGTCATCTCAACTCTTGGCAGGTTGGTGGTCTGATCCATTCTCAGCAATTAGATGATCAATTCAACTGCATAGATCTGGTGACCAAGTTGATTAGACAGCAAATGATCAGGCCAAATATAAATTACCATTTAGTATCAACTACTATGACAATTTTAAAATGGAGTTGACATCAAATGTTTAATAAAGTGTTCAGTATAGAAAAGAACACAACAGTTATTGTCTAGCATCAGACTCACCTGGATATCAGACTCAGGAAGGTCTAGGTGGGGCAAGAGAATTTGAATTTTTAACAAGTTCCCAAGGGCTGCTGCTAGTTCAGAGATCACACTTTGAGGAGCACTGCTGTTTAAAAAAGAAAAGAAAAAGCTATATTTTCGTTGAATTTAACATATCAAACAGATATGAATTATAACAATATTGTTCCGCCACCCCTGAAGCCACTCCCCGCTCATGTGGGGAAAAGTCAGCCTCCACAGCTCCCTACTGTCTGTATAATTTAGCCCAAATGTTTTCAGTTCAGTTCAGTTCAGCCGCTCAGTCGTGTCTGACTCTCTGTGACCCCTTGGACTGCAGCATACCAGGCCTCCCTGTCCATCACCAACTCCCGGAGTTTACTCAGACTCATGTCCATTAAGTCAGTGATGCCATCCAGCCATCTCATCCTGTCATCCCTTCTCCTCCCACCTACAATCTTTCCCAGCATCAGGGTCTTTTCCAATGAGTCAGTTCTTTGTATCAGGTGACCAAAGCCTTGGAGTTTCAGCCTCAGCATCAGTCCTTCCAATGAATACTCAGGACTGATTTCCTTTAGGGTGGACTGGTTGGATCTCCTTGCAGTCCAAGGGATTCTCAAGAGTCTTCTCCAACACCACAGTTCAAAAGCATCAATTCTTCAATGCTCAGCTTTCTTTATAGTTCAACTCTCACATCCATACATGACTACTGGAAAAACCATAACTTTGACTGGAGTATGGGCTAACATTTTCTCCTGCCATAATATCTCAGCCACACCCACCCCGTCTCCCCCTTTGGCAATTTAAGCCCTTTAGAGCTCCTGTCTCTCGAATCTTCCATCCATCTCACCATCAGATCCCTCTCCATCTTTTCCACTGGCTGGCTGCTCTCGTGTGTTCTTTGAGCTTGTGTGTGTTTAGTTGTTCAGTCGTGTCTGACTCTTTGTGACCCCATGGACTGTAGCCGCCCCCCCAGGCCCCTCTGTTCATGGCATTCTCCAGGCAAGAATACTTGAGTGGGTTGCCATGCCCTCCTCCGGGGATCTTCCCCATCCAGGGATGGAACCCGTCTCCTGCCAGGCAGGCGGATTCTTTACCATCTGAGTCACCAGGAAAGCCCCTCCTTCAGCTTAGGGATGTGCGTTAAGGGAACTGATCTTCATCTCTGTGCCCTGCTGAACTCTCCTACCTGTAAGGCTAGGCCAGGTCTTGCCTATCCGTGTATTCTACTACCTAACAGTGCTTCTAGGACAATAGGAGCTTGGTAAGTATTTATTAAAGAAATGAATGGATAAACAAAAGACAGAAAATAACTGTAGAGAAGGATCCCAAGAGACAGTCTAATCATAGGCCCACAAATCCTAGGTAGAATTAATAATAGGGTGGCATTTTATTGATAAAATGAATCACTGGTTAGACCATTACTTGAATATATCTTACAGGAAAACAACGAGGATGTAAGTGGGCTGAATTGTTTTGTTTTTTGAACTGGCATCCCGCTGTTTTGCATCTGAGTGGCAGATCATTCTGCAGCCCAACCCAACTGGCCCAGGTCTGACCCTTGCACACTTCCCCCGGAGCCGTGGGCGTACCGGCCTTTGGAAGCCTCGCTGAAGCTCCCCAGGGTCCAGGCTGCCCCCAAGCCCAGCTCTGCCCTGCACCCCCTCTGGAGTCTCAGGCATCCAGGACTCTCTCCTTCAGAGACTGGTCGGGCTCTGAAGTTTTTCTCTCGTAATATTCAATGGGTAGTTTCCCTTTGCTTCTGTTTCTGGATTGATAAAAAGGAGAAAAAGGAGTTTGACTACAGAAAAGATAGTAACAGCGGACTGTAGATCTGGCTTTACTTTTTAAAATGCTATCGAAGTTTGTGTTTGGTTGTGGTGGTTTTTCTTCATCTGACTGCGACCCGGCGAACTTCTCGGGGGAAATGGCGCGCCCGAAGCCCGCCAAGCCCAGCCTGAGAGCTCTAGGATTTGAGAGTAATATTTTAAATAAATATACCGATACAAACTCGAAGGAAGCCGTGCGTTCCTTAAGTCAAAGGAATCTGTTCGGATCGAGGTGCTCGGTCTGCTGTTTGTAACCAGCGTTCAGAGCAGGATTTTTAAACACGAAAATGGATAAAAGAAAAGCTAAATCGCGCGATCGGCCGACTCCTATTCATTATCTCCAGCAGCATATGGGACCATTCTCCTACTTGTCCGCGCCCTTTCTTCCGCAAAAGCAAAAGCAACCAAGCCTGTCCCGCTTCATAGCAAACCCACTCTTTGTGCCCGAGCGGTGCCTCGGCCACCGCTCCCCCTCCCGACTCCTCCTCCTCCCGCCCGCCGCCGACTTTCGCTCTGGGAAGCAGGCGGCGGGCGCCCTTTGCGCCGGGAAGCCAGTGCAGCGATTGGGCGACGATCCCTGAGCCTCCAGTTCCGCGTCGGTTTCAAGGCTCCTCCCTTCTGGTGAAAGACAGACTGCGGGGCGCCTGGAAACCGGTCGGAGGGCGCGCGAGGGAGAGGAGAGGGAGCGAGTTGAGGGATTGACACAAATGGTCAGGCGGCGGCGGCGGAGGAGGAGGAGGCGGAGGCTCGGGGGGGAGCCGAGACTGCTGGGTTGCCGAGAGTTGCGCGCTCTACCCGGCCGCCGCCACTAGCGCGGCGCCGCTTGCCAGGAGCCAGCTAGCCGAGGGCCAGGAAGGCGGGACGCGACCCTCGGCGCGCCCGAGCCACCCGGGCTCTCCCCGCAGCCCGCGCTTCATGAATCGCAAGTTTCCGCGGCGGCGGCGGCGGCTGCGGGACGCGGAGCGGGAGCCGGGGGAGCGGGCCGAGCACGGCTCGAGCTCGACGGAGGGCACCGGCGGGGAGGAGATCGCCCCGGCCGCAGGGGGAGCATCCTCCCGCCGCGAGACAGCCAGCCTCAGCCGAGCGGCGCCGAGAAAGGAGCCGAGAAAGTATGGCTGAGGAGGCGCCTAAGAAGTCCCGAGCCGCCGGGGGAGGCGGCGGCGGCGGCGGCGCGAGCTGGGAACTTTGTGCCGGGGCGCTCCGCACTGTACCGGCGGCGGAGGGGAGCGGGGACGCGGGCAGCCGCCGCCGCAGCCCGGCTGACTCCCGGCGCTTGGCACGCCGGCTACTACTACTGCTTTGGCTGCTGGAGGCTCCGCTGCTGCTGGGGGTCCGGGCGCAGGCGGCCGGCCAGGGGCCCGGGCCGGGGCAGCAGCCCCCGCCGCCTCAGCAGCAGCAGAGCGGGCAGCAGTACAACGGCGAGCGGGGCATCTCTATACCCGACCACGGTTACTGCCAGCCCATTTCCATCCCGCTGTGCACCGACATCGCGTACAATCAGACCATCATGCCCAACCTGCTGGGCCACACGAACCAGGAGGATGCGGGCCTCGAGGTGCACCAGTTCTACCCGCTGGTGAAGGTGCAGTGCTCCGCCGAGCTCAAGTTCTTCCTGTGCTCCATGTACGCGCCCGTGTGCACCGTGCTGGAGCAGGCTCTGCCGCCCTGCCGCTCGCTGTGCGAGCGCGCGCGCCAGGGCTGCGAGGCGCTCATGAACAAGTTCGGCTTCCAGTGGCCCGACACGCTCAAGTGTGAGAAGTTCCCGGTGCACGGCGCCGGCGAGCTGTGCGTGGGCCAGAACACGTCGGACAAGGGCACCCCGACGCCCTCGCTGCTGCCCGAGTTCTGGACTAGCAACCCGCAGCACGGCGGCGGAGGGCACCGGGGCGGCGGCTTCGCGGGGGGCGCCGGCGCTTCGGAGCGAGGCAAGTTCTCGTGCCCGCGCGCCCTCAAGGTGCCCTCCTACCTCAACTACCACTTCCTGGGGGAGAAGGACTGCGGCGCCCCCTGCGAGCCGACCAAGGTGTACGGGCTCATGTACTTCGGGCCAGAGGAGCTGCGCTTCTCACGCACCTGGATCGGCATCTGGTCTGTGCTGTGCTGCGCCTCCACGCTCTTCACCGTGCTCACCTACCTGGTGGACATGCGGCGCTTCAGCTACCCTGAGCGGCCCATCATCTTCCTGTCGGGCTGCTACACGGCGGTGGCCGTGGCCTACATCGCCGGCTTCCTGCTGGAGGACCGGGTGGTGTGTAACGACAAGTTCGCGGAGGACGGGGCGCGCACCGTGGCGCAGGGCACCAAGAAGGAGGGCTGCACTATTCTCTTCATGATGCTCTACTTCTTCAGCATGGCCAGCTCCATCTGGTGGGTGATCCTGTCGCTCACCTGGTTCCTGGCAGCCGGCATGAAGTGGGGCCACGAAGCTATCGAGGCGAACTCGCAGTATTTTCACCTGGCCGCCTGGGCCGTGCCGGCCATCAAGACCATCACCATTCTGGCGCTGGGCCAGGTGGACGGCGATGTGCTAAGCGGGGTGTGCTTCGTGGGGCTCAACAACGTGGACGCTCTGCGCGGCTTCGTGCTGGCGCCCCTCTTCGTGTACCTGTTCATCGGCACGTCGTTCCTCCTGGCCGGCTTCGTGTCCCTCTTCCGCATTCGCACCATCATGAAGCACGACGGCACCAAGACCGAGAAGCTGGAGAAACTCATGGTGCGCATCGGCGTCTTCAGCGTTCTCTACACCGTGCCGGCCACCATCGTCATCGCCTGCTACTTCTACGAGCAGGCCTTCCGGGACCAGTGGGAGCGCAGCTGGGTGGCCCAGAGCTGCAAGAGCTATGCCATCCCCTGCCCCCACCTCCAGGCGGGCGGCGCCCCGCCGCACCCGCCCATGAGCCCCGACTTCACAGTCTTCATGATCAAGTACCTTATGACCCTCATCGTGGGCATCACGTCAGGCTTCTGGATCTGGTCCGGCAAGACCCTCAACTCCTGGAGGAAGTTCTACACTCGGCTTACCAACAGCAAACAGGGGGAGACCACCGTCTGAGACTCGGGACTCAGCCGGTCGCCAGCCCTCGGCCTGGTCCCAGCCTCCCTGGCCCTATGGAATCCTGGCCAAGTCTGGCTACTCTCCCTAGCCATTCACTGCTTTTAACAAGGCTCCTGCAAAAGCTTCTGTCCCCGGGGGCACAGGGACCTGAGGGCCCAACTGCCAGAGGCGGGGGGGATGGACAGACCTTTTTTGCTCTGGTACCAGGACTGTATGCTTTTATGACTTGTAAATAGCCTGTGTAAGATTTTTGTAAGTATATTTGTATTTAAATGACCGGTCACGCGTTTTTCTTTTACTCTCCTTGTTGGTTTGTTTAATTTTAATTATTTCGGGCGGTTTGACCATTTTTCCTTTTAGCCCTTTTCAGAGCAGCACAGAGAGAAAACCATAGCGCAGCGCTCGGAGCTTCTGCGGGTGCTGGCGCTCCCCTCCCTGCAGCGGGTGGGGAGAGCCTGGGCCGCGCCGCCTGGGTCTCTACACCCCTCCTCTTTCTGCTCCCTCCCTCACCTTCCTTGCTGGGGTCGGGACTCTTCCAGGTACAGAAATCCACAAAGCTTCCACATCGGGACTCTTCCAGGTACAGAAATCCACAAAGCTTCCACATCGGAAGGTGGGCCCGGGCCGATCCCGAATCTGCTCTTGTCCGGAGACAGATTGCCAAGACGGGCCCTTAGACTCTCCCAAGCTGAAATTTTCACTGTCCAGAACCTTCCCCGGCTTCTAGGAGGCCCACGGATGTGGGCAGGGGCAGCCCCGGGCTCCTTGGCTCAGGCCTCCAACGCCCAGACACTCCCTCCTTCCAACAAAGTTGGTTAGAGGGTGAGTGGGGTAACCATTGCCAAACTTTTTTAAGTCTCATTTTTGGTGGATGAGCTCATTTCATTCTCTAGCGTCTAAAACCTGGTATGGGTTTGGCCAGCGTCATGGAAAGATGTGGTTACTGAGATTTGGGGAAGAGGCATGGAGCTTTGTGTGGGTGGGGAGAGACAATTCTAATTGCATACGGATGCCTGGCAAACTGCTTCTTAAGACTGAGAGCACCCCTGTTTAGATTTACCTTTCTGAAAAGTGGAAACACTAGGTCACCTGGAAAGCTTTGTTAAGGAGCTGATAATCTTTGCTTTCCTTAACGGGAGAGCAAGACGGTAAACTGAATATGAAAACTTGAAGGAGATTTCAGTGTAATGGATGTCCTCAAAATGAAGTGGTACTTTCTCATTTCAATCAAATAATAATCAGACATATGTCAGAAAGTTTAAAATGTACATTGTACACTTGTACATTGTAACATATTATTATGATCATTATTCAACAACACATTGTGAGGGAGGAACAATCCACATCACTAGTAATAACCTGGTAAGATTCCAGGAAGTAAAGGAGGTGGAATAATTGATGGGATTAGCCACCGAAATAAACAAAATATGGGCATGTATGCTAAAGGGAGAATGTGTGCTGCACGTCTGCTGCACTAAATCCTGTGTGTTCCTTTTTGGATTTACAGAAATGTGCCCAGTGCAATCTTGCAAAGCCATTGAAAAATATTCACTTTAGTTCTCTGTGAAAAAGAGGAGAAAAGCAATCTTCCTGATTGTATTGTTTTAAACTGTTAAGAGTTTTATCAAAATGCCCGTACTTAGGACATAAATCTATCTATGTCTGTCATACCCTAAAATGACAATGCTCGTTGAATTTGGTATGCATTTATTCTGTTCACTATCACAAAATCATCTATATTTATAGAGGAATAGAAGTTTATATATATATATATTACCATATTTCTAATTTCACAAATAAAAAAATCAAAGTTTTGTACAAAATTCTATGATTTTTGCGCCTGAAAATAATAGAGCTGTAACTGTCTGCACTATGCACTAGCTGTCTTTACATTTTATAGTGTCTGTAGCCAAACCCACAGTATATAAATTCAGGAATTCAATGAAAAAGTCTACCTTTAAACCTTGAGACCAATCTTTCCAAAAAATTAACTGACTTCCATTGTAGCGATTGATGATGTGAAGTCCCTTGAAAAGATCTGTTTCCGTGACAGTAACAATATAACAGAAGTTTACAAATTATTTCCTTACCTACAGATTATTAAGAAGAAAACTCTAATTTTATTGTAGCTTTTTTTCTGTAAAGAATAAATTTACATAACTTTCTATAATATGGAGGCTGATTTTTAAATCATCAGCCATCATCTTTGTCACAATTTTTATGAAGTATTATCTTATATTTGGATATTCTAAAACCATAAACAGGCAATCAATAAATGGTTAACTGTGTGTTTATAAGCATTTTAAGCAGCAGTTAGGTGGATAAGGCTGTTTTGTTGTTTGTTTCTGAAGACCCATTTTTATATTGTTCAAAGAACTTGCCCTAGAGGAATTATCTGGTTGGTCTACTCTTAGAATTTCTATAAATGTATAATATGTATAGTGTAAATAAGCATATATCTATGTCTATGTATAAAATATACACATATACACACTAATTTTTATAAATTAAAGATACAAAGTTTACTTATATATTTTACAATATGGAAATAAGGTTATGAGAAAAGGAGAATGCCAGATGGAAAACCTCAAATACCTTTGGAAAATAAGTGTCTTATCCCTGTATGCACTAAAAATACCTATATTAAATTTTCCCATGAAAACATTTTGTGATAAAATGACAAGGGGCTGAAATGAAGACCTTTAATACAATAGAGTTCGTTTCATGGTTGTAAGCCAGTTGTCACATAAGTCATTGTCATCATTTTAAGGCAGATGACAAAATTAAATCTAAGTGAAAATAAGAGCATTCAATTTCAATTACCAAGGTGCAATTTTATGTTTCTTTTTCTTTGTTACATTAATCTAGTATTAGATGATATTGAAGAAGGTTTTATTGTATAGGCACACAAAAAATAACTATGCTTAGGCTAAGTTAAAAACATCTCACTAGATAATTCAACAGATAATTTCTGGAAAAAAATTTAAGATTATTAGTCTCTATCCAAATAATAAATATATAGCATTCTTATTACGGGTGTCCTTAAAATGATGTAACTATAAATTTAATGCAGACAGGTTTTATAATGCTAGCTTTAAGCAATTTTAAAGACATTTTTAAGTCACCACCAGGCTTTGTTTTTAGAAAACAACTTTTAAATTGTGTAGCATATAAAAAAGCTAGTGTATTCTTTTGTTTCTTGTGCAGTGACGGCAAAATAAGACTTGCCTGGAAAACCATAAGGCTACTGGGAATATGGTCCCATTAATATGCTGTTTCCATGACAAGCCCTATTTTCAGATTATTCGGTTTGCCTATTTTATTTTTTTAAGCCAGCTATCAATTGGAGTCAATTTTCCCCTCTATGGTTTGTGTGCTTGGTTCAGCTTTTGTAGTAAATCTATGCATAGTATGAAAGCTTTCTAATGCTCTGTTTAGAAAAAAAAAAAAAAGCCAGTTTTTCTTACATTTTGTGGGGGGCAGAAAGTCATATTTTTAATCTCAAAGCCAGTCAGTGTCAAACATATGCAAAACAGCTGGAGTGGATTTTTCAGTCTATCTGAGGCAGTCACTTGTTAGCCTGAGTTGGTCTTGGTTCTTTTGTCTCTCAGCACTGAAGCCTTCCGCTGTAGTTGCATCATTCTCAAAGTCTAGCAGTGAACTAGGAAAGGAGACCACGGTGAGGAGTTGGTGGCCAGTTAAAAAAAATGCCTAAACCACAAACCATTTCAGGACTTGAGTGACTTCAGATCACTTTCCGTGATACCATGTTTCGATCCTGGTACATGTTTATTTTTTTAAAGGATGTCATATTTTCAGTGTGTATTTGTGTTCATCTTCAGCTGCTCTTGCGCTTATTGCTTTCTCATCCATCTGTTGGCTATAAGCCAGATTTTATGTAATGTACATGCAATTAATTGAAACCAGTGTTATGGCACTGGATAGCTCTGATACATTTCTGATTATAATGTTCTGTGTAACTGGGGCCTAAGAGATAATCAAAATGTGATCATTCCATCTGTCTTGAGGTGGACACTAGTAATATTGTCAATAAATACTTCATGGAAAATATTAATACAAACACAAAAGTCTTGCAGGATTAAGCTGTAGAAATCAAAATGAGATGTGGACTACATATAAGAGTTCCCCAGTTACATTACTAAAAAGGAATTGCGATACAACCTTAAATTCAAGACTTTTTTTAAGACCCTTACATTTGAAATGGGGTCTTACAAGGGAAGTGCCAAACATGATAAGGTTAATTCTGGTGACTACCAGGATTTGTATCTGTATTTTGAACTGTTGGCAGATACCTTTAGAATTTGAGAAACAGTTTTTGAGCTTCATGACTCAGAATTCTGTAAAACTTCTGGGGCTTAAATATTTCTATTCAGTTTGGTCATAACTTTGACAATGGATGGATAAAACCATAACTATAGTGACAAAACAAATTATTGGTAACGTGGTGATAAAAAGAGAGACTCCAGACTAATTTTCTTAAGTTTTATCATGATCTGTGGTGACACGTGTCTCTACTACATTACAGAATCAAGTTCCTGTTTAATAACACTTCCAGTGGGGACTTTTGTTTATAAGTTGGTTTGGGAGCCTAATAATGGATCAGGTAAAAGGATTTATCACAGAAATCTTTCTCATGTAATGGATAGGATCAAGTATAATCTATATCTTACAATGAACATATAATAAATATTCTGAAGGTTATCATCGGTTTTATAAGTCAAGCTGATTCTTAAAATTGTTTGAAAAGATAATATAACATTTTCCAAAAGCAGTTTCTCTAAATAATTCCTTTTAAGATAGTGATATTCTAAAAAGGTATAATTTTGAGTGATAAATAAAATAACACTGAATTTTCTAAAGGAATCATTAATACACTAGTTGAATGTCATATTTATATAATTAATAATCCTAAAAGCAAAGTACTAGAATAGCATTGATTTGCACATTTTATACACGCATGCTACTTTTTAAATCAATTTGCTTGAAGACAATTTTTAGCTTTTAAAATTGTTATTTTATCTTTATATTTCATATAAAGATGATCTCAAGAAATTTCATTCACAATATGGACTTTCAAAACATGTTCACAGGACTAGAGTGATTACCATGAAAAGGAAACACTATTGCTGTTTCGAGATAGTTCTCAGTGGCCTGGATTTCTTTTCTTTCCTTTTTAAAATCCAAGTATCCTCTAATTTGTGGATATCTCCATGTTTTAGATCTCTATACCTATTTGAATTAAATTTGCAGGGGAATAACTGCAGGATCCCCCCATAGACAAAGTGTGGCCTTTATTTCTTTTCAAGTTGGCAGCGTGTCCTTGCTTAAATGAAGCACTCAGAGACAGACTGTTCTCTTGCCCTTGGAAATGCTCATCTTCACAAACACAGCAGCAAATACCTGGAAGTCATACAGGCTAGTTAAATGTGTATTCCAAATGCTAAGTGCTACTTGATTGCTATAAAACAGAGAGTTCTTTTACTTTAAAGGCAGATTTAGATACTGTTCTTGACCTTATCTTTCCAGCTCTTGGAAGATACTTTCTAAAAGTTGGCTTCAATAAATATTCTGTCAAAAACTCGTAAGTCAGACTGGGTACCACTGTTTGGGTTTGTCCAGGACTGAGGAATTTCTCGGGATGTGGGATTTTCAGTGGTAACACCAGGAAAGTCCTGGGCAAAGTGGGATGATGGATCAAATTGTGCTTCCAAGACAGAGTAAAAGCTGTGGCAGTCACCAGTCCAGCATTAAAACTATCCCACTGTAGTTTTAGCCTCATTCATTACTAGATGAAAAGCCAGTGAATACAGCCCTTTGTAACTGATCTTGACAGTGAGTAGCAATCACCAGAGGCTGAGTGGAACATGAAGGTATATTGGAACAAACCACACTGATATCTTGGCCATTCTGCCTCTGCCTTCTGAAGAAACGGGGCATAGAGATAGAAACTTAAGTGGCCACTTAGAGCCCTGTTCTTGCTGCTTATGAAACCAGGTCAAGTAGCTATTTTTATAAAAGACTCTCAAAAGTATTCCTTTGGAATACAATTTTTTTCTTCTTTTCTGATTGATGTTAGAGTTTATCAGATTGTAAGGAAATGTTAGACTTTTTCATATGGTTTTATTTCTTTTATTTTTCTGTCAGTACAGTCCACTGTAATGAGATTACAAACTCAAGCAGGGAGCACCCCAATGGCCATACATCAACACTTAATTGTCATGCTTCTTCTCAGAGGTAAATAGGTTTAGAACCCATGTTTTCCCCCAAAATGAAAAGTTGTATCTACAAGAACGAAAAAGAATAAATACATTTAAAATTCTATGGTGATTATTGGGAGTTGGAAGAGGTAGGGTGTGGGCCAGGAAATCCATGGCATTCTCACATCTATTTGCATGAAACTCTTCAAATTGGTCTACCCCTTTTTATATTGACTTCATCCTTCTTGTCATCCTTCTGATTCATCCATTCCTATCAATCTTCTTGTAAATACACATAAATTTTCACTGCCTTTGTTGCTGAACCAAAAGACTATTCTTGCTATCTTTGAATTAAACTCGATGTAAAGAAATAAAAAGATGTGCAGATAATGTAGTTATTTCAGGAGGTACCTACACATTTGACTCTAAAGCCAAAGTTCTCAATAGGGAGCAGTTTTGGCACCAGGAGATATTTGGCACCATCTGGACTCCTTTTCCACTGTCTTAACTGGGGAGTAGAGTTACCATGGGCATTTAGTGAGTAGAGGCCAGGCAGGATACCAGACATTTCACAACGCACACAGCAACCCCTAACAACCAACAACTATCTGATTCTAAGTGCCAAAGTTGAGAAACGCTGCTTTAGAGGAATACTTAAAATTGTGAACATGTATTTTTAAATAATTAAACATTATATTTATGAAATAGGATTGAGGAAAATATGGATTTACTTGTGCCCGCAGCATGGGCTTCACTTTTGACTTGCAAACATTGTAAACACTGTTGAATCACCTGATGACATTGTATCACAGTCATAGTCAATGTCTTCATCTGCTTTAGGCTGCTGTAACAAAATACCATGGACTGGGTGGCTTAAACAACAGGCAGCTATTTCTCATACATAGTTCTGAGGTCTGGAGAGTCCAAGATCAAGATGCCAGAGACAAATCTCCTGAAGTATGGAACCCTCCCTCCAAATACCTACACGGTGGGGATTAAGATGTCAACATATGAATTTTGTGGGGAAGCAAACATTCAGCTCATAACAGTCAATAAAATAAATGCTGCTTTTATTACTTCAATCTAGACAAGGACACAGAGTATCATAATTTTAGTGGGGAAAAAAATCTGTAAATTAGTTTATTGGGAAATCTCTTTAAAGAGTTAGTATTATTATTATTCTATTCTATTATTCTTCATATTTCACATTTCCAGTTTCTTTATGCAGGTCCCTGCATCACTGAAGGTTCTTCTACAGAGGAACCTGGTTCCTCCCAGGTTTGGCCTGGGAGGCAGAGCACCTGGGTCCAGTCTGGACTGGGCTAAGCACACTGGAGTTCCTTGAGTGAGTCTGACACACAGGATTTCATGAGTCAAATGAAGACAGTAATGAAATAATAGACTGCAAACCCTTTTGTAAACAATGAAGTGTGAAAGTCGCTCAGTCGTGGCCGACTCTTTGCGACCCCATGGACTGTAGCCCACCAGGTTCCTCTGTCCATGGGATTCTCCAAGCAAGAAAACTGGAGTGGGTTGCCGTTTCCTTCTCCATATAAACAGTGAAGCTCTGTACAAATCCTAGGGGTTTCCACTCTCTCTCACACTGAACTAATTAAGGAGGAGATTGAAACATCTTGAAGATTTGGCTTTGCCTATTCCCTTCCACTACTTTTGTAAAAGGACGTTCCAGTCACTGAAGGGACTCAAGGAGACTGAGGGTCTTTCTGCAGTTTTCTTGGTCACAATCCTCTGACTTAATCACTACACTTGGGTTCTCCAGAACACACACGGGATTTTCCCCAGTTTTTATGAGACTGTGATTCAATTTAGGATAAACTGATCTGCAGTGCCTACCGCACTGAATGGGGTTGAGTCCTCATGAGGAGAAAGAAGGGGTTTGTTTGAGAGGGCTGGTGTGGGGCAAGAATTTGGCTACAGGAGTGTTTGAAGGTCAGAACCGTAGGAAGGTTAACAATATGTTCCAGGTCCAAAAGTGACAAATTCACACGCAGACACTCTGGACTGGGGGCCCTCACAGAGCAGCACAGGTGCCTCAGGAACTGTCAGTCCCTTCATTAATGAAGCTGGGGTAGATGGGTGAAGCAGCTTGAGACAGTCTGCTTGATCAAGACAGACAGGTTGGGGTCATTTGGACTGGAAGCGGTGAAAAAGAAAGGGACATAATGCAAACCAAAGCCAACCAATCTTTCTCAGAACTGAGTCTCATGGGAGTCGATAGCGTGGTAGCTGAGTGGACACACCTGGTGAATAAGGCCGTAATCCTGAGTTGGAAATATGACCTTTCATCCTCCTCTTTTTCAAAAAAATCAATTTCAAGATAATAGACTCGTGGGCACAAAGAGGTTGAATGTCATCTTGGAAAGAATTTTGGATTTGCAAGACGTGGTTTGAATCTCAACTAGCTCTCAGCCTCAGATCCATTTATCTAAAATGGTAGTAATAACAACTTTTTACTAATTCATATGGTTGTTGGGAGGATTAAAGAAATAACGTATATGACAGCATCTTAAGCAGGTGGCTCAGAGGTAAAGCCTCTGCCTGCAATGAGGGAGACCCGGGTTTGATCCCTGGGTCAGGAAAATCCCCTGGAGAAGGAAATGGTAACCCACTCCAGTACTCTTGTCTGGAAAATTCTGTGGGCTACAACCTATGGGGTCGCAAAGAGTCGGACACGACTGAGTGACTTCACTTTCACTTAAGCACTAAATCTACAGATTTTAGCCTTCCTCTCTTCACTGTGTATTTCTTTTCTCTCTTTTTCTTTATTGCCTGGAGAATCCCATGGACAGAGGAGCCTGGTGGGCTGCAGGCCATAGGGTTTGCAAAGAGTCGGACACGACTGAAGCGACTTAGCACACACGCACCGCTATCTATTATTCTCCTCTCCTCACTTCCCCTCCTCACTCTTCCCTCCCGTAATTCCTCCCCTTCCCTTCTTCCTTCTGTAAGTTATGTTTATCGCTGATGGAAATTGAAAATGCATAGTGAAAACTAATATATTGTTCCTGCATCCTTTTTCCAGGCTAAGCATGTTTTACAAGACTTATTCAGATAAAGATTAAGTTAATGGGCAACCTTAAGGTTAAGTGACACAAATAAGGTTCTGTATATTAATGAACTAGTGATGTTGCTCTTATAGCATAAGTGCATTTTTCTGCATTCCATACCCACTGTGGGATTCACCATTTCAAATTCAGTTTCTTTGTGGATGCCAACAATTCTGACCTAATTGGCAGGTTGCACACTTGGGTAGCATGGCAGCAGTTCTTCAGGGCTACTCTAAATCATGACCAGGAAGAGAATCATATCTTCCTTTTAGAAATAAACTGCTCTACCAGACTGCTAACTAATTGAATTGCAGGAGTCCTTTGTCCCTGTTGCCTATGTTGCCAAAGGGAGCTTGTTCGATAGTGATTGTGAAAATGTTCCTTTGATATTACTGGAACATACTGAATATATTTTAATGCCTGAAGTGTAGCAGGGTTGAGGGCTTATATGGGTGCAGTTGGTCATTTCATTATCTCATTTTTTTTTTTATATAGAAAAGGCAGCTGGACATTCTAGTGCCTTGGTGATCACCCCCCGCCCCCGCCCCAGGGTCTAGAGTATTGGTTTCTTGTTGCCGCTGTAACAAATTACCATACACAAAAATACAAACCTGCTGTCTTACAGTTCAGAGTGTGGCATTCACTGGGCTATGAATATCAAGGTTTTGCACGGCTGTGCTTCTTTCAGTAGGCTCTAGAGGAGCATCAATTTTCTTGCCTTTTCCAACTTCTAGAGGCTGCTCCCGTGGCTCTTGACACCCTTCTCCCATCCCCAACCAGCGATATTGGATATTGGATCAAGCCTTTTCTCTCACTGTCTGACTCTCACCAGCTGGGACTGGTCCCCTGACTTCAAGCACACGTGACTAGATCAATGCAGGACAAGGCTCTAAGAATTAGAGTGTTTGAATTCTACCTGCCACGTCTACATTTAGCTGTTGGAAATAGCTAGAGGATCTTTTTTTTAGAAGAAGTATTCCTATCATATTCCCATTCTTTACAATTCCAATTTTTAGAAACTGGCTTCCTAAATTCCTTCTGTTCTTCATTTTGTCCTCTCAAAGTACGTTTCTCTCAGTGGTCAATTCCTCACTTATTGCCCTACACCCCATTTTCTGTTAAGTAGGCTGCACATCAGTTCTCATCCTTTAATTCTACCAGATTTCCTTATATTCCAGATGTCATCTTTCTTCATGTTTCTTGCTACGTATCCTCTTGTTTGCTACCCTTTTTGTTACCCTATATGTCTTCTCAATGCATTTCCCACTAGATTCATGTTTTATGTCTGTCCTCGAAATAGGTCAGAAAGAGGCAATGATTGACTAATGTCAAACATCTTCTTCCAAGTGAACAATAATATAATCCCACTATTTTTTAATTGCAGGTGATAAAATTCTATGGTTTTCATCAGAAACGCACGTGTCAAAATGATTGTAGTTTTGCCCTTTAGTGAAGCACTGGATGTGAGAAACGGTTTACCTAATTCACCCCATTTCAGATTAATTTGATCTGTATTTCTAGCTGTGACTAAAGATTTTAATTCTTTATGAAGTTACCACCATGTTCATAGAGAAAATTTGTTCTCATCTTTAAATTTAAACATTTTGTTGAAAAAGAAAAATTTCAATTGCCTGGGTTGCATTTTTAGACAAATTCAGGTAATGAGCATGCCTGCCCTAATTTAAAATGTTATGTTGACCTTTTGGAGGAGAAATTTCTCTAGCATTACAAATGCATCCTTAAAAATGTTCTCTAAAATATGACTTTTAGCCTACACTAGAAACAAACTACAAGATTTTTTTTTCTATCTAGACTTATGGCTAAAAGTACATATTTTCCTCCCATATACATATAAATATGTCTGAAAAAATATGCCTTTTTCAGCAAGTTATTTAAGAAGAAGGAGTTCAAATATTCATATTTATTCCCAAATATGCATTATTTGCAAGCATCTGAATTTTCAGGGATAATATAGGGATACAGAGAATTTCTCAAAATCAATAATGAGTTAGCATGTACAAAGTTATGATCAAATACATCTATCATTTATCTCTTTTAAAATTTACACCATTCATCCTCTCTATATTTTTTCCCCAAGTAGAGATAATTTGATGAAAGTTCATTTGAATGCAGCAATTGTTCTATAAAGATGGTTTTAATAATATACAGCTTCATTAGAGTCAAGTTGAATTAATATAGGAGGTATAGGGTGTGTTTGAAGATCTCAGATAAGGCAAGTTATAATGAAAATTCATTCAATGCTAACTGAAATAAAACTATATGATTCTCAAAACATGCACTATTTATCAAAGATGGTAATGGATTATTAGAAATTCTTAATATTGAGTATATAGTAGAACCATTCAAGGAACTTAATAAATATGAGGTTTGGGGGCATCATTTTAAGAGACTCTGATTTTGTTGGCCAGGAGAGGAGATTCCCAAAGCTCCAATCTAGTGATTCTGACACAGGTGATTCTTGAGTATACATATGTGGCTGCATTGGGCCTTAGTTCTGGCACTCAGGATCGAGTTCCCTGACCAGGGATTGAACTCAGGCTTCCTGCATTGAGAGTGCAGAGTCTTAGCCACTGAACCACCAGGGAAGTCCCTTGAGGGGTTCTTATTGAAACATTTGGATTAGGCAAGGTTAAGGAAGTGACCAATAGCGCTCAGTCCAGGAAGAGAGCTAGCTTGGAGAAGGAACGCCCCAGCAAACCAAGTCGGGGTAGCGGGGCCTTGGATGGAACTGCTGACTACATGCACAGAAGGGGCGGTGCTCGTAGGGCCCTCTGCTCTACCAGCCTTTCCCTCAGTTTTTGATGGGGACAGCTGAGGTTTCTCAAGCTTGTGTGAAGGGTTTAACAAACACAACCTCAAGACAAGTCCCTAGCCCTTTCTCCTATCTACAAACCTCCTTTTATAAAGACAGTGTAGAAAATTCACTGGACTCAGAGCCTGAAAACTATAAGAACTAGCTTTTTAGAACTCTCAGCAGGGAGGTGACTCATCCTGCTTGCCTTTGTCCCTGAAGATCAAAATTAGAAACAGCCAGGTGCCAGTCTGGTGTGCCCAACAGACCCCTCTCCAAGGCCACATCTAAAACTCTTATAAGTTTTTGTTTTTGTTTTTTAAAGGATAGGGCTTTAATTCCATAGCAGAGTGAAAGTCGCTCAGTCATGTCTGACTCCAACTCCATGGACTGTAGCCTGCCAGGCTCCTCTGTCCATGGAATTCTCCAGGCTAGGATACTGGAGTAGGTAGCCATTCCCTTCTCCAGGGGATCTTCCTGACCCAGGGATTAAACCCAGGCCTCCTGCATTGCAGGCAGATTCTTTACCTCTGAGCCGGAGGTTAACTTCGAGTGATTTCTTTATTAATAGTTCGAAGACTTTCAGAATCCAGTCAGTTCACTGATCACGAGGTAGGGAAGGAGAAGGGTCTCCTTCTCTCACTTACATACAGCATCTGACAGCAACACGGAGAGGGAGATAGAGCAACACGTGGAGGGTTGATGGGCAGGCAGAGCAGGGATTTCAAAAGGCTCCTGTTTCCCCTCAGCCTGGGCCCTTCATTTTCAGCCGGGCAGCCATTGGCAGAAGCTGAGCACGGAGGCCTCTTAGGCAACTCAGCTTCCCATCCATTCTGATTTTGTTTGTTTAGGTTTTTCATACAACTGACTTCTTAGAAGGCCCTTTCTTCCCAGGGAATTCACTAATGAAGGTGATACTCTATTTATTTCCATAAACAAAGCCTTATGAAAGAGCAATTCATTCAGTAAGAAATGTGATCATTTCCACTGTTGTACCTGAGTATTCCAAAGCACCATTGTTGTTGTTCACATCAATTAAGCCAGGTAACTGGGAAATATGAGTAACACAGGACTAAAATATAACCCAACTGATTTTACAAGATTAAAAAAAACCCACCAAACCTAGGGTATCTAAAGTCATGTTGTCTTGAGCATGTTAAGAACTTGCTTCATAGGGAAGAATAATCCGTGTTACAGAGGAGAGGACGGTCACATCTTTTTAGAATGAAGTGATTTTATTCCATACAATCTACCGAAGCTTGGAAAGTTCCAAGTGGCTTCTTCCTTTGTGCTGGGAATATACCAGACAGTAACACGTGCTCTCGGAAGAGTGAATGGCATGTTAGCACCCAGCAAAGGAGTATGCAGCTTCCCTGGTGGCTCAGTGGTAAAGACTCCGTTTGCCAGTGCAGGAGACTAGGTCCCATTCCTGGGTCAGGAAGATTCCCCTGGAGGAGGAAACGGCAGTCCACTCCAGTACTCTTGCCTGGGAGATGCCGTGGACAAAGGCGCCTGGAGTGTTAGAGTCTGGGGGTCACAAAAGAGTCGGACACGACTGAGTGACTAAACAATAACACGTGGGCATATGGAAAACAGCTTTTCATCAACATTTTTATTCAGTTCAGTTCATTTCAGTCGCTCAGTCATGTCCGACTCTTTGCGACCCCACGCCAGGCCTCCCTGTCCATCACCAACTCCCGGAGTTCACCCAAACTCACGCCCATCGAGTCCGTGATGCCATCCAAACATCTCATCCTCTGTCGTCCCCTTCTCCTCCCGCCCCCAATCCCTCCCAGCATCAGGACCTTTTCCAGAGTCAACTCTTCGCATGAGGTGGCCAAAGTACTGGAGTTTCAGCTTTAGCATCATTCCTTTCAAAGAAATCCCAGGGCTGCTCTCCTTCAGAATTATTAAAGTGTTTTTGTGGTCTAAGTAAAGATGGATATTAAATTTCAAAAACAAATATTAGATTTAACTAATTACCTATGCTGTAGTTTAGTCACTAATTTATTACTTGTACATAGTCCTAATACTTAATTCAAGGGACAGCTCATGACTAAGAAGGAAAAAATGTCATTAAAAAATCACCCCCTCCAGTTAAAAAACTGTACACATTTCATCGCTACAGAAAACAAATTTTGTGATGAGTTTTAAAGAAAGTTACAGTAGAAAGTACCTGAAGTAAATAGAGATGGTTGAAGTGACAATCAGTTAAAGCCTTTTACAGGAAAATAAAATTGTTCTCTTTCCCACACATTCCACTTGCCCCAGTTAATTTTTTCAGTCTTTTTCTATTGAGATGTAATTCACACACCATAAAATTTACCCTTTTAAAAAGTGTAAAGTTCAGTGGCTTTTGATATTTCACAAAGTTTTACAACCTCACAACTACCTAATTGCAGGATATTTTATCACACCAAAAAGAAATCCTGACCCTTTAGCAGATCCTCCTCATTCCTTCCTGCCCCCACCCCACGGTCAGCTATTCATCTACTTTCTGTCAATGTGTATTTGCTTATTCTGGATATTACTCATGAATGGAACCATCCATGTGGCTTTTGTGTCTGGCGTCTTTTACCTAGCGTAATGATTTCTTGGTTCATGCGTGTTTTAGTATGTACCAGTACTTCACTCCTTCTTATGACTGAACAACATTTCACTGTATGGATATAACATATTTTGCTTATTAATTCATCAGTCTATAGATGCTTGGGTTGTTTCCACTTTGATATATTAGAATAAAGCTGCTATAAATACTTGTGTACAAGTTTTTGTGTGGACATATGCTTTCAGTTCTCTTGTGTATACTTTTAAGAGTGGTGCTGGCTCATAGTAACTCTATGTTTTGAGGAGCTACTAAACTGGTTTCCAAAGAAGCCTTACCGTTTTATATCCCTGCCAACAATGGATGAGGGTTTCAATTTCTCCACATCCTTGCTGAGACTTGTTATTGTCTTCTTTTTTTGTTATAGCCATTTTAATGAGTGTGAAATGGTATCTCACTGTGGTTTTGATGTGCATTTCAATTTTGCCTCTTTCAATGTTTTGAAATTGATTCAATGGTAAAAAAGGAAGGAAGCTCATGATAGTTTTCATACCTTCAAATAAACTGAAATAGGGTTAGATTCTAGAATTGGTTCATAGCTTACCTATTTCTTTATATATGACTCTATTAATAAAAATGCCTATAGCTTATCAAAATGTATAACATAAACATAGGAAAATATAAAACATTGCTACAAGTAATAGAACTGTGTTGAGTGAGTAGAAACTTTAAATATGCAATGGGTGTATTACAAGGTTTTGTTCCCAGGTGGCGTTAGTGGTAAAGAACCCACCTGCCAATGCAGGAGACATAAGAATCTCCAGTTCCATCCCTGGGTGGGAAAGATCCCCTGGAGGAGGGCATGGTAACCCACTCCAGTATTCTTGCCTGGAGAATCCCACGGACAGAGGAGTCTGGCGGGCTACAGTCCATGGGGTTGCAAAGAGTCGGACACAACCGAAACGACTTAGCATGTGGGCACACTCACTAGAGGAGGGTTAAGTTCTTGTCTTTGAGCTTCCTAGGAGCCAGAGTAAAGTGATGAACTATAAAATTTGTAACATTCATAAAACTAAAAAAAAGATAGACTTCATTAATGCCACCGTAGCGCATTATTTTCAGCACAAGCCGTCCAGTGTCGAGGAGAGGCTAAATCCTGATGCAGTTCCTGCCACAGCTGACTCTTCCAGATGGTAGAAGGCCTAAGAGCAGCCTCTGAAGTCCTTGTGCCCAGCAAGGCACCCACACTCCTCTTTGTCCTGCCCAACTTTCCCACTGAGGAAATCCAAACACAGGTCTTCAAGGCCAAACTCATACGTGACTGTTTTTTCTTGGTCGATCTCTCATGCCCCCCAGACAGAATCAATCTTCCTTTCTCTGCGCACTCACAGCACTTTGTAAGCAGCCACTATATAGACTTTCCAGGTGTCGTTTGCTTAGGGGTCAGCCTTCCCTGGTGGACAGTGATGGGGTCACAGGGAAGGAGTTGTCTTCACTTTCCAGGTGTCGCTTGCTTAGGGGTCAGCCTTCCCTGGTGGACAGTGATGGGGTCACAGGGAAGGAGCTGTCTTCACTTTCCTGCCTTTGGTGACTGTCACAGAGCAGATCTTCAGCAAGGGGCATGGTGCCAGCTTGCTTTTATCAGTCAGCCCTGACTTCTCACCCTCCCATAGACGCACCTCAGTTTGTCACTGTCTGTCTTTAGAAGTGATCCCCAGAGTGAAAAAAACGCTTTGCAGATTTTAGCCCATCAGGGTGCCAAGCGCCCATCTGCTCTGGAAACCAGGTTTTCCTCAGCTTTCACTTTCTAATCTAAATGTGAGCCTTTATTTGTACCCCTGATAAATGTCATCTTGTTCCCTGCAGGAACAGACAACTTCATCTTGCCAGACCAAATCGGAAAATCTCAGTGTTAATTCTGTCACGTGTCCCACCCGGTCTATCAACTAGTTTGATGTCATTGTGTGTGGGAGGATAATGTGAAATATATGCATTCGCCTTTTTAATCTAATTGTGGACTTAGTGCCCAAAGAAAAAATATCCAGTCAGTCTAATTTTTTGTTGGGAAATTTTTTTATTGTCCTTCTAATTCAAGATTCTAAAAAAAAAAAACTACATTCCTCTCTCCTACCATCCCTCATCAAAACTTCAGACAGATTTGGAAAAATACGTCATCATTTAAAATACATGTTCTCTGCCTGATGACTCCCTGACCCTTACAGACACTCTTTTTTTTTTTTTTTTTGGTGGTAATTTTTTAAATTTATTTTTAATTGGAGGATGGTTGCTCCACAATGCTGTTGTTGGTTTCTGCTGTACAGTAACATGAATCAGCCGTAAGTATACATATATCCCCTCCCTCTTGAACCTCCCTCTGGCCCCATCCCACCCCAAGGTCATCACAAGAGCGCTGGGCCGAGCTCCCTGTACTCTACAGCAGATTCCTACTAGCTGTCTATTTTACACATGTTGTGTAAATGCGTCAGTGCTGCTCTCAATTCATCCCAACCTCTCCTTCCTGCCCTGGATGCACAAGTCTCACGTGTCCCAACTGTGCACCCCAACTGCATCTCGTAATCACCATCAGAGAGCTTGCGTCATAGTTTGTGTCATTGTCCCTATCCGTTACCCATCTACAGTCTCAATATCTAGCTTTTACTCAGCATCTCACTAGCTTAGCACATTGCCTGGCCAGAATTTTATTTGAGTCAAATCTACTTTAGATAAATTAGATAATATGTATGAACACCATGTTCTTTAGTGTGGTTCCACCACTGACCGGATCAGTCGCTAAAAAGATGGGGTATGTTATCTCGAAGTAACAAGTGACATTATTTCAGGGAAAGAAAGGCGGTCAGCAGATCACATTATTTCTCTGATAGCAGCATTTCGGGTTCCCATAAGCTAATCAAATGATGACTTACATTCAGCAAAATCGTAAACCTCCTAAAATGTGGAGCATAACAATTTATCAATAAACAAAATGTCAATTTGGAATGGATACATTTCAAAGTGTATTTGTTGCCTTGAAATGTCTGCATAACTCTAGGCGGCAGTGCTGAGTTTCCAAGTTGGGGCATCTGAGGCACTACTCAAGGGGTTTTATTCTGGGAGCAGGAAGGTCCCCTGGAGAGGGGAATGGCAACCCACGCCAGTATTCTTGCCTGGAGAATTCCATGGACAGACCAGGGAGTCGCAAACAGATAGGCACGACTGAGCGACGAACACTTTCTCCTCACATTCCCAGAACATTTAAAAAGATGTTATTAGAAGCTATTCACCCCCTCCAAAGGAGGTCCCATGGTGGGAAGTCTAAAGGAGTGTTCTGGTGAAAACTCAGTATAATTTGGTTTTTAAAAACTCTCCTCTGCAAGACATCTCCATGATATAAATATTCCTAATTAGCACCGAATTTCAGTTTCTTCGTACAAAATGCTGCAATGTGACTTAAGGCTGCTTAAAATGATCTTAACTTGTCCCATTTGGCAGACTAAGCCAGGGTCTTAGGAAGCCCAGTGCCGAAGCGTGCAGGAATGTGAGCTGGCTAGGCAAGCTCTGTCCGTATCTCAGAGAGCCTTTTTGTTGACCTTACCCTGAATTCTTCTATTCGAATATATCATCAGAATGCAACAGCCAGCTACTGGCTGACTGACAAGAGAAACTTTGGGAACACCAAGGCAGAAAAAGTGAGAAATAGAAAGCTACCCAAACTGAAGCTTTTCATATATGGTTTGCTTCTTAACATAAAGCAGCCCTAATGAAAAGTAGGCTTTCCATGGGCAGATTCTGAAGAGACAGAAACACTGTTCTTATTCGTTCTCTCCCCTTTGGTCAGCTGTTGGATGCCGTGAAAAAGAAAATACATCTCCATTTCCCAAACCCAGTTCAGTTCAGTCCAGTTGCTCAGTCGTGTCTGACTCTTTGTGACCCCATGAATCGCAGCACGCCAGGCCTCCCTGTCCATCACCAACTCCCGGAGTTCACTCAGACTCACGTCCATCAAGTCAGTGACGCCATCCAGCCATCTCATCCTCGGTCGTCCCCTTCTCCTCCTGCCCCCAATCCCTCCCAGCATCAGAGTCTTTTCCAATGAGTCAACTCTTCGCATGAGGTGGCCAAAGTACTGGAGCTTCAGCTTTAGCATCATTCTTTCCAAAGAAATCCCAGGGCTGATCTCCTTCAGAATGGACTGGTTAGATCTCCTTGCAGTCCAAGGGACTCTCAAGAGTCTTCTCCAACACCACAGTTCAAAACCCACCCAATCTTAATGCCTTGGCATCTATATTTATATTCTGTCCAAAAGTTAATAATATGAAATGCATGCCAAGTCGCTTCAATCTTGTTCAACTCTTTGTGACCCCAAGGACTACAGCCCACCAGGCTCCTCCGTCCATGGGATTTTCCAGGCAAGAATACTGGAGTGGGTTGCCAGTCCCTTCTCCGTTAAATAGGTTTCAGTCGCTCAGTCGTGTCCGACTCTTTGCGACCCCATGAATCGCAGCACGCCAGGCCTCCCTGTCCATCACCAACTCCCAGAGTTCACTCAGATTCACGTCCATTGAGTCAGTGATGCCATCCAGCCATCTCATCCTCGGTCGTCCCCTTCTCCTGCCCCCAATCCCTCCCAGCATCAGAGTCTTTTCCAATGAGTCAACTCTTCCCATGAGGTGGCCAAAGTACTGGAGTTTCAGCTTTAGCATCATTACCTCCAAAGAAATCCCAGGGCTGATCTCCTTCAGAATGGACTGGTTGGATCTCCTTGCAGTCCAAGGGACTCTCAAGAGTCTTCTCCAACACCACAGTTCAAAACCCACCCAATCTTAATGCCTTGGCATCTATATTTATATTCTGTCCAAAAGTTAATAATATGAAATGCATGCCAAGTCGCTTCAATCTTGTTCAACTCTTTGTGACCCCAAGGACTACAGCCCACCAGGCTCCTCCGTCCATGGGATTTCCCAGGCAAGAATACCAGAGTGGGTTGCCATGCCCTTCTCCAGGGGATCTTTCAGACCCAGGGATCACACCTGTTCCTCTTATGTCTCCTGCATTGGCAGGCAGGTTCTTTCCCACTAGCGCCACCTGGGAAGCAATACTATGAAGAATCTATCATAAATCCTTGAGTTATGTTTTCTGAACCAGAACTTCAGTTACTAAGGACTCATCTGTGTGTGGCTCTGAGTCTGTATTATGACATGGTCTTGTTCTCTAGAACTTAACAGTTGGCAGATTTTTTACATGAAAGATTTTCCCCCATTCTTTCTTCTACCACCATGAAAAAAATTTATAAGAAGTCTGAGAATTAACAAAATGAACAAACATTTTTTTAGTCACTAAGTCATGTCCGACCCTTTTGTGACTCTATGAGCCGTGGCCTGCCAGCCTCCTCTGTCCTTGAGATTCTCCAGGCAAGACTACTGGAGTGGGTTGCCTTGCCCTCCTCTAGGGGATCTTCCTGACCCAGGGATGGAACTCCCATCTCCTGTATCCGCTGCAGGGGGATTCTTTACCACTGACCACCAGGGAAGTGAACAGACGATGCAGTAATAAAAAAAAAAAAAAAATCCATGGGGCTTGGGAAGCCTGAATGGAAGGTGGGACAGGAAGGCAAAGGTAAAGAGAAAGGGGACCATGAGTATAAATAGATTAAGAAATTCTTGCATGTGGTAAATAAGATCAGGCTATGATTTAAACGTGCCTGCATAGCAAGGGCACCGTGGGGATTATGTTTCAATTAGGACCAAGGCACCCCCTGGGAAACAGCTCACCTTAGGCTGAGAGTCATGCCCCAGCTTGATGGAAAATTAGTGGCAGAGTTTTTGGAGTGGGACGTATGAGCGTATTGCCCTTGGGTGGATCCTGATGGAAACTTCTCGAAAGCCTACCACAAGGGAAACCTGAGAATGAACATGAATAGTACTGTTTTCATTTAAACGAATTGCCAATCCAGGTTCTATGCATGATACAGGGTGCTCGGGGCTGATGCACTCGGATGACTCAGAGGGATGGGATGGGGAGGGAGGTGGGAGGAGGGGTTCAGGATGCGGAACACATGTACACCCGTGGCGGATTCATGTCAATGCATGGCAAAACCAATACAATATTGTAAAGTAGTTAGTCTCCAATTAAAATAAATAATTTTTTTTTTTTTTAAAGAAAAGCTGTGAAAGATCCTAGCAGTTAGTTTTCCCACTTCACTGACGAAGCGTTTCCATGAAGGGGGTGCCCTTGGTCACTTGAGAGTTCATCTTGACTTTGGGTTGCTGAAAGCATTGGATCTTTACGTGCTTGGCAATTTGGTTACATTTGGTTTCCTTAGAGCTATCATGCCAGGAATGTGAGAGACCTGGGTTTGATCCCTGGGTTGGGAAGACCCCCTGGAGGAGGGCATGGCAACCCACTCCAGTATTCTTTTTTTTTACTTTATTGATTTTAATTGAAGTATCATTACTTTGTAATATTGTGGTGGTTTTTGCTATACACTGGCGTGAATCAGCCGGGGATGCACACGTGTCCCCCCAGCCTGAACCCCCCACCCACCTTCCTCCCCACACCATCTCTGGGTTGTCCCAGAGCACCAGATTTGCCACTCCAGTGTTCTTGCCTGGAGAATCCCACGGACAGAGGACCCTGGCGGGCTACTGTCCATGGGGTTGCAGAGTCGGACGCGACTGAGCAACTAAGCCCAGAGCTATCGTGTCACAGCATCATCGGTGCTGTAAGTGGTTTTGACATGAAACGGAAGTGGCCCAGTTCCAACGGGGCAGCAGAGGGGTTGCAGGAAAGCCTTCGCAGAACCTCTGTGGGTGCTGCCGATTCCGAAGCGCGTGGAGGGAAGAGGAAGATGGCGCAGACCGTACCAGGTGGTGAGGGCCCTGGTCTTGAGAACATGTGAGTCGGCTTTCAGGCCCGTTGAAATTCATAGGTGAGTGAATTCTGAAAATGGGCTGACAGAGTTAACATGCGTGCGTCTCGAGTGTCATTATGAATAGAGTGACAAGTGATTCCCAGATGGCTCAGTGGTAAAGAATCTGTCTGCCAATGCAAGGGCTGCGGGATTGATCCCTGGGTCAGGAAGACCTCTGGAGAAGGAAATGGCAAACCCCTCCAGGATTCCTGCCTGGGAAACCCCATGGACAGAGGAGGTTGGTGGGCTAAAGTTCATGAGGTTGCAAAGAGTTGGGAATGACTTAGCAACTAAACACCACCACCGCCAACAACAACAAGCAATTTGTCATCCAAACAGGATGACTTTGAGAATGAAGGGTATGTTATTAATAATGCTAAGACAACTGAGGTCAAGTAAGAACACCCCACGGGCAGAGGAGCCTGGCAGGCTATAGTCCATAGCGTCAAAAAGAGCTGGACACGACTGAGCGACTTAACACAGCACAGCAAGAATATCCTGGACAAACTGCCACATAGAGTCACAAATAGTTTCTCCTAGGAACTGTCGCTTCCACTCTTAGTTTTACAATGTTTGCAGTTTAATCCTACGCATGTATGTTTGCAGTTTAATCCTGCGCATGTATTTTTTAAATCAGAAAATATATAAAATTATATAACTTACACATCTAAAGGGCTTGCCAGGTGGCACTGGTGGTAAAGAACCCGCCTGCCGATGCAGGAGACGTAAGAGATGAAGGCTTGATCCCTGGGTTGGGAAGATGCCCTGCAGGAGGGCATGGCAACCCACCCCAGTACTCTTGCTTGAAGAATCCCATGGACAGAGGAGCCTGGCGGGCTATAGTCCATAGGGTCCCAGAGAGTCAGGCATGACTGAGTGAGCACAGACGCACACGTCTAAATGAAGCCAGAGGAATGAGGTCTCCCAAGAGGGACAGGGCAAAGATAGAAGCAGCGTTCTGTCATCGTTCCAACAGTCACATTGTTAGTTTGACCCTAGTACCCCACTTCCTGATGCCATATTATAGTCTAGAAGGTTATGTCTGTACACTCCTTGTCAATGATTCTTTACCCACTGGCAACCCCACAGTGGCCTACCTTGCATAGAATGGTCATGCTGCCCCAGTGGTCATGGTACGCCCCACTTTAGCTATTCGATCGCACTCTCTGCTTTGTTTTCTCTCTGGGATAGTAGCCCTTCAAGGACCAAAAGGATGTTTTTATGTTAAAAGCCTGGCAGTCCAGTTTAGAAACACGTCACTTCTCATCACAGCTGGCCACATCAGTCCTGTCAAGACACTAATGGTAGGAAATCTCTTTAGAGTACCCATGAGACCAAGATCTAATTTACTTTGTTCCTAATTCACAAAGTTGACTTCTTTTCTTTAAAAAAAAAAAAACTAGCTTGAGGTTTTATCTTTAGTGAATTTTAACATGTAGCTAGAGGTTTCCATTGCAAAGTGTACTGGTTTGGTTTTAAGCTCTTTCAAGTGGCTTTTGGAAAGTCTCGGCATTGTGGACTGCACTCTTCCTCTGGCATAGGACTGGTACAGAGGGAAGCGTGCAGACTCCTGCCGTTGTCCCAGCCCACTTCCTTGAACAACTGCCTTTATGAGGGAGATGAGATGTGGCGACTGCGCCCCCCGCTGCTCTCAGAGTTTTGAATAAAGCTGGAATCGGTGCCCTGTATGAGAGCATCCGGGCTGCCAGCCCACTGACTCTGTGCGTGCTCCAGCTCTCTGTGACCCCATGCACTGTAGCCCGCCAGGCTCCTCTGCCCATGGGATTCTCCAGGCAGGAATACTGGGGTGGGTTGCCATTTCCTCCTCCAGAGGATCTTCTCCACCCAGGGTTCAAACCCAGGTCTCCTGCCTGCACTGGCAGGGCGATTCTTTACCACTGAACCTGGGAAGCGCCCCCCACTGACTCTGAGTCTGATGCGTTAACCTTTCATCAGTGATCAGGATTGATGTCATCTGCCCTGGGATGCTTTCTCTGTGAAGAAATGACAAAGTTCTGAGAGAAGGAGCCATGGGGCGGGTAAGTTTGATAATGGGGCACAAAGTGCATCAGAGCACAGGACAGGGCCCGGGAGCGGGCAGCCCCATCCGGCTAGGGGGCTCACTGTAAGTGCACAGCCACTGGGTGGCTAAGGTTGAGGGGCTGGGGGAGCAGGATGTGAGCAGAACAGCAAGGGGGCCCCTACGACCAAAATATCTATTGTCTACCCAGGAACAAATCATGTTACAAAGATGAGAAGGTCAGCATTATTCTCAGAAGGTTTTCAACTTGGGACACGGTTCAAGTCCTCTTTGGTTAGGTTCCAAGTCTGTAAGACTTGGGTCAGCTGTAGAAGCTTAAGTTGGCTTAGAATCTGTACTATTAATATTTGCACATTTGGTAATAATAATTCTTACACTTTACACATGTATAATGCAGTGTATGTTATTCAGTTCAGGTCAGTCTCTCAGTCGTGTTGACTCTTTGTGACCCCATGAACGTGTGTATATTATATATATATATTTATATGTATATTATGTGGGGCTTCCCTGGTGACTCAGATGGTAAGGAATCTGCCTGCAGTGCAGGAGACCTGGGTTCAGTCCCTGGGTTGGGAAGATCCCCTGGAGAAGGGAATGGCAACCCACTCCAGTGTTCTTGCCTGGAGAATCCCATGGACAGAGGAGCCCGGCGGGCTACAGTCCATGGGATTTGCAAAGAGTTGGACACAACTGGGTGACTCACACTTTCACTTGTTATATAGTATGTATGTAATCTATTTGGTCTCAATAACTCTGTGAGGTACATAAGGCATGTAATATTAACTCTATTTGGTATACAAAGAAACTAAGGCACAAAAAATTAAGATGTAACGATAGTGGTAGAAACCCCCAGGGATGGGGATTCAAACTATGGTTTTCTCACTTCAGATTCAAAGATATTGTTTAAACCATACTTGGCTGATTCTCAACCACAAATTAATTGGTAGCATCTGGCAAGCTGAAAAACAAAATTGTTTTGAGTTTTTTTTTTCTTTTGTCATTAAATAGAAAAACCTTCCGGGTGCTACCAGCTTGTTGTCCATTAAATATACTAATGGAAGAGTAAAGTAGTTTTATTCTCTAAGCCAGAAGTTCTGGAGGACACACACCAGAAAGAAAATATTAGGATTCTTACCTTTATATTTTTGGATGTGTTGGAATGAGCATAGTATATCATTGCAGTATACCTTAACACGTATATACATAAATAAACACACACAATACATTATATATATGGCAATAAATGTGTATAATTTATAAGTAAGTATATTTATAAATATTGAGACAGATTCTTAAAAACAAAACAAAACACAGAATTACAGGCTCAAAAGCGCTTGGAAATCATTCTTCCTAACTGGTAACAACCTTCACTAAAATGTCTGCACCATTTTTAGCTACCCACATTCCTCCTTCTGTTTTACCGGATGCTTCCTGCAAGAGCGCATGGCAGGAGCGGCTGTAACCAGAGTAACAGAAGCTTTGAGTGAGAAGGGCCTGGAGGGATCAATTCTCCTAACTCTTTCATTTGACAGAGGAAGAAACTGAGGCTTACCGGGGGTTAAGGGATTTGCCCAAGTTGACAAGTTTAGGTTGAGCCCAACAATATGGGAAATCCAGTTAAAGCTTAGTTAGCCATGGTAATGTGTCATGGGCCTGGCTTGCAGAAATTAAATCTGTTAATAATCCCCAAACCTTATTTTAGCCAGAAGTTTTACACGCCTCACCTATCAAACCTTTCACTAAAGATGATAATGTAAGGGGTTTGTTTCTCTGGGTACCCAAAAATGTCTGCATGAAGCAAAAATGTCACACATACACTGCTCCCTGGATATCTGGTTATATACAAATGTGAGGAATATATGTAGACATTTAATTATATACATCATTTGGTAAAAACAATTGTATTGAAATAAATATATGCTCCATCTTGCCTGCTGTAAAAATGGAACCAAATTACATTATTCCCCAACGGGCAAGTAATTACTCAGAATCCGGTGAATTTTGAAATAGTTCGTCTGCTTCTGAAGGGACCATCATCTCCTTGGAATTTAAGACCAGGCCAATGCTGAACTATTATCAGATGCTAAATTCCAGTGTATATTTGGTTCTATTTCTATTAATAGACTCTCAGTTCTCTTCCACTGATCTGGCCATGTATTTAATTACCAGTGCACAAGAGTTTTATTTACTGTAATATGGCGGATAAGACTAGTCTCTTAATTTTAAAAATGTCCAGACTATTATTTGATGACTTACTCCCACCATGAACTTTAGAATCGCTTTTCCTATTCAAAAGCAAAACAAAGCAAAACACTCCAAAACACCAACGCTACCAACAACCTCATCTTTATTGAGAAACTTGTGAAATGTAGAGATTGCTGTAGGGAGAACTGACTTATGCTGTTGAATCATTTTTTCCCCTAAATATTAGGCTGCTTAAATTCCTTTCAGTTAAGATATATCTGATTTTCTTTTATTTGGTCATTTTATGGCCCTTTGACAGAGCTGCTTCTTAAATTCTGTTTTCTATTGGATTGCACATTGTATGTAAGAAAGCTGTGAACGTTTTTACAAATCTTATAATCTGTCATTTTACTGAATTTTCTTGTTTTATATATATATAATAGCAGGTTTCAATTGATTTTCTTGGGGTTTTCTACACAGCTGTCCGTCTCATTTGTGAATAATGACTATTTTGCCTCTTCTTTTCCAGTTTTTAGGCTTCTTATTTTGTTTTCTTGTGTAACTGTATCAACAAGTACTTGTAAAGCAATTATATACCTAAAGCTCAATTAATGACCACTTAGAATTTTTCCCGTTGCAATGATGTTGTGGTGAACATTCACAACAGAGTTTGAGTAGTTTGGGTCATTTCCTTAGGATAGATTCCTACTAGTGTAATTTGTTGGGTCAAAAGATTTAAAACTTTTAAAGACTTTTAATACATTTTATTACATGACTTTCCCCAAAGGGCCTATCAGTGACTATAAGCACCCTTCCTGCTCTGTTCGTGATCCCAGGTTCCTGTCACAGACGTCCTCTTATCCCAGCCCTTCCTCTGTGTGCCTTCCTTGGCCACCCATGGAGGAGATCCCCAGAGAGTCCCATACCAAGCCCCCTCCCCAAACCAAATAAGAGCAAAACACAAGAAGAAAAAACTGCTACCAATAATTATTATAGTATTAGTCCCGCAGTCTGTCCAACCCTGCAGCCCCATGGACTGAGTGTAGCCCGCCAGGCTCCTCTGTCCATGGGAGTCTCCAGGCAAGAATACTGGAGTGGGTTGCCCTGCATTCCTCCAGGGGATCCTCCCCATCCAGGGATGGAAACTGAGGCTCCGGCAGAGGCAGGTGGATTCTTTACTATCTGAGCCACCTTAATGAACTTGGAAATGAAATTTAAATGCTCTGGGGATTATCTGTTGATCCTGCAAGTCATCCTAGATGCCTCCTTTCCCGGATCTCTCACACTCTAAAGCCACTGAGCCCGGTAGGTTTAACCAGCCTACCTTCTCTCCTACCCACTTTGTTTTTCATCCACACCATTATCGCTCTAGTTCAGGAACCCATCCTCTCTCTCCTCTGGGCTGCTATAATCCCATCTAAGTGATCTTACATCTACTGTGCAGTGCTTTCTCTGCCCCCACTCAGAACATTCAGTGGCAGCAGACACCGCAGGACGGCCACCATCTACGTATTTGTCCAATTTCTCACTTTCACCTCTATCTCACCACTACCTGCTAACCAGACCAGATTATTTGCAGCTCCCTGCCGGGTATGATTCTAAATCTCCCTGTTGATACTTGTGCCCTTCCAACCACAAGAATGTCCTCCTCAGCACCTCACACCTCCAGCCCCATTCACTTAGGAAACACCTGTTTATGTTTAAGATCCAACTCAAGGGGTTCCTCTCTGGTGAAACAATTCCCATTCTACCCCTCGCCCCCCACCCTACAACTATGATAGGAAGGGCTGTCCACTGGATTGAGTCTGGCAATATTTCCTGAGATTCCTTTCGTGCCCAGTTTGCCAGAGTTCTGATGGAAATGGAACAGAGATCAGTAGGGACTGGCGATTCCCCTCTTTTTGGTGAATCGTATTTGTTTAAACGTGACCTAAATGTTACTCGATACAAACCTATCCCCACCATCAGTATAAACGCAAGGATAGGCACTGCAGAAGGGGCCTGGATCGTGAGCTGGGGAGGAGGCTTGAAAGGTAAGAAGGCGCTCTGCCCCTCCCACTTGCTCGTGCCTCGGGGCACTTGCCTTGCTGACTGTTAATGACCACCTTAGGCCCTGAAGCACAGGATGAGAGACTCCCAGTGACCAGTGCAACTTCAGAAAAAGCTGTTGGTTGCCCATCCCCCCGCCTTTGTTTTTTTTTTTTTTTGATGGACAAGAGATTCAGAAGTCCTGTGAGCTAGTTTCATAGAAAGGTAAAATCTTAGAGCTGGAAAAGGGTGGGACAGTCGGCATAACATCTACTGCAGTTCTTTGCTTCCAGAAAGACCCAGGGACTAACCAGTACTGCCAGTTTTTAAAGGTCTGTGGGAATGAGAAATCCTTTGATTTTTTGCAGCCAGCACCTGTCAGCCCTCATTGACAAGGAGTCTCTGGGTCTCACTTCCTGCCCGTGCCCACCACCCGTCTCCTTATCTCCAATTCCTGCCTCTACGGTGACTGGCTTCATAGCTCCAGGTTCCAGGGGCTGCCAGGAAGCAAGAGGGATCCCCGAACACGCCAGTTACACATTTCGAACTTGTGTCAGAGCCTCCCTCGGATTCGTGTTCTCAAAAGTGGGTGAGGTTGGGGCTGGAGGAGGGCGCCAGTGTGGAAAGCCTCAAGTGTAAACACGGCTCTGGCGATTTGTGGCGGAAATGAAAGGGGTGTTCCCATCGCACACCTGGGGGATAGATTTTTGCTTTGCCCAGCACAGCTGCCCTTCTGCAGACTGTTCCAAAGTGGGCCCGTTTATTCCAAATTCCACTGCGAGTGTTGGTTAATATCGAGTGAGATGTTCAAAGCCAGTTAACCATCTACGAGTTACGGGGGGTTGCTCTTTTTTTAAGTGGATTCATTGAGAAACACAGACAAAACTGCTAACACATGTTTCTGTTGTTCGGCCTTAGTCTTATCACAGTTTGAAACTGTGGAAAATCAATTACGTGCTTTGAATTACTCCCTGCCCTGGCACCAAAGCATTTCTTCATTCTTTCCGGACAGTGAACACTTTGCAACATCTACCAACTAACAGTCTGTTAGGATTCTCTGCTAAATGGATGTCGGACAAATAAACGGAACAGAAGGCTGGTGGAATGCTAAACATCCCCGCTCCCCTCTGTTGTGGCCTCCGTGCAGCTTGGGACCTTTCTGACTTGCTGCTCAACATCTGGACGGCACTTGCGTTGCTTCTCAAGGACACAGGCATGCACCTCCGGTGAATTTCAACTTTCAACATCTCTCTGGCTGTAATCTATATTTAATGTTTCATGACTGGTAGTCAAAGAAGCTTCAGCTAAATATCAGGTTGGAATGAAAATGATCCTTGGGAGAACATTTGCTTCCAGCGTGCGCCAGCAAAGTGTCTGTGACAGAAGCTTTCCCCAGAGATGTGTCGCCCATTCTCTTGCAGTAATAATAATTACGCCTTATGATTGCTGTGCCCACATAATCAAAGATCGCTTCATCAAATGTGGTCCCGAGGGGCCGCTGCCTCCGCTCCTAGCGGGATGTCAGTCACAGAGAGCAGCACCCCTAGGGATCCCCACTCTTTGGCTTGCCCTTTTCAGTCCCGTGTTGTTAGCATTGCGTTTCTTCATTTTCTTCTCGATGCAAATGATGTGTAAATCATGCCCTCCAGAAGGCACATGTGGTGAGGGGGAGAGGGTGGGCAGGGGGTGGGGCTGGTGTATTCTTCTCCCCCAGCCCCCCTCCCCAACCTACCACAGGGATTTCTCACATGGAACATAATTACATCTGTGCCATATGGGCTCATTTATATTCTATTACAGGTTAAGCTAATACGACTCAGAAATATGCTAAAAATACCTCAAAGTATTCTAGAGCTGTCAAAACACTTGTCACATCTTGCTCACCCTTTTGATTGCTAGTGTTTTTGTTTTTGTTGGGAGATTCAGAGAGCTAAGAAAGCATGCTGGCATGCTGGTGTCCAGTCTATAAATATAGTTTAATTTCCTGTATTATTGCAATCTGCGGGCTTGCAAAGAAAAGATCTTTCTTAATAAACCTGGAATGGCCCCAACACATGGGCACTGAAGCCCCTGAACTTGTAGATTTTAATTTCCCAAGAGGTAGAAAATACAGATTTCAGATGTGTGGTTTTGTCAGCTTTAGAATATTTCTTGTCTTTGTTTGATGTAATTATTCATTGTGATAGAGAAATACCTGCAGCGGGCTGACACAGGAGAAGCGTGCTGCTACAGTTAGAAGAGCCGGTTTGGATGTCAGGCAAATCTTGCCAAGATTTTACATGTGGCATGATAATGAGACGTATAATCTGCAATGAGTAATGAGCTCAATAATGATTTACAAGCCATGTTGGATTGTTTTCATGCAATGGTTAAAGTCCATCCACCCATTCATTTCTACTATCATTTTGGAAAATTGGTGGGTCATGCCTGTGTAGACTCTTAACCTAACCATTTATCTTTCATTTTTTTATTATTACTATCAATATGTTAGTGGAAATTAATAAAATTTGTCTTTGGAACAGGAGAGCATGTAGAAATGTTTTAATTTTCCATGCTTGACAAGCAACATTTCCAAAGCATATATGGTGCTAATTATGCTATCAGCTATCAGATACACAATCCATTCTACTGAGAACTGAATTCACACAAAAGCGTACTTTTCCAGTTTTCCAATAATTGTTCTATGCTATCTGGTTGAAGGAGTGGTTAAGACTGCTTGGTTCCAATCTCAAATTCTGCTACTTACTAGCTTGTTATCTTGGCAAATTCTGTAATTTTTCTAGTTCCCCCATCTATAAAATGAACATAATACTGGCAGATACAAACCATTATATATAGAATGGGTAAACAGAAAGATCCTCCTGTATTGCACAGGGAACTATATTCGATATCCTGTGATAAAATATAATGGAAAAGAATGTGAAAAAGAATGCATATATATGTATAGCTGAGTCATTTTGCTACAATAGCAGAAATTAACAAACATTATAAATCAACTATACTTCAATGAAATAGTTTTTTTTTAGTTTTTTTTTTAATTTTTTTTTAGATGAGCATAAGAACAGTAGTTCTCTCCATGGGATTTTTGGAAATACTGAATGAGAATGTATGTAAAATATTAGGCACAGTTTCTGGCATGTAGTAAATATTTGTTATTATTGTTGTTGATTTTAGCTTTAACATAAGCAGCTTCTTTATACAGCTATAGGGCTCTTTTAACAAGAAAAGTATATTTTTGCCAAAATCGTATTAGTTGCATAAACTTCCACTTATCTTAGATCATGCAGGCCAGACTTTCTTGGTACTTTTGGACTATGCAGCCAAGTTCTTACTTTAGAATCAACAGAAATTTCATAAATTGGCAAGGGAAGAAATAGAAAAATTCAACGTTAATATGTTAAAAACTGTTTTTGGATGTCTATAATTTTGAAATATTTGTACACTTATGATTGTTCAGAATACAAAGTGTCCGAACTAATGCAATTGAAATGTTCCATTTAAATAAGAAAGAATTCCAGTTTATAGTGGGTAGATATTTTAACCAGTAACTATAACTAAATTTTTAGTTTTTGCTTCTTTCTGTCCTTAAAATAGAGCTATCTCAAGACCTTGAAGGTGTGTGTGTGTGTGTGTGTGTGTGTGTGTGTGTGTGTGTGTAGAGAATCTATACTGTAGATACACGCACACAGGAAAATCTAGTTTTGACATCTTCATTCAGCCTCATGAACTTGGTAAGTCATGTACTTTCCTAGTCTGTAAGATTGGGCTCTCTGTTACCCCTCAGGTGTTTTCTCCTTTCAGGCTGTTTATACTACCATAAACGGGCTCCTTAGGCAGTGCATTGGTAAAGAATATGCCTTCCAATGCAGGAGGCACAACAGATGCAGGTTTGAACCCTGGGTCAGGAAGATCCTGTGGAGTTGGAAATGCAACCCACTCCAGTATTCTTGCCTGGTGAATCCCATGGACAGAGGAGCCTGGAGGGATACAGTACACAGGTTCGCAAAGAGTCGGACATGACTGAGTGACTCAACACACATCCTACCATAAAAGTGGAATTTTAAAAATTGGAATTATTATAAAAAGGGCTAGAAGTCACCTAGACACCTCAAACATATGTCTTACATAAACGTGATGGAGAAATAGGAGTCTTCCTTTTCATTTGCTTTAACCTTGTAGTTAGGGATCGAGACAAAAGAGGATACATGCGATATTTTACAGGGGGAGCCACTCCATCTTCCTCCCTCCCCAGGCTGTAGGCACTAAGTTTTTGAACGAGGATACCAAAGATTTGGGGCTTCCCAGGTGGTGCAGTGATTAAAAAATAATCCGCCTGCCAATACAGGAGATGAAGGAGACGTGGGTTCTATCCCTGGGTTGGGAAGATCCCCTGGAGTAGGAGAGAGCAACCCACTCCATTATTCTTGGGCTTCCCTGGTGGCTCAGTGGTAAAGAATCCTCTTGCCAGTGCAGGAGACGTGGGTTCTATCCCTGGGTCGGGAAGATTCCCTGGAGGAAGGAGTGGTAACCCACTCCAGTATTCTTGCCTGTAGAATTCCAGGGACAGGGCAGCCTGGTGGGCTACAGTCCACAGGATCACAAAGAGTCAGACATGCCTGAGTGACAGCATGCATGCAGGCCAAAGATTTAAAAGGTGCAGTAGCCAGGGAAACAGCCGTGTGACCCTGGGCCCTCATGACTTACGAAACTTCATGTTTAAAACTAGTATCATTCAGCTCTCAGAAAATGTTTGGGTTTTTTTCCCCCTCTCAAAATCACCCCCAGAGATTTTTCTGCGGAGACGATTAGACACAAACTTTTGATGGCTAAAGTTCAGTCATATTTCCTTTTTAGTTTTTTCCTTTCAGTTGTAAGTTGCTTTAAAGTAAAAATAAAAGTTTTCCTCTTTAATCTTACCTGTTAAAAGGAAAATAAATCTTTAAAATGGTAAATGGGATTTGTTTCTCAGGTTGGGTCAGCGTGAGATTAATGTGTTCCAAAATGTCCTATCGTCCGACCCTAAGTCTTCTCTTAGAATAGCTGGCCTGCCCTAGTCCTCTGTTGCCAACATGAGACTACAGAGGGTGTTCAAGATAATGGCTGGTAGCAATCTATTTTATTGAGAGTCAAAAGCAGGTCTTTCTCTTTTCCCCTATAGTTACCCTTCATAGGTCAGGAAAAAAATGATCTGGGAAAGCTGGAACTAAAGGTGAAACAACATAAGACAACCAGTTAGTTCACAAACATGGAAGTTTATTTGTCCCTGATTCTTGCCTGAAGAATCCCAGGGACGGGGGAGCCTGGTGCACTGCTGTCTATGGGGTCACATAGAGTCGGACACGACTGAAGTGACTTAGCAGCAGCAGCAGCAGGGAATAAGTATGTTTGTGCTAATTACTTAATTATAATTTTTATTAATAAATGAACTGCATTCTCTTTAAAAATGCCCAGCTACAAGGAACACAGACACCCCCCCCCCCAAACTGGAAGCCTTGTTCTCCCAACTTAGCCTCTTTTTTTTAAATTGGAGGATAACTGCTTTACAATGCTGTTGGTTTCTGCCTTAAAAAAATGCATAATTCTGTATGTATCCCCTCCCTCTTGAGCCTCCCTCCTCCTCCCATCCCACCCCTCTGGGTGGTCACAGAGCACCAGGCTGGGCTGCCTGTGTTAAACAGCAGCTTCCCAAGCAATCAAGTGAAAGTCACTCAGTTGTGTCCAACTCTTTGCCCCCCCCCATGGACTGTACAGTTGATTCCAGGCCAGAATACTGGAGTGGGTAGCCATTTTCTTCTCCAGGGGACCTTCTCAACCCAGGGATCAAACCCAGGTCTCCCACGTTGCAGGCAGATTCTTTACCAGCTGAGCCACCGTGGAAGCCCAGCAGCTTCCTGCTAGCTATCCATGTAACGCATGGTAGCGTATATATCAACACTGCTCTCTCAGTTCGTCCCACCCTCTCCTTCCCCTGCTGTGCCCACAAGTCTGTTCTGCCTGTCTGTGCCTCAGTTCCTTCCCTGCAAATAGGTTCATCAGCACTGTTTCTCTAAATTCCATATACACGCATGAATAGATATTTGTTTTTCTCGTTGGGACTTACTTCACTCTGTATAACAGGCCCTAGGTTCATCCGCTTCACACACAACGGATTCAAATTCATTCCTTTTTATGACTGAGTAATATTCCACTGTATATACGTACCACAATATCTTTATCCACTCATCTGTTGATGGACACCTAGACCAACTTAGCCTTGAACAGCAGAAGCTCTACAGAAGTGACCTATGTTATAGCCGTTCTGGCCCTCCACGCCAGATCTAGATGCTTAAAGCTTTAGACACAGAACTGTGAGCTCCCATAGCCTCTGTAAAAAAATTATTATACCATCTAGAAGGAAAGATCATTTCAAATGTGAACATCCATTTACAGAACTCTCAGGAGAAATTTCTAGAGTCCCAGTTTGTCCCAATTGGGACAAATTCCTAGAGTCCCAGTTAACTGGAAAAACAAACTATCGTATGAAAAAAATTCTCTGAAGATAAAAGAAAATTTAAACTTTAACCATAGGAGAGTGACATATTTCACTTAACCTATGTAAGCTATCATCTAGAAGACAGAGAGAAACCTGAGGGTTGTGACTAAATTTAAAAAAAATACTCGGGAACCTTAATGCGCTGGAATTATAATTTAATGTTACTGTCTTGTTTCTTCTCTTTTTAAAATGCTTTCTTCTTGTTTTGTTTTGTTTTGGGGAGGGAGTAGGAAATTTAGAAACATCACAAATGATACGAAGAAAAAAATAAATTTCACATCAAGATAAACCTCCTTGACATTTTATCTCCTCCTAGTCTTTTCTCTATCGGTAAAGATATAATTTAAGGTAGTTATGTACTGCATACAAAATTATAGATCTTAGATTTTTTTCCCCTCTGGCATTCTTTCATTTCCTCATATCTTTAAGTATTTTCCCCAAATTCTGTTTTTAACAATTGCATAATATTTCATTGCACAGTTGTGCCATAACTTTGTTCACTTTGCCATTTGAGATTTTACCTTCTTGGTGACTTCAGTACTGCAGTGAATGATCTTTCCAGGGCCTTGGGTGCTCAGATCCCTGACACCTTCTCCCTAGTGGTGGTGCCCACCCTGCTTCAGTCACCCGCTCCCCCGGGCAGACCCTACTGGGCCATGCCATCCCCACTCCCCCGGTGTCGTGTATCCCACTCTGACCAACATCTTCTGACTTTCTGGATCACTCCCTTTAGTATTCTTTTTTTTTTTTTCCAATTTATTTTTAATTGGAGGATAGCTGCCTTACAATACTGTATCGGATTCTGCCATACATCAACATGAATGAGCCATCGGCACATATACACGCCTTCCCTCTTGAACCTCCCTCCTGCTTCCCACCCCATCCCACCCCTCTATCCTTTAGTATTCTGACTATAGTTCTTTGACCCCACTGGGGCCTGCAGTTCTGACAACTTTTCACTGTCTCTTACTCCTTCGTGTCCAGACTCCTCTTGGCCCAGCTGAATTCCATCCACAACCATCACACCACTGTGCACACCTTTGGGCTCCTTGCCCCTCTGTTGTCCTGTCATGTTGGTTTGGTGAAGCTGTAATGTTGCCTAAATACAGCTCTTTGTCTACGCTGGAGGGTCACTTGTCATGGCTGGAGAACATGACTGTACTGATGGATCTCACTTTAAACTCAGAAGCACACACTCGATGCACCCTTAGCACTCACTGTACCCTTTCTATACCCCTCTCTAGTCCCTTCACTCACCTATTCACCACCTATTTGACATCTTCTCTGTCCTCAAACCTCCAAGGTCTTTCTCCCCATCTTCATCATCTCAGCTGAGGATATTATATCCTAGTTTACTGAAAAACTGAAGATACTAGAACTTCCACTGACTCTAATCACATCTCCACCCTCCACCTTCCAGTCACAGCTCCACCCTCCCATCTGTCCCCTCCTACAATGTTGTCCCATTTGCGATCAGAGATGAGCCATCCAGACTCCTGACTATAACAGACACTGGTTCCCATCCTTTTTCACCTACTTGCTTTAGCAATTGCTCTCTCTCTCCTATATTATCCGGGAGACAGTGAAGGATGACAGGGAGGCCTGGCATGCTGCAGACCATGAGGTTGCAAAGAGCCAGACATGACTTAGCAGCTGAACAACAACAACAACGCCTATATTATCCAGGTGTCAGTTCTGCACTGGACCGTTTCCAGTAGCAGACCAACATGCTGCTCTTCTCCCATCTTTCCTTTACGAGCTATCACGTCGTTTCTTTGGGTACTTCTAGCAAAATGTGTTGAAAGGGATGTCACGACCTTCCGTTTCTGATTCTTCTCCTTCTTCTCCAGAGCCCTCTCCAATCAGATGTGTACCTCTTTCCACTGTTTCACTGAGACTGCTCTTATCAAGACTGAGAATGTTCTCCCTGTTGTGAAATCCAATGGTCAGCTGTTTCCACCTTTCTTCGTTTGGCTTCTGGGACACCACCCTCACTGAATTTCTCTCTGCCTTACTAGTTGTTTCTTCTCAGTCTTACTTCCTGGTGTTTCTTTCCTCCCTGATCTCTTTATATTGAGATCCCTAGTGTCTCAGTTCTTGGTCCTCTTTTCTTCTCCATCTGCACTTACTTTCTTGCTGACATTTTAAAGATTCGTGACTTTAAATACCACTTTTTAAAAGATTCTTTTTAGGTGGACCATTTAAAAGCCTTTATTGAATTTGTTACAATATTGTTTTTGTTTTATGTTCTTCTTTTTTTTTTTTAACCATGAGGCATGTGGGACTTAGCTCCCTAACCAGGTATCGAACCCACAATCTCTGCATTGTAAGGTGAAGCCTTAACCATTAGAGGACCACACTTAAATGCCTAGGACTCCTAAACTCATCGCTTCACCCTAGACCTCTTCCCTGATTGCCAGGCTCATGTATAGTTACCAACCACATTGTCATCTGGTTGTCTCAAACTGAACATACCCCAGACTGAGCCCCCGACACCCACACTTGGATCCCCTGCAGCTGTCCCCATCTCACTTAAATGGCAATACAATCTTCCTGGGGCTCAGACGCAACTTTGGCATCGTCCTTGACTTTTATTTTTCTCATGCCCTATACCCAGTTCAGGCTTCCAAGGTGGCGGTACTGGTAAATAACCCACCTGCCAGTGCAGGAAACATAAGAGACGTAGGTTCAGTCCCTGGGTTGGGAAGATGCCCTGGAGAAGGGCATGGCAACCACTCCAGTGTTCTTGCCTGGAGAATCCCATGGACAGAGGAGCCTGGGGGGCTACAGGCCATGGTGTGTCAAAGTGCTGGACGTGACTAAAGTGACTTAGGGCACACACGTACCCAATTCATCAGAAACTGTCTCCCTCTGCTTCCGTCATGCATCCCGAGCCTGACCATTTCTCAGCAGTGCTTCTGCTGCCATCTTGGTCTGCATCACCATCACCAGCTTCCTAACCTTCCTCCTTGTTTCCAGCCTTATCCTTTCAACATCTGTTCTCAGCACAACAGCCAAGTAACCTTCTTGTATCTAAATCTGATCAGATTACGTCTCTGCTCAGGATCTCCTAAGGACTTCCCAGTTCAACCAGATTCAAAGCCAGAATCCTTGCAGTGGTCTTTGGGGCCCTATGTGTTCTGACCCCAGTTCCCTAGCCGAGCCTTTTTTTTCTCCTTCTCTCCCCTAAATTCACTTCCCTTCAGCCACACTGGTCTCCTTGCTGTTCCTTAAACATGCCTGGCTAATCCCACTTCAGGGCCTTTTGGGGGCTGTCACTTTTGCCTGAAAAAGCAAATACTCTTTATACAGATGTCACCTCATCAACAAAACCTGCCCCCAGCACCTTATTTTATACTGCACCCTCAACACCTCCTGTTGTCCTGATCCTCCTTATTCTGTTTTCTCTCTCTCTTTTTTTAATTCAACATACACACTTTTTTTATGTTTGGGAATCAGTAGATTTTATTTTATTTTTTCTGGCCATGCCATTTGGCATGTGGGATCTTAGTTCCCTGACCAGGGATTGAAACGTCACCCCTGCAGTGAAAGTGCAGATAGAGTCTTAACCATTGGACTGCCAGTCCAGTATCACATAGGAAGTTTCTTAACAATCTGTGTAATTTATTTACTTATTGCATTTTTGTTTATTCTCAGCATTCCTATCTGAAATGTAAGCTCTCACAGTTTCAGAGGCTTCATTTTCTTCATTGTGATACGCTGAGCACTGAGAAAAATGTCCAGCACATCATAAGTGTTCGATAAATATTTGTTCAAAAACTTTAATAAACAGAGAACAGGCAAACATTTTAAAGGTATGTTAATCTTCTCACTTCAGTCAACATTTGTTTTGAAAAACTTGCTCCCTGAGTTCAAGTGCAATTTCTAGCTTTGGTGTAGAACCCCTTACTTGAAGTTTTGCCTTGCCATTCGTTGGAGGAAATGACTTTCAGAAATGTTTTGATGATGGATGAAACGAGAAAGAATAGCCAGGCACACCAAAAAGTCAAGTGAAAAATTATGACAGCCATCTGGATATTTCAGCTACATGGACTCCAGCAGGGAACCCCTGTCATCTAGCGGAATATATAACTCCCAGCAGAAACACTTTAATTTGTGAATTGGGGCATGGAGGATGGTGAGTTGGAATGTACATGATGGAGGGCCATGAAAAGGAAGTGGCAAGTAAAATGGCAGGAAAATGATGCATTGGAGAAAGCATCAAACACTCAACCCTTGTCAGTGACCATGCCTGTAGCTGTATGCTGGCAATGCCTGTCTTTCTGGCCGACAAGACAGTGATGTGCATGACTGCACAGCATAGAAAGGCTGGCCCTTCGCTTTTGCTCAGATCTTAACTATTGTGTTGGCTTTGAACTTACACTGAGAATCGAACTGCACAAAGTATGCTTAAACTTCTCTCCCACCCCACGATTCAGAGCCTGAGCACGTGCTGCTACAAATCTGCTGGGGGAACGGATTGAAGGGGTCCTTTTCAAGTATGAAGGCGTTCAAATCCAGCTAGGGGGATAGGAAGGGTAACCACTACGCAAACACATGCATTCATCAAGAGGCACTCAGAAACAGCGCTGGACCCACCTAGGATTTTGCAAAGGAAAAAGCTGGTTTCTGCCAAAGAGGAAAATAAAATTGCTCACAAGAAACCAGTCATGTGTGTGCACCCCACTCTGTAGCCATCATTTCCTCCTGATCTGCTTTAATCAGTTTCCTATTAGTTTCTTTTCCCCCAGTGGAGAAAAATTACATTATCATTTATTTGGTGGAGAGGGTGGGGGAGGAAAGGGCCAGAAGTCAGGGATGGGGAGACCCAACAGAGTAGCCACTCTCCTTCCTGAACAGTGCTGTGTTATTTGTTTGGGAAAAATAAAGGAAAAGAAAAATTTTACTAAGGTCTCAGTAAGGATGCTGAGGCTTCAGAGGGGCAGTAGGCAGCCAGGGTAGCTGTTGTTCGGTTGCTCAGTCATGTCCGACTCTTTGCCACCCTATGGGCTGTAGTCCACAAGGCCCCTCTGTCCATGGGATTTCTCAGGCAAGAATACTGGAGTGGGTTGCCATTTCCTACTGCAGGGGATCTTTCCGACCCAGGTATCAAACCCATGTCTCGTGCATTGGCAGGCGGGTTCTTTACCACTGACCCACCCGAGAAGCCCAGGGTAGCTGAGTACAGGTTTTTCTTTTTTTCAGCAAAACAGACAACAGTGATAGGTAAGGAAAGGCATACAGAGAATGCTAGGATGTGTATATGCTGGGGGAATACTGCAGCTTTCAATAAAATGGTCAGACAGTGATTTACTGATAAGATAACATTTGAGCCACTATCTAAAGGGAGAGAGGTCTTAAGTTGCAGGAAGGAAGAACATTCCAAGTGGAGGAAACAGCAAAGATTTCAGAATGGAAACACAGTGTGGGCTTGAAGAACATCAGGGATGTGATGAGTGATGAGCTCCACGGACTGGAGCTGAGTGACACTGCTTCATTTCTCCCTGTAACACTCATCACCAGCTGACATGCTGCAGGTTTTCTTGTTGATTCCTTTATTGCTCATACCACCAGATCTAGAATAGTGCCCATGGTGGCACATAGTGGGCACTGCTGTAGGTGCATGCTTCAGGGATGAAAACTACTGGAAGTCCTGCAAAGGAGAGACCTCATGGGAGATTGCCGACAGCTTAGACAGTTGCATGGGGCCACTTCTTCCCATCCGGTAAGACTGATCAGTGCAGGGGAGAAAGGTCTGTATGCCATGCCCGCCCTGGGTCCACTGTGAAGGACCACCCAAGTTCCAGATCTCTCCATGGGGTCGGCTGAAGCCTTCCTTAAGCCTACATCAGTGTTCAGGTTTTCCTTCTGCCCAGTTCTGCTTCCTTCCTCTCCTTTCCGCAGATGTGGATTTCAGGAACATTTCCTATTTGACATGCTGTCTGGTGAGCTACAGTCTATGGGATCACAAAGAGTCAAACACGACTGACTGACTAACACACACACACACACTGCTAAACCTGGGGCTTCCCAGTGGCTCAGTGGGTAAAGAATCCGCCTGCAATGCAGGAGATACAGGAGACCTGGGTTCGGTCTCTGGGTCAGGAATACCTCCCAGAGGAGGGCACGGCAACCCACTCCAGCATTCTTGCCTGGAGAATCCCATGGACAGAGGAGCCTGGCGGGTTGCAGTCCAGAGGTTCGCACAGTTAGACAGGACTGAAGTGACTGAGCACACACGCACTGCTAAGCCCTGTCTCGTAGTCTGCTTCCTGGGAAACCCAACCTGAGATGACTCAGGAGTGGCACTGAGAAAACAGATGCTTAAATGGGATGTTGGAGGGGAACCACCTGCCAACCGACAGGCAATGAGGACTCCAACACGGATGGGATGTGGCACGTCCCTCCCACTAGGTAGCAATTGAATGGTGGTAAACCGGGATTGTATACTAGTGAAAATAAAGGCATTAGTTGGTACATTGTAGAGGCATTTCAGAAGTATGGGAGAAATCATTTCTATAAGGACTTTGGAATTGAGTGGTGATTTATTGCTAAGCTCAGTTAACACTCTGGGAAAAGATTTTTTTAAAAACATGCTAAGGGCAATTACTCAGCAATTAAAAGTCAAGTTTGAAAGCCAAGGGGAGTCTTCCTGGTAGCATATGAAGAATCTCCCATTTCCTGCAGTGGAAAGATGTAAAAAGCCGAGAAACAGGCTTAAGATTTAATTAGAAGATGAGCTCTGATGAATACTAACTCCCAACCAAGCGTGGTCTTCTATCCCAAGGTCAGGACCTTCATTGTTAGAGAATGGACCCTGACACAGGGCATAAGACTTCTAGACTAACGCACCTGAAATCTGAATCCCTAGCTTCAGTGAGTTCTGGTAAGGGTCTACCAACTGGCTCTCCAATGCACTTCTTGGACACTTTTAAGTTTACTGTATGTCATTACTTCTCCATCGCTTTCTCTGTCTGGACAATCAAGAAGACAATAATAAATTAAGCCCTGACTTATAGTGCTGTCTAATTTCCATGGGATAAATCCTCCCACCATGGCCACTGTCAGGGCAATATCACTGAACATGGAGTTTAAAAGGCTGTTCATTAGCATCTCATTATATATATATATATATATATATATATATATATATATGCACATAGTGAATAGTGTGGAAGTCGCTCAGTCGTGTCCGACTCTATGTGACTCCATGGACTATACAGTCCATGGAATTCTCCAGGCCAGAATACTGGAGTGTGTAGTCTTTCCCTTCTCCAGGGGATCTTCTCAATCCAGGGATCAAACCCACCACATTGCAAGTGGATTCTTTACCAGCTGAGCCACAAAGGAAGCCCAAGAATACTGGAGTGGGTAGCCTATCCCTTCTCCAGGGGAATCTTCCCGTCTTCCCAACCCAGGAATTGAACCCAGGTTTCCTGCATTGCAGGCAGATTCTTTACCAACTGAGCTATCAGGGAAGCCCTGTGTACATATGTATATATATATATATATATATATATACATATATAAAATTCTGCCATACAGATACAATAGATGTAAATAACTTCAAGAGCATAAATAACAGTAAAATACAATCAAATTACTAGGAAATGATGATGAGTTTTGAATCCTTATTTCCCTTATGTTTATCTGTAAGTTTTTATAATCTTGTTAATAATAATGGGTGCTTTTACAACTGGTTCACAAAATTCCCGAAAATTGAACAACTGGTTCTTGAGAGCAGGAGGACACTGGTATAGAATTCTAACTTGATTGAATTGCAGTCAGAGGATTTGGTATTAAATCAATATTCAAAACTTATTGGGATCTAACACATTAAGAGAAAGTGAAAGTGAAGTCGTTTAGTCGTGTCCAACTCTTTGCGAACCCATGGACTATAGCCAACCAGGCTCCTCCATCCATGGGATTTTTCAGGCAAGAGTACTGGAGTGGGTTGCGATTTCCTTCTCCAGGAGATCTTCCCAACCCAGGGGTTGAACCCAGGTCTCCCACACTGTAGGCAGACACTTTACCGTCTGAGTCACCAGGGAAGGCTTACACATTAAAATTTTCTTTATACAGTTAATGCACCAGTGAATGGTAGATTATAAATTGACTAATCCCTTAGGCTACCATTTTGACAACTTCAGTTGGGAATAACTGAGTTTTAAACAGTACATACATTTTTTAGAGTCTGTCGTCTTTTTACATATGCAAGAATCAACTCAATTCCCTTAAACAGTAGAACACAACAATTGGTCTCTTTTCACCGAAATTTTGCCAACAGCAATGACTTCTCAGCAACAGAATCCCTGCAGTTGGTTAGGGATTATTTTACAATGTGACAAAAGACTGCAATATAAAATTTGTTCCAATTAACATTCTTAAAATGTTTGCCTGCCAGAGAAAGGACTTTCTTTAAAGTGCTATGCATTAGTCTCTCAGCCGTGTCCAACTCTTTTTGACCCCATGGACTATAGCTTGCCAGGCTCCTCTGTCCATGGAATTCTCCAGGCAAGAATACTGGAGTGAGACGCCATTCCCTTCTCCAGGGGATCTTCCTGATCCAGGGATCGAACTCAGGTCTCCTGCATTGCAAGCAGACTCTTTACCATCTGAGCCACTAGGGAAGCTCCTTAGAGTGCTATGGATTTTCATTTACCATGTTTTAGTTTAAACCTCCTGTTTCAGCTTAGTGGAGTTGGCCCTAAATAGTGGGATGGAGCCAGGAAATCTGGTATAAAACAGAAACTAGCATGACCGTACCCTTAGGTTGCAAAAATAAATCTTGAACAATGATAACATTTGGAGTTACTTATTATTGTCCTATGTTTTCTTTGAGCATTTCTTCACTGAGCTATGGAATTATGTAATCCATCATTCATTCATTCCTTTAATGACTATTCATAGAATGTCCACATTGTTCAAGGCACTATGAAAACAGTTTAAAATCATTTATCTGGGGGAATCTTCCCAACCCAGGGATGGAACGTGGGTCTCCTGCATTAGCAGGCAGCCATCAGGGAAGCCTCATTTATCCAGAGGCAACCTAAATAAAGAGGTAAACTGAGGCAAGCTTGAAATAACCAGAAATTGAGTTTATTTGGCAATAGCAGAGGAAATACAGTTCAAGAAACACAAAAGGCAACAAGCTGCAGGCCTGTCTGGGGAAGGTTGGAGGTGAGCTGTATCTGTGAGCGAGGAACACAAAGAGGGAGCCTCCAGCCACAGTCCAAGTAGCAAGTTCATTGACTTGAGGATGGGTAGAGATGCTGGGACGTTTCTTGATCAGAATAAAGGATTTGTTTTTTCTAGGATGGCTTTGTTCATTTTATTTGTTTGCTGGCTGATTTTTGTCTCTCCTCTCTCAACCAACTGGAAGACGGAACTCTGTTCTACTTTGCTCATTACTATTTCCTTGGTGAGTGTCTGGCACATAATAAGAGCTCTGTGATTAGTTTCTGAACAAATATAAAAGTGAATGGGGGCTTCCTGCATGGCCCTAGTGGTAAAGAACCTGTCTGCCCATGCCGGAGACGTAACAGATGCAGGGTTGATCCCTGGGTTGGGAAGATAGAAAGATTGAAGAACCCATTCCAGGATTCTTGCCTGGAGGATCCCCTTGGACAGAGGAGCCTGCAGGCTACAGTTCATAGGGTGGCAGAGAGTCGGACATGACAGAAGTGATTTAGCACGACACGCACATAAGCAAATGGGCATATTTAATTGCTTTGAGTTTCTGTGGTATGTTCTTCACTGGGAGTCCCATGATGGAGTCTAACATTTAGATGATATATGTTTAGCTTATACGCTTAACATTCTGAATGCTGAGCCAGCTCCTTACTGGTTGTCACAGTCCATTTAAAAACATTAAGGGATTTGTTACCATGATCAGGTTTGTTTTAGACTTTTATAGGTCAAGATTTTCACTGAATAGGGTGTCTCTCTTCAAAATATTTATAGACTTTGTATCATTTATCTTATCGTGTTATCACTTTATTTGCAGTGATAATTTAAAATTAAACTTTTTAATTTAAAATAAAACTTTGTTTTACACAGCTGTTTCTCTTGTCTATAGCTTAGATTTCCTAAGTATGGACTGAGTAAATGACCAGAGATATAAGTGATCATGAGATGTATGATTCAAGCCTACAGGGAAATGTAACTTTTGTATCTAAATAAACGAGCTTGGGCTAACAGGTCCAGGAAGTGAACCAAAACCTAGTCTAATCTAAAACAGACAAGTTATAATTAATAATATCACCGGTAAACCTGCTTGAATCAGGCAGACCTAATTATGTCTTGCTTCACAGTTATTACACAACTGTGATATCTGAAAGAGCAGACTCTATGTGCCAATATTACCAGAAAGTTCACTGTTCTCCAGGGCTGCCCACAAAGACTATTTCCAAAAACCCTGGGAAAATTGTATTTCCCACAATTCCCTCTCATTGTTGCTTGCCTTCATGGCCATGCATCATATCAGATTCTACAACCATTCCAAAATTGGGTTGCCAGTTCAATGTTCCTGACTTTGCTTTGTTCATGGGCCCGTCTCAACTTTCCCAATGCAGCTACTATCATGCAGTAACATTTAAGGAACCCTACCAAGCAACTTGAGTATCACAAGATGGCCACAGCTAACTCTCTCATCAAGTCCCACCTGTTCCTACATTGTGCAGATCGTTCACCTTCTGCTTTTCTTTCCCTGGTCCAGCAAGTAGAATTCCAAATCCCAAACCCTTCCCTCAGTTTCAACTGATGTCTTCATGGCAATGTCTGATAGATTGAACTATTGAACCCAGTTCTTCGCATCTTCCTTTATCCATACCCTCTGCCTTATAGCTTTGTATTCCCTCTTACTAAAGTCCCTGCCTCTTGACTTGGGCTCCTCCATGTGATTTGTTTGGGGTTGAAGGATGTTAGCAGCTGCAATGCAAAAATCAGCTTGGGAAGTGTTCTTGTGGCTGGGCTTGCCACTTGACGTGCCTTTGCCATCACCGTAAGAATGTATCCGGAAGAGCCCAAGAGGACCAGAGAAGATGAAAGACATGAGGGAAAGACCCAGAGTTGCAGATTTGTAGTGTGAAGCAAAACCAACCCAGCTGACTCCTATCTGTGGGGAAAAAAAAAAAAAAAAAACTTCCGTTTCAGTCACTGCATTTTGAGGGTTTTTGTTGTGCACCATTATTGTGGCAAAAGCTAATTTATTGAAGATGTAATTCTTTCCATGATCAAATCAAACACTGACATCTTTGTGCAAGGTAGTTTGGCTACTTATGGCCCCTAGAGTCCCATTCCAGAGTAGCATTTTGGCTTTACTTCTGCATCACCAAAATGCGTGTTAGAGTGCTTTCTCCAAATAAAAACTCTTCCTTATAGGTGAGTTTTTCCTCTTACTGTAGAGACAAAGCAAAACTGCTTCTAAATGGCCACTTTTTCATCTCTGGAAAAAAAAAAAGTATAAACCTTGCTGAGCTCTAAGTTCCAGCTGAAAAGCCAGATTTGTCAAAAAGTTTCAGAGAAGAAGTGGTATTGGTGATGATTCTAAAAGACGGGCTAGGATCTGAGTTGACAGATAATAGACAGAAATACTGTTTAAGTAAGAAGTGAAGTGAATGAAATGTGATGACTAGAAAGCGCAAAGCTCCTTCAGAACAACTCAAAACATAATTTACTTTACTTGTGTCTATTTTCTATTAGTTATTTCATATTATTTTACATTATATGATTTATATATATAATTTTAAAATATCTTTAATTGTCAAAATGAAGATAATTTATTGTTGAACTCAAAGGCCAATCGATATTAATAGAACGCCTTAGGGTATTGAAGAAAGTATAAGCGTAGTGAAAAACTACCCCAAAAGAGAGCTATGTTGAAAATGGTAAGTAGACACATTACAATGCCAATGCAATGTCTACTTTAATCCTATTGTTCCCAATTCCCCGAGAAATTCCACTGAGATTTGCTTTATGTCAGCATTCTTTATGTCATTACTTCTTGTTTCTCAGACTTACCTTGAAGCATATTTGAATCACATGGATTCAGTATATTCCATTTACCACTTACCAAACCATTTACATTAGTTTGCATGTAGCAAGTGCTCAAAATAGTTTCTATTATTATTTTTAATTAACACATATTATTAGCAATAACTAATCACATTGATTTATCATGTCACTAGCCCTGTGAGGTGGGTACCAACCTTAAGGCTCTTGTTTTAGTTGAAGAAATTGAGGCATAAAGAGATTAAATGATTGAGAGATGAAGTACCAAGTCACACAGGAGTAAGTGGCAACACCATGGCTCAAGTTCAGATCTACCTAACATCAGCACCAATCAAGCAAATAAGCAAGCTATTTTGAATTGTACTGATACACATGATTTGAAAGACCATATAGAAGCTATTATATACCAGCCACACTTTCTATTATAGCCCATGGCCAAATATCATTGCAATACAAAGAAATGTGCTAGACATTGTATAAATGTATGTGTATGAATATATTTGATTTGCCTTTCTCATTTCCTGATGATAAAACTTGAAGAATAATGGTTTCTGTGACACATGAATTGTAAATGTATTTTTTTTTCCAATTTGCATTCTCTGGAATGCTCATTTACCCTCTTCAGCTCGGGAATTACCGTGCACTCATAGCTAGCAACAGTGAGCTGCTGCTGTCTTAGACTCAGTACTTAAAAATCTCATAAAAAATTGAAATTCCCACCTTTATTCAAGCCTGTCAGGAAATCTCCCTATAGCCCTTTGTATTTGAAAATGCATTATAGTTTGTTTAAAGCACTGTGGGAAACAGTTTTACAGTTGCACATAAAATCATTTTGTGAGCTGCCAAATGAAAACTAGGAAAGCTCAGTGAATGGGGATGCCTCCTTCAAAACCTTCTGTGTGAAATGGAGGTGTCATGTTCCTTGTTTAACTAGCAACGTGGTTACTTTATCTCTTCATTTGACTCCTAACTACAAATTAAAAATTCTTTAAGACATACCCATTAGTTAAAGTGAGACATAACCAATGGTAACTAGCAAAAAGGATACAATGAATAGCCCTCCAAAAGCTATTCTCACCAGGAAGGGTTGAGAGTTGAAATGGAGCTGTATTGGAGCAAAGTTTCTTATGCTGTTAAAATTAGGCTGGTATTAACCTAAACTAGACTATATTAAGTTAAGATGTTTATTGTAGTCCTCAGGACAATCACTAAGAAACTAACTCTCCAAATATAGTAAAATAAACAACAATGGCACACTAAAAACATTTATGTAATACAAAAGAAGGCAGTGATAGATCAAGCAAGGAATATACAAGATCAGACATAGAAAAAAAAAGTGGCAACTGAAAATCTTAATTTGACAGCAATTACATTAAATGTAAATAGATTAAACACTTCAATTAAAAGCTACAGATTGGTAGAAAGGGTTTAAAAAAATATCCAACTACTTATGCCTACAAAAAACATACTTTATATTCAAGAATACAAACAGATTGAAGGCAAAAAAGATGGAAAAAATATGCCATGCAAGCAATAACAAAAGCAGAGCTGAAGTGGCTATATCAATATCAGAAAAAAATAGACTTTAAGACACAGACTGTTAACAGAGATAAAAAATACAAAAGTTTTAATCTATGGTCAATCTATCAGGAAGAAATAGCAATTATAAACATAAATGCATCTGACGCTAGAACACCAAAGTACATAAGCAAAAATGGACAGAACTGAAGGGTGAAATAGACAATTCAATAATCATAGCTGGGGAGGCCTCAACATTCCACTTCCAATAAAGGAGAGAGTGGGCAGAAGGTCAATACCAAAGTAGAAGACTTGACCAATACTATAAACTAACTAACTAGACCTACCAGACATCTATAGGGCATTCCAATCAACAGCAAGAAAATGCACATTCTTCTCAAAGTCACATGAACAGTCTCCAGGATAGACCATACGTTAGTCATAAACAACTCTCAACACGTTAGAGAGGACTGAAATCATACAAAGCATATTCTCTGACTACAGCGTAATCAAAGCAGTAAAAATATTAGGAGAAGATTTGGAAAATTCACAACTAGATGGAAAATTTTAAAAGACATTCTCCTAAAAAAACCAGTGGGTCAAGGGAAAGTAGAAACTGTTTTGAAAAAGTATACATCATGTTGAAAACTATGAGAGACAGTGAAGTCAGTGCTTAGAAGAGAATTTTATAGCTCTAAAGACCTATATTTAAAAAGAATGATCTCAAATCAATAACTAACCTTCCACCTTAGGAAACTAGAAGCAGAAGAGTAAGTCCAAAACAAACAGAAGGAAAAAGAAGAAAAGAGATGATTTTTCAAATGCAAAGAGTATTAGTGAGCTTTCTGTAAACTTTTAGTGGAATTTTTCATTTGAAGAGCTAATCTCTGTACTTAAAAATGACAGTTGCTTGACCTGTCTTGCAATTTCCGAGCTCACCACTCAGCTGGGAAATTGGGTCTGTGGGTAAACACTGCTTGCATGCGCCATACGCTGGGATGTTGTCAAAATGGAAACCATCTATGCTGGTGGACTCCTCCAAGGCTGAATAGATCAAAATGCTGCCTAACTCTGTGGAGGAGAAAAATTTTGATTGCCTGTTTGTTTATTTGTTCATTTGTTTGCTAATGGAAAGGTAGAACACAGCAGGGAAGGTTGTTCTCTTGAGGAAAGAATCCACAAATCCTATAAAAACAATGAACAGTTGACATATTGGTTCAGATGACAGACTTCCTCCCCTCAGATACTACATGACCCGTTGTACTGAGCAGTTCAGCACTTGGCCAACATGTGTTTAGGGCCAGCCCTATTCTGTTCTCACTAAACCAAAACTTAGGAAAAGTCTTGGGAACCTAGGAGAGTCATTTACCTTTAAAACATAACACATGACTAAAAAAGATTAAAAACTAAAGTTAATACAGTAAGTCCCCAACATACGAGGCTTCAAGTTGCAAACTTTCAGAGATGTGAACATGCATTTGCCTACTCATTCACGTAAGTTAGTTCGCCTGCCTGGCATACATCGCCACGTGTGTGCATCCCCTGCAAGTGGCTGTGCTTACTGTACAGTACTGTATTGTTGTTCAGTTGCTCAGTTGTGTCCAGCTCTTTGTTGGACCCCATGGACTGCAGCACACCACGCTTTCCTGTCCTTCGCTATCTCCCAGAGTTTGCTCAAACTCACCGAGTCAATGATGTCATCCAACCATCTCATCCTCTGTCGTTCTCTTCGCCTCCTGCCTTCAATCTTCCCAAGCATCAGGGTCTTTTCCAATGAGTCGGTTCTTTGTATCAGGTGGCCAAAGTATTGGAGTGTCAGCTTCAGCATCAGTCCTTCCAATGAATATTCAGAGTTGTTTTCCCTTAGGATTGACTGGTTTGATCTCCTTGGAGTCCAAGAGACCCTGAAGGGTCTTCTGCAGCACTGCAGTGCAAAAGCATCAATTCTTCTGCACTCAGTCTTCTTTATGGTTCAAATCTCACATCCATATGTCAGTACTGGATAAAGGACTGTATCAGTTCAGTACAGTTCAGTCACTCAGTCATGTCCGACTCTTTGCGACCCCATGAATTGCAGCACACCAGGCCTCCCTGTCCATCACCAACTCCCGGAGTTCACTCAGACTCACGTCCATCGAGTCAGTGATGCCATCCAGCCATCTCATCCTCTGTCATCCCCTTCTCCTCCTGCCCCCAATCCCTCCCAGCATCAGTCTTTTCCAATGAGTCAACTCTTCACATGAGGTGGCCAAAGTACTGGAGTTTCAGCTTTAGCATCATTCCTTCCAAAGAAATCCCAGGGCTGATCTCCTTCAGAATGGACTGGGTGGATCTCCTTGCAGTCCAAGGGACTCTCAAGAGTCTTCTCCAACACCACAGTTCAAAAACATCAATTCTTTGGTGCTCAGCCTTCTTCACAGTCCAACTCTCACATCCATACATGACCACAGGAAAAACCATAGCCTTGACTAGATGAACCTTAGTCGGCAAAGTAATGTCTCTGCTTTTGAATATGCCATCTAGGTTGGTCATAACTTTTCTTCCAAGGAGTAGGTGTCTTTTAATTTCATGGCTGCAGTCATCATCTGCAGTGATTTTGGAGCCCCCAAAAATAAAGTTTGACACTGTTTCCACTGTTTCCCCATCTATTTCCCATGAAGTGATGGGACCGGATGCCATGATATTTGTTTTCTGAATGCTGAGCTTTAAGCCAACTTTTTCACTCTCCACTTTCACTTTCATCAAGAGGCTTTTTAGTTCCTCTTCACTTTCTGCCATAAGGGTGGTGTCATCTGCATGCTTCTGCTGCTAAGTTGCTTCAGTCGTGTCCAACTCTGTGTGACTCCATAGATGGCAGCCCACCAGGCTCCCCCGTCCCTGGGATTCTCCAGGCAAGAACACTGGAGTGGGTTGCCATTTCCTTCTCCAATGCATGAAAGTGAAAAGTGAAAGTGAAGTCGCTCAGTCGTGTCCGACTCCTAGCGACCCCATGGACTGCAGCCCACCAGGCTCCTCCGTCCATGGGATTTTCTAGGCAAGAGTACAGGAGTGGGGTGCCATTGCCTTCTCTGTCATCTGCATATATGAGGTTATTGATATTTCTCCTGGCAATCTTGATTCCAGCTTGTGTTTCTTCCAGTCCAGCATTTCTCATGATGTACTCTGCATATACGTTAAATAAGCAGGGTGACAATATACAGCCTTGACGTACTCCTTTTCCTATTTGGAACCAGTCTGTTGTTTCATGTCCAGTTCTAACTGTTGCTTCCTGACCTGCATACAGATTTCTCAAGAGGCAGGTCAGGTGGTCTGGTATTCCCATCTCTTTCAGAATTTTCCAGTTTATTGTGATCCACACAGTCAAAGGCTTTAGCATAGTTAATAAAGCAGAAATAGATGCTTTTCTGGAACTCTCTTGCTTTTTCCATGATCCAGCGGATGTTGGCAATTTGATCTCTGGTTCCTCTGCCTTTTCTAAAACCAGCTTGAACGTCAGGAAGTTCACGGTTCACGTGTTGTTGAAGCCTGGCTTGGAGAATTTTGAGCATTACTTTATTAGCATGTGAGATGAGCGCAATTGTGTGGTAGTTTGAGCATTCTTTGGCATTGCCTTTCTTTGGGATTGGAATGAAAACTGATCTTTTCCAGTCCTGTGGCCATTGCTGAGTTTTCCAAATTTGCTGGCATAATGAGTGCAGCACTTTCACAGCATCATCTTTCAGGATTTGAAATAGCTCAACTGGAATTCCATCACCTCCACTAGCTTTGGAGCACAGTATTTCAGTATCTTTATTTCAGCCCAAGATATCTGGAAGCAAGTATAAAAGTAGTGATGATGTAGCTGCTACTGCTAAGAAGTGCAAAGTGACAATAATGGAAACAACAGTGAAATAATTGAGTGGAGTGAGGTAAAAAGACGGTAGACGTCGCTTGTTCTTATACAGCATTACAGTACTATATAGCCGATTGTTGGGTACCTAGGCTGACTTTGTTGCTGTGAACAAACTGGACACATACACTCTTGGAACGGGACTCATTCATATGCAGGGACTTACTGCATTTGTTGATGGTTTACTATGGACTTCCCTGGTGGCTCAGACGGTAAAGCATCTATCTACAATGCGGGAGACCTGGGTTCCATCCCTGGGTCAGGAAGATCCGCTGGAGAAGGCAATGGCACCCCACTCCAGTACTATTGCCTGGAAAATCCCATGGACAGAGGAGCCTGGTGGGCTACAGTCCATGGGGTCGCAGAGAGTCGGACACGACTGAGCCACTTCACTTTCACTTTCCCTTTCCTTACTATGTCCCAAGCTTCCCACTGAATTCTCACAGTAATTCCATAAGGCGAGTATAGCTATCCAATTATACAGATGAGAAAATAGAGGCTCAAAGAGGCAAGCAAGTTGCCCAAGATGGCATGAAATGATAGAACCTGAAGCTGAACCAGCCCTGACTCAAACGTCTTAACTAGCGCTTTACTGATGGCTCAGTGATAAAGAATCCGCCTGCCAGTGCAGGAGACACAGGCTCAACCCACCAGGCTTCCCCATCCCTGGGATTCTCCAGGCAAGAACACTGGAGTGGGTTGCCATTTCCTTCTCCAATGCATGAAAGTGAAAAGTGAAAGTGAAGTCGCCCAGTCGTGTCCAACTCTTAGCAACCGCATGGACTGCAGCCTACCAGGCTGCTCCATTCATGGGATTTTCCAGGCAAGAGTACTGGACTGGGGTGCCATTGCCTTCTCCAAGCCTGTGCTCTAGGGTCTGGGAATTGCAATTATGGAGCCCACGTGCTGCAAATTCTGAAGCCCACTCACCCTAGAGACCGTGCTCTGAAACAAAAGAAGGCCCCTGCAATGAGAAGCCCTCGAATCACAGCTAGAGCAGCCCCCACTCCCTCACAGAAAAGCTAATGCAGCAATGAAGACTAAGCACAGCTAAAAAATAAATAGATAAAATTACATGTGTGTGTGTGTGTGTATCTATATATACATGAAGGGTTGGTAACCCTTTCAAAAGAGTCTTAACCACTATAACTATGCCAGATATCACATCTGATATCAGACATCTCACATCAGGGTCTTAACTATCCTACAATAAAATCTCTCCTGTGATCTGAATTAGTAAGACATTCGGAACTTCACTTTGTGTAATTACTTTTGAGGATATTCACAGAAATGAGGAATCAGGCTATAGTTTCCAGTAGAAGAGAACCTTTTTTAAAAAAAATTTTTGATTGACTAGACAGCAGTGATTTATAATTAGTCACTGCTTTCTCAGTTGATTACCCATTGATGGATGTTTCTGAAATAGTGAAGGGTGCCTGAAGTGAAATATCTTCTCCACTCTCCTACAATCTTATTTACCCTATAATCTGCAAAATAAATCATTTATTCAGAGGTAATAAATACAGAAACTTCACTATAGCTCCTATCTGATTTCTCTCAAATGCAGAATTTGTGGAATCCAAACTAACGACTTTAACTGAGAGGCTTTGCATTTCTGGTTTCTCTTCGACACAACTGTTAGGGGGAGGGAGGGGTGGCAGGGAGAAGACAGTCAGCTGCAAGTGTGACAGAGGGCACTGACTGCTTTCTGGAGAGAAAAATCGATGCCGGGGACATTTACAGCCTGCTCAGAAGCTGTCAGAAAGCCTGGGGCTGGCCTTGCCCTCTAGTCCTCCTGCCCCGAGGGGGCTCCAGGACAAGCTCACTCAGAGCCGGCTCAGCACTCACCCCGCCTTGCACTCCCTCCCCTTATCTCACAAAGTCCAAGAGTCTCTGCTCCCGGAAAATGTTGAATCAGCCTCTTCAATAAAAATTCATTTCCCAGTATCTTTCCAGAAGAAATTAACTCCTTTGTTGCCAAGAAAGACCTATGCCACATTTTGACAAAATAATGGGAAAATATGCTAGTGTGTATGTGTCTCTTTGTTCTCTTAAGTCTTGGAAAGGAAATCTGATAAGGGTTGATGTAGGACTCCTGGTTGGCTGCTTATTTCTTATACCATTTCCCGTAGTCCCAATCTTCGCATTTTTCAATTATAATAGTAACCCACTTCCTAACGTTATTGTTATAAAAGCTGTCCAGCATGATGTAGACACAGGCTGTTCAGTAGAATTCCTTGCTATGGGGAACCGCTGCCCCCCAGTTTGTGCCCCCACTTGCGCTCCCCTTGCTCCCAGAGACGGGATCAGGAGCTTCACCTGTCATGAGAATGAACACTGGCCCCAGACCCAAGTCACGCTTCAGGAAGGGGCTTGATCCTTAACAGAAATGGGATGTACATGTCAGAGTGTTAGCTGGGGTTCCTTTGAGAGCTAGCAGGAAGTTCTCTTATTCTTTCAGGCCATTCTATCGGGAAGATCTGAAGTTAGCTTGTTATTGCTTAGTCGCTCAGTCCTGCCTCACTCTTTGCAGCCCCATGGACTGTAGCCCACCAAGCTTCGCTGTGTCTGGGATTTCCCAGGCAAGAATACTGGACTGGGTGGTCATTTCCTTCTCCAGGGGATCTTCCCGACCCAGGGATCGAACCCAGGTCTCCTGCATTGGCAGGGGGATTCTTTCACCACTGAGCCACCACGGACGCCCAAAGTTAGACAGCAGCCATATTTCTGAGCTCCATGAGGGAGGCAGCTGTCTGGGATAAAACAGAGTGACGATAAATATGGAGGGAGGTGGAGTCAGGGGGGGAGACAATGAGGACATTACTTGAGCCCCCAACTTCAGCTGCCCCTTGGGCCTGCTCTGTGTGTTTCCAGCGATGGGAGCCAAACCCTTCCTTCTGCCTTAGGCTACATTCTCCTTGTCCGTTGAGAAACTTTTCTCTAAAGAGTCCTAGTAAAGCTTCCTTCCATGCATATTCAACACCTATTTCCCCCTTTCCTGATTTAACAAAGTAGGATCATTCTGTACATCTTACTTAACAATTTGCCTTTTCACTTTTCACCAGCACTTTTCGAGGTGGTACATTTAAAGCAACCTCATTCTTCTGAGAAAAACAGAGCATGCCGTATGAACACATGGTTCCTCTGTTATTTTTACACGGTTCATTGATGAGTGGACATTTTGATGGTTTCTGTTTTTGATATTATAGCCTGCAATGTACTTCTTCATAAAAATAGGCACTTAGCTAGGCATATAAGATAAATTCATGGCGATGGCATTTCTGGGCTAATCAATTCATGGAATTCTTCATAGAAATGGCCAAATTGCCCTCCAGGAAAGTCATGTCAATACTAGGCTCATAGCAACAGCGTACATGAACGGGGTCCTTTTTCCACATCCTCACCAAGGTGTAGGGTGTTGTTACTCTTTTTAATCCTTCGCAGTCTCTAAGGTAAATATGTATCTCATTGTTTTCAGATGTGCTCTGAATGTTAGTGGGCTGAGGCTCCTTCCTCCTGCTTAATGGTCCTGTGTGTTTACCTGAGACACACTTGCCTGTTTTCTGCTGGGGTCTTCATGTTTTCCCTGCTGATTTGTGACAGCTCATCGTATATCAAGTATATCAATTAACTGCCTGTTAATATAGCTTACCATTCTTTTCTAAGTCATGTCAGTTTTAAAAATTCTAATTTATGAAGTCTTCTGCTAGGCAGAAAATTTAATTTTCACATAGCCAAATATATAAACACTTTGCTTTTATTATTCATTCAAAAAGCTCTCAATAATGTTATGAATTTACTCCTAACACTTTTTCCAAAATCTTTTAATAACAACCTATAAAGAATTCAATGTTGTTGGATAGAAGATTATGCGCTAGCACTTTCAGACTGCTAGACGTAATTAGTGATAATTTTGTGAGGAAATTACTATGTGTCTCTTTTAAAACTATTCTAATTCAATCTATGTGGTGATTTTTCCCGCTGAAAAATCTGTTCATAGCCCACCCTTCAATTAAGTAACGATGAATAAGAGTTGAGATGAAGGCTAAGAGACTGGGTTCTAGCCCATCTCTGACCATCTTGGTCAATGACCTCGGGTGACTCATGTCAGCCCTCTGGTTTCACGTTCTTCATCTGAAAGGAGAGGGTTGAATGAAATAAGCTTTGAAAAATCTTTCTAGCACCAAACTTTCAAGCATCTATGAATTCTTTGCTCATATTTTTATTTATTTAAATATTGTACTAAGTAATAAGTCATTTTCCAATACACAGTAAGTAGTATTCCATAGTTTTTTTTTTTAAGGTTCTTTTTTTGGGGGGGGTGGTTAGAGGAAGGAAATTATATTTATTAAGTGCCTATCAGGTTCTAGGCACTGTACATATATTGTTTTATTTAGTGTACACAACAAACTTTGAGATGGAAAATGTAAATCCATTTTACAAATGAGGAAACTATAGTCCACTGAGGCTGTGATGGAACAATTGGTGGACTTACGAAAAAAATTAAATAAAATACACCTTGCCCCTTAACTGATACATATAAAATTTAACTCAGTATGGCTCACAATCCTAAATGTCAGAGCTAAAGCTATCAAACGTCTAGAAGAAAACATAGGAGAAAATCTTGGCAGCTTTGAACCTGGCAAAGACTTTAAAATACAACATGGAAAGCACAAAACCCAAAAGGAAAAATCAGTAAATGACACTGTATCAGAATTTTAAAGCTTTGCTCTTCAAACAACACAGTTACAAAAATATAAGTCAAGCCACCGCTTAGGCAAAAATATTTGCAAGATAAATATCTAGCAAAGGAATTGTGTCTAAGCTATATAAAGAACTCATGACTAGTTAACGAGATAAACAACCCAATGGAAACCCGTAAGATCTGAATAGACATGTCACTAAAGAAGAAATATGGATGCCAAATAAAAACATGAAAAGAAGGACAACATTGGTATCCATAGGGGAATGCACATCAAAGCCACAAAGAGATATCACTTCACACACATCAGAATGGCTCAGACTGAAGGAAGCTGACTGGACCAAGCATTGAGAGGACAGGAAGGAGCCAGAAATCTCAGACACACTGCTGCTAGAGATGTGAAAGAGGACAGCTGCGTAGGAAAACTGGCAGTTTCTTAAAAATTTAAACATGCACTTAACTATGACTCGAGAGAAAAGGAATCATATGTTTATACAAAGATCTGTACGTAAATGTCCACAGCTGCTTTATGAATGAAAATTAAAAACTGGAAACATCTTAAACAAGCATCAGCAGGTAAATGGGTAAACAAACTCTGGTAAATTCAAACAATGAAATTAAATAAATAATAGAAATATCTGGAATAAGTAAGAATAAGTAGAATAAAAAGGAATAAATAATAATAGAAGAGAATAAAATACCGATACACACAAAAAGACATAGATGAATCTCAAAATAATTATGCTGAGTGAAAGAAGTCAGAAAAAAATAGAGTAGATATTATGTGACTCCATTTACATAAAATCTTAGAATCTATAGAGACAGTGAATTAGTGGCTGTCTGTGGATGGAGGACTTACAAAGGGGCAAGAAGAGACTTTGGTGGGTGACAGATGGGTTCACAATGCTGATTATGGTGATGGTTTCCTGGATGTTTACCACCAACAAGGCATTAAACTGTACACTTGAGCATATGCAGCTTTTTAAGGTCTATTTTATCTGCTTTAAACTTGTAAAAACGAATATATTCAGAGAGAATATTTTGGATGCAGTATAACAGATAAATGTACTAGTACTGAAGACAACTAACATCAACTTCATTTAAATAAAAGAATTTGCCAAGTTTTCAGCCTTTTTTAAAAAAAGTTTTTAATGGACAGTTTAGTTACTTATGGATAAAGAAAACTTTTTAGTTAATCATTGCCTGTATATACCAGTATTCCCATGCCATGTATTCCTTGCATTAAAATTTTTGATTAACCTCAGAATGACTTTCACTGATATTACCCAGAGTGGTGATAAATTAATCTCTTAGGCATAGAGAAGAATGTTGGGTGTATCAACTTTTTTTTTTTTCCATCTGGAAAATAAACAGTGCTTAAGATTCTTTGCCTAAGAGGTGATCTTAGAATAATTTCACTCTGGTGTAATTTGCAAAACCAATGTGTTTTTATTTTCTTAAAAAATTAAACTTCTTACCTATGATAATCAGATTTTTTAAAACATAAACAGATTTTTTTAACATAATCTCTCCCATTCTGTTGTTGAACTGATTTGTAAGCAAATACCTCATAATCATTAAGTTCAAATCAGGGCCCCTTCGAGGCAGCCATGCATGAGGACACGCGTGTTGTTTCTTCTGCTGGTACTGCCTTTCTCCAAACATTTTCAAAACTTTTTTTGGGTAGAGTAATCTTTGAGCCAAAAGGAAAATTAGTCTTTTTATTATAGTTAAAAATTGTCCAAAATATTATTGCAAAGATTTTTTAACCTACTCAGTCTTCCAGGGCTGGTTCCACATCTCTTTAGACTATTTTCAAAAATTCCCCCAAATTAAATCCCCAGACATAAATTTGCAATAGTATTTTGAAAACTTCTACTCTTACTAGACTAGACTAGTAGGTTGCTTGACCAATATCCTCATACAGGGGCATGTCTTTGTATTTTCAACAATAAAGAAACACGGCATTTCATCTTTTACATTTAAATTGGTCATTAATCCATTAGTTCTTCATGGAGGAACCAATATACACATATACACATATGTATATGTGTATATACATATACATTAATACAATGTTAATAAAAATAGAAACTACCTATACTAAGATCATTTTAGTTAACTGTTAGAATTTAAATATTAGAAAATGAGTTTTTCTTGATCCAAATTAGTGAAATCTTAGAAAAAGATTGTCTCCAGAGACTATCACGTAAGGGGACAATGTCATTTTCAGACACATTCTGAAATTCTAACTCATTTAGCAGTAGAATTACGAAATAAGGTTTTAATTAAATTTGTTTCTCAAAAACCTGTCAGATATCCATTTCTTTAGGAGACACTTTGACCAGTTAGCTGCCCAATTTCCCAGGTTGAGCTTTATTCATTACTATTAAGACTATTAGAGATATTAAGAACATTAGAGAGATTACATTTCTTGCTTTTCATCTTACCAGAAAACACAAGCTGTCTTCCTAGACTAATTGAATATCTTTAAAGGCAAGCAGGCACGACATTCCCCACAACAATTTCAAGGAAGCTACTCAAAGTACCAGTGGTGTCACCAACAGGCGTATCTTGCCTCTCCTTTAAACGGAGAAATGAGCAAGTTAAACCTGAAGCTGCCAAGAATATGTAGTCCACTGGCATTGCTGTAGAGGGGTTCAATATGTCCAGGGCCCTGTTTAGATACCTAATCTGTGTGCTTACACAGACTGGGAGGCTTAGAAGCAGAATCTAGGCCAAGGGATGTCTCAGCTGAGTCTTCTCAGCAGAAAGCTCTTTAACGCGATGCCCAAGCCTTTAACATAGCTAACTAAAAGCGCTCCGCTCACGGAATGATTAGAATGTTTGCTTTTGTGGCGAGTTCCTAACAAAGATTAACAAGACTACAGTGACCGCGAGCATTGCAAAACCCACAAAATGTGGATCACCTCGCTCGCAAGACATTTAAGGTCTCCACGTTCTCTTCTTCTGGAACACAAATGACTGTAACTGGAGATCTTCACAAGGACACTGAGACATCCTAATGGAGGCCCTTGGGGACTGATCTGAATGCCTAAGCTGTGAACTTGGCCACCTCGCCAGCTCCCGTGGAGAATGGTCCAGCCACCACAACCCATTCTTTAAGATGTCCATGACCACTTTGACATGCTCTCACGGATCCTGTTCTGGTAAGCTGCAGGAGACCTTGTTTTTGTTGGTTTTATTTCGAAATGCAGCTTGCCCCAATAAAAATACTGGAGCTCATAGGCCATCCCAGACTAACATATAAAACTCATATAACCCAGGCTTTTGGATGTACCCTTTGTTCCTGAGGAAGCTCCTACTAATCACATCGAGCACAGAAGAAGAGAAACTCTTGGCATCGGAGCAAGTATGATTCAGCCTTCAAATCTCAGATTTTCACATCACCGTGTAGGCTCACAGTCTACACAGCACCTTCATTCCCGGCCCTCTCCCCCTCTCTGACTTCATCTATGTCCAGTGGGAAGTGGGCACAGCCAGGGACACAGCTGGCCTCCTTCTCATCAGGAAGTGACCAGTTGTGCGTTTCCAGGAGGATCCCCAGCCCACTCTGCTGCCGCTGCTCGGATGAGATGGTACCCTGGTGGTGGCACATGTTTCTGAGCTGTTTAATCATAGAATCGGTAGACACATACCTTATGGTCAAAAGGAACACGCCATAGACTGTAAAGCTCAATTTAAAGGAGAAGGGTTCCCATCCAGCATGTGGCATCCCAGACTGATTTCTTAGAAGGTGATCTGAATGTGTATGTTTGCATGTGTGTGTGCTTAATTGCTCAGTCGTGTCTAACTCTTTTGTGACCCCACAGACTACAGCCCACCAGGCTCCTCTGTCCATGGGATTTTCCACGCAAGAATACTGGAGTGGGTTGACAATTCCTTCCCCAAGGGATTTTCCTAACCCAAATCTAACCCAGATCTCCTACACCGGCAGGTGGATTGAGCCACGTGGGAAGCCCTTTGAATTTGTATATTTGTGTGTATAATTTAAAGAGTGAGATCAGATTTTTGTAAACTGGTCAGAAAATCCCAACCCAGGAGATGCTAAAGGAAGAATCATCACAGAATGCCTCCTTCTTCACAACTACCCTTTCAGAATTGTTACTTTCCAATTCTAAGTATCAGGAAATAAGGGCCGCTGGTGATTTTGCTTGAGTATCTGTGCTCTGATAACTGGCTAGGTGAAGTGTCAGTCTTTCCATCTCCCTTTCTTAACTTCTTCAGTTCACACTTGATGCCAGCCCATGAAAGAAAGTCGCCTCCGAGAGGAAAACCAAAAAACCTTCCACCCATAAACGCTTGCAGGCAGAATTTAAAGGAGACCATTTGTTTCTGCTTATTTTTCTAGTGACTGGTCTCCCCACCCCCACTCCCTTTTCCCGTGGTCAGCACAAGCTCTCCGGCTGCTTCACAGAGCCTTACTTCACTCTCAGACACAGCCTGAAGGGGCCGCGTCCCTGAAGGATGGGAGAGCTCAGCGCTCGCAGTACTGAGCCCCTGGCCTTTTCTTGTCAGGGATGTGGCAGGCGAAAGCTGCGGGCCATGTGCCTGCGTGGGAAATGAGGGCACCTTTTGCTGACTGTGCTCTCGCACAGCCTGTCATTGCAAAGTGAAGCTTGCTGTGCTCCTAATCCGGAAAGGCAGCTGGAATCTTCATCCATCTGCTGTGGAAGGCACTGCTGATGTCATACTGGATTAGGTGATAATGGTGAGGTAAATCCTGGAATGACTTATCTCACCCACACCACGGAGAGAAGAGTGAAGCAGGATGGGGTAGGTAACCAACCAGAGGGCAGCAAGAGACTGCTTCCTGAGCCATGTTCGGGTAAAGGAGGGCATTTGGTTTGCTGCCTGGTTCACCACGTGGTCCCTCTCCAGGGACCTCGTGGAGTGTGAGCCAAGTTTATTCCACCCAGTAGGACTGACTTTCTCAGTTGGCTTCTTTATTTTCTAGGTAAAACACACCTATAAGGAAATAACCTTCATTACTTGCTACCACTGAGAGAGCCTGTCTCCATAACTGATTCTTTTTCCCAGTGTGATTCTTCAGGGTGAAGGGTGGAGGGCTGGCGTGGGGTGAGGAAGGCAATATTTTCCTCTCACTTTTTCTCCCCAAAGAACCTAGGGGAGAGGTCTGAACCCTACTCACTGTTCATTTAATAATGACCTATAAGGTTTGTTGAGCTTCCCTGGTGGCTCAGTAAAGAATTCGCCTGCCAATGCAGATCCCTGGGTCAGGAAGATCCCCTGGGGAAGGAAGTGGCAACCCGCTCCAATGTTCTTGCCTGGGAAATTCCATAGACCGAGGAGGCTAGTGGGCTACAGTCCACGGTGTTGCAAAGAGTCGGATTAGCAACTGAACAACAATACGGTTTTTTGCTCTTTACCCAGTACAGCAAGCCTGGTCATCACTCACAAGAAGGAGTTTGTGAGAAGGAAACCATGCTGAGCTTGTAGATGGGAATCCTGGCTTCAGACCCAGATTCGGACTTCACCAACCATGTGAACTTTCTGGACTTTGTGTCCTTGTTCATAAACTGCAGAGATTCTTAGAATCTTGAGATTCTGAGAAAGTAAGAATCAAGTGAGAGGAGGGATATGAAAACACTTCATATGTGGAAAAAGAGATGTAAAAACGTAAGGCTTCTATTACCACCCACTAGTCCAAGGGTCCCAATCTGATCATCAGAGGGGTCTGGAAGCTTATTTAAAAAGAATGGACTGTATAGCCCAGGGAACTCTGCTCAATATTATGGGGCAGCCTGGATGGGAGGGGAGTTTGGGAGAGAATGGATACATGTGTATGTATGGCTGAGTCCCTTTGCTGTTCACCTAAAACTATCATAACATTGTTAAATTGGCTATATCCCAATATAAAATTTAAAACTTTTTTAATTAATAAAGACATCTGGAAAATGACCAAAAAAGCATGGAATTCTGGGGCTAACCCAGACCTACCAAATTAGAATCTCTGGGGGTAAGGCCTGGAAGTAAGTACTTTTAGAGCCTCCTGATGGAGAAGGCGATGGCACCCCACTCCAGTACTCTTGTCTGGAAAATCCCATGGATGGAGGAGCCTGGTGGGCTCCAGTCCATGGGGTCGCAAAGAGTCGGACACGACTGAGCAACTTCACTTTCACTTTTCACTTTCATGCATTGGAGAAGGAAATGGCAACCCACTCCAGTGTTCTTACCTGGAGAATCCCAGGGATGGGGGAGCCTGGTGGGCTGCCGTCTATGGGGTCGCACAGAGCTGGACATGACTGAAGCGACTTAGCAGCAGCAGCAACAGCAGCAGTAGCAGAGCTTCCTGAGCAATTCTGGTGCTTACTCAGGCTTGGGTTTAAACTTCTTAAAGATGAGGGTTGTGTATCATAGTATTTTAAAAGACCTGCACACCTAGCACACGGTATTTATATAACAAGACAGTGACCAAATGCTCACTGTACAAGTGTTTACCAAGGACACACAGGGCGCCAAGCACCATGCCAGCCACCAGGGAGACACACGGCAAATCCTGGCCCTGAGCTGGGGCTCTGCCTGGGGGTGGTTAGGGTTAGACGCAGGCACAACAGACTCACTGTGATATGCCCACCACTGTCAGAGAGCTCAAGCCACTCAAGTGTTCTCAGCAGTCTTTTGACATGGTTTGATGTCCTTGAGCTTGTCAGTCTTGCCTTAATGATTAATTCCTGAGAACATTCTATTTTCAGTGCTTTGTTATGGGCAGTATTTCCTGCAGAAAACAGTGAGAAGCACGTTGGGGGAGATTGCTAGTGGAAATACGAAGTCTGAATACCACAGGGGCAGAACAGGAGCTACCAAAGGACATGCCATGAAAGGGGAGAATGAGAAAAGAGACCTTCTGGGAAGATGAAAAGAATTTTCAAAACATAAGGAGATTGTGAAAAAAGAAGTTAAAATTCCAATATCTGTCTTGGGATGTGAAGAACAGCAGAAAGTTCTCAATTCTACCCCAAATGGCCCATCAACCCCAGTGTCTGGCTAACCCTAACAGAGCTGGCTGACCTGAGTTTTGCCCATCCCTTGAACCAAACTTGAACCCAATCTAAGCGCTGAAGTCATTTGGAAGATCATTTGAAATTATTTTCCTATCTTGGCCTCCTCGCTTGGACTGAGAATGCTCTGAGGAGAGCCCTGTGGAATCACAGGGGAGACAGATGCTTTCTTTCTATATTTATATGTGCTTTTTTGCTGATTTCCTTGCAAGTGTTGGCCGGCAAATGAATGATGAGCGTTGAGAGACTCCTTCATTTGTGCAGGGTGGTGTGAGCAAAACACAGTTTCCCATCAAGGCATTATGGTTGGAGAAGAAGCACTGGATTCAAACTGAAAAGCCATAGTCCTGGTGTCCTGGTCTAAGCCAGCCGTTCAATACATGCTGCTAAAGGAAGGAAGGAGTGAATAAAGGAAGGAGAGCAGGCAGGTCTGAGTAAGACATTTCACCCAGGTTCTTTGGTTCACTGGTACAGAATCTGCCTGCCAGTGCAGGAGACGGGGGTTCAGTGCCCGATCCAGGAAGATCCCCCATGCTGCAGAGCAGCTAAACCCATGCACCCCAACTACTGAACCTGTGTGTTAGAGTCTGGGAGCTGCAACTACTGAGCCCGGGCAACCAAGAGTTGTGCTCTGCAACAAGAGAAGCCGCCGCAATGACAAGCTCACGCACTGCAACTAGAGAGCGGCCGCTGCTCACTGCAACTAGACAAAAAGCCCGAGCAGCCACAAGACCCAGCGCAGCTGAAAATGAATAAATTAAATGATATGAAGAAAGACTTCATGATACATGAGACTCAATTACAGCAACCACAGAAATCAAGGATCGGGGGTTACCATACTGGGGGTGTAAATGTATCCCAGATGCCGGGCTAGTAGTGGAAACTTGAGATGTAGACCCTTCAAGGTGTTCACAACCTGAGACCCACTGAGCAGTAAATTCATCATTCCACAGACAGCTGGTGCAAGGAGAGGTCTGATATCGAATGTGCACTGGGGAGGGGTTAGGACTCTGACCAAGCCTTGGAGGGAGAAGAGGTTTGGATAGACAGAAGAGAGGGGAAGAAAGCAGATTAAGTAACAGGCTAAGCAAGAGCGCAGAAGCCTTAGAATTATGATGATAACGTTTATGAGACAGGAGCTGACCCAGATGACTGAGGAGGTGCTGGGACGTCACTGGGGAGCTGGTGGGCCTTGAAGTGGGCAAAGAAACAAGTACGTGGTGCAGTAGAAGCTCAGGAAGGAACAAGGCACCACTGGAGGCTCTTGAGGGGAGAGCAGTGTCCCTGTGACTGAACTGCACTGAACTGAATGTCAGATGGCTTCTCTGACAGAGCGGGTACCTCCCACCCACTCCAGGATGAGTCTTGCTCCTTTGCTTGGCTGCTGAGGTTGAAGGAAATTCAGTGGTCATGTCTGTGGCTCTCCAGGTGAGCAGGTCCCCAGACTAGCCCCTCCCATGCTCCCTTGTCCAAAAATTAACCAATATGATGGAGAGGAGATTACACACTCTCAAAACAAACCAAGAACCTCTTCCCTCTAATAGGATTCGCCAGATGACAGATGATGCCAATCCCTGTAATTACTTAGATACTTTAATTGACTTTCGGTGGCAGTAATAAGTAACTGGAGTTTGGGCTTGTAGAATTTCCTTCCTAATTGTGGCTGTTAAACTAGTCATTATAGGGATAAATAACACGCCACTTTATTTAAACCGTTTCCTCCCTTCATGCGAATTCCGGCGGAAGTGCCCCGACACTTGCAGGGCCTAGGAGAGCGGTTTGCGAGCGCTGCTCAGGCTGGTTGTCTGCTTCATTTGAATTAACAAGCCACAAGCTTCCAACACTGACGCATTTCCTAGTACTTCGACTTTAAAAGGCTGTAGAAAGGATAATTGACCGCAGCTTGTCAGCACCAGCGATTTACTGTCATTAGTGCAAACGCAGATGAATTTTTTTAATATCATGGAATATAAAAAATGGGCGGCGAGTCTCCTTGCTCTGTAAGTTAAGACTACTTAAACAGCTTTTTACACTTCGGTTCTGCATTTGGATGTCAGGGAGAGAGGAAATCATAAAGGGCTCAGGAGTGGGAGTGGAAGACAGGGGTGGGACTCACTTGGCAGAAGTAAGGAAGTGTAGATTTCAAAATCTCGGATCAGATCCAAGTCAACAGACCTCTCAGGGTTGCTTGTTTTCAGGGTGCCATAAAAGCTAACTAGGGATGAACCCACAGCCTGTCATACAGACTGAAGTAAAAGGAAAACAAATATTGTATATTTACACAGATATCTCTGGTGGCTCAGATGGTAAAAAAATCTGCCTGCAATGAGTGAGACCCAAGTTGGATTCCTGGGTTGGGAAGATCCCTTGGAGAAGGGAATGGCTACCCACTCCAGTGTTCTTACCTGGAGAATTCCATGGACAGAGGAGTCCGACAGGCTGCAGTCCACAGGATCGCAGAGTCAGACACGACTGAAGCGACTTAGCAGGCACACAATAGAGATGCAGGTGTAGAGACTGGACTTTGGATTCATTGGGGGAAGGAGAGGCTGAGACGAATTGAAAGAGTAGCAGTGACATATGTACATTTCTCCAGGGGATCTTTCTGACCCAGGGGTTGAACCTGGGTCTCCTGCATTGTAGGCAGATTCTTTACCATCTGAGCCACCAGGGAAGCCCATATATACACTGCCATGTGCAAAATAGTTAGTGGGGAGCTGCTGTATAGCACAGGGAACTCAACTTAGCGATCTGTGATGACCTAGAAGGGCGGGATGATTGTGGGAGGGAGGCTCAAGATGGAGGGGATACATGTGTACTTATGGCTGATTCACGTTGTTGTACAGCAGAAACCAGCACAACATTGTAAAGCAATTATCTTCCAAATAAATTTTTTTTTTAAAAAAGCAGACCTGAAGCTAATAAAAAAGCGAAATAGACATTCTTTTTTTTTAAGTTCTCAATACTGATTTCCGTTTTCCAGTGTAGTATTTAGAAAATTCGATTAAAACTTGTCTTCTTTGTGTCTTGGCCCAATGGTAGAGAAAAAGAACTAGAGATAAAGCAAGGTAGATTTTAAAACCTTTATTACACCATAGACACAAGTTTGGGAAGCCTGAAGTTTTTTCACTCAGGCCCATGCAGATAGAGTCCCTTACATGTTCTATTTTGTTTTATTTTGTTTCTGAACCATCCATTCTTCTGAGGACTGTGTAAAAAAAAACAGCCAGTGCCCAAAAAGTCAAAGAATGCCTGGAACTGGAGCAATTTATTTTTGTTTTGCTTCCCTATGGTTCCTTTTGCAAAAATATTTGCTGCCTAACTCTCAGAACCCAAGGCAAGCTGCTACTGGCAATTATCTCATTTTGATTTCGGGGAGGAGGGCTTTATTTCTGTCTGATCCTTGAATTTAGACTTTCTCTGCAGTCTGTCGCCTTCCTCCACTAAGATACAAACACATAGGCCTGGTTCCTGTTGTGCTATAACTGAAATGGAACTGATCTCACTCATTTCTGTAGGGCTCAGCACTGCCGCTGAATATCTCTGAATGATGTTGCCAGTTACTATTGCTCGACTGGCAGGTGGTAAATGCTGATTGTTCTTCCCCCCTTTTTCTTTCTCCAACATGTAACATACCTGAGAGGCGAAAGTCATAGAACATCCCTTCTGAAAGGAGGGGAGAAAGTTATAACATCCAAGAGAGTATTTAGTTACTGGATACTTGATTGATGCCCTTTCACTGCTGAGTGTCATGGCAATAACATAGAAGGAGATGAACATTTCACTAAATGACCTCATTAGGAGTTACACTGTTTACACACGTGAACTGCAGCCACAATGAACTTAAAGGCACTACAAGTCTTGGTCTTTCCTGTTCCAGGTCTGAAGCTGAGTGCTGTGGGCTTCTCAGGGTCAGTGAGTGGTAGAGATTCCAGAGACTTAGGACTGCAAGGTCTCTCCCCGACTTCCGGTTTCTGATGTTTAGAGTGAGTTTTTGCTACATCTACATTCCATCAGTCTGGGGATGGCTCACCTCCAAATTGCTTTGCGAGAATCCTGGTTTGAGTTTCCTGATTCCATTTTAAATATTCAGCGGGAGGTGGGACAGCAGAGTCCCTAATCCCCTAGCTATTTGTCCAGACCTTGTGCATCTATGTTTCACAAAGAAGGGCATCATATTTATAGTTAACGACAAAAAGTCATATAAAGAGAATAGACTTAGGGTGAAGAGAGAGCTGAGGAAGTATAGTCAAAACTGTCCAAACCCAGTTATGAAATGTTTGCTCCTGCATCTGCCTGCCAGTGCAGGAGACTCAGGTTCGATCCCTGGTTGGGAAGATCCCCTGGAGAAGGAAGTGGCAACCCACTCAAGTATTCTTGCCTGGGAAATACCATGGACAGAGGAGCCTGATGGGCTATAGTCCATGGGGTTGCAAAGAGTCAGACATGACTAAGCATACACACTCTGATCCCTACCTGACGGATAGTAATGGAACTACCTTTATCACATGTGTGAAACGATGGCACTCTTCATAGGAGAAAAAGAAGATGGCAAGAAATAGTGGTGTCCCTGACTAGGATGCATTCGCACGGTGCTGTGCTGCTTAGGCAGGGCTCCTCTCATGTTCTCCAACACAGATTGGATCTAGGCCTGACCAGGATGACAGCATTTCTTCTTGAATGGATGGCCATGTGTTCTCTTACGTAAAATCTACGTCCTCTTTCTCTGCCTAGTGTATAGCTGTAACTGGCCCATCGTATGCCTGGTGGAGTGTCTGAGCCCAAGGCAAGTTGGAAATAAGACGGCACAACAGACTAGACATGCTTGCAGAAGGGTTGAAAGTGAAAGTGTAAGTCACTCAGTCATGTCTGACTCTTTGCAACGCCATGGATTGTAGCCTGCCAAGCTCCTCTGTCCATGGAATTCTCCAGGCAAGAATACTTAGAGTGGGTTGCCATTCCCTTCTCCGGGGAATCTTCCCAACTCAGGGATCAAACCCACGCCTCCTGCATTGCAGGCAGCTTCTTTATCATCTGCGCCACCAGAGAAGTCCTTGCAGAAGGGGTGGGAAGAACAGACTCGATGCTGGTCATGCCCAGGGTAGAGAGTGTAAAGAACAGACTCACTCCAGCTCTAGCACCAGGGTGCAGTGGGGGGAAAGGGAACGTTTGCTCTTTGTTTTCACATCTATCTATCTATCTTCCAGTTTTATTGAGATGCAACTGACAGACCACACTGTATAAGTTGAACATGTACGGCATAATAATTTGACCTACATACATTATGAAATATTTATCACAATAAGTTTGTGTGTGTGTGTGCTGAGTCGCTTCAGTTGTGTCCGACTCCCTGTGACCCCATGGACCATAGCCCACTGGGTTCCTCTGTCCATGTGATTCTCCAGGCAAGAACACTAGAGTGGGCTGCCATGCTCTCCTCCAAGGGATCTTTCTGACCCAGAGATCAAACTTGAGTCTCTTAAGTCTCCTGCATTGGAAGGCAGGTTCTTTACCACTAGTGCCACCTGGGAAACCCATCACAATAAGTTTAGTGAACATCTATCATCCCATATAGATATAAAACTAAAGAAATTGAAAAAAGGTATTTTTCCTTGTGATGAGAACTCAGGATTAACTTTCTTAACAACTATCAAACCTGTATGCAGGTCAGGAAGCAACAGTTAGAACTGGACATGGAACAACAGACTGGTTCTAAATAGGAAAAGGAGTACGTCAAGGCTGTATATTGTCACCCTGCTTATTTAACTTATATGCTGAGTACATCATGAGAAACGCTGGACTGGAAGAAGTACAAGCTGGAATCAAGATTGCTGGGAGAAATATCAATAACCTCAGATATGCAGATGACACCACCCTTATGGCAGAAAGTGAAGAGGAGCTTAAAAGCCTCTTGTTGAAAGTGAAAGAGGAGAGTGAAAAAGTTGGCTTAAAGCTCAACATTCAGAAAACAAAGATCATGGCATCTGGTCCCATCACTTCATGGGAAATAGATGGGGAAACAGTGGAAACAGTGTCAGACTTTATTTTTTGGGGCTCCAAAATCACTGAAGATGGTGATTGCAGCCCTGAAATTAAAAGACGCTTATTCCTTGGAAGGAAAGTTGTGACCAACCTAGATAGCACATTAAAAAGCAGAGATATCACTTTGCTGACAAAGGTCCATCTAGTCAAGGCTATGGTTTTTCCAGTGGTCATGTATGGATGTGAGAGTTGGACTGTGAAGAAAGCTGAGTGCCAAAGAATTGATGCTTTTGAACTGTGGTGTTGGAGAAGACTCTTGAGAATCCTTTGGACTGCAAGGAGATCCAACCAGTCCATCCTAAAGGAGATCAGTCCTGGGTGTTCATTGGAAGGACTGATGCTGAAGCTGAAACGCCAGTACTTTGGCCACCTCATGTGAAGAGTTGACTCATTGGAAAAGACCCTGATGCTGGGAGGGATTGGGGGCAGGAGGAGAAGGGGAGGACCGAGGATGAGATGGTTGGATGGCATCACCGACTCCATGGACATGAGTTTGAGTGAACTCTGGGAGTTGGTGATGGACAGGGAGGCCTGGCGTGCTGTGATTCATGGGGTCACAAAGAGTTGGACACGACTGAGTGACTGAGTTGAACTAATCATGTATAACATATGGCCATGTTAATTATTCTTTTAATATTGTACATTATATCCTCTGAACTTATTTATCTTGTAATCTTTACATTTAAATATGGCAGCTTGCCACTCAGAATTGTTTAATGTCTCTCTGCAGGGATGGCTTGGCCCATTTGACAGGTTATCAGACATGTTTGAAATTCGAGAGAGATGCTGGGAGAGAGGGAAGGGGAGGATGGGAGGGAAAGGGAGGAGAGTCAAAGGAAGGGGAGGGAGAGAAAGAGAAGGAAGGGAAAAAATAAAGGCTGGATTTTGTTTCTGCAGCTGTTTCACTTTTTACTATGGATGCTAAATAACCCGTGTTGAACGTTTCACCTGGTTGTGTCTTGATGAGCAAGTGCACTCCTGGATCTCATAGGCACGTCATACGTGGGCAAGCTTTCCTGGATGTCATCCGCCTTGCAGAACACGCCCCTCTTCACTGTTGCCTGCACTCCCCTGACAGCTCAGCACATTTTTCTGGCAATAGCGAGACCACCAAGCACCAGCAGGCTGACCATGAATACTGAGGAAGGTGGGGGGGGGGGGGGGGGGGCAAATATTAAATCATAACAAGACAAGGCTGTGTGTGGAGAGACACCACTGGAAAAGCTCTGGTTTCCACAGTCACGGTTTCCCCGGATTTCACCACCTCACTGAGCTTGTGTGCACAGAGGGAGTTTGCAGTAACTGGACCTGGCCCCTGAGATGCTCTGGCATCGATTTTGATGGTGGCTGTTAACACGTTTCAGTTTGGCCTTAATATCTGTGTGGCCTCTATTGTCATGTGTTTCCTCTCCCCTCCCCAAATTTAAAGAGCTTCACTTTCGTCCTCTTGCAAAACAGTTCGTACAATGCAAAGAGGTATAAAGCAATAAGGAAAAATAACTGTTACCCTTACTATCAGTAATAACACCTTTAATATTTTTCTAGATATTTTTTCTGTGCATATATACACACAAACACATATAAACACAAACATACATATGTTGTTTCAAAAACTTCCTTTTTTTATTGAGAAACACACATGTTCAAATTCTCATGCCCATAACTACATTCTACAGCATTCTCTCAATTTTTTTTTTCTTTCTATTTTTGGCCTTGCCTCATGGCATGTAGGATCTTAGTTCCCTGACTAGCAACTGAACCTACGTCCCCTGCAGGGGAAACAGAGTTTTAACCACCGGACTGTGAGGGAAGTCCCTGGTTTCTTAGTATTAATCATGTGCTGTGCTGTGCTATGCTTAGTTGCTCAGTCGTGTCCCACTCTTTGGGACCCCAGGGACTGTAGCCCACCAGGCTCCTCTGTCCACGGGATTCTCCGGCAAGAATACGGGAGTAGGTTGCCATGCCCTCCTCCAGAGGATCTTCCCAACCCAGGGATCGAACCCAGGAGTATTAATCATACAGTTTCTTTTTTCATTATTATAAAGTACTTGTGGATATATCTTTTGATACTTTTATAACATCTTTAGGATAAATCTCTAGAATTGCTGATTTGAAGATTAAAAACGTTTGAAATTTCTGTATGTTCTGTATCATCTTATAAAGTCATATTAGTGATAAGTATCATGGATGAATCTATGGTGGATTTTTTAAAAGGATGTTTACATATTTATTTCCTGCCTTTTCATGATATAGAAAAAATATTTAATGACAATGTAAGACTCTTTTAGAAGGAAAAGTCAAGTTATAGTCAGATGATTATTTTGCCAAGTCAATTTTCCTTTGACAGTTTCTGGGTCTTAGTTATTATTTGCTGCTAAGAAGTAAAATCATGAATAGTTATTTCTTTAAGTTCCTATGTGATTTTCAGTTATAATTTTGTGGTTTCATGCTAATGATGTTGTGTGGGCATGGTGACTCTGGGGTAGCGTGTAGGCAGGCATATGCGGTTTTGGAGTTTTGGTTACTGAACCGCTAAACGATGCTTATGGCCAGCGTATTGTGAATGCGATATGGATGCACAGGACAGTTCCTCCCCATTCGGTGTGAAAATGGTACCCAGCCCCTTGACCAGCAGCCAGCAGTGTGTCTGTTCAGGCCCATGTGTATGTGATGGCGTGTGCCAGGAAGACACAGGCAGATACGAAGTTCTTAGATCATTGCTAAAGAACATGTCCACAGTCAGATGGAAAAATAGGAGTCAGGTGAGCTGAGAGTGTCACGTGTGAATGGGAAGTGGGGGGGAGGGAAGGAACTATCGGGACTGAAAGGTATGAGAAACCTTGGGAAAATGTGGGGGAAATTAGGGAAAGTACTGCTTTCCCCAAAAAAGCCATCATATCTAGGCTTTGTAGACATTAGCAAAATAATCAGATTAAAGTAGAAGAATTATGGTCTCAGTGGCAAAACTGAAACTCAGAAGCAAAACAAACAGTTCTATCAATCCAATGAGTTTGGTTTTTATGAATTTAAATATGTGTGTGTGTGCACGGCTGTGAACTTGCATAGAGTTCATTGTTCAGGAGCAGGAAGACATATATCACAGCATCTGATATATTGTATCATGAAGTCATAGCCGACCCCTCTGGGTGCAAGCAGAGGCTGAGAACCAGTTCAGCACCGCTGCCATCAGCGTCGGTATCTAGACCCTTCATTAATATTTATGGAGCCATGGACTAAGCATTGACCCCTCCATGACTTAGGGAGCCAATGCTGTACTCTGAAAACAATTTAGTCTTGGCTTTTAATGTCAAAGTAAAAGATTCTAAATGCTTGCAAAAAAAAAAAATGTGCCTCAAGTAAGATACAGTTCAGTTCAGTCGCTCAGTCATGTCTGACTCTTTGCGACCTCATGGACTGCAGCATACCAGGCTTCCCGGTCCATCACCAGCTCCTGGAGGTTACTCAAACTCAGGTCCATCAAGTCAGTGATGCCATCCAACCATCTCATCTTCTGTTGTCTGTTTCTCCTCCTGCCTTCAATCTTTCCCAGCATCAGGGTCTTTTCCAATGAGTCAGCTCTTTGCGTCTGGTGGCCAAAGTATTGGAGCTTCAGCTTCAGCATCAGTCCTTCCAATGAATATTCCCAGTTGTCGAGTAATATACCCAAGCAAGAATACATTGACTGAAGCAGTTGGGAGGCTGTCCTTGGGATTCTGGCTATTCCTAAAATGTGCTGAAACCCCATGAAGATATTTCAGTCAAGAAGCAACATGGTTTTTTTTTTCTAGGGCTCACTGGATTTGCTAGAGGTGAGAGATATTGAGGTGGCTTCTTGCCAGGTGTAAGAGAGTATCATCTCACTGAACTCACGAATTCAGACTGCTCTGCTCCTCAGTCAAAAGTCCACAAGGTCTAGCCTATCCCTAGTTAGGCTTTTGCTAGCATCTGTCTGGATTATCCTAACTTATCCTCTGTGGTTCTTTTCTGAGGTAAGACTCTCCATCTAAACATTTAAATGGAACAGGCATGTGGGACCATCTGTAAGTCTTCTAAGCTGGTTGGAGCAGAAAGAGATAAGAGGTGGGAGGGAAGGCGAAAAACTGGCCCCCTTGGGCGGTCATCTGCCTCCAATGATTTAAATCCCTTCAGTATAAAGGGAGGATAATGTTAAGGATCAGACATGCTTTCAAGACACAGTTCAGTTCAGTTCAGTTGCTCAGTCATGTCTGACTCTTTGCAGCCCCATGAACTGCAGCACGCCAGGCCTCCCTGTCCATCACCAACTCCCGGAGTTCACTCAGACTCACATCCATCAAGTCAGTGATGCCATTCAGCCATCTCATCCTCTGTCGTCCCCTTCTCCTCCTGCCCCCAGTCTCTTCCAGCATCAGAGTCTTTTCCAATGAGTCAACTCTTCGCATGAGGTGGCCAAAGTACTGGAGTTTCAGCTTCAGCATCATTCCTTCCAAAGAAATCCCAGGGCTGATCTCCTTCAGAATGGACTGGTTGGATTTCCTTGCAGTCCAAGGGACTCTCAAGAGTCTTCTCCAACACCACAGTTCAAAAGCATCAATTCTTCGGCGCTCAGTCTTCTTCACAGTCCAACTCTCACATCCATACATGACCACTGGAAAAACGATAGCCTTGACTACACGGACCTTAGTCGGCAAAATAATGTCTCTGCTTTTGAATATGCCATCTAGGTTGATCATAGCTTTCCTTCCAAGGAGTAAGTGTCTTTTAATTTCATGGCTGCAATCACCATCTGCAGTGATTTTGGAGCCCCCCAAAATAAAGTCTGACACTGTTTCCACTGTTTCCCCATCTATTTCCCATGAAGTGATGGGACCGACCGGATGCCATGATCTTCGTTTTCTGAATGTTGAGCTTTAAGCCAACTTTTTCACTCTCCTCTTTCACTTTCATCAAGAGGCTTTTTAGTTCCTCTTCACTTTCTGCCATAAGGGTGGTGTCATCTGCATATCTGAGGTTATTGATATTTCTCCCAGCAATCTTGATTCCAGCTTGTGTTTCTTCCAGCCCAGCGTTTCTCATGATGTACTCTGCATAGAAGTTAAATAAGCAGGGTGACAATATACAACCTTGACGCACTCCTTTTCCTATTTGGAACCAGTCTGTTGTTCCATGTCCAGTTCTAACTGTTGCTTCCTGACCTGCATACAGGTTTCTCAAGAGGCAGGTCAGGTGGTCTGGCATTCCCATCTCTTTCAGAATTTTCCACAGTTTATTGTGATCCACACAGTCAAAGGCTTTGGTATAGTCAATAAAGCAGAAATAGATGTTTTTCTGGAATTCTCTTGCTTTTTCGATGATCCAGCAGATGTTGGCAATTTGATCTCTGGTTCCTCTGCCTTTTCTAAAACCAGCTTGAACATCAGGAAGTTCACGGTTCATGTATTGTTGAAGCCTGGCTTGGAGAATTTTCAGCATTACTTTACTAGCATGTGAGATGAGTGCAGTTGTGCAGTAGTTTGAGCATTCTTTGGCATTGCCTTTCTTTGGAATTGGAATGAAAACTGGCCTTTTCCAGTCCTGTGGCCACTGCCGAGTTTTCCAAATTTGCTGGCATAATGAGTGCAGCACTTTCAAAGCATCATCTTTCAGGATTTGAAATAGCTCAGCTGGAATTCCATCACCTCCACTAGCTTTGTTCGTAGTGATGCTTTCTAAGGCCCACTTGACTTCACATTCCAGGATGTCTGGCTCTAGATGAGTGATCACACCATCGTGATTATCTGGGTCATGAAGATGTTTTTTGTACAGTTCTTCTGTGTATTCTTGCCACCTCTTCTTAATATCTTCTGCTTCTGTTAGGTCCATATCATTTCTGTCCTTTATCGAGCCCATCTTTGCATGAAATGTTCCCTTGGTATCTCTAATTTTCTTGAAGAGATCTCTAGTCTTTCCCATTCTGTTATTTTCCTCTATTTCTTTGCATTGATTGCTGAAGAAGGCTTTCTTATCTCTTCTTGCTATTCTTTGGAACTCTACATTCAGATGCTTATATCTTTTCTTTTTTCCTTGGCTTTTTGCTTCTCTTCTTTCCACAGCTATTTGTAAGGCCTCCCCAGAGAGCCATTTTGCTTTTTTGCATTTCTTTTCCATGGGGATGGTCTTGAGCCCTGTCTCCTGTACAATGTCACGAACCTCATTCCATAGTTCATCAGGCACTCTATCTATCAGATCTAGGCCCCTAAATCTATTTCTCACTTCCACTGTATAATCATAAGGGATTTGATTTAGGTCATACCTGAATGGTCTAGTGGTTTTCCCTACTTTCTTCAATTTGAGTCTGAATTTGGCAATAAGGAGTTCATGATCTGAGCCACAGTCAGCTCCTGGTCTTGTTTTTGCTGACTGTATAGAGCTTCTCCATCTTTGGCTGCAACGAATATAATCAGTCTGATTTTGGTGTTGACCATCTGGTGATGTCCATGTGTAGAGTCTTCTCTTGTGTTGTTGGAAGAGGGTGTTTGCTATGACCAGTGCATTTTCTTGACAAAACTCTATTAGTCTTTGCCCTGCTTCATTCCGCATTCCAAGGCCAAATTTGCCTGTTACTCCAGGTGTTTCTTGACTTCCTACTTTTGCATTCCAGTCCCCTATAATGAAAAGGACATCTTTTTTGGGTGTTAGTTCTACAAGGTCTTGTAGGTCTTCATAGAACCATTCGACTTCAGCTTCTTCAGCATTACTGGTTGGGGCATAGGCTTGGATAACTGTGATATTGAATGGTTTGCCTTGGAGATGAACAGAGATCATTCTGTCATTTTTGAGATTGCATCCAAGTACTGCATTTCGGACTCTTTTGCTGACCATGATGGCTACTCCATTTCTTCTGAGGGATTCCTGACCGCGGTAGTAGATATAATGGTCATCTGAGTTAAATTCACCCATTCCAGTCCATTTTAGTTCTCTGATTCCTAGAATGTCGACGTTCACTCTTGCCATCTCTTGTTTGACCACTTCCAATTTGCCTTGATTCATGGACCTGACATTCCAGGTTCCTATGGAATCTTTACAACATCGGACCTTGTTTCTATCACCAGTCACATCCACAGCTGGGTATTGTTTTTGCTTTGGCTCCATCCCTTCTTTCTTTCTGGAGTTATTTCTCCACTGATCTCTCAGTAGCATATTGGGCACAGAACCCATAAAAGCATGGAATTTTGGAGCCGAAAGGGACCCCAGGGAGCTGACCTCTGGTTTTCAGCAGGATTCTAGAAAGAGTATTAGAACTTGAAATAGAGAGCCTGGTGGACTTAGGACAGTTTGTGTGACTTTAGGGAAGTAACGGACAAACTCTCAGAACCTCAATTTTATCCCTTAATTAAGAACAATAACACCTACCTCTCGAAGTGTTATGAGAATAAATTTTCTATGTGAAAAACATAAAAGCATATGCAAAACAGGTACTCTTTCAGATAAGGAAACTGAGCCCCAGAGAAGCTGAGTGGACTTACAGAAAGGTGGTTAGGTTTCTTCCCAACCCTGACCTATGAACCCCAACGTGGCTTTTCCAAGTCTGTGAGCATTGCCAACCTGACATTGAATGACAGTAGTAAAATCCTCTTTCAGGCCCTGTGTTCTCACATTCTCTGAATTTTAAACATTTCTCGCTTTCAAACAGCTGATGCCATTGAACCCTGCCTGTCAGTCTTGATTTCGGCAGTGAAGACTTAGGGGGGGTTTTTAGCTAGCATTTCACAAGCTGCCTTGGGGTACCTTAGTATCTCCGCGTCTCTTGAAATCCCTCTGTGGTTGTGTCTGGAAGGAGTCCCAGTGCTGACTTCACACAGGTGTGTCAGCACTCAGCCTCCCTGGTCTGCCATTTCCTTTTCACTGTTGCCAGTGAAAAATGGCTGCCTGCTTGTTGAGGCAGCCATTATGCTCATTATGAGCAACTGAGCAAGAAGACAGGATGATTGTCTTCACTGTTTCGCCCTTTCAACATCAGCCTGGTCTCTTCTTACTCCATGCAGACCTACCCTTTCTCTCCCTCAAACCATGACCTATTGGACGTGAGACAAGTTCTTCAGTAAGTCCAGTGGCTTGATTGCATCAAAGCGGGAGACACCCAAGATGCCAGTGAGAAGGATTAATTGCTAGAATGGGAAAGTGATCGTATTCTGGGAATGACTTTTTTTTATATTAAAATGCATTAAAATAAGTTTTTTGTTAAGGACTCACTGAAAACAATTCATTGTTTTCCTGATGATTTTATTTTCTGCCTGGACGAGACTCCCATTTTGACTGTGATTACAAAGCTCCTACTGCTGCCCTGACCGATGGAGTTAGTCACTGATGGCTGGACCTTCCACACTGCAGTCCTGGATGTGATTATCCAAGAGTGGGGACTATTAACCCCTATATCTCCAGTGTCCACTGCAGCCTCCCTTCTACCCTGTTCTGCTGCCTTCCCTGTCATGATGACAATAACAAAAACAGCAATAACTATAGCTAATACTTACATTAGAGTTCCCTATATGCGGGGCACTTTCCTAAGCACCATACCAATATTAACTCACCCAATACTTACATACAATCTACCTTATAATCTCAAGGAATCTGGGAACAGAAAACTGCTTGTCAGTGCTGAGATAGGGTTCACTGTCAGACGGTAAGGACTTTTAGTACCAAACAATGGTTCTCAGCATGGGGGTGTTTGACAACATCTGGAAACATTTTTGACTGTCTCAACAGGGAGGTGGTACAGCATCTAATGGGCACAGACCAGCGCTTGTGTGTGCGCGTGTGTGTTCAGTCGCTCAGTTGTGTGTGACTCTTTGTGGTCGCATGGACTGTAGCACACAAGGCTCCTCTGTCCATGGGATTCTCCAGGCAAGAATACTGGAGTGGGTTGCCATTTCCTCCTCCAGGGGAACTTCCTGACCCAGGGATCGAACCAGCGCCTCTTGGGTCTCCTGCATTGCAGGCAGATTCTTTACCAGTAGCACCACCTGGGAAGTACAGGGTAGAGACCAGGGATACTGCTAAACATCCTACAATGCACAGGCCACCTCTCCCCCCTCCACCAACCACCTGCAACAAAGATATACAGCTCGAAGTGTTGCTAATGCAGATGCTGAAAAATCCTGGTGCCACATTATTTAAATGCTCTTATGCAGATTGCCTAAATGCCAATTCTGCTTCTGTAACTTAATACTGTGGGTCTTGGGCAAGTTGCTTAACTTTTTATTGCCTCAGTTTTCCCAGCTTCACAATAGAAATGACTAGGGCATGGCAACCCACTCCAGTATTTTTGCCTGGAGAATCCCACGGACAGAGGCAGGATACAGTCCACAGGGTTGCCAAGAGTCGGACACGACTGAAGCGACTTAGCATGCACGTAGTAGTATTAAGTCATGGTGCTGATGTTATAATGAGATGTACTAATACATGTAAAATGCTTAGCTCAGTCTCTGGCATGAAGTAAAGGCTCCCTGGGATAGCTCCTATTTTTATTATCTAGAGCCTTTCTGGCCTTAGGGAGGCAAATTGGGTTTCTCTTTGTCTTGAAAGAACAGCTTCAGTTCATGCCATCCAAGGGAATAGCTTTTCTCCATCTTAATCCTAAAAACAATGTCCTATCTTAGCCTATTAGGAAGTGCAGGAAAAATGATCTTTGATTTGTTTCAGTGAGATAGATCTCTCTCATCTTTTTTCCCCCACCTCTTGTTTTTACAAAAGAAAGCCAAGGTTCTCTCTGTTGCACTTGCATTTTGTTGCATTGCTGGCTCCATGCTTATCTACCATGACTTAGCTTGTGTCCCTTGCTCCCCCTGCCTTTTCAGGCCATGTGCTACACTTAGTGAGAAGGGAGCTTCACTAAGACGCATGCGAAAGAGTCAACATTCCCTCCAGGACAGGATAATCTTGCTGGAATTATCCCAGCACTGAGTTTGAGAGAGGTTCACTGTCTTACCTGAATTACCCAACCAGCGACTAAGGGAGGAATACACACAGCCTCTGGCCTCCCACTCAGTAAACGACACCTGCATTTCAGGCCTTCAGGGTCTCATGAAATTATTAACGTTTTGTGTGTGTAGTGGAAGACATAATTTGAATATAAGTTGGAAAAAGATTACAGCTCACTCTGGCTAGGCATCTGTGAGTTGGTGGAGCAGGCCTGCTAGAAGATTCGACAGGAAGAGGGAAAGCTGCTTCTGGAAGCTTGAAGAGTGTGCCCTGGTACTGGAATTTCAGGGTTCCAGGGAAGGGGGTTAGTTCTGAGAATGGGAAGGTGTCGGTCACGTAGTTCATGACGACGAGTCCTCCCTGAGCCCAAGGAGTTTATGTATGAGTTGCGTGGTGAGCAGGGAGTAGATTTGGAAGATTTGTTTCAGGAAACTTTTGCAAAACTTTGTGCCCAAGGAGCACAGCTGTGTGTCTACCTAACAGAACACGAATGAGAACAAAACGCTAAGTGGTTTGGCAAGTCGAGGCTTCTGGTGTGTGCGCTGAGGGGAAAACATCTGTTCTGGGAGGTATGGCAGAACCATCCGCTGTGGGAGGAAAGATGGCAGAGAAATGGGAGGGTCCACTGGGGTGGACAAGATATCCTCACTCAAAACTCACTAGACATTTCTAGGAAATACTTCTTCAGGCAGAGCCTGCGAGTTCTGATTTATAATGTGACCGCACTGGTGTATATAGGCCTGAGGAAATGGATGTTCTTGGAAATTTCCCAAATACTTTGTTACCTCAAAATGCTAACAAATATGGTGGTTTGTTATACTTTTCTTTAAATCCTCCAAATTGGCATTTGCCTGTGGCATACATTCTAGACTATTACTTTCACAAGTCTGCAACACATTGCTAGAAGTAATATACTTACGGAGCAGCCTGAAACCCTGGATGAATGCTTCCAAGATATCATTTATGAATTACCTCAGTATTAGACAAAGCATTCACAGCAATCAAAACACATTAATTTTAAACAATGTTCCATGTTTTAGACCAGTGTCTATATTACACACACACATATGTATGTGCATATATATATATATATATATGTATGCTGCTGCTAAGTCACTTCAGTTGTGTCCGACTCTGTGCAACCCCAGAGATGGCAGCCCACCAGGCTCCACCGTTCCTGGGATTCTCCAGGCAAGAACACTGGGGTGGGTTGCCATTTCCTTCTCCAGTGCATGAAAGTGAAAAGTGAAAGTGAAGTCGCTCAGTCATGTCCGACTCTTAGCGACCCCATGGACTGCAGCCCACCAGGCTCCTCCATACATGGGATTTTCCAGGCAAGAGCACTGGAGTGGGGTGCCATTGCCTTCTCTGATATATATATATATATATATATATATATATATATATATAACCTACTAAGTCCATGTTGAAATAGTTTTAATACAATGGAGGGCCACAGAAATGTCAGGCAAAATATAACTGCCCAAATTACAAGGTAATTGGTAAATGTTTGAATGGCAGCCCAAGGTTGGATTTTAAAAAGACGGGAAGGTACTTCCCCAGAGAAATCCAAACTGTGAAGCAAAGATATATTTTGGAATTCCATCCGCTTGGAATTCATTTATTCAGTATGTTGACTGCCCATGGTTGCCTGGCAGAGATCAGGCAATGGAGGTAAGGGGGTGTTGTGAATCTACCAGGAGTAGATTGGTGAAGACAGTTAGTGTCCTAGTTATCTATTAATACTTAACAGACCATCTCAAACTTAGGAGCTTACAACAGTAATCCTATTACCTCTTACAATGGCCCCAGTGGGTTAACCGGGTTCTTCTCTCAGAGTCTTGCATGTGGTAGAGAAAGTGGCACAAGCTGAATAATTTGAGATGACTCTACTCATCTCAAGCATTGGCAGGGTTGCCTGGAAGGCTGATGTCTTTCTGTATTAATATGTCTCACTTTGGGGCTAGCTTGGGCTTCTTTAAATAGGCCTCTTAAATCTAAATCTCGAGTGGGAAAGCAAAAGTAGCCAGATGTTCCAAAGGCTTAGACCCAGACCAGCACAGTGTCAATGATGTCTTGTTCTATTGGTTGAAGTGGATCACAGGGTCAGCCAGATTCAAAAGTCAGGGGCTATACAAAGTTGCAATTTCTGGGATATGTGACTCACTGGGGGGTGTCTCTGGAGCCTGCTTATCATAAATAGCCAAGGTAATCGCATTAGAGACAAAAGACAGGGGAAGTGAGCTCTGAGCTAAGGCAGACGAAAAGAGTTCATTCATAGATAGATTAAAGCATATTAACTGTAAGAATCTGCCTGCAGTGCAGGAGATGCGAGTTTGATCCCTGGGTTGGGAAGATCCCCTGGAGGAGGAAGTGGCAACCCACTCCAGTAGTCTTGGCTGGAGAATCCCATGGACAGAGGAGCCTGGTGGGCTACAGTCCATGGGGTCGCAAAGAGTTAGACACAACTGAGCATGCACACAAGCATCAGTTACCCCCAAAGCATAGAGAGTTATACTAATGCTTGAATAGGGATATTTTTAAATCCTGAAAGATATACCGCATGACAAAGAAATGGATGAGAGTGATCTTGGGTTTCTAATTATGTTGCACTGGAAGAGAAGGAGGACCTTACTCATTTGGAAGGGGTAGAAGTCAGAGGAGAGAGCGACACTTTGATGCAGAGTAACTCTGGGAGGGTGAGACTGTGGAATTCGTACTGAATGCCCTTTTTTTCCCTGGGGTAGTTAGGAAAGTGAGTGTTTACTCGGGATTGAGAAGAGCAGTTAAGTGTGGCATATGCTGCGGAAAATGGGAAATGGTTCCCAATGAAGCACTTGGTATGCTGAGAAGCCCTGAGCCCAACTGATGCTGACCCATAACTGTGTCGCGTGGCCCATTAGCAGAACTGTATGGCTTCCTTCTGCAGCGACAGAAGCAGAAATCAGTAGCTGGGTCTTCATGAAAGAACAGATTGTGAGTGTTGGAGGTATGTTCCTGTTACTTTCTTCAGAGAAGACTGCAGGGAGACAGCTTGAGGATCTTGAAAGCATCATCATTTTTTTTTGGGGGGGGGGAGCATTTTCTCTTTCACCTTCCATCCCTCTGCTACTTCCCCGAGGAGCATTCTTGCCTGGTACAGCTTCCTCCCCTTCAAAATAAACTCTACACACAAGATATGGCCTCTGGGACTCATTCTAGTTGAGTTCAAGATGGAAAGGATACTTCATGATTTATTTATTTCTGCAGTTTTTCCATACCAGTAACTTTAAAAGTTTAAAAACTAATTTATGTAAGTAATACATATTCACTATAGAAAATTAGAAAATACAGATGAGCAAATGACTCCTGAGAGTCTCTTGGACAGCAAGGAGATCAAACCAATCAATCCTAAAGGAAATCAACTCTGAATATTCATTGGAAGGACTGATGCTAAAGCTGCAGCTGCAATACTTTGGCCACCTGATGTGAAGAGCTGAGTCGTTGGAAAAGACCCTGATGCTGGGAAAGACTGAAGGCAGGAGGAGATGGGGGCAACAGAGGATGAGATGGCTGGATGGCATCACTGATTCAATGGACATGAGTTTGAGCAAACAGCTGAGATGGTGATGGACAGGGAAGCCTCGTGTGCTGGGGTCGCATGAGTCTGTGTGTTGCAAAGAGTCAGATGACACGACTTAGCGGCTGAACAACAACAAGACGAGCAAAAGAAAAGAAAACTGAAAATCACCTTTTTTCCCAGAAATAACTGTGTCAATAACTTGACACTGACTGCAGCTTTTGTCTTACATGTATATAACAAGTTGTCTTAAGTAAGTGGTAGGTAGTGATCATATTCAGAACTAGCTACATAATTTGGAGGGCTCAGTGTAAAATTTGGCTTCCCAGATGGTGATAGTGGTAAAGAACCCACCCGCCAATGGAGACGTAAGAGACACGGGTTCGATCCCTGGGCTGGGAAGATCCCCTGAAGGAGGGCATAGCAACCCACTCCAGTATTCTTGCCTAGAGAATCCCATGGACAGAGGAGCCTGGCAGGCTATAGCCCATAGGGTTGCAAAGAGCTGGACACACCTGAAGTGACTTAGCACGCACACAGTGTCAGATTAAAATATAGGTCTCCTGCTTCAAATATTAAGAATTTGGAGATGTTGACAGAAGACCATTAAATCAATTGTGGGTCCTTCAAAGTGTGGGGCCCCGTACAGCTGTACAGGTTGCAGGCCCGCGTACTCAGCCCTGCTTCTCCCTTCTTCTCAAGCATAAACAACTTACTGGCTGCAGGACTTCCTCCTCCCTTCCCTTCTCCTGGCTTTCAGGGAAGCTCTGGGGCTGCCAGAGTGTTTGCAGCTACAGACGTGTTTAGCCCAGCCCAGGGACCCAGGTTTCATCCTCAGCAACATGTAAAACAAGTAGTTTGTTTCACAGTATTTTCCGTTTTCTCCTTTCAGTTCACGCCACCCTCCCTTCAGCCCCATCTCCAAGGGCACCAGGCCCTCCTACAACTCCCTAGGGGCTCAGGGCCCTGAAGCCAGCCAGCCCAGCAGACAGAACAGTCAGCCACAGAAGATTTTGACCCCTCAAACCTAACGGAATTGGCCTTGCTAGGTTTCAGGCATGTCTACAAACTGTCACCCATTTTTCCTCTCCCCGTTTCTACCTTTTGGCACAGGAATGCTTGTCATATGTGTGTCCCATTGTTGTATTTTGGGAGCAGATAACTTGCTTTCTAGGTTTCACAGGTCCGGAGATGGAGAGAAAGTTTGCTTGAGGATGGACTGTGCCCAGAGTCTCACCCTTGCCTGAAAGTGTGAAAGTGAAAGTCGCTCAGTTGTGTCCAACTCTTTGCGACCCCGTGGACTATACAGTCCATGGAATTCTCCAGGCCAGAATACTGGAGTGGGTAGCCTTTCCCTTCTCCAAGGGATCTTCCCAACCCAGGAATTGAACCAGGGTCTCCTGCATTGCAGGCAGATTCTTTATCAACTGAGCTATCAGGGAAACCCCACCCATACCTGATTTAAAATAATTTAAGAGCCGAGATTTGGGATCTTGGGAGTCAGTTATATTTAGATGAGATTTTAGACTTAGAATTGCTGCTGGAATAGGTTGAGACTCTTAAGGATCTGAGAGGAGGTGAATGTGTGGGTATACTGTACTGAGCTGAAATGTGTCTCCCCAAAAGATACAGTCAAGACTTAACCCCTGGTACTTGTGAATGTGACCTTATTTGGAAACAGGGTCTTTGCAGACATAATCAAGTTAAGAGGAGATCATACCAGCTTAGGGTGGATCCCATCCAATGACTGGTATCCTTATAACAGGAGGGAGACATGGACGTAGGAAACATATGAAGACATCCATGGAGGCAGATATTAAAGTGATGCGGCCGCAAGCCAAGGAACACCAACACTAGCTGGCATTCTCAAGAAGCTGGAAGAGAGGTATGGAAAAATTCTTTTAGGGCTTCTAGAAGGAACCAACCCTTGTCAACACTGTGAATCCAGAATTCTAGCCTTTAGAACAGTGAAAAAATAGACAAGATTTTAATCACCACTTATGATCATTTGAAAATGATTACTATAGCTAAGCATGAAAAAGGGACTTTAGGGGAGGAAGAATATTGGTAGGGAGACAAGTCATTCCCCTGTGACTTACTCACTGGTCCATGAGAGGAGATGCTGGTGGCTTAGACAGGGTTAGGGACTTCCCTTCTGGCTCAGATGGTAAAGAATCTGCCTGCAATGTGGGAGAACCAGGTTTGATCCCTGGATTGGGAAGATCCCCTGGATGGCTACCCACTCCAGTATTCTTGCCTGGAGAATCCCATGAACAGAGGAGGCTGGCGGGCTATAGTCCATGGGGTCACAAAGGGTTGGACATGACTGAAGCGACTAACACACACACACACACACACACACACACACACACACACACGAGAAGCATGACATTACAATAGTATTAATATTTCTTAAGCAAAATGCTCTTAAAATTCAGTTAATTCTTTTTAAAACAATAAGCCCAAGGTAAGTTGTTCCTCTGCTTTGCCTCCTCACCTGGACTCTCTCCCCTGACACTGCATCACTCCCACAGCTCAGGGAAGCAGCCGGCATCCCTGGGTAACCGCCTCCTGGTAAAGCCCGTTCTCTCATCAGATGCAGACCTCCGAAGCTGCAGAGTCAGGGCTCATCTGCCCACAGCTGGCTGGCACTTCACACCCCAGATCCTCAGGCTGCCTTCTTGGGGCTTCCAGCCTTTCCCCTCCCAGGAAGAGGGGCTGGCTCTTGTTTCTGAGGCACTGATGGAGAGGAAGAGCAGGGCGAGGTGGGGAGTATTGTTAGCTTCACCTTATTAATAAAATAGGGTCAATGATTTATTCATAGCTGGGACAATGGCGCTGTGCTCTGGGGAGCGGCATGGAACTGCCGCATTACAGAAGGGCAGCTGCCGGGGAAGAGAGGTGAGCTCTGAGGACTGGTCCCAGGCTGTTTCCGCGAGGCAGAAAGCAGGTTTCTCTGGCCAAGTGTGAGCTTGGAGGCAATTACTTGTATACTGTGGCTGTTGTGGGATGAATGCTGGCGACAGAGGTCCCTGGGAAGATGCCCCCACCCCCCACTTCTCCGTTTCTCTTCTAATGAGTGCTCGTTCACCTTCTTGCTTTAGTCTTTTCCCCTCCTCAGTACCTGCAAGATGCCGGAGTTTGTAATTCAAGATGTGTTATCTGGGGAATATCAGTAGAACACACATCTGAACGTGATCCCCATCAAAGGGACCTCATCCTAGGAAGCAGAAGAGAGAAATGGTATTTGGGCTTTTCTGGTGCCAGTCTAAGCACACACGATTTTTAAAGATTAAATCCTTTAAAATCACCTCTCTTTCTTGCCAAATGGACTGTAGAATTTTTTTTAAATAAATAATTAGGAAAGTGGTTTAATCTACTGTGGGATCCTGATAAATAACTGGGAGAGAGAATTTTTTCTTAATGCCAATTACCACCACTTGTTAAGAACAGGATTGATTTCTGTTAGATGATCAGATGGTTGGTGTGGTTCAGAGGACAAGGTGAGGCAGGATTTGACAATCTCCAAGAAAACAAAAGAAAGAGCACTCATTTTCCACCAAACCAAATAAGCCTTAGCTGGAATGGGCAAAAGTCAGATTTATTTTCTATTGTTGCTATTTGGGCTTCCCCAGTGGCTCAGAAGTAAGGAATCTGCCCGCAACACAGGAGCCACAAAAGATGCGGGTTCGATCCCTGGGTCCGGAAGATCCCCCTGGAGGAGGGCATGGCAATCCACTCCATGGACAGAGGAGCCTGACAGGCTACAGTTACGGGATCGCAGAGTCGGACATGACTGAGCATGCACGCACGCATTGCTGTTTTGGCTGCGCTGCCCTCCATCTGAGCCTCCACGGCCTCCCCCGAGACCTCAGGAGATTTAGATCAAATGTCAAAGAGGAGAGCTGGATATTTTTCTCCTTTGGTGCTTGGCTAGAGGGAGAAGTCAAGGCCATAGGAGGTACTGAAGAGATCTCCCTGTTGGTGTGTATGCTTCCATCCAGCAAGCCTTCCAGGGAGACTCCCCACCCCCTCTGCTCAGCTTCCTAGAGAAGAGATCAAATGTTTCAAAGCATTTCCACCTTCACTAATTTTTAATGCCTCTACCAGACTGAGACTTGCCCACTGGAAAAAAAAAAAAATTCCATGCTCGTTGAAACAGTCAAAAATAAAAGTGATCTTCTAACAGTAGCACATTTAACTTCCTCCATGACTACCAGCAGGAGCCAAGGCAGATAGCTTTGGCTCAGTATATTAAGCCTTAATAGTGTCCTGGGGAAATGATCACACTGGAAATCAGAATATGTTTCGACCTAATTCACAAAATTCAGAGTCTCCTTCCAGAAGAATTGAAGAAGCTCTTACCCGGATCCTTTCCTGTAAATTCTCCAGTTCCTGACAACACCCTGCCCATCCTTTTCCTCTGCTCCCTTGCCAAGTTTCCCCCCAAAAGCCACCCACGAGGGTCCATGTGGGAGCTCAGAGACTGTAACCCCACAATCTAGTTTCCCAGGCCATCAGAAGATAACACTGCCTATCAGCCAAAAAATAAAGCTTCTTGACTACAGTTGCAATAATTACAGCTAATTACACACTCCATGCTTCCTGCAAAAGATATATATTTTAAGCTGCTGGGCTGACTTTCTCCCTTGGCTGTATTTAAAGGTTAGTTTCTGACCTGCTTCCTGGTTTAATGGAATAGTTTAAATATTACAAATCATTACTTGATTCTGATAAATTATGGCTCCCCTGACACCTCACAAAATCCTTATCATGCCAGAGGAAATAGTTGGAAGGAAGAGTGCCGTCTCCATGATAATAAACAGAATAACAAACCAGAGGGTTGCAGATCTGGGGGTCCCCGGCTTCTTGGGTGGTTGAAAGTGTTTGGCCCTGGCCTCACACTCGCCCCAGCACCTGAGGCCTGTGGCTAAAGCAGCGTGAACTTCACTCCCCCACCTCGCAGGACTGTTCACTTGGCCTAATTGTCAGCTCCTGCTAAGAACATGTAACATCTCATTTTCCCAGAGACTGTGGCAATGTTGAGCTTTGCTTGTAGCTGAGAACAGGTGTGTGGAGTTTCCGCCCTTGATAGGCAAGTGCTGGGGATCGCCTAAACCCCTCCAGAGGATGTTGTTTAGGAGAAATGAATCCCAGTTTCTAGTTCCAGTGGTGACCTGGAGTCAGTCTCTGTGTGTAACGGTATGTGGGTGGAGGGCCTCATCCACCTTATCTGTTTACAGTATATTGCCAATCTTATTAAATAGAAGACAGTAACCAACACACACATATGCAACCACAAAAGTGATATTCAAGGCATCAAGAAAAGGGCACGTGAAAAGCCCTTCTCCACTCCCCGGGAACTGGAGGGAAGAGATTCAGGTCTCTTGATATCAGCAAAGCAGAGAGAAGCAAGACAAGACTGTGGGGAGGTCTGCCTTGACAGCTAAGTCCTGAAATTCCCTGTCTCTAGCTGTTGGACTAAGACATCCATGTGGAAAGTGAAAAACCCAACCACTTGTACAGATGATTTGTTTTATGTGGTCCCAAATGTCCTGATTTCCCCTTCAGCAACTAGAGGATTTGAAAACGAAGTAACCACTGAAGGATCAACTATGGGATCAGATCTCGCACTATATGAAATTTTCTTGCAGAATACTGAACTCTAAATAATAGGACTTTTGCAGTACTTCAGTTCAGTTCAGTTCAGTCGCTCAATCGTGTCCGACTCTTTGTGACCCCATGAATCGCAGCACACCAGGCCTCCCTGTCCATCACCAACTCCCGGAGTTCACTCAGACTCACGTCCATCGAGTCAGTGATGCCATCCAGCCATCTCATCCTCTGTCGTCCCCTTCTCCTCCTGCCCCCAATCCCTCCCAGCATCAGAGTATTTTCCAATGAGTCAACTCTTCTCATGAGGTGGCCAAAGTACTGGAGTTTCAGCTTTAGCATCATTTCTTCCAAAGAAATCCCAGGGCTGATCTCCTTCAGAATGGACTGGTTGGATCTCCTTGCAGTCCCAGGGACTCTCAAGAGTCTTCTCCAACACCACAGTTCAAAAGCATCAGTTCTTCGGTGCTCAGCCTTCTTCACAGTCCAACTCTCACATCCATACATGACCACAGGAAAAACCATAGCCTTGACCGGACAGACCTTAGTTGGCAAAGTAATGTCTCTGCTTTTGAATATACTATCTAGGTTGGTCATAACTTTTCTTCCAGGGAGTAAACGTCTTTTAATTTCATGGCTGCAATCACCATCTGCAGTGATTTTGGAGCCCCCCAAAATAAAGTCTGACACTGTTTCCACTGTTTCCCCATCTATTTCCCATGAAGTGATGGGACCGACCGGATGCCATGATCTTTGTTTTCTGAATGTTGAGCTTTAAGCCAACTTTTTCACTCTCCTCTTTCACTTTCATCAAGAGGCTTTTTAGTTCCCCTTCACCTTCTGCCATAAGGGTGGTGTCATCTGCATATCTGAGGTTATTGATATTTCTCCTGGCAATCTTGATTCCAGCTTGTGCTTCTTCCAGTCCAGCATTTCTCATGATGTACTCTGCATAGAAGTTAAATAAGCAGGGTGACAATATACAACCTTGACGTACTCCTTTTCCTATTTGGAACCAGTCTGTTGTTCCATGTCCAGTTCTAACTGCTGCTTCCTGACCTGCATACAGATTTCTCAAGAGGCAGGTCAGGTGGTCTGGTATTCCCATCTCTTTCAGAATTTTCCACAGTTGATTGTGATCCACACAGTCAAAGCCTTTGGCATTGCAGTACTTGATAACCCATAATTATTTTTTACAAAGGATGAGCCTTGTGAATGTATGGGTTTAAGCTGCTGTGTTGATAAGACTCAAAGGTCTACCCTATTACATGACCTGTTAAAAAAATCTCTTACACTGCTGTGTGTAGGTATTTGCACCTTAGAAACAGATTTGGTTTTTCCTCAGGAGGTTCCCCCATTAAAATCCAAAGTCCTTGGTTCACCTTGGGAGGGGAAATCTAACATAATGGTTAAGGCAAGAGCCTTAGTGAAACAGATGCACTATCTGTGCCTTGCAGAGAGGAGAGGATAAATGTAGAAATGTCCACCAGGGGCTGAAAGAGCTCCAAAGCAAGACCGAGCACCTTTGCAACATGCAGTGTCAGGATCAGTTCTCTTAAAGGCCATCAGCAAAAAGGAGACGTGACCTCCCACTGGACAGTTATTGTTGCTGTTGTTGTCTGGTCGCTAAGTCGCGTCTGACTCTTTGTGACCCCATGGACTGCAGCTTCCCTGCCCTTCACTATCTCCCGGAGCTGCCTCAGACTCATGTCCATTGAGTCAGTGATGCTATTTAGCCATCTCATCTTCTGCCGCCTTCTTCTCCTTTTGACTTCAGTTTTTCTCAGCATCAGGGTCTTTTCCAATGAGTTAGCTCTTCGCATCAGGTGGCCAAAGTATTGGAGCTTCAGCACCAGTCCTCCCAGTGAATATTCAGGCTTGATTTCCTTTAGGATTGACTGGTTTGATCTCTTCGTAGTCCAACGGACTCTCAAGAGTCTTCTGCAACTCCACATTTTGAGAGCATCAGTTCTTCAGCACTCAACCTTCTTTATTGTCCAAGTCTCACATCCATATATGACTACTGGAAAAACAATAGCTTTGACCTACATGAACCTTTGTTGGCAAAATGATGTCTATGCTTTTCAATATGCTATCTAGGGTTGTCATAGCTTTTCTTCCAAGGAGCAAACTTCTTTTAATTTCATGGCTTCAGTCACCATCCACAGTGATTTTGGAGCCCAAGATAATAAAATCTGTCACTGCTTTCACTTTTTCACCTTCTATTTGCTGTGAAGAGATAGGACCAGATGCCATGATCTTAGTTTTTTTACCATCGAGTCATTGGTCACTTCCAAATAGACAAGTGAATACTCGAATGGAAAATGAAGGTTCTTTTGCATGTATGTACACACTAGTGTACATACTATACTAGTAAAATTAGTATTTGGAGCCTTTTATTGTTAAGGTTGTCATTTCTGAGACTGAAAGAGAGTGGGTGAGCAAAAATGGAAAAAACAGGATCCTTGGAGTCACTTTCTCTGAGACAAGTTAAGTGAGACAAAAACTCCACTAGTGATAGATTTGAGGGAAAATACAATAAAAGCATAACCCAGTTTTCAAGGGAGATCACATCTAACAAAGATGAATGCCATGAAACTTGTTTTTGTTGTTGCTGTTGTTTTTCATTCAGAGCAGAGGAGGACGCAGAGAACTGGAGAAACCCCAGCTCACTTTTCATTGGGGAAAAACAAAGTGACTCACAGATTCCAGTTTGCTTTGGAAGAAGACATATTTTGAGGGGTGCTTCAGCATCTTCATAGTGTAGAAGGAAGGGTTTAACATAATATCTCCTTCAGCAAACTAGTTTATCATACTCAACAGAAATGACAGAAGGAAATTTAAAAAAAAAGGATGGGAAACCATTCTGGGGTGAGCAAAGGGTGACAGCAGGATGGGAAAATCCAGCTACACCAAATATTTATTCATGCTTATATAAACCTCAATTAGCTATCTTCAAATGCTAAGTCTCTGCTGAAGAAAAAGAGCATTTGGAAATGTGACTTGGAAGTTGGAGGATGTCAGTTATTTTGCAGCATTGTTGATTAATGTAATTGAAGTCTATATTACAGAAACAGAAAAGGAAATGTGACTTCTTCAGGGACCCATTAATTTCTTAAGGATAAAGTGTTTGAAGGTTCAAAGGCTTTGTTGAAGCTTATTTTAAATTTAAAATTTCCATTGCCAAGGGATTGATTACCATTCTTATATTAGCTTTGTCAAACACCAAGTTGATCTTAGTTCTTTCAAAGTTTTGTGGCACTTAACTGTTTTCAGAGCGTTTTTCAAAAGAGAAGGCTGTCTTACAACTTCTCCCAAGGACAGACTTGTTTTCCCTTCACAAGAACAGCAAGATAAAAATTTCTAAAGTCTTGAAAAGAGCAATTCCCTCTCTCCTCATCTTTGGGATTTTGAAAGTCATTACTGCCAGTCAGGTACAGCACCTCCTCACTCAAACACTTTCCTGGATTAGTTTCTGTTTGGTTTTCCTTTGACTTTAAAACATCAATTTATTTAAGTGTCTTTGTGCATCTGAAGCTTAGTAATGTTAAGGACCCGCTCCGTCAGATTAGTTAAGCTTTTCCCATCTCTCCACTCCCGATGACTACACAGAGTTCTTTTTATAACTCTTCTCACTTCCTCTGATCACTGTTGAAGGCGCTCTCATAAACACCGCCCTTCCAAAGTGAGCCAAGCTGTCCCAAGCACCCGTCTTTATTTGTGCTGTCCCAACAGTGAACTCGTTAGTTCAAGAAGTCAGACAGCAGCATTTCCGGCTCCTTTGAAACCCAGCCCGAAAGAAGACTGTGGTTTCACACAAGAGCAAGAAGAGGAACTACGCCAGTGGGAAATCAGGGTTACGGTGGTACTGCCATCCACCCAGGTGAAGTTGGTCCGAGGGGACCGGAGGCTGCATTAGAAATGAAAGCATTATGACCCAAGGATTTGCCAGGAGGAAATCGATAACGAGAGGGCGGATAGCCTGAGAGCAGTTCCACAGAAAGTCTTTGTTTCTTACAGGGAGAAAGCTGTCTTCTCCTCATCACTTTTGCTTTTCCCTGGCCTTCCAGTCCTGATTCTGCTCCTTCTGTGTGCTTGGTCAGCCAGTCGTGTCTGACTCTGTGATCCCATGGACTGTGCTCCACGAAGCTCCTCTGTCCATAGAATTCTTGCCCTGGCAAGAATGATGGAGTGGGTAGCCATTCCCTTCTCCAGGGCATCTTCGTGACGCGAGGATTGAACCCGGGTCTCCCACCTTGCAGGCGGATTCTTCGCCGGCTGAGCCACCAAAGCAGCCCCGACGTTACTGCGCGGTATTGGGAGTGTGAGGTCCAGCCAGCAGAGGGCGCTCTGTCGGGCTGTGCCTGCTTCCGGGCTGTCCCCGGGTCACGCACTGGGTGGGAATGGCGGACTAACTGGTGGGCTCAGACCTTGAGAACTGTCCTTCCTCCGTAGCACCCAAGCCTGGACTCCATGCAGCGCTGAGAACTGTTCGGAGTCAGCTAATGAGGACACACATTCTCCCTTCTGGTGTGGGAGACTGTGCCTCAAGAAAATGCTATCATTCACATCGACTGTATTTTCAGTGTTTTTTTCTATTTGAGCCCAATTTGGGGGATGACTGTCAAGATCCTGTTGCAAATATCTGGAGGGCAGCCCCGGGCTGGGTCTGGGTGGAAGAAACATGACTTTGAAGATGCTCCCCTCCGCAGTGGTGTATTCTACGCCCCATCCTTGTTCCAGATCTTTGTCTCAGCCTTCTCCCTGCCAAACCAACGCCCAGACATAAATATACTCCAGGTACCTGCTTCTGAATCCCTCAATCCCAGAGAACTGGTTGGAGAATCTGGACTAAAATGGCTTTAATGTGCTCCAAATATCTAGGAACATTTGCTTATTAACTAGCTCTCTACCTCTTGGCTGAAAATAGTAAGGGGGGTGTGTGTGTGCGTAAATAGGGATAAAGAGTGGTGAAGACATTCGGGGATGGGGACGCGTGGAGAGTACTCATGTGTTAAGCCGGAAGTGGAGCTGATCCACTGTTGTACACAGACAGTCAAACGCCCATTGGTGGGCCCTTAATAAAGGCAATGAATGATGGTTATGATGATTGGGACTGGGGAGGAAGGGAGAATGTGATATGGAAGCACACAACAGAGGCTACAGTTTCACTGCTGCTAAAAAATATCCCCAGTGGGTGGCTGGTGGGCAGCATGGAGAAACACTTAAGGGGGCTGGGCTTTGCCGACCCTGTCAAGCTGCACCTCACCCCATTCCTGGGTATCACATTCCAGTCTGGTGAGCCCTGGAGGGAGTCTAAACTGGCTCTCTCATGGGCAGTTAAGAGGAGCTGGGATTTTACATTTTTAAACTTTGCAGGCCGGTTTCCTCTATATCTAAGAGCCTCGGGACACCTTTGGCATTCTCCACTCTCAAAGAGCCTTCCTCTGTGAGGAGCTGCAGGAAGAGAGCTGGTGAGTGACCTCTGCTCAGTGTTTTTGGTTAATAGTAAGAGGATAAATGCACTGGCAGGTACCTCTCCCTCCCCATTTCTTCAGGATGCAACAGGCTCAGACCTACATCCTCATCCTAGGGTCAGGCACTGTCCTGGGCGTTCAGGATACGGGGAGTAAGTGGTCCCTGCCAGGAGCTGAGGATGTAGGTTTTATTATCACCACCTGGCAGATGACAAAAAACAGTAGGAGAGGTTGAGTGGCTCAGAACCAGGGTCTCCTAAAATCAGAACCTAGTTTCCTTGCCAAGGGGGAAGGAAGGGGGGAAGGGGTAGTTAGGGAGTTTGAGATGGACACGTACACACTGCTATATTTAAAATGGATAATGAACAAGGACCTATTGTATAGCACAGGGAACTCTGCTCAATGTTATGTGTCAGCCAGAGTGGGAGGGGACTTTGGGGGAGAATGGATCCATGTATATGTATGACTGAATCCCTTTGCTTTTCACCTGAAACCATCACAACATTGTTAACTGGCTATACTCCAATACAAAATCAAAAGTTTTTACAAAATCAGAACCTAATTTCCTAATAACTTCACTAGTTATTCAGCTTGAAAATTTGAAGGCTACAAAAGACCTTTATGGTTTTCACAGTCATTTCGCCTCCTGGGGAGAAGACACAGGAACTAAGCCATGATACAACTCTTCCCCGTCACATCCCCATTGAACAGGTGGAGAACTTGAGCAGAAGTTGGTTGTGACCCGGCCAGCCATAACTAGTAGGGCCGTGTTATTGCTATGCCTCTACCAGTTTGTGCAATCTCAGTCACCTTCTCACACGGGCCTAGTCCCACCTTTCAGTCCCATCCTGGATCAGTGAATGGTGATGATGGTGAATCAGAGCATGGCTGAAGCAATAAAAACTCCTTCTGCTATGACCACTGTGTTTGTTGATACTTAATTTATCTAGATGCCATTTTTGCTAGAGTGCTACATGAATATCAACCCTGCAGGCATTTTTCTTATCACTGCAGTATAGTAGTTGAGCACCTAAGCTTGTGAGTCAAACAGACTGGGATCAGAATCACTATTTTCATGTTATAAATTTAGGAAACTGAAGCACATAGAATTTGTTACTTGACTGAGATCGCACAGCTTGTACATAGAAAAATCATGCCAAGATGTGACCTGTTTCTGTTTTTATTCCAGAACCCACGCTTACTTCACTATGGGATGCTATCTAATTAATCCCAGCATTTATTGATAATAGGAAAATCAGGCATTTTCCTGTATATCAGAAATTATGCATGCTAAGTCACTTCAGTTGTGTCTGACTCTGTGTGAGTCTATGGACTGTAGCCCACCAGGCTCCTCTGTCCCTGGGATTCTCCAGGCAAGAATACTGGAGTGGGTTGCCATGCCCTCCTCCAGGGGATCTTCCCAACCCAGGGGTAGAACCCCATCTCTTCTGTCTCCTGCACTGGCAGGTGGATTCTTTACCACTAGTGCCACCTGGGAAGCCCCATCAGAAACTATTCAAAGCCATATTGTCTCCCTGAGTTATCTTCAGTATTCTTTATAATTGCTTACATTTTATGGAAGAGGGAAGGAAGCCTAAGGAGTTTAAATAATGTGCCATAGCTAGAAAGTTCAGTTCAGTTCAGTCACTCAGTCGTGTCCGGCTCTTTGCGACCCCATGAATTGCAGCATGCCAGGCCTCCCTGTCCATCACCAACTCCCAGAGTTCACTCAGACTCACGTCCATCGAGTCAGTGATGCCATCCAGCCCTCTCATCCTCTGTCGTCCCCTTCTCCTCCTGCCCCCAACCCCTCCCAGCATCAGAGTCCTTTCCAATGAGTCAACTCTTCGCATGAGGTGGCCAAAGTACTGGAGCTTCAGCTTTAGCATCATTCCTTCCAAAGAAATCCCAGGGCTGATCTCCTTCAGAATGGACTGGTTGGATCTCCTTGCAGTCCAAGGGACTCTCAAGAGTCTTCTCCAACACCACAGTGGCAGAACTCATACTGGATCCCAGGAGCGTCTGACTCTGAAGTTCATTTTCTTAAGGACTATGTATGCTGTTTTGGCAAAGAAGGCAATGGCACCCGACTCCAGTACTCTTGCCTGGAAAAATCCCATGAATGGAGGAGCCTGGTGGGCTACAGTCCATGGGGTTGCAAAGAGTAGAACACGACTGAGTGACTTCACTTTCACTTTTCACTTTCATGCATTGGAGAAGGAAATAGCAGCCCACTCCAGTGTTCTTGCCTGGAGAATCCCCGTGGAGAGAGAAGCCTGCAGGACTATAGTCCATAGGGTCGGAAAGAGTCAGACACGACTGAAGGGACTAAGTGCTCATGTATGCTGTTTAGACAAGAGATCTGGAAAGGAGTGATGGATCGGGGTCATATTTAAAATTTCCCTTCATCACTGCATACAAGTTTCTATCACTGCCTTATTGGATACAGAAGAACTAAATGTTCAGTTTAGAAACACATGTTAGTTGTTACTAGCACAGGAGACAAACATACAGAAACACAGGTCCCAGAATCCTTGAACCTTTGATTTAAGAGGAACCTTTCAGATCATGTAGTCCAACTTGTTTTTCAGTTCAGAAAGTTGATGTTTTCATAGCCCTGCCAGATGGAGGAGACCTCATACCTAAAAAGGAGCGTTCCATCCTGGATTATCTAAAATGTATTTTGTTCTGAAATTTGATTTACCAATCAAAAAAAGAGCCGAGATATTGAATATCAGATTGGGTTTGTTAATACTGATCAATGTGGTGCTATGTTTAATTAGCCTTGACTTCCAAACTGTGCAGGTTAACTGTGGGTCTAGGAATAAGGGATTTCATAGTGTGCTTGTCTGTGTGTTCAGTTTTCTATGCTTATATATATATGTGTGTGTACATATATATATATAATCGTATATGTATATATAAAATCACATTTTAATATATAAAATCACTCCCACAGTTAGAAAAACTGCTATTTTTAAGGAGAAACAAACATGTCAGACTTCATTAGTTTTACATGGTGAGGTGGAAACAGCGGAGGCCTGAGGGTTCAACGAACCTGGCTACTGAATCCCTGTTCTGCTTTTGTGATTTGTGTGGCTTTAGCCTCTTTTTTCACCTCTCTGAGCGTTGGTCTCCATCTGCCAATGGTGTTTCTACCTATCTTCCAAGACTGTGTGAAACTTTAATGAGATATTGGTGTAACTCGCTTAGGTCTCTTCCCTCCTTTTCCCCTTTATTCTTTTCACCAGTTAAAAATATAACTTTCAGTGGGTGAGGGCAGCTGGGAGTGGGGGTGGGGCAGGGGACTGTTAGATTAAAGCTCCTAAAAGTGTTTGGCAAACGATGAATTACAAAGTCCTAAGATTCTTCCTACGGTGTCTTGGGGATGGCAGCTAATGAACTCATAAACATAAAACAGATAAAAAGGAAATTGGACAAGGAGGAGGAGGAGGTAGCCTGAGATACAGTAAGAAAACATGTCAGGATTCTATAGCATTATAATGTAAGTCCTCATCTGCATTTCATTATCTTAATAATCCAAAACAACAGCCCTTGGCTGGCTCACACAGGAGGATGCGAAGTGATTCCCTTGGACAGGGTCCCCAGCCTCTATCACATTAGATATTATTTCCAAATGTGGAGTGTCACAGGAGTGTTTCACATTCTCCTAACCATTAAACAGTTTGGCTCTCCTTGGGGACAGGACGAGTTTAGCAACCCCAGAGCAGCCTCCTGGAAGAGACTCCTCTGGGATTCCAAAGCTCCAACAGCAGCATAGCACAGCACGGTACGTGGAGCCTACTCCACAAGAAGCATTTTATCCAAACCTGCATCCTCCTTGTAGGGTTTACAGACAAAACTCAGTTCAGTGGGCCATGTAGGATTTCTTTTTTTTTTTTCCTCCTGGGAAATATAATGATATATGAGAACTATTTATTTGAAATATTTCAAACTTCCCAAGGACTTGCAATAAGAATCCAAAGGATCTCATATGCCCTTCACACAAATTCCTCAAATGCTAACATTTAGCGCAGTTGTTTTAATTATAATATAATTATATATAATTATTATCACTACTATTTTCTCAAATCATTTGAGAACCGTTTACAGATACGAAGCCTCTTCACCCCTAAATAATCAGTGTATTCCCTAAAAATAATGGCACGTTCCCACATAAACACAGTACAATTATCATTGTCAAGAAATTAGCAGTGCTATAACACTGTCACTTAGTCCTTGGCTCTCTTTCAAATTTCACTCTTGTCACAATGATGGACTTTATGACGAAAGGTTCCAGTCTAGGATCAGACACCACCTTTCATCGCTCCAGTCTCCTTTAATCTTGAATTCTTCTTCCGCCTTTGTCTTTTAGGACCTTGACAATTTTGTAGACTACAGGCCATTCATTCTGGGGAATGCCCCTCAATTTGGATTTGTCTGATGTTTCCTCGTAACTATTTTCAGCTTATGCACATTTGGCAGGAATATCCTAGGAGATGTTTCTCAATGGGTCATTCCAGGGAGCACCTGATGTCAATTTGTCCTCTTTTACCACCCTAACTGTGAGATTGTTCTTCTCTTTGTAATTAATAAAAACCTGGTAGGGAAATACTTGGAAACTGTTTAAACATTGTCTTTCTCCTCACATTTTCCCCTTTTGTAATTTTTTTTGGCTAAAAATAACAAAGTGGTACTATTAATGAAAGTTCATCTCCCCAGAAAGGCACAGAGAAGAAAGATGTGCTTTGAGGTGCACGAGGCCATCCCATGACAGAGCCCAGACGCCCAGAGATCAGGCTTGTGTTCTCTCGTGTCTCTAAGGCCCTGTGTCTTTTAACAATTCCTTCCGCTCCCCCTGGGAGAGAGCTCTTTCAAACAGTCCTCCAAGCTGGCATTGGGACAAGCTGGCCTCCTGCCAGCCTCCAGAGAATCTCTCATGCCTGTCTACTCCCATCCCTGAGACTGCAGTCTGTGGCTTGTTTGGGGGCTTTTTGCAGAGCTTTTGTCTTTTCAAACCTGTGGGTGTCCTTACGATGGCTTCTAATTGTTTACATTGGAAATGGTTAGCTTTCGCCTCTAAGCTCCGAGCCCCATGTCTGAACTGGGAGACTAGAGTGATCACCAGTTGCGAGGCTATCAGAAGGGCAAGGAGAAGCCCCACCACCACCACCTGAGAGCTCAGGGTTTATTCTTCCGAAGACCCTGTGCAAATGCAAGCAGCTTGAGAGCAGCGGCACCATAAGCATGGCAGGAGTCGCAGGGGCCCATGTGGGAGTCTGCCCGCCACAGTCCCCCGTATGCTCACCCTGTCCTTCCCCTAGGGTCCCGTGAAAATTTTAAGTGGCTGCAGTCTGCACTACCTGCCAAGCTCACTTTGACGGCAGACGCTGAACTGCCGAGCCCAGCCTGGGTGCCCACAGCCACAGCCCACTTCGGAAAAAGCCACAAGCCTGCTTCCTTCCATCCTCCTTCACTCCTCTCTTTCTTTCCCTCTTTCTTCCCCTTTCTGTCTTTCCTCCTTCCTTCCTTCTTCTCTTCCTTTCTTCTCTCTCACTTTCTCACTCCCCTTTCCCTCGCTTTTATAAAAAATCCATGATATGAATTGAAGTATAATAGGTAGTTTTAAAAATCAAGACGTAGTTCACATACTGTACTGTTTGCGCATTTAAAGTGTACAGTTTGATGGTATTAGTATATTCACAGAGCTGGGCAACCATCACCACAATCAAATTTAGAAAAGAAAAAGAAACTCAATACCTAATAGCAGTGACTCCCAAGGGGCAGTTTAAAAAGTGATCGACGCTGTTTCTTGAGCAATGTTTGCTTATCTTTTGTTCTTTTCCTGGACTTAACTGTTCACTCACTACCTTTCAGAAGACCTGTGCCTGCAGTGGGTTCTCTGAGAAGACTTAACCTGATGGCAGCTATGCAGTTGGGTTTCCTTCCCCAAGGAGCACTAACCTGAACTTGGCTTTCCAATTTAGAATTTCTTCTGACTTGTTTTCTGGAGAATCATGAATGGATTATTCTTAGGAAATAACAGGATTATAGGAATCATCTTTTCTAGGATGTACAGTTTGAGTAGGACTTTCATATACACAGTGTTACTTTTTTTCTCCCAAACAATAGTCAGAAGTAAAAATAACAATAGACTTCACTTAATAAGTGCTTATTCTATGCTTGGCAACTCTAAGTGCTTCCCATACATGCATTAACTCATCTAATCCTCAAGCACCAGATGAGACAGGGCTCTGGTAAAATTAGCCAGAAATGCAGAGAGGTTAAATGATGACAAGCCCAAGATCGTAGAGCTGGTAAGGGCAGAGTTGAGATGCGAGCATGTGCAGTTTGATTGCAATCTGAACTCTACATACCACTCTAATTGCCTTTAGTGTTCCCATTTGGGAAGCAAGGACTGAGGCTTTGAGAAGTTATACATTATGAGAAGAACTAGTTGGGACCTGAATACATGTATTTGGACCCCAAGCTTAATGCTATAATGAGGCAACATGCCTTCGCCATCATGCCAACTAACCAATGAGTTAGTTCAGCATCTTGCCAGGTACACAGAATCAAGTCCTTCAGTTAAGCCAAACAAACAAACAAAAAGAAATAGAAAACATTCCTGGTTGAGGCTTGTTTTTGAGCTACAGTGTCATTATTGTGACATTATAAGATCGGCCCTACTTTTGGTGGGCCAGAAGCATTTTTCAAACCGATTTCCAAGGTCAGTTTTTCCTTCCTGTTTTTGCCTCGGTTTGCAACTTCTCTTGATTTCTCTTTCTCCATGTTTCCTATCCACAAGCAGGGAATGAGCCACATGGATTTAATAACCGGGGCAGTGATTCATGTAGACTTTCATTTAATCAGAAAGAACAGGGGAAGGCCCAAGAACTCATTTCGTTGTATATCATTTTAAAAGAGTTGACACACATGTCCTTTAGAGAGAAAATAATAAAATTTAAAAAGCAAAAGCCGGCTCAGACCTGCCAGCTGCAATGACTGGTCACACAGAGGAGATCCATGGAATTCTGAAGCCATTTGGGTTTTGTTATGTTTGCTGAAACAGCACCAACTGGGATCTCTTCCTCTTTAAACGGTTTAATGACTTTTGGATATGCCTTTGGAGTTAAATGGTTAAATCACCAAATGCTCCATAAAATAATTATGCAAACAATTTTCTGGCTAATTATCTAACATGAACAGAAGCACACAGCTGCTAAGATATATAATTACTGTCTCATCAGGGCTAGCTATTGTATATACATGATTCCTTTACTGATCTCAGTGTGGTTTGGTGGGAGGCCACTAACATAATATCTCATGAAACGAGAAAGTTAAAATTCCAAGCTCTGGTCCAGTTAGTGACTCTTTTTGATTTTTTTTTTTAAGGACTGGATTAGGGCCTCAAATCCATCCATAATGGTCAAGCACATAACTAGTATGCACATTTATGTGGTATATCGAAGTCTTAGACATGTGTATTTAAATGTCCAGTGTGGATAAATATAAATATTCTAATTTACTGGGTATAAAATGTACATATAGAAAAGCATACATATTGTAATTGCCCAGTTTACAAATGAGCACTCTCATATAACCAACTCCCAGAGTATCACCAGGACCCCAGACACCTCCGTTGCCCTCCTCCCAATCTCTACTCCTTCCAAGTGTAGCCACTATCCTCAATTCTATCAACAGAGATTGATTGTACATGTTTTGCACCAAATTTAAATGAACCCGTACAACTTTTGCCCTTTGTGCCTAGCTGCTTTTACCACGTCTGTAGACTTTATCTATGTGGTTGCAGTTTGTTCAGTTCTCATGGCCGTGTACCATCCCATTGTGTGACTACTATAGCTTATCACTCTACTGTTAACAGGTTTGTGGATAGTTTCTGGTTTGGGGATATTATGAATAACGCTGCTGTAAGTGTTGAACGTATGGCTTGGTAAACATATCCATGCACTTGGGTCTACACCTGGGAGCAGAAGGGCTGGGCTGTATGGTATGTAGACGCTGCCAGTTTCCCCAAAGAGTTGTGCCCCTCTGCACTCCCACGAGCACCAGAAGAAGCTGGGGTGAATGACGTGAAGAATTCTGACCAACGCTTGCTAGGTTTTACGGGATGGTACAGAGTGAGGAAGAAGAGTGAAAAGCAGATCTAACGGAAAGGGTTCCTCGTGACCTTGTGAGGGGAGGATAGGATTGAAGAAAGAAGCCTGGTGGAGGAAGCAGTCATGTTCGAGGTCGTTTGGGAGGTAGGAGAAGACTATGGATCGCTATCACCCTCTCTGCCTTTTTCTGTGGCATGCGACATGGTCCTAGAAAATCACCCCTCTCTTCTTTTTCTCTTTAGTCCACGTGGCTTGGGCTCAAGGGCTGCTCAGGTGTGAAGTCCACTCCGGAGACTTGGGGGTGCCCCTGCTCTCACATGGCTGCCCTTGCTATGGTATATATGTACTGTACACAGATGTCTGGCCCCTCTGAGGCTAGGGGCGTGAAGCATGAGAAATGAACAGCAGGCAATGAGAAATCAGAGAGAACAGAATGAAAATCTGAGTGGGGTCCAGTTATCTGGTTTTGTAACTTGAAGCAAATCACTCAAATCTTCTCATGGCTTTGGTTTCTTTAGCTACAAAAAATTGAAGGCAACCATTCTCAATCCACTGGGTTTATTTGATTATCAAATGAATTAAAAGCATATATGTGGGAATGTTTTAGAAACTCTAACAAGCAAACATTGGCTATTTCTTAAGCAGGTATTATTATTAATAATCAAATTGTCATGTTGAATAGGACTGTATCTCTAAGAACTGGCATTAAGCTCCATTTTTCTATTCAAATTATATTGCATTAACAGACTAAGACACAATCTTTCCCAGTAATATTAAAAAGAATAACAGATACAAATGTCTGAAGTAATGGCATTTACCCAGGATTACCTGGAATTCATTGGGCTCAGTCATCCAGTGCTCTATCAGACTTGCACACATTAATTAACTCTTTTAACAAATAGGTTTTTATTGAGTACTCTTTTGTTTCACTATGATTCTACACAGAGATTCACAACAGTATTCAAAGATGGACTTCAAGTGGTCCCTGAACCTACTGATCGTGTATGGAGGGGAATGTGGGGATCAAGCGGTCCCTGGACCTACTGATCGTGTATGGAGGGGAATGTGGGGATCAAGCGGTCCCTGGACCTACTGATCGTGTATGGAGGGGAATGTGGGGATCAAGCGGTCCCTGGACCTACTGATCGTGTATGGAGGGGAATGTGGGGATCAAGCGGTCCCTGGACCTACTGATCGTGTATGGAGGGGAATGTGGGGATCAAGCGGTCCCTGGACCTACTGATCGTGTATGGAGGGGAATGTGGGGATCAAGCGGTCCCTGGACCTACTGATCGTGTATGGAGGGGAATGTGGGGATCAAGCGGTCCCTGGACCTACTGATCGTGTATGGAGGGGAATGTGGGGATGACTTCTGTCATCAGAGTCTCATAGCACTCTGTAAGACCAGCCCCCTCTTCAAATCTAAAGTTAAGAAACACCATTTCAGGGATGTGTCAAGTAAAGGAATATGAACTCCATATAAAATAATGCGGTTATTTCTATAAGAACTGCAAATTGAGTTGACAACATCCTCCCCCCTTAGCAACAATAGATGCTACATAATAGAATAGTATCTTTAAAATGAGGAGGAAAAATAGAAATTAACTCAGACTAATACACCAAGCTTGATTATTATTCAAGCATTTTCAGAGAAACAAAGATTGAGAGTTTACCAACTCTAGACCTTTGTCAAAGTAACCATTCATAGATATCATTCAAGAAACAGGGATTTTTAAACCTAAAGTAAAAATGCAAGAGAGAATGATGAGCAGAAAAAGTTGTAAATGGTTGTAAATCTAAAGAAGCACAGTTTCAAAAAAATCAATTAGGAAGTTGTACAAACAACAAGAAACTAAAATGCTAGATGACAATAACATGGACAAAAGGAGTTGGGAGAGGCCGAAATTGTAAATTCCAAGTTCTGTATGGAGGAAGATAGAGATAGGCTTAACGTACACTTTAAGCAAGTATGCCTTTTAAAATTTATGAGTAATGCCTAAATAATAGGGGAAAATGTGTAATTTTAAAAACAAGTACATGCAAAAGAAAGAATTCTAGGATAATCTAATAAGAAACAAGGAAAAATATATGTAAAAGCTAAGAAAAAACAAAATGTAGCAGAAAAAGTCTAGATACATTAGTAATCTCAGTAAATGTAGATAGATTAAACTGATTTGTTCCAAGGCAGAGATCAGTTCATTTTAAAGAAACAATCCATTATGTGTTGTTTACAAGAGTTGTACTTAAAACATGATGGTGCTAAAAGATTGAAAATGAAAAGGGAAAGATAAAACAAGTAAAGAATAATACTGCTGGAAAAGCAATATTAAGGCAAAAAAGTGTCATCTGGAATAAAGTCATGATTTAAGGATTGCAAAAGTATTATTATAGGAAAGTAAAAGCAATGCTGAATCTGTATATTTCGAACAAAACAGGCTCCCAGCTTACAAAATAAATTTGACAAATTTCTCTTAATGGGAAATATATTTGAAGGCCTGTCTCATAAACTGATCAAGCAGTAAAAGTTGGTAAAGATATAGACACTTTTGAGCAATATAAGTAATAGGACAGCTGTAAAGGAGACCTTTATAGAAGAAGCCTGTATTCCTCACACAGAGAATTCACATTCTTATCAAGTACACATTGAAAACACCGACTTCCAAAAGAAGTCCTAAGATATACCAAAGAATTGATAACACTGACCACATTCTCTTTCTATAATGCAATTATATCGGACATCAACAACAAAAAAAGAGCCAAAAAATCAATATGTTTGGAAATGAAAATAATCTTATAAATATTCATGAATCAGAGAAGAAATAATAATGGAACTTATGAAATATTTAGAACTGAGTGACCACAAATTATCACCTAAAAAAAATTGTGGGGTGCCAGCCTGACCTTAAATTCGCAATTACTGAAATAATGTGGAAAGTGCAATGATAAAAGCTAGGTAAGGCTATTTTGGAGGAGGAGAAGATCGAGGAAGTTTTGAAAGGAGGAATTGCTGATCTAAGAATTAAAAGACAGAGAAGAAGAAGAGGTAGCAGAGGAATGCGAAGGGGAATATTCTTGAAAAAATAATCAGTGGTAAATTATACTAAGAAGGCCCTATTGAGCCTAAAGATAGTTACACTGGGTTTGTTGGAACTTTGTTTTAGACATATCCTCTGAGTTTTCTTATACAAAAAGTTCCTTTAAAGTTAAAACAGAAATTCTTAAAGTAATAAACCTATAATTGGATTGGCTCTTTATAGCACAGAATAATTGGATTGAATGTTACAAGGAGTTTGGAAATGTTTCATAAACCATTAGGTGGTAATCCCTGAGCCAGCAGTAGGAAATGGTCCCTAGAAAAAGATCCTGTGAAGGAATTAGGATAATTGACATCAAAACTACATATTGGGGTTCCAATTCCTGTATGGAGAGAATAGCTTTTATTGGATTAATGCTTCTGAAGACACTACATATCATGTCTGACTCTTTGTGGCCCCATGGACAGTAGCCCACCAGGTTCCTCTGTCTATGGGATTTCCCAGGCAAGAATACTCGAGTGGGCAGGCACTCCGTTCTCCAGGGGATCTTCCGGACCAGGGATTGAACCCGCGTCTCCTGAGTCTCCTGCATTGGCAGGCAGGTTCTTCACCACTAGCACCCCTGCATAGCCCCTCCACAGATACTAGATGATAGAGCTGTTTGCAAGCACTGAACAGTGACCAGAAGCAGGCAGAAACGGGAGCGTTTGGCCCTTGAAAGAAGGGAGCTTGTCCTCTGAGGAGATTCCCAGGCTGCACGCTACACAGGGTGCTAGAACATAAGCAAGAAAACCTACAATCATTTCTGCCTGAAGGGATAAGCAGAATGGTTGGAAGTGGAAGGTGTGGATCCCAGAAGCGAGGAAGCCATCGTGAAGGAGCGGGCTAAGCTCTGCATATAAACTCCTTTCAAAACCATAATTGAGGCCTCCCTGGTGGCTCAGTGGTTTAAAAAAAAAAAACAAAAAAAAACTTCCTGCCAAGGTCCGGGAAGATCCCACACGCCACTGAGCAGTGAAGCCCGTGAGCCACAACTGTCGGGCCTGTGCTCTGGAGCTGGGGAAAGGCAAGTCCTGAGCCCACGTGCTGCAGCTACCAAAGCCCACACCCCCTACAGCCTGTGCGCCGCAAGGGAAGCCACTGCCTAGAAGCCCTTGCGTCACAACCAGCGCAGGAGCCCCCTACTTGCTGCATCTAGAGAGAAGCTCACACAGCAATGCGGGCTCAGCACAGCTCAAAATAATTTAATTCAATTTAAAAACGACCATCATTGACTTCTTTTTTTTTTTTTTATTTTTATTTTTACTTTATTTTACTTTACAATACTGTATTGGTTTTGCTATACATTGACATGAATCCACCACGGGTGTACATGCATTCCCAAACATGACCCCCCTCCCACCTCCCTCCCCACAACATCCCTCTGGGTCATCCCCGTGCACCAGCCCCAAGCATGCTGTATCCTGCATCTGACATAGACTGGTGATTCAATTCTTACATGATAGTATACATGTTTCAATGCCATTCTCCCAAATCATCCCACCCTCTCCCTCTCCCTCTGAGTCCAAAAGTCCGCTATACACATCTGTGTCTTTTTTGCTGTCTTGCATACAGGGTCATCATTGCCATCTTTCTAAATTCCATATATATGTGTTAGTATACTGTATTGGTGTTTTTCTTTCTGGCTTGCTTCACTCTGTATAATTGGCTCCAGTTTCATCCATATCATCAGAACTGATTCAAATGAATTCTTTCTAACGGCTGAGTAATACTCCATTGTGTATATGTACCACAGCTTTCTTATCCATTCATCTGCTGATGGACATCTAGGTTGTTTCCATGTCCTGGCTATTATAAACAGTGCTGCGATGAACATTGGGGTGCATGTGTCTCTTTCAATTCTGGTTTCCTTTGTGTGTATGCCCAGCAGTGGGATTGCTGGGTCATATGGCAGTTCTATTTGCAATTTTTTAAGGAATCTCTACACTGTTTTCCATAGTGGCTGTACTAGTTTGCCTTCCCACCAACAGTGTAGGAGGGTTCCCTTTTCTCCACACCCTCTCCAGCATTTATTGCTTGCAGATTTTTGGATCGCAGACATTCTGACTGGTGTGAAGTGGTACCTCATTGTGGTTTTGATTTGCATTTCTCTAATAATAAGTGATGTTGAGGTTGAGCATCTTCTCATGTGTTTGTTAGCCATCCGTATGTCTTTGGAGAAATGTCTATTTAGTTCTTTGGCCCATTTTTTGATTGGGTCATTTATTTTTCTGGAATTGAGTTGCATAAGTTGCTTGTATATTTTTGAGATTAGTTGTTTGTCAGTTGTTTCATTTGCTATTATTTTCTCCCATTCAGAAGGCTGTCTTTTCACCTTGCTTATATTTTCCTTTGTTGTGCAGAAGCTTTTAATTTTAATTAGATCCCACTTGTTTATTTTTGCTTTTATTTCCAGTATTCTGGGAGGTGGATCATAGAGGATCCTGCTGTGATTTATGTCGGAGAGTGTTTTGCCTATGTTCTCCTCTAGGAGTTTTATAGTTTCTGGTCTTACATTTAGATCTTTAATCCATTTTGAGTTTATTTTCGTGTGCGGTGTTAGAAAGTGATCTAGTTTCATTCTTTTACAAGTGGTTGACCAGTTTTCCCAGCACCACTTGTTAAAGAGATTGTCTTTACTCCATTGTATATTCTTGCCTTCTTTGTCAAAGATAAGGTGTCCATATGTGTGTGGATTTATCTCTGGGCTTTCTATTTTGTTCCATTGATCTATATTTCTGTCTTTGTGCCAGTACCATACTGTCTTGATGACTGTGGCTTTGTAGTAGAGCCTGAAGTCAGGCAAGTTGATTCCTTCAGTTCCATTCTTCTTTCTCAAGATTGCTTTGGCTATTCGAGGTTTTTTGTATTTCCATACAAATCTGGAAATTATTTGTTCTAGTTCTGTGAAAAATATGGCTGGTAGCTTGATAGGGATTGCATTGAATTTGTAAATTGCTTTGGGTAGTATATTCATTTTCACTATATTGATTCTTTCGATCCATGAACATGGTATATTTCTCCATCTATTAGTGTCTTCTTTGATTTCTTTCATCAGTGTTTTATAGTTTTCTATATATAGATCTTTAGTTTCTTTAGGTAGATATATTCCTAAGTATTTTATTCTTTTCGTTGCAATGGTGAATGGAATTGTTTCCTTAATTTCTTTTTCTACTTTCTCATTATTAGTGGATAGGAATGCAAGGGATTTCTGTGTGTTGATTTTATATCCCGCAACTTTACTATATTCATTGATTAGCTCTAGTAATTTTCTGGTGGAGTCTTTAGGGTTTTCTATGTAGAGGATCATGTCATCGGCAAACAGTGAGAGTTTTACTTCTTCTTTTCCAATTTGGATTCCGTTTATTTCTTTTTCTGCTCTGATTGCTGTGGCCAAAACGTCCAGAACTATGTTGAATAGTAGCAGTGAAAGTGGGCACCCTTGTCTTGTTCCTGACTTTAGGGGAAATGCTTTCAATTTTTCACCATTGAGGATAATGTTTGCTGTGGGTTTCTCATATATAGCTTTTATTATGTTGAGGTATGTTCCTTCTATTCCTGCTTTCTGGAGAGTTTTTATCATAAATGGATGTTGAATTTTGTCAAAGGCCTTCTCTGCATCTATTGAGATAATCATATGGCTTTTATTTTTCAATTTGTTAATGTGGTGAATTACATTGATTGATTTGCGGATATTGAAGAATCCTTGCATCCCTGTGATAAAGCCCACTTGGTCATGGTGTATGATCTTTTTAATGTGTTGTTGGATTCTGATTGCTAGAATTTTGTTGAGGATTTTTGCATCTATGTTCATCAGTGATATTGGCCTGTAGTTTTCCTTTTTTGTAGTATTTTTGTCAGGTTTTGGTATTAGGGTGATGGTGGCCTCATAGAATGAGTTTGTCCTCTGCAATTTTCTGGAAGAGTTTGAGTAGAATAGGTGTTAGCTCTTCTCGAAATTTTTGGTAGAATTCAGCTGTGAAGCCGTCTGGACCTGGGCTTTTGTTTGCTGGAAGATTTCTGATTACTGAGTAGTATAGGCACAAGTAGGATTCCAGATATCCTAAGGAGAAAATGACATCTAGGAGGCTGAGAGAGTTGAGAAAAATGGCTCCTGCTGGAACCACAGGGGAAACCATTTGCAGTGTGAGTTATGACAAGTTAGAAGAGCTCGGTAAACACCTTGGATTTGCACTGAAACACCAGAGAAACCTTAAGAGTAAAGACCATGTAACGAGATTAATGGGTTTTCTCTGAAACTAAGGACAAATGAAAATACATCAGTAAAGCATAAAACCAAGTCTAAAAAAGTTTATGGCGATCAGTTAGTAATCTGACTGCTTGCTGGAACAAAGTTTAACACTCTTCAGGATAAGATCGCAGGATACCGACTCTACAAGGTGATGTTGTGATCAGCAACCCAGAGAAAAATCAGACTGGTAAGTGCCCTGGATGTTGGAATTATGGAATGGGAATTACAGGAGAGAGTGAAAGACTGAGAAGGAACCAGATGGAAATTCAAAAACTGAAAAATATGTTATCTGATGTTTAAAAAAAATTACTAAATGGAAATTAACAGCTTGTAGAAAAATCATTTTTAAAAAATCAGGAAAATGTAAGGCAGATGAATAGAAATTATCCAACCCAAAATGCAGACAGAAAAAAAATTGGGAAGAGAATGAACATGTAGGTGACTCTCATGTGACTTCATACAGGTGTAAATTGATTTCCAGAAGGAGAAGAGAGAAAATATATAATTCAAAAATAATGATTCAATGTTTTTTTAACATTTAAATATTTTAAAATTTGATTAAAAAATAAACTCAGCATCTCATGTATCAAAGATGCTGAATGACCCCAGTGGATAAATATTAAGAACCCTGCCATGAAAAACACTAAGATTAACCACTTATAGGAACATCATAGACAAACTGCTGAAAACCAGTGATAAAGGAAAATTCTTAGCACAATCACAGAAAAAGACACCTTTAATATAGGGGACAATGATTACAATAACTGCTGACTTCAGAAGCAGTTTAAGCCAGAAGATGATAGAATGACATCTTTCAAAACTCATCATCTAGAATTTTATATCTAGTGAAATATCTTTAAAAATTAAAGTGAAATAAAGACATTTTTAGATAAAAGCTGAGGACATTTGCACCAGCAGACCTGACTACAAAAGAGTACTAAAGATTCTAAATGTCTAAATTAAAAAAATTAAATATAAAATGCTAAAAATTATTCAAAAGGGAAATGATATAAGTTGGAAATTCAGATCTACAGGAAGAAAGGGTGAGTACTAGTAATGGTAAAGATGTAGGTAATTATAAAATACTATTTTCCCTCTTAAAAAAGTCTTTATAAGTCAGTTGATAAATAGTTTATGTGGAGCATTATATCAGATGTAGCAGTGAAATATTTGACAATAGCACAAAAAAGGGTCAGAGTATAAAAGGAATTGTATTGTTGCAAGCAATACAGTATTAATTCAACACAGACTGTGCTGAGTTAAGCACGTATATTGTAATTCCCAGGAAAAGATACAAAGTGTAAGAAAAAAGCCAACAGAGGATAAGATGAAATAAAATACTAAAAATTCATTGATTATCACAAAAAATAACACAGGAAAAAAGGAAACAAAAGAATAGAGTAGGCAAATAAAAATGATCAGAAAGGTAAGAGACTGAAACCCAATTATATTGATAATTAGATAAAATGTGAATGGATTAAACACTCCAGTTAAAAAGGAGAGATGATCAGACTGGGGAAAACAACATCAAATAAGACCCCAACCATATCCTGTTTATATAAGAGGTATTTTAAAATATAGAGACATACTTTGGAAGTTAAAGGTGAGTGGCTTCCCTGGCAACCCAGGGATCAAGACTTGGTCTTCTAATGCAGGGGATGTGGGTTTGATCCCTGGCTGGGGAGCTAAGATACCACATGCCTTGAGCAATATTGTAACAAATTCAATAAAGACTTTTTGAAAATGGTCTACATCAAAAAATCTTTTTTTAAAAAAGTTAAAGGATAAAAAAAGATACACCATGTGAAGAATAAGTGTAAGCCATGTTAATATCAGACAAAGTTGACTTCAAAGCAGAATATTATCAGAGATAAAAATAGTGTATCATAATGATAAAAAGAACCAATTCATCTGTAGATGCAATAATGGTAAATGTGTATGCATCTACTAATTAGACTGCATATGAAACAGAGCTGAGTGGGAAAGTTGCCCCCCATTGTTGTGGGAGAGCTCCTGTCCTTTCTGTGGCTATTGTATCCCCAGGGATGATGTGAGATGGTTTAAATAGTGTAATTGTATGTGTAGGTGTAAGTGATTGTATGTGTAATGTAGGTAAATGGTATGCTTCTTCCTGCCTAGAAACTCTATTTGGATTTCAGGTGGCAATTGTTTCTTTTCTTTTTTAACTTGAAAATAAAAAACGTTACCATTTTTGTGGATATAACCCCAAGTTCATGAAGTATACTTAGGGATCTCCTTTGCAAACTTCTCTAGCCAGGAGCTGTGACTTTGAAACTAAGCTGGGTCAACAGCCCGTGGTAGCCTATGTCATGGCCATAATTTCTACTGTGGTGAGGCCATCCCTTTGGTGTTCTTTCTCCATGTTAGGCTCCAATTGGTCCCATGGGTTGCTGAAATCCTGGCATTAAAGTGGAGATAGCAATCAGCATGCAGTCATGTTGCTCTACCATAATAATCACAAGCATGACAACACATTGCATCATCCCACGATTCAACGTCTCTCGAAGTTTAGCTGGCCATGAAGTTTTCTGGGATGCAGAAATAATTGCAAGTCCTAGGAAGACTCTCACACTGACCCACCAAAGTGAACAAAAGGAGAACTTTAGGAAAGAGCGAATCAGAGATTCATTGAATTCAGAAGGATCCCTGTCAGTCATCTCAACCAGCAGTTATAAAATTTAATGAACATTAAAAATTACCTGCAGAGGCTGTGAAAGTGCAGATCCCCAGATCCCATCTCTAGAAACTGAGATTTATGGTCTGGGATGGGCCCTAAGAATCTAAATCTTTAACAACTTCTCTGTACAAGTAGACCTCAGACCACACTTTGAGAAACACTGATCTAGTTTCAACAGATCAGACATGACAAGAAGTTTCCAGTGCTGGCTTGAACTCCCAGCCATGGTGAGCTCACCAGCCCACAAAGCAGCCAAGTTTCATTGTAGCAAGTTCTCCTTGTTCCCAACCCAAATCAGTCTCTGCCTCCTTTATCGTCCGGTTCTTTCCTCTGAAGCTACGCAGAAAAGTCAAACATGTCTCCTATTATGATGACCCTTTATATATGTTTTTATTTTATTATTCTTAGTGTTATTTTTTTTTCTTCTTCATTTTTTGGCCATGCTTAGGGCATGTGAGATCCTAGTCCCTCACCCAGGCATTGAACTCATGCTCCCTGCATTGGAAGGTCAGAGTCCCAACCACTCGACCATCAGGGAAGACCCTATATTTTTAATATAGCTATTGGGTTTCCTTAATAAGTCCTTTTCTTTTCCAGGTTAAATATTACTAGTTACTTCAATAGTTTCTAAAACTGGTCTTCTAGCTAGACATATCACCCATCTTTATGGTTGTAGTGTGTGTCTTAAAATGCACTATCAGACCTGATAAACATATTTCAATTTATCCTCACAACTGTACAGTTCAGTGAGGGTCATTACTGTCATTGGTTTGCCTTCAGGGATTTGCTTCTTTTTAAGAATCTCTAACAGGTTGTGTGATTTATCCAACTCTGTCCTTTTAAAACAATGATTTGGCTCTTCTAGGCCCTTTGCATTTCCATATAAATTCACAATCAGCTTCTCAAGTTGTCCAAAAGAGCCTGTTGGAATTTGTTCGGATTCCACTGAACCTACACATCAATTTAGGTAAAATTGACATTTTAACCATTTTAATTCCTGTGATTTATGAACACAATTTATTTAGGTCTTCTTGAACTTCCTTCTGAGGTGTTTTATATTTTTTGAAGTAGATGCCTATGTATTTTACATTTTGATGTTATTTAAAATGTTCAAATTAAATTTCCACCCGTTGCTAATATATTGACAGACAATGAACTTTTATATATATTGTAAATGTGCTAAACTCACTTGCAGTAGTTTTTTGGTAGAGTTCATAGGATTTTCTATTTAAATTATAACGTCATATGTGAATAAAGACAGTTTTACTTCTTCTTTTCCAAATTGGGAAAAACATTTTTTCTTATTTAACTGACAGGAACTTCTGACACAATGATAAAGAATAGTGGGGAGAGTGTATGTTCATGCCCTTTTTCTGATCTTAGAGAGTAAAGATCCAGATTTTCACCAATAAGTATGATGTCAGTTGTAGGTTTTTTGTAGATGCAGTATGTAAGGTTGAGGATGCTCCCCTCTAATCCTACTTGCTGAAATTTGTGGGGTTTTGTTTCAAATCAGGAATGAAACAGAACTCAGCATTCCTTTTTCTATAAACAGACAAATATCTTAGGTTTTCTAGGACATATATTGTCTCTGTCACACATTCTTTGATTTTGTTGTACAACCCTTTACAAATACAAAGCACATTCTTAGCTTGTGGGCCATGGACTGTAGTTTGCTGATCCCTGACCTAACCGTTTGTTATGCCTGCAATTCTCACAACTCACACCAGGAGGCAGTAGTATCAAATTGCTAAGCTTCCACATTCCCAGTTTTGGGGTACCAGAGGAACAGAATGAATTGACAACTTAATTTTAGCCTTCAAATATATTACTTTTCACCAAAGCATCCCCAGGAAGAGAGAGTAATCACTATTTGCCTGTATTGACATAATAGTATATAGAGAGAAGACTAATGAGAAAAGATGAAGACTATAATGAGTAACTGAAAATCAAAACGCCTTCATCTTTTGCTCGTCTACAGAGTTTTCAGTTATTAGAGTAATACGCTCTGTTCTCTGTTGGTCCAGATGAGCCAGTCAGTAATTGACTCAACTCTTTCAGCCTTTTTATATTCGTAGATCTGAATTATACCACTCATCTAAAGAAAGCTAAGGTCTTCTGAGATCTCTTGGACTCCTCTATTTTCTCTGTCTCTTGCGTTTTACACCAGAGACTTGTTTCTCTATGTACAAATACTGAATATTTCATAATATTAACTCTCACCAGAGAAAACAGAGCACCAGACCCCGTGAGGCTATGACATAGCGTAGAAGCAGGACAGGAGAGAAGCATGGTGCGTGTGAAATAGCCCAGGCTTAGGTAAAATGAGACAGCTTTGGGATCCCATCCCCCTCCTCCACAGCTTCTCAAGTGTGTGACCTTGGGCAGTTCATTTGTATGGGCCTGAGTTCTCAGTAACTGTTAGCTTTCCTTGAAGAGAAGAGAAGATGGAAAAGTCTAGAACAATCATTTCCAGATACCTTTTTCCTTTTTGAGCACTGGAGTTTCTCCTTAAAACAACAGCCTACATGTCCAGCCCATAAACATGAAACTTTTGTAGCAGAGTGGTATAGTGTCTGAGCCATATTTGTTGAATCTATTTCTGGACCCTACCCTTATCCCCTCAGCAATATCCACTAGGCCGTAGGATTTCAGGAAGCACAGTTTGAGAAAAAATTGTTTGCAGCATGGATGTAGGAGATCCTGTGAAGGTAACCAGACTCCACGGAGCCAGAGCAGAGAAGTATTTACCACCTTGGGACCTCTCCAGCGGTCCAGTGGCTAAGACTCTGCACTCCCAATGCAGGAGGCCTGGGTTCCATCCCTGGTCAGGAAACTAGATCCCACAGACCACAACTAAAGATTAAAGACCCAGAATGCTGCAACTAGGAGCAGCACAGCCAAATAAATAAATAGGAATACATTATTTAAAAAGGATATTTATAGCCTTACTACTCAAAGTAGAGCCCTAGGACCAGCAGCATAACCTGAATCAACAGCATCACCTGTCTAGACCTACTGAATCAGAATCTGCGTTTTGACAAGATACTCAGCTGGGGCTGTATGTGCTTTAGACCCTGAGAAACCCTAGTGCAGGAGAGGGGGGAAAAGCGTCCAGTAGAGTCATCGCAAATGTAAGGCATACCAGAAGAATACAGCTCAATTTTGCCAAAGCTGTACTCCATTATCCTCTTTAGAAATTTAATAATTTGTATAATATTATTAGCATTTTTTTCAAATTTCTTTGAGGAGTATGAGTTTATTAAAATGATAATGTGCGTGTATGCATGCTAACTTGTGTCCGATTCTTTGTGACCTCGTGGACTGTAGCCCGCCAGGGTCCTCTGTCCATGAGATTCTCCAGGCAAGAATACTGGAGTGGGTTGCCATACTCTCCTTCAGGGGGTCTTCCCCACCCAGGGATCAAACCTGCGTCTGTATGTCTCCTGCCCTGGCAGGCAGGTTCTTTACCACCAATGCCACCTAGGAAATCCTAAAAGGATGATACATTTTACTTTTCTCTTTTCTCTTTTCTCTTTGACCCTTCAGACCATTTATGGATTTATAAATTATCTTTTGATTATGTCTACAACCTTCCCTGAGGATTAGTGGGTTGTAATTATTTTGTTTAAAACAACAAATTTTCCAGCCAGAAACAGAAATTCATAATTATCTGACTCTATAATGTGAGTTGTTAATGGAATATTAGCCATTTGAGTAAAAAGGTACTGCACACAAATAATTTAAAAAGACAAAGAACACCCAGGCGAAACTTTCTATTTCTTTCCCACAGCAGTGGCTCTTCAGCTGTCCATCTAGATGTTAGCATTCTTTTTGTAAATGATTGATTTTCCCACATCTGAATACTGATAAATCTGTAACCACCTCTGATGTTAATATTGTGCCAAGATGAAAAACAGAATAATAATAACACAGCAGGGGTTACAACACTGAAAGAGAAATTGAGAATTCACCATATGGAAAGGGGCTTTATTATCTGTTTTTTTGTGATCTGACCTGGAGTCCAGAAATCGTGATGTCCTTCCAGCTCATTCCTTCATCTACGAAGTTTGGATTAGTTGTGTGTGTGCTAAGTCACTTCAGTTCGACTTTGCAACCCTATGGACTGTAGCCCTCCAGGCTCCTCTGTCCATGGGATTTCTCAGGCAAGAATACTAGAGTGGGTTGCTGTTTCCTTCTCCAGGGGACCTTCCTGACCCAGGGAGCGAATCTGCATCTCCTAATTCTCTTGCATTGGCAAGCAGGCTCTTTACCACTAGCACTACCTAGGAAGCCTTTGGGCTAGTTAGTGATTTCCAAGTTGTTTTATAGCTATGGAACCCTTCGGGCAAGGGAAATGGTACAGGAAGCCTATATATGGAGGAAATTAAACAACAAAAAAGGAGGGAACAGGTTGGGAGTTGGAGCGACAGGTTTCAAACACCTGGGCAAGCTGCTCTGTCTAGTGTTGCCTAACTCAGAAAATGGGGCAACACAATAAGCAGTGCTGGAAAATTAATGAGTTGAAGCCAATGTGTATTCATTTAAATAATACTTGTATTTATTCTTGATAAAAAATGATTTTTACGTTACATTGCTGAGGGGCATCTCTGTTAAAGTTAATGGATCATGGCATTTATTTGGTTGACATCAAGGAATCAAATTCCATCAGTTCTTTCTGAGCAATACATTTACCATTCACCCTCTTCTTGCAGTTCTCACAGCCACCATCCCAGCTCAAGCAAACATAACTCCTGCCTGGATAATGATGACAGCCTCCCAAAGGGCCTCCCTCCACCTCCAAACCTTTGAGGGGAAAGCCAAGGTTTACACACGCCAAACATGCAAGAGATCCTGCAATTTGCTCCTGGCTTTGTTAAACAAAGCCCCACTGCCAATGGAGGGCAGAGTCCAAAATCCCTTGGTTGGCAAGAAGAGTTCCCTGTGTGGCCTCTGCTGAGCCTTCTGTTCCTCATGAGCTTCTTGGTTGGTACAGCACCCCAGCCTGGTCACCAGGAAGTACTCTCCTATTGTAACCTGCACACCAAGTGGTGAAGAACCTGCACACCAATGCAGGAGACACGGGGGACTCGCGTTCAGTCCTGGGGCAGGGAGATCCCCTGGTGAAGGACACGGCAACCCACTCCAGTACTCTTTCCCGGACAACCCTATGGACAGAGGAGCCTGGTGGGCTACAGTCCATGGGGTCATAAGAGAGTCAGCTGCGACTGAGCACAGACGCACGCAAGTGCCTTCTCTCATTACTCTGTTGGCCTATCATGTCTTACCCATCCTCTTTGTATGTCTAAATAATACCTACCTTTGGAAGACCTCTCAAATACTGCCTCCTCTCTGAAGTCCTTCCTGAGTTTCTTCGTCCTTCCCAAAGTCTTCCCTGTCTCTGCTCCCCAGGCTAGTAATCACCCTGTGTGTGTGCACTCAGTCATGTTCAACTCTTTTCAACCTCATGCAGCCCACCAGCCTCCTCTGTCCATGGAGTTTTCCAGGTAAGACTATTGGAGTGGGTTGCCATTTCCTTCTCCAGGGGATCTTCCTGACCCACAGATGGAACCCTCATCTCCTGCATTAGCAGGCAGATTCTTTACCAGCTGGGCCACAGGGAAGCCCAGGAATTACCGTATTACTTAATGTATGTATGGACCCCACTCTGAGCACCTACTTTTTTCCAATTTGAGTTATAAGCTCTATACATTTAGCTCCCATTATTTTATGATTAGTTTTCCCACTGTCTCTCCCATTGGCTATCCGGATCATGAACCTTGTCTTGTTTAATTCTAAATTCCTCATGGGGTCTAACACATGCCAGATACATAGCAGATAGCTGATGAACAAAACGTGATCTTTCTTCTATAATATGATTATTATTTCACTGAGAAAACCTATGTTACAAAAACAGTAGTTTCAATAGGAAAAGGGGGTCGTGTGATCCGTGTGTGCTCAGTCACTTCCGTCGTGTCCGACTCTTTGGACCCCATGGACTGTAGCCCGCCAGGCTCCTCTGTCCCTGGATTCTCCAGGCAAGAATACTGGAGTGGGTTGCCAAGCCCTCCTCCAGGGGACCTTCCCAACCCAGGGATCAAACCTGCGTTTCCTGCATTGGAGGCAAATTCTTTAACCACTTGGCCACTTGGGAAGCTCAAAAGGAGATTTTGGCTAATAAATTTAGTTCAATTCAGTTGCTCAGTCATGTCCGACTCTTTGCGACCCCATGAACCTCAGCACGCCAGGCCTCCCTGTCCATCACCAACTCCTGGAGTTTACCCAAACTCATGTCCATTGAGTCGGTGATGCCATCCAACTGTCTCATCCTCTGTCGTCCCTTTCTCCTCTTGCCCTCAATCTTTCCCAGCATCAGGGTCTTTTCAAATGAGTCAGCTCTTTGCATCAGGTGGCCAAAGTACTGGCGTTTCAGCTTCAGCATCAGTCCTTCCAATGAACACCCAGGACTGATCTCCTTTAGAATGGACTGGTTGGATCTCCTTGCAGTCCAAGGGACTCTCAAGAGTCTTCTCCAACACCACAGTTCAAAAGCATCAATTCTTCGGCACTCAGCTTTCTTTATAGTCCAACTCTCACATCCATACATGACCACTGGAAAAACCATAGCCTTGACTAGATGGACCTTTGTTGACCAATAAATTTAAGGTCACAACAAATTGTTTTTTGTATGTGAATTTCAGTAATAAAACTTTTTAATATCTCTAAGTATATTTTGCTACTGCAAGTAGATACAATATATTGGGTAAACATAACTCATCAAAACAACCTAAATGCTTCTTCACTGCCCTTTAATCTGCCCAGTAGGAGTCTCTTGTCCTTTATCTGTCTTGATCCTGAACTTGTGCTTTTGCTTACAAAACACTTCCCAACTAATCACACTGAACCAAATCTAGGGCGGGTAATTGAAAGACGAGAGCAGAGAGACAAAGTAGCTCCTGTTGACCAGACTGTGGGGCTCCCCAGGGTCACATGAGAAATAGAAAGCTCAGTAGAAGTCACACAGAGAACTCTTCATGCCAACTAAGGGATTTTGGACTCTGCTCTCTGCTGAATGCAACAGGGAAGTCAGTTCCCTGAATTAATGGTTTTTGTTTTTTTTTTCTTTGCTTTGTATGGAAAATTATGATCCCATTGCACCATGTAGGATATGTTGAAAAAGGGAGAACTTTGGCTTTCTTAGTGGCTCAGATGGTAAAGAATCTGCCTGCAATTCAGGAGACGTGGGTTCAATCCCTGGGTTGGAAGAGCCCCTGTAGAAGGGAATGGTGACCTGTTTAAGTATTCTTGCCTCGAGAATTCCATGGACAGATGAGCCTGGCAGGCTGCAGTCCATGGGATCACAAAGAGTCAGACAGGACTGAGCAACTAACATTTTTTTTTTAAATTCCCCACTTCACTTCCTATATTTCCACTGGTATTCTGCCCTCTCTCTTCCCTTGGGGATTGTTGGGGACCTTCCCTCACCCCATAAGAGGAAGAGCTGACTTGGTCAGAACTGGCATCATAGAATGGACAGACTCTCTCAACACTGCAGCTCACAGCCCCTTTCTGCTCCCAGGTCCCCAGCTGAGGGGGTAAGGAGACTTGGAGGCCACCCCACAGTAGGAGTCAACCAGTCAAGTAAAGCCTATGGTCTGGATTCAGGCGAGTGTTAGAATGACTCCACGTTGGCCTCAAGGTCACACTGTGTCCTCTGATCTCTGTGTTCTCAGTGCTGCATTGTGAGGAACGGTGGGTGTTTTCTCTGTCAGTTGCAAAGTCTGTTCTCAGTCTGTACTGTTCTCTTTGGTTTGTTATCATTACACGTATTCCCTGTCAGTCTGAACATAGAAAAGGGGAGGGGTGAGTCTTGGACTCTCTAGCCTCTGACACAAAAACACTCTTGCATTTGTAAAATGTTTTCTATACGACAAGGCACTTTTACTCCGGCAGCTTGATGTCTGCCGCTAGTAGCATGCTTATTTCACTTGATCCTCACAGCCCTGAGAGATACACTAAGGTCTTCTTAGCCTTGTCCATGATCTCAGAGGGTCCGAGTCCTTTGACACCAGAAAAATGTTCTCTGTACTTCATCTTGAAATTGGCCCTTGGCAGTGACTTGAGCAAAATTCCTTCTATTCTGTTTTCTGTGAGCTAGGGCTAGGAATTCTCTTCAGAAACACTCTCAAGCAGAGTTTCCCTCTGAACTAGGGGACAAAATAGAGGAAGATGTCTATAAAATGAACTTGAGAGGAAGAGATAGGAAAAAGGAAGCTTCGAAATCCAGCAGCTACGGCAGCAATGCAGGAGAAGAAAGAGGATTTTGGAAGAGCAGGTCTTTATTCCTTGGTCCTCTGAACTTGAGGAAACCTGGAGAGTCTAGTTGTGGAATCTGCAATACACTGTAGTGTAGAGGGGAGAGTTGAGACAAGCAGAGAACTGGGAGACCATTGGGTCACACCTATTGGGACTGGAAAGCAGTTAAATATCATTAATGACCCTGAACTGAATAAAAACAAAACTATCTCCTCTTCCCTTGATCTTTCCCATCTAAGCTAACACACCCCGTGGGAGTTATCCAACAGAGACGGACATGCTGCTTGAGCCAGGTTTCTACTGATTTTTCAAAAGCGATTTTTTTTATTTTTCTGAAACTGCTGCTTGGCAACCTGGATTTAAACTTTCACCAATTGGATGCCACTCATGTCATCTGTAGACAGGACTCCAAGAAGCTGTCAGCGAGCATGTATCTTGCAAGTTCGGGCTCTCAAGCTCTGGTCCCTGCCTTCTTGCTAGGACCCTTGGCAAGTTTGTCTTCAATCTTGCCAGCCTAGTATTTATTTGTATACTTTTCTTGGGCTACTTCAGAGTAGATTTGTCATACACACCTTAAGGAAGAAGAAAAGGAGAGAAAAATGTATCGAAATTCATCAGTTTTTTCAGGCAGGATGCCAGGTTATTTATAAAAGTTGTCACATTCACCATCATCCCTTAGAGGAAACCAAGGCACCAAGTCACATCTCATATTTATAAAATCAACCAGTTTACAGTTCATATAAATCATTTCCTTTAATCTTCACAGTGTTGCTATTGTGAGGAGGGCATGATCCTCAGTTTTAGAAATGGAAAAGCTGAGACTCAGAAGGGTTGACCAATAAAGCCCAGGCTACAAGGAGAGTTTTAGGAGAGCTGACACTTGTACTCAGATCACTGTTCATTCCACCAAGGCCCCAAAGGCCTGACTTCCATGTCTGACCTATTCTGAAGGCATGAGAAGAAGGTAGGCTTCAGAATCATCTAGGCATGGATTCAAATCCTGGCCCTGGAACACCCTAGTTCTGAGTCCTTGATCAAATCTTCTAATTCCATGGGGTTCCAGTTTCTTCGTCCAAAATGGGGGAAATAGTATCTATCTCATAAAATTGCTACACAATTTAAATGACATTAATTATACTATGGGGCTTCCTGATGGCTCAGAGGTTAAAGCATCTGCCTGCGTCTGCCTGCAATGCGGGAGACCTGGGTTTGATTCCTGGGCCGGGAAGATCTCCTGGAGAAGGAAATGGCAACCCACTCCAGTATTCTTGCCTGGAGAATCCCATGGACAGAGGAGCCTGGTGGACTGCAGTCCATGGGGTCAAATTATACTATGTGCTTAACGCTTAATATTTTTCACAAATGCTCCTTTCGTCTTCTATTAATCTTTAAGTAAGCAACAATGGAGCAGTAAGTAAGAGAAAGTCTAGGATCAGAGTTTGGGGTATATGAGCAGAGACTTGAGAGTGTTTATTAAAAGGAAGAATACACTTCAAAAGTTGAAAGTCACTGTTTTAGAATTGATTAGTCTCAAAACATGTGAGCCAGTGTTTTATTGTGTACTTTTCTCATGAAAAGCCCCATACTGGCTACAGAAAGGAATAGAAGATGCAGTCCTGCCTTCAGAGAGTCAGATTTGGCTTACTATGAACATCTTTTCTCCCTCCAAGAACCACTGTGGAATGAGGTGTGGACTCTCAGATTCAAGGTTATCCCCCACGTATCTAAGCACTCCTTCCAACCCTGTGGGGTTTCTTAAGGAGTTTTACCTGTACCTAAAGGGTTAAACAACAGAAGATGTATTTTAAAGGATATAAGAAGTCTTTAAAATTTTCTCCCAATACCACCCCTGACGATCCATTCGAACATACTTGGAACTAGGTTTGCTGGTTCTCTCTCCACTCTTGTCTCATGGTCTTGTGGCAGCCATGCTTAATTGCTCTGACATAGTTTTCTCGTTAGTGGGTCATGAAGGTAATTTAGTAAGTCTTGACCAGCATTTTTTTTCCATTTAAAAAGACGTTCAGTTCAGTTCAGTCCAGTCGCTCAGTCGTGTCTGACTCTTTGCAACCCCATGAATCGCAGCACGCCAGGCCTCCCTGTCCATCACCAACTCCGGAGTTCACTCTAACTCAGGTCCGTCGAATCAGTGATGCCATCCAGCCATCTCATCCTCTGTCGTCCCCTTCTCCTCCTGCCCCCAATCTCTCCCAGCATCAGAGTCTTTTCCAATGAGTCAACTCTTCGCATGAGGTGGCCAAAGTACTGGAGTTTCAGCTTTAGCATCGTTCCTTCCAATGAACACCCAGGACTGATCTCCTTTAGAATGGACTGGTTGGATTTCCAAGGGACTCTCAAGAGTCTTCTCCAACACCACAGTTCAAAAGCATCAATTCTTCAGCGCTCAGCTGTCTTCACAGTCCAAAGACTTTACCAGATTAGAAAATACCAAAATGCATTGTCTTTATTCTTAGTAACATTTGGTTCCCCCTCCATGAAACATGAGCCTGTGTAGGATATATTTTAGTACAGGTAGCCATCAAAAAAGTTTGAAAAACATGTCTTTTAAAAACAAGATCCTACCTTATGAGCACCAAGAGCACGTGTGGAATAAGTGGCAAGGTTTAGACGCTAAGTTTAGCACTTTAGAAGTTATTTTCTTCTAGGCATTTCCACCAAAATGTATGTAACTGCCGTTAGATAAATGGCTTTCTCTTCTGTTATGGCACCATGAACCAACCAGCTAATTTTCTCTCAGTGTTACCTTCATCCCACCACCACCATCACCACTGCCTCTTCCTCCTGTTTTCCATAGGAGAATCTCTGAGGTAGAGCCCTCAGATCTAGTCCCTTACAAGCTGAAGTATCCCAGCCCTTATCTCCTACATCTCCAGAAAATGAGTACATGATCAGTTCACCACCAGAAATAATGCAGTCTTACTCATGGTTGCCAGAAATCCATAGAGTCCAAAGGATACGATGGGCTCTTGTTGCCAGTGTTGCTATCCTCATCAAGCCACCTTCCACTGTGCTGTGTGGCATAGATGCCTGGACACACCCTTTCCCTTGGGATCCTCTCCTTCATCCATTTCTACCCATTTCTCCTTGGGGATCTCAGCTTCATTCTGCCACCATTCCCTATATCCAAACCAATCAAGCTACCACTGGAGCTCATCCCACTGCAAGCTATCACCACTCAAACAGCAGATTCTTTTCACCTAGATCTTCCAATTCTTCAGAGTGGAGTCCTCCTAAGACTAAAACCTTTCTCTGACTGATACTACTCATCCTCAAGACATAACTCTGAGATTTAATGTGACAATGATTGGAAGGGACGAAGGGGATGAAGTGGATAGAGCATCTCATCCTGAAATACTGGTTTTATCTCATTAGATTGAGTCTCTGGTTTCTGTACCACAGGAGTTCTCCACATGGGACTGAGCCAACACTGAGATTTCAAAGAAACTATGCTCTATCCCATTGAATACATTTGAATCCAAGGATACTTAAAATATAGTACACATTAGGACTTCCCTGGTGGCACAGTGGATAAGGATCCACCTGCCAATGCAGGGGACATGGGTTCAATCCCTGATCTGGGAAGATTCCACATACTATGAAGCAACTAAGCCTATTTGCCGTAACTACTGAAGCCCACACACTCTAGGGCCCACAAGCTGCATCTACTGAGCCTGTGTGCTGCAAGTACTAAGCCCACACACTCTAGGGCCCGCAAGCTGCATCTACCGAGCCTGTGTGCTGCAAGTACTGAAGCCCACGTACCCTAGAGCCACACACCACAAGTCCTGAGCTCATGCACCTTAGAGCCCGCACTCTGCAACAAGAGAAGCCACTACACTGAGAAGCCCAGGCACGGCAACAAAGAGCAGCCACCACTCACCACAGCTAGAGAAAGCCCTCGTGGAGCAACAAAGACCTAGGGAAACCAAAACTAAATATATATTTTTAAAAAACTGCCCTACACATTAGTCCCTTCCCAGTATCCAGCAGTTCCTTAAGTGTTCAGAGGGCATGTTGCCGAGGACTTGAATGATGACAGAAGGCTTTGTGGAACCGATGAAGCTTAAAGTGAACCTGGACAGGTGGGCAGGGCTTGGAGATAGGAAGCAGTGGAGACAGGACTTGCAGACTAACAGGACCAACAAGCAGGGCAGGACAGAGTCAGGAGACCATGTGTGAGTGAGTGGACCAGGCTGGCGGGATGGAGCGTTGGTTGGGAAGTCTGTCGGGAGGTAGAATGAAAATATGGATTAAGACCAGAGCTTCATGGATATACCTGAATGCCAGAAAACAAGTTTTTAAGCAATGAAGATGGTGTTTCAGAGATATTAACATTCTAGTGTATGGAACAGGATTTGGTGCGAAGACCCCCAGGAGGGTGGATCACAGGAGGAATCACTGTCGTTATCCTGGCTTGATGCAAACAGGGCCCCAGCCACAGTAAATCAGTGAGAACTGAGCGGGCAGCTTTTACCAGACAGTGTGCCATTGACTCAGAGCAAGCTAGTCAACAACACTGCATTGGTCTTGAACCGGTTAATTTGCCCTTCAGATGTATCTTTCCTGAATATGTAAACTCTCTCATTAAGATACAAGCCATATGCCAGCTTTGAAGCAAAGCCAGACCCCACCTAACGCTGGCCTTTACCTCCTTTTTTTCCTCATTGGTAATCAGCTCACTGAAGCAGATGTTACTTCCTGACTCTAAAGATGCCAACAGCCTCAGAAAGAAATGGATTATGGAACCGGGGTCTGCACTCAGCATGATCCAACCCTGGAAATCAAGCTGAGCCTTCTCAGGCTCCATGCTTGGGAGGAAAAATGAAAAAAGGGCTTAACACTGGGCCTCGAAAGACACAGTGGTTACCAGACCCATAGTGGAGGCATTTATTTGCCCACAGAAGGTCTCGCCAGTAATAACAATTAAAGTCAATGGCATCCTTTCAACTTACCTTCATGGATTAATTCAGCAAATACTTATTGGCTATGTACCAGGCATTAAACAAGACTTTGGGGATTAAAAAAAAAAAAAAGACACAAAGGACAGAGTTCTTGCCTTTGATAAAGTTTCCAGCTGAGCAGGAGAGACAGAACCATAAACAAGTAAATAACATTACAATGGCATCTCCAGCTCTCCGCACCAAAAGTTGTAAGATGTGATGCTAGAGAGATAGCTTTGGATTAAAGTCTTCCCACTGCATGCTTTTGAGTAATCACGCGGGAGGTCAAGAAGTCACATATAAACACCTTACACTGAACCTTTTATCTGAATAAAAGCAGAAAAGAAAACTAAAATCAACAAGTCCTCAGTAAAACCTGGGAGTTGGCCCCAGAATTATTTTGCCTTTTCCCCTGGGCCTTTATTTAAGCCCAGTTGCGGTTACGCTGTCTGACCTTCTTTTATAGAAGCCTTGAACTTCACAGTGTGGAAGGCCCTTCCACTCCAGTCCCGAGGGTGAGTCAGACTGCTGGAGCTTAGCAGGGGACAATTCCAACCAAGAGCCTTAGGAAAAGCAGGTACTCGAAGGAAGACAGCCACGGAGAGCCCTTAGTGACGTCTTTCTGCGGGAGTTACAGACAGGTCTAGAGAGGTTTTGGTCTAGGAAGTTTGGGAAAAGTGAAAACCTGTTGGTGGACATTTAATCTTTTCTGTGACTTGTTATCATCTCTTTTCAGACAGAATCCTGTTCCTCAACAGGTATTGCTTCCCAGTGAAAACAAACCGATATCATCTGAGAAAAAGTCAGTCCAGGATCACCAAGTAAAGAACAGATTTTGTTGTTAGTCGTTTATTTTTTTCTATAATAAACTGTAGGTCTTCGCTGAAAAACTAGAAACATATATGATCATGAGTTGTTGTGTTTTGTTTTGTTTTTTTTTCCACACAGCCTTAGTCTCTCCATGGTATGTGGAATCTTCCCGGACCAGGGATCGAACGTGGGTCACCACATTAGCAGGCAGATTCTCTACCAATGAACCACTGTAGGAACACCTTTTATTTTTTTAGTTTAAATGAGGCAGTTTTCAGTGGCAAAGGTTATATGAGGTCGAGGTGGAAGAAGGCTGACGAAAAAGATGTTGATTAGAAATAAATGCTGTAATTATGTTGGCTTTAAGTGTTATTTCAAACTTTAGGAAGAGAAGAAGATATTGAAAACTCTCTTTTTCTTTCTTTTTCCAGAATTTGTAGATACCATGTCTCTATATATAGTTTCAGGCTAGTTTCCTTGGAAAGCATACTGCCTCCTTTCCCCCACTCAGATCCTTGTTAGGTTTAGCTTAATCATAACGTGAGGGGCCAAAAAAGCTTTTAAAGCTGATTTCCAGCAGTTTATGATTCCTTGCCAGGAACTAGAGGACTGATTGGCCATGCCCTCTGCAGTCTCCTGGCTGTTTGTGAGAGTATTAAAATGAAACAAAGTACACATGTCTATACAGACACACACACGCACACACACACACACACACACACACACACACACACACACAGAAAGCTCACTGAAAGACAGTACCATAGAAAAATATGTTCACATTAACTCAATTTCGCTAAAACTGGAAGTGGTTTTATGGAAGGATAAGAAGTCCCATTAGTAGACTGTTTCCTCTTCCTCAGATGGAGATGCCTGCTGATCTCAGCACTTCCCAGAGAGGGAAGCCACAGACCGCCTTCGGCCATGGTGGAGAGAAGACCTTGGTCTTCTGTTGGTCGAGGACGAGCCAGAGCCTGTCCATGGGGCCTGGGAATGTTGAGAGAAAATCACAGGACTTTTGTGTTCTTTGCTTTTCAAGTGAACATTAATGAATTCGACAGCTGTATTTTACTCCCCTTGAGTCCCTCAAACACCCACTCACCCCCGAAATCAGTTCAAGGGGTGCACAACAAAGTAAGTCGTGAACTATCTGTTCTGTGTAGCCAAGTGCCAGGAGTGACCTTCTGCAGAGTTCAGGTGATTACTTATTCTGAGTAAGGCAAAACTCCACAGTTCCTCTTCTTGCTGATTTATAAGTTTTTCTCTTATTAATCAAAAGAGCCTAGAAAACTGTATGAATCACAAAGGTATTGAAAAACATCAGTATAACACATGTTGAGCCAAAGTTGCCATCTAATTTATTCTCTAGTAATGTTTCTACATCATTTACGATTTTGAAGCATATGTTATCAGCCTTTCAGCAAGTCTAACCTGGTTCTGCCTGTGAGAAAGAGATGGTCTCTTTATTCAAATTAAACACAAAGGGTATAATTTCCCATCCTCTTAGGAGGAGAGCGGACTTGCAACAGTCTTTGGAGTTCTATACAAGGCAACTAAAGAAATGGTCGGAGTCATTCATTCAGAAAATATTCTTTGAGGATCAACAACATGTCAGGCATTACTAGTTGCTAGAGAAACAAACACAGCTTTGGCCCTCATAGGGCTTCTACTCTAGACTTCTACATATCCGGGATGCTCACACAGCAGGAGGACCAGCACGTTGAAAAGGCAACCAAGGAAGTCAGGGGTCTGGGAATTAAGTAATATAAAGACTGGTTGAAAGAAATTGGAAAGTTCAGGGACAGTGCAGGTATTATTCTCTGTGGCTCTAGAGGGCATAAGCCTCACCAAGAGGTGCTGGGTTTCAGTTCAATACAGAAAGGGTATAATGTTTAGAATCATCTCAGGATGGAGCGATCTGCATTGGAAGGCAGCAGGCACCCTACTCTTATGTACTGAAGTATCCACCACCTTAAATGCCCCTGCTCAGAGCTGTTGCGGAGGCAATTTTTGCAACAGGCAAAGGTTTGCACTAGATGATTCCTAATGAGTCTTCTAGTTCTGGGGTTCTGCATTCCGTAAACCTATGACCGGTGAGCACAGAAGATACCAGCTTGGCTTAGCAATTCATTCTGCAGCCCGCATATACTGAGGCCAGTGAAGCACAGAAACTCGCTCTCTCTTTGTTCCAGGTGAAATAACACCATAGAGCAATAGAAACGGCTCCTTCCACTTACCACAGACTCATCTTTAAAGATCATCTCTCTAGAGAGATGGTTACTGACCAATGGTTCTATGGAAAAGGTCTTCAAATTATGTAGTAAGTTGTTCAAAGATACACAGTTCAGGGACCTCCCTGGTGGTCCAGTGGCTAAGACTCTGTGCTCCGGTTCAATCCCTGCTCAGGGAACTAGCTCCCACATGCCACAACTAAGTTTGCATGAAGAATGCAGATCTTGTATGTTCAACTAAGACCTCACACAGCCAAACAAACAATAATTTTTGTAAGATTTTTTTTTTTAAAGATACATAGTTCATTGATTGCAGAACTGACAATAAGTGCTGCTGTTTGAGTTCAGCTCGTTTTCTATGACATGCAGATTGGAAATGGTGAATTTTGAATCATGGTTTGAAGAGTAAGAGGATGGGAATATTTGATTGGGCTGATCACAGGCTGAGCCTAGTATATGGAGTCATTCAGTCCAACTCTGCATGTATTTATTTAATTCCACAACATGCCAGCACCAGACTTCCAAGCTGCCTAGCTGTAAGATTCAGACCAGAAAAATCCTAAGCTGCTTTCCCTCCATTTGCAAGTCTCCTTCTTTTCCCTTTCTTCCAGCTCAAACTTGGAGGTCCCATGACTATTTATATAATCAGACACTGTTTCAGAAACTAATGTCTTTGTGAGGAAATGCCCTGTAAATGCTCAAAACCTCAAACAATTTTCAAATCTCTAGTTTCTTTTTTGAAAAATGGAAAGAACAATTAAAGAGATTTGAGGGGGAGAATCTGGCATGCAACACCCTCAGCCAATTTCCAGGGTATTTTCTTTGGAGGATGTGATTACAGCTGTTCAAACTTAAAATTATTTACATTGAACAAAAACCTTGATTTTAAAATGTCATATGACTATGTATAAACTGAAGCATGGCACCGAATCAAACCCGGCCTTTTTAGTGGACACACATTGCCCATGGGCTAGCGCTTCTGAAGGGAGATTTTCCAGGCTCTAGGTTGGTGGGAAATGATAAACGAAGACTGAAGAAAAAGAATTTTGCCTAGTGAGTCATACTGGGTTGCAGCTGAATTGGAAAACAGCAGGTAGTCATCAGAAAGGTTTATGTGAAATCTAATGAATCAGAAAGAGAAAGCAAGAGGAAATAGTTTCTTTTCATTCAGAGCCAGATTCTCATCTGATGTAAGTTCTGGAGAATTAGCCGACATATGGAAATTATCCCCATGTGGTCATATGGGATGGCGGTATGAGGAATCATTAAAGGAATGGGAATATTTAGCTTTGTGAAAAGAAGATCTGGGTGGGACAGATAGCCCCTTTCAAATATTTAGAAGGTCAGCATGTAGAGAAAGGAGCATTGTGTGTTGGTCCTCAGGGCAAAACATGGGAGAAACTGGAGGGAAGGGCTGTGGTTGGCTGTTCTCTTATCTCCTATTAGGGCAAGCAGAACATGGCTATTTCCTCACAGCAAAATAGGCTCCTGCTAAGGGACAGAAAGATGTTTCTGGAGCGGTCCATGAAGAACTGGAGTGGAAACGAAGGAGGATGACCCAGATATAGGACTGATAGCAGAGTTTCTGCCTACCAGGCATTTGCTGTTCAGTTGCTAAGTCATGTCTGACTCTTTGCAGCCCCATGGACTGCAGCACGTCAGGCTGTCTGTGCTCCACTCTCTCCCGGAATTTGCTCCAACTCATGTCCATTGAATCGGTGATGCCATCCAACCACCTCATCCTCTGTCACCCTCTTCTTCTCCTACCAGGCATAGCTCGACTCCAAATATCAATATCCACAGGCAGGTCAGGCAAACAGGCAGCAAGGAGGAATGGGAGGCACCTGGACTTTATAGAGTGCGAAGGGTCTAGGTTGAAACCCTGGCCCTGCCACTTATTTTCTGTGTAACCTGGGGAGATCTGCACAGCTTCTCTGAGTTGCAGTTTCCTAATCTATAAAACAAAGATTATGTCACATTAGTCTGGGCTTCCTGAATCTGTGTTCTCATCATTATGCTTATAATTAGTCAGAGCTTCAGTCCATTTAATTGTGTAAGTTGACTATTTAACCAGCAAAATGATTGCTTGAGGTACATTATTTTATTCAATGTGAAGCAAAGTGCACTTGAAGCTGGAAAAAATAAAACAGGAATGATGTCACCTGTACTAATAGACAGCTGTTAGGTCCACTGGGAATTCACTCTCCCTGCTCTAGGAAAACCAGCATGATGTCCCCTAAGTCCAGCAGAGTGTTTGTGTCAACCAAGGTTCCTTGCCTACTGCTGGACAATCAAACTTTGCCTCCCTGGAATTTTAAACCTGAGTGGGGTGACCCAAAGATTGAGGTGATTCCTTCTGAGGATGACATCATGAAGGGACTGTCTGTCAGTTCCTAATGCCCAGCCTCACCCTTGCTGAGGCCTCAGAGAGGGAGCAGGTGTGAAGCGGGCACCATGCCCCTCAGGACATATTTGGATGGAGGGAAGGAAGGTGGGCACACGCCCTGAGTGCCTGCCCTCAGCAGAAGTACTGGGTGTGGGCACTTGCGTGCAAAGGAGAGAAGGTATGGATGCTCACGTTTCTTCCATCCACAGGCCTGATGGGGTTCTAGGACTCAGAGGGCTTTATCTCTGTCCCACAGGCCATGATACCTGCAACAGCCAGGCAGCTGTTTAGTAGAAGGAAGGGAGCAAGACTGTTCAGTCAGGAGGACAAAAGACTCGAGGACAACTTATGAGATGGAGGAGGCATGTGAGAGTCATCTTCAAGACAGACTAGGTTTATTCTCCATGGTCCCAGGAGCAGAACTCCAGGGCGGACCTCTGCCCGAGCCACCGCGACCTCCACTCCGTGTGGCAGAGGCCTTTCCATCAGAGTTGTTCTAAGAAGGAAAGAGCTTCAACCGGAGGCTGGGAGCCCACCTCGTGGAGAAGTTGGAGAGGCATTTTGGAAACCCATTGGGTGACTGGGCAGGAAATGCACAGAGATTCCTTTCTCCCTCAAGAATCTAAGAAAACACAACCTGAGTCTGAGAGCATGTCGGAGAGGAAAACGAGTCAATTCTCTTTTTCTTAAAATGGGTTTTGTGAGGTCTTCATGAATGTATTAGGGATGATCATGAACCAGAGAAACCCCTTTAAACCAAAAGCATGCCCATCGCCAGAATCAGCTGCCAGGAGTCTGGAGACAATCCCAGAATCGCAGAACAGCCGACAGGCTGGACAGCATGGAGAACTGTGTTCATTCACCCTTCTGAGCTCCCCGTTGTACACAGGTGTAGGTATGGGGACAGTGACAGGATGTTTATGGCCCAAGGAAAGAATGATGTATTTGGAGAAAGGCATTTTTACCAACCCCAAACTCAGGATTAACACAGAAAATGTCAGAAATATTCAAATATAAAAGAAGAGAGAGTGATTGAAGGGATTCCAGCTGTAACTTAGAGGGTTGGCATTCCTCAGGTCTGTGTTGCACCCGGCTGAAAGTGTTCCACGGGGCAGACCTACACTGTGACCACCCACATCTGCTCGTCGTCCCGCAGCCGCATCAGGGTGGGAGGTGGGGTGGGAGGAGGCACTCTATTCTTGGTGGAGACTTTCACTTTCACTCACCAATATTTGAGTTGTTGAAAGCAGCTCCTGTAAACTCTTGGTTTCCTTTCCCTGCTCTCTTTTTCTTCTTTTTATTTCCATGGTGCTTTATTGATCCTTTGTCACCACTTCCCCATAGACTGGGGTGAGGGCAGTCGTGGGCCAGGCAGGGAAAGTGAATGAGCAATATTTCATTGCATATATGTACCACAACTTCCTTATCCGTTCATCTGTCAGTGGAGACACAGACCTAGAGAACAGACTTGCAGACACAGTGGGGAAGGAGAGGGTGGGAGGAATTAAGGAAGTAGCATGGAAACAAATAAACTACCATGTGTAAGATGCAATGGCACCCCACTCCAGTGTTCTTGCCTGGAAAATCCCATGGACGGAGGAGCCTGGTGGGCTGCAGTCTATGGGGTCACGAAGAGTTGGACACGACTGAGCGACTTCATTTTCACTTTTCACTTTCATGCTTTGGAGAAGGAAATGGCAACCCACTCCAATGTTCTTGCCTGGAGAATCCCAGGGACGGGGGAGCCTGGTGGGCTGCCGTCTATGGGGTCACACAGAGTCGGACACGACTGAAGCGACTTAGCAGCAGCAGCAGCAGCAGGAATTTGCTGTATGATGTAGGGAGCTCAAACCTGGTGCTCTGTGACAACCTAGAGGGGTGGGGTGGGATAGGAGATGGGAGGGAGGTTCAAGAGGGAGGGGACAGTTGTATACCGATGGCTGATTCATGTTGATGTATGGTGGAAGCTGACACAATACTGTAAAGCAATCATCCTCAAATTAAAAATAAATAAAAATTTTAAAAAGTGAGTAAGGGGAGAGAGAAGAAGTGGAAACAATTTCTGCCTCCCCTCTTCAGTCTGTGCCACTAAATCCTACTGTCCAGGTGATGTTAAGCCTCATAACACCACATGAAGCCAGAGATGTGCCCTCATGATGCGAGCATTGCAAGCTGCCTCCAGATCCAGTGAGCTTCTGCTTGATTGTGTTAAACATGTACACACACACACACACACATACACACACACACACTTTTTATTCAGGTTTAAGAGAAAGAATGACTCCATTCTCATTTGAACCAAATATTGGAGGACATATTTCTGATTTGAAAATTACTGCTTAATTTTGTATGCTTTTTGATTAGAAAAACACCAAGTCGGGAGGGCTTATATGCCAGAGAAGGGCATGAGAAGGAAGGAAGGTGAAGCCAGGAGGAACCCTTGACAAACAATTTCAATGGAGCTTTGTATTTTCAAAGCAGTTTTAAATCATGAAGTGGCCCACCCAGTGATCCCGGGAAAGTAGGTCAGCACAATATTTTCACAGGTGAGGAAACTGAGATACAGTGTTCAGGGGTTCACCCCACACGTACAACTCGGGTAGGAACACAAATTTCCGGGTTTCCATCCGGACACACTCAAGTGGGCTACCTTCTTCCCAGAAAGAAAATACAAGCAGTTAGCAGCTTATATTTTATATTTTTATATGCTAACTAGGCTAACACTTGGTTGCTGGAGACCAAGAAGTCTTACGAAGGAACATTGAATGGTAGATCTTTTCCAACCTAGTCAACAGTTCAGACGCTCTGTTCTGGTCATACGGTAGCCAGAGCCACTGCTGAAGAATCAGATTGGGAAGCCTGGGTTCGAAGAGTGCGTGGCCTGACTTTGCAAGAATCACTTAAAATCTGAGCCTTGCTTTTTCATCCTCAAAATGAAGACAATGTTTTTGGAAAGTTTTGCATGTGAAAATGCAGAAAGACAGAAAATAGTTAAATCATTCATACTTTGTGCTTTCTGAAAGTGAAAATGTTAGTTGCTCAGTCGTATCCAACTCTTTGGGACCGCATGGACTGTAGCCTGCCAGGTCCCTCTGTCTGAGTGGGTTGCCATGCCCTTCTCCAGGGGATCTTCCTGACCCAGGGATCGAACCCAGTCTCCTACACTGGCAGGTGGATTCCTTCCTATCTGAGCCATGAAGGAAGCCCTGTGCTTTCTGAAGATGGAGGGGCAGTGTTTCCTTCTCCTCCCCTTCTGTGTCATCCCAGAGCTCAAGGCATAGTTTCTAGGCCCATGCCAAGACACAATATATATTTACCTAAATGTATGTAAAAGTCACACATATCAATTTTTAATGAAAATGGAATCATGTTGTACATGTTGCTCTATAATTTATCCCTTTATCCATAGTGTGGCATCATCCCACTTCATACTGATCGCGCCTTAATGGTTGCAAACTGCTCCATTGCCGGATGTTACACAATTTGTTTAGCGATTCCTTTTCCTATAGTCTTCTGTAAAATCCAACGGAAATAATACATGAGAAGTGCTTTGTAAGGCTTGGTTTAAATATAGTGGATTCTCTTCATTATTGACCAAATATAAATGACCTAACTATATTGGTTTTAACTGCTAAGCTCTCAATGTATTTAACACTCAGTAGATATACAGAGAAAGAAGTATTATGCCTCTTGCAAGGCAGTCACCATCATCATTTGAAAACTGATTTATTGCATGGGTTTAGAAGAAACTGTTGATAGCTGAATGTACAAGGCAACATATAATGGGTTCTCTCAAAGGGGAAAATTCATTTTTATCCAATGAGTAACCTCTACTTATTCAGCTGATAATTTATATTCTAAAGTAGATTATTTAAATCCCATACCTTATTCTTATAAGTAAATCAGCATGGAAGGTTAAAAACTATAAAGTCAAGTGTGTGAAATAAAGGTGTATCGATGTGCTCTGATACACAGAATAAAGATGGGCTTTTGTTCCTTTGTTTTGTATATGTGTCTGTTCTGTTTGTCTTAAATTGTCCCTGAACTAGCAGTGGAGTAATAGCAGGTCTTTTTTGTCAAAAGACAGGATTGGAATTTTTACTAAGAAAGCAGAAGCTGAATATTCTATCTCTGATATGCTATCCACAAATTGAAAATAAAATGGAGCAATAATATTCTTAAAAGCAAGCCTGCTTTTAGGAGGAACATGTGGGTCTTGGCTTTAATTTTCCAAGTTCCTTATATGTGTTAATTAATGTTGATTAACTGGATGATTCTCCACTTCATTTTGTCTGTTCAACACAAGAGATGGTACAAAACAGAATCTGCCTTACTTCCATGTCTTAGGCACTCCTCTGGTGGTTCAGATGGTAAAGAAACCTGCCTGCAATGTGGGAGACCTGGGTTTGATCCCTGGGTCGGGAGGATCCCCTGGAGAAGGGAGTGGCACCCCACTCCAGAATTCTTGCCTGGAGAATCCCCGTGGAGAGAGGAGCTTGGTGGGCTACAGTCCGTGGGATTGCAAAGAATTGGACATGACTGATAGACTAACACACTTTCATGTCTGAGGGTAAGCAGTGACATTTAATGGGACCTTCTCCAAAAGACAGAGTTGGGATATAGGGTTTGTAATCCTCCTCAAAACCAATGCAATCATTTTTCTTGTCCAAGGGCTGAAAGACAGAGGTTCAAGGGCAAGTAGCCTTTGCTACTTGCCACTCCGGTAAAAGTTCAAAACCACAGGCTGCCCCTTAGATCTCTGAGGCCACACCCCCAAGTACTTGGAAGAGGTGTTGCTAACACTGCAGCTGCACCTTGACCCTGACCAGCAGGCCAGTGGGTGTGAGACAGCCATCAGCTCAGGGTGACTAACTTCTCAACCTTTATTCCTCCATGTCTTCATGGTAGATACTGTTCATAAGCACAGCCCATGGTCACAGAGACACACAGACTACGGGAAATGGCACCTTTGCTTTGTCACCCAGGCAAGAAAGCACATCAAAATGCAATTGAGAGAACGTGACATTAACCTGGAAATAATCCTTAATCCTTCTGATGCAAAACTCTGACACTTTGTTCATAAGTGATTGTAACCCCCCAGTGTAGGCCAGTGGGACATCTCGGGACCATTGGACAAGGTCAACGTACACGGGTCTCTTTCACGTCTGAACTCTCTGACTCTGTGAAAGAAACAAAGATCCCAGTCACAACTGGGCAGCGATTCCTCACGGGCTTTTGACCGGCCAGAGTGATTTTGTACAGAAACACCCAGAAAGCTGGCAGGGGACCAGTCTTTCTCACATGTAAGAGATAATATTTCCTAACACGTGGCCTGGAGAGAATTCTCCTCTGCTCCTTCACCCACTTCACAAACGCTGGAAGACTTCTGCCTCAAGCTGCATGTGAATGAGGCAGTTACAGATGACAGGCGGAAATGCAGTTCCACATCACGTAAAAATGCATCTGAGGAAAGGTCCCCAGAGGATGAGACCCAAGGAAGCCAAGAAGACCAAATATCACACATTTAACTATCAAATGTTACTTAAATATCTGATATCTCCTGATATCTCCCCCCACCCCATCTCTTTTTTTTAGATCTAAGTCACTGATTAAAGGTTGTTTACAGATTGCCTCTTCTATTTAAATTCATCCAGAGAAGGTGGTATGGCACATGGAGCTCTGCTCAGTGTTATGTGGCAGCCTGGATGGGAGGGGGTTTGGGGGAAGAATGGGTACATGTATCTGATATACATGTATGGCTGAGTCCCTCCTGCTTCACTGTGAAACTATCAACACATGGTTTATGTATCTGCTATACTCTAATCCAGGGGCCTCCCTGGTGGCTCACATAGTGAAGAATCTGCCTGCAATACAGAAGACACAGGTTCAATTCCTGGGTTAGGAAGATCCCCTGGAGAAAATGGCAACCCACTCCAGTATTATTGCTTGGAAAATTCCATGGACAGAGGAGCCTGATGGGCTACAGTCCATGGGGTCGCAAGGAGTCAAACATGACCAAAGTGACAACACCTCACTTTCTTTTGCCCCAGTACAAAATAAAAAGTTTATATATATATATATATATATATATATATATATACACACACACACACACACACACACACACGTAAAAAAAAAAAAAAAAGTGCTTCTGAAGTGTATCTCTGAAGGTTCTCAGCCTGCTCTCACCTTGGGGGAAGGGAAGAGGGGCCTCTTTGCACAGAACTGCCCCCTTGCCTGTGGGCGTGCATGCTCAGTCACTTCAGTCGTGTCTGACTCTTTGTGACCCCATGGACTGTAGCCCACCAGGTTCCTCTGTCCATGGATTCTCCAGGCAAGAATACTGGAAGTGGGTTGCCGTGCCCTCCTTCAGGGGATCTTTCTGACCCAGGGATCAAACTCGGGTCTCCTGCATTGCAGGCAAATTCTTGACCACTGAGCCACAAGGGAAGCCCCAGGCTCCCGTCACCCAACCTCGAATCTGTCTTTTCAGGATTGGTGAGCGTTTCCATGTCTCCTGCTGGATGCTGACCCCACGTGCACTCAAGTGTTCATAGGCAGAAGGGACATGTCACTAAATGCTGCTGCCCACTGAGCTCTTGATTTGCTCGGATAGGAGCCCTGCACAATGGCCTGCTGAGCTAATCTCCACAGCAGAGAAAACAGAGGAAGTTACCTTCACCTTAGTTACTCTCATTTCAGAAGGCGCCCTCTATTCAGCCTTGTGTTTGTGAAACGTGAAAGTACATGCTGTAAAAATGGTCTGCATATAAATGAAATAATGCAAAGCAATTATTATGCTTGTTAAAAAGGCAACAATAGGATTATGACATGAAAAGTGCTAATAGTGAATAAAATATGTTTTGACTTGTTCAAAATGACTTGCCCCTTTCTCAAATGCACTGTGTGCAACTAAAACACAGGAAGATGCCACATTGAAGGAGCATATAAGAGGCAGAAAGTGAAACATGATTGAGACAAAAGCCAAAACCCCCAAAAGTCAAGTTTACTGTGTTATCTATGCTGACTGACTGTCAATACTGCTCAAATTAGCAGGTTAATTGCCAGATCTCCAGTTTACTTCAGGCTGTGAAGATGGAGTTTGTGTGTCAAAATCAGATGCTCCATAAATGGCTCTTTTGATAGTATCTTCAACTTCATCTCCTTTCCTAAGTAGGGCTATTAAAGTAGCTTCTACAGGGACAGCAATCTTTCCAACTAGAGGAAAATAGCTTAAATGCTTAATGGGTCCAATTCTCTGGAGAAGCCCCAGGGCGAGGATGCTGGGTGTGAGTATTTAGCAAGCAGTCCCTACAGGAACCTGGGGTTGGGTAGAGCAGGGGGTCAGCAAATAGACGGAGTGTCTCTGCTTCCATCTTCAGGGTGCTCTGGAAGCATAATGGAGACCATGAATAATCAACCTCAGTCCTAAAGAGCTCTCAGCCTGGCAGGCCAACTCAGCATCTTCCTCTTCTCATATCTCCATTCTATTCAATCTCCAACCCGGCTCCCTGCCACACACTCCCCATCTTGGCCCCTGTCTTTCCATCCCACTCCCAGAGAAACATCAAAGGAATCACCCAGGAAGCTTTCCTCTCCTCCCTCCATGCTTACATACCACTGCCCATCCACACACAATCTCTCTTCCTTCCACTGTCTGGGGTCCACCCCTATACCTGGCCTTCGGATCCCATCCCTTCATGATCCTCAGGGGCTTCAGACCACTCTCCAGTACAACTTCCCTTCTCTCCTTTATATTCAACTGACCTCTTTTAACTGGAGAGTTTCCACTGACATTAAACACTGCAAATGTCATCTGACCACAGTGGGCTTGCTGGGTTAAATACAGGGGAAACAAATGGGCCTCCCAGGCGGTGCTGGTGGTGAAGAACCTGCCTGCCAATGCAAGAGACATAAGAGACGTGGGTTCAGTCCCTGAGTCGGGAAGATCCCCTGGAGGAGGAAATGGCAACCCACCCTGGTATTCTTGCCTGGAGAATCCCCTGGACAGAGGAGCCTGTCGGGCTACAGTCCATGGGGTCGCTAAGAGTCAGACACAACTGAAGCAACTTAGCATGAACAACAAATAATCTTTTAGTGTAAGTATGCCCCCAGTATTGCACTGGATATACTTGTACTGGAAGGTATTTGTTGCTTCTCTGCAGTTCAGATTTGACTGGGCATCCTTCATCTTCGTGTGTGTGTGTGTGTGTGTGTGTGTGTGTGTGTGTGTGTGTGTGTGTGTGTGTGTGATATCTAGTAGCCATATACCAGAGAGGTCTTTCTTGACCATTCATTGTATAAAATAATACTCCCCCTATGGATAGTTTCTATCACCTTTCTTCACTTTTTTGGTCTTCATACACTATCATCAGTGGGTGTGTTATGCATTTATGTGTTTAGTGATTGTCTCTGTCCCTTCTCACTAGAAAGTGAATTCCACTGCAACAAGGTTTCTTAAGTCTTTGCTACGTCGCCTAAATCGGGCTGAGTACAAGGTAATTGTCTGATCTGTGTTGAACAAATATATGCTTGAGTCTCTCTCTTTTTAAAACAATGTCACACAACCCCATAGACCTCCTAGATCTACTCCTCCGTCTCCTCCATCCACTTCAGAAACCGATTTTGTAACAGATCTTAACACGCATTGTCCCTGTGAGTTCATCCTAGTTCCGCTTCTTCCCACTCCAGCCTGGCTCCACTCTTACTATTCCATCAAAGCAGCTCAAAGGTCATGGGTTAATTTCACGTTGTTCAGTCACATGGCTATTTTTCACCCCCAGCTAATCTCTCCGCAAAAGTTAATGCTGTTGATCACTCCCTGCTTCATGAAATAAGCCCCTTTCACTGGCACTGCATCCTCTGGGCTTTCCTTCCACCTCCATAATCACTTCCATTGCCAGTTTTCCCTTCTCAACCTGGCTATTAAAGTTTGACTTTAGTCCTAGGCCCTCTTTCCAGTTCACGTTCTCTCCTCCAGGTAAACTCTCTGTATCTTCAACCACCATTTATTTGCTGATGACTCCCTAAGCTGGGCTTCCCTGATAGCTTAGCTGGTAAAGAATCCGCCTGCAATGCAGGAGACCCAGGTTTGATTCCTGAGTTGGGAAGATCCCCTGGAGAAGGGATAGGCTACGCACTTCAGTATTCTTGGCCTTCCCTTGTGGCTCAGCTGGTGAAGAATCTGCCTGCAATGCAGGAGACCTCGGTTTGATCCCTGTGTTAGGAAGATCCCCTGGAGAAGGAAAAGACTACTCACTCCTGTATCCTGGCCAGGAGAATTCCATGGACTGTATAGTCCATGGGGTCTCAAAGAGTTGGATATGACTAAAATCTGTACATCCAGCCGGAAACTGCCCTCTTAGGTCCAGACCTATATGCCTATTTGGTATGTCCACTGAATGTCTCAAAGTTATCTCAGGCTCAATCATTTAAGACTAATTTAATGTATCTTCTGCTTACCTAGGGCTCCCAGCTGGCATTAAATTTAGGGCTGAAAGGTCCTTCACACACATTTGGTCTAATCCTTTCCTTCTAAATAAGGACAGGAAATAAAGTTCCAGAGAGGAGCATGGAATGCCTAGAGCCACACAGCTCTTTAACAGCAGGGCTAGAAGATAAATGCCTAAATCTAAAATCATACCTCTTGCCCAAAATGAAGAGTGAATAACTAATAAGAAATAAAGTGACTTGAGAATTAACATAGCTCTAAAGACATGGAGGAGGGATCAGAATGAGGCTGAGGCAGATGAAAGGAGTGGAACCAACCCACCAATCAACCAGCAAATGTTCCCACAAAAGAACTAGTGAGCCTTCAGACACTTAGAAGCAGGAACTTTGTCAAAGAGCTTTTCAACTAGATTGAAATAACTTCTGGAAAAATAGTCAGTGCATGTGAATTGGACCTGGATGGGGGTAGTGAACCAACTGCTCAGAAGGTAAGGAAACAAGTGGGTCCTGACCAAACTTACCAAGTGGGAGTTCCACCTTCCATTGAGTCAGCCATATAAGCCCACTGTTGTACGTGGGTAAGTTGCTCAGTTGTGTCTGACTCTTTGCGACCCCAAGGAATGTAGCCCACCAGGCTCATCTGTCCATGGAGATTCTCCAAGCAAGAACGCTGGAGTGGATTGCCATGCCCTCCTCCAGGGGATCCTCCCAACCCAGGGATCAAACCTGAATCTCCTGAATTGCAGGTGGATTCTTTACCATCTGAGCCGTGAGGGAAGCCCAAGCCAACTGTTACCACCTGAGATTCTCACAAAGAATCCTTCTGGCTTCTATGAGTCCGAAGAAATATAAAATTTTCAACTTGATGTCCACTGAAAGTTACAAAGTTAGGGCCCCAGATTCAAGGCACCACTGCTTCCTGACAATTAGGTAAAGCTAACGTCAGAAAGATCCTGGTCCATTGCCTTTCAAAGGAAATCCCAAACTACTGAGCACAATTCATACTCAGAAATTAAGCTTAACATTCAATGGCCAAGGGAAGCTTTCTGGAGGACACTGCTACTAAGATCAAGAGAGGCTGAGTAAATACCCTGTGTGTGCTTATCACCACAGGCATTGAAGTGTAAATGAGTGTGAATGTTGCCTTTTGGTGTCCAAAGACCTGACAAGATTCTTTTCCAAATGGGATTGAAATTATTAGTAAATCTGTTGAGCTGAGAGACACTCTTTATCAGCTGTAAGTATTTTTAATTGGTTTCCAGGGAACACCTGTGTTAGGGTTATAAGCATCAAAGGTGATAAACAACTTAATTATCCTCTTAGAACCATTAGGAAAAAGTATCACTGTTGGTGAGCTTCCTTTCATGCCTCCTTTTGAAATACCATCCTGCTCCTATTGTGGGGCTATTTGTAGTTTGTTTCTCAGAGCTTTGATCCTTCCTTCATAAAACAAAAAGGCAGTTAGAAGTCGATTAATGAAGTTAATAACATTTATACTGGTCAGATATATCTTAAGTTACCACTGAAGAGCTTCTTCTTGGAGAAGTTAAAGAGAATCAGAAGACTTTGTGAGGAGGGATGAGGCATGAAAGCCTAGAAGGAGCTGGAAAGGCCTGGAGATGGGACCCATTCTTTATCATGATGGTTTCCATGAAAAAGGGAGTTGGCAACTGGGAGGTTTTCAAAAGGAGGGAAGGAAAGAGTTTCACATTTTGTACACTTCCAATCACTATTTTGGGGTCTTCCCTGGGCTCAGACTGTAAAGAATCTGCCTACAATGCAAGAAATCACGGTGCAATCCCTGCATCAGGAAGATCCCCTAGAGGAGGAAATGGCAACCTACTCCAGTATTCTTGTCTGGAGAATCCCATGGACACAGGAGCCTGGTGGGCTACAGTGCACGGGGTTGCAAAGAGTTGGACACCACTGAGTGTCTAACACTGTCACTGATCACTGCCTTTAAATTTTATTCATGAAGAAAAAGCACGCCAGGCCTCCCTGTCCATCACCAACTCCCGGAGTTTATTCAAACTCATGTCCATCGAGTCGGTGATGCCATCCAGCCATCTCATCCTCTGTCATCCCCTTCTCCTCCTGCCCACAATCCCTCCCAGGATCAGGGCCTTTTCCAATGAGTCAGCTTTTCCCATGAAGTGGCCAAAGTACTGGAGTTTCAGTTTTAGCATCAGTCCTTCCAGTAGACACCCAGGACTGATCTCCTTTAGGATGAACTGGTTGGATCTCCTTGCAGTCCAAGGGACTCTCAAGAGTCTTCTCCAACACCACAGTTCAAAAGCGTCAATTCTTTGGCACTCAGCCTTCTTCACAGTCCAACTCTCACATCCATACATGACCACTGGAAAAACCATAGCCTTGACTAGATGGACCTTTGTTAGCAAAGTAATGTCTCTGCTTTTTAATATGCTGTCTAGGTTGGTCATAACTTTCCTTCCAAGGAGTAAGCATCTTTTAAATTCTTGGCTGCAATCATCATCTGCAGTGATTTTGGAGCCCAGAAAAATAAAGTCTGACACTGTTTCCAGTATTTCCACATCTATTTCCCATGAAGTGAAGGGACCAGATGCCGTGATCTTAGTTTTCTGAATGTTGGGCTTTAAGCCAACTTTTTCACTCTCCTCTTTCACTTTCATCAAGAGGCTTTTTAGTTCCTCCTCGTTTTCTGCCATAAGGGTGGTGTCATCTGAATATCTGAGGTTATTGATATTTCTCCAGGCAATCTTGATTCCAGCTTGTGTTTCTTCCAGCCCAGTGTTTTTCATGATGTACTCTGCATATAAGTTAAATAAGCACGGTGACAATATACAGCCTTGACGTACTCCTTTTCCTATTTGGAACCAGTCTGTTGTTCCATGTCCAGTTCTAACTGTTGCTTCCTGACCTGCATATAGGTTTCTCAAGAGGCAGGTCAGGTGGTCTGGTATTCCCATCTCTTTCAGAATTTTCCACAGTTGATTGTGATCCACACAGTCAAATGCTTTGGCATAGTCAATAAAGCAGAAATAGATGCTTTTCTGGAATTCTCTTGCTTTTTCCATGATCCAGCAGACGTTGGCAATTTGATCTCTGGTTCTTCTGCCTTTTCTAAAACCAGCTTGAACATCTGGAATTTCATAGTTCATGTATTGTTGAAGCCTGGCTTGGAGAATTTTGAGCATTACTTTACTAGCATGTGAGATGAGGGCAATTGTGTGGTAGTTTGAGCATTCTTTGGCATTGCCTTGCTTTGGGATTGGAATGAAAACTGACCTTTTCCAGTCCTGTGGCCATTGCTGAGTTTTCCAAATTTGCTGGCATATTGAGTGCTGCACTTTCACAGCATCATCTTTTAGGATTTGAAATAGCTTAACTGGGATTCCATCACCTCCACTAGCTTTGTTTATAGTGATGCTTTCTAAGGCCCACTTGACTTCACATTCCAGGATGGCTGGTTTTATTTCTAGATATTTAATTCTTTTTGTTCCAATGGTGAATGGGATTGATTCCTTAATTTCTCTTTTTGATCTTTCATTGTTTCTATATAGAAATGTAAGTGATTTCTGTGTATTGATTTTGTATCCTGCAACTTTGCTAAATTCACTGAGTAGCTCTAGTAATTTTCTGATACTATCTTTAGGGTTTTCTATGCACAGTATCATGTCATCTGCAAACAGTGCGAGCTTTACTTCTTTTTTTCTGATCTGGATTCCTTTAATTTATTTTTCTTCTCTGATTGCTGTAGCTAGAACTTTCAAAACTGAGCTGAATAATAGCGGTAAGAGTGGACACCCTTGTCTTGTTCCTGATCTCAGGGGGAATGCATTCAGTTTTTCACCACTGAGAATGATGTTTGCTGTAGCCTTGCCATCTATGGCCTTTACCATGTTGAGGTAGGTTCATTCTATGCCCATTTTTTAAAGAGGTGTAATCATAAATGGGTGCTGAATTTTGTCAAAGGCTTTTTCTCCATCTACTGATATGATCATATGGTTTTTATCTTTCAATTTGTTAATATGGTGTATCACATTGATTGATTGATTTGCATATATTGAAGAATCCTTGCGTTCCTGGAATAAACCCAACTTGATCATGGTGTATGAGCTTTTTGATGTGTCGCTGAATTCTGTTTGCTAAAATTTTGTTGAGGATTTTTGCACCTATGTTCATCAGTGATTTTGGCCTGTAATTTTCTCTTTTTGTGTTGTCTTTGTCTGGTTTTGGTATCAGGATGATGGTGGCCTTGTAGAATGAGTTTGGAAATGTTTCTTCCTCTGCAATTTTTTGAAAGAGTTTTAGAAGGATAGGCATTAGCTCTTCTCTAAATATTTGATAGAATTGTCCTGTGAAGCAATCTAATTCCGGGCTTCTGTTTTGGGGGAGATTTTTGATCACAGCTTCCATTTGAGTGCTTTTAACTGGGTTGCTCATAATTTCTACTTCTTCCTGGTTCAGTCTTGGAAGGTTGAACTTTTCTAAGAATCTGTTTTTCTTCCAGATTATCCATTTTATTGCCATATAGTTCACACTAGTCTCTCATAATCCTTTATATTTCTTCATTGTCTATTGTAACCTCTCCTTTTTCATTTCTAATTTTGTTGATTTGATTCTTTTCTCTGTTTTTCTTGATGAGTCTGGCTAAAGGCTTGTCAATTTTGTTTGTCTTCTCAAAGAACCAGCTTTTAGCTTTATTAATCTTTACTATTGTTTCTTTAATTTCTTTTTCTTTTATTTCTGCTCAGATGTTTATGATTTCTTTCCTTCTACTAATTTTGGGGTTTTTTTTAAAATCTTCTTTTTCCAGTTGTTTTAGGTGAAATTTAGGCTATTTGATGTTTTTCCTGTTTCTTGAGGTAGGATTGTATTGCTATAATCTTCCCTTTTAGGACTGCTTTTGCTGCATCACATAGGTTTTGAGTTGTTATGTTTTCATTGTCATTTCTTTCTAGCATTTTTTTGATATCCCTTTTGATTTCTTCAGTAACCTGTTGGTTATTTAGAAACACGTTGTTTAATCTCCATGTGTTTCTGTTTCTTATAGGTTTTTTGTTTTTTTTTTTTTGGTAATTGATATCTAGTCTCATAGCATTGTGGTCAGAGAAGATGCTTGATATGATATCAATTTTCTTAAATTTACTGAGGTTTGATTAGTGACCTAAGATGTGGTCTATCCTGGAGACTGTTCCATGTGCATTTGAGAAAGTGTATTCTGCATTTGGATGGAATGTCCTGAAGATATCAATGAGATCCATCTCATCTGTATTGTTTAAGACTTGTGTTTCCTTATTAATTTGCTGTTTTGATGATCTGTCCATTGGTGTGAGTGGGGTGTTAAAATCTCCTACTATTATTGTGTTACTGCAAATTTCTCCTTTTATGTTTGCCAGTGTTTGTTTTATATATCGAGGTGCTCCTATGTTGGGTGCATAGATATTCACAATTGCTTTATCTTCCTCTTGGATTGACCCCTTGGTCATTATGTAGTGTCCTTCCTTATCTCTTGTAATCTTATTTTAAGGTCTGTTTTGTCTGATATTAGGATTGCTACTCCAGCTTTCTTTTGCTTCCCATTTGCATGGAATATATTTTTCCATCCTGTCACTTTCGGTCTATACATGTCTTTAGGTCTGAAGTGGGTTTCTTGTAGACAGCATATGTATGGGTCTTGCTTTTATGTCCATTCAGCCAGTCTGTGTCTTTTGGTTGGAGCATTTAATCCATTTACATTTAAAATAATTATTGATATACATGTTCATATTGCCATTTTCTTAATTGTTTGGGGTTGATTTTGTAGCTCTTTTTTCTTCTCTTGTATTTCTTGACTATATAAGTCCCTTTAACGTTTGTCTCATTTGGTGGTACTGAATTCTCTTAACTTTTGTTGTCTGAAAAGATTTTTTTCTCCCTCAATTTTGAATGAGATCCTTGCCAGGTACAGTAATCTTGGTTTTAGGTTTCTCCCTTTCAGTACTTTTAATATGTCTGGCCATTCCCTTCTGGTCTGCAGAGTTTCTGCTGAAAGATCAGTGTTAAGTCTATGGGGTTTCCCTTGGGGTTTCCCTTCTATGTAACTTGTTGTTTCTCCCTTGCTGCTTTTAATATTCTTTCTTTGTGTTTAGTTTTTGTTAGTTTGATAAGCAAGTGTCTTGGCATGTTTCTCCTTGGGTTTATCCTGTGTGGGAATCTTTGTCCCTCTTGGACTTGATCAACTATTTCCTTTTCCATGTTGGGGAAATTTTCAACTATAATCTCTTCAAAACTTTTCTCACACCCTTTCTTTTTCTCTTGTTCTTCTGGGACCCCTATAATTCGATTGTGGGTGTGTTTGATATTGTCCCAGAAGTCTCTGAGACTATCCTCAGTTCTTTTCATTCTTTTTACTTTATTCTGCTCTTCAGAAGTTATTTCCACCAATTTATATTCCACCTCACTAGAATTCTTCTGCTTCAGATATTCTGCTGTTGATTCCTTCTAGAGTATTTTCAATTTCAGTAATTGTGTTGTTTGTCTCTGTATGTTTATTCTTTAATTCTTCTAGGTCTTTGTTAATTGAATCTTGCATTTTCTCCATTTTGTTTTCAAGGTTTTGATCATTTTTACTATCATTATTCTGAATTCTTTTTCAGATAGTTTGCCTGAATGTGTTTCTAGTTTGCTCCTTCATTTGTGTAGTATTTCTCTGTCTTTTCATTTTTTTTTTTTTAAGTTATTATGTTTGAGGTTTCCTTTTCCAGGCTTCAAGGTTGAATTCTTTGTTCCGTTTGGTTTCTGCCCTCCTAAGGTTGGTCCAGTGGTTTGTATAAGCTTCATATAGGGTGAGATCAGTGCTGAGCTTTAATTTGTTTGTTTTTCCTCTGATGGACAAGGCTGAGTGAGGTGGTAATCCTGCCTGCTGATGATTTGGTTTGCATTTTTGTTTTGCTTGTTGTTTAGATGAGGCATCCTGCACAGGGTTCTACTCATGGTTGGGTGATGCTGGGTCTTGTATTCAAGTGATTTCCTTTGTGTGAGTTCTCACTATTTGATACTCCCTAGGGTTAGTTCTCTGGTAGTCTAGGGTCTTGGAATCAGTGCTCTCTTTCTAAAGGCTCAGAGCTTGATCTTTGGTCAGGAACGAAGATTCCACAAGTGGTTTTTTATGGCATTAAGTGAGAGTAAAACAAATATCCAAAAATGAGAAACCAAGGAAGAACCCCAGACAAATGGCAGTTATAAAATCTAGCAAATAATAATTAAAGTAGTGGAATATGCACATATACATATACACCCATAAGCAAAGTCAAAACAGTCCAACAAAAATAAATACAGTAGATTGACCCGGCGAACAAAGGAAATAAAAAATTATATTTACTAGCTAAGAACAAAACTAACTAAAGCACAAACTAGAAAACACACTAAAGCAAGGTTCCAAGTGGGGAATAAAACAATGAAAACAAAACTAACAAATCTGTTGAGAGGAAAGGAAAGAAAGAAAAGAAAGAATAGATATGCAAAGTTAGATAGAGGTAGATGAAGATTTATGTACATTAAAGATTAACTGCAAGGGGAAGAGAACAGTAGGAAAGGAAAACAAAGGAATAAATGTAGAAAAATATAATAGGCTTAAAATATTAAAATTATAAAAGAGAAAAAAGAAAAAAAAAGGAAGAAGAAAGATAAAAGTAAAAAAATAAAAAATAAAAGAAAACTCCACAGAACTGCAAAGCCCAACATAGAGGCAGTGGTTTACGACAACAATAAAAAGTGTGACTGAATATACACATATACATACCCATAAGCAAAATCAAAACAGCCCAATAAAAATAAAGCACAATATATTGACCTGGCAAACAAAGAAAAACTTAAATTATATCTACCAGAATAAAACTAACTAACACACAAGCTGGAAAACAAAACTAAAGCAAGGTACCAATTGAGGACTAAAGCAATGAACATAAAACTAACAAATATTTTGAGAGGAAAGGAAAGAAAGAAAAGAAAGAAGAGATATGCAAAGTTAAATAGAGGTAGATAAAGAAGATTTATATACATTAAAGATTAACTGCAAGGGGAAAGAAACAGTAGGAAAAGCAAACAAAGGAATAAATACAGAAAAAATAATAATATGTTTAAAAAATTAAAAGAAAAGGAAAAAAAAGGAAAATTACACAGAACTGCAAAAGCCCAACATAGAGGCAGAGGTTTATAGAAACAATAAAAAATGTGACTGAGAAAAGAAAGGGGAAAAAAAAGCTCAAAAGCTTAATTAGATTTCATAGTGGCCCTAAAATTGACGATTACAACAGGGGGTGGGGGGAGGAGGAAAAAAAGAAAAAGAAATCCAAAGAATCTACAGAACAAGTCAAAACATCATCATAATATATGCTTTTCCTGAGTCACTGCTGTCAGAGTCCTTTTGCTCACTGGGAGTCACAGTCCACCTCACCTCCCTAGGATGCCCAACACTGTGCTGGTCTCTGCACCTGCTGTGGCGGCAGCTCAGATTCTAATCTGGTCCTACTCCTGTGTGTTCTTGCCTCCAATGTCTGCAGCTATCAGAACTAGTGCATTTTCTTCTGTGGGAGCTCTCAATGACCTTATATATATTCCATAGACACAGAATCAGCCTAGTTGATCATGTGGATTTAATCTGCAGCTTGTACAGCTAGCGGGAAGGTTTTGGGTCTTCCTTAGCCACACTGCCCCTGGGTTTCAAGTGTGGTTTTATTTCCACCTCTGCATGCGGGTTGTCCACTGGAGTTTGCTCCTGAGGCTGCCCTGGAGGACTTGGGTCTGCCCCAGTGAGGGCCCGGTGTGGAGGTGGTGCAGCTGCTTGGGTCACAGGGGTTCTGGCAGCACCAGGTACTCGGGGGAGTTGGTGGCTCGGGCAGCAGGAAATATAGTGTTCTAGAAGGATATGGCAACCAGTATTGGCCAATACGCCCCAATATTCTTGTCTAGAGAGCCCCGCATCCCTGACAGAGAAGCCTCCCTGAGAGAAATAGCCTACAGGGTTGCAAAGTTTTGGACACTACTGATGCGACCCTACACACATAGACGCAAGACTTTTTTTTGCCTGTGGCAGCTCTGCCCCAGTGAGAGTTGAGCATGATGGTGGTGCAGCTGCTTGGCTTGCGGGGACCCTGGTGGCACCAAGTGTGCAGGGATGTGGACTGCCTCCATTGCAGAAGTTATGGCCCTATCAGTCTTACTTTGAGACTCTTGTAGCTGGCGATCAGAAGGTCTCTTTGGCCAGTCTTTCTCCATAGCTCTGCTCGTTCAGGCACTTAGAGGGCTCCCTTGCCTGGGGTCCTTCTCTCTTATTTGGTGTGTCAGAGGGCCCCCGCTGGCTGGGGTCCTACTCTGGATAGGCACATCAGTCACTTACAGGGGCACCCTGGGTGGAGTCCTACTATGTAGTTCAGTGTCAGGCGTTTGATGGGCCAGCCTCTCTATTGTTCAGCTGCGGACGGTAGCCTGTGGGGAGAGAGAGGCTGTGGTGTGGCTCCACCCACTATGCGTGACTCAGCAGTATTGCCTTGCTTCCATGGCTGCTGGGCTTTCCTCCACAGACATTTCCTACCATAATCTGCTCCCTCACATCCTCTCAATCTGTCTCTCTGCAGTCAACAGCAGCCCTCGCCCTGGGACTGCTCCACACTTCCTAAACTCCAGCTCCCAGCTGCTGGGCCTTCCAGGGAACACGTGTCCCTGTCCAGGATATGTATGGCTGCGGCAAGGACTGTCTGATCCATTCCATTTAGGCTGCCACAGATCAGCTGTTTAACTCTCAGCCTTAAACATTTCTCCTCTGACTCAGACAATTGCCCCGATGTGGGGATCGGACCCCTGCTTTAGTTCCTCACCCACCAAGGGCAGGTCCAGTCCTACTAACACTCCTGTTTTTTCCCCTAGTTCCTTCATCCTACCAAGTTTTGCGTGGTTCTATATATTCTTTTCTGCTGGTCAGGCACTCCTGTTCGCTCTCAGCTCTGCATGCACTTCTGTGTCTGAAGGTGTATTCCTGATGTATCCATGGAGAGAGGTGTACTTACTCCACGTCCACCTACTCCTCCGCCACCTTGCTCTCTCTTTCTTGGGTTTTTGTAGCCCTAGAATGTCAGAGCTAAGGGTTACTGACAGAACTGGAACTAGTCCTGGGCTATTACCTTATTCTCTGAGTATATAGAGGAAGCTGATGCCTGGAAATGCAGGTCTGACATAGCTTGCCTCTTCTTATTTCTCTGTTACATGGAAAATTTTTCTGGCTCTCACCTTCCCTCTTTGAACTGGGTTTATGTGGTTAGACTTTTCTGTCTTTTTACCTGGCAGAAAATGAATGAGAAACACTCTGTTTTGAGTGTCTCAAAAAGTGATACCATAGAAAATCAGGGGAATATACTGCGATCATTTTTAGACATTTCATACTTTTAAAAATGTTAACTGAGATGACAAGCAGAGTTGGGAAGGGACCTCAGGGAAGCTAGTGTCTCATTTTACAAACAAAGAAACTGAGGCCCATCTGGAAACAGCTATGAGCCCAAGGCTCCTGGAGAACTACCCCATTGCCTTCCCTCTTGATTCTGCTGAGGGAAACCTTGCACCATGGTAGGGACTAGAATCATATTAAATAACTGTCTCCATGTGACATCTTTGATACTGAATAGAGTTAAAACAAAGCACAGTGCCCCCATCCTTTCAATCCTGCCCCACATTGGCAATCTACCAAGTAGGCCAAAGATTAACTTCTCAAAGTCATTTTGAAGCATGGAATATTATAGCAGAATAAAAATGTCAATTGGACATTAAAAATAAGTGCTTTGGAAAAAAAGTATTTTCAAATACCTGGCTTGATTGCTTTGGATTTAAACTGAGAGGCAAGCAACTGAGTAGTCTCTTCATGTGACTTGATTCAAAAGAAGCAGGACCTTCTCTGAGCACTGATGGGTCTATTAACCTTGGGTTGAGACTGGGAGGGCTCCCCAGGTTTTTCAGTAGTAAAGAATCTGGCTACCAGTGCAGGAGACGTGATTTCAATCCTTGACCCAGGTAGATCCCCTGGAGAAGGAAATGGAAACCCACTCCAGTATTCTTCTCTGGAATACTCCATGGACAGAGGAGCCTGGCAGGTCCATGAGGGTCACAAAGAGTCAGACACGACTGAAGCAACGAAACAGCAACAGCAACTAGACTGGGAGCTTACAGCAGGGCTTGTCTCCTTCACACTCTTCTCCTCCACCAGCAGTTTCCCCTCTCCAGTTCCCTTGTCCAGCTGGTCAGCTTTAGATCCTTCCTGAGTGTTGATGGGAATTGTTCGTTGAAGAACAAAAGGTCCAGCTATATCCATTTATATAATACAAGCTTTAAGGCAAGAGAGTCTGTTCCAATCATATTTGGTATGTGGTATATTTTGCTTCCAGAAAGGCATTTTAAAAATCCTGGCTATCTCAGAAAAAATTGCCTCAGTCTACAGTAGATAAGTTAGGAATTTTCATGTCCCCTGAAGATGCTAACACCACTGCTCTATTTCCTACATATTTCTACCACAGCCCTATTTCTGAAATCTTTCTAGAGGGGGCAGATAAGTGAGATCCTTCCTCTAGAGTTCAGTTTCACACCAGAGAAAGACAGATATCTTCCTGCTATTATTATTATCATTATTGTCAACAGGGAAAGTGCAAAGACTGCGGGTATGAGAGCTTTTAACAAGCAAGCAGTCCACGGCCCACCATATTTGATTCCTCAGCAATTTCTGTCAGCTTGTGACAGAAAGTTGGTCATCGACGAAGTCACAGTATTGTGGGAGCTCAGCACCCAAACTTCTTGTTTGCACTAGAAACAATGGCAGAGAAAACACAATGGTTTTTAGAGACTAAAACCCATGTGTTAGAATTCTGCATTTTCAAGACATGTCTCAAGTTTTCCTCAAGCTCTTTCTGGGCCCTAACTACAACAAAGAGACGTAACGCAAGGTGCCCAGTATCTGTGGCTGGCTGTGACCTGGCAGATGTCCTTAAGGGAGACTTTGTGCCCTTAAAATCTTTGCCTTGATTTATTTATTAAATTGTTTTTTAAATATCTACTATGATTAACACTGATAGAATTACTAGAAAGACAGTTATCATCCCATTGCTGTTCTTCCCCGCCAGGCTCGGGTTAGGGCTTCAGAATGAACCTCAATACTTATTAAAGGCAGAGCTGCAATCCAGGTGATTTCTGTCTAGGGAGATTTTGCATCTTTATATCGTATTTCTCTAGTAACCCCTTAGCATTTTGCATCCCTGAATGGCCAATGGCAACCTCACTGTAGCATCTGATCAGTGTCTGACCTCTCTAAACACTTCCTCTCAGGCATGTCAACACACCTCCTTTGCTAAAACTCTATTATCTTCCCAGATCATCTATCTTAACAAAACTTGAGCATGCTGTGTTCCTTTTTTTCAAGATCTTATAGAAAACCATTAAGAGCTCTAAAACACCAGCACATAATAAGGTTATAAGGGCAGTATTGTAAGCCCTTAAGAGCGGTTGCTTTAGAGTCAAACCATGATACTTAAAACACTGCAGTGTAAATATGAATGGCCCAAAGAAGAGCGACTATTATGTCCTGTTATTCATCAACAGCAGCAGCAGCAACTATTAATGGTATGACGATCACCCTCCCCAGTATTATAATTTTTCTTCAAACTCTCAGTGATTTTATCCATTAAAGTACATGTGTGCTAAGTAGATTCAGAAGTGTCCAACTCTTTGCGACCCCACGGACTGTAGCCCACCAGGCTCCTCTGTTCATGAGATCCTCCATGTAAGAATGCTGGAGTGGGTTGCCACATCCTGCTCCTGGGATTTTCCTGACCCAAAGATCTCTTGGGTATTAAGAGATGCAAGAGATCTTATATCCCCTGCATTGGCAAGTGGGTTCTTTACCATGAGTGCTACCTGGAAAGCCCCATCCATTAAAGTAACAAATCTGAAAGTTTCTGCCTAGTAGCTGGCCAACTGGGGCATGGTCTTGCTGAGACGTTTTCGATCCTTCTAATTCTTCTGTTCTGCATTGACAGCATCCAGCCCTGATCAGTGGCAGGGCTCGGACAGCACACAGCAGAGAAAGAAATGGCCAGGAAGGGTGGGCTCAAATGCAGCCATTCCAAGTTCCCTCACTTCCTCTCCTCTCAGGAGCCACATGGCTGGTGCACCCCTGAAGTCCTCACGTTCCAAAGCTGAGGTTCATGAAGCATCTTTAAGCTCAGTGTAGGATGAACAGATAAAAAGACAAGGATATTCCTTCCTCTAATTTAAGCCCAGCAGTTTTAATATTCCCCATGACAGGATTTAAGACAAATGAAGAATCCTTTGTAATGTGTGTGGAAGAAATAGGCAAATTCACACCCTTCCCTTAACCCTCAAGAGAGGCACAGGAATTGGCATCTCCTGAACCACTTGTAAATGAGACTAATGGAGTGGTGATAACACTCCAGAGCAGGCCATGGAGCCCTGCTGGTTGGATGGATGGCGGGCCTTTCCTATCTCTGGTGACCTTAGTCTGTCTGTAAGGATGCTAGCAGTGAGCCATGTGCCCAGCACTAACACCTTCTCAACTTTGGCTATCACGCTGTGCTGGCTCTAAAACAGAACATATTTCTCAAATGAGTTAATGCCCACTTACTGCTTTGTTGTAATGTGTAATTATCATAAATTACATTTAATTGTTTAATTACTAGACCAAAGGATAGATAAAGACTTGTTGCAAGCAAAATATAAGGCCGAGTTTCTGTCTCTGTAGAAAGGCATATGTGCATCGTACATGCATATGTACTGTGCATGTTTGTCCATGTCTAGAAATATTTTATGAGCATTTATGTGTAAATCTATACTTGCAGAGGCTTTAGACATATCCAGTGGTCACGAGTCCGATCATCATACATGTAGACTGCAGGAGAGACACAGTGTTGAGGAAGAAATGGTTCGGTTGGCCCAAGGGGTGAATTCTTCGTGCACGGTTTGCTTTAGTAAGAGTGTTGCTGAGGACTATTACCGTAGACACTGCCAAGAAGAGCTGATTCTGTCCTCTTGTTGCTCTCCTCTTTGAGATAATAATTCACATTGCAGGGAAAGTCTATAGTGATTGGATTGCATGTGTGTATTCTCAGTTGCCTCAGTCGTGTCTGACTCTTTGTGACCCTATGGACTCTAGCCTGTCAGGCTCCTCTGTCCATGGGATTTTCCCAGTAAGAGTACTGGTGCAGGTTGTCACACCATCCTCCAGGGGAATTTCCCAACCCAGGGACTGAACCCACATCTCCTGTGTCTCCTGCATTGTAGGCCGATATTTTACCACTGAGCCACCTGGGAAACATGGCACCAATTCAAGAGAAAGAGAAGGCGGGCCAACTGAATATGATCTCTTAGCTGGAGTCTTCCCTGGAAGAAGGAATATTCACTTAAAAATTCTCAGTGATCTGTGCTGAGCAGTACCTCCAAGTCTTCAAGAATGTTGACCTCTTTCTTTCACAAGAGGAAAAGATAATGAGATTTGAGAAATTCAAAGCAATTCTAGGCTCTTCTCACAACCAAATGTCTTCAGAGAAGCCGTTCCTTGTCACTCATTTCTCAAACACATTCACTGAGGCCCTTGGGAAGTTATTTTCAGCTTATAGCACCTAATAGTAAGAGTAATAGCTCCTGTTAACTGAGCATTTACTGTGTGCCAGATGCTAAGCTAAGTGTTTAACCCGTGTTCACCTATGTATTTATTTCTTACAATGATCCTACTAGGTGTATTCTACTTCCATCTGCATTTTATAGATGAGGAAATGAAGACTTGGAGAGGGTATGTAACGAGCCCATCACCACACAACCAGCAAGTGGCAGAAGCAGACCCTGAACCCAGGCAGTCAGGCGCCAGATCCCATCACTTTAACCAACCACTTATATACTAATACATCTTTTACTGGTTTGGGGCTGATGCTGAAGTTTTCAAAAACTCATAATTAGAAAAACTGGATTGGTTCTCACCAATTTTGAGTGTCCTCCTTTGCCAATGGGAAGTCTTGGAAAATACTTGCCAGGAAAATGGAAACAACAGCAGCAGAGGCTCTGGTGACCCAGTGTCTCATTGCGACTCAATCCTCAGGAACAAGTCAAAACTCCTATATTCACCCGCTTGGCACTAACTACTGTAGCAGAAGTGGGAGGTTTAGTGGACGCTAACTGTGGGATAGCTGTGTTTAGCAGCTCCCACTGCTGGGTTTCATTAACCACAGAGGAGGTGGATGATGTCAAACAAATGGTTAAGTCATCCAGGGAAGAACGGGCTAATGACACTAGCCTCACATCCCTAAGCTGAAGGGTGAATTACATATTCCCCTCAAACTATTAGGGCTGTTAGAAAAAAAGCAGGTGAATCTTTATATTTTCTTGGCTGCCTAGTACTATCATTTGTGCATTCCATATTCTTAGAAGAGTCTTTAGATGTCATGAAATCCACAAGATGATTTTATAATAATCATCTTGTACAAAGTCCTCTCTAATTGCCTCTAGGTGACTCTACTCATTTGACGACTGGATCAATTCCTGGATCAGGGATCAAAACTTGGGTCTCCTGCATTGGCAGGCAGATTCTTTATGACTGAACCACCAGGAAAGCCCTATCTTATTTTATTTTATCAATCATCACAATGATCTTGAAAGGTAGAACAGTTATTTCTATTTTCCAGGGACAGTTTCAGATAAGTCAAGGATTTTGCTAAAGGACACACAGCGTATGAGGTGCAGAGTCAGATTCTGACCCATTAAGTATTTAAGTCTCGAACTCAAAGTCCTTCCTCTCCACCTTTATGCCTAGATCAATGGTGACAAGTGAGTTCTCAGAAAGAAGGCAATTCCCATGCTTGTAACATTCTGGGAACCCCCTTTGCACTATTAGTGGTTGGTTTTCACTTTAAGATTTAATTTTTCTTTGTAGTATGTAAATTAGTACACAGTGCACTTCTACACAGGTAAATATTATAGGAATGTTAAAGGGAATGGCAGGGGTTCATCACTTTGAAACGGGTGATGGAGGAAATCAGAGTGTTCTCTCTTATTGAATCAAGATCTAAGAAGTGAATACACAGATTGAGTAAAAAGGCAGCTCATTAAAATGTTTTCTCCTTCAGGAAATAATTTGCTTCTAAATAAATTCAGCACAATAAAAATATTAGAGAATAAGAAACATGTCAAACCCTATCACATAATTTTAAGTTTGACTATGTCAGTGAATAAATTAGATGGCAGTAGAGGAGAAAGAAACATAATCCATTAAGGAAGTGACAAAGGTTAAAGCAGTCAACAGTAATTAAATGACCAAAAGCTGGGTGGAAATTGATCTGTATTAGCTGAAGGCCATTCCTGTCTTTTAGAATGTTATGCATCAGGAAAGAGAGAAAAGAAAGGCTTCCACTATTTTGATATAGAAATATGTCAGTTCTGAGCCAAGGTCACTAAATCAAGACAGCAGTAGATTTGGAATAAACATTCTAACATTCCACACCTGCTGGCAGGTACTGAAAGAGGTAAGATCCTTTAATAAGGCTGTGTGGGACTGAGTGACAAGAGCTTCGTTGGTTTGCTGGCTGTTTACCCTTCTGGAAGCTAAAGGCAGATGACTCATAGAGGAGACAGTGGCAGCTCAAGTTTTTAGCTGACATGGCATCTGATGGATAGTCCTGTCCCCAGGGTTATATCTGCTCAACAGGAAGTCAGACAGCAGGAGGCTGGAAAAACTTGCCCTCCACCTCACATTCTGTTATGATGTTGCCTCTAGATATTAAACTTTCTGATGCAACATATCTAATAGGAAACAAAACTGCATGACGCTTTTCATTTTTAATATGACTGTGTGTGTTAGTTGCTCAGGTGTGTTCGGCTCTTTACAACCCAGTGAACCCAATGAACTGTCGTCCACCAGGTTCTTCTGTCCATGTGACTTCCCAGGCAAGAATACTGGCATGGGTTTTCATGCCCTCCTCCAGGGGATCTTCCCAACCCAGGGATTGAACCCCAGTCTCCCACACTGCAGGCAGATACTTTACCATCTGAGCTACCAGGGGAGCCTTATTATGAATGTTAACATTACAAATGATCAATCATTATTATTAATAATGATGACTACCATTTGTTCAGTGCCTTCTGTGTTCTATAGTCTACTCTGTCCTGGTTCTTTCATGTAGACATTGCTGTCCCTAGAACTCTGGAAAGTTCAGTTCAGTCGCTCAGTCGTGTCCAACTCTTTGCAATCCCATGAACTGCAGCACGCCAGGCCTCCCTGTCCATCACCAACTCCCAGAGTCCACCCAAACCCATGTCCATTGTGTCGGTGATGCCATCCAACCATCTCATCCTCTGTCGTCCCCTACCCCTTCTGCCCTCAACCTTTCCCAGCATCAGGGTCTCTTCAAATGAGTCAGCTCTTCTCATGAGGTGTCCAAAGTACTGGAGTTTCAGCTTCAGCATCAACCCTTCCAATGAATACCTAGGACTGATCTCCTTTAGGATGAACTGGTTGGATCTCCTTGCAGTCCAAGGGATTCTCAAGAGTCTTCTCCAACACCACAGTTCAAAAGCATCAATTCTTCTGTGCTCAGATTTCTTTATAGTCCAACTCTCACATCCATACGTGACCACTGGAAAAACCATAGCCTTGACTAGATGGACCTTTGTTGACAAAGTAATGTCTCTGCTTTTCAATATGCTGTCTAGGTTGGTCATAACTTTCCTCCCAAGGAGTAAGGGTCTTTTAATTTCATGCCTGCAATCACCATCTGCAGTAATTTTTGAGCCCCCCAAAATAAAATCAGCCACTGTTTCCACTGTTTCCCCATCTATTTGCCATGAAGTGATGGGACTGGATGCCATGATCTTAGTTTTCTGAATGTTGAGCTTTAAGCCAACTTTTTCACTCTCCTCTTTCACTTTCATCAAGAGGCTCTTTAGTTCTTCTTCACTCTGGAAGGTAGGTATTACTATTATCACTTTCTATGTGAGGAAACTGAGGCTCGGAGGAAATAAGCGACTTGCTGAAAATGAAGGCTGAGATAGTAAATCAGTGTAGGCTCCTCTCTACTTTTCACATTTTACAACATGGCTGCTGATCCACTCCCAGGAGTCCAGATTAGAAAGAGCAGACTTTAATAAAATCCTTCATATCACCCAGAAGGTGTGTTATAGAGTAGAATTAATGCACATTTTTAGAGTGGTAAGTAATTATGATTAAGGCCACTGCCATACAGCACGGTTGAATCAGTAACAACAACAACAACAAATAGAAATTGATTCACCATCATATTTGCATCATATTCTCTATCAAGTTATGTAAAAGACAGTCTCTTCAGCATATAGTGCTGGGAAAGCTGGATACTCACATGTAAAACGATGAAGTTAGAACATTCCCTCATACCATATACAAGAATAAACTCAAAATGGCTTAAAGACTTAAATATAAGACATGACACCATAAAGCTAGAAAACACAGGCAAAACATATGTGCTCACAGAAAAGAACATAGGCAAAACATTCTCTGACAAAAATTGTACCCATGTTTTCTTGGGTCAGTTTCCCAAGACAAAAGAAATAAAAGCAAAAATAAACACTGGAACCTAATCAAACTTATAAGCTTTTGCACAGCAAAGGAAACCATAAACAAAATGAAAAAACAACCTATCAAATGAGCAAAAATATTTGCAAATGATGCAAGCAACAAGGGTGTAATTTCCAAAATATACAAACAACTCATACAACTCAGTATCATAAAAACAAACACCACAGTCAAAAAATAAGCAGATCTAAGTAGACACTTCTCCAAAGACATATAGATGGCCAATAGACACATGAAAGGATGTTCCACATTGCTAATTATTAGAAAAATGCAGATCAAAACTACAATAAGGTACCACCTCACACCAGAATGGCCCAGTCAAGATGGCTACAACAAAAAAGTCTGCAAATAACAAATGTTGGAGAGGGTGTGAAAAAAAGGGAACCCTCCTACGTTATTGATGGGAATGTAGATTGGTGCAGTGTGGAGGTTCCTTTAAAAGCTAAAATTAAAAGTTACCATGTGATCTAGTAATCCCACTCATGGGCATATATTCAGAAAAGACGAAAAGCCTAATTCAAAAAGATATATGCACCCCAATGTTCATAGCAGCACTATTCACAATGGCTAAGACACTGAAGCAACCAAAATGTCTATCAACAGATGAGTGGATAAAGAAGTTGTGGTATATATATCTATATCTATATATACAATGGAATCTCAGACATTAAAAATAATGCCATTTGAAGCAACATGGATGCAAGTAGAGATCATCATACTATGGGAAATAAGTCAGACAGAGAAAGACAAATGTCGTATATCACATACATGTGAAATCCGAAACATATGATAAAAATTAACTTATTTACAAAACAGAAAAAGACTCATAGACATAGAAAACAAATTTATGGTTATCAAAGGGGAGAAGATGGCGGGGGGAGGATAAATTAGGAGTTTGAGATTAATAGATACATATTCAGTTCAGTTCAGTTCAGTCACTCAGTTATGTCTGACTCTTTGCGACCCCATGAATCGCAGCATGCCAGGCCTCCCTGTCCATCACCAACTCCCGGAGTTCACTCAGATTCAAGTCCATCGAGTCAGTGATGCCATCCAGCCATCTCATACTTGGTCGTCCCCTTCTCCTCCTACCCCCAATCCCTCCCAGCATCAGAGTCTTTTCCAATGAGTCAACTCTTCGCATGAGGCGGCCAAAGTAATGGAGTTTCAGCTTCAGCATCATTCTTTCCAAAGAAATCCCAGGGCTGATCTCCTTCAGAATGGACTGGTTGGATCTCCTTGCAGTCCAAGGGACTCTCAAGAGTCTTCTCCAACACCACAGTTCAAAAGCATCAATTCTTCGGTGCTCAGCTTTCTTCACAGTCCAACTCTCACATCCATACATGACCACGGGAAAAACCATAGCCTTACTTTGCATAAAATAGATAAACAACAAGGTCCTACTGTATAGCACAGTGAACTATATTCAATACCTTGGATTAACCTATAACGGAAAAAGTTCTGATAACTGAATTTCTTTGCACACACTGGAAACTAACACAACGTTGTAAATATATACTTTAAATAAACACTTAAGTGCTTTCAATATGCAACACATAATAGTTTCTAAATAAGTTATTCTTATATTTTATTTGCTCTCATTGATTGTTTGTAACTCTCTGTTATCAACAAGATAAGAATTTCCTTATCTCAGAAGACCTGAGACTTTTTAGGTGTGTTTTCAGGTACTACTTCAAGGACCATTGAGAGATAAAGTGTTTGTTGTTACTATTACTAAAACTTTCAACATTTAGTATCCCAGAGTGTGTAAATGAACTTCTTATTAAAGATTTAGAAGCAATGAGTGGAGGTTAATTTATATCATGTGCATATTTAATGCTCTGGGATTGTAGAATAACACTAAACAAATTAGCAAAAGAAGGGGCAGAGAAGAAAGAAGACCCTATCTTTTTATTCTCCACAGGCAATCAAGTGAATATACTGTAATATTCCCATGACCTAGAATTCACCGTGAGTGGGGGGGACAGTATTATGACACGGCCATGATATAATTTTACCATGAGTTTTTTCAAGGCTGGGACTGTCCAGTATTGCAGGTGCTCAAAGCTCTTATTAATCAAGGCTCATTCCTTTTTCATCCCCAATATTTGTGCCACACCAACCTCATGGTTGGGCTTGCCAAGTGGTGCTAGTGGTAAAGAACATGCCTGCCAATGCAAGAGACATAAGAGACACAGGTTCAGTCCCTGGGTCGGGAAGATCCCCTAGAGAAGGACATGGCAACCCACTCCAATATCCTTGCCTGGGAAATTCTACGGACAGCGGAGTCTGGTAGGCTACAGTCCACAGGGTCACAAAGAGTCAGACACAACTGAAGAGACAGCACAACCTCATGGTAAACTGTCAACCAAGGTCACCATAAACTAGCATTATTGAGGGAAGCAGGCATCTTCACCTTCCCCACCTGCCCACATTCCACCTGTGACTCTGTCAAAGAATAACAGTGCAGGTATGAGGCTCCTGCAGGCAGGTTTGTAACGCACAGGCAGTGAAGCACAGGAGCAACAAGGGAAGTCCGCTGCTTTCCCCTCCCCCTACTACGAACTGCTCTGGAAAGGCACTTGTGCGACACGTCTCTCTGGAGAGCAGTGGTGATCTGAAGCAATGCTTCCTTCTCTTGAAAGAACCCTTTCTATTCACAGTGGAATACTCTTGAATTTTGCAGATCGTCAAACACACACAAAAAGTTTTTTTTTTTAATAGTTGAGGAAATAAGCCTAAAGAAGATGTGTACCTAATCCTATTAGCTGACTTAATATAGAATTATTAGAAGCCTTGATATACAGGATTTAACACAATCTTTCTAGCAGGGTGTGATGTAATCTGTTTTTGTTCCTCAGCTAGCAGATGGCTTACCTTTAAGTAATTTCCAATATGTTAAGAGATCAAAAGCCAGCCTCTCGCCACTGAGGCAGTAATCGTTCTTCTCTGCTGGGGGTTGCTGGGTCCTGTGGTAGGGATATGCAAAGGCTTCTGGCATTTCCAAAGATAGAAAGGCGACATTTCTTCAGACTTTGAAGTTAATAATCCTTCAGAAGTCAAAAAACTGAGGGATTTTTCAAAACCCTTTTAATGTTCTATATGCCATGTGAGAAAGTAAATATCTGTAAGAAATCATGGAGGGCTGGTGCAGAGTTTGGAGGAGCGCTCAGCAACCTCCCATGTCATGGACTGGCGGGATCTCTTGCAGCCGAGGGTATGAGTAGGTTGTGCCTCCATCAAGTAGCGCTCTCTTTGGAGTGTGCGGTTCCTGTGTTGAATGTTCTGACAGTGATGCTAGGAATAAACATGGAGTGTGTTGCCTGTGCTATCGCTATGAACCCAAGCAGTGGCATCATGACAGGGCCATCGCTACTGTCAAGAAAAGACTCTTCCTAAGGAAAGGGTGCTTCCTCACGCACGATCTGAGTTGTTGAAGACTATCTGTTGGTGAGAGGGTGGAGTATATTTGCATTCAGGATTCTGTTTGATCTTTACTACTAGAGAGAAAGAATGTTTTATATCTTCATGGTTTAATATGCTCCTAATGGACCCAGAATCTACAGTCACTCTTTGTAAGATACAATTCAGATTTTTTGACATGCTAAGTGATAGAACCCTGCTCAATTTTGAATTCATACAAACCTTAGTGTCTCAAGGCTTGATACAACCTTTGCTTAAGGCTCTTGCTTTTGAAGAAGAGAGGTTTCATTTTATTCCTTGGACCAGTTATTTTCAGGCTACTTAAAATAAGGGAAGAGTCTCAGTAGGAAAATATATTCCTAGGTCTACAAGAAACCAAGGTTCACTCTGGCCTTTGGAGTTAAATGAATTGTTCTAACATAAACGGCAGGCACCTCTACTATCATCCCCATATTTTCACTGTTTTGGCACTTGCATTTGATGCCTAGAATGTTAGCAGGCAATGGGTGGATAATTGAGCATCTGATAGTCATCAAGAGAAATACAAGGAGAAAATAGGAAATAGAACTCCAGAGGCAAATGCAAGAAATTCAGGCAGCAATTTTCATTTGGAAGGGAAGTATGGGCAAATGGCCTGGGACAAGAAAAATTATGAGATGAGAACTTGAAATATCATAATAACATACTACCCTAACACAGAAAATCATGCATGACTAGAATACCAATTTTCCCACAGCAGATTCACCAAACGGTTTGTAGCTCGACATAATATCCGCTCTCTGTTTTAACCAAGCGCCAACAATGAGCAAAGTCCTCCAAAGATTCTATCCCAACTTTTCTACAAGGTACTTTCCGTTACAGATTTCTGTTAATTTTGTTGTTTTTGTTCAGTCATTCAGTCATTTCTGACTCTTCACAACCCCATGGACAGTTTCCCCTGTTCTTCACTATTTCCTTGAGTTTGGTCAAACTCATGTCCCTGGTGGCTCAGATGATAAAGAATCTGCCTGCAATGTGGGAGACCTGGGTTCAATCCCTGGGTCGGGAAGATCCCCTGGAGGAGGGCATGGCAACCCGCTCCAGTATTCTTGCCTGGAGAATCCCATGGACAGAGGAGCCTGGGGGGCTACAGTCCATGGGGTTGCAAAGAGTCGGACACGACTGAGCAGCTGAGCAGCAGCAGCAGCATGTACACTGAGTCGGTGATGCCATCCAAGCATCTCACCCTCTCATCCCCTTCTCCTTTCCCTCAGTCTTTCCCAGCATCAGGGTCTTTTCCAATGTGTTTCCTCTTCTCATCAGGTGGCCAAAGGTATTGGAGCTTCAATTTCAGCATCAGTCCTTCCAACGAATATTGAGGGTTGATTTCCTTTACGATTAACTAGTTTGATCTCCTTGCTGTCCAAGGGACTCTCAAGAGTCTTCTCCAGCACCATAGTTTGAAAGCATCCATTCTTTGATGTTCAGCCTTCTTTATAGCCCAACTCTCAACATCCATACATGACTACTGGAAAAACGATAGCTTTGACTATATGGAATTAAGTCAGCAAAGTGATATCACTGCTTTTCAATATGTTGTATAGGCTCATCATAGCTTTTCTTCCAAGGAGCAAGCGTCTTTTAATTTCATGGCTGCAGTCATGATCCACAGTGATTTTGGAGCCCAAGAAAATAAAGTTTGTCACTGCTTCCACTTTATTTTCCATGTTACTTTAAGTAGCCTGTTATAACCGATGCAAGGAATGAAATGAAACCTCTCCCTATCAACGGCAAGAGCTAGGTGAATGATTTATAATGATTCTCACTCAAATCTTCCTGGCTGTTCATTGAATTCATTCCATCTTTCCAAACTGACTTCAACACAACTGTTTCCCATTCTCCCTGGAATCTCTCCTTATCCTTGAAAAACCATTGTTATGTCTCTGGTTTCTTCCCTTCAGGATGAAAGGACCCGTGGTTTCTTTAACCTGGCTTTCTGTGAGGCCTCTTTCTTCCTCATGGGTCTCCTCTAGGTTTGCTAGAACAGGATGTGGTAATTCAGTTTGAAGGCTGAGAAGGGGAGGCCATGGGCCATATAATAAAGACAGCCTGACTTTGAATGGAACGCCTAAATCCTGATCATGAACGCTGGAGGATTCTGGAAAGAGATGCAATTTGGGAAGTCAGGGTTTCTGTTTGAATGTTGGTCTCTCAGCTTGGATAATAATTTCCCATCTTCTGAGACAAGAGAGGTAAAGCAGGCAACTCTCTTTGAACTGGGTCAGTGAGATTGGGGTAGAAGTGGATGGGTAACCAAAAATTCAAGCACAGAAATGAAACTAGAATTACGATTCAATTATTCAGCATTGTCCTAAGTGTCATTAAGGAGCAGCGTGACCCACAACATGCTCAACCCCGAGTACTGCTTAAACAAAGAGTTGCTTAGTTCCTCTCCTCCCCCCAGAAGAGAGTATTTAAGACTTAATGTTCCAAGGCTTCCTGTTGGGAGAAAGAAATGAGTCAGAGGATGAATGAGAGGACTCTGTCCCTTCTGCCTCCCTTCCTCGCAACCAGAGCCACTCTGTTAACCCGTGTCTATCTTCAGGAAGTCAGCAATTAGCAATAAGTAGTCAGTGCCAGGCGGCTCAGCAGTCAAGACTTCACATTCAACACAGGAGACCCGGGTTTGATCCCTGGGGTGGGAAGATCTCCTGAAGGAGGAAATGGCAACCCACTCCAGTATTCTTGCCTGGAAAATCCCATGGACAGAAGAGCTTGGTGGGCTACAGTCCATGGGGCTGCAGAAAGTCAGACACAACTGGGCGGCTGAGAACACATAGAAGCCGGTGCATAATTATTCAGCTCCCTCCTCCCGTGGGTAAATGTCCCACAGCCTTGCTGCACCTGGGTCAGTTAACCACGGGTCCACAAACAGACACTGCATAATGTCTAACTGATCGTATAAGATATTTGCTGTACGATCAGGCATCTAGTTTTGAAACATGGTAGAATTTTAGGTCATGAATCAATGGGACGCTTGGTTCATAGAGAAGCTGTGATCATTCTTAGAGAGTTTGGATTTCTTGAAAGGAAAAGACCACATAAATCAAAAGGCTAGCTCTGTCCCTGGCTTCTCAGAATAACAAATTTTCTCTCAAGCTGGGGTGAAGAAACATACCCTCTCCAAGTGATGTTAGCCTGCAGAGTACTGACAACTGCCCACCTCCTTCCCCAACCTCCCCGTATCACAGGCTCAGGAACGGGTTAATTTTCTACACTCTGGACTCAGACTGTGGATTTCTATTCTTCTTTCTTTGCTAAAATTACAGGGGAAAAGACCTACCTGTAGCGAAAGCAGAATCACAGTGCCAGAAAGGACTTTTGGAGGTCAATAAATGCAACTCTCTGCCTTTCTGCGGGATGGTGCCCCTTGCCACCAGGTGAGAGCTCCAGGGATTTTGAGGCAGTGCAGCGTGAACGCAGGCTATCTATGACTCCAGTGCACAGTCAAATACTCGGCCCAACAGTGAAGGCACAGCACTTTCTGTATTCCCACTGTGCCCTGCGTAAAAAAAAGACTTTTCACTTCATGTATCATTCACCACTTGCTACAGGGATTTCACAAAGCCAGTACATACCCTTTACACAAAGAAAAGCAGAAAAAGAATAGGTCTGGGAAAGGAAAAACCAACAATAACCTAAGGTATGTCTGCCAAGTGTAGTATTATCAATGGGGAAATAAAAAAGGCATGAAGCAGTTGGGGATGTTAATGGAGCTGCTCATTCCGTTCACACGTTTGAAGAAATCTAGAGAATTTCAAACATGGGTACACGGTCGCCTTTTCTTACTGGGCTCTAGGGCCATGAGGAGCAAGGCAGAAGACGACGGAAGTTGGAAGCTATTTTTTCCCTTGAGAGATCTGGTAAACAGATGCTAAGTTAGTCCCAACCATCTGGCTCACAAAATCCTAGGGTCCCAGAGGAAGGTGCCACCTGGAGGTGACAGAGATACTGTCAGTGGTGGGTATGCCGTCCCCAGGGGTTGAAGGGAGAGGCCCTGAAGCACGCAAAAGGAAAGGAAACGTTCACTTGAGTTCTTAAATATCTGAACCCAGATTTTCCTCCGCAAATAAGTGAAAGGACAGCATATTTCTAGCTAATTCTTGAGGGAGTTTTCTTTTGCCACAAGATGATTCCTTTTGAGTGTAATGAGTATTTTCTGAGTAATTAGCACTTCTACTAAACATAAACAGTAATTGGGATTCCTACCCTCCCCCCAATTCTGTATTATGTATTATATTCTTCTTGGGCTTCCCAGCAGCTTGATGAGCTGATCTGCAAGGAAGAAATTGAGCCACAGTGAGTTAGAAGAATGAATCAGAGACAGGGTTATTCATTTCCAAGAAAAATTACATTAGGAAAACCAATGGAAAGTGCATTTTCATTGTTTTTTTCCTCTTGAAAAAACTTTCTTTTTAATTGTTGATTTTTGAAGCTTGCTGAAAAAGATCCTGAAACTGTAAGCCTATGCTTTGATATTACTGCATCATCTTAGGCACTAATAATTCATTCCATTCTCTCTACTCACACCCACCCCATGTCCTTTACCCCAAGCCTTCATGAGGAAATTAGGGGCAGGTTGTTTTGCATGTCTTGGTACTGGACCTAGGAGCACACCAAGTCTGTATCCACTGAGCGATAGAGCCCGGGGTGACCATTCAAGTTACTAAAATCCAGGCGCTGAGTATACAGGGTCCCAGCTCATGCTACCCTTAGCCCTGTTCTTAGCCCGGCAGGCCCAGACATCACACTGCACACAAAGAGCCCAGGTAATTGTACATAACTGCCATTTCCTTATCAGGTCCTACCTCTTTCCTGACTCTTTGCTTTCCTGATCCCTATCTTGTTAATCTTTTCCCTGGTTTCCCACTTCTTTCCTGATACTGAGTTTGGGGGCATCTATTCTCACTCCTCTTTCCGGATTACTAGGAGATAATCCAGAGGTTCTCCTACCCCAGCTCCAAGGGGAGTGAGCCTGACCCACTTCCCTGACTTTGGAATGCCACAGTTCCCAGAGAGCTCTCTCCATTAGATCAGCCCTGTGGGATCCCATTGGCTCTGATCAGGTTGGTCAGAAAATGAGTTGGGGTTTTCCACACTGAACAATTAGGGGAATCAAATGGAAACCTCCCAGAGAATTCTGAGTTTAGCTTCCCTTCCTCACACAAGAGGTTGGTACCGTACGAATGATAAGAGGCCTAGAAGATCATTAGGGGGAGAATCAAGCTCACTATTTCCTTCACTTACTCAGTCACTTGTTAATTCAATAAACATTTGTTAAGTTTCCACTATGTGTCAAGCACTGTGCTAGGCTTGCTAAGATGCTGTAGGCCCCCCATGTTTGTGTTGCTCAAGAGGATGTGGCTAACACCTATCCCATATGAACAGGCTTGGGATAAAATCACTGCAGTGTTGCAATTTTATTTGGGTGACCAACAATCTAAGTGTATAACTGTTGTCCTGACCCAGATGCCAGCAATATATTGCTCAAAATGTCACAATGACAGGCTGCTTATAAACAATGTTATGTGTAAATGCTGGTCAGAATGTGTGGTGTTGGGACAATGTCCAATTCTACCACCTCTCCTTGCGGTTACTTCTAGTGATTATTCAGGGGTGTGCCTGCTTCACGAGACATCACTGGAAGAGCCCAGCAGGACTGATGCGTGCCTTTATCATCATTCAGCCTGTGGGTTCTTGCATTCACTTTGTGTTTGATTGGCTTATCTGCCTCTTGCCTGGAAACTTAGTCGAGAGGAAATCCAAGATCACAAGGTGGTAGAACAGATATTCAAATCTCTTAGTACAAGTGGCTGCTTCATTTCCCTTTGTTTTACAAAAAAAAGGAATGCAAGACATGGTGGCAACTGGGTAGTGAGTCTATAATAGGACCCACATGTTGGGATCCTTGCACTGAGACTCCTAAGAAGAAATAGAGGCATCACAGGAAGGAATAAAAATCCATGACAAGAGGAGAGTAATAGAGTGTGCTCACATAAAAATGGGTTTTGAGTATGTCTGCCTGGTAGCTTGGAAAGGTGACAAATAGTGTAAGGCATCGAAATGAATAGAATTCTAATGATTTCACCGTGGAAACGCTACAATGGTTTATTTTCAATGGTACTGCAGGTAGAGACCAACTTAATGGCACTTGTTCATAAAAGCAATGTAGACTGCATAGTTTGGCAAGTGAAGAGAGAAATCCTTTAAATAAAAAAAAAATTTATAGGGTTTTTAATGGGTAGCTTCACTCAATCAGCCATTATTCCCTCAGAGGTCTTTAATAACTCTGTGGTATTTTTAACAAAAAGCTTTCCTTAACAGAGATATGGTTACTTTAAAAAGACATTTTAATACTAGCCTGAAAGATAAAGAGAAGCTATTGAAAATCAATTGAAGAGCCATGGGTATGTTGCTGTCCTGTGATTGCTAAAGATTTGGAAGAATTTCTACCTAAATTGTACTAAATTTGTAAAGATTTCCATAATAGTTTTTGGATTCAAACCAGCTTTTGCTCAAAGCATCGAAACAGCATAAAGGGGGCATGCAGTACAAGGACATAATTAGGACAGTCGTTTTTTAACTTGAGAGAAGAGAATCACTGACTACATTTTCCCTCACATATGTCGCCAGGGAAAATGCTGGCTCCTCGGTAGGTGACTGGATAGCTGCCCAACTTCCTGGAATACGAGATGAGAGAAATACCACTGAAACCCAAGTGCTCCACTCGTGGCCTCATCAATGCTCCCAATCTAGGCCAACTGAAGCAGCAGTTTGTAATGTGGACCACGTTCTATCATTTGACTGAAGAGGAGTACATGCATGGCTGGTGGGAATGTACATTAGCTCAGTCACTCTGGAAATCTGTTTGGCAGTATCTGTTAGGTGGCACCAATAGTAAAGAATCCACCTGCCAATGCAGGAGACACAAGAGATGATGGTTCAATCCCTGGTCTGGGAAGATTTCCTGGAGGAGGAAAATGGCAATCCACTCCAGAATTCTTGCCTGGAAAATCCCATGGGCAGAGGAGCCTGGCAGGCTATAGTCCATGGCGTCACAAAGAGCTGGATATGACTTAGCGATTGAACAAAAAAAATAGAAGACAATATCTCACTTATAATACCATAAAAAATACATAACACTTAAGAACATACCTATAAGAGATTTTCAGGATGTATCTGGAAACAGGCATGTTTGAGTAAATAAACAAACATATATATAATGTTCATAGGTAAGAAAACTGCAGGTCAATAGCTCAGTTGTGCCTGCAAAAACTTGACTGCACGTGTGAACCACCTTTCTTGGTCCCCCTCACACGGAAGAGCAAGGCCAGCTCTGGAGATAAGAGGGGATCAGATTCAAACTGCAGAAGAATCTCACATTCAGGAGAGAGTTGGAGGCAGAACTGGTAAAATATTAGCATTACCCAACATTCTACCCAATAAGACAGAAAAAGAAAGTGAAATTAGCTGATCTGCATCTGTGTATTAATGTGTATTGTTTTTACCTCATTATGTTTTTTTTTAAAAAAGAATCAAAATATGATATTGTCCAGAAAAGGAAAATGGCTCTAATTTTAGCAGAAACTAAGACAAATGTCATGACCTACTAGACAGCAAGACAGTCATGAAACTCTAGTGGTTAAAACAGTGTGGCAACCTCACAGGGATAAACAGATCGATGGCAACAACAAAGGGTTAAGAAACAAATCCACTTAAATTAGAGATTGCATTTAACACATCTTAGTGGCCCATTCATTCATTTATTTTGTCACCAATTTAACTATATGTAATAAAATAGGGACAAATTATAAGGTGTCAACCATACTACTTCTATTCTTGCTTTGTCCCCAAATTATATGATTGGAATAATGGATTCAGTTATAAGAGAAATACACTAATTGCCACATTGCCTGATTTAATCTAATGTTCATGCTGGCATCAATAAAAAACTTATATTTTTACTCTCTATATTCTAATTTTTCTATTTATTTGTTCTATTTATAAAAGTTAGATTTAACCAATATTGTATATGATTCCTAAGAAAGAACAGAAGTCAATCTTGTGACACTTCATTCTCACCAAATTCACAAAAATTGAAAGTCTGACAATAGTAAATGTAGGCTGTTATGGGACAATAACAACCCTCACACGCTCCCTGTGGGAGTGGAAACTGATACAATCACTTTGAAATTATCTAGTTACATTAAAAACATGCATATCCTGTGACCCAACAATCCCATTCCTAAACAGATACTATTTTGTACAGGTAAGCCAGGAAATACACACAAGAATGTCCATCACAACATTATTTCCAAATAGAATGTAGGTAGAACTACCTACATTCCTGTCAACAGCAGAGAGATAAATGAACTGGAGTACAGCATATATGGAAAATCACGCAGCAATGAAAGTAAATGAATCTCAGGCACACACAGCTATATTATATCAAGTGACAGAAGCCAGACACAAAAGAACGCATACACTGTGAATCCATCTACGTAAAATTCAAAAACAGGCACTATTACTCTCCAGCGTTTAGAGGTACAGAATCCAATAAGTGTGCGTGCGTGCAAAGTCGCTTCAGTTGCTTCCGACTCTTGGTGACCCCATGGACTGTAGCCCTCCAGGCTCCTCTGTCCATGGGATTCTCCAGACAAGAATAGTGGAGTGGGCTGCCGTGCCCTCCTCCAGGGGGTCTTCCTGACCCAGGGATGGAACCCGCCTCTCTTACGTCTCCTGCATTGGCAGGCGGGTTGTTTACCACGAGCACCATCTGGGAAGCCACATAATCAGAAGGCAAAAGTATTAAGAAAGCGAAGGGGTGATGACTAGAAAAGTCAAGAAAGTGCTAACTTTTGAAGGCAGGAAGGGGGTTGGGACTGGGGCAGAGCACAGGGGAGCTTTGGGGGTCCTGGCAATGGTTGGTCCCTTGACCTGGCTCACGGTAAAGACAGGTGACATGTATTAAACACACCTTTAGATGTTAACACTTTTCCACAGATGTGTTCCATTTCACTGTTCTTTACATGGTTAACAAATAAGTCCAACATTTTGGGTACTTTTTCTTGTGGGGCCACGGACATCTGCCTCTGGACCGTGACTTTCCTCACCCTGTGGTTTGGCTTTCCTGAGGCCCAGGACGCCTCCTGATTCAATTCACTGCATGAAGCATACTGTGCTGGGAAATAAATACCTCGTGGTCTGGAGACGCACTGAATTTCACATGAAGCCGAGCTAGCTCAGCAGTCTCTATTTTGAATTTATTTCTCCTCATGGGATATATCATGAGTCTGTAACTGACTTTTTAAAAAACTATACTTTTAAAATTAATCCAGACTGTTATAAAGTATATTTTTGATCTAGTGAAATACTGAGTGCTATCAGTTAGCTATTCTGAATGTCATCTGTTTGCTTTCATTTAGCAATGTGATATGCCTTGTATGTCCACTTTGGGGATTTTTTTTATTCCTGTATTCACCACTATTGCAAAATCAATCAAGTGCGAACAAAAGCGAAGGCAACTTGAATGACCCAAAAATTGAGATTTGAGCTGCCAAAACAAGCAGTAAAACAGTTTTCACTAGTTCGAGGGATTGTCAGAAAGATAACAGTTATAAACTTTATTTCAAGTAAATTTCTGAAAGATCTGGAAATGTGATTATTGGAAGGTAGAGTGTACAGAACTTTATGTTCCCTGATTATTCACAGATGCAAATTACCATGCTATCGGAAGTATACTAAGATATTGGAGAGATGTTCAGGTTAGTGATGTGTTGCCTTTGTTACTTTAGGGTCAGTCTGCTTTTTCTTTCCAAAAGAAGAGCCTTACTGTTTGTATTCTTTCACAGATGGGAAATGACTGGGTAAGAACAAAATAGACCAAATCTGTTAATCATACTTCCTACCAAGAGTGGAATTTTTGTAGGGTCATAGGTAAAAAGAAGTCACTTTTCTTTTGGAATTGTTTTGATTTTGAATAAAAGAATATCTCATAATTTCACTTAATTAAATTAATATTTAAATTTCATATTAAAATCAAGATAAATGAAATTGATCGGCTATCCCCACTGCATCTCCTTTGCATGGCTGGCTCCATTTTATTCTTCATGTATCATTTTAAAAGTCACCCCCCTTTCTCTCTCTGAAGTAGGTTCTTCCTATTTTTCTCCTGCATGGTATCCTTTTCTACTCTGTAGCATTTATCACATTTTAATCACATGTTTATTTGATTGTTTATATTGTTATCTCAGTGTCCCATGGACTCAACTGTCCGACAGGGTACCACAGTGCTTATTTTGTTCATCTGACAATAACCTGTGCGGAGCACATTGCCAGTCCTGCAGTCACTCAACGATTTGGTGAATGGTTGAATGAATGAGTGAAAAAATAATGAAAAACAATCAGCTTGAAACTGCTAGATAAAAACTACCATCTTGTTCTCTTGCGCATACTATGAAGTTGTATGGAAGCCCAGGCACGAATTCGTTCCTGTATTATTTTGCTTATAGTACTGAAGGGAGCTCAACGCTGGAAATCAACATCACGGACTTCACCTGGCTGCCGTACAAGCCCACTGTGCTAAAGCAGGTTTCACCTTAAGTCAGAGATCTTTCTCCTCTCCTAGCTCCATCCTCTTACACACTAACACTCAACTCACCACCTCCTTCCTCCCCCACAGAGGCAACATAATGAAGATAAATAGGCATTTTACAGACAGGTAATCTCATGGTAACAGATCCCTGTTATTTACACCAGCAAAGCCATTTACCTGGTGTCAAGACTTGCCTGTGCCCACCAGGGTCGGATTCTACCAGTCCATGATCTTAAAGGGGTAGGGTTCATTAGGGCTCTGAGAACAACCGCCCCAGACTACTGGAGATCAGACTATGGGATCTCATTAACTCGGTCTCCTTACCTGCTTCAAATCTTTTGTTAGGACCAAGACCTATTATTTCAACTTGCCTGGTATCAAGAGAGCCAGAGGCTGAGAGTTTTGTTTCACCTACTTCTGGTCAGTATCATGTTAAAGTGTAGCCTAAGGAAAATCAATTAACAATCACGTTCACTGCAAATGTTGCTATAAAATATAAAATTGTTTCATATATCTCCATGCAACTATTTCTTGTTTGAAACTTCCTAGTTACCTAGTTTGAAATGACACAGTTTAAAATTTTAGTTAATTTTGCGATAATCTGTTAAGTATGGAGAAATTAATAAACTCCTAAGCTTTCCCAGTGGCTCAGCAGTAAAGAATCTGCCTGCAGTGCAGGAGACGCAGGAGATGAGGGTTCGATCCCTGGGCTGGGAAGATCCCCTGGAAGAGGACATGCAACCCACTCCAGTATTCTTGCCTGGAGAATCCCTTGGACAGAAGCACCTGGTGGGCTATAGTCCACAGGGTCTCAAATAGTCAAACATGACTGAAGTGACTGAGCACGCACACAAGGAAGTTTTACTATTCTACGTTGCTTTAATTTTTTTTTTTTAAGTTTGGTTTGGTAACTTATCTGAGGAATGAAAATGGGATGAGCATTATTCATGGCATGTGTGCTTACTTGGGGTTCATTCAGCACAACAGGATTAGCCAGCTCAGAGAGTGGGCCAGCAATTTAGTTCTTCAAAGTATGAATCGCAAGAGCACCCCGGTCTTCTTCAACAATCTGCTGTGGACAAGTGAGGATGATTGGAGAAGGGGAAAATGTGTGTCAAGGCTTTGAGGAAGACAGAATTTGGAGGGACTAAGAAATAAAAAGATGCCATGTGCTGAAGGATGAAGTACAGAGAGAGAAGAGGAGGCAGAAGAGGAACAAGGCAGGCAGTGGCCAGAGTATGCATGGCTTTATAGACTCTATTAAGGATGTTGATCTTTACCCCAATGTGAAGGAAGGAACTTCCAATGGCTTTCACCACACTTGATGGTGGGAAGGTAACTCAGGTCATGGGGATGGATGAGCCAGCCTGGCAAGAGAACATGCAGTATAAAAAAGAGGGCCTGAAACTGAGCTCTAACAAGTTCCAACATTTAGTGCTTGGAGGAGCAGAACTGGCACAGAAGCTGAACCAGAGCAGCCAGAGAGTATTTCATAAGGAAAACATGAAATATGGTGGGGGGTGGTGGCAAGGGAGGAGGAGGTTTCGAGATGGAGGAGCGGTCAGTGTGGAGGGGTGGGGGTTCACACTGCTGAGTATCAAACAAGAGGAGAGCCAGAAATCGACAGGGGGATTTAGCAAACGTGATGGTCACACATAAGTCTACAGAGAGTCATTTTGTTAGACGGCTCTTTGTTAAGATTGATGGAACAAAAGGCCAAAATGAAATGTGTCTTTAGAGGAGTTACTGGAATGTGAGGAAATGAAGAGAGTGGGTATAGAGTTTTGACAAAATTTGTTTGAAGAGAAAAGGGAGGGTTGGCAGATGAAAGGGAAAGCAACCTTAAATGAGGCTTATTTTCTTATTATTAAGTAGGAGGGGCCAGCAGGTATTTCAGTTCAGTTCAGTTCAATTGCTCAGCCGTGTCCAACTCTTTGCAACCCATGAACCACAGCACGCCAGGCCTCCCTGTCCATCACCAACTCCTGGAGTCCACCCAAACCCATGTCCATCGAGTCGGTGATGCCATCCAACCACCTCATCCTCTGTCATCCCTTTCTCCTCCTGCCTTCAATCTTTCCCAGCGTTAGGGTCTCTTCAAATGAGTCAGCTCTTCGCATCCGGTGGCCAAAGTATTGGAGTTTCAGCTTCAACATCAGTCCTTCCAGTGAACATCCAGGACTGATCTCCTTTAGGATGGACTGGTTTGATCTCCTTGCAGTCCAAGGGACTCTCAAGAGTCTTCTCCAACACCACACTTCAAAAGCATCAATTCTTCCGTGCTCAGCTTTCTTTATAGTCCAACACATCCATACATGACCACTGGAAAAACCGTAGCCTTGACTAGACAGACCTTTGTTGGCAAAGTAATGTCTCTGCTTTTTAATATGCTATCTAGGTTGGTCATAACTTTTCTTCCAAGGAGTAAGCGTCTTTTAATTTCATGGCTGCAGTCACCACCTGCAGTGATTTTGGAGCCCCAAAAATAAAGTCCGCCACTGTTTCCACTGTTTCCCCATCTATTTGCCATGCAGTGATGGGCAGGTATTTACCATTTAAATATTGATGAGACTAGTCCAGTTAACTAGGAGGGGTTGAATAAACAAAAATGAAAAGGATTCATTGGTTATACATCTAAGGATGCATGCTGCTGCTGGTATTGTCCTGTGTTAACTTGGACTCCCCTTGCATCTTCTTGGTTCTCAGCAGATCCTACAGAAAAGAGCACCTCCAATGCCTAAGCCATTGATCTGAGGACACAGTCCTAGGTCAGAGCTCCAGACTCTTCACTTGCCCAGGACGAGAAGTGAAAGGAATCAACACTAAGCTCACAAAATATCAGCACTGTCCAGTGGCTGAAAATATTTGCCTTATATTATAGGAAGGGCCTGTGACCAGTCTCAGACTTCAGGGGTCCCCAGCCTCCTAGATCTAAGGCCTGATGATCTGAGGTGGAGCTGATGTGCTAATAATAGAGATAAGGCATGCAACAAATGTGATGCACTTGAATCATTCTGAAACCATCCCCTAGTCCATCTGTGGAAAAATTTTCTTGCACAAAACTAGTCCTTGGTGCCAAAAAGGTTGGGGATCAGTATTAATACCCCATCTTCAAGTGAAGAACCTTCAGCTTCAAGGACAATCTACAGCCGTAAGCCAATTGCATACACTCTCACGATTCCATCCCAAACCAGGGTCCTCCCTACATGCACTTCATGGGTTTTCCTCTCAGGCCTCCCTCTAGCTAGGCTTCCATTAAGTTCAGCATGGTTGTCACTCCCTACAAAAATCTAGTCCCATCTGTTTTATGTTTCTTTCTGGACTTTTTAATGTCCTAACTTACTCTTCGGAGAAAATATTGAAAGCTGAAAGTAGTAGCTATAGATTTGTGCTCAGGAAACAAGCTGTCAGCATAGATGTGTGGCATAATTTTTACCAAAAGTTCACTATTACCTTAATGTGTATTCAGGGAAAAAGCCATAAATATAATGTTCATTCTAAATAGGATCATAAAACAATGGAATATTTTCATAGCTTTTCATCCAGGCATTGGTTTAAGGCAGTTTACACTCTATTATTTCTGATTTTTCTATGATTACTATTGGGGTTTCATAATGAAGAGAAGGAAGAGGGGAGAAAGGAAGGATGGTGGGAACAAAGGCAGGGAGAGAGAATGAATGAAGAATTATGTTTTATTTTTCTTCCTAACCAATTAATAAGCACACAGGCATCTTGTTTACAAGTCCAGAATCCTGTGAAATTAAAAATCCAAAATCCTGTAATCTTTCTTCTTGGTTCTCAGCAGATCCTACAGAAAAGAGTGCCTCCAATGCCTAAGCCATTGATCTGAGGACACAGTCCTAGGTCAGAGCTCCAGACTCTTCGCTTGCCCAGGACGAGAAGTGAAAGGAGAAAACACTAAGTTCACAAAATATCAGCACTGTCCAATGGCTGAAAATATTTGCCCTATATTATAGGAAGGGCCTGTGACCAGTCTCAGACTCCAGGGGTCCCCAGCCTCCTAGATCTAAGGCCTGATGATCTGAGGTGGAGCTGATGTACTAATAATAGAGATAAGGTGTGCAACAAATGTGATGCACTTGAATCATTCTGAAACCAGAGTGATTTCTTCTCTGTTCACCTCACGCTAAGAGGTAGCACAATATAGTAATAAGATCAGGGGAAGATAGCTAAATTTGGGCTCAAATACCAGCTCCACTATTCATCATCTATGAGATCTTGGGCAATTTTCTAACTCTTTGAGCCCCAGAAATGTTTCATAATATGAAACTTGCTGGGTCACTGTGAGGATTATAAAAGATTAAGTGTGCAAAGTAAGTTACATATCAGCAAGTGGCAGCCATCATTGCACAATGGACCGAGACCTAACACATGCATGCTGGTCTATTTCTTTCACGAGTGAAGGGTCTAACTGGAGTAAGAGCCACCTGTTGCAGATGGCTTCATTCACAATCAATGACGCCATTCACACTCAAGTTGTGACTCTCATCGTGGAGGGGCCAATGCCCCTTGGTTTGATGATGTCAGTATTACAGTTGCCCATGAAGTACGCTTTCTTCATGTGAGACTAGACTGTGAAGTCTTTGGTGGAGTGGGGTGGGCTGGAGGGGTATGGTGAGTGAAAAGGAATGCTTGCTTTGATGAATATGCTTGCTTCTTCGGACCAGAGGAAATCAGCCACAATTCTTGCTGGTAGGGAAATTGAATCAAGGTACTGTCTGTCTCTTCCACACGTAAATCCAGAGCACATTACTTCCCCTCTGGAATCTGCAAACCCCGAGAATCTTGAGTCAGAACACTGGAAAGAACAGAAGAGAAGAGACTCCACTGAGGAGCAATGAAGCGAACTGAAGAGTGGGTGTGGACACTGAACTGGAGGTCTAGAAGAATGAGCCATAGGATGATGTAAGAGGAGGTGGGGGAGAGTGAAAGAGAGCTGGCAAAGAAAGAATGTGGAGTGCACCTTCAGTCTGAACGTCTGAGTCTGTAAGCACCCTACCACCTTCCATGGTAGGAGGGAAAACAGAAATTTTGGTGTTTTCAGGTGATACTGCTCAGGGAGACCTTCCTGACATTTTCCTAAAGGGAATGTGTGTACTTCCTTTGAATTCTGGCCTTTGAGTTTGGTCTGGGGAAGAGTCGCCGGGGAGGAGTGCATGGGACAGAAAGGGTCATGATTTCCCAACCACCTTGTAAGGCCTTTTCTGGCCACCCTACCCAACACCCACAGATCACCACCACTCCCACATAGCATTGATCACCAGAGGGGGACCCGGAGCCAGCTGTGGCTGAGACTATTCATCAAGTAAGAGGAATTTCCTCCCTCAACCACTGTGGGAGAGAAAGAGATGGGGCTCTGTCAGACCAGGGTTATATGTAGAGTTCTTCTTTGATGGGCTTAGTGAACCTTCCTGTCCAACATCATAGCTATGCTGTTTGGCATGACCTTCTTCCTCCTGCCATCTCCCAGGAACATTCCTTCTCCTTTAATCCCAAGCCTTGCAAAGCCTTCTCATTCTCCTGCACGATTCCTACTTTCTCCAGCTATCATTAACCTGTATCCAATCTGCATTTAATTACATTTCAACTAAACACACACATGCCTAATGCATATCTATTTCCTCTCATCCTTCCATTGGGAAGAGATTTTGAGGTCAGTAATGATTTATGGTATGTATGTGTCTATGTATCTATATATTGTTAAATACATATTATCCTTACAGAAACAGAGACCAGAGTAGCAAGAACTAAACTGCAGCAGTGGGTATTGAGAAAGTGAAGGTGGGTGGAGAGAAAAGAGATTTTTAGACAGCTAATGGGTTGATGTGGAGGCTTTGAAGTGATGGATGGGTAGAGAGAAGTTTTACATTATTCTGCTATGTGATATACTCTTTAAACCCCATGCCACTCCTTCAAGAGTGCCTTCCGAAGTCATCCACATAACTCTTCTAGGTCTCATAGAATTGTCTTTGGACATTTATTCAGTCGTATAGAGAACAGAATCAGACCTCAAAGGGATTCTTCCATATTTGGGTTAAAATTAGATATAAGCCAGGATAGCTGGGTCAGAGGTCAAAATAATTCAGAGCAAAAGCCTGGAAAAGAATGATTAAAGAGGCTTGGAAGCATCAGATGACCATGCCATATGCAGGTTAAAGATCCTGACTACTGAATGGGGGGTTCTGGAGCTACAGCTTGCTATAAATCCCTCAAACAGCTAGCACCAATCCTAGATTCATGTTAATAATCCAGCGTCTGGATCCGAGCTTTAGCAGGACTGACCCTAAATCATAATCAGGAGCATGAGGCCAAATTTTTCAGCTTTTTATCAAACGTCCCCCTTGGTGGCCTTCCTCAGACTCAGCAATTGCAGAACTGAACCCAGCATCTTCACCCTTCCAAATCCCCTGTAGTTACCCAGGCAACCAGGAAAGCAACAGGGATTCTTCCTCTCCCTCACTTTCTACAACCAGTTGGACAACCCTTTCAGTTGTTTCTGCTTCCTAAATCTCACTCTATTTTGTTCTTTCCTCTTGAGTGTTATCTCCTCTGTTTCAGATTCCCATTACTAGCTTCCCACCCAATTTCTCAGCTCTAACCTCCTTCATCTTCATTTTATCATCGATACTGTCAGCAGAATGATCTTTCTGAAACAATCTGATGGCCCCTGTTTGTCCACAGAATACTATATAAACCTGTCAGCAAGCTTCACAACTGACTTTACTGATGGTGTACACAGACATCCCCCTCTGGCCTCACGTGTGACCTCATACTCCATGTTTTTTTCACATCTCCAAGCTGTGACTTTTACCCAGAATATCCTGTGTTCACCTTGTCTGCCTGCAAAATCTGGCTCAAATATTAGTCTCTCTAAATCCTTCCTTGATTCTTCTCAACTAAAGTCATTTTCTTTCTTCATAATCCCACAGCATCTTGACTGTGAGGTTGTACAAGACAAGGACTGTGTCATATTTTTCACCGTGTCCTAGTACCTAAATAGTACTAACCACACAGAAGTTTGTCACCATTCACTGAGTGATTCGATCTGATGGTCTATGTGAGATACCATGAACTTGTTTCTACGTGCTAACCAGTAAGTTATTAAGATACTTAAAAACTAAACAAAGAGCAAGCTAGGAATAGAAAGATGCTTTCTTATTCTGACTACAAACAAAAAGCATACATTGTACTTAATGGTGAAATACTGGATGCTTCCCTCTGAGGTCAAGCATAAGACAAGGATGTACACTATCACCATTTCTCTTAAACATTTTAGTGGAGGATTGGTTAGGGAAATAGGGAAAGAAAAAGAAATCATAGTATACATAAAATACACTAATCTGTATGTTAGAGGTCAGTATCCTTTACAGACAAATACATAAATATATATATTATACACACACACATATATATATGTACAGTGAAGTTATCTTCACATATTAACTTCATTATTCCTTTGAACTGGGCTCCTACCTATAGTTTAAGGTCCAGCCAGGCACTTTTACTCTCTTTATTCAAGACTGCTCATCATAGCCTCCAGTATAAAATATGGTAGAATGCCAGACATAGTGCAGCTGGGTTGAATCCTGATGGAAAAAGCTTAATCAACCTGTGACTGGTAAAAAAAAAAAAAAAAAAACACCTGCTTTTTTTCCTTCATGCAATTTCTTTCAAAGACAAGTAAATTTTTCAATTGAGATATACATACTGTCAAACTCACCCTTTAAAGTGTACAGTACAATAAATTTAAATACATCCACAAGGTTGTGAAACCAACATCACTATCTCATCCCAGAACATTTCATCACCTCAAAAAGAAACACTGCACCATTGGCAGTCACCTCGTCCTCCGCTCACCCATCCAGCCCCTGGAAAGCACTGAACTATTTCTGTATCTATGAATTTGCCTATTCTAAACATCTCAAATAAATGAAATCATACGATTTGTGGCCTTTTGTGAAAGACAACTTCTTTGAAAGAAAAATCAGTAACATTGTCAAGTAGAGTCTATAACAGATACAGATTTAAAAGGAATGCCAATAATAGCATAAAGATCTAGGGTAGGGGTTGGGGCAGGCAGGATGCAGCCCACAGTCTCTGAGACCTGGTATATGTTACATTACATGGGAAGCGGAATTAAGGCCAATAATTGAAACAGGAAGATTATCTCGAGTTATTTGAATGGACTCAGTTCTAATTATATAAACTCTTGATACAGGAAGAGTGAAGCAGAAGAGTGGGTCAGAGAGATGTGAAGGGAAAAGGATGCTACTCACCACTGGTTACTGGTTGCTTTGAAGACAGAGGAAGATGGTTACAAGCCAGGGAACGTCATAGCCTCTGGAAACAGAGCAGTCAGTTTACAGCCAGTAAGAAATGAGAATCTTGATCCTACAGCCTCAAGAAGCTGAATGTGCCAACAACCCGAATGAGTGGGAAACGGAGCCTTCAGAGAGGAACTGAGGCCTGCCAATGCTTTGGTTTTCGCTCCGTGAGGTCCATGTCAGCATTGTGGCTCACAAAACTAGAAGATAACACATTTGCAATGTGTTTGCCTCTAAATATGTGGTGATTTTTTATGGCAGCAGTTGAAAACTCATATCAAGTGTTGATGAGAAGATGCAGCCACTGGAAGTCTCAGAGATTCCGGTGGGAGTGTAAAATGGTACAACCACTTCAGAAAACAGTGTGACAGTTTATTATACAGTTAAATATAAACTTACCATGTAACTCAACAAAGCTACTCTTAGGCATTTACCCAGAAAAGAAACTATATCCACAGAAAGATCTTTACATGAATGTTCATAGAAGTTTTATTCATAATAACCCCAAATTGAATACAACTTATATATCTATCAACAGATGAGTGGGTGAATTTATACACTGTGGTATATTCATGCAATGGAATATTATTTAACAATAAAAAGGAAGAACTATTGACACACAAAAAAACATGGATGAATCTCAAAAAACGTTTATCTGAGCCAAAGAAGACAGACAAGAGGAAACACTGGGTTTGATTTTTCTCCCATTTATATGAAGTGATAGAATAAGCAAAACTAAACTGTCGTGATAAAATTTTATTATTTATTGTATGCAAATTATATTTCTGAACTCCCATATTCATTTCTCTGATGTAATAGGGTAAACCAAGTCAGAGGTTCCTGGCTGTACAGCAGACATCACTTGGGAAGCTTTTAAAAAGCACTGATATTCAGAAAAAAAGTACTAATATTAGGTTTACATGCCCAAAGATTGTCATTTTAATTGTCCTTGGTTTGGGGCTTAAGCACTGTCATTTTCTTCAGAAACTTTTTAACTATTTCTATTATGCACTGTGATAATCAGAGCTTTAATAAAGTTATTGGGGGGAAAGTCTGCAGTTTTGTCTCCATAGAAATTGGCCTCTGGTCTCTAGGAATAGCACCATTGATAATTGGACTATGGCTTGGAAATTTTGAAGATGTTGGAAGAGATGCCTTCAGTTCAGTTCAGTTCAGTCGCTCAGTCGTGTCCGACTCTTTGAGACCCCATGAATCGCAGCACGCCAGGCCTCCCTGTCCATCACCAACTCCCGGAGTTCACTCAGACTCAAGGCCATCAAGTCTGTGATGCCATCCAGCCATCTCATCCTCGGTCATCCCCTTCTCCTCCTGCCCCCAATCCCTCCCAGCATCAGAGTCTTTTCCAATGAGTCAACTCTTCACACGAGGTGGCCAAAGTCCTGGAGTTTCAGCTTTAGCATCATTCCTTCCAAAGAAATCCCAGGGTTGATCTCCTTTAGGATGGACTGGTTGGATCTCCTTGCAGTCCAAGGGACTCTCAAGAGTCTTCTCCAACACCACAGTTTAAAAGCATCAATTCTCCTAGAAAGATATAATAGGTGATAGAGAGTTTGCCATAATATTAGATGGGAGTCTTTTTCTATGAAGAATAAATGTTCAATAGCCAGTCTCAGTTGTCTTCACCACTATCCCAAATGTAGTAATGTTCCCTTTGAGGGCTTCCCAGGAGGCTCAGTAGGTAAAGAATCTGCCTGCAAGGCAGGAGACACAGGAGACATGGGTTTGATCCCTGTGTTAAGATCCCTTGGAGGAGGACTGGCAACCCACTCCAGTATTCTTGCCTGGAGAATCCCATGGACAGAGGAGCCTGGCGGGCTACAGTCCATGGGGTCACAAAAAGTCAGACATGACTGAAGTGACTGAGCATGCATGCAAATAGATGTAAAAGATACATTGTCTGACTTATAGAAACCACCTTCTGAGAAAACATAATCAGAATATACTTGAATATTTTAAAATTTCGAATTCATTTTGAATTTGTACTAGTTCAAATGTCCATTTTTACACAACAGACCTAACTGACTAAAAAACTGGCTATTTCTCTCTTAATGGCCTATCCAAGAGGCAAGAGGCAATTTACTTCAGCTTCTAGACTCCTAAAATTATTGAAGCATCTACGGAAGAACCTTCTCTGCCAGTTCTCAGTGAATCACCAGGAAGACTCATGAATTAAATGTTTTGAAACTAGTCAACAATTCAATCCAAGTTGGTAATTTTAAAAACTATTTTTCTTTTTGGATTATCCAGATGCCATCTCCTTATTTCTTTGGTTGTTTGATCACCATTTTTCTGCTTCTCCATTGGAAGAGAGGCTTGGATACTTGAGGGAAACCAGATCATAGTTAAACAAATCTGTTCATTTGTGGGAAGAAGTAAAAACTGTTTATTAAACAGTGGTTTCAGAATTATTCTACAGTCGCTGATGACAAGCTCTCTGCATCTTGACACTTTTGACATGAGTGATGTGTGTGTGTGTGTGTGTGTGTGTGTGTGTGTTGAGGTAGGGGTGGGGAGAGAGATGGTTATGATAAACAGATTTAACAGTTCAAACCTGAAACATAAGACTAATTCTATTTTTAAAAGCTGGTGTTTGCTGAAGCAGTTTTTATTATTATTATTTAACCTGCTACCTCTTAGTCATGGAGTAGCTATGAGCACAAGTCAATGTCATTCTTTTAAAAATTATCCCAGTGGGGGCAATAGGGGCCTTAGGAAAGAAAACCCACGCTTGTACAATAACATATGGCCTAACAAATTCATAAGTGAGTGACTTTTCTTGCAGCTGTGGTTCAAATTATAGGCATTTCAGATGCTTGATGGTGACTTTAATTTACTGTGAGGAAGTGTATGCTGAGCATCTGGAAGGACATGATTTTACTTTAATCATTTTGATTTAGGTGACAGTAATTACAAGTATCATCATGGTCTATGGAAAAAACATTGATTTTACTGTTAGTTGCCAGGGCTTGTTTCCAGCTTCTACCTGGGGTATCTTTTTTTCTTGGACCAAGTCCGGTTAAATCACCATTCTGAAAGTTTCTTTGCTATTTAAGTGCCTGGCATGAGCATGGATTCATAACAATGGAACAAATCTGTGAATCTGTTTAGTCATACTGATAACATGTTAAAAGATTAAGAGTAGTGGTATTTAAGGGAACTTTAAAAAGCAGTGTTCATCTGACTTAGCAGGTTTATGGCTAAATAGATGTAGCAACTTGAAAGCTCTTGGGGTAACAAACTGTTTCTGTTTCTGACTCTGCCTGTAGTTTTGTGAAAAGCCCCAGTAGGGATCCTGCCAAGGCCTTAAGTGTGGAATGGGGCAAATGCCTTGCTCTCAGCTCTTCAGTCAACCTATTTTCTGTTTTAAAGGCATGAAATAGAAAGGTTAGAATAATCATTTAACTCTAAATCCAAAGAAGAGATTTAAACTCAAGGTCAAAATATCTCAGCCAACCAGAGGCTTTTCAAACTAGAGGGAAGATCTAGGAGGTATGAATACACATACTTCAATATGGAGACATAATTAAGCATGCGTGGCAAGTGATAGATACTCAGTAAGTATTTATTAAGTGGATAACATGAGAATCCCAACCCAACAAAACTTCCTTAGAAACTGTTTGTCTAACAGTTCTAGCATTTAAACCTAAACAAATATGAACAAGTCAATGGTTTAAAAAAATAGGTAGAGTCCCCCAAAGACACTTCTCTACTGGTTCTGCCAGTATCATACCTGTGGGCTCTCTGAGTCTCATATTTTTTATCTGTAGAATGAAGACCATAACATAGTTTCTTTCTGCATCCCCAGATTGTGGTAAAGATCAAAGGATCAAATAGCAATGCTTCATAAATGGAAGGATGTTGGAAAATGCAGCATTTTCTCTATTATTCTATTTCTGTTTTCCCATAAAAGATTCTTTACCAGTTGAGCTACCAGGGAATCCCCGCTGGCTCAGATGGTAAAGAACTCACCTTCTATGCAGGAGACACGAGTTTGATCCCTGGGTCGGGAAGATACCCTAGAAAAGGAAATGGCAACCCACTCTAGTATTCTTGCCTGGAGAATTCCATGGAGAGAGAAGCCTGGGGGCTACCAGCTATGGGGTTGCAAAGAGTCAGATATGACTGAGCAACTTTCACTTTCACTTTTCATGAAAGATGCTTCCTTTGTCTCTGCTCCCCTCCCACATACCTACTGACAAAGGCACTTGAGATCCACTCACTGCATTTCTTCTGGGCTTTACAAGTGACAGTGCTTTCAGTCATGTGATTGTCTAGGAAGTCTACCCTTGATTATTTCAGAAATGATTAGGCCCAGCCCTATTCAGTTGGATTTGTTCTCTCTTAGGTTACCTGCTTTGAAGCAATTTCTCTTTTTATTTGCAAGGGGAAACAGCAGAAACTAAAGGATACCAACATTATATTTCCTTAGAATTAGGGACATGAGAGACTTCAGCCTGGACCCCGCTATTCTCTAAGCAAACGAAGAAAAGTTTGGTGGTTATGAGAGACTACAACTGCAAACAGCAAAACTGGGCAATCCTTGGGTCCCTTTTCATTATTCTAGTGTGATTAATTTGATTAATAAAAACGTTTTGAACTTAGAAGGGTTAAAGGCCTTAGTAAAAATGGGGATGATCAATTTCCCCACCCTTCCTATCCTCTTTTTTCCTTGGCATTTGACAAGCATCATGCATGTGTGCATGCTCAGTCGCTTCAGTCGTGTCGAACTCTTTGCGACCCCATGGACTGTAGCCCGCCAGGCTCATGGAATTCTCCAGGCGGGAATACTAGAGTAGGTTGCCATGCCCTCCTCCAGGGGATCTTCCTGACCCAGGGATCAAGCCAACCCTGCATTGGCAGCTGGGTTCTTTACCACTAGCACCACCTGGGAAGCCCTTGAGAAGCAGGGTTAGCTGAGAATTCCCAGAGCCTACAGTGAAGACATTTAGTGCTACGGACTCCTTGCAAATTCATGATCTGTCCTTCGGATTCATTCTTGTAGAATCCATCAAAGACAGATCTTTATGAAGAAAAACTCTTGTATTAGATGCTTTTAATATCTTGATTATTTAAAAAATTAACAATTTTAATATACTCAGAGTATATTCTGGACTGATAAATTACGGAATACTTAAGGGGATTTCTGTCATAGGAATTTGGACTTCATATTCCTCATATAAAGAATTCATGGTGGCAGTCTCTCAATATAAATTCCCTATTCAATTAGATTCCCAATCATGATAATCCCATTCACCTTGCCAGTGTGTGGTTTCGAAAAGGAATATAACTTAATCTCAACCAATGATCTAAGGGGAAAAGTCTGCTAAGTGGAGCGGGGGTTTCCGGGAGAGGTTTTTTGCTCCTAAAAAAATCATGAGGAAGATGTGCACCCTTTACGTCCTGTGGACAGGGTTATGTCCAGATGTCACACTCAGAGCTGCTGCAACCGTCTTGACATTCACCCCAGGGATGAACACAACCGGAAGCACTGCAGAGCTAGGGGAGATATCAGAGTGGAGAAAAGGCTCCAAGAAACCGCGTTCCTGGGAAATAATAAGTTATGTAAACCTCCTTCAATAGGGTTTTCCTATGAATTGCTAAGTCACTTCAGTCGTGTCCGACTCTGTGCGACCCCACAGACGGCAGCCCACCTGGCTCCGCCGTCCCTGGGATTCTCCAGGCAAGAACACTGGAGTGGGTTGCCATTTCCTTCTCCAATGCATGAAAGTGAAAAGTGAAAGTGAAGTCGCTCAGTTGTGTCTGACTCTTAGCAACCCCATGGACTGCAGCCTACCAGGCTCCTCTGTCCCTGGGATTCTCCAGGCAAGAGGACTGGAGTGGGGCGCCACTGCGCTATGAAGCTGTAGGTGAAATCGCCTTAACTGAAAATTTGGGCGACAGAGCCCTAGCTTCATCACTGATAATCCATGCTTACATGCTCATCTCTCTGAAATCGTTTCAAAACATGTAATTTGTTGACACATGGCCAGCCCCTATAAATTTGCCTGGAAGGAAATATGGATCTCAGAGCAAAGAAATAATTTTTATAAAAGTTCTTCTTGGAGAATCTACTCTGCTTGCTTCAGGTGGGTTGGTTAAAGGATAAAATTAACCAGATGAAAGTGGAGGGAAATCAATCAAGTCTAATGAGTGCCCAGCCCCCTACCGGGAATTTAGGTAGATAAATTATTTGTATTATTTTCATGAGGAAGACTGTTTGTACTCAATTATCTATTTCTAAAGGAAGTATTTTTAATTCCCAGCCTGATAACTCTTACTGTTAATACTTAGTGCAGAGAATGTGCTTGATGAATTTGTGTTGACTTTTCTTTGCTAGCCAACATGAAGGCAGCTAGACAATGCCAAAATCAGCACTAAAACTATTTCTCATGAGTAACAGCAATAATATTCTTTTCCTTTACAGAACCTTTAATCCAAGAATCTTGAGCCTATATAAACATTTGTTCAACAATATACTCAGAATCTCAGTATTTGGTTCTTGGGGAAATTCAACTAGATTGAAGAATATGGAAATAAAAATAGAACCCAGAATCTTGATTCATAATGGTCTTTGAATACTATTGTTCCCACCTAACCATTCAAGGAAAATAAAAAATCACAGAGGTTTCAGCAGGGTAAACAACTAAGCTTTTCCAACCCCAACTGATGATTCATTATTTCTCTTGCCTTTTAAGATTATATTTAATTTTTTCATTTTTATTACATTTTATTTGAGACACTGGGAGCTCTGAATGCCAAAGGATAGGGAAATTGAGCTGATTATGATTATCTCAATATCTTGGATCTACAAAAAAAAAAATTGGCAATATTTGAGGAATAAGGTTTCTTTGGATATTTACAGAGCCTCCTGTTGAACTAAAGTACTATCAAAACAACCTTTCTTTTGGTTCTCAAATAATTCTCTGTCTAAATTGAAAGTGGGAAGAAAGTCATGGAATCAAATTTTGGAGGGCTAAACATGATGACGCATTCAGTTTCCAATATTCTGAGGTTCAGCAGATTATGAAGAGAGCTTTGAATTCCACTATTTGGGATTTAGGATAAGTCAGCAGAAGGTAAGTAGGAGTTTAAGAAAATTTATAGTGAAACTAAGATTTCATGACTTTATATTTAATAGACAACAAACTCTCATTGAACACAAATATAAATGGTCTGATCATGAATTAATCATTTCCAAATAAAACTAGACCCACCAGGGTCTCAAACTGACAACATTTTGATTAATTCATTGTTGGTTTTTGATCCACAAGGGGTTTGAACTGAAGTATCTGCTTAGAAAGTAATAGTACTACATTAAAAAAGCAATTTTATTTAACTCATTCTGTTTGTGTGTCCCTCCATTCAGGTCTATGTTGGCCAGGGGCCTGATTCTGTCCAGCACACAACTAGTCAGTTCTCAGAAAGCATCTTGACACTGAAGACCCTACTAAGATAGTCCCACATGTCCCTAAAGCTGAGTTTACAGGGGGAGAAAAAATGCAGATTTTCCTTTAGTTCACATTTTATGCCTTCCACCAAATTTTATTCTTAATAGGGACCTACACTGCAGCTGTGATGTAATAAGCTGCATAAATAGACACATTAAAGCTGAAGCTTAACATGGAAACCCAAGTACCACAGGAAACAGATCTAGATTTAATATATGTTACCACTTACATTTCAGTGGAATGTCAAATCGTGTGTATTATTGGGCATATACATTTGTCTTTTTTTTTAAGATTAGGCAAGATCTGTTCATCTGTCTGTCTCTTACCTTTAAACTTGCTCTGAAATAACAACTGATGGGTAATTTCTAATTTTCAAAGAACTTTATTATTACTTAGTACATTAACAACTCATCTCACAACTGCCATATGAGATAATCTGGTTAAGTGTTATTATCCTCAGCATTGTCAATTTCTCTAAGCCACTCAACTGAATTGGTATTAGAATCTATAATTAGAATCTATCCCTGGTTTTTCATCCAACAATCTTCCCTCTACACCAGAGCTGTTTTCTTACATATTCTTTTCTTACAAAGCTGTTTTCTTTCTTATTCCTAAAATATGTGTGGATTATCCTTTCTAACCCAACTGATTTCTATTAAAATATTATTACTATCTTCATATTTATTTTCCTGTACTGTCTCAATAAGAACTGAATCATAAGCTAAATCCCCATTTCTCAGTATAACTTCTCTTTAGTATTGCTATAAATTATTCAATAGATTTATCCTGTATCCCAACTTCATTGTGGAGTGTATCTTCCCCACACTTAAGTATTTTATATTTATTACTTTTTGGCCCAGAATATGGTTCAGTTCAGTCGCTCAGTCATGTCCGACTCTTTGCGACCCCATGAACCGCAGCACGCCAGGCCTCCCGGTCCATCACCAACTCCTGGAGTCCACCCAAACCCATGTCCATCGAGTCGGTGATGCCATCCAACCATCTCATCCTCGGTCATCCCCTTCTCCTCCTGCCCTCAATCTTTCCCAGCATCAGGGTCTTTCCCAATGAGTCAGCTCTTTGCATCAGGTGGCCAAAGTATTGGACTTTCAGCTTCAACATCAGTCCTTCCAATGAACACCTAGGTCTGATCTCCTTTAGGATGGACTGGTTGGATCTCCTTGCAGTCCAAGGGACTCTCAAGAGTCTTCTCCAACACCACAGTTCAAAAGCATCAATTCTTTGGCATTCAGCTTTCTTTATAGTCCAACTCTCACATCCATACATGACCACTGGAAAAGCCATAGCTTTGACTAGATGGACCTTTGTTGGCAAAGTAATGCTTCTACTTTTTAATATGCTGTCTAGGTTGGTCATAACTTTCCTTCCAAGGAGTAAGCGTCTTCTAATTTCATGGCTGCAATCACCATCTGCAGTAATTTTGGAGCCCAGAAAAATAAAGTCAGCCACTGTTTCCCCATCTATTGGCCATGAAGTGATGGGACCAAATGCCATGATCTTAGTTTTCTGAATGTTGAGCTTTAAGCCAAATTTTCACTCTCCTCTTTCACTTTCGTCAAGAGGCTCTTTAGTTTTTCTTCACTTTCTGCCGTAAGGGTGGTGTCATCTGCATATCTGAGGTTATTGATATTTCTCCCGGCAATCTTGATTCCAGCTTGTGCTTCCTCCAGCCCAGTGCTTCTCATGATGTAATCTGCATATAACTTAAATAAGCAGGGTGACAATATACAGCCTTGACGTACTCCTTTTCCGGTTTGGAACCAGTCTGTTGTTCCATGCCCAGTTCTAAGTGTTGCTTCCTGACCCACATACAGGCCTCTCAAGAGGCAGGCCAGGTAGTCCAGTATTCCATCTCTTTCAGAATTCTCCACAGTTTATTGTGATCCACACAGTCAAAGGCTTTGGTATAGTCAATAAAACAGAAATAGATGTTTTTCTGGAATTCTCTTGCTTTTTCGATGATCCAGTGGATGTTAGCAATTTGATCTCTGGTTATTCTGCCCTTTCCAAAACCAGCCTAAACATCTGGAAGTTCACGGTTCATGTATTGCTGAAGCCTGGCTTGAAGAATTTTAAGCATTACTTTACTAGCATGTGAGATGAGTGCAATTGTGCGGTAGTTTGAGCATTCTTTGGCATTGCCTTTCTTTGGGATTGGAATGAAAACTGACCTTTTCCAGTCCTGTGGCCACTGCTGAGTTTTCCAAATTTGCTGACATATTGAGTGCAGCACTTTCACAGTGTCATCTTTCATGATTTGAAATAGCTCAACTGGAACTCCATCACCTTCACTAGCTTTGTTCATAGTGATGTTTCCTAGGGCCCACTTGACTTCACATGCCAGGATGTCTGGCTCTAGGTGAGTGATCATGCCATCATGATTATCTGGGTCGTGAAGATCTTTTTTGTACAGTTCTTCCGTGTATTCTTGTTACCTCTTCTTAATATCTTCTGCTTCTGTTACATCCATACCATTTCTGTCCTTTATCGAGCCCATCTTTGCATGAAATGTTCCCTTGGTATCTCTAATTTTCTTGAAGAGATCTCTAGTCTTTCCCATTCTGTTGTTTTCCTCTATTTCTTTGCATTGATCCGGAGGAAGGCTTTCTTATCTCTCCTTGCTATTCTTTGGAACTCTGCATTCAGATGGTATATCTTTCCTTTTCTCCCTTGCTTTTCGCTTCCCTTCTTTTCACAGCTATTTGGTTAATTCATCAATCACAGAATATGGTTAATTCATCATAAATATATCACACTCCTTTGAAAAGATTGTGAAGTATACAGTTGTTCAATATGGTATTCCAAAATTTTCAATTACAAAATGGTGGTTGATAGTGTCAATCATTCTACATATTTGCTGTGTTCTTGTGTAGCTTATTGGTTCTCAAACTGTGGTACAGGTGGGCCATCAAAAACTCTCTAAATATCCATTTAATAACTACAACTAATCTTTAAGGTACTAATACTTACCAAACTTTAATGTAGGATCAAAAATGAATATATACCACTACCTGAGAGAATTATGAAAATACTACTCCTTTTATGTTTTATATATGCATAAGGCTAGATTTCATTCATATGTAATAAATTAAATGACACATTGTAGCAGATAGAATGGAAGAGCATAAGTGAGAACATAGTTATCCTTTATTAAATTATATTTATAATAAACAGATTATTTCTAAAATGTAAAAAAATTCAAGATAAAAACAACTGAATTGAACCAAGTCTACATGATAAAATTATCAAAATTTTCTGAAATTCCTATAAGCTATCCCATTTAAGAGGGGTTGTGGATAATAAGAAATATTCACACTCTACTCAGCTGTTGAAATGGTTGAGCCAACTTTACTACTGTCCCATGCAAGAAATCCAAACACCAACAAACCAGGTTCTCTGTAAGTCTCTTCATTATTATGCTCTCTAATACAACAAATACTTTATCTGGCATCAAAATTTTATTAATACTCTGTTCACACTGCTCTTGCGACAAACACTTCTTTGTGCATGAGTTTTCCATATGGGCTGCAATATATGCCATTAGAGGATGAATATATTGATACAAGTAAAAAAAAAAAAAAAAGCAAATTAATTCCGGAACCTAGTTACAGATAAAAGATGCCATTTCCTTATTTTAGAAATGCAACTTGTATAAAATGTCACATTGGGCTTTATTTGTGGAGGAAAAGCATGCTGCAAGCTCATAACCAACGATTTTTCTAACTTGACATTTTGTTCATTGCAAAAATGCTGAACAAAATTGTGGGCAACTTCTTTCCACTGCTTCTGGCTAGTCCAGTCAGTACATCTTAATGTTACCATTGAAGATGAATGAACCACCCAAGGTTTTAGCAACTTGATTCCAAAAATCTCTGTAATGTTTTGGTAAAAATGCAAAGAGCCAAAGTTTGAAATTTCCTGGATCAGAAAGAATACCCTTTCCCAGGAGGACTTGAAGTACTTCCTTTTTCTGATTGAGTTGTTATTCTACAAACCCTCCTTGAAAATCTTGGTACCCCTGCCAGAAATTGGAGAATAAAAGGAAGACGTGGTAAACCCTTCTTAATTGTTATCCATAAAAATTGTCATAGGTACATATTTCATTGAGTAATTATTTGCTGGAACACCTGATCCAATAGAAGAGACATATTTACACATAAGATGATTTCTCTCTCAATCAGCACATCTAAGCCAGTCTACTTCCACAGTTCAGGCTGAAGCTGAAGTAAAACTTTTTCCAAGTAACTGGATGAAATGCAAAAATTAAAGCAAGTTATAATGGTTATGCAGGGCACAAGCTGAATGAATTCAAGATTTGTGTGTGTTTATTTTTATTGAATTGGTGGGTAACAGTTTATGAGGTTAGACTTAGCTCTGGATATTTCCATGGACGCTGACAGAAACAGCATACTGCCCCTAAAATTCTGATATGACATTCATTCTTTGAAAATAGCACACGCTTTTTCCATCACCTTGCAGCCCAGCACCCGATGTATATAGGGCAATTCACAGATAATAAATGGAAGAATAAAAAAGGAATAAATAGTGTGGACTTTTTGGTAAATGAAGCCTTTCTTCTCTCAGAAGACATAACTGTTCATTTTCACACAGAGTGCTCAGAAAGAAAAATAGAAATTAATGGAAAAGATTACTTCTTTAACCCCATTTTTAAAAAAACCTAGACTCTAACTCCTCTCTGGAGTTTAAAGAGTGGTCTTGAAATACCTTTGTCCCCAGCATTTTGGAATTAAAGCAGTATTATACTGCATCCTGGTCTTCCCTGGTGGCTCAGCAGTAAAGAATCTGCCTGCCAATGCAGGAGACATGGGTTCAGTCCCTGGGTGGGGAAGATTCCCTGGAGAAGGAAACGGCAACCCACTCCAGTATTCTTGCCTGGAGAATCCATGGACAGAGAATCTACTGTCCGTGGGGTTGCAAGAGTCTGACACAACTTAGCAACTAAACCACCACCACCATACTAGTATGAGGGATCTGGGATGTGTTTTCCTCTCTACTAATGTTAATTATCATCTACCTAGTAAAATTCTAAACCCATAACCTTTTATTCCTAACATGTATCATTCCTTCTATAGGAATTATCCTGAGGAAATCATATCTATAAATTCTGGCTATAATAGTGTTATTTATAATAGCCCCAAATTTAAGGCATAATAAGTCCACAAATGTGATATGGAAGATAATCAAAGATTTACAGCAGTCAGATAAATGGTTAGTCAAGAAACTCTCTGAAACCCAATAGGAGACCTTTGTGGTGTTTTAACTTAACATCATCCTACCTAACCCCCTCTATAATGACAGTCTTAAGGGCAACAGCCTACATTTCTGGTATGGATTCCTGGTGCTGGTGAAAACAAAGAGGACTTTATTCCCAAAGAATCTGTTCCTTTTTATGCAGATAGATTCAGTTCTCCAATTAAAAGACATTGGCAGAAAGAATTTTTTTTTAAAAGATTCAAATATACAACTAAACTATAGTGTCTATAAGGGACTCACTCACTTCAGATTCAAAAGCACAAACAGGTTGAAAGTAAAAGCATGGAAAAAATATAGTCCATGCAAATAGTAACCAAATGAGAGCTGGAATTGCTATGTAAGTATTGGGTAAAATAGATTTTAGGTAAAAATTATTATAAGAAACAAAGAAGGATGTTGTATATTGGCAAAAGGGTCAATACATCAAGAAGACATAAAAATTATAAACATGTGCACACCTAAAAACAGAGCCCCAAGATGAAGCAAAACTTGACAGACTTGAAGGGAGAAATAAGAAGTTCCATAAATAGTTGGAGACCATGATACCCTACTCTGAGTAATGGATTGAACTACTAGACAGAAGATCAGTAAGAAGATAGAGGACTGGAGAGATACTGCTAACTAACTAGCCCTGAGACACATACACAGAACATTCCACCCAACAACAAAGAACACATACTATTGTCAAGTGCATTTGAAACATTTTCCAGGGTAGACCATACATTAGGCCACAAAATGGGTCTCAGCACATTTTAAATGATCGAAATTATACGATTCTTCAGACCACATGGAATGAAACTACAAATCAATAGCAGAAGAAAAACTGTAACTCACAATTATGTGGAAATTAAACAACACATTCTTGAATAAGCAATAGGTCAAAGAAGGAATTATATGAGAAATAAAATACTAATTGAATGAAAATGAATCCAAGGACTCTGAAGGATGAAATTGAATCACTAAAACTAATGTAAAAATATACATATTCACATGGGAAGATGATCACATTACAGCAATTTTAAAAAAGAAAAAGGTCAGCTGAAAAAATGTAGACGGGCATAGAAGGATCCCATTAAAATACCTCATACACACATACTCACACAGCAGAAAAGTATCTGAACAGATCATGGAAAATGTCCACTATAAAGATCTTTAGTTGATCACTTTTGATATTATGTTTATCTTTCTGTTTATCTGTATTTTCTAATTTTCCCTAATGAATATGTATTGAGTGAATTTTAAATTAAAATTTAACAAAAAGTAAAATTAAATGAAAAATAAATGCTAATATGAGGAAATAATTGCACATGTGGTTTTTGGATAGAATTATTTCTTTAGTTACTATCCTTTAAAACATAAATTCACTGAAACAAGCAAATGAAGAAAAGGAAATAGAGATGATTTAAAACCAGCAAAATATTCACAGGCATAAAATTATTACATGATGCAGACTTTTGAAGAATTTTATAATCTGAATATCTAGCTACTGCCGTGATCTCTCTTTGATATGATTTACATTTGGGTAACTCCGGTTTCAAGGAGAAAGTAAACATACCCTCACATTAAGAAGCACTATTTCAGGTGAATCATTATTTCACAGCTACCAGTATTTGAAGCAGGCATTTCAAGATGATTGATCCTCTGGGGAAAAGAAAGGAATTTCCCCTTTTTGACAATCTGGGGCTCTTTAGGACTCTCAGCAGTGCTTGCCTTGTTTCACATTGTTGGAAATCCCACTTGGCATTAGATTAGATTCAAAGATAAAAATGTTATGGGAATAAAACATTCAAATACCTTTTTTTCCTCTGGAGCCTTATCTTTATTCTAATATGAGAAAACTTTTATCATCTCCAAGTCATGTGTAAATTTGTTAAGGAAAAACTCAAGTCATAAAATGTAAATCAAATCATAAAATATGGACTTAACTGGCAACAGAAAAGCAAGAAGAGGCTCCTTTTGTCTCTGTTTCTGACAAACACGGATTATCTTTATGAAAGAATTAAGCTTGAGGACTATTCTGCCCTGTCACAGAACAAACAGGGAAACTGACAGTGCTTTCTTCTACTATTTTTCTGTAATATAAAATGTTATTCAGTGGGAAAATTTGTTAAGATTCCAAATTTTAAAAGGCACAAGGATAAATAAAGATTAATTTATGTTTGCAAAACATTCAAAATTTCTCAAAAGAAGTCCAGTTCCACATGACCCCTGACATGACTTAGCCTTGCATCCTGTTTCTCACTAGCTTTGTTCTCAGAGAAAAGGACCTCGTCTTTTTCCCTTACCCACAATGCTACCTTTTCTAGTTTTAGCTAAGTGATGGACCTTCCCCATTCTTGTATGTGAAGTACGCTGTCCTCTCCAGCCACAAGCAGGAACTTCTTAATGTGTGTTAACTGTATTTTATACTTATTTTAAGACCAACAGTAAAATGAAATTGCACAAATGAAGGAAGGGAAAAATGACAATTTATAATGTCTCAGAGCTACTTAGAGAGAATTTACAGGTTTCCTCCTAGATATGGGTCCCTGAAAATCAAGACCAAAATGATCTGGCTTTCTCTGTCCAGAGGATATCTATGACTTAAACTGATGGAAAAGGAGCTTCTCAACTGAAATTTTTTGCTTGTTTTTCGCCACTCTCATTAGATTATATATACTTTCATAGGCAGAAAAAAACCTTTCCTCAAACATATTCCAGTGCACTATGTATATTAGACTCAATGAATTTTGTGAATTCACGTTTCTAATTGTTAGGGGAAGCACACTGATTGAAACCACCCACCCTGGCCAGGTACCATAGTAACCATTTGCATGAGTTGTTTTATGACAGGAGATCCTGAGAAGGAATACGGAACTAATAAGCCACCACCAACCGGAAGAGTTCGGGAAAGGTCTAAAGGAGACACTGCGTGTCCGTCCATTTCCCAGAATCCCTCTCGCTAGCATCCATCTTGGCTGAGCGATGCGTGCGCCACCAGGAAAGACTCTGAATTAGAATGACTGGCCAAAAAGCACCCGGAAACTAATCCCATCACCATAAAACCTGACATTGCGAGCCACGTGGCAGAGCAGTTCTCCTGGGTTTCCTTACCCTACCACTCTCCACCCGGGTGCCCTTTCCTAATAAAATCTCTTGCTTTGTCAGCACATGTGTCTCCTCAGACAATTCATTTCCAAGTGTTAGACAAGAGCCCAGTTTTGGGCCCTGGAAGGGGTCCCTCTTCCTGCAACATAATGATTCCTTGCAGAGTTCAGACTCCAAATAGGCACTGGGAGGAAGATCCAGCTGTGAGACCAGCACAGGCTCCTCTCTAATTGCCAGTGTAATGCCAGCTGAATGCCAGCTGAATGAGTGTAATGCCAGCTGAAGAGGTCAGTAGCAAAATCAGACCTGGGCTGAAGCTGGCATTTTATCCCCCTACAGACCCACAGCTCTTTAATACTCAATCCACTAGCGTTTGCTTATTTCAGTTTCTACCACTACCAAAACAAGACAGTTTTGATTTGATTTCTATTATCTTTCTTAGAAATCATAAGTAATATTAATTTATTTTTTGTTCTTCATTTTTTAATTTAAAAACATTTTTTAATTGAAGGATAAGTGCTTTACAGACTTTTGTCGTTTTCTGTCATACGTCACCAAGAATCAGCCATAGGTATACCCATGTCCCCTGCCTCCCAGACCTCCCTCTCAGCTCCCTCCCCACCCTCCACCCTTCACCCTGTCGCAGAGCCCCTGTTTGAGTTCCCTGAGTCATACAGCAAATTCCCATTGGCTATCTGTTTTACACATGGTATTGTAAATTTCTATGTTACTCTCTCCATACATCTCCCCTTCCCCCTCCTCTCCTCCCACCTTGTCCAGAGGTCTGTTCTCCATATCTGTTTCTCCATTGCTGCCCTGAAAATAAATTCATCAGCACCATCTCTTCAGATTCCATAAATATGTGTCAGTATGTGATATTTATATTTTTCTTTCTGACTTACATTATATTCTGTATAATGGACTCTAGTTTCATCCATCTCATTAGAACAGAATCAAATGCATTCCTTTTTATGGCTGAGTAGTATTCCATTGTACATATGTACCACAGCTTCTTTATCCATTCATCTGTCAATGGACATCTAGGTTGCTTCCATGTTCTAGCTATTAAAAATACAGCTGCAGTGAACACTGGGGGTACATGTGTCTTTTTCAGTTTTGATTTCCTTAGGGTATATGCCTACAAGTGGGATTGCTGGGTCATATGGTGGTTTTATTCCTAGCTTTTTAAGGAGTCTCCATCCCACCTTCCATGGTGGCTGGATCAGTTTACATTCCCACCAGCAATGCAAGAGTGTTCCCTTTTCTCCACACCCTCTCCAGCATTTATTGTTTGTAGACTTTTTGATGGCCATTCTGACTGGTGTGAGGTGGTATCTCATTGTAGTTTTGATTTGCATTTCTCTAATGATGAGTGATGTTGACCATCTTTTCATGTACTTGTTAGCCATCTGTATGTCTTCTTTGGAGAAATGTCTCTTCAGGTCCCTTTCTCACTTTTTGACTGGGTCGTTTGCTTTTATGATACTGAGTTGTATAAGCTCCTTGTACATTTTGAAAATTAATTCTTTATCAGTTGTTTCCCTCGCTATTATTTTCTCCCATTCTGAGGGCTGTCTTTTCACCTTGTTAGTAGTTTCCTTTGCTGTGCAAAAGCTTTTAAGTTTAATTAGGTCCCACTTGTTCATTTTGTTTTTATTTCCATTACTCTAGGAGGTGGGTCATAGAATATCTTGCTTAGATTTATGTCATCGAGTGTTCTGCCCATGTTCTCCTCTAAGAGTTTAATAGTTTTACATTGACATTAGTGGTCTTACATTTAGGCCTTTAATCCATTTTGAGTTTATCTTTGTGTATGGCATTAGGTAGTGATCTAATTACATTCTTTTGCACATAGCTGTACAGTTTTCCCAGCACCACTTATTGAAGAGGCTGTCTTTGCCCCATTGTATATTCTTGCCTCCTTTGTTAAAAATAAAGCATATTTAGTTAGCGGAGGTCACCTGGGAATTCCCAAAGCCTGCATGGGTTTATCTCTGGGTTGTCTGGGTTCTCTATCTTGTTCCATTGGTCTATATTTCTGTTTTTGTGCCAGTATCATACTCTCTTGATGACTGTAGCTTTGTAGTATAGTCTTTCTCAAAACTGCATTGGATATTTGGGGTCTTTTGTGTTTCCATATGAATTGTGAATTTTTTTTCATTCTAGTTCTGTGAAAAAAGCCATTGGTATTTGATAGTTCAGTTCAGTTCAGTCCCTCAGTCGTGTCTGACTCTTTGCGACCCCATGAACCACAGCACGCCAGGCCTCCCTGTCCATCACCAACTCCTGGAGTTTACCCAGACTCATGTTCATTTTGTCAGCAATGCCATGCAACCATCTCATCCTCCATCGTCCCCTTCTCCTCCTGCCCTCAGTCTTTCCCATAGGGATAGCATAAAATCTGTAGACTGCATTTGGTAGTATAGTCATTTTCACAGTATTGATTCTTCCCACCCAGGAACATGGAATATCTCTCCATCTGTTTATGTTGTCTTTGATTTCTTTCATCAGTGTCTTATAGTTTTCCATACACAGGTCTTTTGTTTCCTTAGGTAGGTTTATACCTAGATATTTTACTCTTTTTGTTTCAGTGGTGAATGGGATTGGTTCCTTAATTTCTCTTTCTGATTTTTCATTATTAGTATATAGAAGTACAAGTGATTTCTGTGTATTGACCTTGTATCTTGTGATTTTGCTGAATTTGGTGATTTGCTCTAGTAATTTTCTGATACTATCTTTAGGGTTTTCTATGCACAGTATCATGTCATCTGCAAACAGTGGGAGCTTTATTTCTTCATTTCTCATCTGGATTCCTTTTATTTCTTTTTTTTTCTCTAACTGTTGTAGCTAGGACTTCCCAAAACTATGTTGAATAATAGTGGTGAGAGTGGACACCCTTGTCTTGTTCCTGATCTTAGAGGAAAAGCTTTAATTTTTCAGCATTGAGAATAATGTTTGCTGTGGGCTTTTCATATATGGCCTTTATTATGTTGAGTTGGTTCCTTCTATGCCCATTTCTTAAAGAGTTTTTTTCATAAATGGATGTTGGATTTTGTCAAAGGCTTTTTCTGCATCTATTGAGATGATCATATGGTTTTTATCTTTCAGTTTGTTGATATGGTGTATCACGTTGATTGATTTGCATATACTGAAGAATCCTTGCATCCCTGGAATAAACCCAACTTGGTCATGGTGTATGAGCTTCTTAATGTGTTGTTGGCTTCTGTTTGCTAGAATTTTGTTGAGGATTTTTGCATCTATGTTCATCAATGATATTGGCCTGTAATTTTCTTTTTTTCATGTTGTCTTTTCCTAGTTTTGGTATCAGGGTGATTGTGGCCTCATAGAATGAGTTTGGAAGTGTCCCTTCCTCTGCTATTTTCTGGAAGAGTTTCAGAAAAATAGGCATTAGCTCTTCTCTGAATGCTTGATAGAATTCCTCTGCAAAGCCATCTGACCCTGGGTTTTTGTTTGGGGAGGTTTTTTTTTCATTTTTGCAGTAAGTTTTATTAAACACTGTCTCAGATATATATTGTACAAATAAGTTATCTTAAAACTTTTTTTTTAAATTTGGCTGCACTGGGTCTTAGTTGCAGTACTTGGGGTCTTTGTCATAGCAGGGGAGATTTTTGATCACTGTTTCCATTTCAGTATTTGTAATTGGGTTGTTCATGATTTCTATTTTTCCTGGTTAAGTTTAGGAGGCTGACCTAAGTATCTGTCCATTTCCTCTAGGTTGTCCATTTTATTAGCATATAGTTGCTCATAATATTCTTTTATGATTCTTTGTATTTCTGTGTTGTCTGTTGTAACCTCTCCTTTTTCGTGTCTAATTTTATTGATTTGATTTTCCTCCCTTTTTTTCTTGATGAATCTGACTAGTGGTTTGTCAATTTTGTTAATCTTCTCAAAGAACCAGCTTTTAGTTTTATTAATCTTTGTTATTATTTTCTTCATTTCTTTTTCATTTATTTCTGCTCTGATTTTTACGATCTCCTTCTTTCTGCTGACTTTGGGGGTTTTTGTTCTTCTTTTCCCAGCTGCTTTAGATGTAGAGTTAGGCTGTCTATTCGATGCTTTTCTTGCTTCTTGAGCTATGATTGTATGGCTATAAACCTCCCTCTTAGAGCTGCTTTTGCTGAGTCCCATAGGTTTTGGGTCATCATGTTTTCATTATCATTGCCTTCTAGGAATCTTTTGATTTTTTTTTTAATGTCTTCAGTAACCTCTTTGTTATTTAGTAATGTATTGCTTAATCTCCATGAGTTTGTGTTTTTTTGCTGTTTTTTTCCCTGTAGTTGATATCTAGTCTCATAGCAATGTAGTCAGAGAAGATACTGATACAATTTCAATCTTCTTAAATTTACTGAGGCTTGACTTGTGACCCAAGATGTGGTCTACCCTGGAGAATGTTCCATGTGCACTTGAGAAGAAAGTGTATTCTTCTGCATTTGGATGGAAAGTCCTGAGATATCAATTAGGTCGTTTTGGTCTAATGTGTCATTTAAGGTTTGTGTTTCCTTATTGAGTCTCTGTTTTGATGATCCATCCATTGATGACAGGGGGTGTTAAAGTCCCCTGCTATTATTGTATTGCTGTCAATCTCTCCTCTTATGCCTTTCATGTTTGCCTTATGTATTGAGATGCTCCTGTGTTGTGTGCATAGACACTCACAATTGTTATGTCTTCATCTTGGATTGATCCGTTGATCATTATGTATTTCCCTCTTCGTCTCTTATGATATTCTTTATTTTAAAGTCTATTTCGTCTGAAATAGGATCACCACTCTAGCTCTTTTGGTTTCCATTCGCATGGAATATCTTTTTCCATCCTTTTACTTTCAGTCTGCATGTGTCTCTAGGTCTGAAGTGGGCCTCCTGTAGGCAGCATATATATGGGTCTTGTTTTTGTATCCATTCAGTCAGTCTCTATCTTTTGGTTGGTGCCTTTAATCCATTTACATTTAAGATAATTATTGATACATATGTTCCTCTTGGCATTTTCTTGATTGTTTTGGGTTTGTTTTTGTAGGTCTTTCCTTTCTCTTGTATTTACTGGCTATGTAAGTCCCTTTAGTATTTGTTGCAAGGCTGGTTTGGTGGTGCTGAATTCTCTTTAATTTCTGCTTGTCCATAAAGTTTTTGATTTCTCCATTAATTTTGAATGAGATCTTTGCCAGGTATAGTAATTGTGGTTGTATGTTTTTCTGTTTCAGTACTTTAAATATATCCTGCCATTCCCTTCTGGCCTGTAGAGTTTCTGCTGAAAGATCAGCTGTTAATCATATGGGTTTCCCCTTGTATGTTACTTGTTGCTTTTCCCTTGCTGCTTTTAATACTCTTTCTTTGTGCTTAGTCTCTGTTAGCTTGATTAATATGTGTCTCGATGTGTTTCTCCTTGGGTTTAATCTATAGGGGACTCTCTGTGCTTCTTGGACTTGATTGACTGTTTCCTTTCCCATGTTGGGCAAGTTTTCAACTATAATTTCTTCAAAAATTTTCTCAGTGCCTTTCTTTATTTCTTCTTCCTTTGGGGCCCCTATAACTCGAATATTGGTGCATTTAATATTGTCCCAAAGGTCTCTGAGGCTTTCCTCAATTCCTTTCATTCTTTTCCTTTTATTGTGCTCTTCAGCAGTTATTTCCACCATTCTATCCTCCAGCTCACTTATCCATTCCTCTGCCTCAGTTATTCTGCTATTGGTTCCTCCAAATGTGTTTGTAATTGCAGTAATTGTGTTCTGCATCTCTGTTTGCTTCTTCTTTATTTATTCTATGTGATCGTATTTCTTTATTTCTTCTTGGTGATTGTATTAACTGTTAAGTGCTTCTTGCATTTCCTCCATTCTATTTGCAAGTTCTCAGAGCATCTTTACTACATTATTCTGAATTCTTTTTCAGGGAGATTGTGTATTTCCTCTTCGTTTATTTGGTCTTGTGAGTTGCTACCTTCCCTTTCATTTGGTTGTATTTTTCTGTCTTAACCTGCTCCACTTGAGCTCTCCTTTTCCCAGGCTTTAAGGTTGTGTTACTTCTTCTTTTTGATTTTTGCCCTTGGAGGGAAATGTTGGCTGGATAGTTTGTGCTGATTTCTTGTTGGGGGTGACTTGTGCCCGTGTTCTAGTGGAAGGAGATCAAGTAGATAATTACAGAAATACTGGGACATATACACACACACTTCCACACATACAGTTATAAACAAAGTGTTCTAAAGAAAAGAGTACAGGAGATTGACTTGGTGAGCAAAGGAAACCAGTGGTGATCTCAACCAATTGAAAGCAGAGTTACCTAATGCTCAATCTGGAAATTTAGCATGAGCAGAAGGCTGACTGGGGAATATAGCATAGAGAGCTCAACAATTTAACCTACTTGGTGAAAGAAGAAGGCATGAAGAAAAAAGGGGAGAATACAAAAGAGAGAAAAAAGAAAGAGGAGAAGGGAGGGAAAAGAGGAAAGGAGAAGAGGTTAAAAAAATGAAAAGAGAGAGAAAAAAGAAAAAATAGAAAAGCAAAGATGAATAGATATGTGTGGAAAAGATTTCTATAAATTCAGGAATAGCTACAGCTGGTAAAGAACAGTAGGAAAAGCAGTTGAATGTATCCAAAACAAAATAAAAAAACACTCTTCAAGAAAAAAGAAAAAAAAAGTGAGAAAGAGAAAAAAATCTAAAATTATATATACATATATATATATATATATATATATATATATATATATATATTTTACAAGAAACACAAAGAGGAAAACTCCACAACACCACAAAAGGCTAATATGGAGGTAGAAATATGTAGGGGGAATAAACCGTGTAATTTATAAGGGAAAAAAATCTTTAAATGATTTTTTTTTTTAACAAGGAAAACTGCACAGCACTGGAAGAAGCTAATGTAATGGTGGAAATATGTTGGGGAATAAGCAGTGTGATTTAAAAGAAGAAAGAATCTTAAGATGACCTTTATATAAATATATAAATGGAAAACAAAGAGGAGAACCCCACAGCACTGCTAAATGCTAGTGTGAAGGTGGAGATATGTTGGGGGGAATAAACAGTGTGATTTATAAAGGAAAAAAAATGCAAAAGGAAAAATATTTGTAAAAGGGTTTTCAAAGTCGTAGTTCTCAGTTGTGGAGTCTGACCCTGTGAATGAGCGGTTAGGTAGAGGCCTGTGATGTTTTCCTGGTTGGCAGAGCTCGTGCCTGTGTTCTGGTTGATGGAATGGATCTCCTCTCTCTGAAAGGCAGTGCAGTGTCCAGTAGTAGGTTTTGGAGTGTCTATGGGTTCAGCATGCCCTTGGGCAGTGGTTCCAGCTTTCACGGTGGGCACATTTATTTCTGCAGCTGCTTCAAAGTGGCTCTCTTGGCATAACTGCAGTGCCGCCAGTCCCCTGCTTGTCCCTGGGATCGTTGCTGGTGCTTCTGTTCCCCTATCCTGCCCTGCGCTGCTGGCCGAAACTTGCCAGGTAGGTGCTTGTGTGGATCCCTCTGCATCGTGGCGACTTGTGTGGGCTTCCCTCAGCCCCCTAAGCTCACCCTCTGGGTCGCAGAGCTGTGTGTACTTGACTCAGTCCCCGAGGTCTACCCTCTGTGTGCACTTGTTTCAGCTCCCCGGGCGGGCCTCTGCATCGCAGGGCCAGTGTGAACTTGTTTCGGCTCCCATGCCCACCCTCTGCATCACGGGGCTAATGTGCACTTGTTTCATCTCACTGCCTGCACTCTTTGTCACGGGCTTATTTGTTCTTTCCGCTGTGCTGGCTGTTCTCCATTTTTAAGTAACATAATCCAATAAAAAATTGGAATACAGAAAAGTCATGTTGAGGACAAGAATAAACATTTCAGTTAATATCAACTGAGCTGCATATGACAGAGTGTAGTATTGGGTATATTTTTCCATCTGTTGTTCTCAACCTAGCATTCAGAGATATGAGATATATACTCAGTCATTCAGTGAGTATAGAAACAGTGTGCATGACATATAATAATGTACCTTAGTCATGAGTGTTAATTATAAATTAATAAGTAAACAGATCTTCTAGCATAGGTTTGGGTGTCATTAAGTGAATCTGCTTCTTAACTCTGTTTTATCCCAGTGGCAGGTTTGTCTATTCCATAGTGTTTCACAGTGTGCCTTGATACAGAGCAGACTGTCAATTCAGTTCAGTTCAGTCGCTCAGCCGTGTCCAACTCTTTGAGACCCCATGAATCGCAGCACGCCAGGCCTCCCTGTCCATCACCAACTCCCGAAGTTTTCTCAAACTCATGTCCATCGAATCGGTGATGCCATCCAGCCATCTCATCCTCTGTCGTCCCCTTCTCCTCCTGCCCTCAATCCCTCCCAGCATCAGGGTCTTTTCCAATGAATCAACTCTTCACATGAGTTGGCCAAAATATTGGAGTTTCAGCTTAGCATCAGTCCTTCCAATGAACACCCAGGACTGATCTCCTTTAGAATGGACTGGTTGGATCTCCTTGCAGTCCAAGGGACTCTCAAGAGTCTTCAACACCACAGTTCAAAAGCATCAATTCTTCGGCACTCAGCTTTCTTCACAGTCCAACTCTCACATCCATACATGACCACTGGAAAAACCATAGCCTTGACTAGATGGACTTTTGTTGGCAAAGTAATGTCTCTGCTTTTTAATATGCTGTCTAGGTTGGTCATAAGAGCAGAGTATGGACCCTGTATTATTTTTGGCAGATGCCAGAATTAGAGCTATTGCGTCTCCTTTCTGGACTACACACACTGATTCCTTCTTATAGATGCAATAAGATGGAAATTGCACAATCCCAGAACATAGACACTAGTCAGAGTTTTAATATCCCTTTATTTTTTTATCAAGTAGAATGCCAGATAATACCGATGTATATCTTTCTCTTCTTCCAACCCTCCACTGAACGTGAGATTCCTCAACAATCTGAACTGCTCTGAGTCTCAGAGCTAGCACTAATCTCTTATTGATCTCTAAAGTATCCATGATAAGGGGAACACCAGAAACAACAGAGGAAGTTTTCATCCTGCAACTAAGTTTTTGCAGGCATGGCTGAGCGACTGAATTACAGGAAGTTTTCTAATCTATGAACATAGTGTGTATCTTTATTTACTAAAAAATTCTTAATTTTTCCAAAGTTGTCTATAAAATTTCTTGTCAGCTTGTTACTAGGTGCATTGTTCTATTTATGCTTGTTTTGAATGGGATATTTTCTTCTAACACATTTACTGACTGGCTGTTAATTATGCATGAGAAAATATTATTTTTGTTCTGTTTGGGTTTTTTTTTTGGCAGTAGTCTTTTGGAGAATAATTTTATTGAAGAAAATTTTATTTGCAGAAAAACATATGGCTCACTACAGTTTCACAAACTCAATACTGCACTGAGGGCGAGAAAAGGTGCTTCTTCTGTTCTCCTTTCCCACCACTGCCTCCACCAGAATAACTGCTAACCCAACACTAAAACCATACAACAACTTTGCCTGTTTTTGCATTCATATAAATAGAATCATACATTACGACCTCTTTTGTGTCTGGCTTCTTTTATCCCATGTTATGTTTGCAAGATTTATCCTTATCCTATATAATTGACATTTGTACATTCTTTGTGCTGAATAGTTTTTTTTTTTACTAATATACCACAATTTGGTTGTCCACCCTATTTTTATGGGCATTGGTTTGAGGCTATTACAAATAGTATTTCTGTGAACATTCAACATGTCTTTTGAACTTATTTATGCATTTTTTGTTGGTTTCACACCTAGGAATGGAATAGCTTAGTCACATATTTAAAAGGTACTGCCAAACAGATGTCTACAGTAGTTGAACCAATTTATAGTTCCATCAGCAGTGTATGAGAGTTCCAGTTTAATTTAGTACAAAACCCATCAGTTGTTCAGCACCCAGCTGACACTTGGTACTCTGCACCCTTTTCTAGTCATTTATTATAGTTGTGTGTGTAGTACTATCACACTGTGGCTTCAGTTTTGATCTTCTCTCATGACACTGTACAAGAGACAGGGATCAAGATCATCCCCAAGAGAAAGAAATGCAAAAAAGCAAAATGGCTGTGTGAGGAGGCCTTACAAATAGCTGTGAAAAGAAGGGAAGCAAAAAGCAAAGGAGAAAAGGAAAGATATACACATTTAAATGCAAAGTTCCAAAGAAAAGCAAGGAGAGATAAGAAAGCCTTTCTCAGTGATCAGTGCAAAGAAATAGAGGAAAACAACAGATTGGGAAAGACTAGAGATCTCTTCCAGAAAATTAGAGATACCAAGGGAACATTTCATGCAAAGATGGGCTCAGTAATGGATAGAAATGGTATGGACCTAACAGAAGCAGAAGATATTAAGAGGTGGCAAGAATACACAGAAGAATTATACAAAAAAGGTCTTTATGACCCAGATAATCATGATGGTGAGATCACTCACCTGGAGCCAGACATCCTGGAATGTGAAGTCAAGTGGGCCTTAGGAAGCATCACTATGAACAAAACTAGTGGAGATGATGGAATTGCAGTTGAGCTATTTCAAATCCTGAAAGATGATGCTGTGAAAGTGCTGCACTCAATATGTCAGCAAATTTGGAAAACTCTGCAGTGGCCACAGGACTGGAAAAGGTCAGTTTTCATTCCAATCCCAAAGAAAGGCAATGCCAAAGAATGCTCAAACTACCGCACAATTGCACTCATCTCACATGCTAGTAAAGTAATGCTCAAAATTCTCCAAGACAGGTTCAACAATACATGAACCATGAACTTCCAGATGTTCAAGCTGGTTTTAGGAAAGGCAGAGGAACCAGAGATCAAATTGCCAACATCCACTGAATTACTGAAAAAGCAAGAGAGTTCCAGAAAAACATCAATTTCTGCTTGATTGACTAAGCCAAAACCTTTGACTGTGTGGATCATTACAAACTGTGGAAAATTCTTAAAGAGATGGGAATACCAGACCACCTAACCTGCCTCTTGATAAATCTGTATGCAGGTCAGGAAGCAAAAGTTAGAACTGGACAAGGGAACAACAACTTGGTTTTGAATAGGAAAAGGAGTATGTCAAAGCTATATATTGTCACCCTGCTTATTTAACTTCTATGCAGAGTACATCATGAGAAACGCTAGGGTGGAGGAAGCACAAGCTGGAATCAAGATTGCTGGGAGAAATATCAATAACCTCAGATGTGCAGATGACACCACCCTGATGGCAGAAAGGAAAGAACTAAAGAGCCTCTTGATGAAAGTGAAAAAGGAGAGTGAAAAACATTCAGAAAACTAAGATTATGGCATCCAGTCCCATCACTTCATGGCAAATAGGTGGGGAAACAGTAGAAACAGTGGGAGACTACTTTTTTGGGCTCCAAAATCACTGCAGATGGTGACTGCAGCCATGAAATTAAAAGATGCTTACTCCTTGGAAGGAAAGTTATGACCAACCTAGACAGTATATTAAAAAGCAGAGACGTTACTTTGCCAACAAAGTTCCATCTAGTCAAAGCTATGGTTTTTCCAGGAGTCATGAATGGATGTGAGAGTTGGACCATAAAGAAAGCTGAGCACCAAAGAATTGATGCTTTTGAACTGTGGTGTTGGAGAAGACTCCTGAGAGTCCTTTGGACTGCAAAAAGATCCAACCAATTCATCCTAAAGGAAATCAGTCCTGAATATTCATTGGAAGGACTGATGCTGAAGCTGAAACTCTAATACTTTGGCCACCTGATGCGAAGAACTGACTCACTGGAAAAGACCCTGATGCTGGGAAAGATTGAGGGCAGGGGGAGAAGGGGAGGACAGAGGACGAGATGGTTGGATGGCATCACCAACTCGATGGACATGGGTTTGAGTAAACTCCAGGAGTTGGTGATGGACAGGGAGGCCTGGCGTGCTGCAGTCCATGGGGTCACCGAGTCAGACACAACTTAGCCACTGAGCAACAACAACATTTTTCTTATTGCTTTATAGGAGTTTTTTTTTTTTTTTAATAACATCCCGGATATGAGTCTTTTGTCAGATTTATGTATTGTCGAAAGCTTCTCCTACTGAGGATTCTTTAATGGTGTCTTATAGTGTAATTTCTCATTTTTCTTTATGGTTATTGCTTTTTGTAAAGTTTAAATTTTTTTGTCTACTCCAAGTTTATGATGATTCTCAAGCTATTAATTACTAGATACCATTACTCTTTCTGGCCAGGTCATTTAACCTTCTTATTGGTTCCAATAATCATGATGTGAGACTCATTTTTTTTCTTTTTAGATAGGTAATCATTTGAAGTAATTGGCTGTTTTAGGTCTTGCTTTTCATATAAGTCAAGAAGCTAACCAAAACATATGATTAAGTGAACATAAACAATATAAGATGGATTGCTTTGCATACCAAGAAATTCCAAGATAGGGCGGCAACAGATACAGCATGTCAAGTTCCAGTTCTGCTTCAGTGAAAGACTTCCCTGCTTTGTTACCCTCCTATGTTGACTTCATCCTCAGGTTGCTAGCCAAATGCTGCCCTGAGCCCTAGCTTGCTAAGCAATATACAGGGAAGTTGGGCTTCCCCGGCAGCTCAGCAGTAAAGAATATGCCGGTAATGCAGGAGGCACGGGAGACCCGGTTTGATCCCTGGGTGGGGAAGATCTCCTGGAGGAGGGCAAGGCAACCCAATCCTGTATTCTTGCCAAGGATAGAGGAACCTTGTGGGCTACAGTCCACAGGGTTGCAAAGAGTCAGACATGACTGAAGTGACTAAGCACACACGTACAGGGAAGCCTGGCATGTCGCTCTCCATGGGGTCACCAAGAGTCAGACACTGAACATATACACGTAGGAAATATTTCATCATGGCTGAATGTTAATTATTATCAGATGCTTTTCTTGCAGTGATTGAGTTAATAATGTTTTATTCCTTTAATGTGTTGACTAATCTACCAAATCTATTTTCTAGTTTTGAACCATTCTTGAGTTTCTCAGGTAAATATATTCTTAAATATCTTCTTTCAATCTCCTGGTGGATTCAATTTGCTAATATTTTATATAATATCTTGCATTCTTTGTTTATAACAAAATAGGCCTATAATTTTATTTTCTTGTGTGATCTCCAGCTTAATTTGATACCAGGGTTAAGCCGAGTGGCTTAATTCCTCCTATTTTTCTATGTCTGAGAGCAATTTGATACATTAGAAATTACAATTGGTCCTCATTATTTGTGAATTCTCTATCTGTGAATTTGCCTACCAGTTAAAATTGATTTGTAACCCCAAAATCAATTCTTGCAGCACTTTTGTGGTCATTTGAAGACAGATGCAGAGAAGTGAAATATTTGAATCATCCTACAGGAACATTCCCAGTGGAAGTCAAACAAGGTGATGCTCTGCCTCCGTGACTCAGCTCTCCTACTGTGATCAAGTATCTTTTTCATGGTCTACTTAGTGCCGTGTCTTTTGCGTTTCTGTGCCTTTGTTGGTGATTCTGCAGCTTGTCTCCAAGCACAGTGCTGGCATGTTGCCTAAGTTTCTAAGCACAAGAAGGCTATGACGTGCCTTATGGAGGAAATTTGTATTTGAAATAAGTCTTGTTGAGGCATAACTTATTGTGCTGTTGGCCATGAGTCTAATGTTAATGAATCAACAATATCTATTAAGTAAAATATTTTTAAACAGAAACATACATAAAATAAAGTTATGTATTGATCAGTTGGTGAAAATGTGGCCAGAGGCTCACAGGACTAACTCTACATTTCCCCTAACAGCAGTAATTCAGTGCTCGCTAATTCAGTGTTAATAGTGACTTTTTAGAGCATCAGTTCAGTTCAGCTCAGTTCAGTCGCTCAGTTGTGTCCGACTCTTTGCGACCAACCAATAATGAGAACTGACTATACCTATTGTTTGCAGAGTTGACAGCAGTGACTTTATTGCCTCTTGTAGACACAGATCAGTAATTACCATTTTGCTTTCTTTTCTGGACTTGGTCTGTTCAAGCATCCCCCGGGCCAATTTTAGTAATTTACACTTCTTTAAAAAGTGTCTGTTTCATCTGATATTCACATTGACTGGTGTTCCTTTTTATAATATTTTATTCTCCTGTGTATGTTCCATTTTTGTTATGAATCTTATTATTTGGGGGTTTCTCTTTTTCTCTGATATCTGTCAACGTCTAACTTTGACATTGTTGACATTGTGTTTGCCTATAAGCATTTTCAAATAATGAAGTCTTATTTTGTGATTACTTTGTTGTTTGTTTATTTTCCTTAACATTTTCTCATATCTTTATTAACTCCTTCCCTCTTTTTAAAGTTTAAAACTTAGTCCTTTTGTCTTATTTCTTATATTCTAAAATAAAATCATATATAATACTTTAAATTTTCCCTCAGCTTTCTCTTTGACTCTCTTATCCCATAAGATTTTATATAAAATTTTTTGCTCCTATGTAGTTATAAAATATTTTGTAGCTTAATTTTTATTTTCTTGAAACCAAGAGTTACTAGAAGTGTTTTTCCAGAGTACTAATTATTTCACATACCAGTTAATTAATTAATTTCTAATTTTACTGTACTGCCATCAGCAAATGTGGCTATATGGGGTTAACTACTAGAACTTGTATTTCTTCCTCTGGTACTAGGCTGAACACAAAGCTTCTCAAAAAGGTCTTGAAATAATATTGCTGAGCATCAGGGCATCAGGGAACAGCTTTCATTGTTTTCTAAATTTCCCAAGCTACCTGCAAATGCTAACTCTTCCTATGCTCCTGGGAGGGGTTGCCAGGCCCCACATGTATGATAGCTTGCCCTTCCTCTTTGATCTCCTCCCACCTCTAAGACCTAGAGGTGGTCCCTTCCTCCAGTACAGTTAGGAACTTACTTTTTATCTTATAAGCCCTTTCTACCTGTATTTTATAATAAAAATTGACATTCATATTCCTAAACTCTGTTTTTATACATAAAAGGGAATTCAGGAATTTGAAATCTGTTTTCTCTCCCACAAAACCCTGACCTTTAAAACCATTGTCTTACTACAGACTCAAAAAACCTAATTTGAGGCTGAGCAATGTTAGAACCGGACATGGAACAATGGGCTGGTTCAAAACTGGAAAAGGAGTACGTAAAGGCTGTATACTGTCATCCTGCCTATTTAACTTATATGCAGAGTACATCATGAGAAATGCTGGGCTGGAAGAAGCACAAGCTGGAATCAAGATTGCCAGGAGAAATATCAATAACCTCAGATATGCAGATGACACCACCCTTATGGCACAAAGTGAAGAGGAACTAAAGAGCCTCTTGATGAAGGTGAAAGAGGAGAGTGAAAAACTGGCTTAAAACTCAACATTCAGAAAACGAAAGTCATGGCATCTGGTCCCATCACTTCATGGGAAATAGATGGGAAAGCAATGAAAACAGTGACAGACTATTTTCTTGGGCTCCAGAATCACTGCAGATGGTGACTGCAGTCATGAAATTAAAAGACACTAGCTCCTTGGAAGAAAAGCTATGACCAACCTAGACAGCATATTAAAAAGCAGAGACAGTACTTTGCCGGCAAAGGTTTTTAGTGTATGGTCAAAGCTATGGTTTTCCCAGTAGTCATGTATGGATGCAAGAATTGGACCATAAAGAAAGCTGAGTGCTGAAGAACTGATGCTTTTGAACTGTGGTGTTGGAGAAGACTCTTGAAAGTCCCTTGGACTGCAAGGAGATCCAACCAGTCAATCTTAAAGGAAATCAGTCGTGAATATTCATTGGAAGGACTGATGCTGAAGCTGAAACTCCAAAACTTTCACCTCCTGATGAGAAGAGCCAACTCATTAGAAAAGCCCCTGATGCTGGGAAAGATTAAAGGCAGGAGGAGAAAGGGGTGACAGAGGATGAGATGGTTGGATGGCATCAGTGACACAATGGGCATAAGTTTGAGCAAGCTCCAGGAGTTGGTGATGGACGGGGAAGCCTGGAATGCTGCAGTCCATGGGCTCACAAAGAGTTGGACACAGCTGAGCGACTGAACAACACCAGCAAGTGGCTTTATTGCCCTATAAGACATATATCTAGGCCCTGAAGCACTGAAACCCATTGATTCAATGGAACGGAAATCACATGGCCTAATGATTTAAAGGGAATTAAAAATACCCTGATTTAACATTTTAAAAAATACTCAACTGACTCTGATTGATTTGTTTTTTCGTGTGGTCCAATTGGCTTGAATTTCATTTAGTAGCTTACAGTAACTAGCTGTGGTAAATTATTTCTTCACCATTCTTCTACCCCACTCCCCTCAGCTGTGATGCATTTTTAGCAGAGAAATTTCCGTGTCCCTAGCTTGGAGTTTGGCCAGGTGATTTGCTTTGACCAATGAAACATGAGAGGACTTCTGTGTACTACTCTGAACCAGACTATAAATGTATATGTGTGGCTTGGTTTGCCCTCTCACATTCTTGCAATTCTCCATGAAGAGACTGTCCAGAACACCAGTTTCTTCATTCTGAATCCCAGAATAAGGAGACATATGGAACAGACCCGAATCTAACCCATATCCTGCTGCCAAGCCCAGCCAAACCCAGCTGAGTCATAACCCAATCCACAGACTGATGAGCAAGAAACCAATATTTGTTGTTAGAAGTCAATGGAGACTTGGGGAGTTTTTTGCTCTATAGCATTATTTCAGTATAAAGCTGACTTATTCAGTAATCTTGTAGGAAATTATTCTGGCATGCCCTATATTTTATATAAATCACAGTAGACAATTCAAATTATATATCTGATTCTCCAACTTAATCAAGTCTCCATATGAACAAGCAAAAAAGAAAAAGTTTGTACCATGTAGTTTGGTAGCCACACTTGGGTGGATGCAATGGAAATATACCGGCATCTTTCCATTAGGTTAGAAATATTTCAGTTTCTACTAGTTGGTCAGGAACCTAGCAAGGTCTTCACATATGCAAGGCCTCCTAGCATGCATCTTAGAGTACAGCCACTCCTACAGGCTTTATGTTGGCGCAGAATAACACCCCAGCCAGTGGGAGGGTAAGTATAACAACTTCCTCATGACCAGCTGTTCATTTGCATAACTCCAGCACAAGGGTGACATCCTATCAGTGTGATGATGGGCTGAAATAGGGATGAATTTCAATACTCACATATTACCATGGGTATCTATCTCTCCCACCTTAAGCTGACATCTGTGATGGCCTTTTTGAGTAACTCAGGGCATCAGAGGGTTGCTCTCTCCCATAAGCCAAGATAGCTTTGGCAAACACATCTGTATAATGTGTGCACTGGGCACATTTCCTTGTTGAATTATTCAACTAAATCTGATAATGAGAGCGCATTGACACAGTTAAACACTCAGGTGAATAAAGGATTCACTTTGAAGTGCAGACATTTTGGAGTCATCTGTGCTTTAACAAGTGATGATTCTTACTACCCTCAACCAGGGAGGAAGAAACTTTAGAAAAGGTAAACTACAGTTGAGCATGCTGGAGGCTTTTTCTGGCATGATTTCAAGGAGATGAAAGGTGGAGGCAGTTTCCAGTATTCATTTGAGCCATCAATCTTTTTTGAATAAATGTAATGAATTTTAAGAGATGGGAAAATGAGACTCAGTTCTTAAGTGAATCTTATTTCTTCCTCTGAACTCCAATGGGACGTAGAGAGATGAACACAAGTACAGGTATCAACACATCTGATTTCTGATCCTCCCTCTGTAAAGCCCCTCATGCACAACCTTACAAAAACCTTAAGCTTTTTTCATCTCAAATCTCACTCTGTAAAATGGGAGGAAATTGACTGATTCCCCCATTGTTACCACAGTATGTACAAGGAATCAACAGAAGTTTTGCAAATACAAGGCTGTCCAGAAATACAAATTTGGGTAATGGTTGTATTTAAATATGATGCATACAGTATGAAGCATCTGACAGTCACACTGGCTGTCTCTACAATAAGGACATCATCACTGATAATGACTTGGCACTTGGCAAATGACACCCTGTAGTTTTATTAGTGCGCTTGTCTCTCCAACTGGTCTGTATGTCCTTACAAATAAGGACTATTTCTCAACTCTCTTTTAATATACGTAACTTAGCACAGCATGGAAAGCACAAGTCAGGTGATCATTGATTGTATAATGCAGCGTTAGTCACTCAGTCGTGTCCGACTCTTTGTGGCCCCATGGTCTGTAGCCCACCAGGCTCCTCTGTGCTTGGAATTCTCCAGGCAAGAATACTGGAGTGGGTTGCCATTCCCTCCTCCAGGTGATCTTTCCAACTCAGGGATCAAACCTGAGTCTCCTGCGCTGCAGGCAGACTCTACCAACTGAGCCATCGGGGAACCCCTGATTGTATCATAAAAGTAGTTAAGAGCGGCCATTTATTGATTCTCTTCCACGTGCCAAACCCTGCAGTAGGCATTTAACATACACTGTCTCTGATTCATACAATTGTATGATAACCCCAAAGGAAAAAAATTATCCCCATCTTACAGATCAAGAAACTGAGGGTCAGAGAGACTATGAGACTAAGTCAAGGTACACTGCTAATTTAACTAAGAATGACTGCATGTAATGAATAAAACCTTTTAAGTAATTAGATGGTCATAGTTAATTGTGAGAAAAGCAGGAACTGAAAAAAAAGTATTACTAGTAATTGCTGACCTAGTTCACTCTTCTTATCAACTATTCAGTGTCTGCTAGGATCAGAGAACTTACTTAACCTCTGAAAGCAAAGCTTTATTTCAGTGTCTAGGGAAGAAAGTAAATGTGCAAACGCTCACTTCTTAACAGAGAAATAAGTTCAGTTGCCTAAGATGTCTGGTCTAAGTCTTTTCTTTCCAAATGATTATACCTAACTTAATGAAGTGATACTTGTTGGTCAAAATGTCATGCGTACTTATCCTTGAAAACACATGTACCCAGTCATATCTATATTTTACACACTACTTCCCCCATATTATATGCTCAACAAGAAAACTGCAAAAGCAAGACAAGAGAGAGAATTTGTAAAGGTTGGGTGTTCGTCCTCCAGTGGCCTCCACATGATCGTAATCCGGTACCGCAGATGAGTCGTTTAGATGAGTCTCAGCCTCACAGCATCTCTTTCACGATCAGGAAAGGACCACTTAGCTAACCGCTCTCTTTTTGCCTCTGAGGCAATGAGAACCGAGACAGATGAAGTGACCAGATCACGGTCAGTCAGTTGGCCCGGGTCTGAGTTACAATTAGAATCCAGGTTTTCTTTCCATTCCCCCAACCCCAAATTTCCAAATTACACTTTTAAAAATACACTATCCTTTTCTCGTGTCATAATTAAGAAACATAAGCTTAAGAAACACCTAGTTTTCTTCAGTCTTGAATTAGCCCATGACGTAAATAGTAAGCTTTCAAAAACATACAGTAAATCTGATTTTACAAAATCAGCTCTGCTCAGGGGACCTTTCCTTATTTACAAAAACCTTCACACTTAGTGTTGCATTTCATTCTCACTGCAATCCTGTGAGCTGCTATTATGATCTTGATCTTCCGGATGAGGAAACTGTTGGTCCAAAGAGACTAAATCACTCAGCTGGTGGGTAGCAGAGCCAGACTCTAAAACAGCTGCATAAATTTGACTTCATTGATGCCTCCCTTCCAACACAATTCCTGATTCTTTTCATGGAAAAACTATCTAACTGTCTCCCAGTGAGTTCAAGCTTCCCCTTGCAGGGTAGAGAGTTTTGGCCAAGAGTGGGGGCCAGGCCAGGGACTATGCTGTCAGCCCTATACCCTTTTGGGTGTGGCCATGTTCATCAGTGGAACGTGAGCAGAAGCATTCTGTGTCAGAAGCAGATGTACCTTTGCACGCTTCTCCTTCCCCATCCTCTGGCGTGTGTTGCTGTCTGGGGCGTCCTTGGTATGCACGTGCTGAAGAGGGCAGAGCTGCTGACCCAGGGCCCCTGAGTAATAGTAGAACAAATGTGCCTTACTCCATGAGCAAAGAAAAAAAAAGTTTCTTGAGAAAACCAATGACATTGCAGGCTTTGTCTGCAAACCTAGCTAGCAGTACCCTAGAAAAATGAATATACTTTTTATTGGAGAAGAGGATTAAGATTTCTGTTACTTCTTATCACTATAAATACTTGTTTGCTAAATTCACTGACTTTAATTTTACAAAACGGAAATGATTCTCCCAAGTCATTTCCCAATGACTGCCTTTCTGTCCCTTGATTTTCTCTTAGTTAAAGCTTAAGGATAATTATTGGGCTTCCCAGGTGGCACTAGTGGTAAAGAATCTGTCTGTTAATGTGGGAGACGTGGGTTCAATCCCTGGATCGGGAAGACCCCCTGGAGGAGGGCATGGCAACTACTCCAGTATTCTTGTCTATAAAATCCCATGAACAGAGGAGCCTGGCAGGCTACAGTCCACGGAGTTGCAAAGACTCAGACGTGACTGGGCACACAATGATCACTCTCCTATATTTCTAGGTATGGTACTCAAAGTATGTGTGATACTCAAACTCAGACTGAAGCAACTGAGCACTCAAACACAAGGGCCATAAAAACACATTTATAGCATGCTGCTGCTGCTGCTAAGTTGCTTCAGTCATGTCCGACTCTGTGCAACCCCATAGACGGCAGCCCACCAGGCTCCCCCTTCCCTGGGATTCTCCAGGCAAGAACACTGGAGTGGGGTGCCATTTCCTTCTCCAATGCATGAAAGTGAAAAGTGAAAGTGAAGTCGCTCAGCCGTGTCTGCCTCAGCGACCCCATGGACTGCAGCCTACCAGGCTCCTCCATCCATGTGATTTTCCAGGCAAGAGTACTGGAGTGGGGTGCCATTGCCTTCTCCACATTTATAGCATAGTTATTTGTAAAATAAATAGATACCCAACAAAATTTTTTCTTAAAGCCCCCCTTCTTTTAAACCCTTTCAAGCACTCCTCATCTTCAAAAACATTTTTGAGGAAAATTTACATCTCTAACTGGGCAAGGAGTGGTGGTCTGGAATGAATCAGCAAGGATTTATTGTTTCCTAGGAATATAGTTCACACAAGGGCTTCCCTGCTGGTTGACAACCCTGAGCCTTACCACTGCAGATGCTCCGTCAGCAACACACAGGACCTGTTGTCTGGGCACTGGTTCCAAAATGCGGCCTAAAATTTATGCCACGACCTCATCGCCCACATTTCCCCACCACACAGAGGGTCTGAGGCCTTCACTCTTTTCATCCTCTTGATGTGGTTGCTCCAGGAGTGAGGAGTGGGAGAAATGATGGTTTTGAAAAAGGTACCTTGAAAAATTATTTTGACAACTCCCCTCCACTGTAAGCTTTCAACCTTCTCTCTCGCCACCATGTCAAAGTATTGCTCCTCTCAATATGTCAAGTCTAAAACCTGAATCAAAAATCTGAAAAAAAAGGGAAAGTTTTGCCAACAAAGCAGTCCCTATAGCAAATGATAAATACCTCAAGCCTTTTTGAAAAAAAAAAAAAATCCTAAAAGCAGAGCTTGGTCACTGGAGTAAATCCCCATAGAAAAAGGAATAAATCTCTGTGGCACGTGTTAATGTACACCGTTTCCCTTAAACACCTCTTCCTGTCCGCTTTCCACACCTCCTTCCCCCTTTCCCAATGCTCCTTTTGTTCTGTGTCTTTTGGCCTTCGGGGGACAGCTTAGCCAGCAGATGGTACTAGGAAAACCGAGGGTATTGCATGCAGCTGTGTGTAAGCATGTTGGTGAATTAAAATTCCAGGTCTAGGATCTGAAATAAAAATCACCGTGAGCAAAAAGATAGATGATTTTTTTCCCATGCCTTATTCATTCATGTGCACAATAGGAATTCACCTATGGTGTCAGTACTGTTTAAGGCAATGGAGAAATAAAAATTAAAGATGTGCTCTCTGTTTCCTTAGCCAGGTACATGTTATAAGTTTAAGAATCCCAAATAAACTATACAACTAAAACATAAAGAATGAGAGATTCAATAACTAAACAGAAAAGACCCACATCTTGAAATGCAGCATACATATGAGTCAGGAAACGTGCTCTTGTTTTACTTGTTTGATTGTTTGTTTGCAGGAGGACTGTCCTAGAATGGATTATCAGGAATCACATGTTATATGACAGGTGACTTATAACACCTGAAGAGACATCTTTGGTCTGCAAACATCATGAGTCAGACTCTAACTATAGCCCGGAGTTCAGACTTGTTCTCCTCCACTCAAGAGACGGATATGGACCCTAGGGAGAGTCTAGTGGAGATGCACGGAAGAGAGGCAGGCCTGCAAAAGAAGGCGCTGGAGATGCTGATGGAAGCAATAGTAGGCTCCATCCTAGCTGGCTTCACATTCAGCTCTACCATGACTCACAGCACGTTCCCCCAAGGAAGTCGCAAAGGGATTGAACTTCCACTATGAAACTTCCACTATTCTCTGGCTCTTTTGCTGTCAAAAGGGGCCAGTCCAGAGCTGCCCAATAAGTCACCTTGAACTACACCTGCTTTGCATTATTGCCTCCTGTTTCTCTTCCCTGGAGATGCTTCAGCCATCTGGACCACATTGTGGCATGACACACTTCTCATTTTCTCCACAAACATCCCTGATTGAAGGCAGATGACACCTGACCTCCAGCTCACCTTTAGGAATCTGTGCTAAGTCTGGTTAAGCATAACCAGGTTATAGTGTGGCTGTTATTCCTATCTTCCAACTCTGCGGGTCACAGGTTATTTTATAGAACCCCAGCTATTGTACAGGGAGATCACAACCAGATGGAAATACTGTCTAAGTCAAACATCTGGATAACTAGACCATAAGCCCAACTATTGAGAAAAGTCACACCTTTAGAAGTCCTTAGGAATAGGCTAGACATTCACCTGTCTTGGATGTTTCAATATACTTCTAAATAGAAGATGATTTTTTGATATTTCAACACTGTAACCATATATCCCAAATATATTAACATTCATTACCATTTAATAACATATCATTTTTAACATTTAACATTAACACATAATAACATATATTAACATTTCTCTAGCTTTTACTTCTTCTTTCGTCCATGTGTTTGGGAATGAAAGGGAGGTGGAAAATCTGCCAATAAATTGTAGCTACTGTATAGCTCTTCCACGGGGCTGGAAATGACCCAGTAATTTTTAAATCTGATTAACTCTTGCCTCATATAAATGTATCACATTGGTTTGAATACGATCCACTGGCTTGATTCTTTTGGCATTGTCTTCCGTTTCTTCCATCTCCACCATTATCATTAAACTATATTGTGTTCTCTCTCTATAATGGGTTTGTGCTAAGTGCCTTACACATACCATCTATTAGAAATCTCACCACTATTCTATTAGGTAGATAATATTAGTGTCCCCATTTTGCATACAAGGAAATTGAGACTAAGAGAGATTATGTGACTTGCCCACTAGTAATAATGATATCTATTTTTTTTTTGTCTAAATAACCTAAGGCATTTGATAAGGAATAACTTTTATGACTTGGAACCTCATATTTGCTGGATGATTTTTACATTTCTTGCATTTATTTCAAGTGAATGAAACACACTTATCCCCTTAGTCTTAAAGCATCTCTCTATGCTACTCTCCTCTGTGCTTGCGGGATCTACTATCTTGTCGTCTCTTCTGCTGACTCTCTTCTCTCAATCACACTTCTGTCCTCATCACCCCCACGTGTAGGGCTTCTGTGCAACTTTCCTTCCACCTTTCTCCTCTGCCTACTTACAAGAAGTGCAAAGCTCAAAACATGGGTGCAGAGAAGCACTCTCTCAGACAGGCTCATAGCAGAGAGCTTTTATTTGCAAGAAGTCTGAAAGGCTTTAACACAGAAAGAGAATTTTCCCCTGCTCTTGAAAACTGTTGGGCAAGTTTCCAAACCCCCACTGTAGTAGGAAAAAAAAAATCCAACTATCTGGAGCATTCTATGCACCTGACACCATCATGTTAGTGGCATCAGATTACATGCTCAGTACAGACTTCTACCACATGCTGTTGCAATTAACCACATGGGAATGTGCAGGCCAGGACCCCTCACAGTTATTCAATCATTGCCATAGTTCAACATACAGAGCAGCGAGCACTAGAAACGCTCTTGCAACATAATGCTATATTTCATTACAAAATGAAATTGTGACTTTCCTGGGAGTGACAGCTCTGGTAGGAAGAGATGATGGCCCGGATTTCTACTTATCACCAGTGCAATGACTCTAATCCTCCAGCTCCATGTCAGGTCTTTGATAAAGAACCTCCAGGGAAACTTCGAGATGGTTTGATTGGCTGAAAACAGTGTCTAGATTTTAGATGCCTGATCAGTCATGAGAACCCACTTAAGGGACAGGTATTAGGAATTCACTAGTACTTAACACAGACATTGCATTGAAACCAAGAGAGGTCAGTTCAGTTGGAAATGCCTGTGGTACCTGCCCCCAAGACACCTAAAATACTGTAGCATCTAAGAACTCTGCTTCTGAAATTTATTCCCTACTGCCATCTCTTCCAGGGACACCTGCACCCTCAAGCTCCTCCCGGGCTGGTAGGGACTCCAGGTCATATCTTCCTTCCCTGTGAAGAGTTCCAGATCTGTACCTACACTCCTCCCTGCCTCCTAACACCTGTACCTGTTAAAGGCCTTATTCCGAACCCGTGCTTCTGACTTGGTTTTAGAACTGATACCATCTAACCAGTGAAACAGAAATTTGAAGATATTATTTTCTGACTGATACTATCTTCTATTTTAATTACAATGGGGTATATTGACTAACAGTGCTGCTTAATGGTAATTAGAAAATAGAACAAAAAAAGCAACACTTTAGAAGTCCTATAATGGAGTTCTTTTCTCTTGTCTCCTGATCAGCTAAAGGCTTTGCATAGCCTTCAACATATGTATGATTTTAGTCCTGCAGAGAAAATCTGTCCTGTACAACTGTGGTATAATCAATGGCAATTGTGAAATTGTAGCTTCAGGAAGAGGCACTGGGCTTCCCTTGGTGGTGCAGTGGCTGAGGATCCACCTGCCAATGCAGGGGACACGGGTTTGACCCCTGGTCTGGGAAGATCTCACGTGCCGCGGAGCAGCTAAGCCCAGGCACCGCAACTACTGCAGCTGCTGGCTCTAGAGCCCATGCTCTGCACAAGAGAAGCCGCTGTAATAAGACCGTGCCCCACAACAAGAACGTAGACCCCACTCTCCACAACTAGAGAAAGCCTGTGTGCAGCGAAAAAGACCCAACACGGCCAAAAATTAAGAAATAAATAAACCTTTATAAAAGGTTAACAATTTTTTTTCAATAGGCACTGATCCTAAAAATGGTATAAGAGTGAAAAGGTTACTGCCTGCATTTAGACAGGGCCAGTCCATGCCAAGACACAAACAAAAAAGATAAATTACTATAGGTTTTGCCTTCAAGGTAGATGACAATTACACCCTTGTTTGGAAGTAGGAGATTTCGGGTTTGTTGTTGGTAATATCCTCAGAAGCCACACCAACACCACTTGGGAAAATTAGATTGGGATATACTCTGTTTCTCAGAGTATTTAGATCTAAATACCTTAGTAAGTACAGAATTTATATTATTGTTACCCACAGTTACATAATGTGACAGAGACACTGCTATGTGGTCATGAAAGCCCCTTCATTTTTCTTCTAGAACTTATAAAACTAGACCTCAGGACTTCCCTCGTGGTCCAGAAGTTAAGAATCCACCTGCCAGTGCAGAGGACGTGAGTTTGATCCCTGGTTTGGGAAGACTGCATAAGCCCAGGCGCCACAACCACTGAGGCCGTGCTCTGCGACAACAGAAGCCCACGGCCTGCAACTAGTGAAAACCCACACACAGCACAGGCCCAGTGCAGCCGCAAATAAATGAGTAAATAAATACAACACATTTTTAAAATAATAGATAAAACTAGACCACGTTTTCCAGTCTCCCCTGAAGTTTTGAAGCCCTATGACTAAGTTCCTGCCAATGGAAGGTGGGTAGAAGCCACATCGGGCACTGTTAGACCCAACCTCTAATCCTGCTGTATCCCCATGCCCTTGCCTCCTTACCCTCACTGGACTGTGATAAGAGCAAGAAAAATGAACTCTCCTCATCCCATCCACCCCCTCAAATATCCGCAGCTTGTTACAACAGTTATCCCAATGAAAAAATATACTCCCTGTGCTCAGGAAGGTTCAGTGAGACCCAGTGAGACAAGTGTCACAGCGGATACCAGGACACAGATTGTAAAAATAATATGGAGATCCAGGTTCAATCCCTGGGTCAGGAAGATCCCCTGGAGAAGGAAGGAGCAACCCAGTCCAGTACCCTTGAATGGAAGCTCCCATGGACAGAGGAGCCTGGCGGGCTACAGTCAGTCCACAAGATCACAGTCAGACACAGCTGAGCGACTGACTTTCACTTTTTCACCACGGGGTTTGGCTTCATGGTAGATGCCAATTATACCCTCATTTTGAAGTAGGATATTTTTGGCATATTGTTGCTGTTGGGAAATCTCTCTTTCCCATCCCAACTTCCAGTTTTTCTTCCTGAATAATAGCACCAACATTCCTTGTGGGGCTGCGCTCTTTTCTGCCCTCCTTTGTGGCCTGATGGGACCCCACCGCTCCCTCCGTACAGGACATTCTACAAGCACTCAGTGGTTTTCATCTGAGTGAATTCGAACAAAAGGAATGTGGTGATGTAGGCAGTAAAGTAATCTCAGCCCCTTGGGTTCCTTGGCCTTTCCCATAGAGCATGTGTCCTCAGCCAGCGCTGAGGAGTCAAACCCTGCATGAGGCACAGCGTATGGGGGCGAGCGCATGACTTAAAACAGATGAGGGTTTCAAGTTCAGCCTGTGCTCAACAGTTAAATTCAATTTAGAGACTTCCCAAAACCCTTTCTGAAGTTACAAAAGGGCCATGAGAAATCAGCTTCTTTCTTATGTGGTTGCAGATTTAATTCTGCAGTTCGTGAAGCTGCGTCAAAGCGCTTGCATAACACAGTTAGCTGTCGCTGATGGAAAGGAGGCTGATTGCTTCTCTGTGGTTAAACACCTACAGTGATTACACAAACATTCAGCCCCCACCATTGTGTTAGATGTGTGAGCCAGAGGTTTCCTGCTCCCAGAGAATTCAAAGATGCCTAGCGAAAGAGCCATTGAAAATGCCTGAGAGAGGAAAATACTAAAGGGGTAGACCTGGTGCCTCAGAGGTTAAGCTTGAAAAGCCCATCCCTGGAAGGAAGGAAAGACTTGAAAGTCTGAGAGAAATACTCAGTTAGAGTTACAGGATTGAGAGGGGTACTGGAGACTCTTCCCGCTGAGATCAAATTCCCTGCCTCTGTGTGGTCAGTGCGAGCCTTTTTCAGCGTCACAGAAAACCTGCCTGCTCCTAATTGCTCCTCACAACTCGAATGTAGGTTCAGGATGACCTTCTGGGAGACAGCAAGCTCCAGCAACTTGAACCCCTTTACACTGACTTGCGGTGCTATGCTATTTTTTTTTTCTTTAAAACCAGCCTGAATTTGGAAGCCAGAAATATGGTCCCCATCCCATAATTAATTGGTTAGTAATGTGACTTTCCTCTCATCTGGGTCTGTGAATGGGAGAGTCTGTTATTGGAGGCACACAGTAAATACGAGCTGATCTGACATCCCCTAACTCTGACGTCATTTGTAAGGAAGTTTAAAATTTTTTAATCTATATAGAAGAGTATTTGCTAATCTAGGAGCAGGCTTTCCCTAGTGGTTCAGATGGTACAGAATGTGCCTGCAATGCTGGAGACCCAGGTTCGATCTCTGGGTCGGAAAGATCCCCTGGAGAAGAGAATGGCTACCCACTTCAGTATTCTTGCTTGGAGAACTCTATGGACAGAGGAGCCTGGTGGGCTACAGTCCATGGGGTTGCAAAGAGTCAGACACGACTGAGTGACTCTCTCTCTCTCTCACACACACACACACACACACACACCCCTAGGAGCTCATCAAAATTACCAGAAGAGACTGCTCTTCTTTGTTAAGATAAATTTAACAAAGTTATTTGGTTTGAGTTGCCTTTAGTTTGTTAAGCTATAACTTACCTGCAGTGAAATGCACAGATCCTCTAAGTGTAAAATGTTTTGACAAATATATACCACAATGTAATGTCATCCCCATCAAGCCATAGCAGTGCCATCACCCCCAGAAGCTTCCCTAGTGCCCCCTTACCAATTAACTGCCCTTCTCACCCTCCACAATCACAGTCAACCAACCTTTGACTTCTGTCACTATCTAAATGGAATCAAAAGTATGTACTATTTAGTATCTGGCTTCTTCCACTCCTAATGTCTATGAAAGTCAGTAATTTTTTCTTTTTTCATTTTCAGTGGTATTCCATTGGATGAACATACCTGCTAGGGACTAAACTGTGTCCCCTCAAATTCATTTGGTGACTCTCTAACACCCAAAGTGATTGTATTTGGAGATGAGGCTTTTAGGAGGTAATTAAGTTTCGTGGTTACTGTTTAGTTGCTCCTTCATATCTGACTCTGCAACCCCATGAGCTGTAGCCCCCCAGGTTCCTCCGTCCATGGGATTTCCCAGGCAAGAATACTGGAGTGGGTTGCCATTTCCTTCTCCAAGGGATCTTCCTGACCCAGGGATTGAACCCAAATCTCCTGCTTGGCAAGAGGATTGTCTACCACTGAGCCACCTGGATAAATGGGGGCCTAAGGGTAGGGTTCTAATCCAATAGGACTAGTGTCCTTATAAGAAGAGGAAGAAAGAGAGATCACTCTCTGAGTACACATACTAAGAAAAGGCCATGAGGAGGCAGGTGTCTACAAGCCAGGAAGAAAACTGTCATCAGAAACTGAATTGGTTGGACCTTAACCTTGGACTTCCCAGATGCCGGAACCATGAGGAACACATTTCTGTGGTTTAAGCCACTCAGTGTATGGAATCTTGTTATTTGGAAAATTTTTAGCAAGTAAGTATCTATTCAAACATATTTCTGTTCCATTTTCCTTATCATTCAGGACTCCAATTACATGCATATTAAACCTCTTGATATTTTCTCACAGGTTACTGATGTTCATTCAGTTTTTAAACCTTGTTAATCTCTCATTTCAGTTTGAATAATTTCTATTGACCTGTCTTGAAGTCTAAAATTCTTTGTTATGTAGTATCCAAACTTCTATTAGCATACTCAATTTTTTTTAATTTTATATATTGAATTTCTTGAAGAATTTCCATTTGGTTCTTTTTTAATAGTTTTCATCTGTCATCCTTGATGTCTACGTTCCTTGCAAAATCTTTAATACATTTATATTTTAAAGTCCTTTCTCTTTCCACTTTATGGTACTTGTATGATACACTAAAAGTATTGATAGTTCAGATTTCTCCTAGAGTCACCTTTCAGTGTAGTTATAATTAGACTGATTTCATGTGATTAACATGACCCCCCAAAAAAAACTGACTTAAATATGTCATTTTCATATGACTATTTATGTATTAAAACCTTAATGAGAGATGTATAATGACGGTTTCTATACCCTAGAAAAGCTAATTGTTTCAAAAATACTTCTGATCACAGTTTTCAGTCAGTACAGCAGCATCAACCATTCTGTACACATACTGAATATCTACTATGTCATAGGCCCTGACCTATTTATGTTCTGAGGCTGGATACAAAAATCTATATGGATATTTCTTGCCTTCAAGAGCATTAGAATCTAACTGGAGAAATGGAACAGATACCTAAAAACTCAAATAACCTGGTAAAATATATTTTATAATATGCCACATGAGTGAGAGCAGCAATAAATACAGCTCGGTGAAAGTGGTATTCACAAAGAGCTCTGGTGATTAGAAAAAACTTGATAGGGAGATAAGACTTCAAGTGAGGCTGAAAGAAAATATAAGGTAAATGAGGCAGGGTCAGGGAGAAAGACAGTGTTGTACGCATTTAAGAAGAGGAGTTCTTAGTGGTGATGGGAGGATAAAGGATAACCCATAACTACTAAGGACTCTTAGACATGGAGGAGCCACTAGGGAGAACAGTTGCACCAGGAGAAAGGCCTAGAAGAACTGCAAGTAAGAGTAGGAAGTTGAGGGGGTAGGCGGCGACAAAACTGCAAAGCAAAATAACACACACTAGAAATTTTTGGCTAGAAATTAACATTTAGTAGGAAGATATGAAAATGTTTCACGTTTGTCTAACATAATAGCTATCAAGAGATTAACTTCTTAAATACAGTAAGGAGTGAAGGACTTGTTTGGGGGGGTGGGGAGTGGTGCAGATAAATAGTTTTATAGGCAAAGATTTTACTACCTAAAAATACCAAACAAAAGAGAAAGACTCCATTTATAGCAGTATGATTTTCTAAGCCACAAGGACTCTGAGGAAGATTCAATAAACAACAGCATTTTAAATGCCAAATTGGAATGAATAAATAAATGACTTTCCCAAGGGAAAACCGGCTCCTTTGAAATTTTAGCAAATAGAGTTATAATTGCCAGATTTCCTTATCTATGGGAAACTAAGCTTCATTAATATTGAACTTGCCAGTTATCTACATGAGTAACAGAGATCTTCATGAAAAGGGAGATTCAATAATTAGCATTTAACTCTTCATTAAAATATATGAATAGCAAGAGAAAAAACATCAACTTAGTCTTCAATTCCACAAACATAAAAACGATCTTTTATTATCAGACCACCATTTATGGGACATTCAATAAACATTTTATCAAAAGTATCTAACAAAGAAGCCCTAGGTTTAGTTGCTTTGAAAAGTTTTACTGTATTTCCTAAGACACTCCTATTCCCCTCCACAGGCCTAACTTTAAAAATATTGTCTCTAAACCAGACAAAGAAGCCAGCCAATGCGCATGTGTTCTCCACTGGACTTACCCAGAGTTGAGAAAACTTGTAAGAAGTCTCTGCTACGGTGCTCACCTCACCGTCGGCCCTCCAACCCCAGGGTCACTGGGAGGAACAGCACCTCTCCCAACAAGTCACACATGGAGGCTCTGGCCCTCCGTGCTGTGCACACAGCAGTCGCCCTGCGCACATGAAGTGGCAGGATGGGTGATGAGGATGCTGTCACTGGGCGAGGCTTAGAACCTGGACTGCAGGGGATAAAGCAGTGGTGGGAGAGACAGATGGGGGCCCCACAGCACCTGGAAGAGGAGAGAATGAAGAAAATGGGAGATTTCGGTTAAGCTAAGGCAGTGATTCCCACACTGTCCAGGTGTCAAAACCCGTATTGTTCTACTTCTACCATAAAACCAGGATTCTAACAAATAATCGAGGATTACTAGCAGAATATAAGACTAGGTTATAGATACACATTTTATATGTGTATATAAATGTACATTTGTAGGAATACACAATGCAAAATGATTATTACCATCTCTCTAGCAAAATAAGTTGTGCCCTAGACACAGGGGACTATTTCTCTGTTTTCCCATTAGCACTTAGCATGTCATTTGGTCATCTCCCAGTGTTCACAATCAGGCAAGACATCACAAGTGCCAGTGGCTTGAGAAATAACTTAGGAGAGAAAATCAAGGAGATTATTCATTTACTTACATTTATTCTGAGACTTGGCAAAAGGCTGTTACATTTTAGTCAAAATTAGCTTGGTCTATCACAAGAAACATCCATACCTTGTTAAGACCCTTGGGCTGCTAACAACTGAAACCTACTTAAACTAGCTGAAACAAAAAAGTGGGAGTTACTATAAGGACAGGGTTTCCCTGGTGGCTCAGATGGTAAAGAATCCGCCTGCAAAGCAGGAGACCCGTGTTCGATCCCTGGGTTGGGAAGATCTCCTGGAGAAGGAAATGGCAACTAACTCCAGTATTCCTGCCTAGATAGTCCCATAGGCAGAGAAGCCTTGCAGACTATATATAGTTCACGGGGTCACGAACAGCCAGACACGACTGAGAGACTAAGCGCATGCACTGTAAGGATAGAAGATCATCTTTCGGACTGTAGGGCAGTGATGAAATAAAGACTCGTAACTTTCTGGAACTAAAACCAGCAAAACCAGAAAGAATCTTTCTCTATCTGAATCCCCTTATTTTCCTCTGCAAATCTAATTTTCTCTCTCTCTCTCTCTCTCTCTCTCCTTCCCTCTCAAAATAGTTCCCTCTGCCTCTCCATCCATAAAGCAGTAGTGTGTGGTGAATTTCACAACTCCCAAGATCATCAGAGACAGTCTCTGTTGTTTGCTACAAGGGGAAATATATGCCTGACTCACTACTCTCACATTTGTAGTCATCTTCTGCATGCTACTCTGGGACGGGCTGTCTTACATTGTGACCCTGAGAAGCAGTAGAGACTGGACGTCCTCTTCTTCATGATCATCAAATTCTCAATCCTTTCGGTAGAGAGCCTTTATTAACAGTGATTCAGCTATGCATGTTTCAGATTATGAAAGTGGCGGTGGGAACAGGCTAAGGTCCTGCTCTTAGAGCATTTGCCAGGAAGTTACTAATCAGATGCAGGATTTTGCTCTGCTGGCAACCAGGATTCCAGATGGCCCCCCAGGGTACCTGGAGGGAGCTGCTGCCCTCCCCACAGTGAGGGTAAGCACACAGAACAGCAGCTCGTAGCCCCCAGCATCCCCGAATTCAGGTCTCTCCGCTCTTACACTTTCCCATCAACAGGCAAAAAGCTACTATGTCCTCAGGACAGGACTAAGAAGTGAGTGATGTCTAACGCCTGGAGGAGGGAGCCAGACAGCCACAGAGCTGGCTTAGCCCACAGAGCCCGGGGCGGAGGACCACGCTGCTTCTGTGGCTCCAGACTTGTCCATACTCACAAAGAATTTCAAGTAAAAGAGTGACCTGATGTTGAGCACTCTAATCCATCCAGTTGGCACTGTCACTTCTAACTTACCTGTGAGCGCTGAGCTACCTAAGTAGGTTAGGCAGCCGCCATGCACTGTAGATGGGCAAAGCCTGGTCTTCTGTGAGACCTCAGGCTTTTCTGTCCTTCCAAGGAGCAGGGGTTGCCTTACCTTGCTGGGGGTCTGATTTTGGCTGGAGGAGAAGGTGGTAAAAAGATGGCTGAAGTGTGAAAGCGAATAAATAAATGGCTATTTTGTGCAGAAGAGGAATAATTTAGGTTATACTTCAGGTGGATAGCAGGTGACTCCTGACTAAAGTATGTTGTCCTTGGCCAGGGTAGCAGACTTTGAGGAGAACTGGAAGATTCTAGATGCTCTTACTCACGGGCTTACCTGCCCCGGGATGCAGATGTGTTAAGTGTGGCTGCCTGACTAGTGTTGCACAGTGTCACACCCCTTGTCACAAATCCTGAGTGCTCCAAGTTATAGGTGCCATTTGGGGATTTCTCTCTTAGATCCTGGGTCAGGCTCCTGACTTGTATTTCTAACTGCAGAGCCTCTGCAGGCCAGTTTTATGCCCAGGCACATGGAAGTGTGATTTAACAGGTGAAAAAAAAAAAAGATCCCACTTGCCTAAAAACCTTTCCACGTCAGTCTGCCATGCGCCGGAAGTCCCTGCCTATTTCTCTTCCTTTGTGGCAATGCCCGTAAGTCCACCTCATCCTCTCCATCCCCACTGTCATCACCACCCCTCCCCCACCCACATCACTTGCCTGGGCTAGTGCCATCACTTCTCAACTAAATCTCTGCTTCAGTCTTTCCCCAAACAAACCCACCCCATTACATGCTATTCGACATACCTCTTCAAACACGTTTTTCATGTATAACATCTCTCTGTGGCCTCACAAGTGCCTGTTTGTGCACAAACCCCTCTGACTGGTGTCTGAGATCCTCGTCAATGTGACAGTAACCTAACTCTTCAGCCTCTTCTCTCACGGCCCCCTGCACTGACAGGGATGCCCCACATAGACTTTCTTGTTCTGTTTCTGGGGTACATTCTACACCGTTTACCTGCGTATCTTTGTTTCTATTGTTTCCTTGGCTCCATTCCCACCCTGTTCTCTGCCTATTAATCTCTCCTTCATTCTTCAAGGTCAATCCCAAATGCCATTTTCTGAGAAGCATAATATGAAAATGCATGTTGTGCCCTTTGTAAACTATTAAACATTGTACAGATACAAGAAGGCAAAAAGCTATTTATAAATTGTCTAGTATGGAAAGCTGGATTAGTTAACTGTTGTTGTTTAGTGGCTAAGTCATGTCCAACTCTTTGCAACTCCATGGACGGTAGCCTGCCAGCCTCCTCTGTCCAAGGGATGTTTCAGATAAGAAAACTGAAGTGGGTTGCCATTTCTTCCTCCAGGAGATCTTCCCAACCCAGGGATCAAACATGCATCTCCTTCACTGGCAGGCGGATTCTTTACTACTGAGCCTCTTGGGAAGCGCATTGGGCTTCCTTAACAAAGAAACATAGACTGCGTGGCTTAAGTCACAGATAGTCTTTTAGTTCCAGAGGCTAGAAGCCCTAGATCAAGGTGTCAGTAGGGCCATTCTGCCTCTGAAGGTGTTCGGGAAGAATCTATTCCAAGCCTCTCTAGCTCTGGTAGAGCCTTGACTTGTAGCTACATAACTCCAGTCTCCACACAGTGTCCTTTCTGTGTCCAGTATTTTTTTTCCTTTTTATAAGGATGCCAATTATATTGGATTAGGGTCCATCCTATGAACCTCATTTTAATTTTATTGCCTCTCTAAAGACTTTGTCTCCAAATAATGTCACTTTCTAAGGTACTGGGAGTAAGATTTCCGAATACTTTTTGCAAGACATAATTAAATCCATAATAAAAGTTGTTCAATGATACCATTTTGATCGTTATTTTGACCAAAGGAAAGGCCCTAGAGAGTGAGAGGCCATTCCTTCACCACTAAAACCAGAGCCACAAAATGCAGGCAGAAGGCTCTGCTGACCCAACTAGTCATCAGTGCTTGGGAGTTCCTGCTTCACAGCACCTGCAGGTCAGTTTACGTGCTCACCACATCTCAGAACATGGAGGATTATCCTTCTCAGCCTCCAGATTCAAGAAGACAATGTCTTCTGAAGGAAGGAATGCTGTTTAAGACAGCAGTCCCCAATCTTTTTGGCACCAGGGACCAGTTTCATGGAAGACATTTTTTCCATGAACCAAGTGTGGGGGGGGGAGATGGTTTCAGGACTATTCAAGCACCTTACATGTACTGTGCAATTGATTTCTATTATTACTACATCAGCTCCACCTCAGATCATAAGGCACTGGATCCCCAGTGGTTGAGGGCCCCTGCTATAAGAGACTAGGCCATTAAAGAGCTTTCCTTGAGGAGGCCAAGAAAGCCTATAGCATCACCTTACTGTATACTTTGATTACAGTCAATGGCACTCTCAAAGTAGCATCATATTCAGGTGGCCTAAGGCTGCGGGTGTCTACCTGGCTGCATATTAGAATCAAATAATGGTGTCTTGACCCTCTACTTGCTCAGCCACTGATTTAGAAATGTGCCGTGGGCCCAGATTTTGGATGAAATCAGAGTTGGGCACCCCTGATCTAGGCCCTCATGCTAAGGTAAAATAGTGCTGAGTACTTTAGTATTTACAACAGTGCCCATCCATAGCTATGAACAAAAAATGGGATTTGTAGTATTTGCAAAATACTCTTTTGCAGTATTTAGATAATCAGTCAAGGGGAAGAATGTATTGTAACTTTCCTCAGAGCACATTGCCCAAGCTATTGAAGTCATGGTACACTTTAGGGTTTTGGAAATAATCATGAGGTTGTAAGAATAAACTCCTTACTGATTGAGCTTCTCACTCAACCTAGTGCAATATCGCCTTTGTCTCTTAAGAACTAAATGAATGAAACCAACAGAAATCAGTGCTCCAAGCATTCTTGTCTTGGTAAAAATCCTCAAATTGTTCACTATGTACACTGAGGAATTAGAAATGTACAAGACAAACAGATAATATCATGCTATTTTAAAGCTGAAAGTGTTTCTTTTGCTCTGTGGGAAGGGAATGAAGGGACTCTTGATCGTCTAACCAAATAAATTATCTCAAAACCAGTGGCCCACACCAGAGAGTACTGGGAAGGTGAAAGCTTGTGAGGCTTATAAACTCATCCTGAAGTCATGATTATTGTTCTGGCACGAACCACATTCAACTCTGGAGTTTATCAAAAGTACAGATGCCCAGGCTCTCTCTCTCTAGTCCGCTTCACTAGGCTGCCAGTCCCTTGAGAATATGGACCATGTTCATTCTTCTCTCATCCCAAGGGGTAACAAGTACGGAGTGAAGCATGTAAAAGGTGCTCAGAGAGTACTTGATATAAATGCAGTCTCTCTATTCTTCTCTGTGCTTGCTAAAACCAGGAGGAGGGAAGAGATGAGAGTGAACCTACCAAATCAGCATTCAGCACACTTGGCCTGTGTCCTAAAAACTAAGAGTGCACACAGAGAATCAGGAGTGGCACTGCCAGCTCAGTCAGGTAATCATCAATCACAATGACTGGAGAGTGAAGAACACAGAAACCTCTCCTCTAGTGAAACCTAGCAAAGCGTCACTACCTGAATTATGCATACAGGTATCAGTATTTTATTACAAACTGTGTTTTTATTATAATATGAGGAAATATATGATGATACACTTTCTTTCTAGACATTTTTACTTCATCTACATACGTTAGCAAATGGATTAGCAAACTATCTAAAGGGCATTGTATTGGTGCTTTTATTATGGATTTCTCATGCCTGACAAGAGGCACGAAGTAAAGAAATGGGTACTTTTTTCTGGCCATAGCACCTGGTGATCTAAATTCTGTCCCCATAAATCCCTCACAGTGAAATACTGCAAAAGGATGACCCTCGCATAGCCCAATGTTAGTTTAATTAAAGGTGTAGACAGCCGAGCAAGTTTTCAGATGTCTGGAGAACTGTGTTTGGTCCCATTATTTTGGGTTCTTTCTGGTTCCTTTAGAGAGATTCTGCAGTGACTATAAGATGGAGTTAGGTTTTGCAACAATTAAAGACTGTCTTGTTGACAACAGCAACAATCTACAATTTTTTATATGCAGTATATATACACTGTGTATATACACAGTATATAAAGATCTGTCATTCTGCTTAAATGTGTTTATAAATTGAATTTATGAACTAAGATTTTTATAGAATGTTATACTGTTGTCAATAAAACTTAGGATTTTAATCTATTAATTCTTCAGAAATAGATTCTACTGTTTACAAATTGTTGTTGTTTCATTGCTAAGTCGTCCCTGACTCTTTGCGACCCCACAGACTGTAGCCCTCCAGGCTTCCCTGTCCTTCACTATCTACCAGAGTTTGCTCAAACTCATGCTCAAACTTAATTTTACAAATTAAAATTAATTAAAAAAATTTTAAACAAGATACAGGGTTCCACTCAACAGTTTCTACCTAGAAATTATTATAATTTTTTAAAATATAAATTTATTTATTTTAATTGGAAGTTAATTACTTTACAAAATTGTATTGGTTTTGCCATACATCAACATGAATCCACCACAGGTATACACGTGTTCCCTATCCTGAACCCCCCTCCCTCCTCCCTCCCTGTACCATCCCTCTGGGTCATCTCAGTGCACCAGTCCCAAGCACCCAGTATCATGCATTGAACCTGGACTGGCGACTCATTTCGTATATGATCTTATACATGTTTCAATGCCATTCTCCCAAATCATCCCACCCTCTTCCTCTCCCACAGAGTCCAAAAGACTGTTCTATACATCTGTGTCTCTTCTGCTGTCTCGCATACAGGGTTATCATTACCATCTTTCTAAATTCCATATATATGCGTGTTTTTAAGGAGCCAAGATGCTGTACTTTAAAGTTATTTCAAAAGAATTTAAAGATGAAATTATTTATTAAATCCAACTGCTTCTTCCCTTTCCCTACACCCTCCTGTACTCATCTAAATTTATAAATTTCTGCTATAATTTAATTTTCCTCTGTAACTTTTGAAGTTGTTAGTATATAAAGATCTGTCATTCTGCTTGCATACAGCATAAACTAAATCTCATTGAGAAATTCTCCAGTTTCCAGCTACTCAACATGTTTTTAAACTGAAAAATATTTTATTGATATCTGAGTTCAAAGACAGTTCACTCATTATAGGGCTTTAAGAGCAGTTCAATAAACTCTAATACTGTGAGTATAAAAGCTTCAACTTGATTATTCAATCATGGCTAAAGTAACACTTAAGATTCCTGTATTTCAGCAGCAACCTGCTAAATTATCTTTTATAATTAATAATGTGCTAGCAGACAAAAACATCTGTATAAAAATTTCAGGACAAGAGAGTACCAAAACGCAGATACTGTTCATGATAAAATTTTTAAAATGTGATCTTGCTCTGGTGGTCATAATTTTTTTCTCTGGCAGTGTCAGTTTTTTAGTCACCACAAACACAACCATCACAGAAATTACATTTTGCACTCTGGTTATTTCCTGCAACACATAGGGATTATTTAGGGATTGATGGAAGCCTGTACCCAACTTTATTCCTTCATCCTCTCATGAGGATAAAAGGCTGCTGTAGTCCACAGGAAAGAGAGCCTTGGGCTTGTGAATCTTGGTGGAGAGAATTTTCACCTGCAGGTAGCATGTATGACTGAAGATAATCACTCTCCTGCTTACCACAAAGTAATGGATTCTGGAAAAGCTTGACTCAGAAACACATCTGGACCCCAAGTGTGGTCTCCTGTAAGCGTGGAGTTCTTCCTCTCTCTAAAAGCCCAAGGGGAGCTCAACAGGTAGACTTTGGCTTTCCTGAGCTTGACCTGGAGGAATTCATGGAGTCCAGGGGGCCACGAGGCTTCTTCCAGGTGCCTTATTAGCAGACTTGCAGCCTGCCTGCTTCTGCACCACTGACCTCGTAGGTAGAAATTGTGTCACCTTTCCCTGCTTAGGGAACTGCTGAACTTAGGGTACTGGATCCGCATCCAAAGTAACCAACAAATAAAAAAGAGGAACTTTCCTAAGAGGAAGATCAATCAAAACAAAAAGAACTTGCGTGCATGAAGATAGAACTACTGGATGGTAGACAACAACTGGTTGAAGGAGGATGAGAAGGAAGTGGGGGAGGAGAAGGATGGGAAGTGAAAGGAGAAGGTGAGCACGCTGCTAGAGATCAAGGAAAGCACAGTCTCTGATGCTCACTTCAGATGTCACAAAGGAGATAAAGGGGAAGAGAGAGCATCTTAAAGGGAGGAACAAGAGCAAAGTCAGGTCAACAAAGGAACACTGGTCTTTCCAGGTGGCTCGGTGGTAAAAAATCCGCCTGCCAATGCAGATGTGGGTTCGATCCCTGGCTTAGGAAGCTCCCCTGGAGGAAGAAATGGCAACTCACTCCAGCATTTTTGCCTGGGAAATTCCACAGACTAGAGGAGCCTAGCAGGCTACAACACACGGGGTCACAAAGAGTTGGACATGACTGAGCACAAATTTATGAAGAAACATCCCACACTCCTTGGAAAGGAGACTCCTGCCACTTTTGCCCAGAGAAACTTCAGAATTCCTAAGTGCATGTCCTCCTTCCCTTACTGAATACTAACATTTATTGAGGTTTTTCCTATTTCTGGATCCCCGGAGGAAATATAACCCAGATGCTCTGGCTTCAGAAGAGCTACATCCAGACCTGGTGCAGATACTACTCAGAATATTAGAGTATCTTTGAATATCCCTGAGATCCTGAGCTCTGAGCCTGATGTTCTCAATGAATGGGACTTTTGCATTGTCTGCCTTGGGCACAGGGAGTGAGCAAAACATATGGTGACCAAACGGTGGACCATGGTCATCATAAGGACTTTCACAGATATTTCTAGCTCTCCTCCTGCCTGACACACAGCAAGCCTGCTCTTGCTTTATCCTTTGAAGTCTGTGGCCATGCTACTGTCTTTAGAGAATAAAATGTGAAAAGAGGAGATGCATGGTGCTGTGAGCTAGGGAGCAATTTCGGTGTTCCCTTCCCCCTTCCCCCTAGAACAGCAATCATGGAAGCATCTATCAAGGTGGAGCCTCTCTCAGCTTTGGTCTCAAGTGACTACTATGAGCAGAAGCATCTATTTTGGACCACAAGAAAAATGTATGAAATAAACACTTCTTGGGTTAAGCTACAGAGATGTGAAAGTTGTTACTGTGAAAAAATCTAATAGATACTGACTGATTCACATGTTAAACTGAATTAGAAAACCCTGCTCTTGCTGAGATAGGTATTGTTGAAAATACCTGAAAATAAGCCTCACACATTGAAAATGACTTCTCCATATTGGAAATTTTTAAAATTATAACTATGTTGCTAAATTCTTAATGAAACCTTAAACAAATCAAGAAAAACTTTGTGTGAGGATCACAGTTTGTTCTCAGGTCAGAATGGAAAGAAAATTCTTAAATATCACTTTGAGACCGTTATTGAAATGAATGTACACTCACACACCCTCATGTTCTAGTTTGAGGAGCATCGCAGATAGTTTTATGTGTGTGTATATATATATACACACATACTATATATTACACTATATATAATGGTATACTATAGTAATTTATACTATGTAATAGTATTTGTACTATATTCTCCAGGCAAGAATACTGGAGTGGGTAGCCATTCCCTTCTCCAGGGCATCTTCCTAACTCAGAGGTTGAATCTGGGTCTCCTGCACTGCAGGCAGATTCTTTAGTCTGAGCCACCAGGAAAATCCCTTTATATACTATTATATAAAAAGTACTATATTGCTTACTGGAAAGGCAAAAGTTCATGATAAACAGATTCCCCTGCAGAAGGAAGATACAATGTATGAGCATTTTATAGAACTGTCTGATGTCCTAAATGCTTCCCTGCATTTATTAAGGGTCTTGACCCACCTGAGCTAAACAGTTTATCTCTGAAGGAGCTTCTGTTCTATAAATTTTGTTCTCTCACTCCTCCAATCATAGAACCAGAATAGCAACAATAGTCACCTGGTCAGTTATTTCCCTTTAGCAGTACTCAAGGAGTCCTTTAACTTGATACTCTATGAGGGCAAGAAAACTTTATTTAAATAAGGACTTTAACCACCATTGATGAGCTATATATAGTTTTCTAATAACATATACATACATATATAAATATATATATACATAAATTACTCTCACAACTAGGCAATTTAAGGTAAGATTTAGGTATGCTGCTGCTGCTGCTAAGTCACTTCAGTCCGTACTGGAGTGGGGTGCCATTGCCTTCTCTGAAGATTTAGGTTGACTAATACTCATTCTCAATCTCAATCTCACCCCATTTATGGAGTACTGAAATTCTTAGCCTAGTGGTTCTTTTTTTAAGCTGAGATATAATTGACATATAACAATAATAATATATAAAATATAAGTATTATAATATATCATATATAACATTATATTAGATTCAGATATATAACATAATGATAGGATATTTGTATGTATCATGAAATGACCACCATGAAAAGTTGTTACTGTCCATCACCACACATATTTATATCTTTTTCTTTTGATATGGACTTTCCAGATCTACTTTCTTAGAAATTTTGAAATATTCAATATAATAATATTAATTAGAATCATACATCTTCATGACTTATTTATTTTATAACTGGAAGTTTGTACCTTTTTGTTTATAGTCTTCCTAAGAAGTCTGTAGATAGAATTTAGTGTTCAGATTTCATACATTTTGATGGTAAAAAATTACATCTTTATTTTCATTAATCTCCAACGAATTTTAGCATTTCCTTCAACTATGTTAGTAGGCAATAAGCTACCATAGTATCAGCATACCTGTGCCTTGTCACTAATATGTTAAAAATAATGCATATTTTCATATCACATTATAGGTGTTGCAAATATCTGGAAATGTTGTTTACACTCATCATTACTTTAAAATCATGTTAGTTATTAGATCCATCACTAAATCTTGTTACTTGCTACATTAAAGAAGCACAAGACAGAACAAGATAGTGGAGGAGTAGGTGGACATGGAGTACATCTCTCTCCATGGATACATCAGGAATACACCTTCAGACACAGAAGTACACGCAGAACACGAGCTGAGCACAAACAGGAGTACCTGACCAGTGGAAAAGAATATATAGAACCACACATAACTTGGTAGGGTGAAGGATCTAGGGGGACAAATAGGAGTGTTAGTGGGACTGGACCTGCCCTTGGCCAGTGGGGAACTGAAGCAGGGGTCTGACCCCACATCGGGGCAATTGTCTGAGTCAGAGGAGAAACATTTAAGGCTGAGAGTTAAACAGCTGATCTGTGCAGCCTAAATGGAATGAGAATCAGACAGTTCTTGCCACAGACATACAAACCCCAGACAGGGACATGGGTCCCCTGGAAGGCACAGCAGCTGGGAGCTGGAGTTTAGGGATTGCGGAGCAATCCCAAGGTGAGGGCTGCTGTTGACTGAGGAGAGATGGATCGAGGGAATGTGAGGGAGGAGACTGTGGTGAGAAATGCCTGTTGAGGAAAGCTGGGCAGCCAAGGAAGCAAGGCGATAGTGCTGAGTCGTGTGTAGGGGGTGGAGCCATCACCATAGCCTCTCTCTCCCCACACGCCAGCATCCGCAGCTGAACAATAGAGAGGCTGGCCTATTAAATGCCTGATGTGTGGAACTACAGAGTAGGACCCCACCCAGGGTGCTCCTTTAAGTGACTGATGTGCCCCTGAACTACAGAGAAGAAACCGACCCAGGGTGCCCCTTTAAGTGCCTGACAGAGTAGGACCCCAGCCAGAGAGGTCCCTCTATGTGCCTGACACATCAAACAACAGAGAAGGACCCCAGGCAAGGGAGCCATCTAAGTGCCTAAATGGGTGGAGCTATGGAGAAGGACTGGACAAAGAGGTCTTCTGATGGCCAGCTACAAGAGGCTCAGAGTAATACTCTGATAGGGCCATAACTCCTGCTGCAAAGGCAGTCCGTGTCCCTTCACACTTAGTGCTGCCACGTCCCCGAAAACCAAGCAGCTGCACTACCTTCACTGGAACAGAGCTGCCACAGGCAAAAAAAAGTCTGGCATCCATGCCTGCAGGGTTGCTTCAGTAGAGTCCAACTCTTTGCACCCCTGTAGACTGTGGCCTACCAGGCTTCTCTGTCATGGAGGGGTTTCTCCAGGCAAGAATACTAGAGCATATTGGCCAATATTGGTTTCCATACCCTTCTAGAGCACTGTATCTCCTGCTGCCCTAGCCGCCAACTCCCCGAGTACCTGGTGCTGCCAGAACCCCTGCGACCCAAGCAGCTGCACCACCTCCACACCGGGCCCTCACTGGGGCAGACCCAAGTCCTCCAGGGCAGCCTCAGGGGCAAACCCCAGTGGATGACCCACATGCAGAGGTGGAAATAAAACCACACTTGAAACCCAGGGGAAGCGTGGCTAAGGAAGACCCAAAACCTTCCCGCTAGCTGTACAAGCTGCACAAATCCACACGATCAACAGGCAGACTCTGTGTCTATGGAATACATAAAAGGTCATTGAGGGCTCCCACAAAAGAAAATGCACTAGTTCTGATAGCTGTGGACATTGGAGGCAAGAACACACAGGAGTAGGACCAGATTAGAATCTGAGCTGCCCGCACAGCAGGTCCAGAGACCAGCACAGTGTTGGGCATCCTAGGGAGGTGAGGTGGACTGTGACTCCCAGTGAGCAAAAGGACTCTGACAGCAGTGACTCAAGAAAACTATTATTCTTATGCTTTGACTTATTCTATAGGTTCTTTGGATTTTTTTTTCCCTTTTTTTCCCCTCTGTTGTAGTTGTTGATCTTATTGGCACTATGAAATCTAATTAAGCTTTTAAGCCATTTTCTTTTCCTCAGTCACATTTTTTATTGTTGTTATAAACCTCTGCCTCTATATTGGGCTTTTGCAGTTCTGTGGAGTTTTTTTTTTTTTAACCTATTATTATTTTTTCTACATTTATTCCTTTGTTTGCTTTCCCTACTGTTCTTTTCCCTTTGCAGTTAATCTTTAAGCTATATAAATCTTCTTCATCTACCTCTATTTAACTTTGCATATCTATTCTTTCTTTTCTTTCTTTCCTTTCCTCTCAACATATTTGTTAGGTTTATTTTCATTGCTTTATTCCCCACTAGGCACCTTGCTTTAGTTTTTCTTTCTAACTTGTGCTTTAGTTAGTTTTGTTCTTAACTGCTAAATATAATATTTTATTTCCTTTGTACCTCCAGTCAATCTACTGTGCTTTATTTTGGTTGCACTGTTTTTTTTAATTAATTTATTTATTTTACTTTACAATACTGTATTGACTGCCATACATTGACTTGAATCTGATGTGAGTGTACATGTGTTCCCCATTCTGAACCTCCTCCCACTTCCCTCCCCATCCCATCCCTCTGGGTTATCCCAGTGCACCAGCCCCAAACATCCTGTATCATGCATCAAACCTGGACTGGTGATTCATTTCACATATGATATTTTACATGTTTCAATGCCATTCTACCATATCATCCCACCCTTGCCCTCTCCCACAGAGTCCAAACAACTGTTGAATACACCTGTGTCTCTTTTGCTGTCTCACATACAGGGTTATCATTACCATCTTTCTAAATTCCATATACATGCGTTAGTATACTGTATTGGTGTTTTTCTTTCTGGCTTACTTCACTCTGTATAATCAGCTCCAGTTTCATCCACCTCATTAGAACTGATTCAAATGTATTCTTTTTAATGGCAGAGTAATATTCCATTGTGTATAGGTACCAGAGCTTTCTTATCCATTCATCTGCTGATGAACATCTAGGTTGCTCCCACGTCCTGGCTATTATAAACAGTGTTGCGATGAACATTGGGGTACATGTGTCTCTTTTGATTCTGGTTTCCTTGGTGTGTATGCCCAGCAGTGGGATTGCTGGGTCATAAGGCAGTTCTATTTCCAGTTTTTTAAGGAATCTCCACACTGTTCTCCATAGTGACTGTACTAGTTTACATTCCCACCAACAGTGTAAGAGGGTTCCCTTTTCTCCACATCCTCTCCAGCAATTATTGCTTGTAGACTTTTGGATAGCAGCCTTTCTGACTGGCATGAAATGGTACCTCATTGTGGTTTTGATTTGCATTTCTCTGATAATGAGGGATGTTGAGCATCTTTTCATGTGTTTGTTAGCCGTCTGTATGTCTTCTTTGGAGAAATGTCTGTTTAGTTCTTTGGCCCACTTTTTGATTGGGTCTTCTATTTTTCTGGAATTGAGCTGCAGGACTTGCTTGGATATTTTTGAGATTAATTCTTTGTCCATTGCCTCATTTGCTATTATTTTCTCCCATTCTGAAGGCTGTCTTTTCACCTTGCTTATAGTTTCCTTTGTTGTGCAGAAGCTTTTAATTTTAATTAGGTCTCATTTGTTTATTTTTCCTTTTATTTCCAATATTCTGGGAGGTGGGTCATAGAGGATCCTGCTGTGATTTATGATGGAGAGTGTTTTGCCTATGTTCTCCTCTAGGAGTTTAATAGTTTCTGGTCTTACATTTAGATCTTTAATCCATTTTGAGTTTATTTTTGTGTATGGTGTTAGAAAGTGTTCTGGTTTCATTCTTTTACAAGTGGTTGACCAGTTTTCCCAGCACCACTTGTTAAAGAGATTGTCTTTTCTCCATTGTATATTCTTGCCTCCTTTGTCAAAGATAAGGTGTCCATAGGTGTGTGGATTTATCTCTGGGCTTTCTATTTTGTTCCATTGATCCATATTTCTGTCTTTGTGCCAGTACCATACTGTCTTGATGACTGTGGCTTTGTAGTAGAGCCTGAAGTCAAGCAGGTTGATTCCTCCAGTTCCATTCTTCTTTCTCAAGCTTGCTTTGGCTATTCAAGGTTTTTTGTATTTCCATAAAAATTGTGAAATTATTTGTCCTAGTTCTCTGAAAAATACCGTTGGTAGCTTGATAGGGATTGCATTGACTCTATAGATTGCTTTGGGTAGTATCCTTATTTTCACTATATTGATTCTTCCGATCATGAACACAGTATATTTTTTCCATCTATTTGTGTCCTCTTTGATTTCTTTCACCAGTGTTTTATAGTTTTCTATATATAGGTCTCTTGTTTCTTTAGGTTGATATATTCTTAAGTATTTTATTCTTTTCGTTGCAATAGTGAATGGAATTGCTTCCTTAATTTCTCTTTCTGTTTTCTCATTGTTAGTGTATAGGAATGCAAGGGATTTCTGTGCATTAACTTTATGTCCTGCAACTTTACTATATTCATTGATTAGCTCTAGTAATTTTCTGGTGGAGTCTTTAGGGTTTTCTATGTAGAGGATCATATCATCTGCAAACAGTGAGAGTTTTACTTCTTCTTTTCCAATCTGGATTCCTTTTATTTCTTTTTCTCCTCTGATTGCTGTGGCCAAAACTTCCAAAACTATGTTGAATAGTAGTGGTGAGAGTGGGCACCCTTGTCTTGTTCCTGACTTTAGGGGAAATGCTTTCAATTTTTCGCCATTGAGGATAATGTTTGCTGAGGGTTTGTCATATATAGCTTTTATTATGTTGAGGTATGTTCCTTCTATTCCTGCTTTCTGAAGGGTTTTTATCATAAATGGATGTTGAATTTGTCAAAGGCTTTCTCTGCATCTATTGAGATAATCATATGGCTTTTATTTTTCAATTTATTAATGAAAATTAACATGGTGTATTACATTGATTTGCAGATATTGAAGAATCCTTGCCTCCCTGGGATAAAGCCCACTTGGTCATGATGTATGATCTTTTTAATGTGTTGTTGGATTCTGATTGCTAGAATTTTGTTGAGGATTTTTGCATCTATGTTCATCAGTGATATTGGCCTGTAGTTTTCTTTTTTTGTGGCATCTTTGTCAGGTTTTGGTATTAGGGTGATGGTGGCCTCATAGAATGAGTTTGGAAGTTTACCCTCCTCTGCAATTTTCTGGAAGAGTTTGAGTAGGATAGGTGTTAGCTCTTGTCTAAATTTTTGGTAGAATTCAGCTGTGAAGCCATCTGGTCCTGGGCTTTTGCTTGTTGGAAGATTTCTGATTACAATTTCGATTTCTGTGCTTGTGATGGGTCTGATTTTCTATTTTGGTTCAATTTTGGAAAGTTGTACTTTTCTAAGAATTTGTCCATTTCTTCCACGTTGTCCATTTTATTTGCATATAGTTGCTGATAATAGTCTGTTATGGTCCTTCATATTTCTGTGTTGTCTGTTGTGATCTCTCCATTCCCATTTCTAATTTTGTTGATCTGATTTTTCTCCCTTTGTTTCTTGATGAGTCTGGCTAATGGTTTGTCAATTTTATTTATCTTCTCAAAGAACCAGCTTTTGGCTTTGTTGATTTTTGCTATGGTCTCTTTTGTTTCTTTTGCATTTATTTCTGCCCTAAGTTTTAAGATTTCTTTCCTTCTACTAAACATGGGTTTCATAATTTCTTCCTTTTCAAGTTGCTTTAGGTGTAGAGTTAGGTTATTTATTTGACTTTTTTCTTGTTTTTTGAAGTAAGCCTGTATTGCTATGAACCTTCCCCTTAGTACTGCTTTTACAGTGTCCCATAGGTTTTGGGTTGTTGTGTTTTCATTTTCATTTGTTTCTATGCATATTTTGATTTCTTTTTTGATTTCTTCTGTGATTTGTTGGTTATTCAGCAGCGTGTTGTTCAGCCTCCATATGTTGGGATCTTTAATAGTTTTTCTCCTGTAATTGACACCTAATCTTACTGCATTGTGGTCAGAAAAGATGCTTGGAATGATTTCCATTTTTTTGAATTTACCAAGGCTAGATTTATGGCCCAGGATGTGATCTATCCTGGAGAAGGTTCCATGTGCACTTGAGAAAAAGGTGAAATTCATTGTTTTGGGGTGAAATGTCCTATAGATATCAATTAGGTCTAACTGGTTTATTGTATCATTTAAAGTTTGTGTTTCCTTGTTAATTTTCTGTTTAGTTGACCTATCAATAGGTGTGAGTGGGGTATTAAAGTCTCCCACTATTATTGTGTTATTGTTAATTTCCCCTTTCATACTTGTTAGCATTTGTCTTTCATATTTTGGTGCTCTTATGTTGGGTGCATATATATTTATGATTGTTATATCTTTGTCTTGGATTGATCCTTTGATCATTATGTAGTGTCCATCTTTGTCTCTTTTCACAGCCTTTGTTTTGAAGTCTATTTTATCTGATATGAGTATCGTTACTCCTGCTTTCTTTTGGTCTCTATTTGCATGGAATGTCTTTTTCCAGCCCTTCACTTTCAATCTGTATGTGTCCCTTGTTTTGAGGTGGGTCTCTTGTAGACAACATATATAGGGGTCTTGTTTTTGTATCCATTCAGCCAGTCTTTGTCTTTTGGTTGGGGCATTCAACCCATTTGCGTTTAAGGTAATTATTGATAAGTATGATCCTGTTGCCATTTACTTTATTGTTTTGGGTTTGAGTTTATACACCCTTTCTGTGTTTCCTGTCTAGAGAAGATCCTTTAGCATTTGTGGAAGAGCTGGTTTGATGGTGCTGAATTCTCTGAGCTTTTGCTTGTTTGTAAAGCTTTTTATTTCTCCTTCTTATTTGAATGAGATCCTTGCTTGGTACAGTAATCTGGGCTGTAGGTTATTTTCTTTCATCACTTTAAGTATGTCCTGCCATCCCCTTCTGGCCTGAAGAGTTTCTTTTGAAAGATCAGTTGTTATCCTTATGGGAATCCCCTTGTGTGTTCTTTGTTGATTTTCCCTTGCTGTTTTTAATATTTGTTCTTTGTGTTTGATCTTTGTTAATTTGATTAATATATGTCTTGGGGTGTTTCGTCTTGGGTTTGTCTTGTTTGGGACTCTTTGCTTTCTTGGGCTTGGGTGATTATTTCTTTCCCCATTTTAGGGACGTTTTCAACTATTATCTCCTTAAGTATTTTCTCATAGTCTTTCTTTTTGTCTTCTTCTTCTGGGACTCCTATGATTCGAATGTTGGGGCATTTAACATTGTCCCAGAGGTCTCTGAGGTTGTCCTCATTTCTTTTAATACTTTTTTCTTTTTCCCTCTGTTTCCTTTATTTCTACCATTCTATCTTCCACCTCACTTATCCTATCTTCTGCTTCTGTTATTCTACTGTTGGTTCCCTCCAGAGTGTTTTTTTTAATCTCATTTACTTCATTATTCATTATATATTGACTCTTTTTTATTTCTTCTAGGTCCTTGTTAAACCTTTCTTCCATCTTCTCAATCCTTGTCTCCAGGCTATTTATGTTACTCCAATTTGTTTTCAAGATTTTGGATCATTTTCACTGTCATTATTTGGAATTCTTTATCAGGTAGATTCCCTATCTCTTCCTCTTTTGTTTGGTTTGGTGGGCATTTATCCTGTTCCTTTACCTGCTTGGTATTTCTCTGCCTTTTCATCTTGTTTATATTGCTGTGTTTTGGGTGGCCTTTCTGTATTCTGGCAGTTGGTGGTTCCTCTTTATTGTGGAGGTTCCTTGCTGTGGGTGGGGTTGTACAGGTGGCTTGTCAAGGTTTCCTGGTTAGGGAAGCTTGTGTTGGTGTTCTGGTGGGTGGAGCTGGATTTCTTCTCTCTGGAGTGCAATGAAGTGTCCAGTAATGAGTTATGAGATGTCAATGGGTTTGTATATTGAAGATCTGTATATTGAAGCTCAGGGCTGTGTTCCTGTGTTGCTGGAGAATTTGCGTGGTATGTCTTGCTCTGGAATTTGTTGGCCCTTGGGTGGTGCTTGGTTTTAGTGTAGGTATGGAGGCGTTTGATGAGCTCCTATCGATTAATGTTCCCTGGATTCAGGAGTTCTCTGGTGTTCTCAGGATTTGGACTTAAGCCTCCTGCCTCTGGTTTTCAGTCTTATTCTTACAGTTGCCTCAAGACCTCTCCATCTATACAGCACTGATGATAAAACATCTAGGTTGATGATGAAAAGTTTCTCCACAGTTAGGGACACCCAGAGAGGTACACAGAGTTACATGGAGAAGAGAAGAGGGGGGAGGGAGATAGAGGTGACCAGGAGGAAAAGAGGGGGAATCAAAAGGGGAGAGAACAAACTAGCCAGTAATCAATTCCCTATGTGCTCTCCACAGTCTGGATCCCTCAGAGATGTTCACAGAGTTACACAGAGAAGAGAAGAGGGAGGAAGGAGACAGAGGTGGCCAGGAGGATGAAGGGGAAATCAAAAAGAGAGAGACAGATCCAGCCAGTAATCAGTTCCCTAAGTGTTCTCCACAGCCTGGAACACACAAAGATATTCACAGAGTTGGGTAGAGAAGAAAAGGGGAAGGGGGGAGATAGAGGCGACCTGGTGGAGAAAAAGGAGAGTCCAAAGGGGGAGAGAGCAATCAGGCCAGTGATCTCGCTCCCAAGTAAAAATGGGTACTGAAGATTGGTTCTTAAAGGCATAAAGTTGATAACAAATACCAAAAAGCAAAGATTAAAAATCTTAAGTAGAGGTTAGATTCTCAAAAATACAATATTAAACAAACAAACAAAACAAACAAATAAACAAAAACACAAAGTCACAGAAATTATATATATATATGAAGTTTGCTTTAAAAATAGTGTCTTTCTTTTTTTTTTTCAAAGTAATAGTAGGTTATAAAAATGAAAATTGAAGGAGGAATGGGGATTTAAAAATAACAAAAAATAAAATAAAATAAATTTTTAATTTAAAAAATAATAATAGTAAAAATATATCTAAGACTTTCTCTGGAGTTGTTGCAGACAGTGTGGGGTCAGTTCATTTTCAGATAGTTCCTTGGTCCAGCTTGTAATTCTCACGGTCTATAGGCCCCTTCCTATGTAGTTGGTGCTAACCACAGGGTTTTAATCTATTGCACCTGTCACTTCCAAAGTGGTTCCCTCTGTTTATGTTAGCTTCTTCTGTTTGCTGGTCTCTTCAGTGTCTAATTTCTGCCCTGACACAAGAGGTGCGGTGGTAGTGACTTTTTTTTAGGCTCACTCATTCAGTTGTGCTTTGGGGAGGGAGGAACACTGCAAACAAATATCACTGGTGTGTGTTTACAGTGATTCAGCCACACTGGGTTTGCCCCTGCTCACGGCACGTGTGCTTTCCCAGTCTACACTGCTCAGACTCTAGGTTGCTCTGCCGGGAACTGTCTGATGCAGGCCCTGGTTTGTATGCACTTCCCAAGTCTAAGCTGCTCAGGTTCAGGTTCTTGGGTACTCCACAAAGGCGCAGACTTGGTTGGGCCTGTGTTTTGCACCCATCCCAGGTCTGAGCAGCTCAGGTGACCAGGTGCTTGGCGCGTACATAGTCGCCCCCAGTTGAAGGCTGCGACTTATCACCTCCCCCATCCCAGGTGCTCGGTTTTCTGGGTGTACAACAGGCATGCATTCTCTCTTCTGGGAAGCTGATGATCTCCGGCTGTGACCCTCCTGGCGGATGTCGACCATCCAGAATCCCAAGAAATCCTGGTTAGCAACGAAGTCTGCTTGCAGTCTGGTATAGGATGTCTCTCTGGGGCCACGATTGCCCCCTTCCGGCTCTGGCTGCTCTCACCTGCCAGTCTCCAGCGGGGGATGGGCCGGTCTGCAGCCATCTATCTCTGCTCAGTCCTTTGTTCTGTGAGCATGCCTGGCGGTGGTTAGGGCTTTTTGTGGGATCTCAGGATAGTGGGATAGCTACCCCACAGTCCGGGTTGCCAACTCAAGCTAGTTCCCTCAGATTGCCCTCAGGGCACTCAGGCCCAGTCCTTTTCCTAAGCAATGCCGCCAGCTCCTCCCTGTCCCTCCCCCGCTTGCTAGTGGGGGATGCGAGCCTCTGGGCTGTCACAGCATTGGGAGTTGCTGTTGGGCACGAAATCTGTGGGGTTTAATTATTTATTCATTTTCCCTCCTGGTTATTTTGCCCTCTGAGATTTCAAGGCTCACCACAGACCCGCAGGAGTGTTTCCTGGTGTTTGGAAACTTCTCCCTTTTTTAAGACTCCCTTCCCTGGACGGATATCCGTCCCTACCTCTTTTGTCTCTCTTTTTATCTTTTATATTTTGTACTACCTCCCTTCAAAGACAACGGGCTGCTTTTCTGGGTGCCTGATGTCCTCTGCCAGCATCCAGAAGTTGTTCTGTGGAATTTGTTCGGCACTCAAATGATCTTTCGATGAATTTGTAAGGGAGAAAGTGGTCCCCCCGTCCTGTTCCTCTGCCATCTTAGGACTGCGCCCCATGTTGGACTGTTTTGACTTTGCTCATGGGTGTATATGTATATGTGTATATTCCTATATTTTAATTATTTTGCCTGATTTTTTAACTGCCATTTGCCTGGGACTCATCTTTGGTTTCTCCTTTTTGGATATTTGCTTTAATCTCACTTAATGCCAAAACAAACCACTTGTGGAATATTCGTTTGTGAGCAGAGGTCATGCCCTGAGCCTTTGGAGTGGAGTGCTGACTCCAAGACCATAGAACACCAGAGAACTAACCGAACCCTGCTACTGCTGCTGCTGCTAAGTCGCTTCAGTCGTGTCCGACTCTGTGCGACCCCAGAGACGGCAGCCCACCAGGCTCCCCCGTCCCTGGGATTCTCCAGGCAAGAACACTGGAGTGGGTTGCCATTTCCTTCTCCAATGCATGAGAGTGAAAAGTGAAAGTGAAGTCGCTCAGTCATGTCCAACTCTTCGTGACCCGATGGACTGGAGCCCACCAGGCTCCTCTGTCCCTGGGATTTTCCAGGCAAGAGTAATGGAGCGGGGTGCCAACCAAACCCTAGGGAGTATCAAATAGTGAGAACTCATACAAAGGAAACCAATTGAATACAAGACCGAGCATCATCCAACCACCAGTAGCACCCTGTGCAGGATGCTTCATCTAAATAACAAACAAAACAAAAATACAAACCCAGTCATCAGCAGACAGGATTACCACGTCACTCAGCCTTGCCCATCAGAGGAAAAACAAACAAACAAACAAACAAAAACTCAGGACAAACTTCACCCTATATGAAGCTTACACAAACCACTAGACCAACCTTAGGAGGGCAGAAACCGAAAGGAATATAGAATTCAACCTTGACCTGGGAAAAGGAGACCTCAAACACAATAACTTTAAAAAATAATAATAATGAAAAGGCAGAGAAATACTACAAAAATGAAGGAACAAAAGAGAGACACAGAAGTCCAAATAAATGAAGAAGAAATAGGCAAACTACCTGAAAAAGAATTCAGAATAATGATAGTAAATATGATTAAAAAAAAAAAAAACCTTGAAAACAAAATGGAGAAAATGCAAGATTCAATTAACAAAGACCTAAACAAATTAAAGAATAAACATACAGAAACAAACAAGACGATTGCTGACATTAAAAATACTCTAGAAGGAATCAATAAAAGAATATCTGAAGCAGAGGAGCGAATCAGTGAGCTGGAAGATAAAATGGTGGAAATGACTATGGAAGAGCAGAATAAAGCAAAAAGAATGAAAAGAACTGAGGACAGTCTCAGAGACCTCTGGGACAATATCAAACACACTGATGTTTGAATTATAAGGGTCCCAGGAAAAAAAGAGAAAAAAGAAAGGGTGTGAGAAAATTTTTGAAGAGATTATAGTTGAAATTTTCCTGAACGTGGAAAAGGAAATAGTCAATCAAGTCCAAGAGGCACAAAGAGTCCCACACAGGATAAACCCAAGGATAAACATGCCAAGACACATACTAATCAAAGTAACAAAGACTAAACACAAAGAAAGAATATTAAAAGCAGCAAGGGAGAAGCAATAAGTAATATACAAGGGAAACCCCATAGACTTAACAGCTGATCTTTCAGCAGAAACTCTGCAGGCCATAAGGGAATGGTTGGATATATTTAAAGTATTGAAAGGGAAAAATCTACAACCAAGATTACAGTACTTGGAAAAGATCTCATTCAAAATTGATGGAGAAATATAAACTTTTCAGACAAACAAAAGTTAAGAGAATTCAGTACCACCAAAACAGCTTTACAACAAATGTTAAAGGGACTTACATAGTCAAGAAATACAGAGAAGAAAAAAAAGCTACAAAATCAACCCCAAACAATTAAGAAAATGGCAATATGAACATATATGTCAATAATTAACTGCAAATGGATTAAATGCTCCAACCAAAAGACACAGACTGGCTGAATGGACACAAAAGCAAGACCCATATATATGCTGTATACAAGAAACCCACTTCAGACCTAAAGACACATATAGACCAAAAGTGACAGGATGGAAATATTTATTCTCTGCAAATGGGAACCAAGAGAAAGCTGGAGTAGCAATTCTCATATCATACAAAATAGACCTTAAAATAAAGAAGATTACAAGAGATAAGGAAGGACACTACATAATGATCAAGGGGTCAATCCAAGAGGAAGACATAACAATTGTAAATATCTATGCACCCAACATACTGCTAAGTCGCTTCAGTCGTGTCCGACTCTGTGTGACCCCAAAGATGGCAGCCCACCAGGCTCCCCCACCCCTGGGGTTCTCTAAGCAAGAACACTGGAGTGGGTTGCCATTTCCTTCTCCAATGCAAGAAAGTGAAAAGTCAAAGTGAAGTCGCTCAGTCGTGTCTGACTCTTAGCGACCCCATGGACTGCAGCCTACCAGGCTCCTCTGTCCGTGGGGTTTTCTAGGCAAGAGTACTGGAGTGGGGTGCCATTGCCTTCTCCAACATAGGAGCACCTCAATACATAAGACAAACACTGACAGACATAAAAGGAGAAATTGACAGTAACACAATAACAATAGGAGACTGATACCCCACTCACACCAATGGACAGATCATCAAAACAGAAAATTAATAAGGAAACACAAGTCTTAAATGATAGATGAGATGGATCTCATTGATATCTTCAGGACATTCTATCCAAATACAGAAGAATATACCTTCTTCTCAAGTGCACATGGAACATTCTCTAAGATAGATGACATCTTGGGTCACAAATCAACCTCAGTAAATTTAAGAAAATTGAAATCATATCAAGCATCTTCTCTGACCACAATGCTATAAGACTAGATATAATTACAAGAAAAAAAAAACTGTAAGGAACACAAACACATGGAGATTAAACAATGTGTTTCTAAATAACCAACAGGTTACTGAAGAAATCAAAAGGGAAATAAAAAAATTTCTAGAAAGAAATGACAATGAAAACATGACAACTCAAAACCTATGGGATGCAGCAAAAGCAGTCCTAAAAGGGAAGTTTATAGCAATACAATCCTACCTCAAGAAACAAGAAAAACATCAAATAGCCTAACTTAACACCTAAAACAACTGGAAAAAGATGATTAAAAAAAAAATAAGTAGAAGGAAAGAAATCATAAAGATCTGAGCAGAAATAAATGAAAAAGAAATGAAAGAAACAATAGTAAAGATTAATAAAGCTAAATCCGGGTTCTTTGAGAAGATAAACAAAATTGACAAGCCTTTAGCCAGACTCATAAAGAAAAGAAGAGAGAAGAATCAAATCAACAAAATTAGAAATGAAAAAGGAGACGTTACAACAGACAATGAAGAAATACAAAGGATTATAAGAGACTATTATGAACAACTATATGGCAATAAAATGGATAACCTGGAATCTTCTTACTGAACAAGGAAGTAGAAATTATGAACAACCCAATTAAAAGCACTGAAATTGAAGCTGTGATCAAAAATCTCCCACAAAACAAAAGCCCAGTATCAGATGGCTTCACAAGAGAATTTTATCAAATATTTAGAGAAGAGCTAATGCTTATCCTTCTAAAACTCTTTCAAAAAATTGCAGAGGAAGGAACACTTCGAAATTCATTCTATGAGGCCACCATCACCCTGATACCAAAACCAGACAAAGCCAACACAAAAAAAGAAAACTACATGCCCAAATTACTAATGAACATAGATGCAAAAATCCTCAACAAAATTTTAGCAAACAGAATTCAGCACCACATCAAAAAGCTCATACACCATGATCAAGTTGGGTTTATTCCAGGAATGCAAGGATTCTTCAATATATGCAAATCAATCAATGTGATATACCATATTAACAAACTGAAAGATAAAAATCATATGATCATCTCAATAGATGCAGAAAAAGCCTTTGACAAAATTCAGCACCCATGTATGATTCAGTTCAGTTCAGGTCAGTTCAGTTCAGTCACTCAGTCGTGTCCGACTCTTTGAGACGCCATGAATTGCAGCACGCCAGGCCTCCCTATCCATCACCATCTTCCGGAGTTCACTCAGACTCACGTCCATTGAGTCTGTGATACCATCCAGCCATCTCATCCTCTGTTGTCCCCTTCTCCTCCTGCCCCCAATCCCTTCCAGCATCAGAGTCTTTTCCAATGAGTCAACTCTTCCCATGAGGTGGCCAAAGTACTAGAGCTTCAGCTTTAGCATCATTCCTTCCAAAGAAATCCCAGGGTTGATCTCCTTTAGAATGGACTGGTTGGATATCCTTGCAGTCCAAGGGACTTTCAAGAGTCTTCTCCAACACCACAGTTCAAAAGCATCGATTCTTCAGTGCTCAGCCTTCTTCACAGTCCAACTCTCACATCCATACATGCCCACTGGGAAAACCATAGCCTTGACTAGATGGACCTTAGTCGGCAGAGTAATGTCTCTGCTTTTGAATACACTATCTAGGTTGGTCATAACTTTTCTTCCAAGGAGTAAGCGTCTTTTAATTTCATAGCTGCAGTTTAATTTCAATCATCTGCAGTGATTTTGGAGCCCAAAAAAATAAAGTCTGACACTGTTTCTACTGTTTCCCCATCTATTTCCCATGAAGTGATGAGACCAGATTAAGGAACCTACCTCAACATCATAAAGGCCATATATAATAAGCCTACAGCAAACATCATTCTCAATGGTAAAAAATTGAAAGCATTCCCCCTATAATCAGGAACAAGACAAGGGTGTCCACTCTCACCACTATTATTCAACATAGTTTTGGAAGTCCTAGCTACAGCAATCAGAGAAGAAAAATAAATAAAAGGAATCCGGATAAGAAATGAAGAAGTAAAGCTCTCACTGTTTGCAGATGACATGATACTGTTCATAGGAAACCCTAAAGATAGTATCAGAAAATTACTAGTGCTACTCAGTGAATTTAGCAAAGTTGCAGGATGCAAAATCAATATACAGAAATCACTTGCATTTCTATATAGTAAAAATGAAAGATCAGAAAGAGAAATTAAGGAATCAATTCCATTCACCATTGCAACAAAAAGAATCAAGTATCAAGGAATAAACTTTCCTAAGGAGACAAAAGAACTGTACACAGAAAATTATAAGACACTAATGAAAGAAATCAGAGGCATCATAAACAGGTGGAGAGATATTCCATGTTCCTTGGCAGGAAGAATCAATATTGTGAAAATGACTATACTACCAAAAGCAATCTACAGATTCAATGAGATCCCTATCAAATTACCAATGGCAATTTTCACAGAAAAAGGACAAAAAATTTCACAATTCATATGGAAACACAGAAGACACTGAATAGCCAAAGCAGTCTTGAGAAAGAAGACTGGAGCTGGAGGAATCAGCCTTCTTGACTTCAGATTATACGACAAAGCTACAGTCATCAAGACAGGATGGTACTGGCACAAAAACAGAAATATAGACCAATGGAACAAGATAGAAAACCCAGAAATAAACCCATGCACCTATGGGTACCTTATTTTTGACAAAGGAGGCAAGAATATACAATGGGGCAAAGATAGCCTCTTCAATAAATGGTGCTGGGAAAACTGGACAGCTACATGTAAACGAATGAAATTAGAACACTTCCTAACACCATACACAAAGATAAACTCAAAATGCATCAAATCCCTAAATGTAAGACCAGAAACTATAAAACTCTTAGAGGAAAACATAGGCAGAACACTCGATGACATAAATCAAAGCAACATTCTCCATGATCCAGCTCCTAGAGTAACGGAAATAAAAACAAAAGTAAATAAGTGGGACCTGATTAAATTTAAAAGCTTTTACACAGCAAATGAAACTATTAGCAAGGTGAAAAGACAACCCTCAGAATAGAAGAAAATGATAGCAAATGAAACAATGGATGAGGGATAAGGGATTAATTACCTAAATATACAAGCAGCTCATACAACTCAATGCCAGAAAAACAAAAAACCCAATCAAAAAGTGGGAAAAATACCTAAACAGACATTTCTCCAAAGAAGACATACAGTTCAGTTCAGTCACTCAGTTGTGTCTGACTCTGCGACCTCATGGACTTCAGCACGTCAGGATTCCCTTTCCATCACCAGCTCCCAGAGTTTACTCAAAGTCATGTCCATTGAGTCAGTGATGCCATCCAGCCATCTCATCTTTTGTCATCACCGTCTCCTCCCAACTTTGATCTTTCCCAGCATCAGAGTCTTTTCAAATGAGTCAGTTCTTCGCATATGGTGGCGAAAGTATTGGAGTTACAGCTTCAGCATCAGTCCTACAAATGGCTAACAAACACATGAAAAGATGCTCAACACTGCTGATTATTAGAGAAATGCAAATCCAAACTACAATGAGATATCACCTCATACCGGTCAGAATGGCCATCATCAAAAAGTTTATGAACAATAAATGCTGGAGAAGGTATGGAGAAAAGGGAACACTCTTGCACTGCTGGTGGGAATGTAAATTGATACAGCCACTATAGAAGATGGTATGGAGATTCCTTAAAAGACTAGGAATAAAACCACCATATATTCCAGCAATCCCACTTCTAGGCATAGATCCTGAGGAAGACAAAATTGAAAAAGACACATGTATCCCATTGTTCATGCCAGCACTATTTACAATAGCTAGAACATGGAAGCAACCAAGATGCTAGGTTGCTATGACAGAAGAATGGATAAAGAAGTTGTGGTGTGCTGTGCTCAGTTCAGTTCAGTTCAGTAGCTCAGCAGTGTCCGACTCTTTGTGAACCCATGATCTGCAGCACGCCAGGCCTTTTTGTCCATTACCAACTCCCGGAGTCCACCCAAACCCATATCCATTGTGTCAGTGATGCCATCCAACCATCTCATCCTCTGTCGTCCCCTTCTCCTCCTGCCCTCAATCTTTCCCAACATCAGGGTCTTTTCAAATGAGTCAGCTCTTGGCATCAGGTGGCCAAAGAATTGGAGTTTCAGCTTCAACATCAGTCCTTCCAATGAAAACCTGGGACCAATCTCCTTTAGGATGGACTGGTTGGATCTCTTTGCAGTCCAAGGGACTCTCAAGAGTCTTCTCCAACACCACAGTTCAAAAGCATCAGTTCTTCTGCACTCAGCTTTCTTTATAGTCCAACTCTCACATCCATACATGACCACTGGAAAAGCCATAGCCTTGACTAGACGGACCTTTGTTGACAAAGTAATGTCTCTGCTTTTTAATATGCTGTCTAGGTTGGTCATAACTTTCCTTCCAAGGAGTAAGCATCTTCTAATTTCATGGCTGCAGTCACCATCTGCAGTGATTTTGGGGGCCCCAAAAATAAAGTCAGCCACTGTTTCCACTGTTTCCCCATCTATTTGCCATGAAGTGATGGGACCGGATGCCATGATCTTAGTTTTCTGAATGTTGAGCTTGAAGCCAACTTTTTAACTCTCCTCTTTCACTTGCGTCAAGAGGCTCTTCTTCACTTTCTGCCATCAGGGTGGTGTCATCTGCATATCTGAGGTTATTGATATTTCTCCCAGCAATCTTGATTCCAGCTTGTGTTTCCTCCAGCCCAGCATTTCTCATGATGTACTCTGCATATAACTTAAATAAGCAGGGTGACAATATACAGCCTTGACGTACTCCTTTTCCTATTTGGAACCAGTCTGTAGTTCCATGTCCAGTTCTAACTGTTGCTTCCTGACGTGCATACAGGTTTCTCAAGAGGCAGGTCAGGTGGTCTGGTATTCCCATCTCTTGAAGAATTTTCCACAGTTTATTGTCATCCACATAATCAAAGGCTTTGGCATAGTCAATAAAGCAGAGATAGATGTTTTTCTGGAACTCTCTTGCTTTTTTGATTCAGTGGATGTTGGCAATTTGATCTCTTGTTCCTCTGCCTTTTCTAAAACCAGCTTGAACATCTGGAATTTCATAGTTCATGGATTGTTGAAGCCTGGCTTGGAGAATTTTAAGCATTACTTTTCTTGCGTGTGAGATGAGTGCAATTGTGTGGTAGTTTGAACATTCTTTGGCATTGCCTTTCTTTGGGATTGGAATGAAAACTGACCTTTTCCAGTCCTGTGGCCACTGCTGAGTTTTCCAAATTTGCTGGCATATTGAGTGCAGCACTTTCATAGCATCATCTTTCAGGATTTGAAATAGCTCAACTGGAATTCCATCACCTCCACTAGCTTTGTTCATACTGATGCCTCCTAAGGCACACTTGACTTCACATTCCAGGATGTCTGGCTCTAGGTAAGTGATCACACAATCGTGATTATCTGGGTCATGAAGCTCTTTTTTGTACAGTTCTTCTGTGTATTCTTGCCACCTCTTCTTAATATCTTCTGCTTCTGATATATCTCTACCATTTCTGTCCTTTATTGAGCCCATCTTTGCATTAAATATTCCCTTAGTATCTCTAATTTTCTTGAGGTAAGGAGCAGTGTCTGCGCTTTGCTGGAGCAGCCACGAAAAGAGACCCCAAGTCCAAGGTAAGAGAAACCCAAGTAAGATGGCAGGCACTGAGAGAGGGGATCAGAGGGCAGACAGACTGAAACTACAATCACAGATAACTAGCCAATCTGATCACATGGACCACAGCCTTGTCTAACTCAATGAAACTAAGGCATGCCCTGTGGGGCCACCCAAGACGGATGGGTCATGGTGGAGAGGGCTGACCGAATGTGGTCCACTGGAGAAGGGAATGGCAAATCACTTCAGTATTCTTGCCTTGAGACCCCATGAACAGTATGAAAAGGCAAAAAGATAGGACACTGAAAGATGAACTCCCCAGGTCGGTAGGTGCCCAATATGCTACTGGAGACCAGTGGAGGAATAACTCCAGAAAGAATGAAGGGATGGAGCCAAAGCAAAACAACACCTAGTTGTGAATGGGACTGGTGATGGAAGCAAGGTTTGGTGCTGTAAAGAGCAATATTGCATAGGAACCTGGAATGTTAGGTCCATGAATCAAGGCAAATTGGAAGTGGTCAAACAGGAGATGACAAGAGTGAATGTCGACATTCTAGGAATCAGCAAACTAAAATGGACTGGAATGGGTGAATTTAACTCAGATGACCAATATATCTACTACTGTGGGCAAGAATGCCTTAGAAAAATGGAGTCGCCATCATAGTCAACAAAAGAGTCCAAAATGCAGTACTTGGGTGCAATCTCAAAAACGATCTCTGTTCTCAAGAATGATCTCTGTTCGTTTCCAAGGCAAACCATTCAATATCATGGTACTCCAAATCTATACCGCAACCAGTAACATGAAGAAGCTGAAGTTGAACGGTTCTATGAAGACCGATAAGACCTTCTAGAACTAACGTCCAGAAAAGATGTCCTTTTCATTATAGGGGACAGGAATGCAAAAGCAAGAAGTCAAGAGACATCTGGAATAACAGGTAAATTTGGCCTTGGAGTACAGAATGAAGCAGGGCAAAGGCTAATAGGGTTCTGCCAAGAGAACGCACTGCTCATAGCAAACACCCTCTTCCAACAACACAAGAGAAGACTCTACACATGGACATCACCAGGTAGTCAACACCGAAATCAGATTGATTATATTCTTTGCAGCCAAAGATGGAGAAGCTCTATACAGTCAGCAAAAACAAGACTGGAGCTGACTGTGGTTCGGATCATGAACTCTTTATTGCCAAATTCAGACTGAAATTGAAGAAAGTGGAGAAAACCACTAGACATTCAGGTATGACCTAAATCAAATCCCTTATGACTATACAGTAGAAGTGAGAAATAGATTTAAGGGACTAGATCTGATAGATGGAGTGCCTGATGACCTATGGATGGAGGTTCATGACATTGTACAGGAGACAGAAATCAAGACCATCCCCAAGAAAAAGAAATGCAAAAAGGCAAAATGGCTGTCTGAGGAAGCCTTTACAAATAGTCGTGAAAAGAAGAGAAGCAAAAAGCAAAGGAGAAAAGGAAAGATATACCCATTTGAATGCAGAGTGCTGTGCTATATGTGTGCTAAGTCACCTCAGTCATGTCCAACTGTTTGCGACCCCATGGATTGTAGCCCACCAGGCTACTCTGTCCATGGGGTTCTCCAGGCAAGAATGCTGGAGTGGGTTGCCATGCCCTCCTCCAGGGGATCTTCCCAACCCAGGGATTGAACCCGTGTCTCCCATGTCTCCTGCACTGGCAGGAAGATTCTTATCCACTGTGCCACCAGGAAGTCTGTTGAAGTTGTGGTACATATACACAATGGAATATTACTCATTCGTAAAAAGGAACACATTTGAGTCCATTCTAATGAGGTGGATGAACCTAGAACCTATTATACAGAGTGAAGTGAGTCAGAAAGAGAAAGATAAATATCGTATTCTAACACATGTATACAGAATCTAGAAGAATGATACTGAAAAACTTATTTACAGGGCAGCAATGGAGAAGGAGACATAGAGAACAGACTTATGGACATGGGGAGAAGGGAGGAGAGGGTAAGATGCAAGGTAAGAGTAACATGGAAACTTATATTACCATGTGTCATATCAAACTAAGAAAAGCTCCATAAAGGAAACAAACAGAATGTTAAGTAAATGGGGCAGAGTGAGGGATCTGGAAATCTCTCTCTGCAGAGTTTAGGATTAAAGGATAAGCACGTACCAAACATGGGGAAAGGTGGAGTCATGATATTCCAGGCAGAAGAAAAGGCAAAAGGAAAAACACACGAGGGCTGTGAACACCCCGTGCTGGTTCATGATAGACTGGATGCGTTCTGGTCACAATGCTGATACCTCCAGAAAGTTGTTTCTCCCTTGGTTTGCGATTGCTGCACTCTGCCTCAGTGTTCAGACTGTGTCAACTTCATGTTTCTCTTAGTCCTCTTCCATGGGTCTCACACACACCCAAGTAAGACAGGAGCCATGGGATTGTAGCTTGCTTGTGCAACTCCCACACATGCCCTGGAAAGACTGAAGTGGGAAGAATGATCATCTTTCAGCCTCAGTTCTACCAGAAGGCTCTCCTAATCCAGTTCGGTTATTTTGTTCATTGCAAATAATCCTCAAGACAGGAAAAGTCAGAGTGAGTAAAGAAGCACAGAGCTATACATCAGTGGAACAACCCTTTGCACTCTGTTGGTAAAAACTTGCAGAAACACTTCAGATCTTCCACCACTATTAAATGGCATCAGTCAGTTCAATTCAGTCACTCAGTCGTGTCTGACTCTTTGCGACCCCATGAATCGCAGCACGCCAGGCCTCCCTGTCCATCATCAACTCCTGGAGTTCACTCAGACTCACGTCCATCGAGTCCGTGATGCCATCCAGCCATCTCATCCTTCTCCTCCTGCCCCCAATCCCTCCCAGCATCAGGGTCTTTTCCGATGAGTCAACTCTTCGCATGAGGTGGCCAAAGTACTGGAGCTTCAGCTTTAGCATCATTCCTTCCAAAGAAATCCCAGGGCTGATCTCCTTTAGAATGGACTGGTTCGATCTCCTTGCAGTCCAAGGAACTCTCAAGAGTCTTCTCCAACACCACAGTTCAAAAGCATCAATTCTTCGGCAGTCAGCCTTCTTCACAGTCCAACTCTCACATCCATACATGACCACAGGAAAAACCATAGCCTTGTCTAGACAGACTTTTGTTGGCAAAGTAATGTCTCTGTTTCTCAATATGCTATCTAGGCTGGTCATAACTTTCCTTCCAAGGAGTAAGTGTCTTTTAATTTCATGCCTGCAGTCACCATCTGCAGTGATTTTGGAGCCCCCCAAAATAAAGTCTGACACTGTTTCCACTGTTTCCCCATCTATTTCCCATGAAGTGATGGGACCAGATACCATGATCTTCGTTTTCTGAATGCTGAGCTTTAAGCCAACTTTTCCTCTCTCCTCTTTCACTTTCATCAAGAGGCTTTTTAGTTCCTCTTCCATAGTCTTTAGCTAATATATCTTGTCTGAAGCATATCTATGATACAGAAAAGATATAAGGATGTGTCTAACACAGAAGACCAACAACCATTCATTGGGGCACTATTCCATTTTTAATGCTATTTTTAAAATTCTGTAGTAATTTATTTTTTCCTTTATCACTAAGATTAATGACTATGCTATGTGCAGTATACAGTGGCTTTTGGACCTATAGCATCCATTCGTTCCCCTCCCTTTATCAGTGTACCATTCCATTTTGAGTATTTTCTCTCCTCGCCTCTCAGTCCACAGGAGTAATGGCATAACTGATTTCACACCCAACTTCACAGATGTCATGTGACCCAGGCTCCAGCAATCAGAGTCGCAGATTTTGCTGGCCACAGTGATTGTTTCAGAGAAAGGCATCAAAAACGTAAGGTGCCATGAGATTCTTAGTGAAACGTTTGGACCTTAATTTGAGCATAATGAGAATAAACAGTTGCTAGAACCACTTTGAAACCCCAGGATGCCCAAGAATGAATCCAACACATAACAGAGACAGCCAAGCAGAGATGGAGAGACTGTGTCCTGGAGTCCCTGCTAAGTAAAGCCTTGCATGAAACCAGATTTACCTGGAATGGTGAGTTTTATATCAGTGAATAAATTCCCTCTTGACTTAATTTGGGGTGGCTTTTATGTTACAATAGAAATAGTCCTGATACCTGATAAACACTAAAGACTAACTCATTTATAAACTTGTTAAATGGTTCTGCCATAGCCTTTAGCCATAACATTCATCCTCAAGGATGAACTCATAAAGTGAATTCATCCACTCTACCTAGTGGCTCAGCGGTAAAGAATCTGCTTGCCAGTGCAGATGTGGGTTCAATCCCCTCTCGACAGGGGAGCCTGACAGGCTACAGTCCATGGGTCACAAAGAGTCAGACATGACTTAGCAACTCTACAACAACAACAGCATCCTCAAATGCATTCATCAACATATTACATTCAGTTCAGTTCAGTTCAGTTCAATTCAGTCGCTCAGTCCTGTCCGACTCTCTGCGACCCCATGAATCGCAGCAGCACGCCAGGCCTCCCTGTCAATCACCAACTCCCGGAGTTGAAGATTTATTTTCTCTCCCCATTTTCAGCCCTCGTCTTTTTTTTTTTTTTTTTTTTGCAGTATTCTTCTGGATTTAAAAATCAAACAGTCAAGTTCACTGCATATTAACTTACTTTTTTGCATATTTGAAAATAATTTCTTAAACACAGTCCCTACAATCCCTCACTATGATTCACTGAACTAAAAGACCAATACAGCCTTTGTAAAGGCCAGGCAGGAAATAACTAGTAGCTGACTTCATTGAGTTTAGAACAGAGAAACAAGTTTCAAATAATACCTTGTATTTAAACTGTATGATATTTATATTCCAAAGAGCAATCAGCAAAATTCTGATATGATAAGCCCCCACGTGAAAAGTACATCAAACAAAGTTGCTTTGACAGTTTAATGAATGGCATGTACTCCATTCCAAAGTCTTGCAGCTCAGAAACATACTTTGGGCTACATAATTTATCCGTCTAGCTGATACCTTGTCTAAACTGGAAATGTGCTTCTCTCTTTTACTAAAAATACTCGGGTAGCCCCGTGTAAAGTGAATTGCCATTCCCCACTTAATCTTCCTCTCAGGGGACTATTAAGGTGAGACTACCAGGAACGTGGCAGTTTCAATATCAGAACAAGCAGCTGAGACCACCTACAAAATCCATCTCCATTCACTTATCAGGAGAGCTCTGGAAACTTACTTCATTTCTTCTGAGACTTGGTTTCTCCACTGGGAGCTCGGAAATGGCAGAGGCCAAAGCCACCAGCCTCCTAGGGCTAGTGTGAGAACCAAGGATAGCATTGGTCAACGAATGACACAATTTACAACAATTATGGAAAGGAAAAAAGGTGTACCAAGTAACTTTTGATCTATTTTTACAGATTTTTTAAAATCTCCAAACTGTTCCAAATCAGTGATTTAACAAGAGTTTTCCACAGACAGAGAATGAACTTAGGCTTGGGGTCTGGGGGAGACTGGGGGAAGGGTTAGTTAGGGAGTTTGGGATGGACATGTACACACTGCTATATTTAAAATGGATAGCCAACAAAGACCGCCTGTATAGCACAGGGAACTCTGCTCAGTGTTATGTGTCAGCCTGGATGAGGGGACTTTAGGGGAGAACAGATACGTGTGTGTGTGGTTGAACCCCTTCACTGTTCACCTGAAACTGTCACAACATTGTTAACTGGCTTTACTCCAATACAAAATAAAAGGATTAAAAAAAGAAAGAAAGAAATGGAGTTTTCTTATCCAGTCAGTCAGTAAGGGAAGGCTGGACGGCCAGGTGGTTGTCCTCTCCTCCTCTCTGCTCCTGACAGCGGGACTGCAGCACCCAGGACCGGAGTTTCCAGCAGAAATGAGGCACTCCGAGCCTTCTGAGGACAGTGTGCACCCTCAGTCTCGTGCAGGGAGAGTTCATTACTGGAGAGCGTGGGTTATGGGTAGGAAGCAAAAACAACAGGCCCCAAACGGCCTAGGGCGGAATTCATCACCTGTGGACTCGCTGCTAATGATTTAGGGAGCACACTGGTGCTTAATATTTTATCTGTTTAGTGCCAATGGGAGGGCGAGGCTCTCACACAAGCCCCGAACTGAGAATCTAGTGCCTGAAATTTGGGTTCTGAAAGACACTGAACTGGGCAAGAGTGAGGCACACTAGGGGAGAACATCCTTTTCCTCTTTGGTTGCTACCACTTCAGAAGCAAAGCCCACGCCTCCTGGAGCTGGTGCTCAGGAGGCACAGCGCCCCCTGGGAGGGGACTGGCAGAGGGGCCTCCAAGGAGGGGGTTTGGGCTGTGGATCCCGCAGCAGCCCGTCGGGCGCGGCCCCCACCCTGTCCTGGAGCCCTGTGTGCGCACACTGCCAGGACAGCAGCAGAGCAGCAAGGCACCAGTGGGAACTTGCCGTGCTTTTGTCACGAATCCCGCCAACATTTTGAAAACACAAGAAGCTCTGGGGTAATGTTCACAGTGGGAAAGAAGAATAGAGAGCTCCAGGAGCAACAAATGAGTACTAGCTTATTCCTAATATTATTCCTAATATTCTAATATTCAGTGAAGCCAGAGCTGGTGGAGCAGGATTCAAATGCAGACTGTGTGGCTCCAGGGTCTACAGCCCATGGGAAAAACAAGAGGAAATGACATGGAGGAAACATCAGTGACAGTCACAGGCAGTTACTGATGTGTTCCACAAGAGTCTTCAAGACCAAAGCTAGAAAGGGAGCCAGACAAGTCACATGGCTCATGAAGTAGCACATTCAGCTCATCAGGACATATACTTAGACCTACACATGCACATGCCTACACACACACACACACACACACACACACACACACACACACACACACACACACACACACCCTCACCAGCGCCCATCTGGCTGGGAGGACTGAATTCTTCTCCTAGAGTAGAGGTTCCAGTGGACTGAGGGGAGGGGTGGGAGATGATCTCCAACTTCCACCACAGCCAGCTCGACTTATGGCAGCAAATTACACAGGGCTATTCCCAGGTGGCACAGTGCTAAAGAATCCACCTGCCCATGGCGGAGACGCAAGAGATGCAGGTTCGATTCCTGGCTTGGGACGATCCCCTGGAGTAGGAAAAGGCAACCCACTCCAGTATGCTTGCACGAAAAATTCCACGGACAGAGGAGCCTGGCAGTCCATGGGGTCAAAATGAGTCAGACATGACTGAGCAAGCAAGCGACAATTGGTTAAAGAATTCTTCAAACCAAGTCAAAGTGGTTTCATCCAGAGAGAAAAATCTAGGCTATCCAGTGAAATAAAATAACTATACATATTCCAGGCAATCTTCCATAAATATTATTCTCATAAACATGCTTTAGGCAAATGTTGGGCAGCAGATATTTTGAGCCTAGAAAGAGAGAAATTTTGTTTGGCTAATTTAGACCAAATCTATGTGCTTCTGAAAAATCAATCAAGAAGGTAAGAAGGACGTTCCATTAAAGACATTAAGAAACATGGCCCAGAAGGCTACTGAAGAGGCCACCCAACCACCCCATATCAGCATATCTACCTCTTATTCTAGATTTTATTTTTCAAAATAGAATCAGTCTAGAAAAATGAATTTAAATTTCAGAAGTCACTAAAATCCTATGCTGCTGCTGCTGCTAAGTCACTTCAGTCATGTCCGACTCTGTGCAACCCCATAGATGGCAGCCCACCAGGCTCCACCGTCCTTGGGATTCTCCAGGCAAGAAAATTGGAGTGGGTTGCCATTTCCTTCTTCAATGCATGAAAGTGAAAAGTGAAAGTGAATTCGCTCAGTTGTGCTGACTCTTCGAGACCCCATGGACTGCAGCCTACCAGGCTCTTCCGTCCATGGGATTTTCCAGGCAAGAGTCCTGAAGTGGGTTGCCATTACCTTCTCCAACTAAAATCCTATATCTTAAGTAATAAGAGTCAATTTGTATTTTTTAAAAAATGTAAAAGCTGGCATCGAGGTTACACATGCTACAAAACTTCACAGAGAGGGAAGACAAAATGCAGGTGACTGTTTTATTATTTTGTTTGTTTTTAACTTTAATATCCCCATACTGCAACTTCTTCCACTGTAGTAATAAACCAAAATAAAGCCCCTGAGTTGTACAGAGTGGGTGATTTCATTTTTTAAAGCCTAGGGTAATCACATAGCTGGCACCTTATAATTGAACATGAGATTTTTCTGAAAAAATGAGATCTACAGATAAGTAGCTCTTCCGTCTAGTTCATCCCACCCCCTGCCCCCTCGACTTCCTCGGTCTCTGAGTCAGTGAAATTGTGACTTGCCGGCTGTCTGAGCGTGGTGTCCAATCACCGTATATGTCAGGGTGTTCACCAGCTCTGTCTCGTGAAGATGCCATAGGCTGGCCCCAGAGGATAGACTGGTAATTTTGCTGATGAATGTCTCATGCTGTTTTTAAGGAGAATGTTTTTTGCTTTTGCCACAAATGGCTATAAATCTAGCCTGGCCTCATCCGCTTCTTCAGGTGGACCTCATCAGTTGTAGGCATCTTATCAGCAAAAAACAGCCTCTCCTAATGGCTTGATAAATATTCCCGCCTCCCGAGAATCAGTTATCGAGAGATTCAAATCATGGTCAGTACTTAGAGCAGCTATTACTACAGACTTAATGCCAGTTACCCTTTGTACTTATCTCTGTAACCAGAGAGGCTGAATAGCTGTTTTTATGTCTCCACTCCTGGTCACTCAAAGCTAAGTTCATTCAAAATTTCCTCCTGCCTAGGGAGCTCACAGGCCTGTAATAAAACTTGAAGAGATTTGTGTGAATATAAAATAAAATGTATGTTTCCTCTGGCATCCACTCCCTCAGTCCCAAACCTGCCCCAAATTTGGCCCAGGGATAAAGGCACATAAATCTGAAATGGTGCCACAAGTGAAGGCAGAAACAAGCTCCATTGCTCAGCCTAAGACACAGTGGTTCCAGGGCGATGTGTTTTTTCTTCTGTCTCTTTGTTTTAATGACATTGATCTACAGAGTCTGAAATCTGAAAAATAGGGTTTTTTGACATCTCAAACAGGGCTTGGGATTTATGAAAATGTGCCAAGTCACAATAGAAAACAAACACTTTTTCCTGTACAGTCCAAACAACATACCTTTAATGAAAATAATTATAAAATCTCAATTGTTGGGAAGACTGGGGAGAAATGCTAAGTAAAATTGTCACTCTCCTTTAGGGGAAATGGGTACCATGTGATACATAAAGAAGAGGGCCTGTAGTTAATAATCTGTATTGTATATTTGAAAGTGGCTAAGAGAGTAAATTTGAAAAGTTCTCATCACAAGAAAAAAATTGTAACTATGTGTGATAATGGATGTTAACTTAACTAGACTTTTCATGGTGATCATTTGGCAGCATGTACATAAATTGAAGCATTATGTTGTACATCTGAAACTAATATACTGTTATATGTCTTATATGTCAATTATATCTCAATTTTTAAAAAATCAGCACGTAGAAAAGGGTCTGGAAACCCTTGCAAGGAAAACTGGTGGGCTTTATGCAACATGGTACATCCTCAAGAAAGCTATAAGGTATCTAGGCTCATAACAAGGACTGACAAAAAGTAAAAATCCACAGATACTTTCAGCAGCTCTTAAAACCATCAGTTACCTCTACATTCATAGTTAATTGCATCTTACTATGCAGAGGATTTCCCTGGTGGCTCAGATGGTAAAGAATCTCCTTGCAATGTAGGAGACCCAGGTTCAATCCCTGGGACAGGAAGATTGCCTGGAGAAGGGAATGGCTACCCACTCCAGTATCCTTACCTGGAGAATTCCATGGACAGAGGAACCTGATAGGCTATAATTCATGGGGTCACAAAAGAGTTGGACATGACTGAAGCACACATGCACACACACAATATGTCAAGGCTGTATATTGCACTCTGTTTATTTAACTTATATGCAGAGTACATCATGAGAAATGTCGGGCTGGATGAAGCACAAGCTGGCATCAAGATTGCCGGGAGAAATATCAATAACCTCATATATGCAGATGGTACCACTCTCATGGCGGAAAGCAAAGAGGAACTAAAGAGCCTCTTGATGAAGGTGAAAGAGGACAGTGAAAAGCTGGCTTAAATCTCAACATTCAGAAAACGAAGATCATAGCATTTGGTCCTATCACTTCATGGCATATAGACAGGGAAACAATGGAAACAGTGACAGACTTTACTTTTTTGGGCTCCAAAATCACTGCAGACAGTGACTGCAGCCATGAAATTAAAAGACGTTTGCTCCTTGCAAGAAAGCTATGATAAACTTAGGGTCTTAAAAAGCAGAGACATTACTTTGCCGTCAAAGGTCCATAGAGTCAAAGCCATGGTTTTTCCAGTGGTCATGTATGGATGTAAGAGTTGGACCATAAAGAAGGCTGAGCACTGAAGAATTGATGCTTTTGAATTGTGGTATTGGAGAAGACGCTTGAGAGTCCCTTGGATTGCAAGGAGGTCAAACTAGTCAATCCTAAAGGAAATCAACCCTCAACATTCATTGGAAGGACTGATGCTGAAGCTGAAGCTCCCATATTTTGGGCTCCTGATGCAAAGATCTGACTGATTAGAAAAGACCCTGATGCTGGGAAAGATAGAAGGCAGGAGGGGAAGGGGACAACAGAGGACGAGATGGTTGGATGGCATCATCGATTCAATGGACATGAATCTGAGCAAGCTCCAGGAGACGGCAAATGACAGGGAAGCCTGGTGTGCTGCAATCCATGGGCTGCAAAGAGTCAGACATGACTGAGCGACTGAACAACAATGCATGCAGTGAGGGTGATGATGATACGGAATGTTGATCTTCCAGCTTGATTTTTGTAGACCTCACAGTTGTATATAGCACTCTTCAGTAGCCTTTGGCTTAGGTCTTCTTTTTTGTATTCTTGTAGCTGACTCAAGGAAATCTTTAGTATAGCTTAAGTTGAGCATCCCCATTTCACTGAGGACATAACTGGGGATCAGACAAGATTAAGCAATTTGTCCAAGGAAATGAAATCACTGAGTGATGAGTGTGCATTGTGGTTATATGCCCAGGTTACAGGATTCTGGCTCTTCTCATTGGCCACATGGTCACCATGGGTACCAGGGCTGGGAGGTCATGGGTGTGGGGAGGGGCCCAGCCATGAACCAGACGGGTAGACTGACCCGTCAGTGGCCATTTCTGAGGCACATACTTACAACCCAGCCACGTCTATATATAGTTTTGGATCACTTGTAAGAACCTCTCTTTGGCAGTTAGTCATTTCCTTTCTTCATAAGGTCATGCTCTTTCTTTTCAAACACATATTTAATTTATTAATTTGGTTGCAACATTTAGGATCTTTTGTTGTAGCATGTGGGATCTAGTTCCCTGACCAGGGATTGAACCCAGACCCCCTGCATTGGGAGCTCGGGGTCTTAGCCACTGGACTACCAGGGAAATCCTCTGTCCTGCTCTTTCCAGAGTAAGCAACCTCCTTCCCTTGGTGCTTTGTCAATATCTGATTGCTGATCTTCCCCAGGAAAATTTCAGTCACTGTCAGACTGTCCAAACTCTAACAGTGAGAGGAGAGTGGTGAGAACTGGCGCAGAAACCTGTGTTCTGCTCTGGGTTATAGGTCTCTAGTCTCATGGTCCCTTCTCAAACCCAGAAACAAGCTGTCTAACCCTTCTGCTGTGAGGCACTGCTAAGAATTACATCCTCCCTGAGGTAGCCAGAAAGGAGAACAAAGATGCCCATCCCATTTTTGGACAGCAAGTGAGCTCAAAATCTGAAATTAGCCCCAGAACTCCCAGGGCCATGAAAAATTATTTGCTTAAGAGCTCTTGGTTAAAAAGGAAAGGTTAAATTCCCCCTGCCACACACAAAAAACACTTTTTTCCCTGTAAGTGGAAAAACTTGCTAAACCTATGACCTCAAGGTTGACAACTATAATTGTGGTCCTGAACAGATGGCCAAAAGAGAGAAAGATTTTCCTGTTTTTCAACACCTTTCAGTTCTGTACTCATGAGGCGAATGTGCCATTCACTGCCATCTTTCAACCTCTACTGCCTCCTGGACAGAGCTGAAGAAGAAAAGCCATGTTGGGTTCTTCTTTCACACACAGAGATTAAATGGTCAGATAGTGCATACAGAGCTGCATTCCAAGTCCTTCTGAGGCCATTTAGAAGCATTTCATCACTGCTTCTGTTGACTTAGTTTTTCATCTGCTCACAGCTCAGCCCCACCAAGTCTGGGCCTGCCCCCTCTCCCTCCCTCTGAAGCTTTTTCTTCACAACAAGCTAGGAATCTCCTCACCGCCTCTTACACACCGAGCAACTAAGGACGGAGTGTATCCTAACTCAGTGAGCTGCAAGCCTGTTGTTGTTTTTTGTTTTTGTTGTTGGCATTCAGACTCTCAGCCCCAAATGAAGATTTTTCCGTAAATGTTTTATTCTCTTAACTCCGCAAGATACCTTAATCCATTTTTACTATCTCTCATTTCTTATCTGGCATAGAATTTTTCTCATTGGTGCATATTCCTCTTGGGTGGCCCTTCTGTCTATTTTTCAAAGTTGTTGTCAGAAAACAACATTGCTTGACAGAAAACTCTGGAGCACGGCACGTCAGCTGGGCTTTTAGTTTCTGCTGCTCACTGGCTTCTCTAAATCATGGCAGTTTCACGGACTGTCAGCAGGCCTGGCTTAAACTCTGACTTCTAAACGCCTCGCATGTCCTCTAGCTCACCCCTGCAGACGCATCTTTGGCAGAGCTCGTGCAGGAGGGAACGTCAGTGAAGACCAGCCCGTGCCATGGCGACCTCCACAAAGACGGTGGCTCTCTGAGTCAGACTGGAAATATTGGCTGTCAGTGGTGCATGGAAGAGGGAAGGCTTCTGAATGTGGCTTTTAAGCCACCTGAATCAATCACCTGGGTAACTGGGCAAACAGAAAGTTAAGTCAAAAAATAAATTTAAACATCAACCAGTGCCACCCACATGTGAACAGGAGGCAAAGAGTCTGAAGCAGTCTTGAAACAAAAATTCTGAACGGCCCTGAGAATCAAAAGAAATGTAAGAGTACCTTGGGGCTCAGAGAGGAAGTTCCTTTGGACTGTCCTGCTCTGATCCTAAATGTCTAGAAAAGATTCCTGTGCTTTTTATTAGGATTATTTTTCATGAGCCAGTTCAAATGAGATAGGAACCAACCTCAGTCCATCTCACAAACCCAGGCCAGTCTTGCATTTTTCGTGGGGTGCTGCTGCTGCTGCTAAGTTGCTTCAGTCGTGTCCGACTCTATGCGACCCCATAGACGGCAGCCCACCAGTCTCCCCTGTCCCTGGGATTCTCCAGGCAAGAACACTGAAGTGGGTTGCCATTTCCTTCTCCAATACATGAAAGTGAAAAGTGAAAGTGAAGTCGCTCAGTCGTGTCCGACTCTCAGTGACCCCATGGACTGCAGCCCACCAGGCTCCTCTGCCCATGGGATTTTCCAGGCAAGAGTACTGGAGTGGGCATGTCGTACTAATTTACTTCTCCTAATTTGCCTGGAGGCAAATTATTCCAGTAGCTTCTTCTATGGGTCTTAAAGCACTCTAAGGCATCAAGAGAATTAAAATTTGTCCTGGGAAAAATTATTAAGGAGACATTCTGGACGTATTTCTAACTGTGACTCCTCTACCAGAAATTCTCCTTGTGGCTAATGATTTTGTGATGTTAATTACTTTTTTCTCCACTTTTTCCTCCTGCTACCCTTGGCCCATATAAGTAGCTCTCCTTTACCTTGCCCAGGGGAAGTCCAATTTATAATCAGTAAGCAGAAAAGTCTCCAAGGTCAAACAGTTAGCAAAAGCCTAAATGTTTAGAACATGATCTCACTGGAGGGGTAAGGAGAAGAGAAGGGAATCTGTGAACAGAAGCAGAGCTGGAGAAGCCTGGGGAGAGATCCAAACAAATGGGTCTCTGCAGATCTAGAAGTAAGAGAGCAGGATGCAGAGAAGTTGACTGATCCAGGGTGGCAAGAATTTGGATCTGCCTTCTAGAAGAGCTCACTGGAAGGGGTTGTGAGAGGCATGACCATTAACTGATCTTTGCACAGGCATGATGTTTCCTGCCAGTCTCTCTTCAAGGACTGAGATACTCAAATCTACTCTGCCTGTGGTGACCTCCTTAGACTCACTAAGAGTTCTCATGCAGCACATGCCTGCTATGTGGGCAGATTTCAATGCCACAATGGAAATCAGAAGAAAAAAGAAAAGCCTCAAGATTGATTTATTCATTTTCTTCGTTGAAAGTGAAAGTCACTCAGTCATGTCAAACTCTTAGAAACTCCATGGACTATACAGCCCATGTAATTCTCCAGGCCAGAACACTGGAGTGGGCAGCCTTTCCCTTCTCCAGGGGATCTTCCCAACCTAGGGACTGAACCCAGGTCTCCTGCATTGCAGGCGGATTCTTAACCAGCTGAGGCACAAAGGAAGCCCAAGAATACTGGAGGGGTAGCCTATCCCTTCTCCAGGGGATATTCTCGACCCAGGAATTGAAACCAGGTCTCCTGCATTGTAGGTGGATTCTTTACCAACTGAGCTATCAGGGAAGCCCTTTTCTTGGTTGAGGGGCTAGTTTTTCTACAGAACTGTTCGTTCAGGGTTACCCTAGTGGCTCAGTGGTAAAGAATTCACCTGCAAGTGCAGGGGGCATGTGTTTGAGCCCTAGTTTGGGCAGGTCCCACGTGCTGCAGAGCAACCGAGCCCGTGTGCCACAACTATTGAGCCTGCGCGCCCTAAGCAACAGGAGAAGCCACCGCCATGGGAAGCTCCCACACCGCAACTAGATGGTGGCCCCCACTTGCCGCAGCTAGAGGAAAGCCCTGAAAGCAACAAAGACCCAGCACAACCCAATAATTAGTCTTTTATTTTTTAAACTGTTAGCTCACACCATGTAAAATGACTGCGGTTCAGCCAATTGTCGACCCCCAGCAACAGCAATGTCATGTGGCTCCTCAATGCAGGAAAAGGTAGCTTATCCACACGGCAGGTGCAAATCCTGCTGGGCCGGCAGGGACCGCTGCTTGTCTGAGGGTTTCCCAAAATCAAGGTCTTCCTCAGAAACCCGTGCTGCCCCCTTGTTTACCCGTGGAGAACCGACTGAGAGCACTACTGTGATTCCTGGCAGAGGAAAAGTGAGCCAGGGTGTGAGGGGTTAGGTGGCTACAAGCTGGGAACAAGAAGGATCAGAAGTTAAAACACACATCGACCTGGCAGCCGCTCATTTTCTTTTCGGGAGGCTCAGCTTTCCTAAAGAGTGTATGTTTTCCCATCTATTTTGTTTGCCACATTCAAATGTATCCTTGTGTGTGTAAGTGCATCTCTCAACAACAATGAAGTATAAAGTAACAATGGTCCCTCAGCTGCAGGAAAAGCAGTAAAATATCCTCCGATCAATGTCAAGAGAAGAAAGGGCTCTGACCTAGGATGTTTTAACAGCAAACCATTTTTGAAAATATTAAAAAGTCCAAGTTGAATAGGCATTCATTAAATACCAAGAAGGGCTTCCCTGGTGGCTCAGGTGGTAAAGAATCTGGCTGCAATGTAAGAGCCCTAGGTTCAATCTCTGGGTTGGGAAGATCCCCTGGAGAAGGGAATGGCAACCATTCCAGTCTTCTTCCTTGGAGAATTTCATGAACAGAGGAGTCTGGCAGGCCACAGTTCATACGGTTGCAAGGAGTTGGACATGATTGAGCAACTAACTTTCTAATACCAAGAAATACTGAAGGAAGGCCCTATCTCCAAACTTCAGTCAAGATCTCTGCTGACAAGCAAAGGAAAACCCAATGGGCCATTTTGCTTGGGTGTATTTGACTTCAGAACTGTCAAGTAGCTCCAAAGCCACCTCTTCCATGAAGTCCTCCAGTATTCCCCCAGCCACAGGTGTTTCTGCCTCCTCTATCTTTTCATGAAAGTTTCGTTATATTGATAGAATGAAATTCTTTGTTGGGTGATGCAAACACCACCCATCTATGAGCACGTACTGTATCCAAGGCATTGTCTTCCATCTCATATGAAGATATGAAAAGTACAGTCCTGCCCTTAAGATTCTTAAGAGCCTAGCAGGCAGCCTTGTTTGTGGACAGCTATGTTGGCCCCTGCCGATGTCTTGCCACGTCCTGTGTCCTCATTAGTCTGCAAGTTCCTTGTGGGTAGAGTTTGTGTTCTTTTTTCGGTCACCAAGAAGCAGTGTCCGTGCTGTGCTTAGCCTATGCACATATCGTAAGGGCTCCATAAATGCTTGTGTTGAGTCCCTGCACATGGCAATAACTTCAAAACTTGATGGACGGATGGACAGGAAGCACCTGCTCCACACGGTGTCTTCTCCCACAGCCCTTGGCTGCACCTCCTGGCCTGTCTCTGCCGAGCTGCTGCACTCTTGCCCCTTTCTTCACTTGGTCCTCCTAGCCTCACAACTAGGACCATTGTACTAAATCCAAAGCCAGTATACAACTGCCTAAATATTAATAAGCACCTCCCCCACCCCCCACTGCTGAAAGGACATATGGTTTGCTTTTCCTTTAAGTACATTTTCTTTAAGACAGTTGTGGAACTCTTTTCCTACTGTGAGTTCTACAGGCCACACTTTTGCCTCTTCTTTCTTTATGGTGTGGTTTGTTCCTTTCTTAATGTCATCTGACTTGTGAAAGAGTACTTCAGTTCATAAAAAATTTCATGTGTTGGTCAAATTAGATTTAAAGCTGCAAACACTGGCAGGTACATCAAGCCAAGAGGTAGAATTATAGTGAGGAAGTCCAGCGTCTTAATATGGATTCCTTCAAATGCAGACTCAGAGAGACAATGATTTGGGTGCAAGAATTCAGAAGTAATCCCAAGAAACATGGAGAGAGGGAGTGAGGAAATGAAACAAGGAAGGGAAGGAAGTCAACAAAGGAAGTATTAACAAGCAGATGGCCACTCAGGGCAACTGACGGGGCGGGGCGGGGCGGGGCGGGGGGGGGGGGTTGATCCTGCCGAGGACTCTGTGTGACATGGAGAAAATGCCCCTTACTTTGACCCTCCTCAGGATGAAGAGGCCAGGGAATGTACCTACCAACTGCATTCCACCGCTCTGTGACTGAAGACTGCTGTTGGGCATTAATCCCTGTCTCGTCTAGCATGCTCCTGGAGCTAGAAAAAGCTCTCAGCAGACAGAATCAGGAGGCTGAGTTAGGAAGTCTTAGTTTACACACAAAGCTGAATACTGAAGCTGCAGGTGGCTGAAGGGATATGGCTAGACTCCAGCAGCATTGGCCATGCCCACTGATGTATAATGGAACCTCAGACCCAGCAGGACCGACCCTGGGAAGCCTGTGAGAATGCTGCTCCTCGGACTGTGTGTGGAAGGGCATCCAACTGAGAGTGAGAAAGAGACTAAAATCCAGGCCACCTTCTGTTTGCCAAACTGCATGCTCCATTTGGGGCTGCCTCCACCGGGAAGAGGAAAATTTCTCTTTCAAATCTACACCAAGGTGGCAAATGGACTAACAGTGGCCCTGATGCCACCACCCCAGTATTACAACAGATATCAAAACAGTAACAGGGTAATGGGGTCTAATTGTATGCACCACAGTCTCCTTGCTGTGAAAAAGAGGGCATGCTAGAATAAGGCAGTACTTGCCAGTGTCTGCACTAGGTAATATTCATTTTTGGATACATGGGTGATTCTTATTGCCAATGTAAGTTTTGCTATCACCCCATTCACAGCAAATCTGAGATAGTCTGCAGCAATATTTAATATATGCTTTATCATGAGCTTTTTTTTTTTCTCTTCCCAGAGGAGATCCGATCTGTCTGATCTTTCTTGAGTAAGGTGACCCTCTCAGATTGTGCCTTCTGCTATCTTTGCCAATCACTGGACCAGAAATCTCAGACTCCCCCGTGCTCCTCATTAGAGGGATTGGCCTGCCAGTGCTGTCTCTGATTATTACACAGTTTGGGATTGCAATCAGTGTTGTGGCTCCCACTTCCCACATTTACAACAGACACATTCACTTTGCTGAGCATTAACTTTCCTGCACTCGCCTATGCTTCTGGGCAAGGGCTTTTAATGTTCCTTTTCTCTTCTACAAACTGTGGTTTGCATGTTTTCCATCTGACTGCTTAATGGCAGGATGCCTTTCTCCACCTCATGTACAAATTGAGTTTTCTGATCGTAGGTTATTTACTTAGTCTTTGAAATCCTGCAACTTGTCCCTGTTTTTCATACTGACTGAGTAACTCCTGCAGCATAAAAGAACTCAGGGGTAGTCTCCCAAAGCAGAACTCAGGTCAAGGACCCTTTAAGTTCTGACGGCTATAAGACCTTGTGAAGACCCCCCTGGGGGCTTGTCTATCTTGGCAATTGTTCAGTTCCTGGAATCAGAGAAAGTCAGGGCAGGGCAAGGTCTTGGAGATCATCCCAAAGTGAATCTAATGTCTGTAGTGTGTAAATTACAATACCTGGCTGAGATCTGATGAAGAGAGATTATTTTAAGGAGAACAAAATGTGTGCATTCTCTCATCATGGCTTTACTTAAAATGGGAGGAGACACATGGATCATGAAGAGCAGAAATTCCATGATGGATATCTTGGCATAAGCTTGAGATTTTCTACTGTTACTTTATACCTAATTGTTGATAGCTATCATCAAGGCCTCAGCTCTAACCTTGGGTACTCTGCAGACACAGTAGTTAAGGGGTGGCAATTGGCACAAAAGCACACTTTGAACACAATGAAATTTAGTCTCATACACACAATTTTATATAACTTTATAATAATCAGAGATGACAATTTCACATTCTGAAAATACGTATGTACAGGAAACTACTACATATTTAAGGAACTCAAATTCCAGGTGCCTGCATTTATACCTACTTTTATAAAATGATTAAGTTAATATTAATGTTAATGATTAAAACAGTTGGACAAGCCCATTTGACTTTCAGTACATGAGAAACAATTTTGTTGGATATCATAAAGTTTCTTTTATCAGTTTGTAACCTGTTACCATATTGCCATTTATGTTTCTAACTTGAAATTTGATCCTTCAACTCCTGTAACAACTTGTTGTGTTTTAAAGATTTAGTAGGGGTAATTTTTTTTTTTTAATAATTGGAGCCACTTGAAATAATGGAATAGTGGCTTTGGGGGTCAGACAAGCCTGTGTTTAAATCCCACTGATTAGCTCTGTGACCTCAATCAAATTATTTCATTCGCTAAGCATACCCTCCATCTGAAAAACCTGAGCTAATAATGTCTCATGCAAGTGCTGAGAGATTAAATGAGATATATCTTAAAAATTAAATGAGTATATCTTAAAAACAAATGTAGTGTCTGACACGTAATAGGTCTAGATCTTACCAAATCCTCTATCTATTCATCTGCCTATCTATCATCTATGTATCTATCTTTCTCTCTGTATCTCCTGACTTTCTTATATGATCGTATCAAGAACTCGAGTAAAATATTCTCTCTCTCCCAGTTGAAAAAACAAGTGTCTATGAAGATTGCTAATCTTCTCCATATTTTCTTTTAGGACAATATTTTTGCCCCTTGTAGGTCAGATGCTGAGCTTCATATTTTTGAGGACTGTGATGAGGCCTGTTTCTTCCAGCACTCCTTCTACTGCTAGATTCTGCTTTGGTACAAGAGTTCAGCAGGATTTGTTGCTGTGTTGTCGTTTAGTTCCTAAGACGTGTCTGACTCTTTGCAACCCCACGGACTATAGCCCGCCAGGCTCCTCTGTCCATGGGATTTTCTAGGCAAGAATACTGGAGTGGCTTGCCATTTCCTTTCCCAGGGGATCTTCCTGACCCAGGGATGGAACCTGCGTCTCCTGCATTGGTAGGCAGATTTTTTACCACTGAGCCACCAGGGAAGCTAGTCAGTTCCCCTAGCTAACTCCTTAATATAAAAGATGTCATCACCATGCTGTCTTGTTTTATCTGATTCTCTTGCCACTCCTAATAGCTGTTCCTGCTACCTTCAGTTTGGAAACTGGCAAATATAGTTAGTTCCTCATTAGCTTTTCTCTACCCTATCAACTGTGATTTTATGGCAAACACTCTTGGCCAACATATGGAGAAACTGGAGAAGTTGTTTGAGGAGTTTGTCTTTTAACTTTCTATTTTATATTGGAATATAGCCAATTAACAATGCTGTGATATTTCCAGGTGGACAGCAAAGGGATTCAGTCATAGATGTACATGTATCCATTCTCCCCCAATATTTTCTTTTTAATGAAACCATTTTGAAGCTGTGCCACAAATCATTGAAGAGATAATGCAAATTTTTGTCTGGCAGACGCTAAGGTTTATTGAGCATCTCTTAAGAAAGGACAAGCCAGAAGCTCCTCTGTTAAGTCCTCAGTGTCGGGCCTTGAAATGTATGTTTGTGGTCCCCTTCTCTCCCTCTTATGTGGAGACAAGCCTAAGGCCGACCCCCTGAGGAAGCACTGTGTGACGCTGGGAATCACCAACCCCTCATGACTGCTCTAGAGACTGGGTCCTTCTTCAGGTGCCCTGGAGACCTCCGCAGTGAGGCCAAGTGGCCTGTGTATTCTTCTCAGAATAATCTTAAAAATAATGAAAGGCAGTACATAACATGTTAAGGGAAAATAATATATTAAAATATAGCTAACAAATTATTTTATTTTGCTATGTGCTTCTTCACTAGTGCACAAGACAAGATCTTGTGGGAGGTCTAATAATTACCAAAATTCCTAGTAGTGATGAGCATAGATAATAATTAGAGATATCTGAAACAACAGTGAAATGACATGAAGATACCCATGGGTTTTAGCAGTGACAAAGTCGTACATATCAGCTAGTACTATAATGGTTTTTTCCTATACCTGTAATGTAAGGGAATGCTAAATCTCAGATATCAGCAAAAATAAAGATATCATTTTTTTCCCATCCAAGTGTATGGATGTCCCTGAATTCTGCTTCACAAACTCCTTGGATGTTCATGGTCCTCAGGGTAAGAATCCGTGGGTCTCAGCTCCCAGTGTGTGAACCAAACTTTCTGGTTAGAGATTCTCACCCTCTGGCCTGTCTCATTGCCAAAGTTACAAGGACTGAAAAGTCAATTCCTTGCCAATGACAAGAGACAAAATCTGAACATTCGCAATCAAAGCTGTACTTAAGAGAAGGGCTTTTGTCTTTGCTGACAATGGGAAGGATTCACGGTGCAAAGATCACTGTGTACCTTGGGTGTTTGGTTAATGTGCCTTTGAAGGATTCAGAGCAAACCACCAGGAGAATTCACCCTGCTGCAGACTTTAATGCCACTGCATAGCGAATACTGAAGGCGAAAAGGCAGAGCCATGCATTTAGTCCACAGAAGAAAAACGTATTCCCAGTTTCTGTCTCCACAGCAGTGAGGTCCAACCTGCTGGATCCCGCTGGAGGCGAGCCTTGAGAGAGAGGCCTGGGATGCCCGGCCAGGGCACCGTCTGGGTGTTCCCAGCGTTACCTTCTATCTGTTCTTTGGTGTTTGTTTTTCTATCCTCAGCCCTCCTCCTTCTCAGCCTGGCTCGGATTCAGCTCTGAACCAGAGCCCCAGAAGGCTGGAGGCAAACTTCCTCTGTGCTCCCCTCCGGAAGCCACCCTAGGGCGCTGTCAGTGGGAGAGAGGAGTCGCCGTGATGGGGACAATCTCTGCCACCTCCCATCCTCCTCTCTCCTCCTCGGCTCCTGCCAAGCCCTGACAGCTCTGGAAGCCAAACGCCTTCCTCTGACTCCCGCGCAGGTCTCCACGCTGCGTGCCGCTGCCAAGCCATGGGGCCAGTGCTAGGAATGTGTTTTTAATATTCATTGTTCACTCTGTCTGTTACCGATGTGTGCACTGCAATTATTGTAATTCTTTGCACATGTGTTGTTATGAAATGGGTTGCCTTTCAAGCTATGCCAGGTTAATTTTTTTTCTCTTTCTGAAACCCAAATATATTATTTCTACCTATGTTTCAGTTAGTTTGCCATGCTTCTTTATTTTATTTCAAAGATCAGTCTGGGCGGCAAAGACAGAGTGGCGTGTGCGCGGAAACAAGGCCCGCCTGCTTCCCTCATGGTACACATGACACTTGCTTTTGATTTAGGCTTGTGTGGTTTTTCACCTCCCTCTCTTGTTTGCTTCTTTCCATGCGCACAACCCAGCCAGCTTTCAAACACACATGCACTGCTGGTGGAGCAGCCATCTGCACAGGGGGAGACATATGGGCAGTCTGCAAAACACACACACACGGGCATGCAGACAGCTTTTGGGTTGGAAGATCTCTTGGATATTAGGATTTTTTTCTCCTCTTAGTGGTAGAAAGGGAAAGGAGGTCTAGAAAATATTATTTTCTTTTTTTTTTTTTTTTACTTTAACTGGGGCTTTTTTGATACAATATGGAAACTTCAGCCACTGGGGTACAAAAAAGATTATACGCCTTCATCAGTTCAGACCATCTTATTTTGGGTTTTGATTTTTTTTTTTTTAATCAAAGAAAAACAGAAAATGTAAAACAAGATTTTTAAATCTTTTTTTTTTAAGTTTCTTATGACAAAACCATAGTAAACTAAGAATAACCATTGTTCTGCCTTTGAAAACTTACTTTTGCAATTAATAGAAGCTAAATTAAAAATAAAACAGCAGCATCACCTGAAACTATCACATCATTAATTGACTACACCCCAATACAAGAAGTTTAAAAATAAAAATAAATATCACTGGCTTTCCCCCATATATATATATATACACATATATATATATACACACATATATATATACACATATATATATACACACACATATATATATATCTTTCTTTAGCTATTCTCACAATGTGCTCTGGTTTTTGCCAGACAGAGAAATCTGACCTGGTTACACTCCTGCCTGCTAAGCATTTTACCTTCATTGTTAACTATAGCCATTTGTCACCACGAAACATTATTATTTTAAGGTAGCAGGGAAGCAGGACTGCTTGCTGCATAATGTGCTGTAACTCTTGTTGCCAAGAAGGAATCAAAGAAATGGACAGTGGCTAATGTGGGAAATCACAGCAGAGAGAAAGAAACATGCAGAGACACAGAGACAGAGAGAGGCAAGGGAGGAAAGGGGAGAAGGAGAAACAGACATAGGCAGACGGAAAGACACTGAGAGACAAAAAACCTGGAGAGAGATCTTCCCAGAAATGCTAGAGTTTCCATGAAAAGCTTTCAAAAAGCATGACATAGCTGTTGCTAGGGAGCTGAGAGGAGAGCAGACAGACACGCCACCCACCAAAGACGTTTAATATAAACCTGCACGTCTTTGTTGGCATCCTCTCTTCAGTGAGGAGACAGGATAAAGAAGGGAAAGAAATATGGAGAAGCAGTCTTCCTACACAATTTTAACAGCACAGTCTACAGCACACTCTGTGTTGCAGGTATGCCTGAGGTCAAAGGGCACGTCTCACTCCCCAGATTCCAAGGCAAAGGCTGCATCCATCCAGCAATAGGGAATAACCCTTCTCCCGTGCATGATGGCTTTGAGATGTGTAACCCAGGTGTAGCAGGTCCTGCCTTCCTGTCATTGAAGAACGTATCTTGATGGCCTGTGTGGGCAAGCAGGAAATCTGGTTTTACTCTTGCTCTGGCTTGAGGTTAAGGAGAAGAATCTGGTGCTGGGAGAAACCAGCAGTGGCCTTACAAGATCCAGCTCCCAGTGAGAATCTGAAGAAGACGATGGGGGGTCAGTGCTACTCAGAATCGCTGGCCTGCCTATACTAGGGTCCTCCAGAGAGACAAAGTCAACAGAATGCGTATGTGTAGTGGCGGGAGGTGGGGTGTACACATATACTTGTGTGACAGAGAGAGATATAGAGAAAGAAATTTCTTTCATTTTAAGGAAGTGGCTAATGCAATTGTGAGGGCTGACAAGACCAAAGTCTTCAGGGCAGGCTGTCAGACTGGAAATTCTGGCAGGGGTCAACGCTAGTCTTGATTTCAAACGCAATCAGTTCAGTTTAGTCGCTCAGTCATGTTCGACTCTTTGGGACCCCATGGACTGCAGCACATCAAGCCTCTCTGTCCATCAAAAACTCCCAGAGTTTACTCAAACTCATGTCCATCGAGTCAGTGATGCCATCCAACCATCTCATCCTCTGTCATCCCCTGCTCCTCCTGCTTTCAATCTTTCCCAGCATCAGAGTCTTTTCAAATGAGTCGGCTCTCCTCATCAGGTGGCCAAAGTATTGGAGTTTCAGCTTCAACATCAGTCCTTCCAGTGAATAACTTTTCTTCCAAGGAGTAAGTGTCTTTTAATTTCATGGCTGAAGTCACCATCTTCAGTGATTTTGGATACACAAAACATAAAGTCTGACACCAATTCCCCATCTATTTCCCATGAAGTGATGGGACCAGATGCAATGATCTTAGCTTTCTGAATGTTGAGCTTTAAGCCAACTTTTTAACTCTCCTCTTTCACTTTCATCAAAAGGCTCTTCAGTTCTTCATTTTCTGCCATAAGGGTGGTGTCATCTGCGTATCTGAGGTTATCGATATTTCTCCCGGCAATCTTGATTCCAGCTTGTATTTCACCTAGCCCAGTGTTTCTCATGATGTACTTTGCATATAAGTTAAATAAGCAGGGTGACAATATACAACCTTGATGTACTCCTTTTCCAATTTGGAACCAGTCTGTTGTTCCATGTCCAGTTCTAACTGTTGCTTCCTGACCTGCATATAGGTTTCTCAAGAGGTAGGTCAGGTGGTCTGGTATTCCCATCTTTTGAAGAATTTTCCACAGTTTATTGTGATCCACACAGTCAAAGGGTTTGGCTTAGTCAAGCTGAAATCGATGTTTTTCTGGAACTCTCTTGCTTTTTTGATGATCCAACAGATGTTGGCAATTTGGTCTCTGGTTCCTCTGCCTTTTCTAAAACCAGCTTGAACATCTGGAAATTTATGGTTCATGTACTGCTGAAGCCTGGCTTGGAGAATTTTGAGCATTACTTTACTAGCATGTGAGATGAGTGCAATTGTGTGGTAGTTTGAGCATTCTTTGGCATTGCCTTTCTTTGGGATTGGAATGAAAACTGACCTTTCCCAGTCCTGTGGCCAGTGCTGCGTTTTCCAAATTTTCTGGCATATTGAGTGCAGCACTTTCACAGAATCATCTTTCAGGATTTGAAATAGCTCAACTGGAATTCCATCACCTCCACTAGCTTTGTTTGTAGTGATGCTTCCTAAGGCCCACTTGACTTTGCATTCCAGGATGTCTGGCTCTAGGTGAGTGATCTCACGATTGTGATTATCTGGGTCATGAAGCTCTTTTTTTGTACAGTTCTTCTGTGTATTCTTGCCACCTCTTCTTAATATCTTCTGCTTCTGTTAGGTCCATATCATTTCTGCCCTTTATTGAGCCCATCTTTGCATGAAAAGTTCCCTTGGTATCTCTAATTTTCCTGAAGAGATCTCTAGTCTTTCCCATTCTATTGTTTTCCTCTATTTCTTTTTCTTGGGGATGGTCTTGATCCCTGTCTCCTGTATAATGTCATGAACCTCTGTCAAAGGCAATCAGGAGGCAGAATTGCTTCCTCTTCTGGTGACCTCAGCCTTTTATCCTAAGGCTTTCAACTAACTGGATGAGGTTCACCAACATTATGGAGGGTGATCTAATTCACTCAACGTCTACTGACTTAAATGTGTGCTGCATGCTAGGTCACTTCAGTTGTGTCCGACTCTTTGCGACCCTTTGGACCATAGCCCACCAGGCTCCTGTCATGGGACTCTCCAGGCAAGAATACTGGAGTGGGTTGTCATTCCCCCCTCCAAGGGATCATCCCAATAACCACCTCTAAAAAAGTTCCTCCACAGCAACATGTGAATGGATGCTTGACCAAACAACTGGGCCCCACAGCCTAGTCAGACTGATGCATAAAATTAACAATCACACAGCTTTATAAGACACCTGGGATAAATGCAGCCCTCCAGTCACTGAGCCAGTGGATCAAAGGTTCAGAGGTCTGAAGTAGGCAGATCTCCACATTGGAGCGACTGTGAGAAGCTGGGACTTTTATCTAGTACAATTTTTTCTTTGTACTGTCCCAAGAAAATTCCTTCCAAAATTGGGTATTTGAAAGGAGGCTCCTCAAAGGAATCTGTCTCTTGTGAACTCACTCCCTCTCTCTCATCCAGACCCTCTATAGGCCACACACTCCCTTACCAAGTTCCCCAGCTGGTTGCACAATCCACCACCACTGGAAACTTCTCCCCCATCCCCACATACACCCCTTGGCCCATCTTTTGTCTGCCCTCTATATTAGCACCCCACAACCTGGTCTGACATTCACTGAGCTCTCTTCTGCCCACTGTGGGCTCCAGAAGGGCTGAAGGAGTCAACTCTACTGCTCTGAGGAAAAGCAAATATAGGTGTCCCGATTCTTGCTCGGTCTCTCCCTCCCAGAGTGAAAACTTCAGCTGTTTGCCAAACACGTAGGGTTGTGAGATTTAGAGGGAAAAAAGGTCAATGATATTTGAATTTTAGATAACCAGGAGATAATTTTTTAATAAATACATCCCCTATTGGGGACATATATTACAAAGTTATTCATTGTTGATCTGAAATTGATACCTAACTAAATTTGAATTATAAATCAAGAACAAATACTTTTTAGTACAAATAGGTCCCATGTAATATTTGGAAGATACTTATACAAAAAAAATATTCTTTGTTGATCTGAAATTCAAATTTAACTGGGCAATGTACATTTTATCTGGCAGTCCTGTAAGATGACCTAAAATATAAGGACACTCCTCCAACTCATGGAGTGGTTTTCTTCCCTCAGAGACGACATATGTTGATTTCCTGTCTGGGAACAGATACTGTTCCACAGGTGAGGCTTTGAGTCTCACTCCATCTGTAACAATAGCTTCTGACCACCTCACCTCCCAACACCAGCTGCCTCAGAGTGATGGCGCCACTCCAGCTTTTTCCTTCCACCTAAACAGAGTAGGGTGGAAGAAAGGAAAATATGTCCTGTTTAGGAGGATGTATTTTCAGAGAAAGAATCACTGACATCCCTACTCATCTGGTTCAATACCCTAGTGCGTGTGCGCTAAGTCATTTCAGTCGTCTCTGACTCTGCAGCCCTGTGGACTGCAGCCCACTAGGCTCCTCTATCCATGGGATTCTCCAGGCAAGAATACTGGAGTGGGTTGCCATGCCCTCTTCCAGGGGATCTTCCTGACCCAGGGATTGAACCTGTGTCTCTAATATCTCCTGCACTGGCAGGTGGGCTCATTACTGTTAGCACCACCAAGGAAGCCCCCCAAGACCAGAGAGTCATCCTCAACTCTGCCTTTCCTTTGGCTCATCTTTCTAGAATTTTATTCACAATATTTTTTTTCATGTGTGTGTTCTCTCCCTTTCATCACAGATACCCTCCTAATCCACATTCCCTGTTTTTCACTTAGGTGACAACATGAACTTCTGAGTTTCTTTTCTCACCATCAGTGTCCTTCTTCTGAAGCTCATCAACTTCACTCTCTGTCCTGAAGTGCAGTGCCACCATCAACACCCAAATACTCCCCAGGCTCAGAAACATTCTGTTTCCAGAATGTCTGCCAAATGAAGTCATATATTTTGGCTTACATCAAGTCCAAACAGTAAGGCCATATATCAAGTCCCTCAAGCAACTGACTTTAAACCAGGGGTCACCTACTTCTTCTGTAAAAAGCTAGATGGCACCTTTCTGTGGCTTTAAGGGCTCTACAATCTCTGTCCCAGTCACTAAACTCTGTTCTTGTTATGTGAAGGCAGCCATAGATGACACATTGATCAGTGACCCTGGCTGAGTTCCAATACAACTTCATTTATTAAAATAGGAGGAGAGGACAGATTTGGCCCATAGGCTTCAGTTTGGTGACTCCTTCTCTAGCTGCCAAGTCAAAGCTGTTCTCCGAGTCCCAGCTCAAGGGTCACACTCTCGGTAAACCTCTCCCTGATCCACCCAGTTTGAAGTGACTCTTTCACTCCATGCATACAACACTTTACGTCTCTTTTATGGCCAGACCCACGCTCTGCCTTGTTTAGAGTCCACGCCTCAGCTCTCTATTGACTTGCTTGGCATCCCAAAAGCTGTGTCCTTTGCACAGAGCAGATGTTCAGTAAGAAAGTATTGGTGCGGGGCTTCCCTGGTGGCTCAGTGGTAAAGAATCCACCGGCCAATGCAGGAGACATGGTCTGGGAAGATCCCACATGCTGCAGAGCAACTAAGTCTGTGCACCACAACTGCTGAGGCTGTGCTCTAAAGCCTGGCAGTGCCACATGAAAAGCCACTGCAATGAGAAGACCACACACCGCAACTGAAGAGTAGCCCCCACCCACTGCAACTAGAGCAAGCAAGCCCATGCAGCAATGAAGACCCAGTGCAGCCAAAAATGAATAAATTTTTTAAAAAAAGTTGGTGGGAAGAATCATCAAAAGTCAGTGGAGTGAGTCTAGAGAAATGGCAGAGCTTTGACCAACCACAGCTTCCTCCTTCTCCTCCACAAAAAGTGTGAGTTCCCTTGAAGATCATGGAACAACACCAAATGCCTTCTGGAGAAACTCAGCTTCTAAGCCAGTCAGCAATCATTTAAAATACACAGAAGCCTGCCCATCAAAAATAAACTAGCTAAGCATTCAGTTCCCCAACCAGGAAGGTTGGTATGGCAAATGGATTTCGGCTGAAACCATTTTCCTTTCTGAAACACACCCAAGCCTTAAGAGAAATAGTTTCAGCTAATCTGAACTTGCCAACACGACCCTCCAAATCCATCCCTCGAGAGAACCTTGTTGCCTGCTTCAGCTCAAAATCCACATGACTCCAAATTGGCTGAGGCTTGCAAAGCAGGGTGAGAAACAGCCAGGTCCTGTGTACCTCAGAGAGAGGGTTGCAGAGCAGGGAAGAATGAACAGAGGAAAAAAGCAATAATGCAAACATTTCTCCAGCCAAATTACTGGGAAAGTTAAAGATTATTTTAAAGTTAGCTATCACTGAAAATTGCAGGGTTTCCCTGGTTGCTCAGCTGGTAAAGAACTCGCCTGCCAATGCAAGAGATGAGGGACTGCACAAAGAGTTGGACATGACTGAGCAAGTTGCACTTTACTTCACATACTTGATTTGGCCTCTCCAATCACTTAAGGTGCTTGTCATGTCTTCTTAACTAATATGTAGGTTTCTGAAGAAAAGGGTAACATTTTCTGTTCTTGCACAACTCCTTGATCTGTTATACTACAGGGCTACAGCAAATGCTCAATAAGCACACAATAAACAAACTGGAATGTGAAGTCAAGTGGGCCTTAGGAAGTATCACTACAAACAAAGCTAGTGGAGGTGATGGAATTCCAGTTGAGCTATTTCAGATCCTAAAGGATGATGCTGTGAAAGTGCTGCACTCAATATGTCAGCAAAATTTGGAAACCTCAGCAGTGGCCACAGGACTGGAAAAGGTCAGTTTTCCTTCCAATCCCAAAGAAAGGCAATGCCAAAGAATGCTCAAACTACTGCACAATTGCACTCATCGCACATGCTAGTAAAGTAATGCTCAAAATTCTCCAAGCCAGGCTTCAGCAGTACATGAACCATAAATTTCCAGATGTTCAAGCTGGTTTTAGAAAAGGCAGAGGAACCAGAGACCAAATTGCCAACATCTGTTAGATCATCAAAAAAGCAAGAGAGTTCCAGAAAAACATCGATTTCTGCTTGATTGACTAAGCCAAACCCTTTGACTGTGTGGATCACAATAAACTGTGGAAAATTCTTCAAAAGATGGGAATACCAGACCACCTGACCTGCCTCTTGAGAAACCTGTATGCAGGTCAGGAAGCAACAGTTAGAACTGAACATGGAACAACAGACTGGTTCCAAATAGGAAAAGGAGTACGTCAAGGCTGTATATTGTCACCCTGCTTATTTAACTTATATGCAGAGTACATCATGAGAAACGCTGGGCTGGAGGAAACACAAGCTGGAATCAAGATTGCCGGGAGAAATATCAATAACTTCAGATAGGCAGATGACACCACCCTTGTGGCAGAAAGTGAAGAACTAAAGAGCCTCTTGATGAAAGTGAAAGAGGAGTGAAAAAGTTGGCTTAAAGCTCAACATTCAGAAAACGAAGATGGCATCTGGTTCCATCACTTGATGGCAAATAGATGGGGAAACAGTGGAAATAGTGGCTGACTTTATGTTTTGGGGCTCCAAAATCACTGCAGATGGTGACTGCAGCCAAGAAATTAAAAGACACTTACTCCTTGAAAGGAAAGTTATGACCAACCAAGACAGCATATTAAAAAGCAGAGACATTACTTTGCCAACAAAGGTCCATCTAGTCAAAGCTATGGTTTTTCCAGTGGTCATGTATAGATGTGAAAGTTGGACTATAAAGAAAGCTGAGCACTAAAGAATTGATGCTTTTCAACTGCGGTGTTGCAGAAGACTCTTGAGAGTCCCTTGGACTGCAAGGAGATCCAAGCAGTCCATCCTAAAGGAGATCAGTCCTGGGTGTTCATTGGAAAGACTGATGTTGATGCTGAAACTCCAATACTTTAGCCACTTGATGCAAAGAACTGACTCATTGGAAAAGATCCTGATGCTGGGAGGGATTGGGGGCAGGAGGAGAAGGGGATGACAGAGGATGAGATGGTTGGATGGCATCACTGACTCAATGGACATGAGTTTGAGCAAACTCTGAGAGTTGGTGATGGACAAGGCCTCGCATGCTGCGGTCCATGTGGTTGCAAAGAGTCAGACACGACTAAGCAACTGAACTGAACTCAACTGAAACAAACTGACTGAATGGACATGAATTTGAGCAAACTTGAGGAGACAGTGGAGGACAGAGGAACCTGGTGTGCTGCAGTCCATGGAGTCGCCAAGAGTTGGACATAGCAACTCAATAACAACAATTACAAAACATGAATATATGGGGTATATTAACCTTGTAAAGTTCTTGTTGGCTTAAGTAACTTAAGGTCATTTTTATAAATTCCTTCCTTCTCTTAAAATCCTGATCCTATCACTTTTTCACCACCAATTAGCACTATTTCAAGACCTTTGAAATTTTCCTAACAATAAGAAAGAAAAACCAAACTTTTGGTTGCAGGTCTGTTTTACCAGATTTAGAAGTTCTTGGGCGGCAGGCCGCAAGCCACTGGCACTGGCACGGAGGAAAGGCAGAACTTTTTGTTATTTTTGCCAAAGTTGCAAAGCAGCCAGGCAGAGCCGTGCTGAGAGTCACACCTGGGCGGGGTGGTGGAGCAGCGGATAAATGGCAAGCAGGGTGAGGGGTTAACCAGCTTTAGCAGGCTCTCTGTGAATTGGCTGCTTTGCATAATTTCACAGGTTCCGGGATTGAGGGGTTGTTTTCAGTTGTCTGGTATCTGGCTCTGGGGCAATTAGGGCTGCCGCACAGCCACCGGGAGTGTATCAGTTCCACAGAGAAGTCGCTGGGGATGTGATCTCAATCAGCTGCTCAAAAAGAGGAACGACCAGCCTCCAGCCAGAGCCTCAGAACTGGATAAAGACAGTCTTTAAAAAAAAAAAGGATATTACATGCTACAACAAAAGTCACTGACAACACCCGCATCTATGTTTCCTGAAAGCAGGAGCCTGCCTGTGCGATTCTCCGTCACTGTACCCCAAGGCCCAGCATGTCAAAGGCTCACACATTTTCTCAAGGAAACTGAATGAATCCGGATATTCCCTCCTACAAGAGGGCAGAAAGATTCCCCACTGAGACTGCTGGCCTGGATTCTACACTTTCAGTAGGTATTGAGACTTGCACTGCAGGGGGAAAAAAAAGGGTAGTAAATCTATATTCGGGGGAGGGGGAGGATGTGAATAAGGTCAATACCGGTCTGTCAAAAGAGGACATCCATAACTTGAAATGTTTTCATTTTATCAAAATGACAGACATAAATCAAACAGATCACTGTTTATTGTACTGATCATGTCTGAGAGCCAAGTGACGTCTGGGGAGAAGAGAAATGGGAATGAGAGAAACAGAAATTGACTACATTTCAAACTGAACTAGATATCAATGGTTCTACTGTGGGATAGAAGATAAGAAAGCTTCGAAAACCAAGAAGAAAAGAAAGGTAAGAAATGACACTGGATAACAGAAGCTCATGAGCTCTGGGAAGATAATTGGTTTTATAAGATCACCTAACACGAAGGGCACTTGGAAGGGTTATTGTCATCTACTGGCAAAGAAGAACGGAAAGAAAATATATCTAGATTTAGCCTGTGTGCTTAGCCGCTCAGTCAAGTCCGACTTTGTGACTCCATGGACTGTAGCTCACCAGGCTTCTCTGTCATGGGGATTCTCCAGGCAAAAATACTAGAGTGGATTGCCATCCCCTCCTTCAGGGGATCTCCCCAAGCCTGGGATCAAACCCAGGTCTTCTGCATTGCGGGTGGATTCTTTACCATCTGAGCCACCAGAGAAGCCCAGATTTAGCTTAGATAAAATAAATAGGAAATAATGTCTTGGGACTGTAGAAAGTTAGTCATTAGCCCAATGAATGTAAGAAAACAGACTTCAAGAAATGATATTATATCACAACAGTGTTTCTACAGGAAGTAACACAGGATGAAGCCTTCATGATAAAAACTCTAGAAAGCTTTAGAAAACTCCAAGAATGGTTTCTTCATCTCAAGACCAATCAAACTCTTTATAATGTTAATGTATCTTGGGAACTTCAAAGAACAAAGTGAGGTGGGTCTTGCCTACAGAACCTTCTTTGCATGGAGCATGCATATGACTCATATTCCATAGAACACTCTGTGATAAAGCCTGAGAGTTGGGCCAAAAAGCTGAGCACCAAGAATTGATGCTTTTGAGCTGTGGTGTTGGAGAAGACTCTTGAGAGTCCCTTGGACTGCAAGGAGATCCAACCAGTCCATCCAAGGGAAATCAGTCCTGAATATTCATTGGAAGGACTGATGCTGAAGCTGAAATTCCAATACTTTGGCCACCTGCTGCAAAGAACTGACTCATTGGAAAAGACCCTGATACTGGGAAAGATAGAAGGCAGGAGGAGAAGGGGACGGCAGAGGATGAGATGGTTGGATGGCATCACTTGATGGACTCAACAGACATGAGTTTGAGCAAGCTCCAGGAGTTGGTGATGGACAGGGAAGCCTGGTGTACTGCAGTCCATGGGGGTTGCAAAGAGTCAGACCCGACTGAGTGTCTAAACTGAACTGAACGTGATTTTTGTTTTCTTCCAGTGTTATTCGTATAGCAACAGAAGTTATTTTACCCTGTCACAATTTAAGCAGCAACATTCCAGAACACACAGGGCCACCCTATCCCTTAGGGACTAACTAGAAAATTTTCCACTTGTCTAAAATAAGTATCTATGTCCTTTGAGAAAATACATCTGGTCCCTCTATGACAATCTTGGGAGAGATTAAACATTTACAATAACATCCACCCTCCTTAGTGCTGAAGATAAAAATTAAAATAAAAATTAAAAAGATCTTAAGTGGGATGTAGTGAATGCTAAGAGAACTTCAGACTGATCCTAACATTAACCATTGTTCCATTATGTTCCTGTTCATGTACTTAATTAAAACCCTAGAAAAAATCAGTTTAAACCGTGGACCCAAAGCAGCAAGCTAAGAGTAACATTAGTGACTAGAACTTCCATTTCTGCAAAGTCTGCAAAATTTGGCAGTGACTTCTATTGAATGAGCATCTGATTAGGACATCAAAAGTATCAAATATCAGCACTTCACTGTATAGCTTGATATGTCAAACAGAGGCAAAAGCTGTAGTAGGCATTCTAGGAACAATAGAATGTGATGGACAGGTTTTCACCCAGTGATTCTGAAAAAACTGGTTTCTCTTTCTTTTTTTCACTGTAAACCTCTTTGCAAGAGCTTGTGATTCTGGTGCTCTATGGGGCAGTTGTTTATTGACATTTTGAATGCTGTAAGGTCATTTTATGATGACTTTCAAGAAACTACTGGCATTACTTTTTGTTTATTTAGATTTCCATTCAATGTCTATATGTTTATATGAGTCATAAACACACAGCCATGGAAGCTCCTATGAGATCACTACTGTTACAGGAACACAGACCCAAGGAAGTCGGTGGCCTCCAGTAACACCTCCAACAATGGCTCCTTTACTGAAATGTTGACCACAGAGCATGTGCTAGGTCTTTGTCCCCTGGCTTGCTCAGTTCTGTCCTAATAACTAAGCAACCGAGACAGCCTAGTCAATCAGGCAGCTTTTAAATTGCTCTTAATGGCAAAGGAAATAGGCTGATGGTCACACAGTCACAGGCATCAAGGCGGCATCCTGGGCTCACGTATTGCCATTAATTCAAACCTAGGAAACCACATCTGTAGAAAACTCAGACACACTAGAATACCAGGCAGCAAAATTATAAACAGCGTTCCCAAAGGGGCAAAGAAACGGAAACCGCTTTGCTTTCCTATAAGTGGAACAATAACACTTTACATTCACATTCACATAACACTGTCCATCACATTCTGTTGTTCCTAGAATGCCTACTACAGCTTTTGCCTCTGTTTGACATATCAAGCTATACAGTGAAGTGCTGATATTTGATACTTTTGATGTCCTAATCGGATGCTCATTCAATAGAAGTCACTGCCAAATTTTGCAGACTTTGCAGAAATGGAAATTCTAGTCACTAATGTTACTCTTAGCTTGCTGCTTTGGGTCCAGGGTTTAAACTGATTTTTTCTAGGTTTTTAATTAAGTACATGAAAAGGAACATGTTGTACCTGTTGTTCCAGTGTACCAACTGCCCTAACACTTCCCTCAGATTTTTAATTTTTTAATAACGAAGTGTTAATAGCTGCATTGGTAGACTTCTACTTTGTATTGCTGCTTCTGACATGGTCTTAGATAGCACTGTGGGAGATGTATGCAGGATAAACAGATATTTTACTTTAACATGTGATCAACTCTAAAAGACGTCCAGCAATAACCCATTTCTCTTTCCTCTTTTTTTCCAGACCCAGTGTAACAAGTTCCTCCCTTTTTGAAAACCACACAGTCAGCAGCTGCTGGTAAATACAGTGCCCTCAGGCAAGAGAGAGCTCAGGAAGCTAATTTCTTGCAGTTGCAGAAATGACTGAGAACCCCGGGCTCAATATCCCCGCCTCCATCGTTGGGCCAATTGTGGTCTGGCCACACCCACACCTTTCCAAATACGGGTAGTCACTGAGAAATCAGTTGGTGAGATCTGTAGAAATGTAAGACGTCATTGGCCAGGTGAGAAACATAAATGGAAACTAGAGGCCTCACTGTCTGATCATAGAGCTTACAGAGAGCAGCCTGAAGACTGTCATTACACAGTGTTGTGATTCACTATGTGATGTATACAGGGTTCCTGGTGACTCAGATGGTGAAGAGTCCACCTGCAATGCAGGAGACGTGGGTTCAATGTCTGGATTGGGAAGATAACCTGTAGAAAGGAATGGCAGCCCACTCCAGTATTCTTGCCTAGAGAATTCCATGGACAGAGGTCCATGGGGTCACAAAGAATTTAACATGACTGAGTGACTAACACTTCCACATCCATAAGATGTATATACATATAGCAGTAGCTATTTTTATTCAGTAATGCTGTTTTATTTTGGAATAAATTTTCAGCAGCAGAGAACTAAAAAAAGCCAAAAGTATAAGTTCAGCAAAAAGTTAAGCTCTAAATTCGATTTCTCAAGAAAGTTGACGATGAGTATGAAAGTTATAAGGAATATTTAACAACAGTTTACCATCTATCATGACCATTAAGTGATACCACTGACCACATGAAAACCAGAACACAACTCTTTGGAAGAAGCACAAGCATCTCTTCCCAAAGTTAGAAGTTTCTTTAACACTATCTCCAAAAATGGCTGTTGAACATATGTGCTTACAAAAAGAGTGTTTACAGATCTCTCAGTGAAGCATGACTTTTCACTTCCCTCCAATGATTGTTCTTCTTCATTAACTTCACCCACTTTGGATTCCAAGTTTCCCTCTGGACCATGAAAAGTGAAGTGATAACTCCATTATCAGAAGAACTGCACAAACAGTTGAACGAGGCCAGTTTTATTTCGGTCTCCTCAGTTCAGTTCAGTTCAGTCACTCAGTCATATCTGACCCACAGACTGCAGCACACCAGGCCCTCCTATCCATTACCAACTCCCGGATTTTACTCAAACTCATCTCCATTGATTCAGTGAGGCCATACAAGCATCTCATCCTCTGTCGTCCCCTTCTCCTCCCGACTTCAACCTTTCCCAGCATCAGGGTCTTATCCAATGAGTCAGTTCTTTGCATCAGGTGGCCAAAGTATTAGAGTTTCAGCTTCAGCATCAGTCCTTCCAGTGAATATTCAGGACTGATTTCCTTTAGGATGGACTGGTTGGATCTCCTTGCAGTCCAAGGAACTCTCAAGAGTCTTCTCCAACACCACAGTTCAAAAGCATCAATTCTTTGGCGCTCAGCTTTCTTTATAGTCCAACTCTCACATCCATACATCACTACTGGAAAAACCATAGCTTTGACTAGATGGACCTTTGTTGGCAAAGTAATGTGTCTGATTTTTTTATTTTTTATTGAAGGATAATTGCTTTACAGAATTTTGCTGTTTTCTGTCAAACCTCAACATGAATCTGCCTCTGCTTTTTAATGTGCTGTCTAGGTTGGCCATAACTTTTCTTCCAAGGAAAAAGCATCTTTTACTTTCATGGCTGCAGTTACCATCTGCAGTGATTTTGGAGCCCCCAAATATCAAGTCTCTCACTGCTTCCATTGCTTCCCCATCTATCTCCCATGAAGTGATAGGAACAGATGCCATGATCTTCATTTTCTGAATGTGGAGCTTTAAGCCAACTTTTTCACTCCCTCTTTCACTTTCATCAAGAGGCTCTTTAGTTCTTCTTCACTTTCTGCCACAAGGGTGGTGTCATCTGCATATCTGAGGTTATTGATATTTCTCCCGGCAATCTTGATTCCAGCTTGTGCTTCATCCACCCCAGTGTTTCTCATGATGTACCCTGCATATAAGTTAAATAAGCAGGGTGACAATATACAGCCTTGACGTACTCCTTTTCCTATTTGGAACCAGTCTGTTGTTCCATGTTCAGTTCTAACTGTTGCTTCCTGACCTGCATACAGATTTCTCAAGAAGCGGATCAGGTGGTCTGGTATTCCCATGTCTTTCAGAATTTTCCACAGTTTGTTGTGATCCACACAGTCAAAGGCTTTCAGTTCAGTTCAGTTCCTCAGTCATGTCTGAGTTTGCAACCCCATGGACTGGGGCCAGGCCTCCCTGTCCATCACCAACTCCTGGAATTTACTCAAACTCATGTCCATTGAGTCAGTGATCCCATCCAACCATCTCATCCTCTTTCATCCCCTTCTCCTCCTGCCTTCAATCTTTCCCAGCATCAGGGTCAGGTCAAAGACTTTGGCGTAGTCAATAAAGCAGAAGTAGATGATTTTCTGGAACTCTCTTGCTTTTTTGATGAACCAACAGATGTTGGCAATTTGGTCTCTGGTTCCTCTGCCTTTTCTAAAACCAGCTTGAACATCTGGAAGTTCATGGTTCACGTACTGTTGAAGCCTGGCTTGGAGAATTTTGAGCATTACTTTACTAGCATGTGAGATGAGTGCAACTGTGCAGTAGTTTGAGCATTCTTTGGCATTGCCTTTCTTTGGGATTGGAATGAAAACTGACCTCTTCCAGTCCTGTGGCCACTGCTGCGTTTTCCAAATTTGCTGGGATATTGAGTGCAGCACTTTCACAACATCATCTTTTAGGATTTGAAATAAGTCAACTGGAATTCCATCACCCCCACTAGCTTTGTTGTAGTGATGCTTCCTAAGGCCCACTTGACTTTGCATTCCAGGATGTCCAGCTTTAGGTGAATGATCACACCATCGTGATTATCTGGGTCTTAAAGATATTTTTTGTCTAGGTCTTCTGTGTATTCTTGCCAGAGAAAATCAGTTAATACCAATAATGGTTTTTCTTCATTCAACTCATTAAATCAAAATACATCTTTTGAATATTCATTCTGTCAATGAGAAATATCTGACATTATTTGAGTGCTATGTAAGGCTCACATAAGAAGTTCAACATTAAAGATAAAATTATTTCTTCTGTGATACAGAGATACAAATTTTAGTAGAGTCTAGTGTGGTGATAAAAATTATGTTCTTGCTAAATTGAGAAGCACTTGGAGGACAAATGTACATGAAACCAGATGTGGTAAATGTATAATTAATAATTTCATCCTTAAAAACTCCTACATTGCACTAATCAAAACAGAAACTGTCTTTGTCAAAATGTATAAATATTACACACACACACATATGAAAAGGTAGAGTAACTGGATTATAAAACTGTTTATGAGGAAACTAGTATTCAATTTCATTATAGGAATATACATTGTCTTTGCTGCCTGCCGTCCACATCTGCCCGTAATATTTGCAGAACACACTACAAGAACAGAAATCAAAGCCCACGTGAAAGTGAAGTATGAGTGAGTCGTTCAGTGGTGTCTGACTGCAACCGTGGACTGTAGCCCACCAGGTTCCTCTGTCAACAGAATTCTCTAGGCAAGAATACTGGAGTGGGCAGCCACTCCCGTCTCCAAGTTTTCTTCCCAACCTAGGGGTTGAACCAGGGTCTCCTGCATTGGTTAAGGTTAGGGTTGATTGCACTGACTCTTTAACATCTGAGCCACCAGGGAAGCCCACATAATTTAAAGCTTTATAAGTTGCAAGTTAACCTACCATAATGTTAAATATGTTTGATGCTATCATGACAAATATACCTTCAATAATAGCTTTTTTTTGTTTTTCAATAATAGCCTAAAAAGCCAAATTATAATTTAGAATCCTCAGAGTGCTTGGCATTTCTGCGTGGAATGTAGCAATGCGGGAGAAACACCCATTCCTAACCCTTCCTCCTTCCAACTCCCTCTGGCACAGCAAGGGCCTCCCAAAACAAGCAAGAATATCCCAGACCAGCCCAAGTTCTGTCAATAGCAGCCCCTCTCCTCATCCCTAAACTGCTGTCCTTTGGCCAGTCGAGGCCAGGGGTGCCCATACTGGTAGTAAGTTTCACCCTTGGGAAGATGTACCTGAGGAAGGTCCCTGCCCCGGGCAGCAGGTCAGGGCCATCAGGGCAAGGAAGTCTGGGGTCTTAGCCACCTGGGCACTTGTCTTAACAGCATGTCTCTTTGACCCCTCACACCTGAGCTGAGCTGAATAAGAGAGCTCTGAAATGCTGGCAACGGTCCTACTGTCTCAGATTTAGATTTAAGACATTGTCAATTGCATTTTAGAAATGTCTCAAGTTTCAAAGTGCCATTTTGAAAATAAACTTAAGTGCCTAAAAATAGCATTGAAATACACACACACACACAAAATCATCAAATCCCTGATGCTCTGAAAATGGAGGAAACAGCATTATGAACTCAGAAAATGAGAATAACATAAACCTTCAGAAACCGGTGGCTCAGGCAGCAAAGAATCCGCCTGCAATGCAGAAGACTCGGTTCAATACCTGGACTGGGAAAATCCACCGGAGAAGGGAATTGCAACCCACTCCAGCATTCTTGCCTGGACAATCTCATGGACAGAGGATACCGGCAGGCTACAGTCCATAGGGTCGCAAAGAGTCTGATACAACTGAGTGGCTAACACTTTCACTCCTAAGCAAGACCAGCTTCTGAGAGCGTGGCCTGTGTAGTCACACAGGGACCCTTAGCTCAGAAGGGCCCCACATTTGGTTTCATGCTCACCTGTCACCTTAACATTCTTAACACTTTGAACAAGAGGCCTGATGTTTCCATTTCACACTGGGCCCTGTAAGTCATGTAGCCAGCCGGTCCCGTTCTCAGGCAAGAGGCTTCCTATGAAACTTGCGCACTGTTTTCCCTTTAAAAAAAAAAGTCAACAGAGCCAGCATTTCACTTTCAATTATTTCACTTTCATCTCTAGGCCAAGACAAAAACATAAGGGCAGCAGGGAAAATGGTTTTTAAAGGGCACCAGAATATTTGAAAACCTTGACAAAGGTTCCATTAGAGGGTTCAGGTTGGTTCTTATCATCCTGGAATCGCCTCACCCACACCCTGCCTAATCCCTGATTAAATGCCATGATTTCACCGTGGTGTCATCTTGGTCCTTTATTCCACCCCTAACCCTATGTCTTTTGATTATAGAGGTTTGCTTATCCTTTGTGAATTTTTTTTCAATTCCTTTCTACTCTTTTAGATTAAAGTTTGGAGTAGTATTATTATTGAAGCATAACACCAGGCAGAGATAGGAAGCTCTCTAGCATATCTTTATTAATCCAGGGCAAGTCCATTCTGAAAGAAAGAAAGAAAGAGAAAGGAGATATATAAAGGGCAAGGGCTGGCCTTGGCAGATCCTCACAGCAGGGACAGAGCCTGACACACTGCAGAAAGGTCTTCAAGGAAACAGAGCCAAATTGTCTTCGGTATCAAATTCCCCAATGATTGACATTCCCTTAGCCTCCTCTTCCTTCCACCAGCCCCAGGACCTCTACCCCATGAACCCTGACTTGGACTTTCTTAACTCACTATATATTCTGCAGACTTTCTCCTACAAATCTCCAATGCCTCCCTCCCCCAGCCGTTAAACAAGGAAAACCCCCAAAGCCAGCCTTCTTCAGACATGGATGGATCCCAGGGAGACGGGGTGACTTTATAGGTGACGCTGAAGGGCTACCAGTTCAGCATCACAGAGATGAGGCATACCCTTCAGGCTCGTAGCAAGCTGCCAATTTCCCTCTTTAAGGTAAAACATGGAAGCCCAGCTTGACTGACTTGAAACCCAGAAGCCAGGGGAAATCTGGCTCTTTCCTTCTCTGCCTCACACTGTGTGCACACCTATTTTCTCTCTGAGTTATTCTGAAAGAACCACTGGAGCCTGGGGTTCGGGGCAGAGGTGCAATAAAGGCTTAATGAAATAGGGAAGGCCCAAAAAAGAACCAGGCTTTCTGAATGATGGGAACAGACAAGGCCACTCCTCCATCCCCTCAGCTTCAAGCTCCCTCTGGGGTTCATCCTCCAAGGAAATCAGTCACAGGACAGAGGTACAGAAATGGTAAGAATTTTCTGCAGGGCTCTGAAAACACCCAGGTCATCCTCTCCTTCTTGAATTTCTAAAAAGTCTGTTTCATTGTTTTCTGTACTTCTCTGAGATGTGATTCTCAAGTTTCAATTACTAGATTTGTTTCTAGGAGCAATACTCTGAATGTTAAAAATTGATGTGGTGTAAGCACAGAGCATCAGAGCACCTGTCTTTGCAGCTGCAGGTCATGGGGAGGGAAGGGGAATGGGTGGGCAGTTCTGCTCAAGAGCCCTGAGGCAGCAGACACTTGCCTCCCAGTGGAAAACTATCCAATATTTAACGTGGGACCTGTCAGTGCTTACCAACTGAATACTGGCTCTATTAACAAGTCTTTCTTGGCTCAAATAAACGTGGGGTTAGATATGTCTGGGTTGGAATCCTTGAGATTCCAAGGATTCCACTAGTAGATGTAGTCGTGAGCTTAGGTAAGTTATCTGACTCTTTAACCCTTAGTTTCTGCATCTTTAAGCCTGGAATAAGTCACCTATTAGTTCCTTATGACATTTACAAAGACAATATACATAAAGTGCCTCTCAACTCAAATTTTGCTCACATAGAATTCAAGATCATATCCCTAGAGAACGTGGCCTAGGAAAAGGACAGTAGATGTGACTGCTGGTAAGTGGCATGTAGTATTAAGTGGCTGGTGTGTGCCAGGTCCTAGGCTGGTGCGATGCAATTTTTAGCCAATTTATTCTTACCAAGACCCTGTAAACTGGGAATTTCTATCTTCATCAAGGTCCATTTTTTGTTGCAAATGATAACAATAGCTAATATTTATTGAGCACTAACTAGAAATCCATAAGGAGTTATTGTTACTGACCTCATTTTGCAAATGGAGAAACTGATTCACAAAGAGTAGTTAATGTGAACAGTAATTGAATTGATGTGTACAGGCTGCGAGGACTACACTGAAGTCAGAGACCTTGGTTTAAACCGCAGCCCTGAAGGAGTTACCAAATCTCTCTAAGCCTCAGTCTCCTCGTGTGTAAAAAGAATTTAAAGGGTTGTGAATTACTCACACAGGGAAAGCGAGGGTCATATGCAGATCCATGGGCAGGATTAAGGGAAAACTATGAGGGATGATGAAGCACGTGGTTAGAGGGGTGGGGTGGGAAAGTGCTAGCAACTAACCTAGACCTAAAGAGCTAGAGGAGAGAGGGGGCAAGAGCTCTGTGAGAGCTGAGCTCTCCACTGTTGCTAGAGCTAGAACCATGGACGAGACCAGGGATGGCAGGTATAGGGACCCAACACTGCTAACCCGTGGCCTAGCAGGGAGAAAGCCAAGAGAGACACCCTGACCTCACTCTCCCGGTGCACTCTGGCCTCCTGCCATGTCTCTCATCACTGACCCCGCCCAACCGGAAGTTACAGGGTAAGAAGTCCATTGGGCACATATAGGGGAAAGGAACACACACAGTAATGGCGAGTGGATCTGGAAGTGCAAAGGGAAGATCCAGTATGGCTACCTTACTCTACAGACACAGAATTGGTATTGTATAAGTTAGGGTTTCCAGAGAAAAAGAACGAGAAGGTGGTGAGAGGACGGGAGGGAGATGCTGACAACACTAGAAAAACTTTTAAATCTATATAGCTGTGCCCTCTGAAGCCTCCTCATTCTGACCCCCAGGCTCATCATCTTTTTCCTCCCACTCAGCACTTGTAGATCATTTAGTGATGCACAAACTAAATAATTCACACAGTGTTTTCAAAGCGTATCCTGAGTATATCCTATCCTAACAAATATCATGCAACTGATTTTTGCCCCCAAAGAAGTGTTGAGCCCCCAGATTATAACTCATTTATTTAGATAATATTTGATACCAAAAATTCCACCCAAGCATAATAATTTTGATGGGTCTTTTATCAAAATACCAGGCTTTGCTCTAAATTTCCACTTGTCCATCATTCAATAAATCTTCATTGAGCACATCTAGGCATCAAGTCTTGTTCTCCAAGATTGAGATTCAAAGGTGGAGAACAGTGTGGAGATTCCTTAAAAAACTGGAAAATAGAACTGTCATACGACCCAGCAATCCCACTGCTGGGCATACACACTGAGGAAACCAGGATCGAAAGAGACACACGTACCCCAGTGTTCATTGCAGCACTGTTTATAATAGTCAGGACATGGAAGCAACCTAGATGTCCATTGGTAGATGAATGGATAAGTACATATACACAATGGAGTATTACTCAGCCATTAAAAAGAATACACTTGAATCAGTTCTAATGAGGTGGATGAAACTGGAGCCGATTATACAGAGCGAAGCAAGCCAGAAAGAAAAACACCAATACAGTATACTAACTCATATACATGGAATTTAGAAAGAAGGTAACGATAACCCTGTATGCAAGACAGCAAAAGAGACACAGATGTACTGAACAGTCTTTCGGACTCTGTGGGAGAGGGCGAGGGCGGGATGACATGGGAGAATGGCACTGAAACATGTAAAATATCATATGTGAAACAAATCGCCAGTCCAGGTTTGATGCATGATACAGGGTGCTCGGGGCTGGTGCACTGGGATGACCCAGAGGGATGGGATGGGGAGGGAGGTGGGTGGGAGGTTCAGGATGGGAAACACATGTACACCCATGGCTGATTCAAGTCAATGTATGGCAAAACCAATACAATATTGTAAAGTAAAATAAATAAGTTAATTAATTTTTTTAAAAAGGGGGGAAAAAAGGTGCACAACATAAGATATCTGCTGTCAATAAGGTTTATGTCTTAGCTGGGAGACGACACATGTACCTAAACATGAATAATGAAGAAAATTAAAACAGGCAGGTATAGTAGGGCATGACAGGGTAGATCCAAGTAAGAATGCATGGTCAGAGAGGCTACTCTGAGAAGTTGACATTCGGGCTGAGATCTGAATAATGAGAAACAGACAGCCTTGCTAAGATCAGGGCAAGAGTCATATGGACAGAGAGACAGCCAGACAGCCGGTGCAGAGGCTCTAGGGCAAGAATGTTTGTCATTTTCAGGATCCAAAATGTTGGCTAGTGTGGCTGAAGCACAGTGGGTAGAGTGGTGGTTGTTTGAAATGAAGTCAAAGAATTAATCAGGAGCCAGACCACAGAGGCTTCCTGTCTACAGTAAGGAATCTGGGATTCATTCCAAGTGTGATTGGAAGTCATTGGATGGCTTCAATAAGGGAAGTGACATAATCTAATTTACATGTTTAAAAGATCTCTCTGGCTGCTTTTTTAAAGAGTGGAATCAGATGGAGTGGGAAGAAGAGATAACAGAAAAACCTAGAACCCCTGTTAGGAGGTTAGCTCAGAGACACCCAGAAAAGAAGAGCAGTGACCAGTAGGAACCTGTATCAGACTCCTTGCTGTATCACTTCACCTTTTTCTATTTTTTTACTTTTTTCTTGATAGACATAATTATAGTGATTTAAAGGCTTCCCAGGGACTCCCAGAGAGTCTGTGGCTCAGTCAGTCAAGAGTCTGCCTACAATGCAGGAGACCTGGATTCAGTCGCTTGGTCATGAAGATCCCCTGGAGGAGGAAACGGCAACCCACTCCAGTATTCTTGCCTGGAGAACCCCATGGACAGAGGAGCCTGGTGCTATAGTCCAAGGGGTCACAAAGAGCCAGACACAACTGAAGCAACTTAGCATGCAGCATGCAGAGTGCTTTAGACTAAGGACATGATAGCAGAGAAGAGAAGATGGCTTTAGGATATGAAAGAGTTGGAGGTAGAATCAAAATGAATTGCTAATGGACAGATTATAAAAGATGAGAAATCAAGATGGATGGTGATGTTGATGGCATAAATTGATGAGACAAAAAATTCCATGGATAAGCATCTTTAATAAGAAATCATAAGTTCTGTTTCAGCCATACTAACATATTGTTATGTTGCCTGTGACCTGTTTTTAAATATTTCTGCATTAAAATATCTATATCATGTATGAATTTGTGTATACACACACACATGCATTAATTTAAGCTACACTCTAGGGATGGTTAGTGGTCCTAATTGAGAATTTGACTTCCCAGTGTGTTTGAATAACATTCTATCAAAAATTCTACTCTCCAGACGTCACGACTATGAGTGCTTCAGCTATTATTATTTCTAACCGACCTCAAGTATTTGGCTAATTAGCATAAAAAATTCTATAAATGGGGTTTTACTGGTGAAATTAGTTGAAACTGATGAAGTCACTGAAAACAAATATATATGCATTGATCCAAATGTTCTTGAAACACTATCTAGACTTTCATGAACAGGATACAATAATCTAGAGTCTAGCGACTTCACTTTCACGCATTGGAGAAGGAAATGGCAGCCCACTCCAGTGTTCTTGCCTGGAGAATCCCAGGGACGGGGGAGCCTGGTGGGCTGCCGTCTATGGGGCCGCACAGAGTCGGACACGACTGAAGCGACTTAGCAGCAGCAGTGCTCTTATGAACGGGGCCTGAGTCTTGATCTCTAATAGTACTGTATTTGACCACTGGTTCTAAGGATTCCGAATGTCAGTGCCAACTATAAGGGTACTTTCCTTCTCCAGGGCATCTTCCCAACCCAGAGATTGAACCCACATCTCCTGCATTGGCAGGAGGATCCTTTACTGCTGAGCCACCAGGGAAGCCCCAACTATAAGGGTAAGGATCTAGAACATTGCTGCATCTGATTCAAATGAGCGTTTCATGAAAGTGCAGTTGAATCACCTGAAAGGACAGAGAACTGGAATTTCATCAAAAATTTTAAACAACAGCTCAGATCCAGAACAAGACAGGAAGGTCTGCTGTAACCATTTCTATTCAGCATTGTACTAGAGATTCTAGCCAGGGAAATCAGGCAAGAAACTGGAATAAAGGGTATCCAGATTGAAAAGCAGGAAATAAAACTATCTCCATTTGCAGATGACACAATGTTGTATGTGGAAAATCCGAAGGAAACCACTGAAAAAAACTGTTAGTAATAATGAATGAATTCAACAAGTTTGTAGAATACAAGATCAATATACAATGATGATCAATATATAATATTGATATCCATATACAATATTGATATCAACATACAATATTGGTATCAATCTACAAATATGATCAATGATCAATATACAATCAATATACAAAAAGCAATGTATTTTTATTTACATGCAGTGAGCAATCCAAAACTAAAATTAAGAAAAAATTCAATTTATAATAATATAAAAAAGAATAAAATATTTAGGAATAAATTTAACAATAGAATTCAAAACTTACAGTCTGAAAACTCCAAAATACTATTGAAAGAAGTAAAAGAACGCCTAAATAAATGGAAAGACAACTCATTTCGTGGATCAGAAGACTTACTGTTGTTGAGATGGCAATACTCCCCAAAGCGATCTGCAGATTTAATGCAATCTCAACTGATATTTGACCCTAAAATTGGCATTTAAATGCAAGAGTGCCAGAATAGCCCAAACAATCTTGGAAATTAAGACCAAAGCTGGAAAACAAAGTCACATGTTCTGACTTGGGGAAGAATATTATGGGGCTATGGAATGCCCCTTCTACACTTGTGGTCATGGATTTTAAGTGATTCCAGTTGATGTGGCCATGTGTTTACACAAACATCCAGGCAAGGAAGGGAAGGAAGTGAAGGGTGTTTATATAAGGGAATGTTAAAGATGACCGAGATGAAAGCAAACAAAAAAACTTAACAATGAATATGATTAGTAAAGAGTTTACAGGTAACTATTTGGCTGTCCTTTATCTGTTAAATCTTGTCCCTATGGTTTTTTTGGGGGGGGAGGTCTACATTAGAAAAATAATTATCCATATCGCTCATTACTCCAGGCTGAATATAACAGCATCTCCAACAATAATCCTTCTCTTTCTCTCTCACCTTTCATTCTTTACCTGTTCTACTCTCAGGTAGGATTTTTAAATATCTTCTAATCAAAGGGTGCCTTGCCCAATGCTGCTGTCAGGTCTGGTTCTTTTTAAGACTATGCCCTTTCCCTGCCATATGTCAGACATGAGTCTTATCCAAGTGTTACTGTCCCCTCCAAAAACCATCTCAGTCTCTGTGCTTATATGTCAGAGTCATACTCTTTGGAAGCCATACCCTAGACACCTGGTAGTACAGTGAATATTGTGCTTGGCCCCTCACCTCCTTATTTCTCCTCAGCATTACAGGGGCCCTCCTCCTCCACTATTTTCCTAGGACACAATGGGTTTTCCACAGTATCTAAATTTATCTTGTTTATTTTTTGTTTCTCTCCAAATTCCCATTTCAGTTTCTATCAATTTCAGTTTCCAACTTCTTGATGATATCTTTGAGTCCTCCATCAAATGCAAGTGACTTTAAATGAATGCCAATAGTTTGGAGAAGAAGACAAGAAATGCCATGAATATATAAAATCCATGACATCCTGTGGTGGAGGCAAGCAAATTTGTAACTTTTGATTCTGTGTTTAGCAAATGACTGAACATTCAGGGACTATTAACTATAGAACCCAAGTACAAACCAAGCTATACTGACTAAAGAGGCTAACTCAAAAATCAATTTTATATATATACACATGTGTATATACTTTTGATTACATGAAAAGATGTTTCCTCACAGAGATTTTGAAAAAAAAAAAGCCCCTCTACCACATGAAATAAAATCCTCATGCTGTAATAAAATATTTCAAATGAATATTTAGTCTCTGAAATATAGAAAATAAAAGAAAACCAAAAATTCCATCAAATCTGCAGCTACACTCATACTCAACCACATGCGAGCATCAGTTAGATTTTGGAAAATTCTCTAGCTTATTTCTTTTGATTTTATTTTGGCTCCTATGTCTTTTCTTAATGTTCAGAAGCTTTTTAAAATAACAGTCCCTTTGCTAAGCATTGAGTTTGTAGTGGGTCACTCTCATTTTAATCTGTTACACTAAACACCCACTAAAGAATCTGAGCCAAGTCTCAGATTTATCCCCAAGTCTCAGCTCTACATTAACATCATCTTATTTTATACTCTTACTATTAATTAAATAAAATAAGAAGTACATTTTTATCAATAATGTTTTAAAAATATTATTCGCAGTGTAGCATGATCACACAGCTGCCCTCAAATGTAGGTGATTGCTGCTTGGTCGATTTGGTTACGGATTGCACTCATCTAACATGCTAGTAAAGTAATGCTCAAAATTCTCCAAGCCAGGCTTCAGCAATACGTGAACCGTGAACTTCCTGATGTTCAAGCTGGTTTTAGAAAAAGCAGAGGAACCAGAGATCAAATTGCCAACATCCGCTGGATCATGGAAAAAGCAAGAGAGTTCCAGAAAAACATCTATTTCTGCTTTATTGACTATGCCAAAGCCTTTGACTGTGTGGATCACAAGAAACTGTGGAAAATTCTGAAAGACATGGGAATACCAGACCACCTGATCCGCTTCTTGAGAAATCTGTATGCAGGTCAGGAAGCAGCAGTTAGGACTGGACATGGAAAAACAGACTGGTTCCAAATAGGAAAAGGAGTACATTAGTGCTGTATAATGTCACCCTGCTTATTTAACTTCTGTGCAGAGTACATCATGAGAAATGCTGGGCTGGAAGAAACACAAACTGGAATCAAGATGGCTGGGAGAAATATCAATAACCTCAGATATGCAGATGACACCATCCTTATGGCAGAAAGTGAAGAGGAACCAAAAAGCCTTTTGATGAAAGTGAAAGTGGAGAGTGAAAAGTTGGCTTAAAGCTCAACATTCAGAAAACAAAGATCATGGCATCCGGTCCCATCACTTCATGGGAAATAGATGGGGAAACAGTGGAAACAGTGTCAGACTTTATTTTGGGGGGCTTCAAAATCACTGCAGATGGTGAATGCAACAATGAGATTAAAAGACGCTTATTCCTTGGAAGAAAAGTTATGACCAACCTAGATAGTATATTCAAAAGCAGAGACATTACTTTGCCGACTAAGGCCCATCTAGTCAAGGCTATGGTTTTTCCTGTAGTCAGGTATATACGTGAGAGTTGGACTGTGAAGAACGCTGAGCGCCGAAGAATTGATGCTTCTGAACTGTGGTGTTGGAGAAGACCCTTGAGAGTCCCTTGGACTGCAAGGAGATCCAACCAGTCCATTCTGAAGGAGATCAGCCCTGGGATTTCTTTGGAAGGAATGATGCTAAAGCTGAAACTCCAGTACTTTGGCCACCTCATGTGAAGAGTTGACTCATTGGATGCTGGGAGGGATTTGGGGCAGGAGGAGAAGGGGATGACAGAGGGTGAGATGGCTGGATGGCATCACTGACTCGATGGACGTGACTCTGAGTGAACCCCGGGAGTTGGTGATGGACAGGGAGGCCTGGCGTGCTGCGATTCATGGGGTCACAAAGTCGGACATGACTGAGCGACTGAACTGAACTGAACACTGCAGGTGTTCAGTAAATAGTTGCAGAATTGATTTTTCCCTTTTCTATGCTATCACTTGATGCCTAAAATTTCTTTAACAAGACAGATGCTTAACTGCAGATAGGGCTTCAAAATCTGAGTACCTCTTGAGATGTTAAACATTGACTTAAGTGCATACCAAGGTATAAATGACTTTTTGCTAAACTAGGTATGATTAGGCAGGAGAGAGGACTGAATTTGGAGCTTGGGGTGGTGGAATGTGGGGTGAAGATGCCTCATTCTTGCCATATTGATCTTTCCAAGGCTGACTCTATTTTGTAGGTACATATTTGACTTGTGAATTGTTCTCAAAATGTAGTTACAAAATTTTGACATCCAAAATCACCACAATGAAAACTTTTAAGTAAATAAAGTAGAAAAAATATGGTCTACACCACACATGTGAACAAAGAGTTTACATCAACAGGAAAAGGCAACCTTCCTAACTGAAAAATAAATATAAGGCATAATGAGACAAAAATAATAAAAACATTCAATATTAATAAGGATTCAAGGATTGTAAATTTTAGACAAAATGTAAAATTAGTATATCCTTTCCTAAGGATAATCAAGCATTAAGTATTTATAAAATGCCTCATGAATATTCTTTTTTAACCCACTAATCCAACTTGTGGATTCTTAAGGAAGTACTCAAAATGTACATAAAGATTTATATTCAAGGAGGATCATTTCAAGACTTTTTTTAATGACTCTTAAATTGAAAAGCTAAAATTTCCAAAATAGAAAATCAATAATTTTTCTAAAAATAGAAAAGCAATAATTATGAGAATAAGTTTTATAGCCAATGAGCATGATTTCATAGAACAATATTAACATGAGAAAATGCTTCTGTTATATTGCATGTTACAGATTGCATGTACAACATTTTTTTGGTTATATATAAAAAGAATCTGAAAGGATATGGACAATGTTGCAGTTATATCTAGTTGATAGAATTCCAGGTGATTTTATTATCTCCTTTGTGCTCTTTTATAATTTTCACAATTTCTATAGTAAATGTGTTACTTTTATAATAATAATAATAATAAAAAAAAACCTAGCAAGAAATTTTCCTGGAAAAAAAATTTCACCAAAACTCCCAAATGGCTAGCCTCAACCCTAGAGGTCTTTTGGACAGTTTGCTCCAGGAGCTAGTTGGTTCCAAACCCAATACTATTTTAAGTCTTGCAATGTAAGGCCCACATTTTATTTGCCAGGGACACTAAGTGGGCCAGATGGCTTGCCCATTGGAGGAATATTCTCAACCTGGGTGCCCATCAGAACTGCCTGCCATGCTTTAAAAATGCATGTGCTAAGGCTTCACCATGTGAGATGCTATAGATTTGAAGTAGATAGAGCCTGGGAATCCTGTGAGTGTGAGAGAGAGAGAGAGAGAGAGATTTTCTAAAATTTACTGCCATTGTGACAAGACTTCTTTTTTATGCAAACAACATATTTCTATCTTTAAATTCAGAATGCATCTAGGAGATAATTTTCTCCTGCAGTTATTTAGCACCAGAAATAGGGCTAAGACAAATTGATTATTCAGAGATGTTATGGGGAGGGAGGTGGGAGGGGGGTTCATGTTTGGGAACACATGTAAGAATTAAAGATTTTAAAATTAAAAAAATAAAAAAATAAAATATAGTTATTATTGGGGGAAGATTTTTCTTCTGCTTTGTAAATAACGATACCATACAACACTCTGTCATTTAGCTACCTTGTCATACAGTATATAAGGGAGGACAAATACCAAATTAGCATGCTCATTGAGAGGCATTTATTTTACATGTATATGTCACAGAGAGTTTATGGTGGTTTGGCCAAAATAACCATACTTTCATAACTGCCTCAAAATTCTAAGCCAAAGCTATTTTGATGATACCACATAAAAGAAACAGTAGGATCTTGACTGTACCCTGAAAAGGATTCAAAGTTCTTTCCTGCAGAAAATCTCAGAGTCTTTACTTAAGGGAGGAGATGGGATGATCGTCTATGCAGGCATGTTCTTCTAACATTAACAGGTTTCTTAGCTTCAACAAAAGGATGTTAATCCTGTCCTTAGAATTAATGGCTAAGACACAAGACTTCATGGGCAACCAACTATATAGACCAGATGTACTCCAAGGAGTTATCATAAAATAAAATCCAAGTTCACTGCAGTGCAATATTTTTTCAAAAGGTCAGTTAGACAAACAATATTTGGATGAAATGGCTTAAATGTCACATTTAGATATTATTTTAAAAATATCCTTGGATCAAGAGAGACATGTAGAGACATATACCTTTTCAGATTTTTTGCACCAAATATGGCTTGGAGGAACACCAGTAACTTATATTGAGAATCTCTATGAGGAACAACCTTATAAATATGTTTCTATACCTATTTTTATGGATATTGTTTTTTTCTCAAAGTACTTTTGTTTTAATAGTATAATTTATAAAGATAACACATATTCACTAAGTAACATTCAAATAATATAACATAAATTATTAAAAAAACAAACCTAACCAACTCTACCACTATATTTGCCCTTTAGATATGTATCTAAGATATATATAGATATATGTATTTATATCTAATACATACAGATAATATAGCTAATATATATAGATGGATGTACTACACATAAATAGGGTTTTATTATACAGTCAGCCTTCCAATGATTTCCTGTCTACAGATTCAACCAACTGTGTATCAAAATTTCCATCCATGGTTGGTTGAATCCTAGGATGGAAAACCACTGGCTGTGGAAAACCAACTGGATTCATTATACTACACAATTTTATATAAGGAACTTGGGCATCTACAGATTTTGGTCACACACAGGGGCTCCTGGAACCAATCTTCTGTGGATAGTGAGAGATGACTATAGCATACTATTTTCAAACTTTTGTTTTCATTTAAATATATCAAAGAATATCAACACACAACAACCTTCTCAGTGATAACCTTCTCAGTTTCTATTCTACAAATGTACCAAATTTATTGAGTAAGTATCTTATTGATGTATTACTAATTGATTCTAATTTTCACATTAATATAAATGGAAAATTCTTGCATGTACTTGATCTTTGTGAAATTATCTGATTATCTCTTTAGGATGGATTTCTAAAAGTGATACTTCTGAAATCACACTTTCTGATTTCAGGAAGAGAGAAGAGTCTAACTTGTAACTGAGTGTCTATACAACTTATTTGGCAATTTATTCTACAATGCCTGGTGACACACCTAAGTACTCTCAGTCACTCTTAAGGCTTATTTGTACTAGCCAGCAACCAACTCCTTAACAGGAGTTAAGTATTCACTCCATACTCTCAAACCTGGTCTCAATAATAGAACAAGTGCTTATGTAAAGCAACGAATTGGTAAAGGGGGAAGAAAGAGGTGACAGAAGTCACCTCGAATTTTCCAGGCTTGAGGAAAGGCTCACCCAGACAGGTTATGCAGTTCTCCTGCACTTCTTGCCTCAGCATTCTGACCCAAAGTAAAGCTCCTTTCAATCACGTCAGCTCCTGACAACATTTTGACCCAAAGTAAAGCTCATTTCAATCACGTCAGCTCCTGAGATACAGCATTTTCTTTATTGCAAGAGCGCCCATATTTCCTAGTTTACCTAAAACCTTTCCAGTTTGCTCTACTTGTGTATTTCTTAAAAGTTCCCGCTTTTCACTCCCCAAAGTGAAAGGACGGTAAACTGCATGCTCACCTTGTCTGCTGCTGCTTTCAGTTTCTTATTTATTTCTTAAGCTAAAAATCTACCCCACGGTTTAAAAGACTTGGTAGATGAAGATCGAAATTTCCAAGCAAGATGCAAATTTTGGCCCCTTCTTCTTGGTTTAATTAATAAAATTTATATGTGAGCCTAACCTTGAAAGATTAAAGGAAACATTTAATGTACAGATAAAAACATCTGCTACTTATATGAGGCTTTTAAAAGGCCATAAAGGGAAGTTTTTTATAGTGTTCATGTTTTCTTCAACTAAATTGAGAACTTTTTGGAGTACCATTAGTCTTACTTTTCTGTGCCTTTTAATCATGGCATTTAAAACAGTACTCTGTGCTAAGTGAGCATGCAATAAACACTACTGTGAAACCACTGGGGGCCTGGAGATTTTAATTTGGTTTTTGATTAAGGATGTCCTTCCTCTTGACTCCTACTATGTCATCACAGACATGTGAGGGGGTAATATTGATAGAGTGCTAAACGGGAAGTGGTACCACAAGAACCCAGTTGAATTAGAAGAGTCCCCTTCATGTCTTTGGCTCAGTTGTCCATGGATAGAGCTCATTTGAATTAGATGTGTCTGAAAATTCAATTACTCCAAATGGAAACATCTGGATCCCTTTTTCTCCCTTTAATCCTTTGTCGTGGCGACTCTGCCAGACAGTCCATATCCCTTGTTGGTTTGGAAGGAAATATGCAAGGGCATAGTTAGAAGTGGGGGTAGCTGATGGAAATGTGTCCTTGTCTGCTTTTTCAGTCTGTGTGGTCACTTTCCTTCTCTAGCTGTTAGAATCACAGATTTTTATCAGAGTGAGAAGAAATGTTTGTGTAACTCCATCTTTTACAGTAGAAGGAATTTCTACCCAGCAAAATTAATGAGCTACTCAAAAATACATATGCAATGATAGCGGAGCTGCACTAGAATTTTTTCTTTTTTGATTCTCAATGTAGAGCACTTTTTACCACACCAGACTCTAAATACTGTCTGGAAATTTGTTACTGCCTCATTTCAATCTGTCTTACTGGTATTGGATTGATTTAACCTATAGAAAACAACTGCTCATTTAAAAAATTTGAGTGTTATAAAAAATAAGAAAGATCCCCCTCACCCAAATTTGCCTGATATCATTAGTAGATGCTGAGGGATAAGACTGACTCATTTTTTTAGCAGAAGCTATCAGCCAAATTCAAAGAGATGTGTTTTTGTGTGTTCATAAGCTAGGACAGAATCAGAGAAAAAAAGTCTGACAAAGAAGATCATGAACCATCAAATACGTCTCATCCTTGCTCTCTAATTCTTTTCATAGAAAAAGAAAAGTTCTGGGAACAAAGAATAAGGAAGAGGTAGACATATATTTGACCTGTGGTTTTAGGCTTAACTTAGGAGAAGCAAAAAACAAGATCTCATTATAATTATATCTGCAGGGGATTCAGACAGTCCATTTAGATAAGCTGAGTATCTAGTTTTCTAAACTAAAAAGAACAATTTTGATTCTTTGGGCAAATCATGACCTCGTGCAGTAGAGAGGTTACAAGATACTGCTGACCAAGAGGAGTGATTTTTATACAAGCCATCACACGTCTAAGAATACTAAAAAAAATATGTTAAAGTCTATTTAATCTTATTTTGGACATAAATTCTTATCTTCCCTTCATTCCAAAAAAATGTTCAAAGTGGCATTTCTGCTTCTAGCACACATTAGAAAATTATGTGAAAATACATTTGGTTCATGTGCAGTATTTTGAAAATCTTTATTGGACCAGTTACTCTAGGGTGTAAATTGATCTTCTCATCTCTACCTGCCTGAAGGCTCAAATATGACGTTGGGGTTGTAAAGGAGGATCATATGACAAAAGGAAATAAAATCTAGCAAGAACAGAGGCTTGACACAAAGGCTCCTTCCATTCAGCAAAAGAATAAGACCAGTAAGAGTGCTTTGGGGTGGAGGTGGGAGAAGGCATAGAGGGAGAGAGACGGGAGAGGCAAGAGGAGGTGGAACGCAGGAGACTGGTGCTGCTTCTCCAGTGTGTGACCTAGAGACTTGCCGAGAAGGGAGCTCGGGGGATGTGGAAAGTAGAGTTCTGCATGCTGTGCCTCCCATTTGGTTGCCTGGGAGAAATCCACTGGGCAGGGTGTCCTATGCCAACATGGGGTGGGCCCAGCAGCATAAAGAGAGTGGACAAGTCTGGCCAAAGGAAAGCATCATCTCCCTAGCTTTCAAGTGGATAACCCAGAAGATTCCGTATGCTCCCACAAAGGAAGCAATGGAAAGGATGATAAAGGTATGCATTGAGATCCAAAGCAGCCTGCCATGAGGCCCACCATGGTAAGAGGAAGGAGACCCCACAGAGAATTTGCAGGATGAACTACTCAGGTCCGGGAATCAGATGGAGGATATGGCAGATCCTCTTCATACTGTTCATGGGGCTCTCAAGGCAAGAATGTTGAAGTAGTTTGCCATTCCCTTCTCCAGTGGACCACATTTTGTCAGAACTTTCCCACCACGATCCCTCCATCTTGGGTGGCCCTACATGTCATGGCTCATAGTTTCATTGAGTTAGACAAGGCTATAAATCGAAGAAAGCAGGGAAAACCACTAAGCCACTGAGGTATGATCTAAATCAAATCCCTTACGATTATACAGTGGAAGTGACAAATAGATTCAAGGCATTAGTTACATCTGATAGAATGCCAGAAGAACTATGGACAGAGGTTTGTAACACTGTACAGAAGGTAGTGATCAAAACTATACCCAAGGGGGAAAAAAATGCAAAAAGACAAAATGGTTGTCTGAGGAGACCTCACAAATAGCTGAGGAAAGAAGAGAAGTAAAAGGCAAAGGAGAAAAGGAAAGATATACCCATCTGAATGCAAAGTTCCAAAGAATGGCAAAGAGAGATAAGAAAGCCTTCCTAAGTGAACAATGCAAAGAAACAGAGGAAAACAATAGAATGGGAAAGACTAGAGATCTCACCAAGAAAACTAGAGATACCAAGGGAACATTTCATGCAAAGATGGGCACAATAAAGGACAAAAATGGTATGGACCTAACAGAAGTAGAAGATATTAAGAAGAGGTGGCAAGAATACACAGAAAAACTATACAAAAAAGATCTTCATGACCCAGATAACCACAATGGTGTAGTGTGATCACTCACCTAGAGCCAGACATCCTGGAGTGCAAAGTCAAGTTGGCCTTAGGAAGCATCACTACGAACAAAGCTAGTGGAGGTGATGGAATTCCAGCTGAGCTATTTCAAATTCTGAAAGATGATGCTGTGAAAGTGCTGTACTCAATATGCGAGCAAATTTGGAAAACTCAGCAGTAGCCACAGGACTGGGAAAGGCCAGCTTTCATTCTAATTCCAAAGATGGGCAATGCCAAAGAATGTTCAAACTGTTGCACAGTTGCACTCATTTCACATGCTAACAAGGTAATTCTCAAAATCCTCCAAGTTAGGCTTCAACAATATGTGAACCAAGAACTTTCAGATGTACAAACTGGATTTAGAAAAGGCAGAGTAACCAGAGATCAAATTGCCAATATCATTGGATCGCAGGAAAAAGCAAGGGAATTCCAGAAAAACACCTACTTCTGCTTCATTGACTATGCTAAATCATTTGACTGTGTGGATAGGACAAACTGTGGAAAATTCTGAGAGATGGGAATACCAGACCACTTGACCTGCCTCCTGAGAAACCTGTATGCAGGTCAAAAAGCAACAGAACCAGACATGAAACAATGGACTGGTTCCAAATTGGGAAAGGAGTATGTCAAGACTGTATATTGTCACTCTGCTTATTTAACTTCTATGCAGAGTACATGATGTGAAATGCCAGGCTGAATGAAGCATAAGCTGGAATCAAGATTGCCGGGAGAAATATCAATAATCTCAGATATGCAGATGACACCACCCTGATGGCAGAAAGTGAAGAGGAACTAAAGAGCCTCTTAATAAGGGTGAAAGAGGAGAGTGAAAAAGCTGGCTTAAAACTCAGCATTCAAAAAACTAAGATCATGGCATCCAGTCCCATCACTTCATGGCAAATAGATGGGGAAATTACGGAAACAGTGGCAGACTTTATTTTTGGGGGCGGGGGGGCTCCAAAATCACCTCAGATGGTGACTGTAGCCATGAAATTAAAAGACACTTTGCTCCTTGGAAGAAAAGTTATGACCAACCTAGACAGCATATTAAAAAGCAGAGACATTACTTTGCCGACAAAGGTTTTTAGTATATGATCAAGGCTATGGTTTTTCCAGTGGTCATGTATAGATGTGAGGACTGGACCATAAAGAAAGCTGAGCACCAAAGAATTGATGCTTTTGAACTGTGGTTGGAGGAGACTCTTGAGAGTCCCTTGGACTACAAGGAGATCCAACCAGTCCATCCTAAAGGAAATCAGTCCTAAATATTCATTGGAAGGACTGATGTTGAAGCTAAAACTCCAATACTTTGGCCACCTGATGTGAAGAGCTGACTCATTGGAAAAGACCCTGATGCTGGGAAAGATTGAAGGCAGGAGGAGAAGGGGACAACAGAGGATGAGATTGTTGGATGGCATCACAAACTCAATGGACATGAGTCTGAGTAAACTCTGGGAGTTGGTGATGGACAGGGAGGCCTGGCGTGCTGCAGTCTGTGGGGTCACAAAGAGTTGGACACGACTGAGAGACTGAACTGAACTGAACTGAGTGCAGACTGAGCAAGATCCATGTGGTTGCAAAGAGTCGGACACAACTTAGCAACTAAAACGACAACAGTGGCAGATCCTCGACACGGTCTCCATGAAGCACCGAGATGGGATTAAGGAAGCAGAACGGGGAGACTTGGTCCTCCCAAGGTGGGAAATAAGAAGAAAGGAGCAAGTATGTGTTCATAAGCCACAGATTTCATGGTAGACACCAGAAGGACACTCACGTTATTCATATCTGAGATGGTATGAGTTCAACTTTGTAAGCACTCAACATATAGTTATTCAATATTTGGTAGCATACAGTTTACGGTCTTAAAGGTAGGATAAAAGTCCTAGCTGATTCAAAGTTGCAAGGCTCCCATCTACTGGTAATTTGCTCAAATTTCAGGCACATGATTCTTGAAATTGTTGACAATTTAAGAAGAGCCAAATATAATTCATATGCAGTGACAAAGAACATCATAATTTCTCAAAATTGCTCAAAATTCTTGTGATGTTCAAATGTCAATTGAGAATTTCTAGAGAAGGGTATAGAAATATGAAACAAAGATTTCATTTCCAAGTTGTTTTCAGTATTATAAAAGTTCCTTCATCTTGGAGATCATTGTTAGAGGAAATACATACATAGGGGTTGAAAAGGTAATAAAAACATTTTGAGAGGAAAAGCTGTAAGGACTGATCACCCTCCAAGAATTTTAATGGAAAAAGATAAAAAATAATCACGTAGTCCTACTCAGCACTGTCTAACAGAAATATAATAAGCCACATATGTATTTTAAATTTTCTAGTGGTCACACTTACAAAATAGGTGACTTTGGGGAGAGCGTGACTCAGCCAAGCACTTGGACTTGGTTCCTTCATTTCCAAGATGGAAGAAACTTACATTGATACCCTGGACCCTGAAAGGCTATTACAATGTCCCTATGATTAAAAAAAAAAATCAGATATGTGCCTGCAGATTTCCTTATCATCTTATCAAGTACAAAAAGAATAATCCTGATTATTTAAAAAATCTGGCTATCTGCCCCTTCAGTGCTTACCATCAGGTTCCTCTGGCTGAAATCAGGCATATGTCAAGCTGTGATGACAAAAGCTGTATTGAGCAGGATGTAGTCATCCAGGAACCCTGGACAAGAGACTCTGACCGAGACCACATAACAGGTCCCCTCCTCACGATGAACACAGGGATAAAGATCTGTAGGAACAGACCAGCACCCCATTTGTCTGCAGGCACGGCCAACTACTGTGGTAACCACAGCCCTGCCAGCCAAGCAACATCGTTATGGAGCCTAAGAGTAACCTGGCTTCAGGCCTGCAAGTTCCCAAGCCTCTGCCATGGAAAAACAATGGAAATGCATACTAACTGAATATCTATCTCATCAAATGCGAGGCCCTTGCTTCTTCCTGCTACAGCGGGTTCTTCATTTTTTTCCTCCTAATCTAATTATAGAAAGATAAATGTTACTTTCAAAGTGACAAGTACCTTTTTTTCCTCCCCCTCTATGAGTGCTTACTCATTTGATGCAAGAAAGAATCCTCATGCTTAGAAGAACTGTTTCAAATCAACCATCATTACAGATAACTTGAAAAATAAATTAAAAATAAGAAGCAAAAAGAAATGAGTAAAGGTAGTCTCAATAGTAATACTTTGTCTAATGTAAGGTATCTAAAATATTTCCCATTTCAGGTATAATCGTATAAAAATTATTAATGAGATATTTTATAGGTTTTTTTCATACTAAGTCTTCAAAATCCATTATACATTCTACACTTAGAGTATATCTCAACATGGATGCTAAATATTCAGTAGTTAAAGTAAAATCCAGTCCTACCAAAATAATAAATTTGTGTTTAACAGAAAAATGTTACCCTGCTACCTTCTATTTTAAACGTAAAATACATACAATTTTTAAATACTTAAAATTTTGGTTTCTTAGTCACATTAGCCATATTTCAAGTGCTCAACTTGAATGGCTAGTAAATACCCTGTTATACAGCAAATATCCAAGTTGATAATTAGCACAGGTACAAAACTGATGTACACTGAATGAATGACTGAATAACTTGTCTGAGTTCCACAGTTTACTAGCTGCTACTTTGATATTTTTACACTGAACAATTATCTGGGACCAACTGGATATGAGAGGAAAGAGAGAAAGGAGCCGAAGAGTTTGGGAGGAAGCCATAAGGAGAATTAGAGTGCCATGGACACAATCAGAAACACTGAGAAGGAAGACTTGGTTCAAAAGGGAATATAATGTATATTGGAGCTCTGAAAGTTCCCTGCTGTGAGGAATACAGCCCCTAACAAAGCTCCCAGTGATCATCACCAGCACCAACACAATCTACCATCACAACTGCTCATATCTCTTGGTCCACACTGTCCAATGGCTACACATAATCCTGTCCTATCTGGCCTGAAACCGAAGTCAAACTCCAGCTGTACTGTGCTTGGTTCTGTTAGTCTGATCCATGATTCTCAGGATGTTCGTCTGAATTTCACACCCACCTGTTTTCTCACAGATACTCTGAACCCTGAATTTCAACTGCTGCCTGTTCTGCTCTTCCCAGTGCCCTCCTGCCATCCTCGACCACAACCTTTTGCTTCTGACCTTCTTCTAGTCTATGCCCCTGAATTTTGTTATGCCCAGCCCTATCCATCTCTCTCTCGTTTTGTTTTTTTTTTTTTTTGGCCAAGCAACGTGGCATATAGGATGCAGGATCTTAGTCCCCCAACCATGAATCAAACCCATGCCCCCTGCAGTGGAAGCAGGGGGCATCAATTCACTTTTTAATTTTTAACATTATGGAACAAAACTGAAATCTATTAATATTCTATGCTTACATTTCTTAGAGACAAACAGAAATAAAATTCATGAACCAAAAACTGAAAACAAAAAAAACAGGGAAGAGTTTATAAAAACTAAATATGGACCTGAGCATTAACAGCTGGACAGAGAATGTGATTTTCAAGTTATAACAAGTCCAAGTCACAGGCATGACTTGGACTTCAGGTCACGTCTGTGACACCAGTTCACCTGAATATCTTTATCTGTGGTAGGCAACCTCTCAGATGACCCCCAATGATCCTCACCTCCCAATATCTATGTCCTGATAATGCCCAACAGAAGACAGCAAAAGTGATGGACTATAACTTCCTCTGATAACTTTCCTCTTGGATTCTCTTTCTCACTTTCTCACTCACTTATTCTGAACAAAGCCAAATGCTGTGTCACAAGCTGCCCTACAGAGAGGTCCACATGGCAAAGAACTAGGAACATTTCAGACAAACAATCCATGAGGAATTTTGGAAGGAGTGAATTTGGAAGCAGAACCCCCTCCAGTCAAGCCTTCAGGTGAGACTTGTGCTCTGGTCAACACTTTGACTGCAGCCTTGTGAGATACCTTGGGGTTTTCCAGGTGGCTCAGTGGTAAGGAATCCACCTGGCAATGCAGGAGCTGCAGAAGACACAGGTTCGAACCTCGAGGCAAAGACAAGTAGCTAAGTTGCATCCAGATCTCTAACCTACAGAAACTGTATTTTTAAACTAAGTTTTGGAGTAACTTGTTACATAGCAAGAGATAACTAATACAGCCTGGAACTCCAGTTTGTTTTTTTTTTTATAGAAAACTCATGTAATCTATCCTGTCTACAATGAACTGAATTTTGGACATTTCAAGTGATCACAAGATATTCAAACCAGAATGTGCACAAGATATTTGGTAAAACAGACCTGGAGCCTAAGGAATGGTTAGCATCAAGGTTAAAAAAGGAAGTCATGACAATGTGTTGACTGTCTTTGAAGACTTTAAATGTAAATATGAAGCATTTGTCAAATGGATGAGGGGAATAATTCATTTCTTCCCTTGTGAGTCTCACTTGGCAGAGAGAAGGGAGCAGCAGTCAGAATAACCATTATCAAAAAGTCTACAAATAATAAATGCTAGAGAGGGTGTGGAGAAAAGGGAATCCTTCTATAATGTTGGTGGGAAGGTAAAGTGGTAGAGCCACTACAGAAAGCAGTTCCTTAAAAACCTAAAAATAGAGCTACCATGTGATCCATCAGTCCTGCTCCTGAGCATATATCCAAAAAGACAAAAAATCTAAATAACTTGAAAATGATACATGTACTCCAGTATTCACAGAAGCACTATTTACAATAGTCAAGACACAGAAACAACTCAAGTGCCCAGAAACAACTCAAGTGCTCAACAAGAGAAGAATGGTTTAAGAAGATGCGATCTCTGTCTCTCACTCTCTCTCTTCTCTCTCTCTCTCATTCACACACACACACACACACACACACACACACACACGAATATTACTCAGCCAGAAAAAAACAATGAACTATTGCCATTTGCAGCAATACGGATGGACGTAGAGAATATCTAAGTCACTGTCAGACAGAAAAAGATAAATATATAATATCTCATATGTGCAATTAAAAAATAATACAAATGGATTTATATACAAAACAGAAACTCATATAAAACATATAAAGCAAACTTATGATTCAAGGGAAAAGGAATAAGGGAAGGATCAAATAGCAGTATGGGATTAGTAAATACAAACTACTATGCATAAAATGGACTTTCCTGGTGACTCAGTGGTAAAGAATCCGCCTGCCAATGCAGGAGACATGGGTTCACTCCCTGGGTCGGGAAGATCCCCTGGAGAAGGAAATGGTAGCCCATTCCAGTATTTTTGCCTAGAAAATCCCATGGACAGAGAAGCCTGGCAGGCTACAGTCCCTGGGGTGGCAAAAGAATCAGACACAACTTAGGCAATAAACAACAACAACAACAGTAATGCACAAAATAGATAGTTAACAAGGATTTGCTATATCAAACAGGGCACTGTATTCAATATCTCATAATAAACTATAATGGAAAATAATCTAAAGAATATGCATTCGAAAAAATAATTTAGATCAACATTGAAATAAATAATAAGTTCTATGATATGAAATTTTTTAAAACATAGAGTCCACAGTGAAAAAAATAATACAAGGGGCCTCTGATGATGTTTAAAACTTGTGAATAACTGACAACCCAAATATGTTCTAGTATACTCTAATTTTGCTCAGTGTCTTCTTTGATAGAAATGACAAAAAGCATCTCATCACATTTTATATTCTCCATCATAGCCTTCATATTTGTGTGTGTATATAACCCAAATGGGACCATGCTAAGTGTTGTTCTCTAGAGCTTAGTTTTCATTTGCAATAATAAATTGCAGACATATTTCCATGTTAGTACATATAGCTGTAACTCAATCTTTAATATACTAACATTAACTATACTTAATATACTAACATTTATTTAATTAGTCTCTTTTGAGGCACATGTAAATGTTTCAAAATTTTCACTATTATAAATTATCCTTATCTGTGAATCTCTGTATATCTATCTTTAGACACTTGGGTATTTCTGTAGGATTGCATAAATTATGCATGCACTTAGCTGGCAGTAATAAAAACCATACCAAGAATGATTGTTAAAATGGATTTCCTTACATAATAAAATGCTGAAAGGTAAGCAATTGCTAGCATTGTTCTTTCAACCCTTCCACTCCAACATCCTCAGCTATTATTTATGCTCATTATATTCATTATTTTATATGCTTTTGAACTGCAGTGTTGGAGAAGACTCTTGAGAGTCCCTAGGACTGCAAGGAGATCCAACCAGTCCATCCTAAAGGAAATCAGTCCTGAATATTCACTGGAAGGACTGATGCTGAAGCTGAAACTCCAATACTTTGGACACCTGATGCAAAGAACTGACTCACTGAAAAAGACCCTGATGTTGGGAAAGATTGAAGGCAGGGGGAGAAGGGTACAACAGAGGATAAGATGGTCGGATGGCACCACAGACTCGATGGGCATGAGTTTGGGTAAGCTCTGGAAGTTGGTGATGGACAGGGAAGCCTGGTGTGCTGCAGTCCATGGGGTCGCAAAGAGTTGAACATGACTGAGTGACTGAACTGAACTGATGTTCATTATTTATGTTCTCCAGGTACCACATCTACACCCCAGCATCCCAGCAAGAAGGAGGTTTCAGGACCCAAAACTTCCTCCTAGAAGGGAAGTGCCCCACAGACTTTCACCAATGACATTTTGCTCAGAACTGTGCTACACACCCATCCCCAGACCAATCACAGGCAAAGAAGAATGGAGTCATCATGACCAGCTGAAATCCACCATGATCCATTTCCTGGAGAGGGGCTACAGCCTATCATCTCTGAGCTCACTGAACAATTTAACCTGTTAGAAAATTCAGAGTCTTAAGACTCTTGGGAAAGAAAAGGGAAATGGAGACTGGCTACTGAGAAAGCAATGAAGGGTATCTTCGACACATTCTAAAGGAGAACTGCTAAGCCAAATGGTATATAGCACTATATTCTAAATTTGCAATACCAATCACCAAATTACCTTCCAAAAATAGTATATTGAATGAAAGTTCCAGTAACATGTATGAAATGGCTGAATTGCCCACATTCAACAACCCTGGTCTTCTAAATGTTTCTAAATGTTTGCCAATCTGATAAGCAGAAAATAAGCAAATACAGAGGTAGATAGATATGAGTAGATAGATGATAGAATCACAATAGTGTATTTTGTACATATTTTATTATTAGCGTAGATGAGAATTTCTTAATATATTTAATGGCCACTTGAGTTTCTTTTTCTGTGAATTGCCAGTATAAAAATGCCTTTATTCACTTTTCTATTGTTTTTTTTTGCTTTAATCTTTAATATATTATGAGCATTAACTCCCTTTTACAAATACATTTCCCAGTTTATTTCTTGACTCTTCCATTTATTTATGCTCTTTTACCCAGTTCAGATGCTTTTAATTTGTTTTAAGTCAAATCTATTCATCCTTCCATTTATATACTCAGATCTCGGCAACATGCTATGAAAGATCATGCCTGCTTCAAGACTGGAAAATATTCTCTCTTTTAGTACCATAATTTAAGGAGTTTATATGAATAAATCCTTAAACTACTTGGAATTGATTTTTGAAAATAGTGATACATTATCTACATATATTTTCCCAAATTGTCACTCAGTTATAACAATGATATTTATAACATATTTCTAATTAATTTTAAAAGCCCACACATGTTCTGTGGCATTACCACAGTTTTAATTACTATGAATTTCAAGTATCAGATCATGAGTTCCTGATGGCAAATTTCAGGCTTAAATGGAAAAAAGTAGGGAAGACCACTAGGCCATTTAGGTATGACCTAAATCAAATCCCTCATGATTATACAATGGAGGTGACAAATAGATTCAGGAATTAGATCTGGTAGATAGAATGCTTGAAGAACTGTGGACGGGGGAGGTTCATAACATTGTAAAGAAGGCAGTAACCAAAATCATCCCAAAGAAAAAGAAATGCAAGAAAGCGAAGTGGTTGTGTGAGGAGCCTTTACAAATAGCTGAGGAAGGAAGAGAAGCTAAAGGCAAAGGAGAAAGGGAAAGATAAACTCAACTGAATGCAGAGTTCCAGAGAATAGCAAGGAGAGATAAGAAGGTCTACTTAAATGAACAATGCAAGGAAACAGAGGAAAACAATAGAATGAAAAAGACTAGAAATCTCTTCAAGAAAATGGGTGATATCAAGGAAACATTTCATGCAAGATAGGCACAGTAAAGGACAGAAACTGTAAGGACCTAACAGAAACAGAAGAGATTAAGAAGAGGTGGCAAGAATACACAAAAGAACTAAACAATAAAGTTCTTAATGACCTGGATAACCATGATGGTATGGTCACCCACTTAGAGCTGGACATCCTGGAGTGTGAGGTCAAGTGGGCCTTAGGGAGGATTACTATGAACAAAGCTAGGAGAGGTAACAAAATTCCAACTGAGCTATTTAAAATTCTAAAAGATGATGATGTTAAAGTGCTGGACTCAAGTAATTAGGCTCCAATTAAAATAAATAAATTTAAATTAAAAATAAATAAAGTGCTGGACTCATTATGTCAGAAAATTTGGAAAACTCGGCAGAAGCCACAGGACGAGAAAAGTCAGTTTTCATTCCAATTCCAAAGAAGGACAATGCCAAAGAATGCTCAAACTACTGTAAAACGGTGCTCATTTCACATGCCAGCAAGGTTATGCTTAAAATCCTTCAAGTTAGACTTCAGCGATACGTGAACCAAGAACTTCTAGATGTACAAGTTGGATTCAAAGAGACAGAGGAACCAGAAATCAAATTGCCAACATTTGTTGAATCATACAGAAAGCAAAGGAGTTCCACAAAAACATCTTCTTCTGCTTCATTGACTATTCTAAAGCCTTTCACTGTGTGGATCACAAAGAAATGTGGAAAATTCTTAAACAGATTTATACCAGACCACCTGAGAAACCTGTACTTGGTCAAGAAGCAACAGTTAGAACCGAACATAGAACTGACTGGTCCCAAACTGGGAAAGGGGTAGAGCAAGATTGTATATTGTCATCCTGCTTATTCAACTTATATGCAGAGTACTGTAGCCCACCAGGCTCCTCTGTCCTTTGAATTGTCCAGGCAAGAATACTGGAGTGGGTTACAATTTCCTTCTCCAGGGGATTTTCCTGACCCAGGAATCAAGCCTGGGTCTCCCGCACTGCAGGCAGGTTCTTTGCTGTCTGAGCCACCCGAGAAGCCCTCTACCCAGAGTCCATCATGCGAAACGCCAGGCTGGATGAAGCACAAGCTGGAGACCAGACTGCTGGGAGCAGTATCAACAACCTCAGATATGCAGATGACGCCAGTCTAATGGCAGACAGTGGAGAGGAACTAAAGAGCCTCTTGAAGACAGTGAAAGAGGAGAGTGAAAAAGCTGGCTTGAAACTCAATATTAAAAAAACTAAGATCATGGTATCTGGCCCCATCACTTTACAGGAAATGGAGGGGGAAAAGTGGAAGCAGTGACAGATTTTATTTTCTTGGGATCCATAAATCACTTCAGACAGTGACTGCAGCCATGAAATTAAAAGATGCTTGCTCCTTGGAAGAAAAGCTATAACAAAGCTACACAGCATATTAAAAAGCACAGACATCATTTTGCTGACAAAGGTCCATATAGTCAAAACCATGGTTTTTCCAGTAGTCATGTATGGATGTGAGAGTTGGACCATAAAGAAGGCTGAGTGCTGAATTCATGCTTTCAAATTGTAGTGCTAGATAAGACTCTTAAGAGTCCCTTAGACAGCAAGAAGATCAAACCAGTCAATCCTAAAGGAAATCAACCCTGAATAGTTATTGGAAGGGCTGATGCTGAAACTGAAGATCCAATACTTTGGCCACTTGATGCAAAGAGTGGACTCACTGGAAAAGACCCTGATGAAAGCAAAAGGAGGAAGGGGTGGCAGAGGATGAGATGGTTAGAAAGCATCACTGACATAAAGGACGTGAATTTGAGCCAATTCCAGGAGATAGTGAAGGACAGATCAGCCTGTCATGCTATAGTGCATGGAGTTGCAAAGAGTTGGACATGACTTAGAGATGGAACATCAATAAAGACTTTGTGCTGATAACTTGTAATGTAATTACTTTACTATGATTATTGTTTTTTCTACAGTTTCTGAACATTCTTCTGTGTCTTTTTGTATATAAAAAATTTGATCAAATTTTCAAGATTAAAAGATATAACTGGTCAGTGTATTCACTGAAATTTTATTCAATTTATAGTTTAGTTAGGGGAGCATCTTTACAGTTCTGCATCTTCCTACTCAGGAACATAATATTATTAGAAAATGATGTGCTATATTAGTGGAAGAGAATAATAGCAATAATAAATTCTACTTTGGCACAGTTAACCCTTGTTTCTTTCTGAGGAAGACAAAGTAAGGATAAACAATGCTTGATTATTAACTGAATACTACAATATTACTTGTAGTAATATTACTGAGCACTACCATATTAACTTTGGACTCACACCATTTTCAGACCTCTGATAAGATAATTTGGACCAAGCCAGGATCTCCTTTTTTAAGCTGTATCAGTGTAGCTGGCCCAGCACACAGAAGACTCCGTTATGCCTCTGCCCTGCCACCAGTCCCCTTCATCCTTATCCCATGACCTGCCTCTAGCTCCACCACCACCAAATAACAAACACCATGTGCCAAAACTTGACACGGCCATGGGATGAAATGCCAAACTCACCAGCATTAAAGAAAGAGTGTCCAGAGAAAATATATTTGTCCCATTGTTAAAAGTAATATGTAAAATAAAGAGAACTACAGTGGGAAAGGAAGAGTCCAGTGAAAGAAAGAGAATGGCCAGCTTGATTTTTAAAAAAAAAAAAAAAAAAGATGAAGAAAAAGGAAAAGAATTGGGGCCACTTCATGTTCTCAGCTCAAATATGGACAAAAACCAAGTTTCTGGTTCTTTCAACGTTCCATAACCAGAAAAAGTGACCTAACTTTTTAGTTACTGTTGAAAGTGACACAATATCTGATCCCCACTAACTGGATGGACAATCCTCTCCATTAGGCTTGAAGTACAGACATGGGGAAAGTGTTCAGAGAGGACTTTTAGTAGATGTCAACAGTATTTATTTATATACATTCAGAACTTTATACCCTTCAGCCAACCCTTATAGTTTTCTTCATATAAGTGCTATATTTTCCTTATCAGATACATTGTTAGGAAAATTAAGGATTTTATGACTAAGGGGAATATTTTAAGGCTATATTTTCTAAATGAGTCACAGGTAAAAATAACTTACTTTCTGTGTATTTATTTTTATCCAACCTCATTGAACTCTTTGTTTCTCTAAGTTCTCTGGAATCTTCTAAGAATATTGTCATACTCTCTAGAAAATGAAATTGAATTGACCCTTTTCTTTTAGTTTACTTAAAAATGTATTACACATACAAGAGTATTATACATAGTATAATTATTATACATAGTAATAATTCTCAAATAAAATACCCACTTATTCTCCAAATAAATAAAATATCAGTTCCTTTGAATTTCTCTGTGTGTCTTTCCTAGAAGTAACCACAGCCTTGAATTTGTAGTAATAATTCCCTTGCAGTTTAGTGTATATATATCTGTGTAATTTCGTTTTTGCCAGAGTTTGAATTTTATATAAATGGAGTCATAGTGTATACATTCTTCCGTGACTCGCTTGTTTCTTCGCATCATTATGCTTTTGAATTTATCCATGTCTGCCTTCTCCGAGAGAATAGAAAGAGTTCATGCTGACTCTTTTCACTGCTATATAGTATTCTTTTGTAACAAGACACCACAATTTATTTAGTCTTTCCACTATTCATGGACACTTGGATTTATTTTCTTTTTTGTTTTTCCTATTACAAATAAGGCTTCCTTGAGCATTCTTGCATATATATCCTAATAAGCATGTTTAAGAATTTCTTTGGGATACATGAACATGGTGCGGGTGGGGTGGGGGGCAGGATTGCTTTAAGCAGAATCTAGGTACATAGTCTGGAGAAGGCGATGGCACCCCACTCCAGTACTCTTGCCTAGAAAATCCCATGGACAGAGGAGCCTGGTGGGCTGCAGTCCATGGGGTCATGAAGAGTGGGACACGACTGAGAAACTCCACTTTCACTTTTCACTTTCATGCATTGGAGAAGGAAATGGCAACCCACTGCAGTGTTCTTGCCTGGAGAATCCCAGGGACGGGGGAGCCTGGTGGGCCGGCGTCTATGGGGTCGCACAGAGTCGGCCACGACTGAAGCGACTCAGCAACAGCAGCAGCAGGTGCATAGTCAGCTTGTCCAGAGAGCACTAACATTTTCTGAAGTGATGGGGCTAATTCTCACAGCCATCAGAAGTATATGTTCCCTTCGCTCTACATCCTTGTCAAAACATTCCACTGTCATCTGATGAAGTGAATGGCATCTCTGATAAACCTTGCTCTGAGTACTAATAATGTCGCACATGTCTTCACAGTTATTGTCTTCTTGTGCTTCTCTTTCTTAAAAACAGCTTCTTCATACCTTCTGCCATTTTTACGTTTTTAGTTGTCCTTTTATCATTGAAATCTTTCAGATTTGCAGAAATTCTTCATATACCTTGAACATTAATTTTTTTGGTTATCAGTTCAGTTCAGTCACTCAGTTGCGTCCAACTCTGCGACCCTATGAATCGCAGCACGCCAGGTCTCCCTGTCCATCACCAACTCCCGGAGTTCACTCAAACTCATGTGCATCGAGTCCGTGATGCCATCCAGCCATCTCATCCTCTGTCGTCCCCTTCTCCTCCTGCCCCCAATCCCTCCCAGCATCACAGTCTTTTCCAATGAGTCAACTCTTAGCATGAGGTGGACAAAGCATTGGAGTTTCAGCTTTAGCATCAGTCCTTCCAATGAACACCCAGGACTCATCTCCTTTAGAATGGACTGGTTGAATCCCCTTGCAGCCCAAGGGACTCTCAAGAGTCTTCTCCAACACCACAGTTCAAAAGCATCAATTCTTTGGTGCTCAGCTTTCTTCACAGTCCAACTCTCACATCCATACATGACCAATGGAAAAACCATAGCTTTGATTAGATGGACCTCTGTTGGCAAAGTAATGTCTCTGCTTTTGAATATGCTATCTAGGTCGGTCATAACTTTCCTTCTAAGGAGTAAGCATCTTTTAATTTCATGGCTGCAATCACCATCTGCAGTGATTCTGGAGCCCAAAAATTAAAGTCTGAAGCTGTTTCCACTGTTTCCCCATCTATCTGTGATGAAGTGATGGGACCAGATGTCATGATCTTCGTTTTCTGAATGTTGAGCTTTAAGCCAACTTTTTCACTCTCCACTTTCACTTTCATCAAGAGGCTTTTTAGCTCCTCTTCACTTTCTGCCATAAGGGTGGTGTCATCTGCATATCTGAGCTTATTGAAATTTCTCCCAGCAATCTTGACTCCAGCTTGTGCTTCTTCCAGCCGAGCGTTTCTCATGATGTATTCTGCTTATAAGTTAAATAAGTAGGGTGACAATATACAGCCTTGATGTACTCCTTTTCCTATTTGGAACCAGTCTGTTGTTCCATGTCCAGTTCTAACTGTTGCTTCCTGACCTGCATATAGGTTTCCCAAGAGGCAAGTCAGGTGGTCTGGTATTCCCATCTCTTTCAGAATTTTCCACAGTTTATTGTGATCCACACAGTCAAAGGCTTTGGCATAGTCAATAAAGCAGAAATAGATGTTTTTCTGGAACTCTCTTGGTTTTTTGATGATCCAGTGGATATTGGCAATTTGATCTCTGGTTCCTCTGCCTTTCCTAAAACCAGCTTGAACATCTGGAAGTTCACGGTTCACGTATTGCTGAAGCCTGGCTTGGAGAATTTTAGAGGAACTCCCCAGGTCAGTAGGTGCCCAATATGCTACTGGAGATCAGTGGAGAAATAACTCCAGAAAGAATGAAGGGATGGAGCCAAAGCAAAAACAATACCCAGTTGTGGATGTGATTGGTGATAGAAGCAAGGTGCGAAGCTGTGAAGAGCAATATTGCATAGCAACCTGGAATGTTAGGTCCATGAATCAAGGCAAATTGGAAGTGGTCAAAAAGGAGATGGCAAGAGTGAACGTTGACATTCTAGGAATCAGCAAACTAAAATGGACTAAAATGGGTGAATTTAACTCAGATGACCATTATATCTACTACTGTGGGCAGGAATCCCTCAGAAGAAATGGAGTAGCCATCATGGTCAACAAAAGAGTCCAAAATGCAGTACTTGGATGTAATCTCAAAAACGACAGAATGATCTCTGTTCATTTCCAAAGCAAACCTTTCAATATCACGGTGATCCAAGCCGATGCCCCAGCCAGTAACACTGAAGAAGCTGAAGTTGAATGGTTCTATGAAGACCTACAAGACCTTTTTGGTTATAAGTGGGGTTTTTTTTCCCAATAACTTTATTTTTTAATTTTTTTTGTAAGTGAATAATTATTTGTCTTCTCTTTTTTTTTTTTTCTTTTTTTACTTTACAATACTGTATTGGTTTTGCCATACATTGACATGAATCCACCACAAGTGTACATGAGTTCCCAACCCTGAACCCCCCTCCCACCACCCTCCCCATATCATCTCTCTGGGTCATCCCAGTGCACCAGCCCCAAGCATCCTATATCCTGTGTCGAACCTAGACTAGCGATTCGTTTCTTACATGATAGTATACATGTTTCAATGCCATTCTCCCAAATCATCCCACCCTCTCCCGCTCCCACAGAGTCCAAAAGTCTGTTCTTTACACCTGTGTCTCTTTTGCTGTCTCGCATACAGGGTTATCATTACTATCTTTCTAAATTCCATATATATGTGTTAGTATACTGTATTGGTGTTTTTCTTTCTGGCTTACTTCACTCTGTATAATCGGCTCCAGTTTCATCCACCTCATTAAAGATTCAAGTGTATTCTTTTTAATGGCTGAGTAATACTCCATTGTGTATATATACCACAGCTTTCTTATCCATTCATCTGCTGATGGACATCTAGGTTGCTTCCATGTCCTGGCTATTATAAACACTGCTGCGATGAACATTGGGGTACACGTGTCTCTTTCAATTCTGGTTTCCTCGGTGTGTATGCCCAGCGGGGGGGAGAAAAAAAACCAACTTTTAGTTAATAGCTTGTCTTCTCAATCTCTTAATAGTGTTTTTCTTTTTAGAAAAAAGAGTGTTTCATTTTCAGATGGTCATATTTATTTTTACTTATTACAAATCTCTTCCTCCAAAATATGTGAGGCTTATTTAGAAATTCTTTCCTATTCTGAGGTCATGAAATCTTTCCCTTATTTTTAAGATTTTGCCTTTTACTTTTAAGAACTTGATCTGTTTAGAATTGATTTCTGTGCAGAAAATGAGTTAGTAAACCATTTTTACTTTCGTCCATATGAATGATATATTGTCCTGGCACTAGAGTTGCCAAAGTTTAGCAAACAAAAACATAGGACACCTAGTTTTACTTGAATTTCAGACAAAAATGAATAACACTTGAGTGTAATTATGTCTTGTGAAGTATTTTAGACACATACTACTAAAAAAATATTTGTTGTTTTTCTGAAAATCAAATTTAACAAAGCATCTTGTATTTTATCTGGCAACTCCATCTGGTACCATTTACTGAATCCATTCTTTATCTGCTGATAGGCAATATCATTCTGTCATTTTTCATATTTCTGTATATATGGATGCTTCCATATTCTCTATTCTGCTTCAATATCTATATCTTCTTAAGCCTCCTGATCATATTCTTATCAGAATTGTTGATCAGTACCTTCAGATCTATGTTGAACCACAGTATAGCAAAATTGGGCATTTTGTCTTATTCCTAATTGTAATAGGACTGCTTCTGGTGATTCCTCATTAGTCACTGGCAGGCTTCTTGGTTGAGATATATAAATATACATCAGGCTGAGGAAATGTCCATCTAGTCCTATTTAATTAAGAGCTTTAAAAAATCTACAATTAATGTTAAAATTGTGAAATTCACTTTCAGCATCTTTGGACATTATTATTAGTTTCCCCTTTCATCAATAAACATTATACTATATTATTGAATTATAATTAGGTGAATTTTATATTTAAGTTGATCATAGTATACTATTATTTAAATATGCCCCCAGATTTTGCCTAATAATTTATTTAGGATTTTAAATGCTATTTTTAACAGATTGGTTTGTATTTTCTTTTATGAGACTGTATGTGTGTGTGTTTGTGTGCATGTTTGTGCATGTTACAGTGAAGGTGAGTAGGAAGGGAAAGGGATGAGAAGAAGGAGAATTGACCATGTGGAACTTTAAAACAAATTTTAAGTATTTTTTGAAGTACAAATAGAGTATAGCAGAGCTGAGCCTTCTTTTTTCTCTCACAATACACACACACACACACACACACACTAAACCATACCTCTTCCCAGGATCCCCTAGGAAAGGTCTTCAGAGCAGTTGGAAAAACATTGGATTTTATTTCATATCTTCATTTTGCAAACAAAGAAGCTGAATCCTAAAAAGATTAAGAGTTCATGTACGTGGTCTCTTCTTGCTAATAGTATTTAAAAATTGAAGGGAAATAGGTCCTTGAGGGACAGCTAGTGGAACTTTATTTAAGTTGGAGAAAGGAGACTGACTGGACATTTCATTACAGTCTTCAAAATGATGAAGGGGGCTCAAATGAGCAATGACAAGCTGTCCTTTTCAATGCGCTTTCTGGAAAGAAGAAGTAAAATAGCTTTAATTAATTCAAGAGGGATTTAGGTCAATAGTAAGAACTTCCTGAATGAACAAATTCCAAGACAATAGAAGGGGCAGCTACAGGAAGCTGAGGAAGAGCTAAGAAAAGTGTAGACTGCTGTTTTTCTGCAATGATTTCAGTACTGTGAGGTTGAACCAGAAAAAACTGCTGATATTCAAATTGTTTTTATTTACGTATGAGTGTGCGTACGTGCTCAGCTGTGTCTGACTCTTTGAGACCCCACAGACTGTAGCCTGCCAGGCTGCTCTGTCCATGGAAGTTTCCAGGCCAAAAAAAAAACAGTAAATTCATCTAGATCAACCTAACACATGGAAGCACGTAAATCAGTTTCACTCTAGAGGATGGTCTGTCCTCATTTCAGCCTTTATTTTACTCTATCTCTGTAGAATGTGGAGAATAGACTATTTAAGAAGTTTAAGAAGTCTTAAGTCTCTTAAGACAAGAGACCAAATGGAAAGCTTACCACAGATCCACTTCTAATCGAAGTTCTTGGTATGTAAAAGCCATAACTACCAGTATGTTGGGGCTTCCCTACTGGCTCAACTGGTAAAGAACCTGTCTGCAACCCGTCTGCAGGAGTCCTGGGTTCAACCTCTGAGTTGAGAAGATCCCCTGGAGAGGGGAATGGCTACCCACTCCAGTATTGTGCCTGGAGAATTCCATGGACCGTATAGTCCTTGGGGTTGCAAAGAGTCAGACATGACTGAGTGACTTTCACCAATATTCTGATCTATATAACCAATCATTACAGAACTAATAAACTATAAACTATGTTTAAAATGAAATGTTGTTAGGATGTTTTGGACGTTCAGTGTCCTATTGGTGCCAAGCTATTTCATCTAAATGAGATTGTTGGCAGTGGGGGACTTCAAGTCAGTGTCAGCTGTGCTGATTCTGCTGATGAGATTTGGTATAAATGTTAGTTGAGTAAATTAGCTTTCTCCTTCATCTGGGGGTCATATGCCATCAAGATTAGCTGTGCTGCTGTTTACAACAGCCAGGACATGGAAGCAACCTGGATGTCCATCGGCAGACGAATGGATAAGAAAGCTATGGTACATATACACAATGGAATATTACTCAGCCATTAAAAAGAATGCATTTGAATCAGTTCTAATGAGGTAGATGAAACTGGAGCCTATTATACAGAGCGAAGTAAGTCAGAAAGAAAAACACCAATACAGTATACTAATGCATATATATGGAATTTAGAACAATGGTTAACAATGACCCTATATGTGAGACAGCAAAAGAGACACAGATGTATAGAACAGTCTTTTGGACTCTGTGGGAGAAGGCAAGGGTGGGATCATTTGAAAGAATAGCATTGAAGCAGGTGTATTATCATATGTGAAACAGATAGCCAGTCCAGGTTCAATGCATGAGATTGGGTACTCAGGGCCAGTGCACTGGGATGACCCTGAGGGATGGGATGGGGAGGGAGGTGGGAGGGGGGTTCAGGATGGGGAACACAGGTACACCCATGGCTGATTCATGTCAATGTATGGCAAAAATTACTGCAATATTGTAAAGTAATTAGCCTCCAGTTAAAATAAATACATTTAAAAAATAAAAAATAAAATTAGCTGTACTGGAACTCTTCCCATGGCTGGTCACTTGGGGTCATTGTGTATAAATCACCACTAAGCTGTGACATTATTTTATGAACTTTTCTAGCCCAGCTAATTGTGTTGTACAACTCTATTGAAATTTCTCTATTGTCATCCTCTGATCAGTTTCCATCCCTCCAAAAAAAACTGTTATATTATTGAGAATAGAAAAATAGAAACTATTAAAAGCATCAGACTGGGCATATTAAAGAAATGGGGTTGTCTCTCAAATGAAAATTCACAGTTAAGTATTTGCCTGGCACATATACAAGTAAAAAGGACTAAGAATCAACTCCTTGATTTTGTTTACTCATCTTAATGGATATAATACATCTGAAGGGGGCTAAAAATCCCACATGACCTTGACATGGAAGCCAGAAACCCCACCTTTCTGGAGCAGATATGCTCAAGAAATGTAAAGGTAAGAGGTAAAATTGGCAGACTTCAGTGGCCCATCAGATATGGCAGGTGGGGGAGAAAAAGGAATCAAGGTTGAAGCTGAGGTTTCTAGCGTGTGTGTCTGGATGGAGAACAGATATCTCGGAACAGATGTGGGGTATGTGCATGGGTATAGGGAGGCTAAGCTCAGCCTGCATGTGCTCAGTGCAGTACTAGAAACCACACTGGGTGCAAAGTTCAAGAAAGCAACCGAGCAGTCATTAAGTGTATGATTTGTGCAAGGTACTGTGAGTGCTACGAGCACTGTGAGTAGGAATTTCAAACTGCATTTACAGATGACTCGGACCCTCTAGGCTGAAGGTCACTATACTCATACAAGTGTCCTGAGATTATGAAGGAGCTTGTGGAGAAGGAAATGTTAAGATGCACACACAAACACATCACCTAGTAGGGTTAAATACTAAGTTATATGGTGATGGCAATGGGTGGTAAGGATACCCCAAAGTGTTAGGACAGAATGGATGGGAGTATTTGGGAATTTGTATGGAATGTATGGTACCACTGCTGAGGGCATTAGGGCCATTACAAATGCTGAACTCCTCTAGGCTGGAAAGAGACCAGCAACTTAAAACAACCTTGTACATACATAGTTGTTGTTGGTGGTGGTTAGTAGATACATCCCGTCCTCTTTTGTCACCCCATGGACTGTAGCCTGCCAGGCTCCTCTGTCCATGGGATTTCCCAGGCAAGAATACTGGAATACGCTGCCATTTTCTTCTCCAGGGGATCTTTCTGACCCAGGGATTGAACCCATGTCTCCTGCATTGGAGGCAGATTTTTTTTTTATCACTGAGCCACCTGGGAAGCCATATATATGTAATAGACTGCTATATAAAAACCTCATTGGAAGAGCAAACCCAAAACTTACAACAGAAAATGTTAATCGAATTTTCAATCAGTATATAGCTTTGGGAGCCATAGAAAGTCCTCATTCATCAGATTTAAAATTATTGGGACGGCAAGCAAACATAAAACAAAGCAATAAATTCCAAAAGAAAACTAGAAGCTGATTCTTTGAGAAGATAAACAACATTAATAAACCTTTAGCCAGACTCATCAAGAAAAAAGGGAGAGGACTCAAATCAATAAACTTAGAAATGAAAAAGAAGTTACAACTGACACCATAGAAATACAAAAAGTCATAAGAGATTACTACAAGCAACACTATGCCAATAAATTGGACAGTCTGGGAGAGAAATTGACAAATTCTTGGGTACACTCTCCCAAACTGAACTGAGAAAAAATAGAAAATATGAATAGACCAGTCACAGCATTGAAATTGAAACTATGACTTAAAACTCCCAACAAACAAAAGTCCAGGACCTAATGGCTTCACAGGTGAATTCTATCAAACATTCAGAGAAGAGTTAACACCTCTCCTCCTGCTGCTGCTGCTGCTGCTAAGTTGCTTCAGTCGTCTCCGACTCTGTGCAACCCCACAGACGGCAACCCACCAGGCTCCACCGTCTCTGGGATTCTCCAGGCAAGAACACTGGAGTGGGTTGCCATTTCCTTCTCCAGTGCATGAAAGTGAAAGTGAAGTCACTCAGTCATGTCCAACTCTTCACAACCCCATGGACTGCAGCCTACCAGGCTCCTCCACCCATGGGATTTTCCAGGCAAGAGTACTGGAGTGGTTTGCCATCGCCTTCTCCATCTCCTTCTAAAACTACTCCAAAAAATTGCAGAGGAAGGAAAACTCCCAAATTCATTGTATGAGGCCACTATCACCCTGATATCAAAACCAGACACACAAAAAGAAAATTACAGGCCAGTATCACTGATGAATATAGATGCAAAAATCCTCAACAAAATACCAGCAATACATAATATCCAACAATACATAAAAATAATCATACACCATGATCAAGTAGGATTTATCCCAGGGATACAAGGATTTTTCAATATCCACAAACCAATCCGTGTGATACACCACATCAACAAATTGAAGAATAAAAACCATACGATCATCTCAACAGATGCAGGGAAAAAAAGCCTTTTTGTAACAACAGCAAGAACAAAAACATGTAAATCCTTTATGAAAGAATTTATTTGGTTTCTTTAAACTATAACCCTTATTATTATATTGTAAATATCTTTAAATTTACCCAAGAAAAGGTTTATAACAGAAATTTATCTATTGTCTAATGCAAGTTAGTCTTGTTTTATACAGTAGAATTGTGGCTGATAACTGAATAAAGGCAGCTAGCTTTGCAGACAGTATTAGTTAAAATCAAGTTATAACTAGAATTAAAATCTGAAATAAAACTGTTAAATAATGTGGCTGTTTCTCTGTCATATAGGAGCCCACAGGTGGGTAATCCAGAGAGGCTATGGAAGTTCCATGGTGTCAAGATGTCTAGTCTCCTCTACCTTGTTCTGCATGCATGACTTTCATCCCCAAAATCGTGATTTAAGACACTTGTAGAGCAGCAGCTATTACACACACATTTCAGGAAGCAAGAAGGAAGAAAGAAAGGCAGAAAGGTTTTCCCTCTCCCATTAAAGACAACAGCCCAAAGTTGTACTTCCATTTACATTCCATTGGCCAGGACTGAGGTATATGGCCACATCTAACCATAAGGGAAGCTGGAGATTACAATATGTGTGAGGAGAAGGGGACAGCAGAGCATGAAATGGTTAGACAGCATCACCAACTCAATGGACATGAACTTGAGCAAACTCTGGGAGACAGTGAAGGACACGGAAGGCTGGCGTGCTGCAGTTCAGGGGGTAACAAAGAGCCGGACATGACAGAGCAGCTGAACAACAAATGGGCCCTGTAAAAAACACTGGGAGCTCAATGACTAAGGAGGGTGGATGTGGAGAAGAATTTTGGAGGACAAGTCTCTGAAACAAGAACCATCCTTCATTTTGGATTTAAGCATAAACTAGAGTCTGGAGAAAACACAGAGCAAAAAGTTTTTCTCCATCTTGATCACTGACAAACGCGTTTTCATTACAGAGGAGAAGTTATGGCAAAATATGATACTGCTCCTTATCTGGTGGGTAGGGGTGTCCATAGAGTCCATATGAACTGCTGAGTGGGAGTCAATGAGTCTCTACCTTTAGACCACACACAGGTCAATTCAAAGAAATATTTAGGGAACATCTACAATGTTATTGAGCACATACTTGGAGATAAGCTAGGTACTCTCGGGAGTTTCTTTAAATTTTTAAAAAATAAAACACATTCCCCACCATCTAGACTTACAGTTCTATTAAGGAATGATGATTTTCAGATGAAAAATGACAACATAAGACAAAGGGAAACTCAATATTGGATTTTTCCCAATCCCTCACAGTACCATACCATCACCTTCCATATCAGAATGTGGTTTTTGTGACTATTTAATAACAAGGTTCCCATCCAATACATTGAGACCTATTAATAAGATCAGTCCAAACTGATAAATCTTTAATAACTGTCATCCCCCTTTCAGCTTCTCATAGGGAGAAAGTTCAGCATGTACCCAAACTCAGGATCCTTATTTCAGAAATCTTCCTCCCACCAATCAACACTCAACAGGACCTCACCATTTTGACCCTCCCCACCACCCAGTTCTTCTGGGAGAAAAATCAGTTCTGCTTTAAAAAAGACTGCGGCAGGTATGATTTCAAGAAATCCATTTTTTAAAATAGTTTGAGCTCAAGAAAACAAAATACAAAAGGACCATTAAATGTGTTTTAACTATTAAAAGAAGTAGGCAGATGTTCACTCTCTTTATCTGTAGGAAGAATTTCCTTTCCTGACATTGAGTCATGTTCCTTTTTCCCGAGAGGGAATAAAATGTTCCCTGTAAAAGCACAACCTTTTCTTTTCCAGTGTTCTGGACCCATGCCAACATAACAGAGACAGCCAAACAAAGGGCTATGATAAGCTCCTCAGGTGCCAGGGGAATGTTATCAGAGGAAATCATCTTCCTCCCTGTGACAAGACGGATGGATCCTCAGCATACTCACAAAAAACTGGGGCCCCCAAGGAGTAGAATTTCATCAAATACTCAGTGGGGAAGTGTGCACAAAACAGCAATGGGAACCAGTGGGAACACAATTTTATTAACGCCAAGAAGTTCTACCAATTGGGTTCTTAGGAGTCATCTCCAGATTGATATGCCTGCAGACAAAGGACTTGTAGTGACAAATCTGATAAAATATGTGAGAAACACCGTCTTTCTTCACTTAAGATTCCAATGTTAAATGTGGAGGACTGTTTCAGTCTATAAAACATAGTTGCTTAAGATTCCAATGTTAAGTTTGGAGGACTGTTTCAGTCTATAAAACATAGTCATTATATAATCTACTGTGCCACAGCAAGGACACAAAGTTAATACAACCGGATGTACAAAAAATTTAGAAATGCAACCTCTTTTATTTTGCCTATGAACAAATATTTTGTCTTTGCCACCGGCTGGGTGACAGGAAAGAAATATAAGTGCCCAATCTGGTTGAAGTTGTGCTTGGCTTCTCCAGGAAAGACAACTTAGTCCCAGATTTTTCATCCTTATAGTCCTTCGCATGCATTCAAAATGGCATCCAAGGATGAGGTAAAGGGGTACGGCTTGAGTTACCAGGAAGAAATGTCCTCAGGTGGTTAGGTATTGTGTACTTTGATGCCTCTGATCTCTGGTGCAACATCTTGTGTTCAAAAGCTTACTGCCTGCCTTGCTAGTATGTGTGGCTAATGCCTGTGGCTACTGTGATTCCAGGTCTGTTCTTTGACTTAACTGCTCTGGGCACTGTTGGAGGGAATGTAAGTTGGCATAACCAATATGAAGAGCAGCATGGAGATTCTTCAAAGTTAAAAAGAGAACTACCATATGATCAATCTTTCTTCTGGGTATATATCCAAAGTAAATGAAAACAGGATCTCAAAAAGACATCTGCAGTCCCACTTATTCACTATAGCCAAGGTATGCAAACAACCTATGTCTCCATCAATGGATGAAGGAATAAAGACCTGGTACATACACACAATGGAATACTATTCAGTCATGAGAAAGAAGGAAATCAATCCATCTATTTGCAACAACATACATGGGCCTTGAGGGCACAATGCTAAGTGAAATAAGTCAGCAGAGAAAGAAAAATACTATATGATGTCACTTCTATGTGAAATCTAAAAAAGTCAAACTCATAGAAATAGAGCGCAGGAAAGTGGCAGCCAAGTGTTGGGGTGGGGTGAAATGGGAGATGCTAGTCAAAGGGTACAAACTTCTACTTAAAAGACGAATACACTCTAATGAAGAGCATGGCCATTATAATCAATAATACTTTATTATACATAGGAAAGTTGCTAAAAAAGCAGATCTTAAATGTTCTCACCACAGAAAAGAAGTGATAATTATGTGAGGTGATGGAAGTGTTAGTTAACACTATGGTGGTCCTCATTTTGCAATATTTAAGTTTATCAAACCAACAGGCCATACATTTTAAATTTAAATAATGTCATGTGTCCATAATATCTCTATAAAGTTGGAAAAAAAATATAAAAGAACTCTTCCCATCTTTCCAGTAGAAGTTTTCACACTGTGACCTAGAAATAAATAGATCTACATTCTGACTTGGGTTTCCTAAACCAGTTTCCGCTAAAGCAAAAATTTCAGCCTGGGAACTGTCACATGCAAGGAAATATAAATATTTTAACAATAACTCATTTGTCTCTTGGCTTCATAAATATCTCTAGCCAGAAGGATTTACTCAGGAAAAAAAAAATAATGGCTACTCAATTTTTCTGTTCCAATTGAGTGAGTGATTCATTCACTGGAGGTCTAAGTGATGATCATAAGTAGAAATATAGAACACAGTGTTGGAAGGAAGAAATCTCTATTTCATGGGCCTTAGGAAACTGAGGCTAGGTTACGGGAAGTGACTTACTCAAAGCTTCCTGGTTAGGGGAGGAGATGGAATTTTAATCTGGGATCCCTGACTTTTTAATTATTCCACAGGAGTTTAAAGGGTACTTTTAAAATTTATCTAAATTAATCCTGATTTGCTACAAACTAAACCACACAGCCATGAAATTAAAAGATGCTTACTCCTTAGAAGGAAAATTATGACCAACCTAGATAGCATATTCAAAAGCAGAGACATTACTTTGCCAACAAAGGTCCGTCTAGTCAAGGCTATGGTTTTTCCTGTGGTCATGTATGGATGTGAGAGTTGGACTGTGAAGAACACTGAGCGCCGAAGAATTAATGCTTTTGAACTGTGGTGTTGGAGAAGACTCTTGAGAGTCCCTTGGACTGCAAGGAGATCCAACCAGTCCATCCTAAAGGAAATCAGTCCTGGGTGTTCATTGGAAGGACTGATGCTGAAGCTGAAACTCCAATACTTTGGCCACCTCATGGGAAGAATTGACTCATTGGAAAAGACTCTGATGCTGGGAGGGATTGGGGGCAGGAGGAGAAGGGGATGACAGAGGACGAGATGATTGGATAGCATCACCAACTCGATGGACATGAGTTTGAGTGAACTCCGGGAGTTAGTGATGGACAGGGAGGCCTGGCATGCTGTGATTCATGGGATCAAAAAGAGTTGGACATGACTGAGTGAGTGAAATGAACTGAACTGAAACCACTCTTCAGCAGGGCTTCCCTGCTGGCTCAAACAGTAAAGATTCTGCCCGCAATGTAAAAGACCTGGGTTCAATCCCTGGCTAGAGAAGATCCCCTGGAGAAGGAAATGGCAACCCACTCCAGTATTCTTGCCTGGAGAATTCAGTCTGTCTTTAAGAGTTGGACACAATTGAGCAACTAACACTTTCACTTTCTTCAAACCAGTCTGTACTTCTACTTAGCAATAATTAAAATGTTAATGTGGCTATTGTTATTACTTTTCTATCTAGCCAAATTGGGTCATGAATAGTCATTAATATGAATTAATTAAGAGTCTTTAACTTTCCTACAAATAACTATTTTAAAACTGGAACAATTCCAAATCAATGTGAGAAACAGAACTCTGGTATTATGTTTTTGGAATGCTTTAGTTCAAGCAAGTATTTTTAATGACACCAAACAAATCAATTCTAAGAGTTCTTTTACTTTTAAAAATTAGAAAAGAAATGCCCAAAGAAAGAATTTGGATCGATTCGTAATTGACTATTTCAAATCATAATTACACTTAATTTTATTTCTCCATATAGGTCCAAGAACAGAACCACCTGACTCCAATTTTGAAATCCTCTTGAGAAAATCTCCCCCAGAGCCTGCCTTCCAGCCACGTCTATACATGTGCCTCTGTGAATAACACATTAACACCGCTCACAATAGAAGGTATTGTTCTTTATAGCTAGTCAAATTAATTATTTGAGCACCCCAGGATGTAACATGAAAGAACAGTTTTATAGATATTCAGGGCACTATATAACATGCCATGGTGAATTACTGACTCTAATGAGAACATCCTCAAAAGGCTGAACTCCCAAGGGTGCTGGCTGAAGAACTGGGAGGAGGGGCTCATATGTTAAATCAATAATTAGGAAGACAGAAGAGAAACAGATTAGGCAAGAGATTTCTGAAAATTAAACATTTGTCGTCTGTGTATCTTCCTTGCTGATGATTCATTAAACAAAGATTAACTACAGTAACTTATTGACCAGCAAGCCAGTGAGTCCTGAACTTTATCCTGAGCCTGGGATGCATGAAATAGATGAGCCTGGGTATATTGTCTAGGGAGATGACTAAATGTGATATGATTTAGAGAAACTTATGAGCTAGGAATCAAGACCATCCACAAGGAAAAGAAATGCAAAAAAGTAAAATGGCTGTCTGAGGAGGCCTTACAAATAGCTGTGAAAAGAAGAAAAGTGAAAAGCAAAGGAGAAAAGGAAAGATATACCCATTTGAATGCAGAGTTCCAAAGAATAGCAAGGAGAGATAAGAAAGCCTTCCTCAGCAATCAATGGAAAGAAATAGAGGAAAACAATAGAATGGGAAAGACTAGAGATCTCTTCAAGAAAACTAGAGATACCGAAGGGAACGTTTCATGCAAAGATGGGCTCAATAAAGGACAGAAATGGTATGGACCTAACAGAAGCAGAAGATATTCAGAAGAGGTGGCAAGAATACACAGAAGAACTGTACAAAATAGATCTTCATGACCCAGATAATCACGATGGTGTAATCACTCACACTCACCTAGAGCCAGACATCCTGGAAGGTGAAGTCAAGTGGGCCTTAGGAAGCATCACTATGAACAAAGCTAGTGGAAGTGATGGAATTCCAGTTGGGCTATTTCAAATCCTAAAAGATGATGCTGTCAAAGTGCTGCACTCAGTATATCAGCAAATTTGGAAAACGCAGCAGTGCCCACAGGACTGGAAAAGGTCAGTTTTCATTCCAATCCCAAAGAAAGGCAATGCCAAAGAATGCTCAAACTACCACACAATTGCACTCATCTCACATGCTAGTAAAGTAATGCTCAAAATTCTCCAAGCCAGGCTTTAGCAATACGTGAACCATGAACTTTGAAATGTACAAGCTGGTTTTAGAAAAGGCAGAGGAACCAGAGATCAAATTGCCAACATCTGCTGGATCATTGAAAAAGAAAGAGAGTTTCAGCTGAGGAACAATAAAGATTAAAAAGACTCTTGAGAGTCCCTTGGACTACAAGGAGATCCAACCAGTCCATCCTAAAGGAGATCAGTCCTAGGTATTCATTGGAAGGACTGATGTTGACGCTGAAACTCCAATACTTTGGCCACCTGATGTGAAGAGCTGAAAAACATCTATTTCTGCTTTATTGACTATGCCAAAGCCTTTGACTGTGTGGATCACAATAACCTGTGGAAAATTCTGAAAGAGATGGGAATACCAGACCGCCTGACCTACCTCCTGAGAAACTTGTATGCAGGCCATGAAGCAACAGTTAGAACTGGACATGGAACAACAGAATGGTTCCAAATAGGGAAAGGAGTACATCAAGGCTGTATATTGGCACCCTGCTTATTTAACTTATATGCAGAGTACATCATGAGAAATGCTGGACTGGAAGAAACACAAGCTAGAATCAAGACTGCTGGGAGAAGTATCAATAACCTCAGATATGCAGATGACACCACCCTGACAGCAGAAAGTGAAGAACTAAAGAGCCTATTGATGAAAGTGAAAGAGGAGAGTGAAAAAGTTGGCTTAAAGCTCAACATTCAGAAAACGAAGATCATGGCATCTAGTCCCATCACTTCATGGCAAATACATGGGGAAACAGTAGAAACAGTGTCAGACTTTATTTTTCTGGGCTCCAAAATCACTGCAGATGGTGACTGCAGCCATGAAATTAAAAGACGCTTACTCCTTGGAAGGAAACTTATGACCAACTTAGACAGCATATTGAAAAGCAGAGACATGACTTTGCCAGCAAAGGTCCATCTAGTCAAGGCTCTGGTTTTTCCAGTAGGCATGTATGGATGTGAGAGATGGAATATAAAGAAAGCTGAGTGCCGAAGAAGTGATGCTTTTGAACTGTGGTGTTGGAGAAGACTCTTGAGAGTCCCTTGGACTGCAAGGAGATCCAACCAGTCCATCCTAAAGGAGAGCAGTCCTAGACGTTCATTGGAAGGACTGATGTTGACGCTGAAACTCCAGTACTTTGGCCACCTGATGCAAAGAGCTGACTCATTTGAAAAGACCCTGAAGCTGGGAAGGATTGAGGGCAGGAGGAGAAGGGGATGACAGAGGATGAGATGGCTGGATGGCATCACTGACTCAATGGACATGGGTTTGGGTGGACTCCGGGAGTTGGTGATGGACAGGGAGGCCTGGCGTGCTGTGATTCATGGGGTTGCAAAGAGTCGGACATGCTTAGCGACTGAACTGAACTGAACTGATTGTGCCAATTATGTATGTTTCATATTTTTATACCATGCTGAGTATTGTGTCAGGTTGATGGGGGATGTAAAAGGAAGAAAATAGCATTCTTAAAGGACTTTATAGTTTATCTAGAGACATCAACTAGGCATATATAACATTATTCAAGAGAATTTACCCATGTTTCTAAAAACACCACTGCAATCATTTGCAACATGGAATTGTATCTTTTACCACATCTCTGACTCTATCCATGCTAACATTTTAATAAGTTAACTTTCTTTAAAAACAGATTTTAGTTCTTATCATGCATTCTACCAAGAAGATGAAGAGGTGATATCTGTTTAGTGAAACATGACTCAAATACAGAAAAGTGTAATTATAGACTTCAGTGAAATTTTCAGAAGCACTCTCTTTTATATAGGGCATTAAAAGCTTTCCTGACTATGTAAATCCAGAGTGGAAGAGCGATGTTTCTAGACCAACTCTCAAAAAGATGCGGTCAGTTTAGGTCCTTGTACATGAGCACAATCCACAATATTCAGCTCCTAATACTAATAAAGACATCAACCTATATACATTCTGCACTACTCAGGAATGTTTCAAAAATAGCAATTTGAGGTCTTAGGGAAATAAGAAAGAAGGTGTTATGGATACTCTATTCTTTTATTTCTATGGCAGTGCCAGGAGGGTTGGGGATGTTTATCTGCAGAGGACTAGGATTTGCTGGGCTCCCTCCAGTCTACTCTCTTCCATTTGTCCCATGCTCAGCTCAGATTACTCACACAAAGAATCCATTCCCACCATCACATTCTCAGACAAGGTCAGCACAGATTCAAGGTCTGCCTCATTCCTGGACCCTTCTATTTATGCCAAGCCTTCTGGAACCTGATTTCTGCTCCCTTCAAACCACTTTCTAGTACTTTCATGACTGGGTCTTCTAGCCCAGGCTCTGGTTTCCGGTTGCAGTCTCACCCCACCTATCGATTCTGTAGCCTGAGATGTTCTTGCAGGCGAAGTTTCAACACACAGAGACACACACACACAGACACATAAACACACACACATCTACAGTTTCCTCACTCTGAGATTCTATGTGAGAACAGTGGTAACTGTGGCAACCCTTGTTGTCTCTCTATGGATTTTTTTGAAAGATTGATGTTTTATATTGTTTTTTCATCTTAGGAAATATTGGCCTCAAAAGGCAAAAAGTCTCTGGCAAGAGAAATGTTCCTAGAAGGCCCTGAAAATACAATCTCCTTTCATGACAGTGAGCAAAATATCTCCTGTCACTTCTGGGGCTCTCATTCCCCATCCATGCTGCATTCATAGTGTTCAGGCACATTAAACATTCGCATCATTTACACGAGGCCCAGCCTCTGCTCTGATCCTATGTATTAGGACAGCTAACTGCAGCTCACTCGGTGCTGCTGTTTGCACAGCTGGACATGTCGGATAGAATGAGTTCATCCCTTCAAAGATGAGCTTAAAGCTGCCGTCTAGTAGTGTCTTTCTTTTCTACACCTACGACCATTCCTCATTGTTCTCACAAGCACAGGGAGTTTTAACGAAGTCATGTCTTTTAGTGTAACTCTGCAGGTGCACAAATGCTGATAAACCTCCTTAACTCGCTGTCAGATCAGCATGTTTATCTTCGAGCTGCAGAATGTTTTTAATTATAAGATATGAAAAGGTCCTTCAGATTTGTTCTCAGGGCCCAGAACTAATGACTCATTCGTGAAGCGCTGTGTCTCCCCCAAAGGTTATAATGACTAGTTGCTGATCATCTGAAGGACTCATTCATGGTAGCATTTGGACTGCAAGCTATAGAAATTTCTTTTAAAAAGAAATAAAAGAAATAGCTCCTAAAGGCCCAGGAAATTTTTACCAAATACACATTTAACACAACTAAACACACACAAATACGCACTAACATGAATACATATGAATATATATACAGATGCATGAGTGCTATGAGGAATTCACTCTTAAAATCTTAAAATGTGAATACGTCTCACAGATTATTAACATCTTAGTGTAAATTAAACTTAATCACATTGCTTTCTCCTGAAGACTTGGTTTCAGAGTGAATGAGAGTTTGACCCGGAAATTGGAAGGGAGATGCCTGAGGAGAGGTTGGTTGCTCAAAAGAGGGGAGAAAAGGGTTCTGGTGCAGACCTCTCCCCAGTAAGACAGCGCTGATAAGGTTCCTTTGGAAGGAGAACACCATGCACTTAGAAGGGAGACAAGATTCAATCCCAAAGACAAACAGTCTTGGTGGAAAGTGTGTCGAGAGTTGGATAAATCATCTAGCCTCGAAGCATCTTTTCTCTGACTGTCTCACAGCTATGAGTGTAGTATAAGCTCATGCCTTATAAACAGCTTATTGGAAAGTGTTTGAAAACTATGAAACAAACAGAACTGTATATATATGAAGCCTTAGCGGTTGATGTATGGCAGAAACTAACACAATATTGTAAAGCAATTATCCTCCAATTAAAACATTTTTAAAAGCCTTAGCATAATGTAACTCATCATAACCACTGCTCCCATTAATAGAGTATTTATTGAACACTGACCATCTGCCATGATAAAAAGTCCCTTAACTCAAGTTCCTTGGAGCTCAGTGAGCAGGCAGGTGGGTTAATAACCACAGAATACGATGTAAAATACTCACTTAGCATAAAGTATTACAAGGGTAAGGAAGAAGAGGAACTACCTCTGTCTGGGGGAAGATCAAGGCTTTCCAGAGTAGGAGGTGGTAGAGCTGGGTCCTGCTTTACAAGTAGCTCACCCGAGGGAATGATGGAAAGTCGGAGAGAACAGCAAGGGCAGAGGCAGCCAGCCACAGTCAGCAAGTCTGTGCTTCTCAGCGCTGCTTGGTATAAAGAATAAAAAGCACAGGAATGCCAAATCTCATAACGAACTCCCCTGGCCTGATTCCATGCTCACCAAGCCGCCCTCTGATGATAATTTGGCTTCCCGCTTAGATCTGCCTGTAGGGAAAGCACATGCTAGTCAAGAAGCCAGAGTAACCAGTCCACTAGATGATTATATTTCTCATTGTAAATTAATGTCAGCATAAAGGCTGATGCATTTTTTTTAAGTGCAGGAATGAAACTATCACATATAAGGCAGATGCAAAGGAAATTAGGTGAAAATTCACCAGGAAATCAGCCTTCGGGCTGCCAGTATGGACAATGCTGGAACAGCTGTGCAAACACCGCAGGTAACTTCCAGAAATGGGCAACTGACAAAGCGTATTACACAGCACGTTCTCTCCCCCACATGAAGTGCTCCTGTTCACATTTTTCTCCATTGTTATAATCCCCTTAAACAGCCCAGCCAAAGGTAAGTATCAGATGTCAGTTATCCCAGACTCCTGGAAACCCAGGCCTGGAGGGTGAGGTAGTGCCTTCTTTATCAAATCCTTTGCTTTTCTTGTTATGGGCTCCACAGTGTCCCTCCAAGCCTTGTAGGTTGAAATCCTAATCCCCAGTGCCTCAGAATGTGGCTCTGTTTGGAAATAGGGCCTTTAGGTTGGTAATTAAAGCTAACTGAGGTCATTAGCGTGAGCACTAATGCAATATGACTGGTCACCTTATAAGAATAGGGGATTAGAATACAGATACACACAGAGGGAAGACCAGGTGAAGACAAAGGGAGAAGATGGCCATCTGCAAGCCAAGGATCTCCTTCCTCAGGAGGAAATCAACCCTACTGTCACCTTCATCTTAGATGTCTCACCTCCACGACTGTGAGAAAACAAATTTCTGTTGCCTACACCACACTGTCTGTGGATCTTTGTTACAGCAGCCCTAGCAAACTAATACAGTTCCCTTCAAATTCGCCCCTCAACCACTCCAACAGAAGATGCTTACCTGGGACATTTAAAGCCAAAAAGTTGTCTACTACTATCAGCAGGGATGCATTTTAGTCCTTCATGCTTATAATCACTCCAGTGACTCAAGTCGATGACTCTGGGGCCTCAGCCATGATGAAAATTGCCTAGTCTCACTAAAGTAGTCAAAGACACAATTTCTGGGGTGTGAGGTCCTGAGAGTACAACAAACTCCACAAAGTCCTTAATGCAGATAAGATGAAGAACTTATATTCCAAAACTACAAAAATGTATGGTTGTGATTATTTTGTTGTGACTTTTTAAAATATCTACTTTTAAAAATCAATACCTTGCTGGACAGGGGAGCCATAGAGGGTCAGATCACCAACTGGCTATTTGCTAAACACCTCTACCCTATAACAATCAGGATATGATAAGAAACTCCTAAATCTCTATTAATGATCCCTTTCTGAATGGGTAGAGTGTCTAATTCTGAAAGAGATGGGAATACCAGACCACCTGACCTGCTTCTTTAGAAACCTATATGCAGGTCAGGAAGCAACAGTTAGAACTGGACATGGAACAACACACTGGTTCCAAATAGGAAAAGGAGTACATCAAGGCTGTATATTGTCACCCTGCTTATTTAACTTATATGCAGAGTACATCATGAGAAACGCTGGGCTGGAAGAAGCACAAGCTGGAATCAAGATTGCCAGGAGAAATATCGATAACCTCAGATATGCAGATGACACCACCCTTATGGCAGAAAGTGAAGAGGAACTAAAAAGCCTCTTGATGAGAGTGAAAGAGGAGAGTGAAAAAGTTGGCTTAAAGCTCAGCATTCAGAAAATGAAGATCATAGCACCTGGTCCCATCACTTCATGGGAAATAGATGTGGAAACAGTGTCAGACTTTATTTTTGGGGGCTCCAAAATCACTGCAGATGGTGACTGCAGCCATGAAATTAAAAGACACTTACTCCTTGGAAGAAAAGTTATGACCAACCTAGATAGCATATTCAAAAGCAGAGACATTACTTTGCCAACAAAGGTACATCTAGTCAAGGCTATGGTTTTTCCAGTGGTCATGTATGGATGTGAGTTGGACTGTGAAGAAGGCTGAGCGCTGAAGAATTGATGCTTTTGAACTGTGGTGTTGGAGAAGACTCTTGAGAGTCCCTTGGACTGCAAGGAGATCCAACCAGTCCATTCTGAAGGAGATCAGCCCTGAGATTTCTTTGCAAGGAATGATGCTAAAGCTGAAACTCCAGTACTTTGGTCACCTCATGCGAAGAGTAGACTCATTGGAAAAGACTCTGATGCTGGGAGGGATTAGGGACAGGAGGAGAAGGGGATGACAGAGGATGAGATGGCTGGATGGCATCACTGACTCGATGGACATGAGTCTGAGTGAACTCCGGGAGTTGGTGATGCACAGGGAGGCCTGGCGTGCTGTGATTCATGGGGTCGCAAAGAGTTAGACATGACTGAGCAACTGAACTGAACTGAAGAGTGTCTAAGTTCTTTAGATCTTCTCCCTTACAAGGCTAATTCAAGGAAAATTAGTTTGAGAAACTGGAACTCTTTCAGTTTGCAACTGTAACTGGGGTCAGGTATGTTTCATTCTTCCCCTTATTCACATATTTCTATGATTTCATTTTTGTGATAAGCTAAAGTAATTTTTTTTCCTTGTAATAATCATCATCTGATGGGTATTTGTATGGTTCATTAATATTGATGGTTCTTTCATGTGTCCCTTTTAACTTCCACTGAAATATACTGCAATTGGAGGGTAAAATATTCTTAATTTCTGACACTCAATACCTGCTCCAGTTCAGTTTTCCATTGAAAACACTCTTGGTACATTAACAGTAATAAGTCATGTGATTGCATATACCCTTGAAATGATATGATGAAAAGGGTACCTACCTCTGGGGTCTTCTTCCTCAAAACACATAATCCCAGTCTAATCATGAGAAAAGCATGAAACAAATCCCGTGTTCACAGCTGAGGGGTACTTGATTAAATATCTAACCAGTACTCCTCAAAATTGCCAATGTCATCAAAAACAAAGAAAGTTTGGAAACTATCACAGCCCAGAGGAGCCTTAGGAGACAAGATAACTAACATAATACGTATGAGATCTTGGAACAACAACAAAAAAAAGACATTAGGTAAAAACAAAGGAAATCTGAATAAAGTATGGACTTTAGCTAATAATAATTTTTCAATATTCATTTATTAGTTGTAACAAACATACCATAGTAATGTAAGTAATCTAAGATGTTACTAATAAGCGAAACTGAACGCAGAGCCTATGCGACCTCTCTGTACTATGGTTACAATTGTTCTGTAAATCCAAAATTGTTCCAAAATAGAAAGTTTATTTTTTTTTAAATGCTCCAGTTTAACTCCCAAAGGCCATCAATATCTGTGTTGTTGTTCAGCTGCTAAATCGTGTCCAACTCTTTTGCAACCCCAGTCCTCTGTCCACGGGATTCTCCAGACAAGGATACTGGAGTGGGTTGCCATTTCCTTCTCTAGGGGATCATCCCAACCCAGGGATTGAACTCGTGTCTCCTGCACTGGCAGGCAGATTCTTTGCTGCTGAGCCACCTGGGAAGTCCATCACTGTCTGTAATCAGGCTCTAATGTACAGCCACACAGTCTTCTCCAAAATCCTAATACGTGGCCTCCTCCCCCCGATTTCCTTTCCCAGTGAAACTTTTGTACATATTTCATGTAAGCACTTTATCTTTCAGTAACAAGAGCTTCTGTTCACTTTCAACAGTCATCCAAGGGCTGCTGCTCCCTCTTCTAACACAAATACTCTAGTGGAGGCTTCATATCATCACCCCATCCCCTGAATGGTCTGAGCACATGACTCCTGTCTGCATGTTTTCTCCATCGGGATATCTACAAGCTCAATTCCTGGGGCAGCTTTCGCACAGCATAAGCCCCAAGTTTTCATTAAATAAAGCCTTCTGGGGCCAAAGCTCAGCTGTTGGAAGTGGTAGAGAGATGCCAAAAGGCTTGCCACTAAATCAGTATGAGGGAAATCGATACCAGGGAGAGCTGGGCTGTAGTATTTTCAGCCCTCAGCATTCAAAGTCCTGCAACACTAAAGACATCCAGATGCACGCCACCTGGGACCCGAGGTCCCTGAAGAGAGTGTCCTTTTTCTGTTGAATCATTCGTGGCTTGGGTTGTTTTTGTTGCGGTTGCTTCTTCTTTTGTTTGGTTTTTAACGAATCTAAAAAGCAGTGTTTATTTGCAGAAAAGGCCTATTGGCCTTGATATTCAACTCACACTCAAGTTGGCTTATATTCAGAGCCAAGCAGACCTTGATCTTCATTTATTATTCAATAAGAAGAATACAATTAGCCTGGAGTTGGTTTTATGACCCAAAGAAAGGCCCACATAAATCTGAATGGGGATAATTCCACTCTCCCTGCAACTGATGTATGGGATGAAGGGGCAAGTAGCAGGCATCGAATAGACAGACCACCAATCTCCTCAACACTAGGCTTGAAGGGAACCTTTGTTCCTTAGGCAAATATTTCCCCTTAGGCAAATATTTACCTAAGGGGATCCTTTGTATTATTTATACTTTGCCGATCATTGATTCAGAAAATATATGGGTACTAAGAGGAAGAAAACAGGCTTCCCTGCTGGTTCAGATGGGAAAGAATCTGCCTGCAATGCAGGAGACCCAGGTTCAATCCCTGGGTTGGGAAGGGAATGGCAACCCACTCCAGTATTCTTGTCTGGAGAATTCCATGGACAGAGGAGCCAAGAGGAAGAAAGCCTACATATGCTCAGCACAAAAGTAAGCTGATGCTAGGGAAATATGGAGTTGCTAGTCCTTCAGGAAGGAAAAAACCCAATCCTCCAGTGGGCCAGGTGCCATCCAGGAAGAAGGATTGACATCCTGATGAATGCTGATGACAGGATTGTTATGGGTGACATACACAAACTGACCTTTATGGAAATAGGATGTTTCAATTTATATCAAATGATGATTGCTAACAATCAAATTAATAAATATATAACCGTACCATAGAAGAGTACATCATAATTTTATTCTCTGAATAATAGCTATCATCTGTTGAGTGTTACTGTGTGCCAGGCACTATGATAAGGATGTCCACTCAACAGCTCAGTCAGTCCTCACAAGAACCCCAGGAAGTAGGATTCACTATTATTATCTCCATTGCATGGCTGAAGACAAGAGGGCTCAGAAAAAGTAAATAGTTATTCTAGTAAGTAAAGAGGTCTTACCAGAAGAGGGAGAGATGACCTTTGATCTTTGAATTTTGTGTTGTCTAAGTGAAGTTCAGTAGGACAATGGAGCATGCCAGGGCGGGAGGGGGGCAAGTTGCATGTGGCTTGAAGCCTGGCCTGGTCCGACCTCCCATCATCTCTCCTCCTCTCTGGGATGGGTTCTCAGTCTCCACTCTTCCCTGATCAGTGGCACCCCAGCCAACTTAGGGTTGCCCTCCCCAAACCTGCCCCACAACAGCTGCCATCTGGGGCAGCTACCATTCATGTTGAGGGAGGAGGTTAGACCTGCATCCCTCTGCCCCCAAAGGGGCCTGGGCACTTGGTATGAGAAGGACCAGTATTTAGTCCTTAGTATTTAGACCAGTATTTAGTATTTAGAATCCCCCTGGCATCTCTGCATGGGACACAGTAGTGTCCAATCCCAATCCAGGCTGACGGCACCATATAGCATTCTGCAGGAGACTCGGCCATCCTGAGATGGAGAAATTCTTGTCATTCTTCTAAATTCTCAGTGTTCAAGTGTTTGCATGATAGCCTGATCCTAAAGAGGAAATAACTTGAGGTAAATATCACCTCTAAATAAAAGATGCTACAAACTTTTGAAAGTTAGCTTTCAATAGTATATTCCAGGTGCTTTTTCAGCTATTGAAGCGGTCACAAAGAAAAGAGGTATATAAGACTTAATTTTTTATACAAATTTATTTATTTACTTTTGGTTTTGCGGGGTCTCCGTTGCTGTGCCGACTTTTCTCTAGTTGCAGCAGGCAAGCTTCTCATTGCGGTAGCTCCTCTTGTTGCACAGCACAGGCTCTAGGTGTGTGGGCGTCCACAGTTGTGGCTTACAGGCTCTAAAGCACAGCATCAGTGGTTGTAGTGCACGGGCTTAGTTGCTCCACAGCAGGTGGGATCTTCCTGGACCAGGGATAGAACTTATATCTCTCCTGCATTGGTAGGTGGATTCTTCACCACTGAGCCACCAGGGACGTCCTAAATGGAACTTCTAATGAGAACTTTATATTATCTGTCTTTCTTGCCACCATGGCAATTCATTTGCAGGTGTGTTGAATGATTTATGTCCATCTTCATCATATGAAGAACACTCTAGACTGCTATTTCTCAAACAATTAAAGTGCAAATAAATCACCTGGAGATTTTGTTGAAATGTAGATTCTGATTCATTAGGCTTGGCTTAGAATCCAAGAGTCTGCACTTCTAACAACCTTCCAGGTGGTGGTGATGCTGTTAGCTGATTATAGATCCTTGCATCAAAATATGACCCATGGACCAGTAGCATCAGCAATACCTAGATGTTTAATAGAAATCCAGGATTTCTGGACACACCCTATACCTACAAAAAAGAACCTGCTTAATTTAACAAGGTCTCTGGGAGATTCATCAGCACATTAAAGTATGGGAAGCACCACCCTTGACCTTCTGAATCTATCTTCCTCTCTCTATTTCTTCCATTTTCCAAAGCCACAAGATAAGAAAGAGTCCTTGGGACTACTGACTAACTGTTGCAAATTTATAACATTGCAGGTCATGGGAAGGATATATTGAATTTTATTTTCTTCTTTATCCTGATTCTCCCAAGTATGTTCCAGGACACCAGAATTTTTGCTTATGGTCTGAGAATCATTTGTAGAATCACTTGGTTTAAATACTGATCTAAAATGTTGGTAGGATCATTATATACAGGCTGCTAAATCTGTAGAAGGAGGCATCTGTAGGGTGTTGAAGAGTGCACTTGAGTGGGACCAAAACTTTTCACACCTATTAAGCTTTTTGAGTGGCTGCAAATTATTCACAGCCTTAGATAATAAGAAAACACAACAGAGGGTCTCTAATATTAATGCAATTCACTAGTGAATATTCATACTACTACTTGCTCTGAGAAGTGTAGTAGAGTGTTTAGGCACACCAAAAGGCTCCAGAGACGGTCTGGATTCAAATTCTACATATGTCTCCTATGAGCTGTGTCAGCTTTGGTGAATTATTTAACCTCTCTGTGCTTTAGTTTCATCATTTAAAACAGGTATGATAATAGTACCTATGAAAAGTTTTAGAAGGATTAGAGTAATAAAGCCCCTGGAATCACACCTTATACATAGTAAGCTTTGCAAAAACATATGAAGGCAAACTTGAAAATATGGCTAATTTTCAAAGTATTTTTGTAGGGCCTCAACATTTCTATAATTCAGCTTATTTCAATCTGTTGTGCTATGACCAGGTACACAACTTCCCTTCCATTAGAGAGAAAAGGAACATCCCCATGGTTCTGTTTATAACAATTAACACATTAAGCACTGAGAAGCATGATGAAAGTGGAGCCAACACACATGGCCCCCAAAGGGCCTGAAAGTGAGGCCTTGAGGCTATCTCTGTGTTCCACAGGCAAACACCAGCTAGGGGGGGAAATCTAAAACATGCCTCCAGAGTCCCGCATACACAGAAAGTCTTACCAGCATAAAACCAATTTGTTGTACTTCAATATTCAGAGATCATTGTTTTCAGAATGATTAAGCATTTATCAAAAGCTGTCAAGGTACTGCGCAAAATGAAGTTTGAAACTGGGTGCTTGGCAATTAAATCTCACTCAGTAGGTTGCCCAGTGTCAGTGCAATAAAGTGCAATATACAAACACTGCTTTTCCACTTAAATGAAACCCAAAGGGGAAAACCCACATAATAAGAGATTTTCAGATTTCAACACCCCTTCTCCACCCAAGATATTGAAGATAGGATCAAATATATTGTGGTATGTATGTTTGCTGCACTTACAGGCTTTTCACATGCCTGCCCTATGAAGCCAGTTTCCCCTGTGTGCCATCAATTATTTCTTTGTTTTGCCTGGATGGTCCTTGCACCCTTCTCAAGGTGTGCTTCTGGGCAGTATGTGTATTTGAGATTTTTCCCTTCTCATCCCTACTTGACCGTCTCTGGACCAAAACTGATTTGCAGGCAAGAGAAAACCACTAAAAATTTCATGACATTTAGATTTAAAAAGCACATGGTAGCGGCTCAATTAGGTTTGCTTACCTAGGATTAAAACCTGTTAACGTTCCAGCATTTTCCTCTCTGTGAGATTCATTTCTGACTCGCGTGCGGTGACTTGCAGAGTGCTTCATTACAGCTCAGGGGCACAGCCGATGCCATACAAGCCATTAAAAATGAGTTTGCGAGAGTACAAAAAAGAAACCTTTGTAGACGAGGGCCAATTTGTTTCGAAGGCAATGCACTGTTAGAGCATTCACAAAGCGGCAAGCATTAGCTCAGATTCAAGCTATGCCATTTTCACTCTTATTTTTAAATACCAAATGGAGAACTGGGAGAGTCCTTTCTTTGTGACAGCAGCTTTAGTTTCTGCCCTTATTTTCTGCCATTACAGCTCCAGTTGAGCTGTATGAACAGCCCTGTGTTTTTTGCCTTGGATAAAAATCCACAAATCTATGTTTGGTCAGGGTCCTAAGGAGAGGCATCATATTCACTACCCCTCAGTTTCTTTATATTCAAAATATCTCACATACCAGGCTCACAGGGTGGCTGGGACAGATGAGAGAGCTAGTGAATATAATTTTTATAAGTAAAAATCAGAAGGCAGGTAGAGTACAAAGAATTATTTCTGCTGTCATTAAAGCTGGCAAATTTATAGTCTGCCACCTCAAGATGCCCCCACTGCTTGCCTTAGTTTATTGATATTTAACTTGGTTTTGATTAATCCTGTTATTATTTGCATATTCACTGTATCTGCAAGTTCCAAGATAAATACCTTTGGATCAGAGTTTCTCATTCCCAGTATTCTCGACATATTAGACTGGACAACCTCTTTTGAGGGGGGTAGTCTTTCCCTTCTCCAGGGAATCTTCCCAACCCAGGGGTCAAACCCAGGTCTCCCTCATTGCAGGCGGATTCTTTACCAGCTGAGCCACAAGGGAAGCCCAAGAATACTGGAGTGGGCAGCCTATCCCTTCTCTAGAGGATCTTCCCAACCCAGGAATCAAACCAGGGTCTCCTGCTACACTGCAGGTGGATTCTTAACCAAAAAGCCCTTTATCCTATGCATCTTAGGATATTTCACAGACTCCTTGACCTCTACCCATTCGATGCTAGTATCCCTCCCTGCTACCCGACTATAACAACCAAATATATCTCCAGATAATGCCAAATGTCCCTGGTGGACAAAATCACAAAGTAGAGAACCACTTCTTTGGAGTTAATCAAACCAGTATTGTCACTGGTTGCATTTAATATTAAGTGGAGAACAGCAAGAGCAATTTAGCTAGTGAAAGCTACAGAAACCAGTGGGAACACCCTCAGATCATATTACAATTTGTACAGGCAGACAGGAACCAACCCTGAAAGCTAAAAGTGGACCCTAAAGTCAAGAATGAGGCTGATGCTGTCAATAGAAATTTTAGATGAGAATGTGGGAGGAGATATGAGTAGCTCAGAATGGTTCCCAGAACTGCAAGCACGTATCTACCTAACAATAGAAAGTTCCTCTCCTCTCCAGGGGCCTGAGGAAAAAAAAAAAGTGCAGAGGACAGAGCTGTTCAAAGGTAAGAGGAAGAGAGAGAAGGGAAAGGGCGTCCGTGTTGGGCAGAGGGTGACTGAAGAGGAAACAAGAGAGGAAAATAAAACAAGAAAAGTGAAAAGTAAAATGGGAGAAGGAAGAGCAGGAAAGAAACAAATCTGACAATGAACCCAGAGGAAAGAAATGGGAGGAGAGCCTAGAGGTATAGATAGTCTTGCTTCTGAACTTATCTGGACCTACCCGAACCTGTGCTCTGGCCTCCCACTTTGCAACTGTCTCCCTCCCATTGCTGATGTGGCCCTTGATCAACTGCAACGGTAAGGTGAAAATCACGCAAACTGTAGCACACAAGCTAAAAGGTAAGAGTGATAAAATAACTGCTGTTGCAATGTTTTGTTAATTAGTAAACAACATAAAAAGGTGCAAATTATGGTATCAACAACAAAAAATAGGAGAGGGGCAAGTAAATATGTAAAACTTTCTTATGCAATTGAAGTTAAATAGTTATCAGTTTAAATTAGGCTGTTATAAATATGAAGTACATTTTGAAAGCCTCATGGTGATTATCAAGTAAACAAACATAACAGAAACACAAATGACGAAGAGAAAAGAATTAAAGCATAACACTACAAAAAGTCATCAATTCACAAAGAAAGACAAGAGAGGAACTATAATACAATCAAAAAGCAATTAACAAAATGTCAGTAGTAAATCCTTATAGTTATGCTAAATGTTAATGGTTAAATTCTCCAATTAAAAGACAAAGTGGCTGGATAGGGAAAAAACAAGATCTGACTCTATGCTGCCTGTAAGAGATTCATTTAAGCTTTCTTTATTAACACTCACAGGCTGAAGATAAATGGATAGCAAAAGATTTTCCATAAAATTAAAATCATAGTAGATTAACTATACTCCAATAAGTTTTAAAGAAACAGTAAAAAAATTATAAATGAAACAGGAGACATTATAACTAGTACCTCAGAAATACAAAGGATCACAAGAGAATATGAAAAGTATATACAAATTAAATAATTTAGAAAAATGGATAAATTCCTAGAAACATATAACTTATCAAGACTGAATCATGAAGTAATAGAAAATCTGAACAGACCAATAATGAGCAAGGAGATTGAATCAGTAATGTAAATTTTCCCAACAAATAAAAGCCCTGGACCAGATGGCTTCACTGGTGAATTTTATCAAATACTGAAACAATTTTTCCAATCCTTCTTAAACGCTTCCCAAAAAACTGAAAAGGAAGGAGCACTTCCAAACTCATTTTATGAGACCAGTTATTACTCTGATACTAAAACCAGACAAGGATGCTACAAAAAAGAAAATTACAGGACAAATATACAGATTCACAGATATATATACTCAATTAAATTGGGAAAATGGGGTCTAGAATTACTAGACCACACAATTATTGTGTGGGTGGGCAACTGTACCCACACTCAGCAAGTTCTTCTCTTGGCTTAGTGTCAGGGAGGTAGGCAGAAAAAGTAAGAAATTATGAGATCTGAGACAATGTATATTAGTATTCCTTAGAAAAGCACAAATAGTCCTCAGTTTTCACCCATTCCTGGAAACTGAGTCATAAAGAAGATCATGTTTCCCACTAAAAAATTAAATAATTGGTGGTTGCATTCCTGACCAAATATTCAGCAGCAGGAAAACCATAAATATGAATGAGAACATGTCTCAGCCAATGATAAACTCTCAAATTATTTAAAACCCTTGGCTGAAGCCCCAGAAAAAATAGGTTGAAATGTATTGCTTGTCCTAAACAAGAATACTCTGTACTTCAAAACAATAGTACAGAACAGACTGATGAATTAATAAATATTTGTTGTGTAAGGCATAATGACTGATGCTGAAAGAAATTCAAAAGGTGATTCCTAACCCCAAGAAGCTGACAGACTCATCAGGAAAATTTACATAAATAATTAAAATACAATATAGGAAGGGTTTAGTACCAGAAGAGAAATACCCATAACAGCCAGAATTTATGAACACTTCCTATGTGCCTGGCATTGTTTGAATTGCTTTATCCACATGAACTCATTTAGTAGTCAAATAAGCTTGTGCTGCTGCTGCTGCAGCTGCTAAGTCGCTTCAGTCGTGTCCGACTCTGTGCGACCCCATGGACTGCATCCTACCAGGCTTCCCTTGTCCCTGGGATTCTCCAGGCAAGACTACTGGAGTGGGTTGACATTTCCTTCTCCAATGCATGAAAGTGAAAAGGGACAGTGAAGTCGCTCAGTCGTGTCCGACTCTTAGCAACCCCATGGACTGCAGCCTACCAGGCAAGAGTGCTGGAGTGGGGGTGCCATTGCCTTCTCTGAATAAGCTTGTGAGGTAGGTGCTAATCTTAGCTCCTTTTTTCAGATGAGAAAATGGAAGCAGAGAGTTGTTAGACCAGACGACTCAGGTGTGATAGAGGTAAAGTTAAACCCACACAGTCTCGCTCCAGAATCACATTCTTAAAACAATCCTATACTGATTCTCAGAAGAACAGAGCTATAGGAGCGAACCCCTGAACAGATTACTTTTGTCTGGTGGAGAATCCAAAGACCAGTTGGGATTTGTGTTGGACCTAGAAGAATAGATAGCTCTTGAATTTGCAGAAATATGGAGGAGGGCATTCCCAGGGAAGAAAAAAATGTCTGGGAGATTGTTGCTATTGTTCACTTGCTAAGTCATGTCTGACTCTTTGCGACCCAATGGACTGCAGTGTGCCAGGCTCCAGTATCTGCCCTCCACTATCTCCCGGTTTGCTCAAATTCATGTCCATTGAGTTAGTGACGCTATCTACCCTTCTCACCCTCTCATCAAGTGGCCAAAGTATTGGAGCTTCAGCATCAGTCCTTCCAGTGAATATTCAGGGTTAGATTTCCTTTAGTATTGACTGGTTTGATTTCCTTGCAGTCCAAGAGACTCTTAAGAGTCTTACCCAACATCACAATTCAAAAGCATTAATTCTTTGGCACTCAGCCTTCTTTATGGTTCAACTTTCACATCCGTACATGGCTACTGGAAAAAACATAGCTTTGACTATAGGGACCTTTGCTGGCAAAATGATGTCTCTGCTTTTTAATATGCTGTCTAAGTTTGTCATAGCTTTCCTTTCAAGGAGCAAGTGTTTTTTTATTTCATGTGAAACATGGGGCAAGTATTGTACCTAGAATCCCTTTATTATTGATCTTTATTCAGAGAATAGAGTATGTTTCAAAGAAGGCCCCTCACCCTTACCTGTCTTGTAGCCTCTAAATTGGGGTTGGCATCCCCAATTACCTAGTGCCTGAAAGAATTCAGAACATAATTTAAGATTCCCTTCTCTACTCCATCACCCACTATCGCCACCCACACAACTTTCAAGTCCTCTTCCTCCTTCCTCTCCAGCCCCACCGCCTCTGTGTAAGCCCTATGACTTCCCAGCTGCACCATAAGGTAGTCACCTACTTTGAGTCTCCGTCTTCAATCCCAAAACCCTTCAATCTAGTCTCCATGTCAGTGTCAGAAGATCTTTCTAAAATATTATCTGGTCACAGTGCTTCCCCACCTATATAGGATGAATCCAAATTTGCTATTGAGGCATAAAAACCCACTTCTGATCAGTTCCTACCTAGTTACATCTTCTGCCGTTTCCCCATAGGTAACCCATGTTCAGCTGCACTGAACTACTTGTCCTCCAAAAGGTAAAAGCTTTCTCTACAGATAGAGATGGTGAAGGACAGGGAAGCCTGGCATGCTGCAGTCCATGAAGTTGCAAAGAATCGGACACAACAGAGTGACTGAACAACAGACAGCTCTCTACCCTAAAAATTCTTCCCCAGTCACTCCGCCAACCATCCACCTCTGAAAATTCCTGTTCAAGTGATTCAGCCTGGATTCTTCTCTGGAAATCTTCAATGACCACCTCATGCAGGCAAGGCATTTTGTCTACATTCCCACAGAGTGTTATTTGAGGCTCTATTTCCCACATTATATTGTAACTGTTTTTACGTGCTTCACTCACCAGACTGTAAACCCTTTAGAGGCTTTGCAGCTCATTCTTACCTGTATTTCCCCTGCTTACCCTAGTTTTGGTAAGTGAGGGAATGATTTATTGGGTTCTAGAATTCTGGGATCACGGACACACACCCAGGTCCACCCTATCTTAACCACCCTCTTCTTTAATAGAAGGCTAATTACTTCCTCAACTGGCTCTCTTCTTAAATCAGATTATGATAGCAAGATAAATACATATTATTATCATTACTAATATCTTTCTATTAACATTTTCCAAACTGCTGGACAGAGAAGCTAGTTTAAAATGTTTAAAAACTGGTTAATCCAGATCAAAGAAAGAGATTTATACTTTTTATTTAAATCCAAGTGCACCAAATCCTTGAGAACTGACAAAGATGTCTTCATAGCAAATGGAGGGTCACAATTATAAGACTGACATACAGATTCTGCTCATAATCTGGAAATATAAATTTACCCATTGATTTTTTAAATGTATCTTGGCCATTCTAGTTATTCAGCCATTTCAGTGATTTTCCTCTGACATCTGCTTTGTGTTTGCATCCCTTCCTCCCTAACTTAAGTCCAATCTACCTACACCCTCAGCTGAGTAGCTCCAGGATTCCCTCTCCTTCTCTGTCTTTATTTGTGGGGTTGTACTTTCTTCTCCACTGCAAACCCCACAGCTTCCTGGGACTCCTCAACCCTCCAACATGCAGGTGTGATTTCTCATCTTGCCCCAAAGCTGACTATTGATAGTGGGTCTTGCTTTGAGGCTGGTGGTGATGGTGTTTAGTACTAATGAGACTACCTACTAGGAACAGGCATCGTCAATGACAGAGCAGTAGTAGTAGTAATATTTTTTGAACATGTGCTATGCTCCAGACACAATGCTTTTGAACTGTGGTGCTGGAGAAGACTCTTGAGACTCCCTTGGAAAGCAAGGAGATCAAACTAGTCAATATTAACCCTGAATATTCATTGGAAGGACTGGTGCTGAAGCTGAAGCTCCAATACTTTGGAAGCTCCAATACTCATTGGAGGACCCTGCTGCTGGGAAAGATTGAGGGCAAGAGGAGACAGGAGCAACAGGGGATGAGAAGGATGGATGGCATCACCAACCACTTAGTGGACATTAGTTTGACCAAACTCTGAGAGATGGTAAAGGACAGGGAAGCCTGGCATGCTGCAATCCATGGAGTCTCCAAAAGCCGGACATGACTTAGCGACTGAACAACAACAAGATAATCTTCCTGTGGATCATCACTATTAAGCTCTCATAGCATTTCTATGAAAGCTAGTAAGTGAAAGAACTCAAGTCAAACGCACACCTGTCTGATTACAGAATAAAGCAGCAGCTCCTCAACTTCCCTGGTGGTCCAGTGGTTAAGAATCTGCCTTCCAATGCAGGGGTCTCGAGTTCAGTCCTAGTCAGGGAACTAAGATCCCGCATGTTGCAAGGCAACTAAGCCCAGGTGCTGCAATTAAAGGATCCTGCAGCCACAACGAAAGTGCTGAGTGCTGCGACTAAGACCAGACACAGTCAAATAAACAAATAAATCTTAAAAGACAGAAGAGGGAGGTAATCCTTGGTGGGGCTTATACAGGGTAAGTGTGAGAAGTTGTACCTTTCCTCCCCAACCAGGTTGCCAGCTCTCCAGCCCCTCTTATCTTCTCACTGCCCATCTCCCTGCTGGAACACACATTACTACTATGGTCACTGTTCCCTTTCCTCTGCATTTCTGCCTTTTCACTTTGCCAGAAACTCCTGACTCCTACTGCCATTTTGGTTGACTCTCTTTTCTGCATCTTTGTTTCCTGATCCAAGGATTATCTCTGCTAATTAAAAGTATTACAACAACAACAATAACCTTTCTTCATTATCATTTTGCAAAGAAATAGAATTTTTAACACCAAACTAGGCAGTCTCAGATTAAGGAATAATTTTTCAAATGGAATAGATTTACCTTTATACAAAATATATCTAGGCTAGATTCATCTCAATGCTAAAGCCATGTGGCCTCCATAACTTCAACACTTGGATTTAAAACTAAACTGGGGTAGTATACTCATTTTCACTATATTGATTCTTGCAATCCATGAACATGGTATATTTCTCCATCTATTAGTGTCCTCTTTTACTTCTTTCATCAGTGTTTTATAGTTTTTGATATATAGGTCTTTAGTTTCTTTAGGTAGATATATTCCTAAGTATTTTATTCTTTTCGTTGCAATGGTGAATGGAATTGTTTCCTTAATTTCTTTTTCTTCTTTCTCATTATTAGTGTATAGGAATGCAAGGGATTTCTGTGTGCTGATTTTATATCCTGCAACTTTACTATTATTCACTGATTAGCTCTAGTAATTTTCTGGCGGAGTCTTTAGGGTTTTCTATGTAGAGGATCATGTCATCTGCAAACAGTGAGAGTTTTACTTCTTCTTTTCCAATTTGGATTCCTTTTATTTCTTTTTCTGCTCTGATTGCTGTGGCCAAAACTTCCAGAACTATGTTGAGTAGTAGCGGTGAAAGTGGGCACCCTTGTCTTGTTCCTGACTTTAGGGGAAATGCTTTCAATTTTTCATGTTCATGGATCGGAAGAATCAATATAGTGAAAATGAGTATACTACCCAAAGCAATTTACAAATTCAATGCAATCCCTATCAAGCTACCAGCGGTATTTTTCACAGAACTAGAACAAATCATTTCAAGATTTGTATGGAAATACAAAAAACCTCAAATAGCCAAAGCAATCTTGAGAAAGAAGAATGGAACTGGAGGAATCAACTTGCCTGACTTCAGGCTCTACTACAAAGCCACAGCCATCAAGACAGTGTGGTACTGGCACAAAGACAGAAATATAGATCAATGGAACAAAATAGTAAGCCCAGAGATAAATCCACACACATATGGACACCTTATCTTTGACAAAGGAGGCAAGAATATACAATGGAGTAAAGACAATCTCTTTAACAAGTGGTGCTGGGAAAACTAGTCAACCACTTGTAAAAGAATGAAACTAGATCACTTTCTAACACCGCACATGAAAATAAATTCAAAATGGATTAAAGATCTAAATGTAAGACCAGAAACTATTAAACTCCTAGAGGAGAACATAGGCAAAACACTCTCTGACATAAATCACAGCAGGATCCTCTATGATCCACCTCCCAGAATACTGGAAATAAAAGCAAAAATAAACAAATGGGATCTAATTAAAATTAAAAGCTTCTGCACAACAAAGGAAAATATAAGCAAGGTGAAAAGACAGCCTTCTGAATGGGAGAAAATAATAGCAAATGAAACAACTGACAAACAACTAATCTCAAAAAGATACAAGCAACTTATGCAGCTCAATTCCAGAAAAATAAACGACCCAACCAAAAAATGGGCCAAAGAACTAAACAGACATTTCTCCAAAGAAGACATACGGATGGCTAACAAACAGATGAAAAGATGCTCAACATCACTCATTATTAGAGAAATGCAAATCAAAACCACAATGAGGTACCACTTCACACCAGTCAGAATGGCTGCGATCCAAAAATCTGCAAGCAATAAATGCTGGAGAGGGTGTGGAGAAAAGGGAACCCTCCTACACTGTTGGTGGGAATGCAAACTAGTACAGCCACTATGGAAAACAGTGTGGAGATTCCTTAAAAAATTGCAAATAGAACTGCCATATGACCCAGCAATCCCACTGCTGGGCATACACACCGAGGAAACCAGAATTGAAAAAGACACATGTACCCCAATGTTCATCGCAGCACTGTTTATAATAGCCAGGACATGGAAACAACCTAGATGTCCATCAGCAGATGAATGGATAAGAAAGCTGTGGTACATATACACAATGGAGTATTACTCAGCCATTAAAAAGAATACATTTGAATCAGTTCTGATGAGATGGATGAAACTGGAGCCGATTATACAGAGTGAAGTAAGCCAGAAAGAAAAACACCAATACAGTATACTAACACATATATATGGAATTTAGAAAGATGGCAATGACGAACCTGTATGCAAGACAGCAAAAAAGACACAGATGTGTATAGTAGACTTTTGGACTCAGAGGGAGAGGGAGAGGGTGGGATGATTTGGGAAAATGGCATTGAAACATGTATACTATCATGTAAGAATCGAATCACCAGTCTATGTCCGATGCAGGATACAGCATGCTTGGGGCTGGTGCACGGGGATGACCCAGAGGGATGTTGTGGGGAGGGAGGTGGGAGGGGGGTTCATGTTTGGGATCGCATGTACACCCATGGTGGATTCATGTCAATGTATGGCAAAATCAATACAGTATTGTAAAGTAAAATAAAGTAAAAATAAAAATAAATAAATAAATAAAGGGACCCCCAAAAAATAAATAAATAAATAAATAATAAATAAAACTAAACTTGGAACGAACTTACAAGCTTTCCTGTGGCAACCAGCTCTGCTACCCATCCTGCCAGAGAGATGCTTCCACCACTCAGGCCTCAGTGAGCTCAAGACTCAGGGGAAATTTAAAGTAGCTTCTCTTCTCAAAACAGTAAACATTCTTGGCTTGGCTCACCTCCCCATGTCTTCCATGTTATTTACTCTTCAGAGAGTAAACTGCTCTTTTTCTCAGTTACTTCTGGACCTTACACGTACTCTGTTCCTTTTATACTATTTTGTGGTCATGGTTTGTTTGTCTCCTCCACTGGACCATGGGTTCCTCGAGGACAAGGATGCTGTTCACCTCATTTTGCTTCCACAGCACCTCGCATACAGCAGAGCCTAGCATACAGTAGATGTTCAATCTGACTGGTGAACAGACTGATCCTTCACAGTAGAGAAACCAGTTCACTAAATAAATGAGAGAAACAGAGTTCAATGAAGTGCTTTGCAGAACAATTGTGTTTATACTTTAAGATGGCAATCATTTTTGAAACAGTTATGAAACTGTCTTATTTTCCATAAACAGTAGGTAAACACTGAATTCCTACATCTACCCCTTTCCCACTGATGCCCCCTAGCAAAGGAACAAAGCTAGAGACCAGAGGATCCTTTTGTGGTCATTATCCTCTACAGAGAACAGTAAGCATGGACTCTCACCAGTCACAATGGCAGCTAGAGATTTGCTAGTCACTAATGATAAGTCCATGTGGAGTTAAAGCTATGTCTTGTTCCCTTTGGGAGGCCTCACTACCTAGTATGTCATCAGAGAACATTTACTAGATAATGGATAGATCGAGTCTTTCGGAAGCACTGTGAGTGTCCAAGTTTCTGAGAGTAGAATAACAACCTACAGTGTTTTTATTTGGAAGTAGTAGACAGGACAGGGAAGAAGATGAGAAAAGGATGAGATGATGAGTATACCTGATGCTCAGCAACAGCGATCTCACCTGAAATAAAGACAGCGTTTCCAGCCTGTCCTGTCTATTTATGCAAGTTTCTCAAAGACATCCACATTGACCAAAGGCTGTCTGCACTCAGTCACCCAGAGTCAGTACTTTCTCAATGCGTAAGTCAAGAAACACCCAGGACATGAAAACTATGCTTCATCACTCTCTTCCATCTTCTCTTCTCCCTGGTTTCTATCTTCTCTATTTCTTATAGTGATTTGTATTTATTCAAATTCTAGAATTAAATATTCTGTCTGCAACACCACTGGCTGCATTCTGAAGTTCCAACCACATGCCAGGTACTATTCTAGGCTCTGTGTACACACTATGATGAAGAAAACAAAGGTCATCCCTAATTTCATGGGGTTTATATTCTGGTGGGGGAATGAACAAGGAAACAAATATATGCACAAAACTTTAGAGAAAAACTATGAAGAAAGTACAGCACAGTAATGGAATAAAGAGTAACTGAGAAGGTAGGGTATGGTCACCCTGTAAATATGATGGCCAGGGAAGATGCTTTTGAAGCAATTCCAGTGGTGAAAAGAGCAACACTTTCTCTCCACCCCAGCCAACTTGCTCAAAGATGTTTGTTAATCAAAGGATCATTCTCAGTTATATTTCCCTTCAGGGAAGGGTTTATGTCAAAGTACAGTGACATATAGAGAAGATATTTCTGTAAATTACCATTGCCTAATTAATTTCACTCTGATGTTCACTTAGGAGCTTGTTATCTAGAAAAGCCATTGGGTTGTCCCACTGAATCTCTGACAGCTGCACGAGAAACTTACTCATTATCAAAGATTTACCCAAGTATCAGAGATCATCTGACAATGTGTTTTACTTTCAATCACCCTAAATGCTCTTCACCCACTGGGATATTGTCTGTTGACATCCAACATCTGTTGTTCACTTCCAAACACTAATCCCTGTGGTGTGTCCTTTGGGTATCAAGCTTACTCTAAAGCCACTATAAAAAATTTAAGAAGACTGGAACTCTCCTATTTTTCCATTGACATTTTTACCCCTCATCTGATTTCAACTTGATTTGCTTTTCCCTTTGCTTTTTTTTTTTTTTTTCTTCTCTTTTACTTCTTTCTTCAGGTAGGACTTTTCCTTTCATCCAGGCATACCACACAGTGCTGGCCATGTGCTTTCAAACTTATAAAACACAGAAATTGAGCCATTTTTTTAAAGAAAAAAGCCTGTGTACTAGCATTATTTTATTAAAAAAATAAAAATTTAAAAGGTCAAATTTATTTTCCCGGGCAAGACATATTTTTCATATTTAGGGTCTATCAAAAGTTCTACTTCAGAGGCTCGTGGGTGTCAGGAACCCCTCCTTCCTCAATGCCCTTTGAAGTCTGGAGTTTAAACCAAGGATAATAAAAATAATCATGCTTGTATTTATACTTGTCCAATACCCTTCATTTCAAGGCAGAAGAACAACCTTCAAATCAATTAAACTCTACATGCAGTTTTTCTCACATATAAATATTATGATGAGGAAGAAGCAGCAAGAGTGTGTCCATCTGCCAAACACACAGTAAGAACTCCGCTAAAACTGGAATGTCTTCATGAACTACTTCTATTATATTTTCCCTCCTACTGCTTCTAATAGCTCCCACCCTATCTTCCAATGTGCTTTAAAGTGGCTAATTTTGAAAGGTTTCTCTCCACAAATCATTTCAACGATGATGCTCTAAAGACTGTCAGCCAATGTGTTAAGAGCCTACAACAGAATGGTTTCATTGAGAAGTATAATTTGTTTGACATTCTCATCTTTCCAAATATTACGGAAGTTTCCTTTATTCGTCAAGCCAGTGAACTGGGTATATAAATGGCTCTGAAATTAGCAAGCAATTTTGAAACAGTTACAAGAATAAAATCATGGGTTTAAAGTGTTCTTTCTGTGGATCTTTCCCCATGCTCATATGTTCCTATCTCCTCAGCCTTTGAAAATTCTAGGAGAATCCTTTAATATAAGCAAAGTGCTCAAAAGCCTCTTTTCCCCTTTGTTAACCATAAGTTTGCTTTCGATGTCATTGACTCTGTTTCTGTCATGTAAATAAGTTCATCTGTCTGGTATTTTAGATTCCATGTTTAAGTGATATCATGATATTTGTCTTTCTCTGACTTACTTAGGATGATAATCTCTAGGTCCATCCATGTTGCTATAATTGATGTTATTTCATTTTTTATGGCTGAGTTATATCCTGTTGTATACATACATAAATCCTTCCATCTGTCAACAAACATTTAGGTTGCTTCTATGTATTGGCTAAATATTTAGTAAGGCCTCCTTGTTTAATAAATTTAACATGGGAAAACCATTTTTATCACCACAGGAATGGAAATCAGAACACGTAGTCTTGACTAACTCCATAAAAAATGGGTTCATCAAGTTAAGAATCTCCTAATACAGAGATCCCACTTTTTAGATTATTTGAGAGTGCTTCCAATAAGAGGAAGGTTTGGGTTGCTTTGCTCCTCGAGTAGAGGAACAGTTCTAGAAGCAATTTGATAGGGTAGGGGAATTAACTCAGATGGGCCGAGCAAGGGGTTTCCAGGTGTGCACAGTGAAGCCTGCTCATGAGACACTTTCCAACAGCCCACCCCATAAGGAACTCTGCCTCTGGGTCTGTTTGAGCACTGCGACATTCTGGTTTCCTGCTTAATGTGGAAAACCCATGTTTCTGATTATTTCCCCAAATTTGGCCTGAACTAACAGTGAATAACATATTGCAAAAGAGCTCTGTGTTGGGCAAGCTGATACAGCATGGCGACCCCAGGAAAGGGTCCACTTTGCCCTTCAACAGCCTCTCTGGAGAACACAGCCAGCTCACAAAAACACCTCCCCACCTGCCTGCCCCATGCTAGCCTTTCTAAGCTGTCCTTCCTCTTTGTAATGTCTCCAAGCTTTGTTCATACAACAAATTTCATTCCATTAGCATGTCGAAGCCTCCTCCCAGATTATTAATCAAGATGCAAAATAAGATAAAACCTAATCCACAGTCCCTCAGCTATGAATACTCAAAGCCAGGCTCATTAAACATATCTGTCAACAATGGATTGCACCAGCCTGAGGCCCCAAATTGATTGGAAGTTGGGAAAGGGGTGCAAAGCATTTGGTTGCACAATACATTCAAGGGAAGGGACTCCTTTTCAGGTGTGGCCAGTTAAGTCTGTTTAGAGATAGGCTATATAGTTTTATAGATTCTTTTCTCTAGTTGTTAATGGCAGCCAAAGAGATGGAGAAACAGATGTCACGATGGGAAACAAAAATTCATGTACCATGTGTATAAAGCTGAAAATCATTATGAATGGGAGTAAAGCAATATGGCACACTGGAATCAAACCTAGTGAACTGCTGCATGGATTCCAACACTATTTACTTGTGTCAAAAACAAGGAAAATGTTGAATTCTGTTAAAGTGCTTAAAGTCACTTTTAGCTAAGGTTCTTATCTATCATCCTGTCATTAGCATCCTCACCGCCAGGCCCCATCACAATATACTTTGTATTTACACTGGGCTTTTCAAGTTCAAAGCACAAAGCAGACACATAAAGCAATTCATCACCTTGAGGGGTCTGCCTTGGGTGGAATGTTCCCAGTAAACACACTCCTTAACGTGTCACTGGAGGATCCACTCGGCAGGAGTGTTCCTGGCCTACAACTTGATGTCATATGTTGGCATTCTGTCAGATTTCAAATACACATTTCCACCTAACAAACTGACAGGCCTATTTTCTGAATCAAAGGAAAAGCAATTTTACTGGTCTTTTAGCATTAAGAATCATTCTCTCCATCTGGGTATTTCTGGGTAGTAGCCACATTTTAGACACATCTAAAAGAGAAGGGAGGGGGGAAAAAAGCATAGAGGAAGTAAAATTAAATATATTAGTTGTTTTTCAATGAGAAAGTGGATGATAGAAAAAAGTAATTAAATCTGAGGAGGTTTATAATGGGAAACAGATGTGGGTGTGAAAGTGATTCGAAATAACCAAAGGGTTCAAGACATCTTCCAAGAACATGTTTTAATGCAAAAACATTTAACAGCAAATAGCTACACCAAAATTGCTCAGTTTCAAAACTTCACCTGTGTTCTTTACTTTTTATCCTTTGATTAACAGAGAAAAGGAGGACTTCCCATATTTGAGCTGCTTATTAGCAATTCTTTATTTATGATGGACAGGGAAACCAGGCGTATCTGTTTCACTCTCCTGTCCTGGTAGGCTTCATATTCTCCTTCTAATTCTAATTCCCATGCCCCCGTGCTGTTCTATTTGAATTTCCAATGCAGCAGAGGAAATGGCTTCTAAAATATTAAAATCCTGTTTTCATTGACTTTCTTTACGCTTTGCAACCACATTTCTATTCAGATCAGGTTGCACAGCTCTTAACTTCGCCAAGTTTAAATTTAAAGTTAGAGCAACTTCATGGTACCCCCTAAGTGGATAGCTCTTACAACAAGGGAGAAGCGGTCTGGAAACTGCAGAGAAGCCATACTGATGGGGCGACTCTCTTTTAAAAATTTTACTCTGCTTTTCAGACTTTTTGAAAGTATTTCAAGCCAAAACTACACCATGAACAAGGGCTCATTTGGAGCAAGACATCAACCTGAGAAAGGTCTCCAAGAAACAAACCTGACTGCGTTGACTTGGCATGGAAACATCCAAGGCACATCTCAGGCACGTCCCCAACCCTCACTCCAGGATTTTTCTCCTTACCCCCAATCTTGCCTTGTCTGTGTCCCAATCCTACTTAGGAATCTTATTTACTGTGTCCAGTACTAGGGCTTTATAACTCCCTCCCTGAAGACCAAGCAATACCATCTAGAAAAATTAAGCAGACCATTCTCTTTGAGGGAATCAGTTTCTAAAACCCCAGCTCAGTCCCTGAGAAAAATTCTCTGAGAAATTGAACTTGGGGTCTCTGGAGTCTGCCCCCTTCTACCTCAGGGAACTTGCCTTCCCTTAAGTTGCAAGACTCACAGCAATGTTACATATAATTCTGATAATTAATGCCTCTACAGTATTTTATAGCTCATAAAGCCTTTTCATATCTTCATGAGAGCTCTGTGACAGAAGCTGGTCAGGTTTTGTTTTATCTACATTTTATAGATGAGGAAGAGAGACTTCATCAATTGTCTGAGATCATAATTAGTCAAGAAGCCAGAGTCCCAGTTCCCGCCTCCAAATTCCCAATCCTATTTTCCTTCCCCCACAAGTATGCGTGTTTTTAGAATTCTCTCTCCTGAAAGCAGAGTCATTCTTAGAAGTTTTTATTTTCCTGATGCCTCCTCTTCATCTCAAGTAGAAGAGGGCCAAAAAAAGTCTTGGGGAATTCATTCAGACCACAGTCATTCATTTTGTGTGCAGAGGGGCCATCTAAACTTTACCCCAACTCACTTTATTTTGATCTGTGTTAGCCTTGGTTAAAGATGGTTTTCAATCCAAAATACTTGTGGAGTATAGTCCAGGCACTGTACTAAATTCTAAGCTGAGGAGACAACAATAAATAAGACCAACACCTAGCCATTCATGGAGGCATTTATAGTCTAAATTAAATATGCAGTTAGAGTCCAATATAATAAAATGGTCATGGAAGGCTTCCTGGGAAAAGGGACATATAAATTAAGGTCTGAAAAACTGAGTTAGACAAGCATTGGGATTTTTAGAAGTTGGAAACACTCTAAGGAAAATGTTAGCAGAAGAAGGGAAGGGATACCCGAGAGCCATCTTACCTGGTCTCTATTGACCTACCATTTCCCATCTGTACACTCCAGAAAACTGTCCTCCTCTAGCCAATAAAGAACCGTAAGTAACCAAACTTGAAACAGCAAGCTGAATAGCATTAAAAGCCTATCTGAGATTCTTAAATTCTATACAGTTCCTAACTGGGAAAGAAAAATCATAGTCAGCTGTGAGCTCAAGCTAGATCAAGGATCTTTCAAAGGACTTCCATCAGCTTCAAGATAACAATCCAACCAGCCTAGCATGGCATGCTGGACCTTCTGTGATCTGGCCCATTTCATTTTTCTAGCCACATATATCACCACGCTGCTCTTACACTTACTCTGGCCATCGTCGTTGTTGTTCAGTTGCCAAGCTATGTCCAACTCTTTGTGATCCCCTGGACTGCAGCACACCAGGCTCCTCTGTCCTTCACTATCTCCCAGAGTTGGCTCAAATTCATGTCAATTGAGTTGGTGATGCTATCTAACCATCTCATCCTCTAACCATACTGAATGATAATATTTGCAGCTACCTAAACCTACTGTATTATAGGTAAGCTGCTATACACACACACACACACACACACACACACACACACACACACACACACACATACATACATATACACATATATATACATACACACATATACACACACATATATACATACATGTATACATACATATACACATATCCATTTAGTTCAGTTGCTCAGTTGTGTCCAACTCTTTGCAACCCCATGAATCGCAGCACGCCAGGCCTCCCTGTCTATCACCAATTCCTGGAGTTTACTCAGACTCACGTCCATCGAGTCAGTGATGCCATCCAGCCATCTTATACTCTGTTGTCCCCTTCTCCTGCTCCCAATCCCTTCCAGCATCAGAGTCTTTTCCAATGACTCTTCACATGAGGTGGCCAAAGTACTGGAGTTTCAGCTTCAGCATCATTCCCTCCAAAGAAATACCAGGGCCAATCTCCTTCAGAATGGACTGGTTGGATCTCCTTGCAGTCCAAGGGACTCTCAAGAGTCTTCTCCAACACCACAGTTCAAAAGCATCAATTCTTCGACACTCAGCTTTCTTCACAGTCCAACTCTCACATCCATACATGACCACTGGAAAAACCATAGCTTTGACTAGATGGACCTTTGTTGGCAAAGTAATGTCTCTGCTTTTCAATATGCTATCTAGGTTGGTCATAACTTTTCTTCCAAGGAGTAAGTGTCTTTTAATTTCATGGCTGCAGTCACCATCTGCAGTGATTTTGGAGCCCCCCAAAATAAAGTCTGACACTGTTTCCACTGTTTCCCCATCTATTTCCCATGAAGTGATGGGACCAGATGCCATGATCTTAGTTTTCTGAACATTGAGCTTTAAGCCAACTTTTTCACTCTCCTCTTTCACTTTCATCAAGAGGCTTTTTAGTTCCTCTTCACTTTCTGCCATAATGGTGGTGTCATCTGCATATCTGAGGTTATTGATATTTCTCCCAGCAATCTTGATTCCACCTTGTGTTTCTTCCAGTCCAGCGTTTCTCATGATGTACTCTGCATATAAGTTAAATAAGCAGGGTAACAATATACAGCCTTGATGTACTCCTTTTCCTATTTGGAACCAGTGTGTTGTTCCATGTCCAGTCCTAACTGCTGCTTCCTGACCTGCATATAGGTTTCTCAAGAGGCAGGTCAGGTAGTCTGGTATTCCCATCTCTTTCAGAATTTTCCACAGTTTATTGTGATCCACACAGTCAAAGGCTTTGGCATAGTCAATAAAGCAGAAATAAATGTTTTTCTGGAACTCTCTTGCTTTTTCCATGATCAAGCGGATGTTGGCAATTTGATCTCTGGTTCCTCTGCCTTTTCTAAAACCAGCTTGAACATCTGGAAGTTCATGGTTCATGTATTGCTGAAGCCTGGCTTGGAGAATTTAAAGCATTACTTTATTAGCGTGTGAGATGAGTGCAATACACATATACATACACACATATATACATTACACACATATATGTATACATGTATATATATACACATTAAAAATATATCTGTATATATATTATAATTCATAATAGATAGATAGGCTGCCAGCCCACATCACTTGGGTTCATGTCTCACAAGAGCTAACTAATCCTAACTCTAGACTGGGAAATGTAGTCTCTAGCTGGGTGCCCGCGTGCTTAGCTAAACCTGGAAGGTTTCATTCTAAAACGAAGGAAGAAACAGATGTTGGAAGACAGTTGACAGTCTTCATTGTCTCCCATCTTTGTATGCACATGTGCACAACTCCTTAGTCAGAATGCCCCTCACCTGGATAATTCCCCATGTCCTTAGGCAGCTCCAATGTCAGCTTCTCTGGAACACAAACCCTTACGGTGCATTCTTTGAGCATCTGTGCTTCTCTCTCTGCTCCAGCACTTACCCCACTCTTAATGTAATTGTCTGCTCGTCAGCCTTCCTATCAGAGAAGGCAATGGCACCCCACTCCAGTACTCTTGCCTGGAAAATCCCATGGACGGAGGAGCCTGGAAGGCTGCAGTCCATGGGGTCGCTAGGGGTCGGACACGACTGAGCGACTTCACTTTCACTTTTCACTTTCATGCATTGGAGAAGGAAATGGCAACCCACTCCAGTGTTCTTGCCTGGAGAATCCCAGGGACAGGGGAGTCTGGTGGGCTGCCGTCTATGGGGTCACACAGAGTCGGACATGACTGAAGTGACTTAGCAGCAGCAGCCTTCCTATCAGACCGTGGGCTCACTAGGACAGGGACTATGTCTAATATTTTTCCACTCATAGAGTTAAGGGCACCCAATAAATGATGGTGGAATGAAGAAATAAAACACAAGAGCAGAAATTATCTGGAAATTCTAACCAGGGTTCAGTTCCAGTTAATCTGGAAATTGTCATATTATTTCTTAAAAGTAATCGTTTTAATTTCCTTTATCCGCTTCAATATGACCATGGTTCCTAGCCATGTCAATATTTCACATTAATTCTGATGCTTTTGTAAAAAAAGTAAAGGTTTTTTCAAAAATATGATTGAAATAATATAGGTAGCTAAGTATGGGCATTAAATTAATTCAGAAGTGGGTTATTTGAAATTTGGAACAAATTTGCCATAAAAATATCTTATACATGGTGGTTGGGCATCCAACCAAGCCACAAAAGAACTAAAATTCACAGTGTAACTAAACTCAGGTTCTTACAATACTATGCAAAATGAGGGTTATTCTCTGGAGAATTCAGGGCTCCAATTTTGCCCCCAACCCAACCTTATACTTCAAAATGAGTTTGGGAGTCTCTTAATTTAGGTTCTCCCAGAAGTGTGTGCATGCTCAGTCATCTCTGACTCTTTGTGACCCCATGGACTGTAGAACTATAGGACTATAGTCCACCAGGTTCCTCTGTCCATGGGATTTCCCAGGCAAGAATATTGGAGTGGGTTGCCATTTCCTTCTCTTGGGGATCTTCCCGACCCAGGAATCGAACCCACCTCTCATGTCTCTTGCATTGGCAGGTGGATTCTTCACTACTAGCCCCAACTGGGAAGCCCTTTCTAGAAGCAGGCCCTGAGAAAAGGATTGAACTGTAAGTGGTGTATTTGGGAGGTGCAGAGAACATAGGTAGAAAAGTTGAAAGAGATATAGGCAAAAAAAGCTGTCAATAAAAGCTGTGCCATTACACATGCTACCATGGAGAACAACTACGTGAAGTTTAATCCCACCAGGAAATTCTGCAAATGGGGTACAATGCATGCTTCTAAATAATCCACCTAAGGGGTAAGGGAATTGGAGTATTTATATATCAACTCCTTAGTCATTATAAGAGGGCCCAGGGAGCTTCCCTGGTGACTCAGTGGTAAAGCATCTGCCTGCCAATGCAGGAAACACGGGTTTGATTCCTGATCCAGGAAGATGCCACATGCAACGAAGCCCAGGTGCCCAACTATTGAGCTTGTGCTCGAGAGCCCTAGTGCTGTAATTACAGAAGCCCAAGCACCCTAGAACCCTTGCTCCACAACGAAGGAAGCCACCTCAATGATGTGCCTGCACACGGCAACTAGAAAGGAGGCCCCGCTCACCATACCTAGAGAAAGCCTGCACAGCAATGAAGACGCAGCGCAACCAATAAGTAAATGAATAAAGTTTTAAAAGAGGGCCCAGGGGTGGGAGTGGGCCCAGGCTGATTCCTTAATCCTTCATCCTGCGTCCCAGAAGAACAAAGTCTTGAGGCACAGAAATGCAGATAACTGGCAGTTGGAAGTCATCGGCACACACTGAGAGGCCTAGAGAAACCATCAAGCGCTGAGGAGTGATAGAAAGGAAAGAGTATCCTTACGGCACAGTTAACAACATTGAAAACTAAAGAGAAGTTACTCCAACCCCATCCCCACCCAAAATCCCTCCAAACTAAACTGAGAAATCTGAATACCTATCTCCAGGCTGAACCCATCGATCTGAGTCTAATCCTCTCCCGGCCCACACTGCTCTCAACTGAGATTGAGGTAAGGGGACTGGCTTTTATAATTAGGAACACAAGCCTATAGTAAGAGTAACTCTGGTTTAAAATAACCGCTAAATGGTCAATGAGAGGCAAGTTCCACACTTTTTCTTTTGTAAAAGTCGTTCCATTTCTGTGCCATGCTGGTGGCAGCTGACACCCTCTAGAAACCTGAGATGCTGGCTCATTAAAGGGTGCAGGCATCAGGGGATCGCTTACCTACCATCCTTTTGCAACAACAATGAAATCAATCTCTGCTGTTCAAATTGGGATCTCCTGTTACATTAGAGTGCAGCGTTCAAAGCCAAAGTGGGGGAAACGCCAGTGTTTGTGGAGCAGAGGAAATCCTATCGCTGGGCAGATTGTTACAGGGAAGGCGAGAGGGGGAGACAGAACCCCAGCTTGGGTAACTCAAGCCCCCCACAGTGCCTCGGAGGAAGAGAGCCTAATCTGGTTTCTGCCTGCCATCTGCACTGCCTGGGCCCTCGGCTGTTTGTACTTCTCTCTGTTTCACCAACAGAGGCCAGGACAACTTGTCATATCGATAAACAAGCTAACGACTCAAAAGGCTTTTTTTTCCCTAAACTACTAACTTCACTGTGAATTGAACTAAAGGACTATCGAGAAAAGAGAGGCTTTTCAGACTTGAAGAAAACTACTTCCCAGAGGGGAATCGCCATTGGAGAGTCATGTGAGCTGGGAAGTGCTGGAAAAATGCAATCCTGATCAAAGGCAGCTCTTTCCCCCAGAATAAACCTAGGGCTGTGTTCTTAATCAGAGCAGGAAACTTGCAATAGGAGTAATAATTAAGTACTGTTAGGTGGTTTGATACACGCATCAAAACTAGCTGTACAAAAGAAGAGTGCAAAGATGATATTTTAATTAACTGCCGACGTGCTGCCACATCAGTAGCTATTTGTCCACCAATACCATATTATCTTGCTGTTGGTTGTTCTGATAGGTCAGTACGTACATATGATCGGCGAATGCTGGGCACAAGAGCTACAGGGAATTATGCAGGCCAAGGAACTACTGGAATGGTTGCTCGTTTTATCCCTTCCCATCTTAATAAGTCATGCAGGGTGACATCTCTGTGTTACAGTGAAAATGGTCAAGAGATTTTTGTTAGTTACTCTTCAGATTATATATATTCTTTGACCCAAAAAATGATACAGCACAAGAACTTAAAACTCCTTCTGCAGAAGAGAGAAGAGAAGAGGTTGATAGGGTTATGGCACCCCACTCCAGTACTCTTGCCTGGAAAATCCCATGGGTGGAGGAGCCTGGTAGGCTGCAGTCCATGGGTTCACTAAGAGTCGGACACAACTGAGCGACTTCACTTTCACTTTTCACTTTTCACTTTTCACTTTCCGGCATTGGAGAAGGAAATGGCACCCCACTCCAGTGTTCTTGCCTGGAGAATCCCAGGGACGGGGGAGCCTGGTGGGCTGCTGTCTATGGGATCGCACAGAATCGAACACAACTGAAGCAACTTAGCAGCAGTATGCATATGAGGTGGGTGGCAATGCAGGGATTTCACATTAAATGAAACCTCAAATATTTGTTCAATTACAGAAGCACCTTAGAAAAATTTTTGAACTATCTTACTTAGACTCATGTTTTCCCTTAGAGAATTATTTAATTCATACAAATGAAAAGCAAGTTTTCTCTGTTAGAAAATAAGACATATGATTTCCTCTCACACATACAATACTTGCTTTCTGTATATATTCTTTTTATATATTACTTTTACATTCTCATACTATGGAGTTTTACAGATCCAATGTCATTATGTTTTTTTAATTGCATTAAACTACCCGTCATAAGTGGCTTCTCTGGTGGCTCAGATGGTGAAGAATCTGCTTCCCCAGGTGGTGCTAGTGGTAAAGAACCCTCCTGCCAGCGCAGGGGATGTAAGAGATGTGGGTTCGATCCCTGGGTTGGGAAGATCCCCTGAAGGAGGGCATGGCAACCCATTCCAGTGTTCATGCCTAGAGAAGCCCATGGACAGAGGAGCCTTGGCAGACTGCAGTCCACAGGGCTGCACAGAGTCAGACACAACAAGTGACTTAGCACGCACCTATCATAAAAACCTCCAATTTTATGTGTACATTTGAATGATTTTTTTTAGCAAGTTTGCCAAGTTGTGTAACCATCGTAACAGTCCAGTATCAAAACATTTTCATCACCCCAATGAGATCCTTCATACACTCTTACAGTTACTTGACACTACCACACCCAGGCTCTGGCAAGCTCTAACCTACCTTCTCCTTCCATAGACTTGTCTGTTTATTTATTTACATCTACTTTTGGCTGTGCTGGGTCTTCACTGCTGCACACAGGCATTCTCTAGCTACAGCAAGCAGCGGCCACCCTCTAGTTGTGGTGCGTGGGCTTCTCACTGTGGTGGATTCTCTCGTCCCAGAGCACCAGCTCTAGAGCACAGGCTCAGCAGCTGTGGTGCATGGGCTTACTAGCCTACAGCATGTGGAATCTTCCCGGACCAGGGATAAAACCTATGTCCCCTGTATTGGCAGGCAGATTCTTAACCACTGGACCACCAGGGAAGTCCCCATAGACTTATCTTTTCTGCATATTTCATGTAGATCACATAAGTGATCTTTTGCATCTGACTTTTTTCCCTTAGCATGTTTTCAAGACTCATCTGTGTTGTAAGTCTATAACAGTACCTCATTCCTTTTTACTGCGGACCAGTATTGCATTATGCAGATACTCCACATTTGTTTAATCCATTTACCAATTGATAAATATTTGGGTTGGTTCTACATTTTGGCTACTATGGATAATTCTGCTATGGATATTTCCGTGCAACTCTTTATTAATAATAGCGCTATGAACGTTTGCACATAAGTCTTAATGTAGACTTGTTTTTATTTCTCTTCAACTCATTTTAAAGCAGAGAAAATGAAGACCACAGAGGTAAAAGAAGAAGAGTCTTCTTCTTTAGACTTAGAATAAGTTTATATAATCTTTTCAGTTGCCTAAGGGAAATACTGCCCTTTAAGAGAAAAAAAAAAAGACAATCTTTTTAATATAACATGCACACTGGAGAAAATCTGAGAAATAAATACAGCTCCTATCAATGCAACATTCAGACATGATCACTACTGAAATTTTAATGACTCTTCTTTCAGTCTTTCTTGTTTTGTTTTTTTTTTACTTATTGGCCGCATACACAGCTTGTGGGGACCTTAGACTCCCAACCAGGGACTGAACCCAGGCCCTCAGCACTGAGAGTACAGAGTTCTCATTACTAGGCCACTAGCAAAATTCTCAGTCTTTATTTTATATGTGTATATTTTTACATGGTTTATCTCATACTATACAAGTAGCACTTTATCTTACTTTTTAAATGACTATTTCACATATAATTAAAAACTTCTCAAAGCACATTTTGATGACTGTATAATATGCCATCATATGTGATACCCCATCTTTTATTCAACCATTTCCCCACTATTAAACATTTAGGTTCATTTATTCAGTAAATATTTACTGAATGCCTAGTGTATGCCAGAAACTGTACTCAGCACTGATGATATAATAATGAGCACAAACAAGTATAATGATTGTCTTCATGGAACCTATAGTCTAACATATCACTATTATTAATAATGTGATTAAAATCTTCAACACAGACCTATGTTCTTATTTTATATTAATTCCTTATGAATGAAACTTCAAAGGTACAATTTTGGGGTCAAAGAATATTAAGATTTTTAAGACTCTTAAGAAATATTGACAAGTTACCTCCCAGAAAGGTCATACAAATTTGCATTCTTATTGACAGTAACATTTCTTTATCAATGCTACATTTTTAACAAAGCTTCCAGCTACTTCAAAATCTTTTTGGAAATGGACAGGAGTATTTCCATAGTAATAAAATTCAACTCTCCTACCTCCAATTTTCAAACTCCTATTTATTCACTGCTAAAAGTCATGTTCATACCCTAAAGCTGAAAATTCAGCAAAAGAAAATTTTGATGACTAACAAATTTTTTACAATAGATGTTTTCCCAAACACCTGTCCATGTAGCTATTTATTTTCTTAATAAAGATCTTTTCCCTTTGGAGAGACCATTTATATTTGATACTTCTAGCATGTTAAAATAATTTAATACAACTTTCAAAGTATACTAGCAGACATTAGGATTGGAATATTTAGGGAATGCCTTTTCTCTAAGATTGAAATTTGGAGGCAAGCTCTAGACAATTATCCAGCAAGCAGGATGCAATCTGAATGATTTCATAAGCTATAATAATGGTTCAGATATGATAGTTTACAAAGAAGCTGAAGGCAATTTTTGTCTTCAGCTACATAGTGGTTTCTCTGGTATCCTAAATGAGCTTTCTTTTGTTACTTCAGAATTGCCCATAGCTTCAATTTGCAGTCTCAATAGCTTTTCGGAATTCTTTATCAAAACAATAACCAACATATGGGGGGGTGAGGAGAAAAATTAGTGGGGACCTTTGGAGTCAAATTTAAATCAAATGAATTTTAAAGCAGACGAAGCAAATACATGACTTATTCTATGTCAACAGTCTAAAAAACAATAGTATACAAATCAAATGGTTATAGAATCACTGGTTCAAGTTGAAAGAAACCTCACAAATCCCTCACCCAACCGTCTCTTATTTCACAACTATAACTCATGAAAATGAAACGAAATGACCTTTCTGTGGACCCACAGCAATACATAAAAGAGACAGAATTTCCACCAAGGACTTTTGCTCCAAAACCGATACAAAAATTTTGACTTCTCAGCAAGCTCTTTTTCATCTTTTTGGCGGGGGGCAGGGTAGGGGTGTCACGCCACAGTAGCTTGCAGGATCTTAGCAACAGTTCCCAAACCCATGCCCCATGCAGTAGACCACTAGGGAAGTCCCTTAGCAAACTCTTGGAATTATATTCTACTATAAAGGCAATGGTAAATAACAGTAGTTACCATTTACTCTATAAAATATTTTCAATGTACCGGGCTCTTTGTGTCCACTTTCTCACTTAATCCTCACAGCCCCCCTCTGTTATGTGGCAGATGAGAAAAATGAACTGAGAGCTCAGAGTCACACAGTTAGGAAGTACTATACACAAGGACTAGACCCTAGACTGTGCCACACCAAGTGTAGCCCATAAGACCAACTTGTTAGAAAGCAGAATCTCAGGCCCTGCCCCTGACTTACTGGTCATGTTGTTCAGTCGTCAAGTCGTGTCTGATTTTTCACGACTCCATGGACTGCAGCACGTCTGCCCTTTGAAAAGATTTTCCAGTAATTCATAAGCACGCTGAAGTTTAAGAAGTAATAGTAAACCCCAAAGCTTCATTTTCTTACCAGTTTCACAGTACTTTAATAAACTTCTGGAAGTCAGGAAAACTGTTAAAAATAATTGTGTAGACATCACATAACTAAGACACCCACTGCTTTAAGAACTCTTAAATGTTAGCATTCAACTCTAAAAGGAAAACTGCAAATGACCAGTCTCTGAAAACTGCCAAGCAGACAATCAAATGGTATATTTCTATCAATTCCAACAAAGTTTCAATCTATAAAACAAAAGAAACAAAACCTTAACCTACAAAATCATAGACAATCTGATATTGTTATTAATAGGAATCTCACAAATATGAAAACTAGGAAAACCTGGTGAGTTTATGGTGAAAACGTCAATTAATTTTCTATCTTGGTTTTCCCTTTCACATGGAAGGAAGAAAAGCAATAACTCCTATTTGAAAAAGAATTGAAAAACTATAAAGTGTTGCATCTAAACAAAATTATCACAAATATATTGAGATGGTGTTCTCATTAGGTAATAACAACTAAAGGAACATTTAGAACCAGACAGCAAATTGAATACAAAACTCCCAACCACTGCCCACAGGAACACATTCAAGTTTAGTATTCTTACCATAATCCCTCCAAAATAAACCAGCTTGAATCTATAAACAACACATGGAACCAGTAAAGTATAGGATAAATAATAAGCAAAAATTATTTGCCAGAACTTACAGTGAAAAAGCTATGAGAGGGGGACAATGGGGCCCTAAACAGTACAATTAGTGTTACAAAGTTACATTAACACATAAATAACTTCAGTAGCAGGTCATAGGATTAACATGCATATTTTATCAAACTGTAAGAAATAATTTTTCAATCTGACCCTGATCCTTCTGTGTACTTTGAAGTCTGCAAATCAGCAGTATAGCATATAAGCTTAAAGAAGTTTAGAAAGAATTGTGAAGTTAAAAGGTGCTTTTGATGTTTGTTCTTTTTCTCCCATCACAAGGGCATTCGATACAACCACCACAACCACCAATGAGTGGAAAATGTTAATGTCCAAGAAATTTCCATAGCAGGCATATTCATTTAACCATTTGCGACCACTGCCTGCCGTAAGCCAAAGGTTAACATCCTAATCCTCAGCGTCCTAATAAATTCCTAAGCCCTGTAAGCCCCGTTTTTTAAGAACTCTCATTACTATCACTGAGCCTCATTCCCACCCACCCCCACAATCAGTCCCTAACTTCTCTTCCTGCCTTGACACCCCTCATTTCACAGCGTTTCAGGTTGAATCTTCTGAAACACAGCTCACATAACAGTACTCCCTGCTCAAAAACTTTCAGCGGCTTCCCTTTATTGGCAAAAGTAAATTCAAACTCACAACCAAGCTCTCAGGGCCTTTTGAAATACGGCCGCAAATACCTTGCCTATTTATTTCCCACATTTCCTCCACATCAACCTTAGTCTCAGGGCAAACTGAACTCCTTGCTATTTTCCACTTCACAGCTTTCCCCTTCTTTGACTTTTCTTTATAGCAAGCTGGACTGCCTGAGTTTGAAGCCCCAGTTGATCCCTCCCTAGCTGTACTGCTTTCGGGGAGTCATATAACCTCTCTGTGCCTCAGTTTACCCGTGTGTAAAATGGCAACAGTATCCAAATTGCAGGGATGGACTTGCCTGGTGAGTAAGAGTCCACATGCCAATGCAGGAGACAAGGTTCCATCCCTGGTCCAGGAAGACCCCACATGCCGTGGAGCAACGAAGCCCATGAGCCACAGCTACAGAAGCCCACGAGCCCCAGAGCCCGTGCTCAGCAACAAGAGGAGCCCCCGCAGCGAGAGGCTCACACATGGCCACTGGAGAGCAGGCCCCGCCCACCGAACTAGAGGAAGCCCAAGTGCAGCAATGAAGACTCAGCGCAGTCAAAATTAAATATAAATGAAACGAATAAAATTATTTAAAAATCATAGGAATAATATGAGAAACACTTGAGTCAATAAAGCATACACCAAGCATTTAGAATGGTACCTGGCACAGACTAAATATTACATAAGGTTAGCTATTGCTATGGCTACCTTATTTTCTTCCTAAAATCTTGAATGTCCCCTCATTCTCACTCTGCCCATCACTCTCTCCTCATTCTCAGACATGAATGCTTTTCTCCCCCATCTCTATGCTCAAGCCCACCCTTCAAAATCCAACTTAAAGGAGACCTTCTCTATGAATTCATCTCAACTTTTCTTAAGGAATGCTTAGCATTTAGTAAGCAATGAAATTTATTTGTTGAAAGAATGAGATTTACCATTGACTGTGCCACACTGTAAATGCCTGTAAACGTCTGTGTCCTCTACTGATGTTTATATTCTTCCAGGGCAACTAAAGTCATAACCCCGGCATTGAAGCAATACCCTGTCCCTAGTATCCTTAAAAAATACCGATTATGTGAATAAATAAAAAGTTTAACTACTCTAGCATCGTATTTGTCATATGTTCAATTTCATCTTAACCATCGTATATTATTTATATATACATATATATATAACATTAATATATTATATTACTCAGGGTAAGATCTGTATCTGATTTATCTAGCATATACTCATATATTCTGGGGCTTTCCTGGTGGCTCAGATGGTAAAGAATCTGCTTGCAGTACAGGAGACTTAGGTTCGATCCCTGGGTCAGGAAGATCCCCTGGAGAAGGAAATGGCAACCCACTCCAGTATTCTTGCCTGGGAAATCCCTTGGACAGAGAAGCCTGGCAGTTTACAGTCCATGGGGTCACAAAGAGTCAGACGCTACTGAGCAACTAACACTATTCAATTTTTAAAAACTTTTACTTTTGTATTGGGGTGGTGATTTAGTCAGTGTTCCCTCATAGCTCAGTTGGTAAAGAATCTGCCTGCAGTGCAGGAGACCTGGGTTCGATTCCTGGGTTGGGAAGATACCCTGGAGAAGAAAATGGCAACCCACTCCAGTACTCTTGCCTGGAGAATCCCACGGATAGAAGAACCTGGCATTGGGGTATAGGTGATTAATGATGTTGTGATAGTTTCAGGTAAAGAGGGAAGGGACTTAGCCATACATATACAGGGATCCATTCTCCCCCAAACTTCCTTCCCATCCAGGCTGCCACATAACATTGAGCAGAGTTCCATCTGCTATACAGTAGGCCTTTGTTGGTTATCCATTGTAAATATAGCAGTGTGCTAGGTACTTAATTTTTAAAAAAGGAAGAAAGGAAGGAGAAAGGGAAGGAAGAAAGGGGGAGGGAAGGAAAAAAGGAAGGGAGGAAGGAAAGAGGAGGAGGGAACATGTCAAACACTAGTGTTAATATATGAAGAATTTTCCTTTCGCTGATTCCCATTGTCAGAGGGCTTCCATCCATTTTCTAATAAATAAAAAATGTATTATGCCATAAAAAATCAGCTTTGTTATACAAGACTTCTTTAGATTCCAAAAGCATATGCCAGCCACATTGCCAAGGATTTTTTTAAAAACTTCTCTATCTCTATTTAATGTCTCCTTATAAAAAGAAAAAAGGGCTGTGACAGTTGGTCTCAACAAGTAACAGAACTGTCAAAGTGTGTTTTGTGTTCATTTTCCTTGTGGACAATCCTTATGGTTTGTGTCGGTCCCAGGATTCAAAGAGCAGGAGTTCCTCCCTTTCCCTCAGCCGCACAGTGAAATTTAAGAATTCTGCTTGCTCTTTCCTCTGGAATGCCTCTAGGTGTCAGCTAAGCAAGATTGCTCTAGTTTCCAGGGCTCAATAAAGACAATGCCATCCAAGGAGAAGAAGGACATGGGAAGGAAGCCTACATTGCTCTCCTCTGCCCAGAAACCCACTCCCCAGCATGGACAACCCTCTGACGTTGCTCTCCCTTCTGGTCATTGTCACCAAGCCAGGAGGCAGAGGCTGAGAATATACTCAAAAGGTTCCAAGCAGAGTTCTCAGGCCACAGCCTCCTCAGGAACCATAAGAACAGCTGGACCTGTCTGATATAGCCAACAGAATGTTCAAGCAAGGCAAGCAGAAAATGTGCTACTTGTTTCTGCACTGTTACCTTACCTGTTGCCAAGGCAATGCAAGGAAAATTAATAGAAAATTTCGAGAAATTGTCTACAATGAAAACTGCTGGCAGGAGAAAACTCTGAACAGTTCATATTTCCTGTGCAGTTCATATTTCCTAAGTATCTTTTGTCTATTAGCTACCCATTTTCCTTCCTGAACCACAGAATTGCCTATAATCCCCAATTTTACACCCACTGTTCTATCAATATGGCATTGCACTCCCTCATTGCCTAATAAGGCTGGACAATACCTTCACTCCTCACAACCTAATACAAAGGACTTTAATTTTGAGGATGAAGAATATATAAAACAAACTATTTCCCTGCTTTATTAGGCTTATTGTATTGCATGCTGTGTTAACTTAAAAAATAGAACTGCTCACACTATGTATAACATCCAAAAATTTTGTATAAGGGCCCTTACTGAATTCATAAGGCTTTCTCTATACAGGAATCATCACAAAATGTATTTGTGAGGTGTTAATAGGAGAACATTTCCTGTGTCCACTCAATGGCATTCCCAATTTCTACCAAGCCTTTTTTAAAAATAATTTTCTGCATTGAAACACACAAGAATCAATGTTCCTCATTAACAAATAATTCTTGGTTCATCAGTGAACAATGCTACCTAAATGACAAATTAAGAACTGTGTATTTTTCAGCCTACACATTTTAGTGAATGTTTCAAATAGACAGTGTAACTTAAAAGGTTATCCCACCAATCATCCTGAGTTCCCAGACATTAAAAAAAGGTTGGAGCCAATTCAGTCACCTTCAGATAGTTGCCAAAATAGAGGGAAAGAATCTTGCTAATCATAAAAGTAAATTCTCATTTGCAGCAACATGAATGGATCTAGAAATTGTCACGCTGAGTCAAGTAAGCAAGACAGAGAAGGAGAAATATCCTATGACACCCCTTATATGTGGAATCTAAAGAAATGATACAAAGGCACTTATCAGAAAACAGACACAGACTCTCAGACAATGAACTCACGGTTGTGGGGGGTGGGGGAAGGGTGGTGGGAAGGGATAGATAGGGAATTGGGGATGAACATGTACACACTGCTATATTTAAAATGGACAACCAATAAGGTCCTACTCCACAGCACAGGGAACTCTGCTCAATGTTCTATGGCAGCCTAGATGGAAGGGGAATTTGGGGAAGAAAGGATACATGTGTATATATACATATATGTATGGCTGAGTCCCTTTGCTATTCACCTGAAACTATCACAACATTTTTTTTTTAATGAGCATCATTTTATTATTTTATTTCATTTTTTTTTCTTGCTTTACAATACTGTATTGGTTTTTCCATACATTGACATGAATCAGCCATGGGTGTACATGAGTTCCCAATCCTGAACCCCCCTCCCACCTCCCTCCCCATACCATCTCTCTGGATCATGCCCTTGCACCAGCCCCAGGCATCCTGTATCCTGTATCAAACCTAGACTGGCGATTCGTTTCTCACCTGATAGCATACATGTTTCAATGCCATTCTCCCAAATCATCCCACCCTCTCCCTCTCCCTCAGAGTCTAAAAGTCCGTTCTATACATCTGTGTCTCTTATGCTGTCTCGCATACAGGGTCATCATTACCACCTTTCTAAATTCCATATATATGTGTTAGTATACTGTATTGGTGTTTTTCTTTCTGGCTTACTTCACTCTGTATAATAGGCTCCAGTTTCATCCACCTCATTAGAACTGATTCCAATATATTCTTTTTAATGGCTGAGTAATACTCCATTGTGTATATGTACCACAGCTTTCTTATCCATTCATCTGCTGATGGACATCTAGGTTGTTTCCATGTCCTGGCTATTATAAACAGTGCTGCGATAAACATTGGGGTACACGTGTCGCTTTCAATTCTGGTTTCCTTGTTGTGTATGCCCAGCAGTGGGATTGCTGGGTCATAAGGCAGTTCTATTTGCAATTTTTTAAGGAATCTCCACACTGTGCTCCATAGTGGCTGTACTAGTTTGCATTCCCACCAACAGTATAAGAGGTTTCCCTTTTCTCCACACCCTCTCCAGCATTTATTGCTTGCAGACTTTTGGATTGCTGCCATTCTAACGGGTGTGAAATGGTACCTCATTGTGGTTTTGATTTGCATTTCTCTGATAATGAGTGATGTTGAGCATCTTTTCATGTGTTTGTTAGCCATCCATATGTCTTCTTTGGAGAAATGTCTATTTAGTTCTTTGGCCCATTTTTTGATTGGGTCATTTATTTTTCTGTACGTGAGCTGCATAAGTTGCTTGTATATTTTTGAGATTAGTTGTTTGTCAGCTTCATTTGCTATTATTTTCTCCCATTCAGAAGGCTGTCTTTTAACCTTGCTTATAGTTTCCTTTGTTGTATCACATTGTTAATTGGTTATACTCCAATACAAAATAAAAAGTTTTTTTTTTTTTAAGTAAAATAAATTCTCCTGTTTAAAGGGAGGGTGATAATGCTCATCTCCATTATAAAACTAAAGAATTTTGAAACTATTTATAAAGGTCCTCCAAGACCATTCAGAAAAGCAACACTATGCAATTTAAATAGTCTTCCACTTGTGTATTACTTTAAAAATTACCCCAGAGGCTCTATATATTGGCCTGCATAGGATTCTCTTATATTTCCAGTAAAACAAAACCTGGTCAGTTTCTGCTGCTGCTATAATTGGCGCTTCGGTCTTTCTGCCCAGTTAGCACAACTTCCCATGAAAGATACTGAACCTACTTGAAGTTGTCAAAATCCTTTAGAAAATAGGGGTTTTGGTGGAAGCAACCTGCCAATAATATTGAGCAACTTAAATAAGGAAAAATGGCTAAGCGAGGCTGGCCCACATCCAATCTCTGAACGCACCGTCGATGTGGCAGAGCGTCTGTTCAAAAGCTCATCTCCTCGGTAGCTGAGGAGCCAAGTTCAAAGTGAATGTTTCAAGGAAGCTAATTTCATGTTTGCGTTTAATCTCCATATTAAAGAAACATCAGACAAGTGGTATTTAGAGAGACTCTAAGGCGAAATCCAAATTCAGGAACTCAAACTATGCTTGCCTTTCTTGAGAACAGCCATTTGGGAGACTAAACAATAAATACAAAAATATTTGTCCAAAGAACATTAGATTCCTGTCTACTTTGTGCTTTCAGAAGAAGAAAATGAGAGAGTTCTGTTTCCTGATATATGGTACTAGCCATATTCATTAGTCACTGGAGATGATTCTATTCGATATATCTCTCTTTATGGGCTGTCTGGCTCCCTTTCCCTTCTGGAATTCCAAATGTGCCAGGCTGCCACATTTTCTTCTCATCAAAGTATAAAATATTCCTGGACAGGTGAAATCGTCTCTGTCACATGCCTTTTACTTTGGATATTTATATTTCCTATGTAATTTTAATGTGTCTGTAAATCAAAAGCATCTACTGGAAGCAAAAAGCAGACCTGGGGTTTGCTGATATTCTGTGGTGCCAGGGCTGGGAGGTGTTATTGCATGTCTAAGAATTTCACATCTTTCATATGGGTTGTATGCCGTCTGAATCTTACTAAACTGCCAATGGCCACGACTGCACCAGATTATTAGGCAGAAAAGTTTGACACTGACAACAGAATGACTTTTATTGACATAGGCCTTCAAATTGAAATAATGGGGATTATTCTGGAAAAATTCTTAAGCCAAGCTTCTTAATACATACAAGTAATTGAACAAGCTAAGCCTATTCAACATCCTGCCTTCTCGTCCCTAGGCTCATCCACTGACCAGGCTTACAACTCCAGAGAGCTGGTCCAAGCAGGCCGCCCAAGGTGGTTGGCCCCACGGGCTATACCTCAGTGGGAAGCCATGACTCTAGCACAGACTGGAGAAAAGAAAACAGATATTGTTTAACAGGTTTTTCTCAAGTCTTTAGGAAAATGGCAAAAGTAAATGTAACTTTATTCAACCAAAGAGAGTACCTGAAAATCAAAGGAAGGAAAATGGAGGGTGGACTTTAGCTCTCTACATCTTGTCCTTTTCACAGAGAATTGTGACATTGTACAGATAAGAGTAAAGAAAAGGATAGAGGAAAATTTAAGTGAGGTGCTAAGTTGTGACCAAGATGAAAGAATATAAATTGACCCACCATAGCTGAGCTCCATGCTTCTTCCCAATTAAACCCAAAGAGGGCTAGGATAGTGGTGTGCTTCTCACTCTTAGAGAATAGGAAACACACGAGTATGCAACTGAAGCAGATATTTTCCTACAACTAATTTTTAAGAAAATTTTATATGAGATTTCTTGCGGGTATTCTAATTTATGTGACAGACAAAGTCTTTGATGGCATTGTCAAGGCAAATGTGATAACAGATTTCACAGGTATATTAGTTGGGGTTCTCCAGAAAAAAGATCTAACAGAAGATGTATTTCAAGGATTGGCTCATGGGATTACAGAGGCTGGCACATCTGAAATCTGTAGGGCAGCCCAGCAGGCTGGAAACTCAAGGTAGAATTTCTGTTATAGTCTTGGGGTAGATTCCTTTTTTTCCAGCAAACCTCAATTTTTGCTCAAAAAATTTTCAACTAATTGGATGAGCCCACATATAGTACCTCGGGTAATCTCCTTTACTTACAGATAAACTGTTTGAATGTGAAGCACATCTACAAATTACCTTTACAGCAACATCTAGGCTCGTGTTTGATCAAACAACCTGGTACCATAGCCTAAGCAAGCTGAGACGCAAAATGAACCATCGAACTAGCTTATGCTTTTAATAGCATCTCTCATGAAAGTTAAGGGCACGTCAGCAGATGGCAAAGCCTGAGAGACAAAAGTAAGTTGAGCCATCACCATAACGAATCATGTAAAGGAAAGGTCACCTGGAGGAGGACATGGCTACCCACTCCAGTATTCTTGCCTGGAGAATCCCATGGACAGAGGAGCCTGGCGGGCTACAGTCCATGGGGTTGCAAAGAGTCAGATATGACTGAGACACTAACATTTTCACTTTCACAAATAAATTATGATACATTCTTACAATGAAATAGTAAGCAACCAGTAAATAGCATGATTTCAAATAAAATAACATAAGAAAACATTTCTGATTTAGTAATAAGTAAAAGAAACAGAAATTTTAAATATATACATATATATAATGCATATAAGAATTAAGAATGCATTAATGCATTAAGAATGGGAGGAAATACTCCAAAATTTTAGTAGCAGTATCTCTGAATCACAGAACTATGAGTGATTTTTATTATTTTCTTATATTTTCCATAATTTGTATAAATTATAATCACAAAAAGTCATTAAATACTCAACTTGACTAAGCTCCTACTTTAAGATCCTAATCCTGACTTTTGCCTGAAGGGCCCATCAACCCAGCCATCCTGCAGAGGCCTCATAGCACCTACAGGCAGAGCCAAGGCTTCCCCCAAAAGCGGTTCTAGATCTACACCAGATGTGAATAAGCAGCAAATTAAGGCCATAGAGTTCTTCACCATATATCATCTCCAAAGCTATTTGGTTTAAGTTGTTTTCAAAGCAGAAGTAACTTACAACAGTAAATGAAATTGCCAATGTTGCTCCAAGAAAATGTCTGGCTTTGAGCAGGCTTTAAGGAAGCACCTGGATTATGCAGCTGCTGACTAGGATACAGCAAGGCCACTCAGCCAGATGAGGGCCAACTGAGGTCTAGAATAAATGAGCACCCTTCCCTATACTCTGAAGGCTCTTCCAGGACAGGAGTAAGAGAGTGGTTGGCCTTCTCCCTTTCCACAGACCTATTCTCTCTCCTATGTGGCACTTCAATGGTGTGTACCCCAAGCCACTTTCCAGAGGGAGGAACCCAGAGGAACCCAGGACTGGAGGAACCCAGCCAGACCTTCCAAGAGGACACGGTACTAGGGTTTATATTTTACTCCCTGTCATCCAGACCCTGGCACAGATGGAGGTAGGCAGCCCCCACTAGAGCTGAGGCCACTCCCTGGAGTCCTTCTGATTCGCAGAGTTCTATGGAATCCCCATCAGAGTGTGTTAGTCGCTCAATCATGTCTGACTCCTTGCAACCCCATGGACTGTAGCCCACTAGGCGAGCTCCCACAAAATAACTCTAGCAAGTCAGAGCACAACATAAATTGCACCTATCCATCCTCTTGGGTTGAGTTAAACCTTTCCACTAAGCTAACTCACTCTCAAAATTTCTTTCCCCCTGGTCTGCCACAGTGGTGGGAATTCCCACAGTAAGATTCACACCTCTGGGTAAAGCTCTCCAGGGGGGCCCCTGTTAAAATGCAAATGTATGACTTACAAGATGTAACACATAGATTCATTAGCATTGCTTACACTTTAGAGAGGCACAAGAAGGAAACAGAATGGTCTTCAAAAATGACCAAGACTTTAGAATTCCATTTAGGTACATCCCTGGGCTTTCCTTGTGGCTTAGCTGGTAAAGAATCCACCTGCACCGCAGGAGACCTGGGTTCAATCCCTGGGTTGGGAAGATACCCTGGAGAAAGTAAAGGCTGCCCACTCCAGTATTCTGGCCTGGAGAATTCTATGCACTGTATAGTCCATGGGGTCGCAAAGAGTCAGACATAACTGAGCGATTTTCACTTCACTCACTGGCAAACCCAATCAAGACAGATCCATGGCAATGACAGATTTCCAGGTGGTTTTTCTTTAATAGAGAGTGACTGTGAGAGAAGGATAATTTTTTTTTTTTTCCTATAAGCTCTAGCAGCTCTGAAATGTTTGGATATACAAGCTAGTGTAGGGTCTTCTTGAGGAATAAGACATATGCCTTTTGCCAATTTGCAATGCTCTCTCTAATGCATTAGCTGCCAGGGACCCCTTTGCACTCAAGAAGGGCACCCTTGAGAAGTACAGCTCCATTGTGCCAAAGAACAACAATGAAGCAACTTTGGTCACAGTTTTGCTGGCTTACTGGCTGCCCATAGCATTTCAAAACATTCTAGGCAGAGGCAGGTCCTACCACAGGTCTTTTAGTTTTGACCATTGATGACTCTGGAGAACAGATCTAATTTTAATCAAAGCTATCTTCGGAAAATGTTGAGTGGAATTTGGTTTCCTAACAGGAAATGGTACAAGGAATGGGAGGAGCCTACTGTCTGCCTAAAAGAAGCATGAGGTCTTCTAGACTCCAAGGGCAAAATTAGGCGGCGGCGGCTGCTGCTGCTGCTGCTGCTGCTGCTGCTGCTGCTGCTGCTGCTAAATCGCTTCTGTCGTGTCCGACTCGGTATGACCCCATAGACGGGAGCCCACCAGGCTCCCCCGTCCCTGGGATTCTCCAGGCAGAACACTAGAGTGGGTTGCCATTTCCTTCTCCAATGCGTGAAAGTGAAAAGTGAAAGGAAAGTCACTCAGTTGCGTCCGACTCTTAGCGACCCCATGGACTGCTGCTAATCCAAATTCTAAATGGGCTTCCCAAGTGGCTCTGGTGATAAAGAACCCACCTGCTAATGCAAGAGACAGAAGAGACTAGGACTCAGTCCCTGGGTCGGGAAGATCCTCAGGAGGAGGGCACAGCAACCCACTCCAGTATTCTCGCCTAGAGAACCCCATGGACAGAGGAGCCTGGCGGGCTACAGTCCATGGGGTCACAAAGAGTCAGACATGACTGAAGCGACTTAGCACACATGCAAATTCCAAATAAAACTTTTGGAGGGACTTCCCTGGTGGTCCAGTGGCTAACACTCTGAGCTCCCAATGCAGGGGGCCAGGGTTCAATCCCTGGTAAGAGAACTAGATCCCACATGCTGCAACTAAAATGTCTTGCATGGCACGATGAAGATCAAAGATCCTGGGTGCCCCAACTAAGACCTGGCACAACCAAAAACATCAACTTTTTTTTAAATCTTCATGAAGTTTCTTAAAAATAAGCACTATATAAATAAAAGGCAGAGAACACCTGATGTCGTAAAGTATATTTTGGACCCTTGTGTAGTTTGCCACACTGATTTTAGACATTGTATGGATGCGTGTATATTTTGAGCTTGTTGTTATGTCATGAACTTGTTACCTCCCGAAGTCTGTCACTTCCACCAACCCTTTCTTCTTGTCCTGCCACGTGCAGCCTCCTTCTAGAGGCATACTCCAACAAGGTTTCTTTTGTAGTTTTATCTTAGAACAAAATGAGCTTTAAGTCTTTTTTTCCTCAAATGAGAGTATAAAAACTAGATTTTTTTTTTTAGCCTCACATATACATAATGCTGCTTATTTCTGTCCTGCAAGACAGCACCTGGGCACCATCCCCCAGACATGCCACACAGAGCCACATTTGGTGGGGAACCTCTACATGACACACTAGTGAGAGGGCTTGCTCTTCTCTGCCCAAGGCACTGGATCATCCTGCCTAATTGGCTACCATGTGTGGGCCTCATTAGAAGAACTTGCAAGTGCTATACATGGTAAAGAATGTATTTCTGATAATATTTCAGTTAGGTTTGGAGCAAGGCCAAAAGTCTCTCTGGCAGACTACCGTCACTTTACCAACACTTCACTTTTAGCAAAAAGATCTGTGATAAGAAAATATAAACAAGCCGTCTAGGATCAAAAGGTCACATCACCCCACTTCCTCACCCCACTGTTCCACCTCTTTTTAAGTGTGAGGAAACGTTCCCAGGCAATTAGTCATGACCTCTTTGCTACCGCAGTCTTTCTCCTGCTAGTTCTTACTAAGAAAGTTTGCTTCAAGGGCTTTTGAAATTCAGGGTCAAGTTTTGGAAGATGTTTTTAAAGATATGAATACCAGCACAACTTCATTCAACTTAACACAATAATTCCTCCCTTAATATGGAATACTGTCCTTTTAAAATTAAATTTCATTATTTAAAAAAATGCTTTATTAATGAAGGGAAAGCCTGCATAATATGAATAATAACAATGCCAGACTTAACACAGCTTCTGGGAAAGGAAATAAAAATACAATTTTTGTGTATTGTTTTGTTCTGCTGCTGCATATGTTCATGATTTGCCAAAGCCAATGAGAGACAAAAGTGTCAGTTTTTGAGCCTGGTGTGAAATTCTACTTTAGCCAGTACTAAGTGAGGAGCCACGATCCATATGATTAACAGACTCACAAAGAAGTAAAGTTGGACGTTACTTAGAAGACATCTAGACAATTCACTTTAGGGTTGAGAAGCCCAGGCCCACAAACGCTGAGAAGCAAGCCTACAAGGGGCGCAGCACTGGCGCCAGAGACTGTCCCTTTGGATGCTCTCCAGACATAGACGACCACAGGCAACATACACGACTTCTGTAAGCCTCAGCTTGCTTAACAGTAAGAAGGGGCTGAAAATCATGTAAGCCGCATATGGGTCATAAAGAATCATCAAGTTAATAAAAATAACACACTGAGTCTGGTACAGAGGAGGACCTGAATAAATATTAGATACACTATTATTGTAAAGAGTCAGGGTTGAAGGAAGAATCACAGAGTCAAGCTGATGGGGGTTTTCGTTTGTTTGATTTCTGATTAGTTTTCTCCAAGAACTGACCATCAACGGAGTAATGGGAACATTTTCAGAATATACAGTCCAGACAAATCTCTGCTAAGTCACTTCAGCCGTGTCTGACTCTGTGCGACCCCATAGACGGCAGCCTACCAGGCTCCCCCGTCCCTGGGATTCTCCAGGTAAGAACACTGGAGTGGGTTGCCATTTCCTTCTCCAATGCACGAAAGTGAAAAGTGAAAGTGAAGTTACTCAGTCGTGTCTGACCCTCAGCGACCCCATGGACTGCAGCCTTCTAGGCTCCTCTATCCATGGGATTTTCCAGGCAAGAGTACTGGAGTGGGGTGCCATTGCCTTCTCCGGGACAAATCTTAGTATACTGTAAAAATTCTGATGCAAAATGGAACTTCCCTACAAATTAGAGAGATAGTAAGCCTGCAGGTTAAAAGCATGAACTCTTAAGCTGAACAGCCTAGGTTCAAATCCCATTTCTCCTACTTTTCAGCCAAAATTTTTAAGCAACTTACTTAACTGCTCTATGCTTCACTTTCCACCTCCATAAAAGGGGATATAACAGTATCTATCTCACAGGGTTGTTGTGAAAATGAATTACTATTCAGAGATCACTTATCATAGTATTTGGGCATGTACTATAATACATTAGGTATTGTCATTATTATATTACAAGACCATCTTGCAAACCATCCCAAAAATCACAGATATTTTTATACTGGAAGCACCCAAAAAAACTTACAGAAATAATCTTACTTCTAACATTACAGATTATACTGAGGCAGCAGCATAAAAATCTATTGCTCCAATTCTACTCTTAAAAATAATTCAAAGAGTAATTCACTGGAATCTTTTAAATGCTTGATTCTGAAAAGCACTGGGTGACCTAAAGATAACAATGTGGTAACAGAGTTTGACTCACCCCACCTTTGAAGACAGTGCTTGTCAACTTCTCTTCACCCTGAGACTATCTCAGTAAACTGTTGGTAATATAGCAGAAAGGACTTTCTATTTAGCAGAGTTTTAATCCTCTTTTTTGTTTTTGCTATTGTGAAATCATAGCATTTTGAGGGAATGATGCACTACCCCAACCATTTTTCAGATGAGGAAACCGAGATCTAAAAAGGTAAAGTGATGGCCAACCTGCAGCTGGTAAATAATGAAGACCAGGGGGGATAATGTTCTAAGACATTAAACTTCCTTCTCTAGTCATCAGAGAGAGCTCCAGCTTCACACCATAAATCTGATTAACTGGATCCATATTTTATAAATAAGGACCTTAAATTGTAGCCGTATTTCACCCACTTGAACATCAAATTACTTCAGATGAAAGTAATGTATCTTTTTGGATATCAGACTCTCACTTAAAAATTTATGTACTTTAAAATTCCTGTTACAGAGAACATAAACAGTACATTGAGTTTGATCAGTCAGTGAAAAATTAATCTCAGGGGGTAAATGTTTCATCTTCCAGGGCATTGGAATAACAAGCAATTTACTAAATTCCATCCTGGTCCTGAAATCATCTGTTTATGTAATTTGGATATGAAGCTTACTCCTAGAGACTGGTCACTCCTTGCCGCTCCTCACAGGACCACCTCTCTTGAATATAATCATCACAAGAAATCACCATATGTATTCACTGTGATTCAAATATGCAAAATGCAGCTTTTTTTTTTTTAACAATGTTCAGATTAAATTTTATCTCTTAGCTCATGGTACACCATCATTTAATTTCACAGGCCTATACTGTGTTATATTAATTTTATTGTTTTCCCCTTAATTTCTCATTATAGCTTCCATTTCTCTTGATGCTAGAGGCATCCACAAAAATGTTTATAAAACCTAACTGTATTTAGGTATGTTTGTGTCTTTGTGAAATATGTAATGCTGTTTGTGTTGGAGGTGTTTAATTTATACACTTCCAACTGTGCTATGGGCCTCCCAGGTGGCTCAGTGGTAAAGAAGCTGTCGGCCAATGCAGGAGATGTGGGTGCAGTCCTTGGGTTGGGAAGATCTCCTGGAGAAGGAAATGGCAACCCACTCTAGTACTCCTGCCTGGAAAATCCCATGGACAGACGAGCCTGGCAGGCTACAGTCCATGGGGTTGCAAAGAGTCAGACATGACTGAGTGACTGGGCATGCCGCACACGTTGCTTTATGTACATCTAGACAATTAACTGAGTGGTACATAGAATTCCACTATATATGTATATCCGATAATTCACTAATTCATTCCCCTAGCAATGGATACCTCACTTACCGCCAACTTTCTGCCTTCCCAAATAAACACACTCATACATGTTCCCACATAGGCCTGTGTCAGAGTGGCTCCACAGCACATACTCAAAGAATGGGAGTCTTAGTATATATGACCAAAGGTCTCTAAGCACTTCCAGAAAGCTTCCCCAAAGAGCTGTATCACATTAGACCTACACTAACAGGGCAATGGCTTCCCAGCTCCCTCAGCAATAGTTGGTACTACCTGCCTTTTTGATGTTCATCTGTCTAATGGCTGGTACAAAGTTTTGGGAGCTATTCTAGTCTACTAGTTCTCTCAAATGTTTGCACCTTCTCCTTTCGGTGCATGAGGACTTCCAGATCCTATACAGGCCCTGTGCTTAGTCACTCAGTCATGGCCAACTCTTTGCAACCCCATGGACTGTAGCCCGCCAGGCTCCTCTATCCATGGGGATTCTCCAGGCAAGAATACTGGAGTGGGTTGCCATGCCCTCCTCCAGAGCATCTTCCAAACCCAGGGATTTAACCCAGGTCTCCAGCATTGCAGGCAGATTCTTCCCTGTCTGAGCCACCAGGGAAGCCCAAGAATACTGGAGTGGGTAGCCTATCCTTTCTCCAGGGGAACTTTCCGATCCAGGAATCGAACCAGGGTCTCCTGCATCACAGGTGATTCTTTACCAGCTGAGCTACCAGTGAAGGCCCTATACAGGCCCTGGGAAACCTGAAATACTATCTCAGAACCATCTATGCAGACTTTTCCCTCATAATCCTGCTCTACTGTTTGCACATCACAGAGAGCCAGGCTGACCTCAGAACTTCTCTTACGGGCTTTCATTCTCCCCTCAGGAGAAAGGGAATTCCAGGTTGTCCTAAAACTTTTCTGGATGATTCTACCCACTCTATGGGAGTTTTCATGCCTGGAGCCCATACACAAATGCTGACTTCTTGCCTTCTCCCTCCTTCCTTCTCTCCCTTCCTTCCTTCTTTCCTTTATCTCTTCTTCCCTGCCTCTTAGAATTTGAAGTTTTCCGTGTCTCTCTTTCAACTGACAAGACTGATCTCCCTTTTTTATCCTCTCCATTCCCTGCGTGACATTCTCCCTTTCTCTGGGCAATAATGGAGGAAAGGCAATGGAAGGGGAACTATATTACTACAAGGGGAAAATACATGGGAGAATTTTTTAAAGTATTGTTTGCATGCATTTATCATTCCATATGAATAACACTTTAACCATTCCAAAGTACTTTTTCATAACATTCAACATCCTTCTACTCCACCATCTTGGATACCTGACTGAGACAGGGAAGTTGTCACTATCTGTAGACAAAACTAGAAACCAAGATTGAGAACGGTGAGAGATTTTTGTGCAGTAATAGGATAGATGGCCCACAGCTACACTATTGTAGAGGACTTCATAAATCTCATACAATTTTTTTCCCAAAGTATATTGGGAAACCTTTTTAGAATAGCAAAAATCTCCCCATTTTATCTTTTGTAGATCTGGTCATCTGAGCCAAAAGGAAATTCTGACACAAAAATGAAGATTGTTTTGTCTCTGCTTGGCAGCAAGAATTTGTGGTTGCTCTTAAGCATTTGCAAGAACCTCTGGTTCTTATTCCTGGATCAGCAATTTTTTCATAATTAAAATTTTAAAATATTCTAAAATATGATCACCACTGTTATATTTAGACCTAAACCGGAAACTGTTCATTTTTTAAGTCTATATTGTACTGACTAAATTATGTCTTGGTCTGACAAAGATTGTAGACTTATTAGTTTGGTGGAATAATCATTTTAAATGACTAATTCTTTGAGTATGGACTTACATACTCAAAGAATTATTTTTTATTTTATTTTATTAGTTTATTTTAATTAAATAATTGTGCCCAGGTTTCATAATTTTAGCTTCAAATTTTTACTTTTTAAAATCTGGAAAAGCAACACATTTTCCCACCTATTTCTATAATAATTTTCTAAGTTAAGTCCCTTCAGAGGACACTTAGTGTTATATCACAAGTGAGCATGTTCTGCCAGGTGTTTCATCTCTGCCTGAAGGGAAGCAGACTGGGTTACTGAAAACAGACAGACCTGGTTATAAATCCTAGTTTTCTACAACCTACCAATTATGTGGCTTTGGGTAACTGACTTAAATCCCAAACTAGTTTTCTCATTTATATTAAGGGAATAATAATCCTTATGCTGAAGGGTTAAGCAAAGATTCAATGAAACCACATTATGTACAATGCCTAGCATGTTGTAAGCACTAAGAAAGGAGTTTTCTTATTTCTTCTTTCCTTAGAAAAAAATAGAATCGTCATGAATACCATTGGTTGTACTCCAGAAAACGTGCAGTAAAAATGTTAAACACAATATTTCACTTTTGAAGCAAACAACACAAACAGGCATTTGTGTGTCTTGTAGTCCAAATATATGTCTTGGTTTTGCCCTCTGCACACAGTAGGGACCTCATATGCTGGAGGAAGGGCATGAATAAATGAATTAAAACTCTATGTGAATCTAAAGTATAAGCAATTAATACACCACCCCAAGCATGCTGTCATGTCCAACTCTTTGCAATCCCAGGAAGGAATACTGGAGAGGGTTGCCATTTCCTGCTCCCCTGCTCCAAGGGATCTTCTTGACCCAGGAATCAAATCTACATCTCTGGCATCTCCTGCATTGGCAGGTAGACTCTTTACCACTAGCAAATGTCATTTGGAAGAATTGTTTCAATTAAACAAAACCGTATTTGGGGCACAGCCTCATTCCCCTCTACTCTCTGGGTATTTCTCACCTACATGAAGTACTCTTTGAAGTCAGGGAGAATGTTTCATATGAATGAGATATCTAGAGAGTAAAGAAACATGAGGGGGAAACTAGGCCTGTATTGTGTTTTTAACACAGATGTTGTTTCTTATTGGGCTGAGAACTACCATTTTAGAATTATCCAAAAGGACAAAACCCAAAGACTTCATGTAAACCTCATGCACTGTGGCCTTCCCTTATGCAAACATATTAAAATGTTTCAGAATTGCTTTTGTCCACAACTTACACAATGAAACCTCTCTAGGGGGAAAGAAAATTCATCCTCTCTTTATATTGAGTTGTCCAAAGAATGACATCTCACTTTTATTCCAAGAAAATAGGAAGAGCCAAATTCAGGATAACAGTTAAGCAAAAAAAAAGCTTCCCTCAACAACTGACCACATTCCTGCCCTGCTGCACAGCATGGGCCCAAGAAGCAAGACAACAAAGACTTAGCTGGTTTTAAAATGGTGTATAGCAACACTGGTGACTCAGGTGGTAAAGAATCTTCCTGCAATGCAGGAGACCAGGGTTTGATCCCTGGGTCAGGAAGATCGCCTGGAGAAGGAAATGGCAACACACTCCAGTATTCTTGCCTGGAGAATCCCATGGACAGAGGAGCCTGGCAGGCTCTAGCCATGGAGTCACAAAGAGCCAGACACAACTGGGCGACTCACACTTTACACTTATAGTAACACTTGACAAACCTAGAGAGTGTATTAAAAAGCAGAGACATCACTTTCCTGACAAAAGTTCATATAGTCAAAGCTCTGGTTTTTCCAGTAGTCATGTGCAGATGTGAGTTGGACGATAAAGAAGTCTGAGCACTGAAGAAATGATGCTTTCGAATTGTGGAGTTGGAGAAGACTCTTGAGAGTCACTTGGATTGCGAGGAGAGCAAACCAGTCAATCCTAAAGGAAATCAACTCTGAATATTCATTGGAAAGACTGATGTTGAAGCTGAAGCTCCAATACTTTGGCCACCTGATCTGAAGAGCCAGCTTATTAGAAAAGACTCTGATGCTGGGAAAGATTGAGGGCGGGAGGAGAAGGGGACGACATGAGGTGGTTGGATGGCATCACCAACTCAATGGACATGAGTTTGAGCAAACTCAAGGGAAGGACAGGGAAGGACAGGGAAGCCTGGCATGCTGCACTCCATGCTGTCACAAAGAGTCAGACGCAACTGAATGACTAAACAACAACAAATGGCAACACTTAAGACTTCGTCTTTTCCAGCCCAGAAAGCAGCTGGCAGGAAAGGCAACCCAAGCCCAATATACCTAGTCAAGCACAAAGTCTTTCTTGAAGGTCTTTAGAATAGAGAATATTTTCTAAGGCCCCCTGGGGAAACCTACTGAAAAAGACGAGACATAAATCCTGTTTTCAGAACACTCCCCATTTTCCCCATTGGGCTCTATTCTCTCAATATCTTAGCTCTAAGCAGGGCATAAGCAGCTTACTAATAAACTTTCCTGGAAAATCCACAGATTATCAACCAAACTGAGACTGAGCTGTGCCACAGCTACAGGGCAATATATTAAGTGACACCTTATGAACTATGCTTCCCCCTTACATATGAGCCAATTTAGACCCAGGAGATCACTGAGTTTATAACAAGTGTAGTGAGTAGGAAGAGAATAAAGGCCAAGATCCAAAAGGGTGTTAGGACAGGGTGGCTGAGGTGGCTGAGGTGGCTGGAAAGTGTAAGTCAATAAAATTATGGAGTGATAATGGGTGAGAAAGAAAAGGCAAGAGATTAAAGGATATTTTCATAGTGATTATGCCTGAGGAAATGAATCTCCCTTTAAGTAAGAGTTTGCAAATGTTGTATTATTTTCAGTCCAAAAAGAAAGAAAATCTTCACAATAGCTCTTATTTATTATTTGCTACCACGTGACAGGTGCTGTTCCAAAATGCATTACATAGTTGTCCCTCATATCCACAGGGGATTAATTCCAGGACCCCCACGGATCCCCAAATCTGTGGATGCTCAAGTCCCTCGTAAAAAATTGTATAATGGTGGGCCCTCCACTTCAGCGGACGTGGAACCCGCAAACAGAAGGGCCAACTGTATGAACTTACTTAATCCCTACAACTACCCTGGCGTGGCTGTTATTTATTATCATCCTGCCCCCTTTTCAGAGGAGGAAAGTAAGGTGCAGAGAATGAAAGTCACACAGCTAGTGGATGGCAGAGCCAAGAGAAAAGCTCAGAGAGTCAAGCTCAGAGCCACTCGCTTCACTACTCCACATATGGCCTTTCAACAGAGCAATCCAGGGGCCTATAATTCTTGGCTTAGCCCATATATTAATAGTTCATGCTTGCGTCTGGGTCTCTTGGTTACCACTAGGAAGCGAGACCCCAGGGTAGCATGGTGGTCCTCTCTAACCTCTCAGCTTCTGAACATCAGCCCATCACCACACACAGTTGGAAACAAGCTCTCTTTCAGGCCAGAGAGAGTAGAAGGTATGGTTTATGAAAGGGTCCTATTTGGTCCTTTCTGTTTGACCCCCTATTAAGTCCCCATAAAGCTTCCTGGTAAAAGAAAAGCTTCCTTAATAAGAAATTCCCCATGAGGGCAAACCTGTCATTCTCTCAGGCCAGATTGTCATGGAAACTTTTATGAAGAGGAGCCCAACACTCAAGTCTTCAGGCTGTAAAAGAATCCATGCAGTTGTTCTTTTGTAAAATTATACAGATTTATTCATTGCAACAAGTGAGGCAATGATACAAGTTCCTTTAACTGATGAACGGGAATTGGAACCTAATGAGAGGAACAGTCAGAAATCCATTTGTCAAATCTTGTGCCACTCAGCTAGCCCTCATATGCAGTCCTCAAACAACACAAATGATGCATTCTAAACACAATGATCACCAGATCAGATTTACAAAGTAATTGTGAACTGAATAAAATTCATTGCTCTCTAAAATAATACTCACATGTCTTAGTGTAAATAGTAATATGGTCTTTTCTTCTTAAGCAGGAGGTCAGCAAACTACAGCCCTTGGGCCAAATTTGGCTTATTGCCTGGTTTTATACAACCCAGAGCTAAAAACGGACTTGGCATTTTTAAATTGCTGGAAAAAAATCAAAGGAAGAACATGTTAAAAATCATATGAAGTCTAACATATAATACCTAAAGTCTTATTGGAACACAGGCACACTCATTCATTTACTGTCTGTGGCTGCCTTCACACTACAAAGGCACAAAGCCTAAAATATTTACTGTCTGGCTTTTTACAGAGAAAGTTTGCCGACCTCTTTCTGGAGTGATAAATGATAAATATATTGCCCTAACAAATTTCTCACAGTCCAATTATCAAAACTATAGTTTTTAATCATTAGAAAACAGTGAAGGATGCTGTGACCTACCCCAGTAATTAATTTCTGAAACCCTATTCTAAATAGACATTGCAGTTTATTATTCACCCTAATGATAAGTTTCGATCCCTTAATTGTTTCAAGGGGCGTGTTTTCTCTTACACTAAAATGATGTCTGACTGATATAAACCAGGGCATTTTCTTCAAACGCCCTAGTGAAGCAAAGCCGAAAACATCCCATGCACACGTACAGTCACTTGGCAAGAATATTTTGCTGCTAAGCTAGAAACCAAAACAATTAAAGCAAGGAAAGACAGAGCACGTGGGCTTCTGCTCCTGAAGCTTGTTTATTCCAAAATCCTCAAATCCACAGAAATTTTTCTCTGCAGCTTTTTCATTAAGCATTTCAAAAGGAAAACAGGCTACTAGGCTTCTTTTGAAAGCATATGGTTTGTTGTTGGTGGTGTTTATGACTACCCTTTGACAGTGGCTAAGTATTGGATTGATATTTCTCCTTAAAAGGAATGATCTGTCATAGGCTGTGACTGTCTTGTCATCCTTTACATTCATATTTGTAATGTCTTACCGTCTGTAGATCCAATATGATTCTCAGCCATGCTGCTCCCCAAACACATGCCACTAGAACTCCTCCAAATCTGGCATCATCACTGAACTTCAAAAGTCACTCCCTAAGCAAAGGCTTTGGAGAAAGATACAAAACAGACTCACCAGTTATTATAATTCAGACATCTCCTAGGACTTTATAAATGGGCTGTAGTAAATTAAGTATGTTATCTCTTGAGTTACATAAAACTTTTATTCATATTCGAATGCTAAACTAAGCAGCGACTTCTTCATGGGAGGTACTGGCAAAAAAAAAAGTCACTGAAGAGGGCCTGAGAGCGTGTGATTCAGTCCCAGGTCCTCCCTATACTCACACCATAAACAGACATTAGAACAAATGTTCTACTCTTCTGTCAATTTTCACCCAAAAAAATATGTTTTTGCAGAATTCTCTGGAGACATCTGTCTTCTGATCTTAAGCAGATAATTATTCATGACTCAATAGATCCCGAAGACTCCTTTAAACAAGCTAGAGAAACTACGGAAGCTCCATCAACAGCTCTGAAAGCTGTTCTAAAAACACTGTTACAATCAAATGCACTATCTCTCCCAAACAAAATGAAGAATTCTGTCTCTGACTCACAGTCAACCACTTCAAGAGATGTTGTTTACTTTAGCCCAGAAATTTAATTAGTTAATTTTCATAAGCAGTTTTCGAAAGAAAGAGGCCAGAAAGAAAGTCAACTTAGCCAACAAAAAATTTCACTGGTTCTACGGAATAACTCATGCCTCTACAATATCTGAGTTAAGCAAGAGAAATATCTAACATAAGACCAGATTTTTGTTAAAAATTGAGCCAAAGGGGGTTTTAAAAAGTGGGGGAAGGCAGCACATATTTAATTAGCCTAGGCTTGTTGCCTGATTTTCATTAGGCCCCTGCCTGATTCTTATTTGGCCCATTCTAAGTACTTTTAGGCCACTGGGCACGAAGGCCAGTGCTTATTTTCATGGCTGTTTCAATTCATCAAGAAAATCCTTTGAAAGATGAAAGAAACTTCACATTTTTTCACCTGTTGTTCTTTCTTGTGTGCCTGTCACTTCACTAGCCAAACTTGCTTCAAGCCAAACCAAATGCTTTCCAAACCTCTACAACATGCCTTTGAAGATCTGAAGTTAAGTATTTTCTTATGCTGACCAGTACAGCTTCCAAATAAGGAATAAAAAAATAACGTAGTTCTTAGGCTATTTTTTTAATACCAGAAATGTGAAAACGCATTCCAGTATGTGCAAAAAAGCAAAATTCCTCTTCCCCAAGTTTAGAAGTCATGTGCCAAAAACACCTGATGTTCATTACCACACCCATGATGCATTGCTTATGTATGACAAAGTTCCTGCAAAGACCAGATGCTGCTTTTATTATTACCACTTTACAAGTTTTCCCAGGCTCACTAGAAAAAGTATTTTATAAGACCAGCCCACTGAGTGGGCTCATCTTACCACACTGATGAAATTTGGTTTGCTATTTAGTTGATTATCAATAAACATCTCTCTTTATTTCCAACAACACAGCAATTAGAACCCTGATCTGTCACCACTGGCTTCAAGTTTTGGCTTTCATCAAAAGAAAAGGAATTTATTAAGAAAGAAAAACCCAGTTCTACCTTCAAGCTAAAAACAGTTCTGTCTTCTAAACAATATGCACTTTCATACAGCTCTAGCAAACCTTCTTCAAGCAGCTTACAAAGGAGATGCTAAGAGAAATACACAATAGACCCTAGTTTTAGGTTCTGGTTTAGCTGACAGAGATGCAAACAAGCAAATGCTGATATTGGAAAGCAGAAAATACAACCTAGTTGATATAAGAGAAAATGAGGCTTCACTAATCTGTTGATTCTCTTGGAGGTAGTCAAAAATAAGGCAAAATTACTGAACACAGAGAATATATCTAAAGTTCCAGAAACCTTAATGAGAGAGAGTGTGTGTGTGTGTTAATTGCGCAATCAAGTCCAATCTTTGTGACCCCATGGACTGTGGCCTGCCAGGCTCCTCTGTCCAAGGAACTCTTCAGGCAAAAATAATGGAGTTGTTAACCATTCCCTTCTACAGGGGATCTTCTCAAGACAGGGATCAAATCCAGGTCTCCTGCATTGCAGGCAGATTCTTCACCATCTGAGCCACCAGGGAAGCCCATGAGAGTCTACACCAAAGGCTTTATTTTAAACTTATAAAGTTTACTTTAAATATGTATTCGTAGAAAACCAACTAAAAACCAAAGAACAAAATAGAGGTAATTCCCTCAGTGGATCTTATATAACATAGTCATAGATTATCTGCTTTTAATGGATATTTTAAAGCTATGACAAACCAAGACAGAGTATTAAAAACCAAAGACATTCCTTTGCCAACAAAGGTCTGTATAGTCAAAGCTATGGTTTTCCCAGTAGCCATGTATGGATGTAAGAGCTGAACCATCAAGAAAGCTGAGCACCGAAGAAACGATGCTTTCAAATTGTGGAGTTGGAGAAGACTCTTGAAGAATTCCCTGGACTGCAAGGAGATCAAACCAGTCAATCCTAAAGGAAATCAACCCTGAATATTCACGGGAAAGACTGATGCTGTGAAGCTCCAATACTTCGGCCACATGATGTGAAGAGCTGACTCACTGGAAAAGATGCTGATGCTGGGAAAGAGTGAAGGCAAAGGAGAAGAAGGCAGCAGAGGCTGAAATGGTTCGATAGCATTACCAACTCAACAGACATGAACTTGAGCAAACTCCAGGAGCTAGTGAAGGACAGGAAAGCCCGGGGTGCTGTAGCTCATAGGGTCACAAAGGGTAGGACATGACTTAGCAACTGAACAACAACATAGATTGTCTAATATATGATAATAATGATAACAATCCTCCTTATCATCACCACCATCAATGCTTGCCCCATCCCAGGCACTGTACTAAGCACTTCATATACATTAACTTTCGTACTCACAAGAGCATCACTACGTAGGCAATATTATCTCAGTTCAACAGAATAACCAAGGTTGGGAGATGTTAAACAACCTGGCCAAAGGCACAGTGCTAGCAAATGATGGCAAACTAAGAGCAATCAGTTAAAGAACTATTCAGCAATAACTTGATTTATCTGAAGTTTACATAGTGACAAAGTCATTTCATTATCTGTGTTTTCTTACACATGTACTTGTTTCTGTAAGACATAGCATGTAAGAAAGAACCCATGGCTTCTTCACCCCAGGAATTTATCATAGATCAGTTCTCCAATCCTGCTCACTTTTTTTAAAAAAATTCTTTGATGTGGATCATCTTTTTAAAAGTCTTATTGAATCTGGTACAATATTGCTTCTGTCTTATGCTTTGGTTTTTCTGGCCCCAGGGCATGTGGGATCTTAGCCCCTCGACCAGGGACCAAACCCACACTCCCTGCATGGGAAGGCAAAGTCTTAACCACTGGACCACCAAAGAAGTCCCAATCCTGCTCACTCCTGATGCTTATCAAATGCGAATAAAGATAATTCATTCAAAGAAAAATTTTGAGCACCCACTAGGGACCAGGCAGTATACAACTATCCTAAACTTGACTGTAGAAAGAAATAAAAGAATTAGTCTCTATCAACCAGAAAGTTTCATCTGCAGCTAGGGTTTGCTCAGTCCTCATCAGTGGTAAAGAATCTACCTGCAATGCAGGAGATGCAGATGAGATCCCTGGGTCAGGAAGATCCCCTGGCAAAGGGAATGGCAACCCACTTCAGTATTCTTGCCTGGAGAATCCTAGGGACAGAGGAGCCTGGTGGGTTACAGTCTATGGGGTTGCAAAAGAGTCAGACACGACTTAGCAACTAAACAACAACAACATAGGCTTATGGGAATGAAAGAGGTTGCATTAATCAGCTGACTCAGATTTTATGACTTCCCCCCTCAACTTATCAGGACACACCTATCAATCAAGTACTTTCCAAGTAACTCTGGTAAATCCCTGGGGAATCTCACCTGTGCTAAGGAACAAGCCTTGTCACACACCACACAGCTTTTTATTCCTCCTGCCCTTTCTAGCACTCTCCATGGACATCATTGGAACTGGAAGAGCAGTCCTCTCCTCTGTTTTGATTGCATTATATTCTTTCAGAGGAGTCCCTAAATTATCTTGCTTGTACCTTTGTGTCCAACAGTTTTAGCACAAAACTCTTTTCATAGCTTTCACCTCTGAAGGACTGAGACATGGTCTAAAGGAAGGTTAGGAACAAATCTGAGTTACAGACACCATACCATTCTCAGAATGGCCCCTCTCCTCTGATAACTAAGGCTTGTTACTGGATCCAGCTATCAACCCTGGCTTCTTCATCTCTTATAATGATTACCTCCCAGGATGATCTTCAATCTGCTGACAGACCCTGCCCACCAGTAACTTAACAAGCCCAGAGCATGGCTGAACCTCAACAGAAGTTAGGCTTATGGCCATGTTCTAACATCCACCCCTCTCCATGCAAACACATGGCTTACTAGGAAATAAGGATATTGGAGCAAGGATGGAGAGTGCTTAAATCCCTGTTTTCTGATCCAACTTGTTGGGAGATTGGCAAGGGGTGGCGGGGGGACAGCACGGGCTGGATGGAGTGTACTATAAGGTACCCTCTGGTAGACCAGCAGGAGATGATGATCAGGGTCAACGCAAGAAAAGCTGCTGTGGAACTACAAGAATAAATTAAGTTCTGGCAGAATGGCTCTAAAATGGGGATTTACGGGATGAGAAGGAATCAGCCACAAAAAGCCCAAAGCAGTAAAGATCTGTTTTTATGGTACCTAACAGAGTGAGTTATAACTTCAGAGAACCTAAGTCCAGCTTCCTCAAATCTAAAAACCAGTGTTTGGCAACAGACAGGTGATGCCTTCTCAATACCCCTTGACACATTTCTATAGCTTTGACTGCCTATGTTATTGATGGACAGTTCTTTTCACAAGGCAATGGGCTCCTACGCCAAGTACCCATGTCTGTTTGCCCTTGGACTTCCTCTGCCTGCAGGAGCATGATCCACCGACTCCCAGGTTAAGTCAGAGTGGTGGCTAGCTCATTCCTCCAGAACCAGCCCTGCACTCGTGAGCAGCAGAAGATGGTGGATAAATGCCTCAGCTTCCCTTGCTGTGACTACAGTCTCCCATAGCGTCCCTGACAGGATGGGGCCCCAGGCTCCCACAAGGTAACCACACCTGAAAGCGCTCTGCACTTTACTCCTGTCTCTCTCTTACATACCTACTCCTCTCAGGGCCTCCTGGGGCCACTTCAAAAATAAACCATCTTCCCCCAAACCCTTGTCTTAGGATCTGATTTAGAGAAAACTCAAACTAAGACATCTTCTTTTAGGTAAGAATTTCCTCAAATACAAACTAACCCATTACATTTATGCACAGGAAAGCAGAATTTTGAAGGGGGAAAAGACATTGATTTCAGAGAGCTGAGGACCCTACCTTCACCCATCTTCATCACTGGGGAAGTGATCTGAGATCAAGATACAGTAGATGGAAATGCTTCTAGGCAGGGGTACCCTTCACAGAACCAGGAAGCGTAAAGCGTGAGAAGGAGGAAACTCTTTGCTTTTCAATTTCATCTTCTCTGTCAGGGAGGCATGATCTAGAATCTTCCAACTGAGGCAGGAAGAAGATGGAAATGGGAAATCCATCCATGAGAGGTTCCTTGTCACTCTCGACAGGTAGCATATAGGGCCTGTGTTAGTCAGCTCAGGCTGCCATAACAAAATACCACAGGCTGAGCCGCTGAACCAACAGATTTATTTTCTCACAGTTCTGAAGGCTAAGATTTCCAGATCAAGGTGCCATCAGGCTGGGTTTCTGCAGCCTCTCTCGTTGGCTTGTAGATGGCCCTCTTCTTGACGCATTCTCACATCTTTCTTCTATGTGTGTGGTTTCCCTTTGTGCATCCCAAGTTCCTCTTCTTAAAAGGACACCAGTAGGATGAGATTAGAGCCCACAACAACGGCCTCATTTTAACTTAATCACCTCTTTAAAGGCCCTCTCTCCACATATACCAAATACAGTCATATGCCAAGGTACTGAGTGGTTAGGACTTCAACATATAAATTTGGGGAGACACAATTCAGCCCATGACAGGGCCCCAGAGCTGGGCTTACACTGCACAGAAAACCGTTCCAAATTTTCTAAATTGTGTATTAAACAATCCAGCTTTACCAAATGGCAGATACAACTGAACTCAATCTCTAAAGAATCAAACATGTATTAAGTAACTAGACAACAGCCTTCAGTTGTGGTAAGTGCCACAGAGCCTATGAAAGCTACACATGAGACAATTCCTACAGTCAGGTAAAGAGACAGGTCATCTGTGAGGAATGATATTAATAATAAAAAATAAACAAAACTATATAAAGACTAGGCAGAGAAGGAAATGGCAACCCACTTCAGTATTCTTGCCTGGAGAATCCCAGGGACAGAGGAGCCTGGTGGGCTGTCGTCTTTGGGGTTGCGCGGAATCAGACACGACTGGAGCAACTTAGCAGCAGCATCAAGACTAGGGCTAAATTGCATGGTGTAGATCTTATGAAAAAGCTGAAGAACTCAGGCAAAAACTCATGGAGGAAGTGAGTCTTTGGAGTACCAGAAGAGTAGTAGGCAAGAAGGATAAAAAAAAACCCTATACTTGGGAAGCATTAAGAAGACCAGTCTAACTAGCCCAGAAGATTTACCTGGGCAGGTGAGAGTTAGGTTTTAGAGTCAGGGGTAGCTCAGATAGTAAAGAATCTGCCTGCAATGCAGGAGGCCTGAGTTCGAGCCCTGGCTCAGGAAGATCCCCTGGAGAAGGGAATGGCTACCCACTGTAGTATTCTTGCCTAGGAAATCCCATGGACAGAGGATTCTGGTGGGCTATAGTCCATGGGATCGCAAAGAATCAGACACAGCTGAGTGACTAACACTTCACTGAGCCTAGAGGGCCTGAAGTATCAGGTAAAGGAATGAGTAAAATAAAAAGAGACAGGTGCTTGAGGATGGGTGAGGATAAAAACAAAGTCTATAAAATACAAAATTTCATGATGTCAAGTACTGTCTGGGAGATAAACCTTGGAGCAATCTCGTATCATTCCAAGAAAGCATCATTCAATGCTATTGCAAATAAAGACTCACAAAATTATGGGCATCTCTAAGAAGACCATTACAAACAAATCTGGGCATTACTAAAACAAAACTCTTAATCTGAAGTCAAGCCATAGCAATTTTGAATCCACTGAGTATGGTAACCACACCTTTGAAAAACCATTATTATGCAATATTGAACGTCTGTGGGACAATCATCACCAAGTTCTGGGAACATGGGGGAATGGAAATAAAGGGAAATGTGTTACAGAATGCAAAGATGAATAATTTGCAATCCCTGGCTTCAAAAGCTCAAACTCTATGAATGAAAACAATGATAATAACAAATAACTTACAATCATCAAAATGTATTGTGTTGTCACTGAGTGCCATCACCATGGAGAAGAAAGCATTTCAGTAAATATTTGTTAAACAAACAAGTGAACTCCGTCAATGGAAGGTATCTGTGCGGTAAATTTTTAAAGATGAGTAGGCCTTCGACAGGAGAAGGAATGAGGGTCATTTCAGGCAGAGGAAATAACATATAACTAGAAAAGCAGAGTGTATGAACAATCTAGGAATCACCACTCGGCTGCACAATGAAACTACCTAGGAAATTTTTTTCTAAGTGTCACCTACATCACACCCCCAGAAACTGGGACTGAATTGGTATGGGACAAGGCCTAGATACTCGAGGTTTTTAACTTGCCCGTACTCTACAATGCAAAGAAGGTTAAGAACCACTACTGGACCAGCCTTCAACCTCCCTTAACTCTGCCTTGTTTCTTTTCTTCCCCAACAAGACTTACTAAAGCTTTCAGTAAGTCACAGAAATAGAGCATGACAAGTTTCAAGAAATGCACTGGGGCTCTTTTTGTCCAGCATGTTGTCTATCCTCTCCTCAGCAGAAATCAAATGACTCTAAATAAATCCCATGATGATGACATGTAGTCATAGAAATTGAACAAAAAGAGACTATTGGGCTTTCTCAGTCCAGTCCCATACCTGCCATGTGCCCAAGCTCTGTCAGAGAACCTTAGAGTGAGCGGAATAAAGACACAGCTTCCACCTTCCTTCTCTCACTTACAGCCCATGTCCTCTGCTCCTGTAGTTCTGAGACTTGGGTGGGCTGCCACTGATGGGGTCGCACAGAGTCGGACACGACTGAAGCGACTTAGCAGCAGCAGCAGCAACAGCAAAGTTTTATACATTGTATGTTTACAAAATGATTCCCATGGGAACCATAATAACAAAGTTACTGTGTCATACAATTTTAGAAAAAGAGGAACAAGGTCAAAGCTATGTTTTTTTCAGTAGTCATATATGGACATGAGAGTTGGATGATAAAGAAAGCTGAGCACTGAAGAAATGATGCTTTGGAACTGTGGTGTTGGAGAAGACTCTTGAGAGTCCCTTGGACTGCAAGGAGACCCAACCAGTCCATCCTAAAGGAAATCAGTCCTAAATATTCATTGGAAGGACCGAAGCTGAAGCTCCAATACTTTGGCCACCTGTCTGAAGAACTGACTCATTCACTGGAAAAGACCCTGATGCTGGAAAAGATTGAAGGCAGGAGGAGAAGGGGATGACAGAGGATGAGATGGTTGGATGGCATCACCGACTCGATGGACATGAGTTGGAGTAAGCTCCGGGAGTTGATGATGGACAGGGAAGCCCAGAGTGCTGCAGTCCATGGGGTCACGAAGAGTCGGACACAACTGAGTGACTGAACTGAACTGAGTACAGAAATCATAAGTGGCACTATCTACATGGAGATAGGAATTCTGCTCCCAACACCATTTCACCTTTGTGCCTTTTGTTGCTGTTTACTTGATAAGCTGTGTTCAACTCTTTGTGACCCCACAGACTCTACCCTGCCAGGCTCCTCGGTCCATGGGATTCTCCAGGCAAGAATACTAGAGTGGGTTGCCATACCCTCCTCCGGGAATCTTCCCGACCCAGGAATTGAACCCGAGTCTCCTGCATTGGCAGGCAGATTATTTACCAGTGAGCCACCAGGGAGGAACAGCTTAAAAAGGCAGGATGGTTTACGCCTGGTGGGACCTATTTTGGCAGAACACACAAAATAGATTTCTTCCTAAGGGAGACTTAGACAAGTTTCTTTCTGTTTATGACATTTAGCTTTCAGTCCTTTTTTAGGACATAGTATTTTCGTGTGTGTGTCACTATGACATTCCAACAAAGGACAAAGGGGAAGGAGTATTATTCCATGTGACATTCAAAAACCTAACCTTTATCAACTGTTTCTGAAGGTCATTCTCCCACAACTTGGAGTGAGCTGTGCAAGGCCACAAGCCCTGGCACACTGAATGAGAATGCAGCAACATCGGGGGCTGAGACTGCCTTTCGGCATGTTCACCGTGGTTTCTTCCTTTCGCTCATTCGTTCCATTACTGAGAATCTACCCTGTAGTGTGCATTATGCCAGGACACAGTAGAGCAATGTTTCCGGATCTGTCGGAAGATAAAATCTCTTTGGGGAACTTCTTTGGTGGCACAGTGGATTCCCAGGAAGATTCCACAAGCTGTGGAGCAACTAAGCCCGTGTGCTGTAACTACTGAGCCTAAACGCTGCACGCCTGGAGCTCGTGCTCTGCAACAAGCAAAGTCACCACAATGAGAAACCCATGCACCAGAACGAAGAGTAGCCCCTCCTCGCCACAACCAGAGAAAACCCAAGCGTAGCAACAAAGGCCTAGCACAACCAAAAATAAATTTAAAAAAAATTTTTTTAATCTCTTTGAACTCTTGTTAAAAAGACAGGCTTCCAGATTCTACTATAGTCTCCCTGAATCAGAATGTTTAGGAGGAAAGTAACCAGAATTTGTATTTTTTAACAAGCACCTAAGTGACTCAAATAAATAGTCTGGGACAGTAGGTCGCTCTTAGTGAATTCTAAGGCCTCAGTGTTCTGTGAATCTAGGTGATTCAGGTCCCTTCTAGTTGGACTTCGAGACGAAGAAATGTTTTCTCTCTCAGCAATTTCTAGATATCCATGTTCCATGAAATGCTAGACCCACCCACAAGTCCTTAAAAAGTCAGTAACAATGCATATTTAGCCATGTAAGTCACCAGCTTTCTTTCTTACACTATTTCCTTTTCTTCACAAACAAATGGACAGAGAGTCCATCCACCTCATTAAATGTGAGTATCATTACAGGTTTTTCCAACATAATTTTTTTTTTTTTAACAAAATACAACTTTCAACAGCAATTACACACGTGAGGGCAGCTGGAGTCCTATAGAGTGAGATGGAATTCTGAAAGGGTTCTGAAGTTCTTATTGTTGTTGCTGTTTTTGTTTAGTCGCTGTCATGTCTGACTCTTTTGTGAACCTATGGACTGTAGCCCACCAGACTCCTCTGTCCATGGGATTTCCCAGGCAAGAATACTGGAGTGGGTTGGCATTTCCTTCTCCAGGGGGTCTTCTGACCCAGGGCTCGAACCTGTGTCTCCTGTGGCTCTTGCATTGGCAGGTGGGTTCTTCACTACTGAGCAACCAGGGAAGTCCTGTGGAAGTTCTTAAAAGATTGAAAACCTCTGTTCTAAACCTGAACTGTCCATAGCTTCAGGGAGGCCCCAGGGGAACTCCTGCTTGGCAGACTCACAGTCTATGGTCCACAGCCATGCTTGATGTACTTCCCAGCCACACAAACCGAGAAGGCAAATAATTTGTGTCAATTGTCCTACATGGCAACAAATTTTGACTTTACTCAGCAAGCTGCAGTCTCTTGAAGGCTACCTGCTGTGAGTAATGATCAAGCGCTGGCATCACACAGGCCACAAGGTGACCAAGGGGATGTGTTGAGACAGATTAGGATGCATCTCCCGTGACTGTGTTCCTCTCATAAACTTGGGTCTCGGCAGCTGCAAGTGTTGTCATTTGTTGTCTTTTTTTCCCAAAGGCCATTTTGTTTTATCTGATGTTGAAACTCTGCCACACAGCTTTGAACACTGAAGCACAGGAATGAGAAATTTGTTCATGTCTCTTGCTATGCTTGACATTTCCACACTGATAAGGTACAGCTAAATATTGACTTTTGGTTAAGTTCAGATTAAGTGTCTGGTCCATGAGCATTGACTGTGAACCATTATCTTTCTTCTCCTTTAGCATTGAGTTCTCTTATAAAAACAGAAAGGACAAAATGAAACAACTGTTGCCTGAGGTGCTGTCATTAATTACCTGAAGATCGTTTCTATGCTGTGGTAGAAACTGTCATTAACTTTTGAGATATGGGGGCAGTTTTGTTGAAGATGGTACTGGTGAACATAAAGACACATTAAAAATCGTATTTTTTATATTGTGGGTTATTCAAATACATCTTCCATTGAAGATTTATCCATATTTATCCATTGAAGAAAATGTCACCCAATTACCAGCATAAGTACACAAACCAGCTATCTGGCTGACTTATCTACATGTTCAATGTTTATCATCACCATACTAAAATCAATAGATGATGATCTCTGTGCTCAATTTAGCCAACACAGACTCAATCTGGTGGGATAAGCTTCTCTTGACCATTCTACTTGGAACAGACAGTTAAGAGAATTTCAAACAGCCAAGAGAGTCTCAAAGTGTATTTTCTCTCAAAGGAGAATCTCAGCTTTGCATTGCCTACCAGAGGAGACTGTCGCAGGATTATCCTTGATTGGTTTCTCAAAATGCAACATTCCTAGTCCTCTGAATAGTATTTCTTTGTTACTCCGCCAACTTAATAAATAGTTAAATCCTATCAGAAAACCCTCCCCAAGTCAAATGCTCAGGCAAATCAACAGTTACTGGAAGCCATAAAGAGTCAATGAATGGTCTCTCTTCCCAAGGAGTTGACAATTTATTTAGAAAAAAAATAATACAGAATTATTAACAAAAATAATGGTAGCAAAGCAGAAAATCATCAGGTTCATAGGAAACAATCCTCACTGTGGACGAGAATGGTGATTGAAGCTTTTATGAACAGATTAGCTCTGGGTCCTGGAAGAATTTTGCTAGATGAAGGACAAAGGCATTCTAGGTTTTCTGTAGACAGGATATTTTTATTGCATCCCACCCCACAAGACTAAAATATTTTATGTAAAGAAAGTGTTGTTTTAAGACCCAGGTGACCTGCTTGATTATTGGTTTTTAAGAAAAAAAGAAAACTAGACATTATTATCCTTGTTCCTGCTTTGGTAAGGCATACAGGAACCATATTATATTGCTTATATTTGTTTTTGACCTGTGAAAGCTGCAATTTAGCATGATTTAACCACACACACACGTGTGTTCAATGTAAAACTTATCACCGTTTTTTGAGCAAAATCCCCTAGCTGTGTTAATTTTTAGTTGTATTAACATTTAGCAGGCAGTAATTAATTCTCAATAAGGCCAATTCCATCAACACTATTAATATGTATGACTATAAAGTCTGTTCTCAGTATCTATATAATGACCCTGACTTGCCAAAAAGAATATTTGATGATTCAAGTTGTGAATAATGAAACAAAGATTTTGATTCATATTCAGATGGACAGCTGTATCAGCCCCTCACCTTTAGGTATCCACACCAGCAATCTATAATACCAGCAATCAGGAATGAACGAAATTGAAGGTCTTGAGTCATCTCTCCACTGAATTTGTCATTCACATGGCAAAAGTACAAACAAACAGATACAAGAGTTTCAGATAATGAACATAAGATAAAATAAAATAAATTAAAATCAAATAATAAAATAGGCCACTGTCGCGTACCTGGACCTCAGAGGGAAGGGTAGCCCAAGGAAGTCTGGTAATGAGGTGCACATCACAGAAAGAAAGACGCATAGCAAATTTCTCCCGGTCTTCTCTACAATGAAGGGAAGCGCATTCTGAGCTTCACATAGGATACAATTCCAAACTAGGCAAACCAAGGAAAAAGACTCCAGAGATTCCTAACACAAATGACTCAGCCATCTGGTTAACTGTCGACCCTAAAAATATTCGGCCTATTCCAGAAACCATGTTAGTACTAGTTCATAATCCATCCTGGGCTCTAAATCTATGTTAGATCAGAGTTGCTCACACTGGGGTAGGTTGACCCATTTGGGGAGACTGGCATATTCTCATTGAAATATATTTTTCAGGATTTGACACAGTATTCATTTCACTGTAAGTAAGCATTCATTTCACTTCAAAGTAAGCATGTTCTAAATCATCTGGGTAACCACACATAAACTGGAAATCCAGTTGAAATAGCATTCCAGTTGGAATTCCAGTTGAGGCAATTTCAAATCCTGAAAGATGATGCTGTCAAAGTGCTGCACTCAATATGCCAGCAAATTTGGAAAACTCAGCAGTGGCCACAGGACTGGAAAAGGTCAGTTTTCATTGCAGTGCCAAAGAATGCTCAAACTACCGCACAATTGCATTCATCTCACATGCTAGTAAAGCAATGCTCAAAATTCTCCAAGCCAGGCTTCAACAGTATGTAAACCGCGAACTTCCAGATGTTTAAGCTGCTTTTAGAAAAGGCAGAGGAACCAGAGATCAAATTGCCAACATCCGCTGGATCATCGAAAAAGCAAGAGAGTTCCAGGAAAACATCTACTTCTGCTTTATAGACTATGCCAAAATCTTTGACTGTGTGGATCACAACAAACTGTGAAAAATTCTGAAAGAGATGGGAGTACCAGACCACCTCACCTGCCTCCTGAGAAATATTTATGCAGGTCAAGAAGCAACAGTCAGAACTGGACATGGAACAACAGACTGGTTCCAAATCAGGAAAGGAATACACCAAGGCTGTATATTGTCACCCTGCTTATTTAACTTATATGCAGAGTATATCATGAGAAATGCCAGGCTGGATGAAGTACAAAGTGAAATCAAGATTTCTGGGAGAAATATCAATAACCTCAGATATGCAGATGACACCACCCTTATAGCAGGAAACAAAGAAGAACTAAAGAGCCTCTTGATGAGAGTGAAAGAGGAGAGCGAAAAAAGTTGGCTTAAAGTCAACATTCAGAAAACTAAGATCACGGCATCCAGTCCCATCACTTCATGGCAAATGGGGAAACAATGGACACAGTAAGAGACTTTATTTTTTGGGGCTCCAAAATCACTGCAGATGGTGACTGCAGCCATGAAATTAAAAGATGTTTACTCCTTGGAAGAAAAGCTATGACCAACCTAGGCAGCATATTAAAAAGTAGAGATATTATTTTGCCAACAAAGATCAGTCTAGTCAAAGCTGTGGTTTTTCCAGTAGTCATGTATGGATATGACAGTTGGACTATAAAGAAAGCTGAGCACCAAAGAACTGATGCTTTTGAACTGTGGTGTTGAGAAGACTCTTGAGAGTCCCTTGGACTGCAAGGAGATCCAACCAGTCTATCCTAAAGGAAATCAGTCCTGAATATTCATTGGAAGGACAGATGCTGAAGCTGAAACTCCAGTACTTTGGCCACCTGATGCAAAGACTCATTGGAGAAGACCCTGATGCAGGGAAAGATTGAGGGCAGGAGGAGAAGGGGACGACAGTGGATGAGATGGTTGGATGGCATCACTGAAGTGATAGACATGAGTTTGAGTAGGCTCTGGGAGTTGGTGATGGACAGGGAAGCCTGGCATGCCCCAGTCCATAGGGTCACAAAGAGTCAGACATGACTGAGCGACTGAATTGAACTGAACCACACACAACTAAATGCCTCCTCACAGGCCCAGTCTGTCTTTGTGTCTGCAACTTTAATTGTCTTCAGCTAATTAACAATGTACAGAGATAGATTTCAGAGGTAAATGAGGCTTTTGCACCAACTGTGGGCCAGATGACTTCAGAGTGTGCTGGAGGAACAAAGGTGCTTCAGTGATTCAGAAAGAATGGTGAGAGAATTGCATCATTTTGTGACACCCAGTGGGAAAGGCAGACCAAGCCCAGAAGAAAAGAGCCACAGTCACTAATACTTTGTATAACATTACACTATGTAGGCTAACTTAAAGTTTTTTTCCTTTGCAGAGGAGAGAGTTGTATGCAGTTTTTACATTTGTTTTTATAAGAACTACAAGCTATAAGAACTGAAAGTTCTAGAAGTTTATGTCTAGTTTTAGTTTATATATATTTAAAGAACACTTGAAATTAAAGGATTTAAATCAACAAGATGTAATACAGGAATTTTTAAGGGGTGCATAAAATATGAACAGTTTTAAATGTATGAAAAGATGCTTCTTTTCACTCATGAGATATAAAAATTAAAATCATAATGAATTACCCTTTACCACCTTTTATAAAATTGCAAACCTTTTCATTTACATACTTATTACTTGCTCTGCTTATTATTTCTCCAGAGCATTTTCACTAACATACATTTATTTTGTTTATATATTACTGTCTATCTTTTCCTCCAGTGCACCCCCAGAATAGTTCATGCAGTCTTATTCACTGTAGTATTTGTAGATAGGCAACAAAAGATGCCTAGAATGGTGCGTGCATGCTCAGTAGCTTTAGTTGTGTCCCACTCTTTGTGACCCTAAGGACTGTAGCCAGGCAGACTTCTCTGTCCATGGGATTCTCCAGGCAAGAATACTGGAGTGGGTTGCCATGCCCTCCTCCAGGGGATCTTTCTGACCTAGGGGTCAAACCCACGTCTCCTGCATTGCAGGTGGGTCCTTTACTACTGAGCCACCAAGAAGCCCACCTAGAATGGTACATGCCAAATAATGGACACTGCATTATTTGCTGAATGAATGAAGACCTATGATCTAGCCATTTCCCTTTGAGGCACATACCCTAGAAAAATTCTCACTTGTGTACAAAGAAACAGGACCAAAGCAGTACTGCTCGCCATATTAGGAAACTGGAAAAATCCTAACTGTCCTCAGTTAAGGAATGAAACACACTGTGGTATGATCATATGAGGGAATTTAGCAATTAAGATGAATTACATTGATTTCCATGGATAAAAATCAAAAGCATTGCTGGGGGAAAAAAAAAACTGCAGACAGATACATGTAGTTATGTACAAATGCCTAGTTAGAGAGTTCACATCAGAGCACAGATAGCCTCAGGACAGAGAGGGGATGAAAGAGATAACCTTTGATTATATTGTCATTTTTGCTTTTTTTTTTTTATCTGAACAAAAAATGGCAAATACTAATATATGTTAAATTTGAATAATGGGTACATAGGTGCCCCTGGAGAAGGAAATGGCAATCCACTCCAGTGTTCTTGCCCAGAGAATCCCTTAAACAGGGGAGCTTGGTGGGCTGCAGTCCATGGGATAACAAGAGAGTTGGCCCTGACTTAGTGACTAGATAACAACAATACACAGGCGCATGTTATATTTTTCTCTGTATTTTTCTAATGCACACATGTTTTCTAATTTTTAAAAAACATTTTAATACAAGTGAAAGTTACCATTAGTTTCTTTTCCTACATTCATAAGTAATTATAGCCCCCTTATGATAATATGACAAGGATGATAGTTCTTATCCCTCTTCCTCTTCTCTTGTTTAAGTCCTTTTTTAACAGCTACTATTTCATTTCTCTTTACATAATGCTTCTTTTCAAAAACCATTTGATATGGCTTACAGCAAAAGATATGAATAACAATCTAGCAAGGTTTTAAAAAGTGATATGTAAATAGGCTATCCATTAAAGTAAACACTGATGCCATCATTGAACTTCAAATTTTGCTTCAGGCTCTTTGGAAGCTGAATGGCAAGCAAGTACACCAAGTAATTACTTAAGTATCATTGTTCACTGAGCTTTCCCAGTGGTTCAGTGGTGAAGGACCTGCCTGCCAATGCAAGAGACACAGGAGATGCAGGTTCCATCCCTGCATCAGGAAGATCCCCTGGAGAAAGGAATCACAACCCATTCCAATATTCTTGCCTGGGAAATCCCATGGACAGAGGAGACTGGCAGGCTATAGTCCATGCGGTTACAAAGAGTCAGACATGACAGCAACTGAGCACACACTGTTTACTAGAGTACCCTGGGAAAGGCAAAGCTTTTCCTGGTATTAAGTTCTCAAAAAAAAAAAACAACAACTCTCATCTATGACTTTATATAGGGGACCCTAAGTGTTCTCAAGAGCATTTTCACTAAAATCAAAAGTTGATTTCATATGCCTTTCCTTGTAACAACTTTTTTAAAAAGCTGAGGACATAATGTATTGGTATGGGTCATGGAAGGCTATTCATTCTTTAGAAGCTAAAGTAACATATGCCTTCAGTCATCTAACTAAATCCAAAGATAAAATATGCAAGTGGGTAGCCAGGGAGCATGTCTCTTAGATAACTGTTCCTAAATATAATTTCCCTTAGACAAGCTATTGATAGATGGAAACCAAACATCCATCAATTAAAGATTATAGTCACAGACCTGGACCCGTTAACTGTTATTGAGCAAGCATGGGAAGCTTTATTAAGTATCACTTGCCTCTTTTTAAAAATAACTTTCAAAAGAAAAGTATAAAATAAAGCACTGATTCATCACAGGCTTCAACTGAGAGCTACTTTTTCTTTTCAATTTGTCTGTAAGTCTAAAAGAAACGCTATTTTGAGTTCTAAGTCCAGATTTGGCAGACCAAGGGTGACGCAGGCCAGGGGATCCTGTGGTTTACTGGTAACATTTTTCTATATCTTTTCTAATGCCTGTAGTGTAGAGATATATTGCAGGGATTTAGCTACAGGTCAGTCCCAAGAAAAGACTGAAATTGAAGACCCATTTATCCATTGACTATTTCTGCTGCTACCAGCAAAATATGGGAAGACAACTAATATCCAACAACACTGAACTTAAGGTAGAAAATCAGCTAGAGCTATAAAGAGCCTGTAGTACTAATAACCATTCCTTCCATTTGCATCACCCTTTTATGCATGGTCTCATCTAATCCTCACAACAACACTATCAGATGGTTAAATGTAAAGAAAATTAACAATAATGACACTGAAGTTTACAGCAACTTGTGCAAACTGATCCAAATCACACAGCTGGTCAACAGCACACTTGGGATTTGAACTCAGTAAGTCTTGACTGAAAATCCAGGCTCCTTGCAGTAGCCATGACTTGGTAAGAGAATCAAGGTGCAAGACTACTTCCCCTTCTTTTCCAAGGACAAAGCTTTGTGGTCTTCATTCCGTCTGTCACGTAATTGGGAGGATCAGGACAGAAGTCTCTCTATAGATCTTTCCTACACCTTCCCTCTCTGACAGAATGATAAAGTTTCCACAGAATCACATCATCCCTGAGAGATGAAAACCACCTCCAGAGAGGGAGTTTCCACTGGGAAGATTTTTCAGGGTTAGTGGAATTGGAAGTAATAAAATCAGAAATGAGAGCAGACACCCATCTAAAAGATGACAGGCAATCACATCCTGAGTGATACGTGAAAGAGATGCTCTCCTTTCAGAAATGAAATTCATAATTTTAATGGGGTCACTAGCAGATTCAAAAAGACTGTTTTCATACAGAAGTTATGTTTTCCTTTTGAGCTTGTTTCTCCTACATTTGGAGCTCAGTGTTGTGAGATAAAATTAATTTCTCCGAACATGGAATTTAGCTTAAAGCTTATTTAATAAAAAAGGGTAGTCTAAAAATAATAGGGCTTTGCAGATGTGAGTTGACCACATTTTCAACCTCTCTAGTCTAAAGCCACTCTCGACAGGCTGAAGGAGCCAGGCGGATGGCTGCCCTTGCTAAAGCGACGTGGGAAGGCCCCAGGGCTCAGTGCACAATGTAAGCAAGACATTCTTTTCCACAAGTGTCAGGATCACTTGCCTTCAAATACCAGAGCAGTGCAGCTAGGGGGCTGTGGGAGCTTGAGGCCCAGAAGTAAATTAAGTAGCTTGCCTCATGTTAAACCAGCGTTGACCTCCATTTATCCAAATGCGTGGGTCATACTATTCTGTGCTCCCTCTCCCAAAATTCACTTTGTTTTCTTTCTTTCATTCAAACTGACTAATAGGCATCCTAATTCGATACAGACCAGATTTCAACAGTATCTAAACCTCTCCTGGGTAAACAAGTATCTGTTTTAAGTCAGTCATCGTAAATATGACTCTTTAAGGTAATATTGTTCTGAAAAAAAGAATGCCCTGCTATTAGAACAATACAGGTTTCCATAGAAATTAGAGCAACTACTCAACTACCATCAGGTATATGGCATCTTCAGTTATAAAAAAGAAAAGAGACTGAATCACTGAAGTAACAGTCAGGTATCAAACAGTACAGTTAGTGTGGGTTTATCCAGAAGTGTCCATGCTTGATGAGGATGACATGACTGGTGGGGAGTGAAAAACTCAGACACAACAGGAGGAAGAATTCTCTGCTGGAAGAGCACACTTCTCTGTCTTCATCTCATAGCCTGAGGCTAATATCAGGAGGACTCATAAAAGAAAAAGCATCTTTCTCAGCGATGATTTATATCTTCCAGAGCAGGAGAACCAGTGCTGAGATCAATGAAACAACTTGCCTGAGCAACGGTAACAGACATCTAATTTAGTGCTAACAGTGTTGGTTAGTGACAGCCAGAAGCCTGTTATTTGTCAAATTTAAGGGTGAGCATCATTTTAATTAATACCTTCTTTCTTCTCTAGGGCCTGCTAAAAGTCCTTTAGGATTAGACAGTAAAATCAAGGAGATGCGGGGAGGGGTCAGTTCCTGCATAGCAAAGCATCACAGTAAGTGTTCAAGGAAGATGATCAGTGTTATTATCTGACAGCTCCACCAAGAAGGGAAACCTGTGGCATCACAAATTCCCCAGTATAGAGGAAGTTGACTAACTTCCTAGACTTTACCACTTTTCTCCCTCAGATAAGCAATAGAATAGTCAGGGTCTTAGATTTCAAAGATGTCACAAAGTACAACCATCCCCTCAAGACAGCAATCCTATCAGATGCAGTCATTCATTCAACAAATACTTTTAATGCACCATACCAGACTCTATCCTGGCATGCTGAACAAGATAGACCAGAACCCCATCTCATGAAGGTAACAGTTTAGTGGGTGAGACTATGTACAAGAAAACTCACAAATAATTACAGATTTTTGAGACTATTTATGAAGGAAACCAATAGTTGCTAGGACAGAGAACAACACAGGGCAGAGGGAAATCCAACCAACCAAAAATAGGGAGGTCAGGCAAGTCCTCTCTGGAAAGATGACAGTTAAGCTGACTCCTGAAAAAGAAGAAATTTTCTATGCAAGGAGATGAAGAAACACTATTCTAGTCAGAGGAAACAGACAGAAAAAAGACTCTGCAAGGGTAAATATCTGGACTGAAGTGAGGAGAGGAAAGAAGATAAAGTCAAAGACACAGGCAGAGGTCAGATAATGCATCTCTGTTGACCATGATAAGGAGTTTGGATTTTACCTTAAACGTAATAGGAAGATGTTCAGCAGAGGGGTGATAGGATGCGATTTACCGTGAACAGGGTACTCTATCATATACCACCTCCTATGGCATAGGAATGTCCCTGGATAAACTGGCAAGTTCAGTTCCAGTTGCTTTAGAATCTTCAGACTCCTCATAGCCCATGTGATCACCATTTTTTCTAAAAAGAAAGAATATGTGCCTAATAACTCATCCTGTAATAACTGTAGACACAGTAGTAGTAGCAGCGGCAGCGGCAGGTAATAGCTGTTAAGTGTTTTCTATATGAAAAGCACCATTTTAAGCTATTTTACATGTATTAGTTTGTCTAATCCTCACAGCAATCCAATGAAGTAGGTTTGATCTTTACCTTTATTTTATAGATGAGGAAACTTAAATAACTTGTGAAACAAGTAAACACTTTCTATTTCAATGGTTTCTGTTCTTATCTTTATTAATTCCTTCCTCCTACTTTCTTTAGGTTTAATCTGATCTTTTTTCCTCTAGATTCCTGAGATTACAAAATAGATTGTCAATGTTTCCACTTTCCTACCATATGCATTAATTTTCCTCCAAGCACTATTATAGATGCATCTACAAGTCTTGGTAGGTTTTTGCTGCTGTTGTAATTCAGCTCAAAATGTTTCTAATATTAATTTAAATTTCTTCTTTGATCCAAGATGTATCAAGAAGTGTTCTACCAGGAGATCAAAATGGCAGAGCAGGAGGATACTGGGCTAACCAACTCTCATGAATATATCAAAACCACTGCTATACATTCTCTATATATAGAGAGAAGCTTGCTAAAATTGCCCTGGGGATTAGCAGAACATGTCTACAAACAAGGCTGTAAAGATTCACGTTCAGTCTAGGAGTAAGGGAGGAGAGGCAATCTGTTGGCTCCCACGCCCCTGGCAGGGAGCACAGAAGAGGAGGGGAATACCACAGATTAGAGGATCCCCCTGGGGAGGGAGGGATTTAAGTGACATATTAGGTATCCCAGTCCTGGGGTCCACATCTGGAAGATGAGTCCTCTTAGAGGGCTGGAAAACCTGTGGGCTTACTGAAGGGCTACAAGTAACCGAGACTCTGCTCTTGAAGAGAATGCACACACACTTGCTTCCTCCCAGTAACACTCTGGCTTGTGTGCTGGGACCACACCCGTGCACTCCCCAGGCCATGCTGAGCTATTGCTCCAGACCCTGTGCTCTGATGCTGTTCTCCACTAAGGGAGAGAAGAATATTGCCCATAAGAGTGCACACACGAGGAGGAAACAGAGCCAGCTTGGACCCTGGCCCAGCTTCTGACCAGAGTGGAGGCTGCCATTTCCAGCTTTCACACCCTGCACACGCTCCAAAGAGCAGAGGCCACCATCGCAGAAGCACGCATGCCTATACACACTTGGGAGCCGGCAGGGCCAGGACTGTGGTATAGCACCAACCCCTCCAGCCCCAAGCCCGCCTCTAAGCAAGGCACACACCCTGGGGGGAAAGTGAAACTAGCACAGAGGTGTAGTCCCAAGCCCCCAGGTCCCAGCAGAGACCCATGGGAGATCCAGCTCCCCAAGGGCTGCTAGTCCAGCTCCACAGTGCTAACCCCTGGCCCTCAACAGGGTTTGTTGTTGCTGTTGTTCAGTGGCTAAGTCGTGTCCCACTCTTTGCAACCCCATGGACTAGAACATGCCAGGCTTTCCTGTCCTTCACTATCTCCCAGAGTTTGGTCAAGTTCATGTCTTTGAGTCAGTGATGCTATCTAACCATCTCATCCTCTGCTGCCCCATTCTCCTTTTGTCTTCAGTCTTTCCCAGCATCAGGGTCTTTTCCAGTGAGTCAGCTCTTCACATCACATGGCCTAAGTATTGGAGCTTCAGCAACAGTCCTTCCCAATGAATCCAGTGAATATTCAGGACTGATTTCCTTCAGGATGGACTGGTTTAATCTCCTTGCTGTCCAAGGGACCCTCAAGAGTCTTCTCCAACACCACAGTTTGAAAGCATCAGGGTACTGATGGCCATTAAGCACAGGAGAACCCCTGGCTTGCACCTGGCTCTGGCTCTAGCTCCTCCAGCTCTAACTCCAACCCCACCAAGATGCTGGCTGTGAGCACACCTCAGAGGAAGATGCAGACCATGCTCACTTCAGATCCAGGCGCCCCATCACAGCCCCTGGGCACACGCAGACACACAGGGATGCTCCCACAGAGGACACGACTGCAAGGTGGGGCAAGGCAACTGTTTCACTTAATTTTATAGAGACAGAGAAAGTAAAACAAAATAAGAAGACAGAGGAATATGATTCAAATTAAAGGACAAGAAAAAAAATACCTGAGGAAGAAAATTGAATGAAACAGAGATAAATAACCTACCTGATAAAAATTCAAAGCAATAGTAATAAGAATGCTAATTGAACAGAGAAAAGAATAGTTCAACACAGTGATAATTCTAATAAAGAACTATTAAAAAATAGATAACTGGCCAGAACTGAAGAATATAGTAATTAAGAAGAAAATACACTAGAGGAAATTAAAAGAGGATAGGTGATACAGAAACAGTCTGGAAGATAGAATAATGGAAACTGCCCAATCAGAGCAAAAAGAAAAACCATTTTCTTAAAATGAGACTAGCATAAGGGACCTCTGAGACAATATCAAGCATAACAACATACACATTATTGGAGTCCCCGAAGAAGAGAGAATAGGGTTGAAAATGTATTTGATGAAATTATGGCTGAAAATTTCCCAAACATAAAAAAGGACACATCAAAGTACAGGAATTACAGAGCCCCAAACAAGACGAACCCAAAGAGACCCACACAAAGCAATATCATAATTAAAATGACAAAAGTTACAGAGAAAATTCTAAAGGCAACAAGAGAAAAAAAGAGTAACATACAAGGGAACCCCAAAAGGTTTTCAGCAGATATTTCAGGAGAAACTGTGTGGGCAAGATGGGAGTGGCATGATGTATTTAAAGCGCAGAAAGGAAAAGCCTATAACCTAGGACACACTACCTAGCAAGGCTATCATTCAGAGTTGAAGGAGCAATCAAGAGCTTCTCAAACAAGCAGAATTTAAAGTACTTCATCAATACTAAACCCACCTTAAAAGAAGCGTTAGAAGTTCGTCTTTAAGTGAAAAAGAAAAGGCCACAAGAAGAAATCAGGAATTATAGGAATGGAATAATCCCACTGGTAAAGGCAAATATATAGTGAAGGCTATACATCAACCACTTAAATAAGTTAGTATGAAGACTAAAAGACAAAAATAATAAAATCAACCATGACTACAGCAAACAATTAAGGGATAGACAAAAAAGGTGTAAAATATGACATCAAAAACACAAAACACGGTGGGGAGCAAAAAATGTAGCTTTAGAATCCACTTGAACTTAAGTGACTGACGGCTGACTGACAATATATGCCTCTTAGCTGGAGTGCTTAGTCCAGTTACATTTAATATAATTACTGATATACTAGGTTTAGGTTATCTTTTGATATTTTTCCCATCTGTTTTTTGTCCTTTATTCTGCCTTTTCTGCCTTCTTTTGGACTAATCAAGTATGCTTTTGTCGCTATTTTTGTTGTTTAGTCATTTACTCATATTTAGCTCCTCTATTGGCTTTGTATATTATTCATTTGGTAGCTGACATAGAAACTGCAATATCTCTTTTTTTCCTTCATCACAGCTCATGACTGCGACAGGTCAAAGCACAGCACAGTTCCCTATCTCTAGTGCACTTCAGTACTAAGTGTTTATGTCTTCCAAAATATCATGTGGTGTTTTCATCAACATATAGCAATTAAGTGTATGACTTTTTTCTGAGTTTCATTTTTCCAGTTAATTCCATTAATCATAGATTCCCATAAGTTGTTAAGAAAATCCTTTCTGTCTTCTTCATGCAACATATTATACACATTTGCTTCATCAGGTCGTCTTGCTTACCGTACAGGTGTTCCATTATTTTCTGACACAAATACCATGTTTCCATCATGATTTACTGCAAAAAGGAAACCATCTAATGTCTGAAGTAAAAGCAATAAGGAGTCAGACCTTCGTATCAGTAACTCCCTGTCCTTTATCAGTGACTCCCTGTCCTGTAGATACATCAGCTTCCTGAACATCATCTTAATAATTCTTGAATGATTATACACTGAACTCACACTTTTACCGTGTCCTTACTAATGCACCAAACTTAGAACTACCCCTTTCCCGCTTCTTGCCCTTTGTGCTACTCCTGCCATATATTTTACTTCCACATGTTATAAAACCCAGAGACATTCTTACCATCGTCACTGTAGTCAATGTTCTTTATGTTTACTTGTTCTGGTGGGCTTCATTCCTTCCTATAATTTTGTGCTTCATCATGAATCATTTTCCTTCTTGTGTTTCTTCTCATGTATATACAAATTCTCTCAGTTTGTTTCTCTTTTGGAAAGTCTTTGTTTCATTATTAGTCTCCAGTATAGAAAAAAAGGAAAACTGCATTGATATTACAACAGACTGTATGCAATTGTGAATGCTAAGCTGAAGGATAAATATTTTACTGAATGGATAATGAAGAGCCCTAAAGAAGGCTGAGCACTGAAGAACTGATGCTTTCAAATTGTGGTGCTGGAGAAGACTCTTGAGGGTCCCTTGGACAGCAAGGCGATTAAATAAATCAATCCTAAGGGAAACCAACCCTGAATATTCATTGGAGGGACTGATGCTAAAGCTGAAGCTTCCGTATTTTGGCCACCTGATGCGAAGAGCCAATTCACTGAAAAAGACCCTGTGCTGGGAAAGATTGAAGGCAAAAAGGAGAAGAGGGTGGCAGAGGATGAGACAGTTAGATAGAATCACTGACTCAATGGATGTGAATGTGAGCAAACTCTGGGAGACAGTGAAGGACAGGGAAGCCTGGCGTGCTGCCGTCCGTAAGGTCACAAAGAGTCAGGCATGACTTAGTGACTGAACAACAACAAATGAAGAGACAGACACTACATTAGGCCATGTGAACTAAAATGGACTGGAATGGGTGAATTTAACTCAGATGACCATTATATCTACTACTGTGGGCAAAAATCCCTTAGAAGAAATGGAGTAGCCATCATGGTCAACAAAAGAATCCAAAATGGAGTACTTGGATGCAATCTCAAAAACGACAGATGATCTCTGTTCGTTTCCAAGGCAAGCCACTCAGTATCACAGTTATCCAAGTCTATGTCCCAACCAGTAACGCTGAAGAAGCTGAAGTTGAACAGTTCTCTGAAGACCTACAAGACCTTTTAGAACTAACACCCAAAAAAGATGTCCTTTTCATTATAGGGAACTGGAATGCAAAAGCAGGAAGTCAAGAAACACCTGCAGTAACAGGCAAATTTGGCCTTGGAATACGGAATGAACCAGGGCAAAAGCTAATAGAGTTTTGCCAAGAGAACGTATTGGTCATAGCAAACACCCTCAACAAACAACACAAGAGAAGACTCTACACATGGACATCACCAGATGGTAATGTCTGAAATCAGATTGATTATATTCTTTGCAGCCAAAGACGGAGAAGCTCTATACAGTCAGCAAAAACAAGACCGGGAGCTGACTGTGGCTCAGATCATGAACTCTTTATTGCCAAATTCAGACTTAAATTGAAGAAAGTGGGGGAAACCACTACACCATTCAGGTATGACCTAAATCAAATCCCTGATGATTATACAGTGGAAGTGAGAAATAGATTTAAGGGACAAGATCTGATAGAGTACCTGAGGAACTATGGACGGAGGTTCGTGACATTGTACAGGAGACAGGGGTCAAGACCGTCCTTATGGAAAAGAAATGCATAAAGGCAAAATGGCTGTCTGGGGAGGCCTTACAAATAGCTGTGAAAAGAAAAGAAGCAAAAAGCAAAGGAGAAAAGGAAAGATATAAGCATCTGAAGGCTGAGTTCCAAAGAATAGCAAGGACAGATAAGAAAGCCTTCCTCAGCGATCAATGCAAAGAAATAGAGGAAAACAATAGAATGGGAAAGACTAGAGATCTCTTCAAGAAAATTAGAGATACCAAGAGAACATTTCATGCAAAGATGGGCTCAATAAAGGACAGAAATGGTATGGGCCTACCAGAAGCAGAAGATATTAAGAAAAGGTGGCAAAAATACACAGGAGAACTATGCAAAAAAGATCTTCATGACCAAGATAATCCCAATGGTGTGATCACTCACTTAGAGCCAGACATCCTGGAATGTGAAGTCAAGTGGGCCTTAGAAAGCATCACTATGAACAAAGCTAGTGGAGGTGATGGAATTCCAGGTGAGCTATTTCAAATCCTGAAAGATGATGCTGTCAAAGTGCTGCACTCAATATGCCAGCAAATTTGGAAAACTCGGCAGTGGCCACAGGACTGGAAAAGGTCCGTTTTCATTCCAATCCCAAAGAAAGGCAATGCCAAAGAATGCTCAAACTACTGCACAATTGCACTCATCTCGCACGCAAGAAAAGTCACGCTCAAAATTCTACAAGCCAGGCTTCAGCAATACGTGAACCATGAATTTCCAGATGTTCAAGCTGGTTTTAGAAAAGGCAGAGGAACCAGAGATCAAATTGCTAACATTCGCTGGATCATGGAAAAAGCAAGAGAGTTCCAGAAAAACATCAGTTTTTGCTTTATTGACTATGCCAAAATCTTTGACTGTGTGGATCACAATAAACTGTGGAAAATTCTAAAAGAGATGGGAATACTAGACCACCTGACCTGCCTCTTGAGAAACCTATATGCAGGTCAGGAAGCAACAGTTAGAACTGGACATGGAACAACAGACTGGTTCCAAATAGGAAAAGGAGTACGTCAAGGCTGTATATTGTCACCCTGCTTATTTAACTGATAAGCAGAGTACATCATGAGAAACGCTGGGCTAGAAGAAGCACAAGCTAGAATCAACATTGCTGGGAGAAATATCAATAACCTCAGATATGCAGATGACACCACCTTTATGGCAGAAAGTGAAGAGGAACTAAAAAGCCTCTTGATGAAAGTGAAAGAGGAAAGTGAAAAAGTTGGCTTAAAGCTCAACATTCAGAAAATGAATATCATGGAATCTGGTCCCATCACTTCATGGGAAATAGATGGGAAACAGTGGAAACAGTGTCAGACTTTATTTTGGGGGGCTCCAAAATCACTGCAGATGGTGACTGCAGCCATGCAATTAAAAGATGCTTACTTCTTGCAAGAAAAGTTATGACCAACCTAGATAGCATATTCAAAAGCAGAGACATTACTTTGCCAACAAAGGTCCATCTAATCAAGGCTATGGTTTTTCCAGTGGTCATGTATGGATGTGAAAGTTGGACTGTGAAGAAAGCTAAGCGCCGAAGAATTGATGCTTTTGAACTGTGGTGTTGGAGAAGACTCTTGAGAGTCCCTTGGACTGCAAGGAGATCCAACCAGTCCATTCTAAAGGAGATCAGTCCTGGGTGTTCATTGGAAGGAATGATGCTAAAGCTGAAACTCCAGTACTTTGGCCAGTTCATGCGAAGAGTTGACTCACTGGAAAAGACTCTGATGCTGGAAGGGATTGGGGGCAGGAGGAGAAGGGGACGACAGAGGATGAGATGACTGGATGGCATCACTGATTTGATGGACATGAGTTTGAGTGAACTCCGGGAGTTGGTGATGGACAGGGAGGCCTGGCATGCTATGATTCATGGTTCGCAAAGAGTTGGACACGACTGAGTGACTGAACTGAACTGATGCTCTGCTTAGTTGCTCAGTCATGTCTAACTCTTTGCGACCCCCATGGACTGTTGCCTGCAGGCTCTTCTATCCGTGGGGATTCTCCAGGCAAGAATACTGGAGTGGGTTGCCATCCCTTCTCCAGAGGATCTTCCCAACCCAGGGATGGAACCCATATCTCCTGCATTGCAGGCAGATTCTTTACCATCTGAGCCATAATGGAAGCCCAAGAATACTGGAGTGGGTAACCTCTCCCTTCTCCAGCGGTCTTCCCTGCCCAGGAATCAAACAGGGTTCTCCTGCACTGAAGGCAGATTCTTTACCATCTGAGCTACCAGGGAAGCCCAAATTTGGGCATACAATTAGCTTTATGGTAAGTTACTGGCCCATTTAGTGGAAAGGGAAACTAGAAGTAGGGAGACCGATTAGAAGGTTATCAAAAGCTATAGTAAGGATGCAAACTTTTGAAGGGGTCACCACAGGACTAGAAAGAAGTGAGCAAATCAAACAGATGATGATAAGGAAGAATAAGTATGATTTAAGAACTATTTGGATATGGACAAGAGAAAATGGCCAGTGAAACACGATTCTCAGATATCAAAGCCAGTAACTAATAACTGCTGATATTAACACAAGTGGGAAGTTAAAAGCAAAACTCATATTGGCAAGGGAGATGAAATACTGTATATCAGGTTTTAGAAGCTTGGGAATTTAGGTGGAAATTCCCAGAAGACATCTGGAAGTTTCATAGAAATTAGAGACAAAAATATAGGTCTGAAAGACATTTACTAGAGATATTAACTGAAAATACAAGCAGAATGGAATATAAGAATGGAAGCGGGGGGTACTTCCCTGGTGATTCAGTAGCTAAGACTCTGCACTCCTAATACAGGGGGCCTGAGTTCAATCCCTGGTCAGGGAAATAGATTTTACATGTTGCAACGAAGATCAAAGATCCCACATGCTGCAACTAAGACCCCATGCAGCCAAATAAATAAATAAACATTTAATTACTTTATTCTATAACTGTAACTGTCAAATCATTATGTACTACACTTGAAACGAACATAATTTGTATGTCAACACTATTTCAATTAAAAAAATACTTTTTTGGAAAAAAGAATGGGAGGATATGAAGAAGAATCTAGACAAGTTGTACCCCTCTCTTATTCCACCAATTCCTCCTCCTCTCCAATCCACCAATTCTTCTTCCATAGACTTTGCTCCATATACTAGGCTCAGCCTGTGATCAGCTGATGAAATCATCATCGATTTTATGCAAGATATTAAATAGATGACTGGTCCTTGGAAAACTTTCTAGGTTTAGTTTGTAACTGGCATGTGCTTCTTTGGAGATTTGATCATGAAATGATAAAAATCTGATAATGAATCATGTGCATGTGAGCAACTGCTTTTTTTTATAAGCCTTAATTAAATGTTTATCATGCTAACAATTAATTCTTTTTTCTTTTTTCTTAATATTGCTATTGATTGCAGACTGGGAATATCATGGGTTCCATAATAGCTTGCAGAGTATACATTGACACATCAAACTAAAGCAGTTATAACTTCAATTACTTAGGTAACCATCTGGGAAATGTCAGAAAGATCTTCAGATGTTTTAAGTATAGTTTGGTTCCCACTTGTATTTTCCTAGCAAACATCTAGATCCTTCATATTTTTTACATTTGCAAGTCAGAGTGTCTTCAAAGTGTCTCCACATATCATTTTCATTCTTATGGTGTTCAAAGGGCCAGTTCTAAGGCATTCTCTTCAAACTGCTGAGAGACTGGCTTATTTTCAATCCAAGAATGCACAATGATAGGAGCTACATGGAACTACCTTATCTAACATTCTTAATATATACCTCAACTATTTAGCTAAGGTTTGTTGACTTGTTCCACTGACAAGTCAACACAAGTCAAAGCCCAAGTCACCAAAACAGTACCAGGCATTTGATTATAAGCAGGACTCAACACTCCTAGGTGTAATGTGTGACCAGACCACTCTGCCGTATTTGATACGTTCATGATTAACCTCCTTTGCAGCTGCCAGTCTGGAAGAGGCCAGCAGGAGCCTGTGAAGGGTCTTAAGTGAACTCTCGGCCACACTCCCCACAAGTCTGCTCTTATTTAGATAGCCGTGCAGATGGACATATCACAGACTGTGCTCCTGATATGAAAATGTGCCAAAAGGAGCAAGCAAATCTAACTTCAGTTTAGAATCAAAGGTAGGACTGCAGATATGATCCAGGGCAGCGCAATGCTGAGCAGGCCGAGTGGAGAGACATTTAATGATCCATCTAACCAGGAGGTTTTCAGGAAGGATCCAAAAGCACTGGCCCCCGACACTCTTCATTTTTGCCACCAGCACTGCAGGCACTGAGACAAAAAGCATGGAGCAGGTAGGGGGCTAGTAAGACAGAAGGATCATCGTACTGTTGGTTGGGCACCACCTGATTCTGTTCCCCTGAGGCTAGAGAGATTGTTTCCTTGAACTACATAAACTCATCTATTTAAATTCTATCTGAGATAAGACACTGGCATTCTTTTGCAGTCAAGTACAGTTCCTTTCAACAAATCTTCATGTCAGGACTTTTCTAAAGTTCTATGCCAGAGCTTCAGTGCTAAAATTGGGAAAAGGTCCTGTTATAAAGATGCTCCTTAATAAATTACCTCTTAATAAAAGTTATTTTCCCCTTTTTGAGCAACTTACCACGAGTGGAAATACTAAGACAAGACCTGCGATCCCCTCCCCAACCATAATATTCAACAGCCTCTTCCAAGCCACCCCAAATAAATATGCAATCCTAAGTAAACAACTGGGTTGGTTATACAAATACTACAGGGAGTTCCCCTGTTCCCCTCCCTGACAGCCACCCCAAGCATGTCCTACATGGAAATTCTAGAACCATTGTGTACTCTTTCTTTTTCTTCTCTTTTCATCTCTGTATTTCTTAAAACTCCCTCATTCCAAATAAAAAACTGTAACTAGTTTCCTTCAAAATCTGGGAACAACAATATACTTATCAGGATGGGTCACTATGATTGGACTGACCCTCAGTCTTTCAAAGGTGAGGCTATAGTTCCTGTAGTAACATAGCATAGTCTGGATATGCTTCAGATGTTGTCTCCCACCGGTAGCCTTGCCAGGAAACAGTCACCCAGCAGAAAGATGGGTACCAAGCAAGAAAGGACATAGTTCCTCTGAGTCCCTATAGCGTTTTATTTGTGTTATTAATATATCACTTTACATATTATAGACAGCTTCCCTGGTGGCTCAGTGGTTAAAAAAAAAAAAAAAAAAAAAACTCCCTGTGACACAGGAAACCCAAGTTCAATTCCTGGGTCAGGAAGATCCACTGGAGAAGAAAATGGCAACCCACTCCAGGATTCTTGCCTGGAAAATTCCATGGATAGAGGAGCCTGGTGGACTACAGCCCATGGGGGTCACAAAAGAGTCAGACACAACTTAGTGACTAAACAACAACAACATGCATTATAGCAGAGCTAATTATTACTATGTCATGTCTCCCTCGATTATAAGCTATCTGAGGGCAAAAATCCATAACATATTTATCATTATATGATTACCTCTTCACACAAACCTTAGCACACAGAAGTTATAAATATATGTGTGTTGAGTGAATAAATATCATAAATTAAGACTATCTCTTGTAAGAAGGAAACTCTACACCAAATTTGACAATCATGCCAACTGACTGTCTTTACAAAAGAAGATCGGTGGAATAGAGATCTGATTTAGCTGAAAAGGAAGATGAGATAATGTGATGTCAAAAAAAAAAAAGAAAATGGAGAAAACAAATCTAGTTTTTTTCCCGAAATACCAGCTTTATGAACTAATGAAACTCATAAATGTAGGCACACACTGTATGTTTAAAATCACCCATCAAGAGGTTTCCCTGGTGGCTCAGTGGTCAAGAGTCCACCTGCCAATGCAGGAGACATGGGTTCAATCCTTGATCCAGGAGGATCTCACATGCCACGGAGCAACTGAGCTGGTGTGCCACAGCTGCTGAACCTGTGCTCCAAAGCCTAGGAACCACAACCACTGAGCCCACACACGGCAACTCCTAAAGCCCCCACACACTAGAACTCATGCTCAGTGACAAGAGAAGCCACCACAATGAGAAGCCCAAGCACCACAAGGAGAGAGTGGCCCCAGCTCACCGCAACAGAGAAAAGCCCAACAGCAAGACCCAGTACGGCCAAAAATAAATAAAATTATTTTTTTTTAAAGTACCCATCATGAATGTGATCATTCTGAAAGTTCTGGCCTTCCACGGCTTGAGCGTGGAGAGGTGGACAAAGCTGCTATCTGAGTCAGCATGTGGTGAGCTATCCACAGTAGTATGTCGTCTTGGCTTCAGGTGTCAGTGGGTCCATGGAGCACGGTGCAGGTGCACTGAGAAGAAACGAGAACTTAGTAGAGTCCTCAGGCTAAGCAGATCTCCTGAGTGAGACATCCCTGCTCCTACCTGGCTTCTTTCTCCAGCCTCCAGCACTGAAGCCAGTGATTGTCCATCCACCAGACCAACAGTGATTTCATGACAAGAAACAAACAAGGTACCTCCCACCTATCATGGGAGCCACAAGTTCTCAGTCACCTCATTTAGGTGAATGCAGAGCAGGAACAGAGATCCAGATATAAAGAACAGACTTTGGACACAGCAGGGTGGGGCAGGGGGTGGGAGGTAGGAAAGGGTGGGATTTGAGAGAGTAGCAGGGAGACATATACATTACCATATGTAAACTAAATAGCCAGTGGGAATCTGTTGTACAACACTAGGAACTCAGTGCAGTGCTCTGGGACAACTGAGAATCGGGATGGGATGGGGTAGGGGGTTGCGGGAGGTCCAAGAGGGAGGGGACATATATATACTTATGGCTGATTCACATTGTATGGCAGAAACCCACGTCCAAGGAGCAGCGGCTGCGCAGTTGCAGGAGGGCAGAGAGGAGCTACTCCACGTCCAAGGTCAGGAGGGGAAGCCATGAGGAGATACCCCTTGTCCAAGGTAAGGAGCAGTGGCTATGCTTTGCTGGAGCAGCCGAGAAGAGATATCCCATATCCAAGGAAAGAGAAACCCAAGTAAGAAGGTAAGTGCTGCGAGAGGGCATCAGAGGGCAGACACACTGAAACCATAATCACAGAAAGCTAGCCAATCTGATCCCACAGACCACAGCCTTGTCTAACTCAATGAACCTAAGCCACACAGTGTGGGGCCACCCAAGACGGGCGGGTCATGGTGGAGAGGTCTGACAGAATGTGGTCCACTGGAGAAGGGAATAGCAAACCACTTCAGTATTCTTGCCTTGAGAACCCCATGAACAGTATGAAAAGGCAAAATGATAGGATACTGAACGGGGAACTCCCCGGGTCGGTAGGTGCCCAATATGCTACTGGAGATCAGTGGAGAAATAACTCCAGAAAGAAGGAAGGGATGGAGCCAAAGCAAAAACAATACCCAGCTGTGGATGGGACTGGTGATAGAAGCAAGGTGCGATGCTGTAAAGAGCAATATTGCATAGGAACCTGGAATGTCAGGTCCATGAATCAAGGCAAATTGGAAGTGGTGAAAAAGGAGAGGGCAAGAGTGAACGTCAACATTCTAGGAATCAACGAACTAAAATGGACTGGAATGGGTGAATTTAACTCAGATGAAAATTATATCTACTATTGTGGGCAAGAATCCCTTAGAAGAAATGGAGTAGCCATCATGGTCAACAAAAGAGTCCGAAATGCAGTACTTGGATGCAGTCTCAAAAACAACAGAATGATCTCTGTTCGTTTGATACACTATTCATTTCACTGATAATCTGAGGTAAGCATGTTCTAAATCATCTGGGTAACCACACATAAACTGGAAATCCAGTTGAAACAGCATTCCAGATGGAATTCCAGTTGAGGCTATATTAAATCATAAAAGATGATGCTGTGAAAGTGCTGCAATCAATATGCCAGCAAATTTGGAAAACTCAGCAGTGGCCACAGGACTGGAAAAGGTCCGTTTTCATTCCAATCCCAAAGAAAGGCAATGCCAAAGAATGCTCAAACTACTGCACAATTGCACTCATCTCACACACTGGTAAAGTAATGCTCAAAATTCTCCAAGCCAAGCTTCAGCAGAATGTGAACCATGAACTTCCAGATGTTCAGGCTGGATTTAGAAAAGGCAGAGGAACCAGAGATCAAATTGCTAACATCCGCTGGATCATCGAAAAAGCAAGAGAATTCCAGAAAACCATCTATTTTTGCTTTATTGACTATGCCAAAATCTTTGACTGTGTGGATCACAATAAACTGTGGAAAATTCTAAAAGAGATGGGAATACCAGACCACCTGACCTGCCTCTTGAGAAACCTATATGCAGGTCAGGAAGCAACAGTTAGAACTGGACATGGAACAACAGACTGGTTCCAAATAGGAAAAGGAGTACGTCAAGGCTGTATATTGTCACCCTGCTTATTTAACTGATAAGCAGAGTACATCATGAGAAACGCTGGGCTGGAAAAAGCACAAGCTAGAATCAAGATTGCTGGGAAAAATATCAATAACCTCAGATATGCAGATGACACCACCCTGATGGCAAAACGTGAAGAAGAACTAAAGAGCCTCTTGATGAAAGTGAAAGAGGAGAGTGAAAAAGTTGACTTAAAGTGCAACATTCCGAAAACTAAGATTATGGCATCTGGTCCCATCACTTCATGGGAAATAGATGGGGAAACAGTGGAAACAGTGTCAGACTATTTTTGGGGGCTCCAAAATCACTGCAGATGGTGACTGCAGCCATGCAATTAAAAGGTGCTTTACTCCTTGGAAGGAAAGTTATGATCAACCTAGATAGCATATTCAAAAGCAGAGACATTACTTTGCCAACCAAGGTCCATCTAGTCAAGGCTATGGTTTTTCCATTGGCCATGTATGGACATGAGAGTTGGACTGTGAAGAAAGCTGCGTGCCGAAGAATTGATGCTTTTGAACTGTGGTGTTGGAGAAGACTCTTGAGAGTCCCTCGGACGGCAAGAAGATTCAACCAGTCCATTCTAAAGGAGATCAGTCCTGGGTGTTCATTGGAAGGACTGATGCTGAAGCTGAAACTCCAATACTTTGGCCACCTCATGCAAAGAGTTGAGTCATTGGTCAAGACCCTGATGCTGGAAGGGATTGGGGGCAGGAGGAGAAAGGGACGACAGAGGATGAGATGGCTTGATGGCATCACGGACTCGATGGACATGAGTTTGAGTGAACTCCGGGAGTTGGTGATGGACAGGGAAGCCTGGCGTGCTGTGATTCATGGGGTCTCAAACAGTCAGACACTACTGAGCGAATGAACTGAACTGAACTGATATCATATTATAAAGCAATTATCCTCCAATTAAAAATAAATAATTTTTAAATCACAAAAAAATAAAAATTTTTAAATTACCTGTACAAAGGTAATCTGAAAAGTCACCTTAGTCCAAGAAATAGAAAAATTATTTGAATGTTGAATGACCTGAAATTAATCTGTTTTTGTTCAGGCTGCTATAACAAAATATTACTACAGACCAGTGGCTTACACAATACATACTTACCTTATCACACTTTTGGAGACTGAAAGGTCCAAGATCAAGGTATTGGGTAAGACCCCTCTTCCAGGATTGCAGATGGCTGCCTTCTTCTGGATCCTCACATGGCAGAGAGATCATTTCCCTTATGTCTCTTCTTATGAAGCATTAATCCCACTCAGGAAATTTCCACTCTCATGACCTAATTACATACCAAAGCTCCATGTCCAAATGCCATCACATTGACTATTAGGGCTTCAACATCTGAAATGGGTTGGGAGGGGTGGGGTACAAGGGAAATAGACACAAACATTCAGTCCATAGCAGTGTGTGACTAAGTTAAAGGATTTTCCATTCTTAGTCATCAAGAGAAGGCTTTAGAAAGGTCTCATCACTTTCACTTTTCACTTTCATGCTTTGGAGAAGGAAACGGCAACCTACTCCAGTACTCTTGCCTGGAGAATCCCAGGGACAGAGGGGCCTGGTGGGCTGCCATCTATGGGGTCACACAGAGTCGGACACGACTAAAGCGACTTAGCAGCAGCAGCAGCAGCTACTGCTCAAAACTGATCCTTCATGATCTGAATATCAGTTCACTGGAAGAAGCCAAGAGTAGAGAATATAAGCCTTCCTTGGTTCCTTCCCAGGAGATCTGACCACACTTAAGAATAATTAATAAACAATTACAAATAATTAGAAAATGAAATAACACTCTGACTTTGGCCTCTTTCTCCACCCTCCAATATTTGAATTTCAGTGACCATTCACAAAACCAACAGAATCATAGGTAATTTATCCTCCCTGAACACAATGCTTTATTGCACACAAGTGTCTCCTCTCCCAAATAAGACAGGAAACAGATGAATCTCAACGTTTTCAATCTTTTGCTGGCCCATGTAAAAGGAACTTTTTCTTGGGGATGGTCTTGATCCCTGTCTCCTGTACAATGTCACAAACTTCTGTCCATAGTTCATCAGGCACTCTGTCTATCAGATCAAGTCCATTAAATCTATTTCTTACTTCCACTGTATAATAGTAAGGGATTTGATTTAGGTCATACCTGAAAGGTCTAGTGGTTTTCCCTACTTTCTTCAATTTAAGTCTAAATTTGGCAATAAGGAATTCATGATCTGAGCCATAGTCATCTCCCAGTCTTGATTTTGCTGACTATATAGAGCTTCTCCACCTTTGGCTGCAAAGAATATAATCAATCTAATTTCGGTGTTGACCATCTGGTGATCTCCATCTGTAGAGTTTTTTCTTGTGCTGTTGGAAAAGGATTTTGCTATGACCAGTGCATTCTCTTGGCATAACTCTATTAGCCTTTGCCCAGAGTGCCTGATGAACTGTAAACACAGGTTCATGATACTATACAGGAGACAAGGATCAAGAACATCCGCAAGAAAAAGAAATGCAAAAAAGGAAAATGGCTGTCTGGGGAGGCCTTACAAATAGCTGTGAAAAGAAAAGAAGCAAAAAGCAAAGGAGAAAAGGAAAGATATAAGCATCTGAAGGCTGAGTTCCAAAGAATAGCAAGGACAGATAAGAAAGCCTTCCTCAGCGATCAATGCAAAGAAATAGAGGAAAACAATAGAATGGGAAAGACTAGAGATCTCTTCAAGAAAATTAGAGATACCAAGGGAACATTTCATGCAAAGATGGGCTCGATAAAGGACAGAAATGGTATGGACCTAACAGAAGCAGAAGATATTAAGAAGAGGTGGCAAGAATACACAGAACTGTACAAAAAAGATCTTCATGACCCAGATAATCATGATGGTGTGATCACTCATCTAGAGCCAGACATCCTGGAATGTGAAGTCAAGTGGGCCTTAGAAAGCATCACTATGAACAAAGCTAGTGGAGGTGATGGAATTCCAGGTGAGCTATTTCAAATCCTGAAAGATGATGCTGTCAAAGTGCTGCAATCAATATGCCAGCAAATTTGGAAAACTCAGCAGTGGCCACAGGACTGGAAAAGGTCCGTTTTCATTCCAATCCCAAAGAAAGGCAATGCCAAAGAATGCTCAAACTACTGCACAATTGCACTCATCTCGCACGCAAGAAAAGTCATGCTCAAAATTCTCCAAGCCAGGCTTCAGCAATACGTGAACCATGGACTTCCAGATGTTCAGGCTGGTTTTAGAAAAGGCAGAGGAACCAGAGATCAAATAGCCAACATCTGCTGGATCATTGAAAAAGCAAGAGAATTCTGGAAAAACATCGATTTCTGCTTTATCGCCTAGGCCAAAGCATTTGACTGTGTGAATCACCACAAATTGTGGAAAATTCTTCAAGAGATGGGAATACCAGACTACCTGACCTGCCTCTTGAGAAACCTATATGCAGGTCAGGAAGCAACAGTTAGGACTGGACATGGAACAACAGACTGGTTCCAAATAGGAAAAGGAGTATGTCAAAGCTGTGTATTGTCACCCTGCTTATTTAACTGATATGCAGAGTACATCATGAGAAATGCTGGGCTGAATGAAGCACAAGCTGGAATCAAGATTGCTGGGAGAAATATCAATAACCTCAGATATGCAGATGACACCACCCTTATGACAGAAAGCAGAGAAGAACTAAAGAGCCTCTTGATGAAAGTGAAAGAGGAGAGTGAAAAAAGTTGGCTTAAAGCTCAACATTCCGAAAACTAAGATCATGGCACCCAGTCCCATCCCTTCATGGCAAAAACATGGGGAAGCAGATGCAGACTTTATTTTTGGGGGCTCCAAAATCACTGCAGATGGTGATTGCAGCAATGAGATTAAAAGACGGTTACTCCTTGAAAGAAAAGTTATGACCAACCTGGACAGCATATTAAAAAGCAGAGATATTACTTCGCCAACAAAGGTCCATCTAGTCAAGGCTATGGTTTTTCCAGTGGTCATGTATGGATGTGAGAGTTGGACTATAAAGAAAGCTGAGCACCAAAGAATTGATACTTTTGAACTGTGGTGTTGGAGAAGACTCTTGAGAGTCCCTTGGACTGCAAGGAGATCCAACCAGTCCATCCTAAAGGAAATCAGTCCTGAGTGTTCACTGGAAGGACTGATGTTGAAGCTGAAACTCCAATACTTTGGCCACCTGATGCAAAGAGCCGACTCATCTGAAAAGACCCTGATGCTGGGAAAGATTGAGGGCAGGAGAAAAGGGGACGACAGAGGATTGGATGGCGTCACCGACTCAATGGAAATAGGTTTGAGTGGACTCGAGGAGTTGGTGATGGACAAGGAGGCCTGGCATGCTGCAGTTCATTGGTTCACAGTGAGTTGGACATGACTGAGGGACTGAACTGAACGGAACTGTTCAATGAATCTTAAATCTAATCCAGTGAGCCCAATTTCACATCATAAGCCAAACATAATACAGGTCAAGAAGAACGCCTACATAAATGACAGAGTGAAATCCTTTAAGATAATTGTTAACAAATAAGAAATAATTTTCTAAGAAACTCTAGAAAAGAAATGCAAAGTATATGCAGCTTGAGCATATTTTCCTTTAACCCTTTCCCAGAAATAAATTAACTGAAAAAGTAACTCTCAAGTGTCATCTAGAGTCAGAGAAAACGAAATGCCACCTCTTAGAATAACCATGAGTGGCAAAATCACTGGAGGGATTTGAGGAGCCAAACAAGTTTATTTCACATCATTTAATGCCAGCAAACTAAACATGAACACTAAAGTGTGAAAGAAAATTCTTAAGCTGATTTCAAATCATAGGCATATGTTTGGCTGGAAAAACACATAGAGGAACAAACACTTCAAAGGAAAATCCTTTAGAAATGGAATCACTGGCACTAGACCCACAGCCTGTTAAATTGTTTGACCAAAAAGACTGCTTCAAGAATCCGCAGCTCTTTACTCCTATAACCAAAGCAGGAATATTTGGAAGCAGTCCTGAAGCCATAACTTGACTTGCGACACAATCCCTTTTCCATAACTCTGGCCAAACAGTCTAACTCTCTTAGGAACTAAGAAGCAAGCAGCCTCTTGTTCCTGATGTATCCAAGTAGAAAGGGGTTCCCAGAGGCAATTGTGATACGAATAGAATGTAAAACTACTCCACAGAGGCAACTCTAGCTTTGATAATCATTGTATTACCAGTTTTGTTATTCTCTTGTAGGCTCATTTATACCTCACCTTTCAGATGAGTCTGTATTTGTGTGTGTACATATACCCACATATGTATAACAAAAACTTCAATTCAAGACTTAATGTCAGTGACAACTTTTAAACCACTTGAGGGAAAGTTTGAGAAAATTTTGTCTTTCTTTTGTTCCACAAAGTACACATTTAATTCTCTATGTTTATTGAATAAGCTTAGATGGAAGAAGGCAAACAGTAGAGGATCAGAATAAATTCTCATCCAGACAGTCTTAGTTGGAATATAAATTATAGTTTTGGACATAAATTATACATAGAAAAACCATTATTTACGTATATGCATATTTCTGGGTGTTTACATTCTTCATAAAATGAGTATAAGAAGGGACAATTCTCATATCCTTAGGTGGCAGCAGTATTGAAAGCATTTAGTAATAAATAATCTTCAGAAGTTTTTCAGAACCAATTGTTTTCCAGTACTTTATGTGTATTAAGTTCTCCTTTCATTCAGCTATGAATTAGGAAATGTACACCCCACCAAGAAAAGTTTTCCGTGATGCTAAGTAGCTTCACTATTATTTTCTACACAAAAGCACATAGCATTTCCTATTTTACTTTCCACCAGATTGTGAGAGGAAGTTTTCTCCTTCTACAGCTCACATGAGTGTTCATTCATCCAGGCTGCTCTGCTTTCTGCCTTTCTCTCTGGCAGGTCTCAGACCTGAAGAAATTTAGGGCATCAAAAACTTGAGATGAGAACCTGTAGGAGTCAAACAGCCTCGCCCCTGGTGTTCAGAAGCACTAGTGTTTTGGGGTGCCAAAAACAGCACAGGAAAGGGAATACCAACAACGGATGCACTGCATGCTAAAAGAGAAAAGCCCCTTCAAAACAACCGTTTACATAAAGCACAATGAGACTCCCTCACTACCATTACCATCACCTTTCAAAGACTGTCTCTTGATGTTCGCTTATTACTCAAAACTGCAATCACTGTCTTGGAACTCATCATTCTTTTCCCTACTTGGATAACATCTAAAGGGCTATCATGACAGGACCTCTTTCTGAACCCAGTTAGATAGAATGAGAGGTGGTTCTACTTCTGCCAAAAGAACTGAAGAGCAAAGGGGAATATTCAGGGGTTATATAAGACATCTGTAACCCAGGTTTGCTCTGATTCTCCATTCTCAAGACTAGACAATGCAAAGTGACACAAACTTTAGCTATTCTCATTATACTCCTAGGTTATCACATCTCGGTCACCATCAGTGGCATGTCTCAGCAATAGTTGTAAAAATGTAAACCTCTCTGACTTTTGCTTTTCAGAATTTTTGAAACTAAAAAGCAACTTACTCTAGAAAGAATGAAGATAAAGACCAAATGGCAAATGAAATAAGTCATGTGACAGATACTTTCCTCAGCTTAACATTAATGTCTTTGTCTTCTTTACTAAACCTCAAAGATCTCACATGACCGCTCTTCCTTGCCCAACCCTTTTCCATCACCCTACCCTACCCTCAAGTTGGAATAAATCCTGTCCTTCTTTATGTTCCCATAACATTTTGCTCAAATACTTATCATATCCTGCTACAGCTATACCATAATTGCATGTATGTCTGACCTCCCCTGTGCATGTTAAGTCACTTCAGTCATGTCCGACTCTTTGTGACCCTGTGGACTACAGCCCACCAGGCTGCTCTGTCCACGGGATTCTCCAGGCAAGAATACTGGACTGGGTTGCCGTGCCCTCCTCCAGGGCATCTTCCTGACACAGATATCGAACCCACGTCTCTTACATCTCCTGCATTGGCAGCCCCAGGTTCTTTTCCACTAGCACCACCTGGGAAGCCCCTGATCCCCCTCACAGGAGAGCAAATTGGTTGAGATCAGAGAATAAGTTTCATTTTCCAATTTTTCTTGCCAGTGTAAGAAATAAATGTTTATTTATTTGAAATGTTTATTTCAAATGTTGCCATTTGAAATAAACGTTTGTTGGATTAAAATCATATTGAAGATAATTAAAAGTACTGAAAACAGTTGAATCCCTATTGCCTATATAGGATATTTATTATGAGGTTGAAAAATGTCCACATGTAAAGTCTGTAGCAAAAATTGTGAGAGTAACAAATGAGTCAGGGGAATGACAGATTAGAAATTGCTTTCTTTTTCCTTAGGAAGGACACACTATTATATTTAGAAGCCAATATGAACATCCTGTTATCCATGTGAATGACAGTCTATTAACACTGGACTGCATGGAGCCTTTCTGAAGTAAATGGGTACAAATATAGAGAAGGAGTTTAGAGCAAGGGTTCAGAATAAGGACTCTGAACTTAAAAGGTCTCCCTTTGGCTAACATGGGGAATACTTGAGCAACAAGATACAGTAATAGATACAACCCATAGAATAAAATAAGAAGTCATGTAGTCTCTGCTGATATAAATAATGACAGCACTTTCTTGCAATGGCATTCCACTAATAATTGTAGAAGAAATGGTGGAAAAATCACCAGACAGCAAGCACCACTATTTTACTGTTTCAGGCAACTATCACTAACAGATGCCAAAATGCAAGGCAAGAGTATGATGAGAAATAGAAAATTTGTCTCAAAATGTAATTTGACAGCAAAGAATGAGATTTCTTTAACAAATAAAACTCTACCTTCAGTGAGTGGTCCTGTAATATTGCCTTGAAAGACTGTGTATACTCACTCTTGTTTGTTACACTTTTTTAAACTACACTTTCAAATGTCAAAGGCAAAAATGGTCTATTTTCAAATATGGCAGACACCACATTTGCCAAATGATCAAACATCACCAGTGATAGGCAAATCAAAATCATGTACCTCTGATATGATTTACAACATCACTTTTATAGCATTTTGGCAAAAAAAAAGAAGCAAACCCTGAATTTAATCATGAGGAAATATTAGACAAACCCAATTGAAGGCCATTCAATGAAATAATTGGCCAGTACTCTTAAAAAGTATCATGAGCATAAAAGACAAAAAAAAAAAGGAGGGGTATCAGGAACTTCCTAGATTGGAAGAAACACTACAACTAAATGCTTGAGTGAGTTTGACTGTTAAGATTCTTCATATAAGTCGTTATCCTGCAGCATTTATCTTTCTGTGTCTGGTTTATTTCACTTAGCCTAATATCCTCCAGTTTCATCTATGTTGTTGCAAATGGCAGGATTTCCTTCTTTCTCATGGCAGAATAACATGTGTTTATGGCCAGTAGAAATATCAACAGCCTCAGATATGCAGATGATACTACTCTCATGGCTGAAAGTGAAGAGGAACTAAAGAGCCTCCTGATGACTGTGAAAGAGAAGAGTGAAAAAGTTGGCTTAAAATTGAACATTCAAAAAACTAAGATCGTGGCATCCAGTCCCATCACTTTATGGCAAATAGAAGGGGAAAAAGTGGAAACAGTGACAGATTTTGTTTTCTTGGGCTAAAATCACTGTAGATGGTGACTACAGCCATGAAATTAAAGACGTTTACTCCTTGTAAGGAAAGATATGACAAACCTAAACAGTATATTAAAAGGCAAAGACGTCACTTTCCAAAAAAGGTCTGTCTAGTCAAAGCTATGGTTTTTCCAATAGTCATGTATGGATGTGAGAGTTGAACCATAAAGAAGGCTGAGAGCTGAAGAATTGCTGTTTTCAAATTGTGGTGTTGGAGAAGACTCTTGAAGAATTCCTTGGACTGCAAGGAGATCAAACCAGCCAACTGAAAGGAAATCAATCCTGAATATTCATTGGAAGGACTGATGCTAAAGTGCAAGCTCCAATACTTTGGCCAACCTGATGCAAAGAGGCCAACTCATTGGAAAAGACCCTGATGCTGGGAAAGACTGAAGGCAAAAGGAGAAGGGAGCAGCAGAGAATGAGATGGTTAGATAGCATCACCGACTCAATGGACATGAATTTGAGCAAACTGTGGGAGACAATGAAGGACAAGGAAGCCTGGCATGCTGCACTTCACGGGGTCTCAAAGAGTTGGACACGACTTAGTGACTAAACAACAACAATGTGTACACACACACAAACACACCATATTCTCTATCTATTCCCATAGTCAATGGAGTTAAGTTGCTGCCACAACTTGGCTATTGCAAATCATGCTGCAATGAACATGGGAATAGAGATACCTCTTTGAGATATTGATTTCATTTCTTTAGGATATATACACACAAGTGGGATTGCTGGATCAAATGATAGCTCTATTTTTTAGTTTTTTTGAGGGCTCTGCATACTATATCCCAGAGTGACTGCACCAACTTATATTCCCACCAACAGTGTACAAGGATTCCTTTTTCTCTGCATCCTTGCCAACATTTGTTATCTCTTGTCCTTTTTGATTGTGGTTTTGATTTGCATTTCCCTGATCAGCGACACTGAACACTTTTTCCCACTTGGGAAAATGTCTATTCAGTTCCTATGCCCAATTTTTAATTGTTTATTTGGTGTTTTGGTATTGAATTGTGTGAGTTCCTTATATTTTTTGGATAGTAACTCCTTATCAGATAGATAGCTTGCAAATATTTTTTCCCACTCAAACTGTTACATTTTTATCTATTTTATTTTTTGACTGTTTCTTTTGCTGTGCAGAAGTTTTTAAGTTTGATGTAGTCCAAACTGTCTACTTTTGTTTTTGTTGCCAATTTTTTTTGTGTTATATCCAAGAACTCATTACCAAGACCAATGGTAAGAAATACTCTCACCTATGTTATCTTCTAGGAGTTTTATGCTTTCGAGGCTTATGTTTATGTCTTTAATTCACCTTGAGTTAATGTTTGTGTATTTTGTAAAGCAAGGATTTGATTTCATTTTTGGCATGTGGATATCCAATTTTCCTAACACCATTTATTGAAGAGACTCTCCTTTTCCCATTGTGTATTCTTGGCACCCTTATCTAAGATAAGTTGATAATATATGCCTGGGTTTATTCCTGGGCTCTCAATTCTTTATTTTTTAATTCTTATTTTTATTTGGAGGATAACTGCTTTACAATGTTGTGTTGGCTTCTGCCATACAACAAAGTGAATCAGCCGTAAGTACACATATGTCCCTTCCCTTCTGAATCCCCCCTCCACTCCCCACCCATTCCCACCTCTCTAGGTTGTCAGAGCATACTAGGTTGAGCTCCCTGTGTTATACAACTTCCTACTAGCTATCTGTTTAATCTACGGTAATATATATGTTTCAACGCTACTTTTTTAATTTGTCCCACCCTCTCCATGCCCCACTGTGTCCCAAGTCTGTTCTCTATGTCTGCGTCTCTATTCCTGCCCTGCAAATAGGTTCATCAGTACCATTTTTCTAGATTCCATATATATGCTTTAATATGTAGTTTGTTTTTTTCTCTTCTGACTTACTTCACTCTCAGTAATACGGGGCTCTCAATTCTTAATGACTTCATGCTTTTTCAAAAAGTCAGCCTCCCCTCAAAAGTTATTCAGATATGCTAACAGATTAAAAAAAAATTTCACAGCCTTTCAAAAATAAAAAGTGAATTACTGAAATAAGCAGATAGTTTCCCAGGAAAAGCACTTTGAAGTAACCATATTTTACATATATAGATTACGAATTAAGTTTTTCAAAACTCAGAATTTAGACATTTTGTATCTCGGTTGTAAACAGTAAATTTTATGAACCAGGTGAACAGCAGTTTCGGCCTTTTTGTACTGACAGCATACAATTGCTGTTCTTTATTTGATTTGAAGATACATAATGAAACCTAAACATTTTCAAACAAATATTTCTTTTTATGTTTCAATACATTTAGTGTTTTGTTTTTGTTCTTTTTGTTTCGAGTTTTGTTATTGTTTTGTCTTGTTTTGCTTTGCCTCTAAAAAGAGTGCAGTACCTATCTGGCTCGCTGGCAGGACTCTGAAATTTCACAAAACCTGAGGTGAAAATTGCAATCCTGAACTAAGACTCCAATAACACAGGATTATAAAAAGTCTGGTATTATTTCAAGTCAGGATTTTCTTCTATATCCAATTTCACCCAAAGTCAAGTATTAGTCAGTCTTCACCTTTCATACAGCAGAAAGGCGATTTGATTCATATGATTTCTCTGTAGAAAAATCTAAGAAGATTCAGGCACAGTGATATAGGTAAGGCATGCCCTCTCTCCACACGACATTCCTCAGCACTATATAGAGGTCTGTGGATCTTGCAAGTCATTAGATTGTTCACACTAGCTGCATGTGAAAGAGGAAAAAATCTATCATTGGGGAGTACTTCCATTTTCTATCACATTTTAGTTTCCATCTCACGAACAGGTCAACAAATCTGGAGGTTGGTGTTGATTTCACTCTATAAGCAGGAAAGTGCATCTTTCAAGCAAACATTTGCAGATCATTTTCCCCCCATCCACCCCACCCCTGTTTTGGGGGTTATGTTTTATGATAGTCTCAAAGGAAAAAAATTAAAGCATTCTAAATGACTTCTGTACTCAGTGAAGCATGATGCAAAATAAATCTAATTGGGGTGGTTTCCATTAACTATTTTCCATCTGTACATTCTGAAAACCTAATACTGACCAGGAGGCATAATTTTTTCCTTTTCTGATATGTGGAAGTGAATTCAAGTCTGGTTAAAACATATATATGTGTGTGTGTGTGTGTTTATATATACATATATATAAACTTAAATATAAATTTAACATAAATTTAAAATGTCATTTACCCCTTCTACTTTTACTTCATATGTTCGTGTGAATATATAGAGAGAGAGAGAAAGAAAGAATAAAATGAAAGTCCCCTTCCGTAGGCCTTCGCAACTTTTAGAATATGGGTATTATATGCCTACTGCTTTGCTCAAATGTAGACCATTTGAGAACATGATAGACGAGGGAGTAAATTACTTTCAATAGACCATTTCCAACATTGTTTTCTCCTCAGACTATCACACGTCAATTTGATTGATATGAATCTGAAGATTCAATTTCAATAGAAAAGGTTACAGGGTCAGAATTCACTGTGCAGCCGTCTTTGTACATCTCAGCAGCCCAGCTAAGACACTTCAGTGCTCACAACTTAAAGAACCCCTACTGTACCAGTCAGGGGCCTCTTCATCCCATGCCTCTCTTCAGAAATCTGACAAGCCATGCAAGGTTACCTAAACAGACATAAAACTTACCTTATTTCTTAGGCAGGGCAGTGAGGGGGGCTGATAAACTTGTTATTTAACATCCAAATGATCAAATGGAATTTATACTTTGTATGAAGACACAAAGACTTAAGTCTTGACTTTGAAAACACTGCAGATTTTTAAACAGCTCTTTTTTACCTGTTTTCACCATCTGTACAGCACAGTAGAATGTAATGCTATTATGTTAATTAAATAGTCAGATACTCCTACTACTCCCAGTTTTGACATGAATCCTAGAATAGGTAAAATAGAAAAAAAAAAAACATAATATAACTCATCATAGAAAAAGTAATGTGATTATTTGAATAGAAGGGATTCAGTATCTGTCCCCAGGTAAAATCTCAAGTTTTTACTATTAATATTATAAAGAAAGATATATAAAACCAAGAGTTAGCATTTTTAATAGAGAAACAGTAACAAGCAAAGAACTGACTCATTGGAAAAGACCTTGATAATGTCATACAGTGCACTCCTTACTGTATTTGATTTTTTTCACTCAACAATGCACTTGGGTTGGCTTGTTGCTTCATGCTATTGTGTGTAGCAGCAACCGTTCATTCTCCTTGCTATGAGTATATCAGAGAGTATATCATTGGATGAGTATCTCACAACTTCTTTATCTATTCCACTGTTGGATGAACCAGAGTGATCTTTTAAAAATGTAGATAAGATCAGGTAACGTCCCTAAGTAAAACTCTTCACCTGCTTTCTATTGCATTTAAAAGATTCCAAGTTCTTGGCTTAAAACTCAACATTCAGAAAACTAAGCTCATGGCATCTGGTCCCATCACTTCATGGCAAATAGATGAGGAAACAGTGGAAACAGTGTCAGACTTTATTTTTTGGGCTCCAAAATCACTGCAGATGGTGACTGCAGCCACGAAATTAAAAGACGCTTACTCTTTGGAAGGAAAGTTATGACCAACCTAGATAGCAATTCAAAAGCAGAGACATTACTTTGCCAACAAAGGTCCGTCTAGTCAAGGCTATGGTTTTTCCAGTGGTCATGTATGGATGTGAGAGTTGGATTGTGAAGAAAGCTGAGCGTCGAAGAATTGATGCTTTTGAACTGTGGTGTTGGAGAAGACTCTTGAGAGTCCCTTGGACTGCAAGGAGATCTAACCAGTCCATTCTGAAGGAGATTAGCCCTGGGATTTCTTTGGAAGGAATGATGCTAAAGCTGAAACTCCAGTACTTTGGCCACCTCATGAGAAGTGTTGACTCACTGGTAAAAACCCTGATGCTGGGAGGGATTGGGGGCAGGAGGAGAAGGGGATGACAGAGGATGAGATGGCTGGATGGCATCACTGACTCGATGGACGTGAGTTTGGGTGAACTCCAGAAGTTGGTGATGGACAGGGAGGCCTGGCGTGCTGCAATTCATGGGGTTGCAAAGAGTTGGACATGACTGAGCGACTGAACTGAACTGAACTGAAGTTCTTACCATGGTACTAACCCACTCCACCCACTCACCTTCCCACAATCCCAGCTTCTGTAATTCCATGGCTCTAGCCACACAGCCCTTATTTCTATTTCTTCTCTCTGTTACATACTAAGCTCTTTCCCAACACACAGCCTTCATACAGGCTAGTCACTTTCTGGAATGTTCTCCTTGACCAAAACCATTGCGTCCTCCACCCAACCAGTTCAGTTCAGTTCAGTCGCTCAGTCGTGTCCAACTCTTTACGACCCCATGAATCGCAGCACGCCAGGCCTCCCTGTCCATCACCGACTCCCAGAGTCCACTCAGACTCGTGTCCATTGAGTCAGTGATGCCATCCAGCCATTTCATCCTCAGTCGTCCCCTTCTCCTCCTGCCCCCAATCCCTCCCAGCATCAAAGTCTTTTCCAATGAGTCAACTCTTCGCATGAGGTGGCCAAAGTATTGGAGTTTCAGCGTTAGCATCATTCCTTCCAAAGAAATCCCAGGGTTGATCTCCTTCAAAATGGACTGGTTAGATCTCCTTGCAGTCCAAGGGACTCTCAAGAGTCTTCTCCAAAACCACAGTTCTAAAGCATCAATTCTTCAGCACTCAGCCTTCTTCACAGTCCAACTCTCACATCCATACATGACCACAGGAAAAACCATAGCCTTGACTAGATGGACCTTAGTCGGCAAAGTAATGTCTCTGCTTTTGAATATGCTATCTAGGTTGGTCATAACTTTTCTTCCAAGGAATAAGCGTCTTTTAATTTCATGGCTGCAATCACCATCTGCAGTGATTTTGGAGCCCAAAAAAATAAAGTCTGACACTGTTTCCACTGTTTCCCCATCTATTTGCCATGGAGTGATGGGACCGGATGCCCACCCAACCAAATCAAGGCCAAATACAGGGCTGGCTCTAACTCAGTTTATACCAAGTTCATCTTTTCAAACGTGCCTTCTCTAACCTTAACCTCTTCCTACAAATACCTCCTCACTCTATTTTACACTACCTTGTTTGTTTCACTTTTACTTTTCACTTAAGCTCTGAGCAAAAAATAGTATGGATATAATGCCTTTTATTTACAGAAGAGAGAAATAGTTATTTTAAAATCATAGCTCCAATGAGGGGGGAAAAGGGAGATTTAATATCCAGTGTGTGCTCATTTGGGTCCTATTCTTTGCAGCCCCATGGAGTGTGGTCCACCAGGCTCCTCTGTCCATGGAATTTTCCAGGCAAGAACACTGGAGAGGGTTGCAGTATTTCCTTTTCCAGAGGATCTTCTCGACCTCAGAAACAAACCCACATCTCTTGCATCTCCTGCATTGGCAGGTGAATTCTTTATCACTAGGGCCACCTGGAATGGTTACAGTCAAACCTCAATTCTTGGAATCAATTCAATCAATGTAATAGAAACATTGTTCTCACTCATTTAGAGAGATGTCTCATTATTGCTGGGATTCCCTGGTGCCTCAAACGGTAAAAGCGTCTACCTGCAATGCGGGAGACCCGAGTTCAATCCCTGGGTTGGGAAGATCCCCTGGAAAAGGAAATGGCAACCCACTCCAGTACTCTTGCCTGGAAAATTCCACGGATGGAGGAGCCTGGTGGGCTACAGTCCATGGGGTTGCAAAGAGTCAGACACGACTGAGCAACTTCACTTTCTCATTATTGCAACCTCCAAATTCCTAACTAAACTTTTAAGGTGCCTTGCAACACACCTTATGGGAGTATTCCCTGCAAACCAAGTGGCACTAACTTCCCACAAAACCATAAACAAAGAGTTCCAAGAAAAATTCTTAAGTAGGCTGATAAGGAGTCTGAGGCCCTGAAGGAGGAATGGGTACAGGGTTCTCAAGGAGGAGAAAGGGGAGAAGGACAAACTTTTCTTTCTACATCCCTTTGTCTTAGTCAGAAAAGACACTTTTTCTCTAAGTCCAGAGCTAATGATCAGACAACAAAACAACTCATCTTGCTCAAGGGTGTGTTTCTCCTTAAGCTCTGTACTAATGAGTATATAACAATGTAACTTGCTTGAGGACCTTTCTCCTTCTTAACCAGAACCTTCTGACTAATCTTGCTTTAAGATGTATGTTGTGGGAGTGGATCTGGTAAAAGTATATAAGGCCTTGATAAGACTAACAACTTTAGCCATGGGAATAAAGACTTTATATTGGGTGCTCCAAAATCACTGCAGATGCTGACTGCAGTCATGAAATTAAAAGACGCTTACTCCTTGGAAGAAAAGCTATGACCAACCTAGACAGTATATTCAAAAGCAAAGACATTACTTTGCCAACAAACGTCCATCTAGTCAAGGCTATGGTTTTTCCAGTGGTCAGGTATGGATGTAAGAGTTTGACTATAAAGAAAGCTGAGCACCGAAGAACTGATGCTTTTGAACTGTGGTGTTGGAGAAGACTCTTGAGAGTCCCTTGGACTGCAAGGAGATCCAACCAGCTCATCCTAAAGGAGATCAGTCCTGAATATTCATTGGAAGGGCTGATGCTGAAGCTGAAACTCCAATACTTTGACCACCTGATGCAAAAAACTGACTCATTGGGAAAGACCCTGATGCTGGGAAAGATTGAAGGCAGGGGGACAAGGCGACAACAGAGGGTGAGATGGTTGGATGGCATCACCGACTCAATGGACACAGGTATGAGCAAGCTCCGGGAGTTGGTGACACTCAGGGAAACCTGATGGACAGGGAAGTGTGCTGCAGTCCATGGGGTCGCAAAGAGTCAGACACGACTGAGTGACTGAACTGAACTGAACTGACAAGACTAGCGTGGTGGGGGGCACTCTCCTCTTCTGATGATTGTGTCAGGTTTCTCTGTCCTTTTTCACTGTAATAAAATTTCTGTCTCACACACACACACACGAGTTCCAAGAACAAAATCACTCCATCTGAAGAAAGAGAGGTTTTATATAGAAAGTGTTTATAATGTTTTCTATAAAGGTACAAGATGTTTTACAGAGGAAAATGAAAATTACTATTCAGTTTTTCAAAACTAAACTATAATTCTCAATGAACCAACTAGAGCAAGTAAACCAGCATATTTATGTAATTTGCAAGTCCTGGACATTTCTAATTAAGCAAAGAAAGTGGCATGGTTTTGAAAAAGTAATGTGTTATTAAAGGGTAGTAGGGAAATTAAATGTGTTCAGTTGGGTTTAACTTCTTCATGAAAATAAGCTTCTTATTCTGATAAGAAATGGGTCATAGCAATAAAAGTGTGCTGTAAATTCAACTTGACAAATGAGAAAACGAATTCCTGAGGGTAAGGCCTATTAAAGGAATATTTTAATTTAATCATGCAGTGAATATTTTTGAGAAGCTTCTATATATGCAAGAAACTGCCTTACATGTTTTAATGAGGCAAAACATAGTATTAGCTAATATAGTAATAGCTTATTCTATTACTAACTTCTCAGACATAATATAAAAAGATCAAATATAAGGACAAAAATGCTAAACACCTGTATGAAGATGCCAGCTTCCAATAGTTGCTTCTAAACTTCAAAATTCAACCATATGTTACACCTATAACTCGAAGGCATGTGCAGAGCATTAGTCATTTAAGTGAACAGAAGAAGTCGGTTTCTTTGACATAACATGTGATGTGATGCCACCTTATGGTTGAGAATTAAATGTAATGATAAGTAATCATTTTTTCAGATACACTTTCTTAGATCCCTGGGGGTGGGGGAAATGGTACATACTACTAAATCTGTAAAATTCACAAATCTAAATTCACACAACCAATTTAATCCTGGGAAGAAAATATAAAATTAATATCAATGGTATGACACACAGGAAGACTGCATTTGGTCAAAGGGTCTGCTCATCTGTCTGCCTATTCTATTCTATTGCTATTCTCATAGCAAATATCAGTTGGATTTTTCCAGCTCAAATAACTGTTCTTTACTCTCAAGTTAAAAGAAACCAACAAAAACATAAAGTGAAAACAAGTGAAAAATCTTTTAATTAACCAGTTTTAATTTACTAGGCATTAGGGGGAACATGACCATCCCCAAGAAAAAGAAATGCAAAAAAAGCAAAATGGCTGTCTAAGGAGGCCTTACAAATAACTGTGAAAACAAGAGAAGTGAAAAGCAAAGGAGAAAAGGAAAGATATATCCATTTGAATGCAGAGTTCCAAAGAATAGCAAGGAGAGATAAGAAAACCCTCCTCAGCGATCAATGCAAAGAAATAGAGGAAAACACTAAAATGGGAAAGACTAGAGATCTCTTCAAGAAAATTAGAGATACCAAGGGAACATTTCATGCAAAGATGGACTCAATAAAGAACAAAAATGGTGTGGACCTAACAGAAGCAGAGGATATTAAGAAGAGGTAACAAGAATACACTGAAGAACTATACAAAAGAGATCTTCACAACCCAGATAATCATGATGATGTGATCACTAATCTAGAGCCAGACATCTTGGAATGTGAAGTCAAGTGGGCCTTAGGAAGCATCACTATGAACAAAGCTAGTGGAGGTGATGGAATTCCAGTTGAGCTATTTCAAATCCTCAAAGATGATGCTGTCAAAGTGCTGCACTCAATATGCCAGCAAATTTGGAAAACTCAGCAGTGGCCACAGGAATGGAACAGATCAGTTTTCATTCCAATCCCAAAGAAAGGCAATGCCAAAGAATGCTCAAACTACCGCACAACTGCACTCATCTCACATGCTAGCACAATTATGCTCAAAATTCTCCAAGCCAGGCTTCAACAATAGGTGACCCATGAACTTCCAGACGTTCAAGCTGGTTTTAGAAAAGGCAGAGGAACCAGGGATCAAACTGCCAACATCCACTGGATCATCGAAAAAGCAAGAGAGTTCCAGAAAAACATTTATGTCTGCTTTATTGACTATGCCAAAGCCTTTGACTGCGTGGATCACAATAAACTATGGAAAATTCTAAAAGAGATGGGAATACCAGACCACCTGACCTGCCTCTTGAGAAACGGAACAACAGACTGGTTCCAAATAGGAAAAGGAGTACATCAAGGCTGTATACTGTCACCCTGCTTATTTAACTTATATGCAGAGTACATCATGAGAAACACTGGGCTAGAAGAAGCACAAGCGGGAATCAAGATTGCCAGGAGAAATATCAATGACCTCAGATATGCAGATGATACCACCCTTATGGCAGAAAGTGAAGAAGAACTAAAGAGCCTCTTGATGAAAGTGAAAGAGGAGAGTGAAAAAAGTTGGCTTAAAGGTCAACATTCAGAAAATTAAGATTTTGGCATCCAATCCCATCACTTCATGGCAAATAGATGGGGAAACAGTAGAAACAGTGTCAGGCTTTAGTTTTTTGGGGCTCCAAAATCACTGCAGATGGTGATTGCAGCCATGAAATTAAAAGACGCTTACTCTTTAGAAGGAAAGTTATGACCAACCTAGACAGCATATTCAAAAGCAGACCTTTGCCAACAAAGGTCCATCTAGTCAAGGCTATGGTTTTTCCAGTAGGCATGTATGGATGTGAGAGTTGGACTATAAAGAAAGGTGAGTACCAAAGAACTGATGATTTTGAACTGTGGTGTTGGAGAAGACTCTTGAGAGTCCCTTGGGTTGCAAGGAGATCCAACCAGTCCATCCTAAAGGAGATCAGTCCTGGGTGTTCATAGGAAGGACTCATGCTGAAGCTGAAAATCCAATACTTTGGCCACCTGATGTGAACAGCTGACTCAGAAAGATTGAGGGCAGGAGGAGAAGGGGACAACAGAGGATGAGATGGTTGTATGGCATCACTGACTCGATGGACTTGGGTATTGGTAAACTCTGGGAGTTGGTGATGGACAGGGAGGCCTGGCGTGCTGTGGTTCATGGGGTCGCAAAGAGTCAGACACGACTGAGCACCTGAACTGAACTGAGGGGAAACAATTTGGAAGCCCCAGTTTGAGGGATAAAAATGGTCTAATATTAGAAATGTCATATCCTTTCTTGTATAGTTTTTTGCTTAAGCAGAAATGCAAATTTAAGGAACTCAAAAAACAAACAAATATAATTGTTGTATTAGTCCAATACGTAGTGTCGGTTGCTCCTCACTGAATGACAGATAAACTCAGGCTGGGTCCTTCCTATGTACTCTTCATCAGTGGCACTTCTCTGCGGCATTCTGATCTTCTTGGGTCCCACGCACTTCCATATCCTCCACTGATCTATGATTCACCTCCTTGCAAGCACTGTAGAAATTCCTCACTCAATCTGCAATTGCTCAGAGTCCCAACTTGAAAGTTGAGCATCACTATCAAACAATTTTTTTTAACTTTTTCTGCCACTATTTTCTAACTGAAGGATAATTGCTTTACAGAATTTTGTGGTTTTCTGTCAAACATCAACAAGAATCAGCCATAGGTACACCCACGGCTCCTCCCTCCTGAACCCTCACCATCAACCACATTTTTCTAGTCCTAGTTAATTCTGTTTCTATTTATAGTTCAACAAATCCAAGGATTTGGGGAAATGTACATCTTCTTTGATGTTTATTTAGTAAAATGCTATTTGAAAAACTGTCTGTCATTGCCACATTGCGATAAAGCCTGAATGGTTCCTGAGCGGAAGAAGTGCCTTCTGGACTGAAAGTTACCAGAAAAGGCTCTCCTTTTAGTTGAAAGTTATTTCTCCTGTTATGCTATCAAATATTCTTCTTTCTTCTCTTCCTTCCTCTTTCGTAGCAATGGTAGCTGTGGGTAAAACTCTCCAGTGACTTTATAATAGCAATTTTAGTGTTCATTTATTGAATCCTTATCAGATATGTAGGTTAGTCTCTCTTGGCAGTAAATTTTTGGAAAATGTTATAGGAAAGTGATAGAAATAAACCCACTTGTAGACAAGGCTCTATTTGAGGGGTATTCATGCCTTTAGGGGGAACAGGTTCGATTCCTGGGTAGGGAAGATCCCCTGGACACGGGCAAACCACTCCAGTATTCTTGCCTGGAGGAGTCTGTGGACAGAGGAGCCTGGCAGGTCCATGGAGTCGCAAAGAGTCGGACACGACTGAGAGACTGAGCATACAGGCATGCGTGCATGCATTCAAAATGACTGCAAAATTAAAGAAATCAAATATAAAATGCTAATATCAGGGGAAACTATGAGATTTATATGGGAACCATCTGTATTATCTTTGGAGCTTTTCTATACATTTAAAATTATTTCAAAACCAAAAGCTTATTTAAAAAAAAGTTCAGTGAATCAGAACCGAGCCCAGGTAATTTGTCTTCCCTCCATCAGCTTCACCAGACTGAGTCTCTTTCCCTCCTCCGCGCATTTACTCATGTATTCTATATACACAAGATCCTTTACATCTGCTAAGAGACTGGAGCTGTCGTCTTACTCCTGAGGAGAAAGGCCAGCTCGGTGGCTGCTGGGTTTGAAGTTCCCTGTTCAAATGCCAGTGTAGATAGAGACATGACTACTCTGAGAGCTTAGCCAGGTCACTTCCCTTTCTATGATTTGCTTTTGTCTTATGCCTAAAGGGACAGATAATGCTTACCTCCCACCTCCACCAGAAAAAGGAAAAAAGTTAAAATGTTAATCTGAACATATTTTTTTAAAGGAAAAACTGTTTTCAGTGCCAGTTTCATATACAATACAGAATATTAATATCTACTGGTTTTGTCAGCCTGAGCTAGTAAGCACTTCAGGGCAGGTCCTGCTTTTTGAATCTCAGTAGCTACACTTGAGTCCTTTCACAAATAATGATGCTAGTCCTTAAATCTCAAGTTTTAATTCTGAAATTTAGGATTCACTGATAGTAGCTACTAACAATGTACCTATTGCCATTTCCTAAATATTTGTTTTACTTCTAACAGAGCACAAAGATCTCAAAACTCTGTTTTTATAACCCTGTTTACATCCTGAGAAAGGACTCGTCACCAGAATCACATCATAACTCATAGATGCCTATTCAATGACCCACTTGGGCGCTCCCATTTGGCTGCCATTTCGCTCTTGCCTCTCTCTCTGTTTAACCTTTTGCCTCCTCCAGAGCAGTTAGCTGAAGCCGCAGGATGGGGAATGGAGGTTCTCAGGAGCCAGGGAGATCAAAACGGTCCACCCTGCATGAACAGCATCTCTCTCTTCCTGGCAGTCTCTGCTACTGCTGGGGAAGGGTAATGGGGGGAGATTTTTCTATTAATTCCTAGCTGACATCTTCAGAGCAGAAATTTAAAAGTTTCATAACAAGAAGAAATGGAGATTAATGCTTACAGGTGATGTATACCTCCTTCTGTGTTAAGGAGAGAGGAAAAGCCTAAAGATTCTTAGCCCAAGTGGTGCACCACCCAGATTATGTATGAGGAAATCTGTTCGATAAATGTTAGCTGCCTACCGTCCTCTTTCTTCTGACTGCAGACTTGCTTTTTTTTTGGAAATGATGGACATTTTCTTTCCTACAGATCCAGACAAATAACATTGACCCTCAAGAACTAAGAAATCCCCACCATCATCTCCTTAAGCCCATTCCAACACTTTGCAACTCCAAGAGACAAGTCAGTCCCGCTTTCCAGAAAACACTCCAGGACAGGGAGGGGCGGTGGGGAGGCTCAAAGGGCAGGGAGGACCTCCAGCTCAGGTGCAAGAGAAAATCTCTGTGCACCCTTCATCACCTTACTGGCTCGGCAACCCCACCAAAAACATAATGAAAACCACCTGTATATATGGAGGGATCTAAATACAGTCAGATTTGAGAGCTCCAACAACATTCAAATACATGAAAATTTAGAACTATACTGTCTAATACAGTAACCATCAGCCACATGCAGCTATTTAAATTTAAATTACTTTATATTAATTAAAGAATTATGTTCCCGAATCACATTAGCCACTAACGGCTCTTGTGTTGGACAGCTCAAATATGAAGCACTTCCATCACTGCAGAAAGCTATACTGGGCAGGACTGATACAAATGGTACACAGAAGTACATCTGGACTCTTGAAACCCTGCTATCTCATCTTTGATTCTTTTTACTAAATATTCACTGAGTATTTACGTCATGCAAGACACTGGAAAAAAGTTCAATGAAGCATACAAAGATGAATACGATGACAACTGGGCATCGGGTGCTTACATTTGAGATGTAGAAATATACAGATACAAGACTACCTATATTATAAAATAGAAGGATGTACAAGAGCAAAAGAACAGGCAAATTATTGCACTCAGACAGTGTGAAACCATTTCACACTGATCCTCGACAGTTCCAGGATTCCAAGATAACAAGCACCATCCTGATGGAGAAATCGCACATTTCCATGCTGTCGGTTCCATGTAAACAGCATTTGAACACATTCCATCAAAACTGCTTTGAAAACTTGTCCAAAATAAAATTTTCTTTGGTGAGAAGATGTAAGAAACCTAAGAGGTACCACATGCTAATGGAAGGAACATAGGATTCAAAGCGAGAGGACCTGTTTGACAGCCAAGTCCTCCTTTCACAAGCTGTGCAACCTTGAGTAAGCTATTAACTTTTCTGAGCCTCAAGATCTTCATTTTCAAAGTGAAATAATTCAAAGAAATAATTCCTACCCCATCTATCCCCAAAGCTATTACTGTAAGAATAACCATGATAGTGAAAGAAGCTCAGAAACAGTAGAGTGTCATATTACTATTATCACTGAAAGAGACATGAAATGTTGGAGGACATATAAATCCATTGCTGGCAAGTAACTCTGGACCGCAGGTGGAAGGTTCACAATTCTGCACAAGGATATCAAATTCTGAATCTGTAAATCTCTATTTAGATTCGAAAGCAAAACACACACTCCCTGTCATCATACCTAGCTCTTCTGTTGGGGTAACAACCATTGATTAATCCCAGAGGGCAATCTGCCTCTTGCCATGGCATTGAGGGTGAACTTACCATGAACGACAAATTAAAATTTTCCTGACTAGGACAAATCAGCAAATGAATGGCAAAGTGGGGTAGGTTTCTTTGCTACGGAGAAGAGAATGGATCAGTAGGGTAACTGCCACAATGTACAAATGGAAAGAAAGGAGGCCTTGGAACAATTGCCAGATATGGGTTCTGTTGATTTCATGAAGAATTTTAATAAGAATTTCACACTTTGTAACCACAAGCTTTTGAGGCCGCCCGAGAAAATGCTAAATGCTTCTGTAAACGTAAAATGACACCACTTTTACTTTCCTACAACTCCTGGCAATAGCGTGGGATGATTTCTTTTTCAGCAGAGAGTGTGACTAGATTGGGTTTTTCCCCAGATGTGTAGGGAATGGTTTCAATTACCTGGTGCCATGCTTTCATTTTTAAGCACCCCCTCGAACCTATTGGGTTTGGCAGTTCCAGTAAAAGGGTGGAACCACAGAGGGGCCCTTCTGGCCATCCAAGCTATGGTTTCACCATGCTCACCATGTAGCTGGCACAGACTCACATACAACAGACTAGAAATGCTTATACCGGGACGCGAGGCACTGAGTTGCATAAATTTTCAACAAGGAGGCCTAAAGGTTAAAATAATAAACTTCAAGTGATGTATGCCACGTGTGACATTTTGGTTCCAGACGTAACAACCCAAACCAAGGTCTTTTGCTTACAATTCCAAAACAATATTACTCTCCTAGGTTTCTGATTTTGATTTTGCCTCAATTGCTCACAGATTACACTTTGGCAAACTTGGACACGACACAGGACTGTTTAAAATGCACATGCCGGGGAACCTGCAAGATGATCTGCACTAAATCATCCCGAATTCTTCGTTCCTGTGGTCACTTAACCATTTCCACAAATATGGCACGGACTTTTTCTTCAGGAGGAAAATTTGAAATAATCACTCTAAGTAAGTAGTACAGTGAACTCTCCCCTTCCCCGAATAAAACAATAGACATCTGTTCTAATATAATTGGCCATTTATCCCAGATCTCAGCAATTTATGGCTCAACTGTCTGAAACTGAAATCACAATTTTAACAGCAAAGTAGAGACTTATCAGTCACAGAAAAGTCCGGAAATGGGCTCCAAAAAGGCCAAACTTCGGTATGCATTTCATAACCTAGTTGAAAGGTCCAATAGTCTTAGCAGTTCTTCATTATTTTGCAATTATATTTTTTAATTATTTTGAAGACTTTGAAGCACATATTTTATCTTGAAATACTTCAACATAATGTCCTTAAGTTCAGGAGTAAAAAAAACAGCATGGAAATAGCCATTCTTTAGTTTTCTGTTCTAGCCTCATTTTTGTAAGGAAGGTAAGTTATTGATTACCTTCCCTTGTTACATTTTAATAAGGCTAGTATGAGACCCATGATCACAAAAGTGATTAGTAATGAAAACAATGGTGAATCCTTACGGATTTGCAGGTGACCGTATCTGAAAATACAGTGATGTCTTCTCCCATACTTTAGTTGAACTACATAAGCATAGGTAAATTTGTAATAAAAATACCATATATTACAATAGTAAAATATGAAAAGAGCAATGAGAAAGTCAACCAGACAGCTTCTAAATCACACAGTTAACACAGGCTATGTGACTAAATGTTTTTTTCTTTTAAGCTCTTCAGAAAAACTGCTGCTGCTAAGTCACTCCAGTCGTGTCCGACTCTGCAACCCCATAGATGGCAGTCCACCAGGCTCTGCCGTCGCTGGGATTCTCCAGACAAGAACACTGGAGTGGGTTGCCATTTCCTTCTCCAATGCATGAAAGTGAAAAGTGAAAGTGAAGTTGCTTGCTCAGTCGTGTCCAACTCTTCACAACCCCATGGACTGCAGCCTACCAGGCTCCTCCATCCATGGGATTTTCCAGGCAAGAGTACTGGAGTGGGGTGCCATTGCTTCTCTGTCAGAAAAACTACTTACAGTCAACAAAAAATGTATCACTGGGGCACAGGCAGAGTGGAGAAATGCAAATCAAACGTGATCCAGATATTTACAGATAAAAGGCAAAGGAAGTAATGTACTCTGGAGAAAAGTCAAAGGGAGTCAAATGACCATAACATGTCGGAGCTGAAAGGCCCTGGGAGCTTGCCTATCCTATCCCAGTATTTTGTAAATGAGGAAAATAAGGCTCAGATAAGAAATTAGCCTAAATTGAGGACAGGGAAAGAACTACAATGAAGTCCTTTCCTCCTATTCAACCAGTGCTCATTCTACTAGACCCACTCTTTAGTCCCAGTTCTGATCAGGACACTTAATTGTCTGTGGGTGACAATGGGCAAATCCCAAAATCCTTCCATCCATACCTCTGATTCCTCCTCTGTAAAAGGAGGGTAATACCAACTACTCCATCGTCTTCATTAGATGATTGCACATTATTATATAGACAATTAGCATAAGAAAGTTACACGCTCAAAAGAATGAAAAGGCAAACATCAAAGCAGTTTCCTTTTTAAAGATTATTTAAAGTTCCAAATAGACAGGAAATTCTCAGAGTTCAGGGCCCTAAGAAGGCTAGAGTCAGTAGACCCACAGACCAGTCATAAAACAAAGATGTTTTATCTTCTTGCAAATGCTTTTCCAAACTTATCCAAGTCAAAATGATCATGGAGAAGAAAAGAAAATCATGGCATTTGAATTAATAGCATTAGACACTTGAAACACAGAACTGCAATATATACGCAAATTTAAATTTAGGAATTTTCCTTTTGTGTTTTCCTCAAAGTTATTCATGATACAGGCAATATCACTTGCAAGCAAAGATAAACCTTCTACACTGATGCCAGCAAACATTCTTTGCAGCAAAAATCTACTAATGAACATTTTCTCACCAGTGGGTCCCTACCACCTACCAAGAAGAAAAACAAACTAATTATCTTTCCTGAGTTTTTTTCAATTTTTATATTAGTTTTTTATATATTAAGCAAAAAGATGACTGAAAGACTCTAGGCCCTTTAAATCATATTTTATTGCATTTTTCTTTACCTAGTCATACTATGGGAAGAAATAGCCCATTCTTATTGATATGCCTTTATGAAAGATATCGATATGTGATTGTCTCACTCAAGTTAATACATGAAGAAACTGGCATTGAAATATATTATTAGCTTTGTTGATTGGTTGGTTTAGTCACTAAGTTGTGTCCGATTCTTGTGACACTATGGAATGTAGCCCACCAGGCTCCCCTGTCCATGGAATTTTCCAGGCAAGAATACTGGAGTGGGTTGCCATTTCCTTCTCCAGAGAATCTTCCTGACCCAGGGATCAAACCCTGGTCTCCTACATTGCAGGTGGTTTCCTGCATTGCAGGGGGATTCTTGACCAACTGAGCCACCAGGGAAGCCCCATATTATTAGCTTATTTTGTTATAATTAATGTGCTTATGATGACTAAAGAAAATAAGCCTTCTTGCATGACTCTGTGCCTTGCAGGTTCTTTGCTCATAGGAAAGCCCTGTCCTTTCCAAAAGATTCAAGCCTTTCTAGCTGTAGAGCATGGAAATAAGCATAGATTACAATGATTTCAATTACCACCAATATAATCAGTAAGTTGTTCTTAATAAAGGTTTATTAAAAAGGGTTCAGAAATGAACCCATCACGTAGGCTATCATCTATATGATCTGGAATCTTAAATATATCAAGCACACAGCTACATGTACTCCTTCAGTTACTGATGAGTTAATTTCATTCTCTTCTCAATGACAGACTTATTCTCTGATCCATACCCAACACCTGTCCTGCTCAGACCCTTAGTCATAAGAGAGACTTGATCAAAGTACATGGTGTGAAAGCAAATTTCTCACCACTGCAGCACTGAGGTGAGATTCTTCATTGTAGAGATCCTGTGGACTAAAAATGGAAAAGGACTCCCACTTCTGGCCACCTGGAGAAGAAAATGGCAACCCACTGCAGTATTCTTGCCTGGAAAATCCCATGGACAGAGGCGGGCTACAGTCTATGGGGTCGCAAAGAGTCAGACACAACAGAGCAACTGATGCTTCTGGTCACCACAGAGAAACTTTTCCTCTTAAAATTTTTAAGCTTGACAAGACATATGAAATAACTGTTTTCAGATGTTGGACAACAGGCAAAATATGATCCCTGAAAGATGGGAAATGAACAAGGTAAGCCTGGAAGTACTTTGCAGATCTCAGTGTGGAGTGGGAGGAAACAGATCAGAACTCAAGGCCACTGAGGCAGCTGGAATTCACGGGGCATGGTACTAGACAGAAAGGGGCTGGGTAATTTGTGTGTACAAATACACAATTCCAACTTGAAAAAAGTGCTATAAAGAAATAAAAGGAGTTCCAGAAACCTGCACAGGGTTGAGTCTTTCACTGAATACTAGGCAACAGATGCACAGAACAAGACTCCACAAAGCCAGAGAAAGAACAACTATAGAGACCTATGAACTGAACAACTACCACAGTTCCCACAAGATCTGGAAATGCTCAAGTTTCAATCTGCCAAAGTAGAGAGACCTCACTAGACACTCTGAGCATTTGACAAACCCTAGAAAGACCATGCCTTAGGAAGAAGACTACTCTAAGCCCTGATAAAGGCACTCTGTATCTGCCCTATCAAAGCTGAAAAACAACCCCTTAGTGATACAGGTGTTAACTATGCTGCTTATCATTAAATCATGACCAGTGTGTGTTTACGCTGCGTTAGATCCAGCAATCTTACTCAACATTTACAGGCAAAATACTAAGTGATGAGGAAGTGAACTAGATGGAAACTTTATGTGGGCTCTATTCTTTCTTATCTGGTATTTTTCGAAACCAAGGCAGAGGCCATGGTTTGCAAATTCCACAGTCTTACAAGCAGACCTTGAATCAATCAATAGACAGCAGTGAGCAACTGTGAAACCTATCTCAGTATTTTCAAAAATCCCACAAATGCTCATCAACAGCATTCTCCTAAAAATACTAATTCACATTTACAAGTGTTTGTTGGGGCTAGGCAATGTGCTGAGCTCTTTACATGCATCATCTCATCTTCACAATTGAATGAGATGGAATTTATATTATTTCTGTTTGCAGAAAAGAGAGGCTTGAAGTGGTTTGGTATAATGTACTACATGTGACAGGTGGTAAGACATGGAGGGAGGTCTCTCACCCACATCTATAGGATTCCAAAGCCAGGCACTTAAACACTCAACTCATTCCCTATGTTGAAAGTGAACATCTGGATTCTACTCTCAGACACTCTCAGAATTCCCACACAAAAATTTCCACAAGAACATAGCAATCAGGGAAGTAAATAAAAGTCAGACCTTGCCTGATTTCTTCCTCTCCTGGGCAGCTAGAGCAATCTAGATAGTATGAATTTTTGTTTTGATCTGGGCAGGCGTTAAGGGGTGTGGTAGCATTTTAAAATTTAAAATTATGGGATTTGAATAGCTTTTTCTCTGTTGTAGTGTTTTATCAGAAAATGGCAGTTTCCAAAGAAGGCCAAATTTCTTGATATAGTCTGCTCTAACTCTCATCTATAATTTTCACTCTAGACCAATACTTTTCTTATTGATTCAGCTAATTGTTTAAAGATGCTATAGACATTCTTAAAAATGTAGACTGTGATGAAAGCCCTGACTGCTACAAAAACTCACAGAATAGACCTCGGCAAGGCAGAGGATCTTCCCGGGCCACAGTTTCTCTGTCTAGAAAGTGATGATCTTGGGACTTCCCTGGTCCGATGGTTAGGATGCCACACTTCCAATGCAGGGGGCGCAAGTTTGATCCCTGGTCGGGGAACTAAGATCCCACATGCTGCAAGATGCACACCCAAAAAACAAAGTGGGGATCTTGAAATACATTGGCATTTGCCAAATGACATATCACAGAATACCTGTCCTAAGAGATGCCCCAAGCAAAAGAAATTCCAGGTCAAACAAACAGGAGAAAAGCTACAAACAGTTGCTCCCATTTAGAGACTGATGACCCATTAGCAGTGAATAATCTGCTTGCAAATTAAAGCCTCAGCACAGTCTAGCAGTAAAAAGATCTATTTAACTGTGCTTAATTTTGAATTTCCCAAATGTGTTTGACTCTAAAACCATTTCCCTGGAAAAGTGTCTACAAACATCCCATTGAAGCAATATCCATTTATTTACTCATAAAACTATTTATTGAGCATCTAATGTGCTAGACAGCACACTGGGTATTGAGAATACAAAAATAAATATCATCCCTGTTTCCCTGGATTCTAGAGTTTAGTTGAGAGAATAGACAATAAATACGCAAAAAGTAAACAAACATGATTTTTGTGTTAAGAAGAGTACTATGAAGGAAATAGTTTTTAAAATGTAAAATAAAGAAAAAAGGAGCATATTTAAGTTGGATAGTGAGGAAAAAGCCACTTTGGCCTCTCTAACATCATTAAATATTATTAGCATCATTTAAGAAGATATTTGAAGAATGAGAAGGAGATTGCATGTGAAGAGAGCTAAGCATCTGTGAAAACCCCAGGGTGTGAAACTGCTTAACAAGTTCAGAGAATCAAAAGGCCAGTGAGATGGAAGAGGAGGTCTGACTTCAGGACTGGAGAGACTGGGCATGCAGGGCTTCCGGGTCACAGAAAAGAGCTTGGACTTTATTCTAAGCACAATGGAAAGGAGTTTCAACTGGGAAGTCACCTGACAAAATTTTGTTTTGTTTTTTAAAATATGAAAAAATCTGCCTGCAATGCAGGAGATCAGGGTTCCCTCCCTGGGTGAGGAAGATCCTCTGGAGAAGGGAATGGCGATCCACTCCAGTATTCTTGCCTGGAGAATTCCATGGACAGAGAAGCCTGGCAGGCTACATACAGTTTGTGGGGTCGCAATGAGTCGGACACAACTGAGCGACTAACAAACAAAACAAAACAAAATATATATATATATATAATTTTTTTTTAATTTCTTTGGCTGCACCAGGTCTTAGGTGCAGCACTCGGGATTTTCAATCTGGGTTGCAACACGTGGGATCTTTAGTTGCAGCACGCAGGATCTTCTCATTGTGGCAATGTGGGATCGAGTTCCCTAACCAGGGATCAAACCTGGGTCCCCTGCATTGGGAGCACAGGATCTTAGCCACTGGACCACCAGAGAAGCCCCAAAATCTGTTTGTTTTTTGTTTTCTAAGTTCATTCTGGCTATCCTGTGGAGAAGAGTTTTAAGAGCTAGAAGAATACTTCGGAAGAATTCAGAGAAATTGTATTGGTTTTCAATTGCTGCTAGAATAAACTATCACGGACTTAGTGGGTGAAACAATACAAGTTTACTACCCTACAGTTCTCCAGGTCTCATATCTGACATGTCTCACTAAGCTACATTCGTCAGGACTGCATTCTTTCCTGGAGGCTCAAGGGGAGAATCAATTTCTTGCTCAATCAGGTTGTTGGCCAGAATTCAGTTCCCTATGGCTATAGAGCTGAGCTCCCTGTTTTCTTGTCCCTGTAAGCTCAGACATTCTCAGCTTCTAGAAGCCACCCACATTCCTTGGTTGGTGGCCTCCTTCCTCTATCTTCAAAGCCAGCAACTCAATGGGTTGAGTCTTTCTCATTCTTCAAATCTCTCCTCCTTTTTGTTCCATTACGTCTCTCTGACTCAGCCAAGAAATATTCTTTGCCTTTAAGGACACATGTGATTAGGTTGGGCCCATCCAGATAATCCAGGATAATGTAAACATCTGAAGATCTGTAACCTTAATTACATCGGCAAAGTCCCTTTTGCCATGTGTGGTAACATATTCACAGATTCTGGGCATTAACACAGCACATCTTTGGGGAGATAGGAGGAGAAGTATTACACAGCCTACCACAAACTGCTCTCACTTGGTAGCAGTTCCAAGTGAGAAACAAGATAAATTAGATCAGCGTGGTGGCAATGGGAAAAGGTAGACAGATTTAAGGCGTATTTTAGAGTCAGAATTAGTAGGCTTGTTGGTGATGTGTTATTTAGGTGGAGGGACTCAGTAGTAAAGAGAAAGGACTCAGTGATAAAGAATCTGCCTGCCAAAACTCCTGCATTGGGTTCGATCCCTGGGTCGGGAAGATCCCCTGAAGTAGGAAATAACAACCCACTCCAGTATCTTGCCTGGGAAATACCATGCACAGAGGAGCCTGGCAGGCTATAGTCCATGAGGTCACAAAGAGGCAGACATGACTGAATGACTGAGCACGCATGCATAAGAGGAGGGAATTGCAGACACACACAAGAGGAGGGAATCAAGGCTGACTCCTAAATTTCTGATCTTTCAGGCTTACAGGCTGAGTGCCAGGGGCTTTCAAAAAATAAAGAATATTGGGAGTAAAACCAATTTTAGAGGAAAAATCAATAGTTCTGTTTTCTATGTAATACTAAAGAAACATTAACCAGATCACCTCTGAGATCTCTTACTGTTAACACTTTTAGTTCAGTTCAGTCACTCAGTCATGTCCGACAGACAGGCCAGGCTTCCCTGTCCATCAGCAACTTCCAGAGCTTACTCAAACTCATGTCCATTGTGTTGGTGATGCCATCCAACCATCTCATCCTCTGTCGTCCCCTTCTCCTCCCACCCTCAATTTTTCCCAGCATCAGGGGCTTTTCAAATGAGTCAGTTCTTCACATCAGGTGGCCAAAGTATTAGAGCTTCAGCTTCAGCATCAGTCCTTCCAATGAATATTCAGGACTGATTTCCTTTAGGATGGACTGGTTGGATCTCCTTGCAGTCCAAGAGACTCTCAAGAGTCTACTCCAACACCACAGTTCAAACGCATCCATTCTTCGGTGCTCAGCTTTCTTTATAGTCCAACTCTCGCATGTGTACATACATGACTCCTGGAAAAACCATAGCTTTGACTAGATGGACCTTTGTTGGCAAAGTGATGTCTCTGCCTTTTAATATGCTGTCTAGGTTGGTCATAACTTTTCTTCCAAGGAGCAACATCTTTTAATTTCATGGCTGCAGTCACCATCTGCAGTGATTTTGGAGCTCAAAAAAATAAAGTCTGTCACTATTTCCATTGTTTCCCTATCTATTTCCCATGAAGTGATGGGATCAGACGCCATGATCTTAGTTTTCTGAATGTTGAGTTTTAAGCCAACTTTTTCACTCTCCTTTTTCACTTTCAGCAAGAGGCTCTTTAGTTCTTTTTCGCTTTAACACTGTAAAAAAGACTAAAAATATCTCTTCTATTCAGGGGTCATGAAGTCTGAATTTTTATAATTATATGTTATTCTTATTATTTTGAGAAAAGAGTGACTTGTTTGTGACTCATCACATTCTTCAAAGTGAAGGAACCCTTAGTATGCTAGTTATCTATTCCTGTGTTAAAAAAAATGGCCCAAAATTTAGCAACTTGAAACAATATAGTTTCTGTGGGTCAGAAATACAGATGTGTATTAGCTTGGTCCTCTGCTTCATGATCTCTCATGTGACTATAACCAAGATGTTGGTTAGGGCTAGGGTCTCAACCAGAAGCTCAGTGGGGGAAGGATTCAATTTCAAGCTTATTTACATGGCTATTGGCAGGAATAATCGTTGCAGTACTGAGGGCCTCAATTCCTTACTGACTGTTGACCAGAAGCAACCCCCAGTTCCTGGCCATGTGGGCCTCTTCACCACTGCAATTTATTTCATCAAAGCTGCCAAGAGAGAGAAAGTCTGCCAGGAATCCACAATCTTCTCTAGCTTAATCACAGAAACAACTTCCCCTCAAAACTGCCATATTCTATGATTTAGAAACAAAGGGAGAGAAATACCTGGAAGCAGGGATCACTGGAGTCCATCATAGAGATAAATGGACCACACTTGGGAATTGAGGAAACCAAAGCAGGAAAAAAGAAAAACTGAAAAGGTAATCTTCATCTTCTCAATTTTTTTAGGACAGTAGTCCTAAACAGTATCCCTCAGCCAGTAAACTGCTCCCAGGAGAGCTGATTAGGAAACTAGTCAAGAGGTAGAAAAGGACAATCCAAGAAGGACTGCAAGTCTGTTTGGCAATAACTTCTAAAGATTACAGCAGGGGGAAAAGAAAATTAAGATAAGTCATTTTAAAGTATTTTAATTCAAAATTAGAAAAAGAAGACTTCTGGCAGAATTGGAACAAAAATATAAGAAGAAAAGGCCAACATATTTTGGAAAACAGACTAGTCAATTCTCAGCAGTAACAGTGAAAAATGTTAAGTAATTGCTAATGGGCATTTCCTAAAAATAGAATGCTTCCAAATTCTGTCATCTTGTACATTATCCTCCACATTGACTCTTTTTAATCTAAAATGAGGTTTATTGCATTTCATGCAGTTTGAAGTCCATGCAGCAAAGGAGGCTGTCACAAATTTCAATGTATTTAAAAATAAAGTTAAAAATGAGGGGCATGGGGGAGAGGGAAAATACACAAAGTTCTAGTCTCCTTGGGTCCCTGGAAGAGAAGGGTTTGGGAATGAAACCATCCACTCTCCATGGCAAATGAGTCTTAAATGCAAGGAATGTTCCCACCGCCTCTGAATGCAAAGCCACGGAGCTCTGGGGCAGGACCAGGGACCTGGGGAGAGGAGCACTAGTGGAAAAGAAGCTACACACATCACCTAATTTTACCTGAGAGCAGAACAAGGTGGCGAATTCTGAGGCAACAGCTGTTCTAAGAGTCAGGAGATTACACATAGCCCCGAGGAGATCTACTCCTAAAAGAAGTGGCGGTAAGAACCAAAAAAAGAAAAAGAAAAGAAATATTTCTTCAGCCACACTCTTTGAGAAAATGTCATAAATATGCTATTCAATATTTTCATATCATAGCACTGGACACACAGCTCAACACAGTGAAATATTGATTACCTGGAGAAAAAAAAAAGGGGGGGGGGGAAGGAAATAAAAAATATTGCATCTTCCATCTTTCTGTTGGAAAATCTCAGCCCTCAAGCACGGGACCTAGTACACCAGAGACCTAGCCTGCAGGAGGCGCTGAGGTCCACAGGGTCCTGTGTGGAGGGAGGCAGTGCCCACCATCTGGGGCTAAATGGCACAAAATTGTGTTGGGTGTCCTTGGCCTTGCCAGCTTAGGCCCTCCATCACAGGTCATCTGGGGGCTCTGCCTGTCAGAGCACTGGACGGCTGACTGGATGAACACCAGCTAGGGGAGTTCCTGGCTGGGAGGCATGGTGACTCGCTGGATCTGGTAGAGCTGTTTCAAGGGGTGAGGAGAGAGTGAGGTCACCCTGGGGAGAGAGGCATGCAGCTTCCTATAGGCCTTGGAGTTGGCTGGGGCCCCGGATAACCCAACCAACACCCACTGCAAGGCAACGGAGGGAGGAGGGGAAGTGGAGCTCTGCTGGGGCTGGGAGCAACCAACACAGGAGGCAACTGCGGTGGGTGTAGGGAGAGGGTGTGTGTGGTAAGCGGGGAGGAGGTGCGGGGGTGTTGCATTTCCAGGTCTCTGGAACTCCCTGGCTTCCACTTCCCTGGAGGCTGTGTCTCCAGTTGGCTCTGAGCCCCGAGCTTGCTGTACGCTGTTCCTCTGTCCATCCGTGAAGTGGCTGAACTGCTGCTCTTGCTGGCCCTCCCTCTGCGTAATCTGCGAGCACTGGTGGCATGCGTCTGGGTCTCTCCCTGCACCACGTGGGGTGCCTAAGGGCCCCCTTACAGGCTGGGCTAAGCGAGTACACTGCAGCCAGCCGCCAGGCGGGGGCACCGGGATCTGCTGGGTCTTGCCTGTGTTCCAGATGCATCACCTGCAAGGTCCATTCAGGGCCGCTCTGGGCCTGCTGGGCTTGACCGTGTGGACGGGCCTGGACCTGCTGACCTCCTTCAGCTTGCATGGTCACAGGTGTGGTCTGGCCCTGCTGAGGCTGTGCAACAATGATCTGCCCAGGCTTGATGGTGGTTGTGGAGCTGGTGGTCTGCTGGCCTTGCTGCTGCCCCCGGACTTGGTCGGCAGTGGGCTGCTAAGCCAACCTGAAGCAGTCCTGGACAGGCTCAGCAAGAGTCACATACCAGCGCAGCTCCTCCTGACACTTTGCTGCTTTCCACTCATCTCTCGGAACATCGGTGAGAAAGTCAAACTCATCACATTTTGTAATCGCCATGGCAATGTCATGCCTCTGAAGAGTCTGGCGCTGGTTCTCCTCTGTGTGGATCCAGGCCCCAAGAGTCAACTCTGATAAAAATCTGGGCTTCCTTGGCAAACAACACAGGGGCTTCTGCACTGATCATCTTCACATCGCCGGCCAGTTTCATAATCTTCTTAATATGAGCCAGTGGGAGTTTCCATACTCAGAAATCTTTCGCTGTTAAATTCCAGATTTCTCCCGTGACACGAGGCCAGAAGGAATACAGAGTTTGCTGGGCACCACTGCTGCTAGCACCACCAAATCCTCATCCTGGGGACATTCTGACAAACATCTCGACTGAGAAGTCCAGGGACCAGCAGGAGCCGCCTCAGTACTTGGGCAGCGGGGCGGGGCAGTATGGGGAGGGGCAGTATGGGGAGGGATGTGGGGAGCATGCATCACTGAGAACCGAGAACCAAGAACGGAGAGCGAGAACCGGGGGTGGGGCGGGGAAGCCCGCATCATAGAGAACCGAGAACCGAGAGCGCCAGAAGCTGGGCTACAAACAAGGGGGCGGCCATGCTGTTTGCACCACGTCCCCCCTATACTCTCCCCCTCCCTTGGCGCCTTCCACAGTGATTCTTTTAAGCTGAAATAAGGGCAAGGACCATTTTTCTGGCCTTCTCAAGAGGCATCTGTGACTATGATCATATGAGCATACTATGACTTCCTTTCTTTAACTTTAGGCTTATTTAAGTGCTGCTTTATTGCACGAAAATCCTTATATAATATCAGTTTTGAAAAGCAAATGTTAAAGACACAAATCTAATAATAATCATCTACCAATTGGTTCATTAATTATAAGAAACGCATCATATTAATGTAAGATGCTAATAATCATGAAAACTGGGTGTGGGTAGGGTATATGGAAACTTTCTTTAGTATCTTTATAATTTTTATGTAAATCTAAATGTGTTTTTAAAAATAATGTTTACTGGAGTGGGGTGCCATTGTCTTCTATATAAAACACACACACACACAAATCCCAAAGTACATGTTGGGATTGAAAAGTAAACTGGAAATTTTTAAAAAATGAATAAAATAGACTCTGGGTTTTTTTTTTATATTGGCAAAGACTCTTCATTGCTATGAAATAGGTACCCAGGCAGGGACTTGATATCCCAGTTACTCCTACTCAAAGGCTTCACCAGTAGCAGGACCCTTCCTGGACAGAATCAGACTCAGTTTCTAATATCTGAATATGCATCCTCTGTCTTAAAAAAACGAATCAGTAGAACTCCTCATTCCCTAAGCTAGCAATCTGGAATAATACCTGAGGGGAACTTTCCTGGAAAAATACCCAAGGGATGACACAAGCTGTCACGCACAGAGCTGTTGCTCCCTGTGTTATTTACAGCATTGGAAAAATCAGAAGTCACTAAGTGCTTAAAGACAGCAACATGATTAACCGTCTTAAGGACAGTCTAAACACTGAAATACTATATCGCCATTAAATGATTATTATGAAGATTCTGTTACCTGAGGGAAAGAGTTTACAATACATTTATTACATAAGATGGATTTTTTTTATCAAAACACAAAAATATGTAGGGCCTTGGGACCCTTCGCTGCAGTGCTCGCACCTGGACAAACATCCCCTTGGGCAACAGAATACAAAGAAACTACATAAGGGACCAAAAATAACTGCATGCACAGCTGGGGCATCTTATGAACAATAAGAGACAAAAAGGCCAAAAGCCAACTGCTACTTCTGAGGCGCTGGGCGCAAAAAGAGGGTCCTACACGTGATCCCTGCACAGGGCACCTCCCAAAGGGCAGGCCGATCACCTAAGCCACCCCTCCAGCCCAGCCCACAGCTCTGCCTCTTCCCTCACCCCATTTAAGGCACCAGCTTGTCCCTACCTCAGGGAGCCAGCAAGAGAGCCTGCTCCTTGTTCTCCCTCGTGGAGCAGCCAGGGATCCCGGGAAAGTCTTGCCTGAATTCCTCAACTCGCCTCCCATCAATTTCTGTTGATTAAAGAGTTCAAGAAACCCAGCTGGTATCAGAATGCAAATGTAATTTTTGTTTGTCACCAGAGTCCAGCTTATTAATCTTATAAATAACACCCCCTCCTTTAGGATGTCTCTCATTTACAAACATCTATTACCACACCAGGCAGCATTCTTTTTCATCATGTACCAATTTTGAAAGCAAATTCCTGACACAGAATTACAGTAAATGCTTTGAGTAACAGACAGTGCAACCTGACCCACATCAGATATTTGAGTCATTTTCTGGCAGGCAAACTGTAAGTAAGTAAGTAAGGCAAGCAGGTCGTCCTTCCCCATAGCAACATGTTTACATGTATACTTGTAGCTGATTCACAATATTGTATAGAAGAAACTAACACAATATTGCAAAGCAATTACCGTCTAGTTAAAAGTAAAAGTAAAAAGGGAAAGAAGAACCAAGAAAAAGTGAAGCTTGTTAAAACTGAACAAGCAAACAAACAAGCAAACCTGTGCTTCTTTTCCCAAGTCTTGCTCTGAGACTTTTTTCAATCATCCATTCAGCAAACATTTACTGAATATCTACTGTGCTTAGCTGCTCAGTCGTGTCCAACTCTTTGTGACCCCGTGGACTGTAGCCCGCCAGGCTACAAACAAATCCTCTGTCCATGGGATTCTCCAGGCAAGAATACTGGAGTGGGTTGCCATGCCCTCCTTCAAGGGATCTTCCCGACCCAGGGATCGAACCCAGGTCTCCCGTATTGCAGGCAGATTATTTACCATCTGAGCCACCAGGGAAGCCCAAGAATGTTGGAGTGGGTAGCCTACCCTTCTCCAAGGGATCTTCCTGACCCGAGAATCAAAACCAGGGTCTCCTACATTACAGGCAGATTCTTTACCAGCTGAGCCACCTGGAAAGCCCGAATGTCTACTAAGTGCTACAAAATATACTCCACAAAATGCTGGTGATCCAATGGTAAGCAAAATGGACATGACTCTTGCCTTCATGGAATTTACAGTCTAGTGTGAAATATAAATGATCCCACCAAAATGTACAGTAGCAAACTGTGTTCCTACTATGAAAGAATAGTATTAGAGGACTTTGTATGGAGAACCATTTTTGCGCAAGGATATGGCACATATTAAGCACCATCATTGTAGGCTATTTGTTAACTTGAAACTATTGAGGACAATGTGAGGCTTCAATGTTCATTCATCTCATTCAGAGATTTACAATCACATCTTGCTGAGGGTTTCCAAGTACAGAACCATGTACTTTCCTAACTTCTAACTTCTCAGGTTTCCTGTAAGTTCATTAAATGCTCCAGATTCTCATCAGGAACATTCTCATCTCACTTTTTCTAGAGTTGACCTCACTAAATATGAGGATTTCACGGCCCATACAGGTCTATATTCTTTCTTTTTTTACCACACATACAAACTGAGAAAGGGAGAAAGGTATAATGGCTGCAAATACAGTGTGCAGAACCTTTACAGCTGGTCTACCTGGCATCTACACCCCTCCTTTCTCTGGAATGACTTTAAAATTCACTTGGGGATTTATCCCTTCCCCGCTCTTAGCTGGATGGGACAGTCTTCCCAGCTCCACAGGTGAAATATACAACTCGACCCAAAGTCATCGTTCAGGGCCAAATATGTGACATTAGCCAGTTCACTAGAAGCATATCTCAGGCCCTGTGCTAAGAACAGTGGGATTACCTCCTAAGGTCATCAATAACAGGCACCCAAGTGACTTAGAAGAAAAGTTACCACCTTGAGTTTTGTGTATTCACCTGAATAGTCAGGGAACTTTCACCTATTTTATTTAGGTTTTCATTTATTCAAATTCCAACCAGAAGCTAAATACAATAGGAAATTGATAAGCATTAAGTTTTACTCCAAAGGAGTAGGATCATTCAGATTTACTTCAGTTAAAGTAAGCAACCCTTAAACAAAGCTAGTCTTCATTTAAAAGAGAAATAAAACCAAATAAACCAAAGGAAAAACAGTGGGATAAAGACTCTTGCTCTATTGCCCTGGTTTTGAAGCTAGAAGGGGATTTACCAGGAACTTCTGACATCCATTTGTAATTACAAAGAGAAGACCTATTTAAGAACAGACTGAACACATACACACACACACACACACACACACACACACACACACACACACAACTACCCTGAGAAATGGAGGAAGGAGAAACAGACCCTGATAATACTTTGAGCCTCAAACTCTAGGCCAGTTTTCCCTTACACATCCCACATCTGGTCCACGGCAAACACTCTCAGTATTCTTTGTCCAACATCCACTGGAATGAGAGTCAATCAGCATAGCCACTTCTCTTCATTCCTACAATTAGAGCATCTAACAGGCCTTTCAGATTTTTCCATGTAATCGTCTACTAGTCCACAATGTTCTCTTAACAACAGGGGACACATATGAAGTTCTCCATGCCATTTCTTAAATCTCTTTCTCCTGATCTGAGATGAAGAAGAAAGCACCCTCCCAATCTGCCTCCTTGGAGCTAGGACTCACCACAATGCTCTCCAAAAAAAGTCCTTACAAATCCTGAAACCTCCTCTACTGTCTCAAATTTTTCATGATCTTTATGTGGGCAAGGAATTTAAGAATCATGTAACAGGGAGAAAGGCTCAAGAGGGAAAGGATACAAACATAGTTATAACTGATTCATGTTGTTGTACAGCAGAAACCAACACAACATTGTAAAGCAGTTATCCTCCAATCAAAATAGTAAAAACTAACAATCATGTAACCAGTTCTCAGTTTACTCCTTTTGAAATCCTGCATAGGAATCACCTCCTCCTTTAGAACACAGCATTAATTGGATCTTTGGATCCTGGCTGAAACATTCATTTTAACATTGTTATGTGTGTGAACATTACCCACCAGATATTTTACAAGGCAAAAACACTGAAAATTGCTTCACTGTTTTCACATCTCCTATAGAGCCCAAAATAAGAAGTCTGACCCTGAGATAATCATGGACAAAAACCAGGTTCATAATTTCCGTATTCAGGGCACTTTGAAGGGTTTAGCGGAAAGCAATCAAGATGACTAAGGAGTATAAAAATTAAGGATAAAGGAATTTTGGTTTCCTGAAAGTAAGTATCTAACTGTAATCCTTACTTACAAGAATGTCTACATTCCTGTCTACACTACTCCAGGGGAGAGTGTCAGGCTAGTTCATCTAAACTCATAACAAGTTTCACTTGGCTATAGCAGAACAAATGAACCTAAATCCTGACAGAAAGGGTTATTAAATATTTTAATGCGTTACCAATAGAGGCCATGGGTCCTTCTTTGGAGTTATTTTTAAAAACAGAAAATCATCTCTCTAAGTTAGCCTAGCAGATGTCTTGCTCTAAAATAGAACATGATCTCTTTAACATACTGTGAATCTTTTGCGTGTATGGCCATTGCTGATTCTCCTACTCTAGTTTCTTTGGGTCTCCTACTGGTGACCTTTCCTCTAATCTCTTTCATCTTGGGTGTTGATACCTCCTGTTTCTCAACATCCTACACAAGGCAGAGTTTCTGGTTAGCTTCCCACACTGTCTCAGTTTAGAATGAAAAGTGAAGACAAATTCTCCGTCCATAACTGAAACATAACACTATGCCTAATTTCTGGTTTTGAAGCCTTGAGATGTTTTCTCATTTATGCCACCCACAGAATTTCCTTCTAAATTCTGAATGTGGTTTTAATAGCCTATAGAATTCTGTCATTGGAGAGGAAGCCTTCAAAGGTTTTGAGATTCTGCCAGTTACTGGAAGGGTTTTATTGGCTGCAAGTTATGATTGAAATTATTTACTTGCTATTCGGTTTAATATGTTTAGAGTCATTTCTAAATAGGCTGCCTCAGGCTTTTCAGTGATATCTAGAATAATGATGTAAAAACTGTACAACAGTGTGGGAAATGAAAGATAAGTTTAGAGGAAAATAGCTCAAGTCCCCAAAGAAAAGCCACTCCAGTGTTCTTGCCTGGAGAATCCCATGGACAGAGAAGCCTGGCAGGCTACAGTCCCTGGGGCTGCAGAGCCGGACACGACTGGAGTGACTGAGCAAGCACGCACACGCCCCAGAGAATTCTTTAAGGAACACGCCTATGTTTCTGTCACACATCGTCTCCTCCTGTCTTTCAATCTTAGTATCTATTATCCCTGCATCAGGAGCTTCCAAGTAGGTGAGGAATTTCAGCACCCACGGGTATGAATGTGCGTATGTGTGTGTATGCGGGCAGCATTTGCATATACACATAACAGACCTAAGAGCTGGTAGCACATAAGACATATATGTCCTCCAGACCCCAATGAAGATGAAAAATACATTTCTGAGAAGACTGATAATTTGCATATAGATAGATACTGATACAGCCAACTCCCTGCTTCCTATTTCTTTCATCATTCTGAACCCCTGCAGCAAAGGTATGCCCAGCACCACACATTATTTTTTCTCCATACTAGAAATTATGAGTTTGCACATGTGAAAACAAAGGATATCCTGAATTCACATGTAAAAAACCTTTGTGAGAAGAAAAATGCAGTATTCATCACCGTCTTCAACAGAACAAAAAAGGTCAAATGAGAGAGAATATTAAAAAAAAAAAAACTGATAAAGCATTGATTGAGAACATTAAATGATCCAACCTAACATTTCTGCAAGATCTAATTGACAGACATCATTCCACTGAAAAGAAAAGAGGCTTCATTTTATAATCCCTCTTGCTCAGTAAGGTTGGTTTCCATAGCCACAGGCTTGTCAGCCGGCTGGTTAATGATGACCCTAGGGAGCCAACAATATGGCCTCCATTTCCCCATCTCTATTTGCAAACCACAGCCAAACTGGTTCTAGAAGTTGTCTGAGAAGGAGGCTGTGTCCCCAAAGAGGCTAATACTGTCTGATCAGCAACATCCTCAATAAAAAGCAGAGACAGCAATTATTGCTTTGTCTACAGTCCGGTATTCTCTTAGGGAGCAGCAATGGTGTCATGGAATTCCCCTCAGTCTGAGGAGAAGGGCAAACAAATCCATCACCCTATCAGACAACTTGGATGCTTTTTCATGAAAACCCAGAGGTCCCAGTGTTTCTTTCTGAACCTCAGCTGCTTTATCTATAAACAGAGATGTTTGCTTGGTCTCTTCTGTTCCAATGTGCTGATTCTGCTCTGTGACCTAACAGTTTCTGTTCCACCATAAAAAGTTCACGTGACCTTTCCTGCCCCACTTCTCTTTTCCAGTGGTGGCCACACGACAAAGCACAAGTACCCAGAGTACCCAGCAGGACACTCTTCTGGTTTGTCAGGCCAAAAGCCCCATGATTTCCCCACCTTTGTAACTCACTCTTTTAGCTGTAGCCTGATTTGGGAACCAAACACTCAAGATATAGAACACCAAGTTTGTCAAAAGTACATCACATTTCAAAAGGACAGCAAGAAGTCTTTGTTGATCACTCCGACCTTCCAAGTTATTATCCAGTTTCTCTCCTTTTCTTGACAAATTTAATTATATGGTCTACCAAACATCACCTCTGCTACTGTCACCAAACTCCTTTTTAAATACCTAAGATTAGATAACTATTAATACTCCACTGATATATGTCTCTTGAAGGTCAAAAATGACTGAATTAGGCTAAGGCTGATGAGCTTTTCTCAGTCCTCATTATTTTCTATCTTTTTCCAGCATTTGGCACAGCTAATGACCTCCTGTTATTCAAATTATGTTCCCTCCTGGATTTTGTGATGCTGTCGTATCCAAGGGATCCATTCTGTGGCTGCCATCTCCATCTCCTTTTGGTTTAACTTTCACCTCCTGGTACCTAAATGTGTGTTTTTCCAAAGTCCTGACCTGTTCTTCAATCTTTCACTCTATGCCCAATCTCTCTAAAACTTCATCTACCTCCGTCTTCAATTATCATCTCTATATTGATAACCTCCAAATAGACATTTGTGACTTTCAAGTCCATAGCTCTTTTCATGGCTCTTTAGATTTATTTACTGGAAATTTCTCCTTTAATCATTCTGTTCTAACTTTTAAATCAAAATACCCAAAGGTGAAGGCTGTATCTTCCCCGCTCCCAAATCAGTTCACTGTCCACAACTTCTCTATTTGGTCAGTAGAAACGCCTATTTGGAGGAAACATCTGCTTTACATTTCATGTGAAAAAGTGAAAGTTAGTCGCTCAGCCATGTCCGACACTTTCCAATCCCATGGACTGTAGCCCACCGGGCTCCTCTGCCCATAGAATTCTCCAGGCAAAAGCACTGGAGTGGGTTGCCATTTCCTTCTCCAGGGAATCTTCCTGACCCAGGAACTAAACCCAGGTCTCCTTCATTGCAGGCATATTCTTTACCATTTGAGCCACCAGGGAAGCACGTCTCATGTGGTAAACATGAAGTGATGGTCTCTTTTATGCCAGGCAGATTTCTAAGTACTAGAAACACAACCATAAGGCCCAATCCTTGTCCTCCCACTCTACTTACTCTATCATACATTTATTCCATATCCCTTTTAAATTGGGATTATAATATTTTCCCCCAAATCATCTCCTCTTTGATTTTCACTTTTCCTTCCCATACATACCTCAAAACTCTACTTATATACAAAGTTCTAAAGTAATCCTTTATTTCTTCTTCCTTTACACCCTACTGGTTTCTAGGTTCTGTCAAACTTCCTTTGTAATATTACTCATGTTGTCTGCTAAGTCACTTCAGTTTTGTCTGACTCTTTGTGACGCTATGGCCTACAGCCTGCCAGGCTCCTCTGTTCATGGCATTCTCCAGGCAAGAGTATTGGAGTGGGTTGCCAAGCTCTCCTCCAGGGAATCTTCTGGATCCAGGGATGGAACTCACACCTCTTATGTGTCCTGCATTGGCAGACAGGTTCTTTACTACTAGTGCCACGGGAGAAGCCCTCATACCCAATAGTAAACATTTACTGGGTGTCTTCCAGCTGCTAAGCACTGTGTTAAGCCAGGACAACACAACGATTAAGTACAACAAAAAGCCTCTGCCTTCAAAACTTCAGAGTTAGTGTAAGAAAGAGACAGGTAAATCAATAATTACAGTGCAGTGGGACAAACATTATATTGGGCCTAAAAGAGAAGCCCTTAACCTGACTCGGACTTAGGGGAGACTTCCCAAAGAAAGTGACTCTTGAGTTGAGCTGTAAAATATCACATTGTGCTCACCCACCAGACTGGGGCATTCCAGAAGGACAACAGTAACCTGTTCAGGATGAGCACAGGGAGTGACAAGCAAGAGGGGAGACTGAGAAAGTGGAAAGGGGTCACACTAAACATAGAGTCATGGCATTATAGGCTGAATTGGGTACTTCAGAAAGATCTGCTGAAGTCCTCCTAGCCCCCGGTACTTGTAAATGTGACAGATAGGTTCTTGGCACATGTAATCAAGTGAAGATGGGGTCATTAGGATGAGCCCTAATCCAAGATGACTGATGTACTTATAGAAGAGAAAAATTCACAGGCATAGAAGATACGCTGGTGGTTGCCCAAGGGAGAGGCTGGGGAGGGGTGGAGTGTGGGTGTGGGGTTAGCAGATACGAGCTGCCGCTAAGTCACTTCAGTCATGTCCGACTCTGTGCGACACCATAGACGGTATTTTTTATATAAAATATATAGAATTGATAAACAACAAGGTTCTACTATATAGCACAGAGAACTATATGCAAAAATCCTATGATAAGCCATGGTGGAAAAGAATATTAAAAAAGAATGTATGTATACATAAATGCCTGCATGCTCAGTCGCTTCAGTCATGTCTAACTCTTTGCGATCCCATGGACCGTAGCCCACCAGGCTCCTCTGTTCATAAGATTTTCCCAGCAAGAATACTGGAGTGGGTTGCCATGCCCTACTCCAGGGGATCTTCCCCAACCAGGGATCAAACCCACATCTCCCACGTCCTTTGCATTGCAAATGGATTCTTTACCACTGATTCCCCAGGGAAGCCTATATATATAAATAACCGAATCACTTTGCTATATAGCAGTAATTAACAAAACACTGTACATCAACTATAACTCCATTTTACAGAATGAAAAAACAAAGAAGAGAAAAATTCCACGAGAAGGCAGACACACTCGGGGAGAGCACTCCATGACAATGGAATCAGATACAGAAGCACGGCAGCTGCAAGCCAAGTAATGCCCGAGGTTACTACAAGAAAAGACCAGGAAGTACCCTCACCCAGAGGATGACCTTACCAACACCTTGATTTCAAGCCTTTAGCCTCCAGTACTGAGAGAGAAAGCTGGCTTAAAACTCAACATCCAAAAAACAAAGATCATGGCATCCGGTCCCATCACTTCATGGCAAATAGATGGGGAAACAGTGGAAACAGTGACAGACTTTATTTTCTGGGACCCCAAAATAACTGCAGATGATGATTGTGGCCATGAAGTTAAAAGATGCTTGCCTCTTGGAAGAAAAGTTATGACCAACCTAGACAGCATATTAAAAAGTAGAGATGTTACTTTGCCAACAAGGTCCGTCTAGTCAAAGCTATGATTTTTCCAGTAGTCATGTATGGATGTTCGAGGTGGACCATAAAGAAAGCTGAGCATCAAAGAATTGACGCTTTTGAACTGTGGTGTTGGAGAAGACTCTTGAGAGTCCTTTGGAGTGCAAGGAGATCCAACCAGTCCATCCTAAAGGAAATCAATGATTTGGGAGAATGGCATTCTAACATGTATACTATCATGTAAGAATTGAATCGCCAGTCTATGTCTGACGCAGGATACAGCATGCTTGGGGCTGGTGCATGGGGATGACCCACAGAGATGTTATGGGGAGGGAGGTGGGAGGGGGGTTCATGTTTGGGAACGCATGTAAGAATTAAAGATTTTAAAATTAAAAAAATAAAAAACTAAAAAATAAATAAATAAATAAAAGTCACATCAAAGCAAATAAATAAATAAATAAATAAAGGAAATCAGTCCTGAATATTCATTGGAAGGACTGATGCTGAAGCTGAAGCTCCAATACTTCAGCCACCTGATACGAAGAGCAGACTCATCTGAAAAGACCCTGATGCTGGGAAAGATTGAAGGCAGGAGAAGGGGACAACAGAGGATGAAATGGTTGGATGGCATCACTGACTCTGTGGACATAAGTTTGAGCCAGCTCCGGGAGTTGGTGATAGACAAGGAAGCCTGGCGTGCTGCTGCCCATGGAGTCAGACACTACTAAGCGACTGAACTGAACTGAGAGAGAATAAATTTCTGTACAGCTGATTGTATTTAAACCAAAGTAATAAAATTTACATTTAATACCTCTAAGATGTCCCTACTTCTGTTCATCTCATTCCTACTCATCCTTCAGTCCTAGCTCAACTCTCATTTCCATGAAGCCTTTTGTCATCAATGGAATGTTTGATTCTATTTCACCACCATTCACTGAGCACCTACCATATTCAATATACTTTATGCTTCCCAGTGGCAAAGAATCTGCCTACTGGTTTCTTGGAGGAGTTTCCTGTAGAAGTCGTAAGAGATGCAGGTTTGATTCCCAGGTTGGGAAGATCCTCTAAAGTATTCATGCCTGGGAAATCCCATGGACAGAAGAGCCTGGCGGGCTACAATCCATGGGGTTGCAAAGAGTTGGACACAAATGAATGACTAAGCACACTCATGTACAGATAAAACAAAGTCATTTTCAAATCCAAAACCATGCTTCCTTTCACAAAAGAGTTTACAAACCCAGCAACAGAAAACGGACCATGGTATTATTGTTTCAACCAACAGATACGTACTGAGTGCTACTATATGTGCAGCGTGTTCAGAGTTTTTGATGAAACAGTGGCCAAAACTAACGAAAGTGCTTGCGCTAGTGGCATTTACATTATGTAGGAGCCAGTCAGGAGCAGGAGCAGGGAACAGACTATAAAACAAACAAAAAAACAGTTTAAAACATACGGTATATCTGAATGTGACAAGTACAATAAATAAAGCGGGAAAGGGAAATCAGAGTGGCTTCTGCAAGGGTGACTACTTCTCTGCATCTAAAATCTGATGGGGTGAACTTAACAGTGAAAGACTGAATGGCTCACTCTTACGAGAGGGATAAGAAAAAAACATCCATTCTCACTACTTCTATTCGACATTGTAGTAAAGGTTCTAGACATGGCAATGAGGGAAGAAAATAAAGTAAAAGGTATCCATACTGGAAAGCAAAAAGTAAGATTATACCTATTTGCAAATGACATGACCTTGTATATAGAAAATCCTAAGAGATCTACTTAAAGTATTGGAACTAATATACAAGTTTGGTAAGGTGGCATAATACAAGATCAATATACAAAACACAATTGTACTTAATTAGTAACGAGAAATAAGAAAACTGAAAGTGAAATTAAAGAAACAATTTCACTTACAATATTAGCAAAAGATAAAATAATAAATTTAACAGAAGGAGTGCAATACTTAATAAATTTAACAAAAGGAGTGCAAAACTTCTACTCTAGAAACTATAAAATATTACTTAAAGAAATTAAAGAAGGCCTAAATAAATGGAAATTTATCAGTGTTCATGGAATAGAGACAAATTATTAAGATGGCATTAGTACCCACAGTGATCTACAGATTGATCAAAATCTCTACCTAAATACCAGCTGGCTTCTCTGCAGAAATTGACAAGCTGATGCTAAAATTCCTATGGAAATTCAAGAAACTCGGAATAGCCAAAAAATCTTGAAAAGGCAGAAAACACTCCTGATTTCAGAGTTTTCTTCAAAACTACAGTAATTAGAATAGTAGGTACTAGCCTAAGAATAGATACATAGATCAACAGAATAGAATTGAGAGTCTAGAAATAAATCATCACATTTACAGTCAATTGATTTTTGGCAAGGGTGCCAAGACAATTTAATGTGGGAAGAAAAACCTTTTCCAAAAAGTGATGCTGGGTGAGACACCTTATTCACATGCTATCGTAACTCACATCATCCACAAAAATAACTCAAATGTCCATCAACCGATAAGTAGATAAAATGTGGTATATTCATACAATAGAATATTATTCAACAATATATGAAGCTCTGATGCTTGCTACAACATGGATGAAACTTGAAGCCATTATACTAAGTGAAAGAAGGCAATTATAGACGAATTATTATATAATTCCATTCAAGTGAAATGTCCAGAATATGTAAATCTAGACAGACCAAGAGTAGAACAGAGCTGCCTAGGGCTGAGGAGGTTAGGGGAATGGGAAATGGCTGCTAATGGATATGAGGTTTCTTTTTGAGGTGATAGAAATGTTTTAAAATCAGTTGTGGATGGTTATGCAACTCTGTGAATACACTTATGACAACCGAATTGTACACTTTGAGTGAACTGAACGGTTTGTGGATCATATCTCAATAAAACTGTCATATTTTTTAATTGATTGGTTGACTTGGTCAGATGCCTCCACCTTAGCTGCAAAGAAGCGTGGGAAAGTGACTGTCTGGCTTTTGTCGTCTTCCTCTTACCAAAACTCATATGGTAAAGAATTCTCCAAATCTAGAAGAATAACTCAGGTCCTGCTGCTGCTGCTGCTAAGTCACTTCGGTCGTGTCCAACTCTGTGTGACCCCATAGACGGCAGCCCACCAGGCTCCCCCGTCCCTGGGATTCTCCAGGCAAGAACACTGGAGTGGGGTGCCATTTCCTTCTCCAATGCATGAAAGTGAAAAGTGAACGTGAAGTCGCTCAGTCGTGTCCGACTCTTAGCGACTCCATGAACTGCAGCCTACTAGGCTCCTCCATCCATGGGATTTTCCAGGCAAGAGTACTGGAGTGGGGTACCATTGCCTCTCCAATACTTCACTGCTAACAGTAATACTTAATACTGCATTGAGGCAAAGCAACAGGGCATAAAGATAAAACAACACCTGTATTTCTTGTGGGCTTACCCTTTCTTTTTAAAGTTTGTATTTAAGTCACTTTCAATTTACTTCTTCAAAATAATTGCATAGCTAATTACCCTTGATATTTAATCACCCACAGAGCTTGAAGTGCCCCCCTCCCTTTTTTTTCACATTATCTATACCTAGAAAGGCTTATGGAAAGTAACAACAACAACATAAAAAGCAGATGTTTTCAAATCCTCACTCCAATTTAACTTAAGGGATCCTTATACATCCTGATGCAGTTTCAACTCAAGCAGCCTAACTACCACTTGTAAGTTATGAAATTCCAAATGTTGGCATTTTAATCTGTACTTAAGAAGCTCTAAATGACTTACATTTATACTTCTTTCAAGTTTTATGTGCTTAGAGTCTAATACTCTCTCTTCAAAAGTCAACACAAAAACAGCATGCTTTTGTAAATAAGATGTGCATTCCAATGATAAGCATTTATTGGGTAATCCTTCAGTTTTTGTTTTACCATAACCATTACTGTGATATCATTCACAAGTGTTTTCCTACTCTACAGCTAGTGCTTGGAACAATGGGTAATGTAAATGTGATTTCATCTGTTTGCTGAATATTTCCAGCTGAACAAGGAATATTTTGTTCTTGATCTCGGTGTTCAGAAAGAGTGAGATCAGTGTTTCTTTTAGCTTTTTTTAAGCTAGGATAAAGCAAATAATCCTGGGAAAATTGATTCTGCTAGATCATAATTTTTCTTTCTTAGAGAAATCTACAAACTGAGTACCTAATCCTCTAAGTCAGCCACTGGACTTCTGCTATACTATCTTCTGCTGGTATTCTAAAAACTCAAATATTGAGGGGGGAGAGGGGGATCTAGAAAGAATGGCATGATTCAAAGGGATTCAAATATAATGAACATTTGTCTGTGGCATTTTTATACTTCATTTGAGAAAAATAATTTTCTTACCACACCCTAAATGAAACCAGTTTCGTTCCATGATCTTAACTTCAAGCATATCACTCTCTGACCAGCTCACTCTGTCACACATCCAACATGACACCTCTGGTCCATTGAACCTACCACCTCTTCACTGTCCCTGCCCCTCATTGTACTCACTTCTCTACTTGAAGTGAAGTCGCTCAGTCGTGCCCAACTCTTTGCGACCCCATGGACAGTAGCCTGCACCAAGCTCCTCTGTCCATGGGATTTTCTAGGCAAGAGTACTGGAATGGGTTGCCATTTCCTTCTCTAGGGAATCTTCCCAGGGATCAAACCCAGGTCTCTCGCATTGTAGACAGACGTTTTACCATCCGAGCCACCAGGGAAGTCCCACTTCTCTACTTACTCAGCATCAACTCCAGAGCCAATCACTAAATCATTCCCCTGAGTGACACTCGACTCTCTTTTCCCATCCTTCCTTCTCTAAGTCACTTGGCAAAACCTCAGCCCTCATTAAATCCTACTCTACCTGCTCCACACAGCTGACTGATCTCACTTTAAATTATGACCACTAATCTTAAGTGGGCCTTCGGTGCTGCCTGGTACTCACATAATTTCCCCCATTAAATCATTGTCCCACTCTCCTAAGTGACTGCACATCATCTCTACCAGCTCCCTCTCCTTTCTCCACACTCTCAGCTGATGACCTTGCTTCCTATTTCAGTGAAGGAGTCACAGCGGTTCTTTTTTTTATTTTCTAATTGGGTAATAATTACAATAACGTTGTATTGGTTTCTGCCGTGCAACAATGCAAATCAGTCATAACGATTCTTTTAAAACAAATCAAACAGTGCTCTCTCTGCTCAGCACCCTCCAGTGCTTCCCCTTCCCCCTCACAGAAAACACCACAGTCCTCACAGCGGCTCACAAAGCCCTGCGTGATCTGGCCCCATTACCTCTCTGACTCCAGCCCTATCTTCTCCCCTCCATTACTGTTCCTGCCTCATCAGCCTCCTTGCTGTTCAGCTGACACAATCAAGCACTCTCCTGCCCCAGGGCCGCAGCATTTGTCGCTTCTTCCGCCTAGAACGCTCTTCTCTTGGATATATTTACACGGCTCACTCCTTTGCTTCCTTTGTCTTTGTCTTCGGTGAAGTCTTCTCTGACCATCTGATTTAGAGTGGAATTCCCTCTCTTCATCCAGGCACTCCCTTACCCCATTCGTGTTTCATTTTTCTCCATACAAGTTATTATCATTTGCATACTATGTTTTAATTATTTGTTTAGTTCTTTGTCTATATCCATTCACTAGAAGGTACGTTTGAGCCTATGGGCCAAGATGGTGGCCTGTTTTGTGCACTGCTGAAATCCCAGCCCCTAGAACAGTACCTGGTACATTGTTGTTACTGCTCAGTCGCTAAGTCGTGTCCAGTTCTTTGCAACCCCACGGCCAGGCTTCCCTGTCCTTCACCATCTCGTACTGTCTGTTGTTTAGTCGCCCAGTCGTGTCCGACTCTGCGGCCCCACGGACTGCAGCACGACAGACTTCCCTGTCTCTCACCGTCTCCCAGACTTGGCCCGAGTTCATACTCATTACATCAGTGATACCATCCAACTGTCTTATCCTCTGTCACTCCCTTCTCCTTCTGCCCTCAATCTTTCCCAGTATCAGGGGCTTTTCCAAAGAGTCGGTTGCTCACATCAGATGACCAAAATACTGGAGCGTCAGCTTCAGCATCAGCCCTTCTAACGAGTATTCAGGGTTGATTTCCCTTAAGATTGACTGGCTTGATCTCCTTGCTGTCCAAGGGACTTTCAGGAGTCTTCCCCAACACTAGAGTTTGCAGACGTCAATTCTTTCGATGTGGTGCCTCCAGCACCATGGTTCAAAGGCACCATCTCATAGTGGGTACTTAATAAATATTTGTTGGAAAAATGAATGAGTAAATGAGTGAATGAATGAACGGAGCATCTTCACTAAAGGAAGTTAAGTCTAAACCTTACCTATTGGCTTGCTAGTGTATGTCAGGTTGTTGCCTCTGTAATCACTAACAAAGAACACTTATATCCAAATTTATATTTGATTGGCAAAAAAGAAAAGTCAGAGAATCATGAAAATAATATTCGCTGCCAGAGTAGAGTTGCTGTGACCAATGCTGTGTCTAGCAGGAGCATCTGTGAGCAGTCTCCTTTGCCCCCCAAAAAAAGGAGTGGCTGTAGTTCTTTCTCAGCAGTTATTTCATAAATAATGACTCGTAACTCAAAGCTTCCTCTCTAATCATTAGACTCACAAAAATTACATTAGGCCCATGAGATTTGCATAAGGCCTGTTCACATTAACTAATACTACTCATCTCACTACAAAAATGCATCTTAAGTAACTAAAGGTTGCTTCCATGTCAAAAGTTATTGGCATGTCTAAGAAAAAATAATAATATCAATTTTATTGATATTAATATTTGATATTAATTTTAATTAATATTTTATCAATATACATTAAACCAAATTTTACTGTAGCACAAATCACTCAAAAGTGTTTTCTTATTATCTATTTTTAAAGACAGAATTAAATCATGTAGATGTATACCAATACATTACAATCTGGGGTGCTGAGTTAGAAATTTTAACTAAGTAGTGCAAAAAACCAAGATCCATTTTCACCTTGCAGACTTTAAGTAGGTAATATGAAAGTCACGTATATCACCTGCTTTATAAATCCCTTTTTAAGTTCCCTCTCCCATCTCAGCACTCAGAACAACAATCCAGCTGAGCACTGAGAAACTCCTCAAATTTAAGCCATTCAAGTGAAATCTGTCTCTGAATGTTCGAAAGGATTTACTGTAAAAATATCAGTTTGAGATTTAGTCAGTAAAATTAATCACTCATGACCCTGAAGGAGCAAAATGGTGGAGGAGGGAGCTGGAAAACACTACAGAATTTAATGCTGCTCAAGAGATGGGACTTGGGAGATTACTAGAGATTACACCAAAGCTAAATTCAAATACAACTTTTCTTTGTGGGTTTTTTTGTGTGTGTGGTCTCTTTTTTTCAATCATCAAAATTAACCACAAAATAGCCACTAGAAAATTCTCACTGGGATGTATTAATTACATAAGCTAGTTTAAATCTATATAAAAGTTTTAAGACAAATTAGCTGACTTAAATGCCAACTAGAGCAATATGCTCAACTGATTTATTTATTTATTTTTGTAAAGCTATTTTGCAGTTGATAACCAAAGATGTGAAAAACACCTCCCTGGTGGCTCAGCTGGTATAGAATCCACCTGCCATGCAGGAGACCTGGTTTCAACCGCTGGGATGGGAAGATCCCCTGGAGAACGGAACAGCTACCCACTCCAGTATTCTGGCCTGGAGAAGAGTCCACAGGGTCACAAAGAGTCGGACATGACTGAGCAACTTTCACTTTCATTTTTACTTTCTGTACTAACCATTGTTTACCGATTCCAAAACGTGCAATAGTTCCACAGGGCAGACAGGGGGCAATGAGCTGAGAGAGGCAGCCTTCTGTCTCCTGGTAGCACTTGCAGACAGACCCACGCAGTTCACCCGTCATCTGGTATCACTTCCTGTTCTGGAGCGCATGTCTTATCTCCCCCAAGACTGAGCCTAGAGCCTACGTCCTCTGCTGTCCATGTGTCCTTTAAGCTTAGGACCACGTCAGATTCACCTTTCTAAATCTTACAAAACTAGCTTCATTGAAGTCATGGATGTATATTTTCCCTACTGAACAACAAGCCTTTAAAAAGAATAAAACACCCAGTCTTTTATTCCCTAACACAGTACCTTAAACCTAGCTGTGTGTGTGTGTGTGTGTGTGTGTGTGTAATATTTGAGGCTGAATGAATGACTGAAAAATAAATAAATGAATATCAAATACTCTATGACCTCTTGATAAATGCCCTCAGAAAAATACCTTCTACATAGCACAGTGACTTTGTGGTTCAAGTTCTACCCCAGCTGCCTGCTTCAGAGATGGAGAAATCAGAAATATTGATCCCGCAGTAACTTTCATGTCCTAGACCTAGTCCTTTTAAGCTGGTAAGGTGAAAGTCAATTTCTCTAGCATCTAGTGCCATCCACTAGATGGCACTTGAATTAGCCAAGGCTCTAGTTTGGGAAGGGGGCTCTGTTCAGAAAGTCCTTTGGTAAATATGTAAGATGAAACCTGAAAACATTCAATTTAAAAAATAGATAAAAGACCCCCAGAAAACTTAAATTGTAACTAAATTTATAACATGCCTTACAGTACCAGTTACAGATCACCGCAGTAAAGTGAGTCACACAGAATTTGTTTCCCAGTGTATATGAAAGTTATACTGTAGCCTATTAAGGGTGTAACAGTATCATGCCTTAAAGAATAATGTACACACCTTAATTTAAAATAATTTATTGCTTAAAAATGCTAACTATCATGTGAAACTTCAGTGAGTCATATCTTCTTCCTGGTAGAGGGGTCTTGCCTGGCTGTTGATGGCTACTAACTGATCAGGGTGGTGGTTGCTAAAGGTTGGGGTGACTCTGGAAATTTCTTAAAATAAGATCCTCCCTTTCACGAATGATTTTCCTCTGTAGCATGTGATGCTGTTTGACAGCACTTTACCCACAACAGGACTTCTTTCAAAATTGGAGTCAATTTGCTTCAGCCCTGCTGCCACTTTATCAACTAAATTTATGTAATATTTCAAAGCTTTTCTTGTTATTTCAACAGCTTTCACAGTATCATCACCAGTAGATTCCATTTCAAGAAGCCACCTGCTTTACACATTCATAAGAAGCAACTTCTCATCCATTAAAGTTTTATTATGAGATTATAGCAATTCAGTCGTATCTTCAGGCTTCACTTTAACTTCTAGTTCTCTTTCTATTTCCACCACATCTGCAGTTTCTTCCTCCACCAACGTCTTAAACCCACCCCCCCGCCCCCCACCAAAAGTCATCCATGACGGTTGGATTCAACTTCTTGCAAACAACTGTTAATGCTGAAATTTTACCTCTTCCCTTGAATCACAAAGCTTCTTAATGACATTTAGAATAGTGAATCATTTCCAGAAGCTTTTTTATTTACTTTGCCCAGATCCATTAGAGGAATCACTCTCTATGGCAGCTATAACCTTATAAAATTTGTTTATTAATGCGTTTATTAATATAAACACTCTGTTGAAATTACTCCTTGACCCATGGGCTGCAGAATGGATGTTGTGTTAGCAGGCAAGAAAACAACATTAATCTCCTATGCATCTCCGTCAGAGCTCATGGGAGACCAGGTGCATTGTCAACGAGCAGTGATATTTTGAAAGGAATCTTATTTCCTAAGCATTTTGTCTCAACAGTGGGCTTAAAATATTCAGTGAATCATGTTGTAAACAGATGCACTGTCAACTAAACTTCACTGTTGCATTTACGAGAGCACAGACAACTCTATTACGAGAGTAGATAGAGCATAATCCTAAAGAGCCATAGGATCTTTGGAATGAGAAATGAACTTCAACTTCAAGTCATTACCTGCATGATCCCCTAAACAAGAGAGTCAGCCTATCCTTTGACGCTCTGGTGCCAGACATTGACTTCTCTCCAGCTATGTAAGTCCTAGAATGCATCTTCTTCCAATAGAAGGCTGTTCCATCTACACTGAATATCTGTTGTTTAGTGCAGTCACCTTCATTAATTATCTCAGCTGGATCTTCTGGATAACTTGCTGCAGCTTCTGCATCAGCTCTTGCTGCTTCACTTTGTATTTTTATGTTATGGAGGTGGCTTTTTTCCTTAAACCTTATGAACCAACACTTGCTAACCTCTAACTTTTTATCTGAAGCTTCCTCATCTCTTTCAGCCTTCATAGAATTGAGAGTTAGGCCCTTGCTCTGGATTAGGCTTTGGCTTAAGGGAATGTTGTGCCTGGTTTGATCTGCTATCCAGAACATTAAAACTTTCTCCATATCAACAATAAGGCTGTTTTACTTTCTTATCCTTTGTGTGTTCACTGGAGTAGCAAATTTAATTGCTTTCAAGAACATTTCCTTCACATTAACAGCTTGGCTGTTTGACACAAGAAATCTAGTTTTTAGTGTATCTCAGTTTTCCACATGCCTTCCGCACTAAGCTTAATCATTTCTAGCTTTCGACTTAAAGTAAGAGACATGTGACTCCTTTCACTTGAACACTTAGAAGCCATTGTAATATTATTAATTGGCTTAATTTCAATATTGTTGTGTCTCAGGGAACAGGGAGGCTCAGGGAGAGAGAAAGAGAAAAGGAATCAGCTCGTCGATGAAGAAGTAAAAACATACAACATTTATCAATTAAGTTAACCGCCTAATATGGGCATGGTTCACAGCACCCAAGAACGACTACAATAGAACATCAAAGATCACTAATCACAGATCACTATAACAAATACAAAAATGGCGAAAAACTTTGAAATACTAAAATCTTACCAAAACAAGACATGGAGACATGAAGTGAACAAATGCCGTTGGGAAAACAACACTGATAGACTTGCTCAATGCAGGGTTACCACAAACCTTCATTTTGTTAAAAAACAAAATAACTTCCAAGTGCAATAAAGTGAAGAGCAACAGAACAATGTATGCCTGTATTTGACAACTCTCACTATAGGAGAGGAAGAAAGCACACAAGTGATAATGCCAAGCCTTTGGGTGCCCGAAGGACTGCAGCAAGAATAACCTACATTTCAGAAAAAGACCCCGATGCTGGGAAAGATTGAAGGCAGGAAGAGAAGATGACAGAAGATGAGATGGTTGGATGACATCACTGATTCAATGGTCATGAACTTGGGCAAACTCAGAGATGGTGAGGGACAGGGAGGCCTGGCACGCTGCAGTCCATGGGGTCACAAAGAGTCGGACATGACTGAGTGACTGAACAACTCAACAACAGGAAACCCAGACTCAAACTCCCCTTGGAAGTCTCCCCTCAGGAGCAGAGACTGCTGAGATGGAATGGAGCCTCCTAGGACTAGACAGAGAAGGCAATGGCATCCTACTCCAGTACTCTTGCCTGGAAAATCCCATGGACGGAGGAGCCTGGCAGGCTGCAGTCCGTGGGGTCGCTAGGAGTCGGACACAACTGAGCGACTTCACTTTCAGTTTTCACTTTCATGCATTGGAGAAGGAAATGGCAACCCACTCCAGTGTTCTTGCCTGGAGAATCCCAGGGACGGGGGAGCCTGGTGGGCTGCTGTCAATGGGATTGCACAGAGTCGGACACGACTGAAGCGACTTAGCAGCAGCAGCAGCAGCAGCAACAGCAGCAGCAGCAGCAAGACTACAGATGAGCCTTGGGTTGAGGCAGGCAAGACTACAGAAACAAAATAGAACAGAATAGAAAACAGTACAGAAAATGCCAGAGTGCACCGTATATAGTAAAAGTAATTATTGTATCCTTAACAACAGGTACGAAATTTTCACATTGGTATATATGTGCTGGTATCACATCATCATGTAAAATACATTTCTTATTGAAGTGCCGTCAAACACAAAGGTAGCTGCCCTCAGTGACTCTAAGAGATAAATATAAGTTGGAAATGTTAGTATCTATAGTATGTGAGTATATCTATCTAAGCATCTCCTGCTCCCCAGTATATATCTTTGATATGCATGATCTAGAATAGTCTGGCTGTATTCTTTTCTTTACTGAGCATGGGTAGAGACTTCCCTGATGATCCAGTAGCTAAGACTCTGCACTCCCAAGGCAGGGGGCCTGGGTTTAACCCCTGGTCAGGGAACTAGATACCACATCCTGCAACTAAAGATACTGAGTGCCACAACTAAAATCTGGTGCAGTCAAATTAATTTAATTACAAAACAAGAGCCTGGGGAACTTCTCCACACTCTCCCCTGACTTGGTTAGAAGGCTGAAAGACCTTAGAGGATATCAGAACAATCCACCAAAAAAGGCTTGGATTCCTGCATGATGCAAAGCTCCAATCTATCCCTGACAAACCGCATTGGCTGTGACATGCACGGAAAACATCTTTTTTGTGTTGAGCCACATTTTGGGTTGTTTAACTAACCTGACTACCACGATTCTATTTTTATTTATACAGAAAGCAAATAACTTAGAAGTGCAAATATACTCAAGTCAGTATAAACTGCTACAAAATGCACACTGTAAGAGTGCACTGGCCTTGCACTAACTGCTTCAGGAATGTTTTCTATTATATTAGCATACTGATGGTATTTACATTTACCAATGGCTTTGCAATTGAGGTTCTTTTTGTATATGCTAATTGTCATATGAATCATAATAGGAAAATAGTGATTGTTTGTATATTGTCATTTATAAGCAAAAAGTTTGGAACTGTTAATTCCAGAATAGTGAGGAATAAATACCCTTCCACATAATCTTATATAAGAATGCAGTCTTATATGCATTTAGCCTCACCTGTCTTTCTTGACTGGAGAAGGGAATGGCAACCCACTCCAATGTTCCCGCCTGGGAAATCCCATGGACATAGAAGCCTGGTGGGCTACTGTCCATGGGGTCGCAAAGAGTTGGACACCCTGAGCAAACTAACACACACACACACATATCTTTCTTGACAGTGGGATTAACTCTCTAAAAGATTTTATAAAAGTAACTCAAAAGAATGCAGTTAACTCATGATGCTGCCCATCTTCAACCTCCAGGAGAAGAGCCAAATGTCACAGTGTGTCATGCTCTTTACATCCTTGCTCATCTCCCTGGACACAGTCACTGCGGCCCTGTCCTCCCACACTGAAACAGTGCTGAATAACCTGCAGTCTGCACAGTCAGCTGAAAACCAGATGTAAAGGGCAGAGTTCTGAACACTAGTCTTAAGAGTCATCTTTAGCAGATTTGGGTTAAGACCCTGGGCTCTGAATTTTAATAAATATCCCAGGTGACTCCAATGCAGGTGAATTATAAATCACCTGTTGAGAAATACTATTTCAAACAAATGATAAAAGTCATTAACTCTAAGATGTTTCACAAAATTTTAATAATAATGCTACAAAATGCATTTTAATACCTTTAAAGATATAAAAGTTACTTCATATTAAGTTATAAAAATAACTAGAGAGTATATTTCTAAAATAGCTACTGAAATCTAAAATAACTAAACAGCTAAGTCATCTTTCACTTTAATTATGGAAAGTATTAACTATTCTAACTTCAACTGAAATTTTTAAAAATTTTGAACCTATATATATATAAATATATTGGATCAACTTTTATATTATTTAGGCTGATTTGAAAAAAATAGACAGTAGAAATATAAATAGGTCATATTACTACCTGAATCATCAGGAATAAATAATCACAGTTTAAATTCAATAGGAAAAACAACTGCCTCCAACTGCCAGTAGATACTGTAATCCCACAGTGAGAGCCAAAACAAAAATTCATTTTTCAGCATTATATTGTAGTTGGAAGAACAGTTCCACATACTTGAACTCACCATGTGCTGTGCTGTGCTTAGTCACCCAGTCGTGTCCAGCTCTTTGCGATCCCATAGAATGTAGCCCTTCAGGCTCCTCTGTCCATGGGCTTCTCCAGGCAAGAATACTGGAGTGGGCTGCCATGCCCTTCTCCAGGGGATCTTCCCAACCCAGGAATTGAACAGGGGTCTCCTGCATTGCAGGCAGAATCTTTACCAGCTGAACTACCAGGGAAGCCCAAACTCACCATGCTCCACTACAATTTCCTGACCATTAGTTTAGTTCCCAGAAGTATTAATAGACTATTTTTAGCAAAATTTGGGGACAAAGACCTAAATTTTCATTCCCTATTTCACTTCAATCCTCTGTGTTTTAGCAAATCACTTCTATTTCCTTTTTACATTCCTCATCTATAGTATAGGACTAACATTTGCCAATAACCTTAAGAGTGAGAAAAAAAAAAAATCATATATTGAGGTTCTAGGAAATAAATCACTGAATATAAGTGCAAAGTGTAATTATCCTGAAAGTTTTCCCTGTTGCAGTATTGGTAAAGCACATATTTCAAACATAAATGTTGAAAAAGATCGTTCTCATGATTAACATTAATAAATATTTATTGAGGCGCCCATTGTGTATTTGGCAACGTACTAGTCAGTGATCTAGTGATTTGATCAGACGTCAAATCTGAAATAGATTCACACTGCAAAGAAACATATATTCTAAATTAGAGTTTCAGGAATTGGAGACTGACTGGGTTCTCCTCTGGGAAAAAAATAATTCTAATACATGAAAAGATGACTGGGTGCATAAAAGCTGAACACAAATCTCAGTGGCTGAGCTAAACCACTTTCTCAGATGCCAATCCTACAAACATCATTTTCAGACTTCTTCTATAAAGAGGTATAACCACAATCCCCAGGAGACCTGAAGGAGCACGTCCTCTGAGGTCTAGGACTTCCTTCTCCAAAGTCTATGAACCACATCAGCTCTTCTCCACAGCCCTCTAAGCAGGGTGGCCCAAAGGAATCTCTGTTTTAATAAAACCAAAAGCCTTCCCACAGAGTATCCTTATTTAGAATTCCAGACGTGGCTTCTTAGATTAGGGATTCTTTTTAACCAATTTGTAGAGCTTTACTCGAGACAGGAAACAACACGTTGCAGAGTAATTAAGCCAAAAACTCTGTGTCAAAGGTTCAAAAGCCCATTCTACCTTGACTCATCCTAGGACCTATGAAGGTGACTTCACTTCTCTGGAACTCTTTTTTCCCATCTAGAAAATGAAAAGATGAATGCTAACCTGCTTTGATCGCAGGATTGTTACATGAGAGAAAAATGCATTTGTAAAGGTCTTTGGAAAATACAAAGAACTATAGAAAGGTTAGATAATATAGGTTTTGTCTAAGCAAGACTGGAATGGCTACTTCTCTTCATTTTTACCCTCTGTTGAACTCACCTTTCTTTTCAGGCTACAAAAGAAGGAATCTTGTATTTCCCTCCTAAGGAAGTTTTTTTTTTTTTTTTAACAGTTTTTAAATGCCTTTTATATTCATGTTTTGAGTTCTCCAGGAATAGGCTTTTTTCCTCCAGCATTATATATCCAACCAAGATAATGAGGAATTCAGAAGAACCACCTGCTTATGAAAACATTCATAGCCTGGCCTGATGCCCAACAAAGATGAGTCCAATCCATAAGCAACTAGAGAAACCTTCCTCTTTCTACACAAACAGCTGGGTCTCTCATCTTGTAGCACAGGCTTAAGGCCCAACAACACTTTATCACATTCTCATGGAAGAGGAATACCTCTCCCAAGGGATCTGAATTTTGAATAGGCTGAATTTCTCACCAACTTAGGAACTTCTCCATTTCTGGCTTATTTTCTAAAAATTATTCATTTACTTCTATTTTACAGTTTACAAAAAGCCCTGGTGGCTCAGATAGTAAAGCATCTGCCTGCAATACAGAAGACACAGATTCGATCCCTGGGTGGGGAAGATCCCCTGGAAAAGAGAATGTCAACCCAGTATTCTTGCCTGGAAAGTTTCATGGACAGAAGAGCCTCGTGGGCCACAGTCCATGTGGTCACAAAGAGTTGGACACAACTGAGTGACTAACATTTTCACACTTTCACTTTTCTGTATATTTTAGCACATATACAACCAAAGTATACGGTAGAGGAGTACTACTTTAATGAATTCACACATATGTGTGAAATGATCTGTCTACCCAAGTAATCAATGGATAGCCTCAGGACCAAGTAACAAAAGAGATACATGTTCTACCTTACCCCCAAATTTTAAAGCCATTGTATTTTGTGTTTCTGATGGCAAAGAAAAGAGAAACAATCAAGATATTTTCAATGTCTTACTTCACCCATCTTGAAACAAGCTAAATCATGAAATAGAAAAATAAGACATATTTTTGAGTTCTAAAAAGAGATATCCCCTTGAACCCTTCCATAAATACTAGACAAATGATTGACAGCAATTATTTTTCACATGGGAGCACCTTTTTTAAAAAGCAAAACAAAAAACAAAAGAAAAGAACACTACATGTATGGCCACACATACAGTTAGACAGAATCTTAGAATTCTTAGTTTTCACATTATTTAATTGAACCTCACAACAACCCTGTGGGTGTAAGCAGACAAGCTGTTAGTATCCCCATTTTCCAGATGAGCAAACTGAAATTCAGAGGAGCCAAAGGACAAGGCCTTGTGTGCTTAGTGATAAGCGATAAAGCTAGAAGTCAAACCTAGGACTGGACTTTTAATACTGAGCAGTGCTGCTTGCCTTGGTTATTTTAGGTAGAGTAGAAAATAAGACTGAAAAGGCAAGTGGGGACCAGATCATGGAGGGTCTTGAATGCCAGACAATGCCAAATCACTCAAGAATCACGGTTGTTTTGGGCTGGAGTGGAGGTGTCATTTTTTGGTTTGTGTTTTAAATCAGAGCTGAGCTGCAAGAAGAGTAACAGACTGTATCACTCTGGGTGCACTCAGGAGACAGAAACCACACAGTAATTTGCAGAAGCTTAGCTTTAGAGAATTATTTAGCTGTGATAGAGGAAGGCACGTGCCTTGAACAGTACACAAGGAAGAAGAAATCTGGATGGATGGATGGTCTCCTCCTCAAGGCCTGTGTAAAGATCTCACTGAAGAAGCTATTGTTGCAGCCCACTGGATAGTGGAGATGTTTCCTGGTCTGACGGCCAGAGTTGGTCCACAGTAACAGGAGAGCAAGAGATAACCCTCCAGGGAGTAGGCAAATAGAGGCTCTTGAGTGAGCCCACAGAAGGAAGCAGAGCACTACTACTGATATGCAGCCTGGGGCACAGGCGTCATGGCAGGACCACTACAGGGACGCTCTGAGCGCATGCAGGCAAGGCTGGTGGGCACACACGAAGAAGTCAGGGTGCCACTGCCAGCATGAGACCTGGGGTATACCAAGGTCACCTGGGAGGGCTGAAGCAAGCTTCCGAACAGATCTGTGACGCCACCAATGGACTGCCCATTCTGGGGCACCTCTCAGGCAGAGCACCAGTAGATGCCCCCCACTATGCACACACACACACACCCCACTGACAAACCCCAAAGCAGGAGCAAGGAAAAGTGAAATGTAGCAGATGGAGCAGGGAGAGAAGCCCTCACCTTCAGGCAGTGTCCCTCCAGCAACTTCTACTGACAAAGCTTAACACTGTGCTCGCTGTGACTGAGAAATGCTCAGAGCCCAGTCCGTTACCCCAAACAGGTATGCGGAGCTGAAAGTCATCAACTGATGACTGGGACACAGAGCTTGGTAGTCCTTCTCCCCTCCCAGAGTAACAAGAGAAACTGCCACTGACTGGAACTATGGTTTAGTAAGCACCTACAGCCATTTTCCAGGCTGAGTTCTTGTAACCGTGATCTTCAATTCCTTAAAAATACTCTCCTATTTATCACTCTAAAGTAAAATTCTAGCTCTTCAGAAGCTTTCTTTTTCTTCCATTTTTGGGAGAAGGCAATTAGAAAAAAGGAAAGGGAAAGACAGCATCTGGGGTGGGGGGGTGTAGACATTCATTTCAGCATCCTGCCACAAACAACCAAAGCTGACCATGGCAATAAGATCAGTTTGAAAACAACTGGTATTTCAGTTAAAAACTTCTCTACCCATCACTGACAGATCCTCTTGCCCACTCGACAAACACTTCTTGCTTAAAGTAGGGGGATCAAAAACCTTTTTCCATTGATCTCTTCAAGCTAGTCACACCCATTCAGGCATGAAAGAGACCAAAGGGAAAGGGCGGATTAAGGTGGATAGTATTTATTAAACAAACATTGCAAAAAGTATGTTCTTGCTCAGAGGTTTGTAAATAAGGGAATATCTAGTACAAGCTTCTCCACCCATAATGTATGTAAGTGGATTTCTGTAAGTTCTTTAATGTTTTGTGCTTTTAAAGTCTTTAATGAAGGAGGAAAGCCCAAGGAGGGGAAAAAACAAAACAAAATAATAGAAAACTCTGAGTTCTTCCATCTATATTGAAAATGTTGAAAAAAAAAATGTGCTGCCTTTTTTACAAGATATCAAATAGCTGACTTTCCTTTTTAATTGTGTAATAGTGATTCATCTTTTACAGTAAGAGCACCTCTCAAATATTCCACATGTATTAACTAAGAATAAAAATCATATTCTTCAATGACATAATTCCATTTGATATTGTTGATCATTCACCTCTTCTGGTGGCTTCCGTAATTCAATACTCTTCTAATTTTCCTCCTACCTCTTCCATAGAGCATAAGAGTTTCTCAGGGTTTTGCTATAGGCCTCTTCTTTCCTCATCCTACTCATCAGTGATCAATTGCATGGTTTCAACTACTACCTACATGGAACTGACATGTTTCTGCAGCCTAGACCTGTTTTCCAAGCAACAGACTGATATATCCAACTGTCTCTAAACACAATATGAATGCCTCTCAGGCAGCTCAAAAGCAGCATGTATAAAACTAAAGTCATCACCTTGCCCATAAGCTTTTATCCTTTACTCTTTATCTCTGTGAAAGGCACCACCATACATCCAGTTCCCAAACCGGAAACTTAGAAACTATTCTCAGTTCCTCCTTCCTTATCAATTCCCACAAGAAATTCTACTTCCCAAATATCTCTGAAATCCACCCTTCTCTATTTCCTCCAGCAACTCCCCTAACTCATAGCACTATCATCTGACACCCTCTCGGTAAAGATCTTTCCATTCAACCCATTCTCCACACAGCAGCCACAGACACACATTAGAAATCACATCACAGGATTTGCTGCCGTTGTTCAGTCACTAAGTCATGTGTGACTCCTTGCAACCCCATGGACGGCAGCACGCCGGGCTTCTCTCTCCTTCACTATTTTCCAGAGTTTGCTCAAACTCATGTCCATTGAAGTAATGATGCCATCCAACCATCTCATCCTCTGCTGCCCACTTCTCCTTTTGCCTTCAATCTTCCCAGCACCAGGATCTTTTCCAATGAGTCAGCTCTTAACATCACATGATAAAAAGGGCTTAAAACCTGTCAGTCACTCTTAGGATGAAGTCTAAACTTAACATGACTTTAAAAGTCCTTATCTTGCCCAGTCTACCTCTCCACACTCTTGTATTTTTATTTTTTTAAGTTGCCATATAGCATTCCATTACATGATTGCACCAGTTTGGTTATCTATTCACTTTTTTTTTCCAAAATGCTTGTTTCCAGTTTGGAGTTATTAGAAATAAAGCTGCTATTAATATTTACCTGTAAGCCTTTGTCTGGACATTTATTTTCATTTTCTCAAGGCAAAGACCTCCAAGTAGGCTTGCTGGATCATACAATATGTTTAACTTTATAAAAAACTGTCAAATTGCTTTCCAAAGTGGTTTTTCATTTTGCATTTTCACCAGTATAATACTGGCGACAGTCCTAGTTGCTCTATCTTCTTGTCAACACTTTGAATCATCAGTCATTTAAATTTTAGCCTCTCAAGCAGGTATACAGTGGTTTCACATGGTTTTGAAACTCTACTGCCACTTTGCAATTCCAGTGGTTTTGATTTGCATAAACGCTGGGCTGGAGGAAGCACAAGCTGGAATCAAGATTGCCAGGAGAAATATCGATAACCTCAGATATGCAGATGACACCACCCTTATGGCAGAAAGTGAAGAGGAACTAAAAAGCCTCTTGATGAAAGTGAAAGAGGAGAGTGAAAAAGTTGGCTTAAAGCTCAACATTCAGAAAATGAAGATCATGGCATCTGGTCCCATCACTTCATGGGAAATAGATGGGGAAACAGTGTCAGACTTTATTTTGGGGGGCTCCAAAATCACTGCGGATGGTGACTGCAGGCTTGAAATTAAAAGACGCTTACTCCTTGGAAGAAAAGTTATGACCAACCTAGATAGCATATTGAAAAGCAGAGATATTACTTTGCCAACAAAGGTCCGTCTAGTCAAGGCTATGGTTTTTCCAGTGGTCATGTATGGATGTGAGAGTTGGACTGTGAAGAAAGCTGAGCGCTGAAGAATTGATGCTTTTGAACTGTGGTGTTGGAGAAGACTCCTGAGAGTCCCTTGGACTGCAAGGAGATCCAACCAGTCCATTCTAAAGGAGATCAACCCTGGGTGTTCTTTGGAAGGAATGATGCTAAAGCTGAAGCACCAGTACTTTGGCCACCTCATGCGAAGAGTTGACTCATTGGAAAAGACTCTGATGCTGGGAGGGATTGGGGGCAGGAGGAAAAGGGGACAACAGAGGATGAGATGGCTGGATGGCATCATTGACTCGATGGACGTGAATTTGAGTGAACTCCGGGAGTTGGTAATGGACAGGGAGGCCTGGTGTGCTGCGATTCATGGGGTCGCAAAGAGTCGGACACGACTGAGCAACTGAACTGAATGACTGAGGATGCTGAGTGTCTTTTCATATATTTCCTTGCCATTTATATATCTTCTTTAGTAAAGTACCTATTGATTTCTTTTGCCCATTTTGTATCGGGTTCCTTGACATCTTATTAATGAGTTGTAAGTTTCTCTATATATTCTGATACAAGTCCTTTATTAAATATGTTTTGAAAATATTTTTTCCCAGTCCATGGCTTTCCTTTTCATTTTTTTAATAGCGTCTTTTGAAAAGCAAAAGATTTCAATTTTGATGTGGTCCAATTTATCTATTTTTCTTTTATATCACAGTCCATTGCCCCAGACACTGACTGAGGGCCAGTAACAACTTACAGCATTTTCAAGTAGGTCACTGAGGATGTTACCAATTGCATATCCCCTATGAGTATCCCTTATGAGTAAAAGTGACAGTATTATCCCATTGTCACACAGACTTCCACTACCTTTTCTTTATTTATCAGAGCAAACCCCTTAGACAACAGTCAAGACCGGACCTGAGTCAATCACTTTCTTTTAGATACTATATTTTGACTTTTGGCCACAAGTTTGGGTTTTTAAGCCTGACCTTCTGCTCTGACCCTGTCCAGAAACAGTTTAGTCCCCTAACCCAGTATGTCTCTTTCCAAGTTACTGAATAATTCAACAGATATTTGAGTCTCTAATATGTGTCAGACACTATGTTAGTCATTAGGAATCCTGAATCTGGGCAGAAGGAGATTTTGAGTTTGATTTTTGGAGTTTGTTCTTGATGGAAATGGTAGCAACGTTCCACAGCAGTTGGAAATGTAGACCTGGACCTTGAGAAATAGAGTATATGAGCGTGCCAAGAGAGCAGAAGAGAGGGGAAAAAGCTAAGCCAAACTAAAGAATATAGAAAAGACAGCGCAATTTTAGAAGAGGTGGAGAAAGAAAAGGAAGGAGAAAGAAAAGAAACAGAGGAAGGCGAAGTATATAAAAGAAGATCCGGGACAATGCGGTGTCATAAAATACATTAGAGCAGAGAATTTCAAGAAGGGATGAGAAGATGGAATTCAACAGTGTCAAAAACTGGGGATGCGGGGCACTAATGTCAGAAACTGCAACAACATGAAGGAAAATAAGAAATGAAAAATCATATCTTGAGATAAGTGAATGAGAATGAACAAATATTTTAAGACTGATTCAAAAGAAAAATACGTAAAAATAACAGTTTTAATTTACAATTCTGAAACATTTAACAAAGTTTGCAAAACGTCTCTCAGGCCAAGTGTCAACAGAGGGAAGCAGATGGAAAAGACAGTGACCAGAAGTTAGCCAGCCAGCCAGTTTGGGGGCCTCAAGAAGAAAGGCATGTAGCAAGGAAAAAAAACACTAGTTTTCTGAAATTCCTGCTATTGCTTAGGAAAAACACAAGACTTCTTCAAAAGTTAGAAAACATTTTCAATATGCTTCATTTTGCAGATTTGGAAACAGTACCCTAGAGAGGATTCAGTTTGAAGGAAAAAGAGACCAAAAAGGAAAAAAAGAAAAAACTGGATTGCTTAAGTAGCCAAGATCTTTCTTTGATGGCACTCAATGGGTGTTCTCTGAATTTACAATAAGGGGCTTCTAATTGATAAAGCTTTGATAGCACAAAAGGTCACCGTGGATTACTCAGCCCTGCTTTGCAACATACCGTGATCTCCACCAACACAAGCAATTAACCGCAATAAATGATGGCATGAATCACCCCTTTCAAACACAGGACAACATCCTGAAGCTCCTTACTTGCAGTAAACAGAGTAGGAACTGGCCTTTGTTGTAAACACTTTTCATTCCACAGTTCAATTCACCTCTGAAGCTTGCCTGATATTTTTTCCCATTTAACACAAATAACTTTACATGGGATCTAGGTCTTATTTCCCCAGATGATAAGAAACCATATTTTTAAATAAAATCTCTGTATCATAAGCAATATAAGTATGAACCGGCCACTTTTTTTTTTTTTTTTGGCTGCACCAGATCTTAGTGACAGCATGCAGGATCTTATAGTTCTGGTCTGTGGATCCAGTTTCCCAACCAGGGATCAAACTCAGGGTCCCTGCATTGAGAATGTGGAGTCTTAGCCACTGAACCATCAGGGAAGTCCCTGAACCTGCCATTAAAAAAAAAATCTCTTTAATTAAATTATACCATCCTATAACCAAGAATGCTTTATTGTCCTAATGATTTATTATTTTAATTCAGTCCAACTGGCGAGAAAGGATTAGGTACCATTCTGTTGTAACATGTCACATTCCCACTCCAATTTTGTTTGCAATACGTGTGCTACAGTTCTTCCACTGGCAGTCCAGGAGACTTCATACAAAAGCAGCATTTACTTGCAGTTACAACAGAGCCAAGCAATACATAGGCTATTTGACAGTCTGGAATATCTGTTTTCCAGCATTCATCTGGAGCTGTAATTGGAACCATTAAAATTATTTTTTTACAGTTTTTAAAGGCCCACGACATATTAATTTGTCCTGATGGATGGTAAAATGCGCTCATGTAAAAGAAAAACAAGTATTACATAAAACATGACTAAACTGGTCAACCACCTCTCTTTACCTTTCTTTTGACTCCACATATTTAATTCATTCTCCATGGAAAATGGCAACCAGTAAAAAAATAAAACACCCGTTTTTTATTTACATTTTATTGAGTGATATTCACACTCATTATCACAATGAGCAATGCCATTTTTGATCCAAAATAAGATTGAAACTTTTACTTTCACACAAAAGTAAACACAGATGCTCTGATAAAGGTAGAGAACTTGGTACAAACTGCCTCGTTTAAAAGGCCCATTTAATGCCATATTTCATTAAGTATGGCCTGTCCTAAATCAGACAAGCTCTCTGACAAGGAGCCAATCTTTATCTTTATTTAAAATCAGGGAGTGTGGCTTATCTGTCAGTATAAAAGACCTTACCTTCTTTGCACAGGGGCAGACGTTAAAGCTAAGGAGCAGGATGGGCCTTTTAACCTAGTCAGGCCAATCCAATTTACAGACTGTATCCAAAGGTTCTTTTGTCGGTCATTTTACCATAGAAACAATGTTATACTCACTGGTCAGGTCTCTTAGGAATCCTGTATAACCCACAACATAGCTGTGCTAATAGTTTAATAGTACCAAATGCACCTGTGCTAAATAATACCATAGAACTGTGCACAGAGTTTTTATGAGAAATTTCATTGGGACGTCCCTGGTAGCACAGTCGAAGTAGGAACCCACCTGGTAATGCAGGGGACATGAGCGCCATCCCTGGTCTGGGAAGATCCCACATGCCGCAGAGCAACTAAGTCTGTGTACCACAACTACTGAACCTGTGCTCCGTAACAAGAGACGCAACCACAATGAGAAGCCCTACAAGGCAAGAAAGAGTAGCCCCGGCTTGCCACAACTCGAGAAGGCCTATGCAAAAGCAAGGATGACCCAGTGACGCCAAACATAAATAAATAAATAACAAAATTTTAAAAAAAGAAAATTCATTGAGAGCTCCAAGTTTTTACGCCTGTGACACAGCTTCCCAGGAACACCCTCTTCAGTTCTTCTGGCAGACTCACTCCCTGTTGAGCAATGGGAGTTGGACTTCCTTGCCCTAAATACAAGACACCAATGTTGCCTGGGAAAGACTAAGGGCAGGAGAAGGGGGCGACAGAGGATGAGATGGTTGGATGGCATCACTGACTCAGTGGACATGAGCTTGAGCAAACTCCAGGAGACAGTGAGGGACAGGGAAGCCTGGCGTGCTGCAGTCTGTGGGGTCGCCAAGAGTCGGACACGACTTAGAGACGGAACAACAACAACAGCGTTGGCCACTACTGTCTGGAGCCACTATGGTAGCAGGATCACATGTGGTGGGTGAAGACAGAGACAGGGGTCGAGGGTGGAGGTGTGGGGCAGTGTCTAATTAAGGCTAGAAGTCTCTTGCCAGCATTCACTTCAGGTCACACTCCTGATCTCACTTGGGAACCATCATGCTTTTCTGAGAATTATTCTGCCTGATTCACCTTCAGTTGCTATTACCTGTTGCTTCTATCAAGGTTTCTCTCTTCCACCTAAGTCTACTGCACCACAAAACAGCAGTCTCGGCTTTTCTCCTTTGTTCCTGTCTGTCCTTTTGAAGTTTCCTAAAGATGGTTATAGCTGTTAACAAAGGAAGTCGGGAAATAAAAGAGCTCTCCTGAACTAACTTTCCACATCTTTTTTGTTGTTGTTAACTCAGACTAACCTGAGAAAGACAAAAGTACACCTGGATGATAACAGTAGATCTGGGGGACAAAACAAGGTATGAATGTGTTCTACAACATCCAAGAGCAAGCTAGATTACAATAAATGGATATGTTGGATGTAGGAAAAAAAATCTAGCTTAGCCTCCTAGCAGTCAGAGGTATCAAGATATTCCAATACACACTGGAGAGACTGCCTTCAACCCCTCAACACCCCCAGTGCAACCCTGAGGACAGGGTAAATCTCTTCTTCTGACCCTCAGTTCATCATGGTCACACATGATGTTCAATGCTGAAGCCCACCAGTTCAAAGACAGGCCACAGCATTCACTGTGTCAGGGATCCATTAAGTCAGCTGCCGAAACAATTATAAGTGCTCCCTGTCCACAGCATCAACAAGTCCCACCTTAACTTCCCATCAGAAGATCTCACTTCAAGTGTAAAGTACACAGGCTCCATCTACTCATAAAGCTGTCACCTAGATTGGCACCTCACCCCAGTCTCTAAAAGCGAATCCCACTCTTGCCACTTCTGTACCCCTAGTTCTCCTCAACAAACACTCAGACTTCATGTTCCCATTGTTACTCTCTTCCTATGTCTGTATTCCCAAAACAAAAACTTGGGTGGTGGCGTTTTATTCTAGGTTATCAAGAAACTCCTACTTTTATCCATGTTCTTCTTTTTCAGACCTTCTATACTAAAGGCTGTTTATAACATCCTGAAGCTAGGAAGCCCAGAATCAGTACATACCAACTTCTGGGGATTGTGGAAAAATTTTAAATTACATCAATAAATTATCCTGCCAAATATATTTCAGAGGAACTCCAAGACTATGGTCTTTCTGTGGGAGTTTTTTTATGATAAGTTGGCTATAAACCAAGACGGAGACATAAGTGATACAGTGAGAAGGTCTAACATCCATATAACTGGAATCTGAGAGCAGAAGGAGAGAATGAATAGGGCAGAAAAAAAGTCTGAAGAGATAATGTCTGATTATTTTCCAAGGCTGAAAAATATATCAAGATACAGAAATAAGAATGCCATGAATTCTAAGCAGGATAAGAAAAAGATGACTACACTTAGGCACATCAACCAGAAATTTCTTATGTATGATGGTTTTGAGAGGATACGATAGATAAATTCAGTAGATAAACTGGATGCAGTCTCAAAAATGACAGACTGATCTCTGTTCGTTTCCAAGGCAAACCACTCAATATCACAGTAATCCAAGTCTATGCCCCAACCAGTAACGCTGAAGAAGCTGAAGTTGAACGGTTCTATGAAGACCTATAAGACCTTTTAGAACAAACATCCAAAAAAGATGTCCTTCTCATTATAGGGGACTGGAATGCAAAAGCAGGAAGTCAAGAAACACCTGGAGTAACAGGCAAATTTGGTCTTGGAGTACAGAATGAAGCACGGCAAAGGCTAACAGAGTTTTGCCAAGAGAACCCACTTATCATAGCAAACACCCTCTTCCAACAACACAAGAGAAGACTCTGCACATGGACATCACCAGACGACCAACACTGAAATCAGATTGATTATATTCCTTGCAGCCAAAGATGAAGAAGCTCTACACAGTCAGCAAAAACAAGACCAGGAGCTGACTGTGGCTCAGATCATGAACTCCTTATTGCCAAATTCAGACTGAAATTGAAGAAAGTAGGGAAAACCACTAGACCATTCAGGTATGTGCTAAATCAAATCCCTTATGATTATACAGTGAAGTGAGAAATAGATTTAAGGGCCTAGATCTTATAGATAGACAGAGGGCCTGATGAACTATGGACGGAGGTTCATGACATGGTACAGCAGACAGGGAGCAAGACCATCCCCAAGAAAAAGAAATGCAAAAAGGCAAAATGGCTGTCTGAGCAGGCCTTACAAATAGCTGTGAAAAGAAGAGATGTGAACGGCAAAGGAGAAAAGGAAAGATATACCCATTTGAATGCAGAGTTCCAAAGAATGGCAGGAAGATATAAGAAAGCCTTTCTCAGTGATCAATGCAAAGAAATAGAGGAAAATAATAGAATGGGAAAGAATAGAGATCTCCTGAAGAAAATTAGAGATATCAAGGGAATATTTCATGCAAAGATGGGCACAATAAAGGACAGAAATGGTAGGGACCTAAGAGAAGCAGATGTTAAGAAGAAGTGACAGGAATACACAGAAGAACTGTACAAAAAAGATCTTCATGACTCACATAAACATGATGGGGTGATCACTCACCTAGAGCCAGACATCCTGGAATGTGAAGTCAAGTGGGTCTTAGGAAGCATCACTACGAACAACGCTAGTGGAGGTGATGGAATTCCAGCTGAGCTATTTCAAATCCTGAAAGATGATGCTGTGAAAGAGCTGCACTCAATATGCCAGCAAATTTGGAAAACTCAGCAGTGGCCACAGGACTGGAAAAGGTCCGTTTTCATTCCAATTCCAAAGAAAGGTAATGCCAAAGAATGCTCAAACTACTGCACAATTGCACTCATCTCACATGCTAGAAAAGTAATGCTCAAAATTCTCCAAGCCAGGCTTCAGCAATACGTGAACCGTGAGCTTCCTGATGTTCAAGCTGGTTTTAGAAAAGGCAAAGGAACCAGAGATCAAATTGCCAACATCCACTGGATCATGGAAAAAGCAAGAGAGTTCCAGAAAAACATCTATTTCTGCTTTATTGATTATGCCAAAGCCTTTGACTGTGTGGATCACAATAAACTGTGGAAAATTCTGGAAGAGATGGGAATACCAGACCACCTGACCTGCCTCTAGAGAAATCTGTATGCAGGTCAGGAAGCAACAGTTAAAACTGGACATGGAACAACAGACTGGTTCCAAATAGGAAAACGAATACGTCAAGGCTGCATATTGTCACCCTGCTTATTTAATTTATATGCAGAGTAAATCATGAGAAACACTGGGCTGGATGAAGCACAAGCTGGAATCAAGATTGCCAGGAAAAATATCAATAACCTCAGATATGCAGATGACACCACCCTTATGGCAGAAAGGGAAGAAGAACTAAAGAGCCTCTTGATGAAAGTGAAAGAGGAGAGTGAAAAAGTTGGCTTAAAGCTTAACATTCAGAATACTAAGATCATGGCATCTGGTCCCATCACTTCATGGCAAATAGATGGGGAAACAGTGGAAACAGTGGCAGACTTTATTTTCTTGGGCTCCAAAATCACTGCAGATGGTGACTGCAGCCATGAAATTAAAAGACACTTACTCCTTCCAAGAAAGTTATGACCAACCTAGACAGCACATTAAAAAACAGAAACATTACTTTGCCAACAAAGGTCCATCTAGTCAAGGCTATGGTTTTTCCAGTAGTCATGCATGGATGTGAGAGGTGGACTATAAGGAAAGCTGAGTGCTGAAGAATTGATGCTTTTGAACTGTGGTGTTGGAGAAGACTCTTGAGAGTCCCTTGGACTGCAAGGAGATCCAACCAGTCCATCCTAAGGGAAATCAGTCCTGAACATTCATTGGAAGGACTGATGTTGAAGCTGAAACTCCAATACTTTGGCCACCTCGTGCGAAGAACTGACTCACTGAAAAAGGCCCTGATGCTGGGAAAAGATTGAGGGCAGGAGGAGGAGGGGTCGACAGAGGATGAGATGGTTGGATGGCATCACCAATTCATTGGACATGAGTTTGAGTAAACTCCGGGAGCCTGTGATGGACAGGGAGGCCTGGTGTGCTACAGTTCATGGGGTCACAGAAAATCAGATACGCCTAAGCGACTAAATTGAACTGAACTGAACTGAACAGATAAATTTAAAAATTAAAGTTTTAGTAATTCTTACCTTTTGGACATACATACTCAGATTTATGTCTGAAATTATATTATATAAAAATAATAAAGTAATGCAGAAGGTAGAAATAAAGAGTAAATAGGAATAAATTGCTAATCTTATCAAGACTTGTTAATTGTTGAAGTTGAATAATGGGTAAATCAATATATAAATTGAAGTGAAGGAGAAAGCTATTTGATTTTGTTTTTATTTTAACTGCAGTAAAATAAAATATTATTTACCATCTCAACTATTTTTTTTTAATTTTTACACTATTTTTTTGGCTATAATGCACGGTTTGAGGGATCTTAGTTCCCTAACCAGGTATTGAACCCACTCCCTCAGCAGCAAAAGTGTGGAGTCCTAACCACTGGACCATCAAGGAACTCCCCCATCTTAAACATTTTTAAGTGTATATTTCAGTAATGTTAAGTATATTCACGTTGTTGTACAGCCGCTCTCTAGAACTTTTTCATCTTACAAACTGAAATTTTATACCCCCAAATACCACCACCTCATTTCCCTCCAAGTCCCTAAAAACTATAATTCTACTTTGTGTTTCTATAATTCAGACTACTATTTTTGATACCTCATAACAGTGGAATCATACAATATTTCTTTTTGTGACTGACTTATTTCACTTACCATAATGTTCTCAAGGTTCATCCATGTTGTAGCATGACAGGATTTCCTTTCTTCTTAAAGTTGAATAGTATTTCATTGTATGCTGCTGCTGCTAAGTCACTTCAGTCGTGTCCGACTCTGTGTGACCCCATAGACGTCAGCCCACCAGGCTCTCCCGCCCCTGGGATTCTCCAGGCAAGAACACTGGAGTGGGTTGCCATTTTCTTCTCCAATTCCATTGTTTACCTATGCCAAATTTGTTTATCCAATACTCTGCCAGTAGATACTTAGGTTGCTTCCCACCTCTTGGCTACTATGAATAATGCTGCTATAATTACAGGAGTGAAAGTTCCTCTTCAAGGTCCTGCTTTCAATTCTTTTGGATGTATAACCAGAAGCAGAATTGCTGCATCATATGGAAACTTTATTTTTAATTGTAGATAAATTGTCATACTGTTTTCCATAGCAGGTGTATCATTTTGAACCGTGGTGTTGGAGAAGACTCTTGAGAGTCCCTTGGACTGCAAGGAGATCCAACCAGCCCATTCTGAAGGAGATCAGCCCTGGGATTTCTTTGGAAGGAATGATGCTAAAGCTGAAACTCCAGTACTTTGGCCACCTCATGAGAAGAGTTGACTCATTGGAAAAGACTTTGACGCTGGGAGGGATTAGGAGCAGGAGGAGAAGGGGACGACCGAGGATGAGATGGCTGGATGGCATCATGGACTCGATGGACATGAGTCTGAGTGGATTCCAGGAGTTGGTGATGGACGGGGAGGCCTGGCGTGCTGCGATTCATGGGGTCGCAAAGAGTCGGACACGACTGAGCAACTGAACTGAACTGAAAGATTAGTAAAGCCATCTTGTTTTCTAAAACAGACCCAAATGACTTATGGGAGTTGCTCAGTAGGTGAATCTGGAAACATGAAGGGCATGGTTAGGTCAATACTATAGTTACTATACTATACTATACTATGCTATATACACTATAGCCCCATCTACTGCTTAGAGTCCTGTTGATACATATGTGTTTACACGAGACAAAGTGAATGGCTCTGGTTCTAATCTTGCTTGTTCAGATTAATTGGAGTAGCTGAGAGTGGCATATTCTCAGGGGAAATCACTAGCAGTGTGGCACATATACACAATGGAGTATTACTCAGCTATTAAAAAGAATACATTTGAATCAGTTCTAATGAGATGGATGAAACTGAAGCCGATTATATAGAGTGAAGTAAGCCAGAAAGAAAAATACCAATACAGTATACTAACGCATATATATGGAATTTAGAAAGATGGTAATGATAACCCTGTATGCGAGACAGCAAGAGACACAGATGTATAGAATGGACTTTTGGACTCTGAGGGAGAGGGAGAGGGTGGGATGATTTGGGAGAATGGCGCTGAAACATGTATACTATCATGTAAGAAACGAATCGCCAGTCTAGGTTTGATACAGGATACAGGATGCCTGGGGCTGGTGCACAGGGATGATCCAGAGAGATGGTATGGGGTGGGAGGTGGGAGGGGGGCTCAGGATTGGGAACTCATGTACACCCGTGGCGGATTCATGTCAATGTATGGCAAAACCAATACAGTATTGTAAAGTAAAATAAAATAAAAATTAAAATTAAAAAAAAAAAAAAGAAATCACTAGCAGTGAAGACAGAAGAGAAACAAGGGGTGGATAGTGTTAGGAAACAATTCTCCACAAGTCTCACATTTCTGTATACGCTGCAAGCTGAGGCACTACCTTCCTTTGTTCTGGACTATCTGTCCAAGGACATCTATACACTGAATAGCCTGGAAAGATCTTGGAACAGATCTTGGAAGATAGAGATAGTTCTCCATTTGAAGCTTCAAAAGACAATTAGGTTTACTGGCCATTATAAAAGCTTCAGGCTTCCTAAACTCAGGGTTTCTCTCCTGTAATGTACTGTGTATGCAGATGTCACCTGGCCCTCTTCACATCACCTTGGGAAAAGTGGGGCCCAGGGAACTGGCACAAACATTAATTCTGGGACTGTTGTAATTGCTGTGAGTAATAAACAACACTTTGTCTCTGACCCAGGAGTCAGAGCATCCACAAAACTGTGACAGGCTACCTTATTACCTTTGAAAATAGGATAAAAGCTCAGCTCTCACGATTTTTCATAAATACATACAAAATAAAAGTAATAAAAATGATATACAGAGCTTAAAAGATAAAGCAATGCTCAGAAAAATAAACATAGTCTCAGAAAACTCCATTAATGGTCAAAAAAATGAAAATGAATGAATTATACATTCAGCTCAAGATCTTAGAAAAGGACAATAAAATACTTAAGAAAAGCAAAATAAAGATAACAGGAAAAAACTAAACGGAAAATGGAAAAAAATAGCAGAATGTATTTTTAATGTCAGTTCTAAAGATAAATACTTTAGCTAAACATTCATGATTCTAACTTAAATGGACTAAGGTCCGTCTAGTCCAGGCTATGGTTTTTCCTGTGGTCATGTATAGATGTGAGAGTTGGACTGTGAAGAAGGCTGAGCGCCGAAGAATTGATGCTTTTGAACTGTGGTGTTGGAGAAGACTCTTAAGAGTCCCTTGGACTGCAAAGAGATCCAACCAGTCCATTCTGAAGGAGATCAGCCCTGGGATTTCTTTGGAAGGAATGATGCTAAAGCTGAAACTCCAGTACTTTGGCCACCTCATGCGAAGAGCTGACTCATTGGAAAAGACTTTGATGCTGGGAGGGATTGGGGGCAGGAGGAGAAGGGGACGACTGAGGATGAGATGGCTGGATGGCATCACGGACTCGATGGACACAAGTCTGAGTGAACTCCGGGAGATGGTGATGGACAGGGAGGCCTGGCGTGCTGCGATTCATGGGGTCGCAAAGAGTCGGACACAACTGAGCGACTGAACTGAACTGAACTGAACTTAAATGGAGAAAAAATTGTATTTTTTAAGTAAAATTCAGAAATAACTACAGAAGTAGAGAATATTAAAAGAACAACAGACTCCTTTGCTCACATTCATGAAAATAAATCATACACTAATAACAGTATCATTTTGTTTTAATGAAGCCAGCAAAACACTGATACCAAAACTCAACATATATTACGAAAAAAAAAAACTATGTAAATCAATTAAATTATAAATGTATAGAAGGACAGGAGAGCCTGGCTTGCGAAAGTCCATGTGGTGTCAGAGTCAGACATGACTCAGTGACAGAACAACAACTTATAAATCTTAATTAAATCATTAGCAAATGGAATTTGGCAGCACATTAAAAAAATAATACATTCTGGTCAGCTATGTTCATACCAAGATGATAGATACTCACTATTAGCAAATGTATTAATCTAATCCATCATATTAATAAACTGAAAAGAAAAATCATAATCATTTCCATAGATTAAATAGTAGCATTTGACCAAATTAATATCTATTCTTTAAGTAATTCTTAATAAAAAAGGGATAAAGTCTTACTTCACACAATTTTATAACATCATATACATCATGCTTAATTGAGAAATACCAAACGCATTTCAATTGAAGTTAAGAAAAAGAATGTCTATTACTAGCATGATTATTTAACATTTCTATAAAAGTATCAGCTGACAATAATAATTAGAGAAAGGAATGTGAAAAATATTAAGAAAAAATAAGTGAATAAATAGCCTTTCTGTATGAAACAATGAGGGCTTCAGTCAATTACAAAACAATGAATTATATTAATAAGATCCCATTTATTAAAACTATAGCAATAATAAGATTAAATGCCTAGTATTAAAATTTAGCAAGAACTGTGTCAAAGCTATATAAAGAAAAACTTTAAAATGCTACAAGTCACACATATGTAGAAATGATAAATGGAAACAATATGATATGACAGATAATAGTAAAGAAATGAAACAAATATTTCTTGGTGAAGAATTATTCAACAAATGGTATTGCAATGGATCAAATTTTAATTTTTAATCATAAAGCACTAGAAGAAAACATGGAGAATGATTTCATAATATTGGAATGTGAAAGCCTTTCTAAATCATGAAAGAAAAACTAATAAAACCAAGTTCGTGCAAATTAAAATACTCTACATGAAAAAAAAAAGATTAAAGTTAAAAGTTAGGGAAAAGAACACAGCACTATTACAGCCTAAAGGCTAACTTCCTTTATACACAAAAAGGTCCTGCAAAAAGACAAAGAATTCACTTGTGAGGGATAAATGATGAACAGGCACAAGACAATTTAAAGAAAAAGAAATACATGAGGCTTTAAATATATGAAAAGATGCTCAACTTCACTCATAATAATGTCAATTGTCAAATGTCAATTGAAGTTTGTTACTGTTATTTAGTCCAACTCTTTGAGACCCCATGTACTGTAGCTCACCAGGCTGCTCTGTCCATGGGATTCTCCAGGCAAGAATACTAGAATGGGTTGCCATGCCCTCCTCCAGGGAATCTTCCTGACCCAAGGATCAAACCTGTGTCTCCTGCGTTGGCAGGCAGATTCTTTACCACTGAGTCAGTCACCAGAGAAACCCCAGTTGAAGTTAGGAGACACCAATTTTACCTAACAGATTGGTACTGATAAAAAAGAAAAACCTACTGTTGGTGAAGGAGAACAGGCATCCTCACATATTGTTGGCAGATAGAAGTGTGTGTGAGCGCTTAGTCACTCTGTCGTGTCCAACTCCTTGAGACCCACTGAACTGTACCCCGTCAGGCTCCTCTGTTCATGGGATTTTTCAGGCAAGAATACTGAAGTGGGTAACAATTCCCCTCTCCAGAGTATCTTCCCAACCCAGAGATCAAACCCACGTCTCCTGTGTCTCCTGCATTTCAGGCTGATTCTTTACCTGCTGAGCCATCAGGAAAGCCCAGAAATATAATAGATACCATAGGCAATTCAGCAACATCTACCAAAATTTTAAATGCACATATCTTTGATCCAACAATTCTATTTCTCAGAATATGTCCTATAGATATTTTGTACACATTAAAAAATGACATGGAAAGACATCCCTGCAGAAAAATTTTTACGGCAATAGGTTAAATGCCCCTTGATTAAAATTAGTTAAATAAATAATGGTACACCCATCCAAAAGTTCTGCTATGCAGCCATTAATAAAAGAACGAGCAGCTTCTTGTGTACTCATAAAGAAGGATCCTTAAGCTATAAAAAAGTAAATTAGAAGTACAGTAATACATGCTTGTGGAACAAAGTTCTGAGATTGCAAATGGTTTAGGATACAAAGTGAGTTGAGGCAACAATGTGTAAACTGATGTTCAGGATCAAGTAACAGGAATTCTGGAATTGTACTTTGGAGTCTAGAAAAGAGGGGTAAGACACAAAAGAAGTAAAATCAGAGTCTAGAAAAAGATAAGTCATTTGACAGAAAGTTAGTGCCTATGGATGCATAGATTGTGAAACCTTTTTTGTCTTAGAGAAATAACTGGTAAGTTCTTAGGAAAAAAAAAACTGTAAATAAAAGCAACAGCTCACTGGATGATTGTAAAAATCTAATCAAGCAGGTTTTATAACCATCATCCAGGTAGTTTCTATACAGGTTTTCAGATGTAAAACACGTTTTGAAACTGAGCACAAAAATTTCAGGGGCCACCTCATTAACAGAATGTAAAAATCTCATGGCGACAGAGGACCTAAAAAATAAAATAGGCTTGCTTATGTCGTTTGAAGATGGGTTACCAGACATATGCATGAGAACGGTATGACCAAACTCTCTATTGCTATGGAGAGACTTTATTAGCAGAACATACGGTCTAAAGTTGCATTCTCCAATATGGTAAGCACTAGCCATATATAGCTAATTAAATATACATTTTAATTAATTTAAAAAAATTTTTAATAAAATTCAGTTCCTCAGTCTCTTGAGCCACATTTAAAATACTCAATAGCCTCATGAGGTAGTGTCTACTAGACATAACAGGCAGAGCAATTTCCACTGTTGCAGAAACTTCTATTGTGGAGCACTGGTCTAAAAAATAGCACAGGCACTTACTTTCTTGATTAATACTGTCAACCCTTATTATTATTGATTATTAATAAATATCTTATGAATTGAAGTTAACATTTGACATCCAGAAGTGGTATCCAAATAAGTATAACAGATGCACAACATATAGCAAAAGAATATATAGGAAAAGAGTGTATCAAGGCTGTATATTGTAACCCTGCTTATTTAATTTATATGAGGAGTATATCATGGGAATGCCAGACTACATGAAGCCCAAGCTGGAATGAAGATTGCCAGGAGAAATGTCAATAACCTCAGATATGCAGATGATACCACCCTAATGGCAGAAACAAAGCTAGTGGAGGTGATGGCATTCCAGTTGAGCTATTTCAAATCCTGAAAGATGATGCTGTGAAAGTGCTGCACTCAATATGCCAGCAAATTTGGAAAACTCAGCAGTGGCCACAGGACTGGAAAAGATCAGTTTTCATTCCAATCCCAAAGAAAGGCAATGCCAAAGAATGCTCAAACTACTGCACAATTGCACTCATCTCACACGCTAGTAAAGTAATGTTTAAAATTCTCCAAGCCAGGCTTCAGCAATACATGAACTGTGAACTTCCTGATGTTCAAGCTGGTTTTAGAAAAGGCAGAGGAACCAGGGATCAAATTGCCAACATCCACTGGATCATGGAAAAAGCAAGAGAGTTCCCGGAAAACATCTATTTCTGCTTTATTGACTATGCCAAAGCCTTTGACTGTGTGGATCACAAGAAACTGTGGAAAATTCTGAAAGAGATGGGAATACCAGACCACCTGACCTGCCTCTTGAGAAATCTGTATGCAGGTCAGGAAGCAAGTTAGAACTGGACAAGGAACAACAGACTGGTTGCAAATAGGAAAAGGAGTACGTCAAGGCTGTATATTGTCACCCTGCTTATTTAACTTATATGCAGAGTACATCATGAGAAACGCTGGACTGGAAGAAACACAAGGTGGAATAAAGATTGCCGGGAGAAATATCAATAACCAACCTCAGATATGCAGATGACACCACCCTTATGGCAGAAAGTGAAGAGGAACTAAAAAGCCTCTTGATGAAAGTGAAAGAGGAGAGTGAAAAAGTTGGCTTAAAGCTCAACATTCAGAACAAAAAGATCATGGCATCTGGTCCCATCACTTCATGCGAAATAGACAGGGAAACAGTGGAAACAGTGTCAGACTTTATTTTTTTGGGCTCCAAAATCACTGCAGATGGTGACTGCAGCCATGAAATTAAAAGACACTTACTCCTTGGAAGAAAAGTTATGACCAACCTAGATAGTGTATTCAAAAGCAGAGACATTACTTTGCCAACAAAGGTCCATCTAGTCAAGGCTATGGTTTTTCCTGTGGTCATGTATGGATGTGAGAGTTGGACTGTGAAGAAGGCTGAGCGCTGAAGAATTGATGCTTTTGAACTCCGGTCTTGGAGAAGATTCTTGAGAGTCCCTTGGACTGCAAGGAGATCCAACCAGTCCATTCTGAAGGAGATCAGCCCTGGGATTTCTTTGGAAGGAACGATGTTAAAGCTGAAACTCCGGTACTCTGGCCACCTCATGCGAAGAGTTGACTCATTGGAAAAGACTCTGATCCTGGGAGGGATTGGGGGCAGGGGGAGAAGGGGATGACAGAGGATGAGATGGCTGATGGCATCACGGACTCGATGGACATGAATCTGAGTGAACCCCAGGAATTGGTGATGGACAGGGAGGCCTGGCGTGCTGCGATTCATGGGGTCACAAAGAGTCGGACATGACTGAGCAACTGAACTGAACTGAATGGCAGAAAGCAAAGAGGAACTAACGAACCTCTTGATGAAGAGTGAACAAGCTGGCTTAAAACTCAATATTCAAAACACTACAATCATAGCCTCTGGTCCCACTACTTCATGGCAAAATCAGTTCAGCCGCTCAGTCATGTCCAACTCTTTGCAACCCCATGGACTGCAGCATGCCAGGCCTGCCTGTCTATCACCAACTCTCGGAGTTTACTCAAACTTATGTCTGTTGAGTCGGTGATGCCATCCAACCATCTCATCTTCTGTCATCCCCTTCTCCTCCGCCTTCACTCTTTCCCAGCATCAGGGGCTTTTCAAATGAGTCAGCTCTTCACATCAGGTGGCCAAAATATTGGAGTTTCAGCTTCAACATCAGTCCTTCCAATAAATGTTCAGGACTGATTTCCTTTAGGATGGACTGGCTGGATCTCCTTGCAGTCCAAGAGACTCTCAAGAGTCTTCTCCAACACCACAGTTCAAAAGCATCAATTCTTCAGCACTCAACTTTCTTTATAGTCCAACTCTCACAACCATACATGACTACTGGAAAAACCACAGCTTTGACTAGATCAACCTTTGATGGCAAAGTAATGTCTCTGCTTTTTAATAAGCTCTCTAGGTTGGTCATAGCTTTTCTTCCAAGGGGCAGGCGTCTTTTAATTTCATGGCTGCAGTCACCATCCGCAGTGATTCTGGAGCCCAAGAAAATAAAGTGTGTCACTGTTTCCACTGTTTCCCCATCTATTTGCCATGAAGTGATTGGACCAGATGCCATGATCTTATTTTCTGAACGTTGAGTTTTAAGCCAACTTTTTCACTCTCCTCTTTCACTTTCATCAAGAGGCTCTTTGGTTCTTCATCGCTTTCTGCCATAAGGGGGGTGTCATCTGCATATCTGAGGTTATTGATATTTCTCTCAGCAATCTTGATGACAGCTTGTGCTTCATCCAGCTTGGCATTTCACATGATGTACTCTGCATATAAGTTAAATAAGCAGGGTGACAATATACAGCTTTGATGTACTCCTTTCCCAATTTGGAACTAGTCTGTTGTTCCATGTCCAGTTCTAAGTATTGCTTCTTGACTTGCACACAGATTTCTTAGGAGGGAGGTCAGATGGTCTGGTACTCCCAGCTCTTGAAGAGTTTTCCACAGTTTGTTGTGGTCCACATAGTCAATGGCTTTAGCATAGTCAATAAAGCAGAAATAGATGTTTTTCTGGAACTCTTTTGCTTTTTTGATGATCCAGTGGATGTTGGCAATTTGATCTCTAGTTCCTCTGCCTTTTCTAAAACTAGCTTGAACATCTGGAAGTTCATGGTTCATGTACTGTTAAAGCCTGGCTTGGAGAATTTTGAGCATTATTGTACTAGCATGTGAGATGAGTGCATGTAGTGCATGTGAGATTGTGCAGTAGTTTGAGCATTCTTTGGCATTGCCTTTCTTTGGGATTGGAATGAAAACTGATCTTTTCCAGTCTTGTGGCCACTGCTGAGTTTTCCAAATTTGCTGGCATATTGAATGCAGCACTTTCACAGCATCATCTTTCAGGATTTGAAATAGCTCAACCAGAATTCCATCACCTCCACTAGCTTTGTTCGTAGTGATGCTTCCTAAGGCCCACTTGACTTCACATTCCAGGATGTCTGGCTCTAGGTGAGTGATCTCACCATCGTGATTATCTGGGTCATGAAGATCTGGTTTTTGTACAGTTCTTCTGTGTATTCTTGCCACCTCTTCTTAACATCTTCTGCTTCTGTTAGGTCCATACCATTTCTGTCCTTTATTGAGCCCATCTTTGCATGAAATGTTCCCTTGGTATCTCTAATTTTCTTGAAGAGATATCTAGTCTTTCCCATTCTATTGTTTTACTCTATTTCTTTGCATTGATCACTGAGGAAGGCTTTCTTATCTCTCCTTGCCATTCTTTGGAACTCTGCATTGAAATGGGTATATCTTTCCTTTTCTCCTTTGCCTTTCACTTCTCTTTTCATAGCTGTTTGTAAGGCCTCCTCATACAACCATTTGGCCTTTTTGCATTTCTTTTCTTGGGGATGGTCCCTATCACTGCCTCCTCTAGAATGTCATGAACTTCCATTCACAGTTCCTCAGGCACTCTATCTATCAGATCTAATCCCTTGAATCTATTTCTCACTCCCACTGTAGTTTAAGGGATTTGATTTTGGTCATACCTGAATGGTCTAGTGGTTTTCCATACTTCTTCAATTTAAGTCTGAATTTGGCAATAAGGAGTTCATGATCTGAGCCACAGTAGGCTCCTGGTCTTGTTTTTGCTGACTGTATAGAGCTTCTCCATCATGGCAAATAGATGGGGGGAAATGGAAAACAGTGACAGACTTTATTTTCTTGGGCTCCAAAATCACTGCAGATGGTGACTGCAGCCATGAAATTAAAAGACGCTTGCTCCTTAGAAGCAAAGTTATGACCAACCTAGAGAGCACATTAAAAAGCAGAGACATTACTTTGCTAACAAAGGTCCGTCTAGTCAAGGCTATGGTTTTTCCAGTAGCCATGTATGGATGTGAGAGTTGGACTGTGAAGAAGGCTGAACTCTGAAGAATCGATGCTTTCCAACTGTGGTGCTAGAGAAGACTCTTGAGAGTCCCTTGGACTGCAAGGAGATCCAACCAGTCCATCCTAAAGGAAGTCAGTCCTGAATATTCATTGGAAGGACTGATGCTGAAGCTGAAGCTCCAATACTTTGGCCACCTGATGCTGGGAATGATTGAAGGTAGAAGCAGAAGGGGACAACAGAGGACAAAATGGTTGGATGGCATCATCAACTCAATGGACATGCGTTAACTCAGGGAGACAGTGAAGGACTGGGAAGCCTGGCTTGCTGCAGTCCGTGGGGTAGCAAAGTCTGACACGACTGCAGGACTGAACAACAACAATATAACAAATCCCATGAAACAACTGAGGGAAGGATTGAAGGTTAAAAGACATAAAAAGCACTACCTCCTGCAGCTAGAGATGGGGGAAAGCACAAAAACAGGCTTAGGGAAACAAACAAAAATCAGAAAGCTGTCAGAGGAGCAGAGAATACGCAGCAGCTGGTGGAGGGCTTAGAAGGCAGGGGCTGGCATGTCATCAGAGGACAACAGTGAAACCTCTGAAGAACCCCTGTTCCACCTCTGACCACCGCATCGCCACAGCTGGCCACTGCCACCTTCTCGAAATATTCTGTTCTCCTAGGTTCCATGGCTCGGAGCAGCCCTAGTTTTTTTCCCCCATCTAACCTCAAAATTTGGAGAACCTCAGCCTGGGTCTCACAGTGTACTCTTTGCTGCTCCTCTAAACCATTATTAAGGATTTAAATATTATTTGTATGCCATTGTCTCTGATAAAGGTGCAAAAAAAAAAGGAAATTAATTCTCTTCCAACCTCCATTCATATATTCAAATGGCTTTTCTGGCATGCCTACCTGAAGTTCCCTCCAGCATTTTTTGTCTGGTTAAGGGCTCCTCATAAATACCAGTAAGCATTAGTTGGAGCACAGTGGAACTAATTCACAACAAGAAGTCTGCAGGTTGCCTGATTCTCTTGTCCTCTAGCCATCCTGTGGGGAGGCCTGCTTGGGCCAGTGAGGATCTGAACACACTGTGAGTACACCCTCCAGCAGAGCCATCCTGCCCCCTTCCACTATTGCACTTGGTTTTGTGGGTGCAAGCCCTAGATTTGGGGCACCTGGTTCTCAAGAAACAAGTCTGCCAGTACTCAGAACACTCCTGGCATTCTTTGGGGGAGAGTAGTAGAGTGCAGCCTCTCCTACTCAGGGAAAAAGGAGCCAGGTCATTGCCAGCTAATTCACGGGGGTGACAAGGTTGTCTCTACATACATTTCAAGATTATCATGTCTAAAGCTGAGTCTTTATTCCCTCTATCTTAAACCCTTTCTTGCCCTCAATTTGTTTCATCTCAAAAGATACTACCACATACCCATCGTTCAAACTAGAAGTAATAGGGTTATCCTAGAATTCCCTTTCTCACTAATTCCTTACATCCAATGGACCACCAAATTCTATACAGCTGTATTATCTAATATTGGCTGTCACCCACGTGTGGCCACTGAGTACTTTAAAAGGGGCTGGACCAAGCTGAGATGTGCTTAAGTATAAAATACACATCAGATTTTGAAGACTTAGTTCAAAAAAGAGAAAAGCAACTAATAATTTTTATATTGATTTTCTGTTCAAGTAATAATATTTTTAATATATTGGGTTAAATAAAATAAATTACTAAAATCAATCTATTTCCTTTCACTTTTTTAATATGGTCACGAGAAATTTTTAAACATACATTTGGCTCGTACTGGTGGTTCACATTATATTTCTGTTGGATAGTGGTGCTATAGAGCACATCCATCAACATTTTCCAAATCTACTGTCACCACACTGAAGGTTAGCACCTTCACCCAAGTCACCATCGTTTCTTGCCTGAACTACTACAATGGCCTTCTTATTAATCTTCATGCTTCTCCAGTGGTTCCATTCTAACTGATTCACTTTAAGCTATAGAAATTATTTTTAAATGTAAATATTATACTTCTACATATTATTTACCTGCTTACTCTCTCTCAGGGGTTTCTTACTGTCCTTAAAATCCAAGTTTCCTATCATACGGACTTGGAGGCCCTCCATTTGACACGATTCTACCTCTCTATGTGCCTGCCCATCACCATCCCATCTTCTAAAGCCACTCGGCAGGCACTCACTATTCTCCAGCTGTGCCTGGCATCCTTCAGTTCCAAAGACATGCTACCAGGGTCTTCACATCAGCTGTTCCCCATGTCTGAAATGTTCTGCGCGGCTCTTTGGCTGTCTTCTCATTCAAGTCTCATCTTATATCCCCTATCCAGGGGCTCTGCTTCCTTCACTTTTCTCAATTCATAGTTCCTTATTTGCATGCTTAACGGCGTATCTCTCTTCCTCTGCTGGACTGTAAGCTCCATGACCGACAGAGCCAGGTCTGTTCAGCCTACCAGTGTTGATCAAGGAATTTATTTCAGGGGCAGTGTATAGAAAATCTCAGAGTAGGGTTTGGTTAAGGTGAAAAGGTTAGAGGTTTAAAAAAATGGGTCCAAGGATTGCCTAGCGAACAATGTGCATGCTTAGCTGCTCAATCATGTCTGACTCTACAGACCCCACAGACTGTAGCCCACCAGGCTCCTCTGTCCACGGAATTTTCCAGGAAAGAATACTGGAGTGGGTTGCCATTTCCTCCTCCAGGGGATATTCCAGATCCACGGATCAAACCTTCATCTCTTGCGTCTCTTGCATTGACAGGCTCGTTCTTTACAACTGTGACACCTGGGAAGCCTTCTAGAGAAGAATATGTCAAAATTAAAGGTAAGTGATACCAGAAGCTTCAATTCTGAATCATCTTTGGGAAAATTAGATTTTTATATATGATCTAGAAGTATTTAATGTCTTTTATATCTAAATAGTTCACTATTGGCCATGAGATCATTATATTATCAGAACATTAATTTAACATATGATTTGAAGATGATTCTCAAATAATACCTCTCCAAGTACTCCTCTTGCTTTCCTATCAGTCCTTTGATGACCTTTCCAGGAACTTCTGTGATACTGAGTGGAAACAATAAAGGATTCCTTCACCAAGCTCTGAACATAGTATCACATGGTGACCTGACAAACTCAGACCAGGCCTCCTTGGAAACCAGTTCTCTTCCTTTGTTGTTTTGTTGTTGTTTTAGTCACTAAGTCAAGTCCGACTCTTCATGACCCCATGGACTGTAGCCTGCCAGGCCCATCTGTCCAGGGGACTTCCCAGGCAAGAATACTGGGATGGGTTGCCATTTCCTTCTGTAGGGGATGTTCCCAACCCAGGGACTGAACTCATGTCTCCTGCGTCCACAGGCAGATGCTTTACCGCTGAGCCAAAAGGGAAGTTCCAGTTCTCTTCCCTATTGCTCTCAAATGGCATACTCCCTTAACCACAGTGGAGCTGGGTGGTCAAGGCTCAAATTTATCTAAAAACAGATTATAAATGGTGTGTGATTAGGGAGAATGCGCATAGTACATTTATAAGAATGTTTAAAACAGTTACAATAATCCAGCGTCAAACACAACAGTACACAATTAGTATTTAACAAATGTTAAATTATTCATTTTATAGAAGAGATTTTTCACACATAATAATGCATATGAATAAGAAAAGACTAGAAAGTTATATACCAAAATATTATCAAGTGCTATCTCTCGAATATGAGGATTATAGGTATTTTGTGTGTTTTCCTATATTGTCCAACATTGTGTAATTATATGATTAGTATGCAATCAGGAAAAAATGTTATTTTTATAAAAAAACCAATGATCAAAGCTACTACTGCACTCTTATAGGCTACCAACGGCCTCAATTCTGGCAGAGACTTTGACTGCGGTAAATATATAAGTATTAGTCTGACTAGGAAAAGAAAGGAGAAGGGGAGAACTTAGATTTCTGAGGGATCTAGTTGGTCGAGCCATTATGCAAATGACTCCTTTGTTCACTGACTCTAGGGAATAAAGTTGCAGAATACAAAGCAAAGCTTATCTAAATAGGTACTAACCAGCTGCAGAGGCAGGAAGAGAAAAAGCACCCTTCCCTGTATGATGACCATTCTGTTCTAGAGTTTGTTGTCAAGTTTCCAGATGCCAGGTAGAGTGTGGACCAGAATTCAGCTTCATGAAGGCGTGATGCAGACAGTAAAGACATGAAAGACAGCATTTAACTGCAGAGATTTCAACCTCTTTTGTAGGTACCAGAACAATGTAGGGCATGCACTGTACATATGGTGCTTTATATAAAGGTATTTTACTTTTCTTTCCAATTCTACCATTCTCTTTCACACACTGATCCTCAAAACTAGAACTGTTCAGCCAATGAGAGTTATCAATGAAGTCATCAAAACAGCTTGGGAGACCCAGGAGCACACACACTTGCATACGCAGGGTCTTCTCAACAACACAGAAACCAAGGGTGGTTAATAATGTGTCTGTTATGTAACAGTCTTACAACAAAATCTGATTTCCTCACTTCAGATGGAATCATTAAAATCTTGACTAAAAACAAATAAGCAAACAAACAAAAAAATCGTCAAGTTCCAAAAGAATGAAAGCTAACTAACCATATCAACTGCAATCATGTGGAGACCACACTACCTTATGTGAGGTTTTTTATACAGACATATAATAAACACTCTCCAAGTTCAAAGATGAATATTAAACAAGAACAGAGGATCTGGCAGTAAAACTGAAAAAGTTCAAAGACATCACTGCATAATACTAAGAGTTGAGATTGTGTAACAAACAAGAAGAGAACTACAAACTCAGGCTAGAATGCAAAAAGTGCCCGAATCATATCATTTTGGAACTGCCTGAAACAACTCAACAGTAACATTTGCTTAAAAGGAAAGCGTAACCATTCAAGGAATATAGCTTTTGTATTCTTTTAAGCAAACATTAATCAGGGGGAAAAACTGTATACAAGAATATCAGTTTATTTCTTCCAGCTTCAGAGGTGACAGAATCTACAAATGAAATGATCCCCTGCTAACTTTCTTGGTATTTAAAGGATTCTTTACTTAGTTTGAATTATCAAGCCAGACTTACAGCTGATGTTAGAAAACTGTATAAGCCAAACTGCTGTCTACAGTTCCCCCTGCAGTTCATGAACATCTGTGCACAAGTACACTCAGGATGACTAGGCCTTAGTTTTAGTTTTTTAACACTAATTATTTTTCGTTATCAATTAAATATATAATCTATAGAACTTCTAATTATTTTAATATACACACTCAGCTAAACTTTAATTCTGTGCATACATTATCACATTTTAGCTAAATTAACAAGCTTTAGTCAAGTGTATCATGCTTACATGAAATGCAGTCAGATATGGCTTTGGTCAGGAGAAAAAATTATTCTGAAGAAGCTGAGCAAGTCTGTAAAGACACATTCCCATGTGCAGGGGAATAATGAGGACCCAAGTGCGTACTTCTGCCATAGACACTTCAGTTGATGCTCAGAGTGTAACAACAATCAGTATTCCCCATCTGCAAGAAAGCAGAAAGGAACAAATGCCCCTAACTTGGGTCCATCAACATGAATCAGCCATAAGTATACTTATGTCCTCTCCCTCTTGAACCTCCCTCCCTCCTCCTAACCCATCTCACTCCTCTAGGTTATCACAGTGATCTTTGATGTTCTATTATGATTGTTTTGTGGTGCCACGAATCACGCCCACATCAGGTGGTAAATTTAACTGATAAATATTGTTTATGTTCTGACTACTCCAGTGACCAGCTGGCTCCCCTTCTCTTTCCCTTTCCTCGGGTCTCCTTATTTCCTGAGACACAACAATATTGAAATTAGGCCAATTAACAATACTACAATGGCCTCTAAGAGTTCTAATGAAAGGAAGATTAACCTGTCTCTCACTTTAAGTCCAAAGCTTAGAGAGGAAGACACAAGACAGACTGAATGCTAGGCCTCTTGCACCAACAGCTAAGCTGTGAATGCAAAGGAAATGTTCTTGAAAGCAATTAAATGTGCTACTCCAGTGAATACACAATGGACAAGAAAGTGACACAGCCTTATCGCTGATATGAAGAAAGTTTTAATGGTCTGGATAGATCAAACCGGCCACAACATTCCTTTAGGCCAAAGCCTGGTTCAGAGCAAGGCCCTAACTCAGTTCTAACTCACAAAGGCTGCGAGAGGTGAGGAAGCTGTAGAATAAAAGTTGGAAGTTAGCAGGAGTTGGCTCACGAGGTTTAAGGGGGAAAAATGCTGTCTTTATAAAAGTGCAAGGTGAAACAGCAAGAACTGATGTAGAAGTTGCAGCAAGTTATTTAGAAGATCTAGCTGAGATAATTAATGAAGGTGACTGCACTAAACAACAGATTTTCAATGTGGACGAACAGCCTTCTATTGGAAGAAGATGCATTCTAGGACTTGCATAGCTAGAGAGAAATCAGTGCCCGGCTACAAAGCTTCAAAGGACAAGCTGACTCTCTTGTTTAGGGAATCATGCAGGTAATGACTTGAAGTTGAAGCTCATTTATCATTCCAAAGATCCTATGGCTCTTCCGAATTATGCTCCATCTACCCTGCCTGTGCTCTCATAAATGGAACAACAAAGCTTGACAGTGCATCTGTTTACAACATCGTTTACTGAATATTTTAAGTCCACTGTTGAGACCGACTGCTCAGAAAACAAGATTCTTTTCAAAATATTACTGCTCACTAACATTGTATTTGGTCTCCCAAGAGCTCTGATGGAGATGCACAGGCAATTAATGTTATTTTCTTGCTTGCTTAACACAACACCCATTATGCAGGCCCTGGATCAAGCCACCATACATAGCAATTCCTCTGATACATCTGAGCAAAGTAAATCAAAAACTTTCTGGAAAACATTCACCATTACTTTTAAGTGTAGTACAGCTGAATATATATATTCTTTTTCATACTCTTTTCCATTTTGGTTTATTACAGGATATTAAAGATTCACCATTGTATTAATAGATGATATTAAGAATCTTCATAAAAAATAAAAAAATTTTAAATTGAAAAAAACTTTTGATTCATGGGAAGAGGTCAAAATATCAACAGTAACAGCAGTTTGGGAGAAGGCAATGTTACCCCACTCCAGTACTCTTGCCTGGAAAATCCTATGGACGGAGGAGCCTGGTAGGCTGCAGTCCATGGGGTCGCTAAGAGTCGGACACGACTGAGTGACTTCACTTTCACCTTTCACTTTCATGCACTGGAGAAGGCAATGGTACCCCACTCCAGTACTCTTGCCTGGAGAATCCCAGGGATGGGGGAGCCTGGTGGGCTGCTGTCTCTGGGGTCGCACAGAGTCGGACACAACTGAAGTGATTTAGCAGCAGCAACAGCAGTTTGGAAAAGACTGACTCCAACCCTCATGGATGACTTTGAGGGGTTCAAGACTTCAGTGGAGGAAGGAACTGCAGATGTGGTGGAAACAGATAGAGAACTAGGATTTGAAGTTGAGCCTGAAGATATGACTGAATTGCTGCAATCTCATAAAACTTTAATGGATGAGAAGTTGCTTCTTATGGATGTATAAGGAAAGTGGCTACTTGAGATGGAAACAATTCTTGTGAAGATGCCGTGAAGGCTGTTGAAACGATAACGAAGAATTTAGTCTATTACGTAAACTTAGCTGATAAAGCAGCAGACTGACTTAAGTTTTGAAAGAAGTTCGACTGTGGGTAAAATTCTGTCTAATAGCATTACAAGCAACAGAGAAATCATGAGATGAAAAGTCAATTCATGTACCAAACTCCATGTCTGTTGTCTTATTTTTTAAAAATTCCAGTCGCCCCAACCTTCAGCAACCACCACTCTGATCCGTCAGCAGCCATCAACATCCAGGTAAGATCCTCTGGGACTCCCCTGGCGGTCCAGTGGTTAAGACCTCGCCTTCCAAGGCAGGGGGTATGGGTTTGATCCCTGGTTGGGAAGCTAAGATCCCACATGCCTCGTGGCCAAAAAACCAGAACATAAAACAGAAACAATACTGCACAAATTTAAGATTTTACAACAGTGAAAGTCACTCTGTTGTGTCCAACTCTTTGCAACCCCAGACCAGAATACTGGAGTGGATAGCTGTTCCCTTCTCCAGGGGATCTTCCCAACCCAGGGACTGACCCAGGTCTCCGGCACTGCAGGCAGATTCTTTACCAGCTGAGTCACTAAGGAAGCCCAGATTTCAACAATGGTCCACACCAAAAAAACCTTGAAAAAAAAAAAAAAAAAAAAGACCCTCCACCAGCAAAACGATTGACTTGCTGGTCTCAGGTGATGGTTAGCACTTTTTAGCAATTAAACATTTCAAATTAAGGTATATAGTTTTTTTAAGACAGCATGCTATTGCACACTTAATAGACTATAGTATAAACATAACTTTCATATGTACTGGGAAACCAAGAAATTCCATGTGACACACCTAATTGCAATATTCACTTCACTGCAGTGATCTAGGACTGACTCCACAATAATCGCTAAGATACGCTTGTAACTCACTTTTATTTATAAGAACGGACTCTTCCTCAGGCTCAAACCTTAAAAGAGGACATGTTTCAAACTACAATATAAAAATAGATAAACAAGATCCAAATGTATAGCACAGGGAACTATATTCAGTATCTTATAATAAACTACAATGGAAAAGAATCTAAAAAGGTATATATTCGGAATCACTTCATTGTACGAGAAACGTCATACATCAACTATACTTCAAAAAATATTATATGTGCATGTATATGTGTGTATATATATTTACATTATATAATTATACATTTAGATATGTGTACTTATATGAGCTTAATATTTTATATAAAATACTTACATTTATATAATGCCTGACAGGCATTGCCCATTTGTTTCTACAAAGGAAGTTGTCCCTCTCCCAACCCCCAAATAGGGCCTGTATTTCACTTCTGTGCATCCCACACCCTCTTTGGCCACTGGCAACTGTCATTGCTGTATCATCTCTCAAAAGTCCAGGTATAATCCTCATGACCAGCTGATGCCAATACTTTTATTTCCTCTGCCCACCTCCCTCAAGTTTCTTATAAACTTGTTAGACTTCAAACCAATATCTCAGAAAGTATTCCTAAACAAGTCAGAAAACAGGGACTTAATCCCCTTCTTCCTTCAAAGCCAGTAAAAATGCATCAAGCCCTTTCATCACATCACTCTGACCTCTTCTTTCCCCTCCCTCTTCTGCTTTTAAGGACCCCTTTGATTACACTGAGCCCACCCAGATAATCTGGGATAAACTCCCCATCCCAGGACTTAAAAACCATAAAGTTCACTCCCAATCCTACTGCTCTATCTATACAATAGATGATTTGCCAACACAGAAGAATGAAATACTGATACACAGTGTAAGAATGAGCCTTAGAAACATTATGTTAAGCGAAAGAAGCCAGGCACCAAAGGCCACATATTATATGATTCCATTTAGATGAAATATTCAGAATAAGCCAATTTATAGAAAGATCAGTGGTTGCTTAGGGCTGGGAAGAAAATGGCAACCCACTCCAGTATTCTTGCCTGGGAAGTCCCATGGACCCAGGAGCCTGGCGGGCTTTAGTCCATGGGGTCACAAAGAAGCTGGGCACGACTGAGCAACTAAACAGGGCTAGGAAAGCAGGAGGGGGATAATGGGGATTGAGTGCTAGTGTGTATAGGATTTCCCTTTAAAGGGCATGAACACATTTTAAAGTTAGACTGCAGTGATTATTGCACAGCACTATGAATATTTTTAAAAGCTGCATACTTTGAATTGTATAATATGGGAATGATGTCTTTAAAATGCTACTGTAACTATTTATTCTAGCTACCACTGAACAGTTATTGTGTGCAAGAAACCTTAGAGGCCCTATATCACCTGATTTAACTCTGGGAGGTCCATTTCTCATCTTATAGATGAGAAAATAGGTTCAGTGAAATTAAAATATTTACACAAAGTTACAGAGCTAATCAGGAACAGTGCCCAGATATATTTCTCTAAAGAAATGTCTCTAAAATCCATGCTTTCTAAATTATACCATGTTTGCCACCAAATAGTTTATTGGAAATAGTTGAGTATCATTTACATACAAATAGGTTTGAAAAAACATGCATTTTGTTACTATCACTGGTGGGAATAAAATTTTTTGAGGTATCAATGATAAAAATAAGGCTTAACACAGGCAATTATACCCATTATCTTGGGGGTGTGTGTGTGTGTGTGTGTGTGTGTGTGTGTGTATCATATGTATCTATAATGGAGTATAATCTGAAAAAAAATAATATTGAATCATTATTCTGTGATCATGAAACTTCATACTGTAAATCAACTATATTTCAATAAAAAATACTTCCAAGGTTAAGCATCATTTGTTATTTAATTCAAAATCCATATCTAGAAAACAAATGCCTCTGGAAAACAACTGAAAGTAATTACAGTCATAAAATTGGTTCCTTCTCTTTCAATTTATGCAGAGCTAGACTGCGAATGTTTTCAAGACACAGATTCATGTCATTTTTTAAATTAATGCTTCTAGAAACTTTTGGCTCTTTATTTATATTAGTAGAAACACCAGCAAATTACAAACAAACAAAAACCATTTCTTTAAACTACATTCATTAAGCAAAAATATTTCTTTATTTAGACTTACATTTAGTTTTTTATCCGTATATTTACAGGAATTTACAAACAGTGACCTATTAGCCGTTCCAGAAAGGTAAACGGACGAAAAAAGTATAGGAGGAAGAAAAACAGATATGACACTAAAGGTATACTTCTTCACCTGAAATACTAAATTATCTACTTAATTGTTATATTAGTTTGTTTGTTGCTGTAACAAATCATCACAAACTCAGTGGCTTAAAACAACACAGGTTTGTTATCTTCCGGTTCTGCAGGGCTGAAGTTTGACAAGGTCTCACTGGGCTAAACTCAAAGTCCTGACACGGCTGCCTCCCTTCCTGAGCCACTAGGGGAGAACGCCTCCTTGCCTTGTCCATTGTCTAGAGGCCACCTGCACTCCTTGGTTCATGTCCCCTTCCTGCCTTAACGCCAGTAAAAGTGGGTCAAGTCCTTCTTCTACCACATCACTCTGACCTCTCCTTTTACCTCCCTCTTCACTTTTAAAGACCCTTATGATTATACTCGGTCCAACCAGATAATCCAGGATAACCTCCCCAACCCAGGACCTCAAATTAAGGTTCTTAAATCATATCTGCAAAGTCCTTTTGTAATATAACAAAACATATCCACAGGTTCTGGGAATTAAGACATTGAAATATTTAGGTTAACTATTATTCTGCCTGTCACAGTTGTCCTTATCTTCAAAGAAATCAGGATATAGCCACAGTAAATTCAGCCTAAACTGGAGGAGCCATGTGGCATACTAATGATTTAAATGGGAGTATATAGAATTTGGATGAAGAATTCCTCCTCTGTGTTATCTTATTTCTACTGACACTGTATTTTGAAGATGAACTATAATTAGATATAGAGAATAACAGGAGAAATAGGTTGCTATTCAAAACCATGATAAGAAATAGATCTAAATCAACCTCTCAATTTTTAAACAGGAACAGAAGCCAAAAAAGCTTATTTTGCATTTTCTTTCTACACATTGTTCTGCCATAGCATTCAGCAATGACCATTAATACAATAGCCACAGCCTATATCATAATTGGATGTTGTACTATTAATAATTCAAACTACAGAAGAGGTAGCTGAGAAGACTATATACTTGGATATACTGACAGTGAGTTTTTATGAACCTTTGAAAAAAAATATCCAAAAGCACATTACATATGTATATGTGAAGAATACAAATCTCTCTTTTTTGAAAGGTCCAAATCCAAAATGAAAAAATATCACTACATTAGAAAATTGACTTTTGCTTAATTCTCCAGAACAATGTTCTGCTCAATATATAACTTTTTCAATTTAGCATTATATCTTTTTTGACTCCAAGACAGAAGGCTGATGTTTGATGTACTCAAGTCATAGCCAACATTTACCAATTCTTTGATTCGACTTTTTAAAGTACCTATGCTTGAATCCAAAATGCGAGGATGTTCAATTATTTGTGAAATGTTAACTTTTTCCTCTATGAGGCAATCTATTTTATCATTAAACTTTTTCTCTCCCAAGAAGATCACATCTGGATAGCTTAAAACAAATTTCTGTATCTCTTTTGCAGTACACCCAAGAGAAAACAGTTTTTCTTTGATATTTCTGTAGCTTCTTCTCATACAGTCACTGGAAAGGTCTAGGATTTTAGCTCCTGAACCACATATCAGACTAAGCAGTTCATCATTGGTCAAGCAGAACGTGGACTGTAAAAATTCAATATTAGCTTTTATCCGTTTGGTGCTCTGAATTAAGATGAAAGGGTTTTTAAAAATTATCTTCCTGATAAAATCTGTGGGACTATTGTGACCCAACGACAAACAGACTTCTTGCAAAAATTCAACCATCTGTTTATTCAGATTAAGACTATTGGAGAAGGTACGTGGGGCATTGGTCAACAATCGACGAAGGTATTTATTGGTCAATCCAACTGAGTAGAGGAACTTTATGTTATTCTCTAAGTTTAGGTTGTCACTGGACCGAAAAAAAGATTCAGGAGAACGTTCCAAAATATTTACAATTTCAAGGTCTGATGTCACAATTCTTCTCCACAGATCCCATCGATTTGAAAGACTTTCAGACGTACGAGTCATGGCTCGTGGGTACCTTGATATGATGCTAGCAATCACTTCTTTGCTGGCTCCTTTAGACAGAAGGAATGTCTGCAGGTCCTGCTCATTAGTATCTGTCCTATTAAAAACTCCAGGCTGTCGCTTCCTTGCCATGTCAACATCTACTCCCATAGTAAGTAAGTTATTCAGCAGTTCTTCATTTTCCAAAGGCTCACTGTCTGCATTATCACATTTCTTACTGAAAAGCCTAAATGAAACTGATTTAAAGAGGATTTCTGTTGAAAATCGGATCATCCAACATCTTGAACCAAAGAGATAGTTACTTCTCACATACAAGAGGTTTCTTGGCGCCATAATGGTCAGGTAGCCCAAACCTTTTGGAATGCTGTATGAAACAACATATACAGTATTATACAAACAAACACGTTAAACAGCTAACAGATTACATCATGATCCTGTATTGTGGTCATTCCTGTAAGAAAATACTAGAGATCCAGCTCTCCTGGTTCTGTGATAACAATCTCACCACCACACTCCCACTCCCTGGGTCACCACTTCCGATTATCTATGGGCCAGGGGCCACTTCTATTCTTACCATAAATAAAAGCAGCACACAGCAACAACACTGTCCCAGAATTATTCTTGCCTTTACTTGCTGTTTGGTCCTGCCTGCGTTAGCTACCCAAAACCAATTGCCCCTTTCCATCTCTGCTTTATCTAACTGCTTTCCAAAGCTTTGACTTATTTTTACTAACTGACACTTTCAATTCTGCCTTGTCTTCTTACTTACCAGGTTTTTGGCCTTGCACCTGCCCACAGATACCAGCCTTCTTTGCCTCTTGTTCTCACTTTTTGGTTACCAAACTCTAAATCTAGCCCTGAAAACCAACACTTCATACTATGTTATTTCCACCCTAAACACCTTTCTCTAGGTTCACGGTATTCTTTAAACCCATCCTTCATTCTTATCTTACATGGATCTCTGGTCAACAGCCCTGATCCCAATCTCCATGTCACTCAATTTACCCGAATGCTCCCTTGGTTGTTGGGTTCACCCAACAACTCCAAACCAATTTTCACTTCATTATGACCCAGTTGGGATATTTCATACAGAGTGTCCACTGCATGTGGAATTATACCGAAAAATGAGATGGACACACTTAAAACCTTACCTTTGCCATTCTCCTTCTTACCACCATTTTACAAAAGACTCACTCAGGGCTCTCTGCATCTGTTTCACAATACACGTAACTTTGATCAAAAGATTAAAACCTTGACAACTCATTTTCCTGAGCATTTAGAAATGGGGCATAAAATGTATGAACTTATACACGACAATAATCATAGGTCCCTACTAAAACAAATATCTCTGTTTATAGGAAATATTTTAACAGAAAAGTTTCTGTCTTGCTATTCAAATTGTCAGATGATTTATGCTCCTAAATTGGTTATGGTCATAACACTTTTTTGTAAAGTGTTGTACATAATACTTTACCAGTACTTTCTCCTTTTTAGACTATACAGCTGTGACAAACTGCTCTTAATTTCTAATTACTTACAATGGGCTCTTCTTACGTAAAAGAGGGTTTTTCTTCTTCCTCTCTGCTAACTAAGCATAAAACGAAGAATAGAGATAGATGGCTCCAACTCACTGCTACTATCTCTGGGCTTGAGCTGCTGCTTTCAAGATCCATATAAGAAAAGCTCCTCTGTGCCTGTCCTTTTAAATACTCCAATTTAACAAGAACTTGGATTATGCCTACTGGCGGGGAACATTCTTATAACTCAGATAATCCATTAATCCTCAAAGAATTAGGAAAAGATTCCAAAACTACAGATTCAGGTAACGTTTGAACAAAATGCAGGTCACTCACAAAGTAAACAGGAAACAGCAAAGCGTGTCTTAGATTGCCCTACACCCTGAGTTCATTATTCTTCATGTCTTCATAATAACATATACTCCATTACTACATAATCTTCCAAAAATACATGAAGACAGAAACTTAAAAATAAGACCCTCCTAATTAAAGAATGAGGCTTTACCTTGCCCAGCTCAAAAACCTGTTCTGTTCCAGATGCTCAGGGTGACCTCTACTGGATAAAGGGACCGAACTCTGACAGCTCTAGATAAAACCAGGGCTTTCCAAGGAGTGGGTATGAGATGATCCAGTGGGATGCAGGAAGAAAATAGTAAAGCTCCAATTTATATTTGTCTTGGCCTTTTAAAATTTCTACTTTTTACAGGTTTCATAATTATACAATATATTAATAATAGTACCATAAGACATGTATATAACTAGTCAGTAAATATACATACATTGGAGGCATATTTATAGACCTTTTTAAAATTAAGATCGTATATGATCAAAAATGTCTAAGACTACTGCTTTAGACCACACTCTACTCTCGAGAAACAGAGCTGAATGAGTCACAGTTAAGTTCGAAAGAAATTCTATTGATGACAAATTGCAAGTAAAAATATATGCCAAATATCTTCACAAAAGAGTAAGAAATTAAGACTTCTGGATGTGTTATAGATGGACTTGTCTTTGTGTATAATTCATTCTCCATGGACATACCTTTCACACAAATAAACAAGTCCAGAACCAACCTGAGCATCTTTCCCAGCCACAAACAAACGAGCCCTCCTCTAATTATTGAAATCACCATTACTCTCCCAATAATTACTCAAAATAAAAAATGTGCCTCTAAGTAAAAGAGTAACAAATAAAAGTCATTTGGTAAATCTTAGTTAAGCCTTTTTTTATAAACTTCCCCAAATTGAGAAAGTGATAATAAATCCCTTTCAAAGTCAAAAATAAATAAATAAAGATGAAACCTCACACTAAAAAAAAAAAAAAAAAAAGTGAAAGCAAGCTTTGCTTTTTTTTTCTCGTCCTCGAACCCAGTCATTCATTCATGTAGACCCTGCTTCTTCAGTATCTCTGAAATCCAATCTCTCTACTCTTCGCAAATTCTCTCACTCAGACTATCAGTCGCTTAACTCGTTTCTCTAACATCAGTCACTCAAAAGTACCCCCCCCCCACAGAACACTTATGAAACAAAGATGTGGTCACGTCCCTCACTCCCTGATTAAGACACCTCTGTAGCTCTCCCCTGGAAGGTAAAATCTTCAGACTGACCTTTCTAGCTATCTCTTCTATTCTCCAATCTCACAATGAAATACCATTGCCTATTAAGTCTCTGGTCCTAGACATCCTTGACCATTCTTGTCTTCCTGCCTTTTTAAACCCACTCTGTCTTTCAGAAAGGCCCATCCTCCTAAACCTATCCATAGTACAAGATTCTATTCAAACAGTATTTTCCCACAATTCTTTAACTTAACAAATACTTCAAGGTGAAGTGAATCATTTGTTTTATAGTAATTCATTACTAAGGAGCCTAAAACTAAGTATTCTATCTAAATAGAAAAAAACTGAACTGGCCACAAAAATTTGGTTTTGATCACAATATTATAAATGAAAAAATTGGACCCCCCCCCCCATATCAACAGTATGAGCAGGATCAGTTAAACCTAAAAATGATGGTAACTAACATCAACAACTGGTAAACATAGGAATAAATAAGAATTCTAAATATCACTCTTGGAAGGGAACTTGGTACCATCTATTGTATCTTTCAACCCAGCATTTCTATTTCTTGAAGATCATCCAAAGGAAATGAAAGACAAGAATACACATTTGTTACTTCACAGGGAGGGAAAAAGAAAAAAGATGAGCATTATATGAGCATTATAATAGTTTATGGGAGTAAAAAATGAAGGAACCCAAATGGCCACCAAGAGTAGAATGATTAATAAATAGTGGTACATCAATATAATGAGGCTTCCCTGGTGGCTCAGACAGTAAAAGACCTGCCTGCAATGCAGGAGACCTGGGTTCAATCACTGAGTGGGGAAGATCCCCTGGAGAAGGGAATGGCTACCCACTCCAGTATTCTTGCCTGTAGAATTCCATGGACAGAGGAGCCTGGGTGGGCTACAGCACATGAACTCACAAAAAATCCCACAAGACTGAGTGACTAACACACATCAATATAACATTACACAGCCTACTCTTTAAAAGGACGCAGATCTAACACAATAAAAACATGTCCTAGGCATTCTAACTGGCAAATTGCTTAAGAGTATGGCTAGTCTAATATCACTTACATGAAAAGGGGAGAGGGACATACATACACAGGGAAGGAATAAAAATAGGGTAAGTTATTTTTCAGGTTTCAACACAAAAAAAGGTAAACCTGATAAATATCAGGTTTTATTTTACTCTTTTAGCACCCAATCTCCCTTCAAAATAGTCCTACTACACCTAGTATGGTGAATAAATCTTTAAGCAGCCTAATGCAAGTAGTATCAACTAACTATAAATTTCAAAAATAATTAATAGTTCAAGTTATTTCCGTCTCTCAAATTGACGTTTTTAATTACCAAAGCCATTATTCCAAGCGTTAAAAGCCAAAGTTAACAAACACATCGTACATGGAAAACCTCTGTACTTGTTACGTCTAGGGGATAAAAGTGGGTTTATGTGCCCCTTTGCTCCACAATTCCCCGGACAAGGGGACTTTTGATGGAAATGGGTAATCTCTGGTTACAGGGTACTGCGTTACAGTTAGTCTTTTGACAAAACGAGCTAAGTTTGAAGATCTTTACAGAAATGCATTTCTCACCTCATCTGTCTTAAGGCAAGAGGACTTTGCGTTCCTCCAGAAAAGCGGGAAAACAGTCGTCCCTAGAAACGGAAAAAATAGAGGAAGGAGGACAAAATGCTGTCAGGACTCCGTAATACAGGAAAAAAAAAAAAAAGATCAATCTCATTTAACAGTGCATAATGTTTTCGTAAAATGCATTATCTTCAGCATACTAAGTATCTCTCAGAGATAATGAGAAGAAAATGTTAAGTACAAGCCCGAGAATGAAAGGAAAAGGCAGCAGAATCACGAGCATAATCTGCAAAACCCAGAACTAAGTGCTTCACACACATTATCTTACTTAAAAGGTAGGCATTACTCCTAAAATTACAAAATGAGAAAAAGCGCCGAGCTCCCTTACTAGCTTGACTTAGCTGGTGGAAGCAAGGTTCGAACCTACGCGAGTCTGTAACTCAAAAACTCTACGGGTATTTCTACGGGGTCCATTTCGCGGGTTCTTTCTTCCCTCGACCTCCAACGAGGAAAGTGAGCCAGGGGCTGTGCGGGAATGGGACTCAGTAACATATCACAGCCACCCAGACCCGCTTCTAAAAAGAAAAAGTACAGCAGCAGCGAGTCACCAACCTCAACCTGGAATAAAACAGGGCACAGGAAAAAGCCTTTCCTATCAGCTCTGCAGTCTCGCGAGAAACAGAGGGACGGAAGTGGAAAGAAGTATTTCCGGCGACGGGCCGCGCACAGAGATGACGTCACGGGTCTGGAACCGCCTCTCCCCCGCGGCTACGCGAAGCCTTTCATAGCCTGACGCTGGGTCCCGGCAGGGGGCAGCAGGAGACCGTGGTGAGCGCCTTCTGGGAGTATTTCAGGGGGCGGAACGGGACTCGGAGCCTTCCAGCCACCCAGCCAGAGGCTCTGACTTGCTCCTAGTAAGCGACATGCAATGTGAAAATCACGATTATATACATGAATTTTGCAGCGTGACAGGTTGAATACGCTTATTTATGTGATTAACATGATGTAGACGAACACTTCAGCGTTTCATTTCAGTTCTGTTCCGTCGCCCAGTCGTGTCCGATACTGAGACCACATGGACTGCAGCACGCCAGGCCTCCCTGTCCATCACCGACTCCCAGAGTTTATTCAAAATCACGTCCATTGAGTCGGTGATGCCATCCAACCATCTCATCCTCTGCCGTCCCCTTCTCCTCCTGTCTTCAATCTTTCCCAGCATCAGGGTCTTTTCAGATGAGTCAGCTCTTCCTATCAGGTGGCCAAAGTGTTGGAGTTTCAGCTTCAACATCAGTCCTTCCAATGAATATTCAGGACTGATTTCCTTTAGGAAGGACTGGTTGGATCTCCTTGCAGTCCAAAGGACTCTCTAATGTCTTCTCCAACAGCGCAGTTCAAAAGCATCAGTTCTTCGGTGCTCAGCTTTTTTTATAGTCCAACTGTCACATCCATACAGTTCAGTTTCAGTTAAGTTCAGCCGCTCAGTCGTGTCGGACTCTTTGCGACCCCATGAATCGCAGCACGCCAGGCCTCCCTGTCCATCACCAACTCCCAGAGTTTACTCAAACTCGCGTCCATCGAGTCAGTGATGCCATCCAGCCATCTCATCCTCGGTCGTCCCCTTCTCCTCCTGCCCCCAATCCCTCCCAGCATCAGAGTCTTTTCCAATGAGTCAACTCTTCACATGAGGTGGCCAAAGTACTGGAGTTTCAGCTTTAGCATCATTCCTTCCAAAGAAATCCCAGGGCTGATCTCCTTCAGAATGGACTGGTTGGATCTCCTTGCAGTCCAAGGGACTCTCAAGAGTCTTCTCCAACACCACAGTTCAAAAGCATCAATTCTTCAGCACTCAGCCTTCTTCACAGTCTAACTTTCACATCCATACATGACCACAGGAAAAACCATAGCCTTGACTAGATGGACCTTAGTCGGCAAAGTAATGTCTCTGCTTTTGAATATGCTATCTAGGTTGGTCATAACTTTTCTTCCAAGGAGTAAGCGTCTTTTAATTTCATGGCTGCAATCACCATCTGCAGTGATCTTGGAGCCCAAAAAAATAAAGTCTGACACTGTTTCCACTGTTTCTCCATCAGTTTTCCCATGGAGAGATGGGACCGGATGCCATGATCTTTGTGTTCTGAATGTTGAGCTTTAAGCTAACTTTTTCGCTCTCCTCTTTTACTTTCATCAAGAGGCTCTTTAGTTCTTTTTCACTTTCTGCCATAAGGGTGGTGTCATCTGCATATTTGAGATTATTGATATTTCTCCCAGCAATCTTGATTCCAGCTTGTGCTTCTTCCAGCCCAGCGTTTCTCATGATGTACTCTGCATAGAAATTAAATAAGCAGGGTGACAATATACAGCCTCAACGTACTGCTTTTGCTATTTGGAACCAGTCTGTTGTTCCATGTCCAGTTCTAACTGTTGCTTCCTGGCCTGCATACAGATTTCTCAAGAGGCAGGTCAGGTGGTCTGGTATTCCCATCTCTTTCAGAATTTTCCACAGTTTATTGTGATCCACACAGTCAAAGGCTTTGGCATAATCAATAAAGCAGAAATAGATGTTTTTCTGGAACTCTCTTGCTTTTTCGATGATCCAGTGGATGTTGGTAATTTGATCTCTGGTTCTTCTGCCTTTTCTAAAACCACCTTGAATATCAGGAAGTTCACATTTCACATATTGCTGAAGCCTGGCTTGGAGAATTTTGACCATTACTTTTACTAGCGTGTGAGATGAGTGCAATTGTGCAGTAGTTTGAACATTCTTTGGCATTGCCTTTCTTTGGGATTGGAATGAAAACGGACCTTTTCCAGTCCTGTGGCCACTGCTGAGTTTTCCAAATTTGCTGGCACACTGAGTGCAGCACTTTCACAGCATCATCTTTCAGGAGTTGAAACAGCTCTACTGGAATTCCATCACCTCCACTAGCTTTGTTCGTACTGATCCTTTCTAAGGCCCACTTGAGTTCACATTCCAGGATGTCTGGCTCTAGATTAGTGATCACACCATCGTGATTATCCGGGTCGTGAAGATACTTTTTGTACAGTTCTTCTGTGTATTCTTGCCACCTCTTCTTAATATCTTCTGCTTCTGTTAGGTCCATACCATTTCTGTCCTTTATCGAGCCCATCTTTGCATGAAATGTTCCCTTGGTATCTCTAATTTTCTTGAAGAGATTTCTAGTCTTCCCCATTCTGTTGTTTTCCTCTATTTCTTTGCATTGATCGCTGAAGAAGGCTTTCTTATCTCTTCTTGTTATTCTTTGGAACTCTGCATTCAGATGCTTATATCTTTCCTTTTCTCCTTGGCTTTTCACTTCTCTCTTTTCACAGCTATTTGTAAGGCTTCCCCAGACAGCCATTTTGCTTTTTTGCATTTTTCTTCCATGGGGATGGTCTTGATCCCTGTCTCCTGTACAATGTCACGAACCTCATTCCATAGTTCATCAGGCACTCTATCTATCAAATCTAGGCCCTTAAATCTATTTCTCACTTCCACTGTATAATCATAAGGGATTTCATTTAGGTCATATCTGAATAGTCTAGTGATTCTCCCTGTTTTCTTCAATTTCAGTCTGAATTTGTTAATAAGGAGTTCATGATCTGAGCCACAGTCAGCTCCTGGTCTTGTTTTTCTTGACTGTATAGAGCTTCTCCATCTTTTGCTGCAGAGAATATAATCAGTCTGATTTCAGTGTTGATCATCTGGTGATGTCCATGTGTAGAGTCTCCTCTTGTGTTGTTGGAAGAGGGTATTTGCTATGACCAGTCATAGCCTTGACTAGATAGACCTTTGTTGGCAATGTCTCTGCTTTTTAATATGCTGTCTAGGTTGGTCATAATTTTTCTTCAGCGTTTAGTGCAGGGAAACACATGTGAACAGCCGCCCCAACCCACCCCACCCCACCACATCCCACCCTCCAGCCCCATTTTCCTCGATGAGCTACTTGGTAAATCCTGAAGAGTGGTCACTAGTACTAATTCAGTCAGCCTTCAGGCCCAGAACCAATTCTAGAGTGCTTCAAGTGCTTGCAATGCAAATTACTTATGGTTCTTTTGAAACTGTAATGAATTTAGGCTATTTAAATTAAAGTGTGGGGATTTCCCTGGGGTCCAGTGGTTAAGACTCTGCTCTCCCAACGGAGGGGTCACAGATTTGATCCCTAATCTGGAAGCAAAAATCCCTCAAGGTGGGGCCAAAAAAATAAATAATAAAAAATTTTAAATGAGTAAAAGTTTCAATAGGAAGTTAATTTCTGCAACCAGTGCACTCTTTGTCCCCTGGGGAGTTGTCACCTTAAACCTTTGTGGTCCTGTCAGTATCACTATTAACCCCAGAAGAGGGATTATACAGAGGTTAATGAGATAATCATCAGACTGCCACTTTCTTCTGAAGGAAAAAGATAAGTCCTTGGAAAAACGGAGTGTTGGGAAGACAGTTGATCCTGAATTCTACTGCAAGGAAGAATTTCCTGCATTAACCTCATCTATGTAGGAGCATAGTGGTAGAATTTTCTTCATCCCATTTCTGCACCAATAAACCAATTAATGTTTTATCTTCACTCTGTCCCTTAGGTGACTTTTAGCTGGTTTGTTGTCATCACTTTGTCTTGAATTAACATTCAGTTTTATTGGTTTTTAAGCATAAAGATTTACTTTTGGAACTTTGTTAATAATCAGTCTACCTGCTAAGTAAAACTATTTACTGCAGTTCCTCCAGGTTAAAAAAAATTTTTTTTGTCCTGAAAAATTAGAAATGGTCTCTTTTTCTGAGTATCTAAAATCTATTACTGCATAGAAGGAACTCCTGTATCCCAATTAATATTTATTAAGTATTTAATTAAAATTAAAATATTAAATATAAATAATAATATTTATAATTAATTGGGATTATATTATATATAAATATATAAATTTATGTATGCGGGTGTACTAAGTTGCTTCAGTCATATCTGATTCTTTGCAACTCCATGGACTATAGCCCTCCAGGCTTCTCAGTCCACGGGATTCTCCAGGCAAGCATACTGGAGTGGGTTGCCATGCCCTCTTCCAGGGGATCTTCCCAACCCAGAGATTGAACCTGTGTCTGCTGTGACACCTGCATTGCTGGCAGATTCTTTACCACTGAGCCACCTGGGAAGCCCATAAATTTATGTACATAAGTATATAAATATTATATCTTCAACCTATCTTACAATCTGAATGCAAAACAATAAAATCTTCTTTAGGAATCATTAAACTTCAGACTTTAAGAAGAGCTTTGAGATTATGGAGCCACGGTCCTCTTCTTTCACAGATGAAACACTGAAACCCTCAGAGTAGAAGCCAGCAAGAAAATGCATGTCTTTTACCTGCTTGACCAGTAAGTCTTTTGTGATCTATACGTCGTGTTTTGTTGTTCAGATCAGTTCAGTCGCTCAGTTGTGTCTGACTCTTTGTGACCCCATGAACCACAGCACGTCAGGCCGCCCAGTCCATCACCAACTCCCGGAGTTTACCCAAACTCATGTCCATTGAATCGGTGATGCCATCCAACCATCTCATCCTCTGTCGTCCCCTTCTCCTCCTGCCCTCAGTCTTTCCCAGCATCAGAGTCTTTTCAGATGAGTCAGCTCTTTGCATCAGGTGGCCAAAGTATTGGGGTTTCAGCTTCAACATCAGTCCTTCCAACGAACACTCAGGACTGATCCCCTCCCGGATGGACTGGTTGGATCTCCTTCCAGTCCAAGGGACCCTCAAGAGTCTTCTCCAACACCACAGTTCAAAAGCATTAATTCTTCTACGCTCAGCTTTCTTTATGGTTCACATCCATACATGACTACTGGAAAAACCATAGCCTTGACTAGATGGACCTTTGTTGACAAAGTAATGTCTCTTGTAGGGACTTAGATTATCAAAGATTATTATCAAAGACTTAAGCAACATCATGGTTTGTTTTCAGTGATGTCTTATAGGCAATTAGTTCTTCTGAAAATAAGTTCCATGTTTCCTATCTAAAATTTTCTGATTACAAATATATCTTACTACTGAGTCACTTCAGTCATGTTCGACTCTGTGTGACTCCATAGAACAGCAGCCCACCAGGCTCCCCCGTCCCTGGGATTCTCCAGGCAAGAACACTGGAGTGGGTTGCCATTTCCTTCTCCAATGCATGAAAGTGAAAAGTGAAAGTGAAGTCGCTCAATCGTATCTGACTCTTAATGACCCCATGGACTGCAGCCTACCAGGCTCCTCCATCCATGGGATTTTCCAGACATGAATACTGGAGTGGGGTGCCATTGCCTTCTCTGACAAATATATCTTAAATGCATATTATAAAATGCTGAATAAGAAAAATATAATAATGGTTGGATAAGAATGGTGTATTATTGATTCATTTCTTGCCTTCTCATATTTTTGCAAAGAGGTTTACTCATTAAGAGTTAAAAAAAGTTTTCAAATCCCCAAAATGTTGTCATTACCTGCAGCAGGAGAAAGGACCTAGTTGCCATTGGCATTGTGTTAGAATGGAATTTTTATGTACCTTGCCTGGGCTTTATTCATTATTCACTATACCCTGACCCTGTTTTCAGGATGGGGGGATATGGTGAAAATCAAGACAAAGCCCTGCCCTCCTGGACTTTATTTACAAGGTAGGTCTCATTCTCAGCATGAATGTCTACTCGTCTACATGCTTCCCCCAAGACCACAGGTGACCCAAGCCTCTACTAAAATGATGTAATTAAGAAAAGAAAGTGTGTTAGAATCACTGGGAACTGTGTGTGGGAGAAGACCAGTGGCAGGGAGTAAGCAATGATGAAGGAACAGAGAGGAAATGGGATGAGGTGAAGTAGTAGCATGGTAGAAGAGAATTTTTCCTAGAAACTGTTCTAAAGTTTTCATCTTTCTGAATTTTTTATAAGGCTAAAGTAACTCAATTTTAAGTCAAATTTATATTGTCATTATTGTTATATATCTCTTTTTACAGTTCTCTTCCTTTTCTGCAACCATGGCAATATAAGATCATATATGTGTTTCTTTTTTAAAATAGGGGTATAGCCAAAGAATGTTCAACCTACCACACAATTGCACTCATCTCACATGCTAGCACAGTAATGCTCAAAATTCTCCAAGCAAGGCTTCAACAGTACATGAACCATGAACTTCCAGTTGTTCAAGCTGGATTTACAAAAGGCAGAGGAACCAGAGATCAAATTGCCAACATTGTTGGATCACCAAAAAAGCAAGAGAGTTCCAGAAAAATATCTATTTCTGCTTTATTGATTATGCCACAGACTTTGACTGTAGATCACAACAAATGATGGAAAATTCTTCAAGAGATGGGAATACCAGCCCACCTTACCTGCCTCCTCAGAGACCTGTATGCAGGTCAAGAAGCAACAGTTAAAACTGGACATGGAACAACAGACTGGCTTCAAATCAGAAACGGAGTACATCAAGGCTATATATTATCACACTGCTTATTTAACTTATATGCAGAGTACATCATATGAAATGCCAGGCTGGATGAAGCACAAGCTGGAATCAAGATTGCTGGGAGAAATATCAATAATCTCAGATATACGGATGACATCACCCTTGTGGCAGAAAGCGAAGAGAAACTAAAGAGCCTCTTGATGAAAGTGAAAGAGGAGAGTGAAAAAGTTGGCTTAAAGCTCAACATTCAGAAAACGAAGATCATGGCATCTGGTCCCATTACTTCACGGCAAATAGATGGGGAAACCGTGAAAACAGTGTCAACTTTATTTTCTTGGGCTCCAAAATCACTGCAGATGGTGACTGCAGCCATGAAATTAAAAGACGCTTACTCCTTGGAAGGAAAGTTATGACCAATCTGGACAGCATATTAAAAAAAGGAGAGACTTTGTTACTTTGCCAACAAAGGTCCATCTAGTCAAAGCTATGGCTTTTCCATAGTCATGTATGGATGTGAGATTTGAACTATAAAGAAAGCTGAGTGCTGAAAAATTGATGTTTTTGAACTGTGGTGTTGGAGAAGACACTTGAGATTCCCTTGGACTGCAAAGAGATCAAACCAGTCAATCCTGAAGGAAATCAGTCCTGAATATTCATTGGAAGGACTGAAGCTGAAGCTGAAACTCCAATACTTAGGCCACCTGATTCGAAGAACTAACTCATTAGGAAAGACCCTGATGCTGGGAAAGACTGAAGGCAGGAGAAGGGGACAGCAGAGGATGAGATGGTTGAATGGCATCACCAACTTGATGGACATAAGTTTGAGCAAGCTCTGGGAGTTAGTGATGGACAGGGAAGCCTGGCATGCTACAATCCATGGGGGTTACAAAGAGTCGGACACAACTGAGAGACTGAACTGAACTGATAGTTGCTTTACAATGTTGTGCTAATTTCTGTGGTACAACGAAGTGAATCATCTATACGTATACATATATCCCCTCCCTCTTGGACCTCCCTCCTACCCTGCACCCATCCTATCCTATCATCTATGACATCACAGAGCACAGAGCTGAACTCCCTTTGGTACACAGCTAGTTCTCATTAGCTATCTATTTTACACATGGTAGTGTATATATGTCAATGCCAATCTCCAAATCATCTCACCCAGCCACCCTTCCCCCCGTATATGCGTTTTTAAGTGACCTTACTTGGGGTAGGGATCAAATTTGCAGGGTTGAGTGGATCTCTCCTTCCCTGGCCTCATTTTTATTTGAAAGCACGTTGCAGGGAAAGGACAGACTCTGGAGCCCTCCTTCCACAAGTTGTACTTAGACACTCAGGACATATGCTGAAAGTCAAGTACAAATGTAGTATCTGTGCTGTATTCAGAAGCACCTCTGCCCTTTTATAAATAAAGTTGTTTGTTTGCTCTTGCTTGGGGTTTTTTGTTGTTTTTTATTGTTGTTGTTGTTGTTACTATGCCCAAAGTACCTGCCTGACCAGCTCTGCCCAGGAAGTGTCCTTAGTTTTTCATGCAAATGGACTTATAGCAAAACCACAAGCCTTTGGTTGACCACTCATGTTTGAATCTCAGAAAATCCAACTGAGGTCAGAGAGGAAGTGGTCATCCATTCCCCCTCCCCCTACCCAATGAAACTACACCCTCAGACTCCTGGATTCAGTGGACAAATGGATCACCCACACCACATCAACTTCCCAGACAGATTGCCAGCTGCCTACAAGTCTCACTTGAGGGCCTTCAGAGGAACATCAGGTCTCTACCCAGAACTCTTTTCCTCCATTCTCTTGCCTGGCATTGCCTGAAAACCAAAGAAAAATCTACAAAGCTTAAGGCTGAGTAAACCAGTAAAGTTACCCACATAGTCACAGGTGGTTAATATTCTTTGTTTGCAAACAAACAAACAAAAGAGTTAGCTTAATTTCCTTCCTTTCCAAAACAGTTGTTTTTAATAACATTAGATTTATACAGAGTTTCCTGCTGGCAACCTTATTTCTCTGAAATGTGCCTAACCAGAATCTAGAAAACCTTCATGAGTTAGGCTAATTACCACAAGGGTCTGTGGCAAGGAACTGGATACTTAGCCTGGTAAATTTGCTGATTCCAGACCTGATATTGAAATGGGAATCCAAGTTCTTATTCACAAAGCCAAAGAATGAACTTGACGATCACACAGACACTCATGGTAATAAACATGCAGGATTTATTTTAGAGAAGTGAGAAGTACAGAGCTCTCAGGATTGACACTGAGACAGGGTGAAGTGCTCCGAAGGCAGGAATTACAACAGTTTCTATCTTTACTAGTATTGATCTCTTTGGTTTTGGTTGATGTGGGTCCCTGACATATATGTAATTTCTAACCAATCGTTTTAAAGTCAACTATGTCTAGTTTGAATTTTTTTAATTTTTTATAATTTGCTTCTATTTTTGATCCCCAAGTCCTTGACTTTTTCTTAGACATTGAGTTGCCATCCCATGACCCTTTCTAATGACCCCAGGCCATTGTTCAAGGACCAGATGTATGGGGTAAGAGATAAAGGTCTACCTGGTGGGGTTTTTTTGAAAAGTTTGTCAGCAGTTAACAATTGTCCTGTCTTGGGTCTGGATGTTTTATTACCTACTAGATTAGGGAGGTCGGAGAAGGCAATGGCACCCCACTCCAGTACTCTTGCCTGGAAAATCCCATGGATGGAGGAGCCTGGTAGGCTGCAGTCCATGGGGTCGCTAAGAGTCAGACACAACTGAGCGTCTTCACTTTCACTTTTCACTTTCATGCATTGGAGAAGGAAATGGCAACCCACTCCAGTGTTCTTGCCTGAAGAATCCCAGGGATGGGGGAGCCTGGTGGGCTGCCATCTATAGGGTCGCACAGAGTCGGACACGACTGAAGTGACTTAGCAGCAGCAGCAGATTAGGAAGGTATTTCTCTGAATGCCTGGAAACTGAAACAACAAGTATAACTTTAGGTTAATGGAGCAAGATATTTGTATGGGAGCAAAATTTGACATTTTAAAAAAGAACCAAGGTCCCAGCCCTACACTAGCTGCCTAACATTTCTACCTCGATATGATCCTGGGTCCTCACGGTAGTTAGATTGCCACTATCACCAGAAGAGAGTTGGCTAAGAGAAACACCATAATACTCGAGATTCCACTCAGTATGGTGAGTTTAACAACCTTTTGGGTTGTTTGATCCTGCAGTTCAGTTCAGTTCAGTTCAGTTCAGTCACTCAGTCGTGTCCGACTCTTTGCGACCCCATGAATCGCAGCACGCCAGGCCTCCCTGTCCATCACCAACTCCCGGAGTTTACTCAGACTTGTGTCCATCGAGTCCGTGATGCCATCCAGCCATCTCATCCTCTGTTGTCCCCTTCTCCTCCTGCCCCTAATCCTCCCAGCATCAGAGTCTTTTCCAATGAGTCAACTCTTCACATGAGGTGGCCAAAGTACTGGAGTTTCAGCTTTAACATCATTCCTTCCAAAGAAATCCCAGGGTTGATCTCCTTCAGAATGGACTGGTTGGATCTCCTTGCAGTCCAAGAGACTCTCAAGAGTCTTCTCCAACACCACAGTTCAAAAGCATCAATTCTTCGGTGCTGAGCTTTCTTTATAGTCCAACACTCGCATCCATACATGACCACTGGAAAAACCATAGCCTTGACTAGATGACCCTTTGTTGGCAAAGTCATGTCTCTGCTTTTCAATATGCTATCTAGGTTGGTCATAACTTTTCTTCCAAGGAGTAAGCGTCTTTTAATTTCATGGCTGCAGTCACCATCCTCAGTGATTTTGGACCCCCCAAAAATAAAGCCTGACACTGTTTCTACTGTTTTCCCATCTATTTCCCATGAAGTGATGCCTTAAATTACCATGAGGCAGTTCTTCATCACTGGTAGAAAATGTTACATTACTGCAGATCAGGGGAGCAAATATTCACAAGATGGAATAAAACCCGCTTTTTCCAAAATTATCTTCCTTCCTATTTACAGTCTATCTTGAAATTCCACCGTTAAAGATTTATTCCTTGGTATTTATAGCATGACAATTTTAAATCAGAAATGTATTTGAAAGGGAAAATAAATTAAGCCAACAGTCAGCAACCAGCAACCAGTTCCTCTGGTTCTGCCAGCTGCACATGCTCTCTGATAAACCCAGAACAACCTTGAGTTCTGCTAAAGTAAACATGTCACCTGAAAACATGAATGAGCAAAATGGACTTCACGGCAGCTTTTGTCCAAGGGGTTACTTAGCGCACCACACAGAAAAACAACTTTCAGATATGTTGTTGGAGAGCCTGGCTCACATTTTCTTCCTACTGGATGGTCTTCAGGACTTCAAGCTCCTCTCCCCACTATTTCACCCAAAGTTAGCTGTTCTCCAGGCCCATCTTCAGATCCAAACCCACATGAGGCTCAGTGAAATAAAATCCCACCTAGGTAACAGATCCTAGTCTTCTTAGTAGTGGAGAGGGATTCAAAATAGCAGATCATATTAAATCATGCCTTTAATAGTTAACAGTTATTGAATAGTTATTATGTGTAAGGTCTTGTTAACCCTGCAAAGCATATTTTGTTATTCCTATTTTACAATTAAGAAAAGGGAGACATGAAGCAGTTAAATAAGTAGCCCCATATCACACACCCAGGAAGTAGGAACCAGAAATCAGATCCAGGCTATCTGACACCAAGCCTGAGCTCTGAATAATTAAATTCTATTAACGTCTATGGCTTACTCGCTCAGTTGTGTCCAGCTCTTTGCTACCCCATGAACTGTAACCCGCCAAGCTCTTTTGTCTATAAGATTTCCTAGGCAAGCATACTGGAGTGGGTAGCCATTTCCTTCTCTAGGGGATCTACCTGACCCAGGGATTGAACCCAAGTCTCCTGTACTGCAGGCAGATTCTTTACCAACTGAGCCACCAGGGAAGCCCTATTAACCTCTATCAGTTCAGTTCAGTTCAGTCGCTCAGTCGTGTCTGACTCTTTGCGACCCCATGAATCGCAGCACGCCAGGCCTCCCTGTCCATCACCAACTCCCGGAGTTCATTCAGCCTCTATAGCACCTAATAAATGCCTTCCCTAGTAAGCTCATGAAAATGTTGATTGAATAAAATTACTTACATTTCTAAGATGATCAGAAATATTCTAGCTCCTTATAGTTATTTTTTTCAGCTGCAAAAAATTCTTTTTCTTTGTGAAATACCAAAATAATCCACCATAAAAAAGACTACATTATCTTAAATGAAAGTGAAAATTGTGAGTATATTGCAATTGTTTGCTAGTTTTATTTTTCCAGCTTTATTGAGGTATAATTGACAAAGTTGAGTATATATAAGGTATACAGCACAATCATTCGATGTACCTATCCATTGTGAAATGATTACCACAATCAAGCTAATTAACACATCCTTCACCTCACATCATTACTACTATTTTATGTGTGATGTTAGAACACATAAGATCTACTCTCAGCAAATTTTAAGTATACAGTACAGTATTATTAACTATAACCACCTTGTTGTACATTGATTCCCGTAGATATCTAAAGCTTTCTGCCTGGTGTTAAGTGAATGGATGAATAAATGAATGAATGAAGTGGCTAATTTACTAACTAAGCAACTCAGCTTCCTCATCTAAAAATGTTTTCTTTCAGTTGGTCTTTTGATATTTATGCATCACCAGGTAGGCACCAGAGAAACAAAGAAACTTAAGAAACACTCCTTGCTATTAGCAAGTCTAATGGAGATATTCACAGTCCATGGAGATTTCTCTTGGATATTCATAGTCCAAGAGAAAAGTGTTGAACCGGATGACTTTGAAGGTCCCTTCCTGCTATAGGCTTCTGTGATTCTATTGAGTAGGAGGTTTGCACTCCATGCACTGAGCTGGTAGATTTATGATCACATGAAGATAGCCCATTCTTCCTCCCATCTTAAGCACTCAAATCAGTGCAAAGGAGATTTTAAATGACTGCTAACCTTGGCTAGATTTTGGAAAGGGGAGCTGGGTGCTGTCAAATAATCACGGAAGAGGTAACTTAGGGCTTCCTCTTCCCTGGTGGCTCAGACAGTAAAGAATCTACCTGCAATGCAGGAGACCCAGGTTTGATCCTTGGGTCAGGAAGATCCCCTGAAGAAGGGAATGGCAACACACACCAGTATTCTTGCCTGGAGAATTTCATGGACAGAGGAGCCTGATGGGCTACAGTCCATGGGGTTGCAAAAAGTCGGACACCACTGAGCCATTAACACTTTCACTTTTCACTTTCACTAAGCAAAATGGCAAAAATGGGAAGTCTTACCTTATTGCCATCCAGCCTTCCTCACTGAGCTTCTGATTCTTGTATCTGCTGAACAGCTAGTACCTCCTGCTTCTGCCTGAGTCCCTAGCACCTCACAGCCACACTAGGCAAGCCAGCTGAGCATCAAAAGCACCCTTCTCCAAAGCTGCCTATAGAACTTCTCTCTTCACCCCTACCTGTGAGCTGGACTCTTGAGCTTTTCACCTCTGTATCCCTCATATCCTGCTGCTGTCAATGCTAGCTGCACATTACCATCACCTCGGGAGCTTTTTAAGTACTCCAAAGCCCAGCTCTCCACCCCCAGGGATTCTGATTTAATTGGTTTGTCAGAAAGCCCAGACTTTGGTCTGGTTTTTTGTTATGCTTAAAACCAGTTTTGGTTTTCAATGGATGATTCTAATGGATAGCCAAAATTGAGAACTACTGTAGCTTTGAAACTGGAGTTGCTTCATTTTTACCGTAGGTTAAAGCCCCCTCTTGATGCTGGGACCAGTTCTGTTTCTAGCCAGGGAAAATTCAAGGAGCCTTAGGCTAGCAGCTCAGCAACTCAGAGCTTAATCGCACGGTGGCCTGGGCTCCCGGTTTCAGTAATTACCGGCTGTTGTTCCTTGTGATTGAGCCTATGCCCCAGAGGAATATGGGGACTAAAAGAAGGGGCAACAGTTGCTGGGCAGACAAAACAGTAGGAGTTGAGGCCTTCCCACTGTGTCTGCCTCCCTTCCCCTGCTCAAACCACTGTAACAAACTTGACCAGAACAAACAGTACCACTTAGTGACAGGCACAGATAGGAAATTATCTGACCTAACATCACTCAGCTGTGCCCATGTCAAGCTGCAGATTTTTCTCTTTATTTTACTACATCCACCACTCTTAGTGATAATTTTTAATAATCTCTTGCCCCGAGACATCTCATCTTTAATCCCCTTTCCTTTATTCTCTCCCTGTCTTAACTTAAAACTGGTTATTTCTAGAATACTTTCCTCTCCCTTGGTCCATTTTTACCTCCCCCACCATGACTATAACCATGCCTAAGCAAAAGACTATCCTCAGTGGTGTATTTAAACCAGAAAAAAAAGAGAAGTGACATTTTAAAGTGAATTTTTGTTTTGGTGTAAAAGAAAGAACAAGCTCTAGAGTTCATAAAAGCACTAATAAATGCTCTTCACAATTCTCACAAGAGGCTGTATTCTTTTTACTCTCTTCTACAGAAAATTTTTCTTCAGACACCAGCATTCAACTTAAGTCATTTTTAATTGGTGTGTTGTTTTCTCTTTTGATACTTGCTTCACTTGTATGCAGGTCAGGAAGCAACAGTTGGAGCTGGACATGGAACAACAGACTGGTTCCAAATAGGAAAAGGAGTACATCAAGGCTGTATATTGTCACCCTGCTTATTTAACTTATATGCAGAGTACATCATGAGAAACACTGGGCTGGATGAAGCACAAGCTGGAATCAAGACTGCCGGGAGAAATATCAATAACACCTCAGATATGCAGATGACACCACCCTTATGGCAGAAAGTGAAGAGGAACTAAAAAGCCTCTTGATGCAAGTGAAAGAGGAGAGTGAAAAAGTTGGTTTAAAGCTCAACATTCAGAAAACTAAGATCATGGCATCTGGTCCCATCACTTCATGGCAAATATTTGGGAAACAGTGGAAGCAGTGGCAGACTTTATTTTATTGGGCTCCAAAATCATGGCAGATAATGACTGTGGCCAAGAAATTAAAAGACACTTACTCTTTGGAAGGAAAGTTATGACCAACCTAGACAACATATTAAAAAGCAGAGACATAACTTTCTCAACAAAGGTCTGTCTAGTCAAGGCTATGGTTTTTCCAGTGGTCATGTATGGATGTGAGAGTTGAACTATAAAGAAAGCTGAGCGCTGACGAATTGATGCTTTTAAACTCTGGTGTGGGAGAAGACTCTTGAGTCCCTTGGACTGCAAAGAGATCCAACCAGTCCATCCTAAAGGAAATCAGTCCTGAATATTCAGTGGAAGGACTGATGCTGAATCAGGGAGGTGATAGACAGGGAGGCCTGGCGTGCTTCAGTTCATGGGGTCTCAAAGAGGCGAACACAACTGACAGACTGAACTGAAGTGAACTGAAATTGTCTCACAGCTATTTTGGGTTTTACTACTTTTTTTTAACACTTCCTTTTATAGACTCTTTCCAGAACATTAGCACTACCTATAATATTGTCTTAATTGAAAATTCTGCTGCTGCTGCTAAGTCGTTTCAGTTGTGTCCGACTCTGTGCGACCCCATAGACGATAGCCCACCAGGCTCCGCCGTCCCTGGGATTCTCCAGGCAAGAACCCTGGAGTGGGTTGCCATCTCCCTTTCCAATGCATGAAAGTGAAAAATGAAAGTGAAGTCGCTGAGTCGTATCAGACTCTTAGCAACCCCATGGACTACAGCCTAGCAGGCTTCTCCGTCCATGGCTTTTTCCAGGCAAGCGTGCTCGAGTGGGATGCCATTGCCTTCTCCATAACTGAAACTTCTACTCTGGTACTAAAGTTTTGAAACCCAACTCATCTCTAAACTGAGGACCGCGTGAATGTAAGTATCTAGCACCGTGATGGAGGTCCCCTTCACTACGTAGTCTGCTTTTCCAGTGTCACGGGGGACAGGCCTTGAGGTTTGACCAAGGACAGGGAGGAACATGAGGGCAGATCTTATTGGCATCTGTTTCTGTTGGTGAGACTGATGACTTCCCAGCCGTCAGTGACATGGAGAAAGTTAGTCTCTTCCTAAGCCCAGAAGAAGCTGCTAAATATCATGTTCCTAGTACCAAGGAGTTTCATAACACACCATTCTTTGTACCCATTTAATTATGGTGACAATCTAAAGAAACAATCCCTATTGTAAGGTTTAGAACAATTCTCAGAAAAAGTACTTTTTAAAATTCACATATTTGTCTAGTTAAAGATAAGTGCTCTAAAATATGTTCATTTTTCCTGACATTAAATATAAACCTTAGCTTGATTCTGTTCTATATTTTGATCAGGCACCGTGATTCTCTGTGAACATTAGCAAAAGATAAAAAAGGTAGAAAGAGAGAGAGAACTCTCAAATGTTTTAAAGCACAGAAAACGATTATTTTTTTCTATTGTGTATTGAATTATGTGTTCCGTATTGCCCTTGAGAATATCACAGTGATGACTTATGATCCGTATGTATTTTTAGGACATATTTAAATTAGTCATTGTGAATCAGATATCCTAAGATCACTTAACTAATTACCTGCATTACCTAACCTCTACTTAAATTTCTTCTCTAGACATATTACTCCTACAGACTAAATTATTCATCTCACCAAACTTTCTAAGCTGACAAAACCACTTGCTTTCTAGCTTAGATACTACTGTGAAAGCAAGTCTCAGTTCAACAAATACTTTCTCTTTTATTGAAAGATAATGGTAAAGAACTATCATGTCTAAAAATAGATACTTGGAGCTTAGAATCTGTCAGACCATATGTTGTACGACTCCAAGATCCAGGAAACAAAGGCATCCTTCTCCAGCCGGTATGTATTATTGCGTTCTAGAGGATCGAGTGTATTGACTGCACTGTCATTGAAACATACTTAGAGGAGAAGCAGATATGACTTCCTGGGGATGGTGGAGGGAAAACATCAGTTAACTGGCACTGCATGCATTTGTACCTGTGTTGTGAGAATGCATATGATGATGTAAATATTTTTCTAGTGTTCTTGAGATTTAAGAAAATTACTATTGTTTCTCATTGACAGTCAATGAAACAACCACAAATTATAGAATTTGAGGCAGTCTTCACCTCTAACCAAGAGAGCCTTTCACAGAACTTTATAAGATCTTTGTAATTCTTTTTCTATATTGAAATTTTAACATTTTTTTCCTACTAGACATTATTTCATTGTTTTATCCTTTAAAACTTCTTTTAAAACGTGAAATAAGTTTTCAAACCTGTTGCCATGAATCTCTAAATATGTTTTACATATATGGTACACATTTTATAGCATGTTACAAATTCAATATGGTGCAAACTCAACCATTTCAGAGATTTAATTACAGTTTTATATTAGAATATCACTCTGAGATGGTATACATAGTACCTTGAAGCAATCTGACCATTACTCAGTTTAGACCACAAACAATTCCAGCCTCCAAAGGGGGATTCTTTTATAACTATCAAATTTCTACTTCTCTTTAGACTGCAGAGGCCCAACTGCATTGCTGTATTTACAAAACCAAACACTTCTAAAATGTAGAGGTCAAGAGGCCCAAGTCTTCTCTAGCAACAATTGTGCTGGTAATTATAAAGATAGAAATGTCTGTTTTTTAGCAATAAAAGAACTTAAGTCCTCTTAAGTGATGGAAGTTATAGAAGAGGAAAGAAGAAATGAAAAGTAGTATCGGGCAGTATATTTATTGCAAGACATGAGGCTGTATGTGTTCTTCCCTGGTGGCTCAGAAAGTAAAGAATCTGCCTTCAATGCAGGAGACCCGGGTTCATTTCCTGGGTTGGGAAGATCCCGTGGAGAAGGGCATGGCAACCCACTCCAGTATTCTTGCCTTGAGACTCCCATGGACAGAAGACCCTGGTGGGTTACAGTCCCTCGGGTCACAAAGAGTCAGACACAACTGAGCAACTTTCACTATGAGGCTATATTTCTTTTATTTTCTTTAAATTATGCATGTGTGTATATATATGTATATGTAAAGTAAGCTTACATACATGATACAAAGATACAAAAGCAGATACAATAAAAACTTATCTCTCTCCTTTTATTCAGTTACCCAGGTCCCCTCTCTGAAGGACAACCTGTACCCAGTTTCGTGGCATTTCTTCTAAAATAAAATCCATGCATTTGCCAACATACATGTATAAATTTCCCCCCTCTCTCTCCTTTCACTCAAAAGGTAATATGTCATATAGTCTCTTCTGCTCCTTGAGTTTTCACTCTCGAAGATTGTTCCAAATCCATCATATAAAAGTCATCACTCTAGCTACTGTCTGCATAGTACTCCACAGTACAAATATAGCATACTTCATCTAAACAGTCTGTTAATAATGAGCATTTACTAATATTTCCAAATGACAAATAGGCAGCAATAAATGTTTCACTTGTATGCATTTTGCACTGCACATATGCAAGATTATCTGTAGAATAAAAACCTTGGTGTTAAGATGATTGGGTCAAAGTGTGAGCATTTTTAATTTTGACAGAACCAAACTACCCTCCATGAACATTTTACTGGTTTTCACTGCCAGCAGTAACGTATGAAATGGAAGCAATGTTTTTGATCAGGACCCACTTCATATTTGTACTCCAGAAGAAATAAAAAAGGACAAATATATTCTTGTTACATGTTATGAATGTCATATATGTTTTTATATGCAGAAAATTAAAGTAAGAGCAAGCTGACAGTACATAGTAAACATTTCATAGTTTGCTGACAAGCAACAAAAGTATCATCATGTTACAATAGAGAATTTCTAATGAAAACTGTTAAATCTTTCTATTTCTATTGATAATGCTATCACTAAAAGTAATAAAGAGTTATTTCTAATAACAATGATAACAACAGAGGAAATACTAGATGATACTTCTAAAAGTTTCATAGTACATAAAACAAGTAAATATATCAGTGGACTGTGACTTTTAAAAACTTATTTATTATTAAATTACAATAATTGGTATCATAATGTCACAAGGCTCTAATTAGTCCTCAAATTTACAAATAGCTATTCTGGAAATACACCTTAAAATTATTTTCAGGAAAAAAATCCTTGAAGAAATATTTAATAGTGCTATAAAAATTCTTAACTGGAAGACTAGGTATTAATACTACATTATTCATAAAATGAAAAAAGCTTTTAAAAACTTATAAAACTGATAGCAATGATACAGAAAAATCAAAGCACATAGTTTTGGAGGTAAGAGCCTTAAGGAATATGAATGTAAAACCAGATAGTTCTCCTCCCAGCAAGGTTCCTATGGCAACCAGGTGACTGATCCATAAAAAGCAGAATAAGTATGCATTGGCACCAGCTCATATTGTCACTTCTAGATATTTGTAATGTAAATAGATTAAAATGTATTTTTATGAAGAATTGATGAAGTAAGCTTAGAGTGATCTGTTCTATAAAGTTTCATAACAATGATATGAGATATAAATTTTAAAATTAGACACAGTAAATAAACCCCCTTTATTAGGAAACAGGGCTTCCCTGGTGGCTGAGACAGTAAAGAATTCACTTGCAGTGTGGGAGACCTGGGTTCGATCCCTGGGTTGGGAAGATCCCCTGGAGGAGGGCATGGCAACCCACTCCAGTATTCTTGTCTGGAGAAGCCCCGTGGACAGAGGAGCCTGGTGGGCTACGGTCCATGAGGTTGCAGAGTCAGAAATGACTGACTGACTAAGCACACACACATGCACATTCGGAAACAGACTCTCAAGAATTCTTAACCATCCCTTTGTGATTCAAAATTTACTTCATTGTTCCAAATTTAAGCTCAACTGAATGTCAATACCACTGTGCGGATTTTTCTGATCATAAGATAAATTGGACTAAACAGTTCAGTGGTAAACCCTATTACTGAAACTCTATAAGTGATTGAACAAGTAGTTCTAAAGACAAAGTCCCACAGAGCTAGTCATCACATTTAAATTGGGTCTGCAAAATGCAAAAGAAAACAATTTGGTCAAACAACTACTGGTCAAGTAGGTGAAACATAAAATCAGTCAAACGCATCTTTCAGCGTCATATAAGGGACAAACCGCCACTTGACTGGATTGCACCCAAATGTTGATCATGCTATCATCTTAGCCCGGTTCTCAGATGACAGCAGAAAAGGTGAAAGAGCCCTTTAAAATTAACCTCATTGTGCAACTGTCCTATATTTCACCACTAGTGGTAAAGAATCCTCCTACCAATACAGAAAACACAAGAGATGCAGGTTCGATCCCTGAGTCGGGAAGATCCGCTGGAGGAGAGAATAGGAAGCCACTCCAATATTCTTCCCTGGAAGATTCCATGGACAGAGAAGTCTGGTGGGCTATACAGTCCACGGGGCCTCAAAGAGCTGGACATGACTAAGTACACACACATAGACACACGAGGCAAAAGGCAGGACTACAACACAGAATGCTCGTCACATGAAAATAAAGTAGCCCGGCTCTTTAAGAAGAACGGGCCTGAAATGTATGAAAATGATTGAGTGTTTGCGTTTAACAGTAATAATAAATTTTCTGTCCTGATTCACTCACAATCCCTTGTTCATCATTGCCATCACCATTAGCATACAGCAGGTAGGTTTAAAAACAAAGGACCAGTTCTTTGTCCTACTATCATTTCAACACATTTCATGTCTGTAGTTATTTGATGTTGGCCATCTGAAGATATTCTGGAATTCTCCACATTAGTAGCTTCTCTCTCAGGAAGGTAGCGTTTCATATAGTTCAGGAGTGTACAGAGAATTAATGTGATCTCTCTTCAGATAAACAAGTTTCCTTATACAAATATAGAAGTCAACCTCTGACTTTTAGAAGCTTGTATCTAATCATGTGTTCCCCAGATGCTGCTACCATGGTGACAGAATAATTGGTAACATTCCAGGCTGCTATATTGTGACAGCTGGCTCCATTATTTCTTAAGGCAGAAAAATGTTTTTAAAAGTGTACAACAAAAAGTCAGTGTTTCTGAAGTCATTGCCCCCTTTTCTGTCTGTATAATGGTGAATCCGCGAAACACAAGATCGGCAACTAGATCAATATCCTACTGACGTTTCTAATGTGCAGTCTCTATTGTTTTCTCCATCCTTATGTTAAATTTTAAACTAATGAATTCATTAATAAATGGGACATTTAGCCACCCTGACAACTAGTGTCTACACAATGAACCAAAAAATCATCCATAGAGGTTGATTGGATTCAGTTATTAAAATAACCAGGATAAGACAAGTGAAATATTTCTTTTTAGATTATGTTTTTGAAGCAAACATTACCAAGTGAAATAATTAACCTAATTATTTTTTTCTTTATACTTTGTAAAAATACTCTGAGATCACAATGATTTGTTTTCTATAGGTAATGAGTACTTCATAAATATTAGCTCATTGAACAAGTAATTTTAAAGACAAAGTAGTTTTAAAGACAAAGATAATAACTCTAAAAATGAGAAATTATAATCCTTGTTTTCCTGATGAGGAAATTGCAGCTCAGAAGAGTTAAGTAATCTCTCTACAGTTATAAAATTAGCCAGATTGTAGAAAAGCTGGCCTTGCAACTAGATATCAATTTCAAATACTATACTCACTCATTTGTGAGTGAAAGCAAAAGTGTTCCATAGATATTATTCTTCAGAGAATAGAGCCAGAAGAAATTAATTTGAATTGTAACAGAAAGTTGTGAAGTTTGTATGGAGAATGCTGCTTTTCAATAAGGATGGGATGTGGAAAGAAACATGCAAGGAGTTGCTATTACGGTATTGGTAATGTTCCAATTCTTAAATTTGTTATGTCACCATACTTTATCCCTTACACATGTGTTACATTTTTCAGTATGTATTAAAATATTACTTAATAAAAGTATTTTAAAAGAAATTTTAAAACAAACTAATTATTGAGAGATGTCATGAATATTTTAAAAAATAAAAACATATTTTCTCCTGGGTAACCTCAAAGTAATTAATGCGTGGGTTCCATGGAACCCACCACAGCACACACAAAAGTCCTGACCCAGTATTTACCTATCATGATTGTTTCTTTGCTATTTCTATGTCAGAACTCAAATGACTCCAACGGGTATTAGGGAAAATCTGCTCCTAAAATAAGATTAGAACAAAATGCTAAGAGGATTAATTTTCTTACGGGAAGGTCATTTTGATTCAAGTGGAGAGTTTTGAATTTGGATTTCAGTCTGCCTATTAAATCAACAGGTACCTTTCCTTGATATTAAGATACTAGTTTTCAAAATGGCAAATCATTGTGACATCATCACATTGAAGCCCAGATATGTTCATTTGCTCAAGAGGGGTTTCTTTCTGTAAGCGTATGCATTCTAATAGAAGGCTCTTAATGAAATGCAGGCTAATGAATTTGCTCTTATGAGTGCAGGCTAATTCATAACTATTTTTCAGGACTATACCATTCTCACAGACATCTGATGGGTCAACCTCTACTGTGGTTTGGTCTTATTCATTTAATTTTGTTTTAGCAGTCATGCCTGTAGTCAAAAAATTGTCAGCCCACAATCCCACTTTTCCGAGGTAACCGTTGTCTTGTACCATTTGTGTTCAGCTCCTTGTATTATTTCCATAACTCAAAACGACGTTTCTTCATGTTACATGAGCTTATTAAATTTTAATGTTTACCTTTAGCAAAATTGCATTCACACAACCTAAAACATCAAATAGTACTACAAAGCTTATAGTGAAGAATAGGAAATTGTCAGCATCCTGTCTCTCTCAACCTTTTATGCCCAGTCTCAACTGGCAGCTTCTTTCAGCTCTTTTCTTTCTTTAGCTATTTATAGTCTATATAATATGCTTATAGTGCTAGTTTCTGCTTCTACTTTAGGTGTTTATATGTCAGCTTTTTACTCTGAAAAATTTGGATTGGGCTCCTATACATAATGTCCCCACATTCTTTTCTACCCATGGTTCAGTTCAGTTCAGTTCAATTCAGTCGCTCAGTCGTGTCCGACTCTTTGCGACCCCATGAATCGCAGCACACCAGGCCTCCCTGTCCATCACCAACTCCCAGAGTTCACTCAGACTCACGTCCATTGAGTCAGTGATGCCATCCAGCCATCTCATCCTCGGCCGTCCCCTTCTCCTCCTGCCCCCAATCCCTCCCAGCATCAAAGTCTTTTCCAGTGAGTCAACTCTTCTCATGAGGCAGCCAAAGTACTGGAGTTTCAGCTTCAGCATCATTCCTTCCAAAGAAATCCCAGGGTTGATCTCCTTCAGAATGGACTGGTTGGATCTCCTTGCAGTGGTTACAATTTTTAATCAAATTATTTGACTATTATTTTATATTATTATTACTGTGCAAATAACTAAGCCACATAGTGTTGTTTAGTTTTCTATTTATCTTGTTACTAATTATTTCATGAACTCTCTTAATTGGACTGTAGAAGTCCTTTCCTTATGAGTAAGTGTGTAAGCTATTAGTTCTGGTTTTTAACTCAAAGACATCTTTCCTGGAGTCCAGGTCCTCCTGCTTCTATATGGATTGATCATTCTCAAGACTTTCTATATGACGACAGCCTAGAATTTTACTAATTATTACCCTAGGTCTTCCCTTTGCTTTCCCTCTTGTGTTGAATCGATTGTTTCCTGGCATCTATATCTTCTTATTTCTTGGGGTATTTTCCCCCCTCATTTTAATGAAGTCAGTCACCTGATAGCTGCCTAAGAAAGAGTTCGTGAAAATAATGCTTTTAATATTTATTCTTATTTATTTGTTTGTTTGACTGTCCCTGCTCTTAGTTGCGGCTTGCAGGATCTTTAGTTACACCATGCGGGATCTAGTTCCAAGACCAGGGATCAAACCCAGGCGCCTATATCGGGAGCCCAGAGTCTTAGCGACTGGACAACTGGGGAAGTCTCAAGAATTATATTTTTGAAACCTTGCAAATCTGAAAGCATCTTTAGTTTACCCTCCTTAACAGTTTGCCTTGAAATCCAGGGAGGCTGGAACTCATGGTCATCTGCCTTTTTTACGGCACTGGTCTCTTGCCTTCCACTTTCCAGTGTGGCTGCTGAGAAGCATAGTACCAACACTGGCTCCTGAATCTGTTTTTCCCTGTGTGGGAGCTTTTATTAAACATACATTTACTCATTCACAAGTATTTGTTGAGCAGCCATTATTGTGCTAGGCTCTATTTTATAGCATTGAAAAAAAGAAAGGCACATATCCCTGCCTTTGTGGAACTTATATTCTGGGAGTGGGTAGGTGACAAATAATAGGCAAAATAAATGTAACATATGTAATATGTTAGATAGTGATAAGTACCCAAGCAGAGGAGCGTATGCAGCATGAGGGGTGGAACTTTGGATGAGAAGGGCCCTACTTCAAGGGGAAATTTGAGTGAAGACTTGAAGGAAGTGAGGGAGCAAACCACACTGATGTCCAAGAGATGACAATTCTGGGTAGAGAGAACAGAGGGAACAGGCCCTGAGTCAAGAGTGTCTGTCTATTTCAAGGAATATTAGGAAGCCAGTGTGGCTGGAGCAGATATACAAGGTACAAGGTAAACGGCCCTGAGCTCTGAGCAGTAAAATGGAGCCGGAGCTTGTGAGAAGTCGGCTTGTTATTCTGAAAGAATGGGATGCTTTTGGGAAAAAGCAGAAATGTGGGTGCTCTCCGGGCTTCCCAGGGGGCTCAGTGGTAAAGAACCCACCTGCAGTGCAGGAGTCATAGGTTCAATCCCTGGGTCGGGAAGATCCCCTGGAGGAGGGCATGGCAACCCACTCCAGTATCCTTGCCTTGAGAATCCCCATGGACAGAGGAGCCTGGCGGGCTACAGTCCATGGGGTCGCAAAGAGGCAGACACCACTGAATGACTGAGCACGCATACACACATGACTGCTCTCGCTGTTGGTACCTGGGTGAAAACATGGAGGGCAGAGGTGGGGCAAGCACTCAGGCTGCTGTTATGATAATCCAGGTAAGACGTAATGGTAGTTTGGGCCAGAGTGGTGCTAGTGGAGATGTGAGAAATGATCAAATTCTGGGCATATTTTGAAGGTAAAGCTAACAGCATTTGCTGACTTACTTAATATGGGGTGTGAAAGAAAGGAATCAAGCATGACTCCAGGGTTTTTGACGAAAAATGGAAGAAAAGAGTTGTCCTTATGTGAGATGGGAACACCTATGGGAGGAACAGGTTGGAAGGTATTTATCAACAGGTCAGTTTTGTCCATACTAAACTTGAGATACAAGTAGAGATATCAAACTGAGAATCTAAGGAGAAGTCCAAGCTAAGATAGAAATTCAAGAGTCGTCAGCATCAGCTCAGTTCAATTCAGTTCAGTCACTTAGTCGTGTCCAACTCTTTGTGACCCCATGGACTGTAGCATGCCAGGCCTCCCTGTCCGTCACCAACTCCCAGAGTTTACTCAAGCTCATGTTCATTGAGTTGGTGATGCCATCCAACCCTCTCATCCTTTGTTGTCCCCTTCTCCTCCTGCCTTCAATCTTTCCCAGCATCAGGTTCTTTTCAGTTCTTCACATGAGGTGGCCAAAGTATTGGAGTTTCAGCTTCAGCATCATTCCCTCCAAAGAAATCCCAGGGCCAATCTCCTTCAGAATGGACTGATTGGATCTCCTTGCAGTCCAAGGGACTCTCAAGAGTCTTCTCCAACACCACAGTTCAAAAGCATGCATTCTTTGGCGCTCAGCTTTCTTTATAGTCCAACTCTCACATCCATACATGACTACTGGAAAAACCATAGCTTTGACTAGACAAATCTTTGTTGGCAAAGTAACGTCTCTGCTTTTTAATATGCTGTCTAGGTCTGATGCTCATATGCCAGTCAAATACCTGGGTGAGATATCCCCTTGGTGAGTAGATACACATCCAAAGCCTGAGCCCTGAGGCACTTCAATAGTTAGAGATTGATGAGATGAAAAGGATCAATCAAAGAAAGGTAAAGAGGAGCGTGGTGGGGTTGCACAGAGTCGGACACGACTGAAGTGACTTAGCAGCAGCAGCAGCAAGTGAATGTCACGTGTCCCTGCAAGTCAGGTAAAGAAGAGTCTCAAGGAAGTGAGAGTCATCATCTGTGTCAAATCGTGCCGAGAGGTCAAGGAAGCTGAGATTTGAGAGATGATGATAGATTTGGCATCATGGAGACCATCAAGGACTTTGGGTGGAGTAATTTTGATGACATAATGGAGATGCAAATAATGATTAGAGTAGGTTTAAGAGAGAATGAGCAGAGAGAAATTGGAGATAACTGGAGCACTGCTGACCAGGAAAGGAAGAAATTAGAGCAGTAGCTGGGTACGGGGGGTTCCCTGGTGGCTCAGATGGTAAAGAATCCACCTGCAATGTGGGAGATCTGGGTTTGATCCTTGGGTTGGCAAGATCCCCTGGAGAGGGCAACAGCTACCCACTCCAGTATTCTTGCCTGGAGAACTCCATGGACAGAGGAGCCTGGTGGACTACAGTCCATGGGGTAGCAAAAAGTCAGACATGACTTTCACTTTCACCTTGAGCTGGGGAAGGAAAGAGAAAGTTGGTTTTACTCATACACACAAAGTGAGAGTGAGAGCGCTAGAGGGAGAAAGAGAGAGGACATATTTGTATTCTAATGAAAAATTATCCTGGAGACAGAGAAAATTTGATGCTTTGGCAGAAAGAGAAGAATTACTGGAGCAAAATCCTTGAGTAGGCAAAAGGGAACGAAATCTAATGCACAAGTGGAGAAACTTGCCTTTGCTCAGAGATTTCATCAGAAGTAAAGGGAGGAGGCAGGGCGTGGGCCTCGTGACACGGAGAGCAGGACCTCGTGGTGGTAGGAGTTTATGGAGGATCTCTTTTAGTTAATTCCAAACTCTTCCCAGCAAAAGAAAGCAGAATTATTAGCTGAAAGTTAGGGTGCTGCTGGCGGGTCAGGGTTCAATGAGAGGGAAGAGGTGTGAACGAAGCAGTGATAGAGAATGAATCATGGAAACACGGCACAAGTAACGTAGCATCAAGAGCCTTGGTGACTCTTGGGGGCATGTTATTAAAGCGAAACCAGTCAGCATGACTTTTCTGCAGTCTTGTTTGTGGGGCTTGGGTACAAAAAGTGAGCTTGCTGTTGGATCTAACCAGAGTTGCGTTTTTTTCCAAGTAAAGACAGAGAAGGAAGAGGAACAAGAAGGACGAGGATACAAGGTCTTAATGCCCAGAGTTCTATAATTTTTTCAGTGATTGCCTTTCATTCGTTGTAGTAGGCAATCTATAGGCTCTCAAAGTGGAATGTCCTGCTTTTTAGTTCTAGAAAATTCTCTTGTATTATTTCTTTCATATTTATCCCCTTCACTTTCTCTTTATAACTTTCTGAAACTGCTACTAGTTGGATAGATCTCTAATTTTTTAAATCTTTTCGCATGCATTTCTTTCTCTGCCTCGTTTTATTCTACTTGGTAGGAAATTTCCAGAAGGTGAGCTTCCAACTCTTCTACTGAATTTTTATTTTCACTATTCTTTTTATTTTCTAAGAGCTTGCTCTTGGTCACTGACTACTGCTTTTTTAAGATCACCTCCTGTTTTTGCCTCTTGTACACAATCAATAACCTCTCTTTCTCTCTGGGGATAAACATTATAAGTGCTTAAAATTCTTTTTTCCTTCACTCTCTGTCTTTCCTTCACACTCTGTCTTCACTTCACTGTCTCTGCTTTCTCTAGGTTCTTTGTTTACTATGGCTTCCATCTTAAGTGTTGAAAGTCTCCTTCAACTGTCTTGTAATTCTTGATTATCTGCTTGTGTGTGTGCGTCTAGTGGAGGGCCGGCTTATGAATGGGCTACTCTAAGGGTAATTTGCAGGACTGTTGATTTAGAGAGCATCCAAAGTGTTGACCCATTTTCTAAGAGTGGATTCTTGGAATACCCCACCTGGCAATATATGTCTAGCTTCCCATGCTCTGGAAGCCAAAAAGGAAAATGGGGGCAGAAAGGCTTAATAAATTCTGCTACATCAGTTTGCCATCTCACCCCTGATCTCAGCTGTTCCTGTTCTCTGCGGGCCTAGAACCTCTCTGATTCAGAATTTCTAGGTAGGATTTCTGGTTTCCAGTTCTGCATTTAAGTATCTTGAAAGTCTATCCTGACAAGGGAAAAATTGAACAGACTGAAAAGTCACGCTTCTTGGATCCCAAAGAGAAGAGGACACAGGGCAAACAGCTGCCCCCAAGACTGGCGGTGGTGCTGGTTTAGTTACTCAGTTATATCCAACTCTTTGTGACCCTCTGGATTGTAGCCCGCCAGGCTCCCCTATCCATGGGATTTTCCAAGCAAGAATACTGGAATGGGTTGCAATTTCCTTCTCCAGGGGAGCTTCCCGATCCGGGGATCAAACCTGGGTTTCCAGCATTGCAGGCCAATTCTTTCCTGAATGAGCCACCAGGGAAGAGATGGGTAAATACAGAGTCCCAGCTTACCAGAGCAGAGATTCCTGGGTGGGGACAACTGGGGGAACCAGTCACAAGGTAGGAAAACCCGGACTGTAACTGACGAATTGCTGGAGACTCAGTGCGGACAAGTATGAGAATTTAAAATGCAGATGGTTATCTAAGCTAGACAATTGAGGCTTGGCCATTAAGTACGTATCTACATAAGACATATATGAAATTAAAAGAATTCAGTGGAGCCAACATTTCTTTATTCCTGACTCTTCCCATTTTCCAATGCTGCAGAAAATTAACAGTTAATTGTAAATGCTTTTTCTATTTTCTGAGAATGAAGAAACTTCACATAATAGCAAAGCTTCATGATTTGAACAAGAACCAAGTTCAGTTAAAATATTTTTATGGGAATTTTCTAAATACTTTGGTCAACTGGGTGGGGGAGGGAAGGTGCTAGTCCATTTTTATGATTTTACTAAATGTTTTCTCAAAAAGCCTCTGATTTCTTCCTCGTTTGAAAAACGGTTATTTTTTTGAAACCACTTTATCAATGACTAGTTTTAATTAATGTTTTTGCAATTGTGTTTCTCTTGTCTTTTAAAGATTACAAAGATGAAATAGCAAAACTGAAAATATTCTAGTTATCTTTAGAAAGTTGCAGTGTAGATATTATTTATCATTATCTTTTGAATTCTTTGAGTCTCTGTATCTTAACAGATCATAACTGATCATTATTCTAGTATCTTGTGCAAAGTTTTACCATCATTTAAATATTAAAATGAGAACAGATTATAGAATGTGTCAAGCTACTGAACTGCAGCGTGTTTGTTCTACAGGAGCTATGATTAATAACGACAATATCTTTCTTTAGTTCAAAGTGAGGTCGTTTTTCAACTTTTATAAGGAAATACAGTTTTTGAATTTACAGTTTAAAGAACACCCTAATGAGGGTCAGACATTGTCAAAGTCTTTCTCATATATTTGTTAAGCAAAAACTACAAATAAAAAATGCTGCTTTAAACCCAGTACAATTGTGATGCATTGTCCTGTGGTGGCGAGGAGAAAGTAAACGCAGGCATGGTCACAGATCCAGGGTCGAGGTCTGCCTCTGCCTTTCATCAGCCCCATGACCTTGGGAGAGTTACCTAACCTCTCCGTCTCCTCACACCAACCTAGAGGTAGCACATTCGTCGTAGAGTTGTAGAATTACGCTGAGAGAGTGTACATGAAAGGGGCTTTCCTGATGACTCAGCAGTAAAGAACCCACTGCAATACAGGAGGCGCAAGAGATGGCGCTTCAATCCCTGTGTCAAGGAAGAAGCGGCAACCCACTCCAGCATCCTTCCCCGGAAAACCCCATGGACCGAGGAGCCTGGCAGGCTACAGTCCACAGGGTGGCACAGAGTCAGAGTGACTGAGTGCGCGTGCATGCGGTGTGCATAAAGCATTTAGTACTTAACTGATATGTACTTGGGAGTCGCTCAACAAATATTAGCTGTACCATTATTTTTATGGTGGGCAATTTGAACTTTTTAAAATAGTATAATTTCTTTCTATTTTGGCAACTACAGTTTTGTTTCTTTGCAGGGACCAAACTTTCAAAACAAAGCAATGTTATATTACATGGTGTTCTTTATTCTTATTTTCCTTCTTGTTTATTTTAAAAAACAATTCTTAAGTTTTGTAAGTATACATTCTAGTTTATCATTGTAATATTAAATAATGAGGAAACTTCTTTGATATGCCTATTTTCCCATGTTGGTATTGCTACAACAAAATACCATAAACCGAATGGTTTATAATCAACAGAAATTTCTCTCTCATAGTCCAGGAGGCTTGCAGTCTGAGATCAGGGTACCAGCATGATTGGGTTCTGGTGAAAATTCTCTTTTCTCTGTGGATTTCCCTGGTGACTCAGACGGTAAAGAATCCACCTGCAGTGCAAGAGACCGGGTGTGATCCCTCGGTTGGGAAGACCCCCAACTTCTCTTTGTATCCTTACACGGCCAGAAAGAGTGAAGGAGCTCTCCAGAATCTCTTTTGTAAGGGCACTAATCCCATTCGTGGGGCTTCCCAGGTGTCACAGTAGTAAAGAATCCACCCGGCAATGCAGGAGACGCAGGAGATGTGGGTTCAGTCCCTGGGTCAGGAAAATCCCTTGGAGGAGGGAATGATAACCCATTCTAGTATTCTTGCCTGGAAAATTTCATGATCAGAGGAGTCGGGGGGGGGGGGGTTACAGTCCATGGGATCATAAAGAGTCAGACACGACTGAGGAACTGAGCGCACACTCGCACGCGCACACACACACGCACACAATCCCATTTCCAAGGGCTCTGCCCGCAAGACCTAATTACCTACAAAAGGCCCTTACCTTCTAATACCATCAGAACAAAGGTTAAGATTTCCACATATAAATTTTGGAGGGACACAAACATTCACTATTTAGCCTTGTACTCAGACCACCTGCGTTACTGTCACATGAGCTGCTTGTTAAATGTACAAATTCCTGGGTCCTTTAGGCTCTGCTCAGACCTTCTGACCTAGAAATTTACATTTATAATAAACACTTCATGTAATTCATATGCGCTTTAAAGTTTGAGAACTGCTGTTATAGACAGTATCAAATCAGGGAATCAACAAATGTAATCTGGACATTAACAAAATACCAAGTTTTTTTAAAGCTACTACGGAAATGTTAAGAGATAAAAATTAAGTCAGTCTTGTAAAGGTAAAACAGCAAACTTTATAATCAAAATCATATCTATAGACTGAGATTCTGTATTTTAAATTAGTAAATTAGGAGATTTTCTTTCAAAAAGTGGTACTATGCCATATCTCAGTTTATTTGTCAATGTAGATGTCATATTCAAGTCCTTCAAACACATTAGATCTTTCAAATGTTTAGGTAGCTTTTGTTAAACCATTGCTGTACAATACCAAATTATATTCCAGTTATTAGATTAAAAACAGAAGTTTGTGATGATTTTTGGTTGACAGCTTATTCCAAGGGACTCTCTAGCAAAGTTTTATGGCCTGCTCTACACACACACACACACACACACACACACACACACACCACTTCAGAATTACCTTACATATCTTCAAAGAGGTGAGTTCTAGTCCTGATTTCTTGGGTGAATAGAAATTCATCTGACAATATATATCTCATCACATTAATTTATTTGTGTATATTAATTCTGGGGATAGAGAAAGCATTCAAATATTTCATATTATTTTTCCCTTTTTAAAGTGGCACAGAGTTTACATAAAATCTTTCTTAGACTTTTTAAAGATGCAGTGAAAAGTCATACTCTGTTTACCATTGGCAATGGAGGTTTTTTGCAAATACATATTGGGATGTCGGTAGCCAAAACATTACCTTCTGAGTTATAGAGTTACATGGGTACTTGCAAGACTGGGAAGAATATCAGGTGTCATGGAAAATTGGAATCATGCCTAAATTCTCTCAGTTGACAAGGCGTCTGACTTTCCAAGAGGGAGATATTGTGATTAGCTCCATAAGACACCATTCAAAATGAGTGCTGAAACTGGTTAGAATTGTATGCCTTATTAATTCACAGGCTATCAGCTGCCTTTGTGTCCAGTCTTTTTAGAGGTCCACACATTAGTAGCCAAGCATAAACAAAGCTGGTTTTACTCAAATCCAGCACAAGCCATAGCAACTAGGGGCAATCTCCCTAAGAGGGGCATTTTAAGTGTTGAGTCACTAAGTTGTGTCCAGCTCTTTGCAACCTCATGGACTGCAGCACACCAGGCTTCCCTGTCCTTCACCATCTCCAGGAGTTTGCTCAAACTCACGTCCATTGAGTCGGTGATGGCATCCAACCATCTCATTCTCTGTTGCCCCCTTCTCCTCCTGCCTTTGACCTTTCCCAATATCAGAGTCTTTTCCAATTAGTCAGCTCTTGGCATCAGATTACCAAAGTATTGGAGCTTTAGCTCCAGCATCAATCCTTCCAATAAATATTCAGGGTTGATTTCCCTTAGGATTGACCTCTTTGCTGTCGAAGGGACTCTCAAGAGTCTTCTCCAGCACCATAGTTTGAAAGCATAAGTTCTTTGGCTCTCAGCTTTCATGGTCCATGCTCACATCCATACATGATTACTGGAAAAACCATAGCTCTGACTATACGGACCTTTGTTGGCAACGTGATGTCTTTGCTTTTAATATGCTATCTAGAATTGTCATAGTTTTCCTTCCAAGGAGCAAGCATATTTTAATTTCATGGCTGGAGTCACCGTCCATAGTGATTTTGGAGCCCAAGAAATTAAAGTCTGTAACTGTTTCCATTTTTACCCTATCTATTTGCTATGAAGTATAATACAGAGGGTATTTAATATTTCACAACCTCTTGGTGAAAACAGAAGAGACACTGCAAGATTATTTGAAATTTTCTTTCAGATTCAAAACTAAGTGTATCTTGACTTTAAAAACTACCTGGACCCTTGATAACTCTTTGAGAAACCCATTTAGATTATATTCTGTGACTACTTGGTATCATGAAAATCCTTGAAGATCTGAAGTTAGTATATATTCTCTTCTGTAATCAATTGCAGTATCTTGCATTATAGGCATATAATTCCATCTTGATAACAGTAACACCTTAGTTTCTCTAACACTTCATTCAGTTCAGTTCAGCTCAGTCGCTCAGTCGTGTCCGACTCTTTGCGACCCCATGAATCGCAGCATGCCAGGCTTCCTTGTCCATCACCAACTCTGGGAGTTCACTCAGACTCACGTCCATAGAGTCAGTGATGCCATCCAGCCATCTCATTCTCTATCGTCCTCTTCTCCTCCTGCCCCCAATCCCTCCCAGCATCAGAGTCTTTTCCAATGAGTCAACTCTTCGCATGAGGTGGCCAAAGTACTGGAGTTTCAGCTTTAGCATCATTCCTTCCAAAGAAATCCCAGGGCTGATCTCCTTCAGAATGGATTGGTTGGATCTCCTTGCAGTCCAAGGGACTCTCAAGAGTCTTCTCCAACACCACAGTTCAAAAGCATCAGTTCTTCAGCGCTCAGCCTTCTTCACAGTCCAACTCTCACATCCATACATGACCACTGGATAAACCACAGCCTTGACTAGACGGACCTTAGTCAGCAAAGTAATGTCTCTGCTTTTGAATATGCTATCTAGGTTGGTCATAACTTTTCTTCCAAGGAGTAAGCGTCTTTTAATTTCATGGCTGCAATCACCATCTGCAGTGATCTTGGAGCCCAAAACCATAAAGTCTGACACTGTTTCTACTGTTTCCCCATCTATTTCCTATGAAGTGATGGGACCGGATGCCATGATCTTGGTTTTCTAAATGTTGAGCTTTAAGTCAACTTTTTCACTCTCTACTTTCACTTTCATCAAGAGGCTTTTTAGCTCCTCTTCACTTTCTGCCATAAGGGTGGTGTCATCTGTATATCTGAGCTTATTGATATTTCTCCCGGCAATCTTGATTCCAGCTTGTGTTTCTTCCAGCCCAGTGTTTCTCATGATGTACTCTGCATAGAAGTTAGATAAGCAGGGTGACAATATACAGCCTTGACGTACTCCTTTTCCTATTTGGAACCAGTCTGTTTTTCCATGTCCAGTTCTAACTATTGCTTCCTGACCTGCATGCAGATTTCTCAAGAGGCAGGTTAGGTGGTCTGGTATTCCCATCTCTTTCAGAATTTTCCACAGTTTATTGTGATCCACACAGTCAAATTCAGACTTAAATTGAAGAAAGTAGGGAAAACCTCTAAACCATTCAGGTATGACCTAAATCAAATCCCTTATGATTATACAGTGGAAGTGAGAAATAGATTTAAGGGCCTAGATCTGATAGATAGAGTGCCTGATGAACTATGGAATGAGGTTCGTGACATTGTACAGGAGACAGGGATCAAGACTATCCCCATGGAAGAAAAATGCAAAAAAGCAAAATGGCTGTCTGGGTAGGCCTTACAAATAGCTGTGAAAAGAAGAGAGGTGAAAAACAAAGGAGAAAAGGAAAGATATAAGCATCTGAATTCAGAATTCCAAAGAATAGCAAGAAGAGATAAGAAAGCCTTCCTCAGCGATCAATGCAAAGAAATAGAGGAAAAGAACAGAATGGGAAAGACTAGAGATCTCTTCAAGAAAATTAGAGATACCAAGGGAACATTTCACGCAAAGATGGGCTCGATAAAGGACAGAAATGGTAACGATCTAAAAGAATCAGAAGATATTAAGAAGAGGTGGCAAGAATACACGGAAGAATTGTACAAAAAAGATGTTCACGACCCAGATAATCATGATGATGTGATCAATAATCTAGAGCCAGACATCTTGGAATGTGAAGTCAAGTGGGCCTTAGAAAGCATCACTACGAACAAAGCTTGTGAAGGTGATGGAATTCCAGTTGAGCTGTTTCAAATCCTGAAAGATGATGCTGTGAAAGTGCTGTACTCAATATGTCAGCAAATTTGGAAAACTCAGCAGTGGCCACAGGACTAGAAAAGATCAGTTTTCATTCCAATTCCAAAGAAAGGCAATGCCAAAGAATGCTCAAAATACTGCACAATTGCACTCATCTCACATGCTAGCACAATTATGCTCAAAATTCTCCAAGCCAGGCATCAGCAATACATGAACCGTGAATTTCCAGATGTTCAAGCTGGTTTTAGAAAAGGCAGAGGAACCAGAGATCAAATTGCCAACATCCGCTGGATCATGGAAGAAGTAAGAGAGTTCCAGAAAAATATCTATTTCTGCTTTATTGACTATGCCAAAGCCTTTGACTGTGTGGATCACAATGAACTGTGGAAAATTCTGAAAGAGATGGGAATACCAGACCACCTAACCTGCCTCTTGAGAAATCTGTATGCAGGTCAGGAAGCAATAGTTAGAACTGGACATGGAAAAACAGACTGGTTCCAAATAGCAAAAGGCGTACGTCAAGGATGTATATTGTCACCCTGCTTATTTAACTTATATGCAGAGCACATCATGAGAAACGCTGGACTGGAAGAAACACAAGCTGGAATCAAGATTGCTGCAAGAAATATCAATAACTTCAGATATGCAGATGACACCACCCTTATGGCAGAAAGTGAAGAGGAGCTAAAAAGCCTCTTGATGAAAGTGAAAGTGGAGAGCGAGAAAGTTGGCTTAAAGCTCAACATTCAGAAAATGAAGATCATGGCATCCGGTCCCATCACTTCATAGGAAATAGATTGGGAAACAGTAGAAACAGTGTCAGACTTTATGGTTTTGGGCTCCAAGATCACTGCAGATGGTGATTGCAGCCATGAAATTAAAAGACGCTTACTCCTTGGAAGAAAAGTTATGACCAACCTAGATAGCATATTCAAAAGCAGAGACATTACTTTGCCGACTAAGGTCCGTCTAGTCAAGGCTATGGTTTATCCAGTGGTCATGTATGGATGTGAGAGTTGGACTGTGAAGAAGGCTGAGCGCTGAAGAACTGATGCTTTTGAACTGTGGTGTTGGAGAAGACTCTTGAGAGTCCCTTGGACTGCAAGGAGATCCAACCAATCCATTCTGAAGGAGATCAGCCCTGGGATTTCTTTGGAAGGAATGATGCTAAAGCTGAAACTCCAGTACTTTGGCCACCTCATGCGAAGAGTTGACTCATTGGAAAAGACTCTGATGCTGGGAGGGATTGGGGGCAGGAGGAGAAGGGGACGACCTAGGATGAAATGGCTGGATGGCATCACAGACTCGATGGACGTGAGTCCGAGTGAACTCCGGGAGATGGTGATGAACAGGGAGGCCTGGCATGCTGTGATTCATGGGGTCGCAAAGAGTCGGACACAACTGAGCGACTGAACTGAACTGAACACAGTCAAAGGCTTTGGCATAGTCAATAAAGCAGAAATAGATGCTTTTCTGGAATTCTCTTACTTTTTCCATGATCCAGTGGATGTTGGCAATTTGATCTCTGGTTCCTCTGCCTTTTCTAAAACCAGCTTGAACATCTGGAAGTTCACGGTTCATGTATAATTGAAGCCTGGCTTGGAGAATTTTGAGCATTACTTTACTAGTGTGTGAGATGAGTGCAATTGTACAGTAGTTTGAGCATTCTTTGGCATTGCCTTTCTTTGGAATTGGAATGAAAACTGACTTTTTCCAATCCTGTGGCCACTGCTGAGTTTTCCAAATTTGCTGGCATATTGAGTACAGCACTTTCACAGCATCATCTTTCAGGATTTGAAATAGCTCAACTGGAATTCCATCACCTCCACTAGCTTTGTTTGTAGTGATGCTTTCTAAGGCCCACTTGACTTCACTTTCCAGGATGTCTGGCTCTAGATGAGTGATCACACCATCATGATTATCTGGGTTGTGAAGATCTTTTCTGTACAGTTCTTCCGTGTATTCTTACCACCTCTTCTTAATATCTTCTGATTCTTTTAGGTCCATACCACCTCTGTCCTTTATCGAGCCCATCTTTGCATGAAATGTTCCCTTGGTATCTCTAATTTTCTTGAAGAGATCTCTAGTCTTTCCCATTCTGTTCTTTTCCTCTATTTCTTTGCATTGATCGCTGAGGAAGGCTTTCTTATCTCTTCTTGCTATTCTTTGGAACTCTGAATTCAGATGCTTATATCTTCCCTTTTCTGCTTTGTTTTTCGCCTCTCTTCTTTTCACAGCTATTTGTAAGGCCTACCCAGACAGCCATTTTGCTTTTTTGCATTTTTCTTCCATGGGGATAGTCTTGATCCCTGTCTCCTGTACAATGTCACGAACCTCATTCCATAAATCACCAGGCACTCTGTATCAGGCCACTTCAAGCAAGTTCTGATTTCAGAAGTCATAAATAATCTTCTGAAACCTTAAAATTTAACTCAAAAAGTCCTCAGTTTTATTTAATACATTTTGGAAGCATGGATTTATTCCTTTCAAACTAATGTACTGATTTTATTTTGAGGAGCAGCTTAACACAATGCAGTAAGACTCAAATTGGGGCCTGGGACTAATTCTGGGTAAGACTTTTGCTACCTAACCATGGAAATTCGGGCAAGTAGCTTAACGTCTTGAGCCTTCAATTTCTTATTCTGCAAAAGGTAAAAGATACATCACTATGCTCCCTCCTATATCCTTTTCATATACTTTCACCTCTGCTAATAGGTAAAAATAATACTTTTTTTTAAGGTTTTGCCAGGAGCCAGCATGAGGAATTCCACCTGTGACAAGGTCATGCGGCAGAGCTCTGATGGCAAGGCTAATCCGACATCAGGTGTTCCCCCTGGAATTTCCTGAGCATCTACCCCCCAAAAATAAGAATCTGCCTGCTTTTCCACTCTTCTAATATTCTCTGGAAAAAGTCAAATCAGGGCTTTAGCCTGCTGCATTTGAAAGGGATGTTTCAGTTAAACCCCCTCTGATAACTCTCTAGCTTGCCTAACAGGTTCCCCTGGACCTCTTACAGCTTGTGAATTGCTTACAGCCCCCCAACTTCGAGAGGCACAAAGCTTAAAAGCATCTTAAAGATACAGAGCCTTTTCTAAAGAGTTAAAAATTATATTGGTAGAGGGTTTTCACTGTTGACTCAATGACTGCTGCCAGGCTTCCATATTCTTTATCTTTTAGGCACCTGGGAGGATGTTAATCAATGTAAACGGGATATGGAAAAAGATATATAATAGTTTTGATGTTAGCAACACTAGACTTTTGAGTTAATTACTTTTCTCTTTGTTATATATCACTGCACTCCTCTTGTGTCCTTGCTATGTAAGAATGTAACTTTAGTGCCTTCTGAGAATGGCACCAGACTTTTTAAAGATCAACACAAATAAGTCTTCTGGTTGACAAACCCTTATCAGTAAAAAGGCTGTAAAATGTTAATTGGCCTTTTTGGCCAGAAGATGATGTAAATCACCTAAGACTTGTGTATACAATTAGGTATGCAGAGAGAAAACCCTGGTTTTTGATAAGAGTCTGGGCTGCTAACGCTGCATAACTTTGTGTTACCCATTGATCTCCATGTTTTATCCAAAGTATAAAAGGCCTTCTGAACAATAGAGGATGGAGCCAGTCGCTGGACTGGTTTCCCCCGTGTCTCCTTTTCCTCTTTACTTTAATTTCAGGCTGAATTCCCATCTGGGGCACGGAGGCTCACCAAGTCTACTTACTTGCCCTGGCTGTTAAGACCCGCGTGAAAGGGAGCCTAAGGCGAGGCACCCTTAGATATTCAAGCGAGCACCGGTGGCCCAATGTAGATGGTGCAAATTCCTTGTCTGGAATTTTATTGGTCTTCCACGTAATCCAAGTTATTCAGCCCTCTTTCTCCACTTAATTTTCCTACTATACTATTTCTTCCTAATCTAATCTTATATTTCTATATTAATAAATAAATAAGTTTTCCTCGCTGACTCCACCCACCCTTTGAATTCCCTGGATCCACCGGGGCTGGACCCTGGCAGGGTTTAATGTCTCCTTTTTCTTCAGCTTAACCCTACTTACAAAGGATACTAGTTGCATTTGCAAAATAAGTTCAATTGTATGTCCCAGAAATACCTGTCTTGCGATGACTCTGGAATTGTATATGGATTTCTGGCATTGTGCAAGTGTCATTTAGCAATTGCTTCACGGGGAGCCCAGCGAGCACCTGAGTGGGGAGATGGGAAGGGCGAGGAGCTGGGGTTAGGACTATGGGGTCAAGCTAGGGCAGATTAGGGAGGGCCTTGAGTGACAGGTTTAGGAATCTGAAGGTCCTTTTATTGTGCAGTAGGAAGTCATTTTATAACGGGATGACAGTGATAGTTGTGTTTTAGAAGGCTACTTTGACAGACTCATAAGGACAAGAAGGTAACGGAGAGGAATGAATGTGATATACCAAATTGGATCTTCTGAAATATTCAAAATGTAAGATAACAGGGGTATAATCGATCATGTGGGCAGTAGAAAAAGAACAACTGGGAAGGAATCCAGATGCCCTGGGGAAGAAAGTACCACGCGGCATGTTCCTGATAGATACGATGGATGAGGTAAAGAGGCATTCAAAATGTCTCCAAGGTCTCAAGTTGAGGAGACCTGAAGAAGAAGGTCATTAACTGAAGTAGAGATGCTTGGAAGTGTTACTCCTAGATGGAAGATTCTTGGGCATAGTTTTAGGCAGTTTGCATGGCAAGTGATGGTGAAGCATACTCAGTGGAAATGGTAGGTGAATGTCTTCTAATTAGGGAAGCAAAGCTGTGAAGATAGTCATAGATGAAAGCTTTCTCTGAATAATTTTGAGACAACATTTTTAAGATAACATTTTATTACCATAGGATCATGTATCTGGATACTCAGTGTTTTGTATTAGGTTTGGAAAAATTCAAGGGAGTAATCAGTAAAATCCGTGGTGTTTCTGTTTTACAAGAACTGCTTTTGAAAAATGAGAAAGATGTATACCTGTTTGTAAGGAATTACTGATGAGGCATTACTGACTCATTTTAAATCTGACTCATTTTTAAATGGCTTATACAACAAAATACAGAATTCACCAGTGGGCGAGGTGCTTTAAAGAATAGGGTTGAAATTCAAAATACATCAATCATGTGGTATTGTTATTAAAGTATGTGTGACACACAAATAGGAATTAAGCACATAGGAAAACCCAAGACAATTGCGCTATGGTGAAACACATAGTTCAAATATTTAATGAAAATCACTTGGTTAACTTAAATGAATTATATAGGACTTTGCAAAGATCCATAGAATGGCAACTAGAATGACCAAATGTATTTCAGATAGAACTTATGAGAAAGGGCTAAAGAAAAACTATTGAATCCGTAAGAGAAATGGTTAAAAACAAACTGTAATGTTCCTCCTCCTGAATTTAGGAGGTATATTTTGTCCAAGACAATATGAGAGAGAAAAACCATTTTAAAAAAAATACAGAATGTAAGGAATTGCTTCAATTGCTGCTGCAGGTTTTGTGAAGTCAAGGTCTATTGATAGATACTGGCTTCTAAATGAGATGGCAGACAGGTTGTATCTGACCAATTTGTGAAAGATTAAATAACATGAAATGGCAATTATAATATACTGGTTGAGGTGGGGGAAGGATGGGCTTCCCAGGTGGTGCTAGTGGTAAAGAAACCCACCTGCTAATACAGGAGCAGCAGCAGCTGTGGGTTCAATTCTTGGGTCGGGAAGATCCCCAATGGCAACCCACTCCAGTATTCTTGCCTGGAGAATTCCATGGACTGATGAGGCTGGTGGGCTACAGTCCATGGGGTCACAAAGAGTCGGACACGACTGAAGTGACTTAGCCACAGTGGCAGCAGCAGGGGGGAAGCATGGAGAAAACTTCTCCAAATATGATTTGGCTACAATTAGAGCAATCTTTTGGAGAAGGCAATGGCACCCCGCTCCAGTACTCTCGCCTGGAAAATCCCATGGGCGGAGGAGCCTGGTAGGCCCAGTCCATGAGGTTGCTAAGAGTCGGACACGGCTGAGCGACTTCACTTTCACTTTTCACTTTCATACATTGGAGAAGGAAATGGCAACCCACTCCAGTACTCTGCCTGGAGAATTCCAGGGATGGGGGAGCCTGGTTGGCTTCCATCTATGGGATCGCACAGAGTCAGACACGACTGAAGCAACTTAGCAGCAGTAGCAGAGCAATCTTTTGGAAATAGGTTGATATGATTACAAAACCCAAGATTCAAAAGCTGAGCAGAGTTATATGGGAGGTTATCTGAAGGTGTTGATTTTCTGTCAGTGAACATTCTTACACTTGGAGCAACAATAAAATGCTTCCTGAAGGAAAAAGAACAATAAATAATTTAATATCTCATTTGTTGTTCAGTCACTAAGTCATGTCTGACGCTTTGCTACCCCGTAATTGGTGGATTAATCTTAACTTTCAATTTCAATTCTTGGCCTTGACTAAGGAAGCTCTTCAGTATCATTTTTAATTTAGAAAGAGGGGCTTTGTCCAAAGGACATTCAGTGATAACTATGTAAGGAAAGGGCTTCCCTGGTGGCTCACACAGTAAACAATCCGCCTGCAATGTGGGAAACCTGGGTTTGATCCCTGGGTTCATTCAATCCCTGGGTTGGGAAGATCCCATGGAGGAGGGCATGCAACCCACTCCAGCATTCTTGCCTGGAGAATCCCCGTGGACAGAGAAGCCTGGTGGGCTACGGTCCATGGGGTCACAGAGAGTTGGACACGACTGAGGGACTAAACACAGCACAGCATTTAAGTTAATTCTCCATGATGGAGAATATTCAATGAAATATTTTAAATTCTTTCATCTTTAAAATCAACGTGTTAAGAGTCAGACATGACTGAGCAACTGAACTGAACTGAACTGAATTAGCCTCCAATTAAAATAAATAAATTGAAATTTAAAAATTAAAAAATTTTAAAAAATGTGTTACACTTATAGCATATCTTAGTTCAGACAAGCCATGTTTCATATGTTCAGTAGTCACATGTGGCTAATGGCTATTGTGTTGGACACCATGGCCCCAGATGATCTCATCCAAGCCCTCACCTTAAAATGCCACCTACATGCTGATTATTTTCAAATCTATATTTCTTGCATGAACCTCTCTTCAACTCCCGACTCAGATAACCAGAGCTATACTTGACATTACTCCTCAAATAGCTAATATATGTCTCTAATTTATCAAGTTCAAAACTGAACTCGTGGTCTCCTCCAAGTTTACTCTTCCCCAGTTCGGTTATTGGCAACTCCATCATTTCAGTTGCTCAGGACAAAAACATTAGAGTCAACTTTGACTCCTCTTTTTATCTCAACATTCATATGCAATCTACAACTCCTGTGGCACTCTTAGTTCCATGTTTAAGATATACCCAGAGTCTAATTCACTACCACTACCATTGTCCAAACTCCTAGTTATCTGTTGTCTAGATTACTGCAATAGCATCCAAAATGATCCCCCATAGTCCGGTCTGCTCTTAGCCAGATGTCCTTTAATAACATAATCCAGAACATTTCACCTATCTGCTCAAAATTCTCCAATGGCTCCCAGGCTCACTTAGTGTAAAAGCCAATCCTTAAGGACCTTCAGAACTCTACGGGATCTGGCCTCCTGTTACTTCTCTGATCTCATCTCCTACTGTTTTCCTCCTTGCTCACTCTACTCTAGCTACCCTTGCCTCCCACTTTTATCAAGACAGTCATGATCTAGCTTCAGGATCTTTAGACTTGCAATATCCTCACCTATCTCCATGGCTCACTCTCTCATTTCTTGCAATTCTTTGCTCAGATATCTTGTCAGGATATGATGTGAATGAATGATAGGACTTGAATAGTTGCCAGAAGGAGGTGTTTGAGCACTGGTGCCACATATTTGCCCTTCTAACAGAAGTCAACATGCAACTTTCAACCTTTATTGAGCACCCATTATATATTAATATAAGACGAACATGTATGATTGGCTGGTCTTAGTAACAGGAAACACTGAAATGATCTTATTCCTTTAAACGATTCTTGAACATTTTCAGCGCATACTGGAACAAATATTTCTTGAATGTTTTCAGCACATAGTGGAACAAACAAGTGAATTCCTTAGTTATTGAAAAGCAGCATCTATTAACAAGCAGGAACAGACGTCTTGTCAGATATTATAGGGCTTCCTCCTCCTAGACAATCAGAACCGACAAACACAATCCCTCTGTCCAGGCAGTATTTAAATCACTGCACTATTAGAACACTTAGTTCCAGTCCTAGTTTTACTCTCAGCTTGGCGGGTGACAATAAATTATCTCTTTTATTATTTGAATTATTTATTCCCATGATAAAATGCTTAATCTCATCCACTTCTCAATTCAGGTTAGGAAAACAGGACAATATATACTTGGGTGTTACAAGCTGCCACAATTACGTATGCATTACGGGGTCTGAGAACAAAAAGTCTTTGTCTTAAATCTAAGAATGTCTGCTGCTGCTGCTAAGTCACTTCAGTCGTGTCCGACTCTGTGTGACCCCATAGACGGCACCCCACCAGGCTCCCCCGTCCCTGGGATTCTCCAGGCAAGAACACTGGAGTGGGTTGCCATTTCCTTCTCCAATGCATGAAAGTGAAAAGTGAAAGTGAAGTCGCTCAGTTGTGTCTCACTCTTAGCGACCCCATGGACTGCAGCCTACCAGGCTCCTCCGCCCATGGGATTTTCCAGGCAAGAGTACTGGAGTGGGGTGCCATTGCCTTCTCCTAAGAATGTCTAAATCGGGACTATTCAAAACTGGTCCTCCATTTGTGGTAGATTTAAGATCTTTGCTTTTCTTCTTTTTCCTTTTTTTAACCCATATTTCACTCAACACCGCTTGTATGATTTAACGCATAGCTTATTCCAGTTCACACATACTAGTTTTTCAGTCCAACCTAGCCCAAAACAAAGGAGAAACATGATCAACTAGAGAAATTAAAAAGTGTAGTTAGTTCATCCCAGGAATAGATTTGAAGGTAAGATGATGGGGAAGAAAAAGGAAATAATGAGGGAAGATATGAAAAAGGAAGGAGAGTCATGCTAAATTTATTAAAATGGCTCAATTCAATCCAACAAGTGTTTATTGAGTGCAAAGCATTTCCCTGGTCTTTTTAGTAATGCCAAGGTGAGCAAGACAATCTTTGCCATTAAGGAGTTGGGAGTAGGAGGTGAAGTAAGAAGGGCTGCTGCTGCTGCCAAGTCGCTTCAGTCGTGTCCGACTCTGTGCGACCCCATAGACGGCAGCCCACCAGGCTCCCTTGTCCCTGGGCTTCTCCAGGGAAGAACACTGGAGTGAGTTGCCATTTCCTTCTCCAATGCATGCATGCATGCTAAGTCGCTACAGTCGTGTCCGACTCTGTGCGACCCCATAGACGGCAGCCCACCAGGCTCCCTCGTCCCTGGGCTTCTCCAGGCAAGAACACTGGAGTGGGTTGCCATTTCCTTCTCCAATGCATGCATGCATGCTAAGTCGCTACAGTCGTGTCCGACTCTGTGCGACCCTGTGGACAGCAGCCCACCAAGCTCTTCTATCCACAGGCTTCTCTAGGCAAGAATACTGGTGTGGGCTGCCATTTCCTTCTCCAATTAAGAAGGGCACAAGTTGTTATTAAAACACAGAGTACATAAAGGAAATACAGGGAGAAGAGAACTGACATTAAGGATATTTTGATATGCCAGGTGGAGTCACATACGTTAACTCACATATGTTAACAAGCCTTCCAAAACTTCCAGGTAAGCTAGAGGAGGATAGGTAACTTGTTCAAGGTCATTTAAGTGAAAAAGTCTATACTGGCTTTGTCCTCAACCCAGGTTGCAAAGCCTAGATCCTTTCAGGGCACCATAGCTAAGGGGAAGCTCGTGGGAGGGGATTAAGTTAAGACAGGAGGAAACAAAGAGATCAGAAAAGCTATTCAGGGCGGCGAGTGAGGTGGGCCTTGAAGATGAACAGGCGATTGGGCAGCCTCATGTGAGGAAAAAGGGAGGCACTTTCGGCTCAGGAAGGAGTGAAGGCTACTGGCCGCCCTGCCAGTCCTCCGGGTAGACCAGTCAATCTAGGCTGAAAAATTGTCATCCAGTGGATCACTTCCCCAACCCAATCCCTTCTTCGCCCCCGTCTTTTCCTTTGGGGCTTTTCAGCGTTCACCAATTTCAGCGTTAGGCACCTGTACTTTCTCCTTTGCTCTGAAACTTGAAAAATCTCAACTGTTCTAAAAACGACCACTGAGTCCCTTGGACGACGGTGGGGGTCCGACCCGTGCCCCTGACACAGCGCCCTCTCTCCCACCTCCTCAGCCAGGCCTCCACCCGCGGAGCGGCATGCGCCCCGGGGAAAGCGTGCTCCCCCGAGAGCCGGGTTTCCGCCGGTGGGCGCCGCCGGCGGGAGGCCGGGCGGGGGTCGCCGCGGTGGCGGCGGGGCCGGCGGGGCCGCGACGGGCGGGGCGGGGCCGCGGCGGGGCGGGGCGGGGCCGCGGCGGGGCGGGGCGGGGCCGCGGCGGGGCGGGGCGGGGCCGCGGCGGGGCGGGGCGGGGCGGCCGGCGCACCTGCCCGGCGCGGCGGGACTCGCGGCGGCTGCGCAGACGACGTGCTCCCCCCGCCCGTCCCGCCGAGTGTTTACGTGGAGACGAAGATGGCGGCGGTGGTGGCGACGCGGCCCGTACGGCTGAGGACGGTCAGCCAGTGAGCGCGCAGACTGGTTCCGCTCCGGGAGGGGCGAGCGCCCGGCCCGGCCCTGCGCCCTGCGCCGCGGAGCTTGCGGTCCCACCCCCGTCGGAACCGACCTTGCCTTCCCGTCCCCGACCCCCTGCCTGTGTTCCCCCAGCCTTCCCCGCCGAAGCTATGGAGGACGAAGAGAGACAGAAGAAGCTGGAGGCTGGCAAAGCCAAGGTGCGAGAGCCGGAGGCCGCCCGGCCTGCGCTGGGAGGCGGTGGCCGGGGAGGGCTGGGAGGGGTCCTGCGAGGCGGAGGCCTCAGCTTGGCAGCCCCGGCGCGCTGCCTGGGACGGAGGTGCGGCGGCGTCTGCCGTCGCCCTGCCCTCGTCTCCCTTTTCTAGTTGAAAAAGCCTGGTGAGACACTACCTAGCGGTTATTTCCGTGATGACTGGGTGGTGTGGCTCCTTTCTCGTGAATGCCCAAATAAAACCTCTCCTTTTTACTGTATAAGCTGATACAGCTTGCTTCTGAATCTCCAACCCTTGACTTGTTTTGAGGGAGTTTTCTGGGTTGTGCAGACATTGTGCTTTTCAGGGTGGGGATTTGGGGCTCTTCTTTATTCGGGTGGGGATTTGTACGCTCATCATCGGCTTGGCTTTCTTAGGTGGCACGCTGGCACTCTTGAGTGTGTGATTGGCCTGTGACAGCTGCCTCAGTCGTGGCTTGAGTGTGCCACAAGTGCCAGCTGTGAACTTCGCTGTAGGGGCGTTTTTAGAAGCATGGCTTTGTATGTTTGTGTTTGGAGGTCTTTGTCACGGCATGCGCCCTGTATTGTGTGGAATGTTACCGCAGTCTGTGAATGGAACTTATGGGGACGAAAGGGTCCATATTCCTAGCATCACCTATAGAATTCTTGCTTTCTTGTCGAGTCCCTATCTTGTATGTGTGTATGAAAAAGACTGTAAAGGAAACAATGGAAAAGGTTTTATTATTCACTGGGTTTCATGAACAATTTGACATAGACGAAATATAAATTAAATAGAAATAGAATATTAATATTAAATATTAATACTATTAAAAGAAATAGAAGTTAAAATTACTTGCTTGAGCATATTTTTTGACTGGCCCAAAGGACTGGCCAAAAGGACCCCTTCCTCCCTATGATGAAATTACAGTTTACTGTATATTGTTTTATTAGAGATGATTGTTCACAGTCATACTTGCATCTCAGTTAAATTATAAATAGTTTAACTGTTTCTTTTCCTCTCTGTCTTCTCCCTCCAAATAAGCAAAACGAGACTGGGTCTGATTTCAGTAATCACTGAAGAACCACACTGCAAAGATACAATTGTAGATGCTGAACCTAAGTTTCTTCATTTAATATAAATGTATAAACTATCTCTGTATTATCTAAGGTCGAACCTTAAGTGTTTGTATCAGGTAGATTGTTATTAGGGTCTATACACAGGGAAAGGAAATCAAGGCATCTTTAAGATCTCACGTTGCTTACATTTCTGCAGTCTTGAGGATCTGAGCACAATCTCTGAATCCAAGAAAGTGGAGGAAAAGTGTGCACCTCCTTCCAGAAGCATTGACGTTGTAGTTCGACGTTTTGTTTGTTTGCTTGTTACCTCAGTATTTTTACTACCTGCCTCCTGAAGTATCTCTCCTAAATATATATGAAGCCGTCCAAAAAACATAGTTTACTTTGGACAACACCTCTCATAACAGAGGACTTATTTAAATTGCTTTGGTTTGGCAAAAAAAGAATTCTAGTTTCTTTGTGTGTATGTGTGTTTTTTGTCTTTCAAAATTCTGCCTATGGTATAAAAATCTTATCCTTTTAACATTCACTTTCATTGTGGAAGATTATCTTCTAGAATTGAGCTGAATTTTTCTAGTCAGAAAAGAATTCAAGACATGTAAGGCAATATGTGTTTGCTGGAGCATTGGCACCAAAATATAAAAACACTGGGCAACCTTCAAAGACAATGTTAGGAGAATCACTTTCTAAACTATATTATTTAAGCATGATAGAATATTTTTCAGCCATTAAGGCTACAAAGACTGATAGGAACATGGACAGTAAGAACATGGACATCGAAAATAGTGTATACATTACTTCTTTTGTATAAATGTATGCTTTTATATTAGGACTTAACTTTGGGTTGTGAGTGTAGGGTTGTTACGCAAACCTGTGTCAAACTCCTGTTTTACACCAAGCGCTGTAAATACAGAGATGGTGACAGTCTGTTTTCTGAAGTTGCTCAAAGTTTAGCAGGACAGATACTGGGTACTAAGTACAGTGAGGGAGGTGGTATTATAGGATTTGTGGCGAATTGTGTCATTTGTTAAAATGTGTTAAATGTTGCTGCCTCATTTTTAAGACTATTTTGCAAAGAAGGTTCTTGATACTGATATTTAATGCAGTCTAGCCTGACACCTATCAAATAGTAAGTATGCAGTAAATATTTGCTTAGTGAATGAATGAGCAGAGTGACTGAGCTGTTAATGTGTGCTGCTTGACTAGCATATTGTAATTTAATAACAGTAATTCAGAATTCTTGTCATTGGAAGTCTCATTGCTGGCATTAGAGATCACTTAAAACAACCATTTCTAAAACTTTATTCAGATACTTGGTTCTCTAAATGTCTTGTTTGTTCATTGAATTTAAATACTGTATTCGCTAATTTAGTTTTACAGACCACAACTTGTAAATTTTCTTCTTGGTGTTTGGTAAACTATTCATTGAAAAACTTACTTCCTTTCTGTATCTATAAATGATCATTTTTTAGATGACCTGTTGTGAATTCAGTATAGTATACTTTATAAAATGTGTTTATACCAACCAAACTTCACAATGATAGAAGAATAAATTTCGTATGTGTGCTGTGCTTAGTTGCTCAGTCGTGTCCGACTCTTTGCAACCTCACGGACTGTAGCCCACCAGGCTCCTCTGTCCATGGGATTCTCCAGGCAATAATACTGGAGTGGGTTGTCATGCCCTTCTCCAGGTGATCTTCCCAACCCAGGGATCAAACCCAGGTCTCCCACATTGCAGGTGGATTCTTTACCGTTTGAGCCACCAGGGAAGCCCAAATTGCCATATATGTAGCCATCAAAATCATTCTGCAGAAACATTCTGATTTGGGAAAATGCCCCCAAATAACACCAGATTGGTAAAAATGTTACCAAAAAAAAGTATATATACAATTTTTATATATGAAGACACCTGAAAAAAAATACACCAAGATATAAATAATGGGTATCTCTGGGTGGTGGGTTATAGGCAGTCTTAATTTCCTTTACACTCCTAGTATTTTCCAGATTCTCTGCCGTATATTTCCTTTATGACCAGTAAAAATGTTTACATGCCATTTTTGAAAACAGTAAAAGCTTATCAAATATAGTATGTTGAAGAGAATGTTATATTGTTCGATCATTATACAGAACAGGAAGATGAGCCCCAGGGTAACTAGGCTTCCCAAGGGCCCTGGCATCAGTGTAGTTCTGGAACTACAGTTCTTACTCCAGTGCTGTTTCCATTCTGTAGTTGGGATTCTCTATTATTAGACATTTATATATCTCCTTTCTGGTTTTGTAGATCTTACGCTTTTTCTCTGTCGATTCTCATTGCCATGAACATGCCTATCTCCATCTCACCTGCCTCCTCCCCTTATTTGCTGTTTTAGATTTCCTGTGAGTAGCTTGAGGGGATGGTTTGTAACAACCAAGCACTGATGGAGCCTTGTGAATGCGCTTTATGACTATTTCGTTCCTCTGCTCCTTGTTGGTTTTTTCATTTGCTGTTGGGTCCTCAATTACTTCCTCAGTACGGAGGTAGTAAGACGCATGACCTGTGGAGACATGAGACATTACTGCATTAAGTAAATATTTTCAGAACCAGGCTAACCTCGTTGCAAGGAGCTGACAAGGACAGCGCTACACAGGCTGTCCTTGTGTTGATCCAGACTTCTAACTCCACTTGAAGTGACTTCAGTTTTTTCCACGTAAAATTATCTACAATTTTATGGAAAAGAAAGTGTTGTAATATTAGCTAACAGAATTAGAGGACAGTTGTATATTTAGTATAAAATTACTTCTGCATATTCACAGAATGTATACTTTTTAACATTCTACTGGCAGAATTCTATAAAACCAAAGTTTTTATTAGCTATTCAGCATTTAATATAATTGACATTGTTGAATAATTATAAAAATTTTTGCCTGTTGCATTCAGTAAGTAATAATTATATGATTGTTTAATGAGGATTTTCCGTTTGAAAAATAGTGCTAGTTCTATAAAAAAAGGACAGTGCTCTCTGCAAGTTGTGTATTAGGTTATTGATAATAGGACTCTTCAATTGTTATTTCCACTCTGATAGACGAAGTTAGTCATGGTGTGTAGTTGTTCTTTGCATATTTCAGACATTCCCCTCCACCACTAAGAGCATTGTTCTCCATCCCTGTTTCTTTTATACCTTCTAGTTTTTATTCTTATCTGTGACATAGCTTGCTTAGCTTTCAAAGTAGATACTGCAGTTTGATACCTTCAACATTTACTGTAAGAGTGGTGCATTGTCTGCGATTTAAAAACCAACTCATGACCTTTAGTATTTGTTGGAAGAAAAAAGCAAAATGTGATTTTTGGTTTGTGAGCTTTAACGAGAGAATATGGAGGAAAGAATGAGCAGAACAGGTTTCTTGAAGTGTGTATTGAAGAGAGGTTTTGAAGGCTAATCCAGGGACATGGCAGGAACAGGGATAGAGCAGTGATTGGGTAAAAGAGCCTCAAGATCCGACAAAGAGAGACTCAGAAAGGAGGTCTGTGGTGTCCTGTTAGTGAAACTGAAAGTTGAATAAGCTCATGAAAAAGAGAAAGTGGAAAAGATAGGATCTATCCAGGTGACTGGAATATGACAAGATTACAGCAAAAATTATTTTTAAACAAAACACCTCTTATTTTTATATATTAGAAGTTTGTAGTAAGAATTAAACTATGACTGAAGTATTTATCTGTTGTAGGCTACTGCTTATTGAACTGTAAGTGAATTTCCTCTAATACAAAAGCTAGAAAAGGTTCTCATGGTAAATTGTTAAATGTTAAATGATGAGGAACGTTTTTTATATCTCTGTTCAGTTCTACTGAAATTGAAATTGGATATCTTATTTCATTTGTTAGCATCTCTTTAAAAACTTTAATTTGGAAAGCTTCAGAATGTTTCAAAGTTTATTTATAAGCTTATAAAAGGGCTGTTTTGCATTTGGAGCTTCTGTATTTATATGCTATTTGTCGTACAAAAAAAGACATTTGCTTATTTGTTCAACCAACATTTTTGAACGCCTACAGCTGCAGCTATGGACTTTTACTTGTCAAGCACTTATTTAAATTGTGATGAATTCTGTGCCTTATTGTCTGCGGGAAAAATCCTGTCACAGTCCATGACTCTCAACAGGTGTTTTGAAGAAAAAATGTGTTAATGATTGAAAGCTTTTGAGTTCTTCTGGTGCTAGATCTAAGAAGCTATTATTTTTCTTTTTTTTTTAACTTGAGGTGGAAGTCATGTAAAAATTAACCATCTTAAAACACTACAGAGGCGTTTAGTACATACACAGCATTGTGCAGCTACAACTTACGTCTAGTTCCAACACATTTTTATCGTCCCAGAATAAAGCCCTCTATCCAGTAAGAAGATACCCTTCGCTCCCTTCTCCCCCGCCTCCAGCGGCTGCCGGTCTGCTTTCTGTTTCAGCAAGTCTACCTGTTCCAGGTGCCTCATGTAGATGTGACCGTACGATTTGACCCCTGGCGCCTTTTGTCACTTGGTGTGTTTTCACTGTGCTTCAGTATTTATATGTCAGTTTTTCATTTCCTTTTATGGCGAAATAATATTCTGTTGTAGGTACATACCACACTTTGTTTGTTTATTCATTGATGGGCATTTAAGTTGTTTCTACCTTTTGGCTATTGTGAATGGTGCTCCTGTGAACATTCATATATAGTATTTGAGTACCAGTTTTCATTTCCCTTGAGTATATACCTCAGCTCGGTTCAGTCGCTCAGTCGTGTCTGACTCTTTGCGACCCCATGAATTGCAGGACGCCAGGCCTCCCTGTCCATCACCAACTCCTGGAGTTCACCCAAACTCATGTCCATCGAGTCGGTGATGCCATCCAGCCATCTCATCCTCTGTCGTCCACTTCTCCTCCTGCCCCCAATCCCTCCCAGCATCAGGGACTTTTCCAGTGAGTCAGCTCTTCACATGAGGTGGCCAAAGTATTAGAGTTTCAGTTTCAACATCAGTCCTTCCAATGAACACCCAGGACTGATTTCCTTTAGGATGGACTGATTGGATCTCCTTGCAGTCCAGGGGACTCTCAAGAGTCTTCTCCAACACCACAGTTCGAAAGCATTAATTCTTAGGCGCTCAGCTTTCTTCACAGTCCAACTCTCACATCCATACATGACCACTGGAAAAACCATAACCTTGACTAGATGGACCTTGGTTGGCAAAGTAATGTCTCTGCTTTTCAATATACTATCTAGGTTGGTCATAACTTTCCTTCCAAGAAGTAAGCGACTTTTAATTTCGTGGCTGCAGTCACCATCTGCAGTGATTTTAGAGCCCAGAAAAATAAGGTCAGCCACTGTTTCCACTGTTTCCCCATCTATTTCCCATGAAGTGATGGGACCAGATGCCATGATCTTAGTTTTCTAAATGTTGAGCTTTAAGAGTAGAATTTCTGAATCATATGGTAATTCTGTGTTTTTGACAAACCACCCAACTTGTTCCAGAGTGGCTATACCCATTCCCAACAGCAGTGTATGAGAGTTCTGATTTCTCCATATCTTCACCAACACTTATTGTTTTCTAGTTTTTAAAAATTACAGCTATTCGATTGGGTGGGAAGCAGTATCTCATTTTGCTTTTGCTTTTTAATTTCCTAGTGACTAAGAATGTTGAACCTCTTTTCATGTGCTTATTGCCCATTTGTCTGTCTTCTTTGACGTGTCTGTGCATGTCCTTTGCCCATTTTTTAATAGGACTGTTACCAACTTCGTTTGCATAATATTACTGTTACATATATGTTTTTATATACTGAGAGGGCGAAAGAGTGAGAAACATGCGCTCGGGCAGGTGATAGAGACAGAGAGAGATGCACATCTTCAGTAGGATTATCTTCCATCTTTTTTTTTTAGGCCTTCTGCTCTCTGCCAAAGTTTAAACTGGTCCTTCCTTTCCGTTCTCAGTTTGACTAGAGCATGGTGCTCAGGTCTGAGTTCTGTGTGGGCCAGTGAGTCCTCTCGTTCTATGGGCTGCTGTTTAACAAGCGCATGCAGTTGGCCCAGGGGGCACTTGTTGGGTTTCTGGCTTGATTATTACCGATCCTTTTTCACCGTGGGAGAAAATAACCTCATCTTCCTTAGTAGCAAAAGACCCTGCCATTTGCATATGTGACCACAACAGACCTGTACAGGTATTTTACTAGCGTAAGACATTTCTGTTATCACAGTGACTCCCCTTTTACTTGTAGAGTTTTTGTGGCCGTGGTCACCAAAATGTCACTTAGGATACTTAAAGCTCATTTAGGTGTGTTGCATGAAGCTGTGGTGGATTTGCCCATGGATTTAGTGCTATTCAAAAACTTAGAATTGTTCCAGAAGTGATTTTGCCTAGGTTGTTTATTTAAATCTATAGATTGTTTTGTACCATGAAAAATTCCTTTATCCCCTTTGTTCATCAACAGTGTGCTGTTTGTTTTCCGTTGCCACCAGGGTTATGATTCTTACTGTGGTTTGCTATTCACTGAGATTCTTATGTGGTATAAAAGTTTCTCTGTGAGTCTAACTTTTTTTTTTCCTTTTAAGAAATCATTTCTTAAAGCCCCTGCAGTCAGTTCTTTTAAGAGATCATTTATCAAACCCCCAAATTATTATTTTTTTTACTAATAAGAACTATATTAAACTTTGATATTCAAAATCCTCATCTATAAAGATTTGAATTTATAAATTGTGTTAATTGAATTAGGTTCTCCAGTTACAGAGCTTTGAACAACTAACTGGGTATAAGGTCAAGAATCTCTTTCCTTCTTGATATTGAGCACACAGAATTTGTAAACAAAATTCCTTGTTTACTAAGAATCATTCATTGTGGACTCTGATTAGACAGTCGTTATTCCTCAGGGCTCTCACTTTTTCAAGTTGATATTGCCTTACTGTTTCCCCAGGGAAAATAGGGACAGGGACCAATTATAACTAAAAATATCTGCTGGGAATTTATAGGTTTGGGCTGGAAGTTACAGAAACCTTTCAAAGATAACTTAAACATTGAGTATATTTTAATGTAAAACTATCTATTTTTACCAAACTGATACTTAATTTTTAATTTATATAAATTCCTCTCCTAATGAAAATATTAGAGCTCTTATTTAATGGAAATAAAAAGAAACAAATAAATAGGATCTACTTAAACTCAAAAGGTTTTGTACAGTAAAGGAAATAAACAAATAAACAAAAAAACAACCCACAGATTGGGAGAAAATATTTGCAAATGATGTGACTGACAAGGGATTAGTCTCCAGAATTTACAAACAGCTCATGATGCTTGAGTGAGTGAGTGAAAGTCACTCAGTTGTATCTGACTCTTTGCGACCCCATGGACTATACAGTCCATGGAGTTCTCCAGGCCAGAATAGTTGAGTGGGTAGCCATTCCCTTCTCCAGGGAATCTTCCCAACCCTGGGGTCGAACTCCAGTCTCCCACGTTGCAGATGAATTCTTTACCAGCTGAGCCACCGTGGAAGCCCTCATGATGCTTAATAGCCCCAAAACAAACAACCCAATCAACAAATGGGTGGAAGACCTAAATAGACTTTTCTCCAAAGAAGACATACAGATGGCCAAGAGATACATCAAAAGATGTTCAGGGTCACTGATTATCAGAGAAATGTAAATCAAACTACAGTGAGATATCATCTCACACCAGCCAGAATGGTGGTCATAAAAAATCCACAAACAATAAATGCTGGAGAGGGTGTGAAGAGAAAAGGGCCCTCCGGAGACATTACTTTGCCAACAAAGGTCCGTCTAGTCAAGGCTATGGTTTTTCCTGTGGTCATGTATGGATGTGAGAGTTGGACTGTGAAGAAGGCTGAGCGCCGAAGAATTGATGCTTTTGAACCGTGGTGTTGGAGAAGACTCTTGAGAGTCCCTTGGACTGCAAGGAGATCCATCCAGTCCATCCTAAAGGAGATCAGTCCTGGGTGTTCATTGGAAGGACTGATGTTGAAGCTGAAAGTCCACCTGATGTGAAGAGCTGACTTTTGAAAAAACCCTGATGCTGGGAAAGATTCAAGGTGGGAGGAGAAGGGAACGACAGAGGATGAGATGGTTGGATGACATCACCGACTCAATGGACATGAGTTTGAGTACAGCTCTGGGAGTTCGTGATGGACAGGGAGGCCTGATGTGCTGCAGTCCATGGGGTTGTGAATAGCTGGACACGAGTGAGCAACTGAACTGAACTGAAGTATCCGCAGAGAACACTGAGATGCAAACTATTTACAAAGCTAGGAGATGGTGATGTCTGAAACTAAGGGAAGCATGTCAATAAGGAGTGGCCGCTTGTAAAAAATGAGAAACCAAGTGTGATGAAGACTTGAAAAGTGACCTTTACCTCTAGCAATAGTTGGTCAGAAAGGGATATGAGTAATTCAGGTTATTGTGAGATGGGGAATGAATGTGAATCAGGAAACCATGGTGAATGTTACCTACTTTTTCAAAGTTTTTTTTCTTTTTTTTTGTAAAAAGCATTGTAATACTAGTGGCTATGAGCTTGGACTAGACCAGACAGTCTGGAATCAAATCTTGGCTCTGCAGTTTTTTATCTTAGTGACTGTATGCAGGTTACTTAACCTCTCAGTACTGCTGTTTCCCATCTGGAAAATAAGAGCAGTGATATCATCTGCGTTGGGGTTGTTGTGAGGATTCAGCTTATACATATAAAGCTCTTAGAACATTGTCCAATTACAAGAAGTTTACAGGAAGTATTAGCCATCGTCAATATCATCATTCTCATGCTGGAGCATAGAGGCTTGAACTGTACAGCAGAAAATTAGATGGGAGAAGTAGTCTGGGACCACACAATGAGGCGTCATATAAGTCAGCTGACAGAGTGTGGAGCTTACCCTAAAAGTAGCCAAAAACTGTGAAAGAATGTGTATGTCACATGTTTAAGCTCTGAAGAGGTTATTCATTTGCAGAAAATATTATATGCCGTGTTCAGGTTGGTATGCTGCCACCAGGCGGCAAGTGTCTGTTATTGCTGTACAGGTGAAGCAGTAAAGTGCACACACAGATGGAGCAGTGAAACCATGCATGCGTGTGTGTGTACAGGTGAAGCAGTAAAGTGTACACACACAGATGGAGCAGTGAAACCATGCATGCGTGTGTGTGTACAGGTGAAGCAGTAAACTGTGTGTGTTTTAATATGAAATATTAATTGATCCAAATAGCCAAATGTAAGCACCCTAATTCTAGCAGGGCACTTTGTTCCCCAAAACTGATCAGTTATATGAAGAAGAGAAAAAGAGGGTAATTGAAAAGGTAGAAAGATTTCAAAGGAAGCTAACAGAAGTATAGTTGGGCCTCATGTGAAACTGAAAAGCCATTTGGAATCAGTGCATTCTGTCATACCTTATTTCACCCTCATAATATCTGACACCCTTCTCTTTGCAAATCAACTTCCTCTCCTTGTACCTCAGTTTGTACAAGATGAAAAATTACAGGATGAATTCCCAGATCTGTTCTATTCAGTGGAATTGTTTTCCACGATGGACACTTAAAAGAAGAGGAAAAGAAAAATTATTTCTATAGTGTAACCAGATCATGGAGCAACAGACTGGTTCCAAATAGGAAAAGGAGTACATCAAGGTTGTATATTGTCACCCTGTTTATATAACTTATATGCAGAGTACATCATGAGAAACGCTGGGCTGGAGGAAGCACAAGCTGGAATCAAGATTGCCAGGAGAAATATCAATAAGCTCAGATATGCACATGACACCACCCTTATGGCAGAAAGTGAAGAAGAACTAGAGAGCCTCTTGATGACAGTGAAAGAGGAGAGTGAAAAAGTTGGCTTAAAGGTCAACATTCAGAAAACGAAGATCATGGCATCCGGTCCCAACACTTCATGGCAAATAGATGGGGAAACAGTGGAAACAGTGTCAGACTTTGTTTTTCTGGGCTCCAGAATCACTGCAGATTGTGATTGCAGCCATGAAATCAAAAGATGCTTACTCCTTGGAAGGAAAGTTATGACCAACCTAGACAGCATATTAAAAAGCAGAGACATTACTTTGCCAACAAAGGTCTGTCTAGTCAAGGCTATGGTTTGTCCAGTAGTCGTGTGGATGTGAGAGCTGGACTATAAGGAAAGCTGAACGCCAAAGAATTGAAGCTTTTGAACTGTGGTGTTGGAGAAGACTCTTGAGAGTCCCTTGGACTGCAAGGAGATCCAACCAGTCCATCCTAAAAGAGATCAGTCCTGGGCGTTCATTGGAAGGACTGATGCTAAAGCTCAAACTCCAATACTTTGGCCACCTGATGCAAAGAGCTGACTCATTTGAAAAGACCTTGATGCTGGGAAAGATTGAGGGCAGGAGGAGAAGGGGACGACAAAAGATGAGATGGTTGGATGGCATCACCGACTTAATGGACATGGGTTTGGGTGGACTCCGGGAGTTGGTGATGGACAGGGAGGCCTGGCGTGCTACGATTCATGGGGTTGCAAAGAGTCGGACACGACTGAGCGACTGAACTGAACTGAACCAGATCAGTTCATAGAGTAAGCATCTAGCTTAGCGGTTCCCAGACTTTGCTGTTCTTGCCTGGAGAGTCCCAGGGACGGAGGAGCCTGGTGGGCTGCCGTCTATGGGGTTACACAGAGTCAGACACGACTGAAGTGACTTAGCAGCAGCAGCAGTAGCAGAAGCATCTGGAAAGCTTAAAACAGTTTCAAAGCCTAAGTCACACTCCATCTCCAAATCAGAAAATCTGGGGTGCGAGCCAGGACTCGCTATTTTATAAAGATCCTCAATATGCGATAAATTTTGGGTCCCACTTGACAAAGCTGCTTTGCGTGATTCTGCAAAACTAAGTTGATTATACATCGTGAACTCTTATATGCCAGCTACTTTACTTGGTGTGCAACTAAAGATGTGTGGATGATTTCATGTCAGAAGGAAAATCTGTCTTTGTTGATAGAGAACAAAAATATTTCAGTCTGCAACATGACTAGTAGGTTGATACATAAATGTACTTTGTGAGTGATTTAGGGATATTTATTTGATTATTGCATCATGCACTGATTGTAGGATCCTTCAGTAAGATTCATCTCCTCCCTGTTACTTTCTAGACATCTTTTCTAACTCTTTGTTCTCTAATTCCAAGAGAAAAATCTCATCAACTGCCTCTTTTCTCATCAAATCAAGAGGGGGAGGATCAGCTGGGGTGTCCTGGGCGGTAAGATCTCTGAGCACTGGCCGGTTTCCTCAGCAGGAAATTCTGCATTCCTCAGAAATACTTAAATATGTTTCACCTACAAAAGAATACGTATAAAATATATGGATAAGAAAATGATTTTTTAAAAAACTACCTCTATGCCTATCACCCAGTTTAAGGAATATGCACATTTAAATACTTCTGAAACCTTTCCCATCCTAATCTTACCCCCTCCCCACCTCAGGCAATCACAATTCTGAATTTTCTTTATTAGTGCCTTGTTTTTCTATACTACATATGTTTACTTAAACATTGTATTAGTTTTGCTGTTTTTGAACTTAACGATATTATAAGCAGTCAGAGATTTTCTTTTTGTTCAGTATTGCACATACTATTCCATTATTAAGAATTTACCTCATTTAGCATTCTCATACTAATGAGCATTTGGGTTGTTTGCAGTTTTTCTCACTGTTACAAACACTGGTGCTGTGTTAACTTGAGCTCGTTTTCTGAGGCATAGCGTGTGCCAGGGGCCTAGAGGTGTGCAGAGATCATAACCCCATGGTCCTTCAGGCCGCGGAGAGTAGTGACTGTGTTGTGGAATGAGATGGGAAGAGGAAACAAAACCAACAGCCAGCTGGTGTCTGTGTGTTTATTGTGCACCCAGTTTCATCACGGATGAGCTCTGACGTATCCCCTGGAGCTGTTGCTGTGTACCGGGTACCTCACAAGGTGGGCCATTGAAGTGACCAGCTACGGCAGTTCTTTTATTTTTTTAAGTCAGTGTTTCCTACAAAAACTGCATATAAGAGAGATTGATAGTCCATCGTTGTTTTTTAGTCGCTGAGTCGTGTCTGACTCTTAGCGACCCCATGGGCGCCAGGACGCCAGGCTCCCCTTCCTTGGTTATCTCCCTGAAAGTGAAAGTTGCTCAGTATTTGACCCCATGAACTATAACAACCCATGGAATTCTCCAGACTAAAATACTGGAGTGAGTAGCCTTTCCCTTCTCCAGGGGATCTTCCCAACCCAGGAATAGAACACAGGTCTCCTGCGTTGCAGGCAGATTCTTTACCAACTGAGCTATCAGGGAAGCCCCACTTTGCTCAGATTCATGCCCATTTGGTCAGTGACCATCTAACCATCTCATCCTCTGTCTCCTTCTACTTTTGCCCTCAGTCTTTCCCAGCATTCAGATCTTTTCCAGTGAGTCAGCTTTTCGCATCAGGTGGCCAAAGTATTGGAGCTTTGGCTTCAGCAACAGTCCTTCCAGTGAATATTCAGGACTAATTTCCTTTAAGATTAATTGGTTTGCTCTCCTTGCAGTCCAAGGGACTCTCAAGAGTCTTCTCCAACACCACAGTTCAAAAGCATCAATTCTTCAGTGTTCAGCCTTCTTTATGGTCCAACTCTCACATCCATACATGACCACTGGAAAAACCATAGCTTTGACTAGACAAACCTCTGTCGGCAGATGTCTCTGCTTTTTAATACTCTGTCTAGGTTTGGCTTAGCTTTTCTTCCAAGGAGCAAGCACCTTTTACTTTGATGGCTGCAGTCACCATCCACAGTAATCTTGGAGCCCAAGAAAATAATACCTGTCATTGCTTCCACTTTTCCCCCAGCTATTTGTCATGAAGTGGCGTGGCCGATGCCATTGTCTTAGTTTTTTGAATGTAGAGTTTCAAGCCCTTTTTCACCCTCCTCAAGAGGCTCTTTAGTTCGTCTTTACTTTCTGCCATGAGAGAGGTATTATTTGCATATGTGAGGTTGGTGATATTTTTCCTGCAACCTTGATTCCAGCTTGTTCTTCATCCATTCTGGCATTTCCCGTGATGTACTCTGCATAGTTAAATAAGCAGAGTGACAGTACACAGCCTTGACATACTCCTCTCCCAATTTGGAACCAGTCCATTGTTCCGTGTCCGGTTCTGACTGTTGCTTCCTGACCCGCATGCAGGTTTCTCAGGAGGCGGGTCAGGTGGTCTGGTACTCTCATATCTTTAGGAATTTCCCACAGTTTGTTGTGATCCACCCAGTCAAAGGCTTTAGTGTAGTCCATGAAGCAGAAGTAGTAATGTGTTTCTGGAGCCCCCTTGCTTTCTCCATGACCCAGCAAATGCTGGCAATTTGATCTCTGGTTCCTCTGCCTCTTCAAAACCCAGCTTGTACATCTGGAAGTTCCTGTTTCGCATACTGCTGAAGCCTAGCTTGAAGGATCGTGAACATAACCATGCTAGCTGTGATCCATGAAGGGGAATAGTCCATTCCTTATGGTTCATAAATGAAGAAACCTCAGGTGATAGTCTGGGATGTATTTATGCTGCTGAGCATGATGGCATCCATTACAGATGTATCTTGTCTTAGAGATTCTCCTTTACATGAACTGCTATTCATGTATTTGCTTTTAATGAGATTAAACTTTATACTGTGCAGAGACTAGATAAGGTTGGGCATAGTGCTGTTGTTCTCACCATTCACTGTTAGCAGTGAATGCGGTGACAGTGAAGTGAGACAGAAGTAGGTGGCTCAGGTGGTAAGGAGTCTGCCTGCAGTATAGGAGACCCGGCTTCAATCCCTGGGTCGGGAAGGTCCCCTGCAGGAGGGCATGGCAACCCACTCCGTATTCTTGCCTGGAGAATCCCATGGACAGAGGAGCCTGAAGGGCTACAGTCCCTGGGGTTGCAAGAGTCACAGACACGACTGAGCGACTGAACCTCCACCGCCACCAGGTAGCATCTGAACAGCGATGTGTAACCGCCTGTCACTGCTAGGAGCCAGCTTGCGGGATGTGAGGGTGTCTGGAGAGGCTGATGAAAGAGGTCAGGTGCAGGAGACTGTAGTTCCTGGGACTTCTGCCTTATTTCTGTCTTTTGGGATGAAATTTTTGGTAGATGTGTAATTGTATTATATCATTTAAAAATAATGATATTAACATATGGGCCCAAAGTTTTAATCATGAATAGTCTTTACAGATCTTTGGGGGAGGGAGGGAGGCAGTGAAAATCTTTAAAAAAGGAAACAATTACCCATACTCTCATTTGTTGCTGTTGTTGTTCGGTTGCTCAGCCATGTCCGACTCTTTGCGACCCCATCCAGCACGCCAGGCTTCCCTGTCCATCACCAGCTCCTGGAGTTTGCTCAAACTCATGTCCATCGAGTCGGTGATGGCATCCAGCCATCTCCTCTGTCATCCCCTTCTCCTCCTGCCTTCTATCTTCCCCAGCATCAGAGTCTTTTCCAATGAGTAGGCTGTTGGCATCAGATTGCCAAAGTACTGAAGCTTCAGCTTCAGCATCAGTCATTCCAGTGAATATTCAGGGTTGATTTCCTTTAGGGTTGACTGGTTTGATCTCCTTACAGTCCAAAGGATTCTCAGGAGTCTTATCCAACACCCCAGTTCCAAACCATCAGTTCTTCAGCACTCAGCCTTCTTTATGGTCCAACTCTCGCATCCTTACATGGCTACTGGAAAAACCATAGCCTTGACTAGACAGACCTTTGTTGGCAAAGTAATGCCTCTGCTTTTTAATATGCTGCCTAGGTTTGTCATAACTTTTCTTCCAAGGAGCAAACGTCTTTTAATTTCATGGCTGCAGTCTCCGTTATGCAGTGATTTTGGAGCCCAAGAAAATAAAGTCTGTCACTGTTTCCCCATACTTTCATGACCTGTAATTAATTACTGTTGACAGTTTGTTGGTTCTTCGTTTCTGTGTATATGTTTAAACTTGTGTCATACTCTGTATGTAATTTTGGCTTCTTTTCTCCCCTGACTTTATGTTGAGAGCATTCTCTCACATTAAATTTTTTAGGAAAACATTGTCTTTGTCAGCTGCATAATATTACTTGTATGATTGTACAGTAATGTAACCATGGACTTGATATATCAGTTTAGTTTTTTTTTTTTTAGGAATAAACCTAAAATTATTGCTTATTGGTGCCTCTGTTTTGTGTAAAAAAAAAAAAAAGGAAAACTTTTTTTCTTTGACTCAACAGGTGTTTGTTTATTGAGAACCTGTGTATAAGGGAACCTTTTTTTCTTTGACTCAACAGGTGTTTGTTTATTGAGAACCTGTGTATAAGCACTGTTTGAGACTTAGAGTAGCCTTTGATTTTGATGAAAATTCCTGCCCTCCTGGAGCTGTCTTCTGGTTATTTGTTCTGTAGTAATAATTTTACATCGTGTACTTCATATGTATGAAGCCTAAACAGTATTTTCATAATTTTATACACGTAGAAGTTTGATCTAAACTCTATAATGTAATCATTCCACTTTTTATTCTCCATCTTTTTTTTTTCATTTGGGATCTTTTAGTAATAGATATTGTTTATTGAAGTGCTTTTTCAAACAATGGTTTAAAATCTTATAATGTAGAATTGTAGTTTTTCTCTTGTATAATTAAGTGATAGTACAGGGAATAAGAAGAAAAAGAAACAATTGAAAGAAGTTTTTCTAAAATAGGCATTAAAAACTGAAAGAAATTTTATTAATGGACATAGTTGATCTAAAATATTAGTTTCAAGTGTACATGAGAGATTCAGTATTTTTATACTCCACTTAAAGTTATTATAAAATATTGTGTATATTCCTTGTGCTGTGCAACACATCCTTGTCTTACTTACAGTAGTTGTACGTTTTTTTATCCTCTACCCCTGTATCTTGTTCCTCTCCCCTCTGGTAACCACGGATTTGTTCTCTGTATCTGAGTCTGTTTCTGTTTTGTTATATTCATCTGTTTGTTTTATTTTTTAGATTCCACATATAAGTGATAGCCTAGGGTATTCGTCTATTTCCGACTTATTTCAGTAAGCGTAACACCCTCTAGTCCATGCATGTTGTTGCAGATGGCAGAAGTCCATATTTTATGGCTCAGTAATAGTCCTGTGTGTGTGTGTGTACACGATTTTCTTTAGCCGTGTGTGTGTGTGTGTGTGGGCACCATTTTCTTTAGCTGTGTGTGTGTGTGTGCACCATTTTCTTTAGCCGTGTGTGTGTGTGTGCACCATTTTCTTTAGCCGTGTGTGTGTGTGTGCGCACCATTTTCTTTAGCCGTGTGGTGTGTGTGTGTGCACCATTTTCTTTAGCCGTGTGTGTGCGTGCACCATTTTCTTTAGCTGTGTGTGTGCGCGTGTGCACCATTTTCTTTAGCCGTGTGGTGTGTGTGTGTGCACCATTTTCTTTAGCCGTGTGTGTGCGTGCACCATTTTCTTTAGCCGTGTGTGTGTACACCATTTTCTTTAGCCGTGTGTGTGTACACCATTTTCTTTAGCCGTGTGTGTGTGTGCGCACCATTTTCTTTAGCCATGTGTGTGTGTGCGCACCATTTTCTTTAGCCGTGTGTGTGTGTGTGTGCACCATTTTCTTTAGCCGTGTGTGTGTGTGCACCATTTTCTTTAGCCCGTCTTCTGTTGGTGGACACATAGGTGGCTTCCATATATTGGCTGTTGTAAATAATGCTACTGAGAACATTGGGGTGCATGTATGTTTTTGAATTAGTGTTTTTGTTTTGTTCTGATTATATGGTAAAACTGAAAGAAGTCTTAAGAGATCCTTCTGTCCTTCCTCTTCTTTGTAAGTTGAAAAAGCTGAGTTCTCTTGAGGTAAGTGGCTTGTCCAGTGTCGCACAGCTAGCTTCTCAGAGTCTGTATAGACACAACAGTCCAGTACTCTATTGTATGTAGTCTGTATTCTTCTTGAAACATTACTTGCATTCAAAAAAGTATCTGGGCCTACTGTGTGGCAGACGGTGAAATATGGTAAAATGTGCAAAGTTAAGAAAACTTTTTAGGCTGCAGAATCTTTTTTCTTAGATGCAAAAGTTTTCCAAAACTTTAAGAAAAATTCTGCATTGAATGAGGTTATAGGGTATAAATTAGCCTGTTGGCTCCACGGGTCTTCTTCACATCTGATCTCCTCGGGCCTGTTTGGCACTGTTATTGTCCAGCAGTTTGCATCTTTGTGGTGGTGTTGGAAAATATTCTTCAGCGCGTCTTTAAACCGTTGCCTTTGTCTTTTTTGCTTTCAGTTGCTCCACTTCAGCTCTGCATACGAATTGTCTTTCCATCAACTGTGTTCATCTTCTTTTTGTTTTCATAGTTAAGCCCGTGGAGTCTTGTTGTAATAGCTTGTACAGCATGCTTATGCAGCATTCATTAAGGAATATCACAAAGATTTAAAGACCATACCAACAAGTACAAATAGTCACCATAATTAGAATTAATGATTTTTAAAATTTTCTACAGTAAAAATATAGAAAATAACTCTACTTACAGCTGTTTTTGAAAACTAGAGAAAGTTGATAGTGTTTTTAAAACACTTTATAATCTTTTGGGGGTGCATATGTGTGTGTGTGTGTGTGTGTGTGTGTGTGTGTGTATTTTTCCCCTAGTGTTGTCAAAAAAAGTATATGTTATTTTGTTGATTTCATTTGTTCATGCCTTTAACCTCCTGTTCTAATTTTAATATTACTGTTTTTAATTGTTGCTGTTCAGTTGTCTGACTCTGTGACCCTAGGGACACTAGGCTCCTCTATCCTCCACTTTCTCCTGGAGCTTGCTCAAATTTTTGTTGATTGAGTTGGTGATGCTGTCTAACCATGTCATCCTCTCTTGCCCCTTCTCCTTTTGCCTTCAGTCTTTCCCAGCATCAGGGTCTTTTCCAGTGAGTCAGCTCTTTGTGTCACGTGGCCAAAATATTGGAGCATCAGCTTTAGCATCAGTCTTTCCAGTGAATATTCAGGGTTGATTTCTTTTAGGATGGATTGGTTTGATCTCCTTGCATTCCAAGGGACTCCCAACTCTTTTCCAGCACCGCAAATTCGAAAGCATCAGTTCTTTGATGCTCAGCCTTCTTTAGGGTCCAACTCTCATATCCATATATGACTACTGAAAAAGCCATAGCTTTGATTACATGGACCTTTGTCAGCAAAGTGATGTCTTTGCTTTTTAATATGCTGTGTATGTTTGTCATAGCTTTCTTTCCAAGGAGCAGGCGTCCTAATTTCATGGCTGCAGTCAGGGTCCACAGTGATCTTGGAGCCGAAGAAAATAAAATCTGTCACTGCTTCCTCCTCCCCCCCCCTTCTATTTGCCGTGAAGTGGTGGGATCAGATGCCAGGATAGTAGAGTTTCAAGCCAGCTGTTTCACCCTCCTCTTTCACTCTCATCGAGAGGCTCTTTAGTTCCTCTTCACTTTCTGTCGTGTGAGTGGCATCATCTGCCTGTCTGAGGTTGTTGCTGTTTCTCCTGGCAGTCTTGATTCCATCTTGTGATTCATCCAGCCTGGCATTTTGCGTGATGTGTTCTGCATATAAGTTAAATAAGCAGAGTGACAGTATACAACTTTACATTCATAGAATCATAGAAAAAAACAAGAGAATTCCAGGAAAACATCTACTTCTGCTTCATTGACTACTCTAAAGCATTTGACTGTGTGGATTACAACTGTGGATAATTCTTGAAGAGTTGGGAATACCAGACCACCTTACCTGTCTCCTGAGAAATCTGTATGCTAGTCAAGAAGCAGTGGTTGTTCATAGAACTAGACATGGAACAACTGACTGGTTCAAAGTTGAGAAGGGAGTACAAAACTGTATGTCACCTGCTTATTTTAAGTGTTTTCACATGTAGACCAGTGAAGGAAAAGAGTGAATGCATGTGATGCGCATTGGTATAATGGAAAGAATACTGAATTTGGAATCACATGTTTGTGTTCTGTTTTGCTCCTTACTCTTGGAGAAGTAACTCATATTTGTCCTCAAATCTCAGCTTTCAAATTCTTTGTAAGATATTTCATGACTCCTCCCTGCATTCCCATACAAATGAAGTCTTTTCTGTTTTAGACTTTCTTTGGTACTTAAACTTTTTCTTCTAAACGCTTTCTGTCTCTTGAAGTGATACATTTCTGTATTTGTCTACATTTGCTTATTTGCTCTTCCTCCTTGGGTTACAGTTCAGGGGAGCGGGGCTGGTGTCATCTCATCGCTGCCTCCTCTGCCTTTGGCACAGGGCAGACATGTGGTAGGCATTCCATAAATATTTTTAAGTAAATGAACGACTCACTACTGTCCGTCACATACCAAGTTATTTCCTTCGCAGCTATAAAACTCTGCAACCTCGCCTCTTACAGAAAGCCTTCTTTGAGAAAATCAGGACAAGAGATGTTCCCATACTACCTCCTTGTAGATCTATAGGACTGCTGAGTGTACAGAACTGTACTCTTAACTCTTCTCTTGTTTCTCACAGCTCTGTGGAATATTAGGCTGCTGCTGCTGCTAAGTCGCTTCAGTCGTGTCCGACTCGGTGCTACCCCATGGACGGCAGCCCACCAGGCCCCTCTGTCCCTGGGATTCTCCAGGCGAGAACACTGGCCTAGACTAAAAGACCCTACAGTTAGGACTGTGTGTTTTGACTTATATCTGGCTTAGTGCCTCGCACATACATATCTGACAAAAACAGTTCCAGTTAGTACTTTTTTTGAAGTGACATTTATAGAAACTTGGCATTTTTTTTTAAACATCATTTAAAAATCTCCTTGTTTTATTGAGAATATTCATTTATAAATAAAAATTGAGTTTATGGAATAAACTCTTAGTCATTTTTGTTTAGTCATTTATTCGTGTTCTGGTTAGGGTAAGACATTTGCCTGAGATCCGAATTAGTTTTGAAAGACAAGTGTATATGGACATAATCTCTTTCCAGTAAATCTTGCAGCTATTTCCATGCCTACATATGTTAACATTTTTATATTTGGCTTCCAAATGACAAACACAGATGGCTGTAGTCTGAATTTCCAGCATGTTTTAGAATAAATGTTTTTCCAGTAATATAAAGTGTATCATTTCAGCATCAGATGATTAGCAATTGAATAGACTTTCTGATTTTTGCTTATCTGCCATTTTTAAGGTTTAAGATAAAAAATAACTTTGATAGCTATTTATGATGTAATCTTGTTTTCTTTCTCACGTTTTTACCAAACAGAAGTTTTCCTAAAAGGCTATTATGGGTATTTTTTTTCTGAGAATTTAATTTTGTTGTTTGTTTGGTTTTTCTATTTGTTTTGTTTAGTGGAGTACAGAGATTATTGTGAGAGGGAATATTTTATGTTTTAATTCATTTAATTACCACTTCGAATTCTGAGACCATGGAACTTTTTTAGGTAGTGGAATCTTTTATATCATCTTAGTTTCTGTGGACCAGTGCTTAAAATGATTCCTCAATGTTAACTTTTCTGTAAAAAAAAAATGCATAATCTTTTTTCCACTCAACCTTTATTTATTGAGTACTGCTGTAGGTTTTGAATATATAGCAGTGAACAAAAGTTCTTACCTTCATGGAGTTTACCTTTTGGTTAATTGTTGTGAAAAAATAATATGACTTCATTTAATCAATAACATAGACCTGAAACAGTGTTTGGTAATTTTTTGTCCTTAGAAGTGATTAGTTCTAAACACAGTAATAAAACTTCTACTTTTTATTCCTTATCTTTTATTAACTTTTTCACTAGAATCATTTAATAATGGATACTGTTGTCTCAGAGGTTTGTTTGGTTTTTAAAAATCTTTTTATAGTACATTATTTTAACAAAAATTTTCTTTTGTTATATATTTGTGTGTATAAACATTAAGTATAAATTTTATATATAACCCTACAGAGATAGAATTTTAAGCAAAATCATCTTTGTCCTGGTATCCTCTGCTGTCTGAATATTTTTTTTAAATATCAAGAATGTCATTATTAACACATTTTTGCTTTTGCATTCTTTCTGAGGGATCCTTTTAAAATGATATGCCTAGACTTCTGATTCTATTTACAGATAATACGTAATAGTGTTTCAGTTGAATTACTTTTAAGAATGAATTTCCTATCCAAAGTAGTTTACATGCATTCCAACAGCTTAATAGTGTACAAATAGAGGCAGCTAGTCTTGCATCTATTCCTTAAGCAGATAGCAGAATAACTGAATAGTTGCTCAACAGCTGGGGGAAAATTTTAAATGTGGTGTATTTTTATGTTCTACAAGGTCAGTGATTAGATATTTCTCACTTACTAATTGGACATTTGTTAAGTAAATAGTACTTATCTATTAACTTCTCTTTATCTACAGCAAACAAAAGTATAACATATGCTATATGTTATCCTAATAGCTGTCACATAATTTGATAGTTAATGATATCAAGCATTATCAAGATTTCTTTAATACTTTATATCCTTAGACATTTACTGACCATCTTTGCAATTGTTCTAATTTATGTATTAATATGTTCATCTATTTCCTCTTTTTAAGGCAAAAGGGCTTACACTTGTTCTTATACTTTTCTTTCAGAATGATTGAGTTCATATGATTGAGTGGTAGTTAATAGTTGCTTTATATAAAATTTAGAAGACTTACTGCAGCAAAAAGGAAATTTCATGTGAGCATAAGGAAAAATAGCTGTAATCTCTAGAGATAGACCAAAGTTGTTATGGTTATATTCTTCCAGTGTTTATTCCTATATATATAATATTATTAAATTTTAAGGTAGATAAAACTGTTGAAGGTGATGAGCCTGAGGCCTCTCTTATCTTTGTTAAAAGAGATGCGCATAATTTTCCTCTTACTACTGCTGTGTCTAAACATTTATTAATAATGATCTACATTAATATTTTAATATTAATAATGATTTACATCAGCCCTGGGATTTCTTTGAAAGGAATGATGCTAAAGCTGAAACTCCAGTACTTTGGCCACCTCATGCGAAGAGTTGACTCATTGGAAAAGACTCTGATGCTGGGAGGGATTGGGGTCAGGAGGAGAAGGGGACAACCGAGGATGAGATGGCTGGATGGCATCACTAACTCGATGGACGTGAGTCTGAGTGAACTCCGGGAGTTGGTGATGGACAGGGAGGCCTGGCTTGCTGCGATTCATGAGGTCGCAAAGAGTCGGACACAACTGAGCGACTGAACTGAACTGAACTGAACTGAACATTAGTATTATTTTAATTAATCCAGTATTGGCCAAAGTGTATAATCTATACTTCTGATTTAGATAGTGATGAGATATTTTAGGTGATATGTTGTTGATCTAGCATTAAATAAATAACAGTAGATAGTAGTGTTAAAAAAAGGTTAACTACTTTCTAGGTTTCTTTAAATCTATCTGCTTATGACAAGCCAAAAGTCTGTCTGGTACTAATAGATTCTTAGCACCTCACTAACACTTGTCTCTTTCTCTTAGAACCTTCAGCAATGTCTAGCTAAAATTTTAATAATATAGTTATATTTTTTATTGTATTAATTTTTTTCTATTTTTTTAACTCAAATGACATTGTCTTTTATGTCAAGGATTCAAAGTCTCCTTTTAAAATAAATCTGAATAAGAAAAATACACTAGTTAAACATATTAAGTCAGTGGTAAGTCTAGGTGACAACTGGAATATGACAGAAACCCTGAATATGGTATGCAGATGGTTAAGGGCTGGGAGGCACTATTGTTTGATACAGTAGTATTGATAAACATATTTATAATTTTTCCCACTATAAATAAGACTACATTGATCATTTGTATAGCTAAAGCTTTTTGCATAAAATAATTACATTTACTAGAATATGTAAGTAGAATTTGCAGAAATTCCATAGGGCAAATGCATTTAGATTTCCTGTGTTTTCATATAATCTCGTATCCAGAGATTATAGTTTTACTGAACAATGAATGAGGGCACCTGTTTTTTGTTCTTTTTATTCTCCCCAACTCTGGGCTAATTTCTTTCTTTAGACATATTTTCAGTTCTTCTCAGTATTTGAATAGCATTCATTCAGAAATACCTGCTTTCTTTGCAATTCAGCAGTCATTTTTATATTAAAGATAGTATCCATTGTCCTTTATTTTATCATCATTTTAGTGATGGGTTGATCCTTTAAAGAAAATGACTCCAAAGCTACTTTTTTCTTAGTGGTGATAAAGAAAAATTATCTTTGACAACAATGATTTTTTTTTTTTTTCTGTAGCTGGCCCAGTTTCGACAAAGGAAAGCTCAGTCTGATGGGCAGAATCCTAAGAAGCAGAAAAAAAAGAGAAAAACTTCAAGCAGTAAACATGACGTGTCAGCATACCATGCTATAAACATTGAGCAAACGCAGAGTGATGAGACGTGTGTAAGTAATTCTCAGAGATCAGGAACAGCCGTGCCTCCTGAATCCACAATAACGAGAACTCTGCACAGTGGAGAAATAGTTAAATGTGACCAGGTCTTCTCTGTTGAAGTAAGTATTCATCTCGATTTTTAAACAGTAGCATTCTAAGTATAAAGTTATTGTAATAACATCACTCATTAATATCCTGTGTGATTTTTGTGAGCTCGATTCAATACACATTTATTGAGCAACTGTAATACACCAAAGATTGAGCACAAAGGATACAAAGATAAATATGACAGTCTCTGTACTTTAGGAAGGTCAGTCTAGTGGGCAAGGTAGACGTAAGACAGGTTAAGTAGTCTGACGAGAGCTGTGCTAACAGCAATGCATATGGTGCCCTAAAGTGCCATGATGTGGGGGAGCCCCAAATTGGTCTTGTGTGTGTTACTTGGGAAAGTTTCCTGGAAGAAATAATAGAACCAGGTCTTGAAGTGTGAGTTCAAATTAGCTAGAGGCAAAGAAGTAGGACAGACAACCTTTGTGCTAAAGAATCAGCATTCTCAAAGACATGAAACAGTGTGATGTGTTTTGGAAGCCTTAAGTAGTTTAGTTTTAAATGGATATCCAAGTGACCCCTTAGGGTGGTGGTAAGGGTGAAGCAGGGGAGATTACACCTGGCCCATGGGAAGTTTTCCTCAATAAATGCTAATTTCCTTCCCCCCATTGATGATGGAATTTCCAAGAATAAGGAGACGAGGGAGAGGTTAAGAGTGGGTTGGGTGGTGGGTGGAATGGTGGTACTCCAACTAAGACCGAGCTTAGAGAACTGTGGGATGCTAAGGAGGAAGAGTGTTGGCCAAGGCATAGGACGATTGTAGGGTGGGTTGTGCGCTGCCGTACTTAGCTGGAGATAGGGTTTAGATGTATAGGCTCAGTCAAGAGTCAGAGATGTCATAGAGATTTGCTGTTCATCATAGGCGTGGATCTTACTGAGTTTTTTCTGCTTAGAGTTTTTTGAGCATTTTGGATACGTAGATGAATGTTTTCCATCAGATTTGGGAAGTTTTCAGCCATTATATCTTCAAATACCCTTTCCCACGCTTTCTTCTCCTTCCGCGTCTCCATTATGCATCTGTTAGTATGTTTGGTATTGTTGCACAGACCTTTGATGATCGTTCTCTTTATTTACTTACTCGGTTGCGTCGGGTCGTGGTTGCAGCACGCAGGCTTTCCCCCTGTGGCACGCAGCCTCCCAGTTGCATTGCACAGACTCCAGGGTGCACGGGCTTGGTTGCCTCCCAGCGTGTGGGATCTCGGTTTCCCTGACCAGGGGCTGAACCCATGTCCCCTCCATTGCAAGGCAGATTCTTAACCGCTGGACCACCAGGGAAGTCCCTGTTCTTTTTTTAAAAAAATTCTTTTTTTTCCCTCAAACTGGGTAATTTCAGTTGAACTTTTTTTGAAATTTACTGATTCTTCTTCCTCCTCAGATCTGCTGTTAAACCCCTGTAGTAAATTTTACATTTCAGTTATTTTACTTTTAACTTCAGAATTTGTTTTTTTATATGTTCTTTTTTTGTTAATATTCCCTATTTAGTGAGGCATTGTTCTTATAATTTTCTTTAGTTTTTTTAGGCATTGTTTCCTCCATTTATGTGACTTAAGAAATATGTAACTTAAAATCTTTGTCTAATAAGTGCAATATCTATGTTTCCTTAGGGACAGTTTCTACTGACTCCTGTTTTTCTTGGATATGGGCCAGATTTCCTTTTTCTGGATAATTTTTTTTTGAAGTCTGGATCTTTTATGTAATAAAATATGACAACTGGGGTGCTTGATTTGATTTGAAGAATATTTTCATTTTCTGCTGGACAAATCAATACCTGGGCCCTTCACTGGAATTTTAGCATTTCCAGTACAGAGTGTCTTGTTCACCATTTTATCCTCAGTAGCACAGTGTTTAGTACGCAGTATGTGGCTCAGGTGGTAAAGTGTCTGCCTGCAGTGCAGGAGACCTGGGTTCAGTCCCTGGGTTAGGGAAATCCCATGGAGAAGGAAATGGCACCCCACTCCAGTACTCTTGCCTGGAAAATCCCATGGTTGGAGGAGCCTGATAGGTAACAGTCCATGGGGTTACAAAGAGTTGGAGACGACTGAGGAACTTCATTTTCATGCATTTAGTCAGTAGTCCATTTAAAAGACTTCAGTGAGTGAACAAACCAAGAGAGCATACATCATGAAAGTATATTAGATTTACAAGAGGGCCACGAATGTCAGTTACAGGATTTTAGAATAGGAGTAAGCTTATTATTTCTGTTCCTGGCATCAGTTACTACATCAGTGAGGAGATGGACTTGAAACTTGGTCTTGAGAGCTGAGTAAAATTTCTCTAAGTGTAGGTGAGAAGGGAGACAGTGATGCTTTATATTTGGTTGTTTATGGGTTTTGGTTTCTTTGGTTGTTTAGTTGTTGTTTTGTTTTTTGGGTGTTTTTTTTGTGGGGGTCATTGGACAGGTACTTTGTTATCTTTCCCCATTTTGAAGGAATACTCTTCAGACTTCAGTGTGTATACAGATCATGTGTGCAATCTTTTTAAAATGCAGATTTCTAATTCAGCAAGTCTGGGTGGAACCCATGAGTCAAATTTATTTTAATTGAAGTATAGCGAATTTACAGTGTTGTGTAGTTTCTGGTGTACAGCAAAGTGATTCAGTTATACATATATATACATATATATTTAGGTACACTTTTTCATATTTTTTCCACTTTGGTTTATTACAAGGTATAAAATATAGTTCTGTGTGCTACACGGTAGGACCTGTTTTTTGTCTATTTTATATATAGTAGATTGTATCTGCTAATCTCAAACTTCTAATTTCTCTCCTGCCTTCTTTGGTAACCATGTTTGTTTTCTGTGTTCTATGAGTTCCCTTCTATTTTGTAAATAAGTTCATTTATGTCTTTTTAAAAGTGGTATCGTATGATCTTTGGCTTTCTCTGTTTGACTTACTTCTTTTGGTAAGATAATCTCAAGGCCCATCCATGTTGCTGCACATGGTATTACTTCATTTTTTTATGGTTGAATAATATTCTGTGTTCTGTGTATGTGTGTGTATCAAATTCTGTATCCATTCTTCTGTTGATGGACACTTAGGTCGTCTCCGTGTCTTGACTGTTGTGAATAGTGCTGCTGGGAACGTTAGGGATGCACGTATCTTTCTGAATTAGAGTTCTCTTCAGATACATGCCCGAGAGTGTGATTGCCGGATCGTATGGTAATCATCTTAAGTGTTGTGTTGGCTGTGGGTTTGTCATAGCCCACTTTGATAAGAGTTTTTATCATGAATGGATATTGCACAAAAATAAACTCAAAATGGATAAAAGACCCTGAATATTAAACAGGGTACTATAAAGCTGAGGAAAATGTAGGCAGAAACTGACATAGATTGTAGCAATCTTTTTTGATCTGTTTCCTAGAGGAATGGAAATAAAAGCAAAAATAAGCAAATGGGACCTAATCAAGCATAGAAACTTTTGAACAGCAAAGGAAACCATAAATACAACAAAAAGACAAAATACAGAATGGGAGAAAATATTTGTAAATAATGTGACCAATAAGGGATTAATATCCAAAATTTATAAATAGCTTTCTGCTCAATACCAAAAAGACAAACCAATGAAACCTAGGCAAAGGACTAAATAGACATACCTCCAAAGAAGATACACACATGGCTAAGAGACATATGAAAGGATGCTGAGCATCACTAATTATTAGAGGAATGTAAATCAAAATTGTAGTAAGATAGCACCTCATACCAGTCAGAAGATACCAAATTATAATCACTGAGTCTACGAATCTGCTTCTGTTTTGTAATTCATTTATATCATTATTTTTTAGGTTCTACATAAAAGTGACATCGTATGGTATTTGTCTTTCTCTAACTTCACTTAGTATAATAATCTCCAGGTCCATCAGAGCTGGCATAGAGGGCATTATTTCTTTCTTCTTGGTGATTGAGTAATATTCCATTACATATATGTACTTTATTTTCTTGGGCTCCAAAATCACTGCAGATGGTGACTGCAGCCATGAAATTAAAAGACGCTTACTCCTTGGAAGGAAAGCTGTGACCATCCTAGATAGCATATTGAAAAGCAGAGACATTAGTTTGCCAACAAAGGTCCGTCTAGTCAAGGCTATGGTTTTTCCATTGATCATGTATGGATGTGAGAGTTGGGCTGTGAAGAAAGCTGAGCACCAAAGAATTGATGCTTTTGAACTGTGGTGTTGGAGAGGACTCTTGAGAGTCCCTTGGACGGCAAGGAGATCCAACCAGTCCATTCTAAAGGAGATCAGTCCTGGGTGTTCATTGGAAGGACTGATGGTAAAGCTGACACTCCAATACTTTGGCCAGCTAATGGGAAGACCTGACTCATTGGAAAAGAGCCTGATGCTAGGAAAGATTGAGGGCAGGAGGAGAAGGGGATGACAGAGGCTGAGATGGCTGGATGGCATCACCGACTCGATGGACATGGGTTTGGGTGGACTCTGGGAGTTGGTGAAGGACAGGGAGGCCTGGCGTGCTGCGATTCATGGGGTCGCAGAGTCGGACACCACTGAGTGACTGAACTGAACTGAACTGAGCGACTGAACTGGCTGCCCAGATCCTCCTTATTCGTTCCTCTGTCAGTGGGCATTTAGGTTGCTTCCATGTCTTGGCAGTTTCACTGCAGTGAACATTGGAGTGTTTGTATCCTTTGAACCATGGTTTTCTGCAGTTATATGCTCAGAAGTGGTATTACTGGATCTTAATGGTAGCTCTGTTTTTAATTTTTCAAGGAGCCTCCATATGGTTCTCCATAGTATCTACCAGTTTACTTTCTCCCATAAACTGTGTAGGAGGGTTCCCATTTCTCCACACACTCTGCTACATTTTCTGTTTGTAGACTTTGTGATGATGGCTCTTCTGACTGGTGTGAGGGGAAGGAATAGAGAGAGAGTTTGGGATTACCGTGTACCCTCTGCTACATTTAAAATAGACAACCAACTAGGAGCTACGGTATAGCACAGGGAGCTCTGCTCAATATTCTCTAATAACCTAAATGGGAAAGAACTTGAGAAAGAACGGATGCGTGAGTTTATATTAATATAACTGAGTCACTTTGCTGTACATCTGAAGCTAACACAACATTGTTAATCAACTATAATCCAATATAAAATAGTCAAAAATTTAAAAAACAGAATGGATGTTGAATTATATCAGATGCTTTTTCTGCATCTGTTGAGATAATCATACGTATTTTGTCTTTTTTCTGTGATGCGGTGTATCACATTAATTGATTTGCGTCTGTTGAACCATCCTTGTGAACCTGGGATGAATCCAAATTAAACACGTTGCATGGTCCTTTTTAATGTGTTAGTGGATTTGGTTTGCTTGTTTTGTTGAGAATTTTAAAATTTATATTCGTCAAAGGTCAGTTCAATTCAGTCTCTAAGTCATGTCCGACTAATTGTGACCCCATGGGCTGAAGCACGCCAGGCTTCCCTGTACGTCACCAACTCCCGGACCCTACCCAAACTCATGTCCATTGAGTCAGTGATGCCATCCAGCCATCTCATCCTCTGCCGTCCCCTTCTCCTGCCTTCAATCTTTCTCAGTGTCAGGGTCTTTTTCAGTGAGTCAGTTCATTGCATCAGGTGGCCAAAGTAGTAGAGTTTCAGCTTCAGCATCAGTCCTTCCAATGAATATTCAGGACTGATCTCCTTTAGGATGGACTGGTTGAATCTCCTTGCAGTCCAAGGGACTCTCAAGAGTCTTCTCCAACACCACAGTTCAAAAGCATCCATTCTTTGGCACTCAGCTTTCTTTATAGTCCAACTCTCACATCCATTCATGACTACTGGAAAAACCATAGCTTTGACTAGATGGACCTTTGTTGTCAAAGTAATGTCTCTGCTTTTTAATATGGTGTCTAGGTTGCTCAAACTTTTCTTCCAAGGAGCAAGCATCTTTTAATTTCATGGCTGCAGTCACCATCTGTAGTGATTTTGGAGCCCCCAGAAGTAAAATCTGACACTGTTTCCACTGTTGCCCCATCTGTTTCCCATGAAGTGATGGGACCAGATGCCATGATCTTAGTTTTCTGAATGTTGAGCTTTAAGCCAACTTTTTCACTCTCCTCTTTCACTTTCATCAAGAGGCTCTTTAGTTCTTCTTCACTTTCTGCCATAAGAGTGGTGTCATCTGCATATCTGAGGTTATTGATATTTCTCCCGGCAATCTTGATTCCAACTTGTGCTTCACCCAGCCCAGTGTTTGTCATGATGTACTTTGCACATAAGTTAAATAAGGAGGGTGACAGTATACAGCCTTGATGTACTCCTTTCCCTATTTGGAACCAGTCTGTTCTTCCATGTCCAGTTCTATCTGTTGTTTCCTGACCTGCATACAGATTTCTCAAGAGACAGGTCAGGTGGTCTGGTATTTCCATCTCTTGAAGAATTTTCCACAGTTTATTGTGATCCACACAATCAAAGGCTTTGGCATAGTCAATAAAGCAGAGATAGATGTTTTCCTGGAACTCTCTTGCTTTTTTGATGATCCAGCGGATGTTGGCAGTTTGATCTCTGTTTCCTCTGCCTTTTCTAAATTCAGCTTGAACATCTGGAAGTTCACGGTCCATGTATTGCTGAAGCCTGGCTTGGAGAATTTTGAGCATTACTTTACTAGTGTGTGAGATGAGTGCAATTGTGTGGTAGTTTGAGCATTCTTTGGCATTGCCTTTCTTTGGGATTGGAATGAAAACTGACCTTTTCCAGTCCTGTGGCCACTGCTGAGTTTTCCAGGTTTGCTGGCATATTGAGTGCAGCACTTTCACGGCATCATCTTTCAGGATTTGAAATAGCTCAACTGGAATTCCATCACCTCCACTAGCTTTGTTTATTGTGATGCTTCCTAAGGCCCACTTGACTTGACATTCCAGAATGTCTGGCTCTAGGTTGGTGATCACACCATCATGATTGTCTTGGTCATGAAGATCTTTTTTGTACAGTTTTCTGTGTATTCTTGCCACCTCTTCTTAATATCTTCTGCTCCTGTTAGGTCCATACAATTTCTGTCCTTTATTGTGCCCGTCTTTGCATGAAATGTTCTCTTTTTATCCCTTGGGAAGGCAATTCATCAAAGGTCTTGTCCTGTAATTTTCTTTTTTGTATCTTTGTCTGGTTTTGGTGTAGAGGTAATGGTGGCTTCATACTGTTAGGTAGGTAGAATAGGGAAAAGGAGTCCAAAATGGCGGTGGCTAAAAGACAAGGAAGGTCCGAGGACCAGAGTGAAGACTTCAGGTAGAACAAGCAGCACTCCTGGCTAAGCCCAATTTGCATAGGGCAGGCCCAGGTGGAGGAAAAAAACATAAAAGGAGGAGCCACGGCACTTTCTCCCTCTCTGTCTCTCTCCCACGTGCGCGTGCTCTTTCTCTCTCTCCCCCTCTGTCTCTCTCTCCCCCGCATGCCTGCGCTCTCTCTCTCTCCCTCTCTCCCTTTCTGTCCCGTGTGCGCGTGCTCTTTCTCTCTCTCCCTCTCTCTCTCTCTCTCCCGCATGTGAGCACTCTTTCTCTCTCTCTCCCTCTCTTTCTCTATCTCGCCCATGTGCTCCTCCGCTCTCTTCTCTTCGAGTCTTTGGGTTGGCATGCCCTCACGCTTCAAGGATGGATTCTCCTGCTGGCTTCTAAATAAAATAGAGCTGTAACACTGATTTGCCTAGGAGCTATAACACAGTTTGTCCAAGACCCGAGAGCTGTGACGCGCTGAGGGCTTTAACGTCCATCGCTCCAAATCTTTGTTGTGACGAGACAAAGAACCGAGGAACATACACTCGTGTGACAAAACAGTGACTTTGGGAGTGTTCCTCTCCTTTTAATCTTTTGGAAGAGTTTGAGAAGGAGTGGTGTAAATAGCTTGTTTACCAGTTCCCCAGTGAAGCCATCCAGCTTGTTTGCAGGCATGTTGCTTTGTTTTTTTAATTAACAGCTACTGTTTGACTTCTGGAGATAAGTCTGTTCAGATTCTCTCTTTGTCTTGATGCAGTTTTGGTGGGCTGTATGATTCTAGGAACTAGTCTGTTCTAGGTTGTCCAATTTGTTGGCATAGAATTGTTGGTAGTGTTCTCTTAAGGTTTTTTGTGTTTCTGTGGTATCAGTTGTTATTTCTCCTCTTTCATTTCTTATTTTATTTGGGTCCTTTCTCTTCTTGCTGATCCCTGCCAGAGGTTTGTCGATCATGTCCTTTCAAGAAAACGGCTCTTGGTTTTATTATTTCTGTTTTTTAAATTTCTATTTTATTTATTTTATTTCTGATCTTCACTGTTTCCTTCCGTCTGCTGACTTTAGGTTTTGCTTTTCTTATTTTCCTTATTCCTTTAGGTGGCAGGTTGTTTACTTGAGAAATTTCTTGTTTTTGAGGAAGCTGTGTCACTGTTAGCTAGGACTGCTTTTGCTGTATCTCGTGGTTGCGTGGTCATTGTATTTGTCTTGAGGTATTTTTTTACACCTGATCTTAGCCAAAAGGCCAAGAAGTGATGTCTCAAGTATTTTTAATTTCTTCGATTTCATTATTGAGCCATTACTTTTCTTAAAAATTTTAAAATTTATGTTTATTTTTGGCGGCACTGGGTCTTCATTGCAATGCAAGGGCTTTCTCTGCTTACAGCAGGTGGGGGTCTCCTCCCTGGTTGCAGCATGTGTGCTTCTCACTGTGGTGACATCTCTTGTTCCAGAGCACACACAGGCTCAGTACTTGTGGCACACAGGCTTACTTGCCCTGCGGCCTGTGAAATCTTTCCTGGAGCAGGGATCAAACTGGTGTCCCCTGCATTGGCAGGCAAATCCTTAATTACTGGATCACCAGGGAAGCCTGTTGGTTTTTTAGAAGCATTTTATTTTGTCGTTATTGTTCAGTATTAAGTCGTGCCTGACTCTGCAACGCTATGGAGTATAGCACGCCAGGCTCCACTGTCCTTCACCATCTCCCCGAATTTACTCAAACTCATGTGCACTGCGTTGGTATGCTGTCTAATCATCTCATCCTCTGCCACGCCCTTTTCCTTTTGCCTTCAGTCTTTCCCAGCATCAGGGACTTTTTCAGTGAGTCAGCTCTTCACATCAGGTGGCCAATGTATTGGAGCTTCAGCATCAGTGATATTCAGGGTTGATTTCCTTGTAAGATTGATTGGTTTGATCTCCTTGTAGACCAAGGGACTCTCAAGAGTCTTCTCCAGCACAACTATTCCAAAGCATCAATTCTTTGGCACTCAGCCTTCATTATGATCCAGCTCCACGTCCTAACATGACTGTGGGAAAAACCACAGCTTTGACTACATGGATCTTTGCCAATGAAGTGATGTCTCTGCTTTTTAAGATACTGTCTAAGTTTGTCACAGCTTTCCTTCCAAGGAGCAAGTGTTTTTTACTTTCATGGCGGCAGTCACCATCCGCAGTGATTTTGGATTCCAAGAAAATAAAATCTGTTACAGCTTCCACTTTTTCCCATTCCATTTACCACAAAGTGATGGGACTGGGTGCCATGATCTTAGTTTTTTGAATGTTGAGTTTCAAGCTAGCCTTTTCACTTTCCTCTTTCACTCTCATTAAGAGGTTCTTTGGGGGCTTCCCTGGTGACTCAGTGGTGATAACCCACCTGCATAGGTTCGATCCCTGGGTGGGGAAGATTCCCTGAAGAAGGAATGGCTACCCACCCAGTATTCTTGCCTGGAGGATTGCATGTACAGAGGAGCCTGGCGGGCTACAGTCCATGGGTCCACAAAGAGTCCGACATGACTGAACGGTTAAGCACGCAAGAGGTTCTTTAGTTCCTCTTTGCTTTCTGCCATTAGAGTGGTATCATCTGCACGTCTGAGGTTGCTGATATTTCTCCCAGCAGTCTTGATTTTATGTTGTGATTCATGCAGCTTGGCATTCGCATGATGTCCTCTGAATGTAAGTTAGATAAGCGGGGGGACAATATGGTTTTGATGTGCTCCGTTACTGACTTTGAACCAGTCCATTGTTCCATGTGCAGGTCCAACTGTTGCTTCTGACCTGCATGTGGGTTTCTCAGGAGACAGGTGTTGGGATCTGGTATTCTGATTTCTTTAAGAATTTTCCGCCATTTGTTGTGATCCACACAGTCAAATGCTTTAGTGTAGTCAGTGAAGCAGAAATAAATGTTTTTTCTGGAACTCCCTTGCTTTTTCCGTGATCCAGCAAATGTTGGCAATTTAATCAGTGGTTCCTCTGTCTCTTTGAAACCCAGCTTGCATATATAGAAGTTCTCAGTTCACATACTGCTGAAGGCTAGCTTGAATGATTTTGAGCATCACCTCGCCTAGCATATGCAATGATCACAATGGTATGGAAGTCTGAACATTTTTTGACATTGCTCGTCTTTGGCTTCCCTTGTAGTTTAGTTGGTAAAGAATCTGCCTGCAGTGCGGGAGACCCAGGTTTGATCCCTGGGTTGGGAAGATCCCCTGGAGAAGGAAATGGCAACCCATTCCAGTATCCTTGCCTGGAAAATCTTACGGGCAGGGGAGCCTGGTGGGCTGCAGTCCATGGGGTCGCAAAGAGTCAGGCACAACTGAGTGACTACCTTCTACCTTCTTTTCCTTCTTTGGGATTGGAATGAAAACTGACCTTTTCCAATCCTGTGGCAACTGCTGAGTTTTCCAAATTTGCTGGCATATTGAGCACAGCATTTTAACAGCAGCATCTTTTAGGATTTCCAACAGCTCAGTTGGAATTTCATCATCTCCACTAGCTTTGTTTGTAGTGATGCTTTGTAAGATGCGCTTGACTTCACACTCCTGGGTGTCTGGCTCTCGGTGTGTGACCACACCGTCATGGTTGTCCGGGTCATTAAGATCTGTTTTGTATAAATCTTCGGTGTATTCTTGCCACCTCTTCTGAATCTCTTCTGCTTTTGTTAGGTCCTTACCATTTCTGTCCTTTATCATGCTCATCCTTGCATGCAGTGTTCTCTTGAGATCTCCAGTTTTCTTGAAGAAATATCTATAGTCTTTCTCATTCAATCATTTTCCTGTTTCTTTGCATTATTTACTTAAGAAGGCTTTCTTATCGCTCCTTGCTGTTTTTTGGAACTCTGCATTCAGTTGAGTGTATTTTTCCCTTTCTCCATTGGCTTTCACTTCTCTTCTTTCCTCAGCTACTTGTAAAGCCTCCTCAGACAACCACTTTGCCTTCTTGCATTTCTTTTTTCTTTGGGATGGTTTTGGTCACTGCCTACTGTACAGTGTTAAGAACTTCTGTCCATAGTTCTTCAGGCACTCTGTCTACTAGATCTAATCCCATGAATCTATACATCACCTCCACTGTGTAAGGGATTTGATTTAGATCATACCTGAATGGCTTAGTGGTCTTCCCTACTGTATTCAATTTAAGCCTGAATTTTGCAATAAGGAGCTCATGATCTGAGCCACAGTCAGCTCCAGGTCTTTTGCTGACTATATAGAGCTTCTCCACCTTTGGCTGCAAAGAACATGATCCATGTGGTTTCAGTATTGACCATCTGGTGATGCCATGTGTAGAGTTGTCTCTTGTTTTGTTGGAGGAGAGTATTTGGTATGACCTATGGGTTCTCTTGACAAAATTCTTAGCCTTTGCCCCATACACCAAGGCCAGACTTGCACATTATTCTGGGTATCTCTTGACCTGTTACTGCATTCCAGTCCCCTGTGATGAAAAGGACATCTTTTTTGGTGTTAGTTTTAGAAGGTCTTGTAGGTATTCATAGAACTGTTCAACTTTAGCTTCTTCGGCATCAGAGGTTGCGGCATGGACTTGGTTTACTGTGATTTTGGTTGGTTTGTCTTGGAAGTGAACCAAGATCATTCTGTCAGTTTTGAGGTTGCACTCAAGTACTGCATTTCAGATTCTTTTGTTGACTCTGGGGGATACTCCATTTCTTCTAAGGGATTCTTGTCCACAGCAGTAGATATAATGGTCATCTGAATTAAATTCACCCATTCCCATCCATATTAGTTCACTGATTCCTAAGATGTAGATATTCAGTCTTAACCATCTCCTGCTTTATGTCAGCATATTGTTCAGTCTCCCTATAATCATTTTTTCCCCTTTTATCTTTCTGTGATTGATTTTTAGTTTCATGCTGTTGTGATTTAAAAAAAAGATGGAGTTGATTTCTAATTTCATGCTGTTGTGATTACAAAAGATGCTTAAAATAATTTCTGTCCTCTTAAATATGTTTAGGCTTCGGTTCAGTTCCATTGCTCAGTCTTGTCTGACTCTGTGACCCCATGCATGGGCTGCAGCATGCCAGGCCTCCCTGTCCATCGCCAACTCCCGGAGCTTACCTCAGACTCACGTCCACTGAGTCGGTGATGCCATCCAACCATCTGATCCTCTGTCGTCCCCTTCTCCTCCCACCTTCAATCTTTCCCAGCACCAGGGTCTTTACAGATGAGTCGGTTCTTTGCATCAGATGGCTAGAGTATTGGAGCTTCAGCCTCAGCATCAGTCCTTTCAGTGAATATTTAGGACTGATTTCCTTTAGGATGGACTGGTTGGATCTTCTTGATGTCCCTTGTCCAAGGTTACCATGTGTCTTAGTATGTGGTCTGTCCTAGAGAATGCTTATATGTGCTGAAAAAAGAATGTGTATTTTGGAGATGTATTGTCCAGAAAATATCAATCAAGTCTACTTGTTCTGTTGCGTCATTTGTGATCTCTACTGTGTTTTGATTTTCTGCCTGGAAGACCTGTGCATTGATGTCAGTGGGGCATTAAAGTCTTCTATTATTATATTCCGCCAGTTTCTCCCTTTATGTCTGTTTGTATTTGTTCTGTTCATTTCGGTGCTCCTATATTGAGTGCAGGTATGGTTTGTATTTGTTGAATGAAAAAAGAAATATCTAGGTCTCTTTTTTCACTTCTAAAATTAGATTCTTAGACAGTGAAAGCAGTGAAAATTTGGGTTTTCTCCTTGACTCTTCTGAGTACTTCTAAGCTGAGGGAAGCTTGGAAAAGCCACTCACTTCTTACCCAAATACCAGGGATATGAGGATGAGGCAGAAATGTTTTAAAATTTTTTGTAATCTGCAACAGTGTTAATAACAACAGAAGTTGGTAATTTTCTTCAAGTTGTTACTATTTTTCTAGTACCAAGGTTGATGATTCTTTATATTAGGGAAATTGAACGTTTTTGAGTAATTATTTAGGACTATTTTATTTAAAAGAAGTATAGGAATTAGAAGGATGATATCTTATTTGGTCCTCTTTCCTTAGAAGTGATTTGTACTATGTGAAAAACCTGTGTGAAAGTGCATCTTGATACTCTTATACTTAGAAAATTGTCTAGTCATAAATTTTAGATGTTATTTTGCCATGCTGCTGCTGCTGCTGCTAAGTCGCTTCAGTCATGTCCGACTAGTGTGACCCCATAGACCCCATAGAGTTTTAGAAAGACCTTAAATAATCAGTTTTTGCTTTCTTTTTTAGCCGGAAAGTGAAATTTCAACCACAGCAGATGATTATAGTTCAGAGGTAAGAATAAGTAGCATTGTGATTAACATTTTATATTTTTAAAAATTATTGCTGATTATTAGTTTTTTATTACTTACAACTCACATGTTTTTATTATTTTGTAAATATAATAAAAATTAGCGTAGTATGATGTAAATAACCTGGAGAACTTGAAGTTTATGTTTTCCTGACTTCTTTTTTCAGATTATTAATTAAAGTCTTAAATCTTTGAGTAACGTGGTCCTTAATTAGATGCAGACCTTGTTTTAGTTTCTAGGAAAGTGTTTGAAATTGGGTTTTGTTATAAGGTTATAATTAACACAGTAAACCTTTTATAATATAGGCTATTTTATTTTGTGTAATGTTATTTTACAAATGCTTGAATTCTAGTTAATTATGTAAATCCATTTATGGAAATTAATGTTGCAATAGTGACTTTAGGTGATAAAGGCTAATGTGGGCATGGGGCACTTTAGGAGATACTTTCCTTATGTGTTAATAAATCTGCTGTTTATCTTTTTCCTTTAGACATGATTGTCATTTATTTTTGGTCCAATATTTGAGGACGTGGAAAACTTTCTTACTCTGAATGGTTGAACACCTCATTATATTCTATAAGTTTTCTTTGAATGTATTTATTTGATAATTGCTTTATGGAATTTTGTCGTTTTCTGTCAAACCTCGTATAAGTTTTGGTTTACTGTAGTTGTCTAACAGAAAAAAAACTTCATGTTCTTAAATTAACTTAATACTGTTTTGGATTGCTAATGGGAGAAAGAACTGTTAGATTTCAAAAGTTTAAGGTGATTGAAAGCTGGGAATATACTTATTAGTGATTCTCACCAGGAAAATAATTAACCAATGTTAAATAAATAAATAATTTCCTAATTTAAGCTACATAAAGTTGGCTTTATGGGTAATATCTCAGTTTTAAATTACAGGTTGCAATTCAGAGAATCTGCTCTGTGACTTTAAATATGGATCTTAGATATGAAAACATTGCTTTTCTCTTCTATAATAACCTACTTCTAGAGCTTCTCAATTGAAAGTTTAAGATGGTTTGATACTTGAACCATTGGAGACTCTGGGGCAGCCTACGATTCCACAAAGTGCATTTTTTTCTTTAGCAGTTCAGTTCAGTCATTCAGTTGTGTCTTTTGTGACCCCGTGGACTGCAGCACGCCAGGCCTCCCTGTCCATCACCAACTCCCGGAGTTTACTCAAACTCATGTCCATAGAGTTGGTGATGCCATCCAACCATCTCATCCTCTGCCGTTCCTTTCTCCTTCTGCCTTAAATCTTTCCCAGCCTCAGGGTCTTTTCAAATGAGACAGCTCTTTGCATCAGATGGCCAAAGTATTGGAGTTTCAGCTTCAACATCAGTCCTTCCAGTGAATATTCAGGACTGATTTCCTTTAGTATGGACTGGTTGAATCTCCTTGCAGTCTAAGGGACTCTCAAGAGTCTTCTCGACACCACAGTTCGAAAGCATCGTTTCTTCAGGACTCAGCTTTCTTTATAGTCCAACTCTCACATCCATACATGACTGCTGGAAAAACCATAGCCTTGACTAGATGGACCTTTGTTGGTAAAGTAACGTTTCTGCTTTTGAATATGCTGTCTAGGTTGGTCATAATTTTCCTTCCAAGGAGTAAGCGTCTTTTAATTTCATGGTTGCAATCACCATCTGAAGTGATTTTGGAGCCCCCAGAAATAAAGTCTGCCACTGTTTCCACTTGTTCAGCATCTATTTGGCATGAAGTGATGGACCGGATGCTATGATCTTAGTTTTCTGAATGTTGAGCTTTAAGGCAGCTTTTTCACTCTCCTGTTTCACTTTGATCAAGAGGCTCTTTAGTTCTTCTTTCTGCCGTAAGGGTGGTGTCATCTGCATATCTGAGCTTATTGATATTTCTCCCGGCAATCTTGATTCCAGCTTGTGCTTCATCCAGCTTGGCATTTCACATGATGTACTCTGCATATACATTAAATAAGCAAGGTGACAGTATGCAGCCTTGATGTACTCCTTTTCCTATTTGGAACCAGTCTGTTGTTTCATGTCCAGTTCTAACTGTTGCTTCCTGACCTGCATATAGGTTTCTCAAGAGGCAGGTCAGGTAGTCTGGTATTCCCATCTCTTTCAAAATTTTCCACAGTTTATTGTGATCCACACAGTCAACGGCTTTGGCATAGTCAGTAGGACAGAAATAGATGTTTTTGTGGAACTCTCTTTGTTTTTCAATGATCCAGTGGATGTTGGCAATTTGATCTCTGGTTCCTCTGCCTTTTCTAAATCCAACTTGAACATCTGGAATTTCATGGTTCACATATTGCTGAAGCCTGGCTTGGAGAATTTTGAGCATTACTTTACTAGCATGAGAGATGAGTGCAATTGTGTGGTAGTTTGAGCATTCTTTGGCATTGCCTTTCTTTGGGATTGGAATGAAAACTGACCTCTTCCAGTCCTGTGGCCACTGCTGAGTTTTCCAAATTTGCTGGCATATTGAGTACAGCACTTTCACAGCATCATCTTTCAGGATTTGAAACAGGTCAACTGGAATTCCATCACCTCCACTAGCTTTGTTTATTGTGATGCTTCCTAAGGCCCACTTGACTCACATTCCAGGATGTCTGCGTCTAGGTGAGTGATCACACCATCGTGATTATCTGGGTTGTGAAGATCTTTTTTGTAGAGTTCTTCTGTGTATTCTTTCCACCTTTTCTTAATATCTTCTGCTTCTGTTAGGTCCATACCATTTCTGTCCTTTATTGAGTGCATCTTTGCATGAAATGTTCCCTTGTTATCTCTAATTTTCTTCAAGAGATCTCTAGTCTTTCCCAGTCTATGATTTTCCTCTATTTCTTTGCACTGATCACTGAGGAAGGCTTTCTTATTTCTCCTTGCTATTCTTTGGAACTCTGCATTCAAATGGGTATATCTTTCCTTTCACCTCTCTTCTTTTCACAGCTATCTTAAGGCCTCCTCAGACAGCTATTTTGCCTTGTGCATTTCTTTTTCTTGGGGATGGTCTTTATCCCTGTCTCCTGTACAGTGTCACAAACCTCCGTCTATAGTTGATCAGACACTCTGTCTATCAGATCTAGTCCCTTAAATCTATTTCTCACTTCCACTGTATAATCATAAGGGATTTGATTTAGGTCATGTAGAATGGTCTAGTAGTTTTCCCTATTTTCTTCAATTTCAGTCTGAATTTGGCAATAAGGAGTTCATGATCGTCAGCTCCCGGTCTTGTTTTTGCTGACTGTGTGGTGCTTCTCCATTTTTGGCTGCAAAGAATATAATTACTCTGATTTCGGTGTTGGCCATCTGGTGATGTCCATGTGTAGAGTCTTCTCTTGTGTTGTTGGAAGATGGTATTTGATATGACCCATGTGTTCGTGGCAAAACTCTATTAGCCTTTGCCCTGCTTCATTCTGTACTCCAAGCCAAATTTGCTTGTTACTCCAGGTGTTTCTTGACTTCCTGCTTTTGCATTCCAGTCCCCTATAATGAAAAGGACATCTTTTTTGGGTGTTAATTCTAAAAGGTCTTGTAGCTCTTCATAGAACCGTTCAACTTCAGCTTCTTTGGTATTACTGGTCAGGGCATTGACTTGGATTACCGTGATACTGAATGGTTTGCCCTGGAAACAAATAGAAATCATTCTGTCGTTTTTGAGATTGCATCGAAGTATTGCATTTTGGACTTTTTTGTTGACTGTGAGGGCCACTCCATTTCTTCTAAGGGATTCTTGCCTACTGTAGTAGATAAAATGGTCATCTGAGTTAACTTCACCCATTCCAGTCCATTTTAGTTCTCTGATTCCTAAAATGTCGATGTTCACTCTTGCCATCTCCTGTTTGACCACTTCCAATTTGCCTTGATTCATGGACCTAACATTCCAGGTTCCTATGCAATATTGCTCTTTACAGCATCAGACCTTGTTTCTATCACCAGTCATGTCCACAACAGGGTGTTGTTTTTTCTTTTTACCAAAGTGAATTTTTTTTTTTTTTTTTTTTTTAAATTACATTATTATCTTTACTGGTACTCTTTGTTTTTACAATGTGGATTTGAATTGTTTCTTTTTTTTTTTTTTTTTTTTTTTTTAATTTTTTATTTTTTATTTTATTTTTCTAATTTTAAAATCTTTAATTCTTACATGTGTTCCCAAACATGAACCCCCCTCCCACCTCCCTCCCCATAACATCTCTGTGGGTCATCCCCATGCACCAGCCCCAAGCATGCTGTATCCTGCGTCAGACATAGACTAGCGATTCAATTCTTACATGATAGTATACAAAGTGAATTTTTTATAATCCAAGTCATGACAGAGCTGACCATCTGATCCATGCCTGTGAAATTTGTTTAAAATTTGTATAGCCATTTCCTCATAGTGGGCTAAGAAAATAAAATGTAGCTTTTATTAATATAGATTCAAAACCGAAGACTTAAAAAATGTGATTTTCAGGTTCTTTATGAAAATCTAAGCTAATAATATTGAAAATTCTTATTACTGTGAATTTTTGCCTAAATATTTTACATTAAAAAAATTGTTGGGAATTATGATTAGGTCAAGAATAGTTTATTGAAACTGTATATCTGATACCTAGTAAGTATGATGTGTTTCAAAGTTAGGTAAAAATAATTTTAAATGTAAGTCTTACAGATAAAAGTTAGAATATACTGAGCATGTTTCAACAGTAAGAACTATATTTTACATACATATGTACAAGTTATTTTATATATTTACATATGTGTTCCATAGGGCTTCCCTAGTGGCTCAGATGGTAAAGATTCCGCCTATATGCGGGAGACCTGGGTTCAATCCCTGGGTTGTGAAGATCCCCTGGAGGAGGGCATGGCAATCCACTCCAGTATTCTTGCCTGGAGAATCCCCATGAACTGAGGAGCCTGGCGGGCTATAGTCCATGGGGTCTCAAAGAGTCGTACACGACTGAGTGACTTAAGTGCACAGCACATAGATATTACATATATACGTATAGTTATACACATGAATATACCGTTGCACTCATCTCCCATGCTAGTAGGGTCATACTTAAAATCTTGCATGCTAGGCTTCAGCAGTATGTGAACCAAAGAGCTTCCAGATGGCCAAGCTGGGTTTAGAAAAGGAGAGGAACCAGAGATCAAGTTGCCAACATTTGCTGGAACATAGAGAAAGCAGGTGAATTTCAGAAAAACATCTACCTCTGTTTCATCAGCTATACTAAAGCCTTTGACTGTGTGGATCATAGTAAACTGTGGAAAGCTCTTAAAGAGATGGGAATACCAGACCGTCTTACCTGTCTCTTGAGAAACCTCTGTGCAGGTCAAGAAGCAACAGTTACAACTGTGTATGGAACAACTAATTAATTCAAGCTTGAGAAAGGAATATGACAGTGCTGCCCGCTGTCACCATGTTTGTTTAGCCTATATACTGAGCACATCGTGAGAAATGCCTGGCTGGATGAGTTACAAGTTGGAATCAAGATAGGTGGGAGAAACATCAACAACCTCAGATATGTGGATGATACCACTCTAATGGCAGAATGCAAAGAGGAACTAGAGAGCCTCTTAATGAGGGTGAAGGAAGAGAGTGAAAGAGCCAGCTTAAAACTGAACTGAGATCATGGCATCCAGCCCCATTGCTGCTGCTGCTGCTAAGTCGCTTCAGTCGTGTCCGACTCTGTGCGACCCCAGAGACAACAGCCCACCAGGCTCCCCCGTCCCTGGGATTCTCCAGGCAAGAACACTAGAGTGGGTTGTCCAGCCCCATTACTTCATGGCAAATAGAAGGGGAAAAGGGGGAAACAGTAACAGATTTCCTCATTTTGGTCTGTAAAATCACAGTGGATGGTGACTGTATCCATGAAATCAGAAGACTGTTGCTTCTTGGCAGGAAAGCTATGACAAACTTAGACAACGTGTTGAAAAGCAGAGACATCACTCTGCTGGCAAATGTCCATATAGTCAGGGCTATGATAGTCTTCGCAGTGGTCACATACGGTTTGAGAGCTGGACCGTAAAGAAGGTGGAGTGCTGAAGTATTCATGCCTTTGACTTGTGGTGCTGGAGAAGGCTCTTTAGAGTCCCTTGGACTGCAAGGAGATCCAGCCAGTCGATTTTAAGGGAAATCAACTCTGAATATTCATTGGAAGGACTGATGCTGAAGCTCCAGTATTTTGGTCACCTGATGCCAACAGCCAACTCACTGGAAATGTCCCTGATGCTGGGAAAGATTGAGAGCTAAAGGAGAAGAAAGCGTCAGAGGATGAGATGGCTGGATGGTGTCACTGATACAGTGATCATGAACTTGGACAAACTTCAGGAGATGGTGAGGGACAGGGAGGCCTGACCTGCTGCAGTCCATGGGGTCTCAAAGAGCGGGATACAACCATGTGACTGAGCAAAAGCAATATATGTGAATAATTGTGCACATAATATATACCAATTCATACATATATATTTTTCTAAAACCAGATTTTCAGGAAAAGTTACTTTTACTGTGTGACCAGTCCTCTGATACTTTTTCTGATGCTGACCACTAAAGCTCAGTTAGGTGATTTATAGTTTGAAAAAAATTAGTGATTTAGAAGTTCACATTGAAAGATAATTATCAAATAATCTTCGACAGATTTGAATCATAATCCTTTTAATATTACCCATTCGGGGCCTCAATTCATAATGGATTATACTTTGAAAAACTTACATATCTTAATTTGTCTATAGAATACAGTAGAAAAATTCATAATCTGTGAAATATTTGATGATGTCATGTCAAGATTGCTAAAATGGATACTGGCTTCAATCCATGGTCCTCTGGACTAGTTTTAGGTCTAGCCAGTTGATTTAATTATATTGGACTGATTTGACCGAGATAGAATTTCAAGGAAGTTCTAATCCATATTCCCTGTGTTAGAAGACAGAAAAATCTTCAGTAGTTCAGTTTTGTAAACTAAGGAATACACAGCATGGTAAATTAAATGCATTTCAATAAAAAATAAACCAAGGAATAAATTTCACATAATACTCTTCATATTAGAACTCTTAGAGATTACTTCTGAATTATACCCCTCAAAAATGAAATTCCTTTCTAAGCAACACATAACTACACATTACAGATTTGCAAAGTTTGATAATCTTGGCTGTTTTGGTTTGCATTCGATTAATTTTAAAATTTCAAAACTGTATAGTTTTAATCAGAAGACACATAATTATGTTGTATTTTGTCTAAATATCACTGTCATTTTTCTGCTGCATAGGGAAATAAGGTAATATAAAAAGGCAGCGGCTGTGGAGCCCAGAAAGTGTGTGTTTAGATTTCTGATCTCTGAGCTGTTTGAAGCTGGATACCTCACTTAAACTCCGAAATACAGCTTCCTTACCTGTAAAATGGTGGAAATAGTATTTATCTCATAGGGTTGTTTTGAGGGTTATTTGGTGATCTTAATATAATATTTGATACATGAAAAACAATCAGCAAATGAAATTTTTTTACAGTGCTTCAATGGAAGTATGCTTTTCTTCATACTAAGTTTGTAAGAAACAAATGAATTTTTTTAAACAAATTATTCTCAGAAGGATTTCAGATTCCAATTATATGTTTAATTAAAAGTAGCTTGGAAATTTTATTTTGGTAGATATGGTATGTGTTTAATGTTCTTGACTTGTATGATTAGTATTCTCCTTGGCTTAAAAAATGGATTCAGGTCTAGAAAGCATTAGTCAGATAATTTATCCTATGACCTACCTAAGATCTGTTCTGTATTAAAAGATATTCAATTATGTGTACTAGTGAAATCAGACTAAATGGAAAATGCCCATTTTACAAATTAACTCAAATTATACATAATCTTTTCAGTTCTTGGAGAAGGGACATTTTCATATCTCAAATATCATATTTACATAAAATATTTTTATTGACAGCCTTTGAGCAGGGTTATTTGGGAAAAGTCAGAAATGCCACAGGCAATACATAGAGATAAAACAAATAAATATGCTTTGCTGTGTGTAGAAAGATGAAATGATGGGAGAGCATACAGTGTCGTTATGGATTTCATTATTCAGATTCCATTATTCAGTATTTCCTAACCAAAAATAACTGACTGGGATTGGAGATACAGACTACAGCCAGCCATTGAGTAATGTGAACTTAGCCTTTCAACTTTGACTTGGATTTCTTTCTTCCTTTTTTTTTAACTTCGCCATTTAAAAATTTTCCCCCTGCCTGCCTGTGCTCTATGAAGGTATAATGGGCAGTTTGAACCTGTGTTTATTGAAGGTGTGCAACGTGGTGCTTGATACTTACCTTTGAATGAATGATCTTAGCCTCCTTACTTTCTTGGCTCTAACCCAAGAGTCAGCTAGGCACACTGAAGTCCTGTAATTTTTATGAACTTTTTGAACTATCAGATTCTATTAAAACATCCATTATTCAAATTTTTGTACACACATCAGATTAAGTATAAGAGTAAAGTATTAATCATCAATAAAAGATGTTATTCTTCTGTTTTTGAACTGATGTTCCCTGAAAAGTTTTTGTGTGAAGAACATAGTTATAAGAGTGATCTTTCCTCTGAGTTTTTTCTGAATAGCAGTATATTTAGGAAATGGTACCCTATAGAACATTTTAAAATTTAGAATGCATCTTATGTACTTTCCCAAATCTTCACATTGTCTACACAGGTGGAATAACTTGTGAATTCAACAAAACTATATTGGTATAACCTAAAGGTTAAATAATTTTGACAGATGCCACGGTGAAGAAGGACATTAAGAAAAGTTATTATTTTTTAGTTGAAGGAGTCTGTTCATCTAATCTTCATGTTTCAAGTTATTAATGTACTTTGATATTATGGCTTACAAGGTATTGCTTTAAAAGGCTATTGTAAGAGGATGAGACAAATGCGCTACCCTTTAGGTACAGTGAAGTAATTATCTAGTTTTAAAAACATAATAATTTATTGCTATTAACGATCCTAATATTCTGAGGAATGTTTCTGTTTTAACTTTGAAGTATGGTTTGTTTTAGTTTAGTTCTGGTGTATAATCTTTTATTACCCATTTACATGATACTGAATTTTTAAAAATTATTGGCAGAATTTTTATATTTATTATACTAAGACAATTAAGTTTTGAAAAGTCATGTAGTATTTTATGCATAGAAGCCAATGCATATGAGTAGCTCAAGTATAAAATGTGCTCAGCTTACAGAAAGTTTAGGCTGAATGTTGGCTATGTAGTATGTTTGTATATACAGTTAAAATAAATAGATAACTAATTTATGTAATAGTGATATCATCACTACTTAAAGGAATATCCTTTGCTTAGTATGATATTTGAAAATATTCATAAAATCCATTTAATTACTCTGTTACCCTAAAGAAAAAGTTTTAGTAGACATTTATCAAAGTGCTGTGTAAACGGGTGGGGAGGAAGGTAGAAGGTAGGTTCAGATTGGGGGAGACACGTGTATACCTATGGCCAATTCATGTTGCTGTACGGCAAAAACCATCACAGTACTGTAAAGCAATTATCCTCCAATTAAAATAAATAAATTTTTAAAAAATCAAAGAAAGCTAGTTGAAATTTAGATGAATTTAATTGAAAGTTATCACAAGTGATTTTATTAATAATCTTAATAGAGTTAGTACTGCTGTGTTTTGATAGTTTTCACAATTGCAATAATGCGTTGCCATAAAGGTGAATTTTTTTAAACTTTGGTTTTGTTTTCTGAAATTATCCTTGGCGAAAAAACAAAGGAATCAGACTTTATAAAGAACTCTTAATTAGGATCATCCCCCCTTTTATAGTGTTGTGATCCATATAGATCTAATCCTAATTCTAGGATACGCTATGTATTTCAGTATTAAAAGCTTCATAACTTGGATTCTGTTAACATAGAATGTGAAAAATTAAGATGTAAGCAAGAATGAAGTTCAGTTGTTTGCTGTTAGGGGGAAAGTAGGGATTATTGACTAGCTTAATTGATTTGAAATTAATCGGCCTCCAGGTCGGCCTCAGAGACCTATTCTGTCAACTTTCTTCCTCCTACCGCAAAATGTCGGTGATAGAGGCATTTGTATTGTGGAGAGTCTCCGCGTCTGTCAGAGTTGGCAAGGCTCTCATAGTACCCCCAGGCGAAAGTTCCTGGGGGGGTTTTCCTCAGCTCTTCATCTCCTTCTTCCTTCCTCACTTGCTCTCCAGTAGACTTAGACCAGCAAACAGTTTCACTTTTAAATCAATAGGGCTTTATCAAAAACCAATTATTCACATGATTTTAGGTGTTTTGTAGAGGAGGATCTGGGACAGAAGAGAAACTGTGCTTAGCGCTTTAACTCACTTAGATGGAAATGTGTGTAGCACAGTGTCATTTTCATTGTGAGCACTCAAATGTATGAGGAGTCAGTGGCATTTGAAACAGGCAAAATGTTTTTTAGATGCTTAAATTTAATCACTGTGTTTGTTTTTGCCAGTGTGGCATTTTCCTTAGGCATAAGAAAAGCATAGATACAGTGAGCACAAATCAATTTTTAGCTTTAAATAAAATTCTAAAATCATAATATTTCAGGAAATTGTTTTTGTACAGGTAAATGGTTGCAGTTTTGTGGTGAGAACAGGAAAGCCTACAGAATTATTAAGGGTACAGTATTTAAAACTACTTATGATACTAATGTTTCATTCTATTTAAAGCTGGTTACTAACAGAGCTTTTTCCTGCATGTATTTCTTTCTGTGTGTGATTTCTAAATGCTTTTAATGTATAACAAAACAAAATTATCCACCTTTTGTTGTAAAACTCAGTTGTAACAGAATTTGCAGATATCTTGTTTTTGCTCTTGAGGTATTTATCACATTAACAACAAAGTAGGTTGTCATGTTGTTAAATTCCCAGGTGATGAGTGATGTTTAAAGTGGATTTTGCTGTGGGATTCAGTTTTTGAATCTCTTTTCCCGAGAAAATGTTGCTAGTACTGAATTATTTAAAATCTGGGTTGGCATAGGAAGAAGAATTTGGTGTTGATGATTCTTGTTCTGAACATGGAGCACAGTACAATCAGACCCACCTAGAGATGATGGAAAGTGAATTGGCTGGGAAACAACATGAGATTGACGAGCTCAACAGAGAACTAGAAGAAATGAGGGCTGCCTATGGGACCGAAGGACTGAAGCAGGTGTGTTTACCTTATGTGGCTTTTGTTTTGTTACTCACAGAACAGAAACAGGAAATTTGAATGGCAGTATAGATACATTCTTTAAAGACGGGATTTTTAAATTGAGACTTAGAGCCGCCTCGTGACATTTGTCCTTATATATGTCATAAACAGCATTGGTTAAACCTAGTCCATTAATAAGCCTAAATATAGCATAGATATTTTATTAAACTTTATGAGATAGCTAGAATGAAATCACTTCAGTATGGATGGATATTTCTGTAGTCAGCCTGAGAGAAACTTTACTGTAAACCACGTCAATACGTTATGACTTAGACTCATTAAACCTGTCAGCAGGTCTTTGTAAATAACTTCTTATAGTTAAAATGACATCTGTTAGTTTGTGGCAGTCATTTATGAAAACAAGGTGAAGTAAGACGTTGATGGGGACGACAGAATATATTTCAGTTTCACCTTCTCTAGAAACAAGTAAGGCTTAAGTGTGGCTATCATGGTAATACCTACAAACATTGGAGCATCCCTAAATATAAAGACACTTGTCCTTCTAGAAGTAGATATATGGGTAAGTCAAATCTAATGTATTTTGTTCCCTAGTTCAGATAATCTTTTTAGAGTTGGTTTTGAAGTAAAACTGATTGCAAGATAATAGCTTTCAAATATGGAAAAGATTGCTTACAAATTGTAATAATTCTGCCAGTGCATTTTGAATATCTTATTTTTGAAGTTACCTGTGCTAATATTTAATTTTTTGTTAAATAAGTGTAGCACTTTTAATTTTCACTGATGTTTTTTAGTTGCAAGAATTTGAAGCTGCCATTAAGCAGAGAGATGGCATCATAACCCAGCTCACTGCTAATTTACAACAAGCAAGAAGAGAAAAGGATGAGACAATGAGAGAATTTTTAGAGTTGACAGAGCAGAGTCAAAAATTACAGATTCAATTCCAGCATGTAAGTATTACTAGTAGAAGAAACTTTATTAAATTTTTAATAATGAATTAAATTTTTTTTCTCATATTTTGTAGAACAAATATAAATTTCTTTAAAGGTCATGTTTGCTTATGTAATGTGTTATGTTGAGAAAACTGGTAAATACTTGTTATATTAACTAGGAATTTAATTCATACTTCTTGAGCGGTTTTATGCTATTAGTTTCTTTATACTTCTTCCTTATCTATATTTTAAAATCTTATAAGTTTGATAAGGTGAATTTTTGCAGAAATTAACCTGTAGTTATATCCTTTGTCTAAAGGATGTCTGAAGTCATACCCTGGTGTGACTTTATTTTAGTTAGGTTCTGGAATGTAACTTGATTGAATATATTCCATTTACCTTTAATAAGATTCATAGGAAACTAGTTGTATTAATCAAGGTTTCTGATGATGAGCAACAGAAAATAATTTGAGATAAGGGAGGAATCTGTCTGCTTAGATAATGTACCCATACTTATCTGATCAGCTATGGAAACGCGTTGGCTGGAGTCTCAAACCTCTGAATCCAGCACAGTTCCCAGAGAGCAACTATTAGCTGAGCAACACCCACAAAGGATGTCCATTCCTTGGTGCACTCGTTTAAGAATTTAATATTTTGGGGTTTCTTTATATTTTCAAGTTACAGGCTAGCGAAACTCTGAGAAACAGCACGCATAGTAGCACAGCTGCAGATTTACTACAAGCCAAGCAGCAGATCCTCACTCATCAGCAGCAGCTGGAAGAACAAGACCACCTATTAGAAGATTATCACAGAAAGAAAGAAGACTTCAAAATGCAAATTAGTTTCTTGCAAGAGAAAATTAGAGCATATGAAATGGTATGTTTATACACACACACACACACACACATATACATACATACGTACATACATACATACATGCACACACACATATCATATAGATTTGTTTTACCCTTTCCACTGTATTTTATTTTTTAATTTTATTGAAGTATATTTGACTTACAACATTGTGCATATCATACAGATTGTAATATTAAATCCTAAAAAGATTCTGGTAGATTATAGCTTGTTTAATTTTCAAAAGAGACATGAAAGTCAAAAGTGTTAGTGACTGGTCTAAAGGTAGCACCCCACCCCCCTCCTCCTAATTGCGATTCAAACCCTATTGGGCTAGCGCAGAGCCAGAAACTTCTACAGTACCTTCCACTACTGCCTGCCACCTCCATCCTCATTGTCTCCTTCCTTGTTCTCTCACCTTGCTCATCTTGTTTGACATCATCTTAGCTTGAATCATGCATGTCCAGCAGCTTAAATTTTTTACCACGCTGTGCACTTCTACAAATGACTGAGTATTGATTTTGGAGTTACCTGTAAATTTAAACAAGTAGGCAGGTTCACACATTTGGAATCCTTGAATAATGAGGACAGACTATACATACAGTACAGTATTTTTTATGCGTTTAGGGAGTTCTTCTGCAGGATGTTGAGAAATTAGCACAACGAGACTACTGTTTGGATAACAATAAAAGTATTAGGTTTCATTTGGTTTTGTTTACTTGGTATCAGGAAATACTCAATGCATCTTACACATATTATATTATCTCATTGAATCATCACAACAATCTTAGGAGGTAAATACTGTTATCACCCCCATTTTTCAGATGAGGAAGTTAAAGCAAGATGAAGTAAATTGCCCAGGTATACAGGTAATACATTGGTAGAGCCAGCTTTCAAATCTGTGTAGTCTGATTCCAGAGACTGTTGCTTAGGGAAATTAGAAATGTACAATTTTAAGATACTGAAATTATAAAATATACATGATTTACAACCAAAGTAATTTAAAAATCATTATGTAGATGTTTGTAGAACACTTGTTTTGCATCAGGCTCTTGTAAGAGATAGTGATGCTTAAATGTGCTTTTTTCTTCACTAAAACTCATGGTATGCAAGGCACCCCAAGACAAGGCTAAGTATGGGTAAAAAGTGTTTTGGAAATTCTGGGCAGGTCTGGCTTCATAAGGGAAGTGATTCAGGGTAGGCTTAGCAGGGAAGTGATATTTGAGGTGAGTCTGTAAATTAGAACAATTCCCTTTCATTGAATTTTGTTTTCTTCATAATTGGTACAATCTATGACACATAGAAGCTCTTCAGTACTTATTTGGTAAACGGTGAATAAATTATGAATCTGAACTGATGAGAGGACATTTTAAACAGGATGGAGTGTGCATAAAGACCCAGGTTGAACCATGTTAAAAATGTTTTATCAGCGTCAAAAAATAGTTTGATTAGAAAACAATAGTCTTTGAAAATGAGTCTTTCCAGGAGGTAAGAAGAGAAAGGCAGTTTAGGCCTAGTAGACTGCCAGAAGGTAGTCTAGGCCAGAAGGCTCAGTATCAACAATAAGGCATGGTGACATTGACGGGATATGTGATACCAAGCCAAAGCCGATTAGGCTATGATAACCTCATATGTCCATCTCACAGTAGGAATGGCCATGCCTTTGGACTGAAATTCTTACTTCTGTTTACAGCAGCCCCCTACCTTGCTTTCTAGGTTAGGTGTGACTTTCCCAGAGGGATTAGGATTCCCAAAGTCTCCTGGTACCTTGATTCTCTTTCCTGAACCATTCTTGCATGGGCACTGCCACTATTCCCCTCTCAGATGTTCTTTTTCCCTAGGCCTTGACATTCTTTTTTTTTTTTTTAAAGGTAAGTTAACACATCCATTTGAGGTGCCTTTAAGTCCTCTTGACCTGGGGCTTTTGTCTTCTGAAGGTGATTTTAATTACTTAAGTATATTCTGATCTGTAAATTTTACTGTTTTTTCTGTCCTTGGGACAGCACCCTAACCACTCAGGCAAGTAGATGACAGAGACAGAACTTTGTCTCCAGGGCTTCTACTTGACTGTCTCATGCTGTGACACTTCTGTGAGTGACTGGGGACATGCCTTGGCATGTGTTTTGGGTTTTGATTCATCTGCAGTTCCAAAATAAAGTCCTAAATCAGAACAGGGGTAAAAAAACATCCATCTTGCTTTCAAATTTCTGTTTACCCCCAAGATGTAGAATCAAATTGATATGCTCTAAATGGCATAATTGTCTTGCGTGTCACTTGCAATTCAGCCACTTAAGCGTGGCATATCCCTGAACTTCTGATTCATTTAGCCTTAGGAGTGAAGTTAAGGCTGACCTTTAGGAGCCTGTTTTTGTTGTTTTACTCTTTTCATAGCACCTGCCCACCAAACCTTCAGGTCACTAAAATACTGTATGGGAAGAACCTTGATTTTTTTTAGGATTATCTCTAGAACTGTAAAGGGTATGTAGTCCTCTTGCAGTTGCAAATACCAAATACTTAGAATGTTGATCAGTTAATAAGAAAGAAGAAAATATAATGGTTTAGACATATTTTGATCCCACTAAATTTTTTAATTAAAACATTTAATCACAGCAATGCAAGACAAATCTCTTCCCCCCAAGAGGATCAACGTTGCTATGATATTTGCTCATAGGTAGTGTTGGCTACACAAGTCCTGTGTCTCATTGATGTAAGAAAAATGAAGGAGCAGGCTCAGCCGTTAGTTTTTATAGAATAATGTAAAAAGCAATTTTCTATCAATTTTTTTGGTGATGGGGTTAAGGGGTATAAGTAACCAGAAACTAAAAATCCCATTTTTATGTTTTCATTTTTTCTTTATAAAGGAACAGGATAAAAAAGTAGAAAACTCAAATAAAGAAATACAGGAAAAGGAAGCAGTCATTGAAGAATTAAATACGAAAATAATAGAAGAAGAAAAAAAAACTATTGACCTAAAGGATAAAGTAACAGCTGCTGATAAATTACTGGAAGAATTACAAGAGCAGGTTGTACAGAAGAACCAAGAGATAAAAAATATGAAATCAGAATTGACTAATTCCAAGCAAAAGGAAAGACAGTGTTCTGAAGAAATAAAACAATTAATGGGGACAGTTGAGGAACTTCAGAAGAAAAATCATAAAGACAGTCAACTTGAAACAGATATCCTACAAAGAATGGAACAAGAAACACAAAGAAAGTTGGAACAACTGCGGGCAGAGCTGGATGAGATGTATGGGCAGCAGATAGTACAGATGAAACAAGAATTAATAAAACAACACATGTCACAGATAGATGAACTTAGGACACGACATAAGGGGGAACTGGAGAATGCTCTGAGACCACATCCAAGCATTACAGTTAATGAAGATCAAATAAAGTTAATGAATATGGCAATAAATGAACTGAATATAAAATTGCAAGATACTAACTCTCAAAAGGAAAAACTCAAGGAAGAAATAGGAGTGATTTCAGGAGAAAAGTCTGCTCTCCAGAGACAGCTGGAAGACCTTTTTGAAGAACTGAGCTTTTCAAGGGACCAAATTCAAAGGGCTAGACAGACAATAGCTGAGCAAGAAAGTAAACTCAGTGAAGCATACAACTCCCTTAGTACAGTGGAAGATTTGAAAGCTGAGATTGTTTCTGCTTCTGAAGCCAGGAAAGAACTAGAATTAAAGCATGAAGCAGAAGTTACAAATTATAAGATAAAGCTTGAAATGTTAGAAAGAGAAAAGAATGCTGTATTGGACAGAATGGCTGAATCACAGGAAGCTGAGCTGGAGAGGCTGAGGACACAGCTCCTGTTTAGTCATGAGGAAGAACTTTCCAAACTGAAGGAAGATTTGGAAATTGAACATCGAATAAATATTGAAAAGCTTAAAGATAACTTAGGCATTCACTATAAACAGCAGATAGATGGCTTACAGAATGAAATGAGTCAAAAGATAGAAACCATGCAATTTGAAAAAGACAATTTGATAACTAAACAGAACCAACTGATTTTGGAAATTTCAAAGCTAAAAGATTTACAGCAGTCCCTCGTGAATACAAAATCAGAAGAAATGACCCTTCAGATCAATGAACTGCAAAAAGAAATAGAAATACTCAGACAAGAAGAAAAGGAAAAGGGTACACTTGAACAGGAAGTTCAAGAATTGCAACTTAAAACTGAATTATTGGAGAAACAAATGAAGGAAAAAGAGGATGACTTTCAAGAAAAATTTGCACAACTTGAAGCAGAGATTAGCATTCTTAAAGATGAAAAGAAGGCCCTTGAAGACGTGTTAAAAATACATACTCCTGTTAACCAAGAAGAAAGGTTAACTTTCATAGACTCCGCTAAGTCCCAATCCAAAGACTGTAGCTGGCAAAAAGAGATAGAAATACTTACAGAGGAAAATGAGGACCTCAAAAAGCAATGTATTCAGCTAACTGAAGAGATTGAAAAGCAAAGGAACACTTTTTCATTTGCTGAAAAAAATTTTGAAGTTAACTATCAGGAATTACAGGAGGATTATGCTTGCCTTCTCAAGGTAAAAAGTGAGTTAGAAGACAGTAAAAATAAGCAAGAAGTGGAGTATAAAAGTAAGCTGAAAGCACTTAGTGAAGAGCTCCATCATTTGCAAAGGATAAACCCAAGTATAGTGAAAATGAAAAGTTCAGTCTTTGACGATGACAAGACTTTTACAGCAGAACCATTGGAAATTGGTGAGGTGGTTGAGAAAGACACAACAGAACTTATGGAAAAACTGGAGGTAACCAAGCGAGAAAAGTTAGAGCTGTCAGAGAGACTGTCTGATCTTTCTGAGCAATTAAAACAGAAACGTGACGAGATAAGTTTTCTAATGGAAGAAGTTAAATCTTTAAGGCAAGATAAAGAGCAAGTTCTATTGAGATGTAGAGAGCTAGAAATCATAATTGCCCACAGTAGGACAGAAAGTGTAAATGTGCGTGATGTCCATTCAAGCTCTTTGAAAGATGGAGTTTCAACTAGCAGGGATCCTGGAGGGTCAGTTCCTAAAATAAGTAAAGATTTTGGTAAAGAATCAAAAATAACGGAGGTAAATAAAATTCCTTTTGAAAATATGACTCTGGAAAAAGAAAGCAAACAAGAACAGTTTTCTGCTCACTTGCCATCAGTGACAAATGAATCATCACTTGGGACTGCTGATCCAGGTGAAAACCATAAACTTCAGCAGGAGCTCAGCGTACTTAAATCAGAACAGGTATGTTTACTTAACGTGTATACACTAAAGTGTACACTTCATACCGAAACTTTTCATCTTCATACAACGTAAATTAACCTCCTTACAAGAGAATGAAAGTTAACCCTGTGATGTAATTCTCATACCTATCATGTACATTTCTTTTATCTGTTTTTTGTTAAACCATGTTACCTCTCTTTTAGTCTGCTCAGGAAATAGAACACATTTTCTTTGAAAAAGCAAGTTTAAATAACTTTGCTGAGAGAGCATTAAAATAATTATTTTGTAATATTTCGTTGCAATTCCAAAGATCGGTTTCAGAGTCTCCTTTTGTATTGGTGTTTTCAAGGTTAACTGAAGATTAACTCTTAAAACTTTTTAGTACTTCATGTAGTCGTTCAATAGTTATGAAACTCTATTTCCCTGATAAAAAGATATTGATTTAAATCCTAGTTTTCTCAGTCTTATTATACCTAAAGGGGAAAAAAATATTAATTCTAAATACAATTAAAGAATACATATAATGAGTAATACTAGATCATTCCTGACAATTTATATTTGATAGACACTGAAATTAGAAGTAGCAGGAAGATCCCACTGGGCACATTGTATAATGGCGTTAACTAGAGCTTTATGTGTGTTTATTCATTTCTAAACAAGTATTTATAGAGTCTCTTGCCAGGTAGTAATACAGTGGTGAACAAGAGTAAGAATTGGTTCTAGCTCTCACAGAGCATATATTTTAGTGAGGGAGGCAGATAGCAAATGAAGAAGTAAGTAGGAGAGTTAAGAAATAGTGATGTTTTATAAAGAAAATAAAAGATAATGTGATAGAGAATGGTGGTTAGTCATTAAATAGGGTGGTCAGGAAAGGGGTCTAGGAGGAACTGACATTTGAACTGCCATCTGAATGACAGTGAGGAGTCTACCACAGGGAAATTAGAGCAACTGCGATGGCAGAGATAAGTTTGAGGAACAGAATAAAGACCTGTTTGGTTGAGTTTGAGGGAAAGAGAGGGGAAGAAAAAGAGTTTGAAGAAGGAAAAGAACAGATCTTGGAGAGCCTTACAGACTTTGTAAGAAGCTGAAATTTTATCCTCTATATAGTAGGAAGCCCTTGGAAAGTTTTTTCTTTCTACTTGTTAATAAATGTGCTCATATTTATGATCTTATATCAGATTTTACATTTTAATAACCTAAATAGTTAAGTTCTACTTATATAACTGTTAATGCTTTATTAAATATCTGAAATTGTTTTCAAAACCATAATTAGGTTTAATTTTATCACTCTTAAAAATGTCAAAAGATCATTTAAAAAAATTTTTTAAAGGCATTACTAGGAGAGGACCCAAATTTGAAGTTGTCAAAATGGTCTGATTTTTCTCACTAAACGATTTTTTTTTCTAACTGAAGACACTTTCAGTGACATTTAGATACCATCTCCTTGATGTTAACTTCTATAAAGTAAACAGAGACAAACGCAAAAGCTGTCCCTGACGTACACATCACTGCCAAGACAAACCCCCTTAGTGATGGGGAGAACAGTGAGGTGTGTGTTTATGGAACGAAGCTCATGAAGAAATTGAGCAACAGTTTACACAACAGTAACACCAAAGAGCAATCTAAATGTGCTTAGAAATAATACTACAGCCACAAAAATACTTCTACTAATTGGCTAATAAACATGAAAAGATGCTTTCAACATTATAAATTGATACAACAGTGAAATAGCATTTTATACCTATCAGTTTGATAAAATAAGGTTCACAATAAGAAGTGTGATGAGGATGTGGGGAGATGAGCATTCACCTACATTATTAAATACATCAGTGTAAAATTGTGTATTTGCATATAAAATTTTGCTAAGATCTAATATTGATGCAATATACATGGTCTACCATGTAGTGTTCACATTTCTACTGGCAGTGCCTGTGGTCCCTAACCAGCAGTGTCGGCATCACTTGAAAAGTTAAAATTCAAATTTTAGGGCTCACACCAGGCCTCTTTAGGTAGAAGCTCAGGGGTAGGGGCCCAGAAATCTGTTTTAATAAGCACTCCAGGTGATTTTGATTTGGGCTACAGTTTTGAGAATCACTACAATAGAGAAGGGCTTCCAAGGAGGTGCTAGTGGTAAAGAACCCGCCTGCCAGTGCAAGAGACAAGAGACATGGATTTGAACCCTGGGTCAAGAAGATCCCCTTGAAGAGGACATAGCAGCCCACTCCAGTATTCTTTCCTGAAGAATCCCATGGACAGAGGAGCCTGGCGGGCTACAGTCCGTAGGATTGCAGAGTCAGATATGACTGATGGGACTTAGCACACATGTGCATTAGAGAAACATTATCATATATGTAGAAGGGCATATATATAAGAATTTATTGCAGCATTTTTTGAAATATCTAAAATTTGAAATAATCCATTTGATCTCCAAAAAGGAAATGAACAAATTGTAATATTCATATATATAGCACCAAGTTAAAATAAATTTATGTGTATCTACATGGAAAGATCTCAGAAGCATATTGAATGAGAAGAGTAATTTGCAAAATAAATGCCATTTTGCACCATTTATGTAAATTCTTTAAAATGTAAAATATATGCACTGTTTATAGATGGATTGAGAAATGAGAGTGTAAGAAGTGAACTGGATTTGCAGCAAATTTATGATCAAATTTATAATATGGTGGCCTCTGGGGAAGAATGGGAGCATGATAGATTGTTTTATCTATATTTCATTTCTAAACCAAAATAATAGAGAAATGAATAACAAAGATAAAATGATTGTATTTATTACTTTGTGATATGTGTACATAAGTGTTTATTTCATTATTATTTGTATTTCTCTATATTTGCTTATTAAAAGTCACTCAGTTGTGTCTGACTCTTTGCGACCCCATGGACTCTCCAGGCCAGAATACTGGAGTGGGTAGCTGTTCCCTTCACCAGGGGGTTTTCCCTACCCAGGAATCGAACCCAGGTCTCCCACGTTGCAGGTGGATTCTTTACCAGCTGAGCCACCAGGGAAGCCCATATTTGTTTAAAAATGTTATTTTTGAACAAAAATGAAAGAGCAGGCCATCCTAATGTTACCAAATGTCAAACTTTACCAGGAAGTGATGAAAATATTGTGTTATTTTCCTTGAAAAAGTTGTTCCTAGGTCAGTGCAACAGATTGAATGAGAAAATAATTTCATGTAAGAAAAGTGACGTTTAATTTTTTTCTCACTCAATTATAGTTTATAATTTCATGTATCCCCCCCCCCCACCCGTAATGGGTGTATGCAAAAATAAGTTAAATTGTTTGATTAGTCATTTTAAATTGTTCTAACCTGCACATTAATTCACTTTAAGAATGATTTAAGGCTCCAGATGGAAGCCCAACGTATATGCCTGTCTCTGGTCTATTCAACTCATGTGGATCAAGTTCGTGAATATATGGAAAATGAAAAACATAAAGCTCTTTGCAGTCTTAAACAGGAGCTTATTTCTGCTCAAGAGGAAAAGATCAAGGAACTTCAGAAAATACACCAGCTAGAGCTACAGAATATAAAAACACAAGAAAGAGGTAAATGGTTTCTAAGAAAATTCTAAGTAAGTATCACTTAGAGCCCACCACTTCGTGATTCTGTTCCTAACTTAGACCCCATGGAGGAACATGACTGGGAGTTCCCAGTTCTAGACTCATTTGTTCATACAATCATAGACTGTATGTATAAGTGCTTGAGAAGTTTAAAAATCACTGAATTATTTTCCCCAAGAAATCAACAGTCGTGTGGAAAAGCAATATAAAATAAACTCTTAGAAAACAATAGGAAATTTTCTGTAATGGAAGAATAAACAGAAAGAATGGAGGGAGAGAGGAGAAAAGTCTAATACTTCCTGGAAGAGTGAGGCAGTAGGCAGGAGTAGGGAGGTTGGAATTTTAGGAAAGGAGCTTGAGTCTTAAATTTAGAGATGTGAGAGATGACATCCATTTTGGAGAATTGAGAGTTCAAGGTGTGTGCAAAAGTAGTGAGGGACAAAGACTGTCAGAAGCTTGATCAGAAAAGGTTTCATATACCCTGACTGAAACATGTTTACCCTTTATGCTGTTGGTTGTAAGACCTAATGCAGGATTTCAAATAGAGGAACATAGTAAGATTTTTATTTTAAGATGACATCACTGGAGCAAATTAAGGGAGGTGATAAGTGATGTACTCAATGGACATGAGTTTGAGTAAACTCTGGGAGTTGGTGATGGTCAGGGAAGCCTGGTGTGCTGCACTCCATGGGGTCACAAAGAGTTGGAAACGACTGAGCGACTGAACTGAACTGAACTGATAAGTGATGGAAAGACCAGTTAAGCAGCTTTGGCAGTTATTCTGTTAACATTAAGATGTTGAGCTAAAATGTCATTGGAAGAAAAGTTTGAGTTAAAGAGGTGGGTTGTAATCTGCAGTTAGTATTAGCAGTAAGGGGGAGGAATTGAGAATGATCCCTGAGTGTCTAGTTTGAGTAATTGGATTGATGGTGACTCCAGTCACGAGGAGTAGATTTGTGGGAAAAGTAGTGTATTTAGCTTGGAACATTGAGTTAAAAATACTTGATGACTTTGGAAAAGTGATACCTAGTATGCAGTGGAAAAAAGGCTGAAACATAAGGGGGAAGTTTAAGTTCAAGATAAAGATTTGTAAGTCAAGAGATCGTTTGAGGCCAAGGACAAGAATGAGACTTCTTGGAAGTCTGTAGAGTGAGCAAAAAGACTAAGATGGCACTGTTGTCAGCAACAATATTGAAGGAACCTTAAGTGGAAGACTAGTTGTGGTTAACTTTTATCTTTAATAATTATTCAGTTATTCAATTAGACTTTCTCTGTTCAAGGTATCTTTAGACCTCCATTCTTGACAGATCTACCTTTATGAATGAGATGGTTCATAAGTTTGGAATTCTTCTTTTGAACAGAATTTAAAGCATGGCTTAAGTAAGAATATAATCCTTTTCACTTCAGGAAAAAGGAATTCTTTGGGTTTGAATTGAATAAGATTTTAAGCGTATGTTGTTTGTATTGGTATCCTCTTCAGATAGAATCTGTAGTTTTTCACCCTACAAGTTAATTAGTGGGTCCATTAATGGGTGATGAAGTTAGTTCAGTGAGTAATGACCAGCTTTTTTTTTTTTTAAATAATAGAGTAGAACAGAAAATATTGGAGTGCATAGGATGTAGAAAGACTAAATATTTGTGACATTTTGTTTCAGTTTTATATGGGTGAATATATGTAGACTAGTTTCCCTGGTGGCTCAGATGGGTTATGCTGTGTGATACAGTTCTTGGATTGGATTGTAGTGCAAAAAAATTGTGCATCACTGCTTTGTACCATTTTGTGGGATATAAATTGAAAATCCTATAAATTATACAGTTAACACTGAGCAGTACAAAATAACATTGAAAGAAATAAAGAACTTAAAACTAATCTTATTCCCAGGAAGCTTCCAGTTGTTGTAAATTAAATATGAAAATAGTTTCTAAGCATGTAAATTGAACATTTTTAATGCACTACCTATTCTGTTAGGTGAAGTGAAGCCTTTACAAATGCTTATTGGAAAACTTCACAAGGCAGTATCTGAAGAATGTTCTCATTTTACACAGGTAAGACATTAGTTAAAAAGTACTTTTAGACAAGAAATGCTAAATTTTAAGTTACTACTGTTTTGATTTAGCAGACTCATCCAAATTACTTTTCCCTACAATCTTACTGATGTGGAGAGCTGACTCATTTGAAAAGACCCTGATAAAGATTGAGGGTGGGAGGAGAAGGGGATGACAGAGGATGAGATGGTTGGATGGCATCACCGAGTCAATGGACATGGGTTTGGGTGGACTCTGAGAGTTGGTGATGGACAGGGAGGCCTGGCATGCTGCGGTTCATGGGGTTGCAAAGAGTCGGACGTGACTGAGCGACTGAACTGAACAGTCTTACTTCAGAACTGTATTTAGAAAATATTCCTGAGTTTTTAAGTTTAAAATAAGTATTTAAATGTTTTCCTGATTAATCACTGAGGTGAATTATCTCAGTAGTAGATTCTACAGAAGATTTGCCTAATTTTAAAAAGCCGACCAATAGAGCCTTAAGCGGGCCCTGTTTCCCACTCCTGCCCACTTTGGTGGTTGAATGAATTTGATGACTTAGCTGGGGGTCTTGCACATGACTAGTGAGACAGTATTTCACACTGTAGATTGCCAAGTCTAAAGACTAAGTATACCAACTATAATCGTATTTGTGAAGATCAGGTGAAACAGAACTTCTGTACCCCTGGTGGGAGTGTGCCACCTCGAGAAGCAGATTGCCAAGGTACACTGTTGAGTTTATGTACGGCACACAGTCCAACATTTACTTCTCCTTAGGTTCACATGTGTGCATAGCCAGATATGTTCATTGCAAGAGTGTCTTTGTTCCATCAGTAAATCTCAAAAGGAAAAAGTATAAAAACATGCATGTTAGATAATCACCTCTCTGACAGAGAGGTAATGAAATAGATAAGCAGTACTTAACTCAGAAATCTTCAAATCTGTATGTAATATTCAATATTTTAAAATATGGATATAATATGACAGAATATTATTAGTATTTATTATAGCTAGGTAATAGATGAACTTTTTCTGCATATTTGAAATATTTCAAAATTTGACATACACGCCTAGGCTTGTCACAGCTTTCCATCTCAGCCAGCGTATTTATAATTTGAAGGTGTGGGGAGGGTGATATTAGTTGGGAAGGTAGAGCTACCTTACTGGTTCTAATTACCTATGGAATAGTTCAGAAACAGTATTCAAAAATACAAAAGAAAGTCAGGAATATCCACACTAAGGGCCTCCACTCTGCTGACAGGTTCAGGCATTGCCTTTTCATATTCACTGTTGATGGTCTGTAAATATAAAGTGGGCCCACATCATAGTGTGTGTGTGTTAGTCACTCAGTCATGTCTGACTCTTTGTGACCCCATGGACTTAGCCACCAGACTCCTCTGTCCATGGAATTCTCCAGGCAAGAGTAATGGAGTGGGCTGCCATTTCCTTCTCCAAAGTCGTAATAGTTCATTTATAAGCTGACTTTATATATTTTTTTCTTCTAGTAGTGTCTTCACCTGACCCCTAATCTCAAGTTGAAACATAAATCAGCTTGTTGTAATGGAGAGGTCCCTTGCAGTTCATCGTGAATCTAATTTTGTCCCTAATCATTGATGTTACTATGTACTAGTTACTTCATCTTTCTGAGTCTTTTGCTTTATTTGTAAAGTGGCTGATCATTCAGGTTTCTACCAACCTGAGTTAATTTTTGATAAAATTATACCTTAGAAACTATGTTGGAAATTTAATAGAGTCAATTAATAGTATAGTTTCACTTTTAGGCAAATCTCAAGAAATAGCAACAGTAAACAAATTGGTTAGGTCTAGAAGTTGTTGATTGTTATTTCCAATTGCATGAGGTGCAAAGGTGAGACTTACTTAGAAACTTCTTTAGGCTTGTCAGATGATTATGTGGTATATGTTGTTTATAAGGAATGATAGACTTGTCCATTGCTCAAGAGAAAAACTAGAATAATATGTCAGATACTTTTTATTTTCTTCTGTGTATAAACCATGAATAGCATTCTCTTGAGTTAAAGTTTGTGAATGTGGTCTCCTGTTTTATATGTTATAATTGCTGTAGAATTTATACACTGCTTTCTAGTCACCATTTTTGAACTTTTGCCCTCATCTTTTCACCTTTTTTCATGGGTAGTTGACACTACAGAGGGAATATCTCTATAGAATTCATACTAGAAAGTGGTGAAGTACAGGATATATTCATTATTAGGAAGAAATAAAAATATTACCGTTTAGACATATATATTTGATATATATTATAATAAGGATGTCATATTTTCCTGATGTGAGAAGAATTCAGGTCTTGCATGTGGAGAGAGAAAGATTTAGATTTGTTTATTCTTTTGCAGATTGATTTGATACATGGAAGTGTTTTCTTACTGATTTTTCCTGTGACATTTTGACTGTGTTTTGCACATAGGAAATAATGTTTAATAATCTCTAGAGGCAGAAATCAAAACTTTTATTTCATAAAATACCTAATTTTATTGTCGACAGACTTTTTGCAGTGTCCATGGTGAACATTATACTCCTGCCTTAAAATGTGAAGTAAATGGAGAAGAGAAAGAGACTTCCAGTGTTCACACTTCTGAAAATCAAGAACTGGGATTGCAGGATTATAGATGTGAAGTCCAAGGTAATAAAGGCTTTACTGCATTGTTGAACAGAGTATTTAATTTTCTTAAATGAATTGATAATAAACTATTTCCATTAATTCTTGATTTAATCACTTAGCTGATTTGAGTTTATCTCAGCATATTTTTTCAGCTTCATGAAATCTTACCTTTAATGTACATTTTTAGTTTTACAATGCAGTAATTATGATAAAAAGAAAACCAAAGCTGTCTACAAATTTTCTTGCCTCTTTATCCTCTGTTCCTCTATTTCCATCTTTTCCTCGCTATAATTCTTAATTTTATACCATAGATCCAAACCTTTAAAAGTCATTGTATTTGTTGAATAAGTTTATGTCAGGGGTTTATTTTTATAAAAAGAATAAGACATTCAGTTATCTTTATTAATAGAAATCCTACATTAGTTCATTTTTACAACTTGCAGTCTCAGTAACTGGTATTGAAACGGTATGGACCTAACAGAAGCAGAAAATATTAAGAAGAGGTGGCAAGAATATGCAGAAGAACTATACAAAAAAGATCTAATGACCCAGATAATCATGATGGTGTGATCACTCACCTACAGCAGACATCCTGGAATGCCAAGTCAAGTGGGCCTTAGGAAGCATCACTACGAACAAAGCTAGTGGAGGTGATGGAATTTTGGTTGAGCTATTTCAAATCCTAAAAGATGATGCTGTTAAATTGCTACACTCAGTATGTCAGCAAATTTGGAAAACTCAGCATTGCCTACAGGACTGGAAAAGGTCAGTTTTTATTCCAACCCCAAAGAAAGGCAATGCCAAAGAATGTTCAAACTACTGCACAATTGCACTCATCTCATATGCTAGCAAAGTAATGCTCAAAATTCTCCAAGCCAGGCTTCAACACTATGTGAAGTGAGAACTCCAGATGTTCAAGCTGGATTTAGAAAAGGCAGAGGAACCAGAGATCAAATTGCCAACATCCGTTAGATCACAGAAAAAGCAAGAGAGTTCCAGAAAAATTTCTGCTTCATTGACTACACCAAATCTGTTGACTGTGTGGAATACAACAAACTGTAGAAAATTCTGAAAGAGATGGGAATACCAGACCACCTGACCTGCCTCCTGAGAAATCTGTGTGCAGGTAAAGAAGCAGCATTTAGAACTGGGCATGGAACCACAGACTGCTTCCAAATTGGAAAAGAAATATGTCAAGGCTGTATATTGTCACCCTGCTAATTTAACTTATATGCAGACACAGTACATCATGAGAAACACTAGGCTGGATGAAGCACAAGCTGGAATCAAGATTGCCAGGAGAAATATCAGTAACCTCAGATATACAGATAACACCATCCTTATGGCAGGAAACAAAAAGGATCTAAAGTGCCTCTTGATCAAAGTGAAAGAGGAGAGTGAAAAAGCTGACTTAAAACTCAGCACTCAAAAAACGAAGATCATGGCATCTGGTCCCATCACTTAGTGGCAAATAGATGGGGAAACAATGGAAACAGTGACAGACTTTCTTTTCTTAGGCTCCAGAATCATTGCAGATGGTGATTGCAGCTGTGATATTAAAAGATGCTTGCTCCTTCGAAGAAAAGCTATGACCAACCTAGACTGCATAAAGCAGAGATATTACTTTGTTGACAAAGGTCCATCTAATCAGAGTTACAGTTTTTCTAGGAGTCATGTACAGATGTGAGAGTTGAACCATAAAGAAAGCTGAGCACTGAAGAATTGATGCTTTTGAACCTGTGGTGTTGAAGACTCTTGAGAGTCCCTTGGACTGCAAGGAGATCCAACCAATCAATCCTAAAGGAAGTCAGTCCTGAATATTCATTGCTGAAGCTGAAGCTTCAATACTTTGGCCACCTGATGGGAGGAACTCACTTATGGGAAAAGACCCTGATGCTGAGAAAGATTGAAGGCAGGAGGATAATGGGACGACAGAGGATGAGATGGTTGGGTGGCATCACCAACTCAATGGATATGAGTTTGAGCAAGCTCTAGGAGTTGGTGATAGGCAGGGAAGCCTGGCGTGCTGCAGTCCATGGGGTTGCAAAGAGTCGGACATGACTGGGCGACTGAACTGAACTGATCCCTTCACAAATGTTTCCTACTCTTGTTCAAAGGGTATGAATAATGAACAACAGTTGGTATGAATAATGAACCAATGTGTACAAGTTAATGAATGCCAATAGAAGTTACAATATTTTGATATAAAATTGTTAATCTTTGTAGCATGTGTTCCACATTAATGAGATTTTTGTTACTAAATACATGAATTTTACTTCCAGCAGGCAATTTTTTTAAAGTTATGAATAGATGAATAATGCTTATTGAAAGAAGCAGACTTTTACTGTAAGTGAATTTATTATAATTTTTTATCATTTAGATTTTCAAGAAAATATGCAAACTCTTCTCAGCAAAGCAGCAGAAGCATACAGCAGACTCGTGGTACTTCAGTCACGATTAAGTAAAGTATGGAAAATGTGTAATAATGTTTGCATTTCTTGTATTACCTGCTGTTTTGTGAGTTACTTTATCAACCGAAAATTTCTAAAATGAGTGAACATGAAAAGAAAATTAGGGGAAAGTGACATATGTTTATAGTGTCAGTGAGCTGAGGGAGTCTTTACCCCTTTAGGGAGCTTTTAAAATCAAGATACAGTTAAAATATTTATAAAATGTCAAATTGTAAACTTTGTTAAACAGTTGCATTTAATTTGACATAATAACATTTTTTAAAGCAGTGAGTCTCTTTTAAACAATAATAATAATTAGCTGTTTAGAACATAGCTAATTAGTTTTACATCATGTTATATATATTTAGAAATGTGTTTATAAAAAGCTATGTAAGAGAGTATAGAGGCGTCATATAATTTATTAGCTATTTCAGAAAAATGACATACATTAGCAAAGATTAAGTATTGTAATCCTCATGTTGTATGAAAAAAGTACCAGAAAAATCTCTGTTTGCTTATTTGGGTACTTTTTCACGTCATTGTGTTAAAATATTTGGGCAGAGTTGAAGGATGTAACTGATTGAAAGTTATATTGCTGATAGTCTGGCTAAAATTCTCTTTCTGTTTCCTGTTTCTCTTCCCCTCCTCCTTTTCCCCTGTTTCTCCTTTCCCCCCTCTTTCTTCCTCTTTCTGTGCCATTAAAGCACAACCTTATTCAGTCTTTTATAAAAGATGTAAACCTATTTCAGTATTTTTCAGATAGCTTTGAGGAGGACAGGCAGATAGGCTAAAAGCCCTTCTTTAATTCTACCTTTCTCTACCATTGCTTCCATTCGTAGCTAGAATATTTAGCCCTATTCAGAGTCATCGTACAACTTTCATACCAGTACCCTTTGTAGTGTAGACTTCTTGTTTTTCTGCTGCCCTTATCCTACCTCTCGAGGCCCTTTTTCTCCACTCATGCTTGGGTTTCTGAGGGCTGGTAAAAAATGAGATGGTGATATGGCTCGGTGACGCTGCAGTCTTGGTCTCTGACTGTTGCTGACAGTTCTTTTATGTGGTCATTCATTCTCTCATAGTCTCCTCAGTAGATGTTACCTAACTTTACAACTTCCCTAGTTATAAAGTCATTCTTTCCATTTCTGCTCCCCTTTTTTTCCTTCACAGATAGCCTTATTTCCCATTTTTTGGTATTAAACTTAACAATTATAAGCTATCTCACCTTGCTACCTGTGGACCAATATGCATTTCTTTAAACGTGAAAATACCCTAATTTGTTTTTCTCTGTCTCAGAAGAAGTTGTCCCTTTTCACAACCAAGGTTAACTTATTTTCTGTGCTTTTGTTAACATCCCCTTCTACCTCCTCTAAGATTGGTAGCCTGTTTCTTCTGTCCCTTCTGTATTTATTTTCAGGTGCTTTGTTTGTCTGTTTCTGTCCTTCATTTGCCTTCCATATTGCTCTTGCCGCCACTGTTCAGAACATAACCAATTTTCCCTGAATCCGGTACCTTCTTTGTGGTTCTCTTTCCTTCACTGCCATATTATTTGAAGGAAAGAAGAGACTGCAGTTTCCCACCTCTTGCTATCTCTTCTGCCCACCTGTAAACAAGCTCCCAGCTCATGCTTCGCTGAACTTTCTTCAGCAGAAGTTACCAGTGAATTCTTAATCATCAAATGTCCTTTCTGCTTTCTTACCTTCCTTCGCTGTTTTCTTTCTTTCTTTTAAAAATGTGTTGCTTTTCCTGATGACAGTACATAGTGGAGACTATTAAACAGTGTAGGAGGACTGGCAGTAAACAAGTAACTACAGTGATGTTTGTCATTTTGCCTCTTTGCTCTGAAGACAGTGAGTGGGAAACGGTTTCTTTTGATGAGTCACAGGTGTCCCTTCCCTGGTGCTGGAGTGTGGGAGCCTGCTCTGGAACAGACACCCACACTCGGCTCCTTAGTTCTCCCCAGACACTTCTTTCAGTTTCTCTTTAGAAAAACTTTTACCTGCCACCAGACGTCTGCCTGGCTGGGTCAGCAGAAAAGGCTGTGCTGTGATTAGTTAAGGGTTGATATATTCGTTTTCTGATCTCTGCCTGTCATTGATCTCTCTGAGCCTGGGGTCTTTCTAGGGTTCTGCTAGGCAAGTTAACTGTCTCCTATACCTGCGGCTCCCTTCAGGTGTGCTTTAGGCTGCTGTTTCCCCCTTCCTTCTTGGTTAATCGCCGTTCCTGCACCCTTTTCTGTTGAAATCTACTGGTCTCTTTCAGTTTTTGGTTTATTATGGATTTATCTTTTACAGATTCATTGTCATTTTAATTGAGTCCTGGGGAAAGAGGAGAGGTGTATGTCAGAGATCATAAACGTAAATGCCTACGTGGGCTCAGCTCATAAAATAAATGAAGAAGGCCAAGTGAAAGCTGGGAAAGTGAAACCTGGAGAAAACATACTTCATTTAAAGGGGACAGAGGCTGCTCGGCTTCACATGCTGTCACATGTAGGAATGGGGCCTAGTGTTTGTTCTTTCAGTTCATCGATTTTAGGATTGAATCTTATATGAAGTCTTTCTGCCTTTTTAAATATTGGGAAAGATTAAAAATTAAAAAAAAATTTTTTTTCTAATTAGGAAGCAATTAGGGGAAAAAAAAATACAAGAAAAACTGTTTGGTACCCAAAAGAACACTTCTGTAGCCAGGAATGAAAGTCAGATCTCTACGTTACCACCTTAGGTATGAACAAATACTCAGTGTACCTTCAGCTAAGTAAGTAAGTGTTGGTTGCTCAGTCATGCCCCATTCTTTGCGACCCCATGGACAGCAGCCCCTCAGGCCCCTCTTCCCTGGGATTCTCCAGGCAAGAATACTGGAGTGGGTTGCCATTTCCTTCTCCAGGGGATCTTCCCGACCCAGAGGTCAAACCCAGGTTTCCTGCACTGCAGGCAGATTCTTTACCGACTGAGCTACAAGAGAAGCCCAATTTCTTAATTCTACTTTTATTTTTTATTTTGTAGTATTAGCTCTTCTCTTAGAATATTTTCTTCCCTTAATTTATGTAACTTTAGTTCTGTGGCTTTTAAAGCCTTCATTGTGGGTTTTGCCCTCCCACTTACAGTCACCAAGAATCTCTACTTGATCCACTAATTATGGTGTATGCAGGTGTGACGACATGTGATATGTCCACCAGGCTAAACCCCACTACATCCTTCAAAGTCAGGAAGTCTTCTCTTGATTTTCATTTCCTCTTAGCACAGTGCTTTGTGTAGCACATGGTAAAGGTTTACTGTGCGTTTGCTGAATGAATTGACAGTGTTGAAAGGTAGAGCTGAAGACTGAAGTATTTACCTGATGGGCTTTATTTTCTCTGGAAAGTTGGAGGCAGATTCTTGGTGGAAATGTACATGGGGTTAGGAGTCAGGTAGAGATTTGAGGAAAGTAGTACCGACTGAAATGGCCTTCTTGGGAAGTGCGTTTAATCCCGGTGCTCGCCTCCGTCTGCAGAATTCTTTGTTCACCTGGTATAGCAGATCCGCACTCTGACCTTGCTTCTAAGGCGCTCTTTCGTCTATGTCTGCCTTCTTCCCCTAGCGTACACAGTGTCCCCTGTCCCTCAGGACCGCTGTCTTCACCACTGATAGCGGGCCACCCTTTCACGAAGGCGCCTACTCGTTCTTCCTTGGAACCTTTCCTAATCATTGACCAAAACGATGGGGGCCCAAACCAAATTTCACTTCCTCTATCAGACCCCTACCAGTCTCTTGTGTTATCACCCTTTAGTCACATGTTATAGTTGAATGCATTGTTAATTATTTGATTTTACTTCCCCAATTAGTTGATAGATTCTGTGAGGGCAGATGTGCCGTGTGTATGTGTGTGCGTTTTTCCCACTGATCCTATGTTCTTACTCTCCCTTGTCACGGTGCTTGCCACCTGGTAGACTGAGACTTAAATGGCTGAGGAACGACTGAAGTAATACGCATGCACGTCTGACAGGTTGCTGCCTAGGTTAGTGGTTCAGGGAGGAAGCTGAGGTTTACCTGCTCTTGCTGTTTCCTTCCTTTTGTATAAAGAGTGGCACACATTTGTCAGCTGCCTGATTGTATGTAGGTTACATTCGGATATTAATAGCAGATATGTTATCAAGTATTCATAATATACAATTTACTCTGTATGAATTGAAATTTCAAAGATTAAGTCATGTTTTAAATATTTTTATGAACGTTGTACCAAAATTCTGTGTGGCTCCTGTTTTTATAGTTAGATCACATTCCTTCTAGATAGGAAGGAACATTATATTTAGTAATATAATTTCAGTCCCTGTGAAGGGAATGTGATATGAGTCACTGTGTCAGAGTGTGGAATAATGTGGAAGGGAAAATATCTGTATCAGAATGGTACAGTTATGGGTGATTTGGGGAAGAAAAAAATACCTTTTTAAAGATAAAGTTGCTTTGTATAGTTTCCACAATCCTGAGTCATATATCTATGTCACTGTTTTTCTTCTGTTATTTTTCATAGATTAAGAGACAGCAGGCATGTGATATGAAACTTGAATTTGCAGAAGTGAACCTGCCAAAAAAGCAGACAGACTTTTTATCGACTCATCCTCAGATGACCAGTTTGCAAGACATTGGTAAATTTGGATTATATACCGTAATGTGGTTTTTTGTATCAAATGTTCAGTAATTTGACTTCAGTAAAAAGACATAAAATTGGTAGATGTAGTGGTATTGCTGCCATGAAGATAGAAAAATGATCTTGATTCACACGATTCATGTTTTCTTATCATGTCTATATGAGTTTAAATTGATACCCGAGTTATACTATTAAAAAACATTATCTTTCAAAGAATGTATATTCCCCTACTTCAAAAAAGTGGTTTTGGTATTTCATTGAGAAATCTTTATTGAAATGTGTATTTTCTTCTATTCATGTAACTTAGATGTTAGTCATAAAAGCAAGTTATCTACGCTGCAAGATACTGAAAAAATGAAACAACTTGAAGGACAGGTTCAAGAATTAGAAAGCCGCGTATCCTCTTTGCAGCAGCTATTGAAAGAAACTGAAGAAAATTATGAGGCAGAGATTCATTCTTTGCAGGAAAGGCTTCAAGCTGTTAATGAGTCCACAGTTCAGCCAAGGTATCCATCAACCTTTAAGTTCATTCAGTAGTATTTGTAGTTTAGTAGCAGTCATAATATGGTCGTTTTAAGAAAAAAATGTAACTTATGCAACTTTGCTTGAAAGAGACAAGCTGTAGCATTGTCAAGAAATACGAACAGGAGGTAATTCTTCGTCTCTGAAATGTGTGAAGTAAAGGTGAGTGTAAACAAGATATATTTTATAATAGGAATATTAATTACAGCTTTATTTTATCAAGAGGCTCTTTGTTATGAATATGCTGAGTTACACCAGGCGGTGTGCACATGTTTGTTTTTTATTGTGTGCTTAGTTTTGGCTACTTTGATATGGGCGATACACAAAGGATACAAGGTGTGATCACTCCAGTGATAGCTAGACTTTCTCCGCCTGGTCGTCTCATCCTTGGACTCACCACATCCGGAATACCCACTCTGACTCTCCCCTCAAAATCTGCGCCTTCGGCAGCCATCTGACTCCCTCTGTGGTGACTCCCCTTCCAAACCACTCTTCCAGTCTGTCAAGAAACCCTGTCACCTCTATTTCCAAGACAAACCTAAACTGTGCCGCTTCTCACCAGGCCCCTAGTCCCTGCCATCATCTTGTCTCACTTGCATTACTGCCTTTATCCTAACTCTTCCCTAGAGTCTGTTCTCTACAGTTCCAAAGCTTTGCTTTTAAAATTTAAGACAAGTCATGTTACTCCAGTGCTCTCCTGTCCTTTACCAGATCCTTACTTACTGGGACCTGTCTCTGAATCTGTGCCCTGCTGCCTTGCTTGTGCCTTACTACTGTAATGCCACATCGTCTCCTCGTAGTCTCCTCGAGATCCTCAAGCTGTCAGGATGCTCCTGCTTGTGAATCTCTCTTCTCATTGCTGTCCCTTCTGCCTGGGTTGATCTTTCTCTAGGTTATTTGCATGCTCAACACACTCAGCTCTTCGAGTGTTTGCTCAGGTGCCATGTTCTCATGGGGCCTGTCCTGTTCACCTGATTCAAACTAAAATCACCCCTTAGAACTCTACACATCAGTTTCCTGCTTCATTTTTCTATACTGCAGCCCACCAGGCTCCCCTGTCCCTGGGATTCTCCAGGCAAGAATACTGGAGTGGGTTGCCACTTCCTTCTCCAGTGTTAATGTATGTTACATATATTTTGTTGTTGTTCAGTCACTAAGTTGTGTCCAACCCATGGACTGTAGCCCGCCAGGCTCCTCTGTCCGTGGGACTTCCCAGGCAGGAATACTGGAATGGGTTGCCATTTCCTCCTCCAGGGGATCTTACCAACCCAGGGATCAAACCCACATCCCTTGCTTGGCAGGCAGATGCTTTACCACTGAGCCACCTGGGAAGTGTGTTTTATATATATGTAACTATAAAGATAAGTGTATATATATGTATTTATATGTATATGTGTGTCTATATATATAGATAGATAGATAGGAGGGAATGTTTATATATTTGTTTATATTTTCTGTCCCCTGTGTTGGACTTCAAACTTTGTTAAGGGAATTTTTGTCTATGTAATTTCCTATATCCCAAATCCTATAATAATTCCCTATGAATAGTTGGTGCTCAGTAAATATTTGTTAAAATGATTGAACAACTTACAATTTAGTTGGGAAACGTGTTGTAGTATTTAACTAGCTCTATAAAGTCCTCGGGCTTCCCTGGCGGCTCAGACGTTAAAGTGTCTGCCCGCAATGCAGGAGACTGGGTTCAATCCCTGGGTCGGAAAGATCCCTTGGAGAAGGAAATGGCAACCCACTTCAGTATTCTTGCCTGGAGAATCCCACGGACAGAGGAGCTTGGTAAGCTACAGTCCACGGGGTCACAAAGAGTCGGACACGACTGAGCGACTTCACTATAAAGTCCTCAGAGTTTTAACCTAACTGACTGGCTCTGCTGCTCTAGCACTTATGTCTCCATAAGTACTTGTTACTGAAACCTGAAGACAGAGTTTTTGTGTTTTGTTGTGTGTGTGTGTTGAAGACAAACCACTGAGTTTCCTCACTTCTTTGGAAGCACTCTGCTTCTGCTGCTTTCATTCAGTGTCTGTATATAGGCTTTGGAATTATTTATCCCACATTGGCACAGCCTTACAAAGCTTCCGTTTTATTTGAGGTCATTGGTTCCCAAACTTTATGATGCATCGAAAACATTGGAAGTTTTTGAAATTTAAACTATTTTTTGACTACGTAAGATTGCAGATTACTGGATTTCACATTTGAAGCATGAGTAAATTCAATAGCTTTGACATAGATTCTGGTCATTTGTATTTATAACAAGATAGTTCTAAGGCAGGCAGTCCATAGATTGACATTTGGAAACTGTTACTTTAGATTTTTTGATATGAAAGAAAATAGGTAAATAACAAGAACTCATAACAATTTAACGTATTTCAAGTAGCCTTCCTTTAATTAGTGATGTTTTCTCTCTGAAGCATGAAGAAAAGGAAGAGCTCTGGAAGAGTAGATATACTTCGCTGTTCCTACACTTGGGATTTTGTGAGCTTATTGTGCTTTTCAGAGTTTCTGAAATGCACAATCGAAATGTGTTAACAGTACCTTTCAACCAAAACCATTAGTTTTCTCTCAGACCCCACCAGTGACTGCCATATTGACTGCCATATTCTCTCCTGCAGCGGCTGCTGCTAAGTCGCGTCAGTCGTGTCCGACTCTGTGCGACCCCATAGACAGCAGCCCACCTGTCCCTGGGATTCTCCAGGCAAGAACACTGGAGTGGGTTGCCATTTCCTTCTCCAGTGCATGAAAGTGAAAAGTGAAAGTGAAGTCGCTCAGTCATGTCCGACTCTTAGTGACCCCATGGACTGCAGCCTACCAGGCTCCTCCATCCATGGGGTTCTCCAGGCAAGAGTACTGGAGTGGGTTGCCATTGCCTTCTCCTATGAACATGTAATTAAAGTTATTTCTTGTGAAATACCACTACATATTTGGAAACAGCTATAGCACTTTTTGAATAAAGAGTATACTGTTCTTCTAATATAGACTTGAAATAGTTTATGAAAAATAATTGTCATTCATTTAACAAATATTTAGTAATGTTATCCTCGAAGCCTCTTGGGGCAATAGTATGGAGTTGAAACAGCCATGGGCTTTAGAATCAGACAAACCTGTATTTGACTCCCAGTTGGACCCTTGAGCCGCCATTTCATCTTAGGCAGATACTTAAACAACTCTAAGTAATATGTGCTGTGCTCAGTCGTGTCCAACCTTTTGTGACCCCATGGACTGCAGACCACCAGGCTCTTCTGTCCGTGGGATTCTCCAACAAGAATATTGGAATGGTTGCCATTTCCTTCTGCAGGGGATCTTCCCAACTCAAGGACTGAACTCACGTCTTCTGCATTGGCAGGTGGATTCTTTACCACTGAGCCACCTCTTTGAAACCCATGTCTAAGTAATATTGAGGATAAAAACTACCTTAAGACCATGAGGGTTAAAAGAAACCATGACTGGAAAGTCAGTCAGTTGCTCAGTCGTGTTCGACTCTTTGTGACCCCATGGACTGCAGGACACCAGGCTTCCCTGTCCGTCACAAACTACCAGAGCTTGCTCAAACTCATGTTGGTGATGTCATCCCGTCATCTCATCCTCTGTCATCCCCTTCTCCTCCTGCCTTCAATCTTTCCCAGCATTAGGATCTTTTTCAGGGAGTCAGTTCTTCCCATCAGATGGCCAAAGTATTGGAGCTTCAGCTTCAGCATCAGTCCTTCCAGTGAATATTCAGGACTGATTTCCTTTAGTCTGACTGGTTTGATCTCCTTGCAGTCCAAAGGACTCTCAAGAGTCTTCTCCAACACCACAATTCAAAAGCATCAATTCTTTGGTGCTCAGCTTTCTTTACAGTCCGGCTCTCACATTCATACATGACTACTGGAAAATCCATAGCTTTGACTAGACGTACCTTTGTTGGCAGAGTAATGTCTCTGCCTTTTAATATGCTGTCTGGGTTGGTCACAGCTTTTCTTCCAAGGAGCAAGTGTCTTTTAATTTCATGACTGCAGTGATTTTGGAGCCCCAAAATGTAAAATCTCTCACTGTTTCCATAGTTTCCCCATTTATTTTCCAGGAAGTGATGGGACTGGATGCCGTTATCTTAGTTTTCTGAATGTTGAGTTTTAAGCCAAGTTTTTCACTCTCTTCTTTCACCTTCATCAAGAGGCTCTTTAGTTCCTCTTCACTTTCTGCCATAAGGATGGTGTCATCTGAGGTTATTGATATTTCTCCCGGCAATCTTGATTCCAACTTGTGCTTCATCCAGCCCAACATTTCACAGGATGTACTCTGCTTGTAAGTTAAATAAGCAGAGTGACAATATACAGCCTTGACATACTCCTTTCCCTATTTGGAACCAGTCCGTTGTTCCATGTCCAGTTTTAACTGTTGCTTCTTGACCTGCATGCAGGTTTCTCAGGAGTCAGGTAAGGTGGTCCGGTATTCCCATCTCTTGAAGAATTTTCCACCATTTGTTGTGATCTACAGAGTCAAAGTCTTTGGCGTAATCAGTAAAGCAGAAGTAGATATTTTTCTGAAACTCTTGCTCTATCTATGATCCAGTGGATGTTGTCAGTTGGATCTGTGGTTCCTCTGCCTTTTCTAAATCCAGCTTGAACATCTGGAAGTTCTCGGTTCATGTACTGTTGAAGCCTGGCTTGGAGAATTTTGAGCATTAACTTTGCTAGCGTGTGAGATGAGTGCAGTTGTGCAGTAATTTGAGCATTCTTTGGCATTGCCTTTCTTTGGGATTGGAATGAAAGCTTCCTTTTCTAGTCCTGTGACTGGAAAGAGACTTGGCTAAATGTTGTGGAGAAAACTTTAGATGTTTGTAAAGTCACCCTTTACCTCAAGGGGCTTCCTTGGTAGCTCAGATGGTACAGAATCTGCCTGCAGTACAGAGACCCCAGTTTGACTCCTGGGTCAGGAAGATCTCCTGGAGAGGGATAGGCTGCCCACTCCAGCATTCTTGGGCTTCCCTCATGGCTCAGCTCGTAAAGAATCCGCCTGCAGGGTGGAAGACCTGGGTTCAGTCCCTGGGCTGGGAAGATCCCCTGGAGAAGGGAACGGCTACCCTCTCCAGTATTCTGACCAGGAGAATTCCATGAACGATATAGTTCCTGGGGTCAGAAAGAGTCACACACAACTGAGCAACTGACACCTCACTTCGCTTACTTCAAGGGACTTCAGGCCAATCATTGAAATGATATTTATTCATAGAACAATAATTTCTTTAGTGATTAGGGAATATAATGTGATGAGACAGCCAAAGTGCTGGAATACAAAGCCATGAGTGTGTGGCATTTTTCAGTGCCCATCGCTGCACTTTTTTGTAATGATGCTTTTTGCAGTGGCTCCAGGGGAAATGGAAATAAAGGGATGACTGTGAGATGTTGGGATGGAAGGAATCTTTGGAGCAAAACAGAGGAAAGATGACCTGTATTGTTTGAGCTAGAGAATATGAAGGCTTATGATGTGTTAATATGAGTAAAGAAATCATGCAGGTGGAAGGTTAGGACCTTAATTATAAGATGGAAACAGTGAATTTGATTTTAGCTAGTCTATTTTTTTGAATTTGGGATAAACATTTTCAAAGGCTATAAAGCTACAGAGTTGAGTCATTGTGAACTCGGCAGCACTTTTTTTTTTTTTTTTAGTTTGAGTCTCTAATGCTGGATAAATAAATAATCAGGGGGATCTTTCATGGGCTGTGAAAATGAGACATGAAGCAAAGGATCAGAACAGTGTTTGCATGAAGCTATGAAGATACAGATGAAATGATAAAAAAGATAAACAAACCCGGAAAGGGCAGAGAATAAAGACAAGAAAAATGAGTTTTTAAGATAATTTAACATGAATATAGAAGATGTATAGGGAGTTCACAACAGAAGAAATTTTTATGGCCAGTAGCACAAAGAATGCTACTTCTTTGTACATGCCTATTTGAAAGAATGTATAATCTCAAAAATAAAGACATACATCTTCTAAGAAAGTTTTAAGGTCCTTGAGACTCTCTGTTGTTGAAGTTTTGAGAAAATACTTAAATGGTATGATTATGGAATTAATGTAACTTTTTCAAATATGGCGGCATGTTAAAATTTTAAAAATTAAAATTATAAGATTTTATCATGTAGAAACATCTATAGATGTATGCAGAGATACATTTATGAGATCTCTATTGTAGCACTATTTGTAGTAGTGAACATTTGGAAGTGACCCAGTACAATACAGAATAAAGACGTGAATACAAAAGATACATGAATACATGAAAAACAAAACATTTCAGAAGTAGTTATGAATAAAACTGAGACTGCTTCTCACTGTCACTACGCCCCTATTCCACTGGAGGCAATCACTGTTACTCTTGATATGTATTCTTCCAGACTTTTTTCACTCTGCATGTGTGTGTAAAGTTTTAATAAAAATTAGATTTTATAAACTTGCTTCCTCGATAATAGCATAGGTAACTTTTTAAAAATATCTATACTTATGAACAGCTCCATGTCATACATTTGTTGTAGACTTTATAAAATGGCATAAAATTCAGGGATAATCTGTTCAGTATTCATGTAATTCTGCTGCTTTACTTTTAAGTGAAAAAAATTAGTGAAAAATAATGAGTTATGTTACAATGCCCTGCTGCCCCACCACACATTTTATGCATGCTATAAATTTACTAGCAGTAAAATTCACACACAACACTAATCCTTTCATCCTCTTTTGTTTATATTTAGCTTCTTCGTTGATTCAGTGGTAATTACTGAGTCTGATGTACAGAAAGCAACATACCCAGCAAGTTGTCTAGAACAGAACATTGATGGCACTACAGAGGTATTTTTAAACTGTTATGTACACTAGTTGTATTTTTGTTACTGTCATTTTTATGTCTGTGATTTAATAATTATTCAATAAATAGTTGCTGAGAATTAAGTAATGTAAAAATGAGAGTAAAGATCCAGAAGAATATATAAGTGAAGAAATTTGATATACTGTAATGGGTTTCCATTGGGTCCTCCAGGGAATCTTCCCAGCCCAGGGATTGAACCCGAGTCTCCTGCATTGGCAGACGGGTTTTTTACCATTAGTGCCACTTTGGAAGCCTGATGTACTTTCATAGCATAGGAAAAACACAAAAAAGTTAAAATTTTAAGAGGTTTTATTTCCCCCTAAATATATTCTAGTTTAAAATTTGTCTTGTTTTATATAACATGGGCTATATATAGCGAGTTAATTTCAGTGCCCTGAACTTTACAACAAACTAGTTTCAAAAAAGAGAAACAGCTTTTCTTCCTACCATGAGAAGTTGAACTAGAATATCTGTAGAGTATTCTTTAGGAATTCCCAAAATTCAATACGCTAGGGCTAGGACATTGGATTAGGCTTTTTTCAGCATGGGCCACACAGTATAGAAAAGCCCCTCATCTTTTCCAAAATATCTCATCTAGCCAAACCACCTTTTGCCTCTCCTCAACACTGTGTATATTCCCATGTGGCCACTTTTCCCAAACATAACTGTAAAACCCTGGGCTTCATTCAATAAATTTTTAGTTCTTAAGTAGTATCTTTTCTTCCCCCACTCTATAACTGTACATTAGTAATTGTAAGCATGGTTCTCAGTTTGCATTTTAAACTTCACAATAGTAAGTACAATTAATTTAGTAGAATTGTTCCCTAGGACTGTTGCTTTTAATTGAGCAGCAATTTATTTACTTATTAAAGCTTTTAAGAAACTTTCTAAAGAATAGAAATCTTTTGAGAAAAGTTTAAAAATAAGTGTTGTATAATTATTATAAATAAATAGGTCATATTTGCTTTTTAATTTAGTATTCTGGTGAATGTGGAGTGAAAAAGGAAACAAATATGGTTAAGTTGCTGGAAAAACAGTACCAAGAACGATTAGAAGAAGAAGTAGCTAAGGTAAGTTAATAGTTTATTTGAAAGATAATATTGTTGTCTTTATTCTTTTTCAGGCTTCAAAAAATATAGATTTTATTGATGATAAAGCACTGGTTTTTGTTGTAAATTTTACACGTAGCTGCTTTAAGTTGTCAGATACTGTAACTATCCGCAGTTGACTTAGAATGGAATGTTCTGTGAATTTTTCTGTGAGAAAAGCATTCTTCTCTTGATGTAGAATAGCAGTTAGAAACTTGTCAGAATTATAAATTACCTTGTGAGTAGCACCATAGGCAGGATTTTGGCCTTCCTTAAAGGTAGAAGGTGTGATAGGAAATGAGAAAGGAAATGCTTGGTCTTTTATATTAAAACGTTAGTTTTGCCTACCTCCTCCCGGAGAAATAGTACGTGTGTGCATGCTCAGTCACTCAGTGGTGTCCAGCTCTTTGCGACCCGTGGACTGTAGCCTGCCAGTCTCCTCTGACCATGGAATTTTCCAGGCAGGAACACTGAAGTGGGTTGCCATTTCCTCCTCTAGGAGGTCTCCCGACCCAAGGATCAAACTCACATCTCTGTGTCTCTTCTATTACCAGGTGTATTCTTTACCACTGAACCATCTGGAAAGTCTGTTTCCTGAAACATAGGGATTATTTAGGGATTGATGGAAGCCTGTACCCAACTTCATTCCTTCATCCTTCTCCTGAGGGAAAAAGGCTGCTGTAGTCCATAGGAAAGAGAGCTTTGGGCTTTGTGGGAATTTTGATGGAGAGAATTTTCACCTGCAGGTAGAATGTATAACCGAAGATAATCAATCTCCTGCTTGCCACAAAGTAATGGATTCTGGAAAAGCTTGGCTCAGAAACGCGTCTGGACCCCGGAAGGGAGATCAGATGTGGTCTCCTGTAAGTGTGGGGTTCTTTCTCTGAGAGCCCAAGGGGAACTGAATAGGTAGACTGTGGCTTTCCTGAGCTTGACCTGGGGGATGCATGGAGTCCAGGGGGCCATGAGGCTTCCTCCAGGTGCCTCTTTGGGGGGCTTGCAGCCTGCTTGCTTCTGCACCACTGACCTGCTAAGTAACTTCAGTCGTGTCCGACTCTGTGCGACCCCGTAGACGGCAGCCCACCAGATTCCCCCATCCCTGGGATTCTCCAGGCAAAAACACTGGAGTGGGTTGCCATTTCCTTCTCCAATGCATGAAAGTGAAAAGTGAAAGTGAAGTCGCTCAGTTGTGCCCGACTCTTAGCGACCCCATGGACTGCAGCCTACCAGGCTCCTCCGTTCATGGGATTTTCCAGGCAAGAATACTGGAGTGGGGTGCCATTGCCTTCTCCGGCACCACTGACCTAGCAGGTAGAAACTGTGTCACCTTTTCCTGCTTAGGGAACCACTGAACTTAGGGTACTAGATCTGAGTCCAAAGTAACCAACAAATGAAAAACAGAAGTGACTGTGCTGTTTATGACTATAGATGCTCTTAGTTGCTATGCCCAGAACTATTCTTGTAAACTCCTGAATACCACGTGTACTAGCTATTATACCATATGATTCCATTTCTTTGTCTCTGAATTCTCTTTTAAAATGCATATTCCTGTTTGGGTTCTTATTTTGGAATAGTTGGATTCTGAGTTTGTCTTGCTTGTTTTTCATAGTATTTAAACTGTTCTAGTGTAACAGCCCTACTGGAGTATATGCGTTTTAGTGGAGGAGGAGGGGTAGAATTTACAGGAAATGCATAAAGAACTAGATTAAACATAAATTAGACGAGGTGGTCAATGCTCAAGGAAATATGTGGGCCATAATGTGTGGGCCTACTCACTTCCATATTTGAATTGAATAGTTTTGTTCAAAGTGAAGAGTGAGGCACCAAGACGCCTCTGGCAGTCCAGTGGTTAAGTCTTCCAGTGCAGGGGGTTCAGGTTCAGTCCCTGGTCAAGGAGCTTGTATCTCACATGCCTTATAGCCAAAAAAAAAAAAAAACAAAAAACCAGAAAACAGAAACAACAGTGTAACAAATTCAATAAAGACTTTTAAAATGGTCAAAAAAAACCTTTAAAAAAAAAAGTGAAGCACCATCACTTTTATACAGTTCTCACTATCTAGTTCTTTTAGAGAGTTGCAGAGTTTTCTCTTTTACTTACCTCTTCCATAAATTTCTCAAGTGAGATGTCTGTAGCGGGGCATCCTAGTATAGCAGTTAAGAATGTGAGGTTTGGGATGGGATTAGATTTTCAGGCTTAGGAAAGTTACTTAACTAGTCAGTCTCAGTTCCCTCCATGATGAAAGAGGAGAATAATAGAAGTAATAGTAGTTCTTGTGAAGGTTCAGTGAGCTAATACATACAAGGCACCTATTTTGTGTTATATTTTTCTCAGTAGTGCCTGACTCTGCCACCACATGGACTGCAGCACACCAGGCCTCCCTGTCCTTCACCATCTCCTGGAGCTTGCTCAGACTCATGTCCATTGAGTCCGTGATGCCATCCAACCATCTCATCCTTTGATGTCCCCTTTTCCTCCTACCTTCAATCTTTCCCAGCGTCAGGGTCTTTTCCATCGAGTCAGCTCTTTGCATCATGTGGCCAAAGTATTGGAGCTTCAGGCTCAGCATCGGTCCTTCCAATGATTATTTAGGATTGATTTCCTTTAGGGTTGACTGGTTTGATATCCTTGTAGTCCAACAGACTCTGAAGAGTCTTCTCCAAGTCCAACACTTCAAAAACATCAATTCTTTGGTGCTCAGCCTTCTTTATGGTTCAACTTTCACATCCATACATGACTACTGGAAAAACCATAGCTTCTACTATATGGACCTTTGTCAGCAAGTAATGTCTCTGCTTTTTAATATGCTGTCTTGGTTTGTCATAGTTTTTCTTCCAAGGAGTAAGCGTCTTTTAATTTCATGGCTGCAGTCACCATCTGCAGTGATTTTGGAGCCCAAGAAAATAAAGTTTGTCACTTTTTCTATTTTTTTCCCATCTATTTGCCATGAAGTGATGAGACTGGATACCATAAGACACCTAGAAGATAATAAAGACTCATAAATGACATCTTTTAAAGTAGTCTTACTACTGTGATAATGGTGATGACATAAATATGTTTTGTGGGGCATCATTCATCAAGCGTATAGCAGATCACTAGAGCACAGGTCAATGAAGACCATTCCAGAGGCAGCCAAGGAATTGAATTGGCCACAAAGTTTTTTCAGTTTTTCCATAACATCTTACAGAAAAACCCAAATGAACTCTTTGGCCAACCCAATACTGTGATCCAAGAGACAACACATGATGGCCCAGCTTGATCCTAGAATAGTTTATGAAAAATGAAAGTTGCTCAGTGGTGTCCTATACTTAGGACCCAATGAACTGTAGCCTGCCAGGCTCCTCTGTCCGTGGAATTCTCCAGGCAAGAATACTGGAGTGGGTAACAATTCTCTTCTCCAGGGGATCTTCCTGACCCAGGGAGCAAACTCACGTCTTCTGCATTGCAGGCAGATTCTGTACTATGTGAGCCACCAGTGAAGCCCCAGAATAGGACAGATTGTTTATATTAGTCACCAGGATAGATGGGGTTATGCTGACCCTATAAGAAGTTAGAAAAATATTGAGAAACATTCTTTTAAAAGCACAGAGTATATAGAAGAAACCAGTAGAGGTAGTGATTGCTGACATAGATAACATTAGATTCAACCTGTGATTTGGGTATGTACTATTGAAAAAATAGACATTCATTAACATTTCATTTCACTGCCAAGCAGTATTCTGAGTGCAGCATATAGCAGAAGGAAAATAGATGAAATCGTTGCTCTTGTTGACCTTATCTGTTGATGTTGTGTAGTCACTAAGTCATGTCCAACTCTTTTGTGTCCCTGTGGACTCTAGCCCGCTAGACTTCTCTGTCCATGGGCTTTCCCAGGTACAAATACTGGAGTGGGTTGCCATTTCCTTCTCTGGGGGATCTTCCCAGCCCAGGGATTGAACCCACGAGTCCTGTACTGGCAGGCGGATTCTTTACTAATGAGCTACCTGTGAAGCCCTGATCTTTTAATCCAGTTGGTGCAAATAGACAATGTACAAGAGTAATAGATACTATGAAGAGAAAAACGAACCAAGGTAATAAGACTAGAAGATTCCGTGGGGAGTGAGGTGCTTTTATTTTATTTAGGGTAATCACAGAAGACGTCACTCTTGAACTGTCACGAGGGGAGAGTCCAGATGACAGTGGGAGAGTAAGTCGTAAAGATAATAGATGGCGCACCTTTTAGGAAAGTAGGATGCCAAAGAGAAGGTCAGCCGTTTTCCAGTGGATGTCTCCAAGAGGTGTCCACGGAGAACTGGCGAGAGTTTGGAAGCCACCTGCCCAGCTGCCAGCATTGCCAAGTTGGAGGATGGTTTGATTCAGTCCTGCAACCTTTGTACTCACGGGTTCCATTTGGAGAAATATTGTGAAACCCTGGTACAGACTTATTTCCTCAGCAGATGTAACTGGATACGGGAAGAGGAAATGCAGGGAAAGAGGGGCAAGGACTTCCCCTTCAAGGGAAGATAGTACTGCAGGTAATTTGATCTAAGCAACTGGAAGAATGGAGTTACTTAGGTGTTAAATGTGGGCTCAAAACGAATACAAAGGAGTAGTTTTTGAAGAGGAGTGGGTAACTTAATATTCAAATTTTTATCCATTAAATGAAAAACAGTCATGAATTATGTAAATATAAGGGATGAGAACATGCTTGGATGTATAAATCTAGAGTTCAGGAAGTAAGATAAAACTCGACATGGAAATACGGTAGTATTTAGAGTCGTGTTTTTCAAACTGTGATGTTATAACTTCTTCTTAAGGCATGAAATTTAATTTGGTTTGGTACAGGATTTTGATATTAATGGAAACATTCAATTATATAATAACAGACACACAAGAACTTGTGTGTGCTTTGGGTCACAGTATAAAATGTTTTATTTTTGTTGTTGTATGTGTATGTTTACCATTGTTTCAGAAAGAAATATTGAAAAATATTAATATAGTGAGTGTAAACGGAGAAGGGGTCTGGAAACTGAGCCTAGAGGAGGCCACTGTTTGAGAGCAGAGAAGTGAGGAGGAACAAAGGACATGAAGAAGTGGCACATTATGTGTGGGAGTGACAGAAGATTGCGTCAGAGAAGCCAATGATGAAGGTTTATTGTTGAGAATGTATTCAGCTTTGTCAGGTGTTTCTGATAAAGTCTTGAAAGGTTGGAACTGCAAATTAACCATTGGATTTTACAGTGTGCAATCATCAGTGACTTTCACAAGAACACATTTGATGGAATGGTAGAGACAAACTGATTTGATTTGAGAGAGAGAGTACATCATGAGAAACGCTGGGTTGGAAGAAACACAAGCTGGAATCAAGATTGCCGGGAGAAATATCAATAACCTCAGATATGCAGATGACACCACCCTTATGGCAGAAAGTGAAGAGGAGCTAAAAAGCCTCTTGATGAAAGTGAAAGAGAAGAGTGAAAAAGTTGGCTTAAAGCTCAACATTCAGAAAACGAAGATCATGGCATCTGGTCCCATCACTTCATGGCAAATAGATGGGGAAACAGTAGAAACAGTGTCAGACTTTTTTTTGGGCTCCAAGATCACTGCAGATGGTGACTGCAGCCATGAAATTAAAAGACGCTTACTCCTTGGGAGAAAAGTTATGACCAACCTAGATAGTATATTCAAAAGCACAGACATTACTTTGCCGACTAAGGTCCGTCTAGTCAAGGCTATGGTTTTTCCTGTGATCATGTATGGATGTGAGAGTTGGACTGTGAAGAAGGCTGAGCACCGAAGAATTGATGCGTTTGAACTGTGGTGTTGGAGAAGACTCTTGAGGGTCCCTTGGACTGCAAGGAGATCCAACCAGTCCATTCTGAAGATCAGCCCTGGGATTTCTTTGGAAGGAATGATGCTAAAGCTGAAACTCCAGTACTTTGGCCACCTCATGCGAAGAGTTGACTCATTGGAAAAGACTGATGCTGGGAGGGATTGGGGGCAGGAGGAGAAGGGGACGACCGAGGATGAGATGGCTGGATGGCATCACGGACTCGATGGACGTGAGTCTGAGTGAACTCCGGGAGTTGGTGATGGACAGGGAGGCCTTGCATGCTGGGATTCATGGGGTCGCAAAGAGTCGGACACGACTGAGCCACTGAACTGAACTGAACTGAACTGAACTGAAGGAGAAGAATGAAGAAATGAATGATTCTGAATTGTTTTTAAAGGGAGAGAAGTACAGTACTAACTAAAGAGTGATGTAGGGAATTGAGTGGTAGATTGTTGTTGCTGTTTTGTTTTTGTTTAAGATGAAAGATACCACATTGTGTTTCTATGCTGACAGAAGCGATTGAGGAGAGAAGGGGAAAAAAATAGCTGATTTAAAGAGAGAGGGGAATAGTTGCTGGAGCAGTGTCCTTGAGCAGATGAGAAGAGTTGCAGATCCCCTGAAAAGCTGCCATTAGATCGAAGCATGGTAGTTTAATTCATTGAAACAGAAAGGAAGGTAAGAATAGTTGACTCATGATTCAGGTATGTTTTCAGATGAAGTATTTGGAGACTGTGGAAGTTCTTTTCTGATTACTTTGATTTTTCTCAGTAAAAAGTGAACTCAGCACCTGAGAATGAGAAATGAAGAGATGATGTTGGAGCTTTAAGGAGAAAGCACAGGGCTAAGAGAAGGAAGAAGAAATGGAAAAGACAAGGGAAATTGGGCAGAATCGCCCAGTATTACCAAGGGCTCATTTCAAGGATAGTGGTCATGATGTTAAAGTAAGACCAGTCAGCTTGTTTTTTCATTTTTCTCTTCAGTTAAGTTCAGCTGCACAGACACAGACTCAGTTCAGTTCAGTCGCTCAGTCGTATCCGACTCTTTGTGACCCCATGAATCGCAGCACGCCAGGCCTCCCTGTCCATCACCAACTCCTGGAGTTCACTCAGACTCACGTCCATCGAGTCCGTGATGCCATCCAGCCATCTCATCCTCGGTCGTCCCCTTCTCCTCCTGCCCCCAATCCCTCCCAGCATCAGAGTCTTTTCCAGTGAGTCAACTCTTCGCATGAGGTGGCCAAAGTACTGGAATTTCAGCTTCAGCATCATTCCTTCCAAAGAAATCCTAGGGCTGATCTCCTTCAGAATGGACTGGTTGGATCTCCTTGCAGTCCAAGGGACCCTCAAGAGTCTTCTCCAACACCACAGTTCAAATATATCAGTTCTTCGGTGCTCAGCCTTCTTCACAGTCCAACTCTCACATCCTTACATGACCACAGGCAAAACCATAGCCTTGACTAGACGGATCTTAGTCGGCAAAGTAATGTCTGTGCTTTTGAATATACTATCTAGGTTGGTCATAACTTTTCTTCCAAGGAGTAAGCGTCTTTTAATTTCATGGCTGCAGTCACCATCTGCAGTGATCTTGGAGCCCAAAAAATAAAGTCTGACACTGTTTCTACTGTTTCCCCATCTATTTGCCATGAAGTGATGGGACCAGATGCCATGATCTTCGTTTTCTGAATGTTGAGTTTTAAGCCAACTTTTTCACTCTCCTGTTGCACTTTCATCAAGAGGCTTTTTAGTTCCTCTCCACTTTCTGCCATAAGGGTGGTGTCATCTGCATATCTGAGGTTATTGATATTTCTCCCGGCAATCTTGACTAGGCAGAGTTAATTGTAAACACAGGTGGAATTTGGTTAGATGGTATGGTGGTGAATAGAAAGGAGAGAATTACAAGATAGTTAGTCTAGGCTTGGTTTTTATGTTTATTTGGTTGGTTGGTTGGTTTTTTAGTTTCTAAAACACACGGTTCGTTTAATTATTTGTTATCCATTTATATTCTAAACATATATACAAATGGAAGTGATCTTTATAATGACCAATTTTTTAAAAATTTCATTTGTGACTTAACATCTGGTCAGACTTTTGTTTGAGCACCGAAAAACTGATGCTTTTGAAAACTGGTGTTGGAGGAGACTCTTGAGAGTCCTTTGTACTGTATGGAGATCAAACCAGTCAATCCTAAAGGAATCAGTCCTGAATATTCATTGGAAGGACTGATGCTGAAGCTCCAATACTTTGGCCACCTGATGCAAGGAGCCGACTCATTCTAAAAGACCCTGATGCTGAGAAAGAAAGCAAAAGGAGAAGGGGGTGGCAGAGGATGAGATGGTTAGGTAGCATCACCAACCAGGTGAACATGAATTTAAGCAAACACCAAGAGATAGTGGAGGATAGAGGAGCCTGGCGTTCTGTAGTCCATGGAGTTGCAAAGAGTCAGACAGGACTGTAGTGCCTGAACAACAATAGTTGGTTCTCAAAGGCTTAGACTTCTCAGAGCCAAGGCTGCTGAACACAATTTCTAGGTACCTATGGTGGGTGGAACTAAAATAAGCAGGAATTAAGGATCATAGTTGAAGTGGAAAGTGAAATAGATTAGATTGAATTGTATCATCATGTTTACCAATGATGCCAAAAGCTCTTCTTCTTTGCATACCAGTAATACATCAAACCTCAGAGACAGGGTTTCGGATAAAAGAGAAAAGGATAGCTTTCTTGCGTTGCCAGGCAATAGACAGAGCAGGCTCCTGCCCTCGAAAGCTGTGTGTCCCAATCTAGGAGGGTTTGATGCGGGGTTTTACAGCAATGGGGCGTCCCGGGTAGCGCAGTGGCAAAGAATCCACCTGCCAGTGCTGCTGCTGCTGCTAAGTCGCTTCAGTCGTGTGCGACTCTGTGCGACCCCTTAGACGGCAGCCCGCCAGGCTCCCCCGTCCCTGGGATTCTCCAGGCAAGAACACTGGAGTGGGTTGCCATTTCCTTCTCCAGTGCGTGAAAGTGAAAAGTGAAAGTGGAGTTGCTCAGTCGTGTCCGACTCTTAGTGACCCCACGGACTGCAGCCCACCAGGCTCCTCTGCCTGTGGGATTTTCCAGGCAAGAGTAGTGGATTGGGGTGCCATTGCCTTCTCCGCCTGCCAGTGCAGGAGATGCTATTTATAGCAGTGGTTTCAGGGATGGCGTTTCTGATAAGATGAGGGTGTGAGCTGGGCTTGCATTCCCTTCATCTCTCCTCAGGTGGTTGGTCTCCTTATCTTGAAGAGCTTCTCTGGTCCTGTTAACCAGCCTGAGCGTGTTTCTTGGCTGCTCCTTCCTTGACTAACAACTATTCAAATCTGCCCTTTGGAACTCAGGGAAGGTCATGGAGTCTGGAGTTTTGCCTACAGGAAATGGGGACCAAAAAAGGCTTCCATGCCCGGGAACCCCACAGGGTCTCGCTCAGTTTCACTAATCACACAAACCTAGTGCTATGCTTCTGGGAATTTACTGCAAGAAAATTGGAAAGAATATGTGTATGATGTGGTTACAAAGATTTCATCACAGTGCCGTTTAAAATAGCCTTAAGGATGAATTAGTCTGAATGTCCAACATAGATAGTTGATTAAGTACATTTATAGTACATCTGTATAATATGAAACTTTAAGCCCATTTAAAATTATATAGAAATGTATTTATTGACTTGAAAAGATATTTACTATAGTTATGAAAACAGGTTATAGTATTAGAATATGACTAAGAAAAATGTTTGTCTATATCTATTTATATCCATATCTAAATGTAAAGAAGAGGAAGAAGATTTGGAAATGTATGTATTAAAGTGTTAATAGTGATTTTTCTTGGAGGAAAGAAATATAAGGGCTTTTATTTCCTTTTTAATTTCTGTGCTAAACATTTACTGCTGTTATAGTAAGAGAATTTTTTTATAATTATTGATTTTAAAAAGGCAGGCAGTAAAACACTTTGATATTTGATTCATTTTAAAACAGAATCTTCTTATCACTTTATGCTAAGATTTCCTTTAGTTTAAAGCACAAGGCCATCTTTTTTACTAATTTATGTAGTTTTTAAGAGGAAACTTGGTTTTGTAATTCCTGCTAGTATTTACAGATCTAATCCTTTATTGAACTGAATCCTTTTTGATTTCCTTATTTCTTCAGGTCATTGTGTCAATGAGTATAGCATTTGCTCAGCAAACTGAACTGTCTAGAATATCTGGGGAAAAAGAAGATACTCCATCATCAGAAGCATCTACTCTCTATCAGCAAGAGCATTACTTAAATGAAATGAAATTATCACAAGGTCAGGCTGGTTTTCAGACTTTTGAGGCAACAGACAGGAAATTTAGAGAAGAATGTAAACCACTTAGTAAGGAGTTAGGAGAAGATGGAAAGGAAGTTCTGTTATCAAGCAAGGATCATCTCAACGATATACTAGAATCAAAGGACTGTGAACTGACTATTTCAGAAGAAATGTCCTCCAAAGATAGAACATTTATGGTCAGAGAATCTGTAAGTACGCTTCCTTGAGTATAAAAATTTATTTTAAAAATTGTGATTTTTCTCACTATAAAAATATTAACAGTAATGTTGCTTAATGGAGAAGATAAGTATTTGATTCAGACTTGACCTGTGACTTTTAAAGTGAGAGTGAAGTTGCTCAGTCATGTCCGACTCTTTGCGACCCCATGGCCTGTAGCCTACCAGGTTCCACTGTCCATGGGATTTTCCAGGCAAGAGTACTGGAGTGGGTTACCATTTCCTTCTCCAGGAGACCTTCCTGACCCAGGGATTGAACCCGGGTCTCCCGCATTGTAGGCAGACGCTTTACCGTCTGAGCCACCAGGGAAAAGTGACTTTTAAAGTGTATGAATAAATGGTTTAATATTATTATTAGATGAAACTGGTCGGATTCCTAATAATTCTGTTTGTGTTATATACATTGTGCATGGTAAAACCTCACTGTAAGTTGTACTCACGTTAATTTTCGGTCAATTCAACTTATTATACTATAATTTGGCAATATGTATGATAAAATATTTGCTTAATAGGATAATAGCAGAAGGAAAGAGCTGCCTGCTTAAGATAATTTAAAGCAGTCTCCTATATATATACTAATACCCTTTACTTTTTCATCAATGGAGGATCTGTACCTCAACTGTTTGTGCCTTTAACAGAGCATAGTAAATTCTACTTCTTTTAAAATTATCTTAATTCAGATTTTTTGTTAATATTCATGGCAGGTTATGTCTTTTTAGAGACATATTCAAATAAAATGTCAACTCTTTTTGAAGTGCAAAATCTCTCTAACTTGCCAGCAACTGTTGAAGGCAGAATGATTTGTTTCAGTGTACCTTTTCAGGACTTGTTGAAATCCAGTAAGGTGTTGACTTCTTACAAGTTTGAGAAAGAGGAATACAAGGCTTTTATTTCCAGATAAACATTACTGAAGATTGTTTCTTATCAAGCAGTTCTCTACAGTACTCTGATGAATGCTGTATAATATAAAGAGATAACATTTCTCATTTTGTAAATTAAATTTTAAAATAGAAGAATTCCATTTATATTTCCTCATAAAATGTCAAGAGGAATAATAGAGTTATTCATTATGAATAGGAGGAATCTTGAGTGTCTTTCCTTATTCTTCTCCTCCCTTTGATTTAGACTACATCTAAAATAACTGATAGTTATTTTGCTTTTGGAGAACAACATGTATAATAATAATTACCTTCACATTGATTTGAAATTATAAAGACAAATTTTTAAAAGTATTTATGTTTTAGTTTAATAATGTGAAGTTTAAAATGACATGCTTTGTGGGGTTAGTATTATAATTATTTTCCTATGTATTTTAAAAAATCAATGCTGACAGGTTTCCACAGAATGTTTTACGGGTGAATTTAACTATTACAGCTCCATGATGAGATTTTGGTATCAAGCATGGATGCTTCTAGACAACTGATGTTAAATGAAGAACAGTTGGAAGATATGAGGCAGGAGCTTGTACGACAGTACCAGGAGCATCAACAGGCAACAGAGCTTCTACGGCAGGCACACATGCGGCAGATGGAGAGACAGCGAGAAGACCAGGAACAGCTGCAAGAAGAGATTCAGAGGCTGAATAGACAGCTGGCTCAGGTGTGGGACCAAGAGTCCCTTCCCTCCCCAACTAAACAGCAGTGTTCTTTACAGAGCTTTGTTTTTGTAAGTCAGAATTATTGCTGAGATCTGAATAAACACGAATATTTAACATCAGGAACAGACTCCACCAGTACAGGAGACTAAGATCTTGTTAAGGGTGCCTAACCCAACCTTGGGGGAGCACTGTCTCTCTACCATTTGACTTATCTGCCTTTTCAGGCACTGAAAAAGTGGTTCTCAGGTTTTTGTTTTTAGCCATTCCATTGAGTATATACGTGGCAAAAGTACTTTGGCAATTGGGGAAATTCTTTGTGCTGAGGTACAGTTGATACTCAGTTTTCCCATTTTTATTTATAGATTTGTGAGTCTACCAATTGGCTTCTCCATGGTTTGCCTTTATCTATCTTTAATCTGTCTGTTTAATTGTGAATGGAAGTCTGAAGTAGTATGTTTCTGGAACTTAATCCACGGAAACATCTCTTCTTGATTTGAGAAATGCAAATTTGCATAACATTCTTAACCACTTTCTTGACTAAATTTACATACTCCTTGGTATTTGGGAACTGAAATCTTATCAATTGCTGTATGTAATATACTCACAAAATCATTGTAGAAAAGCAAATATTTGTGTAAAAATTCCTATAAAAACAAGTCTGTTCAATTTATTTTGAAAAGTTAAGCTAAAATAAAAGACAACAGAGAACTCTTGAAATATAGTTTCAGATATAGAATAATAGGAAAATTGGGAGTTGAACATAAGACATTTGGAATTAATTTTGCTTTTCTTCATTGCATTTTGTGACTTGAAACTTCTGAATTTTCAATGCAGAACTACCATATTAAAATAATATTAATTAAGCTGTGAAAATTCATGAATATTTAGGCCTAATTAGCTTTTTTTTTTTTTTTTTAAGTTTCAAATTTTGCATTGAACTTGATATATGCTTTTAACCCCCTAATCATGGAATATGAATCAGGGTAGAACCAAGGCCTGTTGGTTCTAGCGGGTTAAAAGAAAATCTGCTTAATATTCCTGCCTTTCCCTTCTATCGCAAACAATATTCTCTCATGACCTTTTTTCTTATTTAGAGATCCTCAATAGATAATGAAAACCTGGTTTCAGAGAGAGAGAGGGTGCTTTTAGAGGAGCTGGAAGCACTAAAGCAGCTGTCTCTAGCTGGAAGAGAGAAGCTGTGTTGTGAGCTGCGCAACAGCAGTACGCAAACACAGGTAGTATGGACTTTGGCCCACCTAGGAGCAATGGATCCACAATGCAGTAGGATCTGTGTGTCTTTGTTGTTGGTGTGAAATGTGTGTTTTTTTAGGTCTGAGCTTACCATATTTGTGATTGTTTATATCGAAGGTAGGTGGAGTCAAGATGCCTTATGTTCCATTTAAGGTAATTCAAATCTGACAGTGATTTAGCAATGACTGTTGTTTCACCAGGGAGCCCAGTAACCAAACAAGCTTTATTGTCATATTATAGCATGCCTTTTTTTGATAATGCTAATCTTCTGATAAAATATAGTTAAATGTTATTTCAGATAGTATCTGTTTTGCACGCAGAGGTTTCTTTTTCACCTTATAACAATATAAGAATGACATGCTGTTTCCAAGATGACAGGTTTTCTGTCTTGTCCTCCCTACCTTTACGCACACTTAGAATGGAAATGAAAACCAAGGAGAAGTTGAAGAACAGACCTTTAAAGAAAAGGTATTGGACAAAAAACCTGAAGAGGTGCCTCCTGAAATTGTGTCCAATGAAAGGTATACAGAATGTGTATTTTTTTCAATGTAAAGTGAATTAAAATGGTTGTTTTGGTGTTACAAACTTCATTGGTCTTTATTGTTATCTTGTACATCTATTTTATTTGTACACTGTGCTCTGTATGTAAAGAATGATCATTTTCCTAACATTAATAGACAAATTTTTTTAACTCTCTTATATATAATTTTATTGGCTATTGAGCATGCACTTAACTCAATAAATGATAAGGCTGAGGTTATTTGGTTATTGAGTCTTTCTTGATTAATTTTATTCTGCTCACATGCCATTTTTTATCCTAAAAAACAAAATTGTACATGTCAATTTATTCCTTCACTGTTCAGACATGCATCCAGTGTAAGCCACCCCCTGGTTTATGACAAAAAAAATTAAATGATTAAATATGATAGTATACATTTAACTTCTTTGATGCATTTACTGTATAACAGATGAGACTTTTTAATCTATATCCCACCTTTATGGAGAAATAAATTCATAATCCGATGTTAACAAAACTTTCCCTTACTTTGATTTTGTAGAGATTGATGTAAAAATGAGAATAGTTGCCCCACATTAATATTAAGGATTTTAGGCACAATATTTTAAAATCTGTTTTGTTCAAATGAAAAGCATTTCTTTAATTTTAAATTAAAGTCAATGCGTGCTAACTTAATGTCCTCCTTTTCCAATTTCTGTTACTGCCAACCCTCTGTGTCCTCCCAACCTGCTTCCTCAGCTTGCATGGAGGAATTTGGCCCCTAAGATTTTGGCTTCCCCATTGGATCATCAGTATGGAACACAGTCAGTATGGAACTCAAACAAGAAAGACAGTGTACGAAAACTGGAGTTACCATGGCAATATAAAATAAACACAATGTTTATTTTATATTATTTATCTCTAAATTGGTATATTTTTAAAATTATACAGCGTTTATTTTTTAGGAATCTTCGTAGTGAGTGTTGATAAATGAGTATTCCTGTTTATTTCTTTTTACCATCCTTTTATTTTGAATTATTTCTCTTATGTAGGAATATTTTCAAATTATCCTAGTCCTGGGGTGTTTGAGGCTTAAACAAAACCTGATAAAAAGTTAAAGAAATAAACCCTTTACCTACTTCCTACTAACTAAATTATTTAAAGTTTTATTTTTAATATCCTTCCTTATGTAACCAGAGAACTTGATCTCAGTGTAAAAATAGAACTGTCTTTTTCACTTGACAAATGCTGAAGGAAAACTGCTCCGTTTATTACCTTGTCTTAAAATAGTCACGTCATGTGCCTGTGAAAACAGATACCCCTTAACCTGTTTGTTGGTGATCTCCCACAGTGAAGCTGAAGAGAAAGTGTCTTCAGTCAGAGGACCTTTTCCCATGAAAGTCTCTTATTATTTTGTCTACATGTATTAAATATATAGTTTGCCACCATAGTACCTTTGTTGAATTAAACTATTAGCACAAGAGAGTTTAGTTATTCAGAAGATTAATCAAATAACCTTCTGAATCACCATTTATGGCAGTAAATTTCTTGACACCTGAAGATGTTTGTGCTAAAGACAAAAGAAAGCTTGTAAAAAACACTTTGTCCAGGATAATCCCATTTTTGTTTTGTGTATATATATTTATGAGAGAGCAAGAGGAAGGAAAATGCCTAGAATGCTTAGGCATTAATATGTTAACCATGATTATCTCTGAGTACTAAGATATTTTGGTGGGTGGGTAGGAGCATTTTCTAATTTTTTAAAATAATAATGTATCGCTTGTTAAAAAAGAGAGAGGGAGCTATTAATTCCATTTGGTTGAAAATAGGTTCCTTCTGCTGACTGAAATGAGTGTGGTATGTGTAACTTGAGAAGTTTCTGTCTCTGGAGCAGATGTAATAATCAGCAGCCTGAGGTTTTTAACCCTCTGGTGTTGGCAGATGGTGAGATTGTACTGTAGACCTTTATTAAAAACAGGTCTCTGCCTATTTCTGTAATTTAACAACGTAGGTCATCATCATTAAGTTCTAGAAACACAAACATTTTTCCTGGTGGGATTTTTGAATTTATTTTAGAATATGTTGTTCAACATGCAAAAAGATATTTCAAAGGTTAAAATACATAAGAGTAACCATGAACAGAATTACCAGCTCAATAACTTGCTTATGATTAGGTGTTGTGCACACTTTCTGAAACTTAACTTTTGCATCTCCCTAAAATCTTCTTCTAATTTAGAAGCTACTAGCTTAAAACTTTAGTTATTTGATTTCTTTCAGGTCGGTAAAATGCTGCACATTTTCAAAAACTAGTTGACTGATGAAAATTTTTCAGAAGAAAACAAATTTTATCATTTAAACACAAAAAGCACTTCATTGCAGGTGCTACTGCATATTATTTTTAACAGGATCGTATGAAGTTTTGCTTTTTAAGTCAGATGTTTTGTAGTGTATTTTTCTTTTGTAGACCTAAGTGTTTTTGCTTTAAAAAGATTAAACATTTCAATGAATGTTTCCTTACCTGTACAGGTATGCACTCCAGAAAGCTAATAACAGACTTCTGAAGATCCTCTTAGAAGTGGTAAAGACAACAGCAGCTGTTGAAGAAACAATTGGTCGCCACGTCCTGGGCATTTTAGATAGATCTAGTAAAGGCCAGGCTTCTGCCAGCCTGATTCGGAGGTCAGAAGCAGAGCCACCAATAAAGTCTTGTGTCCATGAGGAACAGACAGGAGGTGAGTTTTATATGCTGTTGAAACTATCATAATTATTTTCAGTAAATCTTGCTGAGTTCAAGCACATTGCTAGTGCTAAAAATATAGAAGAAAGAATATTATTTTCTAATAAAAATCCTTCAAACACAAATATACTAGAGCTAATCTCAAAACACCATTACTGTTTAGCATTTGCAGATGGGTGTCTTAGAGTTGTCATTACACATACTCAGGGTTATTATTGTGCTACATAAATCAAAGGCTGTTTAATTTCACTGCCAATAAAAGAAAAATTTCATATCACCACTCAAGACTCTTACCAATATTACCATGGTATAAGCAATGTCCTGAAACCACCCTCTAAAGGGGAAAGTTCTTGTCATATGGGGAAAGATAGGGTCCGGACACTTGGACCAGATGATCAAGGCCTTCCTTCACTGCCATTCCATACCCAAGAACTTTTCCCTAGTTGGAGACCAGTCATCTAAAAATCAAAATGCCAGTTATGCAGTTTTTGAGAACATTCTATTTTAAGTTTTGGGCTTCCCTGGTAGTTCAGAGGTTAAAGCGTCTGCCTGCAATGCGGGAGACCTGGATTCGATCCCTGGGTTGGGAAGATCCCCTGGAAAAGGAAATGGCAACCCACTCCAGTGTTCTTGCCTGGAGAATCCCATGGACGGAGGAGCCTGGTGGGCTACAGAGTCGGACACGACTGAGCAACTTCGCTTCACTGTTTTAAGTTTCATGTGGAAAAATGAGAAGAAATTATCCCACTTAGGGAAACTTTGCTTAATTATAGGTTGGCTACTTAATGTTTCTAATGCAGAGAAAAGCTTGATTTGGAGTTTTAATTAAAATTGATTTTAAAAACTTAACTTGAATTCAAAGATAATTTTAAAAACTACTTTTAGTGAAGTTAGAGGTGAAATGATACTGTAACTTTAAATTTTCTTTTCATTTGTTTCAAACTTTGTAGAAATGTTTTTTTTATTTCACTGTTGGTTAAGCTCTCGATCAAGGGCTGTTTGTTTTCTGCATATGAATCTTCATGTATAGAGAATTAGGTAAAATTTGTTGATCTCATTGTAAAAGTATTTATCAAATCATGCTTTTTTAAAAAAAATCATTTCATAAGCTAGTTTCACCTAACCATCTGGGAAAAGGGCATTTTGCTGTAAGAACTCCACCATATCCAAAAGACACGCTGAGGAATGTTCACTACATGACAGGAAGTTTTTTTGTGTGTTAGCAGTTCTCCTAGACATTTCTGAAAGTGGTTGCTGAGGTGTTTGGCAAACGACATTTCCTAAAAGATAGCAAACTCATCTCCAGAGCAGTGCTCCCATAGTTCTGAAAAGAAATAGCTTAGTAATTTGACTCATGTGTAGAGGATTGTGTTTCCATTGCTTTTCTGTGAAAAAGCAGCCCTAAAAGGACATCTGACCAGCTGGCCTGCTTTCTTGCATATATATGAAGTTGCCCAGTTGTGTCCAGCTCTTTGCAACCCCATGCACTATGCCCACCAGGCTCCTCCATCCGTCCGTGGGATTTTCCAGGCAAGAATACTGGAGTGGGTTGCCATTGCTTTCTCCAGGGGGATCTTCCCGACCCAGGGATCGAACCCAGGTCTCCCACATTGTAGGCAGACGCTTTTACCATCTGAGCCACCAGGGAAGTCACTTTCTTGCATAGTCCTCTAAATCTCTAAATATAAATTAAATATATCTAGCTACTATTTTAAGATATCCAATAATAGAGTAGTTTTTCAGTATAAGTGGTTTTATCAGTTCACTTTTACAAACATTTATTGAAAAGTTTTGTTGTGTTTTTTTTTTTTCTTTCTGCTTCACAATTCTCAGTCCAGTGAAGAAGGTACAGAAATTTCTATTCAAGGCAAAATAAAATCATGGTACTTAATGTTTTACTTAATACCATTTTCTACATGTTTGAATCGATTAAGTCTTTTAAAATAAATATTTAAGTATTTAATTATCAATAGATTTTGAATGAATAGTACTAAGATACAAGAGAAAAAATTAGACCCACTGTTAAGAAATATGGTATAAAGACTATTAAAGCAGAGATAAGAATTTTACTGGTGTTAGAATGTATAATTTCCATTTAATCAGTTTTTATGTTGTTGTGTTGGCAATGATATGGTAGTCTTAGTAACAAAATTAGGAAGATCACTAGTATCATTTTGGGGTACTTAGATTCACTTTACATCTTGAAGGAAATACTGCATTTAAAGAATTTATAATTTAAAACCGAAGAAAGTACAGTCTTTAAAATACTGATACCATGTTCCATATATAAGATTGTTTTCTGGTGTTTCTTTATATGTTTAATGGGAGTATTATTGTAAAAACTAAAATGAACTTCTAAAATAGTTCTTTTGTATCTTATTTAATATAACAAAAAGTTCAGTTTTAATCTGATTATAAGACAACTGGTGGTGGTGGTTTGGTTGATAAGTCGTGTCTGACTCTTGTGAGTCCATGGACTGTAGCCTACTGGGCTCCTCTGACCGTGGAATTCTCCAGGCAAGAATACTGGAGCAGGTTGCCATTCCTTCTCCATAAAGCAACTCTTGCTCTTCAGTTTTTATATATGACTTTTTGTTGTGGGTAGTAGCACTTGTAATCTCTTCGCAGTTCTCAAGTCTAAACTTGTTTAGATTTTAAGCGTGTGTGGACTTGTTCTCTCTCTAAAAAAAAATAATAATTGACTTGCTAATGTTTGCTTCCTCATAAGAAAGTGAAGGGAAATTTTGAGCCATTGTGGAATTGCTTGAACTTGAGTGAATATTAGACTAGTTCATAAAAATGAATTTCCTTAGGTATTGAAAGAAAATGTCCTGTAGGCCTACACTGTGATGGTTCAGTGGTAAAATACCTATACCTCCCCCTTAGAAGACCAGGGACTGAATCTTATTTGCTGCAGCTGTTTTTTTTTGGAGCAGTGCGACGTTATAGCAGGAATACTGGATTAGTAATGAGAAGGTCCTTCTTCTAGCTCACTGTGGCCCTGGGCAAGCCTCTTACTCTCCTGAGGCTTCTAGTTTAGTTATCTGTCAGGTACAAAAGTCAGACTAGAGCCAGGGGTTTCCAGGTGGAGCCCTAGATATCTTCAGGCCAGGGCAGGGGACTGCTCTATCCTATCACAGGCCCTGCTTAAACTGAGAAGCTGACTGCTATCTCTATAGAATGAACATGGTATAATCCACAGAATGAATGGCTAAAGACTTTTTGGATAACTATTGTCTACCATGTTTCAGATGGAGGTCTGAGTGGTTGGCCAGTCTGAAATCATGATTCTGTTCATCAAATTGGTCATTCTGAGAATTCTACTGGCGTTTAATAAAATTGCCCTGCCAATTTATATCTTTCCTTCCAAAGACTATTTATTATAAATACAAGTTTGATATTGTTCTCATTCCTTTATTTTATTGGAATAAACAAAGTTCTGAATCTTCATTGGAACAGATTGAGATTATCTATGTGTTTATATCTTCAAAATGTCATCAGTAAAGTACATTAAGCTGGTTCACATCTTCATCTTTATTAGGTACTTTAATGTTTTTTTTATTAGCTGTTAAAAAATTAACATTTAGTGGCTTTTTATAAGCCACGTTTTTAATATATCCTTTGTATTTTTTTGAGAGTTGCTCCAGTGTTATATATAGTATCTTCAGTTTTTTTCCTTACAATTGATTCCTTCTTTATACCATAAAACTTGCTGGTATCTTCATAATATTACAGAGAAAATGATTTTTCTCAACTTTGCCCTCTCCTGAAGATAAAGCACAACAAACACTATGAGAGATCAAACCAACACTGGCTTCTAACAGTTTGGGTTTCTGTTTGTATAGTATTAAAGCTGCTTTCCCTGTGAACAACAGTGACCTTCCAAGTGACAAATCCAGTAGCATCTCAGTTCTTGTCCTGTTTGACTTTCTAGACAAACAGGATTATTGAAGTCTCTTTTTAAAATGTTGTCTCCTTGTCTTCTGGAATATCTTGCTCCTGTCTTTCTGTGAATTTTTTTTACAGAGATCTTTTGTTGGCTTATTCTATTCAGAGATGCCAACTATTTGTCCTTCTCTCACTAAACATTGCTCCTAGAGTAAATGTGTCTTCTTCCAAGGTTCACCTCTCACCTTTCTACAGTTGAGTTCAGTGTCTGTCGTGTCCGACTCTTTGCGACCCCAAGAACCACAGCACGCCAGGCCTCCCTGTCCATCACCAACTCCCGGAGTCCACCCAAACCGATGTCCATCAACTCAGTGATGCCATCCAACCATCTCATCCTCTGTCATCCACTTCTCCTCCTACCCTCAATCTTTCCCAGCATCAGGGTCTTTTCAAATGAGTCAAGTCTTCACATCAGGTAGCCAAAGTATTGGCGTTTCAGCTTGAATGTCAGTCCCTCCAGTGAACATCCAGGACTGATCTCCTTTAGGATGGACTGGTTGGATCTCCTTGCAGTCCAAGGGACTCTTAAGAGTTTTCTCCACCAGTTCAAAAGCATCAGTTCTTAAGCGCTCAGCTTTCTTTATAGTCCAACTGTCACATCCATACATGACCACTGGAAAAACCATAGCCTAGACTAGATGGACCTTTGTTGGCAAAGTAATGTCACTGCTTTTTAATATGCTATCTAGATTGGTCATAACTTTCCTTCCAAGGAGCAAGAATCTTTTAATTTCATGGCTGCAATCACCATCTGTGGTGATTTTTGAGCCTAGAAAAATAAAGTTAGCCACTGTGTCCATTGTTTCCCCATCTATTTGCCATGAAGTGGAGGTTAAGAAATACCTGGAGTAACAGACAAATTTGGCCTTGGAGTACAGAATGAAGCAGGGCAAAGGCTATTAGAGTTCTGCCAAGAGAACGCAGTGGTCATAGCAAACACCCTCTTCCAACAACACAAGAGAAGACTCTGCACATGGACATCACCAGATGGTCAACACCAAAATCAGATTGATTATATTCTTTGCAGCCGAGATGGAGAAGCTCTACACAGTCAGCAAAAACAAGACCGGGAGCTGACTGTGGCTCAGATCATGAACTCCTTATTGCCAAATTCAGAGTGAAATTGAAGAAAGTGGAGAAAACCACTAGACCATTCAGGTATGACCTAAATCAAAAACCCTTATGACTATTCAGTGAAAGGGAGAAATAGATTTAAGTGACTAGATCTTAGATCTCATAGACAGAGTGCCTGATGAACTATGGATGGAGGTTCATGACACTGTACAGGAGACAGGAATCAAGACCATCCCCAAGAAAAAGAAATATAAAAAGGCAAAATGGCCATCTGAGGAGGCCTTACAAATAGCTGTGAAAAGAAGGGAAGCGAAAAGCAAAGAAGAAAAGGAAAGATATACCCATTTGAATGCAGAGTTCCAAAGAATAGCAAGGAGAGATAAGAAAGCCTTTTTCAGCAATCATGCAAAGAAATAGAGGAAAACAACAGAATGGGGAAGACTAGAAATCTCTTCAAGAAAATTAGAGATACCAAGGGAACATTTCATGAAACGATGGGCTCAGTAAAGGACAGAAATGGTATGGACCTAACAGAAGCAGAAGATATTAAGAAGAGTTGGCGAGAATACACAGAAGAACTGTACAAAAAAGATCTTCACGACTCAGATAATCACCATGGTGTGATTACTCACCTAGAGCCAGACATCCTGGAAAGTGAAGTCAAGTGGGCCTTAGGAAGCATCACTATGAACAAGGCTAGTGGAGGTGATGGAATTCCAGTTGAGCTATTTCAAATCCTGAAAGATGACGTTGTGAAAGTGCTGCACTCAATATGCCAGCAAATTTGGAAAACTCAGCAGTGGCCACAGGACTGGAAAAGGTAGGTTTTCATTCCAATCCCAAAGAAAGGCAATGCCAAAGAATGCTCAAACTACTGCACAATTGCACTCATCTCACACGTTAGTAAAGTAATGCTTAAAATTCTCCAAGCCAGGCTTCAGCAATACGTGAACCGTGAACTTCCAGATGTTCAAGCTGGTTTTAGAACAGGCAGAGGAACCAGAGATCATATTGCCAATATCTGCTGGATCATGGAAAAAGCAAGAGAATTCCAGAAAAACATCTCTTTCTGCTTTGTTGACTATGCCAAAGCCTTTGACTAAGTGGATCACAACAAACTGTGGAGAATTCTTGAAGAGATGGGAATACCAGACCACCTGACCTGCCTCTTGAGAAACCCCTATGCAGGTCAGAAAGCAACGGTTAGAACTGGACATGGAACAACAGACTGGTTACAAATAGGAAAAGGAGTATGTCAAGGCTTATGTCAAGGAGTATGTCAATGAGTATATTGTCACCCTCCTTATTTAACTTATATGCCAAGTTCATCATGAGAAACGCTGGGCTGGATGGAGCACAAGTTGGAATAAGATTTCTGGGAGAAATATCCATAACCTCAGATATGCAGATAACACCACCCTTATGGCAGAAAGTGAGGAAGAATTAAAGAGCCTGTTGATGAAAGTGAAAGAGGAGAGTGAAAAAGTTGGCTTAAAGCTCAACATTCAGAAAAATAAGATTATGGCACCTTTCTACAAATGACTCCCAAATTTCCAAAAGTTAACGTCTCTCCTCCATGTAGCCCATTAGCACTTCAGACTAATCCTTTTTCATGCTTACTATACACACTTTCTCCTAGTTTTTTAGTATTTCTCTTAAGACTGTTCTGTCATCTGAGAGTCATCTTAGCTGGAAAAACCCAGTCATCGTTTACTGCTTTCCTTTCTTCCTTGTCTTACACATTCCATTTTTTTCCAACTTGTAGCCAGCCCTCGTCTATCTTTATCATTTCTCATCTGGAGAATTGAAATAGCTCTCTAACCAGACTCTTCTTTTCTAACCCCTCCTTCTGCATTGATGCAGTTTGCTTCCTGATTCATAGAATTGATAGTGATAGTGAAGTCACTCAGTCGTGTCCAACTCTTAGCGACCCCATGGACTGCAGCCTACCAGGCTCCTCCGTCCATGGGATTTTCCAAGCAAGAGTACTGGAGTGGGGTGTCATTTCCTTCTCCAGGGGTTCTTCCCGATCCCGGGATCGAACCCAGATCTGCATTGTAGGCAGACGCTTTACCATCTGAACCACCAGGGAAGTCAACTATTTACTTCCCCAGTATGTATAACAAAGCCCCCAGTTTCTTAAAACTTAAAGCCATTCACAACTTGGATCCACCCTACTTTGAGCTACCTTTTCTCAGTTCTCTGTCCTGACCTCATTCTTGCTTCTCCACATTCTCTGACTCCACAAAGCCTTGACTTATCATCATATCAGACCATCATCTTACCTCAGATTTGTTAAATTCTCTGTATCCATTAAAAGAAAATGTCAGTAGAATGCATTTAATTCCTCAGCTAAAGATGTGATATATGTATTTTTAGTTTGAACACCAGTTGTAATATTTCATATCATTCATTTTTCAGGCTACATTAATTTTATTTAGTGACTTCGTAATATACATTGTACAATAGCTGAACTCATTTTGAATTCTAAGGTCATTTTGAACTCATGAGTACTTATAAACTGTTAGTCCCTATTATCAATACATTCACATTTTATTTGATCACCGCTTCCTTTGCAGTGTCATGAATCTCTGTCCATAGTTCTTTAGGCACTCTGTCTATCAGATCTAATCCCTTGAATCTATTTGTCTCTTCCCCTGTACAGTCGTAAGGGATTTGATTTAGATCATACCCTAATGGTCTAGTGGTTTTCCGTACTTTCTTCAATTTAAGTACGAATTTTGCAATATGGAGTTCATGATCTGAGCCACAGTCAGCTCCCGTTCTAGTTTTTGCTAACTGTGTAGAGCTTCTCCATCTCGGCTGCAAAGAATAAAATCAGTCTGATTTCGGTGTCGACCATCTGATGATGTCCATGTGTAGAGTCTTCTCTTGTGTTGTTGGAAGAGGGTGTTTGCAGTGACCAGTGTGTTCTCTTGGGAAATCTCTGTTAGCCTTTGCCCTGCTTCATTTTGCACTGCAAGGCCAAACTTGCCTGTTATTCCAGGTATCTCTTGATTTCCTACTTTAAATGCTGTTGAAGTGTTGCATCACTTTGCCAGCAAATTTGGAAAACCCACCAGTGGCCACAGGGCTAGAAAAGCTCAGTTTTCACTCCAATCCAAAAGAAAGGCAATGCGAAAGAATGTTCAAACTGCCACACCATTGCACTCACCTCACATGCTAGCAGTGTAATGCTCAAAATTCTCCAAGTGAGGCTTCAACAGTAGATGAACCAAGAACTGGTTCAAGCTGGTTTTAGAAAAGGCAGAGGAACCAGAGATCCAATTGCCAACATCCGTTGGATCATAGAAAAAGCAAGAGAGTTCCAGAAAAACATCTACTTCTGCTTTATTGACTACACCAAAGCATTTGACGGTGGATCGCAACAAACTGTGGAAAATTCTTCCAAGAGATGGGAATACCAGACCAACTGACCTGCCTCATGAGAAATCTGTATGCAGGTCAAGAAGCAACAGATAGAACCAGACATAGAACAACGAACTGGTTCCAAATTGAGAAATGAGTTTGTCAAGGCTGTGTATTGTCACCCTGCTTATTTAACTTACATGCAGAGTACATCATGTAAAATGCTGGGCTGGATGAAGCACAAGCTGGAATCAAGTTTGCTGGGAGAAATACCAGTAACCTCAGATACGGAGATGACACCACCCTTATGGCAGAAACTGAAAAGGATCTAAAGAGCCTCTTGATGAAAGTGAAAGAGGAGAGTGAAAAGGCTGGCTTAAAACTCAGCATTCAAGAGATGAAGATCATGGCATCTGGTCCCATCCCTTCATGGGAAATAGATGGGGAAACAGTGACAGTCTTTATTTTCTTGGGCTCCAGAATTACTGCAGATGGCGACTGCAGCCATGAAGTTAGAAATAAACTAACTTCTAACTTGCTAACTTTTGCCGAGTGACTGAGCACACAGCACCGGTAACGGCAAGAGTCAGACACGACTTGGTGACTACACCACCACGACTACATAACAGCAAACATTTTCAGTCTTTTTCTGGGATACAGTTTTGGATTCTTCAGCTAGTTACTTATACAGAGGAGGTGCTTAGAGAATGTTGAATTGTGCTGATTTCAGATCTTGTATCTGAAACTGCATCTGATATTTTTACTGCGTGAGATTGAGAGACTTCCATATGGCACCAGCTACTTTAGCAAAACATTTTAAAGAATAGCTCTTATTCTCCTGGGTGATTGTATCAAACTGAGTATTTACTCCAGGTACCTTGGAAATTAAAATTGCTTCTGCTTTTAATTTGTTGACTTTGCAGTTACTGATAAATACGTGCTACATGTTAATAAAAGAATAGATAGTTCCTCTTCAGGGAATTTCATTGTTGGATTGTAGCAAGCTGCCAGAGATGAGTACAGTATTCCATGGAAGTGATAAATAACCTATGCTTTTATTTCAGTTTAGAGAAAACACTTCCAGAGCTTTATCTCTGCCCATGTAAACTCAGTTTTCTTTATATAAGAAAAAAGACTAGCGTGGAAACACAAGGCCGCAGTTTAAATTGGGACTGTGTATTAGTCTAACCTCTTCCTGGTATGCGTGCTGCATGCGCAGTTGCTTCAGTCGTGTCTGAGTCTTTGCACCCCTGTGGACCCATAGCCCTCCAGCTTCCTCTGCCCATGGGATGCTCCAGGTGTGAGTACTGGAGGGGGTTGCCTTGCCCTCCTCCAGGGGGTCTTCCTGAACCCATGTCTCGTGTGTCTCCTGCATTGCAGGCAGATTTGTTACCCACTGAGCCACCTGGGAGTAACCAGTTACAAAAAGGTCTTAGTCCCTTTTACTGTCTAGCCAAGCAGGTGATGCTGCCCAGGATCGTACTCAGAAATCAGAATGTTTTCTCTGTACAGAATCAAGCACTTCGTCTTTCCATATACTTGGATTATCCCATTGCACAGTGTTTTCCTTTTATGTTGTTGTTTAAATATTTGTTTTCTCATTATACTTGTGTGTAATGCCCTTGAGGGTAGGAACCACATCTTGCCACCTATACATCTGCATTACTTAGTAAACCCTACACGGTGGGCATTTAGTAAATATCTATTGAAAGGTATTTTAAGATTTTTTTATCAAAGGAAAACTACTAACTCTCAAGTATTGATTTATGCAAAGCTCTATTAGTATAGCATTATTCTTCCCATTCTTATACCTGGTAGGTTATCAAATAATACTACGTTCTTAATTTGCCTATTTTGTTTTGTTACAGTGTTTTCTTAATAACACTTTCTTTCCAGTGATTTCAAGCTTTAATTTGATTTTATTTTGTAATTTTTGTTTTTTTACTAAAATGATTCCTTGTAATTGATTTATACCTTCAAAATAATTCTGATTACAGATGAATCTATACCCTCTTATTCTGGAAGCGACATACCAAGAAGTGACAGTAGCATGTGGTGCAAAGCAGCTGAGGAGGGGACAGAGCTGTCACAGCGGCTCGTGAGGAGTGGCTTCACTGGGCCCGAGATAGACCCTGAGAATGAAGAACTCATGCTGAATATCAGCTCTCGACTACAAGCAGCAGTTGAAAAACTCCTGGAAGCCATAAGTGAAACCAGTAGTCAGGTAACCTCCTTATATTGCTAGTACACACCGAGTTGGAAGTAGGTTTTCTTTTAAGCTCAGGAACTACGGCTAAATGTTTTCTCTCCTCTGTCTCACAGGAATCTAGTTTGATTCCCCTTTAATAATTTGTAGTTTTTGTGACAGCCACTGTATTTTTACCTTAACTTGCAGTTCCTTCTGTCTATAAAATGTTTACACCCTGTATAAGTGTCTCTTAAGTACTCTATGCAGAATTTTAAAAATTATTTGCTGTTTTAAAGTGAAGAAATTTCACTTATTTTTTAAATATTTAATTTACCTGTAGAATCATAGCTGTCTTGTCAATCAGATGAGTGCCTCATTGTCATCAGCTGCAGGGCCAGTATTGTTAACATTTTTTCACTGATATCTTTATTCAGCATGTTCTAAATCCATGTGCATTTCAAACAGAAGGTGAGAAGTTGAAAGGATATGTTTGATCTCTTGTTTCTGCTGATGTCTGGGCTCCATTGATGCCACTTTTTTCCTTCAAGAAATCATTCTGCAGCAACATTGACTGTTAGATGTATCAAGTTTGACAAATATTGTTGTATATATTTTAATGCAAGATTCATTTCTTTTTATGTTAAGTCAGTGATTATACACCATTTTTGAGTCATCTCTTATTTGGTGACCGTTGAAATAATTTGTTAACCACCTACTCTTTGGTTAACATCATTATCAATCCTTTTTTTTTTTTTTTTCCCTTTTGGTAATTTGCTACTGGCATTAAACTAAGAAGGCATTATCAAAGCAATATATATTTCCAGTGAAATATTTAATCTCTTAATAGTTTTCAGCTATTAGAGTTTTCCTCAGATTCATTCTTCTTTGTTGGAATACAGTCTAAATTTTCTTCTGTGACAGAGTATGGGCTCTATCTTTGAGAGCAGAAGAATCCTAACATTGCCACACACTGCAGTGAGAATTTACTGATTGGCCAGTGGAATATATCATATATCTACTGTTAAACTTCTGGATGGTACCTTGATTGTCTGAACCAACTAAAGTACTCATGTGCAATTAAATAGGTCTCAGAAATGTTTTCATAGATAAATTCTGAAGATATAAATATAGTATAGAAGAAATTGTTATGTTTGGGTAATTTTTGTTTTTCTGAAGCTTGCTTTACATAAGGACTGAAAAACCTTTATTTCAGTAACTCATAAATTTTCCTGAGCATCCACAAAGAACCAAAAAGCATGTGGTATTCCTGAAAACTCAAATCTTTGTATATTTATAATCAGAAAGGATGATGATTTTTTTAAATCTTTATTTTTATTTTATTTTACTTTACAATACTGTATTGGTTTTGCCATACATTGACATGAATCAGCCACGGGTGTACATGAGTTCCCAATCCTGAACCCTCCTCCCACCTCCCATCCCATATCATCTCTCTGGACCATCCCCATGCACCAGCCCCAAGCATCCTGTATCCTGTATCGAACATAGACTTGCAATTCGTTTCTTACATGATAGTAGTATACGTGTTTCAGCGCCATTCTCCCAAATCATCCCACCCTCTCCCTCAGAGTCCAAAAGTCCGTTCTATACATCTGTGTCTCTTTTGCTGTCTCGCATACAGGGTTATCATTACCATCTTTCTAAATTCCATATATATGCGTTAGTATACTGTATTGGTGTTTTTCTTTCTGGCTTACTTCACTCTATATAATAGGCTCCAGTTTCATCCATCTCATCAGAACTGATTCAAATGTATTCTTTTTAATGGCTGAGTAATACTCCATTGTGTATATGTACCACAGCTTTCTTATCCATTCGTCTGCTGATGGACATCTAGGAAATATACAGGCAACTTCTGCAGCTCAAGTCCAGAAAAATAAACGACCCAATCAAAAAATGGGCCAAAGAACTAAATAGACATTTCTCCAAAGAAGACATACGGATGGCTAACAAACACATGAAAAGATGCTCAACATCACTCATTATCAGAGAAATGCAAATTAAGACCACAATGAGGTACCACTTCACACCAGTCAGAATGGCTGCGATCCAAAAGTCTGCAAGCAATAAATGCTGGAGAGGGTGTGGAGAAAAGGGAACCCTCTTACACTGTTGGTGGGAATGCAAACTAGTACAGCCACTACGGAGCACAGTGTGGAGAGTCCTTAAAAAATTGCAAATAGAACTGCGTTATGACCCAGCAATCCCACTGCTGGGCATACACACTGAGGAAACCAGAATTGAAAGAGACACATGTACCCCAATGTTGATTACAGCACTGTTTATAATAGCCAGGACAAGGATGATTATTTACACAAAGAATGATAGGGGTCCCATCTTCATGATAATCAAAATGAGTTAGTTTTCATTCTTGACATTCTGAGTACTGTTAAGGAAATGGCATCAATTAAAACCAGCCTCGCTGTGTTATTAACTTGATAAGACATTAAATCATAATTTTGTATCAAAGAATTATGTTTATTGAATTTTTCATCTCCCTCAGGTGTAACCAGCTCAAGGTCGAGCATTGAAATTATGAATGCAGCTACAATTTTAAAATACGTATTTTCTACTAAGTTTTTGATATCTTTTGAAGTCTTTAACAAAATTAATGTAAGTGCTGGATTTGGCTTTCTTTAAGATGCTTATGTGTAAGCCACTTGAACAACATGCTGCTCTACTGAATCAACTGTGCCACTTGGAGCATTTTCAACTGTTGTTTTTCAGCACTTCTAATGCCTGAATGCATATGCATCATAATTATTTATTTTATTCTGTGAAAGTTGTGTAGTAGAGATAATTCTGTACTGAATTTCCACATGATCCTTCTTTTTTGTTTTTTTTAAATTATTATTTCAGCCATATTGATATTTAATTTCTGTATTTATCTTTATGCCATGAGAACAGCTGTTAATACTTTTTGGCTTTTGACCACTATTAAATACTGTGACCTCAGTCTTGAGCTCTGTTAGTACTTTTGCTACTACCTGATACCCATTGTAATTTATAGACAGTCTGCTGCTGCTGCTAAGTCACTTCAGTCACGTCCAACTTTGTGCGACCCCGTAGACGGCAGCCCACCAAGGCTCCGCCGTCCCTGGGATTCTCCAGGCAAGAACACTGGAGTGGGTTGCCATTTCCTTGTCCAATGCATGAAAGTGAAAACTGAAAGTGAAGTCACTGAGTTGTGTCTATAGACAGTCTTGTTAGTGCAATATATTTGGCATTTGAAAAGCTCCATGGGTAAATAAACCAGGGTAAATAAATCAGGAGTGATGAGTGGTTGGACTTGTTCTTTCAGGCTACTGGAGAGAAATGTTCCCATAATCCATTAACACTGGCAGCAGAGATCCACCTGACGCTGTTTCCCAGGCTAAGATTACAGCTTATCAAATAAGCTTATGTGACCAGGGCGGGCCCTTTGAGGCGCGTCAGGAGCCTGATTATTCTCAATTTGTTAAGTACTAAAGCAGCGATATGTCATGTAGATTTTTTTGTATCTTTTTAGTTACAGTATCACTGAATAGAGCACAGAAATTTTGCCTAGATCAATAAGTAGTTCTCAGTGTGCAGTCTCCAAAGCAGCAACACAAGCATCACTAAAGACTTGTTACAAGTGTAAATTCTCAGGCCCTGCCCGAGCCTTAGTGAATGACGGAGCCCCCAGAACCCGTGTTTTCACAAGTCCCTTAGGTGACACCGATACAGACTAAAGTTTGAGAACCACTGGCCTCAGAATTATTATTATCATATCCACATTCTTGCAGAATTCTGAAGTGTTCTACAAACAACCTGTTATATAAAAAAATTGAAGTAGCTGTTAACATTTGATATAAAAGTCAGGTATTTCTAAGATGAATTACATTTTTAAGGCAGTGGGAATGGAAACTTTGAAAATTTTTCTTTAAATTTAGTTCAGTTACTGCTTTTCCATGAGAGCTGTTTAAAGACATTGACTTCATGATATTCTCATTAATAACTAAAATTATTTTTAACATGATGAATATTTTTACCAATTATTTTAACTCCAAAATAATGGATAGTTCTTTTTGTGAAATAACTGGTATTCCATTTCCCTTTTAATGAGGCATTATTTGATTCTTCTTCATCATGGAATATTTCCCTATTATCTTGTGTGTTTGTTTTTTTTTTTAACTTGTCATAAAAATCTAAAACAGAGCCGACACTGCTGTGGTGCCTTTTTGCAGTGAAAGAGACTTTCAGGAAAATAGCTCTGCATAGGGTACCCTGAGACTAGAAAAAAGAGAGCAGCATCTGAAAGTTTAGGGTGAGGTGAGAGCAAGTAAAGCTTACTGGAGGGCTTGATGCTTTGAGAAGAGTCGCTCACTCGTCATTATTGAGCACCTAGTATGTAACAGTTGCTCTTCTGGATACTGGAGGTACAGCATTGAACAAAATGTACACAGTCTCTAGTCTCATAGAGCTAAGGATATCCTGGTGGAGCCTGATGATAAAGAAACATTGTATGCCAGATGGTGATACCTGCTGTGAAGAAAACTAAAATAGGGGAGATGGAGCGTGATGGCGGGGAGAACATTTTACATAGGAAAGTTCAGGATGACCTCTCTGGTAATGTGATAGGCAAGCAGAGGCAGCCGGTAGGTAAGTTGGGAAAGCATGTTTCAGGCAAAGGAGTAGTGAGTATAGGCCCTGAAGTGGTCCAGTGCTGGCTCTCTCTATGGTTGACAGAAGCCCTGCAGCTCAAACAAGAAGAATGGGAAAAGTATGGGAGCCAAGGTCAGAGTGATGCCTGGGGACTGGATCACAGGGAACTTGGAATTTAATTCATAATGAGATGTGGAGTCTTCGGGTACAATTTTTTAACTTGTTATTTTTAAGTAATTTTATTTTTTATAATTTGTAAAAAATTTTTATTCTTGGCTATGCTGGGTCGCTGCAGAGGCTTTTCTCTAGTTGTGGCGAGTAGGAGCTCCTCTTTTTGCTGTGCACAGGCTTCTCACGGTGGCGGTTTCTCTTGTGGAGCATGGGCTCTAGGGCGGACGGGCTTCAGTAGTTGGGGCACACGGGCTCAGTACTTGCGATTCCCAGGCTCTAGAGCACAGGCTCAGTGGTTGTGGCTTAGTTGCTCCATGGTGTGTGAGACCTTCCCTGATCAGGGATTGAACCCGTGTCTCCTGCATTGGCAGGCAGATTCTTTAACCACTGGGCCATCAGGGAAGCCCTTGAAATAATTTTAGACTTACAGAAAAGAAAAGTAGTACCAAGTGTTCCCATGTGCTTTTTGCTCAATTTTCCCTAATGTTAACATCTTGTGTAACCATACTGTAATTATCAAAACTTAGAAATAAAAAGTGGTGCATCACTATAAGCTATAAGCTGTTTGGATTTTACCAGTTTTCCCGCTAACGTCCTTTTCTGTGCTAGGATCTATTCCAGAATCCCACCGTGCATTTATTCTCGTGTCGTCATCTTCTTCTCCAGACTGACTGTGCCTGAATCTTGCTTTGCCTTGCATGACCTTGACATTTGAGAACTAGCCAGTTACTTAGTAGAATGTCCCTTGATTTGATTTTGTCTGATATTTTCTCATGATTCTATGAAGCTTATGCATTTAACAAGAACACCACAGGAGGAATGTGCCCTTCTCTGTGTATCAAAGTTAAAGGCATATGTCTTATTACTAGTGGTGTTATTCTCAATTACTTGTGGTATCTACTGGGTTTCTGCATTCTGTTATTACTTTCCCCTTGTAATTAACAGATATTTGGGGGGAGGTACTTTGATACTATGCAGATGTCCTGTTTCTCTTCAAACTTCTACCCGCTAGTCTTAGCACCCACTGGTAGATCTTGCCTGTGCCGTTGTTACTGTGATGTTCTAGTGGTGACTTTCTGTCATCAGTCACCGTTCTTCATTTATTGACTGGAATTTTTCTGTAAGAGCTATTTCTTCACTCCCATTTATTTTCACTAACCAGGCCTCGTATGGATTCATAGCTACTAATTTTTTCAGTGGGTTATCTATAATCAAGTACGTAATAGTTGTGTCCTAGCTTTGATGTGAAGAAGTCTCTCAGCTTGGCCCTTGGGCACTTCCATGGTGCTTCCTCCTTTGAACATTCGCACTATCACAGTCTCCAGGCCCATCTTGTATTTTCCCTGCCCCAGCCCCTTCTCCAAGGAAGTTTTATTTTATTAGACGTTCCCGTTATTAGAGGATGATACTTTGAAACCAGGACCTGGGTGCTCTATGTGCTTATTGTTAGTAAGGTGTCATGGTCCTCTCAGCAGACAGTTTGAAAAAGCGTTTGCATCTGTTTCTTCTCTGTATCTGTTTGTATGTATAATAAAAGTATAAGTTCATTCTGAGACCTCCAGTTCCCAACTAGTACCACTGCTACCACAGCATTCTTTCTAGCCTTTCCCCTTTCCTTTGTAACTTTGCTCTCCAAAGATGAGAGACCAGGCTCTCATGATCTATAGTAGTTTTACTTATTTGTTACCCATATATACCCATAAAGTAATTTCATACCCATATATACCCATAAAGTAATTTTACAGTTGCTAACCTATACCCCTGGGAAAGACAGTTTTACTAACTAGAGTACAGTATTTATGTATAGCACTTTTTTTGATAAGATGGTTGGGTGGCATCACCAACTCGACAGACATGAGTTTGAGCAAGCTCCAGAAGTCAGTGATAGACAGGGAAGCCTGGTGTGCTGCAGTCCATGAGGTCACAAAGAGTCAGACATGACTGAGTGACTGAACTGAACTGATTGACTTTTTTTGTCTTTAGCCTTACAGTAAAGAAAGTACTGTTTTTCAGAGTATTTTAGATTAATCTTTTCTCCCTACCCCTGAAGTGTAGGTTTGTTATCCATTTTAATACAGTTATGATCATTTGTTACAGTTTTTATTCCATTTTGGGTTCCCTGACACTTTAGCTAATTTTTTTTTAATTTTACATACAGTAAATTTCATTTTGTGTGTAGACAGTTCTTTTGGTTATGACAGATGCGTAGAGTTATGTAACTACCACCACAAACATTATGCAAACTAGTTCCATCTCCACAAAGTTCCCTGGCGCTCCTCCATTCTTTTTCAGGCAGCCCCTCCTCCACCTCCTGCTCTTGACAACTATTAGCTACGTTCTGTCCCTATAACTTTGCCTTTTCCAGAGTGTCATAAATGAAGTCATGCATTATGCATTCTTTGGGTCTCCTTTCACTGTCTTAACAAAATGCATGTAGGATGCATCAACGTGTGTTAATAGTTTGTTTCTTTTGAGAGCCAAGGAGTATGAACCACTTTGTTTATCCAGAAGACATACAGATTGTTTCCAGCTTTGAGTCATTAGATGTTTTTTCAGTAACTGATCTAACTTATATTTTTCAAAAGGATCACTTTGACCACCTTGTTAAATAGAGACTGAGGGGATGGAGGGGTGCAGGGCAGAAGCATAGAAACCAGAGAACTTCCCCAGACTTATAAGGTGGGTGTCAGTTAGAAACTGAAGCCAGGCAGACTGACTTCAGACACCATGCTCTTGACTGGCACTTTTTCTGACCTTTGGAAATGAAAGGAGTGAATCATTCTGTCAGTTAATGCTGACAGGTCAACTTTCACCCTGAGGAGTGGATTCTAAAATCTAATGCAAGTGGTTGAGGGGAGTGCCTTGCTTACTTGACAAGAGCAATTTTAGTGAAGTCAGTCAGTCAGTCAATTCAGTAGCTCAGTCGTGTCCGACTCCTTGCAACCCCATGAACCGCAGCACGCCCTGTCCATCACCAACTCCTGGAGTTTGCCCAAACTCAAGTCCATTGAGTCGGTGATGCCATCCAACCATCTCATCCTCTGTCATCCCCTTCTCCTTCAGCCCTCAATCTTTCCCAACATCAGGGTCTTTTCCAGTGAGTCAGCTCTTTGCAACAGGTGGCCAAAGTATCGGAGTTTCAGCTTCAACATCAGTCTTTCCAAAGAACACCCAGGGCTGATCTCCTTTAGAATGGACTGGTTGGATCTCCTTGCAGTCCAAGGGACTCTCAAGAGTCTTCTCCAACACCACAGTTCAAAAGCATCAATTCTTCAGCGCTCAGCTTTCTTTATAGTCCAACTCTCACATCCATACATGACCACTGGAAAAACCATAGCCTTAACTAGATGGACTTTTGCTGGCAAAGTAATGTCTCTGCTTTTCAATATGCTATCTAGGTTGGTCATAACTTTCCTTCCAAGGAGCAAGCGTCTTTTAATTTCATGGTTGCAGTCACCATCTGCAGTGATTTTGGAGCCCAGAAAAATAAAGTCAGCCACTGTTTCCACTGTTTCCTCATCTATTTCCCATGAAGTGATGGGACCAGATGCCATGATCTTTTTGTTCTGGATGTTGAGCTTTAAGCCAACTTTTTCACTCTCCTCTTTCACTTTCATCAAGAGGCTCTTTAGTTCTTCACATTCTGCCATCGGGGTGGTGTCATCTGTATATCTGAGGTTATTGATATTTCTCCAGGCAATCTTGATTCCAGCTTCTGCTTCATCCAGCCCAGGGTTTCTCATGATGTACTCTGCATAGAAGTTAAATAAGCAGGGTGACAATATACAACCTTGATGTACTTCTTTTCCTATTTGGAACCAGTCTGTTTTTCCATGTCCAGTTCTAACTGTTGCTTCCTGACCTGCATTCAGGTTTCTCAAGAGGCAGGTCAGGTGGTCTGGTATTCCCATCTCTTGAAGAATTTTCCATAGTTTGTTGGGATCCACACAGTCAAAGGTTTTGGCATAGTCAACAAAGTAGAAAGAGATGTTTTTCTGGAACTCTCTTGCTTTTTTGATGATCCAGTGGATGTTGGCAATTTGATCTCTGGTTCCTCTGCCTTTTCTAAAACCAGCTTGAACATCTGGAATTCACGGTTCACGCATTGCTGAAGCCTGGCTTGGAGAATTTTGAGCATTACTTTACTAGCACGTGAGATGAATGCAGTTGTGTGGTAGTTTGAGCATTCTTTGGCATTGCCTTTCTTTGAGATTGGAATGAAAACTGACCTTTTCCAGTCCTGTGGCCACTGCTGAGTTTGCCAAATTTTCTGGCATATCGAGTGCAGCACTTTCACAGCATCATCTTTCAGGATTTGAAATAGCTCAACTGGAATTCCATCACCTCCACTAGCTTTGTTCGTAGTGATGCCTTCTAAGGCCCACTTGACCTCACATTCCAGGATGTCTGACTCTAGGTGAGTGATCACACCATGGTGATTGTCTGTGTCGTGAAGATCTCTTTTGTACAGTTCTTCTGTGTATTCTTGCCACCTCTTCTTAATATCTTCTGCTTCTGTTAGGTCCATACCATTTCTGTCCTTTATTGAGCCCATTTTTTGCATGAAGTAATGAAGGTGAAATCGTATTTCAAGGGAAAATGAGTCTTAAGAAAAAGACTTAGTAGTAGAAACTAAGTGGATAGGTCAAGAAGAAAATGTGTCAAGGGCATCGCATGTTGGCATAAGCCAACATGTGTTTGAGGATAGTGGGTCATTTTGTGTTAAGAGCGCCCAGGATGGAATGTGGGCAGCAGAGGGTCGAAGGCTTGCAGTGGTCCGCACAGCGTCCCTTGAGGGCCAAGTTGAAAAGTTTTAAGTTTATGCTGAAAAGTGTGGTGAAAAACTGAAATATTTTTGGTAGAAAATACTCTGCAATTTGTTTTTTTACAGGGATTTCCTCTGGTAGCAATGTGGTGGATAGATGGGCTGGAAAAGAGTGAGGAGAGATGCTGAATGTGCAGAAACAGGAGACTCTTAAAATACTCCAAGTGAAGAGGGTAGAAATCAAGGTAGGGCAAGAGGGAAGTGATTTCAAGACTTGCAGGAAGTTGAGTTTGATAGAAATTGGTGTGACTTTGCATGTGGGGGATAAGGAATGGAAGAGGAAAGAAACCACATGTAGATCTTTGACCAGCTGTCATTGGTATATTTCATTTACTGAGATGGGTGATACTAAAGAAATGAAGAATGAGTGCAGCTTTAGAGTGCATAGAGGGAAAAGATACTGTCTAGAGTCGAGAGTTTGGGAGACTAGATTAGAAGTTGGCGTCACTTTTAAAGACATTTGAAATTATGGTTTTGAAGAGTGTAGAGAACTAAATGTTTGTGCTGGTAGAGTGCTGAGATTTAAAAGGGAATAAAGGTATATCAATCTACAAGAGAGATTGAGAGAATGAGCAAGGAAAATCAAGAGAATAATGTCCTTGTTTTGTTTTGTTTTTAGAGAATAGTGTCTTAAAAGCCAGGTGAGGAGTGATTTTCTGTAAATGTCAGATACCATGGAAAGGTAATGAAGGCTGAGAATTTAGTGTCCATTGGATATTTCAATATAGGTGTCATTAGTGACCTTCATGAGAACAGTTTTGTGGAGTTGATAGAGGAGGAATTCACAGTTCAGACAGTTACAGAAATGGAGTGAAGAATAGAGACAGCAATTTCATGACATCTGGCTGTGAAGAAAACAGAACAGTTGAAAGGGGCAGGATGCTTTTTTTACTGTTCAAATGTTAATACTGAGTAGCCGTGGAAAAGTAGAATGTGCAGGTTGGAGGGGATGGGCCTTGTGAAGCCAGATCCTTGGGCTGGGAGAGGATGGAATCCAGAACACAAGGGGAACATGTGACCTTTGGGTCAGAGGGATTAAACTGCCTTTAGGATGGATAGAGAGATTATTGTCTGGGGTTGTGGGCTTTTGTTTGGAGTTGGGGAGGAGTTTCAGTGAAAACGCCCGGTAGTATAAGTAAATATTTTCAAATATTCAAGGTTCGTTCGTTCTTTTTTTTTTTTAAACTGGCTTGGTTTTATATAACTTTATTGGAAATCGTGATTAAGCCTTATACTTAGCTTGAAGTTTGGAGGGTACACTAGGTTTCATGGGCTTCCCAGGTGGCTCAGACAGTAAAGAATCCGCCTGCAGTGTGGGAGACCTGGGTTCAGTCCCCGGGCTGGGAAGGTCCCCTGGAGGAGGGCATGGCAGCCCACTCCAGTGTCTTGCCTGGAGAATCCCATGGACAGAGGAGGCTGGCGGGCTACAGTTCGTGGAGTTGCAAAGAGTTGGATATACCTGAGTAACGAACATTTTCACTTTCACTTAGGTTCCATAGATGTATCTTGCTTTAATAAAATAATAAGTAATCATTTTCCTTACGAAGTATCAGGATATCTACCTTTATAGTCTGATTTCATCGTATCTGTGAAGAACGTTTTACTTTATGTATTAGATTTCACAAGTGATTTGCCCCATGGTATGTCCAAATCCATATAATAATACATTTTCTGGGATGGATTTCACTTCTCTTTTGCCAAGACAGGCTACTATACATATATTCAGGCTTGTATTCAGCCTATTATAGTTCCTGTTGGTTAGGATAACTTTGTTTTTGCTTTTTAAGCATTTGTGTTAAAGTGTAGTCTTGCTTGGTTTTGGGTTTTGGCCATGCAGTGCAGCATGTGGGATCTTAGTTCCTTGACCAGGATGGAACCAGCGCCCTCTGCTTTGGGAGCATGGAGTCTTAACCAGTGGACCACCAGGGAGGTCCCAGGTTGGGATAGCTTTTGTTGGACTAGGAGTAAAGAGCTGAGAGATTACTCTGAAGCCGGTAGAAAGTTAATCTCTTTAACCTGGTCTTTATTTAGTAGTCTCTTTGTGGTTCTGCAGAAAAGTTGTCTGTGAGACTGTGGTTTCAGATTCTTGATTTTTGGGTCAAGTACAAATAGCAATCAGTCTGTTCTGTGGAAATAGTCTTTTAGCAATTAAAGTTTTCTAGAATCCAGAGGTAGTTTAGAGCTGTAGATTATTTACCCAGAGATTCCTTTCAGTGTTAGAAGAAAACAATGAATGAGGGGTTTACTACCAAAGAAAGATTTTTATTATAGGCAACTCTCATGAATTTATAAATAATCATTTTTAGAAGATGGAACTTAAGGTACATGTTTCTATATTTTTCTCCAGAAAGGAGCGTTTTTCTGAGGATGAAACAGTAGTACTGTTAAGATTTTGTTTTGTCATTTTGTTATGTCTTAAACATAAGCTGTACTAAAGTGTTGAAATACATTTGCTGTTAGGTGTTGCTCCTGTTGTGTATTTTATCAGCATCAGTCAGGGCTCTGTCAGGGTACTGTAGCCAGGACTTAGCCTCTCTTAAATAACTTAGAAAAATAAAATAAATACAAAGGAGCGCAACAGAAGTGTTTTACAAGTGGAGGGAAATATTTCTGGGGAAAAAAGTTAAATGGCTTGATGTTGTACAATTAAAGTAAAGCTAAACATAACTCTGTTCCACAAATTAATAGCCTTCAAACCTATATTGCAGATCTTGATTACCTGAAACCAGGGAATAATGAGCTAGTCTAGAAAATTAAAAGGGTGGGCTTTTAAAGATTGAAATTATTTGAACTGTTTTTGATTGCAAAAGGTGTTTTGTACTTTCTAAAATTTCAAGAAAAAGAATATATTATTTGAATTATTCCAATTCAAGTAACCTGTCTGAACATCAATATATGTAATATACCATCCATTAATATGCTGTTTGGGGAAGAGCTGTTTGGCACTCTTACAAACATACTGTTATGTGAATTATTTTATTTCAGGGTCACCTTACTGAACATGAATTATGCCATCAGTTAATGTACTCTTGTTGTGAGGGCTGTTTGCCCCATTCTAAGTCATCCTAATTTGCTGCTTTTTTGAGGGTTTTTTTCCTAGCTTTTCTCTTTTTTCTTTGTAGTTAGTTCTTGCGTTGACCTAAATATTTCTGTTTATAAAAGGATATGTCTTACTTTCAGGGTTGTTGTTCTGTTTCGTTTTTTTTTTTTTTTTGCTTCAAATAAGAGAAATTGGGCCAGATTATCAAAGTAAACTGTAATTTGCAGAAAGAGCTGAGAAAGAGTATTTTGAAAGGTGTTTGAAATGCTGAGCAAGGATCCAGCCAGTTCATAAAGCTGAAAATCTAGGATATTGATGATTTTGTAACTGCCGAACCCCAAGAAAGTCAGATTTATCTTCACGTTAAGGTGTCTTCTCAAAACTTATTGGAACCCTCATATAAGAAGTCATAATAAATAGGGATTTGTCATTACCTTGTCTGGAATTGGTCAGTTGGGGCATAGACCGACCAGTAACACTGAAGAAGCTGAAGTTGCACAGTTCTAAGAAGACTTACAAGACCTTCTAGAACTAACACCCAAAAAAGATGTCCTTTTCATTATAGGGGACTGGAATGCAAAAGCAGGAAGTAAAGAAACACCTGGAGTAACAGGCAAATTTGGCCATCGAGTACAGAATAAAGCAGGGCAAAGCCTAATAGAGTTCTGCCAAGAGAACAGACTGGTCATAACAAACACCCTTTTCCAACAAGAAAAGAGAAGACTCTACACGTGGACATCACCAGATGGTCAACACCGAAATCAGATTGATTATACTCTTTGTGGCCGAAGATGGAGAAGCTTTATTCAGTCAGCAAAAACAAGACCGGGAGCTGACTGTGGCTCAGATCATGAACTCCTTATTGCCAAATTCAGACTGAAATTGAAGAAAATGGAGAAAACCACTAGACCATTCAGGTATGATCTATATCAAATCCCTTATGACTATACAGTGAAAGTGAGAAATAGATTAAAGGGACTAGATCTGATAGATAGAGTGCCTGATAAACTATGGATGGAGGTTTGTGACATTGTACAGGAGACAGGAATCAAGACCATCCCCAAGGAAAAGAAATGGAAAAAAGCAAAATGTCTGTCTGAGGAGGCCTTACAAATAGCTGTGAAAAGAAGGGAAGCGAAAAGCAAAGGAGAAAAGGAAAGATATACCCATTTGAATGCAGAGTTCCAAAGAATAGCAGGGAGAGATAAGAAAGCCTTCCTCAGTGAGCAATGCAAAGAAATAGAGGAAAACACTAGAATGGAAAAGATGAAAGATCTCTTCAAGAAAATTAGAGATACCAAGGGAACATTTCATGCAAAGATGGGCTCAATAAAGGGCAGAAATGGTATGGACCTAACAGAAGCAGAAGATATTAAGAAAAGGTGGCAAGAATACACAGAAAAACTACAAAAAAGATCCTCGCAACCCACATAATCATGATGGTGTGATCACTCACCTAGAGCCAGACATCTTGGAATGTGAAGTCAAGTGAGCCTTAGGAAGCATCACTATGAACAAAGTTAATGGAGGTGATGGAATTCCAGGTGAGCTATTTCAGATCCTGAAAGATGATACTGTGAAAGTGCTGCACTCAATATGCCAGAAAATTTGGCAAACTCAGCAGTGGCCACAGGACTGGAAAAGGTCAGTTTTCATTCCAATCCCAAAGAAAGGCAATGCCAAAGAATGCTCAAACTACCACACAATTGCACTCATCTCACGCGCTAGTAAAGTAATGCTCAAAATTCTCCAAGCCAGGCTTCAGCAATATGTGAACCATGAATTCCAGATGTTCAAGCTGGTTTTAGAAAAGGCAAAAAAACCAGAGATCAAATTGCCAGCATCTGCTGGATCATCGAAAAAGCAAGAGAATTCCAAAAAAACATCTCTTTCTGCTTTGTTGACTATGCCAAAGCCTTTGACTGTGTGGATCACAACAAACTGTGGAAAGTTTTGAAAGAGATGGGAATACCAGACCACCTGACCTGCCTCTTGAGAAACCTCTATGCAGGTCAGGAAGCAAGTTAGAACTGGACATGGAACAACAGACTGGTTCCAAATAGGAAAAGAAGTACATCAAGGTTGTATATTGTCACCCTGCTTATTTAACTTCTTTGCAGAGTACATCATGAGAAACCCTGGGCTGGATGAAGCAGAAGCTGGAATCAAGATTGCCGGGAGAAATATCAATAACCTCAGATATACAGATGACACCACCCCGATGGCAGAATGTGAAGAACTAAAGAGCCTCTTGATGAAAGTGAAAGAGGAGAGTGAAAAAGTTGGCTTAAAGCTCAACATTCAGCACAAAAAGATCATGGCATCTGTTCCCATCACTTCATGGGAAATAGATGGGGAAACAGTGGAAACGGTGGCTGACTTTATTTTTCTGGGCTCAGAAATCACTGCAGATGGTGACTGCAGCCATGAAATTAAAAGACGCTTGCTCCTTGGAAGGAAAGTTATGACCAACCTAGACAGAATATTAAAAAGCAGAGACATTTCTTTGCCAACAAAGATCTGTCTAGTCAATGCTATGGTTTTTCCAGTGGTCGTGTGGATGTGAGAATTGGACTATAAAGAAAGCTGAGTGCTGAAGAATTGATGCTTTTGAACTGTGGTGTTGGAGAAGACTTTTGAGAGTCCCTTGGACTGCAAGGAGATCCAACCAGTCCATCCTAAAGGAGATCAGTCCTGGGTGTTCATTGGTAAGACATTGATGTTTAAGCTGAAACTCCAATACTTTGGCCACCTGATGTGAGGAGCTGACTCATTTGAAAGACCCTGATGTTGGGAAAGACTGAGGGCAGGAAGAGAAGGGGATGACAGGGGATGAGATGGTTGGATGACATCACCGACTCAATGGATATGGGTTTGGTGGACTCTGGGATTTGGTTCGGACAGGGAAGCCTGGCGTGCTGTGGTTAATGGGTCACAAAGAGTGGACAAGACTGAGTGACTGAACTGAACTGTCTGGAATTTTAGACAGCAGTGCTCCTCCCCCATCCCAAACCATATTGCTATAGATTTCTGAGCTTTCTGTAAAAAATGTCATTTTCTCCTAATTATTAACTAACTGTGAAGAGTTTGGGTATTGACTCCTCTGAAGATATTTTGTGTAGTCACAGTGGCTATAAAAATGGGTTTTTGTTGGTAGACTTGGTTTAGTGTGGGATTTTCCCATAGCAGATAAGGTTTTGTGAGTTAAGGATATTTAGTTACTGGGGAGAGAGAAGTCACCACAGTGAAAGAGTTTTCATTTATTTAAAACAACTTTCATGTTGTTCAGCTTTTGATGTATGGCAAAACCAATACAATATTGTAAAGTAATTAGCCTCCAATTAAAAGAAATAAATTTAAATTTAAAAAAAAATTCCGAGTAACTGGCTTATTAACTATTGTCGAGGTTTCTGAAGGTACCAGAGGGCCACTATATACAACTTGTGCTGTTAAATCTTAGTCAGAGTTCATAGTGTGGGTTAAGTGGTATAGTTATCAGCTATTGTACATTATACAGTGCAGCTTTTAAAAAGAGGGTTTTTTTTTTTTCCTTAACAACTACTCTGTAAATAATTCAGTGTAGAAATAGGGTATAACCGAACCATCTATATTTAGTTTTAATGACTGCTCAAAAGAATGGGTATTATTTTAAGGAAATATCAAAAGGAAATACTTAGTTTTCCACAAAGAGTTACAGTTATTGGGTATAGTTGAAGAACTGATTGATAATGTGGATTCAGACCTTCTTGATAATGTGGATTCACACCTTCTTGAGTTTACATTTTTAAATTAAAACATGTTTTAATGGAATGGAAAAACACTGGCTTATCTTAGAAGTATTATAAACTTATCTAAATATCCTTTTCAGAGCTCTGACGTGGACCTTAGATCCTGTTAGGCAGGCTTTTTTGTGGGCGTGTTAATTCAGATTCCACCTGTCAGTGTACCTATAGGTACAGACATTAAACCACACCCTGTGTTCTGACCTTTCCTCAGGGGACACTGACTAGAATCCTTTGGCTCAGCATGAGAGGCTATTTGAATAGCTCAGTTCAGAAGAGCATTGAATGAAGCAGCAAGAACAAGGGAAATAATGTTGCAACTGCGATTCTTAAGACTGCTGCTATGGAGACTTCAAACTTGACTTTCCCTGCCAGGTTTTACTTGGAAGGCTTTTACTTCCACAGACATATTTGATAGCGAGAGCAGTTTTATTGCTTAGCTAATTAGATATTTATATTTTCATTCTTTCATTCTTCAACATTTTAGTCATTATTCTAATTAAAAACATGTTTACTTGCTTTTAGTTTTGTTTTATTTGTTTTTGTTTTCTTCTGGTTTCTTTGTTTTGTTTTGCTGAAGACTGGTGGGGACCTAATTTTTCTTATTTGTGGGTTTTTTTTCTTTTGTTGTTTAGTTGTATGAATTAATTTTTATGTTTATTTGATAGTGCTAAAGAAAAATTTTCATATTGCTATGGTATATCTTTATAAAGTAAACAGAACTTTTTAGTGTAGTGGAAAACTGGTAAAGCAAATAAGGAAAATTAGCAGCTATAACTTCTAGAATGGATTCGTACAAGACCTATTTGGCAGCTGTCAAACTTAGTGACTCGTGGTTGGAGGAACAAGATGAAGACATCTTTGAGGTTGAATCCCGTGTACCATTACCACATCCTTTTCCTCTGTGTGAACATTTGGATGAAAATAACTCAGTAATTATTAATACTTCTATTTTTCATATTATTCATAAAAGAAATGGACACATATTAAAGCTTATTTCTAAAATTTCCCTGCCTACCCCTCCTTATTCAGTAAGTATAAAAATTTGGTTTTTTTATAGTTTTATGCTGTCAGTTTTTTATATATTTAGTGAAAAAAGCTATAATGAGAAATGAACTTTAAATGTCTTTGGTAAGGGTAAATGGAATAGAATCTTGTTTTCCTGTTTGGTTCATTCATCTGTAATGATTAATGTATTGAAGGGCAAAATTTCATCCACAAGCCCCAACTTGGCAATGTGTTTAATTCCATAAAGCTAAATGAGATAATATTTCAGTTCTGCCACGCCAGACAAGCTATTTAAAAAGATCCTGCTTGTCCTTAAGAATCTGACTTCTCTGTGTTTATGATGCCAGTCTTTAGTAAAAGCAGGCTGGTTGTATTTGAGGGAATAGGCATTCTCACACCTAAAATAGCTAAGTGAATTGTCATTGAGCCAGTCGTTTGGCATATTGGCTCTAGTTCCAGAAACGAAAAAAGAATTCCTGGGTTCTAATTTCAGTTTTTTTGCTAACTGCCCAAGGAACTTATATTTAATATGTCATCTAATCCTGTGAGAAAATACGTTTTCCTGCTTTTTATGTGAAATGTATATTGTGAACAGTGTTAAGAGTATTTAGCATAGTTAATCTTTCAGGTTCATTTGACTTTTAAATGCTGTGAATGATTTACTCCAAGTTATTCAGCCCTTTTAATGACTTTCATGGCTTTAGCGATGTACTCCCTTATATTTCAGATGCTTTCAGAATAGTTTCATTACCTCCCCTGAAGCTTTTACATGTTAGAGTGACAAAATATTTACTAATTGTTTATAAGTACTTTTAATGTAGTTTTAAAATTGTTTGAAAATACTGAATATGATATCTTTATATATTTCACATTATTAGGTATAGGTATTACATAAATATTAGGAATAAACTGTACCTTACCTAGATAGAAGAGATTTTTTAACATTTAAAATGTTTACATAAATATTTGAAGGAATCTCTTATTCCAGTAAGGTGTTGGTGCTCTCTGCTGTAATAAATGGCATTGGTTTGCTGGATCTACTGTGTTTGAGTCCCTGCCAACTTTTTTGCTTTGCTTTGTAAAACTGAAGTTACTGATATTTCTTGTAGGCTTTACAGTAATATTTAAATGCATCTTAATGAAATTTTATACCTTGTCAAGAGATAGAATATAGAAGCAAACTTTAAAATTTTTTCTAAAGAAAGTATTTATTTTGTTGTAAGTGTATTGTATTTGTATAGTAAATTTGAAGAAAGAAAAAGCTCATATCCTAGTTACTTCAAGCTGTGAACTCTTAGAGATTCATATATTTACCAGGCAGCCATTTTATAATGTACAGAAAAAAATTACATGTGGAAGCGGTTGATTTATTTTTAAAATATTGACTCTGACTATAAGTACAGAAGCATGCTGTATATAAATAGTTCATATTTTATGATCACTTTTTAATATTAAAAATTAATATGTACTGGTTATCCACATTAGAGGAAAGTAATCTTTTGCCAGTCAAAAGTAAAAATGTATATATATGAATTTTTATCTTTGTTGAGGTAACAGCATATTACTAGTGATATTTTAGAAAATATTTTGTGATTAAAATGTTTTTAATATTCAATTATGACTCTTAAATGTATGTTCATATTATTTTCCAGTAATAAGTTATGAATGATATTTAAAACAAGGCTAGTTACATGCTGGTTGGATACTGATTTATCCAAAAACAAAAAGTTACCACCAAAAGCCTTGTTTAGTAACTCTAAAATGTATTTTCTATGGTACATTTTAAAATTCTGTGGTAAATTTTTTTCAATTTAATAATGGTGGTATTAAGTACTAGAAACATTTGAGCTCAGTTTTCCCCCTTATAGTTGTTTCAGTAAAAACAGAGAAAGCAGGTGCTAGCAGTAAGAAGCAATTATTTCTGTTCAGTTAAGTTAGAATACATCTCTTTATACATCTCTTGTGCACAGCTAAAGTATCTACGGAATTGTGCTATCTACTAATATTAGCATGCACTAGAAATATTAAATGACTACAGTTCAACAGTATATCTTTATTTTCATTAAAAAATTTTTTTAAAGCTCTCATGGAGAATGGCACTGATATTCTTAACACTTTGTCTTCCTTCGTGTATGCTTTCCCTCTTTTTTTTAGCTGGAACATGCAAAAGTTACACAGACAGAATTGATGCGTGAGTCGTTTAGACAGAAACAAGAAGTGACTGAGTCCCTCAAATGCCAAGAAGAGCTGCGAGAGCGCCTTCATGAGGAGTCCAGGGCCAGAGAGCAGCTGGCTGTGGAGCTCAGTAAGGCTGAGGGTGAGTGCCCTGCTGTTGGCTATTGAGGATGGAGAAGTTTCAAGTCTAAAAATAGATTTTGGTGCAAGCCAAGTTTGGAAACCAGCAATCTACTTTTAATTTCAAATGACCATTGAAAAATAGTTGTAGCTTGTCTTCAAAATTCCTCTAAGCAGCTTTTAAAACTACATATAGTTTTTAATTATAAAAGTACTTAATAGAATTATATGAAAGTATTTAAAATTTTAGAAAATACAAAAGTGAATGATAGTGAGTTGTTACCATAATCCCTCCATCCTAAGACAGCTCTTTTCATTTAAAGATGAGGGAACTGGAACAGAGATACTAATAAATTGTTCGAAGTCACCTTTAAATGCTGATTCCAGGATTTAAGCCTCTGAAGCCCCATGCTATTTATATCATACCATGCTATTGTGGGGGACAGGCTTCTAGAATCACTTAAAGTATCAACTTTCTCTAGTATATTTAAAATGTGATTCAGTTCACAGGCGTTTGGTTTATATTAAGCTTTCCAGGAACCTATCTCTTTAATAAAATATGTTATACCAACATGATGTGATAAATTAGCATAACAAGTAAGAGAAAATTCAGAGAAATTTCATATTTAAACACAATGGCTAATAACAATACTGTATTGAACACATTATAGTTGCTACTATTATGAGCAGCAAATTGATTTAAGATTTTTAATAGGCTGAAATGATTTAAAATTTACTGACAGTACACCTTTTTTATTTATATAAATATATAAGCAAAATTTGAAATAATAATTGCATTCTTTGTTTATTTTATAGGTGTCATTGATGGCTATGCAGATGAGAAAACACTTTTTGAAAGGCAAATTCAGGAAAAAACTGATATAATAGATCGTCTTGAGCAGGAGTTGTTATGTGCAGGTAATAGATTACAAGAACTAGAAGCAGAGCAACAGCAGATCCAAGAAGAAAGAGAATTACTGTCGAGGCAGAAGGAGGCTATGAAAGCAGAGGCAGGCCCTGCTGAACAGCGTACGTATTTCTCGACTTTATATGAACTGTTACTTAAAAGTTCAAGATGACTTCTTTTTCCCCTTTCAGTGCCATTATTTATGTTTTCTGTAGGGATTGAAAAATAATAAGAAAGTCTGCCTTACTAGTAATTGTCTTATTAGCCAACCATGTGGAATCAGGTTTGGTTTTTTTTTCCTTTTTCCTTTGGCATATGATAACAGGAAGGATAATTCTTTGTATCTCCTCAGCCTCTGCCTAAAGAGAAAGCTGGATATAATGAAGCAGGATTTTTTTTTTAAGTTGTATGAGATTTAGTTCTTTTAATTGCAGAAACGCAGCAAAATGTACGCCTGGATTAACTAAGAGCACTGATCAGGCACTAGTTGTGAGCAGGGTGGGGTGGATTTCAGCCTGCAAGATAATAGATTGAAAAGGCTGTTAGAAGCAGGCTGACATTTAGTTGAATATAAGCAGGAGTTCAAAGAATAAATAAGTTTACAGATAACCTCTAATCTTTTCTTAAATGAGAAATTAGGTAATTAGTGGTTTAAAAAATAGGTGTCAGTCTTTGTAACAATGGAACTTTAAATCCTTTTAGTCATATCCTGTCACCTTTATATTATGGCTTCCCTGGTAGCTCAGTTGGTAAAGAATCTGCTTGCAATGCAGAAGACCCCGGTTCAGTTCCTGAATTGGGAGAAGGAACGGCTACCCACTCCAGTATTCTGGCCTGGAGAATTCCATGGACTGTATAGTCCATGGGGTTGCAAAGAGTCGGACACAGCTGAGTGACTTTCACTTTCACCTTTATATTATACATGCAGTTAGAATTATAAATGTGTAGTTTTACTAATTAAATTTTATCAATTTAGAGATACAACATACATTCTTATAATATGGTGAAGCTTTTCTGGTTGCTCAGATTTATTTAATACAGGTTTAGGGTTGGCATCTTTCATGTGCAAAGTATATTTATCATGCATGTGAAATATTCAAGGAATTTGAATACACCTCAAAATGTAACCTGTGACCGTCAGTATGTTCAGCTTTTACTCCTAGTTGTTGTGTGTGTATGTATTACTCTGTTTTAGGAAGTAGCTGACACGTAAATCACCATGTTCTGTTGTGTGTGTGTGTTTTTTCCTAATAGGACTAGTAGATGCTGCAGTCGATGCAGCGCCTGGAGCAGGTGTGTTTACACAGTTGCATGGCCATTGGGTGACCCTTGGATTTTTCAGTCAATTAACATATCTCTAATTTTGCTGCTGTGTTTCATACTTACAAGTTTTTCTAACAACAAAAAAACTTTCTTACAATAAAAATTTGGAATTAAAAACTGAGATTCATAGTGACTATCATCATATTATTCCCACAGAGCTTAAGACTATTTCAGTTTTTTCAAGAAAATGGATGAAATAGTGGTAGGCAATATAATATAAATTAAAAGTTATTTTCTTTGACGAATATATTAAGTTCTCACAACCTATGACTTTTTACAGTACTCTTTTCTAAATCAGTATCTAAGATGATGGTATCAGCAAGATCAGTGAAATTCAGTGAAGAGACTTTCTGGTTGATTACTTTTGTATTAACATCTAAATCAGTGTTGTTTAAAAGGAAAGCTGCTTTCTGTGGATTCCTAATCCTGAGTACAGTGTTGACAGACCAGTTAGTGTAGACTCTGGAGTTATATTCATTCCATTTTCTTCATTAGAGAATTGTTTTACTTTGCTGTATAAAATTTATTATTGTATGATTAATAATAATAATAATAGCTAACACTTACATGTATATGTAGTGCTTACATAGTCTAGGCACTGTTTTTCACACATTGATACATTATTTGACATATTATAAATTAACTTATTGTGGGGAAATAACTCAGAGGTCAGTACTGTTACTAACTCCCATTTGACATACAAGGAAATTGAAGGACATCATATTAAATGTCAGAAGTGGTGGAGTTAGGACCTTAGCCCACAGTCTCTGCACCTAAGCACCACACTGCCTCTCATACCTGTCAGTTTTCCCTTGATACACACACGTGAACATGTAAGACTAACTCGGGAATGTGGGTCAAATAAGGAGTAAGACTAACAGGAAACTCTGATTCTGGTTATGCCTCTTTTCTGTAACTCTTACTTACCTTGGTTAAAGATTTACAGTATTTGATTTTCGTGTGTGTTGTGTATGCATATAAAAATGACTTTACAGGTTTAGAATGGATTGATTTTCACCTGAGGTGAGTTATTTCTGGGCTTGAATTTGGTTAGATTTTGCTCGTTTCCTTGTAGTGAAAGTGGACTTTGAGGGGGTCATTTGCTGTGTTCTTTTATTGTTCTTAGTGATAGGACATAATTCTTTTTGAATTCTGTATGATTTTATTGGTACTAGCTTGCTTACTTATATCGGAATATGTTATTCTGATATTTTCAAATGAGCATTTTCCTTTTTTACATGTTTTTGAAATGAAACTCAGCCCCTTAAATTCATGAAGTTAAAATCTGAACATAGTTATGGCTGATTTCCCTATCACAACATCATTAATTGTGACTTAATGTAGTATATTTTTGCATTCATGAACAGAATTACTACAGGAGACAGAAAAACTGATGAAGGAAAAACTAGAGGTACAGTGTCAAGCTGAAAAAGTGCGTGATGACCTTCAAAAACAAGTGAAAGCTCTAGAAATAGATGTTGAAGAACAAGTCAGTAGATTTATAGAACTGGAACAGGAAAAAAATGCTGAGCTAATGGATTTAAGACAACAAAACCAAGCACTAGAAAAGCAGTTAGAAAAAATGAGAAAATTTTTAGATGTAAGTATTCTTCAGTTTAATAATTTTTTCATTGGAATGCTACTTGCTACTATTCTATGTTGTGGATTTTAAATTATGAAAATACTTAAATTCTACTGTTTTTATCTGTGTCATTAATTAATTCAAAAGTATTATTTCAATTAAAAATTCTTATTATGCGGCTTTCAGAATTAAAAGCAGTATGAACAGATTATGAATAAGCCCTACCAGTTAGCCTCTCCAGACTCATAGTTAAGAAGCTTGTCCGAGTCTTTTTCTGAGCTGGTAGTCAGAGCAAGTAAGGATCCTAAGAGCTAACTGTCCACCATTTCACCCATAAAACGTAATGTATACACACAAGTAACGGTGTGCCCTGGAAGCAATGAACTACAGCTGTGTTCATGCTGTCATTACTGTCTTCCAAAAAAGATGGTAAATCTCTAATTTCATGTGGATTTTCTTCTTTGGAGTTTCATTTAGGTCTTATGTTATCTTCACAGATCAGAGAATCAGATTCTAACACACTTTGTAATTTTAGGTATTTAAAAAAACCTAGATTAAAATGAAAAAAATGTATCTACAACACAGTTTGTTCTACTATAGCTTAAATACTGGGAGTCCTCCTTTGTTCCAAAAAAAGTAAATTCATTTTAAGGAGACCATTTAAATTTCATTTTGTATTTAATATTACTTGAATTTAAAAAAATGTCGTGCTTCAGATAACATTTAAGTGCTTGCATTTTTGCTGAAGAGCCCTAGGTTATGTATCATACAACAGGAGCCTTACTAGTAGCTGCTATGTACCATGCAACAAGTGTTACCTTTTTAAACCTTTTTGGTTTGGAGCATTTCTGTGAGCATCAGTTGTTCATCTTCAAACAGACAACTGTACCTACAATTAAAGGGAAGTAAGGGAAATAATAACATCAATAAATATTATTTCTTCAGTTACTATCATTATTACTCTTTAGGAGCAAGCTGTTGATAGAGAACACGAGAGAGATGTATTCCAACAGGAAATACAGAAACTAGAACAACAACTTAAGGTCATGCCTCGATTCCAGCCTATCAGTGAACACCAAACTAGAGAGGTAATGTTTTTATTGATATTGTCTTCCATGCATTAATTTGTATATTATGTATAAAATAAGATTCATATCTTTAAAAACTTGAATTCTTTCTGTTGTATATCAGTTTTCAAAATCAGAAACTTACAATATGAGAAGGTAAAGATACCAAAGAAGTATAAAATACCTATAACTCATTGTCATATAATGTTATCTACAGTCTTATTTAACAAAAGGTATCTTTAAAACAAAAAGCCAGAAGGAATCTGATGTAGAAAAGCGTTATCTACTGGAGCAGTAGAAAAGTTAGCAATCCCCACTGAGTTTGTAGTCATTCGTTGTGTTCCTGACATATTCTATATTTTGAAAAATAGCTGTGTGTTTGTTGAGCCTCAAAAGAATATTTAAGCTCTAGAACTTAGTCATTTCCTACTATTTGTTTCCTTACATTTGAAAAGAGTGATTTGCCTCATTCATAAAACTTAAGGAAACTAACAAGAAAGTACGTCTTTGATTTTCTTCCAAAACATTGTGATCCATTTGTTCTCTTCCTCTTTAGCCAGATCTGATTCTCCAGCTTCTGATTTTCTCAGGATCAAAAAACCAAAAACAGAAACACCGAGCTGTTAGCAGTACACGGTGCCATTTTGCTATGCCTGCTTTGTTGTCTTCTCCTTTAACCTCACTCCAAGTCTTAGTCCACCTTTTATTGTTCAGGCTTCTCCTCAGGCTTTATTACTGTCCTTTCTCAACCTCTAATTGTAGGTAAGCTAGCATTTCTTTTAATGTTTTAAGGAAGAACTACCATTTTTAGATAATTTCCTCTAAGAATCTCACTGAAATAAGGTAGAGTTTCTTTTTTCTTACCATCATATTTCTTTTTTTAAATAAGCTTTCTCTCTCCATTTGAGCAGAACTAATTTCACAAGCTCTATTATTGATCTTTCCTATATCCTTCCGTCTGCTTCTTAACCGAACCACTTTTTCGGGGCACATGGATCCCTTGCACTGCCTGGCATCCTGATCCCTCTCCTAGGCTGGTGGAATGTGTGAGCTGAAAAGTTACTTTTTTCCAAGTAACTGTATTAGAAAAGGGTCCCCAGTTCAATTCTGTCCCTATGGTATTTTAGAACCACTGTATTATTATATGTGTTGATAAACGGTTGGTGGAAAGAAAAGTATAATCCGTGGAAGTTTTTTTAGGTCATTGTATCTCACATATGAATGTAAGTACTGTGTAAACTTGTTTTCTTTATTAGGTTTTAGTGTGGTTGTGCCATTAGAGCTTACAATTCAACATTATTCAAAAATGCATTTATTTTTTCCTCCTAGCAGGGAAAACCTTAGTCTTAACAGAGCTCTTAAAAGAATTGGTGAAAGCAATATTATTTCTCTTTAACTAGTGCTGCTTAGATGCATCAACTCAGAAAATGCTGCTATAGTTGGAGGTGATAGTGCCATCCTTATCAAAAAAGCATTAAGCATAGTATCTAAAAAAATTTGAAAGGAGGATAGATTTATTACTAACATCCTTACATATTTTAACATTACAGTTTTTTATTATTATATTTCCAGGTTGAGCAGTTAACAAATCATCTGAAAGAAAAAACAGACAAGTGCAGTGAGCTTTTGCTGTCTAAAGAGCAGCTTCAGAGGGATATACAGGAGCGGAATGAAGAAATTGAGAAACTGGAATTCAGAGTAAGAGAGCTGGAGCAAGCCTTACTCGTTAGTGCAGACACTTTTCAAAAGGTGTGACATTTTCTTTGGGTTAATTTTATCTAGTGTTTTAGTACAGATTACGCTTAGTTCCATGAACACTTTATTTACATAAAAAAATTACTAAGGACTCTGTTGATATTATTGCATAATGTATCTGTATGTCTTCATTAACATCATAACCATTTCTGTTTATTCTTTTCTCCAAATATCTCTTGCATACTGAGTCCTGATTAAGAAAGATTAATTAAGCCAGAAGACTTAATTACCCTTTTAAGCATTAATAAGATTCTAAAATAACAGCCAAGTGAAAATCGGTAGGCACCAGTTCAGGCTGATGCCGTGCCCCAGACTAAGAAGCAGTGAGATCTCTTCCTATTATGCTAAAGAAGAGCAGGATAAGGACATTTGGGAGTGGAGGAGATGAGGGGTTAGCTTTCATTTTACCTGAGAAATGAATTTTAAGATTGTCAGGCATTCTTGTTTTAATTTATATAAAGTGCATTCAAGAGTGAATGTTGTAACTTTCGATTGTTCACTAATGTAGACTACTTCTAATTCAAGAAACAGAATTGTTACTTCTCCAATTAAAATGGATAATTAGGATTTAATGTCTGAAATTTTGGGAAAATTTTTATATATTTAAAGGTAGAGGACCGGAAACACTTTGGAGCTGTAGAAGCTAAAGCAGAATTGTCTCTGGAGATACAATTGCAGGCAGAGCGAGATGCCATAGACAGAAAGGAAAAAGAGGTGAGTTTATTTTTAATGACAAAATGTGGCTTGAATTACTTTAGAAAATTTAATTTGATTAGAATGGAGTTTATGGTGTGAAACCAAAGTATATAGACTGTTTCTTAGCTCATTGCCTAAGTTGCCGTTGAAGACAGTAAACATTTGAACGAGTAAACTGGAATGAAGAAGAGGGGCAAGTGGCCTTGACAGAGGAGGGAGTTTTGAGGACAAAAATGTGGCCAGTTTGGTAAGTATGAATTAAATCAAGCTGAGAGGAGAGAGACTAGTGTTGGGGCACAAGGAAGTATCTTCCTCCTGGCCTTGCCATAGGCTTTGAATTACTGCTGCTTTCCTGTGGAGTTTGTTTTTTCTAAAGTTATATTTCCCTGGGAGATAGTAGTGCCTTTTTACAGTGTACTAATAAACATGTTCTTAATTCTATAAAGTTCTTTTATGTTTTTCTGCTCCCTCCCTTCCCCCTAGCCCAAGAAAACCAGAAGATGCACTTTTAAAACAGCCATCATTTTCAAGTCCTAATTATTTGAACCTTTGTCTCTCATCAGTTTTTCTCTGGCATATTGTACCTTACTATCTAGCTATAGCATATCATTTTAAATGTTTCAGAGGTTTCAATTGCATTTTTATCTCTTTCCATATTATTTTCTCAGAACATTTGATGTGTATTTATTGAGTGTAAACAGTTTATAAATGTTAATGAGTACTTTGAAAAAAAGAAGTTTGATTTAGATGTCACCTAAAACTATAGCTCAGAGAACTTGTAGTTTAGAGAAGAAAAAAGTCATCTATATAAATAATGGAAATGATTATTTTCATGAAAATTATTTTCTCATTATCCCATAGTACTAACTAATGCTTATCTGAGAGATTCTTACTTATCTTATTTTTTGGCTTTTATGTCAGTGACTGGGGACACTTTTGTTGACATATAATTACTTTCGTTGATGTGTGCTTCAAAAAGAATTAACATTTAAAGATTTCTATTACACTAAATAGTCAAATAGACGATCTGCTTTCTAAAAAGATGGGACTCCAAAACTGGTCAAAAGGCAGAAATAATTGATTAAATATAGTAAAATTTTATATTGTCATTTGAATTTTATTTAACACTACTTAACTGCTTAATTTCTTGAAGTAAGGATCCATTAACTGTCTCCTGCTTACTTAGAATTATATTTGTTGGAATTGCAAGAGACCTTAGAGAGCTTGTATCAACTAGCTGCCAGTTTTTACAGATGAAACAGAGCTAGACTTGTTGAATGAGTAAAGAATTAAACTGACAGCTAACCTTGATCTACTCCAGTATCCTTGCCTGGGAAATCCCATGGACAGAGGAGCCTGGCGGGCAACAGTCCATGGGGTCACAAAAGAGTCAGACATAAGTTAGTGACTAAACAACAAACTTGGTCTACTAATTTTGAATAGCAGTGACACGTGTTCTCTCAGAACCCAGTCACTCAGTAACTGGAGACTGAAAGATAGGGATGTAAAATTGAAACATATCTTTTAATGAAAATAAGTTCTTAAACATTCTCTCCTGCACTAGACAAATGTTTTCAGATATCTGATGGTATAAACGTAGGATGTCTATGTGTTGTTATATTTGAGATACTTCCCACTACTCTCATAGCCTAAATTTGTGTACAACTTTTTTAAAAGTTTATTATAATATTTAGAAATCGGAGTGAAAGAAAAGAAAACCTTAGAAGATAAGGGTTTCAGGCTGTATAAGAGAAGGAGAATAATGTGGAGAGAAATAGAAGAATTCAAGAAAAAGATGCTTTCAGTAGTATAGGTTTTAAGTAAAGCGACTTAGCAGCAGCAGCAATGAGATCTAACTTACAAATGACAATAGTAAATAATAACAGTTAACTTTGTTGAGGTCTGTGCTAGAACGTGGTCGGTATTTTAATTAATGCCTTGTGTCCTTAACCTTATGCTCTCCCTGAGGATAGGTTCTTTTGGTGTTTCCACTTTATTCTTGAGTAAACCAGATCTTAATAAAGGTTAAGGAACTTGCTCATGTTCACACAGTAAGTGGCTGAACAAGAATTCCTCCTCAATTTTTCTCATTCTGGAGCTTTGTGATGCTTTACTGCCAAAACATCCAGGCACGTTTTGCCTTGCTGATGAGAAATTATCATAGATAGTCATTCAGTATTTGTTGTAGAGCACCACTGTCCCATTTTAAAACCAGCACCAGTCTCAAGGAATCTTGTGTCTAATTAGGATATATATATGTATGTATGTGCTGGACTGTGATAAGTTGCTTCAGTTGTGTCTGACTCTTTGTGACCCTGTGGACTGTAGCCCACCAGGCTCCTCTGTCCATAGAATTCTCCATGCAAGAATACTGGAGTGGGTTGCCATGCCCTTCTCCAGGAGATCTTCCAGACCCAGGGGTCTAACCTGTGTCTCATGTCTCCTGCATTGGCAGGAGGGTTCTTTACCGCTAGTGCCACGTGGGAAGCGCGCGTGTATGTGTGTGCGTGCATGTGTGTGTGTAGCCCGTGTGTGTGTACACATTTGAAAGAAAAAAAATTCTTAAAACACGAATAGGTGCTAATTAATGTAATCCAGACAATCTAGATATCATTTGGTAGCTAAATTAAACAAGGTTAAACCAAAAAGCTGCCATTCTATTTTTAAACCTTAATAATATTTTTCTGGTTGTTGGTTGTCATAGCCTCAGTAATAAGACAGCCAGGGACCAAAACTGAAGTCTGGCTGAGAAGAGGAAAGAATGCCTCATAGTGTCATTTTGGGAATTGAAGTCTCTATTTTGATGCCTCAAGTTCAGCTGCTCATGATGGGAATGTTAGTGCTTTAGATGAGTACTTCTGGAACTTGAATGCGCTATGAATCCCCTTAGGGATCGTTTTAAAATGAAGACTCTGATTCAGTATGCCCGGGGTGAGGCTTGAGAATCTGTGCTTCAAACATGTTCCCATGTGATGCTAATTCTCCTCCTGGGACTACACTTTGAATATTAAGGCTAAGAATTTAACCGTAAACTATTTTATCAAAAAAGAAAATAAGTATGAGGTGAGACAGGCAAGGGCAGCAATTTTGAGCTTAAATATCTATGTATGGGTTGAAATAATACCTTGTCACCGAAAGTAGTCATAGAGGATAGAAGAAATGTAAATGTCATTTATTAGGTAACTTTGAAGAAGATATAATCATCACAATTTTCAGGAGACTAACCTGATAATTATATGTGTGCAAGTAATAACTATATTTCAGGTGTTATTATTCAGTTTAATACCAGTATTAAAGAAAATTATTTAAATGTAGGTCTTAGACATTAGTTATTAGAAGTAGGATGAATAATAGTTAAGAATGTCAGGTTCCAGAGGTAAACTCCTGAGGTTCAAAAGTGACTTCCACATACTAGCCTTGTGACTGCAGAACAAGGGATTCCTGTCTCAGTGACTCCCTTCCTCATCACTGAAATGGAGATAATCCTAGTAAAGATGTATAAAGTCATTACAGGGCTTTTAAAAAATAATACATATAAAGCGTATCATGCAGTGTCTTAACAGTAAATGGCCTGCAAGCGTTAGTTGCTCAGTCACAGCCGACTCGTTGCAACCCCACGGGCTGTAGCCTGCCAGGGTCCTCTGTCCATGGAACTCTCCAGGCAAGAATATGGAGTGGGTTTCCATTCTTTTCTTCAGAGGATCTTCCCGGCCCAGGAATTGAACCTGAAACTCCTGCATTGCAGGCAGATTCTTTACCATCTGAGCCATCAGGGAAGCTATGAATGATGGCTGTTTATCACTAGTATAAATACGATTTCTATTACAGAAATATTAGCTTAAATGATTTTGAAGGCCTTTGCTTTGCTAGTGCTAAGATATAATTCTGACTGCTTGTACTCGGTCACTCTGTCGTGTCCAGCGCTTTGTTACCGCATGAACTGTAGCCTTACAGGCTCCTCTGGCCATGGAATTCTCCAGGCAGGAGTCCTGGAGTGGTTGCCATTTCCTCCTCCATCTGACTACATGTTGGTGTGTCATCAGAATGTTCCCCCTTTCAAGTTCTAAGATGATGAATAATTTATAAGTGTTCTCTGGGCCCCCTGCCACTAAATGCTGCCCTTGTATCTTAGGTTGGTCTTAATGCAGCAGTTTTGATCATTAGATAAATAAACATTTGAAAATCCATTCATTAAAAATGTACTAAGAACTTGCAAAGCATTGAGGTAAACAACTCTTCCTGTCCTCAGCAAGCCCAATTTTTAAAATATAATTAGCTCTTACTATTCACCATTAGTTTCAATCTCTATATAACTATCAAAGAGCAGTTGCTTTACCATTAGTGGTAATCTGCGCTCAGAGCTGAATTTCAGTTGTCTTACGCATGGGAACACTCTAGTTTTCTCCTAAAATGATTTTACTAACTTACTCTGTAAGTCTCTGTATGTCAGACCTAAGTATCTCTTGGTCTTAGAGTCTGCCTCTGCTCCCTTCTGCCCAAATAAGGCATGTCGCTGCCAAACCTTAAGTATTAATATGGACTAAATCGAGTTAGTCTCACTTGGTGGCTAAAATAACTGACTTAATTCTGTAGCTTTCTTGAGCCTTTTTGATAGCAGTTAATTTAACATAAAATAAGATTTAAGAATGTGGATTCTTTCCCTTCCTCTCATGACTCTTTTATGCTCTATCAGAAGATAATATTTGGTAGGAAATGGCTCCTTGTAGCCTTCCTCTGAAGGAAGGATAGTTTTAAAGTGTTTAGTTTGAAAATGTCTGGAAACCACGCAATTATAGCTGGCTTAGAGAAACCCCTTTCCTTTATTTTCATGGCTCACCTGTTCTAAGCATGCATCCTGTAGAGCTTAATCCAGCAGGCTTCATTCTCTCTTGGCAAATAAACATCTATATGAACAGTTGTTTTTCTCTTTCCCTTTGATAATTTTGGTATCAAAGATCACAAACTTAGAAGAGCAGTTAGAACAGTTCAGAGAAGAACTGGAAAATAAGAATGAAGAAGTCCAGCAACTACATATGCAGTTAGAAATACAGAAAAAGGAATCTACTACCCGCCTACAAGAACTTGAACAAGAAAACAAATTATTTAAGGTAATTGCTCAAGGAAAAGTTTGCCTCTAAATAATTCATTGTTTTTTTTGTCTTGTATAGTCGTAGTATTAAGCATTTGCTAAATCCAGCTGCTACATAATGCTTAACAGAAGAATAATAGCTGCAAATGGATTTACATAGAGTTTATCTTCAACCCAACATAAACGTTTGAATTCATCAGATACGAAAAATTTTGGAGACCTTTATCAAAACATTTTAAGATTTATTGATTTACAATAATTATATAGTAGCTTTGAACGTTTTGGGTGCTATAGCTTGGTAAGAGTTAATTGACAGAATGGTCTAAAGATCACATGTAATGCTCTATCATCTGGAATGGTTATCTTTGTTCCTAGGATGAAATGGAGAAACTAGGATTTATCATAAAGGAATCTGATGCTATCTCTAATCCGGATCAACATGTACTGTTTGGGAAATTTGCTCAAATAATGCAAGAAAAAGAGGTAGAAATTGACCAATTGAATGAGCAAATTATGAAACTTCAGCATCAACTTAAAATGACAACAGATAACAAGGTATACTAATTAAAAATTACTATATGAAACTATTTAAATGAGAATTTTATTTTTATTGAAGTAGTTGATTTACGCTATGGTGTTAATTTCAGGTGTATAGCAAACAGACCTAGTTTTCTCCAGATTATTTTCCATTATAAGTTATTATAAGATATTAAACAGAGTTCCCTGCTTATACAGTGATCCTTTCATGCTTATCTTTTTTATGTATAGTAATTTGTGTTGCTGTGAACATTGGGGTGTGTGTAACTTTTCAAAGTAGACTTCTTGCCTTTTCTGGATATATGCCCAGTAATAGAATTGTTGGATCATAGAGTAGTTCTGTTTTCCTTTTTTTAAGGAACCTCCATACTGTTTTTCATAGTGGTTAAGCTAGAATTTTAAAGGGCAAAATTGTTATTTTTCAGTTTCTCTTTGAATGTAAAAACCAAATAAAACCTAATTCTCTTTCATCCATCAATTTTAATTTATTAAGACATATTAGTTTAACAAGCTATGTGTATTTGTATCCTAATATTGTCAAACATTTTTGATGTTTCATAGTCTCTGGTAACTCAGATTTCATCATATCATTCTAACTGAAATATTAAAAACTTCAAAATTCTTCTATTATGTTAAGTTTTTAAATAAGATAGTGATATTTAAGCACTATCTGTTATAGACTTTTATTTTAATACTTTCATCCTTTGTATTGATACTATTTTACTTATAGGAAATCAGCTATTGAATGCATAAATTACTCTATATTTAATAATTTTCTGAAAGAAGTTCTAATTAAGGTCATTTTTGGTCTGATGTAAGACTTGTGGTCTATATGAAAATTTAGTATTTCTGAGAAGTATATTATTTTTGTGTATGTGATCAATACTTTAAAATATTGCCTTAGTAAAATAAAATTCCCCAAATATAAATACATAGTTATTACATTTGTTGTTTTTTTGTTAACTGATAGGTTATTGAAGAGAAAAATGAACTTATAAGGGATCTTGAAACCCAGATAGAATGTTTGTTGAGTGATCAAGAACGTGTGAAGAAAAATAGAGAAGAAGAAATCGAGCAGCTGAATGAAGTGATTGAAAAACTTCAACAGGAATTGGCAAATATTGAACAAAAGACATCAGTGGTTGCTAATTCTCTTCCAGAAGAAGCAGATAGTTTAAAACATCAGTTGGATATGGTAACAGCTGAAAAACTGGCTTTGGAACAGCAAGTAGAAAACACTAATGAAGAAATGGCGTTGACGAAAAACGCCCTTAAAGAAACCAATTTAAAAATGAACCAACTAACAGAAGAATTATACAACTTAAAGAGAGAACGTGAAAATATTGGAAAAATCCATAGCATACCAGAGAAAAGTGCTAACATAGCTATAGATGACCTGAACAAAAACAAAGCAGGACTAGAGGTAGTCTTTCCTGAGGATGCTCTTCAGCCCCTAGAAAATCAGACTCACCTCAACTGTTTTGAAGAAAACAGCAAAGTTTCCATAAGCAGCTTGGAAACAAAGGTGCTGCAGCTTGAGAGCACTGTGAGCGCAAAGGACTTAGAACTTACCCAGTGTCATAAGCAGATGAAGGACCTGCAGGAGCAAGGCCAGTCTGAAAAAGAAGTGTTGAAAAAGAAGATTGTAAACCTACAGAATATACTTGAGGAAAAAGTTGCTGCTGCTCTTGTGAGTCAAGTCCAACTTGAAGCAGTTAAAGAATATGCAAAATTCTGGCAAGATAAACAATCAGCTTCATCAGAACCTGAGAGAACAAATGTACAGGATTTGACTCAACTAACAGAAAATGAAATGGAGTCAGATGTGTCAGCACTGACCTTGAGAATATCAGAATTAGAAAGCCAGGTGGTTGAAATGCAGACTAGTTTGATTTTAGAAAAAGAACAGATAGAAATTGCAGAAAAAAATGCTCTGGAAAAAGAAAAGAAGCTGCTAGAACTGCAGAAGCTATTGGAGGACAATGAGAAAAAACAGGGAAGCAAAGAAAGGGAAAGAAGCCCTCCAGGAGATTTTGAAGTTCTCAAGGTTAGTTTGTATTTGATCTTTTTCACTTAAATACCTTAAGAAACTCTTTTTCCCTTTTCTTTAAACTTACTACTAACTTATTACATTCATACAATGTTCTTTATATCTAGCAATTCCATATATAAAGGGTTTTTATAAAAAAAAATTGCCATTCTGGACGGTCATATTATTATCACTAGAATAATGGATACAGACTGTATTTTGTATAGTTTTAAAATCACAGTGTTTATTTTACTGCCATAGTCATTATGAGCAGTCGTAAGTAGAGCAGTCCCAAGAAACGCAGAAATGTTAAGTGTAGCACATGTCCTCTGGAACTTGTGTGGATTTCTTCCCTGTTTCTTCTAACATGCATGTTAAGTGTTACCATTCCTTTTACACAATGAAAAATATCAGAATATATTAGTGTTCTAGTGCATTAATGTATGAGTGATAAATCATTTGCTTTTACAGATTCTATAGATACCTCTGTTAGATTTCATCCTTTCTTCTCTGAAAGTCTGTTTATGTAAAGTTCTGAAAGCGTAGGTGTTTCTTAGCATAGGACAGATGTGGAAGGACTTTAATTTTCAGATTCTCACTTTATATATTTGCAATTTTGAGTAATGTGTAGTCTTATACAGAACACCAGAAATTAACTGATATATTACGTTCCTATGAATATTTATTTGTCAAAGAGTAGTAATTCTTTGCATTTGCTAGGCTTTTTCCTTCTAGCTAACTGACACTATATAAATTACTGTAAATAATATTTAAAATAGTAATGTGACTTTCCATATGATTGAAATATCTTAGTAAGACTTTATTATATCTAAGAAATATCTTAGTAAACCACCTCATATCTTTTGAGGAGAGTGATATGAAAATTTTTTGAATAGATATCTGAAACTGTTTCATTAATTATAAAATTTTTTAGGATATATTCAATTGACATGATTTACCTTTCATTGGCAGAAAAATCATTCTGTGTGTGTGTGTGTGTGTGTGTATGTGTGTGTACTGACTCAAGAATATAAAATCATGGTTCTGAAGAGTTTCCCTGTTTGCTGAAAGAAAATAGGTCATTTTAACCCCTTTAATCTGATAGGCAGTTGTTCCTGAAAAAGCTTTATTGAAATATTCAAGTACCTTGAATTTGGCTTTGTTTTTTGAAAATGACGTGTTTGTGTTTTCCACTACCATTCAGACAACTGCTGAGCTGATTCATACCAATGAAGAAAATGGATTTTTGGGTCAGCTTGAGACTGTTAGAGCAGAGTCAGCAGCTACCAAAGAAGAACTTGCCAGTTACAAAGAGAAGGCAGAAAAACTTCAAGAAGAGCTTTTGGTAAAATTAATAACATAGCTTCTATTTCTACCTATTTTATTTCAAAGTGTATATTCTCTCAATATGAAAACAATCCCAGATCTATAACTTAACAGCTAGGATTTAAAAATCTTTCATAAATTTGATGAAAAGTTATTATAAATTTCATTGCTCTCATCTTTCTTGTTTGGTTTTACTTGGAATCTCTTTTAATCTTTTAGTCTCTTAAAAGGGGGATGCTTTTAATCTTCTAGTCTAGTTAATGAAAAAGGAGAAAGATGGATGTTAACCCCTGAGAACCAAAAATAGAGTCCGATAAAATGATTTCACTTCTGTGTTAATCTGTGACTCTACATATATGCAGATGTGTATGAAAACTCTGTTTCTGAAATGTTTTCCATGTTATTCTGTGGAAAATGAGCATATTAACATGAATTATACTCTCAACCCTAAATTCTACATGTGATATTTTTACCTGAATGTTCTAAACTGTTGTTTTATGTTTTAGGTAAAAGAAACATATACGGCATCTCTCCAGAAAGATTTAAGCCAAGTTAGGGATCAACTCAAAAAGGCAGAAGCAAAACTAGCCTGCTTCTCAGAAAGAGAAGATAATACTGAGGCACAAGAAGACAGAAAGGTCTGCACATTAGAGCCACTTCCTGTGAAAGTGGGTCAGAGCTCCGCATCCCAGACAGATGGGACCCTCAAGGTCAGCAGCAGCAATCAGACTCCACAAGTTCTTGTTAGAAATGCAGGAATCCAGGTTGACTTACAGAGGGAATGTTCATCAGAAGAAGTCACTGAAATAATTAATCAGTTTACTGAAAAGATTGAGCAGATGCAAGAACTACATGCTGCCGAAATCCTGGATATGGAATCCAGACACATTTCAGAAGCTGAAACCTTAAAGAGGGATCACTATGTTGCTATCCAGTTACTGACAGAGGAGTGTAGTACCTTGAAGGCGGTGATCCAGTGTCTGAGGTCTAAAGAGGTATTTGGTCTTCACAGTGTATTTTTTCAGCATTCTGTGGTTGGTTTTTTTATTTTTCCCCCCAAATGTTATGTTGTTAAGAGACAAATTTGGGGGCAATTTCTTCCTTATAATAAAACTATAATTTAAAATCTTTCTTTTGTGTACAGTCAAATAGTAATGTCCTACAAAGCTCCTATGCAGATTTAAAACCTGATGTTATCATTCCTTAGTTTATTAATATCTCTTATTATGGTAATATCCCTGAAGAAAAAAATTAAAGCCTTACTGTAAACCATGGATAGTTTTATTTATTTTGAAAGGTGTGACATATTTGTTTGTTTGACAGCATTACCAAAAAAGTAAAATGTTCATTGGACCTTTTTTTTTAATAAAGCAATAAGTGTTTTATTTCTTTGTTTTCTCTGATCAGGGCTCCTCAACTCCTGAGTTAACACATGCTGATGCTTACCAAACTAGAGAAATATGTTCCAGTGGTAAGTTATATAAACTTCTGGAATTTTTATAGTACTTACTTAAAAAAGAGTTTGTTTCTCTTTAATAGTCAATGGTTTTCTTTATTTTAGATTCTGGATCAGACTGGGGTCAGGGAATTTATCTTTCACAAAGTCAAGGATTTGACACAGCATCGGAAGGCCAAGGAGAAGAAGGTGAAAGTTCAGGAGATTCATTTCCAAAGAAAATAAAGGTACTAAAAGGCATCCAACTTTGAGTAAAACTTAGTGAGTGTAGTTTCTATGTTGAACATAATAGTTTAATTAGAAGTTAGTATAGAAGATCTTACTATATTAAGATCTCTCTGAAGAGAGAATTTCATAGCTAGAAGGAAACTTGCAGCTCTAGTTTTATTTCTATATTTTACAGATAATTAGAGTATATTTAATTGTATAAAGATTTTTTAAACTTTCCATTCCTAATATTTTTGTTTGCCAAATTATTAAAGCAGTCTCAAAGTCTAGAACCTATCTTCTCCATATTTCTTTTGGTCAAATTAGTGCCTGATATAAATCCAAGAAGAGCACGTTAGATAAATAGAAAGAACCTAGGAGATGAACGCCACGTAAGGGCATAGGCAGTCTTCCGGGATCGGTGTGCCCCTCCGCAGGAAGAAAGCGTTCGGTCATGGCAGGCTGGCACTCCCTTTCTGCAGTGGCCTTCCTAAATCTGTCTAACTGGGATTCCTCTCTTCATGTCTGAAAATGTCTGAATTCTGGCTTTTGTGTTGTGGCTTCTAGGGGCTGCTGAGAGCTGTCCATAATGAAGGCATGCAGGTGCTCTCGCTCACCGAGTCTCCCTGTAGTGACGGAGAAGACCATTCTGCTCAGCAGACATCAGAGTCGTGGCTGGAAGAGAGAAGAGCTTACCTCAGTACAATCTCATCTCTTAAGGATTTAATCACCAAAATGCAAGTGCAAAGAGAAGCCAAGGTACTCAAAGACTATTGTGCATCTAAGTAGCCTTATATGATGTTTATCAATAATGAGGCACTTTGTTTGCCAAATTAACTGTTGTCTTTTTATGATGTTTTTCACATAAATTTCTATGTATTGTTTAAATGCTCCAAGTTGCACACTTGAAAGTAAACTTGTATCCCCTTAGACTTCCAGTGTTGATTTTGGTTAGCAGACAGATTCATTTCTAGAACGGTTCTTAGTGTATTTGAAAACTAACTTTTGTTTTTTGTACTCTGTTAGGTTTCTGATAGTTCTCAACCTCATGAGAGCTCCTCCGACTGGCGAGGTGAACTGCTGCTTGCTCTTCAGCAGGTTTTCTTAAAGGAGCACAGTGTTTTACTAGCCGCATTTCAGACTGAACTGACAGCTCGAGGTACAGGAGATGCGGTTGAATTATTACACTGTTTGGAGCAGAGAATACAAGAACAGGTATCAAAATGAGACTGTAAGAAGAACTTTAAAACAAAGAGTGCTTTTTAGTAGTAATGAGAAAATGAGTCTTTTATTAGTTATTTATTAGAAATACTTACAGTTGTTTATTAGTTTTAAAGTAAGTCTTAAGGTTCAAATTTTAACAGGAGCCACTAAGAATATTTAGGATAAAAAGTACTACTACAGATATTTTCTCTTATGTTAGAAAATAAGCAGGACTAAAAATTAATGAGTTAATCAGCCAATCTGGGAAGTTAGAAAAAGAGAAACAAAATAAGTCTAAAGAAAACAGAAAGAATAAAATACCATCAGTTCTCTTTATTTGCACTAGTAAGATTGGTAAAGCTGTTGTGACTATTGAACCATTGCCAGCAGGGGAATGCCTGTGAGTCCCTGGCGGTGACATTTTTGTCAAGCAGTCAATATATAATCTTGTTTTATGTGCATTTCTGTTTAAAGACACCCTATTGATTATGTATTGTCGAATCATTAACATTGAACTCATGGCCAGCTGCAGTGTAACTTAAACAAAACTTTTCTAACACATGCATTTTCTCTGAAACGTATCTTTCAGCCTTGTTGTGCTGGACAATGCTTCATGTCTATGCTTGGGAACCATTTTAAACAGCAAAATCGTCAATAAAAAGCACAAGTGTACCCAAAAATACGGCACTAAATGGATGACAGAAAGGACACTTGTTTACAGTATAAGAAATAAAAGATGGCAAAATATCACCTTGCTCGATTTCCACTAGAAACATGTGAATGTGGCAATTTAAATTTCTTGCCGCTCTATGCACATGTTTGAGAATGACTGTTAAGAGCATCACAAGTATTGAATTTAGGGTCACAGATAAATTTTCATGAGTAGACAAATTCTTAAATATGTGATCCACAAACAATGAGGCTCAACTGTAATAAAAAAAATAATGAAGTGGATACACTGGTACAGTAGAGAGGAAGAAAAGCTAAAGCCTGACTCTCTGAAAGGTGAATGAGATAGAGGGTTTTCTGGAGACTAAGGTAAAGAAAACGGTAAAACACCCTTTAAGTTTTGGCCACAGCATGAGGCTTGTGGACTTTTAGAGTTCCCCCACCAGGGATCAAAGGGCTTCCCCGGTGCTCAGCAGGTAAAGAATCCTGCAGTACAGGAGACGCGGGAGACGCGGGTTTGACCCCTGCATCAGGAAGACACCCCCTGGAGAAGGCAACCACCACTCACCATACTAGTCTTGTCTGAAAAATCCCATGGACAGAGGAGCCAGGTGGGCTACATTCCAGAGGGTCTCAGAGAGTCCGCTGGACACAGCTGAGCAGCTAAGCACACAGGCACACACGGATCGAACCTGCACGTCTGCAGTGGAGTGCAGAATCTTAACCATGGGCACCAGGAAAGCCCCAGATGTAATTTTAGAAATAATTATTTACAGTAGCATCAAATGGACAAATCCCTAAAAGTATAAGTACTACTAAAACTGATGAAAAAGTAGAGAATCTGAGAAGACCTATAACAAAGAGTTAAATTAGTAGTTTTAAAACTTTTCACAAAGTAGGGCTCAGGATTAGATGGCTTCATGAGTGAATTCTCCCAAATGTTGAAAGAAGTAACACTAGTTCTTAACAAACTCTGGCAAAATAAAGAAGGAAACACTTGCCAGCTCATTCCATGAGGCCAGTATTGCTCTAACTCTTAAACCAGACAGAAATATCACAAGAAAAGAAATCTACAAACCAAATGTTCAAGCTGGTTTTAGAAAAGGCAGAGGAACCAGAGATCAAATTGCCGACATCCACTGGATCATCGAAAAAGTGAGAGAGTTCCAGAAAAACATCTGTTTCTGCTTTATTGACTATGCCAAAGCCTTTGACTGTGTGGATCACAGTAAACTGTGGAAAATTCTGAGAGAGATGGGAATACTAGACCACCTGACCTGCCTCTTGAGAAATCTGTATACAGGTCAGGAAGCAACAGTTAGAACTGGACATGGAACAACAGACTGGTTCCAAATAGGAAAAGGAGTACGTCAAGGCTGTATATTGTCACCCTGCTTATTTAACTTCTATGCAGAGTACATCATGAGAAACGCTGGACTGGAAGAAACACAAGCTGGAATCAAGATTGCCGGGAGAAATATCAATAACCTCAGATATGAGGATGACACCACCCTTATGGCCGAGAGTGAAGAGGAACTAAAAAGCCTCTTGATGAAAGTAAAAGAGGAGAGTGAAAAAGTTGGCTTTAAAGCTCAACATTCAGAAAACGAAGATCATGGCATCCGGTCCCATCACTTCATGGCAAATAGATGAGGAAACAGTGGAAACAGTGTCAGACTTTATTTTTGGGGGCTCCAAAATCACTGCAGATGGTGACTGCAGCCATGAAATTAAAAGACGCTTACTCCTTGGAAGGAAAGTTATGACCAACCTAGATAGCATATTGAAAAGCAGAGACTTTACTTTGCCGACTAAGGTCCGTCTAGTCAAGGCTATGGTTTTGCCTGTGGTCATATATGGATGTGAGAGTTGGACTGTGAAGAAGGCTGAGTGCTGAAGAATTGATGCTTTTGAACTGTGGTGTTGGAGAAGACTCTTGAGAGTCCCTTGGACTGCAAGGAGATCCAACCAGTCCATTCTGAAGGAGATCAGTCCTGGGTGATCTTTGGAAGGACTGATGCTAAAGCTGAAACTCCAGTACTTTGGCCACCTCATGCGAAGAGTTGACTCATTGGAAAAGACTTTGATGCTGGGAGGGATTGGGGGCAGGAGGAGAAGGGGACGACAGGATGAGATGGCTGGATGGCATCACTGACTCGATGGACGCGAGTCTGAGTGAACTCCGGGAGTTGGTGATGGACAGGGAGGCCTGGCGTGCTGCGATTCATGGGGTCACAAAGAGTCAAACATGACTGAGTGACTGAACTGAACTAAATGAGAATAGAACAGTCAATGGAAAAATGGACAGGTGTTAAAGTATGTGCTCATGAAAGAAAGAAAAGAGTATCCAATAAATATATGAAAAGATGCTCAAATAAAACGTGCTGTATTATTCATACCAGGCAATACTATATGACACTGAAATGAGTGTGAAGTAGAGCTGTGTGTGTCAGCCAGGATGGTTCACCAATGTATCCAGTGAAAAAAGCAAAAATGAATACAGTATGATGCCATTTATATAAAATTTTAAAACATGTAAGACAGAGCTGTATATATTTTAGGGGGGGTGTGTGTGTATATAGTGTATTATACAGAGTGCGTGAAAGTAACACCAGACTTAGAACCTAGTTGTTTCTTGAGCAGATAGTGCAGGGGAGGGTGTGTTCACAGACTTGCACCCAAGGGACTTCAGCTGTATAGGGGCTATTTCTTGGGCTAAGTACATGTGCTAAGTAATAAGTATATTATTCATCATACTTTATTGTGTGTGTAAAGATTTTTGAAATAAATGCAAAGACTAATAATCTGAAAAGTAAATCCTAATGATCAGGAAGAGAAAATTAATAACTTTTCCCAAAATTTTAGCATGTCATACTTCTTCAGACTTCCTGGTTTTTAATGTTATTGTCTTTACAACCCTCTTGACTTTTTTTTTAAACAGGGTATTGAATATCAAGCAGCTGTGGAGTGCCTCCAAAAAGCAGACAGAAGGAGTTTGTTAGCTGAAATTCAAGCACTGCATGCTCAAATGAATATTAAGAAAACGACTCTGAAAAGAGAGCAAGAGATTGATCAGCCAAGCCAAGGTATGCTATAGGACAGGCTCATATGGTGACATAAATGGGTGAAAGAAACTGTTTCATTTGGTTTCCCTTGTTATTATTCAGTTAAAACACATTTCTTCTTAGTCACATTTTTTCCTCATTCTCCTATCAATATGTTAATTTGCATTAATTACTCTAGGGATTAAAGAGGTCTACAGTTTGTTTTAAGATATATGTATAAAAGATATATAGAACACACATGTATAATACTTAAAATATTTTTTAGAATTGAAATATATTTGTTTACATTAGGGTTTTCTAGCCAGGCAAAAACTCATACTCAGCTTTGGGAATGAGATAAAAAATGCTCAGTTATGCTATGCCATCTAAGCTTATTGCTCCATCTTAAAAAAAAAAAAAAGCGATAGTTCTTGAAATTGGGAGGAGGTGGTGGTGGTGAATGCTAGTGGTAAAGAACCTGCCTGCCAGTGCAGCAGACTTGAGAGACCTGGGTTTAATCCCTGGGTCGGGAAGGTCCCCTGGAGGAGGGCATAGCCACCCACTCCAGTGTTCTTGCCTGGAGAATCCCCTTGACAGAGGAGCATAGAGGGCTACAGTTCATGAGGTTGCAAAGAGTCAGACATGGTTTAAGTGACTTGGCGTGTACGGCAGTAGTCGAAGTAAGGGAGTTATTGCTTAGTCGCAAGAGAAAAAATGCTATGTGCACCAAACAGGCTGGTAAGGACATGCTTTAAAATAGCAGAGGACTTTGCTTTTATCTCCTATGGCTGAGTGAAAGTTCCTCAGTTGTATCCAACTCTTTGTACCCCACGGACTGTAGCCCACCAGGCTCCTCTGTCCTTGAGATTCTCCAGGCAAAAATACTGGAGTGGGTAACCGTTCCCTTCTCCAGGGGATCTTCCCAACCCAGGGATCAAACCCAAGTCTTACACATTGCAGGCGGATTCTTTATCGTCTGAGCCAACAGGGAAGCCCTTCATCTTCTACAGAAGTTGAAATTAACTTTAGCTAGCTGTGTATGGCAATGGCACCCCACTCCAGTACTCTTGCCTGGAAAATCCCACGGGTGGAGGAGCCTGGTAGGCTGCAGTCCATGGGGTCACGAAGAGTCGGACACGACTGAGCGACTTCACTTTCGCTTTTCACTTGCATGCATTGGAGAAGGCAGTGGCAACCCACTCCAGTGTTCTTGCCTGGAGAATCCCAGGGACGGGGGAGCCTGGTGGGCTGCCGTCTATGGGGTCGCACAGAGTCGGACACGACCAAAGCGACTTAGCAGCAGCAGCAGCAACAGCTACATATGGAGAGAGAATGATGGTAACTCTTACAGAATACTTTAATCCAAGAGACAGAAATTTTCTGACATGTAGACAGATTGTTGTTATTTAGTTGCTGTCCAGCTCTTTTGGGACCCCATATACTATAACCCACCAGCCTCCTCTGTCCATGGGATTCTCCAGACAAGAATATTGGGATGGGTTGCCATTTCCTTCTCCAGGGGATTTTCCCGACCCAGGGATCGAACCCACATCTCCTGCACTGGCAGGCAGATTCTTTACCGCTGAATCACCTGAGAAGCCCATATAAACAGATATATTTAATTTTAGTTTAAAATGAGCAGGCATTGCCTTGATCAGGTTGTTTAGTTATTAAGCTCATTATCTTTCTTTGTTTTGAAGCTTTGTGTGAGGATAACCTAAAAGAAAAAGAAATCCTCAATGGAAGTAACCATTTCTTTTTTAATACCTTTTTTGTATGTGCAAACTGTAACATATATATAGAAAAGTACAAAATGAAAAAAATATACAGTATAAACACTCTGAAATGAGTTCCTGTGGAAACCTCACCCATATCAATTGTTCCAGAAGCCTGCTTCTGTTACTCTGTAGTGATAGAGAACACATGTTCCTCTGTGGTACTCTAGAGGTAACCATTATCCTGCCTTTTTAACTGCCTTTTTATACATTCCTAAACCACATAAGTTTAAAGTATTTCCTGCTCTTAAACTTTTTATCACTCTGATGTATTTTGTGTCTTACCTCTTTCACCTCTCTATAACATTCTTCTGAGTTACCTTTATCTCTAGTTCATTTTTGTTACTATATAGAATTTCCTTGTGTGACTACTTCACAATATATATCAATTTATATATTCATTTTGTGGTTAAACATTGAGGTTATTTCTGCTTTCTGGCTATTTAATTCAGTACTGTTCTGCACATTGTTATGCTGTGTTTCTGATGCATTCTTGCATGAATCTTCTGGATACGTATATTGCTAGGTCATAGAATGTTTATCTTCAGATTTATTAGATAATTCCAGACTCTTTACCGACACGGTCATATCAGTTTGTGCACTTTCTAGCAGTATAGTTCTAGCTCTCTGTTGCTTCATGTTTTTGCCAGAAGTTGATGATGTCAGCCCTTGATTGCTTGCCCGTCTAGTGAGCATGCAGTGAGCATGATTGCTGTTATGGTTTTGATTTGCATTTCTCTAAGTTTGTCATATGATCATTGGTTAGCTGGATTTGTGCTATTGTGATGTGCTTGTTCAGATCTTTTCTTCACTTTTCAAGAGGAGTATCTGTTCATTAGAGCTGATTGCTCTCAAAATCATTAGAAATTAAAGTGAAATTTGAATTTTCATCATATGTAGTGAGAATACATATCTTTGTTTTCATTTTGGTTTAATATAAAGGTAGAAACATCTATACTTTTATCTATTTTGAAATTTGTATCAGTCTCACATTTGTCATTGAAAAGCTGAAGAATTTAAATATCTTAAAATATTTTAGATAAAATAGGTGTAATAAGGCCACAAATTAAATATATTCCTTATGTTTAGACGTAGGATTAATTGAAGATTATTTTTAGAGAATTTATTGCTATTACTTCATTTAAATAAATAGAGCCCCGTTGAAAGCTTAGTTACTATCACATATATACATATTTATATATATAAATCCTGAGACTCTACTCCCTAAGAAATAGTTTCAAAAGCTTAAATTAACATGAATAGTCTAAAGTCAATGTTATTCCTATCTCCTGACACCAGTAATATGACTTCTAATAGGAGCTGCTGAGCTTTGATAAAATTGTTTTAAGTTAAAAATACACTTATGGTAGGGCTTCGCCTGTGGCTCAGTGGTAAGAAATCGGCCTGCCAGTGCAGGGAACACAGGTTTGATCCCTGGTCCAGGAAGGTCCCACGTGCCTCAGAGCAGCTAAGCCTGTGTGCTCTGGAACCTGGGAGCACGGTGACTGAAGCCCCCGATCCTGGAGACTGGGCTCTGCAGCAGGAGAAGCCACGGCAATGAGAAACCTGAGCACCACACCTAGAGAAAAGGGCCGCACAGCAACAGAGACCCAGCACAGCCAAAAATAAATAGAAATACGTTTATGGTAGAGCAGAGAAACAAAAAACAGAGTAAAAATCACCCTGGAATCTCCTAAATCCTGAAATAAATGACTGTTTACACCCAGGAGATATGTCTTCAGACCTTTTCATTGTGCATATGTACATAAGTTTATATTTTTTATAAAGATGGATCCTGATAAATATTTCATTAACTTTTTTCCACTTAGAGATTTAAATATTTTACTGTGTTTTCTTGCAATACACATGTAGCAAGGATTTGGTCTGTTTTTAAAGACAAAACCAGAATCGAGGTTGGCCTTTGGCCTTCCCGCTTCTGTTACAATGAAGTTCCTAGGGACTGCTGTGGAGGAGGGCTGAGCAAAACCAGCAGGCGTTGCTGATCATTGTGATCGGAGTCACCAGTACTTCGGCTGTCAGAAACTTGGAATGTTTTTGTGTGAGCCATCGAAATTCTGAATGAACAAATACAAGTTCCTATTTATGGTATTAAGTCTTTTTGCTTATTTCAAGTCTTGTATCCAGTAATGAATTCTGTTAAACTTCTATCATCCTTATATGTTCATAGTTCTGAAATCTTGAGGATTTAGCACTATGAGGAAAATCTACATATTCATGTATTTATATAAATTGCTAACTTCACAGGCTGTAATCATTTCATATTTGCTTTGTAGTAATCTCCTAGGTAACACATCTGTTATTGTCAACAGAATATTTATAAACGAAGTACCAGCTGCTGGATCGTATTCTAAATACTAACATTTTTTCGTGTAGAACTCTTCGACTGTAACATGCAGCAGAAGCAGTCTCAGATGCTGGAGATGCAGGTGGAGCTCGGCAGTGTGAAGGACAGAGCGACAGAGCTGCAGGAGCAGCTGAGCTCTGAGAAGATGGTGGTTGCCGAGCTGAAAAGCGAGCTCGCACAGACTAAACTGGAGCTAGAAACAACACTGAAGGCTCAGCACAAGCACCTCAAGGAGTTAGAGGCATTCAGGTGCGCCAGACTTCCTGATGCAAACCTGTATTATTAGCGAAAAGTGAAGCTGCTCAGTCTCGTCCGACTCTCTGCAACCCCATGGACTGTAGCCAACTAGGCTCCTCTGTCCGTGGGATTTCCCAGGCAAGAGTACTGGGGTGGGTTGCCATTTCCTTCTCCAGGGGATCTTCCCAACCCAGGGATTGAACCCGGGTCTCCTGCACTGCAGGCAGGCGCTTTACCGTCTGAGCCACCAGGAAAGCCATTATTAGTGAAGGACTTGGAATAATTGTGTCACAGACACTGTGCAGATCTTACAAAAATATGACGTTATATATTATGTTTAAATACCATGAAGCTGTTATTTTTACAAAAAACTACAGTGGAAAGGAAACACTACAGATTTTTCTAAATGATAAACTGAGGATTAGGTATTGGCATATTCTCTCCATGGCTTCAGTTCTGTTTGAGACTGGTTGTTGTATAAGATACATAAATTTGATCTTCATTTTACCATCAAGTAATGTGAAATGATATTTATGATCTCAATGGAATTCATGGTCTAGTTAGGTAAAATATGCAAAATTTTAGAAAGATAATGCTTTTAAGAAGGATAAGTTTGTTGATGTAAATACTGTGATATTCTGCTTGCCACGGGCACATTATAAGTATAGTCATTATTTTGAACTTTTTCACACACACACAAATGGTTATTATGTTCAGTAAAAGTTAATGGAAATCCTTATTCCATTCCAAACATTAAATTGTTTACAATGGTAAATAATAACTAATAGTTGTATTACTAGAAACAGTTAATTGGAAGTGAACCACAGTGAAAAATCTTGAATCTTGATATGGTGTATGTTTTTCTATTAGTTTATAACATGGAGAAGGCAATGGCACCCCACTCCAGTTCCCTTGCCTGGAAAATCCCATGGATGGAGGGGCCTGGCGGGCACATTCCACGGGGCCACACAGAGTCGGACACGACCAAGCGACTTCACTTCACTTACAGTATGCCACCACGTTTCCGTGGATGCTGTTCTCTCTCTCTCAATAGATACTTGGTCAGCGTAGTTTTATGACGGTTCATTTGTCTCTCTCATTTAGGTTGGAAGTTAAAGATAAAACAGATGAAGTTCATTTGCTTAATGACACGTTAGCCAGTGAACAGAAGAAATCCAGAGAGCTCCAGTGGGCTTTGGAGAAAGAGAAAGCCAAGCAGGGACGCAGTGAAGAGCGGGACAAAGAAGAACTTGAGGTACTGTTTTCTGTATCTGTAAATGTCTGTGAAAGAATCCACAGTGATAGAAGAGAGACGTTCCTCTTCCTACAGTGTCTGCCTTACACTCTTTATCAGGTGGAATAAATTGTTTACTATGTGTTGAATATTCTTACAATGTTATCTAAAGTATTACTAGAAATTGCTAATGGTATGATCCTTTTTTTCTTCTTCTGCACGCAAGGATGCATAGAGACTCTTCTGCTACAGCATGTGTTTTAAGAATTTGAATTAGCATATATACAATTTGATAAACACGGCAGTCGTATCTTTTTAGCCCAGAAGTGGTTTCAGTTCCTGTTTTCTCCTAGGAAAGGAGAGCAGTGGTACTTTTCTGGGAGCAAGAGCCCTTGCTACTGTATGTTATGAAAACTTACAGTGAAGCCCTTGATGCTGGGCTCTCTCCCAGAGAGGCACACCCCAGCCTCGCACAGCTGACAGCAGGTCATACTACATGCAGTGCCGTTTTCAGAGTTCCCCTTGAGCCCTTCTGTCTGCATAAGGCCAGTATTTGCTAGCTCTGTGCTAAAAAAAACTATGCAGCCAGAATTTCTCTGTGCGCAGTGACTCAGTTGTGTCCAACTGTTCGCGAGCCCATCCGCAGTAGCCTCCCAGGCTCCTCTGTCCGTGCGATTTCCCTGGGAAGAATACGGGAGTGGGTTGCCATTTCCTACTCCAGGGATCTTCTGACCCAAGATTCAGACCCATGTCTCTTGTGTTTCCTGCATTGGCAGGTGGATCCGTTACCACTAGCGCCACCTGGAAAGCCTAACCAGAATTTCTGCCCTGCTACATGTGTTTTTGTTTTTTTTTTCCTAGGGTCCACCATGGTAGCCACCAGGCATTGTGAGCTTTCTGCCTAGCAAGGACTTTTATTTCTTCAGTTATCAATATTTTTTTCATCATAGATGTTTATAGCGTTTGAGTAGTTTGTCCCCCGGCCTTCTCCATAAGCCCAATTATTTTTAGTTACGTGGTAATGCATGGGAAAATTCAAGGAGTTTCAGGAACTCCCATCACATTATATGATACTTTTATTTTTAAAGATTATTAATCTGCTGCATATTCCTTAACCAGATATGATTAATGTTGGGAGAGAAAGTGTTATTTAGCTTAACTCTCGTTTGTTGATATTGTTTGATGAACATCAACTGGCTGCCCAAATAATTTTACACTCTAACTACTGAAGATATAAATTAGCAAAATGGTCGTCAGTTCTTTTACCAAATACTACCAACTTAGTATTAATAAAAGCATAAGGGCACAATTGTATACTTATGAAGTATTTTTACTAATATTAACATGAACAAATTCTCAAATTCACCTTTCTCCTACAAGGATCTGAAGTTTTCACTTGAGGGTCAGAAACAAAGAAATATCCAACTGAGTCAACTTTTGGAACAACAGAGACAACAACTGAATGAATCGCAGCAGAAGATAGAATCACAAAGGGCGCTATACGATGCCCAGCTAGCCGAAGAACAAGGCCGCAACTTAGAGCTTCAGGTACTTCTTGAATCCGAGAAAGTTCGGATTCGGGAAATGAGTAGTACCCTGGATCGGGAGCGGGAATTGCGTGCACAGCTGCAGAGCAGCGATGACGGTGGGCAGCCCCGGCCATGCTTACCCTCCGAGGACCTCCTTAAGGAGCTCCAAAAGCAGCTAGAGGAGAAACACAGTCATATCGTGGAACTGTTAAACGAGACTGAGAAATACAAACTGGATTCTTTGCAAACAAGACAGCAAATGGAAAAGGATAGGCAGGTTCACAGAAAGACGCTGCAGACAGAACAGGAGGCCAACACAGAGGGACAGAAGAAAATGCACGAGCTTCAGTCCAAGGTGGAAGACCTTCAGCGCCAACTGGAAGAGAAAAGGCAGCAAGTTTATAAGCTAGACCTGGAAGGAAAACGACTGCAAGGAATTATGCAGGAATTCCAGAAGCAAGAACAAGAACGAGAAGAAAAACGAGAAAGTAGAAGAATTCTGTATCAGAATCTTAATGAGGTAAATTGACATTTTGTTTTAAAATACCTTTTAGAAGAATATTGTAGTCCTGTGATGATATAATTTTGATACTGGATTAAATGAGGTACTATCATTTATAAATCTATACAAGTCTATTTGGAATATAAACAGTAATTATGTTCCCTTAAGAAAGAATGTGATGTGCTATTTGTGGTACAATTTTCATTTTTCTTTTTCTGTCCAAAATTTCTAGCCAACCACATGGAGTTTAACCAATGATCGAACCAGAAATTGGGTTCTTCAGCAGAAAATGGGAGAGACAAAGGAATCAAGCTATCCTAAAATGATTGAGATGAATGGAGGAGGAACTGGCTATAATCATGAATTGGAAATAATCAGACAAAAACTTCAGTGTGTGGCTTCAAAACTACAGCATCTAGCCCAGAAAGCCTCCAATAGGTTAGAGTTTTCTGGCTAGCTTTTGGAAATGGCATTCTTAGGCAAGCTGGGCAGAGTCTGTCCCTCACTAGTAGCTAGTGAAATTTTAAAGTTAATGCATGTTTACATTAGAAGGTGATCTTTAACAGAACTCATATACCTGAAAATAATTCTCATAACACCCTGACTCAGGCAAAGAGAACACTTATGTAAAGGAGAAAAAAGAGGTGAAGTAGTGTCGCCTGACCGGCAATGTTTGTGTTAGGAACACAGCTCCTTGAGTTGATATGTTTTGACTTTTTGCCCTTTTTTTCTTTTTTGAAGACTACAGTTTGAAACAGTAGATGATGAAGATTTTGTTTGGGTTCAGGAAAATATTGATAGAATTATTTTACAACTACAAAAATTAACTGACCAGCCAGGAGAAGAGGTAAGACTTTTTAAAAACACTTTTTAAAGTATCGAGAGCAAAGCTACGATGGAAATTACACGGATCGTTTGATACTGACACTGCATTTTTTAAAAGAGTTTTTATCGTTTCATTTATTTAAAATATTAGTAACGTTTGCCTTACCCCAACAGAAGATAGTGAAAGTTTGAGGGGAAGCAGTATTAGCATTATTGAGAAATTGTGGTGGCCTCTTACTTACATTCTGAAGCTCCTCGCAGCAGTAGGCTGCCTTTATCTGCAGCACTTGGTGAGACCATGCTCGGGATGCTGCCAGTGCACTCGGTTGACTCACGCGGTGAATCTGTTCAGTCCCTGTAGTTCTTGGCTTCTTTGTAGCATTTGATACTTTTGACCTCTTCCATTTAAAATATCCTCTTTCCTTACCTTTTGTGTTAATATTCTCTCATTTCTTCCGTTTCTTTCGTCATTCACCTTCAAGAGTTCCTCTTCTTCCTATGCTTGTCCATTGTTGTCCTCTTACTGTGAAAGCTCATTTATTCCCAAAGCCTGAATTCTCAGTAGACTTAATTATTGAACAAATACTTATATTGGGCACCTAGTACGTGCCAGGTACTATATTGGGTTCTGAGGCTACGATGAACAAATCTGATAAGGATCTTGCCCTTATGTAGCTTAGCTTCTTGTGGACTGTGGTTCTAGTCAAGACCTTTGTCCTGTGTTCCAGGTTTATATTTTCAGTTATTTACGCAACACCTTTCCTTAGGGAAACATACCCCGTGGTGACCTCTTTAGGAAACTCACAGGCACAGACCAGACTGAGCATCGTCTTCCTTTCCTCCTTCCGGTCCTAATCCCGCATTTCTGGTCATGGTATCACCCGGGATAGAGTTGAAAGTCAGCACAGATCACTTTCCTTTGCTCTTACGTGCACACCCAAGCAGTCGCTAGGGTCTGTTCCTTCTGGCTCCTAAATGTCTGTCCCTGTGCCTTCGGTCATTGCCTGCATTCAGGCCTTCAGCATTCCTCACCTAGACTATGGGCAATAACTTCCTGATTGTCACAGTTTGGCGACACAGTCTTTCTTTTCTAATATACTTTACTTTGCAGAGTACCGTCGAAGGATTCTTTGTCACACATAAGTTTTGTTTATGGCATGCTCCAGCCTTAAGCCTTTCATTGGTCTTCACTACCTACATCTAGGTCCGTCATCTGTATAATGAAAGCAGCCTTTATAAGCAGTCTTAATAAGCATGTCTGAAACTCCTTAAAGGTAACACACTCACTCAAGCCTTGTACCTTTACACTTGCTGTTGTCTCTACTTAATATGCCCTTCTTTCCTCCCTGGTGAGGTCCTGGTTATTATTAAAGACTCAGCACAAGCCATGGTTCTTCATGAAATCTGTTGTTCTCGGTGAGTTCACATTTTATCTGCATTATTCGTAAACGTTTGTGCTTGTATGACCTTATGCTGTTTTGTCTTTTAGCCTACCTTAATGTCCCCAGGTGCTTCTTGTGGCTCGTTAACTGAAAGACTACTGAGACAAAACACTGAGCTAACGGGACATATCAGCCACCTGACTGAAGAAAAGAATGATTTAAGAAACATGATCATGAAGCTGGAGGAGCAGATCAGGTGGTATCGACAGGCAGGAGATGGCAGAGATTACGTACGTCTGTTTTTATCATGGTTGCATACTTCGCATCTGATGTGTAGTAGGATCATTAGAAAATTGTATAGGGATCGTAGTAGCTGTTTATTGAGTGACTGATTGGGAATCTTTTCTGCCAGATTCTGGGTTGTGTATGTTCAGAATGTCTAATCCATACCCAGCCTTGCACATGAGAGAACTGAGGTCAGTAGTCAAACCAAGACACATTTATCTTCAAAGCCAGGAAGTTCCTACCCATGGGCCAGTTGCAGACACACGTGAAGAGGTGTTCAAATGTGTGTTCTGCCTGTTCTTGTCGATTATTTATCACTCGTTGTGTTCACAACTCAAGTGAAAATGCTCTTACATTGTGGATTTCAGTCTAATAAACTACTTCGGGAATTTATTTACATTTTTCCCATTTAAGAACTATAAAATACTAACGTGTCAGCTCTGTTAGCATCAGTATGAAGACAGGAAAGACCTGTAAGGCTGGCTTTGTGGTCAGACACACGGTCACACATCGATACAGCTTCTGCAGAGACCCGCTTCCCTGGGTACATGCTGGTCCCCCCCCCCCCCCGCCCCCCACCTTTTCCAGTGTACTGCTTTTGGAACAGGCTCGGCATTTGGACCCAGATGGTCCATTTTGAAGGTCTACTCTCAAAAAACAACAGAAAGAATTCTGTGGCAGTCTAGTGGTTAGGCCTCAGTGCTTTCAGTGCCATGCCCAGGTTCAGTCCCTGGTCAGGAAACTTAAGATCTCTCAAGCCCTATGGTGCAGCCAAAAAGAAAAGACTGTGGACTTTTTTAGTTGAGTACTCTACTAATCTAAACATCTCTGGGTCCAGGCTTTCATAGGGACTTGTAGTTGTAAAGTTAATCTCCTCAGCAAGGCCATAAACTTAAGAGTTAATGTTGTTCTATTAGTCAGTCTGTCGAGTTCACGTCTTTGCAACCCCATGGACTGTAGCCCTCCAAGCTCCTCTGTCCATGGGATTCTTCAGGCAAGAATACTGCAGTTGCCATTCCTGTCTCAGGGGATCTTCCTGACTCAGGGACTGAACCCAGATCTCTAGCAGTGCAGGCGTATTCTTTACCATCCGAGCCTCCTGATGTCAGTTGAGATTGGCTTTGAACTTCTCCATCTGGGAAAGCTGAATACTACTCTGTATCTCCCATAGGGATACCTTTAATAAGTTAAATTCAGATTTTTCCTCAGAGACTTGTTCTTTAAAACCACATAAGTAGGCTCTGGCCTCTGCAGTCTTCCAGGTTTTCGCTCAGTGGTGGCCCCAACATTGAAGCCATCATCACCTCAGAAAAAGAAGTCTGGAACAGAGAAAAACTGGCTCTCCAGAAATCCTTGAAGAGGGCAGAAGCTGAAGTGTACAAACTAAAAGCTGAGCTGAGGAATGAAGCTTTACTTCAGAATCTGAGCCCTGATTCCGAGCACGCCACTATAAAGGTAGGGGACATCCTCCAGCTAAGCATACCCTGACGTCGGTCCTCTGCTTTTGCCTAACTTCGTCTCTCACTAACCCTAATGGTCAGGCTAAAGAATTTTAGGCCACACGGAGGTGGTTTCTCCGGGTGTCTCAGTCTGTCCTGAATGAGGTCTCTAGCTAGTCACAAAAAACCTGTGGTAAAGCATGCCCAGGATTGGGACCAGATTAAGCTCACAGAGGTCACAGAAGCAGCACCCTGAGCTCATGGTCCCCATTCCCACAGTCTCATCCCTAGTAGACCAACAGGAAGTTAGCTTTTCAGTTCCATATAGAAGCTCTACTACTGTCAATATTAGAGGATCATGCTCGGTAATGGTAAGCCCTCTAAATAGCGTCTCTTATGACTCATAATGAATACTGTATTAATAATCCAACTACCTTAATCAGTTAACTTAAAATCAGAAAAAAGAAAATGTTTGTAATATTTATTCCAGCTATGGCGTGAATGTAAGTTTATGACTTTTAAAGAGATAGAAAATATTAACATTGAAAAAGTTAAATGTGGTGATAATAATAAAAGTAGCTCTGTATTATTATACTCTGTACTCTAAAAGCTCTATACTATTTTTGGCTGAGACAAAAATATTTACATTAAATACGACTAATAGGAGCTAAAATTCATGGACTAAATGGAAGTGGAAAGTATCAAGGTCTAGCTTTACTTTTCACTTTGCTGGTAAAATAGAAAACAGTGATGAGGTACCAGCGGTTCTACTCCTGCTACTTTTTAAAAATAAAGAGTAGATTATCCTCCCCTGCAGAACGGTTTGAATAATGTCCTTCTGTTTCTCTTCCCTTTAAACACAGAGGATTTATGGCAAATACCTGAGGGCAGAAAGCTTTCGGAAAGCTCTCATTTATCAGAAGAAATACCTGCTTCTGTTACTGGGCGGGTTCCAGGAGTGTGAGGAGGCCACCCTGGCCCTCCTGGCCCGCATGGGGGGACAGCCGGCCTTCACAGACCTGGAGGTGATCACCAACCGACCAAAGGGCTTCACCAGGTTTCGGTCAGCCGTCAGAGTGTCCATGGCGATTTCCAGGTGAGGTAGTCGAGAAAAAAGGCATTGAGTAGAGAATGCATTTTCGCATTCTGAGAAACTTGGTTATTTTTCGACCTCTCTCTCTGCTCTGCCTCCTGAGCCCTGTCGTCATCCAGTAGGAGTCACTTGCCGTCACTGAAACATGCCTCCCTCTGTGCAAGTTTTCATCCTCTAGTAAGGGAGGGGAACTTCACCTCATATCAGACAGACCCTACAGAAAGGGCCCTCCCAGAGGCAGCCAGCCAGTGACTCAGCTGGAATATCCGGTCTGGGTGGTCCCTCTCTCTCTCTTTTTTTAATCTAAATAAGCCCGTGAACTAGTTCAGACGTATAAAGGAGAGAGATCATAAGGGAGAAAACTGTTTTTTGAAAAGTTACCTCGGCTGACATAGCTTCGTTTTCTGCACTACCACCACAGCCCCTCCAGCAGCCCAGCTGTAGAAATCCCTGGCCTGAGTCTGTGTTGGGCTCTGCTGGGGCATTTGCTGCTCCTTTTCTGGCCCTTCCAAGCTAGGCACTCCCGTGCTCACTCTGTATGTGGCTGAAGTGGAGCCAAGAACCTGACTCCCCTGACGACCCAGCCTCCCGCCGCCCTCTCACCTGGCTGGATGCACCCAGACACCTCGATGCTTTGTCCTTGCTGCCCCTCCCTTTGCTTCTGTAGGAGGCAGACAGTCTCAAAGGACATATTTTTAAAGTACTATCCAATCCCATTGTATTCAGGTTACTCACAAGTACCTCAGAAGGCCGCAGAGGGAGAATAAGAGGTGGTATTAGTGTTTTTGTGTCCTGGGGACCATGTGCTATCTCTCAGCTCCTCACTGCCCTTCTCAGCTGGCCTCCACACTGCCAGGACCTTACAGCCTGCAGACTGTGTCTCCCAGATGGCTTCCTGTCTGGTTCTGACATTTCTCAGCACTGGTACAAGAATTAGAGGGTTGGAGAAAGCAAAGAGCTTTCTTCCTTCTTTTCATTCCCTTCATTACCTGGTACAGCCTATACAGGGTTAAGTGCTGGGAGGTGCGTTGACAAAGAAAAGAGACTTAATCCTTGAAGGCCAAAGGCCGCTCACTGTCTCCTGGGCAGAGCAATATGCACGGACCTCCAGGCAGTAAGTGAGAGGTCACAAGAGTTAGCTGTTCATCTCCGTTTCAAGGACTCGGGAAGGCTCCTTGAGAGCCAGTTACCGTTGAAGGACTTCACACTGTCACTGTCTTTCTTCTTCTCTCGTATGTTCGTTGTATTTTGACTGTCCTAAAAACCGAGCCTTGAAACTAGTTGGAATAAGAAATCAAAACTGGTGCTCCATGAGCTCTTGGGGACAGAATGGGGCAGGCAGCAACTTGCTACAGCTGAGTTGTGACATAGCAACCCCTGTTCCTTTTGAAGCCAGCACTGTATTTCATCCCTGACTGCATGGCCTCACTCCTCTTCCTGCTTCCCCACTCGCTCTCACTGCCAACTTAAGGATCTTTCTGTTCTCCTTCCATCTCCTCTGCCCTTGGGCTCCATGCTTTCCTCCTCTTTTCATTTTTCCTCACCCTTTGTTTGCCCGTCCAGCTTCCCTTTTCTGTTACGTTTGCTCTTCCTCTCTTTGTGTCCCGTGTTCCTCTAAAGCCAGAACGTGGTCCTGGCAGCAGAAGCCCTCTGTGTCTCACGGGAAAAGCCCTGCTCTGTTTCAGTTAGTTTCATCACAGACCAGGGGACATTTACAAAATATTAACCATGTGATTATGTTGAAATTTGATCTGCATTAATATTTAAATGTATGACTTGAATTCTGTAGAAAGTGTGTGTCTATACTCTTACACTATAGATGTTCTGTGAAATTTTCCATTGGAATCTTTTTTAGAATGAAATTTTTGGTTCGACGGTGGCATCGAGTCACAAGTTCTGGTTCCATCAATATTAACAGGGATGGCTTTGGATTGAATCCAGGTGAAGTCAAAATAGAATTTTTTCTTATGTTGGTGATTTCTCTAAAATTACTGCATACCTTCCAAGTAATGTGTTCTGGGACCTGTGTTGTCCAAAGGCAGAGCCCTTATAACTAACAAAGCTGAGGACCTTGCTGTTCTGAAGAATAGTAAAAGAGCTGATTTTTATGGCACAGTTAGTTCACACTAGGCCCCACTCTTTTCCATGTATTCTCACAATTCTGTGACGTAAGCAAAATTATGGATGAAAAACTGAAGCACAGAAAACTTTTGTCATTTGCAACAAATTACCTGGTAGGAAATGGTGGCCCTAGCAGTCGGCTCCAGAGCCCACTCTTTGTTCAGCTGCATTTTAGGTTCTGGTTTGAGATTGGATTGCTCTTACTCTATTATGTGGAAGTTTCAATTTGAAGTTTTCACAATTTAGCAATAGTAAACAGGTTTCTGGGTTTACCAATAGGTAATATAAAAGTTAAAATTCCTTCTCTCTGTACTCAAACACTAGGGCTTCAGCATTTCAGGCAAAAGGAGGAGATCAGAAGCTGGGGAGCACACAGAGCTATAGACACACAGCATAGCTGACATGCACTGGTAGTGAACCACCTTTTCATCTTCTGTCCAGAGGCAGAAGAAATAGGTTTGGTATTATTCTAAAAGAAGTGTTTTTGAAACATGCATCCCGGTGGCTCAGTGGTAAAGAAGCTCCCTACTAACGCAGGAGATGCGAGTTCAATCCCTGGGTCAGGAAGATCCCTGGGAAAGGGAATGGCAACCCCCTCCAGTATTCTTGCCTGGAGAATTCCATGGACAGAGCAGCCTGGAGGGCTACAGTCCATAGGGTCACAAAGAGTCAGACATGACTGAGCACACACACACACATCCTTATACTGAAACAGCTGAAATTTAAACCGTAACGAATTCTGTGTTGTAAGTTAGTATGTCTTGGTTCCAGTTTTTTCCAATGAAAGTCAGTAGAATAGAGTGATGAAAGGACTTAATAACACTAACAGTCTAATATTGTTCATCCACATTGCCTTTTCTCATAACACACACACTTAGACACTCCTCACTCAGAGTAAGAAAGTAAAATTTTTTCTTAGAGGTATAGTTCCAGATTATCAGAAATTCTAATGTTCAAAGGTAAAAACAATAAGCTATACTATTGTTTCTCTAGCAGTTTATCTTGCTATTTCTGTAGCAAGAATAATTGAAAATGATTATAAATAGGAGATAGTGTAGTATAGTGCAATCTTTTGAACCTTATCTGTTTTGTAGAAATTTTTCAAGGGCTTGGTATTTTTCTTTTCTTTACAAGGTACATTTTGGATTACTTTAGGTGCAGAAAAGACTGACACATTTTATCATTCTTCTGGCGGGCTGGAGCTCTATGGAGAACCAAGACATACTGCGTACCGCTCAAGATCAGATCTGGACTATCCAAGGTCTCCTTTGCCGTTTCAGAATAGGTAAGAGTTTGATAAAATCTATACCAGTGTTGTAACTGTTCAGTCACTAAGTCATGTTCAACTCTTTGTGACTTCATAGACTGTAGCACACTAGGCTTCCCTGTCCTCCACTATCTCCTGGAGTTTGCTCAAACTCATGTCCATTGAGTTGGTGATGCCATCCAACCACCTCATCCTCTGTCACCCCATTATCCTCCTGCCCCCCCAGTCTTTCCCAGCATCAGAGTCTTTTCCAGTGAGTCAGCTCTTTGCATCAGGTGGCCAAAGTATTGGTGCTTCAGCTTCAGCATCAGTCCTAATAACAGAGAATGAAGAACACTGTTGGGTCTTTGACTTCTTTGCAATGAAATAGCTAAACATGTCTTTAGTTATATATTGTTTACATAAGCTAATGCCCAGAACCAAAAATAGTTTTTGAATTTGTAATTGGTTTCCAGGGGTAAAGGAAACAGAGCTGATCAAGCATTATTCAGTATATGTGCTGTGGCTAGACATTAAGAAAGGCATTAACTAAAATTGAGTCTTTGGAATTATGAAAAAAAAACTCTGAAGTTTGCAGGACAAGATGCATTTATACGTATGCAGCCTTCATTGATGTTCTCTGCAATAGCAGTTGTGTTGGACATTCTTTTGATGACTTAGTGACTGCTTTGAATTTATTGACAAGTTTTTTCCTTAACACATGGCAGACTCAGAGGTGGGGGGATACATATAGACTGGGGAGTATACATGTGGTCTGCCTTGTGAGGGCAGGGTGGAGGTAGGTTGGTAAGTTACTTGCATTGTTTCTGGATAATCTGGATTCATCTTCATATTTTTAATCTCATAGGTACCCAGGCCTTCCAGCTGATTTAAACCCTGGTTCCTTAGCATGTTCTCAGCTTCAGAATTATGATCCCGACAGAGCCCTGACAGATTACATCACTCGGCTAGAGGCACTGCAAAGACGACTTGGAACTGTACAGTCAGGTACCCTCAGCTTAACCAAGTATTGGCAGCACCACAGTGCTAGATAGACCTGGAACTCTTTCTCTTTTTGAAATTCTTTGACTTTCCTCACTATTAATCAAATTTTCTAGTTCAGTGGATGAGTTATCAGGCTACACTTTAGGAATTTAAGACAAAACAGGATTTATCACCCTGGATCCCACTCTTCCCCCAAAAAATCCCTGCTCGTCTCACTGAGAAGATTAGGTGAGATGCACGATGAGCACCAATGTGCAGATACTCTGAAGCTTCCAGAGACTGCTGGAGGGCTTGTTCCAAAGCAGTCATTTCTGAGCATGCAGATAAGGCATAGGGAGGCGAGAGGAAGACAGGGGTTCTTTAATCACTTAGTGCAGCTGTAATCTTTGTTCTGACCTTGTGCTTTTATGTATGATGCGAGGAAGCCATCCCAGTCCAAAGACTGTAAGGATGACCTTTTATTTGTCCTCCTCAAAAACACACAAAAAATTTCATTCTTAAAAGTGGATTGTGAGAAAAACCTCTTTCCCTCTCTTCAGTTCACTCCTGATTCAAAGGTTTTCAGTCATTTCAATTTAATGACCTTTAGGTCAACTTTCCTACACACAGACACACATATATTATATATATATATATAACTATTATTAGAGACCCTTTTTCCTGCTATTCCTACAAAATAGATAGGACTCATCACTGGTTATTTTTAATAGTTTATCTCTTCATACAAGAAATTGTCCAACCCAAACAACTTGTTGCTATAGGAAACTTACTATCATAGCTGGACTTCGTTGGTCTGAGCATCTAAATTTCACAGGATTTTGAAGAGCAAAATGTCGTATAGAACATTCAGCCCACAGGGCACTTTACAGAGAATCTTGATGTTAATCTCACTTAGCATGCTGTGGAGACAGCCACAGATGCTTTTGAATATACATATTCAAAATCTCTTTTTAAAAAAATCAAATCTGAATAAAACTCCTTTAAGAGCAAACGAAGCATTTTTTTAATGGCAGGGACTAACCTTCTGCCCGTCATGAGCTGGTTAGTCTAAGTCACAGTCTGATCTGAAGTCATTGAACTATCCTGTCCCTGTCTTATAGGCTCAACTCAGTTTCATGCTGGCATGAGAAGATAATCCTTTGAAACATCATGAATTGATTTTAAACAGATTTCCTTTTGTAAGTCAATGGTTCTTTTGTGCTTTTGTATTGTGGACATTCAATGGGACCAATGCGAACACAGCTTATGATTGTATACAAAGCCCTTGCCAGCACATGAAAACAAACTGGAATTTGTACATATAAGCACTGTGTATGTATTCATGCACAATAATCATTCAATTACGTGTATATTTGTGGAATGCTAATTTAAATGATTAAATTATAAACATTGTGTTATTTATCTAATGGGTGAAAAGATTAAACTTTCGGCATTATGATACAGTTGAATGTGTAGCTTGAGGTGTCCTGCACTTTTCTTATAAGGCTACTGAAGTTACATGTTTCTGCCTAATATATTTGCTACTGGTGATGAAGACAGATAATATCACTTGTAGAGACCTATTTTTGTATAATGGTAGAAGTTTTGAATTTTATGGGGTATTTTGTCAAGTACTGAAATAAAAATGACTTCACCGTTTTAACTACACTGTATTTGAACCTTCTTCATTTTTTTATAATTTAACATTTTATTACATTTTTATTAAAATTATATTTACAGCACATGCCCACTTCTACAAATTATAATGTTCACAAGAGCTTAGGATGCAAAGCTAATGTTGCCCCATCCTTCCTGCTCCAACCTTAGACTCAAGGATAGTTTTGATATTTTTAATTCTTTTGATAGACAACAATTACAGTTGCAGTATGTGCTAATACCTTTAGTTCCAGACATATCAACTCTCGATATATTTTACTCAGTATGGTCTATTGACTTTCCAATAAGACAGTTAACCTTTAATTTTCTAACATTGGACTTCCTTTCCTTTCAATATCAATACTATAGCTAATTTTTGTCTGCTCTGATTTTTTTTATAACTTGAGAGACTATCTTAAACCTTTCCGTTTCTTTTCTTCATCAAGTTTTCATGGTAACTTTTGGTTTTCCAGTTCAAAAGATGAAGATATTAAGGTTCCCCCTCCCCCTCCCCTAAAATCTCCTGAAGCCAAACTTTCCTATCATAGTGTCAAAGGTGTTAATATCTCCATGTATCTTACAATCAGCACCATATCTGCTATGTTTTTGTCCATAGCTTGACTTTAAAAGTTGAAAATCAATAAAGCATCTAGCCTCAAAGCTATTTTCCCATAAATACTAGGATCTCACTTCTTTTTTTAAAGCCCATTTTTATGTTATTTTATTTTTTCTCTATGCTTTCACTGTCCAGGGTCTAGGATCAATTCCTGGTCAGAGAACTAAGACCCTGCAAGCTCCAAGGTGCAGCCAAAAAGAACCTTCTACATTTTTAACGAGCCTTAGTTCTCAGCGCATGTCTTAGTCTCTCCAGGCTGCTGTAACAAAATACCATAGCCTGGGTGGTTTATTCAACAATAGAAATTTATCTCTCACAGTTCTGAAGGCTAGAAAGTCCAAGATCAAAGCACCAGCAGATTTGAGCAGATTTGCTATCTGGTGAGAGTCTATTTTCCTAGTTTCGTAGACTGTTATTTTCTGTGTCCTCACATGGCAGAGGGGCAAGGGTAATCTCTAAAGTCTCTCTTATGAGGGCACTAATCCCACTCGTGAGAGCTCCACCCCCTTGACCTCATCACCTCCCCCATTTACAAACACCAACAAATTGGGGGTTCACTTTACCATACAAACCTGGAGAGACACAAGCATTCAGCCTATGGAAGTACATATCACCTTATTTATCTCAAATATGTAGTATTTAGAGATTCAGAAAGTTGTCCTAATTTTAGAATTAAATATTACCGGGATTTTTCTTTCTCCACATCGAGGAAGAGTTTTCCTCTGTGCCTTTGTATCAACTTTAAGTCTACATACAGTGTCATTTAGAAGCCAAATGGGTATTTTTGTGATTAATCCATATTTACCTAATTATATAAATTTAGGGTTATTTGTATCCAAAGGTGTTTCCTCAAAGCCATGCCCAGAGATGATGCAAAATCTTAAATTTTATTAACCATAGTTCAGCAGTGAAGCAGCATTCCTGCTATCCAATTCAAAGATGCTCTCATAGAGGTACTCTTGCTTATAACATTAGGCCTCCACAGTCAGACTTGTTAATGCTTCTTAATAATTACCCTGTAGTTGAAAACTAAATTTTGTTAAATCTTATAACTATTCACTAAACATGAACCAGCCTTACCACAGAGTTTTAACTTTTTTGTGCCATGAACCTGTCTAGCAATCTCGTTAAACTATGGATCCCTTCTCAAAATAATGCTTTTTGGATGTGGACCATTTTTAAAATCTTTGTGAATTTATTACAGTATTGCTTCTGGTTTATGTTTTGGTCTTTTGGCCCCGAGGCATGCGGGAACTTCGCTCCTGACCAGGGGTCCAGCCTGCACCCCCTGCACTGGAAGGTGAGGTCTTAACCACTGGACCGTCAGGGAAGTCCCCAGAAGAATGTTTTTAAAAACATACAGTATATAGAATTGCAAGGGAACCAGTTATATAGACATACTGTAAAGAATTTTTGTGGTGAGTAAAGAAATAAGATCTAACAGATCTGGCAGACTTATAATACCATAATTTTAGTGATAAAGTCACAAGACATCTATCTATAATGTGATATGAAAAGTATATGATTTCTGTTTGCAGAATCATGGATACTGCTGATACTAATGTGGTTACCTAAATTCATGAATAAAGAAAATACTATGGTTTGAAATTAGTACAAATAAAAATGGCACTATTTTTTCCCATCCCAGTTCCTAGATTCCTGAATTTTTCTCATTGAACCACACACTTCACAATTTGTGAATACAGACTATACTCTCAAAGATAGTTTAATGTGAAAAACTCAACACAGATTTTGCCTTCACAAATAGCTTAACATGAGACATCTAACCTTTTAAACAGAGCTGTAATACACAGTCGCATCTCCAGTTATAATTTGAGTTGATTCTTGAACACAGGCTTCACAGAATTTGACCAGTGAAATACACGCCCAAGAAACCCTGCACTGTATTATCCTTGTCTTAAAGCCACAGTTCCTGATCTCAGGTTTTGTATTTAACAAAGAAAAAACAAAGCTTGTTAACCTAAATTAACAGAACTAATCACAAAAACCCCTGATTAGATTCTAGAGAGGAAATGGAAATCACCTTGGGCCAAAGAGAACAAAACATCCTTGAAGTACTTTATTTTGGACTTCCACACAGATGGAACTGTGTGGACCCAGATACAAATTTATCAGGCAGATAAATATGTGATATTCGGTAATTAGGTCAAGTCACACGAGCAGTCTTTTGTACTAATTATTTTTTAGGAAATATAATTAGTCATTGTCAGAAATCTGTTTCCTACGGACAGTGCTTCCAGCTATTTCAAAGGCTATATTTTCCTACAATATAGCTCCATCATTGCTAAATATCATCATACCAAAACAATAGGATTCTCTTTTATCCAAGGCTTTAAATGTGTTTATTCCCTCCCCACCCATCCTTACATATACATACACTGCCCAATAAATGAATGAAAAACCTAAGGCTTCCAGATATTTCACTGGGCTTTTATACTTGGAGATCTAGTACAAGATCTGAATACTCTGAACTTTCTTGCCAAGAGCTATGTATGCTCTTAACACCTGGAAATTGTGTCATTTAGAATCTGCCAGTTACCAAAGATCCTTACCCCCAAACTAATGAGCTTGATTTCCTTAAAGAGAGCATATGAAGTATCCATCATAAAACTATTAGGAAATTTCTGAAATGCCATTGGATTTGATGGTGCTGTTCAGTTAATACATAAAAACCGTAAGCTTAAATAAACTTTATTTAAAATTACAAACTCAAAAAAAAAAAAAGCATACTGGGAGTTGTATCATAAACTTCATTCTCTTCAGTGCTTTCGCAGTTTACAGATGTTCAGATTTTAGTTCCCTGCTGCCTTTTTCATTTTGATCTTCGTTTGTATCGGATAACTGGGTTTTCAGGGGTGTGAATCATAGTTGTATAATTCACAGTGGGAAAATACCCATCAATGAGATCAAATTCATATAAACGAAGCATAGTGGACCAAATTGTCTTGATTTGAACATAGGCAAAATTCTCCCCAATGCAACGATGACGCCCTAGAAAAGAAAAAAAAAGTTTCCATAACAATTGGTTGGAATTCTTTCTCATCTCTTTGAGTCTGGAGTGATAAAATTTGCTTATCTACAGTTAATTAAAGGTGGAAAGCAGATATACAGATACTATAGTAAAGAGACATTCTTTTCATAACAGTGTAAGTAACCATAAAAATCCCAAGAGATTTTTAATGTCTGTTAGGGGAAGCAGCACAGGGGTATTATACAATGATTTTTCCAATTGTTTTTTTCCTGAAACCCAGCATCTATCTAGGTTGATATATGTAACGTTTGAAACACACAGTGGTAATCAAGTTTGGAGATAAACTAGAATATTCTGAACATCTCTTCCAAGAGACCCATAGTTAAAAGTTAATAATATGAACCTTCCGATCAAAACTTTAAACGCCATTTCAAATGATTATGGAAAAGGAATTTAATACACTGAAAATAGCAACACATCAAGATGTAAAGGGTCATATATGTATAAAAACTGGCAAGCTGATTCCAAAATGCAGAGAGAAATGCAAAGGACTAGATCTCCAAAGCAACCGTGAAAGAGGAGAACCATGTTACAGGACTTAAGGCTTCAAATATGCCTTCATTACTAGAGGTATCACAACCTCTGATAATGTGATTTGTAACAAATATGTATTTAGTCGACCATTCTTGGCACAGAGTTCCTCAAACCACTGGAATTTCTTAAGTGAAGAGAGCAATAAAGGTCAAAGAAGAAAAGAGCCTTTTGTTATCCATAACAAGCCCCTCTGAACCACAACTTGAATTTGCAACATGAGGTGACTTTTGGGGGTGGGGGTGGCACACCCAGAGAGGGCATGCAGCTGTGTACCCCTTCCTTCTGCTTTGCTCTGTGCTCTTCAGTCAGGCTATTCCTGAGTTGTATACTTCTGCAGTAAACCAGCAGTCCACCTGACCTGCCTCTTGAGAAATCTGTATGCAGGTCAAGAAACAACAGCTAGAATTGGACATGGAACAACGGACTGGTTCCAAATAGGAAAAGGCTATATATTGTTATCAAGGCTATATATTGTTATCATGCTTATTTAACTTATATGCAGCATACATCATGAGAAATGCTGGACTGGATGAAGCACAAGCTGGAATCAAGATTGCTGGGAGAAATATCAATAACCTCAGATATGCAGATGAAGAGGAACTAAAGTGAGGTGAAGAGGAACTAAAAAGCCTCTTGATGAAAGTGAAAGAGGCAAGTGAAAAGGTTGGCTTAAAGCTCAACATTCAGAAAACTAAGATCAGGGGATCTGGTCCTGTACTTCATGGCAAACAGATGGGGAAACAATGGAAACAGTGACAGACTTTATTTTCTTGGGCTCCAAAATCACTGCAGATGGCGACTGCAGCCATGAAATTAAAAGACGCTTGCTCCTTGGAAGAAAAGTTATGACCAACCTAGGCAGCATATTAAAAAACAGAAACATTACTTTGCCAACAAAGTTCCATCTAGTCAAACCTATGGTTTTTCCAGGAGTCATGTATGGATGTGAGAGTTGGACCATAAAGAAAGCTGAGCGCCGAAGACTTGATGCTTTTGAACTGTGTTGGAGAAGACTCTTGAGAGTGCCTTGGACTGCAAGGAGATCCAACCAGTCCATCTTAAAGGAGATCAGTCCTGAAATAGTCATTGGAAGGACTAATGCTGAAGCTGAAACCAATACTTTGGCCACCTGATGCAAAAAGACCCTGATGCTGGGAAATATTGAAGGCAGGGAGAGAAGGGGACGACAGAGGATGAGACGGTTGGATGGCATCACTGACTTGATGGACGTGAGTTTGAGTAAACTCCAGGAGTTGGTGATGGAGAAGCCTTGCGTGCTGCAGTCCATGGGGTCACAAAGAGTCAGACACGACTGAGCGACTGAACTGAACTAAAACCATCAGTCAGTAAGCAAACTTTTTGGAGTTCTGTGAGCCATTCTAACAAATTATGGAAGCTCAAAGAGGGGGTCTTAATAGTTATTAAGATCTAAAGTTCCCAAAGGACTTTATACTTTGATTTACGTGAGGAAAAGGTGTGACCAATGATAAACAAGTCATGTCACTTAAACAGTCTTTTTGGAGAAATCAAATGTCGTAGAATACAGTTTATCTGTACAAAGTACCAATGACTAGAGAAATTACTGGAGGAAAAGCAGTCAGCCTGCATTATTTTAGGATCTTATTCGAAATGCATAGGTTTGCACAGTTAGGCACTACCTGTCCAAATTTCAGTTCAGTTCAGTCACTGTCATGTCTGACTCTTCACGACCCCATGGACTGCAGCACGTCAGGCTTCCCTGTCCATTACCAACTTCCAGAGCTTACTCAAACTCATGTCCATGGAGTTGGTGATGCGATCCAACCATCTCATCCTCTGTCATCCCCTTCTCCTCCTGCCCTCAATCTTTCCCAGCATCAGGGTCTTTTCAAATGAGTCGGTTCTTTGCATCAGGTAGCCAAAGGATTGGAGTTTCAGCTTCAGCATCAGTCCTTCAATGAATATTCAGGACTGATTTCCTTTAGGAGGGACTGGTTGGATCTCCTTACTGTCCAAGGGACTCTCAAGAGTCTTCTGCAACACCACAGTTCAAAAGCATCTATTCTTTGGCGCTCAGCTTTCTTTATAGTCCAACTCTCACATCCATACATGACTACTATCCAAATTTAAAGAACATTATAAGAATACATAGACAAAGAACCAAAAGCTCACTAACAATCCAGAAAAGCTTCCGTGCCGTTACTCTTTTCTGAAATGCTGATTACCTCAGCATATTTAGCTTGAAATGCCCAAATGGTGTGCTAACTTCAACGGTTCTTTAAAACAGAATTCACAAAGAGCTTTAAATAGCATGATAAGGGAAAACAGGGTAGACTCCAAAAATGAGAACTATAAAACCAGATAGGTTACAAAAGGCAACAGAACACTATGTAAGGATTCACAGAACTGTCTCCTTTAGTAGCAATGAAACATTTCTTCCAACCTGCAGAGATTATACTCCTACAAATGTCTGCAAGCATGGACCCATAAGAAAAGGGGAAGATATTTGTAAATAAAATCCACATGGATTATTTAACAAATATGTTACCAGAAGTAACTATTCAAATATGAAGCGTAATCATCTTACCAGCTCCAAATGGCACATAAGCAAACTTCTCTCCTGATGCTAGACTCTCCTCTAAGTAGCGATCAGGATTAAAGTCCAGACGCTCTACCCATGAGTCTTTAAGTCTCTGATTGACAGTAGGAGAAACACACACCTGATGTCCTGGAGGAATGGTATACCCTGCCACAGTCTACAGATGAAAGCAATACATTTCATTAGATAACTTTAAAATAGTCTACCAAATAATCAGATCATTGTATAATAAAGCACTGATATGCATGAAATATACATATATTTTAAAACTGGCTAGTAGGCCAATTAAAAATTATTTTAACTCAAGATGATTTCCATATTACACAACATTGGGCAGGAAGGATATACACAAATTTAAAAAAATAATGCCATGGGGCTGGGGATGGGATTTCAAGAAGCCTTTCACAATCCAATTTATACAGTTCCACAGTTAAACAATTACTTACAACTACATATATGTTATTTTTTAAAAACCAAGGAAAAAATACACTTCCATTGTAAAAGCCCTAATTGTTAAAATGTAGGGAGATCGGATGAGCCTGTATATTGTCTGCAGTTACGTAAAAATATTTATATCTAGAATATGTAAAATTGAAAATTATGTACAAGTGATTATTCTACATCTTTAAAAAGTTCTCTTTGATATTACACTATTTCTTTTTGATAAATAAAACTTGGGGCCACAGAGGAAAACCTCTAGCCAGGAGACTCACCTGAGGAGTTTTGGCCAGTCTCATCATGGTCATTATAGGAGGTCGAAGTCTTAATGTTTCTTTTATACAGCGATCAAGTAAATTGAGATCCTTGAGCTAAAAAGAGAAACATTTTCCAGGTTTTAAAAACATTTAACATACTGCAACAGGATACAAACAAGTTCAGAGTGGCTGAATAAAAACAGTTTTATTGCTGTCCGTGGTCAGCCAAGATAACAGATCACTCTGACGAATGGCAGGGAAGGGCCTGCAAAAAGCTACCCATCTAAAGCATGAGAACATTAGCAAAAATCATTAGTTTCAGCTTTTTCAAAACCTGTGCACAAATGTTCATAGCATCCAAATGTCAATCAACTGATGAAGAGGTTAATGAAAGTGGTATAACCACACAATGGAATGTTACTTCACAATAAAGAAGACTAAAGTACTGATACATGCTATAACATGGATTAATCTTAAAAACATGCTGAGTGAAACAAGCTAGTCACCAGAGACTACATACTGTATGATCCCATTCATATGAAATGTCCAAATAGGCATATACAAAAAGACAAAATATACATTAGCGGTTGCCAGGGGCAGGGGAAATGGACTGCTCGTGGCCCTCTTTTGGAAGTGGTGTAAATATTTTCAAATGAAACTCTGATGATGGTTTCACAATTCTGAAAATATTTTTAAAAACCAGTGGATTATATACTTCAATAGGTGGATTTTATAGTATATAATTAACTATCACTGTAAAAATTACTAAAATTAGGAATTAAAAGGAGACATCACTATTGACCTAATAGAAAAGAATGATAAGAGAATACTTTAACAACTGTTTGCCAACAAGTTAGATAACCTAGATGAAACAAATTCCTAGAAAGACACAAACTGCTAAAAACTAACTCAAAAAGAAATTGAATAGATTTGTAAAAAGGGAAGACAAAAGTCCTCAACAAAATACCAGCAAACAGATCCAGGAATAGGACATTTCAGGGGAGGCTATGATGAATTTTCTAAAAATAATCAATTTATTCTATAGTACGTAGAAGATCCCAAATTGTCCCCTTTAAAAATCAGCCACACACACTCAGTATCATAAGCAGCAATGAAGCTGAAAATCTCACAAACCTGGTCATAAGTCAGAGGAGGCAGATTCTCGCCACAGACTGTCTTCTGTTCTGAAAAACATTTTTCTTGAAGTGTTTTGTCCCTGGCCAAAAAGAAGCCCATCCAGGCACTAGTGGTTGAAGAAGTATGCTGCCCTGCCAAGAGCAGTCCAATAAGCATGCCTGCTATTTCATCATCCGTCAGAGGACGCCCATCCCTACAGAATGGACCACGCACACAAATGTAACATTTGCAGACGCACTTCATGCCCCAACCTTTACATAAAAAGTAGTTCATTTTTCCTCTTGCATTTGCCCATCAAAAGTCCAATTTTTTTTCCCCTTTAGAGAAGAGAGGCCAATAAAAACTATGACATTGATTACAAAGACTTCATTGCAGTTTACTAGCAAACTTTTCACATGCACGGTACTAAATTCCAGTAAGGCACAGGATCCCAGTAATTTATGTCTCATCCATTTATGAAGTTCAAAGGTCATATCTACTAATTTTTGCCAGTATTATTACTTTTTAAATGTACATATTATTTAACTATGTTTTTTATGTAGAATTTCCTGCTTCAGTTTAATATGTGATCTGAAGAGCTCTTACTTGTAAGTAGACTCTAGTAAAGTTTGGAGAATGTCATCAATTTTTTCTGCTGACTCTCTGCGTTTCTGGATTGCCTTGTAGAAAATATTCTTGATCTCCCGATGAGCTCTGTCCCTGCGTCTATAATTCAAACATGAAGATGACTTTAAAAAATTAAGCAATACTTTCAGGTATCAATTGACAAAACTCAGAACCAAGAGAAAAAAAAAGAATCCATGAAAATCTTATATTGTTAGGAATTTCTAAGGTCCTTAAGGACAGGAAATGTGTTAGAACATACATATCCCTGATTCTGAACACACTACCTATGTTGTAACTGAAGACTCAAATGATTACTCCTTTACAACCATTTTCCATTTTAAAAGAAAGCAGAAATACACCTTTATGTTAACAGGAAATTCCAATTCTAAGCAAATTAATTCTTGAAGTGGACAGACTCACTCTGGTTCTTCTACAGGATTTAAAATTTGAATAACTCCCATTCCTCAAACAGAAATTAATCAATAAAGGCTACTAATAGGCAAAACACTAAGCTACATGTCAAGTTCTGTGAGCAGTGTTTCTCTGTATCACAGATGATCATTGCTCTTAAGGAGATCACAACAGAGCTGACAAGGAGACAAAGAAAGGTATGGATACTTCAAAACACAGAAACTTCACAATAAACTACAAATTAGTCAAAATACTTTCAGGTGCTTAGAAAGCTGCATCACTTCTAGGTAGAGTTAAGGAACATTCCTGAGTACAAGGAATATGTGGGACAAGTGGGTTTTAAACTATCAGGACAGTCAAATTAACCTTTCTAAAACTGAAACTTAATGTTAAATGAGCTCACTATGTAAAAAAATGCTGAATTCTTACAGAAGAAGGGAGGCTAATAATCTCCCCCAATTTGTTTGTTCCTATATTTAATTTTTATTTTTGTTAATGCAAAGCAAACCAATAGTACGGTAATTAAACACAAAGTGAAATGACCAAGCATCGTCTCTTTATCCATACCTGAAACTAGGCAGAGGGAGCCAGCCTGGCAAAAGCCAGGCTGCATGGCTAAAACCTCCATCCAAATCCGCATACAGTTGTGCCACCTTCTCGTTGAGTTGACCTCTGATTTCCTTCCCATGTAAACAATGGCTGGCTGTTAAAATTATGAGCTCAGAAAGAGCTTCAAACAAATCTAGAGGGAAAAACATCATTCCCATTACTATTGCCCGAAATTCTTTTGAAATGTTGTTTTCTTAGAGATGCAAAAGTACTGTGAAGGAAATGAGAATAAAAATTTAACTCTAACCAACAAGACCCTTTTCACACCATCGAGAAAAGCCTGCAGACAGGCTACAATAAAGAGAAACCAAAGGCAGCCCATCTCTTTGGAGAGCCAAGATAGATGCCACAGAGGTAACTAAAAGCTCACTCAGACTCATGAGCCCTTCATCTCAAAAAGATAAAAAGATGGAAATGAATGTGGTTATCTGGTCACAGTATAATAAAGGCAATAAAAAGGTTATTTAGAACATAAGGGGATAAAAAGGTGCTTTCTAAGAAAGAGCAGTCCAAAGACTGAAGAATGGATTATTCCCCAGATCAAAAGTGGGAAATGCATAAGTGGGAAAAAAAAAAACCTAAGTCTTGAAAAAGTCTTAAAAGAAAACTAACTAATTACCATCTTGTATATGCAAACATTAGAGACAGATGCATCAGGTAAGAACACCTGGAGGACACTTTAAAAGTCACAACAATTACCCAGTCGATATCCTGTTCTTTGATTCCATGTTCACCAAACGAACTTCTAGTTGTCATTTGGCTTTCCAATTAGATTGCCAATAAAGAGAAGTGCAGCAAATATTATGCTGTTCTTTGTCCCATAATTGCATCTCATTTGTACTTATTCAGTTAGCATTCTCATTTATACATCAGCTTCTCATAGAATAGCAAGTATGTCACATAAAATTTAGGTCTATTAAATAAAACCAGGTTCCTGGACCTTTTATAGAAGCTGAAGACTAGATCCAGAATGTGATGACCTACACAGTAGTCTCACTGCCCTGTAGATAAATGTTGCCTCCTGCTAGGGCTATGGCAGTGGTTCCGATGGCAACACTTAATTGCAGTCCAGGATAAAAACTAGATTCACAGAGTCCAAAGAATGTTACATTACATTCAATATATTCCCTACATAATGCGAGAAAGCACATAACATTTTTTAAACATTTCTATTGGGAACAGCTAAAATCGCTCTTTTGGTAGTACAGCAAGCTTATGTATTTAATCTTACATTTTTGTTGAAATAACTCATTACCATACAACATTAGAAAAAATGTATTACATATATAATTCAATCTTTTAGACTTCAACTTGCTGACATGGAAGGCAAATTTTTTTATTTTATATATTATCTTAAAATGACCTTGAATGTAAGTTTTACATTTGGTTTCTTTCAAAATTCAATCATGAATCATTTTTATGTAATTGAGCTAAACAATATGCAAATTAATTAAAATATTTTAAGATTTTGCTAAGTGAGCAACAATAATTACTTCCTCTCAAGTCTTTTAACTCCATAACATGTTCTTTTCATTAAACATATGGTGGTTTTGCTTCCCAGGTAGCATGAGTGGTAAAGAGCCCGCCTGCCAATGCAGGAGGCATAATAGACGTGGATTCGATCCCTGGGTCGGGAAGACCCCCTGGAGGAGGGCACGGCAACCCACCCCAGTATCCTTGCCTGGAGAATCACTTGGACAGAGGAGCCTGGTGGGCTGCAGTCCATGGGGCGGCAAAGAGTCAGACACGACCGAAGCGATTTGGCATGCAGGCATGCAAGGTGGTTTTACACGTGTTGTAGTGTGCTCTTTACACACACACACACACACACACACTTAACATTTCTAGTCACAGAAAAGCAGACATATTCGGACAAACGAGAAACCAAAATATTGCGCTTACTCTTTTCTCCACTTTCTCCCCAACTTTTAAAGTAGTCTTTTGTTTCTTTTTCAATTATAGAAACATGCTGTCTAAAGTGGGCTATGTTAAGACCACTTTTCAACATTTTCTTCTGCTCCAAGAAAACCTTTAAAATATTAAGGGTACACAAGTATTAAAACACAGTTCTGTCTTATCATGAGACTCATTTGGGTTATTATAACTCTTTAATACTTAAAGAAAGCAATCTTCTAAACAATTGAAAATAAAGATAAAATTATTTTCTTCACCATACCAGATAAAACTTCATGCTTCTATCTGAAATAACATGTAGTAGACACATGCTATGCAGGTCCAATTCAAACGATAAATTAGGAACCCCACTTCTGGCCTTCCCTCCTATGCATACCTGCTTTCCCCACTTTTGACTCCAAGGCTGCCTCCTCCTATTCCATTATATTCTAGTCTTCCAACCCAACCCAGATGCCAACACAGTCTCCCAAAGGTCCATTATGCTTTGGTAATATTTTTATCCTCTTACATATTCTACCATTTATTCCCAAACAAATAACATTCCTCACTCACATTATCTTCCAAAAGTTTAATTAGAATATTATACAGTGGGAATAAATTCACACTGAGATAATAAACCCTTTGGGGAAGTTCTTAAAGTAGATCTTCCCCAAAGGGTTTATGTTAGATATATCCAACGAGAGGGATTAACCTAGGCTTTCACTTTTGGTCTTAAGGAGAGCTGTTCATTCCTCCATACCTCCTCAATCCCCAGAAGCAACACTTAATGTCAATTCTCAGCTGCTATACTAGAGGACTGGGTAATGCATGGTACATTGCTAGCCAGAGGCTGCACCAAGTAATTAAGCTAATTATCGGATCTGCATTTCATACCAAGTTGCAGCACTTAAATATTTGCCTTCTGGGGAGCAAAGAAATCACACAAACTTCAAAAACCAACAACATCTAGCTCAGAAGAGCTCTCACCCTAGAATTTCAGGTAGGAGGTAGGAAAGTATTAATAGGAGGCCTTTCTGATGAAATAAGTTTTTCCTTCTTACTACTTCAAATCAAATGTTAACACGCTAAGTTCTCATTGATTCTATGAATATTGCTTTGCACAGGAAGCCCTTTAAAATTGTTTAGTCCACACCAGCAGCTATAAAGCAAAATACCCATTCTCTGTCAGCTACCCTTGGTTTTCCTTCTTATAAATGCCTCCTGATTCTTCAGAGTTTTGAGGCAAGGAATAATCTCTTCTACACTTTAGCAATACAGCTTACACGACTAGCTATAAATTGTATAGTGTAGGTTTGTCTTTCTTCAAGCTAACAGTGTCACCTACTGTATTAGGCACATCATAGGCAACTCCCTTCCCAAACACAGGTGTTGTCAGACGACTGTAGACATCCTCGGCATTCAAGTCTTCATTTTTACTATTAAAAAGCAGTGCAGCAGCCTCACTCCCCAGCAGGTAAGTAAACGTCTTGCCCACCATGGTAAAACTAAATACGGGTCCATACTGAAGAGAGAAAAATACCCACAGTGACGTTACCATAAAATCTGTAAGCACTAAGACACTCATCTTAAACAATAAAATCATACACTGTTGAAGACCAAAACATTCACAAACCTTAATGCAATTCTTCCCCCATCTTTGTCCAAATGTATAATTATGTTCATCCAGTTCCAAATAAAATATAAATAAAACTCTCTATTCTGCTTTCTTCACTCCTTGTATTGAAAATATTTTCTATCTTTCACAGACATATCAACTGTTCTTTCTATGGTTGATGTTTGAATGTAGATATTTTTTCCCTTGGATTAAAGTAACTTTACAGGAGTAGCCAAAGAATATAGCCTTTCCTAAAGTCCTTGCTATGTGAAGATACCAAAATTTTATTTAGTTATGAGTCTTACCACTATCTCACCAATACTGAATGATCTCATTTTTAATTTTTTTGTTAATCTGGTTAGGTGCTAAATGCTTTGCTTTGCAGTTTTCTGATTACTATTAAAGATTTCAGTTACTGGGGATACAATCATGAAGAAAAATACTGTCTCTGACTCAAGAAACTCCAGTCTATTTAAAAAGATACAACTCAATTGAATAAGTACATTAACAAATGTAAAATTACAAATGTGACAAGTACTACACGAAGGAAAGCAACTCTTTGATGAGAGAACCGATAAAAGGGACTAAAAAGAGAGAAAGACACCAGAGCTGAGACCTAAAGCATGCAGAGGGGTAGTAGTTAGCCTGACGGCAGAGCATGCGCAGAGTTCTAAAGGTAAAAGAGAAGGTAAGGATGTGATGAGTCTACCTAGTAGGGCCATACAGAGCCTTATAAGCCACATTCAGGGAGTTGTATCCTTGCAAGCAACGGAATGAGATGGAAGGTCTTAAACTGCATGGGAAAGATACTAATCTGTGCATATTTTAAAAGAAAGATCCCTCTGGCTCCTGGATGGAGAGGAGGGAGGGATAGGAGCTGAAGGAGAGCCAGACGACCAGCAAGCCTGTTACGGGAGCCTGATGATGAGCACGCGGGACAATGTAATGGAGAGGCAGTGGAAACAGAAGCAGAAGGATGTGGAATTATTCTGAAGAGAAAATCTGCAGGCTTGGCAATGAATTGATGGATGGAGCAGGAAGTATCAAGAGTGAATCCTAGGCTCCTGGTACACTGCAAAACTGGTAGAACAATGATGAGGAAGGTGAACAGGAAGGACCATCAGGATTAGAGAGAAAAATCACAGGGTCAGATTTTTTAATGTTTGCTTTCAGGTGACTTTGGACAACTAAGAAAAAATCATGTGGGAGGTGGATATCCAGGTCTGAAGACCAAAGAAGAGACCTGAACCGGAGACTTTAATTTGGGTGTCATTTACATCTGGCTGGGCTTTCCAGGTGGCGTAGAGGTAAAGAATCCGCCTGTCAGTGCAGTAGATGCAGTTCAGTCCCTGGGTTGGGAAGATCCCCTGGAGAAGGGAGTGGCGACCCACTCCAGTGTTCTTGCCTGGGTAATTCCATGGACAGAGGAAGCTGGTGGGTTTCAGCCCACGGGGTCACAAAGAGTCAGACACAACTGAGGGACTAACACTTTCACACTTTCACTTCATGTGGCTAAAAACTGAAGCTGCAGGTAGAGACAAGATCAGCTAGGAAAGAATAAAGGCCAAGGACCGAACCTCAGTGAATCTCAACAGTTAATAGCCAAGCGTGAGCCCACAAATGAGTTACGAAAGCAGCATTCACAGAAGCAGAAGAAAAAGTGAGAGAAGCCACAGCTAAGGTGAGAGTGGTTATCACTGACAAATACAGCTGAGTTCACTATATTAGGACATGGTACTCATTAGTGAAGGGGTTGAAAGACAGACTCGAGTGGACTAAAGAGTAAGTAAGGAGGAGGTGTGGAAATAGAGACTAAGTACAGAAACTTGCTGAAGGCGGAGGGACAAGAGAGGGGGTTAGAAAATTCCACAGATGCATGGTTTAAAAAAAAGGGTCAATTATTAATAGTATCCATGTTAACTGTGATCAGTGAATACAAAATTGAGGCCAGTGGTTTTTAAACCATAGTTGCCAGAACTAAATTTCCTCAGAGATAATCCCAGAACAAAGGAAAACATAAGAGGGTCTCTAAGACCTCTGAGTTCTTAATCCAGAGCAGCTCCAATTTTATCTGTTACCTGTACTAGGGATAAGCATAAGATTACATTTTTTTTTAATATTCCACCATTTAAAAGAAAATTGGAAAAGCACTAATTTCTTTTCCTTTAATGACTTGTAACACTTACCTTCTCATATGCATCTTCTAGGAATTCAATTGGACTTTTCCCAAATGCTATAGCATGTCCAAGGAATGGAATTGGAGAGACAATGTATGGTGGACTTTTCTGCAAAAGAAAACAAACAAAAAAACTTCAAGTTTACATTTCCTATTATAAGACATTCAGTTTAGTTTCACAATTCAAAAAGAAAGAAACTTGTCCTTAATATTAAGGAGTTACCAAAAGATGAAGCACCAAAAGTAACTTCACGACAAGCAAATCGCAAATACCTTAGAGAGAGCAGCTTTGGGAAAAAGAAGAGAAACTCAAAACCTGGTATAAGAAGAATGACCAGACAAACATCACAGTACTGCAATTATAAATGCTGAACACTTTCTAGAATATGCCCACTATTATCAGTGGCTCTAGGCAACTTTCCTAACCGTAAGTAAAAAAAAAACACTAAACTCAAACTATGGTTTCTTGAGCACTTATTTCTACTACCACTCACAATTTTAGTCCCCAAATCTTGCCTAAATCTTTACTCCCACAATCGGAAAAAAACAGAGTAACTTGAGGGAAAGAAGGGAAATGTTTAAGATGCTACATTCCTCATTATGGTGAACAGAACACATTATCATGCCTCTCTCAAGCAATGATCTAGATCCATTGATTTTAAAGAGAGAGAAAATCAGTTCTAGCAGGAACATTTTAGCACTCACTATAAAAGGTATTTCTGGGCTTCCCAGATGGCTCAGTGGTAAAGAATCAACCTGCCAAAGCAGGAGACATAGGTTCTGGCCGGGAAGATCACCTGGAGGAAATGACAACCCACTCCAGTATTCTTGCCTGGAGAATCCCATGGACAGAGGAGCCAGGCAGGCTATAGTCCATGGGGTTGCAGAGTCCAACACGACTGAACCACTGAGCACGCTGGCTTCAAGTGTACTTCAGATGCCTCAAAATGAGACTCACAGATTACAGCATCAAGTCTCCTGAAATCAAACGTGCAGTTATGAAAAAGGACAATAGTCCTCATATCTTTCGTAGTCTCAAAGAGAAAGGAGCTCTACAAACTCACTCTTTGGACAATAGTAGCAGCAATCTTAAAATAGTACAGTTGTCTTTCCAAAGATAGCACTTCCTCAAAAATACCACACATAGGAGGAGAAAAAAAAAAAACTTCCTCATGCCTGTTAGAGGTCAAACAAAACTCATTTCAAAAACTACTTGGTCAATAGTTTGTGATTTCCACTGTCAGTAAAAAATGGATTCTATTGTCAGTGCTACTTGGTTTGGCTAAAAACGCATTCATCACATATATTCGGGAAACAGAAGCCAGTGGTCAGTAAAGGCTCTAAGTTAGAGAATCTGGTATTTTATTAGCATCATAGGAAGGTTCCTGCAACACTCATGACGCTCACTCTACCAAACTGAACACATTCCTCTCCAAACTGATGTAAAATCGGCCCATAGACCACTGAACCACTCAAGGGTAGCCACCCAGGATGACGACCACCAGGGCCGAAGCTGCCCCAACCACCACCAACAGGGCCCCCACCAGAGCTGAAACACCCCTTACGGGGGCCAGTACCGTCATCCGGACGCTCAGGGCCACAGCCGCCACCCCGACCCTGGCCATTAGGGCTACCGGTAGTGCGTCGGTCAACAGAGCCATTTCTAAGACCACAGTCGCGGCAAACACGACCCCAACGAGGACGAGGCACGCGACCGACATCAGGGCACCCAGCACCAAGCTCAGCAAGGTCAGGGCAGTCGCGACCGCCCGCGCCACCAGAATCGGGGCTGCTGCCTCTCGACCCCCTCCCAACGCCAGCCTCCAGCGTGCCCGCCGCCACTTTTAGGCACCACCGCGGTGCCAGCCCTTCGCTAGCTCTTCGGTCGCCCTGGTCGCAGCGTCCCCCCCACCAGAACCCCCAGGGGTGCACGTACCGCCCCAGCCGGCAGTGGTGGGGCCAGGTGGCCAACCGCAAGGCGGAGCAGGTACACCAGACTGAGCGTGAAGGCGCAGGCGATGAGCAGCATGGATGGGAGGTTGCCGCCCGTTACCTGCTCCATCGCCTGCTCCAGCACTGACCCGCCCGCCTGCAGTAAGTCCAGCATCACCATCCCGGCCGCCACCCCCGCGTCAGTTTGCCAGAGACGCCGGAGGCCGAGGTTGCCGCGGCTCCTCCGAATCCACCGAGGAAGAGAAGCTGGCAGATGGGCGTTAGCAAGTGGCCCCGGCCAGCAGGTCTCCTACTAAGCCCAGCCCCACCCCCTATAACTACCGGCTCGTTCCCACACCACCCTGAACGTCACAGAATGGGGCGGGGCCTGCCTCTGGCCACGCCCCTTAAATGGAACCCCTTCATGCCGAAGTCTCCTTGCGCGGAGAGAGAGAGGCCCTGAAGAAGCAGGCTGCACCTGTGGCACGGGGAGTGCAGAGACAGAAGAGAAACATAGGCTTAAGAGGAGGCCACCCCTAAGAATCGCGGGCCACCCGAGCCTGTGTGTCCTTGGTGCGGGGCGCCGGCACACGACACCGCAATGGGGCGGGCGGAAGGATTTCAGGGAGGGTTGCGGCGTGGCGGCGGCGGCGGCGCGGTTCGGTGATTGCACCGCGCGCGGCTGAGGTGATCTCAGCTTATGTGGCGTCAGCGGGGCGGGTGGCCGGGGCGCCGCCCCCTGCCTGGGCGCTGACAGGCGCCACACCTGAACCCGTTGGAGGGCCGCGTCCTGGGCAATCGGAGACTTCCAAGTATCCGCGGTAAAGGGAGATTGTGAAAGACGCCTTCTACACCCTGAAGGTTGGGACGCTGAGGTCATTCCCATCTCACCTCGAATAAAACCAGACAGGTATTCATATGCAGTGATAGAGGTAACATCTCGTGGTTATTGGGGGTTCTGCGTCTGACAGAAGCAAACTTTGCAAGCTAGGTATCTGTGTTACAGGCCGTCGTGACCTGTTTGAGGCAATATTTCCCAAGAACGCCACTTATTCTGGCTGTTTAGGACCAGACAGATTTTGAAACGGAACTTCGGTCCTCCTGTTACACGCAATCTGAGCTCATCCACGCTTGTGGTTTCGAAAACATGCATGTAAAATGACCGCCCAGTGGAATCCTCCTGTTAGGTAACTGTCACCAGCCCCTGGCCAGACTCATTGCTTTATACAGTCAACGTTAAGAGCTGGCTGCTGTGCTTGGCACTGGGAATACAGCAGAGAATGAGAAACTGCTTGGCCCAGTGGAAGGAGCAGTAAACAACCAGTTGCCTGTTCTGACTCTGTCTGGAGATCGTATCAGTAACGCCAAGTAAACTCATAAATCTTCACTCACCTGGCTGCCAACCCGCTCCTCCCATACTGCGTCTGTAGGAGGGGCACCAGTGGCCACCAAACTGCCCTCCTGCGCTGCGCATCACATCTCATCGGTCACCAAGTCCTGTAATTCCACCGCCTTAAAAGTTGCTCCATTCTTGCCACTGCCTTGAGTCCGGCCCTGGTCATTGCTTGTCTGCATTACCGCAGACATAGACTAACTGGACCCTAGTCCTTGTCTTTTAATCTGCCCTCCACAAAGGCTACCATTTCTCCTGTCACGAAAGTTGTGTTGCAGTTGACTTCAACAGTTTCCTCTGTTACCAGATGAACTTAAGAATAGGGAACGTGTCTCAACTGTTTTTTATATTCTGCATTTATTCGGATTCATAGCTGTTCACAAAGTGTGGTTCATGGCCTTCTGGGTATATTCAGGACCTGAGGGGTGTCTGCAAAGTCAAAGCTCTTTATAATAATACGTGATTTACTTTTTTTACTGCTGGAATTTGTAGTGATGGTGTCAGTTCAGTTCAGTCGTTCAGTCATGTCCGACTCTTTGCGACCCCATGAATTGCAGCACACCAGGCCTCCCTGTCCATCACCAACTCCCAGAGTCTACCCACACCCATGTCTGTTGAATCAGTGACGCCATCCAGCCATCTCATCCTCTGCCGTCCCCTTCTCCTCCTGCCCCCAATCCTTCCCAGCATCAGGGTCTTTTCGAATGAGTCAGCTCTTTGCATCAGGTGGCAAAGTATTGGAGTTTCAGCCTCAGCATCAGTCCTTCCAATGAACACCCAGGACTGATCTCCTTTAGGATGGACTGGTTGGATCTCCTTGCAGTCCAAGGGACTCTCAAGAGTCTTCTCCAACAACACAGTTCAAAAGCATAAATTCAATGCTTAGCTTTCTTCACAGTCCAGCTCTCACATCCATACATGACTACTGGAAAAATCATAGCCTTGACTAGACAGACCTTTGTTGGCAAAGTAATGTCTCTGCTTTGGAATATGCTATCTAGGTTGGTCATAACTTTCCTTCCAAGGAGTAAGCGTCTTTTAATTTCATGGCTGCAGTCACCATCTGCAGGGATTTTGGAATCCCAAAAAATAAAGTCTGACACTGTTTCCACTGTTTCCCCATCTATTTCCCATGGGACCAGATGCCATGATCTTCGTTTTCTGAATGTTGAGCTTTAAGTCAACTTTTTCACTCTCCTCTTTCACTTTCATTAAGAGGCTTTTTAGTTCCTCTTCACTTTCTGCCATAAGGGTGGTGTTATCTGCATATCTGAGGTTATTGATATTTCTCCCGGCAATCTTGATTCCAGCTTGTGCTTCTTCCAGCCCAGAGTTTCTCATGATGTACCCTGCATACAAGTTAAATAAGCAGGGTGACGATAAACAGCCTTGACGTACTCCTTTTCCTATTTGGAACCAGCCTGCTGTTCCATGTATGGTGTCAAATCAGTAGTAAATAAAATTCTGGGGCCTTAGCACAAACTGATGATAAGTGGCACCAAACTCTGCTGCTGCTGCTAAGTCGCTTCAGTCGTGTCCTATTCTGTGAGACCCCATAGATGGTAGCCCACCAGGCTCCCCCGTCTCTGGGATTCTCCAGGCAAGAACACTGGAGTGGGTTGCCATTTCCTCCTCCAATGCATGAAAGTGAAAAGTGAAAGTGAAGTCGCTCAGTCGTGTCTGACTCTTCGAGGCCCCATGGACTGCAGCCTACCGGGCTCCTCCGTCCATGGGATTTTCCAGGCAAGAGTGCTGGAGTGGGGTGCGACTGCCTTCTCCGTGGGCACTAAACTCTAGTAGTCATTATTCTTCACCGCCATGCACTTGCAGTAGAAAAACATTTCTTTCTTCACTTAAGAATGTTGATGAAATTATAAGTATTCCTTTTTAAAAAGGTATTTTAACTAGCTGCTTTCTTTGTGCCTGCATGCATGTTGAGACACTCTAAGGCACATCTGGCTCTTTGCACCTGCATGGACTGTGGCCTGCCAGGCTCCTCTCTATCCATGGAATTCTCCAGGCAAGAATCCTGAAGTGTGTTGCCATTTCTTCCTCCAGGGGATCTTCCTGACCCAGGGATTGAACCTGTGTCTGGTATCTCCTGTATTAGCAGGCACGGTCTTTCTCCACTGAGCCACCTGGGAAGCCCCAGCTCCTTTTTCTGTGCAATGGCATTTGTGCTTGAAAGAACAAGTGACAGACTTTGGTCATTCAGGGTTGGGTATTTGACTGATGTTTTCTTGAAAATGAAGTCAGCCTCTTCTTTCAAGGAAAACCACTGACAGTATTTGTTGTCAATGATAAAATTAAAGTGTTCAAATAAAAATTAAGAATTTTAGAAAACTTATATCTACCTATAGGAACTTGACAACTTACCAATTCTTGAGACTTCTCTATAGAGGAAATTTAGTAACAAGTGCTGTTTGTGTAATAAAATGTGTCTACATATTGAATCTTTGTATAGTTAAAAGAGCCCATATTTTCAAATGTCCAGTACCTAATGTTGCAAGATCATGCATGAGTGAAACAACCTTTCAAAGTACAAGGGAAGGCCCTCTCTTCAATGACCTAGCACTGTGCCCAGAAGTGCCCTCATTCTTGTCATGCCCCAGCAAATGCACAGGAGTGTAAGAGATGCATGAAGGAGTGTCTCCCAGCAATGCCTGCCCTTCTTTATATAGCTCTTTGTTATGGACTGAATGTTTGCATGCCCCCAGAATTCTTACGTTGAAGCCCCAACCCCGATGCGACTGATTTTGGAGTTAAGACCTGTGAGGCAGAGATAATGGTTAAATTAGATTACAAGGTTGGGACCCTACTCTGATAGGGCTGACGTTCTTATAAGAAGATGAGGAGATGTCATCTGCGTGCTCTCTCCATTATGCGAGGACACGCCTGCAAGTCAGGAAGAGAGTTTCGTCAGGAACCAGATCACTCTGTGTCTTGATCCTGAACTTCCTGGCCTCCAGAACTGTGGGAAATAAATTTCTGTTGTTACACCCAGTCTGTGGTATTTTGTTATGGCAGCCCATGCTGACTAATATACTTATTAGGACATTCTCACCTACCCTGTTCTGGAATTTTGATTTATGTATTCCTGCTCTGTGTTCTCATAGTACTTTCTTTTTATCTCTATTATGACTCACGTCACACTCTTAAGTATTCGAACATTCATGTGAATATAAAAAAAAAAATTATTGAGCTCTTACCATAGACCAAAGCACTCACCTTAGTACTGGGTACAGAGTTCTGAATAAAAAGTCTTTCTTCTCATGGGGCTAATAAAGACATAAGTTTAAGATAAGCAGGGCAATTTGATTGAGAAAGACTTGGGGGAAAGGAGCTACTTGTAGTTTGGGGATCAGGGAAGACTTCGTTAAGGAGATAACACTTGAGCTGAGACCTGGATAGTGACAAGGGTAAGTTCATGAGAGAATCAAAAGGAAGAGTATTCTAGGCAGAAGGAACAGCAAGTGCAAAGACCATGGGTTAGGAAAGTGCAAACTGGCTGTTCAAGAAGCAGAATAGGTATGTGACTGGGAATGGTGGGTGAAGGGCAGAAAGATAAGCACCATAACCAGAGAACCAGATATAGAGCTTTCAACTATGGTGTGTGAGATTTAATTTAAATTTTAAATATTTCAACATAGCAATGCGTTAATTATATGGTATTATGTGTTAATGTATGTGCAGGCAATTGCAACAATATGGAATTTAATTCTCAGGATGGTCAGCTAGAGTTTGAATAAGAAAGGCCATATCAGAGACAGCCAATAAAAGCTAGATACCAGAGGCTTTCCTAATTTTCCTAATTTTCAGAGTGAAAGTTAGAAATGTGTTTTCATTGCTAAAATTATATATAGTATATAAATATAGAATAAAATACTATATGGGTTTTTAACTGTAAAAAATAGTGACATTTTATATGTATATATTGCATTGGCTAAAATATTTGAGACACCCCTGAATATACAAATTCTTTCCAAAAAGCCCAACTTTAAAAACAGGCAAAGAACTCGAATAGATATTTCTTCAAAGAAGATTTACAAATAGCCAATAAGCATATGAAAAAATGTTCACCATTACTAATCATTCAGTTCAGTTCAGTTCAGTTCAGTCACTCAGTTGTGTCCGACTCTTTGCGACCCCTTGAATCGCAGCACGCCAGGCCTCCTTGTCCATCACCAGCTCCCAGAGTTCACCCAGACTTGCGTCCATCGAGTCAGTGATGCCATCCAGCCATCTCATCCTCTGTCGTCCCCTTCTACTCCTGCCCCCAATCCCTCCCAGCATCAAAGTCTTTTCCAATGAGTCAACTCTTCACATGAGGTGGCCAAAGTACTGGAGTTTCAGCTTTAGCATCATTCCTTCCAAAGGAATCTCAGGGTTGATCTCCTTCAGAATGGACTGGTTGGATCTCCTTGCAGTCCAAGGGACTCTCAAGAGTCTTCTCCAACACCACAGTTCAAAAGCATCAATTAGGTAAATGCAAATCAAGACCACAATGAAATACCACTTTATATCCATTAGAATGGCTGTTATACAGAAAATAACAAGTCTTACTAAGATAAGTGCACTCTTGTGCACTTCTGGTGAGGATATAAAATTGTGCAGTCATTTTGGAAAACAGCATGGTGATTCCTCAAAAAATTAATCATAGAATTACCATATGATCCAGCAGTTTCTCCATGGTGATGCTAGTGCAGAAGGCGCAAGAGATGCAGGTTCAATCCTGGTTTGGGAAGATCCCCTGGAGTAGGAAATGGCAACCTGCTCCAGTACTCTTAGCTGGAACACCCCATGGACAGAAGAGCCTGGCAGGCTACTGTCCATGGGGCTGCAAAGAGTTGGACAACTCTTTGGCTGCAAAGAGTTGGCTGAGTACACACACCATCAGCCAGCAATTTCACTTCTGGATATATATCCAAAAGAACTGAAAGTTGGGACTTGAACAAAAGTTTGTACACCCATGTTTATAGCAGTATTATTCACAAAAACCAAAGAGTGGAAGTAACTCAAGTGTCTATCAATAGATGAATAAACAAAACGTGGCATAAATGCACAGTGGAATATTGTTCAAGCTTAAAAGTGAATGAAATTCTGATATATGCTACAACATAGATGAACCCGGAAGACATTATGCTAAGTGAAATAAGCCTGACATAAAAAGACAAATATTATATGATTCCATTTCTATGAAATACCTAGAGACAGAAAGTAGAATGGTGTTTACAGGGCTGAGGAGAAGGGCAAAGGGTTAATGGGTTTGAAGTTTCAGTATGGGAAGATGAAAAAGTTCTGGAGGTGAATGGCAACAATTGTTGCATAACAGTGTCAATGTTCTTAATCCCACTTAAAAATGATCAAGATGATAAATTTTATGTGTGCTTTACCACAGTTGAAAAAATTCCATCCAGCCCGGTAGTCTCTTCTGTTAAGGATGACTCTCCAGCTCAATCCCACAACTGTTGTTTGTCTAGGTTGAGATTTGGAAGATTCTGGTTGCTAAAATAGACTATCAGATTAGTCGAATCTTATCTCTAGTATGTTGTCACATTTGCACCCAGTGTATCTTTCCTGATAGGTGTGGTTAGCATATTAAGAAATGACAGAGCTGGGGTTTCATTGCACTTACAGATTACATAACTCTATGTCTGTGTGTGTGTGTGGGGGGGAGAGAGAGAGAGAGAGAATTGTCTTAAGACTTGCTTCATTGATACAGTAAGGTTCTAGGGGGATGTAACTAACCCTCACTCACCTGAAACTGTTGTTGGCTACCATCGTCTACCAGAATCAAAACAAAAAATATAGTATTTCTGACAGTATTGGTGCACTGAGCAAGATTATGTTCAGATAAATTTCAAAAGAAGTGGAAACTCAAATTTCTGTAAGAAGCCAGACTTTGAAATTGGGAAAATAATATATGCATGCTATCCAATATGCTTTTGGGTATTTGTTCTATAAAGAATAGGGGATAATTAGAAATAAACCCATGTACCTTACTGTCAAAATGCTGGAGTAACATAGTGAAAGTGTTAGGACCAAACTGAAGCCAGGACAGGCTCTAAGGGGCAGGCTAGGCCTGAGGTTTAGTCTCTAGGAAAGCTGAGGCACTGGGAACTCCCGCAGGCAGTGTAGCTCAACCAATCAGAAAAAATCCCCATAGCCCCCTGCCCGCGCCTGACCTGAGCCAATCTGGATAGGGATGCGAGGTCAAAAGTCCCGCTCGTGCGTACGGTTTAACCAATCAGCTATGCTGTTACAGGAACAAAGAACCATCTGTATAAAAGTAGATGTGATTCAGAGCTTGGGGCTCTCGTCAAGACTCCACTGCCCTGGATGAGACTTGAGCCCTAGCTCGAGCTAGCAATAAACCCCTTTATGCTTTTGCATTGCTGTGGATGTCTTATTCTCTCAGTTTTGGGGACTCAGACACTGGGCATAACATTTGGGGGCTCGTCCAGGATCCCGTTAACTGGGAAGAATAACACTCTCCCGGCAGAAGGGGTTTGCTCACTAGGAGGAGAGATATCTGAACACCGGTGTTAGTTCTGGTTAAGACCAGCGTAAGGCCAAGGCCTGGCATCATGCTGGGGAGGCGGCTGGCTCTGTTCTCTGGTTAAGACCAGCGTAAGGCCGAGGCCTGGCATCGTGCTGGGGAGGCGGCTGGCTCTGTGGACACCTTGTTGGTAAGATTACCTCGAGGGAAAGAAAGTTTCAGGGGGGCCCAGGAAGACCTAGTGCTGTGTTCTCGGCCGATGTGTATTTGTTACCTGTTTGTCGTGTCTGTGTGAGTGCCGGCATTGTCTCTGCTCTTTGTGTGTTCATTTTGTCTCCTGTGTTCTTCTCTGTAATCATGGGGCAAGCGACTTCTACTCCTTTGTCCCTTATGACTGACCATTTTTCTGATTTTGAATCTAGGGCGCAAAATCTATCGTTATTGGTGAAAAAGCCGAGACTGACATCCTGACCACTCAGGGTACTCAGGGGCCAGCTTGCCTGCCAATGGACCAGACCCAGCGGCTGCAACCGGGACCCTTTTGTCCCTGGTCTCCTCCTGACATGGACAACTGGCCAGAGTGCCCCGACTGGTAAGGAACAAGAGACTTTATTAACCTCTCTCCCCTCCCCTCTCTCTTTCCCCTCCTTAACCCTTCCTATCCTTCCCTGTTTTTCTAGTCCCTCCCCCGGTCCTGGACGAAGGAATCTGGTCGAAGGGCCCTCAGCCTGAGCTGAGGATTGGAGACTGATCACCTCCTCTTGGCAGAGAACTCAAATTCTGGTTCTGATTTCTGGTAGGGCCGAGTTCCAGTCCTCCCTTCTCTGGAGGCCCAGGGAAAAGTCCCGTAACGCCTGGGTATCTGTAGGTGGCAGGAGATGTCTGTAAGGCCACCCCTTTTGCCCCCCTCTCCTGCCTCCTCCCCCTTCTTCTTTCAACCTGGCTTCCTTTCCTCCCTTGAAATCTTTGATGTTAGTACCTAGATCTGAAGTTCTGTGTCTCTATAGGAGGTTTCCTGAGAGACTGTATTTTTGTATTTAAGGGCTTCTGTGGTGGAGCCGAGGTTAAAGCATCTGCCCGCAATATGGGAGACCTGGGTTCGATCCCTGGGTCGAAAAGATCCCCTGGAGAAGGAAATTTTGCTTTGGCCACCATGTGGTTTAGACCTGCCACCATTTTGTTAGAACTTGATTTTCTTTCCCTGTGCCTTGAGACCAGGGCTCTCAGGAACACTTATCTAGACCATCTCCAACTCCTGACACCGAGGAAAAAGGAAAAGAAAAAAAAAAAAAGAAAAAGACTTAAAGCTAGATCTTGCACTGTGTCTGTCTAAATATGTCTTGGTAATATTTTTGTGGTTAATATGTATATGAGCTCTATTTATTTGGCTTAAAAAAAAAGGATAAGCGCTTACAAATCAAGTAATTCTAAATTAAACAATAAATTCCAGGTTCATGTGAACTGGGAAATATTCAATGTTAAATACCTGATATTAATGTTTGTTTGTTGACCTATCTAATATAGACATGTCTTAAAATAATTAACGTTAAGTAGAATATTTTCATTGTACCTAGGATTAATATAAGTTAAATATTATATCTGTTACAAGTTTGTCAACAAGGAAATTACCTCAAGTGAAGAAACTTCTAAAAATGTAAATGAGATATGAGCTTTTATATCTCTAGCTAACTTTAGGGTGCTTCAGAGGGCCCCTGGAACATCCCAAGGAGAGATATTAAACTGTGTTTATTTGGTTGGTTAAATTACATGGAAAAGATTATCAAATGAGTAATAAATCCGCTCATGTTATAATGTATGGTAAATTAACTAATACAGATATCCTAGAAATTATATGGAGTTTTTAACATTCTGATATGTCCTGGTATTTTAATGGAAAACCTGATGACTTCACAAAAGTTAGCAAAAGGACTGAATGAACCAGTAAATATGCTTATAACTTTTATGGTTTCTATCTGAAAAATTATGGGTTTGAATCTTATGTTTTCAGGGAGTAGGGAAAATCTTCCTCTCAAACTAATTATGAAAATACTTTGGTAAAATTAAATGTTATAAACAAAATAATTATATTTTCTGACTCCTCTAAAAATTGGGAGTTCTTAGGTTTCCAGTAAGTTCATCAAATGTGTTAAGAAGGTTATCTCACACATACAAAAATCTCAAGAAATTTTTGAGACCTTAAAAAGGGAAGAATTCACCTAGATTTGTTAGGCAGAATCTGTGATAAGCCTTTGGTGTCAGTTTCCCAGCCCTGTTTTATTTTAAAAGTTCAGTCTGAGACTTTATAAATGTTTCAGCAAAATAAAAAGCCTATAATCAATTATGGTTATAAAAATCATCAGACCAAAATCAGTGAGAACAGACCTATTTTGCAAATAAACTAGCCTTAATTTGGTTATATTTAATAAAGATAAGGGTAACTATAAGGAGAAAAAGATATTTCAAAACGTTAAATCCCAGTTTGTTAATGGAGGTCTGCATCTAGTAAGACTCATCTCTTAGATAGTTCTTTGCTGTTACGTGATATTGATGTAAAATTTAATTGAATTCTTGAAAAACACCCTAAGTTTGTTTCTGAAGCTTATCTCAGTAATCTATCTTTGGATGAAGATCAGATGCCTCATGACCTGCAACCAGGACTGGAAAAAGACATAATTTAAGGGACTGTCTCCAACATGGATGGAAGGACTTTTTTTATCAGGAGAAACTACACTACACCAGGATGGGAAGACGACGACATCAGAGGGAGACAGCTTCCCCGAGATGCGGGACCTGATTCATATGATCATTTATGTTTTCTTGACTTCTTAGACCTTTGCATATAAGTCGAATGCTTTTCTATCATAGGCCTGATCCTATGCTGGTTTTAAAAATCAATCCAATTGTTGGGTTTGTGGCCAATTACCTGTGTCTAGTTCTGGGTTACCTTGGTAAATTTCTCTTCTACCAGACTCTAACTGGTTGGCCCTGAAAAAATTTACTTAAAAATTATAGTCATATTCAGGTCACTATGGTATTACTAGATAGGATCCCCTCACCGGGCCAATTAATAATGCCTGCTCTGACTCTGGCTATAAAGTTTAGCTTTTTTCTACTACCCAAGCTCAGTCAGAACAAGAAAAGTTTCCACAAAGAAGGGAAAAATCTCCCACAATTATGGGATGGATTTATATAGATAATACCAGGCTACAATAACTTAAGTTTAAAGTCTCCTCTGTTGGAAAAAATAAATAAGTAAGTAAATCATACTAAAGATAATCAGTCTAGTAACACTAGAAAACTGGGCTATGTGCCTTATAGATGGTGCCAATATATAATTTCCCTGAAAGATAAAGATTCTACAGGACAGACTAAGTCAGATGACCTGAAGATATACTGGGCTACATCTAATGGAAGTTCTTAACATAAGTCTTACTTGTGACTTTACTAATACTGCTGGCTTTGTTATTTGTATTTCCCCTGTCTTACAAAATTGCTGTTTCTTACACTGTCAAATGTGTGTATGAGGCCTCTAATAGAATAATATATAGTCCCATATGAGATCGATGATGGTAACAGTGTAACTCTAGATATGGCAAGAAGCAACAAGAGGGAATATTTTCCTGGACCAAGAAGCTAGTAAGACAGGTGGTCCAGAGAATTTTGGATACTGTTTTATGGCCTAATCCAGTAACAGCACATTGAGTGGCCTGTCAACAGAATCTTTGCCAAATCTGAGAATGGGCATTCTCAGCACCATGGGATAAAATGGTCATGAAGTGCCCCCCTCATAATCATGGTCAAGTTTATGAGCAAAAAGGGGCTCTGCCAACTGAAGACTGACACTCGCCATCTGCATCTACAAAGATTAAATCATGGCCGCTGCAACTGCTGACTTTGAACGCCCCTGAAAGGAGTTCAGGGTGAAAATCAAAAATGAGGCACTCGGTGCTCTGGGAAAAACTGGCAGAACAGGCTGTCAGATAGTTAGATCTTTTCAGGAGAAGATTTTATGAGTCCCAGTTCTTGTATCTTCTCATATCTAGAGAAACACTGACGTCATTAACGGTGAAATCTGCTTTGGCTATTAAGAAATAGTTTACAATTAAAAGTCAAAATAGAGTAGCTACGGTTCAGATATCCTGGAAAATAACTAGGTAATGCTATGGGTGTACTTTCATAGAGCTTGTATTTCTCCAAGCTGGGGCAGTCCTATGCCCCATTTTGACAGGAAGTTATCATAGTCATTGTTGCCTAGTTCCCTAAAATTAAAACTAAGCGGGACTCTCTGGGGCTCTGGAGTACAGATCTGCTCTGTGTTCTCCATTTCTTATCTGTAGGATATAGACTTTGTTCAGCCTCCTTGGCCTTCCCTGAATTCCAAAGCATGGATTCAAACAATTGCTAATCAGGGAAGGGAGGGGATACAAAAACAGAAACAATCAAAGGTTGGTACAGCCTCCAGACAGAGTCCTGGTTCCTACTCAAAGAAATATGCATAACAATGTCTTTGAGCCCCCACCCGCGTGGAAGATGGTAACTTCAGACTGAACACAAGATTCTTGGAGCACTGCTCTGTTGCCTCACCACCAACCAATCAGAAGGGGTCACAGACCCTGTAACCCTCACCCCAAATGTTGCCTTCTGTTTCTGGGGACCGGAAATGACCATCCTGTTAGGTCTCTTGTTTGGCCCTTGTCTATTTCATCTCTGAGAGGGGCCAACTAAATTGCTGCAACTACAAGGGTAGAAGCTGGTTTCAGATGTGGAAAACCCCAACTTAGATCAGGTAGAGAGACTTCTGCTCTGCTAGGCAGGCCTACGCCCATGCACAGCAGGAAGAAGTTACAGAAGAAAGAGACCTCCACCCCAATTCCCAAAAAGTATCTTGAGTATGAAGTCTCTCAGGGAGCCTATGTGCTGTGTTAGGGGAAGAACGTTGATTTTATGTGAATCACTCAGGGGTAATCAGGGAGTCCCTGGCCAAGATAAGAGAAGGGCTAAATCAAAAAAAAAAAAAAAAGAAAGAAGGAAAGAAAAATGTCTCAAAATTGATTTGAGTCCTGGTTCCAACAGTCCCTGTGGTTAACAATGCTAATTTCCACCCTGGTGGGCCCTCTAATAGTGCTACTATTAATACTTACTTTTGGTCCATGCATAATAACTAAGCTTGTTGCCTTTGTAAAAGACCACGTCAATACCGTCCAACTGATGGTACTGAGGCAACGGTATCAGGCCCTGCCCTAAAATAAAGAGGAAGATTCCTCTATGTAGCTGAAGACTGGGGCGGGGGGGGTGGGGTGGGGGGGGGAGAGTTAGGACCAAACTGAAGCCAGGACAGGCTCTAAGGGGCAGGCTAGGCCTGAGGTTTAGTCTCTAGGAAAGCTGAGGCACTGGGAACTCCCCGCTGGCAGTGTAGCTTGACCAATCAGAAAAAAATCCCCGTAGCCCCCCTGCCCGCGCCAGACCTGAGCCAATCCGGATAGGGATGCGAGGTTAAAAGTCCCGCTTGTGCGAACGGTTTAACCAATCAGCTATGCTGTTACAGGAACAAAGAACCATCTGTATAAAAGTAGATGTGATTCAGAGCTTGGGGCTCTTGTCAAGACTCCACTGCCCTGGATGAGACTTGAGCCCTAGCTCGAGCTAGCAATAAACCCCCTTTATGCTTTTGCATTGCTGTGGATGTCTTATTCTCTCAGTTTTGGGGACTCGGACACTGGGCATAACAGAAAGCACTGTGCCAGCCTGACTCTGAGGAGGTTTTATCACCTCTTCTGCATTTAGGTTGAGGTTAAAGATTTAATGAAGGAAGAAAGAACATTGCCATAGTTGAGGCTAGAAGGCAAAACATAAGTGCAAAAAGAATAACGTAGAGAAGTGATAGTAGCAACATTCATCCTCCAGCAGAGCCATGCCTAGGGGTGAGTTCCTAGACAGAAGCACAAACATGCAAAATGAGGACATTAAAGTTTATGCAAGGCTCCAGTTACAAACTATAAACAAATAATTTGCTCAAGGGAAGGAAAAGTAAGATGGAGGTTAGTTACCCCGAAGGAGGAGACATTTTCTGTTAATAGGGTATTTTTGGACCTTAGGCCAATCACCACCATATAGGAGACTGGGAAGAAACTTAAACTAAGGAACTCAAAATGAAGGAAGAAAACTTCAGTAAACTCATCCCGCTTTTTGATTCATGCAGGAAGCACTGGTCCAAAACCAATATTATAATTTTTTTAGCAAAGAGATGGAAAAGCATTCCGGGAATAATATACAAAGAAACTAGGATTTCTGTTTCTATTTATGATGAGGAAAACCACGTGAGGGCCTTGCCCCCATCTTAAATCTAAATTCCTGGAGAAAAAAATTTATAAAATCATAGCTTTATTTTGAAACTGTTAGAGAGCTGCAATCATAAGACAACCAAGCAGACTGAATTTAAGTATAGACAAACTCCTCTGAGGAGAAATGGGACTCTTGAATCATTTCAGTTTTGGGAGAGCCAAAATAATTGGGAGTTTTTCTTTGAGAGTTTCAAGAAAAACTAAGAGGCCACTATAGAAGCATGTAAGAAGTAATGTACTAACATTGTTAAAATGAATTTCTGAAGGCCAAACTATTTTTGGTCAAATATAACAAAATTCATCATGAGAAAATCTGAATTAAAATAAATATTAAAGGGAATTCTTTAGGCAGGAGGAAAATGATCTAGACAGAAGGATAGAAATGCAAGAAGGAGTGAAGAACCCTGGGAGAAATAATTTATATATATATGTGTATATATGCATACATATTAACTTTAAAACCAATGATTATAAAGTTAGCCAATTTAGAATTAAAAATGCAACCCAACAAATGAAGAGAGGAGAACATGCATTAGGAAGTTTTAGATCTTGTGTATTTTACTATGTGAATGTTGTGATTTCTAACGTAATCTCTAAAATAATAGCAATAAAATCAGTAGAAAAATAATAAAATGATTGGTCAAATTAAGACAGATAATGAGAATAAACACAAGAAGGTGAGACAAATGGAAAACATGTAATAAGATGATTGATATAAAACTAAACATATAGAGTGATGTCAGTGAAAATGGCAATCAAAAATTCCTAGAATTCTCCCCTCTAAAATAACAAGAAAATAGACCTAAAATCTGTCAGAATCAATTTTTTGAGAACTCTGAAAATTAGTCAAAACCTGTCAGCAATCCATGGATCATTTATTAAAGAAAAGCAGCTGTATCTTGATAAGAACAGCAAGCTTCAAGTATTTTTAACTTACTCTTCTCCCATCCTTCTCCTGCAGTAGCTTTGAAAACTAACCACATGCATTTGAACAGCCACTGGTGGAAACAAAAGGATTTACACTGGTATAAGCCCTATTAATATAGACTTAGGTGTAAATCTTCATGATCTTGGATTAGAAAATGGTTCCTTGTACAGTATGTATAAAGGATTGTGCTGCTTCAGAAGACTCTTGAGAGTCCCTTGAACTGCAAGGAGATCAAACCAATCAATCCTGAAGGAAATCAACCCTGAGTATTCATTGGAAGAATGAATGATGCTAAAACTCTTCAGAGCCCACTTCTCTCTTATGGAAGTCTCTCCAAGGAACCTTCTCGACCCTTCCTCAGTCAGAGTTGTTCCCTGCTCCTGAGGTGGCGCCAAAGGACCAAGGAGTTGGGGGAGTTCAGCTGCCCCACAAACTCAGGAAGACAGTGACCTGAACCTCTCTCTCTGCCAGACTGGCTGCCCTTGATCTCCACTATAAAAGGGATAATTTGAAATTTTGATCAGGAGGTTGATATGCTTAGATCTGTGTTTTTAAAACATAAATCTGGCAGCAAAATAGAGTGAGCTCTGGGTGAGTCTATGGGTGGGACAGGAAGCCCTGATGGGTGAGAGGTCAAGAATCTGCCTGCCAGTGCAGGAGACGCAGATCAATAACTGGGTTGGGAAGATCCCCACTGGAGAAGGGAATGGCTACCCACTCCTCTGGGCAGAGGAGCCTGGAAGGCTCCATGGGGTCTCATTGGGGGGTCCATGGGGTTGCAAAATAGTTGGACGTAACTGAGCAACTAAACAACAACAAATATGATAAAAGATCCGTTTGAAAGGCTGTTGTAGCAGTCTGGCAAAAGATAAGAACTGGGCACAGTGAAAGTTGTGATGTTGTTCTGATGTTATCCAGTTTTCTTCTCTCTCTCACTTTCAGACTAAAATTTTCCCAAGAAAATTTTCTGGTCTTTGTATCTTTGAAGGAAGGATAGAGAATCTGTCTATGTCACTTAATTATTCTAGGTCTTACTTTTCTTATCTATAAAATAATAGTTTTCTGAGATCCTTCCTATTTTAATATTCTATGGAAATACTTTGCTGCCAGTTGAGAATGTTAACTATCGACACCAACCACGGGTGAAACAAATACTTCTGGATTCCTCATTTTTCACTGACTTAAGCTCGTGGGGGGCTACCTGAGTGACTTGGTGGTAGAGAATCCTCCTGCAATGCAGGAGATGTGGGTTTGATCCCAGGGTTAGGAAGATCCCCTGGAAAAGGAAATGGCAACCCACTCCAGTATTCCTACCTGGGAAGTCCCTTGGACAGAGGAGCCTGGCAGGCTACAGTCCACGGGGTCACAAAAGAGTCGGACACAACTTAGGGACTGAACGGCAACAACAAGCTAGTGTGACCTGAGTCTCCAAGTGCTTGGGAATATTCTAGACAGTGTACAGTTTTTATTAACTTTATAAAATAACTTTCTATTTAAAAGATAAAGACACTTTGTGCTGTGAGACCAAATTAAACACGGTACTTAAACACAGTACATGGATTTAAACACCGTGTATTTTATTGTCTTTGTTGTTGTTTTGGAAGTGCAACATGAAATACTGGTTCCCAACTACAGCACCTGTCTCCAGTCCTTCTCTATCTTTAAACTTTTCCTATAGTAACAAGAGTGCCTAAGGATTTATATTTGCTAAAAAAGCTGAGCGTTGAAGATTGATGCTTTTGAACTATAGTGTTGGAGAAGACTCTTGAGAGTCCCTTGGACTGCAAGGAGATCCAACCAGTCAATCCTAAAGGAAATCAGTCCTGAATATTCATTGGAAGGACTGATGCTGAAGTTGAAACTCCAATATTTTGTCCACCTGATGCGAAGAACTGACTCATTTGAAAAGACTCTGATACTGGGAAAGACTGAAGGTGGGAGGAGAAGGAGACGAAAGAGGATAAGATGGTTGGATGGCATCACCAACTCAATGGACATGAGTTTGAGCAAGCTCCGGGAGTTGGTAATGGACAGGGAAGCCCGGCGTGCTGCAGTCCATGGGGTCGCCAAGAGTCGGACCCGACTGAGCAACTGAACTGAACTGAACTGAAGAATAGCTGTCTTTATATCTGTATCTCTGAAGGGAGGGTAGAGAGACAACAGAACTAATACACAAAATAGTGTCTGTCATATTTTATTATGATGACACTAGTGGTAGCCAAAATTTATCATCCCTTAGGAATTCATAAAAAGAGACATGACGTGCATTTCTCTTCTATCCAGTTTCAATTATCTAAGTGCATCCTATGTTCTCAGTTCTTATTGCAGATACACTGTTCAGAATTTAATTGCACATGAAACAAGTTTTAAAGCTGTTATTTTGTCCATAATCTCATATGCTCCTATCATAGTTAGCGCCCGAGTTAGTTGATCTCTTAAGGCAGCAGTGGTTATTGACAAGTTGTTCTTTTCCGTTTTCCATTTATCAAGTACTCGGTGGACTCTCTCACTTAGTGAAACAGTGCTGAAAATATTTTAAATAATAATTATTTTAATTATCAGTTAGGAACATTGTTTTAGACTGTATCAATATTGTATATCTAGGTTTTCAACCTAGTGTACCAGAGTGACTAAATTAACCGGTGAAGACAGTCTATATAAAAATTTAGCATAGAGTTCGACACATACACAGTAAGTGAATGTCCGTCCTATGCCAGCCCTTGTTGCCTGTACAACATTGACAATTCAATTAACATCTGACTCTAAGAGAGATCTACTCAAGACCTCAGTCTAATCGTGGCCTGTTTCCTGTAGACCAGTGCATTACTGCTTCTGCACTACATGCTTTATAACTTGGTTTCATGGCAACTCTCTCAGGTAAATCTGTTTATTTTACTAGTGGAAAATTGAGGCATACAACAGTTAGAGGGCTTATCCAGGGTCACAAAACTAGTTGGGATTTAGAGCCAAGCAGTCTATCCTCAGAGTACTTGCTCTTAAACTACTGTAACCATATGGATCTCAAACATATGGTAAACTAAAATCAGTCTTTTATAACAAATTAGAGTTCATGTTAATATGAATGTTTCAGAAGCATGTAATATCAATATGATATAAACCAGAACATGAGAATAGGCTTATACTACATGTTGTCATTTATACATACCTCAGTGCAGACTTATCACTTTCTGAGATTGTCAGGTTTAATTTTTGACACAAAAATTGAAAATTTGTTTCAGTAATATTCTTGGCAATTATCTTGAAGATTTTCGCTAAGATTTTCTCTACAGTGGAACATAAAAGAAAATTTAGGCCATCTGTTTTGAAAAATGTACTCTATTTTGAGTTAATATTATAGCTAGGTTTTTTACTTCTGTGCTCTTATACAATGTATATATCAAACAAAATTGAAAAATAAGTACAGATATACTAACTGAAATTTGAGAAGATAACAAAATAGAAATTTGAACCACTTAGTCCATTTCTTCTAAATTCTGAATAACCCTAAACATAAATAACATAAATGTCAATTTCACATAAAATGTCTATTTAGAAGAATATCATAAGCAACTTCAAAGTGATCATTAAACCCTTTAATTCTTTCAGGATTTGAAACAAATTTAACTCCTTCCTTCAGTTCTGGCTTTTTAATATGCCTCTTTGGGTATTATCCTGAGAAACCAAGTTTAAAACTACTATAAATATGGTATACACACATACATATGCTTGTTTTATATTCACATCATGTATTATGAGTGTTAGTTTTAAAAAAGCTATTAGCTAATATGAACCAGATCCATCTTTCTGTTAACCAAGGTAATTTGAGAATTTTCAAAAACTAGAGATCTGCCACCCCTCTATAGTCATCTCAAATATGTTCAGTGCTTCCTGTTTTAAAATATGTATCCATACCATTAATCACTCAGGCTAGATTGCATGTTAATGATATAATTGAAAAGTCTCCTAAGTGAAATTTTAAGGAAGAGACCCCTATGTTCCTTGTTAATTGCAGAATAAATATGTCTCCCATGATGACTTCCTCGTCATTCTCTGTGGCGCCAAGCCTGCAGTACGAGGGCCCCATGGGAATAAAGAAGGGAGATAAATGACTTGAATTCTCTTGTTTTTGCTGACTTTGATTTACTGTCATTGCCCATTGAACTTTCCCTTCCATTGGCTAGAACCACATGAACCTTCTATCCTCGGGAATTTGCGTAACAATGTTAACAAGGAAGTTCAGTCATGTACCTTTACAGCCCTTCTCTAAAGTACTGTAACCTAGCAATAACACAGATCTTTAGAAAGGCTTTTCAGAAAAGCTTTGTTTTACAAAAGTAAAGTGAAGTCGCTCAGTCGTGTCCGACTCTTTGCAACCCGTGGACTGTAGCCCACCAAGCTCCTCCGTCCATGGGATTCTCCAGGCAAGAATACTGGAGTGGGTTGCCATTTCCTTCTCCAGGGGATCTTCCTGACCCAGGGATAGAACCCAGGTCTCCCACATTGCAGGCAGATGCTTTAACCTGTGCACCACCAGGGAAGTAAACTTACTATTAAATATCCCCTTTTATGATAGCAAAACCAACTTGTATAGGAAGTTAGAGAAAAGAACTGTGACTTTATTGTTTAGGCTCCTTCCATCAATGAGGCCTTCTTGTATAATCTTCAGAAAGGTAACCATACATATTGTGGCTTACAGAGGACTGTGCAGTCTTAGTGACCATCTCAACAGATTAAAGGATTATGATGGTATAAACCTCTTGATTACACAGACAGGGTACATAATATAATGATTTGGGGGGATAGTTGTATATATTCTCTTTCCCTAGTTCTGGGTCATTAAATTGATTTAATACTTAAAAACTGCATTAAATTGGAGGACAAAAATCTGGATCTATTCTGAGGATTGTCAGTGAATGGCAAACTCAGAGTCCCAGGAAAAAGCTTAGATGTTGGGAACCCAAACCCAGGGAAAGAATGAGACAGTGAAACTTCCATCCAAAGACTTGGAGAAACCAGTCTCTATCTGGTGAAAGGGCATTTAAAGAAAAGGGACCCACCCTCTGAAGTAATCAGAGGAGTACTTAAGAACAGCAGGAATGAAGATTACCTAAGGATTGCAGACAAGTAATTGTAATGGGCCAAGAACTGACTGGCATCAGTGTAAACCTGATCTGTGAACTTCCTTCAAGGCCAAACATGACTTTTGGAACAACTGTATATGGTGATATAGTCCAGAACTGATAAAAAATTCAATATGTAGATTCTCTGAGTCTGGCCGCGATCATGATGGCCACAACCTCTTGAAGTGCATCAAGGCTAATAGATGGGGAGCAACTCATCTGTGACTTAAATTTACCTTTTTTTTAATGGTTCAAAATGTAAAGACCTAGATTAAATAAACTCCCAGCTTTCAGAAAAGGGAAGATAATAAATACTTTAATGTCTCTGCCAGACTGAAAACCTCTGATTAAAGCAAATTATTTGTTAATATACACATACCAGAAAATGACTTGTAAGCTAGCTGGTCACTCGCTCATTACCTACCATCTCTTTCATCTGCCCTCTGTAGATAGCGTGCAATAGTATACAACTGTTTTCCTTTACAGATTTCCATTGGTGGTCTCAGCAAAGGGTTATCATCAAAATTTATCTCCTTCAGTGAAAAAAGGTTGTAGATACCACTAGGCAGAACTGAAAGATTATTTCCTAGCAGAAAAAAAAATAATTTAATTACATCCTTTTAAGGAAAACTATGGAGACAAATAACAACCATGTAAAGGACAGGGAGGTCTGGCATGCTGCAGTCCATGGGGTCACGAAGAGTCGGACACAACACGGCAACTGAACAGCAACAACGAAAGGGCGTCTGTGGTGTCTCACCGACGCAATGCCGGAGGAGCCTCATGGTGCTGGCAAACCTCAAGTTCTTACTGTTGTCCACTTGCTAGGAGTGAAAAGGAGGACGTATAGAAACAGGGCAAGGATTCTTTTTTCTCATCGAGAATGACAAAATAAGATAGGAGGCTTTCCTCTTGCAACACCAGAATGGACTTTACAGAGTAAGTGTGATGGTACTTTTTTTCAGTAATTTTTGAAAATAAACTTCTTGTTTCCAGGAATTTCAGATTTACAGAAAAGTTGCAAAAATTATATGGAGGTCTTGAATACTTTTCATCTAGTCTTAGTTTTCCCTGATGTTATCATCTCACATTATTATGTTACTTTTTTTTTTTGGCCCATCATGCAGTGTGCAGGATCTTCAACCAGGAATTGACCCTGTGCCCTCTACAGTAGAAGCACAGAGTATTAACCACTGGACTATCAGGGAAGTCCCCTATGTCACATTTTTAAATCCAAGAAGCTAACATTGACACAGTACTATTAAATAAGCTTTGGATGCTTTTGAATTTCATTATATTTCCATCAATGTCCTTTTTCTGTTCTAGTTATCTATTCCAGGATAGCACACTGCATACAGGTATGTCTTCCAGTCGGTGAGAATTCCTCAGCCTGTCCTTGTTTCTCAAGATCTTAATGGTTTTGTATAGAACTGGTTAGGATTTTGAAGAATATTTCTTAATATGAGTTTATCTGATATATTTTTTCATAAATAGACTGGGGTTATGGGTTTTTGGAAAGAACACCACAGAGATTGAGTGCTCGCTTCACCTCAGGGATACCTGACATCCACAAGACATCACTGGCATGTTAACCTTGACCCCTTGGCTAAAATCGTGTTTGCCAGGTTTCTGCAAGGTAATGTTTTGATTTTCTCCCTTCCTTACTTTGTTCTTTAGAACGGGATTATAAAGTCTAGTCCGTCCTCAAAGAGTGGAGAGTAAGCTCCACTTCCTTAAATGTAATTTTTTCAAAACCATCTTAATCTATCGATAATATAAACGACATAAAAAGTAAAACTGTGATTACTGACAGAGAATTTGTAATCATTTCAAGAGGAACTGGCCTAAAGTTTGCCTTTGTGTTATTTGTATATTTTATGGTTGTGTTATTTTAGCCAAGAATAAAGGAACCTGGTTCCTTTTAGTGAAGGAAGGTTTTAGAAACCAAGATCTGGGTACTAGGTTGCTCATTGTTTTTTGGAGTATGTGCTGCTTCTGACTTATGTATATTCTCTCTCCCTGATACTACTAGCTCTGGGGAAAACTAGTTACCATGTCTTAAAGGGGCTGACATGGCAGGGAGCTCAATTCTGCTGCCAGTAGCCACCTAAATAAGTTTTGAAGCAAATCTGCTAGCCTTAATCAAGCCTGTCTGTAGTACCAGCCAAGAGGTTGGCTGCCGTTTCATACAAGATTCTGAGACAGAGCAAGTCAGCTAAACACATTCTGGGTTCCTGACCCTCAGAAACTGTGTGAAATAAATATTTTATTAATTTGAGAAGCTAAATTTTGTGGAAATTTGTCACACAGCAAAAGATAACCGATATAACAGCTACCAGCTGAAAGTACTGAACGGAGATCTAAGGAGCTGTCAACTGCAGGGAAGGAGTTTGCATTTTTAGTCCAGCAACTTAAGTGCCTGATGAAGCAACAATAGCTACCAGAACAAATATCAACTTTCTTTGGACAGAGAGAGAATTGAAGATAGACTTCAGGATTCAAAACAGAGAAACAAGAAAGTGTGGCTCACTCCCAAGAGAAAAAAACTGACTCAATTGTTGTAGTTAACAATAAAAGAATTTTAAAGCAGCTAACACAATGAAGTTTAAGAATATAAAGAAAGATAGTCTCAAATGATTGAAAAAAGGGAAATCTTGGAGGAGAAATATAAACTATGAAAAGAAAAATGGCAGTTCTAGAACTGAAAAATTTAGTATCTGAAATTAAAAATTAATTCGACAGATGTAACAGGATAGAGAGCATAGACAAGTCAGTAAACTTAAAGGCAGATCAATATGAGATGCTTAAAAGCTGTGTGTGTACACACACACACACACACAGTTTTAAGGATTTGTAAGACAATATGTAAAGGTAATTGGAATCTTACAAAGAGAAGAGAGAAAATGAAGCAGAAAAAATTTTTGAAGAAATAGGTTAAAAATCCCCAATTTAGTAAAATATTCAGACCAGAAACAGCAAAATCCAAGCAGTATAAATAAACATGAAAACCACACCTTGAATGAATGTCACAGAAAGTTCAGAATAATCCTCTTAAAAAGTCAAGTCCTACACTGAATCAATCCAAAGTTGGAAAGCAATGACAGAATCAGCTTTTTCCTACTTCTGGCATTTACTCCAGGATCTTACGGTTAGTAGGACCCTGCTCGACGAAGAAAACGGCAGAAGAGTTTTGGTAAGAGAGCGCTGTGACTTTTTCACTCATCTCCCTGCCACTCTCCACCTCCCAGGCAGCAGCAGTCAGAGCAAGCTGGGGCAGCCTGCATTCCTGGTGCAGCGTGCTGGTATCAGAGATCCAACATAGACTTCGTTCTTTGAATACTGTGCGTTTGCATTTTGGCCTGTCTGCTGATTTCCTGACGGAATGGCACAGAGAATGACCTTTGTTTTGCTCCCCCGGCTCAGACTGGAGCAGCCTCCCTGGTGGCAGTTGTTGTCCCGTATAAAGACATACACTGTCTGTCTCCCCCTCCCCCACAAGGGAGGGGAGCAAAGAACAGCAGACAAAGAAAGCAATAGACAAATTCAAAAGCCCAGGAAGGAGAAGGCTGAGGAGGCAGTTTCTTGGGGGAATTAGGGCTCAGAAGGGCCACAGTATATTCTGGGGAAAATGGAATGCAATAAGCATATTCAGAACTGGACACATGCTCAGAAGAAGACTGAGAGAATCCTAGGCTTGCATCTGAGGTGGATTTCTGGGCTTCATACAATCAGGAAAAGACTAAGACAGAGTCATAAGTGGCCTGGCTTAGTGTTAAAGTGCCCCAGCTTAGAGCTAAACTGCAAAGACTGGGAAAGTAGTATTTTCTTTTATGGCTCTGGGTATTGAAGGACAGAAGAAAATATCCATACAAATACTAACCAAAGAGCTGGGGTGGTTTTAGTAATATCAGATAACAGAGACTTTAAGTCAATAACTGTTATAGAAGACAAAGGACAGAATATATTGATAAGAGGATCATTACATCAAGAAGATACAACAATTAAAAGCATGTACAAACCAAACAACAGAGCCCCAAAACATATTGGGCAAATACTGATAGGATTGAAGGGAAAATCTGGTGGTTTTACAATAATAAATGGAAGCTTTAATGCCTCACTTTCAGTAATGGATAGAACATTTAGACAAAAAGTCATTTAGGGGACTTGAACAGCACTATAAAGCAATTAAACCCAATAGATATACATATAACATTCCAACAGCAGAATACATGTTTTTCTCAAGTACGCATAGAACATTCTCCATGATAGACTGTATATTAAGGCACAAGACAAGTCTCATTAAGATTGATTCAAAAAAAGCCAAATAGTATATCTTTTTCTGACCACAGTGGAATGGTACTACCAAAAATAATGGAAGGAAAACTGGAAAATTTACTAATTTAAGCAGCATGCCAAATTTAAGCTACCACTGTGTCAAAGGCAGAATCAAAAAGGAAATTATAAAATGTAAAGATAAAATGAAAACACAATAACCAAAAATTATAGATGCAGCAGAAACAGTGCTGAAGATGAAATCTATAGCTGAAAATACTAACACTAAAAAAGAATATCAATGTAATTACTTTATATATAAATTAACTAGAAAAACATAAGTAAATTAACCCAAAACTATCAGGAGGAGGAGGAAATAAAGATTGCAAGCATGTTCAGTCAATCAGTTGTGTCCAACTCTTTGCAACCCCATGGACTGTAGCCCCCCAGGCTCCTCTGTCCATGGAATTTTCCAGGCAAGTGTACTAAAGTGGGTTACTATTTGCTACTCCATGGGATCTTCCTGACCCAGAGATTAAACCCGCGTCTCCTGCATCTCCTGTATTGGCAAGCGGATCCTTTACCACTGAGCCACTGGGAATTTTCAGAGCAGATATAAATGAAATAGAGAATCAACAAAACCAAAAGCCGGTTCTTTGAAAACATCAACAGAATTGATAAATTTAGTTCAATGGATTAAGGAAAAAGATTCAAATTACTAAAATCAGAAATGAAAGTAGAAACATTACTACTGATTCTACAGAAGTAAAAGTTTATAGAGTACTATGACCATTATTATACCAGCAAACTGGATAATCTAGAGGAAATGGACAAATACCTAGAAACACAAAACCTGCCAAGGCTAAATCATGGAGAAAGATGGAAAATCTGAATAGGTCTATGGCTAGAAAGAAGACAGAAGCAGTAATCAAATACCCTCCAACAAAGAAGAGCCCTACACCTTGTGGCTTCACTGGTGAATTCTAACAAATATTTAAAGAACATCTAATGCCAATCCTCAAACTCTTCCAAAAAATTGAAGAGGACAGAACACTTCATAACTCATTTCATGAAGCTACCATCACCCTGATACCAAAGCCAGAAAAAGACACTTCAGGAATGAAAACTACAGATCAATATCCTTTTTGCACAAATCCTCAGCAAAATAAGAGCAAATGAAATCTAACAAAATATTAAAAGGATTATACACTATTGTGAGGTGGGATTTATCTTGAAATGCAAGGATGGTACGATATAAGAAAATCAATCAGTGTAACCTGATATTAAGAGAAAAAAGAAGAAAACTCACGATTCTCTCAACGATACAGAAAAGTCATTTGACAAAATTCAATACCATTTTGTTATTAAAAACAATCATATTTGTGTGTTTTTCTAATACTAGTCCTTCAAAATACATGAATAAAATTGATAATTAAAGCAAAAATCATACAAATTCCACAGTCCTACTTGTAGATTTTAATGCCTCTCCAAAGCAACTAATACAAGACAGTATACCAATAAAGACAGAATATTCCAACAAGATTATCAACCAGTACTTATATGATATTTATAAAAGACTGTACCTAACACTTGCAGAATATGCTTTTTTAAAGTATGTGGTATGATTATCAAGGATGGAAAAAATGGGTAGAAAAAAGATATACACAAATTTCAGTACAGTGGTTACTTCTAGTTTGATTGTTGTTGTTTAGTTGCTAAGTCATGTCTGACTCCGCAACCACATGGACGTTAGCCTGCCAGCCTCCTCTGTCCATGGGATTTCTCAAGCAAGAATACTGGAGTGGGTTGCCATTTCTTTCTCCAGGGGATCTTTCCTACCCGAGATTGAACCTGCGTCTCCTGCATTGGCAGTGGATTTTTACTAGTGACCCACCTGGCCCTACTTCTAGTCTGGGGAGAACTACAAAAGAAGTTTCGATTCTGTTTTATTTCTTAACAGTCAAAAATATCTCAAGTGTACATGTATCCCCTCTTATGGCTGATTCATGTTGAGGTTTGACAGAAAACAACACAGTTCTGTAAAGCAATTATCCTTCAATAAATAATTAATTTTAAAAAAAGAAGGAAAAAAAATCTCAAGTGAATGATTCCTTATAGCTGAGAGTAAGCATATAGGTGTTTTTTTCTGTAAGCTTGAAATACTTTATAATAAAAATTAAGAAAAATACTAGCCTAGCTTTGAGAATTCTTATATTTTTAGAATGACTTACTTTTGTTGTTGTAATTGAAGTGATTTACTTTGTAAAAGACTGTAAGATATTAGATTACTATAGGGTGTAGGAGTGGGCTCAGGGTAGCCAGCAGGAAAGGAAAATAGAGAAAATGCTGACCTAAGGTTGTGTGTGGCGAGGGAAAGTGAGGTCAGGTTCACAAAGGGAAGAAATACTCAATGATTAGGAGAGGCAGAGAAGACAGAAAAGAAATGAAAATATGTTCAGGTTCCCCAGCTAGATCATAACCTCTTCCAGGGAAGGAACTGGACATTAGGCTTTGCTCTCATTTTCTGTATGTGCAGTAGCCACTTCCTTCTGATGGGCACTTAATACATGGGGTTGATTGTTTGCCATTCTGTCTTGTCAGCAAAATTTGCAACCTAGAAACTAAAACTCAACTTATTGATAATGCTTATTGATTATACTTGACACTCACCACTCAAGTTTAGCTGCTGGAGAGCATTTAAAGATAGAAAAGATGGTGGCAGAGATCTTATTTGATTGTTGTCTGCGTTTAGACTAACCAGACTTCTCAGTTCTCCTATATTTGTTGGCATTTCTCTGATTGCATTATTTGAGATATCAAGTCCTTTAAGTTTAGTCATATTAGACAGCTCTTCTGGAAGTCTTGTTAGCTGTAACAAAGGTTAAACAGTTATATTTTTAATAAATATTTCTATGATGAAAACTTTTTCTGAAATAAAAGGGAAGGAGAGATTTTTTGTTTGTTTCAAAAAAGGAGATATTTTCACTATGTCACAAAGTCTTTGTGATTCCCTTCCTTAATAAAACCCACAACAAATTGTGTAACATCCAAATATCTCCTCCATCTGACCAATGCTGCCTATTCAACCCTGTGGCTTACTAACTACTTTTTTCACTCTCCCAACACTTGATGTTCAGTGCCACCTTATCCCTTCTGTCCCTAAAGCTTACCCTGCTTTGATTTCTTCTTCCTGAAGTCTTTCTAAACTATTCTCTTCCGTATTTGATCTCTTTCCTCCTACTCTCATCAACAGAGCTTTTTATTAATCCCTTGTGTATGTATTCTCCTTGGATTTTTAAATGACATAATATATGTTTTATAGTTTTTAAAAAAGAGTAGAGTGAAAAAGTTGGCTTAAAGCTCAACATTCAGAAAACAAAGATCATGGCATCCGGTCCCATCACTTCATGGGAAATAGATGGGGGAAACAATGGAAACAGTGTCAGACTTTATTTTGGGGGGCTCCAAAATCACTGCAGATGGTGACAGCAGCCATGAAATTAAAAGACCCTTACTCCTTGGAAGGAAAGTTATGATCAACCTACATGGCATATTCAAAAGCAGAGACATTACTTTGCCAACAAAGGTCCGTCTAGTCAAGGCTATGGTTTTTCCAGTGGTCATGTATGGATGTGAGAGTTGGACTGTGAAGAAGGCTGAGCACCAAAGAATTAATGCTTTTGAACTGTGGTGTTGGAGAAGACTCTTGAGAGTCCCTTGGACTGCAAGGAGATCCAACCCGTCCATTCTAAAGGAGATCAGTCCTGGGTGTTCTTTGGAAGGACTGATGCTAAAGCTGAAACTCCAGTACTTTGGCCACCTCATGCGAAGAGTTGACTCATTGGAAAAGACTGTGATGCTGGGAGGGATTGGGGGCAGGAGGAAAAGGGGACGACCGAGGATGAGATGGCTGGATGGCATTACCGACTCAATGGATGTGAGTTTGAGTGAACTCCAGGAGTTGGTGATGGACAGTGAGGCCTGGTGTGCTGCAATTCATGGGGTCACAAAGAGTCGGACACGACTGAGCGACTGAACTGACTGACTGACTGAATACATGTTCCCAATCATGATACATTTCGAGTAAGTGCTCAGTAAATTCCTTGTAATATACACACACAGTTTGGCAATGTAGCTTCAAATGAAAATTCCTAGTACAAAAAGTATTGCAAAGTAACAGGAATTAAGATACTCTGCTAAGGCAAAGAAGAAATATGCATCTTCAGAAAAAATAAAGTCATCACAAGTGGCTTCTGAAATAGAGGAAGTCCTGTGAGTGAAAAAAAGTGTTTTGAATATGTGGGTCCCTCAAAAAAAATCAGACAACAAGGTAAATACTACATATGGAGCTCAGTGTTCTTCTATGTATAAAAGAAGCATAATAGATGATCCTAACTTCAGGGAGATTAAAATTCAGTTTGGGAACAAAATGTATGTGTGTGCATGCTCAGTCACTTCAGTTGTGTCCGACTCTTTGCAGTCCTGTGGACCCTTTGCAACCCTGTAACCTGATATTCGTCTCCTCTGTCCATGGGATTCTCCAGGCAAGAATACTGGAGTGGGTTGCCGTGCCCTCCTCCAGGGGATCTTCCTGACCCAGGACCCAAACCCGCATCTCTTCTCCTGCATTGGCAGGTGGGTTCTTTACTACTAGTGCCACCTGGGAAGCCCAAAATATCCACATATGAAACAAACAGAAATCAGCACTAATCAATAAGTAATTCAGTGCCAAAATAATGTTTACTATAATATAGAGAGAGAATTTAGGGAATGTATATCAGCATAAATCAGAGAACAAAAAAGAAGCTTCATGTAGCAGGCGGGACTCAAATGGCCTTTTGAGAATGAACAGGATTGAATAGAAGTTACAGGACACTTGCAGTGCTTCCCTGGTGGCTCAGACGGTACAGCATCTGCCTACAATGCGGGAGACCCAGGTTCGATCCACTCCAGCACTCTTGCCTGGAAAATCCCATGGATGGAGCCTGGTAGGCTACAGTCCATGGGGTCGAAAAGAGTCGGACACGACTGAGCTTCACTTCACTTCTTCACTTCAGGCAAGACAAATATCACGCATAAAAATGGCCAAGTAAAGAGGTGATAGGAAGCAGGAGATATTTTGAGAGAAGGAATATGGAACGAGCCTCTGGCAAGACTTGAAATCTGGTCCTATTGGGAGGAATCTGATCAACACAAAATAGCTAGGTCTACAATTTCACATTCCTTCAAACAAATCTTGAACAACTTGCTCAGCATTTCTTAGAGGAAGTGCCTCAGAACTGTGTGATGAGAGAGCTACTCTGAAAGGAAAATTCCTGTTGAGCATCCTTCACTCAGCGAAATAAAAGCCCTGTAATTAACCTGATTCCTGTTCTTCAGATGACTGTTCAGTGAATATATGCTGTTCTATAGATTAATCTTTTGAGTATATTACCTTCACCCCAAAAGGGTTATCAAAGTGATCTTTCCAATGATAGAGGATGTTCCTTTTGAGAGTAGTTTTGATAAATCATTTTTCTCATTTGGTGACCTTCAAATTGATGTTTTGATGACTTGGAATGGTGTCTTTGGCAAGGAATCTAGATTCCCAAGAATGGCCCTGTGAAATGAAGGCTGATAGTTTTGATGAGTCCTGAGAAAAGGAAGGAGACAGAATCAAAGAGAATAGCAGAAGTTTCCCAGAGTAGTCTAGCCATGAACTGAGCAATGAGCATGGACCAGGATGGAGCCAGTGACACTGGAAAATCAGAGAGAGGATCCAAGAGCTTTTTCAGAGGAAAAATGAAATTGCTTTGGTGTAAGATTCAGTATGCCTGGTGATGTTTCCATGATTTCTAGATTGGCAGGTCAGAAGAAAGTGGCATCACAAACAGAAATGGGGAAATTTTGAAGGGATTTGCCTTAGAAAGGAAGGTGAGCTTGATTTTGAAGTTATATTGAGTTTGAGACAATAGAAGAATAGGAGAACAGAGAATACCCTGGGAATCTGTGATACTAGTGCACTGGTAAAAGATTAGCTCCAGATATGTGGATCTGAGAGTTATGTGCATGCTGAGGTCTAGGAAGCAGTTAATAAAGAGAAAATTAAAGACACAACCTTGTAGATTTCCATAGTAAGGTATAGGAAGAGAAAGACAGGATTTTAAATCAGCCAAGGAATTAGTTGATGATTATGGTACAGAACTAAATACGTGTCTTTTAGTATAAGAGAAACTTTAAAAACATAACACGTATTATTATTCATTCCATCTCAGTTCAGTTCAGTTCAGTCGCTCAGTCGTGCCCGGCTCTCTGCAACCCCATGAATCGCAGCACGCCAGGCCTCCCTGTCCATCACCAACTCCTGGAGTTCACTCAGACTCAGGTCCATCGAGTCAGTGATGCCATCCAGCCATCTCATCCTCTGTCATCCCCTTCTCCTCCTGCTCCCAATCCCTCCCAGCATCAGAGTCTTTTCCAGTGAGTCAACTCTTCGCATGAGGTGGCCAAAGTACTGGAGTTTCAGCTTTAGCATCAGTCCTTCCAAAGAAATCCCAGGGCTGATCTCCTTCAGAATGGATTGGATGGATCTCCTTGCAGTCCAAGGGACTCTCAAGAGTCTTCTCCAACACCACAGTTCAAAAGGATCAGTTCTTCGGCGCTCAGCTTTTTTCACAGTCCAACTCTCACATCCATACATGACCACTGGAAAATCCACAGCCTTGACTAGATGGACTTTTGTTGGCAAAGTAACGTCTCTGCTTTTCAATATGCTATCTAGGTTGGTCATAACTTTCCTTCCAAAGAGTAAGCATCATTTAATTTCATGGCTTCAGTCACCATCTGCAGTGATTTTGGAGCCACAAAAAATAAAGTCTGACACTGTTTTCATTGTTCCCCCATCTATTTCCCATGAAGTGATGGGACCAGATGCCATGATCTTCGTTTTCCGAATGTTGAGCTTTAAGCCAACTTTTTCACTCTCTACTTTCACTTTCATCAAGAGGCTTTTTAGTTCCTCTTCACTTTTGCCATAATCAAATCCCTTATGATTATACAGTGGAAGTGAGAGATAGATTTAAGGGACTAGATCTGTTAGATAGAGTGCCTGATGAACTATGGACTGAGGTTCATAACATTGTACAGGAGACAGGGATCAAGATCATCCCCATGGAAAAGAAATGCAAAACAGCAAAATGGCTGTCTGGGGAGGCCTTACAAATAGCTGTGAAAAGAAGAGAAGTGAAAAGCCAAGGAGAAAAGGAAAGATATAAGCATCTGAATGCAGAGTTCCAGAGAATAGCAAGAAGAGATAAGAAAGCCTTCCTCAGCGATCAGTGCAAAGAAATAGAGGAAAACAACAGAATGGGAAAGACTAGAGATCTCTTCAAGAAAATTAGAGATACCAAGGGAACATTTCATGCAAAGATGGGCTCGATAAAGGACAGAAATGGTATGGACCTAACAAAAGCAGAAGATATTAAGAAGAGGTGGCAAGAATACACAGAAGAACTGTACAAACTTAAGCAAGTATTTTCTGGAGTAGTCTTTCTGGAAATTGTATATATAGCTGCTGCTGCTGCTGCTGCTAAGTTGCTTCAGTCATGTCTGACTCTTTGCGACCCCATAGACGGCAGCACACCAGGCTCCCGCATCCCTGGGGTTCTCCAGGCAATAACACTGGAGTGGGTTGCCATTTCCTTCTCCAGTATATATAGCAGATAGGTTTAAAAAGTCAAATGACTTTGGGAAATGTAGGTTAAATAGAGATAAACCAATCTCTTTGTGCAGGACACTTGAGAGCTTTTAATATGCTGAATGCATTGTGATTCTCTAAGAGCCCAGTGCTTCTCAAAGCTCATGGGCCTAGTATTTTTCAGTAACAGACTCTGGAAAATCTTGGGCTTCACTTGTGGCTCAGACGGTAAAGAATTTGCCTGGAATCTTCTGGGAGACCCGGGTTTGAGGCCTGGGTCAGAAAGATCCCCTGGAGGAGGAGCTGGCAACCCACTCCAGTATTCTTGCCTGAACAGAGGAGCAAGAATTCCGTGGACGGAGGAGCCTGGTGGGCTCTAGTCCATGAGGTTGCAAAGAGTTGGACACATGACACATACTAGGAAATCTTGCTGTCCATAAGAGTCCCTTGTGACCTGTGTGACTTGTGAAAGTCGCTCAGTTGTGTCTGACTCTTTGTGACCTCATGGACTATACAGTCCATGGAGTTCTCCAGGCCAGAATACTGGAATGGGTAGCCTTTACCTTCTCCAGGGGATCTTCCCAACCCAGGGATCAAACCCAGGTCTCCCGCATTGCAGGCAAATTCTTTACCAGCTGAGCCACCAGGAAAGCCCAAGAATACTGGAGTGGGTGGCCTGTCCCCTCTCCAGATAATAGTCCCAGCCTCTGTCAAATTAATTTGACTGTGGCAGTCAAAGATAGCTAGGTAATAGCTGTGTCCTTTTCACTTGTTTACTGAGATCTTAATATATAAATCAGATCTTAATATATAAATCAAATTCTTTGACTTTTAAAAAATATTTCCATAAAATTCAGTCAGTGTTGAGTAAACTGAAATGCTGTGAGAACATTTATACCCATGGATCTAGCAGTTCTTTAGGGGAAATTCCATAGGGAAATAGTAAAATATGAAAAGGCTACATTTATGAAGAAGTTCATCATAGCATTATTTATGATGATGAAAAATTAAAACATCACAGAATGCTTAACAACGGAGGATTATTTACACATATCATGCATTGGTTATAATAATTATTGGGAAGATTATGTTCTGGGTAAATTCTTATATGTTAAGTGAAAATAGAAGACTTTAAAATTGAGTATACAGTATTTCCACAATTGCTTATAAAATCCTATAAATAAGGAAAAGCAAAAGTAAGTTGTATCAATATATGTCCAGTAGTTATATTGTGATGGTATGCTTCTGGAATTTATTTTTACTTCTTTTTTGTCAATTTTCCAAATTTTCAATAATGTGTTTATGTTACATCTGTAAGTTAAGTGAAAATAAATCTATAAATTTGTCACCTTTAATTACTTGGTATTTCATTTTAATGAAATGTTTTCCTGTTAAACTCTTGTGTTGAAAAGTTTATTTGTAAGCCATGTTTGAGGTTAAAAAATAAAACATTCCAGCTAAATTACACACACACACACACTGCAGCTTAGATTCTGATCCCCTCAGCCCTCCCTTCCCCACAAAGCCCAAGCTATCTGTCCCTTACCTTTTTCCCATTTATCTGGCTTATATTCAATTCTTCCAGTGACTGAAGGTGGCAAAGTTCAACAGGAAAATATATAAATTGATTGTTTGAGATGTTTAATTTCTGGATTCCTTTTAAGTTACAGATCTCTGAAGGTATAGTCTGTATTTGGTTTTCGGAAAGATCAAGTACTCGCAAATTGTCTAAAGCACACACTTCTGTGGGGAAAGTTTCCAACTTATTATAGCATAAAATAAGAACATGGAGTGATACCATGTTGGAAATAGAAGGAGGAATTTTCCTTATTTTGTTTTTACCAAGATCCAGGTATTCAAGATTAATAAGAGAACATAAGTGCTCAGAAAATGTAAGGAGTTTGTTTTCATTCAATTCTAAATGAAGCAGTTGTTTATTGAAAGATATGTCTACAGGTATTTCTGAAATATAATTTCCAGTGAAACTCAAATAATAAAGTGAATCTAAAGCACACAAACCTAGTGGAAAATACATTATTTTATTGTAACTCAATTCAACTTTAGCTATGTTTTTGCAGTTTTTTATTTCAATGGGAAAATCTGTGATAAAATTTCCTGAAAATTCTAGGCTGAACATATTATTAAGATGTGAAATATATTCAGGTATTTTCACTAGATAATTTCTGTTTATATGGAGTTTTCTTAAATTTTTAAGCTTATGGATGTTCTTAGGAAGTTCTGTTAATTTATTATCACTAAGACTAAGGCATTCCAACACTGCACAGTGGGAAATGTTCTCTGGCATGTCTTTCAGTAAATTTTTATCAAGCATTAGAATCCTAAGTTCCTTAAAATTCTCAATTTTGTTTGAAATAACTTCCAATTTATTGTCTGTCAGTTGGAGTTCTTTCATTTTGAGCAATAAAAAAATTTCCACAGCCAAAAAAGTAAGTTTATTGTGATCCAGTAAAAGTTTTTCTAAATTTTTAAGCTCCTTAATTTCTTTTGGCAAACTGTTTATCAGGTTTCCAGTAAGATTTAGTGAAATTAACTTGGGAAGGAAGCACAAAGCTTTAGGAAATATTGTTAACTGATTATATTCCAGATTAAGAGCCCTCAAATTTTTCAAACTAGACAGGGCATCTGGTATATGTCTTAACTTATTTTTAGCCAAATTTAAAATTTCCAAGTTTTTAAGACTTTCCAAGCCAGAAGGAAAATCCTCAATGCAATTGTTATTTAAAAATAGTTCCCTGATATTCCCAAGCTGTGATATTTCTTTAGGTATATGTGATATTTGATTGTAACTGACATTTAATAGTTTTAAATTATGAAGTAACTGAATTTCAGATGGAAGTGTTGATAGCCCATTTTTTTGTATGGATAGAATTTCAAGTCCTAGCATATCCCTTGAGTCTGCCCCTTTAAAACTTTTGATTTCATTCTCATCTAAATACAGATATTTTACATACTGGACTTTTAAAATGTCCTTAGGGAATTCTTGTAAACCCCTGGCTTTGAGGTTAATTGTAAAGTTATCTGATGGGAAGCCAGATCCTTCCTGATTTTCTTCAGAGAGTTGTGGACTAATTTTTCCTAATGTTTCATGAGAGAGGGAGTCAACAAAAGCCTGATATTCAGCCCTCATCTCGGTTTCTGATAATGATGAACTTTGTGAAATTCCAGTTTTTGACTGCAGGCTGTCATATGTAACAATTGTTTCAGAAAATTGGAGAGTTTTCCTTTGTTCTTCATTTATCTTAGACTTACTTCCAGAGGAGGATGTTGATGCATCATCATGTATAGCAAATGTGTTCTTTCTAGGATGCTTTTCATAAATTTGGTTGGAAGATGTCTCATCAAAATCTTCCTTTAACAAGTCGGATGTTTCTTTAGTGAGTCCAGATTCCTCCACTGACCGTGATCTAGATTCTTTTCTAAATCGACTAATGATATCCTCTAGCTCTTCTGAAGTACGCTTCTTTTCAGACATCTTATTTGTGGGTATATTTTATACCAATATAAGATTGTAACTCAGTTATAATTTTCATGTTTAATTTTTTCCTTTGAACCTACAAAACAAACGTTGATTTAAGAGATATAATAAAGATGTTAAAGTTACAAAAGAATTTTAATACAATAATTTTTATTCTGTAATGAATAATTTCATAATCATTAACAGACATTTATAATTATATAATTACTGGCTAAAGACAGTTTATTGATTGGATGCATTTATCACATGATACTCTTAAAATCACATTAAGATTATAGAAAGGAATAAAAATATCAAAGAAAATGAGAAAGGACGCATAAGGGAATGAAAGAACTCAAGTTTTTGGAAGACAGGGTGTAGCCAGAGACTCCCTCATGCCACAGGTAGAGACTATCACTCTCACTGTGGGTTTGTCTACATCTGGTAGATTTACATCTGGTATTGAAGTATCTTGTCCCAACAAATTCTTGCGTATGACAGTTCTCCAATAGGTGACAGTAAAATGTCTTAAGGAAGGGGGAATGCTTTCAATGCAAGTAAACTAGAGGTAAAACCACCTTTTCAAGGATTAATGCCTGACTTTAAGTCTTTTGTGTAACTCTTAAGGAACCTTCACAGCTAGGGACCAACCTCCTCAAGAGGTTTGAATTTGATCTCTGTAGGTCCCTCTGTCAAGTTTATGGGTTTTAACAACCCAATCTGCATCCCCAGGGGTGGTAGCTACTTCTTATATTTATTGTCTCTGTTGCTACCATCTCACCTTTACCTTTTCAATACTCCAATACTTGTCTACACAACTCCCTATATTAACAAATTATTATTATTAATTGAAATATGGTTGATTTATAGTATTGTGTTAGTTTCAGGTGTACAGCAAAGTGATTCAGTAATATTTTTGCAGATTATTTTCCACTATAGGTTATTACAAGATATTGAATATAGTTCCCTGTGTGATGCAGTAAATCCATGTTGCTTATCTATTTTATGTATAGTACTTTGTATCTGTTAGTCCCATACTCCTCTAATTTATCTCCCTCTGCCACCTTTCCCCTTTGGTAACCATAAGTTTGTTTTTTGATGCCTGTGAGTCTATTTCTGTTTTGTATATATATTTGTTTGTATTTTTTTTTAGATTCCTCATGTAAGTGATACCATATAATACTTGTCTTTATCTGACTTGCTTCTCTAAGAATAATATTCTCTTGGTCCATCATGTTTCGGCAACTGGTGATATTTCATTCTTTTTTGTGGCTAAGTATTATTCCATCACTCACACACGCACCACATCTTAAGGGAGTCATCTGTTGATGAGTTCCATGTCTTGGCTATTGTAAGTAGTGCTTCCGTGAACATTGGAGTGTGTGTATCTTTTTAATTAGAGTTTTCATCTTTTCCAGATATATACCCAAGAATGGAATTGCTGGATTATGTGGTAGCTATCTTTTAAGACACCTCCCTACTGTTTTCCATAGCAGCTGCACCAATTAACCTTCCCACCAACCATGTATAGGGTTTCCTTTCTCCACATCCCCTCCAGCATTTATTATTCGTAGACGATGGCCATTTTGACTAATGTGAAGTGCTACCTCATTGTGGTTTTGACTTGCATTTCTCTAATAGTTAGAGATGTTGAGCATTTTTTATGCATCTGTATGTCTTCTCTGAATAAATGTCTATTTAGGCTTTCTGGTTTTGTTTTTTTTTTCTGGTTTGGTTGTTTTCTTCAATGTTGAGTTATATGAGCTGTTTGTATATTTTGGATATTAATCTTTTGTTGCATTATTCAAAAATATTTTCTCCCATTCTGTATGTTGCCTTTTCATTTTGTTGGTGGTTTCTTAAATGCTTTGCAAAAGCTCTGAGTTTGATTAAGTCCTGTTTGTTTATTTTTGCTTTTATTTCTTTTGCCTTGGGAGACTGATCTAAGAAAATCTTACTATGATTTATGTCAGAATGTCTTGTCCATATTTTGTTCATCATGTCTTATATTTAGTTCCTTAAACCATTGTGAGTTTATTTTTGTATGTGGTGTGAGACAGTGTCCTAATTTCATTGATTTACTTGTAGCTGTCCAGTTTTCCCAACACCACTTGTTAAAAGAGTCTTTTATCCTTTGTATATTCTTATCTCCTCTGTAGTAGATTAATGGACTATAGGTGAGTTTGTGAGTTTGTTCCTGGGCTCTTTATTCTGTTCCATGGATCCATATGTCTGTTTCTGTGTCAGGACTCTGCTGTTTTGATTACTGTATATTTGTAGTATAGTCTGAAGTCTTGAAGGGTTATGCCTCCAACTTTGTTCTTTTTCCTCAGGATTGCTTTGGCAATTCTAGGTCTTCTGTGGCTCCATATAAAATTTAGGATTATTTATTATAGTTTGTGGGAAATGTCATGCATATATTGATAGGGATTGCATTAAATCTGTAGATTGCATTGTATGGCCATTTTAACAGTATTAATTCTTCCAGTCCAAGAGCATAGGGTATCTCTTGATTTCTTTGACTCACCTTCAATTTCCTTATCAATGTTTTGTAGTTTTCATTGTATAAATCTTTTCCATTCTTGGTTAAGTTTATTCTTAGGTATTTCTTAAGTTACTTCTAAAGAGGATTTTTAAAAAACTTTCTCTTTCTGGCATTTCCTTGTTAGTGTAAAGAAATGCAACAGATTTATATATATTAATCTTATATTCTGCTACCTTGCTGAATTCACAAATTAGTTCTAATAATTTTTGTATGGATATTTTAGGGTTCTGTACATAGATTATCATGACACCTGGAAATCGTGGCAATTTTACCTATTCATTTACAATTTGTATGCCTTTTATTTCTTTTTCATGCCTGATTGCTGTGGCTGGGACTGCTAATACTATAATGAACAGAAGTGGTGAGAGTGGGTATCCTGTCTAGTCTCTGAATTTAGTAGAAAGGCTTTCAGCTTTTCACCATTGAATATTATGTAGACTGTGGGTTTTTTCACAAATGGCTTTTATTATTTTGAGATGTGTTCCTCTCTACCCACTTTGGTAAGAGTTTTTATCATGAATGGATACTGAATTTTGTCAAATGCTTTTTCTGCCTCTGTTGAGATGATCATGTGGTTTTTGTCTTTTCTTCTGTTGATGGTGGTGTATCAACTGATTGATTTACATATGTTGAGCTATCCTTGTGACCCTGGAATAAATCTAACTTGATCATGGTGTATGATCCTTTTTAATGTAGTGTTGGATTCAGTTTCCTAATATTTGTTGCTACTTTTTGCATCTATAGTCATCAAATATATGGACTGGTAATTTTCTTTTTTGTTGTGTCTTTCTCTGGTTTTGACATAAGGGTAATAGTGACTTAATGGAGTGAATTTCCCTCCTTTTCAGTTTTTTGGAATAATTTGTGAAGGATCAGTGTAAGATCTTTGTATGTTTGGTAGAATTCCTAAGTGAAGCTGTTCAGTCCTGACTTTTGTTTGCACAGAATTTTATTATAGATTATGTTTTACTTCTAGTGATTGGTCTGTTCAAATTATCCATTTCTTTTTGACCCAGTTTTGGCAAGCTATGTGTTTCTAGAAATGGGTCCATTTCGTCTAGGTTTCCTAGCATATAATTATTCATAGCATTATTATTATTTTTGTATTTCTGTGGTATCAGTTGTTATTTCTCCTAGTTTCTTATTTTGTTGAATTTGGGTTCCCTCTCTTTTCATCTTGGCAAACCATTCAGTATTGCAGTAATCCAAGTCTATACCCTGACCAGGAAAAGTCTGTGCTGAAGAAGCTGCAGTCGAACGGTTCTATGAAGACCTACGAGACCTTTTAGAACTAACACCCAAAAAAGATGTGCTTTTCTTTATAGGGGATTGGAATGCAAAAGTAGGAAGTCAAGAAATAACTGGAGTAACAGGCAACTTTGGCCTTGGAGTACAGAATGAAGCAGGGCAAAGGCTAATAGAGTTCTGCCAAGAGAATGCTCTGGTCATAGCAAACACCCTCTTCCAACAACACAAGACTGCACACATGGACATCACCAGATGGCCAACACTGAAATCAGAGTGATTATATTCTTTGCAGCCAAAGATGGAGAAGCTCTATACAGTCAGCAAAAACAAGACCAGAGGTTGACTGTAGCTCAGATCATGAACTCCTTGTTGTCAAATTCAGACTTAATTTGAAGAAAGTAGGGGAAACCGCAAGACCATTCAGGTATGACCTAAATCAAATCCCTTACATTTATAGAGTGGAAGTGAGAAATAGATTTAAGGGACTAGATCTGATAGAAAGAGTGCCTGATGAACTATGGATGGAGGTTTGTGACATTATACCAAAGACAGGGATCAAGACCATCCCCAAGAAAAAGAAATGCAAAAAAGCAAAATGGCTCTCTGAGGAGGCCTTACAAATAGCTGAGAAAAAAAGAGAAGCAAAAAACAAAGGAGAAAACAAAACATATACCCATTTGAATGTAGAGTTCCAAAGAATAGCAAGGAGAGATAAGAAATCCTTCCTCAATGATCAGTGCAAACTAATAGAGGAAAATAATAGAATGGGAAAGACTAGAGATCTCTTCCAGAAAATTAGAGATACCAAGGGAACATTTCATGCAAAGATGGGCAAATAAAGGACAGAAATGGTCTTGACCTAACAGAAGCAGAAGATATTAAGAAGAGGTGGCAAGAATACACCGAAAGTGAAAGTGAAAGTGAAGTCGTGTCCGACTCTTTGCGCCCCTGTGGACTGTAGCCCACCATGCTCCTCCATCCATGGGATTTTCCAGGCAAGAGTACTGAAGTGGGTTGCCATTTCCTTCTCCAAGAATACACCGAAGAGCTATACCAAAAAGATCTTCACGACCCAGATAATCACCATGGTGTGATCACTCATACTCACCTAAAGCCAGACATCCTGGAATGTGAAGTCAAGTGGGCCTTAGGAAGCATCACTATGAGCAAAGTTAGTGGACATGATGGAATTCCAGTGTGCTATTTCAAATCCTGGAAGATGATGCTGTGAAAGTGCTGCACTTAATATGCCAGCAAATTTGGAAAATTCAGCAGTGGACACAGGACTGGAAAAGGTCAATTTTCATGCCAATCCCAAAGAAAGGCAATGCCAAAGAATGCTCAAACTACTGCACAATTGCACTCATCTTACACGCTAGTAAAGTAATAACGCAAAATTCTCCAAGCCAGGCTTCAGCAATACGTGAACTGTGAACTTCCAGATGTTCAAGCTGGTTTTAGAAAAGGCAGAGGACCAGAGATCAAATTGCCCACATCTGCTGGATCATCAAAAAAGCAAGAGAGTTCCAGAAAAACATCTATTTCTGCTTTCTTGACTATGCCAAAGTCTTTGACTGTGTGGCTCACAATAAACTGTGGAAAATTCTGAAAGGGATGGGAATACCAGACCACCTGACCCGCCTCTTGAGAAACCTGTATGCAGGTCAGGAAGCCACAGTTAGAACTGGACATGGAATAACAGACTGGTTCCAAATAGGAAAAGAAGTACATCAAGGCTGTATATTGTCACACTGCTTATTTAACTTATATGCAGAGTACATCGTAAGAAACGCTGGGCTGGAAAAAGCACAAGCTAATGTCAATAACCTCAGATATGTAGATGCCACCACCCTTATGGCAGAAAGTGAAGAAGAACTAAAGAGCCTCTTGATGAAAGTGAAAGAGGAAAGTGAAAAAGTTGCTTAAAGCTCAACATTCAGAAAACGAAGATCATGGCATCTGGTCCCATCACTTCATGGCAAATAAATGGGGAAACAGCGGAAACAGTGTCAAGAGTTCATTTTTCTGGGCTCTAAAATCACTGCAGATGGCGAGTGCAGCCATGAAATTAAAAGACGCTTACTCCTTGGAAGGAAAGTTATGACCAACCTAGACAGCATATTAAAAAGCAGAGACATTACTTTGCCAACAAAGGTCCGTCTAGTCAAGGCTATGGTTTTTCCAGTGGTTATGTATGGATGAGAGTTGGACTATAAAGAAAGCTGAGTGCAGAAGAATGGGTGCTTTTGAACTGTGGTGTTGGAGAAGACTCTTGAGAGTCCCTTGGACTGCAAGGAGATTCACCCAGTCCATCCTAGAGGAGATCAGTCTTGGGTGTTCATTGGAAGGACTGATGCTGAAGCTGAAACTCCAATACTTTGTCCACTTCATGTGAAGAGCTGACATTTGAAAAGACCCTGATGCTGGGAAAGATTGAGGGCAGGAGGAGAAGGGGACGACAGAGGACGAGATGGTTGGATGACATCATCAACTCGATGGACATGGGTTTGAGTAGACTCCGGGAGTTGGTGATGGACAGGGAGGCCTGGCGTGCTGCGGTTCATGGGGTCACAAAGAGTCGGACATGACTGAGCGAATGAACTGAACTGAACTGAAGCCTGACTAGAGGTTTGTAAATTTTTTTATTTTTAAACACACACACACACACACACAGACTCATACACAGCTCTTGGTATTATTGATTTTCTCTAGTGTTTTTTCCATCTCTATTTTCATTATTTCACCTATGATCTTATTATTTCCTTCCTCCTTCTGCATTTGGGTTTTGTTTGTTCTTCTTTGAATAATTCTTTTAGGTGATTGGTGTAATGGTTTACTTGAGATTTTTCTTATTTCTTGAGGTAGACTTCTATCACTGTGAACTCCCCTCTTAGAACTGCTTTTGTTAGGTTGTAGTTTCTTTTTTTTTTGTCTCGAGGTATTTTCTGATTTCTTCTTTGATTTCATTGTTGACCCATTGGTGTTTTGGTAAAATGTTTAGTTTTCATGCATTCATCCTTTTCCCATTTTTCTTTCTGTGGTTGATTTCTAGTATTATACCATTGTAGTCAGAGAAGATGCTTGAAATAATCTCTATCCTCTTTAATGTGTTGAGACTTGTTTTGTGACCTAGTATGTGGTCCATTCTAGAGAATGTTTCATGTGCATTTGAAAAGAATGTGTATTCCACTTTTTTTTGTATATAGTGTCCTATAGCTATTAATTAAGTCCACCTGGTCTGGTGTATCATGTAGGACCGCTGTTGCCTTCTTGACATTTTTGTCCAGATGATCTGTCCATTAATGTTGGTGGAGTGCTATTGTTTTCTCCCTTTATGTCTGTTAGCATTTGTTTTATATATTTATGTGCTCCTATATTGATTGCATATATGTCAATGAGTATAATATCCTCTTGTTGTATTGATCCATTTATCATTATCTAATACCCTTATTTATCTTTCTTTATGACTTTTGTTTTAAACTCTATTTTGTTTGATTTGAGTATTGCTACCTCTGCTTTCTTATAATTTCCATTTGCTTTGCATGAAATATATTTTCCCATTCCCTCACTTTTATGCTGTGTGTGTCTTTCACCCTGAAGTGAGAGTCTTGTTGGTGGCATATTGTAGATTCTTATTTCTTTAATCCAGTCTGCTACTGTATGTCATTTGATTGTAGCTCTTATTCCATTGTGACTTAAAGTAACTCTTGGTAGGTATGTACTTATTGCCATTTTAAACTTTGCTTATGTAGTTTACTCATTTCTTCTTCTGTTTGTTTTTATTTTTGTGGTTTGATGATTTTCTTTTGTAGTATGCTTAAGTTCCTTCTCTTTTGGTTTTTGTGAATCTGTTGTATGTGTTTGATTTGTGGTTAACCTAGTTTTCAAGTATGTTACCCATGATTATACCCACTTGCTTTAAACTGACAGTTATACAAGTTCAAACAGATTCTAAAAATCTAATTTTTATACTTCTCTCCCCACACTCTGCAGTTTTGATGTCTTGCTTCATATCTTCATGCTTATCCGTTTGCTGTTTATTGTAATAGTTATAATCACTTTTACAAAAATTTTTTGTTTGTTTTTTAAACTATGTACTGGTTTATTTAAATATCCTCAAATCTTTTATTCATTTGCCTTTCTTATCATGATTTTCCACTTCCTATAGATTCTTGCTTCTTTTCTATTTTGAGAAGACCTTTCAGTATTTCTTTTAGGGTAGGTTTAGTATTACTGACTTCTTTAAGTTTTAGCTTACCTGTGAAATTTTTTTATTTCACCTTCTATTTTAAATGATAATCTTGCTGGACAGAATAGTGTAGTTTACAGTATTTCCCTCTCATGACTTTGAATATATCAAGCCACTCCCTTCTGGCCTGCAAAGTTTCTGCAGAGAAATCAGTTGATAGCCTTATGAGAGTTCCCTTATAACTTAATCTTTATTTTTCTCTTGCTGTCTTCAGAATCCTCTCTTTAACTTTTGCATTTTAATTATGATGTGTCTTGCTACAGATCTGTTTGGGTTCATATCATTTTGGATTCTCTGTATTTCCTGTACTCGAATATCTATTTCCTTCTTTACATTTGGAAAGTTTTCAGCCATAATTTCTCCCAATACCTTTTTGATCCCCGCTTTTTTGTCTCTTTCTTCGGGAAGTCCTATTATTAAGTGTAAGTTAGCACACTTTAGATTATCACATAGACCCCATATATTGCTATCCACAGCACGATTTCCATTATTCTGTTTTGCAGATCACTTATTTGTTCTTCTTTGTCATATAGTGCTATTCATTGCTTCTAGATTGGTTTTTATTTCAGCAGTTGAATTGTTTGATTGACTAATCTTTATAGTTTTTAGTTCATTGTTACAGTGAGCTACATTTTTATCAATAACCTTTCTTAATTTCTTTAGCATTTTTATTGCTTGCTTTTTGAACCCAGGGTCCGGTAGACTATTGAGGTCTGTTTCATTATTTTTTTCAGGGGATTTCTCTTGTTCTTTGGATTAAAAGTAGTTTCTCTGCTTTTTCATTTTACTTAACTCTAAGTCTCCCAGAATTTAGGAGAAATAGTTATCTCCTGTGGTCTTAAAGGGGTGTTTTTATGTGAGAGCATCCCTGTGAATACTATGTGTTTTCAGTATTTTGGGTGTAAAGGTTGGTTTTGGTATAGATAACAACCACGTCTTTCTTCAGAGTGTGCTGACTGTTATCCCTTGCTAGGGAGTGTGATTGATGTTGTGTTTAGAGATTGTGCTGGATGTGAAGTGGGGCTTCCTCTGTGGCTGTCATTGCCCTATTAGGGATGGGATCTGCTCCCCAGCTGTTGGAGGAGAAGCTCTGCAGGCCCAGTTTGATCAGACTCCATTGCCCTTGTTTGTGTGCCTTGCTCCAAAGGAGATGATTGCTAAAGCAAGGGAGGCACATGTGGTCACAGCAAACCTATGTGCTGCCTATGTAGGCATCTGCAGTTCCACACAGAAGAAACCCAAGGTTGCATCCCTTCCGCTGTTGTGTTTGTCCCAAATCTAGTGCAAGGCTATGGTGTGTAGTAGCCTAGTGCTGGGGTCAGGGAATTAGAGCTGCAAGAACTGAGGTGGCTCTGCAGCTGCCTGGGCTCTGGACTGCCCCTGTGGCAGTCTTCCCCCAGGACCTGTCTGCCCCAGATGTATGCATTCAGTAAAATTGTTCTCAAAACCCTAACCTTATTTTTGTGGAACTTGACAAGCTGATTTTTCAAACTGCTTGGACAAACAAAAGGCCAAGAACAGTTATGACACTCTTGAAGGAGGAAAATCAAGTGGGAGGACTTGCTTGTTTGATATTAAGACTCATTATGAAGCCACAGCAATTAAGGGGATATGGAATTGGTACAAGAGTATACAAATGGATCAGTAGAAAATATAGAAGTCCCAGAAACAGACATTTGATTATGACATACAGATACTTGATTTATGAAAAAGATGGGACTTTGTAGTTTTGGGGAAAAACTGATCTTTTCAATAATGGTGCTAGAACAACTGGACAACTATTTAACTAGAAAATATGAAAGATATATCCAGAATGTAGTAAGGAGAGATAAGGAGATGGAAATTATAAGTCAGCACATGGAAAATTTAATGGGCTAACATATATCTAATTAGAGGTTCAAAAGGAAAAAGTGAAGACAATGAAGCAAAAGCAATATTTTAAAAATAATGAGGGCTTCCCTGGTAGCTCAGTGGTAAAGCATTCACCTGCCAATGCAGGTTCGATCCTTGGTCTGGGAAAATCCCACATGCTGCAGAGCAGCTAAGCCCATGCACCACAACTACTAGGCCTGTGCTCTGGAGCTTGGGGGCCACAACTGTGGAGCCATGTGCCACAAGTACCAAAGCCCTTGCACCCAGAGCTCATGCTCTGCAACACAGAAGCCACGGCAATGAGAAGCCCCCGCACCACAACTGGAGAGGAGCCCCCACGCGCAGCAACTAGAGGAAAAGCCTGTGCAGCAACAAAGACCCAGCACAGCCAAAAATAAATACATAAAATTATGAAAAAATTAAAAATAATGGCTAAGAATGTTCCAGAACTGATGAAAAAGATGAATCCACAGATCCATGATGTACAACAATACCCATGATGTACAACAATACCCAAAACAGAATAAATAAAAAGCTTTATCCTAAAATTATAGAACATTATAAGCAATGAAAATATCACGAGAGCAACCAGATGGGAGGGAACACTGAACAAAAAGGAATACCAAAATGAGAAAAGAATTCCTAGCAACTTTGGTGAACGTCACCATCAATGTAGAATTGAATATCCAGTCTAAATATATTGATAATCAAATAGATGAATGGAAAAAGGAACCAATTTGTTAAAAAAAAAAAGAAACAAAACTTAATTGTTCTTTATGTAAGATGATTCTAAAGTATAAGATCACAGAAAGGTTGACATTAAGAGGATGAGATCCATGCATATATGGACCTTCATCTATGACAAAGATGGCATTAAGAATAATGGGGAAAGAATGGCTTTTGATTCTGGGTCAACTGGGAATCCATACAGAAAGGGAAAGATTTTTGACCCCCTATCTTGCCATCCTCAAAAGTCAGTCTTAGGTGGACTATGGATTTAAATGTGAAAAGTAAAACAGTAAGACTTCTAAGTACATGATATTAAGAGGATGTCTCCATGACATGAGAACAGAGAGTGAATTCTTTTTACTATTACTTTTTATATTGAAGTATAGTTGATTTACACTATCATTTTAGTTTTAAAAAGTCTACAACAAAGTGATTTGGTTATATATATGTATATATTCTTTTAAAAAATTATTTTCCATTATAATTTATCACAAGATATTGAATATAGTTCCCTGTGCTATGCAGTGAATCCTTACTGTTTATCATAATGTATTATTTTGATTAAAGGAGAATGAATTCTTAAGTGGACAGAAAAAGCATTGTTTGTGATAGTAATAGATTGGCAATAACATAGAGGTCCATAATAGGATACATATTAAATTATATTATTTCCATGCATAGATCTAACTTCAATAGAACCATAACCACACCAGACTGGACTGGGGTTTAATCAGTACACTTTTGGCTTTTGCTTGAACTGAGTATTAGTGAAGTGAGTGAGTCACTCAGTCGTGTCCAGCTCTTTGCAACCCCATGGACTATATAGCCTGCCAGGCTCTTCTGTTCATGGAATTCTCCAGGCAAGAATACTGGAGTGGGTAGTCGTTCCCTTCTCCAGGGTATCTTCTCGACACAGGAATCAAACTGGGGTCTCCTGCATTGCAGGCAAATTCTTTACCGTCTTTGCTACCAGCGAAGCCCAAATATAATCGACTCTTTGCTGCCCCGTGGACCATAACCCACCAGGCTCCTCTGTCCATGGGATTCTCCAGGCAAGAATACTGGAGTGGGTAACCGTTCCCTTCTCCAGGGGATCTTCCCAACCCAGGGATCAAACCCAGGTCTCCTGCATTGCAGGCAGATTCTTTACCATCTGAGTCACCTATCTGCTCACTGAACTTTAACAAAACACCTGAGTATTAAAGATTATTAAAATAGTCCTTGTCCAGATGATTTCTACTCAAAGTTTCTCAAAATGTATGGCTTAAGGCTTTAATTATAATCTCAATTATGGCTGAGCCCAAGTAATTGGGTCTATAATTTTCTATTTCTACAAGGTGTTTTGTCACATTGTAGGAGAAAAACCACCTGATTGGAGCTGGGCCTTTGGCTGGAGGAACCAGTCAGTCTGCAGCAAGAGAACCAAGGGAATAAATCCTCAATCTCACTCTCCACTTATTTTGTGCTGCTGTTCCCGTTGGCTGAGCCCAGGGGAAGCCAAAGAGCATGAGAAACATTTGACGATGTCCATATAGTTCAGACCCGAGGGCAGAAAGCAGAATCAGAAATTTCAAAAGGGTCATAAATGTTTCCTAACTCTGTATGTCCACCAAGTAGTAGAATCCATTTCCCCACCTCTTGAGTCTCAGGTTGGCCATGTGACTTATTTTTGGATAATGGAGTATTAGCAAACATGACGCAAGCAGAGTTTTGACAGATACTGGAACTTACGAACTGGCTTCTCAACACTGGGCTCGCCTATTGGATGATGAGAGACATTTGACTTGTCGCTCCAGCTTTTAACCAGCCAACACTCCAAAGCAGAGTGACCCACCTGACCACAAATTCGTGGGGGAACCTTGCCAGGGCTATCAGAGGAACTGTTCAGCTGACCCAACCCTGAATGGCTAACCCAGAATTGTGAGTAAACTGCAAGGAATTCCTTGGCAGTCCAATGGTTAGGACCTTACTCTCACTGCTGAAGGCCTGGGTTCAATCCCTGGTTGGGGAACTAAGATCCCACAAGCTGTTTACATTGCCAGATCAATTTCAAGATAAGTATATCAAGTTCCCTAAAATCTCTTGCTTATACTTCAATAAGTATTGAATTAAATTTATAAATTAATTTGGGAAAAAATGATGTATTTATGTCATTACGTCTCCCTAGTTAATAATGTTATATAGCTCTATTTCTATTGGGAATGATATGTTTCCTATGTTTCTTCTTTCAGTTTTTAAAATATTGGTATATAGGAATACTACTAATCTTTGTATGTTGATTTTGTATCCAGCAATTTGATTGGGCTCTCTTATTAGCTCTAATAACTTTACACATTCTCCTGGATATTCTATAGGGACAATATAATAAATATTGGCAATTTTTGTTTCTTCTTTTCCACTTTTCTGACTTTTGCTTATTGTTATGGTCTTAATACATTTGTTAAGCCCTTCAGCACCATGTGGAGAAATGACAGCTGCTATCTATCTTATTACTTTAATCTGCTAATGTGGTATATTAATAGATTTTCTTTATTGAACATGTGGCATTTCTTGGATAAATCAGACTTGGTCATGATAGATTACTTTTTCTGAATTAAATATAACATTTACTCAGAATTTTTATGCTTTTAAGAGTAATTTTGCTAACAGTTTCCCTTTTTTGTACTGTTCCTGTTCAATTTTACTGTCAAGGTTATACCATGCTCGTAAAACAAACTGGGTAGCATACGAATTATCTGCTTCTTAAAGCATTTTGAATATTATAGGAATAATCTATTTCCTAAAGGTTCTGTAAAATTTGCTTCGTCATTGCTCATGCATTTGATTTAATGGTTATTGGTTTGTCCAAATTTTTTTTTCTTCTTGAGACATGTGGGGGAGTAACTGCTTTCTCTTGACCTCAGGTTTCCATGTGGAAGAAACTACTCATGCAATGCCCTTGGCCTTGAGTCTCCTCCACTATACCTCCTCTATAGACAAGACAAGAGTTGGATGACAGATGAGCTCAGCTCCTTTTGGGAGCTGGGTGAGCCATAGACCATATGGTCACAAAGAGTCATACACGACTGAAGCAACTTAGCATGCACGCTCGCGGTTGTCTTCCATAGAATAAGAGTGCTGCATAACTGCTGGGGGAGCCGAGGTTGTCCATCTGTGTGATGACAAAGTAATTATGTCGAATTCATTGGTGAGTTATTACTAGTTCACTTAGCTGCACACCAAAACCACTATCTCTAAACTGCTTTACCAGTAACAATTGTGTCACTTTGACTCTTTTCTACTTGGTTATCGTTAATGATAAAGAACTTGGGAGGGGGAAAAAGGGTGTCATTCTTTGCCACAATTTGCAACATCTGGTGTACTGGCTGAACATTTTGAAAAATAAATGCAACTAGAGAAATTGAGACTATGGGGTGGTGAGGGTTCATGTTTTATAGCTTTAGAGTTTTGACCTTGGTATTTTATAGCAGCCCAGATTGTGCAGTTGGCTTTTGTGGGGATAGCTTCCTCAAGTGGCTTTAGCTTTTGTGCTTTAGTAAGCACGGCAGACCTGGGGTCGTGATATTGATGGGTCATCATGGTTTATGGTAGTTGTATCCTCAGGTTTCTGGCTGTTTTTCTGAAAAAGGGTTGGTTTTTGTTTTCATTGTGGTAAAATATACGTAAAATTTATCAGCTTAATCATTTTAAAGTGTACAATTAGTAGCATTATGTACATTTACATTGCTGTGTGTAACAAAAGGGTTGTTTTTAAAAGATACAGAATTGGACAGGGTTGCTGGCTCTGGTCTCCACGTGAAGGCACCTACAGATTGACCATGAATACTGCCCCCAGTGTGGACTGGCATTGGAGGAGAAACTGACTCAGAAGTGAGATGTGTGTGTGTGTGTGTGTGTGAATATATATATACACATATATACACATATCAGGGAGTTAGAGCAACCCAAAGGAAGATTAGATGCTGGAGAAGCAACTATGATGTCCCTTTCTTAGAGATAACAATGATGAATATCATACATTTTTGAAAAAACAAAATGAGACCCTGCATCATCATCTAGTGTGGTGGCTAGTAACCACATGTGGCTATTTCAGTTTAGGTTTAATTAAATTAACATTTCACTCTTCAGTATACTGGCCACATTTCAAGTGCTGAGAAGCCACTGACTGGCTGATTACCCTTAAGTGCTGACTCGCTTACTGAACAGTTCGGATATGAAACATTTACATTATCACAGAATATAAATCATAGTTAATATACCATGATTTGCTATCAAATATTTGAAAGTTAATCTTTCATGCCTGAAAAATATCCCACTGAATGATATGCCATCAATTATTTGACCATTCCTATGTGAATATTTTTAAGACGGACACACACAACTAAATAGCACTCTAAAAAGCTATAGGATATAGTCTCCCCCTCATTATCACAATCACTGAGAGTTTCATCTTAAATATTGCCAATTTGATAGGCAAAAATAGATCCCAACTTCTGTTATCTTAAATATTAATTAGCTGAACAGTGACCCAATGTAATTTGTTACAGAGCTGAAAGACACAGTGCAGCTTGGACAAATTACTTCCTAGACTGTGAAAGAAGCGACGTGCGACAGGATGCACACGTGCTCCAGGTGGGTATCCCAGAAACATGGAACAAAGGGAGGACACGCAGAGCTGCAGGTGTTGGGAAACGGAGAGGGAGATAACCTGGATTTGGCTTAGAGGGTCGCTGATGTGAAGTCAGAGAGCTTCGGGTCACCTGGAGTTTCCCCTGGAGAGTGGTGAGAGGGGTCGCATGCCAAGAGTCCCGCGGCGGATGCGCCTGCTGTTCGGCTCGGTCGCAAGCCTGGCCCGCGGCGACAGGGGCCCGGCGCCTGGGCTCCGCCGCGCCCGCGCGTTTGTGAGCTGGCCCCGGGTCACACGAGCGCCCCCGGAGGGGCCGCGCGCCGGCCGCCGCGTGCGGAGCCGAGCGCGCGCGTCTGGGCCCTCGGCATGAGCACTGGCCTTTCCCAGGGAGACGGGCTCTGATTGAGCGGGTCGGCGGCGGCCCTGGCTTCCGGTTCTAAGGAGCAGCGGGAGGGGAAAGTCACTGGGTAGGGCTTGGCCCTCAGAGGTTCCCGCCCGCTAAGCCACCCTGGTGCACCCTGGCGGCCTCGTGCTCTGAGGTGCTGCTCCCCAGCCTGGTTTCGTGCCTGCGCGGTAAACGGCAGGCGATACGTGGGAGCGGCGGGGGTGGGGACAATGGCATTTAGTAACACGGAGGACGCAGCTTGTCACCAAACCATCTCATTTGATTTGACCAAACGGCATCGTGGAGTCCACCCTGTTTTGTTTCAGTTACTTCCAGGCCATTCTTGGGGCCGGACAGGGCTCCCAGACCATGAACCAGGCTGAAGGTGAGCGACTGGAGCTCTGGATAAAGCAGTATGCTCAACTCCGGGGGTGGCGACTGCACCAGTGTTTAACGGGGTCCCCTAGACCCAGAGGAATTGATTTGAAGGCGGGGCTGCCTTTGAAGTTTCCAAGAAGCCTACTGGGGAATGAATATGGGCAGGAGAGGTGGCTGAGCTTTGAGAAAGGTCCTGAGGTGAGTGTGACCTCCTTTCAAACCTCATCATCTAGACAACAAGACAAGGAAGAGTTATATGACTAATTTAGTCCTAGCCTGATATAACCAATATAACAGCATTATCAGAAAACCAGAAACATTTGTAGAATATGAGGATGTAATTGAAGAACCAGATCAAAGAGCTTTTAGAAAAGGAAGGAAAATAAAAAAATGTTAAAAGGGTCGTCCTTGGACTTCCCTGGTGGCCCAGTGGTTAAGAACCTGCCTGCCAGTGCAGGGGACATGGGTTTGATCCCTGCTCCGGGAAGATCCCGTGTGCCACAGAGCAGCTAAGCCTCTAGGCGAAAACTACTGAAGCCACATCTGGAGCCCATGCTCCCCAGAGAGAAGCTAGCTCACTGAGACGCCCGAGTACCACATGGAAGGCCCAGCATAGCAACCCCCCCAAGATGAAGGTAAGAAAAAAAGAATTCCCTAAAAATTATTTTAATTCTTAATTTTTGCCTATATGAAATTTATGGGCAGGATGGTGCCAAGATGTTTCTTTTCCATACTGATAACCATGTACCTAACAAGATGCTTTGTGGGTTGCTCTCCTTTGCCCATTTCTCAAATGGCATTCTTTGGCTTGATTCTCATTCTACTCTTCCTGGGTGGCTTTAAATCTGTTCCTGTCGTTTCAATTGCCACTCCTGCTTCAGGCCAGGGGCATCTCCACCTACATGTCCCTTAGGCACCAGGATTTTCAACATTTCTTCAAACCCTCCTCCTCCCTTCCCTGTCTTAAGCATTGTCTTTGAGTGACCCATGGAACCCAAGGATCAGACCCAGGTCTCCCACATTGCAGGCAGATTCCTGGGTCAGGAAGATCTTCTGGAGAAGGGAACGGCTACCCACTCCAGTATTCTGGCCTGGAGAACTCCATGGACTGTATAGTCCGTGGGGTTGCAAAGAGCCAGACACGACTGAGCGACTTTCACTTTGAAGTGAAATATGAAACCACATAACCTCTAAATACGTGGTTGTACTCAGGTTACACAGTATAAGAAAATGAAAACATTTACATTACTGTTAGGAAATTTGACTCAGGCTTTTTAAAAGAAAACAAATACTGTCTTTATTATGATCATGTATGTTTCTAATTCATTTGTATTTGGAACCAGACTGCCTTGATATGAATCTCAGCTCCACGGCTAGATACGTTCTTTCACAAGCTATTTAACTGTTTTTCCATCTTTTAGATGGGAATAATAGTAACTGCTTCAGTGACTGTTATCAAGATTAAATGAATTAATATATCTAAAAGTGCTCTGAATAATGCTGGGCCTATAGTAAACACCATTTTAAAGTATTAGCTATTTGTATTATTTAACTAATGGGGAAGTAGGTGCCTAATTTTCTGCTTATCTTTGGTGCCCTTCCAATGGATTCTGAACCACCAGTACTTCCTCCTGTCATAGAAATTGTCCGAATGTATTGAAATTGCTTTTCTCATCTACACCCTAACATGTCCAAAATACATTTCTTTGCCTCAAGCACTCTTATTTATTTCTAAGAACTTCCAGGGCTTACCCCTCTTTTGCTTTAGGTCCTTTCCAGTCTGCTTATCCCTGCCTCTTCAAATATCAAGTATGATCATAGAGGCATTCTGGCTTTATGAATACAACATTAAAGAGGAATCATACCATCACAGATGAATTTTTGTTGAGGTACTATTTTTTGCATGTACTCACACCAACTTTTCAGTTTCTATACACACAGTACAGCAAAAACAATTTAAATTCTTCTCATTTTCATCTTACTTGAAATAATTTCACTGGAAGTGTTTTTTTCTGTTATAAAGTAAGAAACTGATTAATAAGTCAGTTTTTTTTCCATATAGCAAATTCTTCTGATTAGTTTTTGCTATTGAGTTCCTCAGGATCAAATAAAATCTAAATTTTATTTATGTAATCCTTTATTAAATTTGATCAAGAACTGTGGGTAGTTTTACTTTGTTAAATATTTCCATCAAGTCTTTCTAGAGTCCATAATCTTATACGATGTGGTTCTTCAGTACATTTTCTTCTTTTTAATGCAGTCATCATACACAGTGTTACCTATTCTGGTTTTATTTCTATAATGGAAATTCATTTGCTGCGATTTGGATAAAACAACAGTTTGAATTCACTTCTTAGCTAAAAATGAGAAAATTGTAATTCCTCTCATCAATTCTCCAAGACCATCCTTAAGGTCAAAACACCTTACCTCATCTCCTCTCCCCTCAGCTGTCTTCACACCATTCACTCCTGCTTATCCCTTGGACACCAGCTCAAGCAGCGCTGGCTCGAGGAATCCTCTTCTGAGCTATTATCAAGTTTCCTTCATTTTGCTTAAATAGTAATTTTAACTTTTATATTATAGTTTATATGAGTACTTTGCCTCTCTCATTAAACTTCAATCCCTGAAGGCAGAGACTTTTCCTTACCACTGGCTCCCTGGCACATAAGAGGTAATCAAATTTCTTGAAAGAATGATGAAAAGGAAAATAGTATCTTTCACCCTCAGTGCTCACATACTCCTAGGCACTCATTAAATGCTGTCTGCATTTCCCCTTTATTATTTCTGGTTTGTTATGGTCTGACAGTAATGCATTTTATCCCTACTAATTTTGAAATTGACTTAATGCTGTTTATTTTTAAGCTTTTAATAGCCATGCTGCTCTAATAATTTCCTCTTCCCTTTTCCCAGAGCTGCCATACTGTACAACTCCAGGAGGGTACGTGGGATTAAGTACAGGAGGGAGTTATTTGAGGTAGCAGAAATGTATCCTCACCTCCCTCTATGAAAGAGAAAGCATTTGGCTATCTCCTAGAGTGAGTTAGAACAGCAATTCTAAACCCTAAGCTGTATATAAAAATCACCTGGGATACTTTAATACAGAAATGCTTGGGCCCTACCTCAGATTATTGAGTCATAAAGTAGTAAAACTCCCCATACGACATTACTGCAGAGCCAGGGCTGGGAAACACTGGGCTGGAAGCACAGAATGAGTGTGAGGGAAATGGACAGATATTAATCTGGATAGGCAGGTTAGCATATTCAGTACGAAGGAACTGAAATTTAACTTTACGTGCAGTGAGGAGGGTTTTCAGAGGGTAATGAAATAACTGACTGATGAGAGAGCTGTGGAGAAACAGGTGGGCAGAATGTAGACTCTGGGTAGGGAAGCCAGGGGAAGACACTACAGTGAGCCCAGGAACAGACGGCAAGGACTTGAACTATGGTGGCTGCAGTGCAAACACAGGCAGGGAACAGGAAAGGACTCACAGGACATTTGACAGAACTTGGTAAGAGGAATGTATAGGATGATTAAAGGCAGAAAAGCTATAGAACACTCCCAAATTTCCAGGCTAAGCAGCCACATGCAGTTTGATGCCATTAACCAGACAATAACAAGCATACGGAGAGAATGGGGCAGGAGACGGAACAAACTGCTTCCAGCTACAATGAAATAGATGTTCCTTGTCCAAACCACTGACGGGGAGCTGGAATAGCAAGAAATTAAGATCAAGAACTCAGAAGAAAGGTTGAGGCTAGAGTTTTAGGTCTGGGAGTCAACAGAGTATTTGGTAATAACAGAAGCCACTGACGGAGAAGGCAATGGTACCCCACTCCAGTACTCTTGCCTGGAAAATCCCGTGGGCCGAGGAGCCTGGTAGGCTGCAGTCCATGGGGTCACTTGGAGTTGGACATAACTGAGCGACTTCACTTTCACTTTTCACTTTCATGCACTGGAGAAGGAAATGGCAACCCACTCCAGTGTTCTTGCCTGGAGAATCCCAGGGTCGGGGGAGCCTGGTGGGCTGCAGTCCCCGGGGTCGCACAGAGTCAGACACGACTGAAGCGACTTAGCAGCAGCAGCAGCAGCAGCAGCAGAGGCCACTGAAATGGATGAAACTGAACAGCGCACTGTCTATGTAGTCAAAAATGCTCAGCATCGAGTTAAAGGTAAATCAGGGTTTCTCATTTAATTTACTGAACCACATAATCTGAATAAAGCTCAGCAGACCACCATTAAACATATGCAGAACTCAATCTGAAGAGTAGATGATAATAGGAAAAAATTATCTGCAATGTGTGGGCTAATTTTAAATATGACTGTTCAATCTCTGAACTGTCTCTGAATTGAATACAACAATTCTTGGAATTGGAAAGCCTAATTTCAATATTAAACAGCAGATTAATCAAGTTAGCTACTCATATGACATCAGTGCTCCCCTAAAGAAAACCACCAGCTATTTGGTGATCTATTTCCTACAATGTAAAGGCAATATTACACCATTGTGCCAACTCATAAAATGCAGCATGTTCTCAATAAATGAAACAACTGATACCAGAGACTGTCCCTTAGTCTGTGTGTCCATGTGTGTATGTGTTTGTGTGCCAGAAGTCTGTATAATTTACTTAACTTTAATAATACAAATTCATTTCTGGGTCTGGAATCGCATCAACAGAAAACAAACTAAAACTTAAGAAAAAATTCACAGGCCCTGCTATTTTGAAGACAGTGAATGAACCTGTCTAGAGTGAGTCCCTGAAATCCTTGTTTTGAAGAGGTACTCAGATAATTATGACACAGGTATTTTAATAACTATAATACTTTGAGATATACTAGCTTATTTTAACTAAGTATCTTAAAAACATGTTGAAAAATGTTCAAAGATTACAAAAACACATTTTAAGTAATAGTGTTATATATGCTTTAAGTAGAAAACACATTTTCTTTATTCAAATTATGTTGACTTTCTGTATATTTTGAAATGACACACATAAAGATATAGCAAAACTGTATTTTTAATTTCATCATATTCCCCTCTAAATTCTTTATCATTTACCAAAAATAACTTTTTTAAAGCTTACTGTTTTGTCTAATGTTATACAGACTATCAATCTACACATTTTTGTGTTTCTCTTAAAAATTAACTTATAAGGATATTATATAAAACTAACTGGTATATCACACACCAAACATGAGTACAGATTCTGTACAATGTAATAGTATACATATATATTACAAGAGACTAAATGCCTTGTTAAAAGTAAGTTTAAGAAATCTTTCATGGAAAAAATCTACATCACAAAATGTGGTGGCTTGAGTGTCAGCTGGTTTCCTCTCACGAATTTCTTTCCATGGGCATTAACTGTCCATTTAGCTTCATTAGTAGTTTTACCACAAGGCCAGCCTACAAAGTAAAATATACGTCAACAATAAATTTGAAACATGTAAAAATGTGTAAATGACATACATGGCAGTAGACAGAGTGTTCTCTATCTGAAAAGGGATTTTTCATTGTTATAAGAGTACGATAAATTATTCCGCTAAGTTTCTTGCTTTGTTTAGGAAAGACCTGCCTTTTTACCTTGGTCTTAAATAACATTAATTTCACGTAAGAGGTTTTACTTGAAGTAAAAAGGACTGTCATTTTTAAAGAAAGAAATAATTTTACTAATACAGTAGAGTTTATTACTATCATAAATCAAGAACTGATTAGGTACTTACCTGTTTTGTATGTACTATAAAGCTCATTTTATTTTCCATACTATGGATCTGAAAACATGAATCAGCATCTCCCAATTGCCACATAAAGCAACCATACTTAAGACTGATGAGTAAAGCCTGCAACATAATTGGAAATCATTAATATTGAAATATTTATTAAAAACAACACCTATCTTCTCTTACTATCTACACTTCTCTAGCCAGGTCTAAACAGAATGGTTCTGAAAGTTAGAATAAAACTTGTTCAAAGCGCACTTGGTAACTTGACATAGCCTGCAGCACAGAGTCACAGCAGACTTCTTGAGCAATGATACTCTTTTTATCAGACTGACAGAGCTTTTTGAAGATGCCCATTCTGTGCTATGTATGTTTATTTATGCACACACACACACATTCAGCCATGAGAAATAAGGATATCCTGTCTTTTGCAACAACATGGATGGAACTTGAGGGCCTTAAGCTAAAGAAAGACAAATACCATAGGATGATACCACTTAATATGTGCAATCTGAAAAAGCCAAACTCATTGAAACAGAGAGTAGGATGGTGGTTACATCAGGCACTGGCGGATGGGGGGAACTGAGATGTTGGTCAAAGCAGTACAAACTTTCAGTTACAAGATGAATTAAGTTCTGGGAATCTAATGTGGGGCATGGTGCTTATAGTTAGCAATACTGCACTATATGTTTGAAAGTTGCTAAGGGAGTAGATCTTAAATGTTTTCACCAGAAAACATAAATTATAATTATGTGGTGTGACAGAGGTGTGGCTAACGCTATAGTGGTAACCATTTTGAAATAGGTTAAGTATAACAAATCAACACACTGTATGTACAGTTTAAACTTACCCAATGATGGGAAAACAAAGATGCCCGTTCTATCAGTGGTTTTCAAGAAAATTAAGTGTACTTTAAGTTTTTACTTTCTGCAGGTTAAAAACAATTTGTTTTATATATTCAGTACCTTTTGAATATTCATATAGTACTTTCAAATCTGAAATTTATTTAATGTGGTAAAATTGGTGACTTAGGCAATTTCATATCACTGAAAATAAGTACATTGCTATATTTATAGTAAGTGAAAGAAAGTGGAAGTCACCGCTGTGACTGACTCTTGAGACCCCATGGACTATACAGTCCATGGAATTCTCCAGGCCAAAATACTGGAGTGGGTAGCCTTTCCCTTTTCCAGGGGGTCTTCCCAATCCAGAGATCAAACCCAGGTCTCCTACATTGTAGGCAGCTTCTTTACCACCTGAGTCAAGGGAGAAGCCCATATTTATAGTAAATATAAACATTATTTTAAAAATTAATAATATATCCTTCATATATTCAACAGAACTATTTAAAAAACAATTATAGTACCTTGTACCTACATGTTCTAAATAATGGTATATTTAAATAGGAATCCAATCTTTTGATTATTTAAAAAATAATTATCTCCTAATAATAACTTACATTTTCTTACCTAAAAATAAATATATTCTTTGCATACATATATACAAAGAAAATGTTCATGCCATCCTTTAAAATAAATATATTTAGAAACATTACCTCTCTAGGACTAGCAGTTCTTAACATAATCATGGTAAATAATAAACAAACGATATGCCAGAAAGATTATGATTTAGGGCATTTTGAAAGTGAGGTCCTGTAAGTGAAATATAATGTAATTAATTTAACATGTGTATACCATGTCTAATGGGAAAATAACAACACTTTGCTTACAAATAGCTACACTTATAAAATATAACATATGGGTAGGATCTGCTAAGATAGCTATTTACACAAAGTACACACGGAAACAGAGTTTTAAATGCAAATGAAGTTATTTTTTCAGATGAAGGTGTTTACTCTATTTAAGCAAGCCTGTCATATTGACCATATAGACACCTTAGGTCTTGGTCAATCTAAGACAACTGACGACAAGCTGACTATTCTCATCTTTGATGGTTTGAAAATCTTAGAGCTTTTATAGTGCCATAAATTTACCTGTAGCTTACGGAGCACAGAGGTAATGATTATGTGGCAAGAAAACACTATTTCCCTTGGTTTCAGTCACCTCTGTGTATACCCAATGACAGCATTTCTATTTCCAGAAAAAGCAGACTCTTAATAACACTGTTATCATCCTCTGCCTGCTACTGCTATCTCACTCAAGTCCTGGAGCAGAATATTATTCATAGGATGAAATGTTATAAGATATTACTGAACCATCATTTGACTACTATATAAAGCTTTTTACTGTTGCCTAAATTTGGAATGCTACCAAAAGACAAACGTAATACACAGTTTAGAGAAAAGGCTCAGTGTTACGCCCATGGCATCACCACCAGTTCAATGAAGAAGAATTTGCAGATATTGATATAAAATGCTCTAAAATAGCAGAGGAAAAATTTCTTGAAATGACAAGGGGAATTTCTCTTTCATTTCCTTTAACAAACAGTGCAATAGAGAATAAAAAAGTAGTTATAAGATAAGAAACAGTTTATTTTGTATGAATAAAATAGTTTAAATAGAAAATGATAAGCAAATGACTCAAAAACAAGCCAATATCAAAGACTTCAAAAAGTCAAGTTCCAAGTGAATTACTGAAGCCAGGTCCCCCTTCTGCATATGTCCCTGCATAGTCCTTATCTCCAATCACAAGCATATCTAATAGTATGGTAAAATAACTGCTATAACAATGAATCTAAGTTATCATGAAATAACTACCATTGAGATATTTTCAGAAGTTATGTGATTACATAAATAAGACTTAAATGATGAAAATAAATATTAGGTTTACAGTGAAATTTCCTAATCTAAAATGCCTTTTTACATAAGCTTCGCTTCAGTTCAGTTCAGTTCAGTCGCTCAGTCATGTCTGACTCGTTGCAACCCCATGAATCGCAGCATGCCAGGCCTCCCTGTCCATCACCAACTCCCAGAGTGCATGCAAACCCATGTCCATAGAGTCGGTGATGCCATCCAACCATCTCATCCTCCGTCGTCCCCTTCTCCTCCTGCCCTCAATCTTTCCCAGCATCAGGGTCTTTTCCAAGAGTCAGCTTTTCCCATCAGGTGGCCAAACTACTGCAGTTTCAGCTTCAGCATCAGTCCTTCCAATGAACACCCAAGACTGATCTCCTTTAGGATGGACTGGTTGGATCTCCTTGCAGTCCAAGGGACTCTCAAGAGTCTTCTCCAACACCACAGTTCAAAAGCATCAATTCTTTGGCGCTCAGCCTTCTTCACAGTCCAACTCTCACATCCATACATGACCACTGGAAAAGCCACAGCCTTGACTAGATGGACCTTTGTTAGCAAAGTAATATCTCTGCTTTTGAATATGCTATCTAGGTTGGTCATAACTTTCCTTCCAAGGAGTAAGCGTCTTTTAATTTCATGGCTACGGTCACCATCTGCAGTGATTTTGGAGCCTAAAAAAATCAAGTCAGCCATTGTTTCCACTGTTTCCCCATCTATTTGCCATGAAGTGATGAGACCGGATAGTATGATTTTAGTTTTCTGAATGTTGAGCTTTATGCCAACTTTTTCACTCTCCTCTTTCACTTTCATCAAGAGGCTCTTTAGTTCTTCTTCACTTTCTGCCATCAGGATGGTGTCATCTGCATATCTGAGGTTATTAACATTTCTCCCGGCAATCTTGATTCCAGCTTGTGCTTCATCCAGCCCAGCATTTCTCATGATGCACTGTGCATATAAGTTAAATAAGCAGGGTGACAATATACAGCCTTGATGTACTCCTTTTCCTATTTGGAACCAGTCTGTTGTTCCATATCCAGTTCTAATTGTGGCTTTGTGACCTGCATACAGATTTCTCAGAAGGTAGGTCAGATGGTCTGGTATTCCCATCACTTGAAGAATTTTCCAGTTTATTGTGATCCACACAGTCAAAGGCTCTGGCATAGTCAAGAAAGCAGAAATAGATGTTTTTCTGGAACTCTCTTGCTTTTTCCATGATCCAGTGGATGTTGGCAATTTGATCTCTGGTTCCTCTGCCTTTTCTAAAACCAGCTTGAACATCTGGAAGTTCACGGTTCAAGTATTTCTGAAGCCTGGCTTGGAGAATTTTGAGCATTACTTTACTAGCGTGCGAGATGAGTGCAATTGTGTGGTAGTTTGAGCATTCTTTGGCATTACCATTCTTTGGCATTGCCTTTCTTTGGGATTGGAATGAAAATGGACCTTTTACAGTCCTGTGGCCACTGCTGAGTTTTCCAAATTTGCTGGCATATTGAGTGCAGCACTTTCACGGCATCATCTTTCAGGATCTGAAACAGCTCAACTGGAATTCCATCACCTCCACCAGACCAAGATGGTGGAATAGAAAAGTTCTGAAGTGTTCTAACAGGTATTCACAGTCCAATCCACACTTCATCCTGGCCCCAAAAATGTTCTTGTAACTAATTCAAATTTTCAAAATGAACCACTTGTTTCAGGTATTTTACTTCCTTTTAAAATCTGTATCTTTTTCATTTATATCTAATTAATTTTTAAATAGATAAAACAATCACAGTTACATATTTTTTTTAAGTTGCAAAATGCCATATAGTGAAATGTCTCTGTTCTACTCCTATGCCCAGTTACATAGTTTCCCTTTTCCAAAGGCTTTAAGAAACTTTTTATGCATACAAAAGCACCACAACACATATTTATGTAAATCTAGTTTTCACCTGCCCACATTTTTTTGAGGTATAACGGACATATGACATTATATTAGTTTTAGGTATACCGCGTGATTCAGTATTTGTATATACTGCAAGTATTGTTAACATTCATCACCATACACAGTTAACACATTTTTTTTTGTTGTGATGAGGAATTTTAAGATTCATCTCTCAGGAACTTTCAAATATGTAATACAGCATTATTAACTATGCTCTATCCTATATCCCATGACTTATTTTACAGTTCAAAGTTTCTATCTTTTGACCCCCTTTACCCATTTTGCCCATCTCCCAACTCCCTGCCTTTGGCAACCACCAGTCTGTTCTTATTTCTATGAGCTTGTTTGCTTTTTCAAGATTCCACCATACACAAATGAGACCATATGGCCTTTATCTTTGTCTGACTTACTTCACTTAGCATAATGCCCTCAAGGTCCATCCATATTGTTGCAAATGGCAAGACTTCATTCTTTCTAATGGCCAAGTAATAATACTGCATTGTGTATGTGTGTATAACCTTTATATTCATGCCGACATACACAGGGATGACTCTCTGAGTACTGTGGCTTGCCTTTGTAAATATCTATCCTGTGCAAAACGCTGCTCCATACGTAGGAATTCCCCAACAATTCTGTAAGAACATAACACACACACATATATACACACACATACACAAACTGTTTCTCTAGCCACCGGTCCACTGATGACACTTAAGTTGTTTATCAACTTAAGGTAATGTTTCAATGAAACACTGTAGGTAATGTTTCAATGAAAAGGGATGTGCGTGTATCTTTCTGTTAGTGTTTTTGTTTTCTTCCGTTAACTACCTGTTTCTACCCATTTTTACATGAATGATAGCATATTATGTATGGTTCAGCACCAAATATATCTTAGAGATCATTCTACACAAAAATATTCTTCATTCTTTTGTATGGCTGCAAGGTATTTCAATGTAAAAATGTACTACAATTAATATTAACTCCCTATTGGTAATCATTTTGTTTTCAACCCCCATCCTCTGCTATTATAAATGAAATTGTTCATGTAGCCTAGTACTGTTATTTTAGATATTATATATATAGTGTGACTGGTCAAAAACAGCTGAAAAGATAAAAATCTACCTTAGTTTCCATGTTGAGGAGATGAAGTCCTTTTATATTCACACCTACATACACAGGGATGACTTTATGATTACTGGGGCTTGCCTTTGTAAATATCTGTCCTGTGAAAAAAGCCGCTCCATATGTAGGAATTTCCCAACAATTCTGTAAGAACATGCGCTGTAGGTGATGCATTTCTTTACTGACACCTTCACTTGTACTAAGATTCTAAAAACAAAGTAAAATAAGGAGATGTGAAAGGAGAATGTACCTGTAACAATCCAAACAGGTCAACTAAACAGTCTCTAAAATCAAGGCTAACCCAAAGAATAACATGTGTGACGTTATCCCACGGGTACTTTTTCTTCTGAGATCTTCTATTTAAAAAGAAAAATCAAGGTCTAAAAATAACGCTTATTTATTACATTTTAAGTGCATAGATAAAGATAGTGTATTATTTCATATTTTTAAAAAATCTCTAGCACTTACCACAGTACCAGCATACAGATGGTCATCAGTAAAAAATTCTATATTGTTAAAAATAAAGTATCTTGCTACTTTTTCTTTCAGATATGTGAACTATAACTTTTTAATTTCAGGAATATAAATTTAATGTACCTATGTTTAATACATTAATAATACTAACAAAATTTCCACTAGGCTATCTCTTTTTATTTCTATTTAACAGCTTACCTTGTATTCATGAAGTATTCGGTTTGTCCAGTGAGGTGCCTTACTTTTCAATTTGGTAATAGGTACAATAGACTTGAGATTTTCTTCACTGTAAGCAAATATGCCAATATTTTAAAAATAAATTATCTTTAGTAAAGTAATATAATCATTTAGATATAAATGGTTTTAAATGATTTTTGACCTGAAAAATACTATACTTAAAATATCAGAAAACTCAACATTTTAAGCAAGAAGTCATGATCCCAGCATTGCTCAGTCTAGAGAAATGTCTCTTCTGTCAGTGAGCACAAAATATTTTTGAATACTGAAAACTACAATAAACAAACTTTAGATGTGCTAAAACTTCAGTGTTTTCTCACAACATGAAACATGAACTAGTTTTTGGGTGAGATTCTGAAATACGTCTGCCTTATAACTTTTTTTTTTTTAACTACGTACCTAAGTAAGGTTTTAGTGAACTTATTTAAACATACAGTAAAAAAAGACAAGTATAAGGCATATCACACTATATTCAAATATAAGAAAAGTAACCTTGGAGAGCATATAACTTAAAAGAATGCATTACTATAGCTTTTCTTCTCATTCCATGCCTTGTATTATTTAATTCCAAACCACTGTCTAAATAGTTCTTAATAACAAATTTCTAAACTTCCTTGGTAAGCTGAATCTTGGGCATAGCATAAGACTATGAATTATATTAAATACTTACTTTAGGAAACCTTGCTTGTGTTTCTTACTCTCGTAATTTCCATAAACTATCTGCAACAGTAGACTTGCCAACGTTATCAGTTTAGCATCAGGAGCTGTATAAAAGCCCTTCAGTAAATTATATCTGGCTTCATCGAAGAGAATAAGAATAGCTAGTGGGTCTTCAGTCTTAAAGGAGAAAATATAGTATGGTTATTAGGCCACAATTTCCTGTTATAAATGGACAACTTGTCACTAACATGGAAAAGCAAAAGCTATGTAACTGCATAGAAATAAGCTGTTTTTGCTTTAGAGCAGAGGTTGACAAGTCTTTTCTATTAAAGACCAGACAGTATTATTTTAAGCTTTGTGAGTCATAAAGTCTCTAATAGGGTGACTCAACTCTTCTAGTTTAGCACAGAAGCAGCTGTAGACAATACATCTACAAATGTCAGAGTTCTACTAAAACTTTTTATACCGATTCTGAAATTTGAGTTTCATGAAATGTTCACATGACATGAAATATTAATTCTTCTGAATTTTTGAATTTTTCAACCATTAATAGCTTACAGGATATACAAAAATAGGCAACAGTTCAGATATAGTAATAGGCCAGTTTGCTAGCCTCTGATTCAAGTCCGGTGAAATTATCATCAGTTTATGGATATGAGTGTGAGTAATTTCTAGTACAATTTTACCTAAATTCTTTATATTCCTCAAACATCCTTCTATATTTTATGCTTCACACAACATAGTAGTGAATCACAAAGAAGATGAAAGGAAGTATTGTCAATTCCCAGAAGGATACATGAAGTTTGAAAAGAACTTAACAGTTTTTATTTGATAAATAACATGAAAGGAGAGCATACTTTTTTTAAGTTTTAAAAACTAAAGTTTCCCTTTATCCGATAAGATTAAAAAAGACTGAAAAATGCTACCCTACAGAATACATTTATACCTGGAATAATATGATCACCAATTACAGAGATTCTAAATAAATACTTGAGTATTTCCATATATGATTTAAAATGACCCAAATTCCTTACAGTAAAAAGTTTTGTTGTCTTGCTAACTAAAATAGCACTCCACACAATATTTAAAAAATTGAAACAGAATTTCATGGAGGAAAAAAGATAAGGGGATTGCTCTTGATTAAAAGAAGCAAAGAGGTAACAAATACAAAGCATGAAGGTTGACTAGCTTCTTCAGTTGAGCGTTTTAAGAGACTGAGAAACTGGGGGGGGGAAATCTGAATATGGGTCTGATATTAGATATTATTGTGGAAATATTATTATTAGGTTGATAGTGGTACTGTAGTATGTATAGTACATCCTTGTTCTTAGAATATGGTGTTAAAATATTTAAGGATGAAGTGCCATGATGCCTGCAACTCAATTTTAAACGGTCTACAAAGAAAAGAGAGGAAAGGTGAAGATAGTAAAATGTTAACAATTAGTGAATTTAATGAATGGTATGTGGTATAGATTTTATTACTTTTTCAACTTTTCTATGGGTTTTTAATTTCTGAAGCTAACTGTTGGGAAAAAGTGAAAGAAAACATTTTTCTAGTAAAAACTGACTTAGTGAATTTGAAGAATTTGAGTAGAGAATAGTTATAATTCCTAATAGTGTATTCAGGGAGTATTAGTCAACAACTGTTCTTTTTAAATGAAAGTAGGCTCTTCTTATCCTAAAAGAATAATCCTAACCAAAAAAATACAATTCTTCTATCTTTCAGATGGTAAAAACAGGCATTTCTCAATTACACGAGGAGTGAAAGAACGTAACCACTTTACCAGATGATGATATTCTGATTCACTGTAAGTACTCTTTAAACCTTACTTCTTTTTCACTTGACCCTACTTTACCTAAGTTGTAGTATAAAATGCAATTAATTTAATGTCCAAGTACTATCATTATTATGACTCTTTCTCTACCAGCCAACTGTGAAAATATTATTTAAGTGGAGAAGGAAGACAGGCTGAGTATACTTAGATCACTTGCAGATTTTATAGCTCTATCACGTTCTGCTTAACAAAAGTTGCCACTTTACCTATGTTTTAAGTGTAGAAGTTAGTGGCATTCATTTCATTCATAATGCTGTGAACCATCACCACTGTTTTCACATTTCAACATCCAAACAGAAATTCTGTAACCAGTAAGTCCTCATTCTCTTTGCATCACACCTGTGGCAATCTCTAACATACTTTCTCTTTATGAATTTCCCTGTTCTAGATATTTATTTAAGGTAAGTAACATCAAACAGTTTTCCCTTTTGTGTCTGGCTTATTTCACCTAACATATTTTCAAGGTCCATCCATGTTATGACATGTTTCAGCACTTCGTTCCTTTTTATGGATGAATAAGAATCCACTGTATGTATAGACTGCAGTTTTCTTTATCCATTGATCTGTTGATAACACAGCTCGTGTCCACCTTTTTGGTTATTATGAATATTGCTGATAAGAATGCTGGAATACAAATATTTGAGCTCTTGTTTTCTTTAGATATACACCTAGGAGTGGAATTGCTGGATCAAATAGTAATTCTGTGTTTACTGTTTTTAAGAACTATTCAACTATTTTCCACAGAGGCCACACCATTCTATATTACTATCTACAACATACAAAGGTTCTATTTTCTCTATTTCCTCAACCATCAATATCTTCCTTTATAAACTATTATTACTACAACCATCCTAGTAGGTGTGGATTCTTAGTGTGTGGTTTTTTTTTTTCTTATTGTGTTTTGATTTGCATTTCCTTAATGCCTAATGATCTTGAATAACATCTCATGTGCTTGTTAGCCACTTGTGTATCTTTACTGGAGAAATGTTAAGTCCTTTACCCAATTTAATTGAGCTGTCTTTTTGTTGCTGAGTTGTAGGAGTTCGTTTTATATTCTGAGTAGTAAACATTCAACATTCAGAAAACTAAGATCATGGCATCCAGTCCCATCACTTCATGGCAAGTAGATGGGGAAACAATGGAAACAGTGAGAGGCTTTATTTTGGGGGGCTACAAAATCAATGCAGTTGGTGACTGCAGCCATGAAATTAAAAGACACTTGTCCCTTGGAAGACAAGTTATGACCAACCTAGACAGCATATTAAAAAGCAGAGATATTACTTTACCAACAAAGGTCCATCTAGCCAAAGCTATGGTTTTTCCAGTAGTCATGTATGGATGTGAGAGTTGGACTATAAAGAAAGCTGAGCACCAAGAATTGATGCTTTTGAACTGTGGTGTTGGAGAAGACTCTTGAGAGTCCCTTGGACTGCAAGGAGATCCAACCAGTCCATCCTAAAGGATATCAGTCCTGAATATTCATTGGAAAGACTGATGTTGAAGCTGAAACTCCAGTACTTTGGCTACCTGATGTGAAGAGCTGACTCATTGGAAAAGACCCTGATTCTGGGAAAGATTGAAGGTCGGAGGAGAAGGGAATGACAGAGGATGAGATGGTTGGATGGCATCACCGACACTATGGACATGAATTTGCGTGAACTCCAGGAGCTGGTGATGGACAGGGAGGCCTGGAGTGCTGCAGTCCATGGGGTTGCAGAGTTGGATATGAATGAGCGACTGAACTGAACTAAACTGAAACACTTACATATATATGATTTGCAAGGGTCTTCTTCTATTATCTAGCTTATCTTTTCTCTTTAATGATAATGTCCTTTGATTTACAAATGATTTTAATTTTGATGAAGTCCAATTTATCTATTTTTTCTTTTGTTACTCATGTTTTTGGTGTCATATCTAAAGCTCCATGGCCAAATCTAAGGTCATAAAGATTACACATATATTTTGTCCTAAGAATTTTATGGTTTTGGCTTTTATATTTAGGTTATTGAGACACTGAGTTAATTTTTGATGCGGTGTGAGATCAGAATCCAATTTGATACTTTTACATGTGAATTTCCAGTTGCCCTAGCATCATCTGTTGAAGAAACTACTCTTTCTTCATTGAACTCACTTGGCATCCTTGTCAAAAATTAGTTGTAATGGTATATGGAGTTATTTGAGGACTCTCAACTCTATTCCATTCCCAATTCTATCCTCATACCAGTACCATATTGTTTGGATTACTATAGCTTTGTACTAAGAAACTGGGAAATGTGAATCCCTTCACTTTATTCTTGTAGTTTTCAATGTATAAATCTCTTTTATTAAATTTATTCCTAGGTATTTTATCCTTATAGAAGTTATTCCAAAGGATTTCTTAATTTCCTTTTTTGAGTGTCTGTGGCTGGTTATAGAAACAATTGATTTTCACGTGTTGAGCATGTACCCTACAACTCTGCTGAATCCATTTATTTTTTTATTTTTTTTAATCCATTTATTAGTTCTACCAGCTTTTGTGTAGATTCTTTGGAATTCCCTACGTATAGGATCATTTCATTTTTTATCAACAGAGACAGTTTAACTTTTGCCTTTTCGATTTGGATGTCCCTTTTTTTTTCTTTCTTTACTTTTTGGTGCTGCTGGGGAGAGTGTGACCAACTACTTTCATTAGAACTTCTTGTTCTGTGTTAAACAGCAGTGGTGAAAGCAGGTATCCTTGTCTTGTTCCTGATCTTAGGAGGAAAAGTTTTCAGTCTTCCACCATCGAGTATGTTAACTGTGGGTTTTTTTATAAATGCCATTTATAGGATTGAGGAAGCTCCCCTCCTAGTTTTCTGAGACTCCTATCAAGAAAAGCTATTGGATTTTGTCAAATGTCTTTTTTACCTTAAGTTGGATAATATAAGATAGACAATATGAATAGTCAAACATAAAATATTTACCAAGTTTGGACAAGGTCACTGAAATTTTCACATGTTGAAATGTGCTTAACCTTATGTATTTAGTATTTCCTTGAATAAAAGAATGAAGAAATGCATTGTATATTTTCTTCACCAAATTTATGAGATCTCAGAACTTTTCTTTTCCCCAATTTTCAAAGCTACCGCTGTATTTAGACTATCACCTAGTTTAACTTGTAATATATACCTTAGGTTTTTCCCTTGTTTGATCATCCTTCAGATGGCATTATTTCACTTCTAACATTTATAGTAATTCAAATCCAGACATACTTATTTAGGACAGACTTTGTTTTTAATCATGTAAATTCCATTCTCATTTTTTACTATATGTATAGTTCTCTGTTGAATCTAAAAGAATAGCTACACACTGACTACTTTTTAATGTCCCCTTTGTAGATATAATCTTCTGTATCTAGAATTTTTTTTTTTTAGTTCTCTCTATTCTCTTTAGGGTGGAATCTTGATTTCTTTTGTATTTTAAGACAATGGAGGTGGAAATGGAAAAACCAACCAGGGGCTTTGTAAGTAGACTAACTCAAACTCTACCACTTACAATAGGGATGTGGGGATTGAACAGAAAAACAGAAATGAACCCTCCTGTAAAGGAAGAGCACAATGTTTGCCTCTGGTGTGTAAAATAGGAACTCAGCAGATTCTGAACATAAATGACTATAAAAAAGATTTCTGAGCAAACCTTTTTCTCAACTTCCAAAGGAAGTCTCACATCTCTTCTTAGGAAAAGCTGTGGTGTTTCCCTTTGGGGATCCAAATTAGTCAATTCAGCAAGTATTTCTGGCCAGTCACGAACATGTTGCAATGGTTTATGATAAGGCTTGAGTTGAAGGCCTGAAAAACATCTTTCCCTTAATAAATGATAATGTAGAATGAACTAATTACATCAACACAGAGAAACTTTTCATTAAATTCTGTACCTAAGTATTGAACACACACAAATTAAAGGTCTAAATTTAAATCAATATTGATTTTAATCAATATTATGCCCAATTTGAGGTTGACTGTTTTTTAAGAATATAAGAATTATGAGAATAATTCTGGAAATGAATTAAAATTTATCAAATGAATTTAAGATCTTTAATTCCATGATAGCCTATTTAATTATGATAAAATCAGTAAAAATTTAGTGTTTAAAAATATACAGTTAAATCACTAGGAAACAAATCACAACCACCTCGATGAAATCCCTTATGTATTTGCAATTCTTTGTCTGAGAGACCAAATCTGTAGTAACATTAGGCTGAGTTTAAATAAAAGGAGTTGAACATGACTGAGAGACTGAACTGAACTGCAATAAAAAGATCTGATAGAAAACCAATATAAAGAAAAAGAATATCTGTATTATTCTGAGAGGAGGTGAGCACTGAAAATAAAGGCAAGTTGGATGCATTTAAATGGCATTCAAATGAAATTTAAACTGCATTTAAACAGCATTCAGATCAAATTTCACGGCCAAAGAAAAAACGTTTTGGCTTTTACCACTTCAAACATCGTATGGCGCTTCCCTGGTGACTCAGCAGTGAAGGATCCGCTTGCCAATGCAGGAGACACGGGTTTATGGCCGATCCGGGATCATCCCGGATGCTGGGGAGAAACTAGGCCCCTGCGCCACAACCCCGAGCCTTTGCTCCGGAGCCCACAGGGCGCCACTACTGAGCCCACAGGGCGCCACTACTGAGCCCACACGCCCTAGGGCCTGTGCTCCCGGACAACAGATGCCACTGTTCTTCTGCTGCACTGCAATCAGAAGCCCTCACGCCACAGCTAGAGAGTAGGCCCCACTTGTCACAACTAGAAAAACGTCCACGCAGCAGTGAAGAACAGCACAGCCAAAAATAAATCAATACAATTAGTACAAAACACCCCAACATTGTAGGAATAAAGAGGGGCCAGGAGCAAGCAGAGGCTTATCTGTTTCAGCAGTTTGAACATAATTTATGTAAAAGAGATTATATCATTTGAAAATTTAAAAGTCAATAATAATTGATGCTACACTTGCAGTTTACCAACTCACTCTCAGAAAGGAATAATGAGGTTTATACATCAGAATAACAAGTTTCTTACTGAGGTTTTCTGAACAGATCCAAATAGTGAAATATTGCTGTGTTTCTTGAGAGAGACGCATTCCTTCCATTATCTGCTGCACTGTGGTATTATTTCCATGCTTCAGTTCAACAGAGCGGTATGATCCATCCATTCTGTATATACGAACTTTTTCATACTAGGACAAAGAATGATAATAAATTATGCAACCTGGGTAGAAATTATACATTCCAACCCCCAAAAATGCTTTAATTTTAACTTCATCTGCTTTATTATAGATATCTAATATGGAAAGTATCAGAAAAACTACTTTAAGTGAGAATCTTCTGGCAATATTTTATTTTTTCTATTTTTGCCTTGCTGCACAGCTTGCAATCTCTGTGGCCCAATAAGGGATCAAACCTGTGCCCCCTGCACTGGAAGCTTAGAATCCTAACCACTTCTGGCAAATTTTTTAAAAATTTACTTCCATTATTTATATTTTTAAACATGAATTTCTTCTGAATATTCCATGGTCAAATAAGTTTGAGAAACGAAGGCAAATGGTTTTTAAAAAAATATTCAACTTCAAAATCTTCTGAGAGGATACTTTAAAGCTATTAATGTACAATGTAAATACAATGGGGGATATAGACTTGGTTAACTAAATCTGGTGCTAGTTAACTACCTCATGAGTTTAGTGGGCCACAAATTACAATGTAGAAATGTGCACCAGCAATAATTTATCCCAAGAGGAATCTGTGATAAAGGACTTTGCAGATAAAAGTTATGAACAATGGACCTTGAGCCAGTTTCTTTCTTCCAGTTGAGAAAATCACAGAGAGAAATGATATTATCAATTCATTTTTATTGTTACAGGAAATAACTGATGCCTCTAAACAACTTCCAGGACAGTTCATTTTAGGGAAAAGTACCTAATTCCTTTTATTGTATACATCCAGATTTAAAGATTATATGAGAAATAAAAATGTGTTTTTAACTATACAATTAGAAAGTAAATTGCAATGAAGTTAATACAAGGGTGCCTGTACTGCTTATCTATTTCCTTGCTTTTGTTCTGTGAATGTGTGAAATTTCCCTTTAAGACAGATCATGTATTTATTATTTCTCACATCACTTTCAGCATTTCATGGTGGTAAATTTACAGAAATACTCAACAAGTACATATTATCTAGTTAATGGAAATGTCTAGAAAGGGTCAGACATATCGGTTATATCCTGTTGGTATAAAACTTTTATCCTTTATTAGTTGGTATAAATTTTTTTATCCGGTTTGCAAGTTTTCAAACAATTTTTACATTGAAAACAGTATATTGTCACTATAACTTTGAGGCATAACAAAGTTTTTTCTAATTGTTAATTCTTCTCTATTTTAATGCCACTGCTAATTATTTTGTACATAAGTAGATGGAAAGGCCAAGCTGAATAGGCAAAATAAAAGACTAGTATCTCTTTTAACCCATTCACTAATCTTAAGGAGGAAAATGAATCTGAACTAGATAAGTAATTAAATTACTGAACAATGTATAATATGATTATTTACAAATATAACATATTGCTTAGAAGACCTAGGGGCTTCCCTGGTGGCTCAGACGGCAAAGACAGCAGCGCAGGAGAACTGGGTTCAGTCACTGGGTTGGGAAGACGCCCTGGAGAAGGGAGTGGCTACGTGCTCCAGTATTCTTGTCTGGAGAATTCCATGGACAGAGGAGAGCCTGACAGGCTACAGTCCATGGGGTTGCAAAGAGTTGGACATGACTAAACGATGAACACTTTCACTTCACTTAGAAGGCCTAAGTAGAGAGAGATGCTTCAATGAACTGGTTACAATTTGTAATCAGCATATAAAGTATAGAGATTACATTGGGAATTAAGTTAATTTTAAATGACTAAAAGATTTACTTATGCAAACTTATTTTGATATGCAAGAATAAATGTCCAAATGTTAGAGATGATAGCAAATTTAATATCTATGATATCTAAACATGAGGTTTTATAAAACTAGTAAAGAAGCCATCGATACAGTCATCCTTCCATTCTTACCACAGATCCTTAAAATCACTTATCAACTTAAATACGATGCTTGGCTCTAACTAATATTTATGAAGTTAATTCTTACTGGTTTGTTAATGGCTTCCTTCAACAATTTTGCAGCTTCTTCCCAATTATTTTGTTTGTTTTCTTCACAAATATTTAAAGGAGATCTTCCCTGTTGGTCTGTTATGTGCTAGGAATGTGAGAGAAGAATCAGAGGTTAAAGAAAAAAGGCATTACAAATATACAAGCAAGGGAAAATATTAGTCAGTCAAAATTTCATTAGAAAGACTACCGGCAAGTGCTAAGCAGGCATCAGGCATCCTTACTGCATGCTGTACTTTAAGGGAACATGAACAGCCAAAGATGGGAGATGCAAAGCACTAATCACCGTGGCTGCCGTTTTTCAAAAATTCTGTTTATAGCAACAACAAAGGTCTTGTTAGAGCTATTATTTTTCCCTTACAAATCTGGTAGTACAAATTCCAAAATATCTTTTTCCTTAAGATATTTTTTAGAAAACACTTTATACAAGGGCTTCCCTGATAGCTCAGTTGGTAAAGAATCTCCCTGCAATACAGGAGACACTTTGTATAAAATGAAAAGGAAGCTAAATTTTATGTACATTTGGGCGATACATGGTGGTGATGGTTGTAAAACAATGTAAATGTACTTAATGCCACTGATCTGTGCATCTAAAAATGGCAAAAATGGTATATTTTATGTGAGGTGTATTCAATTACAATTTAAATGCAACGTGTATACATATTATTTATTCTATATAGCAAGTTAAATTTGTTTTCATTTCTCAGCTGACCTCTCAAGTGTACAACTAAACATTTTAAGTGTCATTACTAGTTATTTACTGTTTGGATGTTAAAAAAAAAAAAGCCTGGAAAATAACTTACTCTGTCAATTTCTGGATGGTTTAGGAGGATCTGTACTATTTCAGCATGTCCTCCTCCAGCAGCAAAATGAAGAGGAGAACTAAGTTGTCCATTTAAAAGGTTTGGATTGCACTTTCCTTTCTCTAACAATATGCGAGTGGCTTCAACTTTTCCATACCTACAAAAAAATAAAACACCTACAAAAGTCATATGAAGTGTTTGAAAAATCCAAATTTCAGACATCTCAAAGAAATCGAAGATTTTTCTATGGCAGAGAACAAGGAATGAAGACATTTATGTAAATATTTTCAGTGTTTATGGATTTAATTTAAATGTTTCTATTTCTGATCAACTGGGAGAAAATATAATCTCAAATACAAGACAGAGCAGAGGATACAGAATCACAATCATATAAAATATACAAAAATTATAAATTAGATAAAATTTTTAGTCAAAAATATTTTCAGGAGCAGAAAGTAACTCATAAATTTAATAATGCTTTTTAAAAATTTACAATAGGCCTAAAACCTAATTTACATGTAAATGTTGAAATGAGGCAATGTGAAAGATACAAAGATATGCTAAGATAAATGGTTTCTGCTTTGGCAAAGGCTTCTAATGTAATCAGAGGAAAACAAACATGTGAGATAAGTTACATCATGCTGTAAAATTTAAGTAACAGTTGAGGGTAACCATCAAAATATATATATTTGTCAAATCATATAATGATGCTTTAGAAAATGTTGGAAAAGGAAGATAAGATTTCAGTCTAAGAGAGTCATGAAAAGTATTCTGATAAAAGAACAATTTGAAAGCTGAAGAGAAGATGCTGAAGAGAAGTAAAATATTCTAGGTAGTGGGGAAAAAAAGTAAGCAAAGAGTACAAAGAATGTGCCAGACATAGTGAATTTACCGTCTAGTTACAAATTTACCATCTAGTTACAAAGACTTATATAAGGCTTCAATCTAAGGCAATGGTGGAAAGGCAATTCATTTTTTCAGAAATAAATGGGTAAAAAGGGGAAGGAAATTTGCTCTCAGATATCGTGCATTTGAGGGGCAAACAGCACATCTTTAGAACTAAACCAATTTACTGTCAACTTTCTTCCCTTTCACACATGCTCTGGCTTTTCTCTGCCCTGAACCTACCCTTCTCATTCACGTGACTGTTTGCTTACGTTCTTAGCTATTCTTGAGATGTCTTTTTTCCTCCTCCTGATTTTATTTCAGTTAAGTTCTGTTATTTCTCTGAAACAGTTTACCAACTACCTCCTATATATTCCCACTATAATTTACCATTTTACTTTTACTTTTTTAATCTCATTAGCTACTTTCATCCTTGTATATATACATTTCTGTCAGCCTGGATGCTCCTTGAAAGTTATATCTTTGCATTCTCCATTCTGCCTCATGCATTAAGAAAATGGGTGATTAAACTATTCAGCTGGCAACTGAAAACACAGACTTGATACTCAAGAGGAAGGCAACGGCTTAAGGTACCAGATATACAAATTCATCCAACTGAGCCTGTTAAAGCTGGGAGAATGGATGAAACCTTTCTAAGAGAGAAAGATGAACATCTCAGAACAATGAAATGTGTCTTGAAAAACATACTTTCAGGATAGGAAAAGATACTGAGGGGGACAATTCAAGAAGTAATAACAAAAATAATTAAAATAAAAAAACACTGTATGATTAAAAAGTTTTCAAGGTACTTCTTTATATAATTACTTAATATAATCTTCACAACAACTTATGAGGCAGGCAGAGATATTTCTAATGCACAGATGAAAAAAATGAAGCTTGTACCAGTTAAGTAATTTGCCCAAGGTTTCATGGTTAACCAGTTAAAATCCAATTTTCTGACTCTTAGTGTAACAGTTTCCATACTATTAATATAAAACATGCTTGGGTCACAGGATGAAGACCAGTATTTTAATAATAATAATGATAACAATTATTATCTTGCATTTGTATTGACCTTCTTTATAGCTCTATTACAGCTGCCCTTTCAACTGCCATTTGTTCTGCAAACAAAGGGGTGGTCAGCAGCATTAAATGCAGCAGAGCAGTGGAAGAGGTTAAAAACTCAGAAAGCTTAAGAAGGTTCATGAAGACTGAAAAAGAGAAAGCAGTGAGTTATGGTCCCGTTATCACTGAAGTCTGGCTGTGAAAGGAAGGAAAGGAACAGCACAGTGGCCAGAAGGGCCAGTAGGTTCAAATTAAGGTTCTTTTTCGAGTAGGCAGATTCATGTATGTTTGAAGACAAAAGAAAAGAAAGGACAGAAAAGCAGAAAGTGCACAGAAGTGTCTGACTCTTTGCGGCCCCATGGACTGTAGCGCACCAGACTCCTCTGTCCATGGGTATTCTCCAGGCAAGAATACTGGAGTGGGTTGCCATGCCCTGCTCCAGAAGATCTTCCCAACCCAGGGACTGAACCAGGTGTCCCACAATGCAGGCAGATTCGTTACCTGTCTGAGCCACCTAGGGAAGTTCCTAGGTTTATAATAGAGGACCGAAAGGTTGACAGGATGAATGAGATAAAGACAATCACAGCTCGCTGCAGTGAAGGCTCAAATGAAATCAGACGGAATAATTTGTAGGGAGCCAAATCATCAGAGTTCTGAAACACTCTCTAGCGATGATGTGAAGCCTGGAAGTACTATCAGAGAGAGAAGACACTGATTTGAGAGGGGTGAGAAAATATGAGATGTCAGTGAGACATTTACTGAGTGGCTGAGAGGTTACCCATATGGGGAGAAAGCCAAATTAAATAGTTTTGGAAATGGTGATTCTGGTAAAGAGAAATTTTTAGGCACCTGTCATCAATATGGTAATTTTTAAAGCTTGGAGTAATCCTAGGGGTGATTTCACTAAGTGATCCTCAAAGACTGATCCAGGAAACCAGGAAGATTGCTGAAAGCTTTTCAGCATGTCCTCTAGGTAAAACATATTTCATAGTAATACTGAGATGTTATTCGCCCTTTTCACTATGATTTTCTCTTAAGTGTACAGCGGAGTTTTCTAGAAGCTCCCTGACATGCAAATTGCAACAAATTAAAGGCAAAATCAGATGTGAGAATCCAACTGTTTTCTGTAAGGTTGGACAGTAAAACGATGCAAGAATGTCAAACAATGCTACTTTTCTTATTAACATTTTTATTTTGGAAAATAAGATATATTTGGAAAACTCTGCTATTTATATTAATATGCTATTTTAAAATAATTAAATTCTTAAGACATTTTTCAGTTTTACTTCACATAAAGCTCTTTGGGATCTTGTAATTTTGAAGAATAAAAGGAGTTTTAACACAAAAGTTTGAGAACCACTGATCTAATAAAATCCCTCAGTTTAAAGCTGCTGCTCCTGCTGCTAAGTTGCGTCAGTCGTGTCTGACTCTGTGCGACCCCACAGACAGCAGCCCACCAGGCTCCCCCGTCCCTGGGATTCTCCAGGCAAGAACACTGGAGTGGGTTGCCAGTTCCTTCTCCAGTTTAAAGGTGAGAAGACAGAATAAGAGGGATAAAACAGCTTTTGTAAGCTTATAAAGACAGACCCCATCCCAGTCTCTTGATGAGACAGCCCAGTATTCCCCTTCTAATCCTAGTATTAACTAGTAAATAAGAGTACATTTCCAAGATAAAGTAATTTATGTTCTTTACTAAATAGTTTAATCAGTCTTCATTCAAGTTCACACCAATCAAATGATCTATCTTATTAAAAGTATTGCATCATGTTTGGGAACACATGTAAGAATTAAAGATTTTAAAATTAAAAAAAAAATAAATTAAAAAAAAAAAAAAAAAAAAAAAAAAAAGTATTGCAAGGTGACCTATATTACTACTACTACTGGTGTATTAAACTTGGTTATTATTTCCAGCAAAATTTGATTTTATTGATGGATAAAACTCTTCCTCAGTGTACCAGGGTAATATCCAAATAAAAATAAAACAGATGAATGAATTTTAGATACAGACATCGAAATCTTTAAATTTTTATAATACTTTTATAACAGCCGTTTTTTTGAGTGCTTATTACTGCCAGGTACCCTTCCAAGCATTTATTCACATTTTTTCCTCTAATCTTAAAAAAAGCACTAAAATTAAGCTCATCTTTTAGATAAAGAAATAGATCCTTAGAGACATTAACTAATTTGCTAAAGGCCATACTTTTAGGAACTAAAATATTCAGTAGGGACTGAAATGTAGGTACATTCCAAAGCACATTAAATACGATACCATACTTCTGTTTTTATGTAATACGTAGTTGAAAATATTACCACTCTCTTAATAGAGGAGAAAATGGGCCCTGCCACAGAAAGGGCAATAATACAGGCAAATGTAATTTTGGGATTCCTAAGCTAAAATTCACTGGCTCTGTCTTTCTCAATTTGTGATGTTTGAACTATATTCTCTACTTCTTTTTGTTTAGCTCAAGGAAAAGCAAGTGATTTCTTCTGGTACTGTTGCTGCTACCAGTATTTACCAGTAATCTGAAAAAACAATTATAAGTTCAGTGAAAGAAGATTTAGGCTAACTCTTTTCAAATCTGAGTATAAAAATTTCCTATAATGGGAAAACAATTAAGGTTACATTTATAGAATAAAATAACGTATTTTTAAGGAAGCAGAAAAAAACAGCATATTTAGTAAAGGATATTTTTAAGGAAATAGAATATTGTCAATAGAGAAAAGATATATATTAAAAGCAACTATATTTAGCTGCTGCTGCTGCTGCTAAGTCGCTTCAGTCATGTCCGACTCTGTGCGACCCCAGAGATGGCAGCCTACCAGGCTCTTCTGTCCCTGGGATTCTCCAGGCAAGAATACCGGAGTGGGTTGCCATTTCCTTCTCCAATGCATGAGAGTGAAAAGTGAAAGTGAAGTTGCTCAGTCGTGTCCGACTTCGTGATCCCATGGACTGCAGCCCACCAGGCTCCTCCATCCGTGGGATTTTCCAAGCAACAATACTCACAAATATTGAAATCAGAGAAATGAAAAGACTTTCAGTTGGACATGATCTAATTATTGTATTTTACATATAGATAAATAAACTAAGATGCAGAGAGGTGAAGTAAAGTAACTTGCTCAATGCCACGCAGCTGAAAAGCTGTGGACTTTTAACAGGCAGTAAACAATGTAGGCACTTCTCAAATTAGCCAGAGAAGCTCATTTTAAACAGTAAGTCAAAAGCAACTTTCCCATAAAATATAAGGTAAAACTAGAGGAAAACATAGGCAGAACACTCTTTGACATAAATCACAGCAAGATCCTCTATGACCCACCTCCCAGAGTAAGGGAAATAAAAGCAAAAATTAACAAATGGGACCTAATTAAACTTAAAAGCTTTGGTACAACGAAGGAAACTATAAGCAAGGTGAAAAGACAGCCTTCAGAATGGGAGAAAATAATAGCAAATGAAACAAGTGACAAATAATTAATCTCAAAATATACAAGTAGCTCATGCAACTCAACACCAGAAAAATAAACAACCCAATCAAAAAATGGGCCAAAGAACTAAACAGACATTTCTCCAAAGAAGACATACAAATGGCTAACAAACATATGAAAAGATGCTCAACATCACTCATTATCAGAGAAATGCAAATCAAAACCACAATGAGGTACCATCTTACACTGGTCAGAATGGGTGCTAGCAAAAAGTCTACAAACAAATGCTGGAGAGGCTGTGGAGGAAAGGGAACCCTCTTACACTGTTGGTGGGAATGCAAACTAGTACAGCCACTATGGAGAACAGTGTGGAGATTCCTTAAAAAACTGGCACTGTTTATAATAGCCAGGACATGGAAGCAACCTAGATGTCCATTGGCAGATGAATGGGTAAGAAAGCTGTGGTTCATATACACAATGGAGTATTCCTCAGCCATTAAAAAGAATACATTCGAGTCAGTTCTAATGAGATGGATGAAACTGGAGCCTATTATACAGAGTGAAGTAAGTCAGAAAGAAAAACATCAATACAGTGGTGTATTAATGCATATATGGAATTTAGAAAGATGATAATGACAACTCTACATGCAAGACAGCAAAAGAGACACAGATATAAAGAACAGAGTTTTGGACTCTGTGGGAGAAGGCAAGGGTGGGATGATCTGAGAGAATAGCACTGAAACATGTATATTATCATGTGTGAAACAGATGACCAGTCCAAGTTCAATGCATGAAGCAGGGCACTCAAAGCTGGTGCACTGGGGCAACCCAGAGGATGGGGTGGGGAGGGAGGCGGGAGGGGGGTTTGGGAGGCGGGAGGGGGGTTTGGGAGGGAGGACACATGTGCACCCATGGCTGATTCATGTTGATGTATGGCAAGAACCACCACAACACTGTAATTAGCCTCCAATTAAGATAAATAAATTAAAGAATATATAAGGGTAAATAACTTCATTACATCCTTTCTAGAGGACAGGCTATAGCAAATGGCTAACTACTGCTATGAACATAAATTTAAGAACTCAGTCCAGGCTGAGGGGAAGAGTTATGATTATGTGAGAAGAGTGCAAGAGCAAGAACTCCATAGGCAACTGGTGGAGAGAGCTAACCTCACTCCTGAGAGCTAATCCTTCTCGTCGAAAAAAAAAAAAGGCTTTAATTCTAATGAAAACTTTTGGATCTTTCCAGATACCATAGCTTTCCAAAGAACTAAAAGAATACTTTTCTAACACGATGCAGGTCAAGTCATATGTAGCTAACACACGTAAATTTTATAATAAGGATGAGCAAACACAATACAACACCAGTACAAAACAATAGACATTGCAAGGGTGAATAAGGGACCAACTGCTATGCAGTGGCACTTGTTTGTCATTAGCTATCCTACTTCATGTGGGGAAGGCAATGGCACCCCACTCCAGTACTCTTGCCTGGAAAATCCCATGGGCGGAGGAGCCTGGTGGGCTGCAGTCCACGGGGTCACACAGAGTGAGACAACACTGAGCAACTTCACTTTCACTTTTCACTTTCATGCATTGGAGAAGGAAATGGCAACCCACTCCAGTGTTCTTGCCTGGAGAATCCCAGGGACGAGGGAGCCTGGTGGGCTGCCGTCTATGGGGTTTGCACAGAGTCGGACACGACTGAAGCGACTTAGCAGTAGCATCCTACTTCATGACTAAGAAATGCCTGAGAACATTAATGATACTTTTCAAATGGGGCAGATGCTGTGGCACACGCATAGTAATCAAAGATTCCTACAGAGAAAGCTCAGAAGGCAGACAAACATGGTGGAAGAAAAAGTGGCTGGAATGAGAACAGCTTTGAAAAGAAATACTAACATTAATAACTAAAGATTCATTCTTTCTAAAAAGAAAAGAATAAGTAATCTGTTTACCAGCATGCATAATGAATGGGTGCCCAGTGGTCACTATCTAATTGGTTGACTGAAAATCTTTCATTGAGAAGTCGGTTTAATAATTCGGAATCTCCTTCACAGGCACTTCGATGGAGAGGAAAATCGTCTACCCACTGTCGTTCCCTAATCATGAAAAACAAACAAAAACAACACTGTTGAAATTCAAATTGTTCTGAAACAAATATGACACATCTATGAAAGCTACACATCACTGTAAACTGAATCATTTACGCAGTGATTACACTGCATACTATTTGCATATATCATTTAAACCAATTGTTTAACATTAGCATATAGGCTATTAAAGGCAAAGTGAAGTGAAACCGGAGTCGTACTTGTCTTCAGTGACACTGCTCCTGCTCCTCTGCCATTGCTCCTGTTTGGGGATTTGGATTTTTGAGTAGTCCGGAGCTCCCAGACCAAAGTATGGATTTATTACCACTTTATCTACCTAGAAAGGGAAAACATAACAAAAGCTGTTTAAGAGCTTTATGACCTTAAGTATAAAAGCAGAGCTAAGTGAGGATGTCATCTCAGTGTTTACAATTACTAATATATGCATTTGTCTCAGGAAAAATAAATTATATTTTGAAATGAAATATCTTTTGAAATAAAAGCCAAAATTCTTACCCGGTTTGTATACTGAAGATCTGATCCAAACAAAGGGTTGTAAATGCAGGTATCTGCTTTCTCTAGGGCTAACATTTTACTCTTTATTTCTAGTGCACTGTAGCCCATATGTAGTGAGTTTTCTGCCTGACCTGATTCAGTAGCATATGCAGGGTTTATAACATTAGTTTTTATCCGCTCAAGAGGAGAAGGTCGGAATAAGGCTGGAATAAAGTGAGACTGTGTGTGACGTTCATCTAGCCACCTGGCAAAATAGAAAGAAGAGGCAGTAGAAGTATTTGTTCTAAAGTAAAGATGAAAAAAGTAAACTACTGTCTAACTCTTTCTAATACTACATTCAGATTTTTATAATTTTAATTAGTGTTAGTTAAGTATTTAACTTACTGTAAATAAAAGTTTTATTACTGGATACAGCAAACTATTTTTTTTTAATACATATAACAAAAAAATGTATATAACACTAAATAATTAAAACCATTTCAGAAACATGAAGCACTTTAAAATTTAAACCACTGAGATGTAGGTGACATTAGACCTACTGTTACAGGACAAAGGCATGACAGGTTAAATGACTTGTTTACTAATAAGGGTAAATCAATAATAAATCTTGTTTTATAACTAAGGAATCTTAATTCTTAAGCCAGGGCAATCTTTGTCACTTTCGAAGAATAAAACTAACATGCTGCAAACAAATCAGGACAATCTTATCTTTGGGGTTTAAAATTTTTATATTATACTTCAAAAACTTACCATTTCATAATATATATATTATAAATTTTATTATTTTCATCCATAAAGTATTTCTATCTCACAAAGCTAATTTCTATTATGAATATGTATTTGATTTATTAAAAAATATTTTTAATGGCAGTTCTTACTTATCCAAGGCTATTAACATTCTTGCTGTAAGTGTAGCAAAGTGAGTGCTGGATTCACTACAGACTCGCATAATATCTTGTAAGCAGTAAAAAATTGGGCATCCTGGAGTATAAGTATATTTAGTATTATCTGAAAAAGAAAAATGAAGATTTATGCCATCATATAAAAGGCTTACAACTGCGTGTTTTTTATTTAAACATATACAGTATGTTTAAAAAATTGATAAGTATAAGTTTTTCTAGACTTGTAATTAGAAGACTTGGATTCAAGGGCTGGCCAGCTCTGTGACCTTGTCCAACTGAGTGAATGCAGGATTTAGAATCTTGTAGGACTACAGAAATGGTTTCCCCTTTCTCTTGCTCAACAATGTTGTAAAATTCTGATTAATAATAAGATTTCCAATATCATGTAAAATGCTGAACTATTTAACCTAAGTATGGCTGGGAGAAAGAAATCTGGAATGGCAGAGCTGGCTAATAAAACATATGTTAAGTACTGTGTAGCAGCAGTCTGATGAGATGCCCACATTGGGCCATTAATGTATCGTCAGTATGATTACTACCTTACATGAGGCCAGTACTCTACAGATTCCAAAGTGATTTTTACATCTAATACCTCACTGGATTCTTCCAGCACAATGAATCAAGCAGGAGCAGATACCTATCTTATAGATAAAGAGGTGAGGCTTAAAGAAGTGGTTTGCCCATAACAAAAAATTAGTAGACTGCAGGTCTGACTGAAGCTGATTATTTTTTCTATTTTTCCAGGATAATAGGATGAATTCCTTGTCAAAGCTCAAATTAAATTTTCACATTAGATCTAAGTTCTTTAAATATTACCATTATTATTGGGTGGAGTATTTTAAAACTATTACTGACACTTTCTTATCCCAAACACAAGATAGGTTCTGATGATAATCTGTTAGTTTTCCAAAATGCATACATTTTAATTTCTATTCTATTTATATAGCACAGTCTGAAAAATCCCTCATTATAATCTGAAAACTTTTTGTTTTTATTATAGCTTCCTTCCTCACTTCTTTATTCTACTTTTAAAAACAGAAACAAAAACTTTATGATTAGTCCAGAAGCCTGAATATTACTTGGGAATCAAAATGTCATTAAGTAACAAATTTCTCCATCTTCCATTATATTAAAAATATGATTTTTACAACAGTATTGCAATAGTAACTATGACTCCAAATTCCTAAGTTCCACCATAGACTTTAGCTTAGTACCTAAGGTACACCAAGATTCACAAGACGAAACTCAAGGCTTTACCTTTAACAACTGATGGAACAATAAATAATGCCGCTTCTCTGCCCACCTTCTCCCCATCCAGAGGAAATGTCTTCATCAGGACCACTCGTTTTCCTAGTCATTTTAAGTCAGTGAAGATAAAAATAATGGGCCTTTTAAAATCTTATAAATTACCTTCAGAGTTAAGAAAAATATTTTAAAGGCAGTATTAAGAGGAACTGAAATATAAAAAGTCAATTTTATTCTATGCACTAATAAAAACTGGTAATTCTGATAATAATGTACATCATTCTGTAGGCAATTAACAACAAATCCCTGGTTCTGACTCATTAGGAGAGAAGCTCCCCATACAGAGCAAGGAGACCCATCCCACTAAGGGCTGACAGAGCAGCTGAGCCGCAGAGTATCCTGCAAGGTGAAGAGACATGTATGTCTTCATTCTGCTGGGACGTAGATGGTGAGAAGTTCACTAAAGTCTCAGCTGGCCAAGAAGGGTAGTATATATAAATTACAGAGTTTTAAAGTTTAGTAGCCCTTCATTTAATATTCAACCTCCATCCTCAATTTCAGGCTTTATTAACATCTGATTGGGCTATAAATTATTGTTCTGAATTTTAACCATCATTCTTAGTCTGTTATTCCTGATTTGCAGCAAGGGGGCAATAAATAATAACCAAAAGTTTTTCACTCTGAAACCTTTCATTTTCTGGCTATCTTTGTCATGTTTTTTATCAACCCTTCCAACCTCCCCACCCCCAGAAACAGAACCTTGTTCTCCACCCAGGTAGGAATGCCTGGCTGGATGCCATCTGTGGACAAGTAGATACTACAAGTGTTCAAACAGCTTCATTCACTCACAAAATGCTAGTGTGAATATTTGTAATTATTATGGCCCATTATTATTACAGCCGCCAAACAATTTTCTACAAAATTGACACTTATACAAAATGCAAGTGTTAAATAAAGAAAAACATTCTAATAAATTTCAGAGGTAATATTACTTTTGTCTGGTTTGAGGTCTTGTTCCACTTAATCTTTCCTGCCTTGTAGCTTCCCTAAACCTAGTTCTGATCCAAACTGACTACTTTGCCAATTTCATATGCAACTATGAGATCTATTTCAGGTGAGGGGGTGTGGTGGGGGGGTCGGGGGAGGAGAAAAGCACTGACTACAAGTTGGGAAATTGTTCTAGTCCTAAGTCCTCCACAAATGGGAATATGATTTTTCTAGGTGCCTATGTCTGCATTTCCATTTTACAGATGTGAAAATGACCGTATACCAGCTCACAGGATCAATTTAAGAATTTCATGGATAAGTAATTGTAGCAGTGCTTTGTAAACTACGTATAGCATTGCACAAAAAGACCAAACTACTGCAGTTATAAAGTCGTTTGTAATTTTCATGTGATGCTTATGTAAGAAATCATATTCTCTATAAAAGTATTTCACACTTTTAGAAAAACTCAATTGAATAGGATAGTCAGGTATGGTATGGTTCATTATTTTTACTGTTTAGTTAAAAACTTCTTTATTTTCATTTCTCTTATTAAAAGCTGCCTGAAAATTTATTAGCACATTCTACCGTCTAAGTATACAAGACATAATTGTGCTAGACATATTTCAGGGTGCCTATCCACTCGTAACTTCTAAGAGAAACGACCCAGTTCTCCGTCCCAGGGGACATTTTTGTTCACACTGGTATCACATATATCCCCTTTCTTGGTGAATGAACCAAGTGTTAGAGTTTCGCTAATTGACAGCAAATTATGACTTTTCTATCTCAGCTCAAATACGTGATTTGGGCTCAGACTTTGTCTCAGTAATTTGATCTCAGAATAGATTCTGATAACTAAAACAATTTAGTAATAGTAATACAAATTACTAAGAGAAGTCTAAGACAGGTAGAAAAAGCTGACAAATTTGTGGCATCCAAAGGAGCCTTTCGATCACCCACAGGGATAGTCCCCTTTTTCAGCTAAGATCAACTTCTATATCACTTTATTTAAAAAGTCAATCTGATAATCAGGGAAAGGGGATTCTCTTTGTGGGACTCAGAATGTGTATAAAAGACCTGTAAGTTTATGCAGGAACTTCTTATAATCTCCAGTTACAATGGTCAGAGCTGCAAAAACTCTTCAGGCCCTATTGAGGAGGTTACCTGTTGGGGAGGTAAAATATGGTAAATGGTACCTTCAGAAGTTATGAAACAGGCTTAGTTCAGCTTATCTCTAGGGAACAAGTATCCTAAATAACCAACAAAACAAATGACATGACTCAGCCTTACCTTTACAACAAAAATAGTCTCTTTACTGAAAAGAGATGGATTATATAACTATCCTCTATAAAGATGAACAAACAGAAAAAAAAAAACTGAATAAGCTGTAAAAAAACAAAACTTTAGGCACAGAGAGGTACGTTTTATTTCACTACCAACAACTGCTTTCAACAGTTGTCTGACTGAAATTAGCTTTACCTTTTTAATTATAATGCCTGAATTCTGGACAGAGATATATAATTTCTAGAACTTCTAACTGCTATCTGCTTCTTGTGAGGCACAGGCTGATAAAATTGATCATTGATATTTAATCAGTTTCATAAGCTATAGATTATCTTATATTGTAAATGGGGCCTGAACTTTTCAGAGTGAATATTTCTACAGTTCAATTGGCTCTTTGAAAATGATTTTCTTGTGACCAAATGGGAAGAAAACCTCTGCTACCTGGTAATTTCTATGACTTGCTCTAATACACAGAATCTTAACTGCTACTTAGTTATGGAGAGAGGTTTATAGTTTTCTGTGTCCTGGAGTAGAGAAATAAAAATAGTAGTTCAAAGATTCTTATCTAGGGAAATATACTTCTAACAAAAATAACTTGTGTTTTCTTCTTAGTTTTCAAGCCACTTTGGCTTCCTCTCTTTCTTGAACAAAATCATTAACACAATTGAAATATTTTTCTAGAACTGCCATATGATCCAGCAATCCCACTCCTGGGCATATATCTGGAGAAAGCCATAATTCAAAAAGATATATGCTTCCTAATGTTCAATGCAGCACCATTTACAATAGCCAAGACATGGAAGCAACCTAAAAATCCATCAGCAGAGGAATGAGCAAAGACGTGGTACGTACATACAATGGAATATTACTCAGCCATAAAAAGCAACAAAACTGTGCCATATGCAGAGATATGGATGGACCTAGAGACAGTCACACAGAGTGAAGTAAGTCAGAGAGAGAAAAATATTATATATTAAGGCGTATATATAAAATCTAGAAAAATGTCACAGATGAACTTCTTCGCAAAGCAGAAATAGAGACACAGAGATAGAGAACAAACGTATGGATATAAATGGAAGAAGGGGAGGGTGGGATGGATTCAGACACTGGGACTGACGTATATATACCCTACTATGTATAAAACAGGCAACTAATGAGAACCAACCGCATAGCACAGGGAACTCTACTCAGTGCTCTGAAGTAACCGAAATGGGAAGGAAATCAAACAAAGAGGGGGTTTATGTGTATACATAACTAATTTACTTTGCTGTACAGCAGAAACTAACACAACATTGTAAAGCAACTATACTCCAATTAAAAAAAAAGAAACTGCAAAAATATTTTTCAGTTTTTTTTTTTACTTAAAACTATTCAAATATTTTAAAAATATTTTTAAACTTAAAAAGCATTATAGTCAAGGAACTTCTTGAAGGGAGTTTGGTTCCACCTTTAAAAAAAACCCAGAAATTTTGAGTCTTTTCCAAAAGTTTTTCAATGAAAAGGAACATAAAAAGAAACTGACGTTAATATATTTTTTAAAATGTCTTCGTTCACAAGCATTTAAAACCAATTGTGTTAAAGAGAAAAATTTCTTACCTCTGATACCCTGGTTTGCAGGAGAAATTGGTTTGGTGGTTTCTACTACATAATCCAATATGCCTTGTGTTATTTCACTGTTACCTTGAAGTTTAGTTTCCAACAAAACCTTCTTTCTCTTTTTTTTCTGTCCTTCAATGGGAACTTCATGCAACAAAATCTTGGATGAGAAAAACAACATTAAGAGAATGTTTAAAATAAAATTTACTTGCCCTAAAATATAGCCAGCCATCTTTCTTAACCATTCTTTCAGCCTAGCTGCATATTAGAATAACACGAACCCTTTCAGAACAGTATCAATGTGCAGCTTCATCTCAGACCTAGTAAATCGGAATGTCAGAGGAGTGAGGTCGTGGTACTGGAAGTTTTAAACTTCCCCAGGTGATTTAAAGTGTAGCCAGGACTGAGAACCAGTAAGCCACAGCACTGCTGAATGGTAGCCTCCTCAGAATCCTTGCAATATCCTTTAATAGGTTTCAGATAACTGACCTTAAAAAGGCAATTAAAGCAGAACACCCAGAGATGCAGGTTCAGTCCCCGGGTCGGGAAGATCCCCTGGAGAAGAGAATGGCAAACCCATCCAGTATTCTTTCCTGGGATATCCCATGGACAGAGAAGCCTGGTGGTCTACAGCCCATGGGGTCACCAGCCCATGGGGTCACAAAGAGTTGGACAGGACTGAGCGGCTATGCATGCGTACAGAGAAGTTAATTGAAATTAGATTAGACTAGAAGTATTTTATGATGCTGGAATCTGCTGCATAGTAAAGATAGAAATCTGCTTTGGGCTTTTCTTTTTTTGAGTCTCAGTCATGTTTATTAATACTAATAATGTACTCAAGACTTCAGAGAAGTAACTTAATTGCCTAAAACAATTAAAGGTAAAGATATTTTTTAATGAACTGTTAAAAACAGAGTTTTGAAAAATAACCATGAATAAAATTTAGACTGGAATTTTGCAATTTTTTTTGCAAGCCATTCCAGAAACTCTAGTAAAAACCAAACTCTCATAAATTATATATGCAAAACTCAAATAAGTAACTTTTACTATCTAAGAATTTATCCATATCAATGAATAGAAAAAACTGTCAAAATACATGCAGCAGAAAAAAAAGACATGGTGATGGGAAGAGCTCTACAATCATAAATTCTAGCTTGTCAATATCTAGGTTATCAATAAGAATTTACAGGCTATGGTAAGACTTTAACTGTGAATGAAAATGATAATGGAGAATGACATTCACTGGTAGAAAATCAAATGTTAGTCAGCTGTGCTTACTTCATATGACTTAGCTCTGTATTCCCGAGAATTGAGACTGGCAGCATTCTTCGGCCGAATAACAGCAACGTATGCATCCTCTATGTTTTCTGGATTTCCCATTGCTTTATAAAAACAAAGAAATCCCTTGAAAGATTAAAGGAGACATAATCATGAGAACAATTAACAAAATGTTGGTTTTTCTGTCTTAGAAATACGTACTATATAAAAAGCAACTCAGAGGTGATTGATCACATCTCACCACTAGTAAACCTCTACGCATAATTTAAGATACCTTGTAGTCTTTGTTTCCTTTCCTATTAAAGGTAGACTTTTTTTTTTAATAGGGATATATACTTTCATAGGTCTTAACAGATTCTTAATTAAGAATCTGCCTTTGGACCTGTAAAAAAGGTGATACAATTATAAAATGTCTTATAAACACTAAGTAAAATGCCTTGAAATAGTGATTCAGAATAGTATCCATAAATTCCAAAAGTGAATGTCATATTGTTAAGTTTGGAAGCTAGAAATAGGTAGCTGCCATTGACATTCTTTCTAGAATATTTATAAAGAATTTTGATAAACTAAAAGATAGTTTATGACCAACCTAGATAGCATATTGAAAAGCAGAGACATGACTTTGCCAACAAAGGTCCATCTAGTCAAGGCTATGGTTTTTCCAGTGGTTATGTATGGATGTGAGAGATGGACTGTGAAGAAAGCTGAGCACCGAAGAATTGATGCTTTTGAACTGTGGTGTTGGAGAAGACTCTTGAGAGTCCCTTGGACTGCAAGGAGATCCAACCAGTCCATCCTAAAGGAGATCAGTCCTGGGTGTTCATTGGAAGGAGTGATGCTGAAGCTGAAACTCCAATACTTTGGCCACCTCATGCGAAGAGTTTACTCACTGGAAAAGACCCTGATGCTGGGAGGGATTGGGGGCAGGAGGAGAAGGGGACGACAGAGGATGAGATGGCTAGATGGCATCACCGACTCGGACATGGGTTTGGGTGGACTCTGGGAGTTGGAGATGGACAGGGAGGCCTAGTGTGCTGCGATTCATGGGGTCTCAAAGAGTCGGACACAACTGAACTGAACTGAAAGGATAGTTTATAATTTTCTTTGGAGATGCCTATCACAGACACAAAAACATTAAATCAGTTGATAAAAGCTTTCTGATATCGACTTACAAATGTTCTTCACTTCCATTATCAATTCTGTAGATAATTTAAAAATTTGCTTCCAAACATATATATGTATATATATGTATGTATATATATGCTTGGAAGCAAATACACACACACACACACACACACACACATACATATACATATGCACACTTTTCCCCCAGACTAATTTTAAGTCTCCACTGGGCAATTTCCAACAAGTAATTAAAGCTCAAGCACTTTCTTGGCTGTTCAATAGTCCCATCTCCTCATTAAGTGCTCTTATAAAGTTTTCTTTTCATGGGTGGACTAATTTTTCTTTTTCATGGGTTTCCCCAGTGGCTCAGATGGTAAAGAATCCACTTCCGATGCAGGAAACCTGGGTTCCATCCCCGAGTTGGGAAGATCCCATGGAGGAGGGCATGGCAATCCACTCCAGTATTCTTGCCTGGAGAATACCCATGGTGGGCGACAGTTCATGGGGATGCAAAGAGTCAGACACGACTGAGCGACTGCACACACAGACTAAAATACATCTCTTTGCACTGAATATATTTTATTAAAAATTTCCCTCTCATTTATAAGCCAGTAAATTTTGAGAAGAACATCAAGCAAGGAGTTGCTTTCCTGGCCATGGTAAGATGAACCTTCTTCAGTTTTTTAAAAAGTCCATTAGGCATTAAAATGATCTGTTTATATTTAATAATTTCCTTATTTGCTCAAACTCTCAGAAAAAAAGAGCTCATTTTCAAGAAAGGTTTCGAATGTCATCTGAGAGGAGATAGAGGACTTTATTGTTTTCTCAACTGCAAAATAAAGTCATTTTAAAATCTTTAATTCACTTCTTTACATAATAACAAAAAATCTTTAATTTACTCCTTTCCACTGCCTTAAAACTAGAAAATTTCCCTAAAAAGAATGCTTTTAAAATTCAGTAACTTTTGACATTTTAAGTAAACACTAACTACAATTTTTTAAAATGAAAATTATTGTACAAAAATGTTAAATTATTTTAATCTATAAATTATTTAATAAAACTTTAAATTATAAGATTTATAAATTATAAAAATTTTTAGGTTATAAAAATTTTCACTAATTTAGATCCAGACAAACTATAGATAACAGAGAAATTACAATAAAACATTAGATTTGGGACATTTCATTTTGTGAAAAGTTTTGAAGACATGCATGCTCACTCTATACCTTGTGGGATTTTTTTTTCAGTTCAGTTTTTTCATAAGACCATCTTAAAACCCACCTCATGCAACAGAACTTCCTATTAGTAAAAAAGATGAGACTTTTTTCTTCTCAGAATTTCAATTTAGCACTTAGTTTCACCTCAGATTAACAATGACTTCAAGATATAAAACCTAATAAGTTTTAAAATGTATGCCTGCCTCTTTGAATACTGACAGTCCCCAAAAAAAGGACACTGTATAACATATATGGCACAATTACAGAAACCCTTTTTCCATTAAGCATCTAAAATGAGAAATCAAGTAATTCTTAGTTTTCTAAACACGCTTTAAAGCTAATTAATTAAACTGCTGGTCACTTCATGTTACGAAAAAAATCTACTGGCAAAGTGCTTTATTTCCTAGTACTTCTTACTTATCTAGAATATTTAGTATTGCACAGGACACTGAATTTTTAAAAGATAATCAAATGTGATACAATAAAAAGAAATGAATATTTGAAATATACATACTTCCAGTGACATGAAAGAAGAAAACAAAGGCTTAAGTTAGGAAAAGAACAAAGGCTACTAGTATTTGAAGACAAAAATGCTAAGGCAGAATCACAGGCAAAAGGATTCAAAGAAAGTAATTTGAGCTAAAAATAACAGAAAAAAGGTATAACTAGTTTGTAATGTGTTTAGAGTGAATTTTAGATAAGCCTTCAAGTGACTAAGAATAGGAAGAATGAGGCATTTTGTTCACAAATCATTCTATTTTGGGAAATGCTTAGGTATAAGTGATACTGTGTTGCCTGACTAATGATGCCTTACAAATAAGTGAAGAGGTTCTCATTTGGCCGTGATACCTACCAGGGATCATTTGAAAACATATGGGCATTTCTTGTCACTATGACTGGGTGAAAAATGGGGTGAACAGATGCCATGTAGTCCTCATGGGGCAGGTCCTGTTGAACAAACTGCCAATAATGTTGTTAATAACAAACGTTTACTATATAGAGTACAGATGGCCAAATTTAATGAAATAAATTTATTTAGGCCATGCCACAAGACGTGCACTATGTTAGTTCCCTGACTAGGGATTGAAACTGGGACCTAGGCAATGAATGCACAATCTGAATTAACCACTGGACTGCCACAGAATCCCCCAGATGGACAAACTTTCAAAGTATTTTTGCAGTGCAGAAAAAGAGAAGATTCAGTACATGAATATAGGTATTGTAAATTTAGTTACCAGAAGTCAAAACTGACAAGATGACTTGTGTGTGCAGCTGCTCAGTCCTGTCGGACTCTGAGGCCCCACTGATTGTAGCCCGTCAGGCTCCTCTGTCCATGGGCTTCTCCAGGCAAGAATACTGGAGTGGGTTGCCATTTCCTACTCCAGACAAGATGATTTACCAGTTTGCAAAGTACATGCTAACATAAATTAGCAACAATGATCAGAAAGTGTACTTTATGAATTAAAAACGAAAAAAATGGAACATTATCTTAGGGCTCTGTAGGATGTTCCTGATTCCCTCTCCTCCATCCTTAAGCAAAGTTTCTCAACTTTTTAAAACAATATGAATAATTACCACCACTTACAATGATACATCCTAGATACTGTGCTAAGGGCTTTACATGCATTAAGTCATTTTATTCTTCCCCAAACCTGACGACGTAGGTATTATTATTGTTATCTCCATTTTACAGAAGAAAAAACCGAGGCAGAGTAGCTAAGTTACCGGTCACTCCTCTACTCTCATTAAACGATTTATATTTTAAAGCATTACAGCATTAGAGACGAGAGATGGCAACTAAATGTCAGTAAGAATTTCCCTCCAAGGATAGGCTGACCAAAAAATTTCATCCCTTTGCCACTCAAATTGGCTTACAGTAATAAAAAGAGAGGAAATAATAATAAAGCAAAATAGAAGACATTCATTGGTGCTATTTCTAGTTTGCTCTGTTCCTGTCCTTTCAACCAGTTCTACCAAACATTCAGTTCAGTTCAGTTCAGTCGCTCAGTCGTGTCCGGTTCTCTGCGACCCCATGAATCGTAGCAACCAGGCCTCCCTGTCCATCACCAACTCCCGGAGTTCACTCAGACTCATGTCCATCGAGTCCGTGATGCCATCCAGCCATCTCATCCCCTGTCGTCCCCTTCTCCTCCTGCCCCCAATCCCTCCCAGCATCAGAGTCTTTTTCAGAGTTTCAGCTTTAGCATCATTCCTTCCAAAGAACACCCAGGACTGATCTCCTTTAGAATGGACTGGTTGGATCTCCTTGCAGTCCAAGGGACTCTCAAGTCTTCTCCAGCACCACAGTTCAAAAGCATCAATTCTTCGGCGCTCAGCTTTCTTCACAGTCCAACTCTCACATCCATACATGACTACTGGAAAAATCAGAGCCTTGACTAGACGGACCTTTGTTGGCAAAGTAATGTCTCTGCTTTCGAATATGCTATCTAGGTTGGTCATAACTTTCCTTCCAGGGAGTAAGTGTCTTTTAATTTCATGGCTGCAGTCACCATCTGCAGTGATTTTGGAGCCCCTCAAAATAAAGTCTGACACTGTCTCCACTGCTTCCCCATCTATTTCCCATGAAGTGATGGGACCAGATGCCATGATCTTCGTTTTCTCAATGTTGAGCTTTAAGCCAACTTTTTAGGTAATATCAAAAAGCATCACTGGTAATTTTCAAGTACTTTCTTTCTGTTAAGTCACATTCTATTCTGTAAGATATGTAATAATCTTCAAATAACTTTTGAAGGCAATTATACTAAATCTGACTAACAGAGAAGGAACTAATGAATTCCTACAGTGCACATCAGGTATATTTAAGGAGGTAATTTGGGGGAGCATGATTTCATCCGTAGTATATCCAAATATACTTTATATCAAGGGCTACTGTGGTTCCACAACCCAGTTCGAAGGGAAAAATAACCAATACACTAACATGGGATTAAGTCTAAAAGACCATAAAATATTTGATTTTCTGTTGTTATGAAAACATTTTCGAGCTTTTGACATTTTCTCCCAAATAAATAAGGACATCAAAACAGTTAAGACATGATGCTGAAGGAAGCACCGGCAAGGAAACTGAACTTTAAAAACCTCTCCATGAGTGAGATACTTTAAAAACCTCTCCATGAGTGAGATGGGAATGGAGGTGAAATCCGGAGTCAGGTCAGCTAGATGAAAGCTAAAAACACCACGGAGAAACAAGCAAAGAAAGACAGCCAAAAGCCTTAAAAGATGCAGAGAAGGACAGAGAGGAGGGACGAGCTGCTGTCAATCGCTTCTCCTGAAGTGACAAAAGTAAACACTTCCTAGGTTTTTCCTCGGCCACCACCACCCATCAGCGCCCATTACCAGAAGAGGGCGGGCACGCCTCTTGGCACCGAGATGCCACCCAAAAAGTGTCTTTGGCTTCTCTGTAACTACTTATAAGAAATGAAGTCCTTGCCTGGATGTAGACAGTTCGGCCTCCCACCTCTCCGTCTCTCTCGTTGGAGTCTGGATCGTCCTCCTCCTCGTCTCACTCGTGCTGGGGGCCGAGCGCCTCCCGGGCCGCTACATTCAGCTCCGTGGGTGGGACAGTCACCTGGGGGCGGGGGCGGGGGCCCTTCACAGCTTTCTCATTCCGCCTTCCCTTCGCTTTCCCAGCGGCCAGGCCCAACTTCCTGTGACAGGAAAACACTCGGTCGCCAGCTGAAGCCGCCGGGCGAGTACGGCCGCGAGCCACTCCGGCAACTCGAGAGATCCGGTCTCTGGGATTGGAGAGCCTCTTGTCTACCAGCTCTTTACTGGCCTCTGCTCGCCTCTGAGCTCTGCGCCATACACGCTTCACGTGCTCTCTAAATTAGGGGATTCCAGGTCTTCAAAGGTCTTAGCTTTCCATCCCGCAGCTACCGGGGCGAGGAAATCGCTTCCGGGTTCACACCCCTTGAAGCCTCGCGGTTGGCGGGGAAGAGCTTCCGGGGCGGCGGCTGAGGTGCTGCCGTTCCTGCCGCTTCTCGCTGGGGCTGCCGGCTGTCTGGGGCTGGTGGCGAGCGGCTCGGGGACGGGGTGGTGGCGGCTGCGGGTGCGCCAGCAGCTGAGCCGGAGGCGGGGGAGGGGAGGAGGACGGCCCGTGCTGCGCGCGCGCGCGCTCCAGGCTGGAGCCTGAGCCGGACTTGACCGCGAGGCGGAGGCGAGAGCCACCGCCCCCTCTTCCCCTCCCCCGAGTAAGGCGGCGCGGCGGCCAGAGAGGGATGGGGGGCGCCCGCCCAGTCTGAGCCTCGCCGCAGGCGCCTCCAGCTCCCGCTGCGTCCCCGCGGCCCTCCAGTGCGCACTCGCGGCCCCAGCAGTCTCTGCCAGGCGGGCGCGTCCGAGCCGGCGAGGAGGGGGCGCACTCGGAGAAGGGGCGTCCCCCCGGGTGGGTGGGGCGCAGAGAGTACCTGAGGTCACCGGCTCGGCGGGAGAGACAGGGGCGCCACGGCGGTGGCAGAACTGCAGAGCTGCAGGGTCCACCCGACCCCTACCCTCAGCCCGGGAAGGAACCGTAAGTCTCATCCTCGCCGTGCGGGTCTTTTTGAGGCGGTTTCTACCCATTCTGAGCTCCGAGTTCAGCGCTACCTAGTTCACGCCCTCCCGGGACTCTTACAGATGCCATCTCCCTTCTCTTCTGGAGGATTGTCTGTTCCCGTCTCTGAACAGGCAACATCCTCTGTCTGCCTCATATGAGCTTTTCTGTCAGCGAATTTGCAAGCCTCGGTGTCTCTGTGGCGCGTCCCAGCCTCATCTGGATGCATCTCCTTGTCCCTCCGTCCTCAAAGGATCTGTGCCCTCCCTCTTTTTCTGTGTGTACCCCGGACCTCACAGCCTCCCCCGCCCATCCTCTGAGACGTGGAAAGCCACGGGTTCGTCCGTTCTGGAGAGCTCGAGAGTCTGGAGCGGGTGGATGGATGAAAGCGTTCTGGAGGGCTATGATGGGTGGGGATAATAGCTCCAGTGAACCTTTATTTTTGCAGCTTCTGCCACCACACAAAAACGGGCCGCTCCCCTGGACCTCCATTCCTCTCCTCTCCTGTATATATAAGCTGTTTTCTGTATGTGACTGTTTGAGTCGCAGGAAATTGGAATTAGAGCTGTAATTAAGCATCTCCAGAGAAGGTTTGGAGAATTAGTCTCACAAACTGTATTCACACGAAGTGGCATATTGAACAATCTTGTATTGAAATGAAGACCTGTTCCAGGGGAGACTTACTAGTAGCTCTGAGAAATCAGTATGAAAAACGGAAGTCTCATATTTTCAAATGTGTTTTGGTTAGCTTTTGATAATTTTAGTGTTTTGGATTTACATTTAATTCTTAAAGTGTGTGTGATGTGAAAACCTTTGTACTGGAAGGTTTTGTTTTCTTAGTAAAGGAAAAAAGTAGCTAAAGTGATTTTTGATCACGTCATATTATATTTGTCAAGATGTTATTTGAAATCCTTAATTCCACAGAGATCTTTTTGAATTTGGTTTGGCTCAACCACCTACGGATGTTACACACCATTGTGCCTGTCACCTTCCTGTTTCTTAAAGAAAAAAAAGAATTAACCGTAAATATCGTCAACGTGTATTTACAGATTTTGAACTAAGCATTTTTTTCCTCGTTAAAATTTGGTTTGCTTTTTTTAAATTGCCACTGCAGAACTTTCCAGAAATTAGCCTTAAGAATAACTGTAACGCTGTCAGTATCTGGACAATAATTAGGCGACTTCATGTAGTTTATACTTTTCAAGGCATTGTAGAAAGCAAAAGATAATTTAAGAATGATTTTCCTCCGTGTATTGCAGGCTCTCTGTTACTATCCTTTAAATTAATTCTCTAATGTAGACTGGTAGCTTTGGTGTGTGGTTTTTTTTTCTTTTTTTTTTTCTGAAAACATTGTCATTTTGTTCAGAAAGGTAAATGTATTTAACAGTGATTTTTTTGTTTGTTTGTTCTCAGAACCTCCCAGCAGTTGATTTGAGGCTATTACTTGATTTGTAACTGCACACTGTTCACAGATTTTAGTTTGAAGTAGGCTTAAGAGATGTAGCTCCAGCTGTCTCTCTGGAAATGTACTTTCCTGGCATGTTTCAGAAGCCAAGCACCGCACAGAGTCAAATGTATTATTAAGGATGTGGTTTTTACTTTAGTAAAATGGGAAATAACTTAAAAGCTTTTTTTAAAAAGTCTGTTGACCTCTATTACCTCTGGACTTAGAGTGGAGAAGATAGGGCTGTATTTCCACATTATGCTTTTTCCCCCGTCCATTGCACTGGGAATTTTGAGTTTTCAATGTGAAAGTGTTCCCGAACCATGCTGCCTGTGCCATAAGTGTGGGCTGTAACAGGTGGCTGCTGAGACATGGGAGAGAAATTTTGGTTGCTACTCTTTTATACTCCTATAGGAGCACTACCTACTTTTGAGAGAGTTGGGGGTTTTTTTGTTTCCTTCTCTGGGGTGTGCATTTGAACTTGTGAAAGTGAAATATGTGTATTTACAACTGACTTGTAGGTAAAAGCTTAAACTAATTTTCATATATAAATAGATGGAAAAACCATGATTTAAGTTTATCTGATTCTCCTTCAATGGAAGTTAGGAAAGATTCCTCAGTGTTTTGGGTACTTTTTCCCATTTGGGGATGCATAGTTAATTAGATGAAATTTAAAAATATTTATAATATTGAACTTTATGTATGACACATTTGCCAAAACGTATTTGAGAGTGACTCCATCACTGTTAAAAAGACCAGTCTGAGAGGAGTTTCTGTGCATGGTCTTAAAATGCTTAGGTATTTTGTTTTCTTTCTCAAAGTGTGATTTACTCAGACAATAGTATTGGTAATTTGGGGATTCTTTATTTTTCAGACAACCTCAGATTACCTCTTTTTTTTTTTTTTTCAGAAAACTAATTTTCATATTCACTTCATTTCAGTAACCTTTATTAAATGCTTACTCTGTGTACCAGGCTCTGTGTTAGATTCTGAGACTCCAAGGATAAGTAAATTAAGATTCCTTTCCTTATTGAATTTGCCATTCTGTATATTTAACTCTTGACTTTATCCATATGCCTTTACAGACATCTCTAATACTTTTTTAAGTCACTTGACCATATTTCAGGATTGTTTGACTTCCTTTCTATGAGAATTAACACAGTAAAGGCCATTTATTGAGTGTTTAATTCACACTGACCACCATGTATTTAGTTATTACATGATTTCATTTGATTCTTATTACTTTCCTAAGAAACACTTTATCTCCATTTAAAAACCACACAGATTCTGGTTTATAGTAATGCTGAATATTGTTTTATTTGTTATACGCTAGAAAAGATTTGACATTAAGGGAAAAGACTTGTAATATAGTTGAAAGTGATCTGACTTTTTGCGACTCCATGGACTATCTAGTGTATAGCCCATGAAATTCTCCAGGCCAGAATACTGGAATGGGTAGCTTTTCCCTTCTTCAGGAGAGCTTCCCAATCCAGGGATCGAACCCATGTCTCCTGCATTGCAGGCAGATTCTTTACCGGTTGAGCCACAAGGGAAGTCCTTGTTATATAGTTATGTATAAACTTGTTATATAGTTATAACCATTTAATTTTTTTCCTGTAGATAAAACAATTTTTAAAGTTGAAGTAAAGTTGATTTACAATGTGTTAATTACTGCTGTATGACCATGTGATTCAGTTTTTTATATATATATATATATATATATATATATATATATATATATATATATACATTCTTTTAAAAATACTCTTTTCCATTACGGTTTGTCATAGAATATTGAATATAGTTCTCTGTGATGTACAGTAGGATCATGCTGTTTACCTATTGTGTAGATGAAAGCTTGTATCTGCTAACCCCAGCCGCATTCCTCTGCCAGTCCCCTCCCTGTGGCAAGCACCAGCCTCTTCTCTTTGTCTGTGTTTCTGTTTCATAGACAGGTTCATTTGTGTCATAGTTTGGATTCCACATACGAGTGATATCGTGTGGTATTTGTCTTTCTCTTTCTTATTTACTTCACTTAGTGTGATAATCTCTAGTTGCATCTGTATTGCTGCAAATGGCATTTTTTCTTTTTTTTTTTATATAGCTGAGTGGCATTCCATTGTATATGTGTACCACATCTTTATTCATCAATCAGTGGACATTTAGGCTGCTTCCGTGTCTCGGCTGTTGTAAATTGTGCTGCTTTGAACATGGGGGTGGTGGGTGCATGTATCTTTTTGAATTATAGATTTGTCCAGATATATGCCCAAGAGTGGGATTGCTGGATCCATATGGTAATTCTGTTTTTAGTTTTCTGAGGAACCTCCGTGCATTTTCCACAGTGGCTGCAACAACTTACATTCCCACCAGTAGTGTAGGAGGGTTCCCTTTTCTCCACACCTTCTATAGCATTTGTTATTTGTAGACTTTTTAGTGATGGCTGTTCTTACTGGTGTGAGGTGGTAACTCATTGTAGTTTTGATTTGTATTTCTCTAATAATTAGAGGTGTTGAGCATCTTTTTATGTGCCTGTTGACCATCTGTATTTCTTCTTTGGAGAAATGTCTATTTAGATCTTCTGCCCAGTTTTGGATTGGGCTGTTTGTTTTGTTTTTGACTTGTAAGAGCTGTTTGTATTTTTTAAAAATTAATTGTCAGTTGCATCATTTTGCAAATATTTTCTCCTATTCTGTAGGTTGTCTTTTCATTATTTTCTTTTTCAGTGGTTTCCTTTACTTTGCAAAAACTTGCAAGTTTGATTAGGTTCTGGTTGTTTATTTTTGTTTTTAATTTCTATTGCCTTCGGAGGTTGACCAAAGAAGACATTGATATGATTTATGTTGGAATATTTTGCCTATGTTCTCTTTTAAGAGTTTTATGGTGTCATGTCTAATGTTTAAGTCTTTAAGCCATTTTGAATTTATTTTTGTGTATGATGAGAGGATGTGTTCTCTTTACATGTGGCTGTCCAGCTTTCCTAACATCACTTGGTGAAGAGTTGTCTTTTTCTCATTGTATATTCTTGCCTGTTTTGTCGAGGATTAATGACTGTAGATGTGTGGGTTTATTTCTGGGCTCTTTGTTCTGTTCCGTTGACCTGTATGTCTGTTTTTGTGCCAATACCATGCTGTTTTGATTACTGTAGCTTTGTACTATTGTTGGAATCTTGAGAGGGTTATGCTTCTTGCTTTGTTCTTTTTCTTCAGGATTGCTTTGGCAATTCTGGGCCTTTCATGGTTCTGTATGAATTTTAGGATTTACACATTTTAGTTCTGTGGAAAATGACATGGGTAATTTAATAAGAATCACATTAAACCTGTGGATTGCTTTGGGTGGTATGGACATTTTAACAATATTAATTCTTCCAATTCAAGAGCATGGGATATTTTTCTGTTTCCTTGACTCATCTTCAGTTTCCTTTATTAGTAGTGTTTTATACTTCTCAGTGTATAAGTCTTTCACCCCTTGGTCAGGTCAGGTTAATAATACTTTGAATGAAAGATTCTAATTTCATAAGGTATTAGTATCTTTTATTTACTGGAACAGATGAATTGTATAGTATCAAAAGGTAGTTTTCAGTTGTTTAAACCTTTGAAAAGTCAGTTCTGAAGTTCGTTATGGTTAACTGTAACATAGATTCTCAGCCATATGTAACTTTTTTCCTTCTAGTTAATCAGTGGGACCAAGAGCCTAGAAAATGTACTAAAAATATTTGTATTCTCGATGAAGGAGAGAGTATCAAGCAATATAAAATCTATTCAGCTTTTAAACATTTTGAGTTTAGTTTTAACAGTTCTTTGATGCCTTGAAGAGTTTTGGTTTCTGCAATGAAAATGTATTCCTTCTGATTTAGACATGATCTTAACTTGTCTATTGGGAGGATATATGCTTTATCAGCACTTTGATATAGTTCAATCTAATTATTTTTCAGACCCTCTTAGACTTTTTAAAAGATGATCAACCAGTGTCAGGTCTTTAGACCAAGTTTCATTTGTATTCTGTTTTTTGGGGTTTTGTGGGTCCCCCCCTTTTTTTTTTTAAACCCAAAACTGTCAACAGTTAGCCATTCTTTAGACTAAGGCCTTTTGCTTCTGATTATACATTCTTGTTTTTAGGAATGTAGAGCATATAATCTTCCAAGTTCCTAAGAAAGATAATCCTTGATATTTTTCGATCGTCAGTCTAATATATATGTATATATTTTAGCTTGACATAGAATTCAGTGTGGTAGAATTTTTGGTACTTAGATCACTGTATTTTCTGATCAGAATAATACCGGGGGTAGAATTTGTATTCAAGACATAACTGACAAAATCATTAATGTGTTAGGTACTGGGACGACACAGATGAATAAAGTCAGAATTCCTTTTATTAAGGAACTTCAAAACGCCTACCTAAAATCCATGAAGAGATAAGAGAGTTCACTTAAAAACCTTGAAATGAGACTTCCCTGGTGGTTCAGTGGTTAAGAGTCTGCCTGCTAATGCAGGGGACATGGATTCAATCCCTGGTCCAGAAAGATCCCACATGCCACAGGCAACTAAGCCTGTGCTCCACAGTAAAAGAAGCTGCTGCAGTGAGAAGCCCACATCCCACAGCGAGAGAACAGCCCCCACTCGCTGCAACTAAAAAAGCCGCACAGCAGCGGAGACCCAGCACAGCCAAAATAAATAAAATTCAAAAACAGAAACATTGAGATGCCTTTATGCCAAATGCATAAAAACATTGCCCTCCTATTCATGTTTCCCCTCTGGGTATTGGAAAGGAAAGAATGAAATATACATATTAAGGCAACGTTTTCATTCTGTCTCCTAGCTTCAGACAATAGCTGCTTATCATTTGCTGTAACACCAGATGTTCTGTATCACATATTGATAATCACATTTAAAAAAAACTATTTTGAAATAATTTCAGATTTAACAGAAAAGATGCCAGAACAGTACAAAGAACTCCTATATCTCCTTCATTCGGATTTCACCATTGTTAATATTTTACTGTATTTCTTCCATTGCTTGTTCTATTTCTTTATATGTATGTTACATACATGTTTGTGTATGTGTGTATAAATGTATATATGTATGTATATATGTGTATATATATATATAAATGTATATAAGTATGTATATACCCATCATCACAGTCTTTTTTTTTGAAACTTTCAGAGCAAGCTGTAGATATGGTGTTCCATTGCCCATAAATACTACGGTGTCTATTTCTCAAAAACAAAGCACTCTCTTATGTAACCCTACAAATCAGAAAATAGGCATTGATACTATCCTGCCAACCTATTCATATTTCATTGACTCTCCCAACAATATCTGTTTCTTTTCTGGTCTAGGATCGCATCCATGAATACCTGTTGTATTTAGTTGTCATGTTTTTACAGACTTGTTCAGCTTCCTTTTCCCCCTTTCTTTCATGTCTTTGACAGTTTTAGGAAGTACAGACCCTCTGTTCTTTAGGATGACCCTTAACCTAGGTCCATGTGCCACTTCCTCGTGACTCCAATCAAGTCTGACATTTTTAGCAGGAATACCACAGAAGTGGGGCTGTGCCATTCCTGGTGTGTTGCACCCACAGGTATATGATGTCAAATCATGCTTCTGCTGGTGATAAACTCCTTGATCATATTGGTGTCCTTTTGTATTTGATCAGTGTATGTGTGAAGAGTTATTCCAAAATTACACATCTTGACTCTCATCAAACCTTTACTCACTAGCCTTGGTGTGGGTATCAGTGATGACTCCCACCTGAATTAACTGCTTGTATATTTCTCTGTTTCTGTTAGTCCTTTTACGTGTATTAGTTGGTATTTTAAGCTAGAACTTTGCTTTCTTCTCTGTTTATGAGTTTACTAAATCAGTAAGGACTCCTGGGTTTTGATTTTAGTGTGTGTGATTTGTTACTTATTCTTTCTTTTGCTGTCTCAGTTGTCCCTGGTTTGGCCAGTGGGCGCCCCTACAAGCTGGCTCCCGTGCCAGCTGATCATGTGCCGTCTCATTCATTGTGCACTTCTGGCACATGCTGTTTGTTCCTGGTTCGTATTGTACTTTGCCTGGCCTAGCCCTGGAGTCAGCCATTTCTCCAAGGAGCCTAATTTGGTATTTTTGTTTATGTAGAAGATGGTTTTTAAAAACGAAAGTTTAGAGACTTAGTTTGCTCATTGCCACTGGGGTGTCATTGCTTATAGGAACTAGGAAATATGTGAGTATGGTTTATATACATGTGTTTATATATATAATGCACTCACATACATCCATCATTATTTCTATACCTGTGTACATATGCTATAAAACCAGGAGTTTGTTTGTATACTTCCAGTTCCAGTCCGGTATCCCAAGGTTCTTTTAGTCTTTGCCCTTTCCATGTTCATAATGCCTTCTCTGGTGGTAAGAACCTTGGCTTCACATTAACCTCATTATAGTTATCATTTGTCCAGTTGTTTTGGTTCCATTCTCTCAGTCATGCAGACCATCAGTTCAGTCAGTTCAGTCCAGTCACTCAGTTGTGTCCGACTCTTTGTGACCCCATGAACCGCAGCACGCCAGGCCTCCCTGTCCATCACCAACTCCCGGAGTTCACTCAGACTCACGTCCATTGAGTCCGTGATGCCATCCAGCCATCTCATCCTGGGTCATCCCCTTCTCCTGCCCCCAATCTCTCCCAGCATCAGAGTCTTTTCCAATGAGTCAACTCTTCACATGAGGTGGCCAAAGTACTGGAGCTTCAGCTTCAGCATCATTCCTTCCAAAGAAATCCCAGGGCTGATCTCCTTCAGAATGGACTGGTTGGATCTCCTTACAGTTCAAGGGACCCTCAAGTCAACAGTTCAAACGCATCAATTCTTCGGCGCTCAGCCTTCACAGTCCAACTCTCACATCCATACATGACCACTGGAAAAACCATAGCCTTGACTAGACGGACCTTAGTCGGCAAAGTAATGTCTCTGCTTTTGAATATACTATCTAGGTTGGTCATAACTTTTCTTCCAAGGAGTAAGCGTCTTTTAATTTCATGGCTGCAGTCACCATCTACAGTGATTTTGGAGCCCAAAAAAATAAAGTCTGACACTGTTTCCACTGTTTCCCCATCTATTTGCCATGAAGTGATGGGACCAGATGCCATGATCTTCGTTTTCTGAATGTTGAGCTTTAAGCCAACTGTTTCACTCTCCTCTTTTACTTTCATCAAGAGGCTTTTTAGCTCCTCTTCACTTTCTGCCATAAGGGTGGTGTCATCTGCATATCTGAGGTTATTGATATTTCTCCCAGCAATCATGATTCCAGCTTGTGCTTCTTCCAGGCCAGCGTTTCTCATGATATACTCTGCATGTAAGTTAAATAAGCAGGGTGACAATATATAGCCTTGACGTACTTCTTTTCCTATTTGGAACCAGTCTGTTGTTCCATGTCCAGTTCTAACTGTTGCTTCCTGACCTGCATACAGGTTTCTCCAGAGGCAGGTCAGGTGGTCTGGTATTACCATCTCCTTCAGAATTTTCCACAGTTTGTTCTGGTCCACACAGTCAAAGGCTTTGGCATAGTCAATAAAGCAGAAATAGATATTTTTCTGAAACTCTCTTGCTTTTTCCATGATCCAGTGGATGTTGGCAATTTGATCTCTGGTTCCTCTGCCTTTTCTAAAACCAGCTTGAGCATCAGGGAATTTCACGTATTGCTGAAGCCTGGCTTGGAGAATTTTGAGCATTACTTTGCTAGTGTGTGAGATGAGTGCAATTGTGCGGTAGTTTGAGCATCCTTTGGCATTGCCTTTCTTTGGAATTGAAATGAAAACGGACCTTTTCCAGTCCTGTGGCCACTGCTGAGTTTTCCAAACTTGCTGGCATATCGAGTGCAGCACTTTCACAGCATCATCTTTCAGGATTTGAAACAGCTCAACTGGAATTCCATCACCTCCACGAGCTTTGTTCGTAGTGATGCTTTCTAAGGCCCACTTGACTTCACATTCCAAGATGTCTGGCTCTAGATGAGTGATCACATCATCATGATTATCTGGGTCATGAAGATCTTTTTTGTACAGTTCTTCTGTGTATTCTTGCCACCTCTTCTTAATATCTTCTGCTTCTGTTAGGTCCAGCCCATTTCTGTCCTTTATCGAGCCCATCTTTGCATTAAATGTTCCCTTGGTATCTCTAATTTTCTTGAAGATATCTCTAGTCTTTCCCATTCTGTTGTTTTCCTCTATTTCTTTGCATTGATCGCTGAGGACGGCTTTCTTATCTCTTTTTGCTATTCTTTGGAACTCTGCATTCAGATGCTTATATCTTTCCTTTTCTCCTTTGCTTTTCGCCTCTCTTCTTTTCACAGCTATTTGTAAGGCCTCCCCAGACAGCCATTTTGCTTTATTGCATTTCTTTTCCATGGGGATGGTCTTGATCCCTGTCTCCTGTACAGTGTCACGAACCTAATTCCACAGTTCATCAGGCACTCGATCTATCAGATCTAGACCCTTAAATCTATTTCTCACTTCCACTGTATAATCGTAAGGGATTTGATTTAGGTCATACCGAATGCAGACCATCATCTCCCTGTATCTCTCGCTACCACACCCTGCGTCGTTGACTGCTGAGCCTGTTGGCCTGTGGATCCACAGGCCCTCACTGGGCCCACAGCGCTGTGCAGCTCCCTGTCTGCAACAACACCATGTTACTCACACCTCTGGCCCACATCTGTGTTGGCCTTCCTGACACTCCCTCAGTGCTCTGCATTCTCGGCCAGCATACTGACTACTTTGCATAGCTCAGTATTTCATTAGTTAATTTATAAGCATATTTCCAAGATTTACAAACATACATATATGTGATGAAATATATAACTATAAAATTCTGAAAGAGATGGGAATACCAGACCACCTAACCTGCCTCTTGAGAAATCTGTATGCAGGTCAGGAAGCAACAGTTAGAACTAGACATGGAACAACAGACTGGTTCCAAATAGGAAAAGAAGTACGTCAAGGCTGTATATTGTCACCCTGGTTATATAACTTACATGCAGAGTACATCATGAGAAACGCTGGACTGGAAGAAACACAAGCTAGAATCAAGACTTTTGGAAGAAATATCAATAACCTCAGATATGCAGATGACACCACCCTTATGGCAGAAAGTGAAGAGGAGCTAAAAAGCCTCTTGATGAAAGTAAAAGAGGAGAGTGAAACAGTTGGCTTAAAGCTCAACATTCAGAGAATGAAGATCATGGCATCTGGTCCCATCACTTCATGGGAAATAGATGGGGAAACAGTGTCAGACTTTAATTTTTGGGCTCCAAAATCACTGTAGATGGTGACTGCAGCCATGAAATTAAAAGACGCTTACTCCTTGGAAGAAAAGTTATGACCAACCTAGATAGTATATTCAAAAGCAGAGACATTACTTTGCCGACTAAGGTCCGTCTAGTCAAGGCTATGGTTTTTCCAGTGGTCATGTATGGATGTGAGAGTTGGACTGTGAAGAAGGCTGAGCGCCGAAGAATTGATGCTTTTGAACTGTGGTGTTGGAGAGGACTCTTGAGGGTCCCTTGAACTGCAAGGAGATCCAACCAGTCCATTCTGAAGGAGATCAGCCCTGGGATTTCTTTGGAAGGAATGATGCTGAAGCTGAAGCTCCAGTACTTTGGCCACCTCATGTGAAGAGTTGACTCATTGGAAAAGACTCTGATGCTGGGAGGGATTGGGGGCAGGAGGAGAAGGGGATGACCCAGGATGAGATGGCTGGATGGCATCACGGACTTGATGGACGTGAGTCTGAGTGAATTCCGAGCGATGGTGATGGACAAGGAGGCCTGGAGCGCTGCAGTTCATGGGGTCACAAAGAGTCGGACATGACTGAGCGACTGAACTGAACTGAACTGGATGCTACTGTTATAGAACTACAGATTTATGAGCATAGTGTGTATGTATATAGTACACACACACACCCTGCCTACGGGTGATAGAATGATTAATAACCACAAAGTTCTCCCATACTGATATGTATTCCTCTTTGATACAAGCCTTTGCTGCTTCTCCCATCTGTTTCCCCACCTCTTGAATCTTGGCTAGCCTTATGATTTGCTTTTGCCAATGAATATGATGGACTTCAAAGGTTTCTTTCCCATAGCTGCCATACAAGGAAGCTGGTCTAGCTTCCAGGAGGGTGGGAGAACCAAGACACCCCAGTCGGTACCAGCCCGCTGTCTTGGACGTACTAACCTAGCTGACTGTTGAGCTGAAGGCACCTGCAGAGGAACCAGAGGTGAAAAAAGCAAAGAGATGGCCCAGCCAACCTGTAGAGTTGTGAGAAATGATGTTGCTTAGACTCAGTAAGCTTGAAGTGGTTAGTTTTGTAGCAGTAGATATCTGAAGCCATATCTGGTTTTATTTTGGATATCTGTGTTGTCTCTAGTCTTCTGTTACAAACAATATTGTGACAAATATCTTGTACATAATGTATACTGCTTACTTTTGACAAGTAATGCCAGATTATTTTCCAGAAATGTTGACACAGTTCTTACTGCCATCATTACAGTCTGAGAGTAACTGTTTACCTCAGAAACTCACTATCACTGATGTTTTTCTTTGACTATCAGATCAGTTTTAAAAAGTTTCTTATGGTGCTTAATTCTGCATTTTCCTAACTACTTGTGAAGCTGAGCATCTTTTCATATATTTGTTGGTCCTTTTGATTTTTTAGGTCTTTGAATTGCTTATTCATAGTTTTGCTTATTTTTTTCCTGTTGGATTTTTTCCTTATTGAGTTGTTGGTTGCCTTTGATACATTCTGGATATAATCCTTTAGCTTTGTTTGCCAGTATGTTTTGTCAGTCTGTCTTCTGTTTTTTGTCTTAGTTTGTGGAATCATTGGCCACACATTTTCTTTTGGTGTTTCACATTATCATTTATGTCTATCTTTTCCCCTATGGCTTCCAGTATTTTAGGCTTGAAAATATCTCTACACTGTTCTGGGTATACAAACTTTTTTCTGAATTTTCTTCTGATCTTGTATTGTCTTTCCGGTCAATCAGAAATCATCTTCAGTTGTTCTGGAAATCAAAAAGAGAGTGGTGGAAACAAAGTGGGGGATGGGCATTTTCCTTATGTACAGTTCTGTATCTGCAGGGATTACTTCAGGGCCCCAGGCAGAAATCTGTGGATGTTTTAAGTCCCTTACAATCAGCCCACCGTATCTGCTGGTTTCTTATCCATGCATATGGAGGCCCACTGTAAGAGAAGTAGTGGGAAGCCTGGGGCTGGTGCCCGTGGTGGTTCCATTGGCCTATCAGGGCTGCAGACTCACTTGCCATTCTTTTCGGTCATCCATAACAGGTGCTTGTCACCTTTCAGTCCTAGGATGGCATTCCAGTTTGAGCAGCAGCTTCTGTTTCTTTTTCCATCAACCATGGCTCTGCTCCTTCAGTTGAGGATCAAATCCAGTTTGATGACTGTAACCTCTGGGGTTGGGACCAAGACAAAACAGGTCCCCCTTTAGTAATAAGTACTCACGAAATATTTTTTCTGTTCTTTGAAAAAAATTAATGCCGATTTTGCTTTCTGTGTCATAGTAAATGTGTGCAGAATAAGGCCCCAGAATCTTTTTCTTTATTAGTCAGTCAGCTGTTTTTGTCCCCAGTTATTTATAAGTAAACAGGGAAATAAGCATGATGGTACTTTCAAATTGGAAACTGTTGTTGAGAACACAGGACTTTATCAGTATGCTCAATAAACGTGCCAGAACTTGTTAATGGTGGGTATAAAACTGAATGTCGTGTGATCCTGTCCTCAAGTTTACCACTTAATTAGGGAAGCAGGTTAAATACTTTATTATAGTATTAGATGGTGAGTGGAGTGTATTATCAGGTTAGGGAGGCAGGACACCTGATTGGTGGTGGAGGCTTGGAGAACCATGATCAGGGACCTTGATAGAGGAAATGGCTTCTAAACTGAGACCTGGATGGCCAGTAGAAGTTAGCCTGCTGAGGAGGAGTTTATAGGGGCGTGGGAAGAGCATTGCTGGAGCTTGCGTAGTCTAGAGGTAAGTCTGAGTTACGAGGGATAGACTATGGTGAGATCGATTCTGGTATTGGCTGGAACTTCTCTTTAACAGTTTAAGGGCTAGAAACCTTGGAAGGTTTTTAAGTGGAATTGGACAAAAGCAGATCTGTCTTAAGCTAGTTGGCTTAAGGGGATGCTTTGGGGGCTGGAATCTGGAAGCAAGGATACCTATTAGGTAGGACATTTATCTGATATATTAAAATCTGTCCCATATTAGTTCAGTAAATATTTATTGAACACCTAATAGAACATAATGTAGGAGAATACAGAAATAATATTAAACATAGTTTCTATTCTCAAGAATTTTGTATTTTAAAATAACTAAAGACTAGATAATCTACAGTATGAGGCAGTATGCTAACATTATGGCTTCTAATCTATCAAACAAGGGCAAGTACGGATAGGAATTAAAACTTGAATCCACAGAGAACTAGAACAAATAATCCTAACACTTACATGGAAGTGCAAATAACCCAGAATTGCCAAAGCAATCCTGAGAAGAAAGAACAAAGTTGGAGCTAAGACCCTCCCAGATTTCAGTCTACACTGTATAGCTACAGTAATCAAAGCAGAATGATCCTAGCACAAAAACACACAGATTAATGGAACATAAGAGCCCAGAAGTAAAGCCCTGTACTTATAGGCAAACAACAAACAGTCTGATCAGAAAATGGGCAGAAGACTTGAGTAGATATTTTTATAAAGAAGACCCACAGATGGCCAACAGGTGTATGAAAAGATGTTCAGCATTGCTGATTATTAGAGAAATGCAAATCACACTGCTTGGAATGGCTGATCTTGAAAAAGTCTACAAATGACAAGTGTTGGATACGATGTGAAGAAAAGGAAATCCTTGTTCCTCAAAAAACTGTAAGTAGAACTACCGTATGATCCAGCAATTCCACTCCTGGGGATATATCCAGAAAAAAAAAAGAAAACACTAACGTGCACCCTGGTGTTCTTAGCAGCAGTATTTACAATAGCTAAGACATGGAAGCAAGCTCAGGTGCCATCAACAGACAAATGGCTTAAGGTGTAATGTGTATATATCTATATATGTATACATATATACATACAATGGAATGTTGCTCAGCCATAAAAGTAAAATATTGCCAACATGCATGGACCTAGAGGATATGCTTAGTGAAATAAGTCAAACAGAGAAAGACAAATATTATATGACATCATTTATATGTGGAATCTAAAATATAATATAAATAAATGTATATGCAAAACAGAAACAGACTCAAGATATAGAAAACAAACTTATGGTTGCCAGAAGGGGAGGTGGAGGTAGGGAGGGATAACTCAGTGGTATGGGATTAACAGATAAAAACCACCGTGTAAATCAGGGGATCTTCCAGGTGGCCCTAGTGGTAAAGAACATGCCTGCCAATGCAAGAGATGTGGATTTGATCCCTGGGTCAGGAAGATCCCCTGGAGGAGGAAATGGCAACCCACTCCTGTATTCTTGCCTGGAGAATCCCATGGACAGAGGAGGCTGGTTGGCTGCAGTTGATAGGATCATAAAGAGTGAGTCACAACTGAAGGAACTTAACTTCACATGCATGTAAAAAATAGCATTCAGTTCAGTTCAGTGTCTCAGTCATGTCCGACTCTTTGCAACCACATGAATTGCTGCACACCAGGCCTCCCTGTCCATCACCAACTCCCGGCGTTCACTCAGACTCAACGTCCATCGAGTCCATGATACCATCCAGCCATCTCATCCTTGGTCGTCCCCTTCTTCTCCTGCCCCCAATCCCTCCCATCGTCAGAGTATTTTCCAATGGGTCAACTCTTCGCATGAGGTGGCCAAAGTACTAGAGTTTCAGCTTTAGCATCATTCCTTCCAAAGAAATCCTAGGGCTGATCTCCTTCAGAATGGACTGGTTGGATCTCCTTGCAGTCCAAGGGATTCTCGAGAGTCTTCAACACCACAGTTCAAAAGCATTAATTCTTCGGTGCTCAGCTTTCTTCACAGTCCAACTCTCACATCCGTACATGACCACTGCAAAAACCATAGCCTTGACTACACAGACCTTTGTTGGCAAAGTAATGTCTCTGCTTTTCAATATGCTGTCTAGGTTGGTCATAACTTTCCTTCCAAGGAGTAAGCGTCTTTTAATTTCATGGCTGCAGTCACCATCTGCAGTGATTTTGGAGCCCAGAAAAATAAAGTCTGACACTGTTTCCACTGTTTCCCCATCTATTTGCCATGAAGGGATGGGACCAGATGCCATGATCTTCGTTTTCTGAATACTGAGCTTTAAGCCAGCTTTTTCACTCTCCTCTTTCACTTTCATCAAGAGGCTCTTTAGTTCTTCACTTTCTGCCATAAGGGTGGTGTCATCTGCATATCTGAGTTTATTGATATTTCTTCTGAAAGTCCCTTGATTCCAGCTTGTGCTTCATCCAGCCTGACATTTCTACTCTGCATATAAGTTAAATAAGCAGGGTGACAGTATACAGCCTTGACGTACTTCTTTTCCTATTTGGAATCAGTCTGTTGTTCCATGTCCAGTTCTAACTGTTGCTTCCTGACCTGCATACAGGTTTCTCAGGAGGCAGGTCAGGTGGTCTGGTATTCCCATCTCTTTCAGAATTTTCCACAGTTTGTTGTGATCCACACAGTCAAAGGCTTTGGCATAGTCAATAAAGCAGAAATAGATGTTTTTCTGGAACTCTCTTGCTTTTTCGATGATCCAGCGGATGTTGGCAATTTGATCTCTGGTTCCTCTGCTTTTTCTAAAACCAGCTTGAACATCAGGAAGTTCACGGTTCACGTATTGCTGAAGCCTGGCTTGGAGAATTTTGAGCATTACTTTGCTAGCATGTGAGATGAGTGCAATTGTGCGGTAGTTTGAGCATTCTTTGGCATTACCTTTCTTTGGGATTGGAGTGACAACGGACCTTTTCCAGTCCTGTGGCCACTGCTGAGTTTTCCAAATTTGGTGGCATATTGAGTGCAGCACTTTCACAGCATCATCTTTCAGGATTTGAAATAGCTCCACTGGAATTCCATCACCACCACTAGCTTTGTTGGTAGTGATGCTTTCTAAGGCCCACTTGACTTCACTTTCCAGGATGTCTGGCTCTAGGTGAGTGAGCACAACATCGTGATTATCTGGGTCATGAAGATCTCTTTTGTACAGTTTTTTTGTGTATTCTTGCCACCTCTTCTTAATATCTTCTGCTTCTGTTAGGTCCCTACCATTTCTGCCCGTTATCAAGCCCATCTTTGCATGAAGTGTTCCCTTGGTATCTCTGATTTTCTTGAAGAGATCTCTAATCTTTCCCATTCTGTTGTTTTCCTCTATTTCATTGCATTGATCGCTGAGGAAGGCTTTCTTATCTCTTCTTGCTATTCTTCGGAACTCTGCATTCAGATGCTTATATCTTTCCTTTTCTCCTTTGCTTTTCGCTTCTCTTTTCACAGCTATTTGTAAGGCCTCCTCAGACAGCCATTTTGCTTTTTTGCATTTCTTTTTCATGCACAGGGAAGATTACTGTGTATAGCACTGGGAATTACATCTATTATCTTATAGTAACCTATAATGGAATACAATCTGCAAAAATATTGAATACACCTGAAATTAACAGTGTCATAAATGAACTACAATTTAAAAAACTTTAAAACACTTGACTAGATCTTTGAACACACACACACACTCTTAAAACCTAAAGATCTTTGTGACTCCAAAGTCTGTATACCAGGCTACCTTCAGTACACTATGTCCCCTTCCTTATTTAATTATCAGTACATTGCTTATAAATTACTTCTGAATCCTTGTGAAATAATAAGAGCGTATAATTAAAATTGGTTTCAGTTTGGGTTACAGAGTATCAAAGGAGCTCCTTTCTCTAGGCAGCCTCTGTGTTGGATGAAGTATAACCAGGAAGATAAATGTTGGTCAGAAAAATTGCCACTTTACCTGAATGAAACAGTTACTGTAAAGTCTTGAGGTTCCTTTCTGGGACTTAGTATTTTTTAAAATAAGTTAATTGATTTATTTTAATTGGAGGGTATTTACTTGACAATATTGTGATGGCTTTTGCCATACATCAACATGAATCGGCCACAAGTATACTGTGTCCCCACTTCCTGAATCCCCCTCCCATCTCCCTTCCCACCTCATCCCTCTGAGTTGTCCCAGAGCACCAGCTTTGGGTGCCCTGTCGGGGCAAGCATTGCATTCCATTTCACTAGGTAGCTGAATAGCATTCTTATTAATGTTAGGGATCTTTCTTCCCCCATAGTTAATGTATAGATGAAGGAATGAATAAAGGGCACACACTGTTGCCAATAAATAAATAAAGTGATGGATTTTGGTGTTATATTCATTTTTATTTCCAGAAACCAGGTACAAAGATGATTCTTTCAGTCTTTCTAACACCTTTCTTTATTTAAATCTAATATACTAGCTATTTTAAATCAGGCCAGATAAAGTTGACTGAAGGTAATAATTTTATCTTTTAGTGTCTAAGGATGTGCTTGTCATGTGATTTCTCCACACATTTATTTTCTCATCCGTAAATTGATGCCTTTGGAGAAATAATCTTCTGAAGGATTTTTCTTGCTGTGAAATGTGATGACGCAGCATCCACAGAATTACTTTAAAAGTTCGAATATAATAGTCCGATTGGAAAGACATGGCCTGTTCTATAGAATAGTGAGGACTAGAAAGGAAGGGTAAAGGTGGGGCTGGTAACTTGGTATCACAGAATGTAGAAAAGCAAGGAAACTTGGAGAGAGGGGTACCTCTGATTTTTTCATTTAACCATTCCAAAATTCTGAATGTGGATTAAATGCCAGTTACATAAGGCAGTCAAAAGTGAAACATAATAAGGTTTCTATGTTCAAGATTTTATGGTCTAGTAGCCTTTTTCAGCAGACATTCCTTGAGAGAATTGAGCCTTAATGTTCAAAGTTTAGCATGTATCAGTCGCTGGGAGAGCTTGGGAGTGCAGATTGGGCCTCACCCCCAAAGTTTCTGATTTAGTAAGTCCGTGGAAGAACCTGAGAGTTTGCACATCCAGCAAGTTCCTAGGTGCTGCTAGTGTCTCTGGCATCTGTTGTAGGAAATTAACTTATTTCTCTCATGCTTCTGGGATGGTACTGTTTGTATAACAAGCATTGGGAGAATTTTAAAAAACAGTTCCTCATTGAAAATCATTTTCTGTGTTCAGAGTTCTTTAGATGAGGAGCCCTGACAGGGGAGATAATAAAATGAATGAAAAATTTTGCAACAATTTAGATTTTAATGCAGTATTTTAAATTGCATAACTTTTGGTTATGATGTTAAATTTAAAAAATTCAGGATATAAATATATGTGTATCACAGTGATCTAAAAGCAGTTATCCCAAAACTAAAGAAACTCTACAATGAAATATCTTAAAATGAGTGAAATTGGCCATAATTCCAAATCTTATTTCATAAAAGAAGGTAAACACAGAATTGTACATATGTAAGGTTAGTAGTCAGATACAGGATGGATTGGAGTGAGAAAAAAATGGTTCAGATCCATTTACACAGGAGTGTCTCTCATTCCCCTGCTATCTAGATTATCATTTTAAAGCTACCTCTCTTCATATGGAATTTTTTGCTCTTAAATCCAGGCAGTGTCGATCCCAAATCAATGACCTGTTTAATGTAACATGTAGCTAAACTGTCTCCATGATGCCTCCCACCACCTGCCTTTTCCTTATTCACACTCTTTACTCCTTGGTGTCGTTTGTTTATACTGCTTTTCGTTTATTGGACTTTAGGCTTCTCATTTTTGTATCCTATTTAACGCATTTAATTAACTCATAATTGAATAGAATAGATAGGAAGAAAATCTCAGCATTTTAAAATTGGAAAAATGTATGGAAAGCATCAGGCTTATATTTTAATGTTAAATTGTTTATACAAAAAGAAGTACAACCTGTATATTGTCAGTTTCTAAATGGTAGCTCCAGTCCAAACCTCTCTCCTCAGCTTCATACTTACGTATCCTTTCGCCTACCTGACGTGTAATAGGTTTCGTGAGTGTACGTAATAGGTTTCTTGAGTGTACCATTGAAATATAGGCAGAGCTCCTTCCTTTCCAGTCACCTCACCGCTTGCAGTCTTCCTCTCTCAGTAATAACCCCTTTCTTCCTGGTGTTCAAACCAAGAACCCTGAAGTCATTCTTGTCTTTTCCTTCTCTCTCTCATCCCTACTTCCAATCTGTCAGCAAATTCTGTCCCTTCTTACTTTTAGAATAAATCCAGAGTCTGATTAAGTATTCACTACCTTTGCTGCTAACTCTCCAGTCCAAGCTGTCATCATCTTTTACTTGGATTATTGCAGCCGCTCTCTGAATAGTCTCCCTGCTTCTAACCTTGGCACCACCCCCATTAGTCTTCTTAGACAGTCAGCCAGGGTGATCTTGTTAAAGTAAGTCAGGTCATTTCATTCCTTTCCCCAAAACCCTCTAGTGCCTTCCCTTTTCATCCAAAATAAAAGCCTGAGGGTTTATGACGACCCTTCAAGACCCTAGACAGTGTGCCTGCCCCCGTTATATCTCTTGACTTCATATCCTACCACTTCTTCCTCACTGTGCACTACACAGGTCTCCTCTCTGTTACTTGAACACACAGGGCATGTTTCTTTTTACTGACTTGTTTCCTCTGCCTGGAATACTCTTGTCCCTAGATAGCAGGTAGCTCACTATTTCATCTTTTGTTTTTTTTTCTTCTCCCCTCCGCGCCTCTCTCACTATTTCATCTTAAATGTCACCCTCCCTAATCATCCTATGAAAAAGTACTACATCCCCCAATTCTATCCTCTTCCTGACTTTATTATTATTTTTTCAATAACACCTTACACTATTGAATATGGAGTGTAAACTCCATGGGAATGGGGAATAAGATACTGGGAATGGGAATAAAAACATTTTATTTTGTTCCTGCTGTATTTCCCCTACATGCTTGGGACGTGGTTGATGCTCGGTAAACATTTGTTGCATGAATTTATTATATTATGTGCTTATTTTGCTTATGCTCTGATAAGTGCACCTGACAATCATGTGCTTCTAGAATAGGCTACAGATCATTGACTTCCAGCTCTTATTTTTCTGCTCCTCCTGTTCTATGCCTCTTATTTGGACTTGAAATTACTTTTTTACTGATTTTTATTGCAAAATGCTTCCCTAGCATATGTCGTTCCTAAGTCTATATATTCTTTTGAGAAATGAGCATTTTTTAATCCTCTGTAAAGCAAAAGTTAGAACTGGACATGGAACAACAGACTGGTTCCAAATAGGAAAAGGAGTACGTCAAGGTTGTATGTTGTCACCCTGCTTATTTAACTTGTGTGCAGAGTACATCATGAGAAATGCTGGGCTGGAAGAAGCACAAGGTGGAATCAGGATTGCCGGGAGAAATATCAATAACTTCAAATATGCAGATGACACCACCCTTATGGCAGAAAGTGAAGACAAACTAAAGAGCCTCTTGATGAAAGTGAAAGAGGATAGTGAAAAAGTTGGCTTAAAGCTCAACATTCAGAAAACGAAGATCATGGCATCTGGTCCCATCACTTCATGGGAAATAGATGGGGAAACAGTATCAGACTTTATTTTTCTGGACTCCAAAATCACTGCAGATGGTGATTGCAGCCATGAAATTAAAAGATGCTTACTCCTTGGAAGGAAAGTTATGACCAACCTAGACAGCATATTCAAAAGCAGAGACATTACTTTGCCAACAAAGGTCCGTCTAGTCAAGGCTGCGGTTTTTCCAGTAGTCATGTGTGGATGTGAGAGTTGGACTATAAGGAAAGCTGAGTGCCAAAGAATTGATGCTTTTGAACTGTGGTGTTGGAGAAGACTCTTGAGAGTCCCTTGGACTGCAAGGAGATCTAACCAGTCCATCCTGGAGGGATTACTAACTACCTTAATTGGAGCAGTTAGATCGCACAGAGGTATATTGCCCACTTTCTTTCAAGCCCAACAAGACTTGAACCATATTGCTGTGGAAGTCATACGCTTTAGATATTTCAATTCAAATATTGTGCCCTACTGTCATATCATGTTTTAAATCCTGTCCTAACTTTTCAATTTGAAAAAGTATCACTGAAGCACTTACAGTTATCCTGTTGCCATTTCTTCAGGATGCAGGGAAACATTGGTGGGTCAAATATGAGTTTTTCATGTCTTTTTTAGGTATTAAAGGTTGTTATAGTCCTCTGTCTTTCAGTACTTCACTAAGATATGTGGAATATAAAGTGAATTCAAAAACGTTAAGTCAGATACTTAGGATTCAGGTTCTTGTCTCTGCTGTTGAAGAGTTTCCAGTCTCAGTCTGGGTCTCTGGCTTGCACAGCAGACAGGAGACACAGGGAAGCCCTTAACCTTTATTTTGTTGCTATGGCAATGGAATGTACTTAATGCTAAGATTCAGTGTCAATAGCTAAAGATGTGTAAAGTATAAGTGGATTCTTTCTTCCAGATGCAAACCAAGACTTGAATGTCAACATGTATAATAATAGTAGAGACTTCGCTGAAAAAACAGATGCTTCCACATGGCGTAAGACCTCTTGTGGAGGGTAAGAACATAGTTTCAAAGGTGTACATAAGCTTATCCATACTAGTGAAGTTAGAACCAACTTAGCATATTAAAAAGCAGAGACATTACTTTACCAACAAAGGTCCATCTAGTCAAAGCTATGGTTTTTCCAGAAGTCATGTATGGATGTGAGAGTTGGACTGTAAAGAAGGATGAGGGCCAAAGAATTGATGCTTTTGAACTGTGGTGTTGGAGAAGACTCTTGAGAGTCCCTTGGACTGCAAGGAGATCCAGCCAGTCCATCCTAAAGGAAATCAGTCCTGAATATTCATTGGAAGGACTAATGCTGAAGCTCCAATACTTTGGCCACCTGGTAGGAAGAACTGACTGATTTGAAAAGACCCTGTTGCTGGGAAAGATTGAGGGCAGGCGAAGGGGGCAACAGAGGATGAGATGGTTAGATGGCATCACCGACTTGATGGACATGAGTTTGAGTAAAGTCTGGGAGTTTGACAGGGAAGCTGGCGTGCTGCAGTCTCTGGGGTCACAAACAGTCAGACTCGACTTAGCAACTGAGCTGAATATAAAACAATAAAAAAGGACTAATTTATTATCTGTGTGTGTGTGTGCTCAGTCACTTCAGTCATGTCCAGTTCTTTGTGACCCTGTGGACTGTAGCCTGTCAGGCTCCTCTGTCCATGGGATTCTCCAGGCAAGAATACCGGAGTGGGTTGCTGTGCCCTTCTTGAGAGAATCCTCCCAACCCAGGCATCGAACCTGTGTCTCTTATGTCTTCTGCATGGGCAGCTGGGTTCTTTACCACTAGTACCACTTGGGAAGCCCAATTATCTATGTTTCACATCAAAATTATGTGTTCATCAAATGAGGAAATGCTCATGATAAAAATTAAGTGCAAAAGAAGAATTTCACCTTTTTTTTTTACATCATGATCCAGTTCTGGACTTAAAAGAAGGCTCTGTACATACAGAAGGAAAATATGCCAATATGTTAACTAATTATTATAGGGCTTAAGGGTAATAGTGATCTTTTAGTTTTCTTCTTTATCTTTTTCTATGTATTTTCCAGTTTTTATACTGTGTATAAAATTTTATTAAGCATTTTTAAAGAAGGAAAAAAGTTTTTGGAACTAGATACAGCTGTGTGATTTTAGGCAAGTCAGTAATGATGATGATGATGGCTACATTATACAGCGCATGCTCGCTCAGTGACCCAGGCATGTCTAACTCATTGCAACCCTGTGGACTATATAGCCCACCAGGCTCCTCTGTCCATGGGATTTCCCAGGCAAGAATACTGAAGTGGGTTGCCATTTCCTCCTCCAGGTACATTTGCTGAATTCCTACTAGCAGATATTGAATGTATTTATATACGTTGTCACTCTGTTTTATAATAGCCCAGCAAAGGAGGCTTAATTATCTATTTTACATATGGGGGAAAAAAAATCTCTAAAATTTTAAGTAGCTTGTACACTAGTAAGTGTCAGAGCCAGGATTCAAACTGAAGCTTGCCTTCGGATTTTTCTAAATGTACCATAATGCCTTCCCCAAATAATTAAATTTGGGGAAACACATTCCCAAAGCCTGTGTTTCTTTACTATAAAATGCAGGTGGGATTGTAGTATAGGTTAAACCATAAGACTAGGTGTTTTCATGAGCTTTTCCTTATAGACCTAGGCTTCTGGAGTTTTTTTCAGTTGACTTCTGTACATGTATTGTTTGAGTTTTTAGTTTCATTATTTGAAATTTACAGTATTAAGCCTATAGGTTACATTTTGTCAAAGAACAGCAAAGTGAATCCATCCATTGGAATTTTATTCTTTATAGTTTTTATGTTTATATAATGCAATTTTGTAGTCATTTTTGGAAACTTTATTTTCATGAAGATCAGTGCTAATGATCCTTTGTTAAAAGGGGTAAAGTTTACGTTTCTCACCTTTAAGAAAATGTTTTGTTGAGTGACGTTTGGAAGTAGTTCTGTTTCTTCCCTGAGTTCTGACGAGTTAAGAGGTTAAAAACAGTAAGCATATCCAGTTTTTTCTCTCCAGATTTGTTTATATCCCTGGAGTAGACAAAGATCAGAAATATTTCACCAGTTGGGCTCCTTGCAAATGGAAAGAAGCATCAGGAGGGGACAGGAAGTTTTAAGTTTCATACTTTGTCTAGAAGTTTAGAAGTTAGTGTAAAAAGGCTGCTGAAATGCCTATGTATGATGAACTGAGTCCCAGCTGACAGCTATTCTTATAATCAACACAATAGATAGATTAGATACAGATTGTTTACTCTTATATTCAATTGCTCTGTTGCTTTTGGGTATGCTAAACACCTCTCAGAAAATCCAGGATAAGTATTTTCAAGTATTGTATTTGGGCTTTAGATTGTTCTACCTGACTGTCTTTAAGTTTGGATTTGGAAAATACAGACATTCTTATCTGTTGGATATATAAAGAAGTATAAACCTATACTTAGCCACAAGTTTACATTTTGATTGGATTTAAAAAACCCACTTTAGCTAATGATCATGTAGATTTTTTGGTATGTTTTAGCTACTACACAGTATCCCATTGTATGACTAACCACCGTTTATTTTATCTGTTCTACTGATGAATAGCTAGGTTATTCCGTATATTTAGAAAAACTAACTTCAAGGTAGTGGTTTTTCTGCAAGAGAGTGGGAGGGGAATGATTGTGGCAGAGGAAAAAGCCTGATTATGCATTACATCCTTTAAAAATGCAGAGATTTGAAACAATTTTGGGGAAAAGACAGTGATATATACATGAAATAAACTAATGTTAACAGTATCTTGTTTAAAATACCTCTGCTTCTCCTAGTTATAAATGTATTCCCCCACAGTTTTTTTCTGAAAGAATTATTGTTTTGCCTTTCACATTTTGATTTGCCGTTCACGTGGAATTTCAGTTTTGTGTGAGGTTTTAGGTAGATTTCAAGATTGCTTTTTTTCTTTTCTTCCCCATGTAGTTGTCATTGACCAAGCATTATTGAGAAGACCATCCTTTAAGAAGGAGATTTTTTAAAGTGGAAAATAATGAGCATCTTTGCATGTTGATAGGTGCTCAGGGCATATATCATCCCTCGATTCTGGGGAACTGCTGGCCTAGGAATGGGATAAGGTAAATGAAAGAGTATAGTTATTGGAAAAGAAGAAAATGTTTTTAAAAAGCAAGGAATTCATAGTATAAATAGGTCATTTACCTTTGCTTTGAAAGTGATGCATGTGCTTTCATTCTAACAGGAAGAAAAGAAAAAAATGAGTGCAAGTTGGTTTATAAACTTGACTATGAGAAGATGAAAGAATTCCTTCCATGTGCTTGAATTCCTTCCGTGTGCTTGAATTCCTTCTGTGTGCTTGTTTTGTTCGTGAGAAAAGGGTAGGTCCTGAGCAGATAGGTCTTTGCAGGGAAGAACTGTGGAGGGTTGAGGAGAAATAATGAAGTATGAAAGTGCAGTTAATTCCTATTTTTCCTCTCTCTCAATACCTTCAAATTCTGTAAAAGAGAGGATTTGGTTAAATTAGTTACTATCTAGTATAGGACCTGCTTTTGAGTAGAATTCTTGAACCAGACCTTGTAATAGGCTGCTGGCTTGCTAGAAGCTTCACTTTGGGTCAGATGTTCATCCTTAGTCCTGATAGCTGTGGGCCAGTGGGGGAAATATGTGATACAAAACACGATGACTTTCACATTCTTTGTTCAGATGCAGAAGGAAGCACTTCTTTCTTGGTCCCTCCAACAAAAGCCCTAGAATTAAGTCAGTGGTCCACTTCGCACGAACCATTCACTGTGGATAGGAGAATAAAAAACATTGGTTAGCCAGATTTGGGCCTTATGCTTACCACTAGAGTAGAGTGTTTATTTATTTATTTTTTATTTTTTTATTGAAGGATAATTGCTTTACAGAATTCTGTTGTTTTCTGTCAAACCTCAGTATGAATCAGCTACACGTATACATATATCCCCTCCGTTTTGAACTTCCCTCCCATCTCCCTCCCCATCCCACCCCTCTGTGCTGATGCAGAGCCCCTGTTTGAGTTTCCTGAGCCATACAGCACATTCCCATTGTCTTATCTATTTTACATGTGGTAATGTAAGTTTCCATGTTACTCTTTCCAAACATCTCACCCTCTCCTCCCCTCTCCCCGTGTCCATAGGTCTATTCTTTACGTCTGTTTCTCCATTGCTGCCCTGTAAGTAAATTCTTCAGAATCATTTTTCTAGATTCCGTATATGTGCGTTAGAATACGATATTTATCTTTCTCTTTCTGACTCACTTCACTCTGTATAATAGGTTCTAGGTTCATCCACCTCTTCAGAACTAACTCAAATGCATTCCTTTTTATAGCTGAGTAAATAAATAAACGCTCCACTCTAGTGGAGTCTCTATACTGTCTCTATACCGTCTTCCATAGTGGCTGTATCAATTTACATTCCCAACAACAGTGCAAAAGCCTTCCTTTTTCTCCACGGCCTTTCCAGCATTTACTGTAGACTTCTTGATGACAGCTGTTCCGACCCATGTGAGGTGACATCTTGTTGTGGTTTTGATTGGCATTTCTCTAATTTTCTCCCATTCCGAGGGTTGTCTTTTCACCTTGCCTATAGTTTCCTTTGCTGTGCAAAAGCTTTTAAGTTTAATCAGGTCCCACTTGTTTACTTTTGTTTTTATTTCCGTTACTCTAGGAGGTGGGTCATAGAGGATTTTGCTTCGATTTATGTCGAGTGTTCTGCCTATGTTTTCCTCTAAGAGTTTTATAGTTTCTGGTCTTACATTTAGGTCTTTGATCCATTTCGAGTTTATCTTTGCATATGGTGTTAGGAAGTGTTCTCATTTCATTCTTCTACATGTGGCTGTCCAGTTTTCCCAGCACCATTTATTGAAGAGGCTGTCTTTGCCCCATTGTATATTCTTACCTCCTTTGTCAAAAATAAGGTACCCATAGGTGTATGGGTTTATTCTGGGCTTTCTACCTTGTTCCATTGGTCTATATTTCTGTTTTTTTGGCAGTACCATACTGTCTTGATGACTGTAGCTTTGTAGTATAATCTGAAATCAGGCAGGTTGATTCCTCTGGCTCCATTCTTCTCTCTCAGGACTGCTTTGGCTGTTCGGGGTCTTATAATTTTCTGTGTACAGTTCTTTTGTCTCCTAGGTAAGTTTATTCCTATATTTTTAATTCTTTATGTTGCAATGGTGAATGGGATTGATTCCTTAATTTCTCTTTCTGATTTTTCATTGTTAGTGTATAGAAATGCAAGTGATTTCTGTGAATTCATTTTGTATCCTGCAACTTTGCTAAATTCACTGATTAGCTCTAGTAGTTTTCTGATACTATCTTCAAGGTTTTCTATGTACAGTATCATGTCATCTGCAAACAGTGAGAGTGTTACTTCTCCTTTTCCGAACTGGATTCCTTTTATTTCTTTTCTTCTCTGATACAGTCCTAGCTGTAGCTAGGACTTCCAGAACTATGTTGAATAATAGTGGTGAAAGTGGATATCTTTGTCTTGTTCCTGATCTTAAGGGGAATACTTTTAGTTTTTTACCATTGAGAATAATGTTTGCTGTAGGCTTATCATATATGGCCTTTACTGTGTTGAGGTAGGTTCCTTCTGTGCTCATTTTTTTTTTTTTTTACCTTTTATCTAAAGTTTTAATAGTAAAGAAGGTAAGTTGCAAACCAACCCATGCTCACCATGATCTCAAAATTGTATTGCTGAAGTAGTAAATGTGCCTTTTATTGTGTATTACTTTCTATTTATTACTGTATCACTTCTCAGGAAATAAATTCTCTGGTTAGTGATGTCTGTAGTCTTGATTTCCCAACTAGACTTGGGTTTCTGAGAGCCTGGTCTATGCACTTTCCTTTAGGATCTACTTACCCTCCCTGCACCCACTACTGACCCAGGCTAAAGGAGCCCCAAGCAAATCAGGTTCTCTCAACATACTGTCAACTAAATATGAGCCCTGTTTGAAGTCTGCTGCTGTTTAGTCACTAGATTGGGTTCAACTCTTTGCAACCCCATGGACCATAGCCCACCAGGTGCCCCGATCCATGGGATTTCCCAGGCAAGAATACTGGAGTGGGTTGCCATTTCCTTCTCCAGGGCTGTGCTCATTTTTGAAGAGTTTTAATCATAAATGGGTGCTAAATTTTGTCAAAGGCTTTTTCTGCATCTATTGAGATGATCATATGGTTTTTATCTTTCAGTTTGTTAATATGGTATATCACATTGATTGATTTGCATATATTGAAGAATCCTTGTATTCCTGGAATAAACCCAAATTGATCATGGTGTATGAGCTTTTTGATGTGTTGCTGAATTCTGTTTGCTGAAATTCTGTTGAGGATTTTTCAATATATGTTCATCAGTGACATGGCCTGTAATTTTCTTTTTTTGTGTTGTCTTTGTCTGGTTTTGGTATCAGGGTGATGGTGGCCTCGTAGAATGAGTTTGGAAGTGTTCCTTCCTCTGCAATTTTTTGAAAGAGTTTTAGAAGGATAGGCATTAACTCTTCTCTAAATGTTTGCTAGAATTGTCCTGTGAGGCTATCTGGTCCTAGGCTTTTGTTTTTTGGGAGATTTTTGATCACAGCTTCAATTTCAGTGCTTTTAATTGGGTTGTTCATAATTTCTACTTCTTCCAGGTTCAGTCTTGGAAGATTGAACTTTTCTAAGAATCTGTCCATTTCTTCCAGGTTATCTATTTTATTGCCATACAATTGTTCATAATAGTCTCTTATAATCCTTTGTATTTCTGCATTGTCTGTTCTAATTTCTCCTTTTTCATTTCTAATTTTGTTGATTTGATTTGTCTGTTTTTCTTGATGAATCTGGCTAAAGGTGTGTCAATTTTTTATCTTCTCAAAGTTTTATTAATCTTTACTATTAGTTTTATTAATCTTTACTGTTGTTCCTTTCATTTCTTTTTTCATTTATTTCTGCTTGGATCTTTATGATTTCTTTCCTTCTACTAATTTTGGGGTTTTTTGGATCTTTTTCTAGTTGTTTTAGCTGTAAAGTTAGTTTGTCTATTTGGTGTTTTTCTTGTTTCTTGAGGTAGGATTGTACTGCAATAAGCTTCCCTCTTAGGACTGCTTTTGCTGCATCCAATAGGTTTTGAGTTGTGTTTTCATTGTCATTTCTTTCTAGAAATTTTTTTATTTCCCTTTTGATTTCTTTGGTAACCTGTTTGTTATTTAGAAACATGTTGTTTAATCATGTGTTTGTGCTTCTTACAGTATTTTTTTTTCTTGTAGTTGATATCTAGTCTCAAAGCATTGTGATCAGAGAAGATGCTTGATACAATTTCAATTTTCTTAAATTTACTGAGGTTTGATTTGTGACCCAGGATGTGGTCTATCTTGGAGAATGTTCCATGTGCACTTGAGAAAAGGGTGTATTCTTCTGCATTTGGATAGAATGTCCTGAAGATATCAATGAGATCCATCTCATCTAATGTATCATTTAAGACTTGTGTTTCCTTATTTTCTGTTTTGATGATCTGTCCATTGGTGTGAGTGGGGTGTTCAAGTCTCCTACTATTATTGTGTTGCTGTCAGTTTCTCTTTTTATGTCTGTTAGTGTTTGTCTTATGTATTGAGGTGCTCCTATGTTGGATGCATAGATATTTACAGTTGTTATGTCTTCCTCTTGGCTTGATCCCTTGATCATTATGTAGTGTCCTTCCTTATCTTTAGTAATCTTTATTTTAAGGTCTCTTTGGCCTGATATGAGGATTGCTACTCCAGCTTTCTTTTGCTTCCCATTTGCACGAAATATATTTTTCCATCCTCTCACTCTCAGTGTATATGTGTCTGAAGTGGGTTTCTTGTAAACAGCATATATATGGGTCATGTTTTTGTATCCATTCAGCCAGTCTATATCTTTTGGTTAGAGAATTTAATCCATTTACAGTTAAATTAATATTTCATATGTATGTCCTTTTGGCATTTTCTTAATTGTTTGGGCTTGATTTTGTAGGTCTTTTTTCTTCTCTTGTATTTCTTGACCATATAAGTCCTTTTGACATGTGTTGTAAAGCTGGTTTGGTGATACTGAATTCCCTTTAACTTTTGCTTGTCTGAAAGCTTTTGATTTGTCCATCAGTTTTGAATGAGATCCTTGCCAGGTACAATAATCTAAAAAGATTTTTCTCTTTCAGTACTTTAAATATATCCAGCCATTCCCTTCTGGCCTATAGAGTTTCTGCTGAAAGATCAGCTGTTAAGCATATGGGGTTTCCCTTATATGTTATATGTTGCTTCTCCCTTGCTGCTTTTAATATTCCTTCTTTGTGTTTAGTCTTTTTTTAGTTTAATTAGTATGTGTCTTGGCGTGATTCTCCTTGGGTTTATCCTGTATGGGACTCTTTATGCCTCTTGGACTTGATTGACTTATTTCCTTTTCCATGTTGGGGAAATGTTCACCTAAAATCTCTCCAAAATTTTTCTCATGCCCTTTCTTTTTCTCTTCTTCTTCTGGTACCCCTATAATTCGAATCTTGGTGCACTTGACATTGTCCCAGAGGTCTCTGAGACTATCTTCAATCCTTTTCATTCTTTTTACTTTATTCTGCTCTTCAGAAGTTATTTCTGCTGTTTTATCTTCCAGCTCAGTGATTCATTCTTCTGCTTCAGATATTCTGCTATTGATTCTTTCTAGAGTATTTTTAATTTCAGTAATTGTGTTGTTTAGTCTCTGCATGTTTATTCTTTAATTCTTCTGCTGCTGCTAAGTCGCTTCAGTCATGTCCGACTCTGTGACCCCATAGACGGCAGCCCACCAGGTTCCCCTGTCCCTGGGATTTTCCAGGCAAGAGTACTGGAGTGGGTCGCCATTGCCTTCTCCATTAATTCTTCTAGGTCTTTGTTAATTGATTCTTGCATTTTCTCCATTTTGTTTTCAGGGTTTTTGCTCATCTTTACTATCATTTTTCTGAATTCTTTTTCAGGTAGTTTGCCTATTTCCTCTTCATTTATTTCAACTTCTGTGTTTCTAGTTTGTTCCTTCATTTGTGTAGTATTTCTCGGCCTTTTTTTTTTTTTTTTAAATTTTTTGTGTTTGAGGTCTGCTGTTCCCAGGCTTCAGGGTTGAATTCTTTCTTCCTTTTGGTTTCTGCCTTTCTAAGGTTGGTCGAGTGGTTTGTATAAGCTTCTTTTAGGGTGAGATTTGTGCTGAGCTTCTGTTTGTTTGGTTTTCCTCTGAGGGGCAAGGCTGAGTGAGGTGGTAATCCTGTCTGCTGATGATTGGGTGTTTTTTTTTTGTTTTGTTTGTTGTTTAGATGAGGCATCCTGCACAGGGTGCTACCAGTGGTGGGGTGATGCCAGGTCTTGTATTACAGCGGTTTCCTTTGTGTGAGTTCTCACTATTTTATACCCCCTAGAGTTCGTTCTCTGGTAGTCTAGGGTCTTGGAGTCAATGCTCCCACTCCAAAGGCTCAAGACTTGAGCTCTGGTCAGGAACGAAAATTCCACAAGTGGTTTGTTATGGCACTAAGTGAGATTAAAACAAATATCCAAAAATGAGAAACCAAAGATGAACCCCAGACAAATGACAGGTCCAAAGTCAGTCAAATAATAATTAAAATAATGGAATATACACATATACATATACACAAAGTCAAAACCGTCCAACAAAAATAAAGTACAATAGATTGACCTGGCGAACAAAGGAAATCAAAAATTATATTTACCAGTTAAGAACAAAACTAACTAAGGCACAAACCCAAAAATGAAACTAAAGCAAGGTGCCAAGTGGGAACTAAAGCGGTAAAAGCAAAACTAACAAATATGTTGAGAGGAAAGGAAAGAAAAGAAAGACTAGATATGCAAAGTTAAATAGAGGTAGATGAAGAAGATTTATATATATTAAAGATTAACTGCAAGGGGAAAGGAGGAGGAAGTGGCAACCCACTCCAGTGTTCCTGCCTGAGAATCCCAGGGACAGAGGAGCCTGGCGGGCTGCCGTCTGTGGGGTCGCACAGAGTCAGATATGACTGAAGCCACTTAGCCTCAGCAGCAGCAGCAGCAAGGAGAAAAGAACAATAGGAAAGGCAAACAAAGGAATAATGTAGGAAAAATATAATAGGTTTAAAAAAATTAAAAGTTAAAATTATAAAAAGAGAAAAGATAAAAAAGGGAGAAAGAAAAAAGGGAAAAAAAGGAAAACTCCGCAGAAGTGCAAAAGCCCAATGTAAATGCAGAGGTTTATAACAACAATAAAAAGTGACTGAATACACACACATATATATACACCCATAAGCAAAATCAAAACAGTCCAACAAAAATACAGTACAGTAGATTGACCTGGCAAACAAAGGGAACCAAAAGTTATGTCTACCAAAACAAAACTAACTAAAGCACAAACTGGAAAACAAAACTAAAGCAAGGTGCCAATTGGGGTATAAAGCAATGAAAATAAAACTAACAAATACGTTGAGACTAAAAGAAAGAAAGAAAAGAAAGAATAGCTATGCAGAGTTAAATAGAGGTAGATAAAGAAGGTTTATATATATTAAAGATTAACTGCAAGGGGAAAAGAACAGTAGGAAAAGCAAACAGAGGAATAAATATAGGAAAAATAGTAATAGGCTTAAAAAATTAAAATTAAGAAAAAAGAAAAAGAAAAACAATTTCTCAGAACTGCAAAAGCCCAATATAGAGGCAGAGGTTTATAACAACAATAAAAAATGCAACTGAGAAAAAAAAGGAAAAATGAAAGCTCAAAAGCTTAGTTAGATTTCCTAGTGCCAATAAAATTGTCAACTAGAACAGAGGGGGGAAAAAAGGAAAAAAAAACTGAAAAGAATCTACAGGAGAAGTCAAAACATCATCATAATATATGCTTTTCCTGAGTCACTGCTGTCCGAGTCCTTTCGCTCTCTGGGAGTCACAGTCCACCCCACCTCCCTAGGATGCCCAGCACTGTGCTGCTCTCTTGCCTGCTGTGGGGGCAGCTCAGATTCTAATCTGCTCCTACTCCTGTGTGTTCTTGCCTCCAGGGACCACAGCTATCAGAACTAGTTCATTTTCTTTTGTGGGAGCTCTCAGTGACCTTTTATATGTTCCATAGACACAGTCTGCCTAGTTGATTGTGTGAATTTAATCTGTAGCTTGTCCAGCTGGTGGTAGGGTTTTAGGTCTTCTTCGTTAGTCACACTGCCCCTGGCCCACCTCTGGATATGGGCAGTCCAGTGGGGTTTGCTCCTGGGGCTGCCCTGGAGGGCTTGGGTTTGCTTCTGTGAGGGCCGGGTGTGGAGATGGTGCTTGGGTCACAGGGGTTCTGGCAGCACCAGGTACTCAGGGGAGTTGGCGGCTAGGGCAGCAGGAAATACAGTGCTCTAGAAGGGTATGGCAACCAGTACTGGCCAGTACGCTCCAGTGTTCTTGCCTGGAGAACTCCCCTCCCTGACAGAGAAGCCTGGCAGGCCACAATCCACAGGGTCGCAACGAGTCAGACACTTCCAAAGCGACCCTGCGCTCATGGGCGCAAGGTTTTTTTTGCCTGTGGCAGCTCTGCCCCAGTGAGAGTTGAGCGTGAAGGTAGTGTAGCTGCTAGGCTTGCAGGGACCCTGGCAGCACCAAGTGTGCAGGGACACAGACTGCCTCCACCGCAGGAGTTGTGGCCCTCTCGGAGTCTTTTTTTGCAGCCTCTTGTAGCTGGTGATCAGAAGGCCTCTTTGGCCAGTCTTTCTCTGCAGCTCTGCCCATTCAGGCACTTAGAGGGCATCTTGCCTGGGGTCCTTCTCTGTTGTTTGGCCCACCAGGCCCATGGAGGGGCCCCCTGCCTGGGGTCCTACTCTGTAGATCAGCACATCAGGCACTTAAAGGAGCACCATGGGTGGGGTCCTACTCTGTAGTTCAGTGGGTCAGATTTTTGATGGGCCAGCCTCTCTATTCGGAGAAGGCAATGGCACCCCACTCCAGTAATCTTGCCTGGAAAATCCCATGGACGGAGGAGCCTGGTAGGCTGCAGTCCATGGGGTCTCGAAGAGTTGGACACGACTGAGCGACTTCACTTTCACTTTTCACTTTCATGCATTGGAGAAGGACATGGCAACCCACTCCAGTGTTCTTGCCTGGAGAATCCCAGGGATGGGGGAGCCTGGTGGGCTGCCATCTGTGGGTTCACACAGAGTCGGACACGACTGAAGCGTCTTAGCAGCAGCAGCAGCTTCTCTATTGTTCAGCTGCTGATGCTGGCTTGTGGGGAGAGAGGCTATGGGGATGCTTCCATCCCCTGTGCATGACTCAGCAGTATTGCCTTGCTTCCATGGCTGCCCAGCTTTCCTCCACGAGCATTTCCCACCACAGTCTCCTCCCTCACATCCCCTCGATCTCTCCACAGTCAACAGCAGCCCTCACCCTGGGATTGCTCCACAGTCCCTAAACTCCAGCTCCCAGCAACTGCACCGTCCAGGGTACGTATGGCTGCAGCAAGGACTGTCTGACTCTCATTCCATTTAGATTGCCACAGATCAGCTGTTTCCTTCTCAGCCTTAAATGTTTCTCCTCTGACTCAGACAATTGCCCAATGTGGGGATCAGACCCCTGCTTCAGTTCCCCCACCTGCCGAGGGCAGGTCCAGTCCTACTAACACTCCCGTTTTTTTCCCCCTAGTTCCTTCGTCCTGCTGAGTTTTGTGTGGGTCTGTATATTCTTTTCTGCTGGTCAGGTACTCCTCTCCACTCTCAACTGGTGTTCTGCATGCACTTCTGTGTCTTAAGGTGTATCCTGATGTATCCGTGGAGAGAGATGTACTCCACATCCACCTACTCCTCTGCCATCTTGCAATCCCCCCAAGCCTTTATATTTTGGAGCTCCAAAATCACTGCAGATGGTGACTCCAGCCATGAAATTAAAAGACACTTGCTCCTTGGAAGAAGCAAGGAGCTGTCTAGGTTGGTCCTAGACAGCATATTAAAAAGCAGAGACATTACTTTGCCAACAAAGGTCCATCTAGTCAAAGCTATGGTTTTCCCAGTAGTCATGATGTGAGAGTTGAACTATAAAGAAAGCTGAGCACTGAAGAATGGATGCTTTGGAACTGTGGTATTGGAGAAGACTCTCGAGAGTCCCTTGGATTACAAGGAGATCCAACCAGTCCATCCTAAAGGAGATCAGTCCTGAATATTCATTGGAAGGACTGATGCTGAAGCTGAAACTCCAATACTTTGGCCACGTGATGCAAAGAACTGACTGATTTGAAAAGACCCTGATATTGGGAAAGATTGAAGGCAGGAGGAGAAGGGGACAACAGAGGATGAGATGGTTGGATGGCATCACTGACTCAATGGACATGAGTTTGAGTTAACTCCGGGGCTTGGTGATGGACAGGCAGGCCTGGCGTGCTGCAGTCCATGGGGTCGCAGAGAGTCAGCCACTACTGAGTGACTGAACTGAGCTGAACTGAGAGTTAGAGCCAGCCCTATCTAAACATGTCCTGCTTGTGGAATTTTTCCTCAGAAAATTGGATTGTGTTTTACCAGAGAAGGGTGGAACACCTGCCAGATAATACAAATAAACTGGAATGTAATGGAGGAAAGCATTTGTAAAATCTTGATCTTTAAAGAAATACAACTATCTTGTAAATTCAGCAAGTTAAAAAATCATGTTGTAAAGACTTTGTTCAATCTTCTTTTAGAATTTGTATTTACTGTTAATCAGTATCATTTGACTTAATAGCAGCACCACTATAGTGCCCTGTGGATATTTCCTTTCAGCTTACATCTCTTCCTTACCTTTTTGCTTAGTACATTTTGTTCAAAGGATTAAAGGGAAAAATACCCTTTGTTACTAGAACACTTTGTGGTAGAGTGTTTGGGGAGAGTAGTACTCTAAACTATAAATTATTCATCATGAGAAGATACCTTTGTAGACCTAGCCGTGGATCACACAGTGTTTGCCAGACTTTTCTTCATGTTTGACATTAAGCACAAAGAACATTAGAAATTGTATCTTTCATCTTTAATGCAGTTGTGTACTGTACAGTACCTATGGGATAGGTTCACTTTCTTTTGAAACTCTTTTGTAATAGCATATCTTACCCTGTATTAGATTCAGTCAGTGGGACAGCCTTGAGGAACAGGAAAATAATAAAATGTCCCCATATTGTAAACAGATGTCCTTATTAGATTGAAGGCTATAGTTACTTAACAATAGAAGAATTTTGCTGTCTTCAGAAAAGCCTGATTTAAAAATGGCCTTTCACTCAGAAAAAGGAAGTAGAACCTAATAGAAAAATGTTAATTCTCCTATGTTTTCTTCTTAAAGTTTTATAGTTTTACCTTTGGATCCATGAACCATTTTTAGTTAAAAGAGTAAGTTGTCCTTTCACCTCAGGTCATGATTCTGTTCGGTTTCTTTTTTTTTTTTTTTCCCCTTTTTTCAAATGGATGTCTGGTTGTTCCAACACCATTTGTTTTTGAAAACGAAACTTTTTTTTCTATTGAATTGCTTTTGCATCTTTGTCAAAAGTGAATTTTTTGTATGGGTATATTTCTGGAGTCTATTTTTTCTTCCATGAATCTGTATGTCTGTTTCTTTGCCAGTACCACACTGTCTTTATCGATGAAGCTTTAAGTCTTGAAATCAATTAATATTTTCCCCAACTTTATTCTTCTTTGAAAAATTGGTTTTAATTACTCTGGTTTCTCTACCTTTCCATATAAAATTTAGACTCAGCTTGTGTATATCTATAAAAATTCCTGCTAGGATTTTGATTATGATTGTATTAACTCTATAAATCAGTTTCAGGGGAATTAACATCTCTATATTAAATCTACAAAAATTTTTTAAAAAGACTTTAATATCTTCATAGAAATGAGATGATATATCCATGATCCCAAAATAGGATACTATAGGGAAAGGAACAACCAGATGACAAGAAAGAGCTTGAAAATTAAAATATAGTAGCTAAAATTTAAATACAGTAGAATAGTTGAAAGATAAAGTTAGGGAAATTTTTCTAAAAGTAGAAGAAAAAGGTAAAGAGATAGAAGTTGAGAGGAAGATTTAAAAAATTAGATCTAGCTAAGACATCCATTATCCAAATAACAGGAATTCTGGAAAGGGAGAACAGAAGAATGAAGAGGCAAAGATGATTAGAGAATTTGTCCTAGAACTGAATGGAGATAGATCTCCATTTTGGAAAATTGAATTTTTAAAAGCACAAATTTTAGAGAAACAGAAAATAGAATGGTGGTTGCCAGGAGCTAAAGAGAGGGCAAACTGGGGACAGAGTGGAAAAGTTCGGAGATGGAAATTGGTGATGGTCACACGACAACATGAATGTGTGTCATAACTTTTATGTTCTGTCAGAATTTTATGCTAAAGTAAAAAAGAACAGAAGAGGAGACAACAACAGATGAAAAACTTCAAAAAAAAAATACAAAAAAGGCAACTGACTTAGCAAAGCTAAATGATTAAGCAAAGTTCAAACCTAATTCTACAATTGTGAAAGAAAACAAGAAGGCTGATTAGTGCTAAAGAAACCCAAAAATATAAGAATTGGAGGTAGAGGTAGCTATGAACGAAGAAGTGACGGATGTGACTAAAATAGCAGAGATTGAAAAATTTTATATGGAGTAAAATTGTCCAGATCCTGTGCCTTCTCTGCATCTTAGTTCCTCTAACAGGATGTATGCTATCTGAACAGAGTGTGCTAGAAGCACAGGGGCAGTCAGCCGAGGGTGATGGATCATTCTGGAAATGGGGTTAGGTGGAAGTATTCGTACTAACTGGTCGCATCTACCCCAGCTTCCTCCTTCTGTTTAGCCTAAAAGAACAGACCTAAACATTGTACAGCTGGGATCCACAATGAAACCACTCAGCCAGTAGAGTGGCACAGTAGAGTCTGCTGGTTGCCAAGCCCTGCTATTATAAATAACTACAAAATAAGTGTACGTGTACAGATCTCTTTGTGTACCTGTCAGGAGTTATCCTAAGACAATATCTGTTAATTTTTTAAAACTGTAACGCACAGTAAGAAGTAACATTATCCTAACCTGGCGTTTACACACATATGCATGCTATTTGTGTGTGTGTGTGTATTTGTTTATTTATGGAAATAATTGCACAGAACTACCTTTCATACATAAATATACTCTTGATACTTTTAGTCTAGCCTTCCCTGATGGCTCAGTGGGTAAAGAATCTGCTTATAATGCAGGAGATGTGGGTTCGACCCCTGGGCTGGGAAGAGTCCCTGGGTTGGAAAGAGCCTCTGGAGAAAGCATGGCAGCCCACTCCAGTATTCTGGCATGGAGCATCCCATGGAGAGAGAAGCCTGGCAGACTACCATCCATAGGGTCTCAAAGAGTTGGACATGACTGTAGCGACTAACACACACATTTTCAGTTTATTAAAAGAAATTGGCCTTGTTATACCTCATTTAAATATAAAAGTAAATGTTATTATATAAGAATATATATTATAAGATTATATAAGAATATATATATATAGAAGTAGGTTTTCTAGGCCTATGATATATTCATCTTCAACATGAACAAATACTTTAAAATAATGAAATTATTGTTTCAAGTTATACTTCCCACCAGTAATAACTAAGTACTCCAGTTCATTTCCAGGCTCTTCTGCTAGTCTAATAAGTAGAAGTGGCATCTGTGCCACACACTCTATGTGTGCTGACCCAATCTTTGTTTTTAAATATTTTCTTTCTTGCTGTTTCAACTATGGAAACTTTAAAAGGTGAAAACTCTTCTCCAGTTCTCCTTGAAGGTACTACTGATAGCTATGTGGTCTAGATCAGCCTAATGAGATATAACAAGGGTACAGTCTGGAGCTGTTACAACCATTTTACGACCATGAAAATGAAACCTACAAGCTAAGAATGGCAGAGTATAAAATTGGGGGAGCTCAGGACGTTGATGACATTATGTCGTTTATAGGTTATATAACCGCTTTGGGCTACCTCCTTCCTGAGTTATAGTTACATGATAAAAATAAACTTTGTCTGTTTTAGCCATGTTTATAGGTTTTTTAACTGTGAATTGTTGGTTCTGTCCTATAATAGTTAGCTTGCACCAAATTATGCTATAAAAACAAATCACTGCAGAATTTAAGTGGTTTATAACAACAAACATTTTTTATTCAGTTACATGTCAGCTACAGATCTGCTCAGATTTGCTTCATGTCTTCCTTCTGAGACCCATGTTGAAGGAGAAGCTACGCCTGGGTCTTACGGCCTTGAGAAAAAGAGCAGCCATTACATGATGACTCTCAAAGCTTTGGTTCAGAAACGTCATGCTCATTTCTACTCATTTCATTGGCCACAGCAGATCAAATGGCCAACACTGGTGTAAATGGCAAGGAAGTAAAATCCTCCTATAGAATATTGTAAAGTAATTAACCTCCAATTAAAATAAATAAATTTATTTTAAAAAAGAAAGAGAAGCGAAAATTGGAAACAATATTGTAGTTTGTCACTGTATCCTTTTGGTTTTTGTTCATATCACTTAATAGAAGTTCTTAATTCATTCTGTATACTGAATTTGTCAGTTTAAGTTTTACACTAACATCTAGGATCTGTTGTTAAACATCATCTGAGATAAGGGTGAAGGTTCAGTTTTTTTCCCAAATGGATATCTATTAATTGGTGTCATTTGATGAAAGGACTTAACTTTCCTCTATTGAATTGTCCCAGCACCATAATGCTATTGATTCTATTTCTCAGGACTTTATTCTGTTCCTTTAATCTGTTTGCTAAACCTTTATGCTAGTATGACACCATCTTGAAATCAGATAATTAAGTTGTCTCACCATCGCTTTTTTCAAGTTTGCTGAGTATATTCTAGTATTTCTGCAGTTCTGTATTAGTCTTCCAATCTATGAACATAGTTTATCTACCCCTTTTCTTCTTCCAGCCCTCCCTCCCTCTCTTTCTTTTTCTCCTTTCCTCCCTCTCTCTTTCTTTCTCTCCCTCTCTTCCTTCCTTGACATACAACACTGGATACGTTTTCAGTGTATAGCAAAATAATTTAATTTACATACATCATTAAAGTGATTATCACAACAAGTTTAGTGAGCACCCTTCATCCCATAAAGACATAGAATGAAATAAATAGGATTTTTTTTTCCTTGTGGTGAGAATCCTTCTAATTTGCTCTCTTAACAACTTTCATCTGTAACATCCAGCAGTGTTGATTATATTTATCATTTTCTACATCTCTAATACCTATCTTAAAGCTAGAAGTTTGTACCTTTTGACTTTCTTCATCCACTCCTCCCCCACCGGCCCACCCCCCCACCTCGCATAATCACAAATCTGATCTATGAGCTTGTTTGAGAAGAATTATTAACCACTGTGTTAGTTCCTATTACACAACATATGATTTGATATTCTCTACTTTTCTAACTGATCACTGTGATAAGTCTAGTTACCACACGTTATCATGCAAAGATATTACATAGTTATTGACTATATTCCCCATGCTGTACATTTCATTACCATGATTCATTTATTTTGCAACTGGAAGTTTTAACCTCTTTGTCTTCCTCATCTATTTCTTTCCTCCCTTTCCCCATTTATTTAGATCTTCTTTAATCCCAACAATATTTGTTTTTGTATCAGAGAAGGCAATGGCAACCCACTCCAGTACTCTTGCCTGGAAAATCCCATGGACAGAGGAGCCTGGTGGGCTGCAGTCCATGGGGTTACTAAGAGTCAGGCACGACTGAGCGACTTCACTTTCACGTTGCACTTTCATGCACTGGAGAAGGAAGTGGTAACGCACTCCAGTGTTCTTGCCTGGAGAATCCCAGGGACGGAGCCTGGTGGGCTGCTGTCTATGGGGTCGCACAGAGTCGGACACAACTGAAGCAACTTAGCAGCAGCAGCAGGAGTCTTATACTTCTGTTAAGTCTATGGTAGATATATTTTGACACTAAATGTAAGTAGAATTTATATTATATAATTTATGTATAATTATTATTAACTTATATAATCTAAATCTTGAATCCTGTGTTATTACTTTCAAATATCACAGTCATATTAGATCAGTGTTATTTTTATTTTTTATTGAAGTAACGATTGATTTACAATGTTACATTAGTTTCAAGTGCACAGTATAATGATTATTTTTATAGATTATTATCTATTTACAGTTATTATAAAATGTTGATTATGTTCTGTATACTGTACATTGTGTGTGTGTGTGTGTGCACAGTCCTTCAGTGGTGTCCAACTCTTTGAGACCCCATGGACTACAGCCTTTCAGGCTCTTCTGTACGTGAAATTGTCCAGGCATGAATACTGGAACGGGTTGCCATTTCCTACTCCAGGGGATGTTCCCAACCCAGATGTGGATCAAATCCGCATTTCTTGCTGCATCTCCTATTTGGCAGGCAGATTCTTTACCACTGTGCTTCAGTGGGAAGCCCACTGTATGTTACATCCTTGCATCTTACTTATTTTATGTAGTAGTTTGTATTCATACCTCTTAATCCCTTTTAATCCCCTTTGTTTGTCTTGCCCTTCCACCCTCTGGTAATCACTCACTTGTTCTCTATATTCATGATTCAGTTTGTTTTGTTATATGCGTTTGCTTGTTTGCTTTCTGTTTTTTTTATTTTTAATTAATTTTTATTGGAGTCTATCAGATCATGAACTCCTTATTGCCAAATTCAGACTTCAATTGAAGAAAGTAGGGAAAACCACTAGACCATAATGGTTTGACCTAAATCAAATCCCTTCCGGTTATACACTGGAAGTGAGAAATAGATTTAAGGGACTAGATCTGATAGACAGAGTGCCTCAAGAACTATGGACGGCTTCAGATTATACACTGGAAGTGAGAAATAGATTTAAGGGACTAGATCTGATAGACAGAGTGCCTGACGAACTATGGACGGAGGTTTATGACATTGTACAGGAAACGGATCAAGACCATCCCCATGGAAAAGAAATGCAAAAAAGCAAAATGGCTGTCTGAGGAGGCCTTACAAATAGCTGTGAAAAGAAGAGAAGCAAAAAGCAAAGGAGAAAAGAAGAGATATAAGCATCTGAACGCAGAGTTCCAAAGAATAGCAAGAAGAGATAAGAAAGCCTTCTTCAGCGATCAATGCAAAGAAATAGAGGAAAACAACAGAATGGGAAAGACTAGAGATCTCTTCAAGAAAATAGAGATACCAAGGGAACATTTCATGCAAAGATGGGTTTGATAAAGGACAGAAATGGTACGGACCTAACAGAAGCAGAAGATATTAAGAAGAGGTAGCAAGAATACACAGAAAAACTGTACAAAAGAGATCTTCACGACCCAGATAACCATGCTGGTATAATCACTCACCTGGAGCCAGACGTCCTGGAACGTGAAGTCAAGTGGTGCTTATTAAGCATCACTGTGAACAAAGCTAGTGGAGGTGATGAAATTCCAGTTGAGCTATTTCAGATCCTGGAAGATGATGCTGTGAAAGTGTTCCACTCAATATGCCAGCAAATTTGGAACACTCAGCAGTGGCCACAGGACTGGAAAAGGTCAGTTTTCATTCCAATCCCAAAGAAAGGCAATGCCAAAGAATGCTCTAACTACCACACAATTGCACTCATCTCACACGCTAGTAAAGTAATGCTCAAAATTCTCCAAGCCAGGCTTCAGCAAACGTGAACCGTGAACTTCCAGATGTTCATGCTGGTTTTAGAAAAGGCAGAGGAACCAGAGATCAAATTGCCAGCATCTGCTAGATCATCAGAAAAACATCTATTTCTGCTTTATTGACTATGCCAAAGCCTTTGTGTGGATCACAATAAACTGTGGAAAATTCAGAAAGAGATGGGAATGCCAGAGCACCTGACCTGCCCTCTTGAGAAACCTGTATGCAGGTCAGGAAGCAACAGTTAGAACTGGACATGGAACAACAGACTGGTTCCAAATAGGAAAAGGAGTACGTCAAGGCTGTATATTGTCACCCTGGTTATTTAACTTACATGCAGAGTGCATCATGAGAAACGTTGGGCTGGAAGAAGCGCAAGCTGGAATCAAGCTCGCCGAGAGAAGTATCAATAACCTCAGATATGCAGATGACACCATCCTTATGGCAGAAAGTGAAAACGAACTAAAAAAAGCCTCTTGATGAAAATGAAAGGAGAGTGAAAAAGTTGGCTTAGAGCTCAACATTCAGAAAAGTAAGATCATGGCATATGTACCATTACTTCATGGCAAATAGATGGGGAACCAGTGGAAACAGTGTCAGACTTTATTTTTTTGGGCTCCAAAATCACTGCAGATGGTGACTGCAGCCATGATATTAAAAGACTTACCCCTTGGAAGGAAAGTTATGATCAACTTTGATAGCATATCAAAAGGCAGAGACGTTACTTTGCCAACAAAGGTCCATCTAGTCAAGGCTATGGTTTTTCCAGTGGTCATGTATGGATGTGAGAGTTGGACTGTGAAGAAAGCTGAGCACCAAAGGATTGATGCTTTTGAACTGTGGTGTTGGAGAAGCCTCTTGAGAGCCCCTTAGAGCCCCCCAGTCCATCCTAAAGGAGATCAGTCCTGGGTGTTCATTGGAAGGACTGATGCTGAAGCTGAAACTCCAGTACTTTGGCCACCTCCTACGAAGAGTTGACTCATTTGAAAAGACCCTAATGGTGGGAGAGATTGAGGGCAGGAGGAGAAAGGGACACCAGAGGATGAGATGGCTGGATGGCATCACCGACTCGATGGACATGAGTTTGAGTGAACTCCAGGAGTTGGTGATGGACAGGGAGGCCTGTCGTGCTACAATTCGTGGGGTCGCAAAGCGTCAGACCCGACTAAGCGACTGAACTGAAATCAACTGAGTTGCTTTACAATATTGTGGTAGTTTCTGCTCTACCAGCAAAATGAATCAGCTATACATCTTTCCCCTCTGTTTTGAATTCCCTTCTCATTTAGGTTACCACAGAGCACCGAGTTCCCCGAGCTGTACAATCGGTACTCTTTAGTTATCTATTTTATACCTAGTAGTGTGTATATATCATTCCCAGCCTTCCAATTCATCCCACCCCTCTTTGCCCCCTTGGTATCCATAAGTTTGCTTACATCTGTGTCTCTATTTCTACTTTGTAATTAAGTTCATCTGTATCAATTTCTAGGTTCCGTATAGGAGTGATACTAAATGACACTTGCTCTTTTCTTTCTGCTTTATTCTGTATGAGTGGCTAGGTCCATCCACATCTCTGCAAGTGGCACAGTTTCCTTCCTTTTTATAGCTGAATAATATTTAGTTACATGTATGTATTGCATCTTCTTTACCCATTCCTCTGCTGATGGGCGTTTAGGTTGCTTCCATGTCCTAGCCAGGCTTCCTTGGTGGTTCAGATGGTAAAGAATCTCCCTGCAATGTGGGAGACCCTGGTTTGATCCCTGGGTCGGGAAGATCCCTTGGAGGAGCAATGGTAACCCATTCCATTATTCTTACCCAGTGAATCCCATGGACAGAGGAACCTGGTTCACAGACATGTCCTAACTATTGTAAATAGTGCTGCAGTGAACAATGGCATGCATGCATCTTTCTGAATTAATGGTTTTATCAGTTATATACCCACATGTGGGATTGCCGGGTCATATGGTAGTTCTGTTTTTAGTTTTTAAAGGAATTTCCATACTATTCTCCATAGTGGCTCTATCAATTTACATTTCCACCAGCAGTGTGTAAGAGGGTTCCCTGTTTTCCACACCCTCTACATTTAATTTTTAGATTGCACATATAACTGAAAACATACAGTATTTATCTTTCTCTGACTAACTTCACTAAGCATAATACCCCCCAGTCCTATTCACATTGTTGCAAATGACAAGATTTCTTTTTTTTTAATAAATATTCCATTACATATTTATTACATCTTCTTTATCCATTGATTTGTTGATGGACACTTTTGGTTGCTTCTATATCTTGGCTGTTATAAATAATGCTGCTGTGAAGTTGGAGTGCATATATCTTTTGAAATTAACGTTTCCATTTTCTTTGGATATATACCCAAGTCTCAAATTGTTGGGTCATATGGTAGTCTGTACTTAGTCTTTTGAGGAACCTTCATTCTGTTTTCCATACAGGATGTACCAATTTACATTTCCACCAGCATTTGCCTTTCTTCCATCCTCACCAGCACTTATTATTTGTTCTCTTTTTGATGATAACCATGCCAACATGAGTGAGATGATATCTCACTGTAATTTTGACTTGCACTTCCCTGATGTTTGGTCACGTTAAGCATCTTTTTATGTGCCTGTTGACCCTGTGTATGTCTTCTTTGAAAGATGTCTATTCAGGTCTTCTGCCCATGTTTTAATTGTTTTTTCAATATTGAGTTGTATTAGCTAATTATATACCTTGGACATTAGTCTCATATCACACATATCATTTGTAAATATATTGTCTTATTCAGTAGGAACTCTTTTAGCTTTATTGATGGTTTCCCTTGCTGTGCAAAAGCCTGTACATTTAATTAGGTCCCATTTGTTTATTTTTTCTTTTATTTCTCTTGCCCGAAAAGACAGATTCAAAAAAACATGGTTAAGCTTTATGTCAGAGTGTATTGTGTATTTTCTTCGAGGTTGTATTTTCAGGCCTTTAATCCATTTTGAGTTATCCTGTATATGGTGCAGTAAAGTATTCTAATTTCATCTGTCCAGTTTTCCTAACACTACTTATTTGACTAGATTGTTTTTTCCCCATTATATATTCTCGCTTTCTTTATCATCAGTTAATTAACAATAAATGCATGAGTTTCTTTCTGGGCTCTCTACTCTTTTCCATTGATCTGTGTGTGATTTTTATGCCGGACTTTGCTGGTGGCTCAGACGGTAAAGCGTCTGCCTATAGTGCAGGAGACCTGGGTTCAATCCCTGGGTCAGGAACATCTCCTGGAGAAGGAAATGGCAACCCACTCCAGTATTCTTGCTTGGAAAATCCCATGGATGGTTAGACAAGGCTGTGGTCAATGTGATTAGACTGGTTAGTTTTCTGTGGTTGTGGATTTAGTCTGTCTGCCCTCTGAGAAGGATAAGAGGCTTATGGACGTTCCCTAATGGGAGAGACTGACTTCAGGGGAAACTGGGTCTTGTTCTGATGGGCAGGGCCATGCTCAGTAAATCTTTAATCCAATTTTCTGTTAATGGGTGGAGTTGTGTTCCCTCCCTGCTATTTACCTGGGACCAAACTATGGTGGAGGTAATGAAGACCTCCTTCAAAAGATCCCACGCATGCACTGCCAGACCCAGTGCCCCCAGCCCTGCAGCAGGCTACCACCGACCCATGCTTGCCCTGGAGACTCACGGACACTCACAGGCAAGTCTGCGTCAGTCTCCCATGGGGTCACCGCTCCCCTTTCCTGGGTCCTGGCTCACACAAGGTTCCACCTGTGCCCTCCAAGAGTCTACTTCCCAGTCCTGTGTAAGCTCTGGCAGCTCTATGGTGGGGTCAATGGCGACCTCCGCCAAGAGGGTTTATTCCGTACCCAAGTCGGCTCCACCCAGAGCAGCAGTCCAGTGCTAACCTGTACCTCCACAGGAGATGCCAAACACAGTTCTGTCCCAGACTCTGTGGGGTCCCTGGATCCCGGTGCTCACAAGGCCTGCCTAAGCCCGCTGAGCATCTCTGGCGGGAATGGGGTCCAACTCTAATCGCAGATTCACCCCTGCTACCATCTTGCTGGGGCTTCTCCTTGACCCTTGGACTTGGGGTATCTCCTCACTGCTGCTCCAGCGAAGCATAGCTGCCGCTCCTGCCATTAAACGGGGGACATCTCCTCATGGCCATGCATGTAGGGCCACCCAAGACGGACAGGTCATGGTGCGGAGTTCTGACAAAATGTGGTCCATGGGAGAAGGGAATGGCAAACCGCTTAAGTATACTTGTCTTGAGAACCCCATGAACAGTATGAAAAGGCAGAAAGAAGGGACACTGAAAGATGAAGCCCCCAGATTGGTAGGTGCCCAGTATGCTACTGGAGGTCAGTGGGGAAATAACTCCAGAAAGAATGAAGAGACAGAGCCAAAGCAAAAACAACACCCAGTTGTGAATGTGACTGGTGATAGAAACAAGGTCCAATGCTGAAAGAGCAGTATTGCATAGGAATGTGAAATGTTATGTCCAGGAATCATGGCAAATTGGAAGTAGTCCAACAGGAGATGGCAAGAGTAAACATCGACATTTTAGGAATCAGCGAACTAAAATGGACTGAAATGGGTGAATTTAACTCAGATGACCATTATATCTACTATTGTGGGTAAAATCCCTTAGAAGAAATGGAGTAGTTACCATAGTCAACAAAAGAGTCCAAAACGCAGTACTTGGATGCAATCTCAAAAACGACAGGGTGAAATCTGTTTCTTTCCATGGCAAACCATTCAATATCATGGTAATCCAAGTCTGTGCCCCTACCAGTAATGCTCAAGAAGCTGAAGTTGAACGGTTCTATGAAGACCTACAAGACCTTCTAGAACCAATACCCCAAAAAGATGTCCTTTTCATTATAGGGGACTAGAGTGCAAAAGTAGGAAGTCAAGAAACACCTGGAGTAACAAATTTAGAGTTTTGCCAAGAGAACACACTGGTCATAGCAAATACCCTCTTCCAACAACACAAGAGAAGACTCTACACATGGACATCACCAGATAGTCAAGACTGAAATCAGATTAATTATATTCTTTGCAGCCAAAGAAGGGGAAGCTTTATACAATCAGCAAAAACAAGCCTGGGAGCTGACTGTAGCTCAGATCATGAACTCCTTACTGCCAAATTCAGACTTAAATTGAAGAAAGTATGGAAAACCACTAGACCATAATGGTTTGACCTAAATCAAATCCCTTACAATTATACAGTGGAAGTGAGAAATAGATTGAAGGGACTAGATCTGATAGACAGAGTGCCTGATGAACTATGGACGGAGGTTCATGACATTGCTGGAGACAGGGATCAAGACCATCCCCATGGAAAAGAAATGCAAAAAAGCAAAATGGCTGTCTGAGGAGGCCTTACAAATAGCTGTGAAAAGAAGAGAAGCAAAAAGCAAAGCAGAAAAGGAAAGATAAGCATCTGAATGCAGAGTTCCAAAGAATAGCAAGAAGAGATAAGAAAGCCGTCCTCAGCAATCAGTGCAAAGAAATAGAGGAAAACAACAGAATGGGAAAGACTAGAGATCCCTTCAAGAAAAATAAGAGTTACCAAGGGAACTTTTCATGCAAAGATGGGCTCGATAAAGGACAGAAATGGTCTGGACCTAACAGAAGCAGAAGATATTAAGAAGAGGTGGCAAGAATACACAGAAGAACTGTACAAAAGAGATCTTCATGACCCAGATAACCACGATGGTGTGATCACTCACCTAGAGCCAGACATCCTGGAATGTGAAGTCAAGTGGTGCTTGCTTATTAAGCATCACTATGGACAAAGCTAGTGGAGGTGATGGAATTCTAGTTGAGCTATTTCAGATCCTGGAAGATGATGCTGTGAAAGTGCTGCACTCGATATGCCAGCAAATTTGGAACACTCAGCAGTGGCCACAGGACTGGAAAAGGTCAGTTTTCATTCCAATGCCAAAGAATGCACAGACTACTGCACATCTGCACTCACGTCACATGCTAGTAAAGTAATGCTCAAAATTCTCCAAGCCAGGCTTCAAAAATACAGGAATATGAACTTCTAGATATTCAAGCTGGTTGTAGAAAAAGCAAAGGAACCAGAGATCATTACCAACATCCACTGGACCATCAAAAAAGCAAGAGAGTTCCAGAAAAACATTTACTTCTGCTTTAGTCCCTATGCCAGAGCCTTTGACTGTGTGGATCACAATAAACTGTGGAAAATTCTGAAAGAGATGGGAATGCCAGAGCACCTGACCTGCCTCTTGAGAAACCTGTATGCAGGTCAGGAAGCAACAGTTAGGACTGAACATGGAACAGCAGACTGGTTCCAAATAGGAAAAGGAGTATGTCAAGGCTGTATATTGTCACGCTGCTTATTTAACTTACATACAGAGTACATCATGAGAAACGCTGGCCTGGAGGAAGCACAAGCTGGAATCAAGATCGCCGGGAGAAATATCAATAACCTCAGGTATGAAGATGACACCACCCTTATGGCAGAAAATGAAGAGGAACTAAAAAGCCTCTTGATGAAAGTGAAAGAGGAGAGTGAGAAAGTTGGCTTAAAGCTCAATATTCAGAAATCTAAGATCATGGCATCTGCTCCCATCACTTCATGGGAAATAGATGGGGAAAGAGTTGAAACAATGACAGGCTTTATTTTCTGGGGCTCCAAACTCACTGCAGATGGTGACTCCAGCCATGAAATTAAAAGACGCTTACTCCTTGGAAGAAAAGTTATGACCAACCTACACAGCATATTAAAAGCAGAGACATTACTTTGCCAACAATGGTCCATCTAGTCAAAGCTATGACTTTTCCAGTGGTCATGAATGGATGTTAGAGTTGGACTATAAAGAAGGCTGAGCGCTGAAGAATTGATGCTTTTGAACTGTGGTGTTGGGGAAGACTCTTGAGAGTCCCTTGGACTGCAAGGAGATCCAGCCAGTCCATCCTAAAGGAAATCAGTCCTGAATATTCATTGCAAGGACTGATGCTGAAGCGGAAACTCCAGTACTTTGGCCACCTGATGGAAAGACCTGACTCATTTGAAGAGACCCTGATGCTGGGAAAGATTGAAGACAGGAGGAGAAGGGGACAGCAGAGGATGAGATGGTTGTATGGCATTATCGACTCAATGGACATGAGTTCGAGTAAAATCTGGGAGTAGGTGGTGGACAGGGGGCCCTGGTGTGCTCCAGTCCATGGGGTCACAAGGAGTCAGACACGGCTGAGCGACTGAACTGAACTGAACCGTAGCTTTTGTTTTTTTACTGTAGCATTGCATTATAATCTGAAGTTCAAGGAGTATGATACCTCCAGGTTAGCTCTTTTTTCTCAAGATTACTTTGACTGTTTGGGGCCTTTTGTGATTCTGTACCAACAAATTGTAGGATTTTTTTAAATTTATTTATTTTAACTAGAGGTTAATCACTTACACTGTTGTATTGGTTTTGCCATACATCAACATGAATCCGCCAGAGGTATACACGTGTTCCCCATCCTGAACCCCCCTCCCTTTTCCCTCCCCGTACCATCCCTCTGGGTCATCTCAGTGCACCATCCCCAAGCATCCAGTATCATGCATCAAACCTGGACTGGCGATTCGTCTCATATATGATATTACACATATTTCAATGCCATTCTCCCAAATCATCCTGCACTCTCCCTCTCCCATAGAGTCCAAAAGACTGTTCTATACATCTCTGTCTCTTTTGCTGTCTCGCATACAGGGTTATCGTTACCATCTTTCTAAATTCCATATATATGCGTTATTATACTGTATTGGTGTTTTTCTTTCTGGCTTACTTCACTCTGTATAATTGGCTCCAGTTTCATCCACCTCATTAGAACTGATTCAAATACATTCTTTTTAATGGCTGAGTAATACTCCATTGTGCATATGTACCACAGCTTTCTTATCCATTCATCTGCTGATGGACATCTAGGTTGCTTCTATGTCCTGGATTTTTTGTTCTAGTTTTGTGAAAATTGTCAAGCGTGTTTTGATAAGGATTGATTTAGGTTTATGGACCTTTAAACAATGTTAATCTTTCCAGTCCATGAATATGGAATGCCTTTCCATTTATTTGTATCATCTTCAGTTTCCTTTATCAATGTCTTATAGTTTTTATAGAGTGTAGGTGTTTTCTTTCTTGGTGTTTATTTCTAGGTATTTCATTCTTTTTGATGCAGTGGTCACAGGGATTTTTTTTTTTTTTACTTACTCTTCTGCCATTTAATATGAATTAGCTGTGGGTTTGTTGTAAATGGACTTTGTTATGTTGAGATATGTTCCCTCAATGCCAACTTTGTTGAGGGTTTTTCTCATGAATGGAAGTTCAATTTTGTCAGGTGGTCTGTGTGTACCTGTTGAGATGATCGTATGATTTTTATTTTTTGTTCTGTTAACGTGGTTCATCCCATTGGTTGATTTGTAGATACTGAACCATCGTTACATCCCCGGAATGAATCCCACTTGACCATGAGTTATGGTCCTTTTTGTATATTGTTGAATTTGGTTTGCTGATATTTAGTTTAGGATTTTTGCATCTATATTCATCAAGGATACTGAAATAATTTTCTTTGTCATCGTGTCTTTGTCTGGCTTTGATATCTGTCGTGGTGGACTTTAGCATGCACTTGGGAGTGTGACCTCCTTCTCAGTTTTTCCAAATAATTTGAGAAGGCTAGGTATTAACTCTTGTTGATACGTTTGGTAGACTTCACCTGGGAAGCTGTCTGGTTCTGGACTTTTCTTTGTTGGGAGGTTTTTAATTACTGATTCAGTTTTAATACTAGTATCAGTCCATTCAAATTATCTGTTTCTTCCTGATTCAGTTTCGCAAGATTGTATGTCTCTGGGAATTTATCCATTTCTTCCAGGGTGCTGAATTTGTTGGCATATAACTCTTCATAGTATTCTCTCATGATTGTTTATGTTTCTGTTACATTGATTGTAATTTCTCCTCTTTCACGTATTATTTTGTTATTTGGGTCCTCTGTCTTTTCTTAATGAGCTTATGTAAAGGCTTAATAATTTTCTCTTTAAAAAGAAGAACTCCTTATTTCATTGTCTTTTCCTTTCTGGGGAGAGGGGTTCTCTAGGTTTTTGTTTTTTTTTTTGTCTCTGATCTTTACTGTTTCCATCCTTCCACTGACTTTCAGTTTTGTTTGTTCTTTTTCTGATTCTTTTACATGATAGTTTAGCTTGTTTATTTGAGATTTTTCTTGTTTTCTGAGGTGTATAGTCTCTGTTTTCGTTTTTCCCATTTTTCTTCCTGTGTTTGATTTCTGGTTTTATACTGTTGAGATCAGAAAAGGTGCTTGATATAATTTCTGTCCTTTTAAATTTGTTGGGACTTGCCTGATGACCTATTCTGGAGAGCATTCCATGTGAACTTGAATATGTATCTTGCTGATTTTAGATGGAATATTTAGTAACTGTCAAGTACAGTTGGTCTAGTTTGTTATGTAATGCTCTTGTCTCCCAGCTGGTTTTCTGTTCGGATCATGTACCCAGTGATGGTAAGTGGAGTGTTAAAATCCTACTGTTACTGTATTCTTGTCAAGTTCTCCCTTTTATGTCCATTGTTAGTAGATCTATTTTAAATACTTTTTTTAATGCCAAGAAGAATAGAGGAAGAATTCCAAGTACAGTTGGCATAGTTCTTCCCTTCAAAGTTAATAGGGTAATATGTATTTCCTTAGTCTTTTTCTATAAATATACGTTTTTTAAGTGGTGATGAAAGTATATGTAACATTTATGGTAAAAGCTTTTTTCCACAGAAAATAAAATTATAAAAATGATTTTAATGAATGTATCCTAGCATTCTGTTGAATGGATTTACCATAATTTACTTAATTGGAACCTAAACTGAGAAACATTTTGTTCATAGTTTCTGGGAAATTGAAAATTTAAAAGCAGTTGAGCTACTTGTGTGTTTGAGTATTAGAATAATTTTCTTTCATATATTTTAGATTCAGGTAGACATGTATTCCCCTCTTAAATTGAAAGTTAAAGTAATACTCTATTTGACTAGTTTATAATAAGAGATATTGAGAAGATTTTTTTAAGACTTAAAACTCATTGTGATTGTATTTCGAAGTGTAATTCATTTATTGCATTATAGGTATTTCTAGTGATTTTTCTTTTTTGAGAAGTTTGTAAGTTCTGTTATTTCTTGAGTTATGAACACTTAGTTTATGAATTTTCATGCATTGAAATAACTGTCTTTGGATATGCTCTAGAAATGAAATGAAGCAGTTTAAAGTTATTTCTAAAATTAGGTTTTACGGTCCATACAAGGAATTGAAAATGAAATTTTGGAAAAGGGATCCAATTTATATTTGGGAAATAGAAAAACAATGATGTTTTTATTTATCTCACTTGTATCTGGAGGATGATCAGCAAGCAAGATCCAAGCTTTATTACCCCCTGGGTTTCGCTCTCACTTGAATATACAGGTAGGGTGGTGACATCAGAGATTATCAATCACTCATCCTTGTCCCTGTTGATAATCTTCAGATAGCTTATTGTGAATAAAAAACAGAAGAAGAAAACTGGCAGCTTCCCTTCTTTTGTTTTCTCCACTTCTCTTCCTGTGGTTCTGTAGTAGGTGGTGCTAATAACTTTCCAATAATGAGAGATTAGATGTTTATCTGTAAATGTTACAAAATTTAAAACTCCAAAAATTGGAATTTGATTCAGTTTTTAACATGCATACATAGTTTCAGAAGTTAGAAAGACCAGACAGTATCATACTTACGACTTATACTCAACATAGTAAATAAAAAGTATAATATTAACAATTAAAAGAATCATTTATGTGTAGCGTAATTCTAATACTAGTGATGTATATTTAGAATATACCGTTTAAAGTCATAGATTTTCGGTACTCACATACTTTCAGTGTTACTGTTTCTTCTAATTTTTAAAATTTTCCCTAGAGCTTTCTAACATTGTAAATTATAAGAATCATTTTGAAGTTTTAAGCTCATTTTTAATAGGAAAACCTTGAGAGAACATTAGTATGCATAAAAAGAATTGATTTCCTCTTAGTCTTGAATTTCCTGTGGGCAAAACACCCTAAATTAAAATTAGGATCTTGACAGTGGGGAATAAACCTTTTTAACAATATTAAATAATAAAAATATATTTGTCATTTTTGTAAAAGTATGAAATACTTATAAGTATACTTATAAGTATGTATAAATACTTCGGCCACCTGATGCGAAGAACCGACTCACTGGAAAAGACCCTGACGCTGGGAAAGATTGAAGGCGGGAGGAGGAAGGGATGACTGAGGATGAGATGGCTGGATGGCATCACTGAAGGTGATTGACATGAGTTTGAGCAAACTCTGGGAGTTGGTGATGGACAGGGAAGCCCGGCGTGCTGCAGTCCATGGGGTCGCAAAGAGTCAGACACAACTGAGCAACTGAACTGAAAATTTTGGTTTAGAATGAACTAATTTTTACCTAACATTTTTTAAGTGAGGTAAAATATTCCTTCATTATGGAAACTGTATCCCACAGGCACACTAGCGGTGAATATGGAATGGTTGTTCTGTGAGTTCCCTATAAATTTAAGAAATCTCATCTAATGTTACTTAGATTCCTTCATTTAGTTGTCATAAAAGACTAACATAAATTTATCCTGTGTCCTTGGCATATATATCTGTGTCTTTTCTGTTTGTTTCTTTTTAATGCATATGTATTGGTTTACTTAAGTAATTTTAGTTTCCAGCACTATTCAGAAATGAATTATAAGTACATAATGGTAAAATATTATTTGGAAGTTTTCTCACAACTTAGATTTGGACAGTCATTTACAGCCTATCTGGTGGTTAAATTTCTAACTCTTTCAACTGTCCTAAAGTTCTGAACCAATAAGTAAGTATGAAATGGCTCCTGGGAAAAACACACACATGCGCGCGCACACCCAGGGGAAAGTACACAGATTTACGAAATGCCTTCTTTATTAGTCACTGTGCTAAATACTTTACTTTCAGTTTTATTTTTCACAGTAACTTGTGTTCATGATATTGTCAAGGAAGCAAATGCCCAGAAATTAACATAAAGGTTAGGATTCTTTTTTTTTTTTTTTTTTAAGAATCTCTTGTTTGGGGCTTTATAGTTTCACAGCAACATTAAAATGAAGGCACTTCGGTTTCCCACACCCCCTAACCGTACGCATGCATGGCCCCCTCCATTGTCAGTATCACTCACCAGAATGGCCCGCTTGCTACGCTGGTGAACCTACGTTAACACGACAGAATCACTCAAAATTCAGTGTGCCTTTGGAGCCACTCGTAGTGTTTACCATTCTGTTGATTTGGACACATGTATTAATAACATACACATGTACAAATCATATATTATTATTAATAATATACATGTATTTATGTTATTAATAATAATATGATATTCCATCATTAGAATATCATACAGCATACTTTCAATACCTTAAAAATTCACTCTCCTCCCTCTAGTCAGCCTTCCCTTGCCCCCAGCCCTGGTGATCACTCATCTTTTTAAAACTGTGGATAGTTTTATCTTTTTCCAGAATGTCATGTAGTTGGAATCTTGTGGTCTGTAGCCTTTTCAGATTTGGCTTCTCTTTATTACTAATGTGCAGTTAAGGTTCCTCATGTGTTTTCTTGATTTGATAGCTCATTTCTTTATAGTGCTGAATTCTGTACCATTGGCTGCATGTACCACAGTTGATGTATTCATTTCCTTACTTAAGGGCGTCTTATTTGCTCCCGAGTTTTGGTAGTTACGAATAGAGCTGCCGGAGACACCCAAGTGGGCTCCCCTGGTTGCTCCACAGTAACGGATCCGCCTGCAAGTGCAGGAGAAACGGGTTCCATTCCTGGGTCAGGAAAATCCCCTGGAGAAGGAAATAGCAACCCACTGTAGTATTGTTGCCTGGAAAATCACATGGACAGAGGAGCCTGGCAGGCTACAGTCCATGGGGTAGCAAACAGTTGGACATGATTGAGCAATTAAACAACTACAGAAAATAGCCATTTGCAGGTTTTTGTTTGGCTGTAGGTTTTCAACACCTTTCAGTAGGTATCATGATTACTGCATTATGTGCCCCCTGGTGGATGAGATTGGGCCAGGGACTTGTGCCCACTTTCTGGTAAGAGGGACTGGTGCCTGAGCCCTCGTGAATGGAGCTGAGTCTTGTCCCTCTGGTTATCAAGGCCCTGCCAAGGGATGTGTGTAGAGGCAGTTGTGGGCTCAGGATGACTTTAGGCTACCTGTCAGCTGTTGGGTAGGCTGTGCTCCTACCATGTTGATTTTTTGACCTGAGGCATCCCACCACTGGCGCCTACAGGTGAGACAAGCTTCCAGTGCCAAAATGGTGACCTCCAGGAGAGCTCTCCCCGATGAGCATACCCTGGGGCCTCTGGCACTGCGTCCTTGTCCCTAAGTGAGCATCAGCTGACCCCTGCTTCCTCAGGAGACCTTTCAAGACCTGTAGGTAGGTCCGGCCCAGGGTCCTATGGAGTCACTACTTCACTCTAGATCCTAGGGCGCATGAGTCCTTGCATGCGTCCTTCCCGCAGGGGGGTGCCTGACATGGGGTTCAGAACTTTCTCTTCTGTAGGAGACCTTCACGATATAATTATTTTGCAGTTTGCAAGTTCTGATTTGATTATATTACGAATTTGCCCTTCCTACCATCTCACTGTGGCTTTTTCTTTGTCTTTGGAACTACAGTATCTTTTTTAGTAGGTTCCAGATGAGGTGAGCTCAGGTCTTTTCTATTCCACCATCTTGTTTTCATCTTATAATTATTACTTCTTAAAATAATACTTGTTTACAAATTTCTAACCTTTTGTAAATGGTACGCTATATTTATCTTTTTTTAATTGAATATACAATTGATTCAAGTTTAGGCAGCCTCAGTTTGAGGCATAAGTAATTCTTTTTCTCAGTTGCATCAACTTTAAGACTTATTTCTTCACACCACACTAAAATGCTTCCAACTTAACATTTTTGCCTATGTTCAGGAAATAAAGACAATATGGTATTCAAAAATTACGAAAGCAAACACTGCTAAATAACCAGATAGGCCAAAGTTGCTAAAATTGAGCTCTTCACTGACATTATCTTAACATTAGAGCCCAAAATATTCATTTTGAGCACTACCTATTTTCAGTGGTTGTAAAGTCAAATGTATGAAAGCTGGATACCGTCTAAGAAAAATCGTAGCTACTTGAAAATTTTACTCGTGGGCAGTTTAGCACTTAAATTCTCTGATCATTGCAGGTCATTATGTTTCAATAGGAAATAGACTAATTCTAGGAGTGGTGCTGCATGCAGTGGTCGGATCCCGCGTTTGAACAGCTTTCCACCCGTGGACCTCGTGCTAGCTGTTTTCACTGTTCATCTGCCAGTTTGGCAGAAAGAGGCACCCAGTTGCTGCCCTTTGCAGCTGTTTTCACTTCTTTACTAACTGCAGCATCCTTTTCCATACAGTGAAAGCTGTATAGGTATAAATGGTGTCCAGCAGCAGCTAGAATTTGCTGGATTATCTCTTTCCTTGGTTGCTCAGAAACCTCAGGCAGCCGAACTGCCGCAGCGAGTTTTCTAGAACTGTCAGCATAATACTTTGATGTTTGTCTGGACATTTTATTTCTGGAATACATCTTACAGGAAAGTTACTGTCTTGGTTAAGGGGTTTTTCTCAGCTCAGATCATTTTGATAGTATTCTCTAATACCCACAAGTTTTGCCGTAGACTGCAGATGTTCATGAACTTCTTGCAGGAAGCTACCAAGATTAAAGCCACACTTGACTTCAACTTAATATGCAATTAGGCAAGCTAATTCCCAAATCACTTAACTATATTGCCTTTGTAGCAACATTTTGGAGTAAGACGTCCTCCGTTCAGTTCAGTTCAGTCGCTCATTCGTGTCCGACTCTTTGTGACCCCATGAACTGCAGCACACCAGGCCTCCCTGTCCATCACCAACTCCCGGAGTACACCCAAAGCCATGTCCATCTAGTTGATGATGCCATCCAACCGTCTTATCCTCTGTCGTCTCCTTCTCCTCCTGCCCTCAATCTTTCCCAGCATCAGCGTCTTTTCCAAAAGACCTCCTGCTCCCTGCCTTATATATGTTTATGTGTGTGTTTTCCACATACCTCCAGTGTGAGATTCTGTCTCCTGCTCTGGCTTTGTACTAAATTTTGTATGCCTTTCACTTAGTATTTATAAGTGCAGTTATATTGGAGAGAGACCTTTGTTAATACTGGCAGTGACCTAGAAAATTAATGAAAGAGGAGTTAACTTTGATTCAGAAGACTGTTGAAAAAAATACATAGTTTTTATCTTGTCAAAGGTCAGACCCCTAATAAATGCTGAAGTTTAGACTGCCAGGTACATATCAGTTCTGATATAAAACTTAGAGTAGGTGACATTTTTCTTAAGGTTTCACTGTCTTTTGAAAAGAATTTGAGTATTGAGTTCTTTAAAGGCAGCAACTCTTAACCAATGGCTTGCACATAGAAGGAGATAAAATTTAGTGAGTACCTGCTATGCACTGTATTACATACTTAACCTAGGTAATCTTGACAATTCTGCAGGGTAGGTGGCCTTATCCCTTTTTTACATAAGAAAAAATTAAGGTACAGAGAGGTTAAATGATCTGTGTTATTGGTACTAAGAAGTAGATGTGGGATTCCAAACCAGCTATTTTCCTTCCACCACATCAGGGTTTGGCTGGCAACCTGCAGCTCATGTACCACATCTCGGATCTTACTTTTGTAAATGAAATTTATAGAACACAACCACAGCTATTCTACGATTAGATACTGCCTGTGGCTTTCAAGCTGTAACAGCCGAGTTGAGTACTTATGACAGAGATCATATGACTCAGGGAGCCATATGACTCACAAGTAGATATTTTACTATCTGGTCTTTTATGGGAAAAGTTTGCTGATACCTGCACTAAACCTTACTTTGTTTAGAGGTACTGTAAACTGATGGTACATTCTGTAGTATAAATTTCAGTCATACTGAAGCATTAGACTGGGACAAGAGCAATAAGATAATGATGAAGGCAAGGAACAACCCATGAATGTTCCAAAGCTTTCCTATTTGGAAAGATAGGCTGGTATGATTTAAATATAGTCCTTTCTGCTTCTGTGATTCAATGCATGTCTCCCAGTTTCCTCATTCATAGGTTAATAAACTGCCTCAAAAACTCACTTAAATTAATGAACTACTCCCAGAAATCCTTTATAGAAGATGAAGTTCTTCAAAAATAAATATCTGTCTCCTAATATGTTACCTTTTACTACAAAAGTAAACTGTTTTTAAAGTCATTATTATGGGCTGAAGGTTGGCCTCAACAAAATAATTGGCTCCTACTCTTAATTTAACTGATACTAAAGATAACCTTTAGAAATACGATGTCAAACTGGAAGAGTCTATTGAGGAATCTTACACTCCCTTGTAAGTTTACTTATTGTAGCAGCTGGTTCTATGCACCTCCGCTTTCCTAACATATGACCCTTGAGCTTAACCCTCTTACTATAATTTTTAAAATTTGAGCCATAGTATAGTTCATTGTAAACAAAAATCTCTGAGTGCAAACATTAATTAATACAATTGGAGGTATAGTGTAAATGTCACATATACTATTGAAGTGTTACCTTATATCCACAAAAAAATAAAGAATCAGAAAAACATATTTCTTTCTTATTAAAAACAAAAATTATAGAAAGTGAAGTCACTCAGTCATGTCTGACTCTTTGCGACTCCGTGGACTGTAGCCCACCAGGCTCCTCCGTCCATGGGATTCTCCAGGCAACAATACTGGAGCGGGTTGCCATTTCCTTCTCCTGGGGCTCTTCCCAACCCAGGGATCGAACCTGGGTCTCCCACATTGGAGGCAAACTCTTTAACCTCTGAGCCACCAAATGAAGAAAAAAGAAATTATAGAGCCCTTCACAATTAAAAGATAATCAGGAAATTAGGGAAAGACATATTTCTTACTCTTTGAGTGATTTTTACTTTCACTTTCATCCATTCTTTACCGGTTAAAGGATACATTTCTTAGTCTGGCCACAACCTATTTTCAGTTTTGTCTTCTATTAGCACAACACTAGAGGTACTCACCAATTGAATAAACCTTTTGTTTCATACCTTCCTTTGCATGGGCTGTTTCCTTTATGACTGATTTTAATAATGGCTGAAGACTAGATTCAGAAACGTTTATTGGAATGGAACAAAACTAGCATTTATTAAGCATACTAGCCAAGGTCTGTGGTAGGTACTTAAAGAAGTAGCTCTCATAATCTTGACTATTGTCCTTAAGAAATGCTTGTTTCCTTTTACTGTATAGACGTAACCTGAGGCTTTAGGAGGGTAGGTACAATTACATAGCTAGTGTAGGTAAATGTGAGATTTCATACTCCAGATTAAGTGATTGTTTTCTTGTCTTTCCCCTACCCACCTCACATTGCTTCAGTAGTAAATACCTGTGATCTTTATTATAACCTCTTTGCAAATACAGTAGGCATAAACAGTTCATGTTTTCAGCCTTGTTTTGAGTTATTTACAGTAGAAGAAAATAAATGTAATGGTATTATGGTAGAATAATCACGATTTCATTATTCTGAGTGTAATTAGTTGTAGTTAGTTTTACTCATTTGCTGTGAGTTGTATAGCCCTCTATATTTACATTTGAAAAATCTTTTCTTTGAGGTCCTTCTAAGTACTGAACAATTTCATTTTACTTTATTGTAATTTAACATATTTTAGAGTTCTTATATGAGCAAAATTTCCTATATTTTTCATTATCCTAGAAATTGGCTGAATCAGATTTATATGTAATTTATACAAGAATTTAAGTGTATTCAACCATAAATTTTAGTCAAACTCATTTCCTGCCTCTGTGAAGGAGAAAATTGAGAAGACCATGTATATATGTAACTCTATAGTATAAAGTACAGCCTGTGAAACTGTCACTTTCTGTATGGGAAAATATTACAGTTTAAGAAGTTAGTTTGGGCAATATTAAACATTAAATTTTTTTTTGGCTATTAAGATAAATTTGGTAAAACATAATTCTTTCCCTTATATGTGCTTCCTAGATTTTATTAGTATTCCTAATTGTATTTTTTTCCTTAGGAAACTGATTCATAATTATTGGTTTTACAATCTAATATTTTTTCCTCCATTAGAATGTGAAACATGTTGCAGAAGCATTTAAGAAGTGGCTGAAGGGTGAAGGAAAAAAGTGCCATTGCCCATCAGAAAAAAGCAAAACAAAACATGGGAAGTTCAACCACCAAATTTCGTAAAGCACTCATCAATGGTGATGAAAACCTGGCCTGCCAAATATATGAAAGCAACCCTCAGCTAAAAGAATCCCTTGATCCAAATACATCTTATGGGGAGCCCTACCAGCACAATACTCCATTACACTATGCTGCTAGACATGGAATGAATAGAATATTAGGGTAAGTATTACTGGAAACCAATTGGTAACAGTTTAGAGAAAGGGAAAAAAAAACACTCTGGTCTTTGAGAATACATGCATACATACGTGCATGTTGTGGTATTATAGTGAACTAAACTTTGTAAAACTGAATATGCCTAAATTATTAAGTATGGTTTTTTTATTATGTGTTTCATTTGTGAGGTTAGTTCACATATTCTTTTTACTGTAAATACATTTTGATCCTCAGTATGTTCATAGTATGAATTCTTTATAACAGTGTAGTGTTTTAATTTACAGTGTTTCAGTTCTAGAAAAGTACTTGTCATCTATCAAAAAATTGCAGGAAATGGTGTCCAAGGCAATTTAAGTTGAAAAACTGATGTGTTTGCCTTACCTATTCTTGATCAGATTTGAGTTTCCTTCTTTTAAAAGGTTTAGTTACTTGAAAAGACTTTTCTAAAAAGTAAAACATTTTCTTGAAACTGAAAATATCAATACTAAGAAACTTGAAAAAAAAATCTCTTTAGGAAGAAAGCCTTAGTGATAGCAGTGTGTGAATTCTTCTTAATTACATGGGAATTAAATTTGATATTTGCTAACTTATAAGATGAAAGAAGCAAAAGATAGAAAAGTAGTTCCAAAATAAATGTAGTGTTTTTAGTAGTAGATTGTGCAGCTGTGGAAGTCTGGTGGTAGAAGAGAAAGAAGCACTTTGCTTATGCAGTGTAATATAATTCTTAAACCGGCATTCTGAGTACTTTAGAACTTGACAAAAAGCTTTTCCATCCTTTTTCTGTTTCTTTTTATACAGAATTTGTTGTTCAAATTAAGCTGCTCTTTCTGGTGTCCCTGAACCATGCTAGGGGTGTTCTGTCTGCCACATTCATAACGCTGTTTCCGGGGAGCATCGCTCCTCTCGGCCTTCTCTTTCTTACCTAAATTTTAGCCTTCCTTCAATGTCCTGGGCTTCCCGGGTGGCTCAGTGGTAAAGAATCTGCCTGCTAATGTAGGAGATGGGGTTAGGTCCCTGGGTCAGGAAGATCTCTTGGAGAAGGAAATGGCAACCCACTCCAGTATTCTTGCCTGGAGAATTCCATGGACAAAGAAGTCTGGCAGGCTAAAGTGACTTAACAGCAAGGCCCTAGGCATTCTTTTTCTGTCTTATCCTGTCACAACCTGTAAGGAACTTCAATCCACAAGGAACTTCAGTCCACAAGGAACATCAGTCTTCTTTTGAACTCCTGTGGTTCTTTTTTGTTTGTATTACTTGTGTGGTATACACTATCCCATTGGTTTTGTAATTTTGTAAACCTACTCTTTGCCTGCCTAAATTACAGCTTTTTAAAAGGACTTTCTTTGTACTTCTAGCATCTAGCATAGTATCTTACACAAAGTAAATAGAACCTTTCTAAAAGTCATTGCACAGATAATTATCTTTACGATCAGGATTTGTGAATGAGAAAAATTCCATGAATAACTTAGTTTATTCAGGCCTATGATTATCAAGTAGGTATTTTTGTAACCTCTTAAAAATAAAATAGGTATTTCTTGATTTAAAAAGAGATATTTCTATTACCTCTCCATTTTTCATTTATCTCTTATTTTCATTTCTCTAAAAACACCCACTTAGAAGCCTCTGCCACCTAATCTTGTTTGAAATTTTACATTTTTTCTTTCAAAAATGGATGTTCCCTGTGTTAATTACACTGACATATTGTACTAATAAAATGATGGCAAACGTGTTGAGGGCTTACTGTTTTCTAGGCACTACTAACTGCTCTGTGTGCCTTATCTCAGTTAATTCTCATTATAGCTCTATGAGATTGTCTATCATCTGCATTTCAGAAGTGAGAAAACTGAAGCTCAGAAAGATTAAACAACTTATCAGAACTCTCCAGCTTATAAATGGCAAAGCTAACTGCCCATGTAGGCAGATGACTATAGTCTTTAGGCTTTCAACACTGTGATAGCCTTTTATCTCTATAGTCAGATAAGCCTGTATGTCAGGAGTGCCTAAAACACATCTTGTGCTAAGTCGTTTCAGTTGTGTCCGACTCTGTGTGACCCCATGGACTGTAGCCCACCAGGCTCCTCTGTCCATGAGATTCTCCAGGCAAAAATACTGGAGTGGGTTGCCGTGCCCTTCTCCAGGGGATCTTCCTGACTTAGGGATTGAACCCACATCTCTTTCATCTCCTGCATTTGCAGATGGGTTCTTTACCACTAGCACCCCCTGGAATTCTAAAATACTTATTAGCAAGACAAATTAGTTACTCTGGATTTCAGTTTCCTTGTCTGTAAAATATTAAGCTTGTATAATTAAATGAATGTGTTATGTTTCATGATGCCTAGTGTATAGTTTCATTATTTCTCAAATTTGTAACCCTAAATGTCTTCAGATTATCCTTGACTTACTCATCTCCTCTACCTAACCTGTTACTAATGCAAAGTTCACTCCGTCTTATCTGTTGGGTTCATGTCTTTCCATTCCTGTTGCCTAAAACTTTGTTTACTCTTATCAACCCCTGCTTCCAATACTGAAAGTACTTGACTCCTCAATGTTCCTTTTGCAAGTCTTTTCCTCTTCAGGTCTCATGTTCGGGTTAATCTTGCTAAAAGTTTATCCTTTTCAGTGTTCTGTCATAAGAAAACTGTAGTGGTACACTATTGTTTGCCTCATTTTACTTGGCTTCTAAAGCCTTATTTTTTCTCTGCCCTCATTCTGCCGAGTCAGCCTGATCTCTCATTATTCTCCAACATGATCATATCAGTCAGACTGGTTGCCTTCCCTCTTGCTTTTCCCACTTTTAAAAAATGCCACCCCCTTAGCTTTATTGTTAATCCCTGATTCTGAAATGTCTTGTTTCTTCTCTAATTCCCTGTCCTTTAAGTCCTCACTTGATTTCTGCCTTTTTATGAACTCATTACCAACTGTTCTGACCTGCAGTATTCTTTGTTCTCAGAAATTCCTATAACTTAGATTTTAAATCATCCAGTTGCTATTAAACATCTCTGACTAGACTGTAAATATTACAGATACGCTGCTAAACAGTAATGCTCTAAGAAGATTAACTCTTGATTACTTAGTCTATTCTATCTTTGTTTTTGATTTGGACATTTTCAGTGAGATTATGAAACTGTTGCTTTAGGTTCCGAATATTGAATACTAACAATAACATTTAATATCAGGTCTTGTTATGTGATTAATTAAAACTTTCTTAGAATACCACAGTAAAATGTTTTTGAATGTTATTACGAAGGTAGTACATCTATTTTAACATAAAAGAACTCAAGTAGGAAAATACTTTTTAATCATTTATAGTATAATTTAAAATATACTTTATAAAATCGGAAAACTTTAAGAGATGTATCTAATCCATTGAGTTTTTTTTTTAGTTGTATTCAAGTGTAGTTGATTTGCAATGCTGTATAAATTTCTGTACAATAAAGTGATTCAGTTATACATATATTCTTTTTCATATGTTTTCCATTGTAGTTTATCACAGGATGTTGAATATAGTTCCCTGTTCTGTACCGTAGGACCTTGTTGTCTATCCATTCTATATATATCGGTTTGCATCTGCTAGTCTCAGACTCTCACTCCTGCCCTCTCCCACCCCCTTCCCTTGGTAACCACCAGTCTGTTCTCTGTGTCCTTGATTTTGTTTCTGCTTCGTATTTAGGTTTAATTGTGTCACATTAGATCCCACATATAAGGGATATCATGTGGTGTTTGTCTTTGTCTTTCTGACTTGCTTCACTTGTTACGGTGGTCTCTGTGTCCGTCCATGTTGCTTCGGGAGCTTTGTTTCATTCCTTTCTGTGGCTGGGTGGTAAATATTTCACTGGATTATGCACCACATCTTTTTTATCTGTTCATCTGTCGGCAGACATTTAAGTTGTTTTCATGTCTAAGCTAGTGAGTCTTAAAGTGCATTCTGAGGACTTGTAGATCCTGAGATACTTTCAAGGAGGTAAAGTAGATCAAGACTATTCTTAGTATTTAAGTCAATACTAATGTTAAGATGTTATTTGCCTTTTTCACTGAGTTGACATTTGTGGTGATAGTGCAGAAAATGGAGGATAAAACTGCCAGTGCTTTTGGGTGAATCAAGGCAGTGGCACCAAACCTTACTAGTAATCACGGTTTTCCTCACTGCCGGCCACTTGCTGTTTAAAAAAAAAAAAAGCCAGTTTTACTTAAGAGTTCCTCAATGAAGCAATAGAATTACTAATGTTAATTAATCTCCATCCTTGAGTACACATCTTTTCATTAGTCTATAAATGAGAAGAATACACAAAGTACTTCTGCTCTTGTATGCTGATAGCTTTGAGGAAGAACACTTGTACTGTTGTTTGAGATGTGAGTTGAAATGTTGATGCTTATTTTTTCATGAAAACATTTTGAACTAATAATAACGATAAAAGATGATTGAGCTTGCCAGTGAGTACTGGAATTTTGAAAACTTATATTTACTGCCTTAAGCTTGACAGTTTCCTAGTACGTAGGGACTTTCTAAATAAGATTGGCAGTGATATAAATTAACATGAGTTTTTAAAATACTCAATAATGAAATGTGACAAAATCTAGAAGATCTGTATAACTTAGTGAATTAGTATTTTTCAGAAGATAAGTATATGATTTTTTGCAGTTATGCATGGGTAAAAGATTTATTCAAAATACAAGGTAGGAGAAGGAAATGGCAACCCACTCCAGTGTTCTTGCCTGGAGAATCCAAGGGACGGGGGAGCCTGGTGGGCTGCCGTCTATGGGGTCGCACAGAGTCAGACACAACTGAAGTGACTTAGCAGCAGCAGTAGCAGCAAGCCACATATATACATGTGTTCTCACATCCTGAATGCCCCTCCCACATCCCTCACCATGCTATCCCTCTGGATTGTCCCAGTAATTTCTCTTTGCAATAGTTTATTGTTAGATTTTGGAAGTGCAACTGACTTCTCTACATTAATATATTTATCCTGCTAGTTTATAAAATGCATTGATGAGCTTTAGCAGTTTTCTTGTAAAATCTTTAAAGTTTTATATATGCATATATATATATAACATTATATCTCTGCAAACCATGACAATTTTGCTTTTTTTTTTTTTAACTTGGATTCCTTTTGTTTATTTTTCTTCTCTGATTGCTGTGGCTAGGGCTTCTAAAACTGTGTTGAGTAAACGTGAGTGGAGTGGGCATCCTTGTCTTGTTCTTGATCATAGAGGGAATGCTCTCACCTTTTACCAATGAGTATGATATTAGCTGTTATTTTCTTACATGTGCGCTTTTATTATGTTGAGGTATGGGATGTTTTGATGAAATCTAATTTTGGCCTGTCCCACTTTGGTGGTTGCCAGGTAGCTCGTTTACCAGTTTCTAGTTTGGCTAACTAATTAACATGTTTAGGAGACTGTTCCTTAAGCCTGCCTTGAGACTAGAGAGAACATCCTAGTCTTCCTGATATTTGGTGCTTTCTCTTGAATAAATGCTTCTTGTATTTTTCAAAGACTTTGCTTAATTTCCCAAGTTATTAAACATTTCACTCAACAAAAAAAAAAATATATATATATATATATATATATATATGAGGTAAACCAGTAGAATTTTAAACATGGCAAAAGTTCATCGATAAGATTTCAAATTTTATACTGTAGGTAATCTAAGAAATGACCACTTGTTGAGTTTTTGGTATCAAATATGAATATTCACACTTGTCTGCAAAGGCTATTTTAAAACAATTCTCTATTTTCTTATTATCTAACGCTGGATTTTCTTCATATGCTTCAACCCAAATGAAATATATCATAACTGATTTAATACTATGAGAATCTTCTATTAGGCAAAGGTTTAAAAAGATTTGTAAACTTGTAAAAGAATGCCATTGTGTTCACTTAAATTTTTAAAAAAATATAGTTATTTTTCATTTTAAGATATTACAGATGTCAAATATATAATGACTTTATTTTTAATGGATAAATTGATTTTAATTTTTAATATGATGAGTATCTCTCATATAAACAGAGGCTCTTCGAGATCTTTTTTAAAATTTCTTATTGGAGTATAGTTGATTTACAGTGTTGTGTTAGTTTCTGCTTTACAGTAGAGGGAATCAGTTATTCATATACATGTATCCTGTCTTTTTTAGATTCTTTTCCTATAGAGGTCATTACAGAGTCTTCAGTAGAGTTCTCTGTTTTATAAAATCAGTCCTTATTATACTTATCCATTTTACATATAGTAGTGTGTAAAATACTGCACACTAAAATACTACATAGTAGTGTGTAAAATAATGCAGAGAAGGCAATGGCACCCCACTCCAGTACTCTGGCCTGGAAAATCCCATGGACGGAGGAGCCTGGTGGGCTGCAGTCCATGGGGTTGCGAAGAGTCAGACACGACTGAGCAACTTCACTTTGACTTTTCACTTTCATGCATTGGAGAAGGAAATGGCAACCCACTCCAGTGTTCTTGCCTGGAGAATCCCAGGGACAGCGGAGCCTGGTGGGCTGCCGTCTATGGGGTCGCACAGAGTCAGACACGACTGAAGTAACGCAGCAGCAGCAGCAGCAGCAGCAGCAGCGTGTATATGTCAATCCCAGTTTCCCAATACGAATCTTCAGTAATTTTTAAGTTTGTAAAAGTTATAAAAGTTTACTACCAGAAAGTTTAAAAATTGCTGATTTGATCAATATAATTGGTTTCTCTTAGAAGGGATGTATTTGTCTCCACCTTCTGCTTATCATTCTATTGATGAGTGTTTAAAGACCTGAAAAAAAAGGTGACTGTAAATTCTTTTTAAAAATTACTGTTTTTATGATTTGGCCATATACTTTATACTTATAGTTTTACTTTATACTTTCAATTTCAGCCTAAAGTGTTTGTTTTTTCTTTTTTCTTAATTGTTTGGAGATCAATGATTGATAATTTCTTTATTAAAGCCTTTAACATCCTGTCCTAGAATCAGAAATTACTTTATTGCTCTCCCTTCCTAAGATTAGACAACTCTAATTTCTTTAATCTGTGTATCTTTTTTCAAAATTTATTTAGTGCAGAGAAAATCACAAATCATATTATTATTTTAATTGTTTAGTCAATTTTGTAATCAAATAACTTTTAACCCTATGTCACTTAACACTTAAACGCAAGAGAGTTCCAGGAAAATATCTATTTCTGCTTTATTGACTATGCCAAAGCCTTTGACTGTGTGGATCACCACAAACTATGGAAAATTCTGAAGGAGATGAGAATACAAGACCACCTGACCTGCCTCTTGAGAAATCTGTATGCAGGTCAGGAAGCAACAGTTAGAACTGGACATGGAACAACAGACTGGTTCCAAATAGGGAAAGTAGTACATCAAAGATGTATATTGTCACCCTGCTTATTTAACTTAAATGCAGAGTACATCGTGAGAAACGCTGGACTGGAGGAAGCACAAGCTGGAATCAAGATCGCTGGGAGAAATATCAATAACCTCAGGTATGCAGATGACACCACCTTTATGGCAGAAAGTGAAGAAGAACTAAAGAGCCTGTTGATGAAAGTGAAAGAGAAGAGTGAAAAAGGTGGTTTAAAGCTCAACATTCAGAAAATTAAGATCATGGCATCTGGTCCCATCACTTCATGGCAAATAGATGGGGAAATAGTGGAAACAGTGGCTGACTTTATTTTTCTGGGCTCCAAAATCACTGCAGATGGTGATTGCAGCCATGAAATTAAAAGACACTTACTCCTTAGAATAAAACTTACGACCAACCTGCTGTTGCTGCTGCTGCTAAGTCGCTTCAGTCGTGTCCAACTCTGTGCGACCCCATAGACGACAGCCCACCAGGCTCCGCCGTCCCTGGGATTCTCCAGGCAAGAACCCTGGAGTGGGTTGCCATCTCCCTTTCCAATGCATGAAAGTGAAAAGTGAAAGGGAAGTCGCTCAGTTGTGTCCGACCCTCAGCGACCCCATGGACTGCAGCCTACCAGGCTCCTCCGTCCATGGAATTTTCCAGGCAAGAGTCCTGGAGTGAGTTGCCATTGCCTTCTCTGTCACCAACCTAGACAGCATATTAAAAAGCAGAGACATTACTTTGCCAACAAAGGTACGTCTAGTCAAGGATATGGTTTTTCCAGTAGTTGTGTATGGATGTGAGAGTTGGACTGTAAAGAAAGCTGAGCACTGAAGAATGGATGCTTTTGAACTGTGGTGTTGGAGAAGACTTGAGAGTCCCTTGGACTGCAAGGAGATCCAGCCCATCTATCCTAAAGGAGATCAGTTCTGAATATTCATTGGAAGGACTGATGCTAAAGCTGAAACTCCAATACTTTGGCCACCTGATAAAAAGAACTGACTCATAGGAGAAAACCCTGGTACCGGGAAGATTGAAGGCGGGAGGAGAAGGGGACGACAGAGGATGAGATGGTTGGATGGCGTCACCAACTCAATGGACATGAGTTTGAGTAAACTCCGGGAGTTGGTGATGGATAGGGAGGCCTGGCGTGCTGCAGTCATGGGGTCGCAAAGAGTCGGACATGACTGAGCGACTGAACTAAACTAATACTGTGTCATGAATTCAATAGAATAAGGATAAATAGCACACATCAGCATTAAGTGAAATACCAGCTCTGTTTTAACTGTTTATGTTTTAGATAGCTTCAAATGTTTCACTGTGTTTAACTTTTCTAAACTCGTAACAAGTTGATGACCATTATTTTCTCATACTGCCTCATGTAACCTGGCATACCTGCTTGCTAGCTTCGGTATAGACTCTGACTAAGCTTGGCTAGATTCCTAACACATGACATATATGGGTGGACAAAGAAGTATACCTAGCCAAGGACAATATAGTTTAGTAGCCATAAAGTAAACTGTAATACGGCCTTGATTTAATCCCCATTTCCTTTAGCTTTATGGTACCTGCAACAGCAGGCACAACTTTCCCCTCTTCTTAGACTTAATAATATGGTAAAAGAAGGGCAGTTTACAGTTTAAGAGCTAGTTTGCATCTGTATCTCTCTGAATCTAAATGCTATGTGTTTACATTATACCGTACCACAGTGCTTCTTTCCTGGGAAACTGAATCCATATTCATGAATAGTTACTATTTGATGTAGCAAAAGCACTGTCTAGACTTTGGAGTCCACATGTTCTAGTTTGGATAGGCATGTATAAAATGGGAAATTAGAGTGCTTGTTCCTTAGGGTTTATAGGATAATTTCTTGGGCTTCCTAGAATATGAAAGGGGCCTGTCTTTTGGTATGAATAAAATATAAAATCTTTATTAGAGCATGTGTTTGTCAGAGCATATGTTAATATCAAGCTTTGAGAATTAAAATAGAGTTTCCAGTTTTGGGGGGGGGGGTTTGATTCTTGTATTTCAGGAGTTATTAAATTCTTACAAATGGATTGAAATTCAGTTCTCTCTTAAGCTTCCTTGCTGTGCAAACACTGTAAGGGCAGGTACTTAATCTGTTTTCTTAACAATATGCCTAACCTCTATAATACAATTACAGGTACTCAAAAATAATGTTGCATGAAAGGTAAAATGTAAAGGGAACTGAAAGTATATCTTAGTAACTACTGGAATAATAGTGTTATGACAAGAAATTGAGGCTGTAATAGAGAAGACGGTTATTTTGAGGGGAGCTCAACTGAATATGAGATAATGATGGAATGTGCAAGAGAAATGGACCTTAGACTCTTTGTGACCCCCATGGACTGTACAGTCCATGTAATTCTCCAGGCCAGAGTATTGGAGTGAGTAGCCTTTCCCTTCTCCAGGAAATCTTCCCAACACAGGGATAAAAGCCAGGTCTCCTACATTGCAGGCAGATTCTTTTACCAGCTGAGCCACCAGGGAAACCCATAAAAATTTAGAATATGGCATCAAGGTCAGGGTAGTAGTCAGGGTGATAGCGCATTAAGAATTATCACTGAAATAATAGTAGAAGCCCTTTGAGAAAAACCATGATTCTGCTGCCACTGTCTGTCATTTGGGTTCCAATAAAAGTTAACAGTTTACAAAGTGTATGCATAGAAACCACCAAAAGATAAGTGACTTTAAGAATGGATTTGCTCTCTGGAAGGAAGGAAGATGTCCAGAGAAGAAAATAGACTCAGAAAGTGAGTTTGCTTCCATTAAGGAGATAGGAAGGTAGAGCCATCATCATAGGTAAAAGAGAGGTGGTTCTGAAAAAAAGTAAGAGATCTGTTAAAAAGATGGGTAGTTATGGAAACTGAGGTAATAAAGAGATCAGGATATAAATGAATTATTAGCAGTTTCAGGTTAAAACAAGAATTGAGGATAAGAACTTAACTCTTAGGAAATTCCTGATGATGTGAACGAGTGCAGTTTTAGTACAGTGACCAGAATAGGGTCATATTGAAGTGGAGAGTAAATGTAGATTTATAGATTGCAGTTATAAATTGACTGTTTGACAGTGAACACTGAAAGAATCTAGACAAACAGATGACTTTCGATGGGTTATTAAGGTCAAATGAAAGGAATTTTTTTTCCAAGTTAATGTTTCCCTTACCCTACCTCCCTACCAGTTATCTCCTATCCTGGTCCAAGAATTAACCGTGTATGTAAACACTTCATAATTACTGGCATAGTTATAAGAGGGGCCTATCTAAAACTTACATGTCAGTTACAAATTTGTAATTCTATTTATTCATTCATGTAAGTTAAAGAAGACTCTACTTTTGAATTTAAGCATATAATATAAAAGTAGTAATGTAAATCAATAAAATTAGAATATCTAACTTGACAGTTTTAGTACAAAATGTTTATGCAGGTACAGTACTATATCTAATAAATTTGAGAATCTTTCCTGAATATATGTAATTAAGCTCTTTTAATATTTTAAATTCAGAGTAATAAGCTTGCTTTGGTTTGATTAATCAGAGTCTGGCATATTGAGTATAAGAATGTTTGCAAAATTATCCCATTATCTCGTCCCTCTTTTGGTGAGGATGTAGGATTGTTTAATGAAAGAGTTGGTCTCCATATCAGCTGCCATCCTTCCAACTTGTATTAGATTCCATGGTGATGAGAACCTGAGGGCTCCTGAACAAACTAAAAGAGAAAACACGTGATATATTGGAAATAGGGATAGGAAGAGCTAAATCTATGTTGTTGTACAGAGTCGTATGGAATCTGAATTAATTTTAATAATTTACTTCTAAATTAAATTTTTAAGAAAATGAAATCTTTTTATTGTTAATAATGGCTCTTGGAAGAGATTTTAATCTTGAACACATTTTTAGAGTAGTGTTTAAAATTTTGGTTATTCACTGTAATTCAGCCATTATAAATACAGGGAAATATCACTGAAAATTTTATCATCAGTTGTTGACTTAGGAAAAATATATTTTTCCTTTTTTCATAAACTGTGAAGCAACATTATGGTTATATAAATAAACTACTCACATTCCTGCCTCCCTTAAACAACTCTTAGAATCATTCCATGTCCCCTCTGATTTTTGCTATAAATAGTCTTATATAGACTTGTTAATGACTTTATAATTTTCTATTGTGCAGAAATACTGTGACATATTTCCCAGTTTTCCTATAACCAGACATTTGAGTGATTACAAATTTTTCTGTTAAAAATAGCAGTTCTTTTGAATATTATTATTATCATACATTTTTATTCTTTGTTTCCTTTAGGATAAATCTCAGGAGTAGGTTTACTTGGTCAAAGAATAGAAGCCATGTATTAGTTGGTTTTATGTATATAATATATATATTAGCTGTATATTTATATTGGTTACATATGTAGTATATTTTATATATTAGCTATTTTGTGCAAGATCACACACCTAGAAAGTGACAGAACTGGGACTACAGCCAGGTGGTCTGTACTGGTCAGTAGGTACTATGTTCTTGACCAGTCTGCTGTGCTACCGGCTTGTAAGATCTAGAATTCTGTCTTAATGTATTCCCAATGCCACATCACTAATCTTCGTCATAAAAGTAATACACAGAGTAGTTCATCTATCAGAATTAGAGCAAGTCTCCCCTCTGTGTTTGATACTATATTGGGAATTCAAGAAAGAACAGGATATAGACCTTGCCTTCAGTTCAGTTCAGTCATTCAGTCGTGTCTGACTCTTTGCGACCCCATGAATCGCAGCACGCCAGGCCTCCCCGTCCATCACCAATTCCCGGAGTTCACTCAAACTCACATCCATCAAGTCGGTGATGCCATCCAGCCATCTCATCCTCTGTCATCCCCTTTTCCTCCTGCCCCCAATCCTTCCGAGCATCAGAGTCTTTTCCAATGAGTCAGCTCTTCGCATGAGGTGGCCAAAGTACTGGAATTTCAGCTTTCATTCCTTCCAAAGAACACCCAAGGCTGATCTCCTTCAGAATGGACTGGTTGGATCTCCTTGCAGTCCAAGGGACTCTCAAGAGTCTTCTCCAACACCACAGTTCAAAAGCATCAATTCTTCAGCTCTCAGCTTTCTTCACAGTCCAACTCTCACATCCATACATGACCACTGGAAAAACCATAGCCTTGACTAGACGGACCTTTGTTGGCAAAATAATGTCTCTGCTTTTCAGTATGCTATCTAGGTTGGTCATAACTTTTCTTCCAAGGAGTAAGCGTCTGTTAATTTCATGGCTGCAGTCACCATCTGCAGTGATTTTGGAGCCCCCCAAAATAAAGTCTGACACATTCCACTGTTTCCCCATCTATTTGCCATGAAGTGATGGGACCAGATGCCATGATCTTAGTTTTCTGAATGTTGAGCTTTAAGCCAACTTTTTCACTCTCCTCTTTCATTTTCATCAAGAGGCTTTTTAGTTCTGCTTCACTTTCTGCCATAAGGGTGGTGTCATCTGCATATCTGAGGTGATTGATATTTCTCCCAGCAATCTTGATTCCAGCTTGTGCTTCTTCCAGCCCAGCGTTTCTCATGATGCACTCTGCATATAAGTTAAGCAGGGTGACAATATAGAGCCTTGATGTACTCCTTTTCCTATTTGGAACCAGTCTTTTGTTCCATGTCCAGTTCTAACTGTTGCTTCCTGACCTGCATATAGGTTTCTCAAGAGGCAGGTCAGGTGGTCTGGTAAGGCTATAAACCAAGTGGGAGAAAGGAACAGATATGTAAGAAAGTAACTGTGATACGATGTAATGAATTACATAACTAGGATGTTATAGGAAGACAAAGAAGGGAATGATCAGTGAAACTGGAGGAGGGAGCTTAGTGTAAAGAGCCTTCTAAGTAGGGTTGGGTTTGTTCAGATGGCTAGGTCAGATCCTTGGAAACCAGACAGAGTAAGCAATAAAGAGCCTACCCATGTACTGAGGGAGTCACAAGGCCATAAAGGCTCTGTAGGACTTTAGAGAAAATGGGGTTTTCTGAGCAAATTTTATTAGAGCTTGAGACCTGAGCTTCAAAGGCAAGCTTTGAAAGTTAAACTTGGACTGAGTAGAGACTGAGAACTCCAGGAGATACCAGAGATACTTACTTCTCAGGATATACTTGTTTAACATTTGACTTGGGGGTAAGGAGTAGATGAGACATGAGACCATTCCTACATTCCCTGAATTGTCAGACTCAGAGATGACAATCTTATCTTTTGCCCAGAAACATATATTTTACATTGCAAAGCATGAGAACCCAAGATCTTCCGTAGAAGAGTGTTCATACTCAGGGATAGTTTCCCCCTCCACACAACCCACCCCCATCCCAACCCCCCCCCCCCCCACCACCACCAGCACCCCCACCACCCCCTTCTCTTCACATCTTCCCTGGTCTCCAGAGGGAAGGAGATCTAGTACACAGGCTTCCCAGAGTCTTATATTAGGGCTCATTCCTATTGTTGCTATAACAAATTACCACAAACTTGGTGACTAAAAACAACACAAATGTATTATCTTAAAACTCTGGAGATAGAAATCTGAAATGGTTCCACTGAATTAAACTCAAAGTGTTGGCAGAGTTATATTCCTTCTGCATGCTCTTGGGTAGAATCCCTTACCTTACCTTTTCCAGTTTCTAAAAGCTGCCTGCACTTCTTGGCTTGTGGCCCCTTCCACCATTTTTAAAGACAGCAGCATAGCATCTTCCAGTATGTCTCTAATTCTGACCCTCCTGTCTTTCCCTTCTAAGGATTTGTGATTACATTGGGCCCACCTGGATACTAGGATACTTTCCCAGTGTCAAGAACCTTAACTTAATCATATCTGTGAAGTCCCTTTTACTGTATAAGGTAACATATTCACAGGTCCTGGGGATTAGGACATAGACCTCTTTGGGGTGGGGATACTAGTCTGCCTGTCATATTGCTCCGCAGTGCGGACCCCAGTACATGTGCTATATGATGTCTGATCTGGCTTAGGTTGCGTTACCCCAGTGGTAGGAGTTGGGGTGTGAGTGACTAGTTCCTATAATATTTCATTTGTTCCCGCATCAGAAACTTCATGTTTTACTTTCAAAATGGCTCAAGTGAATGTGGACCCTAGAAGCCTAATAGGCTAGTTTTGAAGAGCTGTATTGCTGAGCTGTCTAGAATCTTGAAGGATAAAAGCAGGAGATACCCAGAGTTGTTCTAAAAATTGGAAACCACCTTTAAGACATCTTACTCCGCCTTTTTCCTCATAAGAGCTCTCTAGCTTGGCTCATTTATTCAAGTTGAAGAGCTCATCCTGGTTCCTTCCTGGTCAGGGTTTTGTCTTTGTTTTTTCTTGTTCTAAACTAGAACTAACCTAAAAACAACCCAGATGTAACTAGGGTTTAGCGTTTGACTCTTTTGCTCCCTTCCCATTGCTATTCTGCCCTTAGACATAGGAATGCAAGTGATACCAGCCCTCCATAGTAAATTGACTCATCTTTGCATATGGGACTGTATGCCCGTTTCATAGTATATTTGTGTTTTTTAGTACAGGCTGACTGAATTATACTAGGTTTTATCCAACTCATTTCCTATTATGGCCACTGAATTGGCTCAAATGTTAATCCACTGAGCCTAGCCCAAAAGATGTAGTGGATGGTAGGCACAGTTCTTAGATCTGGATCTGATAGAAGTTAAGGCAGCTCACCTATTATCATCAGTAAGGTCTACCACCTTGAAATTAGATCGTGGTCTTCCAGAACTCACCTAGCTTATTGCCTTAAGAAGGTATTACATTGTATAAATATATGCCTTATTCTTTCAAAGGCTGTGGAAAACTCAGATAAATTTTTCTTAGATTTAACATTTACTTCCAGACTTATGCATTGCTTGCTTCTCCTATATTGTCAGCATCCTTCCTAAGTAAATATGTACTCAAGAGAAATAAAATATAGCAGAGCAATAACAAATAAATTGCTGGGATATGTTTAATAATGTACCTAAGACATTTATGTTAATTGACATACTAGTCCGTTATGTGGCCCTTTGCTTCCTTTCCTTCTTCCTCCTTTTCCTTTTCTCTGTCCTTTTCCTTACCTTTCTTTTTTCTTCCTATGCCTTTTTCTCTTTTATTAGTAAATACTATAATGATAGTCAACTTTGGTTTCTTAGTATTATTGTTCTGGAATCAGGTTTTTTTATAATTGTAAGAATTAGTGGGGCTTCCCTGGTGGCTCAGTGGTAAAGAATCCACCTCCTAATGCAGAAGACATGGGTTTGATCCCTGGTCTGGGAAGATCCCACATGGCACGGAACAACTAAGCCCGTATGCCACAGCTGCTGAGCGCATACTCTGTTAGAGTCTGGGAGCTGCAACTGCTGAGCCCATGTGCCGCAGCTCCTGAAGCCCTCGTGCAGGGGAAGCCCCTGCAGTGAGACGCCTGTGTACTGCTGTTAGAGAGGAGCCCTCACTCTGCGAGACTAGAGGAAAGCCCGCACAGCAGGGAAGACCCAGCACAACCAAACAAAAAAAAATTAGTCATTCAGCCTATTGTGAAACAGTGCTTCAGTAGAAACTGGATCAGCAGCTTAGAAGCAGAGCTTTAAATGTATCTCCTGTGTATTATTTCCAGGGAGGAAAAACCTGATTTTCACTCTTTACCATTTTAGGACCTTTCTTTTTGGTAGAGATGGAAATCCAAATAAACGGAATGTGCACAATGAAACATCTATGCACTTGTTGTGTATGGGACCTCAAATTATGATCTCAGAAGGCGCCCTTCATCCTCGCTTAGCACGCCCTGCGGAAGATGATTTTAGAAGAGCGGATTGTCTACAGATGATTTTAAGATGGAAAGGAGCAAAACTTGACCAAGGCGAATATGAGAGAGCAGCTATTGACGCTGTTGATAACAAAAAGAACACACCCCTGCACTATGCTGCTGCCTCAGGGATGAAAACCTGCGTAGAGGTAAACCTTTGGTGTGCCTGTTTGTTTGTTTTAGCATTCTGCATGGTGAAATCCGTGTCTCGGTAACGTGTGATAATCAGTGTTTGTTTTACTTAGTTAATTTGACTAGTCATTTCTGTCTCTTGTGGTTCTAAAAGAACTGGAAGCCCTTGTTTTAGGGAAAACAAACCCACAAACATTCATCCTTGGAAATAAAATGAAATCAGAAGCAATTTAAAATTGACTGACATCCCTGAATGTGGCAGTCATCATACAAACACTCTTATTGAGAGTAATACTTTTGGTATCAAAAGTTTCACTTAACGCCAATTTATAGAATGTATACATATGGCAAATCTTGACAAGTGGGACCTTTACCTATATTATCTAGAAGTGATCAGTTCCCTAAGCATATGAGCTTCGCAGGTGGCTCAGCAGTAAAAGAATCCGCCTGCAGTGAAGGAGAACTGGGTTCGATCCCTGGGCAGGAAGATCCCCCTGGAGAAGGAAAGGGCCAACCAACTCTGGTATTCTTGCCTGGGAAATCGCATGGACAAAAGAGGCTATAGTCTGACAGGCTATAGTCCATGGAGTTGCAGAGTTGGACACAACTTATTGGCTAAGAAGCAGCAGGGATAAATATTAATGAATCTATTTATTGGGGCTTTAAACAATTTTATATATTAAAATGTGCCGGGGTTTTTTTGTGTAATTTGGACTAAAGTACCTGAGTACTTTGTATTTGAATTTTTCCATCAATGTTTTTCATCTATATATCTAACAACAAGCTTAGATAAAATCAGCCATATAGTATAGGATCTTAACTAAGCTAAGAAATCATTATTCTTTATACTGTCGTCGCTGCTATACAGCTATATTCTCTCAGCTATATACATGTCAGTCCATATATAACTCTTAGACTTTGTTTTGCATAAATGTATTTAAGTTTCAGTGGGCAGCATTATAAACTGAATCAGAGTGTCCATTTACCAGAAATGTATGACTTGATCAGAAAAGTGGTTTTCCAGATTAAATATATGTTAATAAGATTAAAATATACATCCGAAAATTTAGTATTTCCATAATATTATTCATGTGTATAAACTTATACTTCTAAATTGATAAATATACAAAAAAAGTGAAGGTTCTCCATTTTCTTACTCATGTTAAAAGGTTATGGCCATTTATGTGACTTCTTCAGTGTATCTGGAGTGTCAGTTGTTCTCAACTTCTGGAAGCCTTCTGATCTGATCTTGTGTTTTTTGCTCTTATTTGTGATACTTACTGATCTTTTAGAATATTAGTCATTTCAGCTCTTGGAATTGTGTCACCTTTGCCCACTACTTAGCTAGTGACAGTCATTTAGTTGGTTGGTTTAGTCACTAAGTCGTGTCTAAACCAACCAGTCGTGTCTTGCGACCCCAAGGGTTGTAGCCTGCCAGGCTCCTCTGCCCATGGGATTCTCCAGGTAAGAACACTGGAGTGGGTTGCCATTTCCTTCTCCAGGGGATCTTCCAAACCGAGGAATCGAACCAGGGTCTCCTGCATTGCAGGCAGATTCTTTACCAACTGAGCTATGAGGGAAGTCCAGTGATGGTCATTAACTTAAAACTAATCTTAAGCTTTGCTTTCTAACATTGATTCTCAGTGTGGTAGAAGGATATCCTAGGATTTAGCATGGAATGAGGCTATTGACAGAATTCCTGAGGCTTTTACACAATTTTTTTTAATATGTTGTTCTGCGCCCACCTCTTATGAACGAATCGCTGCTATGGTGGCTTGTTCTTGACAGGACTGCATCAGCATCATATTAATAATTTTCAAGTGAGCTAGAGTAGAAAATAGCTTGTTCTTGATAGTAATATTACTTTTAAATTGCTGCTTTATATCTTGCTTCCAAAAATTCTCTATAAGCATTGCTTTAGTAGTTGTTGATTTTGAAGAAAGTTTACAGTGATGGTGGAGAAGGCAATGGCACCCCACTCCAGTACTCTTGCCTGGAAAATCCCATGGACGGAGGAGCCTGGTGGGCTGCAGTCCATGGGGTTGCTAAGAGTTGGACACGACTGAGCGACTTCACTTTCACTTTTCACTTTGATCCATTGGAGAAGGAAATGGCAACCCACTCCAGTGTTCTTGCCTGCAAATTCCCAGGGACGGGGGAGCCTGGTGGGCTGCCGTCTGTGGGGTCACACAGAGTCGGACACGACTGAAGTGACTTAGCAGTTACAGTGATGGGTTTATTAAGTTGTTTTCAAAAGGTGAATGTGGTATTTTTGCCAACACATTTATGTGTTTGTGTATCACTTTTTATTCAGTGAAGAAAATTAATGCCAGATATATTCTGACTGACAAGCATGATGATTTGCTTGGTGTAAATGTGTATGTTTTACTGTTTGATCTTTCAGTATATGATGTTACACAAACCACACCATTTAATAACTATTTTCATTTTTCTGTATTCAGAAGAGCTCTTTGACTTAATGTAAAAACCATAAATAGAACCCTATAAATACCTTCATTGCATTTATTCTAGTTGTCATCAACAGATTTTAGCATATCATTTTACCCATATAATGCTATTTTAAATCTGTTTTATATACTTGACTGTATATTTACCCAGCCTCAGGTCTTGAATGACTTTTGATAATGTTAACTGTTAACTAAACACAAAGAGTTTCACAAGAAAGTGTACCTTAACTAATTCCCAGAGGCCTTATTGTGTTTTCTAGTTCTAGTACATAAAACAAGTACATTGACATATATAACCTACTCTATAGCTGTCCTTTTAGAGTATTAGTCCTTTAGTGTCTTTGTGTAAGGGCTTCTAGTATTCATAGTGCTCATTGGTACCAAGCATGATATAAGGGGCTTGGGTTGAGTGAAAGAATTATGAGATGTTTCTTAACTTTTTTCACTAAGCTATCATAGTATGGTGTAAAGAGCAGTGGTGTCTAGTCCTGATCCTCACAGTGATTATCTGTAGACCTTCAGTCACTCAGCTTCTTTGAGATTGTCAAAGAAGAGGAAGCTGTCCAACCGTCCAAGAGGTAACTATCACAGTTATCTCAAAAGAACCCTTTCAGTTCAGTTCAGTTCAGTCTCTCAGTCGCATCCGACTCTCTGCGACCCCATGAATCGCAGCACACCAGGCCTCCCTGTTCATCACCAACTCCCGGAGTTCACTCAGACTCACGTCCATCGAGTCAGTGATGCCATCCAGCCATCTCATCCTATCGTCCCCTTCTCCTCCTGCCCCCAATCCCTCCCAGCATCAGAGTCTTTTCCAATGAGTCAACTCTTCGCATGAGGTGGCCAAAGCACTAGAGTTTCAGCTTTAGCATCATTCCTTCCAAAGAAATCCCAGGGCTGATCTCCTTCAGAATGGACTGGTTGGATCTCCTTCCCATGGATCAAACCCGTGCCTCCTGCGTCTCTGGCATTGGCAAGGAGATTCTTTACCACTGAGCCATCAGGGAGACTAAAGAACCCTTTAGCACTAATTTTTCTGTTAATCTGTGATTGTAGCAAAATAGATCTCATTTTTAATGTCTGGCCTTCAAGGTTAAATTGATTATTTTATTCCACAGTTAAGGCCAAACTATTTTTTTTTTAACTCTTAAGGATTTATTTATAAATGTCTATGGAAATATGTCTTTTCTAGCTATTGAAGGTGTTTTTTTCTGTGTTTATTTAAGGACAGAGTTGATAAAGTCAACATTGGGCAATTTTGTATGTGCATTTAAACACACAGATTCTTGTGGCTCATTATTTTGAACCATTTAAATGAAATATTTACAACTTCCCCTTCTCTCTGTAATAATGATGTTCTGTAGTAAGCTAAAGGGGCACACACATGTACATACACAGAACATAACATAAAAAACCTCTTAATCATAGAGTTCTTTTAGAAACTTGCATGTGTGAAGGCATCAGTGGCTAAAGAGTTGACTCATTGGAAAAGACTTTGATGCTGGGAGGGATTGGGGGCAGGAGGAGAAGGGAACGACTGAGGATGAGATGGCTGGATGGCATCACTGACTTGATGGACGTGAGTCTGAGTGAACTCTGGGAGATGGTGATGGACAAGGAGGCCTGGCATGCGGCGATTCATGGGGTCGCAAAGAGTCAAACGCGACTGAGCGACTGAACTGAACTGAACTGATGGCTGATTCATGTTGATGTATGGCAAAACCAATACAATATTGTAAAGTAATTAACCTCCAATAAAATTAACCTCTAATATAAATAAATTTATATTAAAAAAAGATATAGATATACTGATATATATATATACACACACACATAAACATACACGTAAATACATATAAATGGAGAACTCACCCTGAAGTTTCTCATGCTATATTACTGCCTAGTTGATTTCCTCATACGAACATTCCAACAGTCTGTAAAATTTAGTGTTTCCAAAACTGTACTCAAGCTTCTCTATTCACAGCTCCTCTTCTGGGCTGCCTTGTTCCTGTTAATGATGCTACCATTACCACCATATCTACTCTTGATACTTGGATTTATCTTGACAATGTTTTTGTTTTGTTTTGTTTTTTGTGTGTCAAACTCATGCCACTAATTTGCAGAATACAGTTCCTCCTTGCCTATTTTGGCCAGCCTCTTCTGTTTATCTCTACAGGGCACCTTCTAACAACAGATGCTTATATCAAATACTACTTTTTCCTTAAGTAGGAAAATTTGAAGTTCGACAAATTAATCATTCAGATTATTTAAGAGATAAAAGTAACACAAAGAAGAGTAGACTGCAGTTGTTTGAAAATTAGAAATGCTTATATGTTGAACGTTTATTAATGCAAATTAAAGTCCCTTTAATTGTAATTTTTTCATATTTCAAAGCATCATTCCAAGGGTAAGCAAACATTTGTCTGTGAAAGCCCAGATAGTGTATATTTAAAATTTTTCTTTTAATTTAATTTATTTTTGGCTTTGCTCGGGCTTCATTGCCATGTGAGTTCTTTCTATAGTTGAGGCGAGCCGGGGTTACTCTTCATTATGGTTCATGGGCTTCTTGGGGGGCGGGGCACAGGCTGTAGATGCACGTTCAGTAGTTGCGGCACGCAGGCTCAGAAGTCGCGGTGTGTGGGCTCTACGGCACGCAGGCTCAGTACTTGCAATGTCCATCTCATCCTCTGTCACCCTCTTCTTCTGCCTTCAGTCTTTCCTAGCATCAGGGTCTTTTCCAGTGACTTCGCTCTTCGCATCAGGTGGCCAAAGTATTGGAGCTTCAGCATCAGTCCGCACACCGCTGGAGAAGACTCTTGAGAGTTCCTTGGACAGCAAGGAATATTCAGGATTGATCTTCTCCAGCACCACAGTTTGAAAGCCTCAATTCTTTGGCACTCTGCCTTGATGGTCCAGCTCTCACAACTGTATGTGGCTATTGGACAGAGCATAGTCTTGACTCTGTGGACCTTTGTCGGCAAAGTGAGGTCTTTGCTTTTTCACACACTGTCTAGGTTTGTCATAGCTTTCCTGCCAAGAAGCAGTTGTTTTCTAATTTCATGGCTGCAGTGATTTAGAGCCCAAGAAGAGGAAATCTATCACTGCTTCCACCTTTTCCCGTTCTATTTGCCACGAAGTGATGGGGCCGGATGCCATGATCTTAGTTGTTTTTTTTTAAAATTTATATTTATTTATTTTATTTGGAGGCTAATTACTTTACAGTATTGTATTGGTTCTGCCACACATCAACATGAATCTGCCACAGGCACACACATGTTCCCCATCCTGAATCCCCCCTCCCACCTCCCTCTCCATACCATCCCTCTGGGTCATCCTGGTACACCAGCCTCAAGCATCCTGTATCGAACCTGGACTGGTGATTTGTTTCTTATATAATATTATACATGTTTCAATGCCATTCCCCCAAATCATCCCACCCTCTCCCTCTCCCACAGAGTCCTAAAGACTGTTGTATACATCTGTCTCTTTTGCTGTCTCGCATACAGGGTTATCGTTACCATCTTTCTAAATTCCATATATATGTGTTAGTATACTGTGTTGGTGTTTTTCTTTCTGGCTTACTTCACTCTGTATAATCGGCTCCAGTTTCAGCCACCTCATTAGAACTGATTCAAATGTATTCTTTTTAATGGCTGAGTAATACTCCATTGTGTATATGTACCACAGCTTTCTTATCCATTCATCTGCTGAAGGACACCTAGGTTGCTTCCATTTCCTGGCTATTATAAAGTTAGTTTTTTTAATACTGAGTTTTAAACTGGTTTTTCACTCTCCTCCTTCACCCTCATCAAGAGGTTCCTTAGTTCCTCTTCGCTTCCTGCCATTAGAGTGGTATCATTCTTATATCTGAGGTTGTTGATATTTCTCCCGGCAATTTTGATTCCAGCTTATAACTCATCCAGCCTGACTTTTCTCATAACGTGCTCCGCGTGTAAGTTAAATAAACAAGGTGACAATAAACAGCCTTGTCATACTCCTTTCTCAATCCTGAACCAGTCAGTTGTTTCATACAAGGTTCTAACTATTGCTTATTGGCCAGCGTAGGTCTGTTAGCAAGGCCTAATTTGTGATTTTTCTCCCCTTGGCCGACTTCCCTAGAGCAAGCCCAGTCATTAGGCCTCATTTATATTGGTGCTTCACCTGTCACAGTGATTCAAGAAATGGTTGACGTGACAGAGGTGACTGTCGTGTTTAATAGTGCTTCAACTCTTTGTGAAAAGCATTTTTTAAAATGAGTATTATCTTAAGATATTTCCTATGCACCCCTGTCCTACTTGCTTATTCAAAGCTTTAAGTGTTGCTGCTTATTGTCAGATCAAATAAAGGTCACTAGAAAACCAAAGCTGGTAAGTCCCACTTCCCCTTTATAGCCACGGCCTATATGACACTCAGCAGCTGTCAGAGCATTTCACACTTCATTGAAAAGCCATAAAAATCATTCACAAGTTATACTGAAAAGTTTTATTTAATTATAATTGTGTTTTTAGCACCTGGGGTTTTAAAACTATAAAAAAGAACAAGGAAATTGTGGTCCCAACTTAGCAACTAGAAGTAACTGTGCCTGACTGGGCCTCGATTTTCTAATTTTTAATCAAGATAGTTATGATTTCATTATTGTATCCAAAATATTGTTACAGGCACTGAAGGGAAGGAAAGATCATTTTAATTTTTAATTTTCCTAAGCCCAGAAAATATTTTGGATTATAGTATTTGAGTGGATAAGACTTCAGTTTAAGTATTTGGAGGAGGCTACTCAAAATGTGGTCCTCAGGCCTGTAGCATCAGTAACTCTTGTTGTAAATACAAATTCTTGTGCGTGCCAGACCTCCAGATACCAAATAGGAATCTCTGGGGTAGACTCAAGGAATGCTTTAAGCAAATTTCACTGGTTATTCGTTTGCATGTTGCAGTTTGAGAAGGACTGTTCTACATCTCAAACATATGCAAATTGAAGTATTTTGCAAAAGTTTGATAAGACAGATGATTTAAAATGAAGATAGAAGTCATAGTAAGTAGAAAATCCTAAGTGCTAATTTGAAATTTATTTATAGAAAATTGAGCCATTTAATTTTTTTGATTGGTGCTATTTTGAAAGCAAATATAGTAAGATTAACCTAATGGTTGTAATGTAGAATAGATTTTATTTGAAAGGGGGTACTGATAAAGGAGTGGTTCTTAAATCCTTGCTACCCAGACACTATTCCTCAGACTGGCTTTGGCATCAGTTTGGGTATTGTTGGGAATACAGCATCTCAGGCCTTATCTCAGATCACCTGAGTCTGAATCTGTAGTTTAACAGGAACGCTAAAGTCATCCATATTCACATAAAGTTTGAGAAGCCTTAGCCGAAGGCAGTAATCTGTGGGACCTACAATGGAATAATCTGTAAAATGTGCGTATACTTAGTCTCCATTCCAGATCACCCTAATAGAACTATCAGACTACCCAAGTGATTCTTAAACAATTTGGAAACCTTTGTGTTGGAACAGTGGTTTTAACCATGTCTGCACACAAAATCCCATTCTGTAGACCATATCTCAAACCAATAAAATTGGATTGCTGAGCGTGGGCCCCCTGTAATAAAACTTCTCCGGATGATTCCAGTGTACAGCCACAGTTGAAAACCAATATACTAGAAGGAGTGATAGGAGTTAGAATATTATTGCACTGATTCTGTTGTGAACTGATAAAGAGCCTGGATATGTGCAGTGGTATTAGAAATGGAAAGAATGAGACAAATGCATTTTGGTGACTTGGTCAGTTTATACAAGAAAGTAAGAGAAAGGTTAAAGATGATGAAGACTTTAAAATGTTAATATTAACAATGGTGAGCTATCTTTGGATAACGTAATTTTCTCACTTTTATTTTTCTGCATTCTGTATAACAATCTGCTATCATATCTATAATTAGAGTAGAACAAATTAACTTTAGTTTTAAGTCAACTGAGCATGATTTTGGACCTAGTTCACTTTGAAGCCTGCTAGCAATTGACAGACATCTAAAAAGTGAGTTCAGGTGTTGTATGTGAAGTGTTCTTCAATAGTATAAAGAAAAAAATTAACAGTGAGATGAGATGAAGGAATTGGTTAGAATTGGTTGGAAGGAAAGGCAAATATCTTGAATTGTCATTTAGAAGAAAATTGAGGTCTTAGATTATCCGCATGAAATGGTATTCAGGCTGTTAAAAGTTAGAACCAACTGGGGGTAATGAATTTAGATTTAGAATCAAATGTTATCTCCATAGAGTTGATAACTAAAAGCAAGATAAGGTATAGATGACAAATCCAAGGACAGGACTTTAGATTATAGATAAAATTACAGAATTAAAGTCCCAGCATCAACTTGGAGAATGTCTGTGTTTAAAGGGAATGAGAACAAGAAGTGGCCTACAACAACAACAAAAAAAACCAAAAACGCAGAGAAGAGAACCAAGATAATTCAGCATCAAGGATGCCAAGAGAAGAATTTCAAGGAGAGGAGGCAGTCAGTCATTTGACATGCTTCAGAAAGGGCAAGGAATTACAAGACTAAGAAAGGCGGCTGGTTTTGAGAGGTATTAATGACTTTCAGGAATAATATTGGAGTGAAGTGGGCAGAGTAGAAGTTAGATTGCTGGGAGAAATTGAGTAATTTGCTGAGGAAATGTAGAGACAATGAGTGTCAGTCACTAATTTCAGAAATGTGGCTGAGAAAGTTTTAAGGAAGTCCTTAGAGGACTAACAGTTAAGATAGGGGACTCCTCTGCCAGGGGCCAGTAGAGTCAGAGACTGAAGGGGGTGGGAGAAATGGAGTGCCCAGGGTCACAGAGGACACAGATGAGGAAATGGGAATTTTACTAGAACGGACTCTTAAGAATCATCTTTCTTTTTACACTTTTTCTCAAGATAATGTAAGCCTCATTTTACAAATGGACCTGTGTAAACTGAGGCTTACAGAAGTTAAACGACTTATGCCGAGTCACCAGCCATTTAGATGAAGGATCAAAGCGGTGGAAAGGGATTTGTTATCAACTCGGGGCTGTCCTTCCCCTCTTCTTGTGGGATTATGAATAGAAAGGAAGACAACATCGATAAACTGAGATGAGATGCACTGAGATGTGCTGAGACGGTGATAATTGGATGTTTCTTTTAAAGTAGAAAATTGTATATACCACCAAGTATGTGAGATAGGCTAAAATATATATATATTTGAATAAAATATTCAGTTCTCCTTGCTTGAGAGTGAAGAAAATGATACTTGGATGCTTTGGAAGAAGCATTTAAAAACTGCCTCTTCAGAACCAGGTGTAACTCCCTATTATGCAAAAGCAAAACATCTGACTTTATGCAGGAAATGGTGGCTGAGACGTTAAGGAGTCCACCTGCGATGTAGGAGACCCAGGTTTGATCTCTTGTGTTGAGAAGATCCCCTGGAGAAGGGAATGGAAACCCACTCCAGTATTCTTGCCTGGAAAATTCCAGGACCAGAGGAGCCTGGTGGGCTACAGACCATGGGGTTGCAAAGAGTCGGATACGACTGAGCAGCTAACTCATGCAGAAGTTTAACATGTCTTGACATCTTGTGTTTACTGGTGTTTCGACTTTAGGCCCCAAAGGTCAGTATGCTGAAACGCTTTTTTAAGAATTCCTCCTCCAGTGTCAGGCAGTACTGCTGTTAGCTAGCTAGCTTCTCTGACAAAATTAGCATATACATTGATTTCCTTGCCAAGACAAATGGACTCATGCTGCAAACATGAACCTTCCCTTCCATCACCCATCACGGGTTTCTCTCCAGCAATGAGATACAGGTTTGGGGGACCCCTCACCATACTCCCATCAGACTCATTTGGGGACTGCTTTTGAAGACAGATCACCAGTCAAGGTAAGGAATCTCAAGTTCTGAAAATTGTCAAAAGTGACTCTCAACAATGACTTTTCGCACATTCCCTCTCCATACACTCTTTTTTTTTTTTTTTTTTTTTTTAAACCCCATGGAATGCAGACTGGAAGGTTCCTCTCACCAATATTTCGGAATGGCACAGCCTCTTAAATTTTGTTGTCTTTGCTTTTGCTAAAGACTGGAGTAATTAAGTTAAATATGATTTATCTTGTTTGCTAATACTTGGAATGTCTTTCATGGTAGTATCTATTTTGGATGTAAATCAAATCATGGCTTTGAAAACTATCCCAGTGTGCTTTTTAGAAATCATTTCCTACTGCTCTGAATAAAGAACCAGAGAACAAAGTCAGCTCTTAGTTCTGTAGCTGCTGCTGCTGCTAAGTCACTTCAATCATGTCCGACTCTGCAACCCCAGAGACGGCAGCCCACCAGGCTCCCACATCCCTGGGATTCTCCAGGCAAGAACACTGGAGTGGGTTGCCATGTTCTTATCCAATGCATGAAAGTGAAAAGTGAAAGTGAAGTCATTCAGTCGTGTCCGACTCTTAGCGACCCCATGGACTGCAGCCCACCAGGCTCCTCCATCCATGGGATTCTCCAGGCAAGTTCTGTAGCAGTCAGAAGCAAATTGTTTTATGTTGGATAGCCTGTGAAGCTGAAAGGCTGATAACAGTAATAGATCCTGCAGTTGGTATGGTAAGTCTGTGGGCTTATTACTTCCCAGTATTAAATAGAATAGGTAATATAAATATACCAGTCTCCATACCACTTAGGCCAGAATGTAGGGTCATTGCTTGTCAGACTTCCATGTGCATAAGAATCTCCTTGAGATTAAAATCAGATTCTGATATAGAGGTCTGGAGTAGGAGGGGCTTGGGTGGTAACACTGAGATTCAGCGTTTCTAACAAACCCCCAGTGATACCACTGGTCCCCAGACCACACTTAGACTGAAGGGTTCCAGGTGATAAGTGACTGCTGAGACTTCTGCTTCGCATACTTTTTTCCTTTAAAGGGACAGATGTAAGTATAACTATTTTAACCTTTGTGACCACAAGTCTGTGTTTCATATTCTTCTTGATTTGTTTGCTTGTTTTCACAACTTAAAAACTGTTGTAAACCATCTTAGCTCTGAGGAATACCTTTGGCCTAGAGCAGGAAGCCAGAGTCATGTCCACTGGGCTTGTGAGTGGCTTCCAGGCCTGGCATTGGTGTAGGTCCCTGATTTTGTCAGGGCCCCTTGGGATGACTGTAGAGGAACCATGAGAACTGCAGAGGCAATAAAGGAATTTTACAGGAAGATCTGCGTTTGTTGGAAGGAGAGGAGATAAAATATGGAAGAAAATGAAAAGAAGCTACCATTTTGATTAACTCCCTTAAACAGTGCAAATCGCTAGAAAGTATTCACGTTTAGATCATAAATGAGATTTGGCCAGAACTTTGCAGTAGGCCCAGGATACATGTGACTTCTTTAATGTTTGTGGTCAACCTATTCTTTGCGTCAGTACAGTGTCATTAAGAACTTGGTCAAACTTGTGTCTGAATCCCAGTTCTGCTGCTTATTAGTTGGGTAATTTTGGTCAAGTTATTTAACTCTTCTGAAACATCATAGTATCCCTGCTACTTGGGGTTGTTAACATTAAATAAGGAAATGTGTTAGAGGTCTCAGCATAGTGCTTGGCACTCAGAAAACAATAGGTGGTGTCTGTTACTGTATTATGTGGTGGTGAGTGAATTCTGTAAAAGAATTGGCTCTGTGACTAATTGTTTGGCTGTCCTTCAGGGGTGTCCTGGATTATGGCCCTCATGGTATTCATGCCCTTCCCAGTGTCTCTGCAGATGTAATGGGGAACCCTGAAGCTACAGCCCTTAGTAACAGTGTATTAAGCTTCTAGAAAATCAGCAGAAACCTCAGTAGTAAACACATTGTTACTCTTTTATGCATTTTTCCAAGTGGGGTTTCTTTGAGTGATGTCCTTCCTTTAAATATCAAGAGATTGGATGGAGTATTTTCTCACCTTGGCTGTGAGTAGCTATTCCCATTGCTTATTTTGAGTAATATTGAAAACAGTTTTGCTTCAGTGATTTGCTCAACCTAATTTCATTTCAGTGTTTAACTGGATAATGAATGACGCAAATGAAAATTTTTGTTTGCCTTGCCAGGACATCAGGTGTTAATGGCACTTCTTGTTTAAGAAAGATTTGTAAAAATGTATAAAATTTAAAGCATTGAATAGCTATAAAATTATTCATTTTTAAGTAAAACTTTGGATTGGACAGAATGTTTAAGAATTTCTTTATAAAATTTAAGAAACAGGTTTGTTGTTTTTAATCAAAGGAAGTCATCTTAACACCGATTAACAGTAATTGCTTATCTTAAAATCAGAAGCCACTGGTATCTTAACTTCTTAAAATCAGAAGCCACTGGTATCTAACTGTCACTTCATACTTCATATTATTACATATTATTGATTTGTGGTCATGCTGCTTTTATTATATAAAAAAGTTTTAATATGTAGCATGGAATAACTTGTCATTTAAATCTATAGGCACAAGTTTTTTGAAAAAATCTTTTTTCAGCTTTTAGTAAAACATGGAGGAGACCTGTTTGCTGAGAATGAGAATAAAGATACTCCTTGTGATTGTGCAGAAAAGCAGCACCACAAAGATCTGGCCCTCAATCTAGAGTCTCAAATGGTATTCTCACGAGATCCTGAAGCTGAAGAAATAGAAGCTGAGTATGCTGCTTTAGATAAACGAGAGGTAAGTTTTTTTTTAATGAAAGAATATGCAAATATTGTACTAATGTTTTTTATTCTTTAAAACCCAGTTTGTGTGGTCTTCTTTGCAGTATGCTATACATTCTGTCATCTGTATAGCCATAGTATGAAAATACATCTTAAAAAGCCATAAGTATGAAAAAGATACAGAAAACCTATCCTTTGACGTATGTATGTTTGTGTGTGTGTGTGACGGTCACTCAGTCGTGTTTGACTCTTTGTGACCCCGTAGACTTACAGTCCATGGAATTCTCCAGGCACGAATATTGGAGTGGGTGGCCTATCCCTTCTCCAGGGGATCTTCCTGACCAGGAATAGAACCAGAGTCTCCTGCATTGCAGGCGGATTCTTTACCAACTAAGCTATGAGGGAAGCCCCATACGTATGTTTAATTGTATAGAGAGGTGCGGACTCCAAGATCCAGTCCTCCATTTCCTCAGTCTCTGCCTGTCTGGATTGCTCTTCTCAACAAACATGCTTGGATAACGCCCATCTTAAAATACAAAACAGCTTCTCCATTAACCACTCTTCCTGTCCCTGGCCCCCTTCAGTTGTAGCCCCACATCGCTGATCTTCATATGAGAAAAACAAAATTTAAGAGTTGTCTGTACATTCTGACTTCCTCACCTTCCCTTCACTCTCCAGCCCTTTGCAGTGTAACTTTCTCCCCTTCTACTCTGATGGAACCGCACTGACATGGACATTGAGAGTCACCATCTTGCCAAATCCTTCTCTCTCCTCCTCTTACTTGATGCTTTTCTCTCCTCATCTTACCTGAATTCCTCAGCACCACTTGACACAATTAACCACTCCCTTCTTAGTGAGACACTTCTTCCCTGGGCTGCAGGGACTTTGCTCCCTGGGTTTCCTTTAAGTCTTCCTTGTATCGGTAAACATTACCTCCAACCACTCAAGCATAAATGTGGCAGCATTTTCAGTTCATCACATCCAAACAATCTGGGAGTTCTGTCAATTTGCCTCCAAAAATATAACCTAAATCCATTTACTTCTCTCCTTCTCTCCTCCTACCTCCCTCAGTCATCCTTTCCACCTTCACTTTTCATCTGGACTGCTATAGTAGTTTCCTGACTGGTCTGCTGCCTTCTGTTTTAGTCCCCTTAGAATCCATTTTGTGCACAGTAGCCAGAGTGACATTATTAAGCTTAATTAGATCATTTAGTGATTTTCATTGCACTTAGAATAAAATCCAAACTGTTTGCTCAGATATAAGAACTTATATGGTCTTGCCACTATTTGCCTTTTCAACCTTATCTCAAATGATTTTTCCTGGCATGCTATGGTACTTAGACTACACTAAGGCTCAGCTCAACTCAGGGGTCAGCTAATGTGAGGTTGGTATTGAGAGAAATTGGAAATATCCTCTTCTTCTCCTGAGTGTCTTTCACATCTTTTAAAATTTTAACAGTTACCAATATACTTGGGTCAATAAGTACCTGTTTTTTCATTTTTTTCCAACAATGAACTTATTTCACCTATATAATCAGGGGAAAGCTGTTTTAATTGTGGGGGAAAATAAATATATCTTTAATAACTCCTTTGTCATAGTCTCTTCTGAAACAGTTTTTGAAGATACTATCACTTTATACATGACTTCAAAGTGGTACAGTTTATATGTTGGACTGTTTCACTTTTCTTCAGTGGTATTTTGGTAGCAGTAATATGCACTGATGCAAAAGAGGCACTTTTATTCCCTGTTTGTTTTTAAATTAGTTTTCTTTTTCTTTCTTTGTATCAGTATTAGACTGCTTTGAAGGTTATTGATGGTTTGTATTAATCTGAAAATAGAAGCAACAGAAAAGAGAAAGGCACCTTCATTTTAATCCTTCCTGCAGAAGAGAGGGATACTGCCTACATGTTGTTGTTTTTGAGTCAGTAAGTTGTGTCCAACTCTTTGCAACCCCATGGACTGCAGCATGCCAGTTCCCTGTCCTTCACTATCTCCCAGAGTTTGCTTCAACTCATGTCATTGAGTTTGTGATGCCATCCAATCATCTCATCCTCTGTTACCCTCTTCTCCTGCCCTCAATCTTTCCCAGCATCAGGATTTTTTCCAATGAGTTGGTTTTTCACATCAGGTGGCCAAAGTGTTGGAGCTTCTGCATCCGTCCTTCCAGTGACTATTCAAGGCTGATTTCGTTTAGGATTGTCTGGTCTGAGCTCCCTGCTGTCCAAGGGACTCTCAAGAATCTTCTCCAGCACCACAGTTTGAAAGCATCAGTTCTTTGATGCTCAGCCTTCTCTATGGTCCAGCTCTCACTTCCGTACATGACTACTGGAAAAACCATAGCTTTGACTGTATGGACTGTTGTCATCAAAGTGATGTCTTTGCTTTTTAATATGCTGTCTAGGTTTGTCATAGCTTTTCTTCCAAGGAGCAAGCAACTTTTAATTTTATGACAGCAGACACTGTCTGCACTGATTTTGGAGCCCAAGAAAATAAAATCTGTCACTGTTTCCACTTTTTCCCCATCTGTCTGCCTGAAGTGATTGAACTGGATGCTATGATCTTCATTTTTTTTGAATGTTGAATTTTAAGCTAGCTTTTTCACTCTTCCTTTTCACCTTCATTAAGCGGCTCTTTAGTTCCTCTTCACTTTTGTGCCATTGGCTTCCCTGGTGGCTCAGGTTAAAGCGTCTGCCTCCAATGCGGGAGACCCGGGTTCGATCCCTGGGTTGGAAAGATCCCTTGGAGAAGGAAATGGCAACCCACTCCAGTATTCTTGCCTGGAGAATCCCATGGACTGAGGAGCCTGGTGGGCTGCAGTCCACGGGGTCATAAAGAGTCGGACATGACTGAGTGACTTTACTTACTTACTTACTTACTTACTTTTGTGCCATTAGTGTCATCTGCATATATGAGGTTATTGACTTTTCTCCCAACAATCTTGTTTCCAGCTAGGGATTCATCCAGCCCGGCGTTTCACATGATTTACTCTGCTTATAAGTAAGCAAGGTGACAGTATACAGCCTTGATGTACTCCTTTCCCAATTTTGAACCAGTCTGCTGTTCCATGTCCAGTTCTAACAGTTGCTTCTTGTCCTTTATGTGGGTTTCTCAGGAGATAAGTAAGGTGTTCTGGTATTCCCTTCTCTTTAAGAATTTTCCACTTTGTTGTGATCCACATAGTCAAAGGCTTTAGCAAAGTCAATGAAGCAGAGGTAGATAGGATTTTTTTTGGAATTCCCTTGCTTTCTCTATGATCCAGTGGATGTTGACAATTTGATCTCTGACTCCTCTGCCTTTTCTAAATCCAGCTTGTACATCTGGAAGTTCTCAGTTCATGTACTGTTTAAGCCGAGCATGAAGGATTTTGAGCATTACCTTGATAGCATGTGAAATGAGTACAGTTGTATGGTAGTTTGAGCATTCTTTGGCATTGCCTTTCTTTGGGATTGGAACAAAAACTGACCTTTTCCAGTTCTGTGGCCACTGTTGAGTTTTCCAAATTTGCTGACATATTGAGTATAGCACTTTAAAAGCATCATCTTTTAGGATGTGAAATAGCTCAGCAGAAATTCCATCACCTCCACTAACTTTGTTCGTAGTGATGCTTCCTAAGGCCCACTTGACTTCGTACTTCAAGATGTCTGGCTCTAGGGTTATCTGGGTCATTAAGACCTTTTTTGTATAGTTCTTCTGTATATTCTTGCCATCTCTTCTTAATCTTTTCTGCCTCTGTTAGGTCCTTGCTGTTTCTGTCCTTCATTGTGCTCATCTTTGCATGAAATGTTCCCTTGGTATCTCCAGTTTTCTTGAAAAGATCTCTAGTCTTTCCCATTCTATTATTTTCCTCTATTTCTTTGCATTGTTCACTTAAGAAGGATTTCTTATCTCTCCTTGCTGTTCTCTGGAACTCTACCTTTAGATGGGTATATCTTTCCCTCTTCCCTTTGACTTTTCACTTCTCTTCTTTTTCAGCTATTTGTAAGGCCTCCTTAGACAACCACTTTGCCTTCTTGCATTTCTTTTTTCTTGGAGATGGTTTTAGTCACCACCTCCTGTACAGTGTTATGAGCATCCGTCCATAGTGCTTGAGGCACTGTGTCTACCAGATCTAATCCCTTGAATTGATTCATCATCTCCAGTGTATAATCATAAGGGATTTGATTTAGGTCATACCAGAATGGTCTAGTGGTTTCCCTACTGTCTTCAATTTAGGTCTGAATTTTGCAATAAGGAGCTGATGATCTGAACCACAGTCAGCTCCAGGTCTTGTTTTTGCTGACTATGTAGAGCTTCTCCATCTTCAGTTACAAAAAATATAATCAGTCAGATTTTGGTATTGACCATCTGGTGACGTCCATATGTAGAGTTGTCTCTTATGTTGTTGGAAGAGGGTGTTTGCTATGACTGGTACATTCTCTTGGCAAAACTCTGTTAGTCTTTGCCCTGCTTCATTTTGTACTCCAAAGCCAAACTTTCCTATTACTCCAGATATCTCTTGACTTCCTACTTTTGTATTCCAGTCTCCTGTGATGAAAAGAGCATCTTTTTTTGGTGTTAGTTCTAGAATGTCTTGTAGGTCTTCATAGAACCATTCAACTTCAGCTTCTTCAGTGTTAGTGTTTACAGCATAGACTTGAATTACTGTGATGCCGAAAGGTTTGCCTTGGACATGAACCAAGATCATTCTGTCATTTTTGAGATTACACCGAAGTACTGCATTTCAGACTCTTGTTGACTATGAGGGCTACTCCATTTCTTCTAAAGGATTCTTGCCCACAGTAGTAGATATAATGGTCATCTGAATTAAATTTACCCATTCCCATCCATTTTAATTAGTTCAGTGATTCCTGAAATGTGGATGGTCACTCTTGCCATCTGTTTGACAACAGCCAATTCACCTTGATTCGTGGACCCTAACATTCCAGGTTCCAATGTGTTATTATTCTTTAATGAATCAGACTTTACTTTCCCTACCAGATCACACCCACAACTGAGCATGGTTTCCGCTTTGGCCCAGCCTCTTCATTCTTCCTGGAGCATTTTCCCACTCTTCCCCAGTAGCATATTGGACTCCTACTGACCTGGGACTGAACAATGTATTAAAATGCTTCACATAACCTAGTTCAGTTGTAGAGATTCAGAGTGATCATGTTACATGCTCATGAAGGCAGTATGTCTTTTTCCTTCAAGAACTATTTTTCTTCCATTGTTACCTATTTAAGTTTTAAGCTGTGTATTTTTTTAAAAAGGAATCTATACAGGTTGCTTTACATTATTCCTTTCTTGATATATCTAAATCAAATTTTATTTTGTTCAACATAAATTAGATAGAATGAACGGTACTCTAAAGAAGAACATTTAGGAATTAATACCAGAAAATGTACAACTGCCACCACTGGGAATATTAAGAAATACTGTTTTTCATTACTGGGGCAGAAAAAATACCTGGAGTCCCAAATCTGAACTTAGAAGCAGTGTTATACATAGTGAATAACTTCTAGGCTAGAATGAATACTACAGATTTAATCATGAAGGGATTTGTGAGTTTTTGCATGAACAGCTGTGTTTTATAAATTAGCTTAAAAGCAAGCTGTACATGATGATGTGGGGGTACTTTTCAAAGGATAGTTTGGATTAAATTTCCCTTTTTAATTTCTTTTTAGTTAATCCCTAGAGAGGGATATAATAATAAATTATATTAGAAGTTTAGGTTAATTTTTTTTTTCTTTTTCTAGTTAGGGTCCTAGGATACCTGCAATATGTAGAGATTCACGGCACTACAGCTGAATGCCTGTATCAGTGTAGTAGACTATTAATACAGTGTGCTGTGTGGTGTATTCAGTATTAAGGCTTTACGATCCTTTATAAAAAGAATAACACTGCAGACCCATTGAGTGCATGCTCTGCCAGTGTTTAAAGCTCTTTAACATCCCCAGTGACTTTTCTTTAATTTTTTTTAATTAAATTTTTTTCAACCAAACATGCTCTTTATAAAAAGCACAGTAAAAATTTTAAATATTCATTTTTCTACCACTTATAAATAATACTTGTAACATTGCCTTCCATTTTTCATCAGTGCGATGATATTGGACATTTTGTATCCTATAGTTTTTTATTTTCCTTAACATTTCTTGATATTTATAAACTTATAGGAAATATTTTGAGTGACTGGGGACTACTCTTAACGTGTAAATATCCTTTAACTCCCTTAAAGTACATTTGAGTTAGTTGTATTTTGTCACTTTTATAAGTAACATTGCAGATGACCAGTTCTGTTCACATTGCAATTAGACCTTAGGATGAATTCCTGTAAGTAAGATTATTAAGTCAAAAGATGAATATTTTAAAGACTCCTGGGATGTGATGCTTAGTTTTCAAATGATACACCAATTTCTATTTTTACCCACAGTATATCAGAGGACTATCTCACTGCGACCTTAGCAGTATGGAAGGTGGTTTTTTGTTTTTTTGTTTCAAACGTTGACCATTTTCTTAGGTAAAGAGCTTATATACTTAAGGATGTTTGTGTTTTTGTGACGTTCGATATTTTAAATTTACTGATTGTCACAAATTCCTTATATATTAAAAGCAACACAGTTTTTATGTTTAAATCTTGGCAGTGTTTTTGCAGTTAAGTCTGTCAGTCTTTCCTGTGATAAATACACTCATTGCTTCTATATGCATCCCTACCAGAAGACATTTTAGGATTAGAAAACTTGTATCAAGTGAGAGAAATAGCCTTGATGAATAGAGTTCCTGTCATATTGGGTTGAGTAAGAAGTGATAAAATGGTGTCCATGATAATTTTAAAAAAGCAAAACAAGAAATAAAGTTAATATCTAGTTTTAAAATGTCTGTAAATCAACTGTAAAAGATGAGGTTTACTAACTGCATCTGTTCTGTGGTTTCCAGAACTCTCTGGAATATTTGATAAATGTCACCAAAGGACATCCTCAGTGGTTGTAATTCTGATGAGTAGTTCAGAATTTCTACTGCTTTTTAACTTGTTATCTTTAGTTCTTTGCTTACTGCAGTAAGCTGGTTACATCTGTTTAAAGGACTGAAGTAGATATGTATATCAATATTAGTAATAAAAATGCAATATTGAATAAAAATAAAGGCAAATTGCTTAGTGATATTTATAAAGTTATGCCTTATTATTAGAATAGCTACAAATCAAGTTCATGGTGGTGATTGCCATAAGCAGGATAGGGAAATGAGGGAAATGAAATGAGGAAAACATGTCACAGGTTATTTTGGCCTTTATAAACTTATGAATAGTGAGACATTTGTGATTTTATTCTTTATATATTTTTTGTTAAAAGCGAAGAGGGGAAAAGATAAAGGATAACAGAATAAAAAAACACCTGAAATGATAAAGTACCTTTATGGAGTGTTAACAAACACTTGAATAAACAGAGATAATACATTTATGAGTAAGTTGAATAGTATGTCATAATCACTTTTCACCAAATTCAGTCTTAATAAGTGTAAATGTTGGTGGTTCAGTGATTAAAACTGTATCTAAGTGAATATACATATTCACAACCAGTTGATTTGCAGAAAGAAAAGACTGGATAAAAATACTTGAGAACGTTTATCATGACCCAATTGGTCAGTGGTGAAATTGTAAGTTTTTATTTCTAATGCTTTTTTTTTAGTATTATTTAGATTTTTGAAACTATAAGATGATCTTGTCATTATAGTATAATTCTTTGTTTTAGAGTGATGAGGTTCATGAGACCAGGCATCTACTTTCCAACTTAAAAAAAGACTTGTGAGAAAGTAGTTTGAAGTTCGTGATAGTGGAAGATACAGTGCCTTTTTAGCTTCATTGCCAACCCAGAACTGAAAGATTAAATAAATGATAACCATATATATTATAGATTTGCAGAACTTCCTAAAGGTATACTAGCCAATTTAATTTTGTTTCTCTTCTTTTTAAAGCCATATGAAGGATTAAGACCTCAGGATCTTCGTAGATTGAAAGATATGCTTATTGTGGAAACGGCAGACATGCTCCAGGCTCCACTATTTACTGCTGAAGCTTTACTTCGAGCTCATGGTAATGAAAGAAATGTCCTGAGTACCTTTTGAAACTTTTCACAGTTAAAAGATGGCTGTTTTGAAGCACTTTTACTTTTCTCTTGTGTTTTCAGAACATTTTAAATATTTAATTCTTCTAAGAGCTAATTCTCCCAAGATTTTAAAATAGTCAAAATAGAGTTCTGTTTGAAAAAGAAAAGTTTTTTAAGCAATAGATTTCTCTTGAGTTTCTTTTCTTTATTTCTTCCTTTGTTTCTTTTTTAAAAAATGCTATGCAGGCAAGGCACTGTAGAAATCAAATTCCTTTAAGAGGAACCAATTAATCTTTTTTCTTTGGTTATATTTATTTCTTTGCCTTTTTTAACTACTTTCAATTTTTAGAAGAATGTAAATTTGGCACCTTGATCAAAATTACTGTAACAAATGGAAACAATGATATCTAAAGCTTACAACTATAGAATCTTCAACAGAATAGCAAATACTTTGCCCAGGACATTTGAGATCAAATTGAACATGAAAGTTTTCTTATAAGCCCTTAGCGGCAGATCTGAACAAGCATACATAGAAGAGGGAAAAGAGAGAATGAAAATAAAACTTAACATTATGCAGATTTATGCCTTATCTTTCAGCATTTTTTAAATGTTGGTTCTCTGAACCTGGTTTTACTTTTTATTAGATCTGTATAGTTTGGTTAATTGGTGATTCGTTTTTATTTCTTTGTCTTTTTAAACTACTTTTAATTTTTAGATGTTTTATTGAGTCTATATAGAGCTCCATCACAATGGCAATGTGTATTTCCCTTAAAACACTGCAAACAAAGAAGGCAATAGCAACCCACTCCAGTCCTCTTGCCTGGAAAATCCCATGGATGGAGGAGCCTCATAAGCTACAGTCCATGGGGTCTCTAAGAGTCAGATACAACTGAGCGACTTCACTTTCACTTTTCACTTTCATGCATTGGAGAAGGAAATGGCAACCCACTCCAGTGTTCTTGCCTGGAGAATCCCAGGGACGGGGGAGCCTGGTGGGCTGCCATCTATTGGGTCTCACAAGGTCAGACACGACTGAAGCGACTTAACAGCAGCAGCAGCAGCAGGCATGCACCGTTTTAATCTCATAATAACTAGTAAAGTTATTGTGAGATTGCTGTGTAAGTTAATAAACACATTTGTAAATACATTGCTTGCAGGAAGTAAATTTCTGAGTTACAGCTCAGGAAAAGCCTGCTGAATTTATGTGGTAAGCATTACTTAACACAGTATAAGGGTGAAAAGACAGCAAAAGTATCTTCATACATCCTCATCCCCTCACTGCAACAAGCCCTTAAATGGGAGAAACCTATTCCCCTCTCTTTCCTCCTCCTCCTCCAGTTCCCACTTACTGTCACCTTATAATGTTCAGAGAGCACTTGGATTATGGATCTGAATAGAGAAATGCTTTCAGATTATCATCAGGCCGCATACTCCAGTAACTGGTACTCAAAAATGGGATGTAGTTGTAAAGTGCTTTTATAATACAATATTATTGTTAAGGGCAAGGGTTGACTCTCTTGTTTTGTTTTGACATGGCATGTCCTCAAATAAATATCAATCAATATAAAAAAAATGGCTGTTTTAATGTTTTAATATAAAACAAAATAGTTTGCCAAACAAGCCTGAGTTGTTATTTGTGCAGTGATTACTGCAGTACTCAACATCCTTGTGTTTTGAAGTAAATATAAACTGGCTATGAATCAGAGAAGAAATAAGAAATCTCTTTTTGAAAATTGAGCAAGTAGACCAATTTATAGATTGTCTAATTTTAGAAATGTATCTGATTCGAGCAGGGTTGAAAGTTGGAGTCCATAGTCCTAGTCCTGGTTTTGACATTAATTTTTACTAAAGCCGATTAAATAAAGTCAGTTAACAGTTTGTTATTATTATTTATTTTTGTCAGTTGTATTTATTTTATGTAAAAACTGTTTCTTACCATGAAATACACAAAGCAAAATCTATAGAGTCAACGCAGGAACATAGTGTTCCTTTTACAGTGGAGGTTTTTTGTTCATTTTTTAAATTTTTTTGAGCACATTACCAACTTTACTTAGAAAAAGTGCTCAGCTTATTATAAGTCCTCTGTGATCCTTAAGACAACCATTCTGGGAATTGTCACATGTTGAGTTGGACCCTCCAATTGCACAATTGATATTTGACATTTTGGCTTATTCAGAGTTTTTTTTCTGATTTAGAAATTACTTTTAAAAAGGGAAAGGTGAATGCTCTTTCTCATCCAATAATTTTGAGACATACCTCTTTGTTTTAACTATAAATCATTATCATCTGTATTAAAATAGAATGTCTACTTCCAAAAATTTTTATATGATCTTTTGATTAGAAGAAAATTTTAAACTGCATATTTCATCTTCCTTTCATCATTTCTGTGAATAATTTGGTATCTAACCCTCCAGAATCACCAACTTCATTATTGCTATTTCTCAGAGTTCTGTACTTCTGACACTCTTTTCTCAGAGTTCTGTACTTCTGACACTCTTTTCCACTTTATATACCAGTGGCTCTAACTTTTGGGGTAAATAAGAATTGCCTGGGAAACTAACCAGAAATTCCTAGGATGGCTTCTAGAGAATCTAAGTCTTTTCTTTAGGTGAGGGAATAGGCATAAAAACATGGGTTATAAACAGCCTACCAAATAGACCCTTATCTAAGAAACATTGTTGTGCACATTTATCTAATGAAACCAAGGGTTTCAAAAACCACCTAGATAATAAAGAACATAGCTACAACCTGACCTTAATGAAGTATTCAGGATTTTATTTCTAAATGCCCTTTTAACCTTTTCTCCCCAACCAAAGGCTATCCGTCCATACATGAACTCATCATTTCTCCCACTATATCTTGATAAATGGCCTCCACATTCATTTAATCACCCTGACCAGACTGAGAAGTCACACTTTCCTTCTTCCTCTCTATTACATTTGCGCACAGCCTCATCATTTCTCTTCCTAAATAGCTCCCATCCTCTCCCCAGTCTCCCTAGCTCTTTCCATTCTCACTGCCCCGACTTAAATTCAGTTTGTCATTATTTTTCATCTAAATTGTAGTCCAGTGTTGGCATTCCTCTTCACCTGTATTCATTTTTCATATTGCATTTTAAAATTTTGGGTATTTATCTCCCCTACTGAAAAACCCTTCACTGGCTCTCCCCAGACTTAGAGCATCCCATCTCTTTAGTACATCTTTATGACTCAGGCCTGTGCACCCGGGCCATCAGTCTCCACTTGTATTTACCCACTCCTGCTTGTCTTCATTAAGCACCGCTTCCAGGAAATCTTTCCAGCTCATGTATTCCCAGGGTTACTTTGAGAGCCTTCCTGTCTCTTCCCATTATATCCTGTGCATACATGTGTCATACACTTAGAATACAATATTATTGCAGTAATCTCTGTATTTGCTCTTCCTCTACATTAACCTGGGAGCTCTTAGAGGGCAGCTTTTTATTGTTTTTTTTTGTTTCCACAATAACCATCCCTGAAGCCTTGAGAACATAGTTACAGAATGAATAGATAATACATTTGAAATGTTATTTTAATAATTTAAACCCATCTTTTTATTATAAAACCCTATTTCTCCATTGTCATCTTTTAAAACTTTGAAGTAATCCTTTGGGAAGAAAAATCTAGACCTGGTTCAAAAATGAAATTGAGGAATTCAAAATAGTTTTTAAAATCTTAGAAGTTAAAGATAAAATATTTTCCCTTTAATCAGTAATAATGCTTAACAGTCATAATATAGAAACTTGTAAAGAAATACAAAATATCTTAAATTGTGTTTCTTTTGTATGAGGTTCACAGCACCCTGTCCTCTACTTGAGCTTTCAGATAAAGAGAGTGCATTTACATATAATATAGAGCTGGCGTAAAAGTAGAAGTCACTCATCTGCGAGGGGCTGTGTTGTGCCAGTTATATTAGAGTAGGCCACTGCGGAAGTGAAAGTACAGAGTCAACCACAGTAAATGTGTCTTGATCGTAATGGTAGTCTACGGTGTTTCATTTAGGTTAGGAATGGGGCAGTGGCTCCACTCCACACAGTTATCCCGACCGACTGAGACTCGGCCATCCTAACAGTGGCTTCTGAGGTTGCCCTGGGGATTCTCTCCATTCTAGCTAACCAGTCAGAAAGGAAGAAACATGCAGATAAAGATGAGCCTGTCCCAGAAGCGACATAAATCACCCCTGCACCTATTCCACTGACCAGCCTTCAGTCACATGGTCACACTTAACTGTACGCAGCATTCTACTCTGAGTCTACCCATTTCTGCCACAGGTGTCTGCATTTGGCTAAGTTATATAATGTATCATAATTCTAACTTATAATATTGTATCCTATAAAAATCTAAGGCTAACTTAACCAGTAACTATATGGTAATTAAAACAAAGATTTTCTTTTCTAGTGTTTACACATTATGTCATCAAGTATTTTTAAGTGATAAACTCCATTTTCACTCCACTGATCTTTCCTTAACTTACTTCTTTTACATAATAGGCTCAACTCTAATAAGGTGATATCTAACTGAATTTTACTAGTTGACTTTTGTCTATTCTGTGATAACTTTTTTGATAACTTACTTAAGAGTTCTGTTAATTTATTGGATTCCCCTGTTAGAGCATAAAATAGAGGCTAATTCAGGCTTTCAAATGAACATTTTCTACATTCTTCTAGGTAATATCAGTGACATTTGATAATCAAATAAGATTTTCAGAGGTAAATGATGTTAGTGAATAAAACAGACAGTACATAGAACTACAGTTTACACTAATTGCTGTCAAAACCCGGATGGGCTCTGTTTCAGAGCTATTAAACTGAACTATTTGGTAGATTTATAGATTGTATCCTTGGTAACATTCATTCAGCTTTCCACAAGAAAATAAATTTAAGCATGATTTTATGTACTGTCAAATTTAGTCGCAAAGTAATGAGGTTGAAGACAGAAGACAGAAATGTTTGGCTATATTTGCTGAGAAGTAATTGAATTTTAAGAATGACTCTGTTAAAAAATACAAAGGTCATTTTCTGAGCATTTCCTCAGTAATAAAAGTAACAGGTATTAATAGCTGAATGCTACCTAATGAGTAAATAAGTAAAATTTACTTGTGTGTTTGCTCAGTCACTCAGTCGTATCCAACTCTTTGTGACCCTGTGGACTCTAGCCTGCCAGGCTCCTCTGTCCATGGAATTTTCCAGGCAAGCATACTGGAGCTGTTTGGCATTTCTGTATTTTAAAATACGAGGCCAAGTCTAGTTTGACTGTCCTTAAAGTAAATGTATATTGAAGTATATTTTGAAGCTCCGTTGGAGACTCATCACTTCTAAGGTAATTCAACTTGAATAGTCCACATCTCCTCTCACTCTACTTTCTTCCTAGGAAATGACATTTTCTCCAAAGGCTTCTGTCAGTATTTCTCCCTCTGGACCAGACTTCTCTGAACTCTATACACTTCTATTTAACTGCCTATTTGAAATTTAATTTAATTTGAATTTAACTGCCTATTCTACCTCTAGAATATCTCATCATGTCTAAAATTAAAATCATGCTGTTAAACCTGTACCTGAGTCTCTGGTATTTCCTATTTACATGGAAGGTGGCACCAACCAACCAACATGGTAGACCTGGGACAAAAACTTTGACCTTTCCTCTCCTTCAGGCACTATATCCCAATGTCACCAAATTTTCAGTCTGACCTCCCAAATCTTAACTTCTCCCTTTCTCTTCATCTCCACTGCAGCCAGCCGTGGCCTTAGCTGCATAATCTCTTACTTGTACTTCCCAGTACCCTCTTTGCTAGTCTGCCCTTCCCTCCACTCTTGTCCTATCCGATTTCTTTCTCCGTACTGTAGTCAGAAAGATCTGTTCAAATCTAACTGTGACAACCTTTTCTTCCTTTGGCAAATTTTTCACTGGCTTCCTGTCACTCATAAACTGATGATAGGAGTGTTATTTAGAAGTTCTTTATGGACTGCATGCATACTAAGTCGCTTCAGTCATATCCAACTCTTTGTGACCCTATGGACTGTAGCCCTCCAGGCTCCTCTGTCCATGGATTCTCCAGGCAAGAATATTGGAGCGGGTTTCCATGCCCTCCTCCAAGGGATCTTCCCAACCCAGGGATGGAACCCGTGTCTCCTGTAGCTCCTGCACTGCAGGCGGATTCTTTACCACTGAGCATCAGGGAAGCCCCTGTATGGCCTAGTCCCGGCCTGTTTCTTCAGCCTTGCCCAAAGGGTCCTCCTGGTCTCCTTCCGGTCTTCCGGTCTCTGGAGACCTTTTACCTAGTTAGCTCTCACTCATACCTCAGATGTTCACTCCAGGCCATTTCCCCAGTCACCTCCTCTGACCTCCCTAAATGGAAGTCTGCCTTTTCTTAATGCTGCTTCTGACAGTGCTGATTTTTTTTAATGTGTTGATTTTATTTATTGACTTTCTCTTTACTAGACTTTACATTCCAAGGAAGCAGGAATTGTGCCTGTTTTTCCCTCCCATTGTATCCCTACAGCTTGACATAGTGTATGGCATGTAAAAGACCCTCAATAAATGTTTGCTAAATGAGCGATATGACAGCATCCAAGGCTAGAATTTAATTTGTTTATATGTATATAAATTATAGCAGTTCTTTTCTCCCTTTATTTAAAAATGTTTTAATGGAGACCTGAAGAACAATCATACTGTTCCAAGAAAGTTTGAACTTGTTGATTGCAAGTATACCTTGTTTTATTGCACTTCACTTTGTTGTGATTTGTAGATGTTGCATTTTTTACAACTTGAAGATTTGTGGCAACCCTACCTTGTCAGATGATGGTTAGTGTTTTTTAGCAATAAAGTATTTTAATTAAGGTACTGTAGTCTTGTTAAGTGTGCAATACCATTATAGTTTTAAAAAAAGCCAATGTAGTGTAAACATAATCTTTACATGTAATGGGAGACAAAAAAATTTGTGTGACTTGCTTTGTTACACTGTTTTATTTCAGTGGTCTGGAACGAAACTTGCAGTAAGTCCAAGGTATGCCTGTGGTGACCTATCAAAAACCTCAGATCCATTTAGCAACATTTCCCAGAATACACTGCTATGCAGAGCTTTTTACTTGCTGGATTTTTCTTCTTTGTAATCTGACTCCTATTTCCAATCTAATCTTCCATCTCCCCAAACCAAAGTATAGTACCCTGGAACTTTACAGAGCTGTTCACATCTCTCCATTGTACTTCTGTGACTTTGTACCTATGGAAACACACTCTGTCTTCATTGCATACCTGAATCCTAATTATCCTGTAAAACCGCCAAATATATTAATATGGTTGAAAAAAGCCTTCCATATAGAGTTTCCACAGATATTTGTATTTGGTTTGTAAAATGATATAGAATGGGCCTTTGGTAAATAACTGATTCTGTGTTACTTTTGACCTGTGCTTTATTGAGCTGCACTGGAAAGAACACAGACTTTGGATTCACAGAAATTTGTTTCATATACCTTATATCTGTTTGAGCCTGGCTAAGTCACAGAATTTCCCCAAGTCCTGGTTTCTTCACCTCAATAATGATTGGAAAGTTTGTTAGGAGGAATGAGTGAAATAATATGTGTTAAACACCTGGCAAAATCATTGGATATATCAGTTTATTGTTTTTAAAGGTGTGACTCTGTATAACATAGATCACTTGGCTGTTTTTAAAGTATTCATAGTAGAAAGATAACCTTTTTTAGTTAAGCCAGATTCAGGCTCACGTAATATATAATTTACATCAAATTCCGTAAAACTTTATAATCATAATCCCTTAAGAAGTTCTTTCTGCTTTCAAGATGTTTATCAAATGGATTTTTAGAAGTTGTTGGCATTTTGACATGTTTATTATGAACTATGTAAAATTTTACAACTTGATAGCAGTAAGGCCAATTGTGAAGTTATATGTTATTCTTGAAAGAATAAAATGGCTTAATCAAACTTTTACCAATAAAAATTTAGTAAATTCCAGTGATGTGTGAGCCACCACTTTTGATTAAGAGTAGAAATGCCTGAAATTTTTGGCCATCTTGTTAAATATTGACATGGTGGTAAGCCATGGTAAATTGTAAAAGTTTCAGTTCTGTTTAAAAATATGAATGGATATAACATGCCTAAATATGTCATTTGTAATTACAGCTTTGCTAACAAAGAACTTTTCTTCCTAGAGGACCCATAGCCGTGTGATTTAGTCTCTCTTTTGTTATTATGAAGCTCTTAAAACAGCACCATGTTTCTCTGTTATTTGAGATATCCATTCCATTTGTCTTAAAGACTGGGACAGGGAGAAATTACTTGAAGCTTGGATGTCCAACCCAGAGAACTGCTGCCAGCGATCAGGTGTTCAGATGCCAACACCACCACCAAGCGGGTATAACGCCTGGGACACACTCCCTTCTCCAAGAACGCCAAGGACGACCCGCTCTTCTGTCACCTCTCCAGATGAATTAAGTTTATCGCCTGGCGATTTGGATACCAGTTTGGTACGGTTTTGTACTCAGTGTACTTCTCATAGTTTTAATTTTAACGTTGTTTCATGGAGCCTCTAGTTGTAGTCTTATAATTGAATCCTGTACCCTGCTTAAAGGGCTCAATTATTTCATGCTTTGGTTAAATATTTATTATCAGAGACTATTTTTGTGATCTCTGAGTTATAGATTGAAAAACAAGTGGGCTTTCTTTTCTCTTTTAAAACAGGAAACATTAAAGGTTTTGGCAAAACTGTTTATGATGTTTTCGCAGAAAAGCTCCAGTTACTTACAGTTTTGAATAAGCCATATTGAAATATTAAAAGTTGAGTTTGTGTTAGGCACCTAAAACCAAAAATATGAAAATATTTTTATATTTTTCAGAATACATTTATAATATGTTGATAACTGTGTTTCAATGAAGCTTCTGGAGTTATTCATCCAGATACATCTCCATAATAAATATTTGCTTTTTATTGAGACACAGTACTGCTGTTGTGTCCATTTTTAATTGTCAAACCATTGATGCACTGATATAGGCAATTTTTATGTTTCTTGAATAATTCAGCTGATCAAAATACATGATAAATATGAATATACTCCAGATTTTATCTGGACCTTCTTCGAAAACAGCGTCCTACTTCTGTAATTCACATCTGTAACATTTTAAAGTTTGATTCTCCTAGTTATGTGTAGAAGATGCAAAGCTTTGTGGCATGATTCGCTGGGTAGAAACACTTAAATTGCTACTCTGAATATGCTGAGTTGCTGTATTGAAAAAATAAAGTTACTTTTTATTTTTGTAGATTTCTCTGGGTTGAGTATAGGGTGAAGGACACCATATTGAAGTGGTTATCTCACAAGGAGCAATTTGATCTTGACCTGAATAGATTGTAATGATTTGTTTCTTATGTTTCCTTTCAAAACAAATAGTTGCACATAAGTTTAGAATTTAAGAATTTAACTTTTGCATTAAAACATTTCAATCCCACAGTAATTTATAATGAGTTAAGGCTGATATTTGTTATTTAGTCAAAGACAGGCACAGTAATTTTAACTTCCCTTATAATTTTGAAACACTTTATATAATTACTGGCATTTTTTGCCATGAATGAATAAACAAAGGAATGTTCTCCATCAAGAGTATGACTTTGTTGAAATCATTTTTCTTCTTCATTTTCAGTGTGATATTTGTATGTGCAGTATTTCAGTGTTTGAAGACCCAGTGGACATGCCCTGTGGACATGACTTCTGTAGAGGATGCTGGGAGTCGTGAGTATATGTGCAACTTCGTATTTCTTACTACAGGATAGCACTCTGATTTCGCAGTAAAACCGCTTGCTTTCAATATTTAATGATAGGGATTATTTATATTGGTTTTAGAGTTACACTGAAATGTATTATATTTTGCTACTAAACAAGAATTTTGTTTTTATTTTGCTGTCTTCCCATCTATTAATTTTATAAAATTGTTTAATTTAGTAATTAAGGTTATTTAGCTTAATGTGAGGTACTGTGGGGAAGAAAGCAGATATAAGAATACAGATATTTAAAATTCTTTTCTAATCAATTCAAAGTTATATGTCTCTTCTAGGTATGATTGGTCTATATTACAAATTGAAATTTTCTTTTCCTTCTCATGTTTATCTCTGTTCTCCTTTCCATTATCTTGCCAGTTTATGTTTTCTCACCATTCACTAATTTTACTCTAATGTACTTTTCAAGAGAGGTTTATAAACAGAATGGAGATGATCAGTGTGGTGAGCAATATGATATCAGGTTATCCCTGGAGACACATAAATCTATTGATTGATGACCTAAGCAAGGCATGTCATTAGTATTTAAGACAAAAGTTTTAAAACTATTCTTTCAAACTATATAAAAGTTTTTAAAACTGGATACCAAGTGTAGGGAATTGGGGAGCACCATGTGGGGTGAGACAAGGACCTGAAGACATTTCCTGGTTGTCTTTTATTAGTTACTGTGTCGTAGTATAATTAACATACAATAAGCCACATATTCAAATTAATTCAAAAAGCTCTGACTCCATATACCATACAATGTCATGAAACAATCAAGTTAATGACTATACTCATTACCCCCCAGTGTTTCCTCATTTCTCCCTGAAATCCATCCTACCCGTCTCTTCCTGCCTCCATCTTACACTTGCACCACCACCTCCACCACCCCGCTCCACTTCCCGTCTGTGGGCAAACACTGCTCTTCTTTCTGTCTTTCTGGGAGAAGGAAATGGCAGCCCACTCCAGCATTCTTGCTTGGAGAACCTCATGGACAGGGGAGCCTGCTGGTCTGTGGTCCGTGGGATCGCAGAAGTCAGACACGACTGAGCACACAGCTCAGCACCTTTTATCTGTTTTCCAGATTGGGATATAAGGCAAGATTTTATTTGGAGGGGGAAATAAAAGAACCTTTTAAAAAGGATTTTAAAAAATCAGAATAAATAAAATTATCTGGTTTTTCTTTTTAAAACATAGATTAGATTCTACTCTTGATTCTAATTAGATAGGATCAAATCGATGCAGTTGATACACATAAATTAATTGGCAAGGGTTGGCGCTCATAACACAAAGCAAACTTTGACCTAGTTCTGAGGACAGAAAATCCTCCATAGGTTTAGTACTTTCGTTAGCTTAAAATTGTCAACTGAATTGCATTAAGAAGTATTCTTTGGGTTCTACCAAGTTTGATATTGTTGACCTTCATTTCTCTATAAAATTGAGTCCCCCTAAGAGATTTACTTGAGTTTTTTTGAAATTTTTTGACCTTCCTCGCCAAACTCCTGTCACAGGAACCATCTCGCATACTCATGACAGACTAGCTGTGAGAAATTAGTGATAAGACTTAAATTTGAAAGACTGATTGTTGTTTTCCATGGTCCGTTATCAGCCCACCTAGTGCCCTTCTCACTCCTACCATATCGTTCTTGTCCAGTCAAGTATCTGCAGTATCAGTAAAACACGTTCCAGATTGAGTGATTCTTCTGTGAATGAAACAATTTTAAAATTAATTGCAGTCCTTTCATCGGCACATAGAAAAGAAACTCCCCAGTCTAAGAAGCAAGGAAGAATTTTTAAAGGCCCTTAGATAGTTTGAAAACCTCTTATCTTACTCTTCTCTACCCCCTTATCTGATTAGTCCATATATATGCTTTGAAGCATCTATGCCAAGGGCTTAAATGAAAGAAAAATTAGTATTTTTCTGTGCAACCTAGAATATCCTTCCTGCTACTTATTAGTTGTTGATTTAAGTAATCAGTAACCTCCCTGTGCCTCAATTTCCTAATCTATAAAATGGTAACTGTGGTGTTACTTTATAGGACGCTTTCCAGTTAATTGTTAAATGGCTAAACATGTAAAATGCTTAGAACAGTGCCTGGCACATAGTAACCACTCAGTAAATGTTAGTTATTAGATTCTTACTAAGCTCAGTAATGAACAGTGGAGTGGGAGCTGAGGATATAATCTGTGAAGCTGATCTAAAGATAAAAATATAAGTCAAGTCTGATCTAGATTTCCCTCTTTTACTAACATTTATCAACACTATGTTATACTTCTAAATTTAGGGAGAAATTGTATGTTGCTGAAAATTGATAGCCTGGCTCACAGAGAAATTATCTTTTCTTCAGGAAGTTCTTCTGGGTTCTGTCATTTAATTCTCCAGAAATAGGTAAACCTGCTCTGATGTATTGCAGTTCAGTTCAGTTCAGTTGCTCAGTTGTGTCCAACTCTTTGTGACCCCATGGACTGAGGCACGCCAGGCCTCCCTGTCCATCACCAACTCCCGGAGTTTACTCAAACTCAGGTTCATTGAGTCAGTGATGCCATCCAACCATCTCATCCTCTGTCATCCCCTTCTCCTCCTGCCTCCAATCTTTCCCAGCATCAGGGTCTTTTCAAATGAGTCACGTCTTCGCATCAGGTGGGCAAAGTATTCTAGTTTCAGCTTCAGCATCAGTCCTTCCAATGAACACCCAGGACTGATCTCCTTTAGGGTGGACTGGTTGGATCTCCTTGCAGTCCAAGGGACTCTTAAGACTCTTCTTGAACCCACAGTTCAAAAGCATCATTGTTTTGCACTCAGCTTTCTTTATAGTCCAACTCTCACATCCATACATGACTGCTGGAAAAACCATAGACTTGACTAGATGGACCTTTGATGGCAAAGTAATATCTCTGCTTTTTAATATGCTGTCTAGGTTGGTCATAACTCTCCTTCTAAAGAGTAAGTGTCTTTTAATTTCATGGCTGCAGTCACCATCTGCAGTGATTTTGGAGCCCCAAAAAATAAAGTCAGCCACTGTTTCCACTATTTCCCCATCTATTTGCCATGAAGTGATGGGACCAGATGCCATGGTCTTAGTTTTATGAATGTTGAGCTTTCAGCCAACTTTTTCACTCTCCTCTTTCATCAAGAGGCTCTTTAGTTCTTCTTCATCTTCTGCCATAAGGGTGGTGTCATCTGAATACCTGAGGTTACTGATATTTCTCCAGGCAGTCTTGATTCCAGCTTGTGCTTCATCCAGCCCAGCATTTCTCATGATGGGTGGCATCATAAAAAAATGGGTGACAATATACAGTCTTGACATACTCCTTTCCCAATTTGGAGGCAGTCTGTTGTTCCATGTCCAGTTCTAACTTGCTTCTTGACCTGCATACAGATTTCTCAAGATGCAGGTCAGGTGGTCTGGTATTCCCAACTCTTGAAGAATTTTCCACAGTTTATTGTGATCCACACAGTCAAAGGCTTTGGCATAGTCACTAAAGCAAAAATAGATGTTTTTCTGGAACTCTCCTGCTTTTTCGATGATCCAGCAAATGTGGCAATTTGATCTCTGGTCCCTCTGCCTTTTCTAAAACCAGCTTGAACATCTGGAATTTCACAGTTCACATATTGCTAAAGCCTGGCTTGGAGAATTTTGAGCATTGCTTTACTAGCATGTGAAATGAGTGCAATTGTGTGGTAGTTTGAGCATTTTTGGGCATTGCCTTTCTTTGGGATTGGAATGAAAGTTGACCTTTTCCAGTCCTGTGGCCACTGCTCACTTTTCCAAATTTGCTGGCGTATTGAGTGCAGCAGTTTCACAGCATCATCTTTCAGGATTTGAAATAGCTCAACTGGAATTCCATCACCACCACTAGCTTTGTTTGTAGTGATGCTTTCTAAGGCCCACTAGACTTCACATTCCAGGATGTCTGGCTCTAGGTGAGTGATCACACCATCGTGATTATCTGGGTCGTGAAGATCTTTTTTGTGCAGTTCTCCTGTGTATTCTTGCCACCTCTTCTTAATATCTTCTGCTTCTGTTAGGTCCATACCATTTCTGTCCTTTGTCGAGCCCATCTTTGCATGAAATGTTCCCTTGGTATCTCTGATTTTCTTGAAAAGATCTCTAGTCTTCCCCATTCTACTGTTTTCCTCTATTTCTTTACACTGATCACTGAGGAAGGCTTTCTTATCTCTCCTTGCTATTCTTTGGAACTCTGCATTCAGATGGGTATATCTTTCCTTTTTCCCTTTGCCTTTTGCTTCTCTTCTTTTCACAGCTATTTGTAAGGCCTCCCCAGACAGCCATTTTGCTTTTTTGCATTTCTTTTCCATGGGGATGGTCTTGATCCCTGTCTCCTGTACAACTGCATGAACCTCCGTCCATAGTTCGTCAGGCCCTGTGTCTATCAGATCTAGTCCCTTAAATCTATTTCTCACTTCCACTGTATAATCGTAAGGGATTTGATTTAGGTCATACCTGAATGGTCTAGTGGTTTTCCCTACTTTCTTCAATTTAAGTCTGAATTTGGCAATAAGGAGTTCATGATCTGAGCCACAGTCAGCTCCCAGTCTTGTTTTTGCTGACTGTATAGAGCTTCTCCATCTTTGGCTGCAAAGAATATAATCAATCTGATTTTGGTGTTGACCATCTGGTGATGTCCATGTGTAAAGTCTTCCCTTTTGTTGTTGGAAGAGGGTGTTTGCTAAGACACCCTCTTGGCAGTTCTCTTGGCAGAACTCTATTAGCCTTTGCCCTGCTTCATTCTGTACTCCAGGCCAAATTTGCCTGTTACTCGAGGTGTTTCTTGACTTCTTACTTTTGCATTCCAGTCCCCGCTAATGAAAATGACTTCTTTTTGGGGTGTTAGTTCTAGAAGGTCTTATAGGTCTTCATAGAACCATTCAACTTCAGTTTCTTCAGTGTTACTGGTTGGGGCATAGACTTGGATTACTGTGATATTGAATGGTTTGCCTTGGAAATGAACAGAGATCATTCTGTTGTTTTGGGGATTGCATCCAAGTACTGCCTTTTGGATTCTTTTGTTGACTATGATGGCTACTCCATTTCTTCTAAGGGATTCCTGCCCACAGTAGTAGATAGAATGGTCATCGAGGTAAATTCACCCATTCCAGTCCATCTTAGTTCGGTGATTCCTAGAATGTCGACGTTCACTCTTGCCATCTCCTGTTTGACCACTTCCAATTTGCCTTGATTCATGGACCTAACATTCCTATGCAATATTGCTCTTTACAGCATCGGACCTTGCTTCTATCACCAGTCACATCCACATCTGGGTGTTGTTTTTGCTTTGGCGCCATCCCTTCATTCTTTCTGGAGTTTTTCTCCACTGATCTCCAGTAGCATATTAGGCACCTACCGACCTTGGGAGTTCATGTTTCAGTGTCCTATCTTTTTGCCTTTTCATACTGTTCATGGGGTTCTCAAGGCAAGAATACTGCAGTAGTTTGCCATTCGCTTCTCCAGTGGACCACATTTTGTCAAAACTCTCAACCATGACCCGCCCATCTTTGGTGGCCCCACACACATGGTTTAGTTTCATTGAGTTAGACAAAGCTATGGTCCATTTGATTAGATTGGTTAGTTTTCTATAGTTGTGGTTTCAATCTGTCTGCCCTCTGATGCCCTCTTTCAGCACCTACCGTCTTACTTGGGTTTCTCTTACCTTGGACGTGGGGTATCTCAGCACAGCCACCACTACTTACCTTGGCTGTGGGGTAGCTTCTCCTCTCAGCTGCTCGGCACTGCAGCGCCGCGCTGATGTATTTAGAATACATAAAATTTTAAAACATCATCATATATTAACTATGTCTGTGTGCATTGTGCACTGTGACAGGGGACTATTAAGATAAATTATATCTGACATTACAGGGAACCTGTTCAGAGCTAAAAGGAAGCGATTCCTGCTTTGTTGAAAAAGCAACTTTGTAGTTAGAAGTTCTCAAATTTTTAGTCTCAGCATCCCTTTACACTATTAAAAATTTTTGAGGACATTTTTCACATAACTAGAACAAATAATTCTAAAAATTGTATAGAAATGCAAAAGACCCTTAATAGCCAAAGCAATCTTGAGAAAGAAGAATGAAGTTAAATTTGTCACACTCCCTGATTTTAAACATTACTACAAAGATCCATATAGTCAAAGCTATGGTTTTTCCAGCAGTCATGTATGCATGTGAGAGTTGGACCATAAAGAAAGCTGAGCACCGAAGAATTGATGCTTTTAAACTGTGGTGTTGGAGAAGACTCTTGAGAGTCCCTTGGACTGCAAGATCCAACCAATCAATCCTAAAGAAAATGAACCCTGAATATTCATTGAAAAGACTGATGCTGATGGTGAAGCTCCAGTACTTTGGCCACCTGATGCAAAGAGCTGACTCACTGGAAAAGACCCTGATACTGGGAAATAATAGTTTGCAGGATGAGAGGGGGTGACCGAGGATGAGATGGTTGGATGGCATCATCGACTCGATGGACATGCATTTGAGCAAGCTCTAGGAGATGGGGAAGAACAGGGAAACCTAGCATGCAGCAGTCCATGGGGCTGCAAAGAGCCAGGCATGTCTGAGCAACTGAAGAACAACAGAGCTGCAGTTATCAAAACAGTATGGTCCTGACCCAAAAACACATAGCTCTGTGGAACAGAATAAAAGAGCCCTGAAGTGAGCTCACACTTACATGGGCAGTTAATCTGCGACAAATGAGGACAGAATATGCGATGGAGAAGAGACAGCATTTTCAGTAAATGGTGCTGGGCAAGCTAGACAGTCACATATAAAAAATCAAACTGGACTGCTTTCATATACCATGCATAAGGTATATTCAGAGTGTATTAAAGGACTGTAATGTAAGACCTGAAACCACAGACTTCTAGAACAAAACGTAGGCTGTTAAGTCTTTGACATCAGTCTTAGTGATTTTTTTTTTTAATATATATCTCCTCAGGCAAGGGGAATTCACACTTCAAAAGTTTCTTTCTTCTTTTTCCATGGGAAATATTATTAATAATCAAACCCTCAGTAAAATTTTGTAATTCTTTATTCTGTGCCCAGCACCATGGAGATATTTCACATACATTATATCATATAATCTGAAAACAACTCTGGGAAGTACATACTGCTATCTCTGTTTTATAGATAGTGAAATTGAGGCACAGAACAGTTACATGATAATTACTTAAGATCATACAACTTGTTAGCAACAGACCTGGAATTCTCTTAATTCCAAATCTTGCTCTTGACCACTTAATTGACCTTGGGTTAGATTCCTGTCACTTTCTAGGATGTCTTTTCCCTACTACCTCAACCAGTGTGCCTAGAGTAGGACATGAAACACATTTTAATGTTTATCTAAATAAAATATAAGAGGAAACCTTTTCTTCTAAAAGTTACACTATATTACAGTGCCATCTCAAAAATCTCTTGAATTTTGTGTGGCTTAATTCTGTACCATTGCTGTCTTTTTTTAAAGGCGTAGAATATTGAGAATCGAATATGACCTTTCTAAATCACTTATTTCTAAATTTTTACTCTTAAATACAGTATTTCAAGTTTTTAAAGAGGACAAAGCAAACAAATGTAAAAAATGTATAAAACATAGATGTGTATAAATAAATAGTCATAGTGAATGGCGGGGCAGATAATAAATGCTCAGTGTTTGTGAATTATTTGAGTTAATGTATTATAGTTGATATTGCACACTTTGTTTATTGGTATGTTTTAATTATACTCTTAACAGAATATTTAGCATCTGGAAAAATTCTTATAATGTGCAAATAAATTGTATCCTTGCTTTTTTTCTATCAATTGACAATTTTATTAGGTTTTTGAATCTGAAAATTCAAGAAGGTGAAGCTCACAACATTTTCTGCCCTGCATATGATTGCTTCCAACTTGTGCCTGTGGATATAATAGAAAGTGTAGTTTCTAAGGAGATGGACAAACGATACCTACAGTTTGATATTAAGGTATGTTGCCAATTGTCTGTGTAATCTCTACAATTTAAATTTTATTAAACCTATATTAACAATTTTAATTTTTTGTTCTGTTTTTGAAAGCAAAGTAATGAACTCTGGCTTTTGTCTGTCAGTTGGCCTAAATTAAAGTTTTAAGCTAAAGTATTGTTTTATAATCATGATAGAAGTAAAAATGAAAAGTGGCAATAGTAGTTTACCAGAAAATAAAACTACTATTTGTTGATTTGCGTGTTGAACTTTTGTAACTAATTGGTCAAAAAAAATTCATATTAAATAGTAGCTATTTAAAATTTTCTAAATGACATATTTTTACTCCTCAGTATAAATATTTAGAAATAAAGATTATCAACCTGAAAATTTATGGATTTTTTTATATTTCAAGTAATCATTTCATATAATAAATTATAATGTTTATTTCATCTTTTTCCCTTCTTTATTTTCACTCAGGAGTTATTCATTACTATATGCAAATCTTTTTTGTGGGATTTAATAGACATGTTCAGATTTTTTTATAGTCTGAACCTTAATATATTTTTAAAAAAGAAGTCCTGCTGTTTCTTTAACATAGAAAGTATCATAATATTGGTTTTTCTTTACATTTTTCATTATTGTGATAAAATACACATAAACTTTACCAGTTTAAACAGATTTAAGTGACCAATTTGTTGTTATGAAGTACTTTTACGTTATTGTGCAACCATCATTACCCTTCATGGTTAGAATTTTTTTCATCATCCCAAACTGAAACTCTGTTTCCATGAACACAGATGCCCCATTTCCCCTTCCCATAGCCACCAGTAAGCACTGTTCTACTTTCTGTCTCAATGTGTTTCTAGGCAATTTATATAAGTGATGGCAGTGGTGGTTTAGTCACCAAGTCATGTCTGACTCTTGCAACCCCATGGACCGGAGCCTGCCAGGCCCCTGTGTCTATGGGATTTCTCAGGCAAGCATACTGGAGTGGGTTGCCATTTCCTGCTCCAGAGGATCTTCCTGACCCAGGGAAGCCTGGTGGAATCATATAAGTAGAATCATACAGTGTTTGTCCTTGTAAACCATATTATATCCATATAATGTTATATTATTTCATGTAAGTGGAATCAGTATTTATCCTTATGTGCCTGGGTTATTACACATAGCTTAATGTCTTCAAGGTTCATTCACCTTGTAGCATGTATCAGAATTTCTTTTTAAGGTTGAGTAATATTCCAGTAATGTATGTAGCACATTTTGTTTATCCACACTTTCATCCATGGACATTTGAGTTGTTTGTGCCTTTTGATTAATGTTAGTAATGCTCTTTGGAGAAGGCAGTGGCACCCCACTCCAGTACTCTTGCCTGGAAAATCCTATGGATGGAGGAGCCTGGTAGGCTGCAGTCCATGCGGTCGCTAAGAGTCGGACACAACTGAGCGACTTCACTTTCACTTTTCACTTTCATGCATTGGAGAAGGAAATGGCAACCCACTCCAAAATCCCAGGAATGTGGGAGCCTGGTGGGCTGCCGTCTGTGGGGTCGCACAGAGTCGGACACGACTGAAGTGACTTAGCAGCAGCAGCAGCAGCAATAATGCTCCTATGCATATGGATGTACAAATATCTATTCCAGTCCCTGCTTTTAATTATTTGGGGTATATACTGCAGAAGTGGAATTACTGGATCATAGGATAACTCTGTGTTTGTAATGTTGATTTTTATGTATTATTAAAGTACCATGTAGAAATTTATTATTCTAATACAGCTAATCATCAAATAAGATTCTATTTATTATAATTATTTGCCATCAGAAAAGTGGCATATTGTGAGAAAGCATTTTTAAATTACACATTTTCTGTATGAATAGTTACATTTTTATACTGTCATCAATCTACTTGGTTCTTAGATTAAAGAATACATAAATTTTAAAAATTATTACTAAGGTAATTGCCACATTTTTTCCTTCTTATTTAATACATTCCAGTACTGTTTTAAGTATTTCTTGAAACTGACTACTCTTTGTTTTTTCATTTCATTCTGTTTCATTTCATTCATTCTGAAGTAAATTGACATAGGGTACACTCTATTAGAATTGAGAGTTAACATATTTTTTTATGTTTTGTTATCGCTGTTTAAACAGGCCTTTGTTGAAAATAATCCTGCCATTAAATGGTGTCCTACTCCAGGTTGTGAAAGAGCAGTCAGACTGACAAAGCAAGGATCAGACACCTCTGGGTCTGACACACTCAGCTTCCCCTTGCTCAGAGCTCCTGCTGTGGACTGTGGAAAAGGACACCTCTTCTGCTGGTCAGTACAGGACAAGTTGGAATAGCCTAGTCACCTTGCTGACAGTTTTTAAAGAGACTTTGTACTCTGAATCGTGCCTTTAAGTTGTAGTATTTTTGATACCATTATTATTCATTAAAAAATGTATACAGTAGTGATAGTTTACATTTACGGTGTGCTTGATGTGTGCCAACTACCTTGTCAAAATTTTCAAATATTGAATTCTCCCAACAGTGCTGTGAATGGAATGCTGTTACTATACCCATTTTACAGATAAGGAAATTTAGACACAGAGTGGTTGCCCTGGGTTATATAGCTAGGAACTGGCAGAAATGAGATTAGACCCTGTCTCTGTTTGATGCTAGAACCCATGAACTTGAACTTTAATACCAAATTATTGACCTTAGATAGGAAAATATTTAGAGTTTGATATCTTTTCTTAAAGTAGAAGTGTCTAGCAGTGATACTTAACCAGGGATGCCCAGAGTTTAATATAAGACAGCTTTTCCATATTTTCATTCTAGACCCCAACAAGTGAAATTCTGATTTAGTGGATTTTGGAGAAAAAAGTCTTATGTGATTCTGTTGCACAGTCCCAGTTAGAAGCCACTTGATGTGTCTTGTGTTTTATATAGTTCCTAGAGCCCGATAAGTACTTAGTAAGTATGAACTGATGATAAATCAGTAATGGATATATAGTCAGTGTGTGTAGTCACTTGACTGTGTGTTTGTCTAACATCAGCATTATACTTTATTCAGAGTAGTTTCAATTATAATAACTTTGGTTTTTGTTCAGTGATCAGAGGAAGAAATAGTATTTGTAATGCTTTTTACTCATTTCCAGATTTATTACATATGCAAGGATATATTTGAGGTGGATATAAAACACTGATCTTTATTTAATATACCTATCAGAATCCAAAGTCAAATTGTAGCACTGCTAGATGGTAAAAAGGCATAGTTATGGAAATATCCCTACCATGAAAGATCTATTTCTTACACTCATCATCATTATCATTAGCTAAAACTATTATTTGAACTGCCAACCTATATATAGCAGTGAATTCTAGGTCAGGTGTCAACAATGTAGTGTCTGCACCAATTTTTTAAAATAAAGTTTTGTTAGAACACAGCCGTACCTGCTCATGTCAGTTTGTTTCCCTATCATCTGTGGCTGCTTTCAGACTGTGACAGTATCGAGTAGTTGCAGCAGAGACCATGTGGCCTGCAAAACTCAAAATATTTACTATCTGATCCTTTACAGAAAAAGGTTGCTAGGCTTCTGTGCTAACTGCTTGAAATAGTGATTAATAAAAGAAAAGCAGTGGTTACTACTTTCATAACTAAATCAGATTCAACAAGTAAAATAGCAACAAAATACTGAATAAATATTTAGAGTATATCCATATACCTGTATCCACATGTGGTAGTTTTTCACAACATTTTAAAAAAACATGCCTAATTTTTACTTTTGGGCTTCCCTAGTGGCACAGCTTATTAAAAAGCAAGACATTACTTTGCCAGCAAAAGTCCATCTAGTTAAGGCTATGGTTTTTCCAGTAGTCATGTATGGATGTGAGAGTTGGACTATAAAGAAAGCTGAGCACCGAAGAATTGATTCTTTTGAACTGTGGTGTTGGAGAAGACTCTTGAGAGTCCCTTGGACTGCAAGGAGATCCAACCAGTCCATCCTAAAGGAAATCAGTCCTGAATATTCATTAGAAGGACTGATGCTGAAGCTGAAACTCCAATATTTGGCCACCTGATGTGAAGAACTGACTCATTTGAAAAGACCCTGATGCTAGGAATGATTGAAGACAGAAGGAGAAGGGGGCAAAAGAGGATGAGATGATTGGATGGCATCACTGACTTGATGGACATGAGTTTGAGTAAACTCCGGGAGTTGGTGATGGACGGAGGTGTGGCGTGCTGCAGTCCATGGGGTCACAAAGAGTCAGACACAACTGAGTGACTGAACTAAACTGAAGTGACTCAGTGGTAAAGAACCTGCCTGCCAATGCAGGAGATGTGATTTTGATCCCCGGGTTGGGGAGATACCCTGGAGGAGGAAATGGCAACCCTCCCCAGTATTCTTGCCTGGGAAATCCCATGAACAGAGGAGCCTGTTAGGCTCCAGTCCATGGGATCACAAAAGAGTCGGATACTACTTAGCGACTGAACAGCAGCAACAGATTTTTCATTTTATATGTTTTATTATTCAGTGGTTGACCCTTAATTCCACCTCATTACCCCAGCAGAAGAGATAAGGATCCAGCAACAGAAATGGGAAGTGAGTTAATGAATATACATAAACGTAATTATAGATAAATTATCCTTGGATGAATATGAGTCTACTTTATTTAAAGTAAGAGTATTTAAAATAAGGAAATAAAAGAACTTATTTGAAGTTAGTTTTTTGAGAAACTTAAGTTCTAGTACCTTCAAGCACTCCACCTAGAATGTTACTAATTATGTACTATCCTTTGGAAAGTCATTTTCTGAGCTCTCTGGTTCGTGTAAGCTTCCCTGGTTTAGAAAAAACTGATTAAGAGGGTTTTTGAAGAGCCTACAAAAATGGAAACCATACTTTAGTAAAATGTTTAGAAAATAGAAAACACAAATTAGTAAAATATTTAGAAGATAAGACGATAAACTTTGGTTTCTGTGGTCTAGTTTTTATTAGTTTTTTACTCAGGATTAGTTTTTATGTTCTTTTATTCTTCCCCACCTCTCTTTGTATACTATAGGTAGCAAGTTTGGATTAACTGAAAATATGGAAACTAATAGAGAAACCTACCAAGATAGATTAGATTGTAAAACATACATATGCATACACATACATGATGCTATAAGCTGTACATTTCTAGTGTAGTGTTTAGAGAAATATGTCAGTTTAGTCTTTCTCATACCCAAAATATTAGGCTGGATATACTCAGTCTCCATTGGAAACTATATGCCAAAATCACAGGCCCTACTTGGAATTTTATCCCAGTTTAAGGGGTCTGTGAATGGTCACGTGGATTTAAGATGACGTTTATTTACTCCTCCTGGTGGCAGGATGGTAGGACTAAGCAAATAGTATCATCATTTTCTAACACAGCAATTCAAGACTTAACCTTGTTACTTTTCAGTTTTGAAATTCCCTAAGCTCTAAGATTGATATATGTAGGTATATGATATATGTATTTGCTAGGATTTTTCTGTTGCTTCACTTCTCTAACCATTAATTGGCATTTTTTGTTTTTACATAGCTTCCTACTCATATTCACTGACTATATTTAGAGCTTTGCCTGTAGTCAGAAATTCTACGAAAAAAAGAAGTTCTAAGTAGAATTCTGCTGCCCTTATCTTGTGTTTCAAAGACAAAAAATCTGCCTCATGCAAAAGGAAGCTTTGCAAGAGAGATCTTTATAAAATAAAAGCATGTGGTTCAGGGTTTGCTTCTTTCTTTCTCCCAAAAGTTCAAAACTATTTTCTAAACATGATTGCAAAAACCATCAGAAATTCCAATAATAATTTCTTCTTTTTAAGAACTAAATGTGACAGAATCAGCTGAGAGCTGTCCCCAGGATGTGTCTGCCTGGATAGAATGAATATATTCATTGTTAGGAGGGAAGGTGGGAGTAGGCATTTTTCTTCCCACCACAGGATAGCCCTTTCTGTTCTAACTTGTTCACCAACAAGTTCTGTGCCGTTAATAACTGAACCTAGAATGCTTTCTCCCACTAGCCTATATGATGACAGTTTGTCAAAGTATTTGCCGCCAGTCATTGGTGTCTTGGTTAACCCTTTCTTCAGGAATTTAGCTTTCCAGTACCTGCAGAACTTTCCAGTATCTTCATTGTTTCTATCAGAATACTCTCTTCCTACACATGGCGAGATCTAGATTATCAGTCACCTGTTAACATCTGACAACATTGTCATTACTGTGCTTTGCAGAAGTTCAGCCTTGTTTTCTCTTAGGCCTTAGTTTTCAGAGAAACTTAGTAGTATTCAGTGGCAACACTTTCTCATTCGTGGTTTTTGCTCCAGCTCCTCCTTTATTTATAAGCTTCTTTTTATACCCACTCTTAGCGTTGCATTGTAAAGTGGTAGAAACTGTGCCAGCGGGCTGTAACACTCAGACATGATCATACTGATTAGGCTAACCATTGAGGAAGCACCTGTGCCCTCCTGTGAGGTTTGGAAAAGAAAAACTGATACTGCCCTCTAATGCAGCATGGCCTCAGTGAGCCAAGCCCACAAAAAAGCCAATTACGGCCTTTTGAAGACATGGCATTCATTTTTTTCAGACTATTTGAAAGCAAAGGACTTCTTCCTCCATTGTCATTATTTTTTTTTCTGTCAGAAAATGTGCTGACAGCACAGTCAGTCACACTGATTCTACTAGAAAAAAATAGTGAATATCCCGGGGGAGGAGGGAAATCCTAAACTTACTGAAAATAATTTATTTTACTGACTTCATTTGTTTTGTTTTAGATATTGCAGATTTGTAAAATTTCTGCACTTTGGTTTTTTATGTTCATTTGGGTTTTTTTGATGATTCATGAGAAATATAGATTATTCCATTTTCAGACAACACATGGAAATACTCTTCTTAGATCTGTGGCGTATTTCTTACTCTAATATATGTGTCAAATTAAAATGAACAGTTATCACAGATATCCCTTACATTTCTGGAAAGCAGAGTTGATTTTAATATGTGCTAAAATATATACTGAATACATCTACTTCTACTTTTAATCAACGCAGTATTTTTTTAAAGGTTGTTAAATTATAGCTAAGTAACTAAGGATCTATATAAAACCAGTTTTGGAAGATTTCCCAAATACCAGATATGGTAATAATCAGAAATCTAAGAAAATCATTCTTTCAAGATGTACGTAGTGATCTTTTCAGGTATACAATTTGATGGCATTAAGTACATCCGGTGTTGTGAAACTGTCATCCCATCCATTTTAGAACATTTTTATCATCCCAAACAAAATCTCTGTAAGAGATTTCTCTAGAGACAATTTCTCTAGATTATCTCATTTAGATTCTCTCATTAAGCAGTAACGCCCCATCCTGCCTCCCTGCCACATCTCCTGGTAACCATCATTCTACTTTTCGTCTCTATGAATGTCCCTGTTCTAGTGGAGTTGGACAGTATTTGTCCTTTTGTATCTGGTTTATTTCACTTAACATGTCTTCAAGATTCTTTCCATGTTATAGCATGTATCAGAAGCTCATTCCTTTTTATGACTGATATATATATATACACACCTTTTTATGACTAATACTTCACTGTGTGTATATATATATGTGTATATATGTTCATTGTTTATCCAGTCATATGTCAGTGAACAGTCTAGTTCCCACCTTTTGACTATTGTGAATAATGTGATGAGCATTGTCATAAAAGTTTGAGTCCTTGTTTCAATCCTGTTGAAACGAAACTCTTTGAGGAACTATACCAAAGTGTTTTCCATAACATCTGCATCATTTTACATTCCTACCAGCAATGCACAGGGGTTCCAGTTTTTCCACATTCTTCCATACACTTGTTCTGTCTTGTTTTTCAAAAATAGTAGCCATGGATATGAAGTAGAATTGATACATTCTTAACACAGTGGAATGTTACCTCATCATTGTTTGTAAGACTCTACCTGTCAGTTGGCATGTCTTCTTAACAAAGCTAAATTGTAAATAAGATTTTTGTTTAAAATGACACTGGTGATGATAATGGTGATGTTGGCACCTATAGATTGCCTTTTTCTTTCCCCATAATGATATTTTGTTATTAACTGTAACAATTTATCCTATAGAGTATAATATATTGAATTAAACAATTTGTAAAGGCTCTATGTCATTTTTAATGTTTGACATTTATATGCCTATAGAAAGAATATATAATTAAGTTACAAATGATACATTGATACAGTTTTTATTATTTAAATCAAAATTTGCCAAATGCCAATAGAACCGAAAATCAGGATTTGTCAAACACTTGAAAGTAAGTTAGATTGCCCTTGCTGTTACTTGGGAATTCAGAGGTAAAAGTAGTGGCAAGAATGTAATGTAAAATAGTACTTCCCAAACTTTAAAATGCAGAAGGGTCATATGGTGATTTTGAGAAGAGGCAGATTCTAATCAGTATGTCTTATGCAGTCTGCTCCTCTGCAGGTAAACAAGCTCCCAAGTAATGGCAGTGCTGTTCCCCAGGGGAACACACTTTGAATTGCAAACATTTAAATTGTTAGTGAGACAGAACTTAACTGATAAAAATATCTTTACCGCTCTTAAGGCCTGCCTGCGTGCTACGTTACTTCAGTCGTGTCCAACTCTTTGCAACACAGGAGATGTAGGTTTGATCCCCGGATGAGGGAAATACCCTGGAGAAGGAAATGACAACGCACGCCAGCATTTAGAAGGCAAGAATGCAGGAGGAGGTTGTGATTTCCTTCTCCAGGGTATCTTCCCCACCCAGGGATCAAACCTACATCTCCTATGTCTCCTCCATTGGCAGGAAGATTCTTTACCACTAGCACCACCTGGGAAGTTAAAGGACTAAATTATAAATATTAGTTAATCTGTTTAGAGCTTTTTAAAATGTGTGAATAAATGCACTGCTGAAGGAAAACTCTGGCCTAGTGCTGCCGAGCTGTAGAGTCATGCTTGCATTCCTCTGCTGAAATGCTTCATCTTTCAGTGGCTGCTGTGCCTCAATGTTCTCAACTTTACATTCAAAACAGTACTTCCCACCTGCTCTTTTATCTTGATGTTGATGAAGAATGTTTTAAAATTGCCTTTTCCATGTTTTCCTCTTCAGGGAGTGCCTTGGTGAAGCCCATGAGCCTTGTGACTGCCAAACGTGGAAAAATTGGCTACAAAAAATAACTGAAATGAAACCGGAAGAACGTAAGGGGAATTTTAGATAGCTATGTATTTTCTAATAGCATTCCAAAGATAACGTGGTCCTGTTTCTTAGTCTTCATTTCTAAAGTTTTCAAGTTTGTTAATGCAGAGGTCCCCTTTTAAGTCCTCTAGCCAGTATCATTTTGGAGATCTCAGGGGGAAGTATAGACAGGTTCCATGTTTCTAACAGACTTAGGACTCCAAGGTAAACAAAGTCACTCTAAGTTCTGCTTTTGTAGTCCTTCCCTTTTATCCTGGAGTGAGCTCACCAGCTTTTCTAGACTTCATGGGAAGAAATGCATGGTCTGTACTGAGAGGAAGCTTCCAGTGGAGGGTAAGGCAAGTCAATTTCTTGCTATTATGTGGTTCTGTAGATTTACTTAGATTAAATACGATGTCTGTTTGACTAGTTTTTAATGCGATGTCTCTAAGTATAGTATCTCTGTTCATCCTCACAGAAATGCTATGAGACTGATGGCAGTTATGCCATTGCACAGATAGGAAGCTAACAGATTGGATTGAGTGACGCAGGGCAATTAGAATAGGTTTGAATTAGCCTTCCTAATAGCAGTTTCTATGTTTGACAGGTAAATATATCTGCTTTGCCATAATTTTTTACCCCCTGGCGTATTTTATGACAACTGTTTTCTTTTAAATTAATATAAATTAAAACTCATTTGGAGTTTTTTGACTTTTTTAATATTGGAGTTTGAGGTATTACGAATCAGGATTAAGAATTCACATGGTTCATCTACACTTATTATGAGCAAAGCACATAATAAAGATGACATCAGTCTCCAGGGAGTACAGAGGCTAGTAGGGAAGCAGTGAGATATTACAGTTAGCTGTCATATGGTAGCTAACATAGTTAGGTTAGACAAGAGTACAAAAACAACTAACTAGGTTGGGGACAGAGGTTGTTAAGGAATCCTCCTGACAGCAGCAAGATATGAATTGAGTTTTAGCATGTCTGCAGAGGCATATCTGTCAGCAGCTAAAGCAATACTGGAAGAGGCTGGCTGGCAGCCTTGAGTTCCTCAGGTTTGTATTACTATTATATTGGACATTATACCATTGCCTGAGAAATGGTTCTCAGCAGTTGATAGTCACAAGATGATATTGTGCACCCACTCGGGATTATTCAGATCCATGGAAAAGAGACAACTTAGGTAGACTAGAATACCAGTTTATTAACTGACCATGAGAATGATCTCTTTGATGTGTTGAGAAAATGCATGTCCTCTAAACAGGAGCAGAGGCAACTGGATAGTCTTAGGACATTTTATAGTGATATCTGATTAACCATTGCTTTCCTAAACATTGATCGTTCAGTCAAATATCTTCTGAATACCTGCTTCCCAAATCAGAAAGGTTTGTGTAGATTGTTATTGGTCCCCTGGTTCATTGTCTCTCTCCTCTGTATACCAGGTAGACTGTGTCATTGCTCTCTGGTTACCCATCCATTTTCCCTGTTCTCCATCTATGTGTAGTATGTCTGTGTGTGAGAGTTCCATAGAGAGATTAATACCATTACCCTCCAACACACTTAAATACGGCAAGATGATTGGATTTTGCTTTCTTTTCCTGCTTCTGACACCTGGAAACATATATATTTCCATTAGAGATGGCTTTCTATTGCCCACCTACCTGCATGTCTTTATACATTCTGTGGAGTTTAAAATTAAGGTCCATGGGAGAAATTTGCAAAAGATGAGGCTGGAAAGATAGGTGTTGCCAGATTGAAAGAGTTCTTGCCAAATTGTCTGAGTTTATCCTATTAACAGAATAAGCCACAGAATGCAGTGTTTGAGTAGGAAAATAACATGGTTAAAGATATTGTTTATTTGATAACTGATGACTAGGATTGATAGACTAAAGGAGGGATAGACCAGAAGTAGGAAGGTGAGTTTTTAGTTTGGGTCGGAGAGTAGATCATGATGTCACTGGTTAACTTAGGAGATTCAGGTAGAGGAATAACTTGCAGGGGAAAATAATGAATTTTGTTGTGGCCATTTTGCAGTCAAGTTACTTGGAAGACATATGTGTGGAGATGTCCAGTGGATTTTAACAAGCGCCTGTCTGCAGCTTAAAACAGATGCTGAGAAAACTTAAGAATAATTTGTTGCCTTTAAATGATGTCTTCATTATGTCTTTAGCATTTATTTAGTGCTATTTTATGGTAGAATACAGAAATAGAATGCCCTCTATGCTCTTGAAATTTACATTTTAGAGATGGAGACAGCTGTGCACAAAACTCAGAACAATAAGTATTAGAGATGCTTTTAGAGAACAGTATACCTGTGATACATTGTGAGGGAGAGGAGAAACAAAAGAGGGGATTAGTTAAGAGATCGTCTAGGAGAGAGGTAGGGAAAGCTTTATAAAAATAGTTGATGCCTAAGCCGTACCTTGAAAGGTGATAGATGTTCTTCACACAGACGAAAATAAGAAGGGCATTCTAGGCTCATGGTGCAGTCGGGCTATGAACTAGCACGGCATATCCAAGGACTGCCAGCAAGTCCCTTTAGCCAGCACAAACATGCAGTGAGAGATGAGATTGTGCGTGCAAGGGTAGGCTTGTGTGTAATGCTGGGAGGTCTCACTTTATCCCGAGATGCCAAAAAGGAGTTTTAAGGAAGGACATGATAACTGAAGATGTTTGCTTAGAAAAATCAGTCAGGTGCAAGTGTGGATGATGAATTAGGGACTAGGTAAGAGCACTGTTTCTGCAGTAACTTCAGAATGTACAGGTAAGATGAGATAAGGGCTTGAACAAGACAAGCACCACACTTGGGAGGGGAAAGGCATATAGAAGAGAAATAAGATAACTTCACTTTATTACATTTTTAATCTATTGTACCTACTAGCTGCCTAAAAGAATTAATGCACTATAAAAAGGAGTACAATATATTATTTAATTCTTGAAAGTAGTCAGAAGTATCTGATTTGAGATATAAAGCAAGTATTTTGAAATGGGTGAGTATTTTTAGTTATGCCTTGACAATGTAAAGTTGGATCAATCATTCCACATCCATGAATAAGTCTTATTAGGGAAGGGGAGAGAGAATGACCTGGGTAGTCAGTACAGCTTTTTGGTGGAACTGTGACAGAATATTCTTGCATAAGACAAAGATCTGGATAATGAAGAGAGAAGACAAATAGAATTAGAAAATGGTGCACACAGTATATACATGGCTGTCTCTGGTACTCAGATAGGGAGACCTCAAGTTCAAATCTGAAGATCACCCTCACAGAGTCCCAAATGGTATCTTATTTCAGAAAGATGGAGGAACTTTAGAAAATTCGATAGGAAGCAAGAGACCCAGGACACCCACAAGTGGCCTACTGTAGAGGGAGCCACCACCAGGACTGCAGAGAAAATTCCCTGTTGCTAAGAAAGCTTTCTCACTGTCCTGGTGCATGCTCACCACAGTGAAAGCCGGTGGTGACCAGTATACTCTTACTGGCCACTTTTAAGTGTGTGAAATTTATGGTAAGAGTTAAAGCAAACAATAATAGGCCAGTTGTAATACTTAAGTAGAACATCATCGTTAAATATACTAACACAAAAATAATACTCTAAAAAAGAAAAGTTTGATTTACTACTGTATTGGGTTTACATATTAGTTTGGGTCAGAGTCACATATATTTGGCATAAGAATTTTCAACAGAACTGGTAGATTCATGAGATTGTTTTCTCCCTTATCCCTGGTTTTCCAGAGTCTTTAAATTACGAGACTTAAAAGGAGTGACAAATTCTAATTGATGGGAAAATACTAGAAAATATACTGAGAAAATATTCTTTCAATTATTAATTGAAAGAATTAATTCCATATAAAGTTGAAACACTGTCTTTGAGTACCGAACCTACCTCTGTTGTAGCTACTCAGAGCAAGAAACAGGAATGATTATATTTTCTGTGAAATGATAATTTATAAAAATTTAACACCAGCGTTTTTTCATAGTACACATAATAATGGCTACTAAATGAAATTCAAGTAGTTTTTAAGAATTCAGTCTTTAAAAGCAACTTAGTTTTCACTTACGGATGTTGATTCTATTAATATATTTTTATACTGTAATACTTGATTAAATGAAGTTAATTTTTCTTACAAAGAGACTGGATTATTAAGGAAAGAAGATCAAGATCAACATGCAGCTGAAAAATGAGTTTGAAAGTCTGAGAGGGTGAAGAGGGCTCACCAGGTAGACTGAAGGGATCTTGCATGTTGTAGATATTGAGAAAGTATATACAAAGGGCAGATGTCTGAAATGAGCATGTTCAGAGCACTGGTAGTGAAGGCATTTTTTCTAGCACAAGGATTTGTTGTTCTGATAGTCGATTATTTTCTGAACACCATTCACTTCATATAATCCGCTAGAATGCAATCAGAAACTAGCATTCTTTCTCCAAGGGTATGAGAAAAAACTGTTATGTTGCAGGCCACACAGCTGCTTTGTTTAAATGTCTTTGTGCTTTATTTATTGTAACAATGGACAATAAATGTCGTAAGAATATATTGGAGCCTCTGAGCTAAAAATAATGTTGTTGCTAAATGGAGGAGAAAGGCCACTACTTTTAAACAAAAATCAGACATTGTACTTAGTAATTAGGTTTTCTAGCAGCACCTTTTGTAAACAGCATTACCTCCAGAGCTGATTAGTAGCTGCTAAGGGTAGTAACTTTACACATGGACATCACCAGTTGGTCAACACCAAAATCAGATTGATTATATTCTTTGCAAAGATGGAGAAGCTCTATACAGTCAGCAAAAACAAGACTGGGAACTGACTGTGGCTCAGATCATGAACTCCTTATTGCCAAATTCAGACTTAATTGAATAAAGTAGGGAAAACCACTAGACCATTCAGGTATGAACTAAATCAAATCCCTTACGATTATACAATGGAAGTGAGAAATAGATTTAAGGGACTAGATCTTAGTCCCTTAAATAGACAGAGGGCCTGATGAACTATGGACAGAGGTTCATGCAGTTGTACAGGAGACAGGGATCAAGACCATCCCCATGGAAAAGAAATGCAAAAAAGCAAAATGGCTGTCCGAGGAGGCCTTACAAATAGCTGTGAAAAGAAGAGAAGTGAAAAGGAAAGATATAAGCATCTGGATGCAGAGTTTCAAAGAATAGCAAGAAGAGATAAGAAAGCCTTCCTCAGCGATCAATGCAAAGAAATAGAGGAAAACAACACAATGGGAAAGACTAGAGATCTCTTCAAGGAAATTAGAAATACCAAGGGAACATTTCATGCAGAGATGGGCTTGATAAAGGACAGAAGTGGTATGGACCTAACAGAAGCAGAAGATATTAAGAAGAGGTAGCAAGAATACATAAAAGAACTGTACAAAAAAGATCTTCACGACCCAGATAATCACGATGGTGTGATCACTCACCTAGAGCCAGACATCCTGGAATGTGAAGTCAATTGGGCCTTAGGAAGCCACTGCAAACAAAGCTAGTGGAGGTGCTGGAATTCCAGTTCAGCTATTTCAACTCCTGAAAGATGATGCTGTGAAAGTGCTGCACTCAATATGCCAGCAAATTTGGAAAACTCAGCAATGGCCACAGGACTGGAAAATGTCAGTTTTCATTCTAATCCCAAAGAAAGGCAATGCCAAAGAATGCCCAAACTACCGCACAATTGCACTCATCTCACACTCTAGTAAAGTAATGCTCAAAATTCTCCAAGCCAGGCTTCAGCAATACGTGAACCATGAACTTCCAGATGTTCAAGCTGGTTTTAGAAAAGGCAGAGGAACCAGAGATCAAATTGCCAACATCTGCTGGATCATCAAAAAAGCAAGAGAGTTCCAGAAAAACATCTATTTCTGCTTTATTGACTATGCCAAAGCTTTTGACTGTGTGGATCACAATGAACTGTGGAAAATTCTGAAAGAGATGGGAATACCAGACCACCTGACCTGCCTCTTGAGAAATCTATATGCAGGTCAAGAAGCGACAGTTAGAACTGGATATGGAACAGACTGGTTCCAAATAGGAAAAAGAGTACGTCAAGGCTGTATATTATCACCCTGCTTATTTAACTTATATGCAGAGTACATCATGAGAAATGCTGAGCTGGAAGAAGCATAAGCTAGAATCAAGATTGCCAGGAAAAATATCAATAACCTCAAATATGCAGGTGACACCACCCTTACGGCAGAAAGTGAAGAGGAACTAAAGAGCCTCTTGATGAAAGTGAAAGAGGAGAGTGAAAAAGTTGGCTTAAAGCTCAGCGTTCAGAAAACTAAGATCATGGCATCTGGTCCCATCACTTCATGGGAATTAGATGGGGAAACAGTGTCAGACTTTATTTTTTGGGGCTCCAAAATCACTGCAGATGGTGATTGCAGCCATGAAATTAAAAGACACTTACTCCTTGGAAGGAAAGTTATGACCAACCTAGATAGCATATTGAAAAGCATAGACATTGCTTTGCCAACAAAGGTCCGTCTAGTCAAGGCTATGGTTTTTCCTGTGGTCATGTATGGATGTGAGAGTTGGACTGTGAAGAATGCTGAGCACCGAAAAATTGAAGCTTTTGAACTGTGGTGTTGGACAAGATTCTTGAGAGTCCCTTGGACTTCAGGGAGATCCAACCAGTCCATCCTAAAGGAGATCAGTCCTGGGTGTTCATTGGAAGGACTGATACTGAAGCTGAAGCTCCAGTATTTGGCCACCTCATGAGAAGAGTTGACTCATTTGAAAAGACCCTGATGCTGGGACGGATTGTGGATAGGAGGAGAAGGGGACAACAGAGGATGAAATGGCTGGATGGCATCACCGACTCGATGGACGTGAGTTTGAGTGAACTCTGGGAGTTGTTGATGGACAAGGAGTCCTGGCGTGCTCTGATTCATGAGCTCGCAAAGAGTCGGACACGATTGAGCGACTGAACTGAACTGAACTGAAGGGTAGTAAGTTCCTTCTGAAACTCCTGTTTTCCACCAAATTATCAAACAATTCTCTGCACCAGCACCCTAATGAAACCATCTTCCCAGGTGGGTTTAGAAATGGAGTGGAATCTGAGCAGTTCATGGCCGCAGTTGTTTCTCTCTGCTGTGTGGAATAGCAGCACTTTGCAGTTGAGCAGTAGCTGCTGTTCTGTTGTTGACACAAACTTAAGTAGATAGGTACGAAGGGTTCCATGTGGCAAGACACCATCAGTAGGCTCCTGATAGTGCTCAGCACTTCCAGTTCATATGCAGAACTAATTCCCAAGGGTCAGACCATGCAAAGCTTTGTCCCCTTCCCTCTCCAGGGATTTGAATCTGGGAGTTGAGTGACTTTTCTTTTAGACTTCAAATTTAGAGTTTATTTCTCCCCTGCTTCCAGTAGGGCTAACCTCTTACCCCACCCTTTCTAGACAATCTGCATATAATAAGGGCCTTAATAGAATGGACCACTCTCAAGAATTTCACAGTGATTTTCAGAATCTCTTTCAGTGAAGAAAAGGTAGAACTTTCCTCTGTACTTGAAGTTAGAAAGCAAACTTGAGTACTGACAATCTTGCAGGAAAAAATAAATTTTAAATTACCCGTCTGCCACTCTCTCCAGCCCCTAAATCTCTCCGTAGGTGGTGGTGGGGATTTATAGAATATAAAACGTAAAATGTAGAGTCTTTAAAAACACTGGCGTTCTTTAAGATTGCAGATCTCATATTAAAGTAGAATGAATAGTTTATAAGATGGTGAAGAGTATAAGGTTGGTGTGGGGATAGCAGGTGGGAGAACCTTGCCAGGTAGTCAGTCGGCGGCCAAGTCATGAAGGCCGTTGTGTTCTTTGCTAAAGAAATTTGATTAATGTTGTAATCAGTGAGGAACAACTAAAAGATTTAAAGATTTGTATTTTTAAAAGATCACTTTACAGAGGCAATTTAGTGTGGGTTTGGGGGACGAGGGAGAAGGATCTGGGGAGATAAGCTGGTTTCTGTGTTTTAATTGTCTAGGCAAAAGGTTCGGAGGATCCTAGCTGGAAATGAGAGGCGATGGATATGAAAAAGTAAGAGAGAGAACCCATGGGATACAGCATATGAGGCAAAGAGGAAGATGTCCAAGGATCATGTTCTTCCTATATTGATTCTGGGTGGATAATCAGTCATTTACCAGGAAGGAGATAGAGAAAGGAGATTTGGGGGAAATAATGAATTTAGTTCTAGACATGTTGTTGGATTCATTTTTAGTTTATCTTAAATAATCATGGATTAAAACTTTGCCATAGACTCTGGTAGGAAAATAAATATATATATTTAAAATTGAGAGGCAACCTGCAAAGAAAACTTTGAGTGTTTTTCCATTTGAAGTTGTACACTAAATCGTTTATTTTTGTATTTGTGCTTAATACCCAAAGTTGTGGGAGTCAGCGAAGCTTATGAGGATGCTGCCAATTGTCTCTGGTTGTTAACTAACTCCAAGCCTTGTGCGAATTGTAAGTCTCCAATACAGAAGAACGAGGGATGCAATCACATGCAATGTGCTAAGGTAAGTTAAAGAGGATTGTACTTGCTTTGCAGTTAGAACCGTAATTTGATTGTGAATCCAAAGGACAAATACTGTAAGCATAAAAACCTTATCTTTCAGAGTGATTCTAGGAGATTATATTCTACATTCTTTGTTAATTAACATAAATGTTGATTTATATTACTAAATTTTACAATCATAGTGAATGTTAAAAGCAAAGGTAAGGACTCAATGGTCCTTATCCAGTCAGAAATGCCGGAGTCCATGATCCTGAGAGAGTTCTGTATATATGTAAATGTGTAAATGATCAAGTGCTACCTTAATAGAGATGTTACAAAGCCTATTTTGGAGCATACTGCTTAATCTCAAGGTTCAAATCAGGCCCCAAGCGAACCCTTTAAGCCCAAATTTAAATCCTGTATAAGAAAAGTGCCCAAAGCAGTGTGCAGACTTTAGGTTTGCCAATACAATCAATTAAATAAGTAACTCATTACTATATTAAAAGTGAAAATGTCACTTGGCTAAAAATTAATAATTACTTTTAAAAGGCTACCCTCCTGACCTAGTTGCACAGAAAGAAACTACTATATTTAAAACAAATATTCTAGAAGTTAAGAATATTTTATTAATCCATGCCTACTTTCATGACCATTTTTGTTTAATTGTACTATCTCAGTTTATTTCCTTTTCCTTGGAAATGCCATGTATATAAAAATATTTATTTGAAATTATTGAGAGAAGAGCAATATAATTATTCTGATTTAGGATGTGAAAGAAACCCATACAGTTAAGATTTTGATAAAATACATCAATATCTTCTCTAAGTACTTATTGATTTTTTTTACTTTGAAGCTAATAATCATTATTACTATGACTTCAAAAATAATGACAGTTGCCAGTTAATAAATTAACATGAGTGAATTGTCTTAGTGAGACAGCAGTGATTTCCTCAGAAGAAAAACTTTCTACAGTGTTTTGAATGCTCAGGAGTACTTGTTAGTTCAGCTGATCAGGCCAAAATTCTTTCATTTATATGCAGTTGTATTTCCAACATTCATTTGGTTTTTTCTTGGACGGTCTGATACAGACTACATAGATGTGTAAAAGAAAATTTTTTACACAACAAAAGGTTGACCATAAAAAAATCAACAGGTGGGGTACTAATAAAAAGACCAAATCTACCGTTACCTTTATTTCAGTCATAGCACTCACCAACAGTAAGTAGTTGATGAATACATATCAAGTAAATAAATATTTTCATGAACTAATTAATCAGGCTAATGATACAGGGTAACTTATTTTAAAGTTTGCTTAAGCTTCTGTTATATATTAAAAGGAGCACTTACATTCTATAAGAATAGCCTTATTTTTTTGTTGTTGCTCAACATTTTTTAATAGTTTATTTAAAATTGTATGTATGTAAATGCATGCCTATTTCTTATGGTCCGTTTCTGTACATCATCAAACAAAATTTATTTCCAGCAAACTCAGGCCCTGTCCTATCTCATTCCGATAATTTTTTTAACTGAAGGATAATTGCTTTGCAGAATTTTGTTGTGTTAGTATTTGCATTCAATGGAGGAAACTGATGAGTAATTCTTTCATTCTTATGACATAAAAGGAGACATCTAGAAAGTGAAAGTTTTTAGGCTTTTAGAGGTTTTTTTTTAACTTTTAAGGTAGAACAAGAAGTCATATGTAATTGAATCCATATGATAACACAATGACTAAAGGATAATATGCCTTTATTAATTCTTCAGTGTTTATTATTACTCAATAGATAGTTTTTACTATCTGGAATCAAATTGTCAAACATTTTAAAACAGTGACAGATTTGGCAATATAAAAATAGGTTCATTTTTTTAAAAAACTCAATTCATTTCCCTTTAGATGATTTTTAGGAAACTATTTAAATTTTATATTCTTACACAGTTTAAATCACTTGAAATTTGATCTGGCTCTGTGGAAAATTTATATGCTGCAACTAAAAACTTAAAAATTATCAAAGTTCTGTTTTCTTTTTCTTATCATAGAATGTAAAATTCTTATCATAGAATGTAAAATAATAATAGATAATTTTACTCAACTCTTTCAGATAAGTTTGAACTTGGATTTGAAATGGATTGATTTTCTAAGAAAATTTAATTTATTAAACTAACCCTAGAAGAAATATCCGAACAAACTCACTCCCCAGATGAGTTTTTTTCAACAATGTTTTCTTTAAAAGCAATAGCCCCTAACAGTTTCACAATAAAATTTTATCAAAACTTAAGGAATAAGTAATTTCAATATGATTTAAACTGTTTCTGGGACAAAAAGGAAAAACCTGGAAACTTTCAGATTATTATTATAAAATGAGTAGAGCCTTGATGTGAGTGCTTGATAAGTATTGAGTGTGTGTGTGTGTGTGTGCGCGCGTGTGCGTGCGCGTGCGTGCAGGCGCGTGCGTGCACACTGAGTCATGTCCAACTCTTTGCAATCCCAAGAACTGTAGCCTGCCAGACTCCTCTGACCATGGGATTTCCCTGGCAAGAATACTGGAGCGGGTTGCCATTTCCTTCTCCAGGAGATCTTCCCAGCCCAGGGATCAAACGCACCTCTCTCAAGTCTCCTGCATTGGCAGGCAGGTTCTTTACCACTAACACCACCTGGAAACCCCATTGAAAGTATAGATCAGTCTTATTTATGAATAACAATGCACAAGTCCTAAATAAGATATTGGAGGAGAAAATAGAGATATTAGCGAATACAATCCAGCAGAGTGCATTAGGAGAGTAATTGACCATCGGTTATATCTAAATGAAAAAACATGTTTTTAATTCTTTAAAAAGGTAATTAATCACTTGGGGTTTCTTTCAGGAATATAAGAATGGTTTGATATTAAAAAGCTATTACTGTACCTTATCTTAGTAGATACAAGACGAAAAACTATGTAAATTTTCTGTAGATGCTAAAAACGGATTTAACAAAAACTCAGCAACCATTCTTTGTAAGACACACAAAGAAATAGGAATACACAAAATTTTCCTTTTAAGTATGATAAAAATAAATTTACTTTAGTCCAAAAATTAGCATGGTATTTAGTGGGGAAACTAGTGGCACTCTCCTAAAATTGAGAACAACATAAAAATGCTCTCATCACAAATATTATTAACAGTGGACCGAGGATACCAGTCAACATAATTTAACAATGAAAAGAAATTGAAGATGTAAAGATTAGAAATGAGGTAGTAAAATTGTCTCTTTTTTTTTACAGACAGCATAATTGTATACCTAGAAAACCCACAAGAATCAACTGAAAAACTACTGCAAACAATAAAAACTTAATTAACTAGCAGAATACAAAAATGATATGCAGAGAGTAATAGCCTTCACGTGTTCCAGCAACATCCAGATAGAGTATATGCTGAAAGGAAAGACTTCCTCTATCTAGAAAGAAGCTTAAGAAATGTGTAAGAGAAGAAAGGGCTTCCCTGGGGGCTCAGAGGTTAAAGTGCCTGCCTCCAATGCGGGAGACCCAGGTTCGATCCCTGGGTCAGGAAGATCCCCTGGAGAAGGAAATGGCAACCCACTCCAGTATTCTTGCCTGGAGAATCCCATGGACGAAGAACCCTGGTGGGCTACAGTCCATGGGGTTGCAAAGAGTCGGACTCGACTGAGCGACTTCACTTTCACCTGAAGAAAACGTTAAGACCCCTATCTGTAGGTCTTAGAAGTGGACAAACAAATGGAAAGCTAACGAAGTTCTTAGAAAGATTGCAACAAAAATACCAGCAGGTTTTATTTCTTCATCTAGACAAGTTAATCCAAAAGTTCATATGGAGAAACGAAATAAGAGCCAAAAAACTTTGGAAAAGAGCAGTGAGGAGGAACTGCTGCTGCTGCCGCTAAGTCGCTTCAGTCATGTCCAACTCTGTGAGACCCCAGAGACAGCAGCCTACCAGGCTCCCCCGTCCCTGGGATTCTCCAGGCAAGAATACTGGAGTGGGTTGCCATTTCCTTCTCCAATGTATGAAAGTGAAAAGTGAAAGTGAAGTCACTCAGTCGTGTCCGACTCCTAGCGACCCCATGGAGTAGCCTAACCAGGCTCCTCCATCCATAGGATTTGCCAAGCAAGAGTGTTGAGTGGGTTGCCATGTCCAAATAGTAGGCCACACTATAAAGGCTCAGTAATTAAAACAGCATAGCTCTGGTACATGAATCTACAGATCAATGAAACAAAGCCCAGGGAAATAGATACATACATGGGGATTTAGTGTTAGTAAAGGAAGCATTGCCAACCAGTAGAGAAATGTGGGCTGTGTAATAAATGGTATTGAGACAACTGGACAGCTGCGTGGAAGAAAGTTTAATTCATAGATACAGATCAAAGATGTAAATATTTTTAAAAAATGAGCTGTAAATGTACCACGAGAAAACATTGATTTAAATTAGAAAGATCTTTCTGACTCAAAATCCATAAGCATTTAAGAGAAAAAAAGGATATATTTTCATACTGGAATGCTCATATTTTTGGCATTGTTTGGAATTACAGTTTTTTTACAATTTTTAAATTTAAAAATTTACAATTTTTTTAAAGAGAAATAGGTTTTTTGTTAGGTGTTCTGATTAAAGACCTTTTTAACTTATTCCCAGTTTCAAAACCAGTTTGTCAAAGTCAACAGAAGTTTTCAAATACACTGGTAGAGCTTTAGAGACCAAAGTAAGATTACTATGCACGTGAAAAATGAAACATTTGTCAGTATCTGTTTTTGTTATTTGGAAAGAGTATCATATTGATATTTTTAAAGATTTCTTGAGATTACTTAATAATATTATTTATATTTTAATTTATCCTTATAAACAATAATTCTAAACTACCCTCACATCTTTCCATAGTGCAGATAAGGCCTTCAGAGAAGACCTGCAACAGAGGGCTTGTCTTTGAGAAGGTTTGTGTCCCTGGTCACACAGGCAGGATTGTTTAATCTCTTAACTAATTGATTAACTAGGAATTGAAAAGTAATTTGCATACCAACATGGGGAGATGTTTGCACAGATGTTTTCTTTTGCAGTGCAAGTATGACTTTTGCTGGATTTGTCTGGAAGAATGGAAAAAACATAGTTCTTCCACTGGAGGATATTACAGATGTACTCGCTATGAAGTCATTCAGCATGTGGAGGAGCAATCCAAGGAAATGACTGTGGAGGTAGAGAAAACTGTTTAAGCCAAGACCTCTGGTTAAGCCACTTAATACCAGTGGAAGTATTTTGCATTTCTTCTTTTCCTACCTTTATTGTAATGAGGCATTAAATTCAATACACTTTTAAGTAGCCTTTAATTTAAACAAAATGGCTCTATAAGCCTGAGCTCTCTTTTTTTTAAATTTTTTATTGTTTATATGGGTAATATCAGAAAAGACATATATCCCAGCATAACTCTAAAATGACTCAAAAATAATTTTAACATTATATCAACAATATGATATGTTATTTCATACAATAGGTATCTTAGTCTGCTTGGCTGCCATAACAAAATGCCACAGACCAAGTGGCTCAAATGACAAAATGTGTTTTTCACAGTTCTTGAGACTACAGAGTCCAGGGCCAAGGCCTGTGCCGGGTCGGCTTCTGGTGCTGACTCCCCCTGGCTTACGGGCAGCTGTCTGCTTACTGTGTCTTCACAGGGAGGGAGAGCAAGCTCTGGTGTCCCTTCCTCTGCTTGCAAGAGCGCCAGCTCTGTTGGATTAGTTCTCCACCCTCATGACCTTGTTCCCCCTTTATCGCCTCACAGGGTGATATCACAGGGACTGTTTCCAAATATAGTCACGTTGGGGGTTAGACATTCAACATATGAATTTGATGGGAGACACGTTTTAGTCCATAGCAATATGCAATATAATAAAACATTGAAGATTTGATGACCATAGGGCTTGAGAGACATATTTACTTCACACTCTGGGAATAGTGGATTCAGTGGTTTGTCACAGAAAATACCAATGCAAGACTTTATTCTGGAAAGCATTTAAAATGTATTGGTTATTATTTTCTCAGCAAAGCAAGCAACAAATTTGTATGCATTACTATCTTTTACTAATAATTTTTTGTGTGGTCAAAAGCCTAATTTTAGTAGCTAGTACTTTTGTTTATATTATAAAAGTCATTTGGACTTCTGTTTCTTAGGCTGAAAAAAAACACAAGCGATTTCAGGAACTTGACAGATTCATGCACTATTATACAAGATTTAAAAATCATGAACATAGCTATCAGGTATGTCCTATATCATTTCAGATGTACTGTATAATACTGTTGTAAGGAAGAAAATGATATGTTTATTTCTATTCCTTTAGTTAGAACAACGCCTTCTTAAAACAGCCAAAGAAAAGATGGAGCAATTGAGTAGAGCTCTCAAAGAAAGTAAGTTATAAGTGACACATATGGTAGTTAATATAAAATATCTGTCATGCTTAAGTCACTTCTTTGGTAGGAGATTAAGACCCTTAAAGGACTACATTATTTCCATTAGCTCATTTGGTAGTTTGGAGTTCTTTCAAGTCCAGAGTGCACTTTAGCATTTGAGGCCTCTAATTAGTTTTCCATCTGGCTTACCTCATCTTCTCCTCAGCACACATCATGGTTTTGTTTACTCTGCACCATTGCTGATGCTCTACAATGTGGGCAAAAGTGTATGGACCGAAAAGGCATCCCTGACCTACTCAACAGAGCAGGATTCACAAGCTGTCCAGTTGTATGACTAACTCCCAAAGATTCTTGAGAAATTTAGCAGAGAGAGTGCCTTATGGAATGGAAGTCAAGTACAGGTTTGGGAGAAAATCATCTCATTGGTAAATAATGGACATTGGAGTCAAAAAGCGAAGTCATGAGAGAGCACTTACTTACGGTTCCGAAAATGGAAGTTCAAAAAGAACATTCCTAAAAATGGATTGAATACTAATTATATAATTTGAATATAATAAATACCTCACAGTGACAGCATACAGGTTCTGGCATGTTTGTTGTAAAAAGTCATATTTTTAAAATTATCATAGTGTAAATATAAAAGGTTTTAAGCCTAAAATGTAACCGATCATCTTTATGTTTTTTTGGTCCATTTTATAAAAGTAGTGAGTACTAACAGCCTTTTCATGAGAATAACTTTTTTACTAAAACAATAACCGTAAGCTAAATAACTTAGAATGGGACAAAAAGCATCAATAGCAGCTTAATCTCCTTGTTAATTACTAGTTCTTAGACCATAGTAATGACATAACTATATCAAGTCAATAGTAAACTCTTGAAGTGTTAATTGTCTGCAGTAAAAACTGAAAGAAAAAATCCCCACAGATTATACAGTATGTTTTGTCACCGATGTGTTCCTAATGCTTAGAACAGTGCCCAAAACATGTAAATGTAAAGTAAATACTTGTAGATTTGAATTGCTGCTTCTCTTCAACCTTTTGGAGGTTCTAGACAGCGTAGTAAGATATAAGAAAGAATCAAAAGAAGACTAAGAAAGGAAGAAATAAAGCTGCTCTTCCCCTCTTCTGCTCTTTCTCTCCGCAAAGTGTTCATTTACTGCTAATGCATTCGCTACCCAGTTGTTCCCCCACAATGTTATATCTTTTACCTTACAATATCATTTTTGCAGAAGCATAATTTATAATTAGACTCTTTTTTTTTTTTAAGAACTTAGCAAGGCATTTATTCTAAATTCTGCTGGGGACAACCTGAGAAACTTAGTAAAGCCTAGAACTTAAAGTAGATTTGTTTACAAACAGGGTGAGAACAGAATCCAGGATCATTGTATGCGTTCCTTTAGGATGCATTCCTGGGCCACTGCAGGGGCGTGTTCCATTTATAAATGTATGCAGGTCACATAAATGCAAAATGTATGAGTTTCACATAGGTTTTTAGTCTGATTCAAGTAAATATTATGATATAGATACAGCTTCTTCAGTTTCTTCGTGGAGATTTGTCTTTTTTTTTTCTTTCTTTTAAGAACACTTAGTTGTTTAATTAATTTTATAACAGCATATTTGCAAAGAAATTTTTTTACTGTGCCTGGTTTACTTTATAGCTGAAGGAGCCTGTCCAGATACCACTTTCATTGAAGATGCAGTTCATGTGCTCTTAAAAACTCGACGCATTCTTAAGTGTTCTTATCCATATGGATTTTTCTTAGAACTTAAAAGCACAAAGAAAGAAATTTTTGAACTCATGCAAGTAAGATATCTTTTTTTATTAAACTTAAATGCAGTTATGATGAAAAACAAGTTTTCTCCTTTCTCAACCGCTTTACAACTAAGTTTTATCTTACTAGAGTGTAATTAACAATTTTGTTTCCATTTTTAGAATGGTTTCTAAATAAAAAAAAAAGTTACTGTAATAAATTGAAATTTTCTTTATGTTTGAATTTGACACTATGCAGATTGGAGTGAGCTCTGAGCTAGGCAAGCATTTCCTACTACACTTATTTATTTTAAACTGGTTGAGGTTGAAATCTGGCCTGATAGAATTTTGTCTTCAAAAATGAAACTAACAGCATCACTTACTAGATGAGAAAATTGTTATTGGCCAGTTCATTTTAACAGTGCAACTGAAAGAAAAACTTAGAGTACTTTTAAAAATAAGTAAAACATTTAAGCCAACTGACATGAGTGTAGCCAACCAAGTATATTATACATTCCTCTTTTTTTGAAGTAACCAAACTTTGTCCTCTTGCTATGGATGTTTTTATCATCCGTTTAAACTCCCCTCTACTAATTTATGTCTTATATTTCTTTCAATACTTGATATTCATATTCTCCATGAGGTCTTCTAGACTTAACCCCAGATCCCAAAGGTTTTGCCTTGCCTCACCTTCCTTCAGCATTTACATAAAGTCTATGCCATGTGGCCTTGCATCTGCATGTACAGTGCTTTGAATTTTACTAGTTCTTTTTCATACAGGCAAGTTTATAAATTTTTTTTATACAGCTGCTGTACTCACTACTACTTTGTAATCCATACCAACTGCATTGCTATAAATGCCTGTTGAATGAATGGTGTTTTCCTAAAATTTGCAAAGTAGAAACTTGTTAAATTGAAAGTTGTTATGATGGTTGGATTACTTTCTGATTTCAAAAGAGAGTTAGATTTAACCAGGTAGACACTGAATTTACTGTTGACTTACCCATTTGTCCTATAATCTTTTTGTTTGTTTTTTCTTAACATAGACAGACCTAGAAATGGTCACTGAAGACCTTGCCCAAAAAGTCAATAGGCCTTACCTTCGCACACCCCGCCACAAGATCATCAAGGCGGCATGCCTTGTACAGCAGAAAAGGCAAGAGTTCCTGGCGTCTGTGGCTCGGGGAGTCGCTCCTGCAGACTCGCCGGAAGCTCCACGACGCAGGTAAAAAGGATACACACTGTGAACCTCACCCTAGCACCAGCCACAGAGGCAGCAAGTGTATTTTTTGTCCAACTGGGATTCATATTCCTGAAAGTTACTTATACCTGAAATATGGATAGCTTATAAAAGTATGTTAACTTCTTTTTGGTGATTTTTTTTTTTTCTCCAGTACTATTTCTGTTTTTCTTGTTATTTTTTGTTGGTCATTGTGTAGTTTCTCAGACTAAATTAAGGTAGGTAAATCTCACACTTCAATGAACTCATTATTCAACAAGTATTCTAATGTGTCATTTTGATAGTCATAGACATCTTATGATGTAGAATTTGGAAGCCTTGCCAACTTGTTATCATCATACTTGTATTTTCTGGTAAAAAGTTGTAAGGAAATTAGAAATCTGATGTTAGTAAAGTTTTGTAAGTGATCCACATACTCATCCATTAAAGAACAGTTGAGTTTGGTTGTTTTATTTCAGATACTTATACTGGCATTATAACTTGAAGCATATTTTCTTGTTTGTACTAATTATAAGGATTAGAAATTCCTTGGACCCTTATTTTTATATAAACACTTAAAAATAGAAGCAATCATAAAATATACTCTGGTATAGCATGGTGATTTTTAATTTTCCACCATTTTACATAAACATAAAACAACATAGAATTTGAAAGAAATAATGAAAGAATTATTTTAATTATATTCAGTAGTTGGTCTTTGGTTAAGTAAGTTCCAAGCAAAGGAGTTAGAAGTAATGTTCAAAGGACAAGGGTCTGATTATTTGTACTTTGCTGTACTGATAATAAATCAAATGGTGTGTCTAATTTCTTTGTAGCTTTGCTGGTGGAACATGGGATTGGGAATATTTAGGATTTGCATCACCTGAGGTAATTGTTTTGTGGGGGTGGGGTTGGTTTGGGTTGGGTTGGGTTAGTTATAATTTTCCTTAGTGCAGTCCTGCTTATATTTACACCCTCATTTGTTTACTCTTGCCTGGAAAATCCCATGGATGGAGGAACCTGGTAGGCTAAAGTCCATGGGGGTTACAAAGAGTCAGACACAACTGAGCAACTTCACTTTCCCTTTCACTTTTTTGTTCTCTAAACATCCCTTTGAGGCTGTAAACAATGTTTTTTCTTTCCTTTATTGTAACAGTGCCTCAGCAGAGCCTACATTTACCTTCTTATGGTATTGAATTATCATCACATTATTAAATGCATACCCCCTCTTATAATTTTTAATTACTGAATTTTAATTATGGAAGGCCAGCTTTCAGGGTACATTTTTGGAAAATATCTTTAACAGAAATAGAAATTTTATTTATTAGAAATGCACTTCTAATTATAATATTACTTGTTTCAGTCTGAATTTATAAAAAACATAAATACAAAATCTATTTTTTTCAAGTTATTGAAACAACCTGTTATAATTTATTTATAGTCATTTAGGTGAAAGCTTAACATTAATGTTTTATGCAGAAAGAGTGCTTTGATCATTTCCTTTTTGCTTCTCTTTAAGATTTTCACAATCTTTTTGTTTTCATTGTTGTTCTTTTATATCCCATTTTAAAATAAGGTCCATAATACTACAAATAGCAATAAAAACAAGATAAAGTGAAAATCTTAAACACATTGCTATTTTCTGAGATTTAAATTGCCACTGTCACTGTTGAGTCTGATTTTAAGTGGTCTTAGCAGTTCTCTCTACTTTGTACTTCATACAACAGTATACCGTATATTCGACGCTTTGATATAACCTTTTAACTTAATTCTTGTAAACTATGAAACCTGTATCATTTATAGCCCATATAATATCTGCAACTGAAAGACAATGGAATTGATTATTATTCGTAAATGACTGTGGTTTATTTAAATCAGATACTTTCTCCTTTTAGCTGCTGAGAATACTTGCAATCACCTTGTGGCCTTTTGATATTGGTAGATATATCCAAAACAGCATTGACTTGAGGAAAAATTTGTGCTTAGAGCTCTGATACGAAAATTTTAAATTCACTTAAATTTTTTAAAAAAATTTTGATATATTTATGAATTTTCTATTGTAGAACAAATTATGAACCTTTTCTTTACTTGAAACTATACTTTAATATTTCTGTGTTATAATATAATTTCAGCTTTGGGGATAGTTTGGAAAATTTCCACCTAAAAGGAGGAATAAATAAGCTTCAGTTATCAAAAACAGAGTACAAAGATTTCATATCAAGGTAGAAACACAATAGAGCAAAAATAAATTCACAATCAGGTATGCATCATCTTGAGACTTCTGACTGTGGCAGTAACTTAAAAGAATTTCAAAATATTTGTCCTTGAATATTGAGAGCCTGCAAATATGATTGACACGATTTCGTTGTAGTAAACATAGAGAAGCTTTTTATCTTATGTGTGAATATTTCTAAATAAAATTATTGAGCTCTTGTTCTCCAGGGATTGAAAAAATGTGAAATTATAAATAGTATTTTATTCTTAAGAATCATTTAACTTTTTTATTCTTTAACGTATTTGGCACATTGAGCACCAAGCTTTTATGTAAACATTGAAAATCTAAAGAATTACTGTGTAGTATGAAATTTTAAAATTCTTCATGTGTGTGATTATCAAGTATCTACCAAAATTATATCTTTGAAAACTAGCTCTTTGCCTTCATATAGATTATGAAAAAGTAATGTTGCCAAACTTCAATAGACTTTTAGGCTGAATTTATATTTTTTGTTAAGGTTAATTACATCTTATTCTTTTTAAGCTAAATTGAATGAGTCATTGACAAGCATCAGTGTTTGTTTTGTGCCCCTTTAAGGGCTGTGGGACTTCCCTGGTGGCTCAGTGTTAAAGAATCTGCCTGCCAGCGCAGGTGCTCCATGAGACATGGGTTTGATCCCTGGGTTGGGAAGATTCCCTGGAAAAGGAAATGGCAACTCACTCCAGTATTCTGGCCTGGAGAATTCCATGGACAGAGGAGCCTGGCGGGCAGTAGTCCATAGGATCGCACAGAGTCGGACACAAATGGAGCAACTGAAACAACAACAACAAAGGCAGTGGAGCCCAGAGGAGAGAGTGTGATAGAGATGTCTCAGGGACACCAGGACTCAAGGTCTAACCCTATAACTTAAGGTCGACTTAGGCTGTACCTTCCTTCATTTCTCATCTTTCAAATGTGGATCCTGATATCTACCCCATGGAAGTTCTGGAAGGATTAAAGCATCTGTTTAAGTCACTGACAGAGCTGGTGTTCAATAAACGGTGGCTGTTATTATTTACAATAATAAAACACTCCTGGCACTGTTTCCCCCTATAAATCCTAGAACTTCTAAATCTTCTCTGTAGCCATAACACTCTCAAACCATTTGGAGTATTCTGACTAAAGCCTTTCATATGCTTACTTGGAGATCTTAGGACTCCATGGAAGTTTTCAGATAAGTTTACTTTTCTGAAAATAATTTTTTAAAAGTGTATTGCATGGTGAGAGAATGCCACTTGATTTTTTTATCAGAATAACTATAACAAGTTTCTTTTACAGTTGTTTTTCAACTATTTAGTTTTCTTCAATGGAAATATGTATATTCTATGAAATAGTTTATTTAATTCTGAGTAACTTTGTACCATCACCAACTGTACAAAGTAAACAAATTCTTCCTAAAGATAAGTTCCGTTCAGTCGCTCAGTAGTGTCCGACTCTTTGCGACTCCATGAACCACAGCATGCCAGGCCTCCCTGTCCATCACCAACTCCTGGAGTTCACCCAAAGTCATGTCCATTGAGTTGGTGATGCCATCCAACCATCTCATCCTCTGTCATCCCCTTCTTCTCCTGCCCTCAATCAGGGTCTTTTCAAATGAATCAGCTCTTTGCATCAGGTAACCAAAGTATTGGAGTTTCAGCTTCAACATCAGTCCTTCCAATGAACACCCCAGACTGATCTCCTTTAGGATGGACTGGTTGAATCTCCTTGCAGTCCAAGGGACTCTCAAGAGTCTTCTCCAACACCACAGTTCAAAAGCATCAATTCTTCTGCACTCAGCTTTCTTTTTAGTCCAACTCTAACATCCATACATGACAACTGGAAAAACCATAGCCTTGACTAGACAGACCTTTGTTGGCAAAGTAATGTCTCTGCTTTTCAGTATCCTGTCTAGGTTGGTCATAACTTTCCTTCCAAAGAGTAAGTGTCTTTTAATTTCCTGGCTGCAGTCACCATCTGTAGTGATTTTGGAGCCCAAAAAAATAAAGTCAGCCACTGTTTTCACATCTATTTTGCATGAAGTGATGGGACCGGATGCCATGATCTTCGTTTTCTGAATGTTGAGCTTTAAGCCAACTTTTTCACTCTCCTCTTTCACTTTCATCAAGAGGCTTTTTAGTTCTTCTTCACTTTTTGCCATAAAGGTCATGTCATCTGCATGTCTGAGGTTATTGATATTTCTCCTCACAATCTTGATTCCAGCTGTGCTTCCTCCAGCCCAGCGTTTCTCATGATGTACTCTGCATAGAAGTTAAATTAGCAGGGTGACAATATACAGCCTTGACGGACTCCTTTTCCTATTTGGAACCAGTCTGTTGTTCATGTCCAGTTCTAACTATTGCTTTCTGACCTGCATACAGGTTTCTCAGGAGGCGGGTCAGGTGGTCTGGTATTCCCGTCTCTTTCAGAATTTTCCACAGTTTCTTGTGATCCACACAGTCAAAGGCTTTGGCATAGTCAAAGGAAGAGGAACCAGAGATCAAATTGCCAACATCCGCTGGATCCTCGAAAAAGCAAGAGAATTCCAGAAAAACATCTATTTCTGCTTTATTGACTATGCCAAAGCCTTTGACTGTGTGGATCACAAAGATAAATCTCAAACTGGCATAATATTCTGTTGCCATCTTTGTCTGAGAAATGTGGCAGTACTTGGTGGTCCTGTGAGCCATGATGACACAGTCATCCAGTTTCAGATGATCGGCCTCCAGGAAAAGAGGAAACGATGCCTCAGCTCAGCAGTAAATTTTAAAGACCCTGGTTAATCTCTCTGGACACTTGTAGTATCTTATGTTCATTTATTTCTAACCTGATAGGATGCCTTCCATTCTTTAATTAGAGTCCAGCTACTTACGTAGAAAAAGGAGAATTTCACCTGAGTGACACGATGTGGAAGTTTTACTGGGATTATAAAACTTACTCTCATTTATTTCTGTTACTTTCACAATATAATCATATTGAATATTCTAGAGTAACTAGATAATCACGAATCATAAACCAAAATCATATTTTAGTGTATATCACTCAAAGATTCTACAATGATTCTCAAAATTAGCCTTTTTATGCTGGTATCAGGGCTTCTCTGGTGGCTCAGTGGCAGAGAGTCTGCCTGCAGTGCGGGAGACCCAGGTTCGATCCCTGGGTCAGGAAGATCCCCTGGAGAAGAAAATGACAATGGCTATTTTTCCAATGGCCTTGCCTAGAAAAGCCCATGGATAGAGGAGCCTGGTGGACTGTAGTCCAGGAGAATACACAGAGTCGGGCACGACTCAGCGACTAACACACACGTGCTGGTATCATGTACACTGGTCTGTCTGTCACTAAAATCTGGAAGAGGACATGTGTACCCAGGTGGTAGCAAATAGTCCCAGGTTCTGCCTCCGGTGATAGCAAACCCACTTAAAACTGTTACCACAAATGTGAAGTAGGCTTGCGGACATTTGCCCACATCTGTGTCTTCCCATATGCTAAATTGAAAACACTGTGCCTTGCCTGGGCTGTAGGTCACCCTCCATATGAACTAACACAGGAAGGAAGCCAGGTACATTATTTTAAAGGTAGCCTCATATTCTTTTTAATGGCACCCCACTCCAGCACTCTTGCCTGGAAAATCCCATGGACAGAGGAGCCTGGTGGGCTGCAGTCCATGGGGTTGTTAGGAGTCAGACACGACTGAGCGACTTCACTTTCACTTTCATGCATTGGAGAAGGAAATGGCAACCCACTCTGGCATTCTTGCCTGGAGAATCCCAGGGACGGGGAAGCCTGGTGGTCTGCCGTCTTTGGGGTCGCACAGAGTCAGACACGACTGAAGCGACTTAGCAGCAGCAGCAGCATATTCTTTTTTTGCCATAAATATGGTTTATAGTCCCAAAGAATAACCAGATCCTCAGTCTAACAAGTACTTAACTGTGTGTGCTTTTATTTTATTTTTTTTCTGTTGCATATATCACAGTCCTTTTTTAAAAACCAGATCTCCAGAGAGGGCCTAACTCATATGAGTAAAATTATTTTGGTATTAGTTATAACTTTAGATAACAAGGTCCAGGCATATGAAATGAAGCTCAGTTATGATCTAGCATTGGAGCTTGCAAGTATTCCCAATTTATTCACACAGTTACAATGGCTATGTAAAATTTTTCTTTTCCATTTTACCTTTTCTGTTTTCCTTGGCATGGCAAAACCTGAAGTTTTCTTTTTCTAAAGCCAAGTGATTTTATAATATGTGTATAAAATCACACATTTTTTTTCCTGGAAAAAAAGTGTATGGTTGGTTTTATTTGGATTTTAAAATGTGCATGCTCTCCCGTATTTTATAACCTGTGGTTTATGCAGGAATATGCTGAATTTCAGTATCGGAGAAGGCACAGACAACAGCGCCGGCGAGGAGATGTGCACAGTCTGCTGAGTAACCCTCCAGACCCCGACGAGCCAAGTGAAAGCACTTTAGGTGAGCCCTTGAATTGGGTTTGCTGTAATCTCTTACTTCTCTTGCATGTCTTCGTAAAAGTGGCTAATCTAAATGCTGTGAAAGGGTTTACAATTTAGGTATACAGTCAGCATGCAGGTGCTTCTAATGTCACAGGATGCAGAAAACCAGGGCGATTAAGAACATGAACTGGGGAGTCAGACAGACCTGAGCTCATGACTCCAGCTCTGCCGCATGTCAGTGTGAAGCTTTCGTCCCTCAACCTCTGCAAGCTTTGGTCCCCTCATTCTAAAGAAGCAAGAACAGTAGTGTCACTTTGTGGGCTTGTTGTGAGCATTAAATGGGGTAGTGTGTGTAAAACCCTTAAATACGAATAGCACCTAGCGAGCACTTGATAGATTGTAGCTGTTGGTTACCCTTAGTATGTTCATGAAATATTTTTCTCCTAACCTTAGTTCTCCTATCAACATTTTTTAAATTCCTAGTAGTGAAGATAAATTATCATCCTTTAAATATTAAATTGTTAATTGAAAATCTTCAAACTACAGCAGTGTCAGCAGCTCATCTTTAATATATCAGGATCGACAGGCCTAAAGATTAGCTTTGGGGGCTATTGTAACTTGCAAATTCTTTAGTTTTAAGAACTCTGAAAACTAAAACACCTTCCTTGTTGCCTAAGGGGAAAAAGATGAACACTTGGCAGCACTTGCCTTTATGAATAGAACCATGTATAATCTAAATAAAGTTGTAAAGACCGATCATGGATTTGAAATAATTGTGTTAGATATATGTTGTTGCTTGTGGTGAGACAATATGGATGAAAAATCTCTGAAAGACGAAGTGAACTTGTGACCCTGGGTTTTCACCAGCGCTCAAAGAGAAGTCATCGATTTAGTTAAAAAGTTGTATGAGACCTGATATGACTAAACCCTCTGGCACTGCTTGCTTCGAAACAGATCTCCCGGAAGGTGGCGGTGGCCGCAGGCCAGGCGCCTCCGTGGTAAGCTCTGCGTCTATGAGTGCGCTGCACACCTCTTCCCTGCGTGACTACACACCCGCCAGTCGCTCCGAGAACCAGGACTCTCTTCAGGTAGCCTTTCTGGGTAGCCTCGTTGCCCCTGCCTTTTGCTCTTTCTCCCTTGAGCCTGGCTTCCTGTTTTTACTTCTGTTGCTCTCCTTTTTCTCCCTTCCCTTCCACAATCTTTGCTTCAGAGCTGTACTACAGGGAAAGATTTTTCTATTTCAGATTTACAGTTAAGTAGTTTATTTTCCCTTTAGCATGGGCAAGGAGAAAATTAAAATAAGATTGTAGTAGGTCAAAAAGTTCTTCTGTATAAATAGAGGTACTATTAATTATCTGGGTAGTAAAAGAACACTGCAGACTTCACTGGGTTCAATCATTTTTCCTTTTAAATTTTGAAGTAATTTTAATTTCTGTTGCCTCAGGCTCTGAGTTCCTTGGATGAAGACGATCCCAATATACTTCTTGCAATACAGTTATCTCTGCAAGAATCTGGGCTGGCCATCGATGAAGAAAGTACAGACTTTCTCAGTAATGAAGCATCCTTAGGGGCAATAGGCACCTCTTTACCTTCTAGACTGGACTCCGTCCCCAGGAACGCTGACAGCCCTCGAGCCGCGTTGAGCGGCTCTGAGCTGTTGGAGCTCGGTGACAGCCTCATGAGACTAGGAGCAGAAAGAGGCCCGTCTTCAACTGACACCCTGAGTTCCCACCCTCCCAGTGAGGCAAGAAGTGAATTCTTCCCCTCACCCAGTGACCCTGACTCAGCCAGCCAAGACGCCAACATCAGTGACAATCTTCTTGGCAATATCATGGCTTGGTTTCATGACATGAACCCTCAAAGTATTGCTCTGATTCCTCCAGCAGCTACAGAAATCAGTGCAGATTCTCAGCTCCCCTGTGTCAAAGACGAGTCCGAAAGTGTGAGGGATGTGGAACTGATGCCTCCAGAAGTTTCAGTGTTTGAAGATGCTGCGATCAGTGAAGGTAGAGGAACCCAAAGAGGAGAAGAAAATCCTCTGGAGGGAAATCCTCTGGCTGGGGAAGCAGCATCTCAAGCTGGCGACAATGGTAATGAGGCTGCCAACAAGGGGGATGGTTCTGATGTTTCAAGTCAGACACCTCAGACCTCAAGTGACTGGCCTGAACAAGTACACTTAGTATGAACTGCACGTCTCGGGGCTCTAGTGAATTGCAGGTACAGATGGTATGCTAGTGGAGTATGCTTTACAGAGACTTGATCCACTTAATTCCAATTAATTATAAACCACTGACATTAGGATTAAAGATGAAGGAGTTCCCTTGAATGGTATAGCTTCATTTCTGATTTTAACCTGACAGGGAATTTCTTCTGTATTTAATTGGACCGCTTTTCGCCTTTATGCTGACAAACAGAAGAGCAGGAGAGAGCAACACAAACGGAATAAATAGCTAAGATTCCACATTAGAAGAAAATGCAGTCCTCTGTTCAGGTCAGCAGTACTTAAATTGAACATTAAATGAAAGGCTTAGTCTCTAATCCTTGGGTGGTTTTTCCTTTAAAAAAAAAACAAAACTTAAAGTTTTCTTCATTTCAGAAGTTGTTTTGGACAGATCTAATAACATTTTATCCCTCCGTCTCTCTGTGCTCTTCTGTAGCTTTCCTTCTTCCTTTTTGTCTGAGCGGTGTGAATTGAGGTAGCCGAGGCTTCTCTTTAGCGCTGCGTCTACCACAGTGTAATTAATTTTAATTTCACATGAATCAGAGATCTCTTCTCATGTCTATTTACAGTCCACTTGTGCCAAACTCTGACTCATGTGCTGACAAGGCGTTCAGGTGTGCGGTGTCCCAGAGGGCTTCCAAGCAGTCTCAGCCTTCCTGGAAGTAAAAGGTGCCACTTGGTAGCAGTGATATTCCAGAATTTAGTGGGCTTTTGTTGCCATGGAGACTGCATTTAAATAAATGTAGCCTGTAGCTTAAGTTAACTAAATCTAATGCTGCTGTTCAAAACAGTTTATTTTAATATTAAAATACAGTTGATTAGCAACAGCGGTGCTGTATTTTGAGACACTTTATTGGAAGTGCAATCATAGTTCTTTGTTTTCACAATTTTACAGTGCATTCTAATTACTGATGGGTGCAATTACTTTTAATGGTAAGTGTTTTATAAAATAGAAAAAAAAAGTGGAGTTTTCTTGAGTTATAGTAAATCCCACAATTATTAAAAAAAAAAAAACTGAGTAAAGCATCCTGCGCAACATGTTACCGTGCCTTTGCCTCACCTCAGTGGGTAGTTGCCAGTCAAGTAAGTAATTCCAACTTCAATGTCTCTTCTGAAGTAACTATGCTGTATGAATTGCAAAGACCTCCATAAAACCACCCATGGCCTTGCCTTTACAGTAAATATAACAACTAAATGTTCAATCGGTTTGTTTGACTAAATCGCAAATGCTGACGTGTTTGTTCTATTGCACAATACTCATTTGCTGTGTGATTACTGTTTAGTGTTGGAAAAAATCAACTTCCTAGTTATCAGTGTCTTACTGTGAAGAAAATGCTGGTCTTAGTTGTAATTAAGATACAATGGTACAGTGTGTAATTAAAACTAGAATAAACTGTTGGAATCTCTGTTTTACTTACATATTATGAAAACTAGCATAACATAAGCAAAATAGATATGCAACACTCTATTTAATGTTTTGCCAGATTCTTATCAGAAATCTACAGATACCAAAATTCCAGTACCAAGTTTGTACAGGCAAGTCCTGGGCTGGGTGAAAGGTTATGTTAGTATTAATATCCACATGAGCTGTAATTAACAATTTTTGGTTGCTTTTTGTTCCCAAACCCTGCTTTTGAAATTTCCTTGTACTTCGAATCATATGGCTCAGACATTATATTAGAGTATTTAATATTCCCCTGTTCCCTTAGGATAAACTGTGTGGGAATTGCTCCTGTGCCATGGATATCGGAAGTCCACACTGGTTTTTATTTCCCCAGCTATCAGAAACATTGATTGATATCAATCCCTCTTAAAATTAGTTGGGGGAAAATATTACCTTTATCTACAGTGTATTACTGTATATGAAACTGAAATAGTCCATTAAAGGATTTTTTTACAAATTTAATTTAGATTGAAAATATCAACACCAATCAGTTTTTAGATCAAGTTGTAATTTTTCAGTAGAAGGAGTCTGTGTGCCACTGAGGCGGCCTGCGGAGCCGCGGTGCGGGGAGGAAGCGCGCCGTGTGCTGGCGGTGTAGCCGAGGCTTCTGGCTCCACACTCCTGTGCAGTTCCCTGCGTTTCTGTGGTCTCCTGAGCATGAAAACGGTCAGAATCCAATTTGTATTTCCTTGGTACATATTTTAAAAACACAGTCACTGACTTAACAATTCAGAAATAAAGTTTGGCAAAGCCTATTTTGTAAACAAGTTAATTTTATAATGTAAGAAAAAATTACTCTAACCTTGACTTGTTATTTGCACTTTCATAGTCTATACTTGATACATTCCCACTTTATATACAATAGGATTCTACAAACGTGTAGATGTTTGGCCAAATGAATGCTGTTAATAATATGTAAAATTCTTTGATTAAACATTTATTACTTAAACCACTTCACTTTTGTCTCATTATAGACTTTGTTTAACCAAGTCAGGAAGCTAATCTTCTTCACATTAAATTCCCTCTAATATGATGGGGTTAATTTGGTTCTTACATGTAATTAATTCCTAATATTTTTTATACTAGCCCACTTACTGAGCATTTTATACCCCAGAGATAAGCCTCCACTTTGCATGATAATGTGTTAAAACATTGTGACTTCAGCACTCATTATTTTTAGTCACTGTAACTTTCAGAAGAAAACTTACGGTTTTTCCTTGAAGTCTCTTAATAGAAACATAGAAAAAGAATTTTAAGATAGTTTGTGAAATTGCTTAGGATAGGAAAATTATTTTATGCCATATGAATAGAAATGCCTGCTTCTCAATTATTTAATTATTCTTTCCCGTCTAAGTAATTACAGCAGCCCCCAGCATCTGAACTTCAGTGCTCAGGCACAAGTCCCAGACCCCTAGCTGACGCATCACAAGATGTGCCCATGCTAACCTCTGAGAGTCATCGTTTTATTTGTGCCTGTCAGTTTGTGGATCCCAAGCTTAACTCCAGTGTCCGTATGCTGAATTACTCTTTAAATGTTATTTATTACAGCCACTGGTCTCATTTCTGTTCTCTTTTTAGTCCTTGGATCATGTTGCTTACCTGTTAATGAAATTAAAATCTGGTGGCTCAGTGGTAAAGAAGCCCCATGCCAGTGCGTGAGACACGGATTAGATCCCTGGGTCGGGAAGATCCCCTGGAGGAGGAAATGGCAACCCACTCCAGTATCTGGAGAACCTTATGGACAGAGGAGCCTGGTGGGCTACAGTCAACCCATAGAGTCACAAAGAGTTGGACTCAACTGAAGTGACATAGCACGCACTGTGGTTCACCTGTTATGAAATTACAGTCTCGGACTTACTGAAATTTGGTCATAATTTTAAAAGTTACAGTTAGTAAATCACTAAAGAATAAAATTTTAGAATCTAAATATTACACGATAATACCAATTTGGGTTTTTTCCTTTTTCAGGCTGAAATTAAACTCCATAGCAGAAAAGTGTTGATGTGCTTGGCTCTGGGGCTGAGTAGTAGTTGTATCTCAGCCCTGGGCTGTGGTTGTAATTACAAGGTCACCACCTAGCAACGGTATGTTACTGCCTTGTCCGTCATTATCCCCTTCTCTCCAGTAGATTTCTTTCTGGAAAGATGTGAGAAGGCGATGGCACCCCACTCCAGTACTCTTGCCTGGAAAATCCCATGGACGGAGGAGCCTGGTGGGCTGCAGCCCATGGGGTCGTTAAGAGTCGGATACAACTGAGCAACTTCACTTTCACGTTTCACTTTACATTTTCATGCATTGGAGAAGGACATGGCAACCCACTCCAGTGTTCTGTCCTGGAGAATCCCAGGGACGGGGGAGCCTGGTGGGCTGCCATCTGTGGGGTCGCACAGAGTCGGACATGACTGAAGTGACTTAGCAGTAGCAGCAGCAGCTCTTTCTAGATTATTATGTGATCATTCTTCTAGGAACTGGGTCTAGTCATGCTTAAAGAAAGACAGACCAGAAGAGTTTCCTAAATGTAGCTCTCTGTTGCACTTAGGACTGACAAGTGGCTGACAAACTGCTGCTGCTGCTGCTAAGTCGCGTCAGTCGTGTCTGACTCTGCAACCCTATAGGCAGCAGCCCACCAGGCTCCCCTGTCCCTGGGATTCTCCAGGAAAGAACACTGGAGTGGGTTGCCATTTCCTTCTCCAATGCATGCATGCATGCTAAGTCACTTCAGTCATGTCCAACTCTGTGCGACCCCATGGACAGCAGAGCCCACCAGGCTCCTCTGTCCACGGAATTCTCCAGGCAAGAATACTGGAGTGGGTTGCCATTTCCTTCTCTCGATCAACTGAGTGGTGGCCAAACTTATGAAGAAATTACTGTTATTCAGTCTTTAAAACTGTAACTTGAAAATATTCCTGATCAGGATATAGATATGTCTTAGCCAGCCTAGCATCAGTTTACAGACAAACTGGGAGAAAGATTGATGAGGAGTAAACAGAATACAGAAAATGGTAGTTATGGGATGAGACAGTCCAGTTCTCCTGGGCCTCTGAAGTGCCTACACATCTTGCTGAGTGTGCCAAGACTACAAGGCCTGATGAGGGGTTTGCCTGAGCCACTTCTCAGCATTTATATCACAAGTAAGCTTGGGGGCAAGAAGCAGGTTTGCTGTAAAAGTGTTGGATTCCTTGCACTCTCTTCCTCAGCTGTGACACAGACTGCTGTGTGTTCGGCATCATCCAGCATTCATCCAGGCCCGCGGTGTTAACCTGTGGAAACTGGGGACCTGGAAGACTGACGTAAATACGGAGATACTCACTCTGCGTGCTGCACACCCTGAGTGACAGAGGCCTTTGCCTCTGATCAAGGATCCTGTGTCTTCTGTCAGCATTCACAAAACTGATAGGCTAACTTACTGGACAAAGTCAAACCTCGGATTGTCTTGGCAGCAAGGATTGGAATGCTGACAGACGCTTTTCTGGAAGGTGAGCCATTGGGCCGGGTTTGGGGATATTAGGTTCCCTGGCATCAATCTGGCAGTCAGTGCTGTCACTCAAGATAGATTAAAGATGGGGGAGGACAAGTGTCCCACTGGCCTAGCTTTTACTGAACAGAGTTCATGTTTGCAGGCTGAACGGTAGAGTTCGGGTTGAAACAAGCTGTCCGAATATACCTTGATTGTTGATGACTCTGGCATGCAGACAAGAAGGAATGTTTTCATGACAAAGGGCCAGCAGTTCCTGTGAGGGACAGAAGGTGCCAAGGACTACAGGGTGACCACAAAGGTGCATGTGAAGAAGAAAGAAGCCCCTGGACTGTAGTTTCCTCTGATACTGGCAGGCATCACCACTGCCATAGGAAAGAGAGCTTTGCAGGTCTTCAGGCACTGGCAGGGAGCAGGGGGTGGGGGTAGGGAGAAAAGACCAACGAAACAATTAAGTTCCCCCCCACCCCCAGCAGCCTACCTCCCCCACTCCTGGCTTCCTTACCCTCTCAGCTCAGGGACAAGGTGATGTGGCATCCATTTGCCACCTTTTGTTTATAGCTTCTGACTCATGCAATTTAGACTCTTCAGCTTGGAAAAGGGAATTTCTCCGTAGTGGAGAAGGGAGGCTTCCCTTGTAGTGGATTTCTTTGGCTGATTAAAAGTCACACTGCTCCCAGCTCTGAAGGTCTAATAGAATTGATGTGTTATGTGCCCACAGGTCCCTGTCTTATAAGTGTCAGTGGGGCTGTTCTTATTTAGGGACTGCTGCGTGCATCAATCTGATTTCCGTGTTGACCATCTGGTGCTGTCCATGTGTAGAGTCTTCTCTTGTTTTGTTGGAAGAGGATGTTTGCTGTGACCAGCATATTCTCTTGGCAAAACTGTACTAGGCTTTGCCCTGCTTCAGTTCACAGAAGAACTGTGCAAAAAAGATCTTAATGACCCAGATAATCATGATGGTGTGATCACTCACCTAGAGCCAGACATCCTGGGATGCAAAGTCAAGTGGGCCTTAGAAGGCATCACTATGAACAAAGCTAGTGGAGGTGATGGAATTCCAATTGACCTATTTTAAATCGTGAAAGATGATGCTGTGAAAGTGCTGCACTCAATATGCCAGCAAATTTGGAACACTCAGCAGTGGCCACAGGAATGGAAAAGTTGTTTTCATCCCAGTCCCAAAGAAAGGCAATGCCAAAGAATGCTCAAACTGCCGCACAATTGCACTCATCTCACAGGCTAGCAAAGTAATGTTCAAAATTCTCCAAGCCAGGCTTCAGTAATACGTGAACTATGAACTTCCAGATGTTCAAGCTGGTTTTAGAAAAGGCAGAGGAACCAGAGATCAAATTGCCAACATCCGCTGGATCATGGGAAAAGCAAGAGAGTTCCAGAAAAACATCTATTTCTGCTTTATTGACTATGCCAAAGCTTTTGACTGTGTGGATCACAATAAACTGTCGAAAATTCTGAAAGAGATGGGAATACCAGACCACCTAACCTTCCTCTTGAGAAACCTATATGAAGTTCAGGAAGCAACAGTTAGAACTGGACATGGAACAACAGACTGGTTCCAAACAGGAAAAGGAGTACATTAGTGCTGTATGTCACCCTGCTTATTTAACTTCTATGCAGAGTACATCATGAGAAATGCTGGGCTGGAAGAAGCACGAGCTGGAATCAAGACTTTCGGGAGAAATACCAATAACCTCAGATTGCAGATGACACCAGCCTTATGGCAGAAAGTGAGGAACTAAAAAGCCTCTTGAAGAAAGTGAAAGAGGAGAGTGAAAAAAGTTGGCTTAAAGCTCAACATTCAGAAAACGAAGATCATGGCATCTGGTCCCATCACTTCATGGGAAATAGATCGGGAAACAGTGTCAGACTTTATTTTTTGGGGCTCCAAAATCACTGCAGATGGTGATTGCAGCCATAAAATTAAAAGACACTTACTGCTTGGAAGGAAAGTTATGAGCAACCTAGACAGAATATTAAAAGGCAGAGACATTACTTTGCCAACAGTGGTCCATCTCATCAAGGCTATAGTTTTTCCAGTAGTCATGTATGGATGTGAGAGTTGGACTGTGAAGAAAGCTGAGCGCAAAAGAATTGATGCTTTTGAACTGTGGTGTTGGAGAAGACTCTTTTGAGAGTCCCTTGGACAGCAAGGAGATCCAACCAGTCCATCCTAAAGGAGATCAGTCCTGGGTGTTCACTGGAAGGACTGATGTTGAAGCTGAAACTCCAATATTTTGGCCACCTCATGTGAAGAGTTGACTCACTGGAAAAGACTCTGTCTGATGCTGGGAGGGATTGGGGGCAGGAGGAGAAGGGGGCAACAGGGGATGAGATAGCTGGATGGCATCAGCGACTTGATGGATATGAGTTTGGGTAAATTCCGGGAGTTGCTGATGGACAGGGAGGCCTGGTGTGCTGCAATTCATGGGGTCATAAAGAGTCGGACACAACTGTGTGACTGAACTGAACCTGCATCAAGGTGAGAATGGGGCCTGAGTCACTCCCCATTTTGCTTCTTTGTCCCCTCTCCTGTGGTCCAGCTGAAACAATACAGAAGTCCAACAAGAGAAAGTGAAATCACTCCTTTCGTTAAAGACTTGGTAGCAGCCCAAGTATTCAAGCCATTTCCCAGCATAACATTGCAGCCTGCCTGACACAGCCACCCAGTACTCCAATTTGCTCCTAGGCTCCTCTTGAAACTGAATGCCTGACCCTTGGAGGCCTTGGGAGTCACTGATGTGACATCTCCACTTTGGGGTGGGTTGCCTGGCAACCAACATGGACCCAACAGGCCTTGCAAGTCAAACAAATGGTAAGTTACAGAGCATAGGCAGCCTGACTGCTGCAACAAGTATTCTGACTACATGAAAAATCAGTAGCTATCTTTGGGGGGATATTTTGCGTATATCTTCATTTCCTAAAGAAAAGCCACTGGCTTCGTCAGGGGTCTCAGTCCACGAAATGCCTGGGTTTGGTTCAGTTGTTTATTAGCAACTTTAGGAAAGTGCAGCAATATTTTCCTATAGCTGTAAATAATTCTGAAATTGTGAAGTATTCTAAAAGAAGTATGGCAAGGCAAAAGAACTGAAACAACTAAAACTATTTTGAAAAAGAAAAAGTGGGGAAAGTCATTCCACCTGTTTTCAAAACTACAATAATCAAAACTGATACTGATGGAGGGAAAGACACATACATTGATAGAACAGAGAATCAAAAATAGCCTCCTTCCCATATCATCAACTGGTTTTGACAAATATACAGCAATGCTACAACTGAGGAGGGACAGTGGTACTAAATAAGGCAGGCCAAAATATGAACCGCTGAACTGCACACAATACAAAACTCGAACTAGGTCACAGATAATATAAAACTTTTGAAAACTTCAGAGAAAAATAACAGTATCTTTATGTTCTAGATTAAGCAAAGGATCTTACACTTGGTACCAAAAGCATGATCCATAAAAGGAAAAATTTATAAATTGGACTTAATCAAAATTTAAAGCTTTGTTCTGCAAAAAACCTTATGAAGAAGATGAAAAGTCAAGCTACAGACTGGGAGAAAATGTTTGCGAACCACATATCTAGAATATATAAAGAACTCTCTAAACAGTAAAAAGATAGACAATCCAATATAAAATGGAAAAAAGACATTTCACCAAAGAAGATGTATGGCTCTCAAATAAGCACCTGAAAAAAACGTTAACATCGCTACCGAGTACGAAATGCATGTTGAAACCATAGTAAGGCACACTACTGGAGAAGGAAATGGCAACCCACTCCAGTATTCTTGCCTGGAGAACTCCATGGACAGAGGAGCCTGCCGAGCTACAGTCTACAGGGTCGCAGAGTCAGACACAAATGAGGGATTAACACAAGGCACACTACATACCTATCAGGATGGCTCGAATGATTAGTAGCATCAACACCAAATGCTGCCAAGGATGCAGCTGGATCACTCATACACTGCCTGTGGGAATGTAGAAGAGCACAGCCTCCTGGGAAATAGCTGAATCGTTTTGCTAAAAACCAACTACACTAACCATATGACAAGCATCAACTGTTGGACCTTGATGACAAGAGAAGTAAACATTTAGGTCCACAAAACCTGTACACAATTGTTCATAGCAGCTTTCTGCCAAACACTGAAGTCCACCAGAATGCCCTGTAGTAACGGCATGCTTTACTGCAGTAAATGGAATATTTAAGGGGTGAACTAGTGACACAGCTTGTAATAACTGGAATGGGTCTCAGGAGCGTTCCTCTGAGTTAAAATCTCAAAATGTCACACACTGTATGGCTTCATCCATTTAACATTTTAAAATGACACGTGGTTACCACGAGTCACGGATGTTGGAGGGGAAGCGGGGTGCGTGTGTGACTCTAAGGGATAGAAAGAGGGCCTCTGTGGTGCTGGAACAGTCTGCATCTTGGTTACCATAGGGGCTACACGAGTTTACATGTGATAAAGTGACAGCTATACATAGGTATCACACCCACTGTCAGTTCGCTGGTTTTGATATTGTACATTATGTAAGAGATAACCACTAGGGGGCAAGAGTACACTCTCTGAAGTAACTTTGCAACTTCCTGTAAATCTATAATTAATTCAAAATAAAATTTTAAAAATCTAAAAGGTAACATGCTAAATTTGGCGTGTATTGTACATTTCCTGACCCCTGCTTTAGCACAACAATCAGATAAACGTTACTTTAGTGCATTATGAGTTATCAAAGTCCTACAACTTGCAAACCATTGATTTTACATTTTCAGCAGTTGATTCGTTTCAAGGACTTTGATTAAGCGAAAGATACCAAAACTGCCAACATTTGTGTCAAGTGCATGGCACGGCATTTTGGTCATTGATATTCTTTAGGTGACATACCAACGTGAGAAATGCCGTGGCTAACAGCATACTAGCCTTTAACATGAGTAGTTTCACCCGGGTCCATTTGTGTATGATAGATTTCCTCAGCAAACCATGCCTGAAGCTAAATGAGGGAATACCCATTTGGGATAACACAAAGAACAAAAGTTAAAAGTAAATTATAGGCCCAGCATTTGTGGGCATTATGAAAATATAACCTAAATTTTTCTATGGATTCTTTTTCTTTAAGCTCCCATTGCCCCATTCTGGACACCTTGGGTTGATTTACAGATGTGCTACCTATCACGGGATTTGGGACCACTCCTGACAGATTTTCAAATCATGGACTGTCTTCTCAAAAGATGAATTTCTATCACTAAGAACAAAGTAATCTACTCATTTCATAGACTGACCCTAAAAGATATGTCTTGCTCAGAGTCCTTATTAAATGCAGAAGTCAGAAGTTTGTCATGCAAGTGTTAGAATCTCTTTGAACTGACTCACCACCAGGGGCTTCCCTGGTGGCTCAGATGGTATAGAATCCGCCTGCAATGCAGGAGACCTAGGTTTGATCCCTGGGTTGGGAAGCTCCCCTGCAGAAGGGCACGGCAACCCACTCCAGTATTCTTGCCTGGAAAATCCCCATGGACACGAGCCTGGCAGGCTACAGTCCATGAGGTCACGAGTCAGACACGACTAAGCGACTATCAATCTAAATACAATATAATAATAGACTTCCATGTGATGGCGCGTACAGTAGACTCAGAGTGGACTGTGTTGGGAGCATTGCTGAGGCGACAGAAATGCCTAACGTGGTGTGGGGACAGCAGAAATGTCAATGGAGAGATCAATTGACCAGGTATCCCTATAATATGCAGGAAGGTTGTCTTGATGCCAGAATATGCAAACCTCAAGCTTCCCAGGGGAATTTGCTCTCTCGTATGAAGTAGTTCCCCATGACTTTGGCAGGTATATGTGCACCTGGTGATATTTGTTGAGACAACCCCACCCAGGAGCTTTATAGGGCCCTAGATTTTCTTTTTTGCTGGGTGGCTGTAAAGTCCCTTTCTCTGCTACTTGCTCACATTTCAGAGGTTGCATCAATCTTCAGGACTTTGCTGGTAATAAGAGAGCACAAACACTATAAAGAAATTCCACCACAAGAGTGGAGATATGGCTAATTTGGAACAGGTAATCAAATTCAGGTGGGTATATGTACTATAGTGCTTGTTACTTAGGTCCATGTGTCTTATCTGAGATCTGTATGTTCAGTTAAATCTGGAAATAAAGCTCCATGATAAATCTAGAGAGACTAGAAGATGTCATCTGATTTCCCCATCCTATCCCCTGCACAATCCATCCATGCTAGAAATGGCCCCTGATGATCTTCCTGCCAGACATTGAAGTAGTTCAGACCTCAGAGGTTGGCCTGGGAGGAAACATATTTGTTTGAGATAGAAACAAAGAGATCTCTCAAGATAGAATTTACTTCTCCAGTCTGACTTGAATCCAAGAGAAAGGCAGAATTCTTTGGTTCACCTTACTCTTAAGCCAGATGGCAAAATATTCCCACCAAATGTCCACATCAAGAGAAGAGAATGGAGTAAATATAGGTTTCTATAATCAGTTTTATTCATGTAGATGGACATTGTTTACAGTTTTAAGTAATATCTGGAAAACTTCAACAAAGTAATGAGCATCTTACAAATGTTTGTAAGTATGTAGTTATGTACTCATCTTTTAAATTTATAAAAATCAGAAAATGTCCACCAGAAAGTTTTGTAATGTAACAGTGGAACTAAAAATATAGATAACAGCTATAGCTACTGTCTACCGAATGCTTGCTTTCATTTGACAAGACAAAAAGTATTTTTTAAAATAGAGGGGCTTATGGAGTGGTAACCTCTGCAGTCTTCACAGCCGTCCCTCCTTCCCTCTCTTCAGCATGAGCCAGCCTTGCCCATGTGACTACCGTCCCATTCCAATCAGTTGCAAAATAAAAAGAAAAAGGTTGATTATGTCCATGTAGATGTTCAGGGCAGCAAAAACATACTCTTCAGGGTCCAGGTCAGAATGATGGTGGCGCCCTCCCACCATCAGCTGCACATCCATCACCAAGTACTTAAAGAAAAGAAAGAAGAATCAGCTACTTAAATTGTACATTTTGATCAAAGAAGTGTCCTGAGATTATCTGGAAAGTATCTTACCATCAGTAAAAGTAAATTTGTAGCTAGAGATGTTATTCTTACAGCCTCAATCATTCACAATCTCCCCAGGCTGGTACTCTGTCTATTAAAGCAAGTACTTCACTCTCCTGAAGCCAGTGGGACCAAAGCTGTGAGCCCTCCTTTCCTTCCAAGTCTAGAAACCTCTGTGCCTCTGGTCAGTGACGTGGGCCAGGTGGGCTAATTGGACACAGAGAGAAACTAAAAAATGCCCTGTGTTTGTGACTTTCCAGCAGGTTCTCACTGAAAACAAAGAAGGAAGAGACAGATGGTTCCCCTGACCCTTATATTACCCACAGCAGTAGTTCTGGACTCTCCTTTGGGTGATAGCATTTTTCAAAGCTTGGCATTGGAGATGGCTTTGTGATGATGTCAGTATTTCCAAAATAGAATGAGGAGAAGATTTATGTATGGTTAAATAACCCCCAATTAAACGTTTTAGCTCAGCTGTGGTAGGTAAAATTACAAGCTTCTTAAACATCAGGAAGAAAGTCGGAGAGCCCTCTCACCCTTGTGTTTGTTGCAAAGTGAGCAAACGTGGGCAGCGCAAGTGCACTAGAAGGAGGAAGGGAAAACAAGTGGCTCCTCGGGCCTTTCTGTCCAGACCACGGACTCAGAGTCCAGTGCCGTGAGGCAGTGGGGCAACCTTGGCACTACAGGGAGTTCTTGGGGTTTTCAAGATTCTTGAAAATTAGCTGTTTTAGAACAACATCCACTACAGTGAAACCCATCCCAAGTAGTTCAGGTTATCAGCTCTCCCTGGGTCCTGGTTCCCACTCAGGCTTCTAAGAATGAAGACGGGAGGAGGAAAAAAGAACAGGAGGAAAAGGAAGAACTGGGCACCTTCTAGGTAGCCTCTTATCCATTCAGGATAGACATCATCTCATATAAAGTGGGAACGACCTAGTTGAGGCAGGTGAGATTAACAGAGCCTCCAAGAAGGGAAGATCACTCTGTGGCAAGTGGTAGAGAAAGGAGTCAAACCCGAGGCTGGGGGTTGCCAAGGCAGCTCCCTCACCTGGACCATTGAGTCCCATCCCACTTATCCTCCCCCTCCCAATGTCTGATTCCAGCAACTTTGTGCAGAAAAAGCTAGAATGAACCAACCACTCCAGTTTGCCCAGGGACTTCATGTGTCTTCAGTAACCCCTCAGTCCCAGGCAAACCAGGACAGTTGGTCATTCTTTAAAAAAGGCCCCCAGCAGCTGAGCTTCCAGCCTTGCCCCTAGCCTCCATCTGTCACCCCGGAGTCCTAACTTCTATGGAAAAGTGCTGTTCTTTCTCCCTCCCCTCCAAGAACTGCTGACTTTATCTTATTTCTTCTTATAAGAGAGATACTGACTCCTAACCATCTCATGTGTTGGTAGTGAGCAGCGCAGAGTGCACCTCCCTGCTGAGGGTATGTGTTTGAAGGCAGACAGGGAAGTGGGAGAGTAAAGTGAGCCGGGATCAAGCTGTCTGCCCCCCGGCCCCAGGGAAAGAGGACTCAGGACACCATGCCAGAGACAGCCAGCTCACAGGGAAGCCCTGATCAAGATTTGAAGCCCCAGGAACATTTAGGGGTTCAATGAACAATCATAGTAAGGTTGTAGGATACAAAGTTACTATATAACAGTCAATTGGTTTCCTCTGTGCCGGCAGTGAATAAGTGAAACTGGAGATCAAAAACACAAAACCATTTCCACTAGCATCCATAAAAAATTTAAATACTTAGATATAAATGTAACCAAATATGTACAAGAACTGCATGAGGAAAACTATAAAGCTCTGATGAATGAGATTAGGGAAGAACTAAATACATGGAGAGACATTCCATGTTCATGGATAGAAAGACTCAATATTGTCAAATATCAGTTGTTCCCAACTTCATCTATAGATTCAAGACAACCCCAATCAAAACCCTAGCAAGTTATTTTGTAGATATTGACAGACCGCTGCTAAAATTGATATGGAGAGACAAAAGACCCAGAATAACCAACATGCTACTGGAGGAGAAGAATAAAGTTGGAGGACTGATGCTACCAGACAACAACATTTACTATAAAGTTGTAATCAAGATGGTATGGTCTTGGCAAAAAGACTTAATGAATATATAGATCAGCAGAAAAGAATAAAGAGCAAAGGCAATATTCATCTCTTCAACAGATGGTGCTGAAACAACTGAGCATCCACATGCCAAAAAAAAAAAAAAAAAGATCTAGACACAGACCTTACACCTTTCACAAAATAGCTCATACCAGGGACTTCCCTAGCAGTCCGATGGTTAAGACTCTGTGCTTCCACTGCAGGAGGCTCAGAATCAATCCCTGCTCCAGATCCTGCATACCACGCAGCATGGTCAAAAAAAAAAATAAAAATTTTAAAAAATAATGAATAATAGACTTATATGTAAAACATATAACTCCTAAGAGGTAGCATAGGAGGGAATCTAAATGACCTTTGGTATGGTGATGGTTTCTTAAATATGACACCAAAAGTATTATCCATTAAAGAAGTAATGGGTAAATTAGACTTCATTAAAATTAATATTTTCTGCTCTGTGAAAGACAATGTGAAGAGAATGATAGTACTAGCTACAAACTGAGAGAAATTATTTGCAAGAGAAACATAAAGGACTGGTACCCTAAATATACCAAGAACTCTTAAAACTCAACAGTAAGAAAACAAACAACTTGATTACAAAGTGGGCCAAAGAACTTAATAGACACCTCACCAAAGAAGATATATAGATGGCAAATAAGCATATGAAAAGATGCTCTACATCTTACGTCAACAGGAAAGTGCAAATTAAAATAACAATAAGGTACCACTATGCACCTATTAGAATGGCCAAAATCTGAAATACTAATAACCTCACATGCTGATGAGGACATGAAGCAATAGGAACTCTCATATACTGCTAGTGGGGAATGCAAATATTACAACCACTTTGGAATACTGTCTTACAGAACTGAACTTACTCTTACTGTATGGTCCAGTAAATGTGCTCCTTGGAATCTCCCCAAAGGAGCTGAAATCATCTGTCCACACAAAAGCATGCACACGGATGTTTGTAGTAACTTTATTCATAACTGCCAAAATTTGAAAGCAAACAAGATGCCCCTCAGTAGATGAATGAATAAATTAATTGTGGTACATCCAGAGGGTTTGGAATATTATTCAACATTAAAAAGAGATGAGCTACCAAGCCGTGAGAAGACATGGAGGAATTTTAAGTGCAGGTGCTAAGTAAAAGAAGTCAATCTGAAAAGGCTTCATGCCGTATGATTCCTACTGTGTGACATTCTGGAAAAGGCAAAACTTGGAAACAGTAAGATAACCTGATTAGTGGTTGCCAGGGGTTGGGGATCAGCTTGGAGGAGCAAAGAGGATTTTTAGAGCAGTGAAAATACTCTGTATGGTATTACAATGATGGGTACATATCATTATACATTTGTCCAAACCCGTAGAATGCAGAACACCAAAGAGTGAACCCTAATGTGGGTGACTGTGGTATATTAATGTTCGTTGATTCATCAATTGTAGTAAATGTTACACTTCGGTGGCAGATATTGACATTGGGATGGTGATGCCTGTATGGAGGCTGGGAAATTTCTATCTTCCTTTCAGTTTTACTGTGAACCTAAAGCTACTCTAAGAAGAACTGTCTTTATAAAAAGTAAAAAGGAGAAGGAAGAGGATGAGAAGAAAGAAGGAGCAAGTCAGCGGGAGGGCTTTCCAGTGAATCACTGACTCCGCTTGACTCCAGGCCTAGGAGAGGTCTTAAGGCCCTGTCAATGCACATTCATATTCTTTATCAAAGAAAGGGAGAGTCGGACGTACGAGTGAGAAGATCACAGTTCCAAGTCCAGCATACAATAGATGCAACCACTGCAAAAAGAAAGGATACAACGATGTGTTAAGAGCAAGACTGGGAACAACACAGGGGGTCACTTAGGTCGCTGCTGTCAGATAAGATGCTTAGAAAGTCAAAGCTGTGGGGAAATTAATTTTTCTCGAACATAGTTGGTCAATAGTATCAACTCAATTCCATTCAGCAAGGAGGTAAAAACTACCCGTTATATATATCAAGTAAGGGTCATCGAGCAAGTACTAAACATCTCATGCATAGTAAGGCAAATGGGATATACTGAGTATGTTTCCTTTTTTGCCCCATCCACACAGCTCTTCTAGAAAAAGTGCCCTCCCCTCAGCTCAGGGAATATTGTGACCCTCACACAGCCTTGCTAGAGCCGATTGACAAGAAGTGGGAGATGCCACTCCAACAGCATGAATCTCTTGACTGACCAGGAACCTCTTACATGACCAGGATCAAAGAGATGCTCTGGGCCAGGTATAAATCAGTTCTCATGATAGAGGGATCCAGGCAGCCATTGTGTGATTAGTCAGTGCTGGGTTAGCTGGTGCTTTACAAGCCGAGATGATCAAGAAAGGGCGGTGGGGTTTCCATTTCTGTGAATTCTGGCTCTTCTTCCCACCTAGGAGAGTCTCTGGGCCTTTGCCTTGAGCCAATCTGAGTGGTATGTGTTCCCTGCCACCAAAACAGCCCTGATCAGCGTATGTGACAAATTGATCTAAATACTGCAGAAGAGAATAAGGAAGTGGTGTACATCATCTGAGGAACAATGGCATTCACTCCTCAGGATGAGAGATGGGGAACCTCTGCCAACCAGAGAAGGTTCTTAAAGAAACAGTGAAACCAGGGGCCAGCAATACACTGCGTGAGGCCCCCTGTTCTCAGACTGAGCTGAGTGTGAGAGGACAGCTGGCAACTGCAGCCTGAAGCGTTCACAACTGCCAGGGCCCAACAGGCATGCGTGCTTAGCTGTCTGACTTCCATTTAATCATATACTTAAGATCATATATTATTGGTATTTGTGACAGGAAATTTAGAATGGAAACTAGGGTTCCTGTATCTAGTAGGAAATACAGTTTCTTAACTGCTCCTGAGTGGCATGGTAAAGATGTAAGGAACCCACCCACCACATAAATATGTGTATTATTACTACAGTATCTGTACCACCATCAGGAACAATAAATGGAGAACTATGGCCTTTAAAGACATATTTATGATGTCTTTGAGTTTATCTCCAAAATCCAGGCAGAAATACTGATTCTGTGTCTGAAGTCCATTTAGCAACGCCACTTGTTGCCACAGAAACTCTTTAATTCAGCAGCAGGACCAAGTTGGCCTTGGGGCTTTAGACGGATGGTCACAAGCCCCAAGCCAATCCTCTGTGAGCCTGGCTTCCAGTAGGGTCTCCATACAGGGGCCACTCTAGGCCCCTACAAGATGTGGGGCCAGACCTTCTCATTCTGCCTGTGCACTTGCACACCGGACTCAGTCCACGGACAGTGTGCGTGGTGGAAAGAGTGTGACCATCAGATCACACAGACCTCGCTCTAACCCCAGTCCTACCGTCTACTCCCTGGGTGCAGTGTGGAGTGTGAATTCTTTAATTTCTCTGAGCCTGTTTTCTTTTCTATAAGATTAGATGAGATATGTACTTTTCAGGAATGTTGTGAGAATTAACTTTGATGACTTTGAGAAAAACATATAGGCCTGTGTATGATATCTAGTAAGAAGGCAATAAATATATTAAAGCAAAAAAAAAAAAAAAAGAATGGAAGGAAGAAAGCTGGCATTGGAAACCGAGGAGCTTCCTCTAGGCTGCTGCTGTCAGAAAAGCAAGCCCGTGCAGGCTTGCCCATCTCTGCACCCTAGTTACTTCAGACAAGCAGCACCATGTAGGGAAGTTGGAATCTGATCTGCCCTGTGGGTTGGCCACCTCCATGATCCTCTTAGGGGAGGACAGCTGTTTTCTCAGCTCGGAGCTCAGTCTTCACACCCAGACCTCCTGTCAGTGGTCCCCCCACCACACTGGTGTGGCAGGCGACCTTGGAGACCTCCAGCTATGGGGAGGGGCAAGTAACTGACCAGGGCCCTGGTGGCCGTGCAGTGAGACCCACGGCAGTTTCCTTCCTGGGTCATGCTTTACCCTGTCAATCACTGGAAGGGCAGCAGAGCCTTCCTGGGAGACCCAGGACCCCCTGGTGGGCTTGCCAAAGCCTCCTTAGAAGGCACGACATCCAGCAAGCTCCCCTCTTACTTCCCTCTCCTCCACCTGGGCTCACGTGTGCTGTCGTGCTCTGACAGCTCTTACAGCCCTTGTCACCCCGCGCTATTCTGTCACAGACCTCTCTCCCACCAGGGTCTTTGCAAGTTTCACCCATCTGGTGTCTGCTTCTAGACCAACCACACAACCAGCACTTCACCTGATATTCTGCCAGTCCTCTGAGGGTTTCAAAGGAGGGCCCACTTACATATGATCGAATGAAGATTAAGATAATTCCATAGATGATAAGTACGAAGAGTAAAACAAACAGCATTCCATTTAGCAAAGTGAAATCCCACTGAGGAAACATAAAAAACACAAAAACGATTCAATTTTCATCCATAGGAATTTCAGGGTGTTTAGAGATGTATCTCATACCCCCTAGACAAACTGGCCCATTTGCTACCAATGTACCCTGGCTATCCCAAGAACTGTGGAAATTCATTAGCCCTACACACTGAAAAATGCTACATAAAAGGTATTGTGCTTCTTCAGGGGAGAGAAAATGTAAGGTATGGATGAAATAACAGGAGCCACAAATTTGCAATTTTTGAAACTAGGTAATTGGCACATGAGGGTTTGTTAAAATATTCTATTTGTGTGTATATCTTTATAAAGTTTTCCATAATACAAAATGTACACTGAATAAGTAGGATGTAAATTTGTAAGTATAGTAGGATCATAATCATTCATATTTTTAAAAGCATGTGCATAGAATACATTAATGGCATTCAGTGGACGAAGATGTTAACTGGGTACCTTTCTCACATTTGTATGTATCAATTTTAGTGTATACATTTCAGTAGAAATATATATACTAAGCTTTCAAAAATTAATGATCCTTTTGTAAACCTAAAATTTATTAATGTGCTTTTATATAAATCAATAACCAAATCAGCTTAGAGAAGATTAATATTTTTAAAAGAAAGAGGAATATGCATCTTCTGACCTGAAAAAAATTGGATTAGGAAGCAAAAGAAGATCCTCAAATCCAATGTGTTTTCTTGCAAGTGTGTTTTCCTAATTCCTCTGTCTCCCTATGTCACTCCCTGCCTTCAGCACACCAAGAGAATAAAGTACCAGGTCACCGAGGCTGGTTCTTGGGCTGGAAGCATCGGCAGCGCCTGGGAAGTGAACGTTACTGACCCCCAGCCCAGACCTTGTCTTCACAATGCCAGGCGTGGGGCTCAGCAGTCTGTGTTTCACAAGCTCTCCAGGTGACTCTGATGTCTGCCAAGAAAATTCGTCTAGAGCTATGCTTTCCATATACATGCTAATAAGCACTGGAAATAGAGCTACTTCAAACTGAGATGGCTGCAAGTAGAAAATACACACTGGATTTGAATTTTAGTTTGAAAAAGAAAAAAGAGTGTAAAATGACTACTTTTGTTATACTGATTATATGTTGAAATAATAACCCTTCATATATATTGGGTTAAATGAAATATATCATTCAAATTAATTTTACCTGTTTCCTTTTACTTAACATTTTTTCTGACGTGGACCGTCTTTGTAAGTCTTTATTGAATTTTGTTACAGCATTGCTTCTGCTTTATGTTTTCTCTTTTGTATGCGAGGCATGTGAGATCCCAGCTCCCTGACCAGAGATGGAACCCACACCCCCTGCGCGAGAAGGCAAAGTCTTAACCACTGGGCCTCCAGGGAAGCCCCTCTTACGTTTTTAGCACGGTCACTAGGAAAGCCAGAAGGCAGAAGACGAGTGCTCGGTGGAGGTGAGGCCCCCAGGAAGCAGCCAGCCAGGGGGAGGAGGAAGCAGAATGGGTCAGGAGGGGCAGAGGAAGATAGTCACACACTGCCTATGACAGGAACCGGCTTCAAAAATACGTACTTTTGTTTGAAGAGCAAATAAACTGAGTGATAGCGTCACCAGAGCTGTTGCTCCTGTTGCCCATAATACTTCCTCGGCGTTATAGAAACTGAAACCAGAGACTGTGATTATTGTTCACGTAAATGTTAGAAAAAAAGCATGCACACACAGATGAAAAAACGTGTATCGAAGACTTACACTGACACGGTTCCTAGCAGCAAACCTTGAAGAACTGTCTAAAAACAAAATTCACAATTAATCAGAAGCCTGCTTCCCAAGGCGCCAAAGCCAGAAGAGTTGGTTTGAGGTATGTGTGTTCTGGCAGGTTAGAGGGGAACTAGCAGGAATATTCATGATCTTAGCGCACAAAGCTATAGGCTATGCCATATGGAAATAATGGAAATAAACATTTTCTTAATGTTCTCCCTAAGACTGACAAGAAAAAATTCTCATATGAGTAAAAGGTTCTTAGAATACAATAGTAACTTTCAACATTTTCAGTGAGTTAAACTGCATATGTTATTAATTAGAAATGTAGAAACCAAGGTATAAGCTTTATCTGTAGACCATACTGTCATTAATCAAATGGGACCATCCACACAAATCTTACCATTTTATCAGAGCAGGACATGCTATTTCTATTAACACCTCAGCAACTGTTTCAGTACTGACCTTTCCCATAGTGCATGGATGAGAACAAAATGCGTCAAACCTCAGATGTGGGAGGACTGTTGAGACCTCAATACCTGGGGGTGGGGCTGGAGGACACTTACCAACAGAGCATGCAGCTGCACTGGCACGTGCCAATCCTCAGCTCTGAAGCGGGCTGCACGAGGGCAGTGTGGGGGCTGTATATGGGTCCGAGGGTTCCCTTGGTCCAAATGAACCAGGGATGGGGCGGCGTGGGAGAGAGGGAGGAGCTGAGAACCAGAAGCAGTCAAGCCAGAGGATGAGACCAAGAAGGCAGTGATGGTATGCCTAGGCCCACAGTCGGGCTCCAGGACTGACCAGCAGGCCACTGAGAACTGCAGCTGGCAGGGCTGCAGGGCCTGAGGACATTCCCAGCTGGCCTGATGCTCTGTCTTCTCCGTGACATGAGGAAGCTATTCTTCCCAGCATGTAATTCACATTAGACAACGCAAGATCCTCAGATTTTCAGGATGCAAGATGCAAGATTCTGAGGGCTGAGAAACTCACCGTTGCCCATGTGTCCTTCCTTGCTCACATTGACCACCAGGAGGCGCAGATCCAAATCTAGGCTGATCAAACTCAAACGCTTGGGACTAGGCATTTTGTGCACTAATCTCACCTCTGGCTTCATTTGCCTTTCCTTATTTTTCCTGCCATCAGATTTCCCTACCAACTTATCTTCTTACGTTGTGTGTATTTTTATAAGCTACCTCAACACTGATATGGAACCAGGTGAGAAACAAATGAATTGGTGAGTAAATCTTCTCATGGAAGGGTGGTCAGCAGTTCGTGGGAGCAATTGCATAGAATCTGACTTTCTTTCCAGCTCATTGAACCACAATGTGATTTCCTCTGCGTTTGCCTAAGAGGAGCAAATGCTTATTGTCAGTGAGTTCACTGCCTCCAGGAGGTAAGAGTGTTGGCCCAACTGGTATAAACATTGACAGAACAGAAACCTCAATTACAACATAGTCAGGAGACGTTGAAATAGAAGCAAAATAAATTTCACAGAGAAAGTTACATTTCTTGCACACAATTTGTGAACTAAATGTGGAACTCACTCTCCGTAGCAAAATGAGTTTGTTGTGCCTGACAGAGGACAGTCGAATTAACTGTCTTGGGAGACTCGGGAGCAGGCCTCTCAGAGTCAAGTTTGCCGGCGCAAAGGAGTAGCCAAAGGTCTCCAAATTCTCTAGCTTGTTAAAAGGGTGTGGATTCCACCTCATATGTAAGTTGACTTCAAAATTCATCCAAGAGAATGTCTCACAAATAATTTCTATCTTCTTATTCCATAGGAAGATTTTTTCCACAAAAAAAGGAATAATGAGATGAATATATATTTCAGAGGTGAATGACAACGGATGCTAAAGAGGTTTACTTACAAATAATCCCAGGAGAATGTAATTTGCAGGCACCTGGCGGCGGAGTTTCCCACAGCAGGCGAGTACAATAAATATAACAAAAAAGGCTGGCCTGGGGATAATTTAAAACCATGTGTTATTTGCTTCCACTGCTTGTATCATGTGATATATTACAGGTAGAGAGATACAGAGATGTTTGCTCTGATAATACGTATTATAAAGAAAAATAAAGATTGTTATCTTTACTTTTTTTTTTTTTGCTTTTAAAACTAACTTTTCCCATTGCCATCCACACACAGTTTGTGGGTTCTTTAAAACATATTTTTACTTTGAAATAATTGTAGATTCACAGGAAATTGCAAAGGATCAGAGGTCCTGTGTACCCTATACACAGTTTGCCCCCATTTTACATATTTAAAGTAGAATACCCAAACCAGTATGTGACATTGGTATAGCGTGTATATATGTAATGCTATGTCATAGACCTGTGACACAAACCTGTGTGCAGATCCATGTAACCAGCACCACAAGGTGTGGAACTATCTCATCATTAAACTACTGTACTATCCCTTTATGGTAACACACACACATACACACGCACTCAGAAAGCCCTAACTCCCAGCAACTACTAATTTGCTTGTTTTTCATCTCTATAATTTTGTCATTACAAGAATATGTTACCTTTACCTAATTTTCAAAAAAGAACATCAACTGATAGCTAGTAGAAAGAACACTTTTTATTTAATCCAATAATACTTACAAGAGTGTGTAATTGAACCAGGGATTTTTGATCACCCAAGATCGTAAAGCCTTGCTGGTTAAAAAAAAAAAAAAAGATATTGTCTTACACAATAAGTAGTTTATTTTGCTAACTAGTATAATATTTAAGTATAAATTAAACAATTTCATGAGAAGAAAGGGGGAAAACCCTAAGTAGTTGACAATGACAGATGGGAAAGGAAACAGTGAAACATAACTGTTAAACTGTAAGATAAAGATAAACTGTATCTTACTTCTTAAAATAGGGTCATAAAAAGTACAGTCATAAGTAGTAAGTGAAATTTGCATAAATGCAAATGTATCAGTGGCGATTTTATTTTAAAGTACTGAGATACGTATATAAACAAAAGTAATAAAATTTTCATATATTTGTCTAAAATATAGATTTTCAAAGGATAAGTTTAAGCAGTGATGGATCATACTCCCTGAAATAATTTCTGCATTTAACAGAGATCTAGCCTTCAAGGCCTTCACAATCTCACCTTTCTTCCTTTACTTGATTTTGTCTGTGGAAATAGCTCAGGGAAAATAAAAAAGAAAATAGTACCCAAAATAAGAGTAAGGGAAAATTTATGGCTTAGGAAGTTAAATCTACTAACACTTAGTTAGTAGAAATCTACTAACACTTTGGTCTAGGAGTTGCCTCAGAAAAACAAAGCAATAGAAATGGTATATCCTATGAATGATTGGACTTCTCAGGTGGCCCAGTAGAAAAGAACCTGCCTATCAATGCAGGATGCACAAGACATGCAGGTTCGCTCCCTGGGTTGGGAAGATCCCATGGAGAAGGTAATGGCAACCCACTCCAATATTCTTGCCTGGAAAATCCCACAGACGGAGGAGCCTGGAGGGCTACAGTCGATGGGGTCACAGTCAGATGCAACTGAGCACAGACACACATGAATGATTAGGGAAAAATAGAAAATTTTTTAATGATCAAAATTCAGTCAAGCTAAATAGTGAGAATTAATGTGGGCAACTTAATAGCTCGCCTACATCAGTAATGAAGACCTACCAGAAAACAAACAGGCTGACGATTGCCCCAGTGATCAGAAGCTGAATGGACAGGAGGAAGAACACTTTTACGATGAAAGCTGAGGAGACAGAAACTTATTTTTATGAGACAGTATTCAAAAGTAAAAGTATAAAATCTAACTATCTATTTTTGACACTTAGTGAAATAAATTTTTCCTCTGATTTTCTTGAGGACAGGAAAGGGAGTGTGAGTTTAGAGTTGGCCAATGGTGTGACAGTACAGCTCTGCAGAACTCTCAGGAAAGACTCAGTCCAGACTGTAAGAGGCATTTTAGTGGAGACCCAAGGGTTTATCCATAAGAGCCCCCACAATCTAAAGACCAAATTCAGGGGTTTAATTCTGTATTGTGCACACCCCATCCTCCCTAGGACCAAAAGTGACCTGAGAATCTCAGAATGTCACCAGCCCATCCTCAGGGACCCAGCAGCATCCCTGCATAGACGGAGCCAGTGATGCACCAGGGACTGCTGGGGGAGACGGCGTTCAGCCCTCTGCAGGGAGTCTGCAGGGCTGTTCCCCCACTTTTCTCTCCACCCTCCCTGTCTTTAGCAATTCCCTTCCCTCCTACTTGTGCAGAAACTGCATAATCTGACTAATGGTAAGTATAACCAAGGAGTTTCAAGCAAGTGGCATGCCAAAGTGGAGTTCAGGGTGTGTTAGCATCTATGTTTACTTCCAGCTAACTACATGGGTTTTTCCAGAGCCCTCTGAATATGCATTGATAATGACCATTTCCTTTTCTGTGGGCTTCTCCCACCTTATCCCATCACTGTGGATGGTGACTGCAGCCATGAAATTAGAAGATGCTTGCTTCTTGGAAGGAAAGCTATAACAAACCTAAACAGTGTATTAAAAACCAAAGACATCACTTTGCCAACAAAGGTCCATATAGTCAAAGCTGGTCTTTCCAGTAGTCATGTATGGATGTGAGAGTTGGACCATAAGGAAGGCTGAGCAACAAAGAATTGATAATTTCTAACTGTGCTGGAGAAGACCCTTGAGAGTTCCTTGGACACCAAAGAGATCAAATCAGTTAATCCTAAAGGAAATCAACCCTGAATACACATTAGAAGGACTGATGCTGAAGCCAAAGCTCCAATACTTTGGTCACCTGATGTGAAGAGCTAACTCATTAGAAAGGACCCTGATGCTGGGAAGGATTGAAGGCAAACGGAGAAGAAGGTGGCAGAGACTGAGATGGTTGAATAGCATCACGGATTCAATGGACATAAACTTGGAGAGACTCTGGGAGTTAGTGGGGGACAGGGAAGTCTGGCACGCTTCAGTCCATGCGGTTGCAAAGTCGACTTTGTGACTGAACAACAATCCCAATTTTAAAAGGAAAAAAAAAAGAATTCTGCTTAAAGTTGACTTATAAGATTGTCAATGTGTCCTTTTGCTAGGCAGTTTCTGTGCACTGGAAGTGTGACAATAAAGAAACAGCACTGAGATATATATCCCCAAATGTGTGCTACTGCTTTAAAATATCTACTTAGTTAACTTTAAATTCACATCTAGTATGTATGAAGAACTATAAGAGAATAGATACTAAATGTGACCCAGCCTTATTAGACTAGACCATATAGATCAATGAAATAGAACTGAGAGCCCTAAAACAGTCCCTTACATTTGTGGAATGTGGTCAACTGATTTCTAATAAACATGCTAAGACAACTCAGTGGAGAAAGATGAGTCTTTTGAGCAAATGGTGCTGGGGCAACTGGACACATGCATACAAAATGATGAATTTGGGCCCCTTCCGCATATCACACACGCACACAAGACTAATTAGTTAAACATCGATCATAAACATAAATGAGAAATATAATTCTTGGAAGAAAGTATAGGTGTAAATCTTTGTGAGCATGGATTAGGCAATGTTTTCTTAGATAATGATACCTAAAACACAAGCAAAGGGAAAAAAAATAATTGGATTCCATCAAAAGTGGATTTGAATTCCCCTGGTGGTCCATTAGTTAGTAACCCGCCTGCGCGCAGGAGACACTGGTTCGATCCCTTGTCCAGGAGGAGTCCACATGCTGTGGGCAAATTAAGCCTGTGCACCACAGCAACTGAAGCCCCTGCATCTAGGGCCTAAGCTCTGCAACAAGACCCACACTACAGAGTAGCCCTCACTTGCCACAACTAGAGAAAGACCATGGGCAGGAATGAAGGCCCCACACAGCCAAAAATAATAATAACAAATAAATTAAAAAAAAAGAATTCTCACTTAAAAAAGGCAAAAGTTTTGTGCTTCAAATGACACCATCAAAAAGTGGGAAAAAACCCATAAACTGGGAGAAAGTATTTGCATATCATGTATCTGTAAACTGATCTAGCACATGAAGAACACGTACACTCCAATTACAAGAAGACAAATAAGAATTTATAATGGGCAAAGCCTGTGTAGTTCCTTCCCACACTGACGCTGGGCTTGGCCACATGACATCTTGGTCAGTGAAACATTAGCACTGGCTTGATTAGCAGAAGCTTCATAAACTGCTTACACACTGGGGCTTGTCCATCTGGTCTACCTCTTCTTGGGCCCCAGTTCCATGTGATGAGAAATTCAAGCCAAAGAAGAAAGCCAACAACCAACACAAACTGCCATCCACGTCAGAGAGTCATAAAGCCCATTGCAGACTCAGCTGCTAGCTAAGAGTTTCAAAAGGCATCTGTCTTTCCAGCAACAAGGTAGAGGGTGAGGGCCATGGGGAGACAGCAGTGAAGTTCGAAGCTCAGAGTCCATCGTCAAGTCACCCGGGTTCTAAGTAGGCCTCAGTTCAGTTCAGTCGCTCAGTCGTGTCCGACTCTTTGCGACCCCACAAACCACAGCACGCCATGCCTCCCTGTCCATCACCAACTCCTGGAATTTACTCAGACTCATGTCCATTGAGTCGGTGGTGCCATCCAGCCATCTCATCCTCTGTCATCCCCTTCTTCTCCTGCCTTCAATCTTTCCCAGCATTAGGGTCTTTTCAAATGAGCCAGCTCTTCACATCAGGTGGCCAAAGTATTGGAGTTTCAGCTTCAATATCAGTCCTTCCAATGAACACTCAGGACTAATCTCCTTTAGGATGGACTAGTTGGAACTCCTTACTGTCCAAGTGACTTTCAAGAGTCTTTTCCAATACAATCGTTCAAAAGCATCCACTCTTTGACTCTCAGCTTTCTTTATAGTCCAACTCTCACATCCATACATGACCACTGGAAAAACCATAGCCTTGACTAGACAGACCTTTGTTGGCAAAGTAATGTCTCTGCTTTTTAATATGCTGTCTAGGTTGGTCATAACTTTCCTTCCAAGGAGTAAGTGTCTTTTAATTTCATGGCTGCAGTCACCATCTGCAGTGATTTTGGAGCCAAAAAAAAAAAAAATAGTAAGCCACTGTTTCCATTGTTTCCCCATCATTGTCATTAAGTGATGGGACAAGATGCCATGATCTTAGTTTTCTGAATGTTGAGCTTTAAGCCAACTGTTTCACTCTCTTCTTTCACTTTCATCAAGAGGCTTTTTAGTTCCTCTTCGCTTTCTGCCATAAGTGTGGTGTCATCTGCATATCTGAAGTTATTGATATTTCTCCAGGTGATCTTGATTCCAGCTTGTGCATCCTCCAGCCCAGCATTTCTCATGATGTACTCTGCATATAAGTTAAATAAGCAGGGTGACAATATACAGCCTTGACGTACTCCTTTTCCTATTTGGAACCAATCTGTTGTTCTATGTCTAGTTCTAACTGTTGCTTCCTGACCTGCATACAGATTTCTCAAGAAGCAGGTTAGGTGGTCTGGTATTCCCATCTCTTGAAGAATCTTCCACAGTTTATTGTGATCCACACAGTCAAAGGCTTTAGAATAGTAAATAAAGCAGAAATAGATGTTTTTCTGGAACTCTCTTGCTTTTTTGATGATCCAGCGGATGTTGGCAATTTGATCTCTGGTTCCTCTGCCTTTTCTAAAACCAGCTTGAACATCTGAAAGTTCATGGTTCATGTATTGCTGGCTTGGAGAATTTTTAGCATTACTTTACTAGTGTGTGAGATAAGTGCAATTGTGCAGTATTCTGAGCATTCTTTGGCATTGCCTTTCTTTGGGATTGGAATGAAAGTTGACCTTTTCCAGTCCTGTGGCCACTGCTGAGTGTTCCAAATTTGCTGGCATATTGAGTGCAGCACTTTCACAGCATCATCTTTCAGGATTTGAAATAGCTCAACTGGAATTCCATCACCTCTACTAGCTTTGTTCATAGTGATGCTTCCTAAGGGCCACTTGACTTCACATTCCAGGATGTCTGGCTCTAGGTGAGTGATCACACCATTGTGATTATCTGGGTCGTGAAGATATTTTTTGTACAGTTCTTCTGTGTATTCTTGCTACCTCTTCTTAGTATCTTCTGCTTCTGTTAGGTCTGTACCATTTCTGTCCTTTATTGAGCCCATCTTTGCATGAAATGTTCCCTTGGTATCTCTAATTTTCTTGAAAAGATCTCTAGTCTTTCCCATTCTATGATTTTCCTCTATTTCTTTGCATTGATCACTAAAGCTTTCTTATCTCTCCTTGCTATTCTTTGGAACTCTGCATTCAAATAGGTTTATCATTCCTTTTCTCCTTTGCCTTTCTCTTCTCTTCTTTTCACAGCTATTTGTAAGGTCTCCCCAGACGGCCATTTTGCTTTTTTGCATTTCTTTTCCATGGGGATGGTCTTGATCCCTGTCTCCTGTACAATGTCATGAACCTCATTCCACAGTTCATCAGGCACTCTATCTATCAGATCTAGGCCCTTAAATCTATTTCTCACTTCCACTGTATAATCATAAGGGATTTGATTTAAGTCATACCTGAATGGTCTAGTGGTTTTCCCTACTTTCTTCAATTTAAGTCTGAATTTGGCAATAAGAAGTTCATGATCTGAGCCACAGTCAGCTCCCAGTCTTGTTTTTGCTGACCGTATAGAGCTTCTCCATCTTTGGCCGCAAAGAATATAATCAATCTGATTTCGGTGTTGACCATCTGGTGATGTCCATGTGTAGAGCCTTCTCTTGTGTTGTTGGAAGAGGATGTTTGCTATGACCAGTGTGTTCTCTTGGCAAAACTCTATTTGCCTTTGCCATGCTTCATTCTGTACTCCAAGTCCAAATTTGCCTGTTACTCCAGGTGTTTCCTGACTTCCTACTTTTGCATTCCAGTCCCCTATCATGAAAAGGACATCATTTTGGGGTGTTAGTTCTAAAAGGTCTTGTAGGTCTTCATAGTACCATTCAATTTCAGCTTCTTCAGGATTACTGGTTGGGGCATAGACTTGGATTAGTGTTTTATTGAATGGTTTGCCTTGGAGACGAACAGAGATCATTCTGTCATTTTTGAGTTTGCATCCAAGTTCTGCATTTCAGACTCTTTTGTTGACTATGATGGCTACTCCATTTCTTCTAAGGGATTCTTGGCCACAGTAGTAGGCATAATGGCCATCTGAGTTAAATTCACCCATTCCAGTCCATTTTAGTTCACTGATTCCTAAAATGCTGACGTGCAGTCTTGCCATCTCCTGTTTGACCACTTGCAATTTGCCTTGATTCATGGACCTGACATTCCAGGTTCCTAAGCAATATTGCTCTTTACAGCATCAGACCTTGCTTCTATCACCAGTCACATCCACAGCTGGGTATTGTTTTGCTTTGGCTCTGTCTCTTCATTCTTTCTGGAGTCATTTCTCCACTGATCTCCAGTCGCATGTTGGGCACCAACCTGGGGAGTTCCTCTTTCAGTGTCCTATCTTTTTGCCTTTTCATACCGTTTATGGGGTTCTCAAGGCAAGAACAGTGAAGTGGTTTGCCATTCCCTGCTCCAGTGGACCACGTTTTGTCAGGACTCTCCACCAGGACCTGCCCGTCTTGGGTGGCCCCACACGGCATGGCCTAGTTTCACTGAGTTAGGGAGTTAGAAGAAGCCCTAACCATGGCATGTCGTGTTCTGGGACCTACAGGGTTCGCCTTGAATTGCTTACCTTCCAACTTCTTATTTCATGAAAGAAAAAAATTCTCATTTATTTTAGTCATAGTGTTTTGGACTTCTGTTACAGCTGAATGTATTTCTGATATAGAATTAATATGTAGGGCTCTGAATTAGTATTCGTTAAAACTAAAGACAGTATCACGATATCACTTTGTATGTTAAGTTAAGACATTCTGCGTTCAACGACTAACTCACATTTGTTAAGAAAACCACAATTTATTCACCATAATATGTCTATCATGAATTTATGAATGCCTTGGAAAACTTGGGGAGCTGTCTGTTCTTACATATATCATGTTTCATGGTAAAGCATGATGGGAAAATCTAAGGGCAAAGTTAAATCCTACAACCCACCCTGTGGAAATATTTTAAGAGAATTTTACTGTTCTTTTCCACAAAGGCCGTTTCTTTATTCTTACCTCTGCGGACAGCTGTTTCTGAAAATGGGCCAGGGTTGATGTCGTCTGTAGTAGTCTCTGGCGAAATCTGTACCACATAGGTATCTGCTCGCTTACCAGCCTTTGAGTGTGGATTTCCACGAGCTTGTTGTGGCTCCTGAGTCGAAGGTACAGTTCCATAGGACCGAACAGACTTGCCCCCAACATAAGCATCTGCAGCTTTCCGAACTAGATGTTGATGATCTCCAGAGCTCAAGTCTATTGGCTCACTGACCTCCAAGTCCATTTTCCTGGAGAGGGGACACTGTTATTCAGGTCCTTATGCGTGTACCACTACAACCTTAGCAACTTCATAATATCAGATGTTTTTTCTTTATTTTACCTGCCTTTGCTCTGTACTTTCCAAGTCATTGCTCCACAGATACTGGTTGAATAAATGATGAACAAATAGTTTTAATATGAGAACTATAGGTTAAAATAACTTTATTTCTATTATGAAAGTCATATGTTTATAGATTTATTCTGCAACAAGTGAATAAACTCCCTCTTACGTTGAGTTGCCCTTGTCACCTTTGCCCCTAAAGAGCTTACATTTTGGGAGAGAAGATTATCAAATAAGCAATCATATAAAAGGCAATAGAAGTAGGGCCAGAAACATGGAGGATATTATGAGGGTAACAAAGTGTAGAAGAAGATGCAGAGAGTAGAAGAGCCTCCAGAGAAAGTGAGGTTTAAGCCAAGGTGGGGAGAGGAGAAGGAGTCAGTCAGGTAAAGAGGTAGGGGAAGGTTTTCCGAGGCAGAGGAGTCTGTCTGGACCAGGACTGGAGGAAGCAGAGAGGCAGGTTCCAGAAACTGGAAGAAGTTCACTGGATGGAGTTAGGGAGTTGGAAGGGGAAAGCAGAGTGAGGTTAGAAACAGGAGAGTAGAAGGGGCAGGCTGTTGTGGGGCTGGCGAGTCAAATTCATCCTGAAGGCCATGGTTGAATAGTGGTCCCCCAAAGCAACCCAGCCCAGTATTCTTGCCCGGAAAACCCCATGGACAGAGGGGCCTGGCGGGCTACAGTCCATGGGGTCACAAAGAGTCAGACACAACTTAGCGACTGGGCACGCCCTCACACAGGTATCCACGTCCTAACCCCCGAACCTGTGAACCTATTACTGCGTGTGGCAAAAGAAACACTGCAGGTGTGATTAAGTTAAGGAGTGTGAGATGGGACTATCTGGGTGGGCCCAATTGATTTACAAGGGTCCTGATTACCGTATTTATAAGAGGAAGGAGGGCCAGCGTCAGGAAGGAGGCCTGACGAGAGCAGCCCAGGCCAGAGGGATTCAGCGGCTGGCTATGAAGGTGGAGGAAGGGGCCGTGAGCCAAGAAATGCAGGAGGCCCATAGGAGTCAGAAAGGGTCAGGAAATGTATTCTTACATTTGAAGGAAGGTATACTCCTTGGAAGAAAAGTTATGACCAACCTAGATAGCATATTCAAAAGCAGAGACATTACTTTGCCAACTAAGGTCCGTCTAGTCAAGGCTATAGTTTTTCCAGTAGTCATGTATAGATGTGAGAGTTGGACTGTGAAGAAGGCTGAGCGCCGAAGAATTGATGCTTTTGAACTGTGGTGTTGGAGAAGACTCTTGAGAGTCCCTTGGACTGCAAGGAGATCCAACCAGCCCTTTCTGAAGGAGATCAGCCCTGGGATTTCTTTGGAAGGAATGATGCTAAAGCTGAAACTCCAGTACTTTGGCCACCCGATGCGAAGAGTTGACTCATTGGAAAAGACTCTGATGCTGGGAGGGGTTGGGGGCAGGAGAAGAAGGGGACGACCGAGGATGAGATGGCTGGATGACATCACGGACTCGATGGGCATGAATCTGAATGAACTCCGGGAGTTGGTGATGGACAGGGAGGCCTGGCGTGCTGCGATTCATGGGGTTGCAAAGAGTCGGACAGGATTGAGCAACTGAACTGAACTGTAACTGATCTTGATTTTAACCTAGTGAAACTTATTTCTGACCTGTGACTTCCAGAACTCTAAGATAACAAATTTTTGTGTTGTTTTAAGGTGTTAACGTTTGTCATAATTTGTGTCCGCAGCAATGAGTAATTAATACAATGAGGAAATCGCTGAAAGTTTTCCAGAAGGAGGCCGTGGGGATCTGACTAGAGAGGTTACAGGAGGCACAGAGTGGAGAGTGAACCAGAGGAAGCAAAAGTGTAAGCAGAGACCAGAAATCCAGTAAGAGACTATGGTGGGCTTTGCCACAGCACTCCTCAACAGAACAGAGTTCTCAGAAAACTAGGACTATGCAGACCGTTTATGGCAAAGGGAAAGGCCCCCATTCACCTCTTGGGGACATGCAGACTCAGGCAGGCCCCTGCTAGTGGCCCCCTGCCCCACAAAGAACCATGGAAATGTCTGAGATGAAGAATGAGATCGTGAGGGCTTGGGCAAACCATGGACCAGGTGGGACTGGCATCTGAAGAAGTGAGCAAGACACCATGCCCCTGGGGAGGCACACTCTGTTGTATACAGTTATCCCTTCTTCTCAAATTAATCTATAAATTTTATAAAACTTATTGAAATTTTTTTCAGTACTTGAAACCATAACTCTAAAGCTCACCAGAAAGAGTAAGTATATGAGAATAATCAAGACAAAAATTGAAAGAGGATTTTGGGTAAGAGGGAAAATGGAATAAAAATATAATAAAGTTAAATAATTAAAAGTGTAGTGTTCACAGGGCAACAGATAAATGGATCAACAGGATGGAAGAGATTCAAGAAATAAAATCATATATGTAAGAATTTAATATTTGGTAAAGGTGGTATTTCCATTGTCTCATGGTATTAGAACAATTAGCTATTCTTGGAAAACAAAGTTTAATAGCGATTTCACATCTTTTACAATAATTCATTGCAGATGAATGAAAGATTACAATAATAAATATTAAGAGCCAAATAAGAAAATATCAATGAAATTTGTATAAGCCTTTGTAAGAATGATACCATGAAAGAAATGCTTGACAGATCTGGGGTACAGGAACACTTTAAATATCATCATAAAAAGATACCAACAAATCTGAAATGAAAAATTCTGAAAATAAAATTTGCAATATTTACCATAATGTAAAAAGAACTTTTTGACATGGAAAAGATGAGCAAGTCAACAGAAAGATGAGAAAGGAACATAAGTAGGCAATTCATACAGGAAATTTAAATGGTCAATCAATTTAGGAGACCACATCTCACAAATAGTTAAAGAAAAGAAATACAATCGTGAAATGTTTTTTTTGTTTGTTTGTTTAGCATAAAATCTGACAAAAACTGAAAAGAGAATTCTCAGAATTGCAAGGATGTGGAGAAATGGATAAACCAACACCACGTTATGACTGGTAAGGGCCCTACACATATTTGCCTTCCTGGGTCCTACCTCCATAGTAAACTATGAAGGAGTACATTTTAATGGTTTCATTAGTATAAAAAATACAATCCAGGCTGGATTCACTGTATATTTTATATTCACCATTACTGTATTCATTTTTATCCTGATTTTAAAAGAAATTTTAAAAGTTTTCATAACCCTCAAAACTATTGTGGGCCCTCAGCAATACATCTTCTGTGTCCAGTGGCTAAATCAGCCGTAACATAATTTCACAGGAGTTGGCAGGTGTGCAGACTTTTTTGGGTGAGTAATTTGGCAACATCAATCACAATTCAAAATGTGTGCCACTTTAGACAAAACAGTTATATTTTTAGGAATTTCCCTCATAAAAATACCCACACAAACAGGCAACAATACATGTGTAAGGAAGTTCATTCTATCAGTCACTGTAACTCCAAAAAATTTAAAACAGGCTACATATCCAACATCAGAGGAATGGGCTATCACTAACACAGCAGAATTGAAGGATATGCTGAATTGTATGCATTTTTATAATGAAAACATTATCTACGTTAAAAAGATTTCCTTGGGTAAATGAAATATTTCTCTTTTTGATAAAATCCAAACTCCTCTGAGGAACACAGTCTTCACATAGAGCTGAGAAAGGCTAAAAGATGCTCAAACAACCAAGTTGGTTTTGTTCCCCAGCCATCCCGCCAATCAGAAGGTGGAGAGGCAGCAAGATAAGAGCTCTCGAGACCAAAACCAGAGGGACAAGAGTCAAAGCAGCTGAGACTGCCTTATAGAACTACAGTGGTTGGATACCTGAATCGCAAAACGTGGCTTTCACCCAGTCCTCAAAGAGCTCTGTTGGCTCCTAAGCCAGCAGTCATTCGAAGGACAGGTAGGCACAGGTGTGGGTACTGAGAAGCAAAGTTCTGAGTGACAGTTAGGGGAGTGACAGTTGGAGGACGGGGTGGGCCAGGACCCCCGCTGCCTGGCAGATGGGCTCTGGGTCGGGTCCCTCTGCTGGGCCCTTAGTGGCCGGTCATGGCCAAGGCTGAGTCTCAGGGACGCCTGTTCCGCCATCTCCAAACTGATTCCGTGTCAAGCAGTGTCCCGAGGCCTTAGCAGAGGCAACCAGAGGACAAGGTGTCCTCCTCACCACATCATCACCTTTTCCCAAACAGGAGGAAGACGCTTAGGAAGCTCCACCAGGGATCCCGCATGGTTATTTCAAATAAGGAAGACTCGTTTGTGATCCAGCCGGTGCTGGATGGTGGATGATGATGTTAATAGGCAACTTGAATGCCCTCTGTGGTGCAGGCGGATGCCTGCTCAGGCTGCAGGCCAGGGAGGAGCCAGGGAGGCCCGATGCAGGCTGGTTGGTGAGAGAAGTCAGTTGATGAGGTGGGGGCAGTGAGGAGGGGAATGGGTGTAGGTACTGCCCTGAACCGAGGCTGTTCATTCAGCTGAGAAAAGGCTGACTGATATGTTAATCCACACACATTAGACTGCAAATTGATGCCTACCTACCAAGTACAGGCTTCCCTGGTGGCTCGGTAGTAAAGAACCCACCTGCTGATGCAGGAGACTTGGGTTCAATCCCTGGGTCAGGAAGGCCCCCTGGAGGAGGAAATGGGCAACCCACTCCAGTATTCTTGCCTGGGAAATCTCGTGGACAGAGGAGCCTGGTGGGCTGCAGTCCATGGGCTCGCAAAGCACTGGACATGATTTGGTGACTAAACAACAACAAACAGTGCAAGATGTGGGGAGGTAGTCTGTGGGGTCGCACAGAGTCGGACACGACTGAAGCAACTTAGCAGCAGCAGCAGAAACACAGAGGAAAATGGCAAACTTCCTTTCCTCAACATGCTCCTGGTAGCGGAGGAGATAAGGTACGAAGGTGCACCCTAAAGGAGGGAGAAGGCACAGCAAGGAACAGCTACTTAGTGGGGCAGGGGAGGGCTGTTGACTCCTGGCATGAGGTTTCCTGGAGGAAGTGATGCCTGAGCTGATTCTGGGAAGATGGATAGGGTCCTTACGACGCCTTGAGAGGACACATATTTCAGGTAAGGAAAACACCCTGAACCGAGGCATTGGCGTGGGAACCATGCGGCCCCACACACAAAACAGAAAGAAAGTTCTGGGTTATTGCACGGAAAGTGTGACTGCAGAGGGAGACAGGGCTGCCATCACACCCCTCCTGAGGATAGAAGACAAGGTCAGCAGGAATACCTGCCCTGGCCCTCTCTTCTGGCAGTTCCATAGGTCTCACCCTGCCCAGTCCACACACATTCTTTCTCTAGTTTGTCAATGTTAATAGGCAACTTGAGTTAATTACACTTTTTCCAAGACTGTAGTTGGGGGGAGGGGTATACATTTGACCAGCCTGGTCAAAAGAATGCCTCCTCCTGTCTTGTTAGCATCAGGAGCTCAGGCATTAAGTCATGGCATTAAATCAAGCAGTGACCAGGTTGAAAAGTTGTTACCACCTCACTTGTGCTAACTCACTGAATCCTCCCACTAGCCCATGAGGTGTGCTCTCTCATTATCCTCATTTGACAGCAGGTAAAGGAGACTCAGTGGCTGTGTGCCCTTGAGGTATGCAGGACAAGGGTGTGGTTGGATAAAGAACTCTGCCTTCCAAACAGAAGTGAAGTGAAGTTGATCAGTCGTGTCCAACTCTTTGCGACCCCGTGGACTGTAGCCCGCCAGGCTCCTCTGTCCATGGGATTCTCCAGGCAAGAATACTGGAGTGGGTAGCCATTTCCTTCTCCAGGGGAATCTTCCCGACCCAGGGATTGAACCCGAGTCTCCCACATTGGAGGCAGACGCTTTAACCTCTGAGCCACCAGGGAAGCCAGAACCAAGATACAAAATGTGGTGAACAGCATCTATTTGAAACAGGCCCTGGGATATATTTTATGCATTTTTAAAAAGAGTTTTAATTAATGAAGCATGCAGCACCTAAATCATGCAAATTAGACTGCAACTTGACAATGATAATCCCCCGGGGAGCTCAGCTTTCTTTCTTTCCCATAGTGTGAATGTTAAGATCTTGGGAGGTACTCATTTTTGTGTTCACAGCTTGCATACTCACAAACATACATACACACAGACACACTCCACCTGCAGAATTTTCTCAGACATCCCCATAGGCACCAAATCATCTCTTTCCCCTGCGTCCAAGCTAGGTCTCTCGCTCTCCTTCGGTCAATCTGAGATCTCCCGTGGTGCCTCAGGGAGCCCCGGCCTGGCCAGTAGTGGCTCCGGCTCTTGCTGAGGCGCCCATGAGGGAGCAGGACTGGGTCAGAGCTTTCATTGACAGTGTCTTCTGGAATCCTTCTCACCCGCCCATTTCTCTCACCTCCCAACTTGACTCCACCCCCTCCCCCCTCCCCATCACATAGTCCTATTTATCCTTGCAGCACACTGGTCTATTCTGTTAACACTCCAGTACATCTGCATAGCAGCTCTGTGACACTATGGCTTTGCTGCTTGGAAGACAAGCCCTATGTTTTGACTGAGAACTATGTGCCAGGTGTGATAATTGATCAAATCTTGCTGCAGCCCTGGGGTGGGTGATACCCTCCCCAATTTACAGACAAGGGCCTGAGATGCTGAGAGGAGGTCTGCTTGCCAGGCCTTGACTAGATACTGTCTGCTGTGACCTACCACCTCCAGCTGGCAGAGGATTTTTAGGACCAAGAAACCACCAATTTCCTTCTTTTCCTTCTGATACTTTTCCCTCTTTTTTAAAAATAAAAGTAACACACAACGTGGTAAGAAATATTTCAAATGATAAAGAGGTGCAAACAAAAGGCCACATATTGTATGATTCCATTTACACAAAATGTCCAGAACAGGCAAATTCATAGAGAAAGAAAGTTAAAAAAAAGTAAAAAAAAAAAAAAAAAAAAGTAGCTTAGTGGTTGGGGGAGATTTAACCCTTTGACTACTTAATGGTTACTTAATGGATAGTTTCTATCTGGAGTGATGAAAATGGTCAAAAATTAGATAGTGGTGATAGTTGTACAAATCTGTGAATATATTAAAACCCACTGAATTGTATACTTTAAAATAAAAGAGTGAGCTGTTTTGCATAGCTAAATAAAGCTGTTATAAAAGAAAAAAAAGGGTGCAAAAAGAAAAGTGTAAGCCTGTCTCACCACCTCTGTGCATCAATTAGCAACAATTTTTTGCCTGAATAACTAAAACAGGTATATACCATGTATATAGATATTTAATTTACATACAGGGATCATGTTCTATGCACTGTTCTATAAATTGCTTTTCCCCTCTGAAAATTTATATCAGAAATCTTTTCATATCAGTAAATATTAATAGAAGACCTTTGGTTTCCCATCTCACTGAGAATAAAATCCAAAGTCCTTTCTTTGGCTGACATGATCTTGCTGCCAAAGCCTGACAAAGATATTACAAGAAAGGAAAATTATAAGCCTATCTCACTCATGAACATAGATACAAAAATCTTAAAATATTAGTAAAGTAATCCAGCAATATGTGAAAAGAACAGTACACAATAGCCAAGCTGGATTCATTCCATTAGTGGCAGTATTAATTTAACATTCAAAAACCTGAATTCACATTATTCACAGACAGGAAAAAGCGGGACTTGCCTGGTGGTACAGTGGATAAAAATCTGCCTGCCAATACCGATGACATGGGTTCGATACCTGGCCTGGGAAGATCCCACAGGCAACGAAGCCCATGTACCACAACCACTGAGCCCATGAGCCACCAGTCTTGAGTCCGCACGCTGCAACTATGAAGCCTGAGCACTCTAGAGCCTGCGCTCTGTGACAAGAGCAGCCACCGGGCAGAGGAGCCCACGCACCACTGGAGGGTAGCCTCCACTCCACAGTGAGAGAAAGTCCACGCGCAGCGGCAAAGACCCAACAGAGGAAACCTAAGCGATTTTTTAAAAAGGAGAGAAAGCATGATGATCATCTCATACAGAAAACTGCTGGATAAAATTCTACATCTTCATGATGAAAACAGGGATAGATGGGACCTTCCTTACCTTCCTGACAAAGGGAAGCCACAAAATCGAAAGTGTTAAAAACCAGTATAGTGGTGATCTCTGGATAAAGAGCATGTGAGGGGCTTAGGTTCTATTTCTTGATTTGGTTGGCCCAGTGCGGTGACTTTGTGATAAGCTATATTTAGATGCATTGGATACTTTACAGTATGTGTATTATACTTAATTTTAAAAGGTTGTAAATTAAAAAAAAAAAAACAAGGAAAAAAATGTGGTTCTCTCTGATGATCTCAGAAGAGTAGAGGGTGTAACCAGGAGCTATGGGAGCTGACAAGGACAGGCGATGGAGATGTTGGAATGAGGAGGAATGGAGAAAAGAGGATACTGAATGGTTATACATGTGGATGTGGGCCCCAACCAGGATGGTGTCTCTGGTGGAGAGGAAGCTGGTGAGCCAGGGGCCAAAGTTTTCCATGAGTGAGAGGCAGTAATCTCAAAGGAGGAGGTGCGAAGACAGGAGTACTAGCAGGAGAGATATATTAGGAAGGATAGAATTTAACGTCTAGATGCCTCTCTCAGAGCGCATCCTTCTACAGTGAGACCATACTGTGTACCTATTCTCCTCAGCCACTTTCGCTGTTATACCCCATAACAGTCGGAAACATAATTTTTTGTGGTACTGTTCAGTTCAGTTCAGTCACTCAGTCGTGTCCAACTCTTTGAGACACCATGAATCGCAGCACGCCAGGCCTCCCTGTCCATCACCAACTCCCAGAGTTCACTCAAACTCATGTCCATTGAGTCAGTGATGCCATCCAGCCATCTCATCCTGTCGACCCTTCTCCTCCTGCCCCCAATCCCTCCCAGCATCAGGGTCTTTTCCAATGAGTCAACTCTTCGCATGAGGTGGCCACTATCGGGGAACCCTAGACTCACAGCCAGGATGACCAGAGCCACAACTCAGGACGCAGGGCTTTGGCAGAGTCCTGTCCAGATGTGCTTCCAAGACCAGTGTCCACCAGGGCATCCAGGCCAAATCACAGTCCCTCTGTTGATCATCAGTTAAGAGTGAAATAGGGATAATATCTTAAACCACAATCGGCAGAAGCCCTAAATGCAGTTTCACAATTTGATAAGGCAGTCAATACTGCTTTCTTCTTCTTCCCACACCCCTCCACCAACATATCTATCAAGACGTGTGAGAGAATTTCAAGAGCAGGAAACCCAGGATCAGGAAGAGAGGCAGGCAACCACCACTCCACTGAGAGAGGCTGGGTAGAGACTCGTTTCCCTGGCCGGGCTGGTACTGCCCAGCGGCATTAATTGAGAAGGCTGGATTCTCATGATGCCCTTGTCTTAGGTCAGCTCTTCCCAAGTGCAGTCCAGGGAGCTCCCAAGACCCTTTCTGGAGGTTCTCGGGGCCAAATCTGCCTCCCAACAATGCCAAACCAGCACTATCTCCCCGGCCTAATGCTCAGAGGCTATGGGACTCAAGATGACACCGCCACTCAAGGGCCAATGAACGTATGCGTGGTCTCCAGGGGTTTAAAGTATGTTTCAACTCCTAATACTCAAATGTCCCTTGTAAGCAAACGTATATGGGGGTGTAAATTATAATTTTAAAGAGTGTAAGGAGGTCCTAAGTACGAGAGCCAGACTTGGAAAATTAAAAATACAGGCTGCCCAGTTAAATCTGAATTCAGATAAACAACGAACATTGCATAGGACACATTGGCGTTAGTAAGTTATTAGTTGCTTATCTGGAATTTAGATTCACTTAGGACACGACTGAGCGACTGAACTGAACTGAGGCGTTTTATAAGCCAATCGTAGGCCTAAAATGCCGAAAAGCTCGTGAACTTCCCCGCTGCTGCTGTTGCTGCTGCTAAGTCGCTTCAGTCGTGTCCGACTCTGTGCGACCCCATAGACGGCAGCCGACCAGGCTCCCCAGTCCCTGGGATTCTCCAGGCAAGAACACTGGAGTGGGTTGCCATTTCCTTCTCCAATGCATGCAAGTGAAAAGCGAAAGTGAAGTCGCTCAGTCGTGTCTGACTAGTAGCGACCCCATGGACTGCTGCCTACCAGGCTCCTCTGTCCATGGGATTTTCTAGGCAAGAGTACTGGAGTGGGGTACCATTGCCTTCTCCGAACCTCCCGGCAGTCCCAGTAATTCCAGGGAAGGCACTTCCGGTCGGACGAGCGGCCAGTGTGCGGCCCCGCCCATCACCGGAAGCCCCCTAAGGCCGAGGCCAGGCTGTCCTCCCAGGCCCCGCCCCGCCCCGCCCATCACCGGAAGCCCCCTAAGGCCGAGGCCAGGCTGTCCTCCCAGGCCCCGCCCCGCCCCGCCCATCACCGGAAGCCCCCTAGGGCCGAGGCCAGGCTGTCCTCCCAGGCCCCGCCCCGCCCCGCCCCGCCTCCTGGCGCTTCGGGCCGCCGAGGCTGGAGCTGGCAGCGGAGCGGGCGGAACCGGCTTCCTGCCTCCAGGGGGCGGCCGCCGCGGCCCGGTCCCGGCTTGGGCAGCTCGGCGCCGCGCCCGCGCCGCTCTTCTGTCTGTGGGAGTGGCGGGCCGGCCCGCGGGCCGCCGAGGCCGGCGGTCGCCATTCCCGTGTCGCTGCGCCCGCGGGGGCCGCCCGAGCCGGCCACCATGCCGCTGGGCCTGAAGCCCACCTGCAGCGTCTGCAAGACCACGTCGTCCTCCATGTGGAAGAAGGGCCCGCAGGGGGAGATCCTCTGCCACCACTGCACAGGCCGGGGCGGCGCAGGCGGCGGGGGCTCCTGCCCGGGGGTGGCCGGCGGCACAGGGGGCGGCGGCGGCGGCGGCGCAGGGGGTGGCTTCGGCGCCGCGACCTTCGCCAGCACCTCGGCCGCCCCTCCGCAGAGCAACGGGGGCGGGGGCGGCAAGCAGGTGAGCCCCTGCGGCCCCTCCCGGGGGCGGAGGCCGACGCGGCGCGGGGCGGGCGGCGCCCTCCCGGCAGGCTGGGCCGGGCCGCCCCCTCCCGTCCGCGACGAGGAGGTCGTCGTTGGCTTGGCCCCTTAGCAGCAGCATCTTTTCTCATGATAAGTTGAAAGTCTAGAGAAGCAGGAAGAGGAAAAACCCCTCAGAAATCCCTCCCCTGTGATACTTTGGGTAGCAACCGGACATCTCAGGGTACATACGTTTACACAGAGATGTCTACGGGGTCACGGCTACTGGACCTCTTTCCCTGTTAATAAAGTTTACTTTGTCATAATGTCATGTTATTAAGATTATCAGGTCATTTGCAGTAGTAACATAAGTGTTCCATTGCAGGAGGTGGCATACCACACCCATTCTCTAGCTTAGGAGAGTTGAATTTTTAAGGACTTTTGTGTTATAAACGCAACCGATGAATGGGCTTACCTTGGCATAAACCGACTCCTCTTGCTGCCCGTTGCCCTTTTACAAGTAGTTCACACCTTTTTTGGAGTCTCTGGAGATGTTTGCCTGTGGCTCTCCGTCTTTAAATTAAGCCAGTTCGTTTATTACCCAGCATGAAAAGAAAAGTTGCACTCTTAATTTATTTTTGAATGTTCGTTTAAAGTGCATACTCTGGGATCCTTGTAAGATGGTTGTATCAGGACAGCAACCTTTCTACACTTTTTATTTCTCTTTTTTTTGTTCTTTGTTTATGTAACAGAGTAAGCAGGAAATTCACAGGAGGTCTGCTCGGCTCAGAAACACTAAATACAAATCTGCTCCAGCTGCTGAAAAGAAAGTTTCCACTAAAGGGAAAGGGAGAAGACATATTTTTAAATTAAAAAATGTAAGATGATTGTGGACAGTGTCTTGTACTGTAATTGTGGCATTGTGTGTAGTGTGACCAACCACCGCCTTCATCTCACCATTGAACTTGGACTCTGCTCTTGGCAGCTCTTCTGTAGCCTTCTGGGGACTGATCCAGGCTTTCAGAAAGGGAAGGAGCTCTTTTAGGAGGCTTACTGTTATAAAGTTAACGATATCCTCTTTTCCTTGTTTTAGTTTTTTTTCCCCCTGGGGAACATAAAACATGATTCTAAAAGAAACCTAAATCTTGAGCACATTTTATTGGGTTCTCTATGCAAAAGATGAGACGGAGTTACAGTTCTTGGTATGGGCATGGTATTTTTTTTCTTTTCCATAGAGCTCTAAATAAATAATAACACTGGAATTCATTCAGTTCCGTATTTGCTTGTTATATGGCCCCAGAAAAATGTTTCTTACTGATTTACAATGATCAACTTGATGAATATGAATCAAAAGTTTTACTAAATGTTTATCTCTAAGAAAATAGATCATTGAAAGACTTGTGCTGGGATAACTGAAAGCTTATTTTTGGTTTTGTAAATACAAGGGACAGTGGTCAAACACACTGGGCAAAGCATTTGATACTGTTTTTGGGGTTTTTTTTTTTTAAACCTCAGTATGGTACTCTGCTTTCAGAACAGAAATGCTTCACTCACCAGTAGAGGCATTTTCTGAAGTTGGGTGTATTCATTTAAAAAACTCAGAGAGGCCTTGCATTATATTCTTGTGCAGATTGTGGATTCTTTTTCTTGAGAGTAAAGGGAAAGGGAAGTCACTCAGTCGTGTCCGACTCTTTGCGACCCCATGGACTGTAGCCTACCAGGTTTCTCCGTCCATGGGATTCTCCAGGCAAGAATACTGGAGTGGGTTACCATTTCCTTCTCCAGGGGATCTTCCCAACTCAGGGATCGAACTAGGGTCTCCTGCATTGGAGGCAGACACTTTAACCTCTGAGCCACCAGGGAAGCCCCTTTCTTGAGAGTAGTTGCTTCTAATTTATTTAGGATTTTAATAAATTTGTTTTCTAAAATGGGATTATTGACTAGACAAAATATGTGAATACTTGATTATAGTTGTACACACTTAAATACTCTTTTCCTCTTACGTATGGTGGAATATGTTTTCTGAAAGTATTTTAATATCAATTTCTCTGGCAACCACTTTCTTCAGGGATATCAAGACATATTTGGGAAGGCGTGGTTACTGTGTTGTGGCATAAGAGTGTGTATTACAGCTTCAGAAGGAATTTCGATGATTGAGTGGTGGCAAATTACTAGCAACTCCCAAGAAAGCTTCCTTTGGCCTTGGTTCCGACTTGTTAGAAAACTAGTTCTGATTGTATTATCATAGCTATAGTTAAGTTGAGATGGAAAATGTCTTTGAGGAGACTTGTTTGTTATTTCCACCTCTGTCGTGCTCAGGCCATTAAAGCCACAGATACTTTTTAAAATTAGATTGTTATGTGTAATAAAGCTCTGAGAAGGGTTCTGTTAGGTATCAGCCACATAATCAGGAGCTTGTCCTTTGATTCTCAGCAATTTTTAAGCTAAAGGTAACAGAAATAACAGCAGAAATATTCAGACCATGCTTAAACGCAATGTTCAGAAGATTTTTTATTTAACACTGCAGTTCTTGTCACCAAACAACTTTAGTATTTCTCAGATTACAGAACTCATGTGTGGCTGGAAAATTGCCTATACACACTACACATACATACACACTACACACACACACATACACACTACACACACACACACTATGAATGTGCTAATATTTTTTACTTCTGTTTTTTCATAGCCCATCAAAGCTCCTGAGTCTGTTTCCACCATAATCACTGCAGAATCAATCTTCTACAAGGTGAGCATTGTAGTTACTGAAGGAAGATCTGAATGCGTTGTGTTTGTGTTGTTGTTTAGTCACTTATCCAACTCTTGTGACCCCATGGACTGTAACCTGCCACGCTCCTCTGCCCATGAGATTTCTGAGGCAAGAGTACTGGAGTGGTTTGCTATTTGCTCCTCTAGTGGGTCTTCCCACCCTGGGACTGAAGCTCCATCTCCGGCATTGCAAGTGGATTCTTTACCCCTGAGCCACCTGGAAGGCATAAGGCGGTACTAAAATATTGGGTTTGTCTAAAGGTCTTCGCTGCTCTGTATAAGGTGTGGATGTGTTTTGTTCCTTTGTAAACTCTTTTTCCCCATACATGGTATTAAATAACATCCAGTGCTGAGTGGGGAGAGGAAGTTGCCTACTGAAATATTATATGAGGATCTTAAGTATTTTTAAATGTAGACGATGGGAATTGTTTTAAAAATACAGATGTGTGGTGTGGAGCCAGGGCAACGAGCCATCCTAGTCAGCCTGAGAACACTGACAGCTAAGGAGGGAGAGGAGGGATTTGGACAAATAAGGGATGGAGCCTGACACAGAGATGGGAGTGGGCACAGACGTTCAAAAAGGCCTTCAAGAAGTGAGAGGAGAAAGGCCGTGGTGGGGATTGGCTGCTCCTGGAAGTCCATGGTGAGGAAGAGAGAGGCGAAGTTGTTTCCATAAAAGCACTGCTCTCTCAGACTGTACAGAGGTAGGCTCCTGAGCTGTGTAGGAGCCTCAGCTGCAGTGCTCCCTCATGTAGCTTTTAGCAAGTCACTTTGTCCAGTGCAGTGGTTCTGGCGAAAAAAGTAGGGGTTGTACTATTGTGATAGAAAAGTATTTTTATAAACATGTTTTCTCCAGCTGCAAGTCATCATGTGTATGTGAAATTTTTTTATTCAAAAATGAAACAACTTCAGGGACTTCCCTGGTGGTTTATTGATTGAGAATCTGCCTTCCAGTGCAAGGGACTCGGGTTTGATCCCTGATCCGGGAAGTAAGATCCCATACGCCTAGGGGCAGCTAAGCCAGTGAGCCACAATTAGAGAGCCCATGTGCTGCAACTGCTGAGCCCACACACCACCACAAGAAGCCCTCTGGCTGCAACAAGAGAGCCTGTGCACCACAGCTAGAGAAAGCCCACAGGCCCCAGTGAGGAGAGCACAGCAGCCAAGCCCCAGCACCGCCGAAGACAGGAAAAGAAACAGCCGTAGAATCGGCATCAATCACAACCACGCAAATGCCGCCGCACCAGACCTTCTCGAAGACCTTCTGTTGACCACTTGGAAAACTGTTGTTTTCATATGGAGGAAGTTTCAGTTCACACCTGTAGTGTTGTTCTGTTATTTTAAATATAGACTTATCTTCTGTTTCTCCCAGGGAGTGTACTACCAAATTGGAGATGTTGTTTCTGTAATTGATGAACAAGATGGAAAACCCTACTATGCTCAGATCAGAGGTTTCATCCAGGACCAGTACTGTGAGAAGAGTGCGGCGCTGACGTGGCTCATTCCCACTCTCGCTAGCCCCAGGGACCAGTTCGACCCTGCGTCCTACATTGTGGGTGAGTTAGACAGGGACGGACAGGTTCTTGAACCAGTTTATTTCCCGTTATTATGTGAAAGTGTATTCATCCGCTCGGGCCGCCATGACAAAATACAGAATGGGCTAAACAACAGAATTTTCCTGTCTCACAGTTCTGGAGGCTGCAAGTCCAGGATCAAGGTGCTGTCAGGGTCGGTTTCTGGTGAGAGCTCTCTGCCTGGCTTGTGGACAGCCACTGTCTGGCTGTGTCCTCACGTGAGCTTACCTCTGTGTGCGTGTACTCCTAGCACCCCTTCCTCTTCTTATAAGGTCACCAATTCTGTTGGATGAGAGCTGCGTCCTTACAGCTTCATTTACCCTTAAATACCTCGCTAAATGCCCTCTCTCCAAATGTTACCACATTAGGGATTAGGACTTCAGCATATGAATTTGGAGGCATACAATTCAGTCCATAACAAAGAAGCATAAGTACAAAAAAGATAATTTTGCAGAAAATATGAAATTTTATAAAGCTAGGGTTTGAGGCTATCAGTCATTTTGAGTTATGGGGCAGTATGCACCTACTAAAAAGCTGTGTGGATAAGATGTTTCTGGGTGACCCAGGGTTAAACTCTATTAAAAGAATTTATTGCTCAAGAACTAGATTATTTAGGTAACATACAAAAAGTTACTTAAAAATAATTTCTAGAGGAACTGTCATGTTTATATTTCAACATCTTACAAATTCTTAACATATGTTCCTCTACATATCACACACGTCATCCTGGACCATTTGTAACCTGTTATATTGGTGGTGGCGGTTGAAATGGCAGTCACTGTACTCATTGATTTCAAGGCTCACCAAAGAATTGATTCTTGACATAGACTCACAAGAAGTTGTTGATAAATAGAATTTTGAAAGTGTTTAGAGTTTTAAAATTACCCCCAAACTTTTCAACCTTTCTACAATGAGCATACATTATTTTTTCATTCTAAGAAAAAACACGAAAGGTATTTTTCCGAGAGAACGGAAGGACAAATAAAGCATCACTGTTATTCTCACCTGCGTGTCAAGTTTTGACACATGGCCGAGCTGTTTTAGTCTTCTGCTTGTAAGTACATAGAAGAGAGACCTTACCTGTCCCATCAGATCGGATCATCAGCAGAGGCAGTAATGTGCCCGAACCACCTCTCGGGCTTCTCTCTCACCTCCTCTTCCTAATGTTCTGAAGGAGACCACATATCATAAAGTTTCAGAGCCCAGACTCTGGAACTAGACTGTCTGGGTTCATAGGACAGCCACTTACTAGCTGTGTGATCTTGAGCACGTTCCTTCATCTCTCTTGCCTCTTTCCCTCATGTAAAATGGGAATAATCATGGTACCTAACTCAGAGGGTTGCTGTGAGGATTCAAAGCATTGATGTATCTGTCAAGTATTTAGATGAGTGTAGATATATAGTAGCGGAGAAGGCAATGGCACCCCACTCCAGTACTCTTGCCTGGAAAATCCCATGGATGGAGGAGCCTGGTGAGCTACAGTCCATGGTGTTGCTGAGAGTCGGACACGACTGAGCGACTTCACTTTCACTTTTCACTTTCATGCATTGGAGAAGGAAATGGCAACCCACTCCAGTGTTCTTGCCTGGAGAATCCCAGGAGACTGGTGGGCTGCTGTCTATGGGGTCACACAGAGTCGGACACGACTGAGGTGACTTAGCAGCAGCAGCAGCAGCAGACATATCGTAGACATTATATACGGCTAAATATCACTTTTAGAATCCTTTCTATATTGAGTTATACTTTGGAAAGAATGCTATCTTCCTTAAGCAGTTAAAAGCAGAAAAAAATGATGGGAAGTAATTTCAAAATGATACATATTTCAAGGACTAATGTCAGGTTAGCACCAGACCAGTTTCTCGTAGTGTTGAGGAATTTTAATTTTTATGAAAATGATATATATCTTCAAAAATGTAAATGGTGGCTCCCTTCCAGGACCAGAGGAGGATCTTCCAAGGAAGATGGAATACTTGGAATTTGTCTGTCATGCACCTTCTGAATATTTCAAGTCACGTTCATCACCATTTCCCACAGTTCCCACCAGACCAGAGAAGGGCTATATATGGACTCATGTTGGACCTACTCCTGCAATAACTATAAAGGAAACAGTTGCCAACCATTTATAGTTTAAGAAGTAAACCTGGATTTCTAGTTCCCTTGTATTTGTACCACTGTAAGACATGCCACATGTTTCTTTAATGAAATTCTTGGATGGAAAAATGACTAAAGTAATCACTAGCTTGTTTATTACTAGTCACTTAGAAAATTAAGAGAGATAGAAAAGAATTAAATATATTTTGAAATGAAGTATTACATACACATTAAGTGTGTATGTCCTCCCAGGCAAATACTGTCATTTCCAGGGAGACTATTAGGAACAGGTAGTGTCTATTTTTCTCCTTAATTTATTTCTAGGAACTCATAAAATGGATTGTATTTTTCTATAAGAATAAATTAAGATATAAATTTCTAACCAAGGGCTAAATCAAGCAAAATATAGCTATGATCAACAATATCTCTCACAGTATCTCTTTAAAAAGCTTTATTTTATTATCTAGAAAATATATTAACAGACTGTTGACTGCTTTATTAAGGAAAGTGATTGGTAGATGATTTTTATTAGCCCAGGCATTTTAAAACTTTCATCTAATTCTTCTGTAGTAGGGAGAAATTCAGAGTCATTTGGTTGATTTTAATAGAGCTGCTCTTCACTGCTCTGACCTACCTTCTCAGTCGGAATGAGGCTTCATCAAAATGTTAGGCTTATTGTGTGGACAGTCACCTTCAGTGAACACACAGGAAATATGCTGTGTAGACACCCCAGAGCAGTAGTTTCTTGACTGCACCTAGGACTAACATTGGACAGCCATAAAAATGATCAACAGGTCATTAGATTGATATCTTTTAGGATTTGAAATAGCTCAACTGGAATCCCGTCACCTCCACTAGCTTTGTTCGTAGTGATGCTTCCTAAGGCCCATTTGACTTCACATTCCAGGATGTTTGGCACTAGGTGAGTGATCACACCATCATGATTATCTGAGTCGTGAAGATCTTTTTTGTATAGCTCTTCTGTGTATTCTTGCCACCTCTTAATATCTTCCGCTTCTGTTTGATCCATACCATTTCTGTCCTTTATTGTGCCCATCTTTGCATGAAAATTTCCCTTCGTATCTCTTAATTTTCTTGAGATCTCTAGTCTTTCCCATTCTATTGTTTTCCTCTATTTCTTTGCATTGATCTCTGAGGAAGCCTTTCTTATCTCTCCTTGCTATTCTTTGGAACTCTGCATTCAAGTGGGTATATTCTGCATTCAGATGGGTTTATCTTTCCTTTTCTCCTTTGCCTTTCATTTCTCTTCTTTTCATAGCTGTTTGTAAGGCCTCTTCAGACAACCATTACGCCTTTTTGCAATTCTTTTTCTTGGGAATGGTCTTGATCCCTGTCTCCTGTATAATGTATGAACCTCCATCCATAGTTCTTCAGGCCCTCTATCAGATCTAATCCCTTGAATCTATTTGTCACTTTCTTTATATAGTTGTAAGGGATTTGATTTATGTCATACCTGAATGGTCTAGCGGTTTTCCCTACTTTCTTCAATTTAAGTCTGTATTTGGTATTAAGGAGTTCATGATCTGAGCCACAGTCAGCTCCTGGTCTTGTTTTTGCTGACTGTATAGAGCTGCTCCATCTTTGGCTGCAAAGAACATAATCAGTCTGATTTTTCACAGTTGACCATCTGGTGATGTCCATGTGTAGAGTCTTCTCTTGTGTTGTTGGAAGAGGGTGTTTGCTATGACCAGTGTGCTCTCTTGGCAAAACTCTGTTAGCCTTTGCCCTGCTTCATTCTGTACTTCAAGGCCAAATTTGCCCGTTACTCCAGGTATATCTTGACTTCCTACTTTTATATTCCAGTCTCCTATAATGAAAAGGATGTCTTTTGGGTGTTAGTTCTAAAAGGTCTTGTAGGTCTTCATAGAACTATTCAACTTCAGCTTCTTCAGCATTATTGGTTGGGGCATAGATGTGAATTACCATGATATGGAATTGTTTGCCTTGGAAATGAACAGAGATCATTCTGTTGTTTTTGAGATTCCATCCAAGTACAGCATTTTGGACTCTTGTAGACTATGATGGCTACTCCATTTCTTCTAAGGGATTCTTGCCCACAGTAGTAGATATAATGGGCATCTGAGTTAAATTCACCATTTTCCAGTCAATTTTAGTTCACTGACATTCCTAAAATGTCAATGTTCACTCTTGCCATCTCCTGTTTGACTACTTCCAATTTGCCTTGATTCATGGACCTAACATTCCAGGTTCCTGTGCAGTATTGCGCTTTGCAGCATCAGACCTTGCTTCTGTCACCAGTCACATCCACAGCTGGGTGTTGTTTTGCTTTGGCTCCATCTCTTCATTCTTTCTGGAGTTATTTCTCCACTGATCTCCAGTAGCATATTGGCCACCAACCAACCCAGGGAGTTCATATTTCAGTGTCCTATCTTTTTGCCTTTTCATACTGTTCGTGAGGTTTTCAAGGCAAGAACTGAAGTGGTTTGCCATTCCCTTCTCCAGTGGACCACGTTTTGTCAGAACCCTCCACCATTATCAGCAAATTTGGAAAACTCAGCAGTGGCCACAGGACTGGATAAGGTCAGTTTTCATTCCAGTCCCCAAAAAAGGAAACGCCAAAGAATGCTCAAACTACCACACAATTACACTCATCACACACTAGCAAAGTAATGCTCAAAATTCTCCAAGCCTAGCTTCAACAGTACATTAACCATGAACTTCCAGATGTTCAAGCTGGATTTAGAAAAGGCAGAGGAACCAGAGATCAAATTGCCAACATCCACTGGATCATGGAAAAAGCAAGAGAGTTCCAGAAAAACATCTACTTCTGCTTTATTGACTATGCCAAAGCCTTTGACTGTGTGGGTCACAACAAACTGGAAAATTCTTCTAGAGATGGGAATACCAGACCACCTAACCTGCCTCTTGAGAAACCTATATGCAGGTCAGGAAGCAAGAGTTAGAACTGGACATGAAACAACATACTGGTTCCAAATAGGAAAAGGAGTACGTCAAGTCTGTGTATTGTCACCCTGCTTATTTAACTTCTATGCAGAGTAAATCATGAGAAACGCTGGGCTGGAAGAAGCACAAGCTGGAATCAAGATTGCCAGGAGAAATATTAATAACCTCAGATATGCAGATGACACCACCCTTATTGTAGAAAGTGAAGAAGATGAAAAGGAGAGTGAAAAAGTTGGCTTAAAGCTCAGCATTCAGAAAACTAAGACCATGGCATCCGGTCCTATTACTTCATGGCAAATAAATGGGGAAGCAATAAAAACAGTGACAGATTTTATTTTGAGGGGGCTCCAAAATCACTGCAGATGGTGACTCAGCCATGAAACTAGAAGACACTTGCTCCTTGGAATAAAAGTTATGACCAACCTAGACAGCATATTAAAAAACAGAGACATTACTTTGCCAACAAAGGTCTGTCTAGTCAAGGCTAAAGTTTTTCCAGTGGTCATGTATGGATTTGAGAGTTGGACTGTAAAGAAAGCTGAGCACCGAAGAATTGATGCTTTTGAACTGTGGTGTTGGAGAAGACTCTTGAGAGTCCCTTGGACTGCAAGGAGATCCAACCAGTCCATCCTAAAGGAGATCAGCCCTGGGTGTTCATTGGAAGGATTGATGTTGAAGCTGAAACTCCAATACTTTGGCCACCTAATGTGAAGAACTGACTTATTTGAAAAGACCCTGATGCTGGGAAAGATTGAAGGCGGGAGGAGAACGGGATGACAGGATGAGATGGTTGGATGGCATCACCGACTCAATGGACATGAGTCTGAGTAAACTCCAGGAGTTGGTGATGGACAGGGAGGCCTGGTGCGCTGCAGTCCATGCAGTCGCAAAGAGTTGGACACGTTGCAAAGAGTCAGACATGTTGCAGAGTCAGACATGACTGAGCAACTGAGCACTGATATCTAAAAAAAAGTCGACCCCAAAGTTAAAGCCATCTGCTGTGGATTCATCACAACAGGCCTAAAACAGTGTTTGAGATTTAGAAGGTCTGGCACAGGAAGTCTAGTCAGGATTCAGGGACAGATTTCACTTCAAGGGCAGGTCGTCTGCTTTGGGGAGCAACAGCTTCAAAGTAGGAGGAAGTGGGGCTTACATGTGCTTGCCTCCTCTCCTCTTCTGAGCTGACCATTATTTCCCAACCCCAGGAAAATTTACCAGAATCTAACTTAATTATAATGATTTTGAATTGTAGCAGTTTTAACTGTTACCACTTTTATACACCGTTATGGTTTATTAGTTGGAAGAAAGTTATGATTTGTATATTGTAGATACATAGGTCTATGTTCTAGTTAATCTCTTCACAAAAGTTGTTGTAAAATTGATTGTAAATACCATTGTAAATAACTAAATGCTAGTATTCAGAGTTGTGGATTAAAATGTATTTTTCCCAATATATTTACTTTGAATTTACTTCGTTCATTTGTTTCACGTAAATAAGGGTTTTCCACCCCACAGTGGTGTAAGTGGAAGACACTAGTGTAGTACTCGTGATTTGGAGTGAAGATTTGTCATCAATATGTAATAGATACTAGGATTCTCAAAGAATGACCGATCAATAAAATGGATACAAAGTAAGGTATTTATTAAATGAAGTATTTTGAAACCAGTGTATAAACTGATCATTTGTTTATAAATTGGTGGACACTTGTGTAGTATCTTTTAGAATTAAGATTGGGTTTTCATTTGCCTCCTTAGCAAACACCAGTGGCTCCTGTTTCAGTGTAGATCTGTTTCTAATCCTATAACGGAAGGTCTGTGCCAATGTGGCCCACAGACTGTGTTCCCAGCCTCGTTGCCAAAGGGCTGAGAGACAAATGCAGGCTCCAGTTTGTCCTTGCTCTCCTTTCACGTTCATCTTCCCTCCAGACTGCCTGCCCTGGTGATTTTAGACCCCAGCCCGGACACAGAAGCAAAAGCCTTACACAGGCTGTTCAGCGGGCTCCAATCATTGTGTAAGGTAATATTTCTGTAACAGGTTCTTACCTTTCTACGTGGCTCTGTAAATCCTGATACAGTTATGGAGACACTGAAGGATAAAGCCAAGAATTGCTGTTTTTCATTACAACTATTTAGAATTAACTTGGCCTTTTTTAAAAATAACTGTACGTGTATTATTTTGATAAATTTCTTTTAATTGAAAAGTAATGAAGGATGTCACAAAGGGAGAGATGAACACATTGGGATATTAACATTTTTAATTCCTAACAATGTGTATATAGTTTAAAAACTCTTTTCTGTTCAAGAAGTGGGAATCATGAACCATTATTTCTCACTGAACATGACAGACTGGCTTGAAGTAATTACTCAATTACAGACAGCAGCTCCAATCAGCCTCAGCTTCTAGTGACATCATCACTATTTCACATTACTCTCAGTCCTGTGTCCCACCTGTTGTGGAAGGGAGCAAGTTTGACAAAAACACCTAATACCTTCAGTACTTCTCCCTGTGGGTAGGAAAGGTGCAAGTTAAAAAGACCATAACTTTAAAGAATGAAGGTGCTCTTAGGGAAATATACAGTTTGAAAAAACTCTCAATTCAGACATCTTCTCCAAAAAGATAGGAGAGAAAGAAAACACTGTTGACTGAGGGTTAAATTAGAATGCGCTGCCCCATCACAGGCATTTGGCTAAGGTCGCAGAAACAAAGGTCACGCAAAGGCCCTTTAGTGCAGCCAAGCAGGGACAGTCATTGTGTACATGTTCTCCAGATAGACAGTAAGTGGTCCTCCGGGAACTGGAGAGCACCATTTGTCACATGCAGCTCTTCCTGGTGATTGGGGTGACCGCCTCCGTTAGCTCACTGACTTTCTGAGGGGTGAAAGGGGCAAACATGTCTGTATGACAGGAAGACCTGAGCAGTTTGGGGCACTGAAGTGTGGCTCCTACTCTCCACAGAAACTGGAGGATGGGGTGCCCTGTCCTGACAGTTACATGTCAAAGGCTTGGCTCCCAGGGCCTTGAGAGAGACACTGCTAGGGCGCAAACCTGACTAAGGCTTATTTAGTTTCTTAAAAATACATTTCAAAAAAAAAAAAAAAGATACATTTCAAAGAGTGTGAGAAAATACAAGTTTTCTAAGGTAAATACTCAGACCTAAAGGAAAATCTGTTGCCTTATTTTCAACAGAATTAAGTGTCTTATTTTAAATTCCTGTTTGTCTTAACAGTGCCCTAAATTTGGACGAGGGAGACATGGGCAGCTTCGTGACTCGGGCCTCACAGTGGGGCCGCATTTAGGACATGTTGGCGTCTGTCAGGGTTTCAGTATGGCGGCCACACCAGGGCTGCAGCTCACCTTCTGCTCACCAGGACCCTCGGTCCGGGCATATCCTCTACCACCATACTTGGTGGTCCTCATGGTTGTGGCTTTATTAACAGGACTAAGAGGTTCTGAAATACAAAGGCCAACACCATCATCTCTTGCTGAAGGAAAATTCATTTTCTATCCATTCTCCATAGTCACTTGCCAGTACTTTTGTACCTAGCAGATTCACAAATATACTCGAATTATCCACATTTTATATTTTAAGAATTATATGGATTTTGAGTATGTTTTTAGATTCCACTGCCCTCCCCCGAATTTATACCAGTGAATCAGGAACACACTACAATCCCCTGTGGAGCTTTAACAACTAAAACCAAAAAAATACAAAACGAAAAAGGAAACCCTGCTGGGAAGTTCTCGCAAGCAACCAAGTAAACCAGTGTCTGTGGGTGTGAGACTAGGTCCCCGTTAGGTTCCTAAGAATCTAGTAAAATTTAAGAAAATCCAAAAAAATGTTTACAGTTCCAGAGGCAACTCTGACCTGCAGCCAGAGATGAGAACCGCTCCTCAAGCTAGTTCTCTCTATATAAAATGCAGCTGATAAAGACTTCAGTTTCTACACCTGCTTTGGGGTAATTGAGGAAGCTCATCAAAGGCCTGTTTATACCAGTTAGCCTTGTTAAAAGTAATTAGTCCCCTGTCAGGGAACCCGACACACACTGAGCACTCTGGGCACTCTTGACTACTCTCCAGCTCAGGTGTGGCTCGTTTACCTGACCCCAGAGCTGGGACTTGCTCGCCTCCCACTGCAGCCCCTGACCAATCAGGTGTTTCCACATAGCCTCTCAGGCTGATGAAGCTCCTGCCAGGCATTCGGGAGGAGGCTGTGCTGCTGGGAGGTCCTGCACCTCCTGCATCTGTGGGTGGTTTTCCCTCGACCAAAGGACGCCAGAATCCTTACTAAATTGCTTGAGTTTTGTCACTCAACAGTTTTGGTGAGGACACGGGTCCTGACAACTCATTGGAAAAGACCCTGATGCTGGGAAAGATCGAGGGCAGGAGGAGAAGGGCGCATCAGAGGATGAGATGGCTCTGTGGCATCTGTGATGCCAAGAACATGAACCTGGGCAAACTCCAGGGTATGGTGAGGGACAGGGAGGCCTGGCTTGCTTCAGTCCATGCGGTGGCAAAGAGTCAGACACAACCGGGCGACTGAACAGCAACAACGTGGGTCCTGAAGACGGCTGCTGGAGATGCCAGGGCGGTCCCAAACTGTGGCGAAGGGAGCCTGGAAGCCCTTGATTTCACTGCCTCTTTGCCACTCTCCAGGATGCTCTTAGTTTGCCTTCTGAGCTCTTCAAGTTTGTCTGGATCCTTCCTGGAGGACAATTGGAGCGTGAGAAACTCCAGGTCTCGGGGGTGACAGCACTGGGACTCTGCGGCCAACCTGCTCCACAAGGTAAGCACTTCGGGGAGGCTCTGCCAGGTCCTTGCCCCTAGCCTTGCTCTGTCATTGGTCCTTTCTGGGGCACCTGAGGGGGGACCTTGTGGGTCCCATCTGAGATGACCTTGTCTTTTTTTAAAGATAAACTTTCTGGGTAACAAAGGCAGAAGGGACGCTCAGCCTGGGTGCCCCACTGGGAAGAGCCGCCTGGCAAGACCTCCAGCCAGGTGGGGGTTTCTGCAGGTCCCGGGCGCAGACAATGTCCTGGTGGGCCGGGAGGGTCTTGCTTCCCGAGGAGCTGCCCTGGAGAGGACGGCTCTGGGGTGGCCGCAGCCCAGCCTGAGGCTCAGCTGAGTGGAGCACTCGGTGGTGGATGACTCCTTCCTCTTTGGTTGAGCCTGTGAGCAGAGCCCACGCTCGGGTGGCCCCCCAGCCCCTTGGCTCCCTGCGCCTCTCCCCTCCTGCCCACAGGTGCCCATGGGTGCAGGCTTGCTGATGCACGCACACACAGGCAGGGGGCTGTCCCCCTCCCCACCCCTCTCCTGCCCCTCTCCTCCCACAGACAGCACACTGGCCTTGCCATCAGCATTAGTGCCCGCATCTCTGAAGGACGGGTGCAGACTGGCCTGTCTTGGGTTTACGCGTGCTATCGCTTGATGTGTTCTGGCTAGCTTTGTTTTTTACTGTATATTTAGAGCAATAAAATCACACAGCAATTAAAAAAAAGACAGCCAGAAACACTAAGTCTGGTTGAACTGAGATCAGTTCAACAAGGAATAATAATGGGAACCCGTCAACCTAAAGGAAGCAAGATGGCAACTGTGAGGAGACTCGCGAAGCCTCAAGGTAAGTCCAAAGTGTAAACTGTTGTGGGACTTGCGAAAGTAAGTGGAGACAAGAAGTATCTGGTGGTTTCACCAGCTGGCACAATCTTGAGTAGATAGATTTCAAGACATTTAAAGCCATTACAGTGTCCACCACTGTAAAAGAAATCTCAGAAAAAGACAACAGATCTGTCACTAGCGGAGATCGCGAAGCCAGCACGGCAGAGCTGGCGGGCAGAGCTGGTAGGGCTCTGGCCACCTAAGTCACCTGTGCTATGGTAAGCTGGTCACGGATGGGCTGGATCGACACCTGTCATGTGCCAGGCTCAATAAATTTTCCATGTAACTAACAAGGCGCACGTGAAACCACAGACCGAGCGACCCAAGTGTAGCTACAGAAATGGAGTCCTCAGTCTCCGAGAACCAAGCTCACCACCTCCCGGCACACCTGCCCGCTCTGCGTCTAAGAACTGTGGCCCCAGAGGCTGTCGGTATATACTTAAATGGCAACATCTTACTGAGACAACCTAGAATCACAGTGGCTATTATGGGGAACCTCCCCATTGCCTAAGATATTTCATTTAAGAAGGGCGATTGAAAGCAATGGTTCCCAAATAGAATGTGATACTTGTTTACTTTAAAAAATATTTTTAAACTGAGGTATAATTGACACATTAATTTCAGGCGTACAACATCAATGATTCAGTATTTGTATACATCACAAAATGACCACCACGTAAGTCTAGCTAATATGCCACCATACATAGTTACAGACTTCTCTTGTGATGAAAAGTTTTAAGATTTAACAACTTGTCAGATGTACAATGCAGTGTTATTAATTACAGCCCCCGTGCTGTGTGTACATCATATCCCCATGACTGACAGCTGGAAGTGTGTACCTTTCGGCTTTACGCGTTTCGCCCCCTCTCCACGCTCTGTCTCCACCTCTCGCAATTACCAACTCATTCTCTGTATATGAGGTCGTGTTTTTGTTATTTTTTAGATTCTTCACATAAGTGAAACTGTATGGTTCTATTTCTCTGACTTACTTCACTTAGCATAATGCCCTCCAGGTCCACCTGTCTTGCTGCAAATTATGAGATTTAAATCTTTTTCGTTACTTAAATCTTTTTATAAGGCTGGTTAATACTGTGCACACATACTGCCATTTCTTTATCCATTCGCCCATCAATGGACACAGGTTGTTTCCACAACTCAGCTCTTGTAAAGAATGCTGCAGTGAACACGGCGGTGCTTGTGTATTTTTGAATTAGTGTTTCCTGTTTTCTCTGGACAAAGACCCAGATAATGGGAATGCTGGATCATACGGTCATTCTGTTTTTAACTTTTTCAGAAGCCTTTATACTGTTCTCTGTAGTGGCTGGATGCATTTACGTTTTCACCCACAGTGCACAAGGGTTCCATTTTCTCCACATCCTTGCCAACATTTTTTATTTCTTGTACTTCTGATAACAGCCATTCTAACAGATGTGAGTGGTCATCTGATTGTGTCTGATTGGCATTGCCCTGATCTGTGATGTGGAACATCCTTCCATATACCTGTTGGCCATCTGTATGTCTTCTTTGCAAAAAAATGCCCAGGTCCTCTGCTCATTTTCTAGATTATTTCATTATTTTTGCTGTCGAGTTGAATGAGTTCTTAGTATATTTTGGATATTAATCCCTTATCAGAAATATTATTTGCAAATATTTTCTGACACTGGTAGTTTACCATTTCATTTTGCTGATGTGGTTCAACATGTTCATTTTTGCTTTTGTTGCCTTTGCTTATGGTTTTAATTCCAAAAGATTGTCACTGAGACCTGTGTCAAGGAGATCACCCACTGTTTCTTCTAGGAGTTTTACGCTTCCGGGTCTTGCATTCCAGTCTCTAATCCACTTTGAGGTAAACTGTGTGTGGTGTAAGATAATGTTCCAGTTCCACCTGTTGCGTGTGGCTGGCCAGGTTCCAGTGCCGTTTTTGAAGATACTGTCCTTTCCACTATTGCATGTTCTTGACTTTGTCGTAAATTGACCATAAATACGTGGGTTTGTTTCTGGGCGCTCTGTTAGGTTCCATTGGTCTGTGCGTCTGTCTTTATGGCAGCACCATTACTGTTTTGATTACTAAATTATAGTTTTAAATCCGAGAGTATGAGGCCTCCAGATAGGTTTCAGGTCCTTTGGTTCTTTGAAGTCTTCTGTGGCTTCTGTGTAAGTTACAGGGTTGCTTGTTCTACTTCTGTGAGAAATGCCGTTGGAATTTTGACAGGGATTGCGCTGAATGTGTAGACGGCTTTGGTGATAGTCTTCAGGCACTTGATCAGATCTGCCTCCCTGAATCTGTTTGTCACTTCCACTGTATAATCGTAAGGTATTTCATTTAGGTCATACCTGAATGACTAGTGGTTTTCCCTACTTGCTTCAATTTAGGTCTGAATTTTGCAATAAGGAACTCATGATCTGAGCCACAGACAGTTCCCCAGTCTTCTTTTGGCTGACTGCATAGAGCTTCTCTTCCGCTGCAAAGGACATTATCAGTCTGATTTCAGTATTAACCGTCTGGTGATGTCCGTGTGTAGAGCTGTCTCTTGTGTTGGTGGAAGATGGTGTTTCCTATGACCAGTGCATTTTCTTGGCAAACTTTTAACCTTTGCTGTTCTTCATTTTGTACTCCAAGGCCAAACTTGCCTGTTACTCCAGGTATCTCTTGACCTCCTACTTTTGCATTCCGGTCCCCTATAATGAAAAGGACATCTTTTTTGGTGTTAGTTCTAGAAGGTCTTGGAAGTCTTCATAGAACTGTTCAACTTCAGCTTCTTCAGCATTAGTGGTTGGGGCACAGACTTGAATTACTGTGATGTTGAATGGTTTGCCTTGGAAACGAACTGAGATCATTCTGTCGTTTTTGAGATTACACCCATGTACTGCATTTTGGACTCTCCTTGTTGATTATGATGGCTAATCCATTTCTTCTAAGGGATTCTTGCCCACAGTAGTAGATATAATGGTCGTTTGAGTTAAATTCACCCATTCCAGTCCACTTTAGTTTGCTGATTCCTAAAATGTTGATGTTCGGTCTTGGCATCTCCTGTTTGACCTCTTCCAATTTGCCTTGATTCATGGAACTAAGATTCCAGGTTCCTATGCAATATTGTTTTTTAGAGCATCAGACTTGACTTTCACCATCACACATCCACAAGTGGGCATTGTTTCTGCTTTGGCTCAGCCTCTTCATCCCTTCTGAAGCTGTTTCTCTGCTCTTCCCAGTAGCATATTGGCTTATTGGCCACCTACCAACCTGGGGGGTTCATCTTTCAGTGTTGAATCTTTTTGATTCAGTTATATATATATATACATATATCCATTATTTTACAGGTTATTTTCCCATATAGGTTATTACGCAGTATTGAGTAGAGTTCTCTGTGCTATGGTATCTGCTATGCTGTAGATCCTTGCTTATTATATATTTTAGTGTATATGTGGAAAAGGCAATGGCACCCCACTCCAGTACTCTTGCCTGGCAAATCCCATGGACAGAGGAGCCTGGTGGGCTGCAGTCCATGGGGTCACTAGGAGTCGAACACGACTGAGCGACTTCAATTTCACTTTTCACTTTCATGCATTGGAGAAGGAAATGGTAACCCGCTCCAGTATTCTTGTCTGGAGGATCCCAGGGACGTGGGAGCCTGGTGGGCTGCCGTCTGTGGGGTTGCACAGAGTCAGACACGACTGAAGTGACTTAGCAGCAGCAGTAGTATACATGTTAACCCTAAATTCCTAATTTATTCCTCCCCCGACCTTTCCCTCTTGGTAACCATTAGTTTTTTTGTTTTCTAAGTCTGTGAATCTCTTTTCATAAATAAGTTCATTTGCATCATATTTTTAGATTCCACATGTAAGCGATATCATATTTATCTTTGACTTATTTTTCTTTCTATGATAATCTCTAGGTCCATCAGTTCAGTTCAGTTTCTCAGTCATGTCCAACTCTTTGCAACCCCATGGACTGCAGCACGCCAGGCTTCCCTTCATCACCAACACCTAGAGCTTACTCAAACTCATGTCCATTGAGTTGGTGATGCCATCCAACCATCTCATCCTCTGTCATCCCCTTCTCCTCCTGCCCTCAATCTTTCCCAGCATCAGGGTCTTTTGCAGTGAGTCAGTTCTTCACATCAAGTGGCCAAAGTATTGGAGCTTCAGCTTCAACATCAGTCCCTCCAATGAACACCCAGGACTGATCTCCTTTAGGATGGACAGGATGGATCTCCTTGCAGTCCAAGGGACTCTCAAGAGTCTTCTCCAACACCACAGTTCAAAAGCATCAATTCTTCGGTGCTGAGCTTTCTTTATAGTCCAAATCTCACATCCATACATGACCACTGGAAAAACCATAGCTTTGACTAGATGGACCTCTGTTGGCAAAGAAATGTCTCTGCTTTTTAATATGCTATCTAGGTTGGTCATAACTCTTCTTCCAACATGTTGCTAGAAATGCTATTGTTTCATTTTTGTTTTTTTTAATAGCCAAGTGATTTTTCTCTGTATGTATATATCACGCCTTCTTTATCCATTGCTCTGTTGATAGACATTTAGGTTGCTTCCTTTCTTGGCTGTTGTAAACAGTGCTGCAGTGAACATTGAGGGACATGTGTCTTTTCAAAGTATGGTTTTCTCCGGATACAGCCCAGGCGTGGGATGGCTGGATCATATGGTAGTTCTGTGTTTAGTGTTTTAAGGAACTTCCATATTGTTCTCTGTAGTGGCTGTTCCAGTTTATTCCCACTAACAGTGTAAAAGGGTTCTCTTTTCATTTTGAGTTTATTTTTGCATATGCTGTTAGAGAATGTTCTCATTTCATTCTGTTACACACAGCTGTCCCATTTTCCAGCACCACTTACTGAAGACACCTCTCTTGTCTGTTGTATATTCTCGCCTCCTTCCTCATAGAGCAGGTGACCATAAGTATGTGGGTTATCTCTGGGCTTCCTATTCTTTTCCATTGATCTGTATGTTTGTTTTTGTGCCAAATTCTGGCCCAAACACAGGAGTTTGATCCCACAGTTTACTGATTATTCGTTATTATTTTAGATTTCTTATGAAAAAGTTAGGTATTTGTCAGGAAGCATTTAACAGGAGGCTTCCAGTGTGCTGTTTTGTATCTGTCATGAATCCTCTGTTCCTTATTAATTCCTGAATATTCAGGAATTAAGAGGGGTGGCAAACCGCTCCCAGGGCTGAAGAATGCATGCATTTCCTTCATTAGTTTTTTCATATGGTGATAAGTAACTATTTATGACCCTCTTCCTTTTTATGAACCGCCGGGGTCCAGCCCCCGCAGGATCAGGGAAACCCGAAGGAGAAACGGCATCGGCGATTGTGATTGATTTAGAGAGAGAGTTAAGAATGTTGTAGATAAGAAAAGAGAGAGAAGAAAAGAGGCTGGTGTTCCTTGGTTTATACAGAAAGTCAATAAAGTCTCAAGACAAGAGACTTGCACCGCCTACGTGAGGCCACAGGTGCCCTCCCGCTCTCCCGAGGGAGTGAAGGCGCAGGGCGCCTTCCCGTTCAGGTCTTAGAAACCCAGGCAAATAAGTAGACACAGCGGATCTCTGTACTCCAGATGGGCACTAGCCTGAAAGAGAGAGTAAAAGGAGGAAAACGATTGACACGAGGAGACCAAGCTGCTTTGATGAGCGAGATCCATAGCTTTGTTTTTAAACAGTACTTATATACCTTTTTTGTACATAGAGGGAAATGAAAGATGCAAGGTCATACCGAGTCAGCCCAACATTCCAGCAGTATTGCCCTTATCGAAACCATGATTTTTCTGCATACCTTTTCCACAAAAGATGTTGTGTACAGTATCTTCTGGCCTTGGAGGCCTGTGATCATTTTATGACCCTCTTTTGATAAAGGCTGCTCAACCAGACAACTTATTTTCCCTCAGAGTGTTTTTTCTTTATATTTCTAATCTATGTCAGCCTCAGAAAATGCCAAACAGAGTTACATTTTTCACAGAGCAAAGGTGCAGTGAGTTACAAGAAAGAACCAATTAGCTCAAAAGTATGATATGGTTAAATTCAAGGCTACACTTGTTTTTCTTGCATTCTCACTATGTTAACTAATGCATTCCCAGGTGCACAGTGGATAAGAGATATGGGAACTTAGCAACAAGCATTGGCCCAATAATGAAATCCTACATCAGCACTAGCACTACTCTAACTTTGAACTGTTTCAAAGGCTCTGTGTTTTAGGCTTTCCGTGCTTCTCACAGTTGGGAGGCTGTAAATAATTGTATGCATAGCTGCAAGAGTCTGGATAACCTGCCAAGCAAGCTAGAATGCTAATAGAGGGGGTTTGATTTGAAATATTCCTCTCATGTCCAGGAGACTTATTAGCTATAGCCCTAAGTTGATTTTCCCCAGAGAAAGGTGGTCGGGGATAGCCCCCTGTTAATGTCAGAGGAGTTGGTGAAAGTCATGAAACAGTAAAACAGACAGATTCTGGTTTTGGGGTAGATGCTCGAGAAAGCCTAGGGAGCCCCTTGAGTCCTGAAGCCTTGCTTAACAGTTCTCTTCCACATGACCTTGTCATGGGTGGGATCTCCCGTGGTGGCCTCCGGCAATGAACCATACTGTAAAAGTGACTATTTACAACCCTCTCTCTCTGATATGGATTGCCTATGTTTCCTTGATAATTTGTATGTCTGGACTTTTGATCTTTATCTTTGCTGAAAAAAGCTACCTTGTAAGACAATATATATACCCACACTATGTTGAATAAAACGCCCTTGTTCCATCAGAGCTTAGGTCCCCGTGTCTGTCTTTCTCTCCCTCTCTCTCTGGCTAATTCTCTGGAGCGTAGAAACCCATCGTGCTCACTCTCCTGCCTGGGTTTCTAAGACCCCCTCGAGAAGGCGCACTGTGCTTTCACCTCGAGAGGGCAGCCGGTGCCTTCGTGAGTGACACAAGCCCTTTATCAAGGGCTTTATTGGTTTTCTGCATAAACCGAAGAATATCAGCCTCTTTCTCTCTTTTACTTTCATATTGTTGACTCCGGACCACCAGGTTCCAGTCCATTAAAGGAACTCAACAGATATTGATTGGAAAAGAGTTGAATCCTGGTAATTAGGATGTGGACACATGGAAGAAACTGGAGTCCCTTTTATCTCCAGCCTTTTGAAATCTTCCTTGATAGTGACCCAGCCGGTGTCCCTTGCTTAAATACACAAATCACCTCCATCTGCGTGGGATCAGCCTTGTAAAAGGAAGCTCCTTCTATTGTCCGGTCCCTACACGCCCCAGGGAAACAATAAGAAGTCAGTGTAAAAGGAGAAGGCTTAGCCAAGAACAACGTATTTTTCTTTTTTATGCAAAATCTAAAGAATATATTTGGAGGTAGAGACCTTGGGCACTAGGCTAAGAAGCACTCATGTCTGACTCTTTGTGACCATATGGACTACAGCCTGCCAGGCCCCTCTGTCCATGGGATTCTCCAGGCAAGAATCTCCAACTGGAGTTGGGTAGTCATGTGCTCCTCCAGGGGATCTTCCTAATCCAGGGATCAAACCCTAGTCTCTTAAGTCTCCTGCATTTTCAGGCAGATGCTTTACTGCTAGAGCAACCTGGGGAGCCAGGTTCAGTCAGGCAGTTCACTCAGTCGTGTCTGACTCTCTGCGACCCCATGGACTGCAGCGCGCCAGGCCTCCCTGCCCATCACCAACTCCTGGAGTTTACTCAGACTCATCTCCATTGAGTCAGTGATGCCATCCAACCATCTCATCCTCTGTCATTGCTTTCTCCTGCTGCCTTCAATCTTTCCCAGCATCAGGGTCTTTTCAAATGAGTCAGTTCTTCACATTAGCTGGCCAAAGTATTGGAGTTTCAGCTTCAGCATCAGTCCTTCCAATGAATATTCAGGACTGATCTCCTTTTGGATGGACTGGTTGGATCTCCTTGCAGCCCAAGGGACTCTTAAGAGTCTTCTCCAACACCACAGTTCAAAAGCATCAATTCTTCAGCACTCAGCTTTCGTTATAGTCCAACTCTCACATCCATACATGACCACTGGGAAAACTATAGCTTTGACTAGACAGAACTTGGTTGACAAAGTAATGTCTCTGTTTTTTAATATGCTGTCTCAGTTCAGTTCAGTTGCTCAGTCGCGTCCGACTCTTTGTGACCCCATGAATCGCAGCACGCCAAGCCTCCCTGTCCGTCACCATCTCCTGGAGTTCGCTCAGAGTCATGTCCATCGAGTCTGTGATGCCATCCAGCCATCTCATCCTCTGTCGTCCCCTTCTCCTCCTGCCCCCAATCCCTCCCAGCATCAGAGTCTTTTCCAATGAGTCAACTCTTCACATGAGGTGGCCAAAGTACTGGAGCTTCAGCTTCAGCATCATTCCTTCCAAAGAAATCCCAGGGCTTACCTCCTTCAGAATGGACTGGTTGGATCTCCTTGCAGTCCAAGGGACTCTCAAGCGTCTTCTCCAGCACCACAGTTCAAAAGCATCAATTCTGCGGCGCTCACCCTTCTTCAGAGTCCAACTCTCTCATCCATACATGACCACTGGAAAAACCATAGCCTTGACTAGACGGACCTTAGTCGGCAAAGTAATGTCTCTGCTTTTGAATATACTATCTAGGCTGGTCAAAACTTTTCTTCTAAGGAGTAAGTGTCTTTTAATTTCATGGCTGCAATCACCATCAAAGTGATTTTGGAGCCCAAAAAAATAAAGTCTGACACTGTTTCCACTCTTTCCCCATCTATTTCCCATGAAGTGATGGGACCGGATGCCATGATCTTCATTTTCTGAACATTGAGCTTTAAGCCAACTTTTTCACTCTCCTCTTTCACTTTCATCAAGAGGCTCTTTAGTTCTTTGCTTTCTGCCATAAGGGTGGTGTCATCTGCATATCTGAGGTTACTGATATTTCTCCCAGCAATCTGGATTCCAGCTTGTGCTTCATACAGTCCAGCATTTCTTTCAGGGACTCACCACACTCTCACACTATTATACTATGCCTTACGGCATTTGCTCCTGATCACAAAACTCACTTTACAGTGAATCCCCTAGACTGAACATAAATTCCCCTCACCTGGAAACAGCTGGGCTTCTGGGGAGATAACTGACTGTGAAGTTGGAGCTCCTTTCTGCAAGATGTAGTACACAGTATATATACTGTGAACCAGTGCCCACGGCCTTAAGAGAAGGTGCTAAGGAGCTGGGAACCAAAGTGCAAGGGAGAATGACATGTCTCAGTTAATTCCTAGTGACTCAAACATCTTTGCTTGCCTTTCTTGTGATTCTGGGCTTTGCAGATTTAGAGGTAAGCGAAGGAGGCATGCTTCTGGGAGGGGAACATAGTGATGATTCCGGTGGTTTGAAATGGGAGGATTTACAATGTTGGCTGAGTGAATACGAAGCTGATGCTATGCAATGCGTGATGGGAGAAGAATGGCTGGAACCTTGTGATACTGAGTGTGCATAGTTAATTTAATGGAAGACACCTGCAATCTTAGGTCACCAAAGGCAAAGATACAAATGACAGCTTGGACCACCCTACTTGGTAAAATGTTAGCCGCTCAGTCATGTCTTCCTCTTTGTGATGCTATGGACTGTACCCCACCAGGCTTCTCTGTCCATGGGATTTTCCAGGCAAGAATACTGGAGTGGGGTACCATTCCAGTATTGGGAAAAAAGTTTTTTTTTTCCCTAAGCCAGGGATCGAACCCAGGTCTCCCACATTGCAGGCAGATTCTTTACCAGCTGAGCCACCAGGGAAGCTTCTAATCCACTAACATGAGGGCTGAAGTCAGAGGAACATGGAATAAATAATGGAAGAGAGAAGTAAAACCTATCAGTCATGACCAAATGATTAGTTGCAAAAAGGGCAGTGGTTACAGCCAATACATTTCTATTTGCTCTCTGACGTATTTATTTGTGTATTCTCCTGACCGTTCTCCTTTCCCTTTACCACATTATGATGTACAGCTTGTGTTGGTGGTGGTGACATTACAGTTTAGTTCACAGGTCACAGCACAGCAGGACAGATTTGTCATGGAGCTGGTGGGGAGGACTGTACATCATTCAAGCTCCTGGCCTTGCAGCTGCATGTAGTATGTTAGGGGACGTCATTTCACTTCTGATTGAAGGAACAACTCAATTTATTTAAATTGTGTGCAAATTCTACATTTTCAGATAAAAAGAACAGATCATTGGATCAGTAGATAACTGAATTTTTTATTTCCAAAATAATCAAGGTGCTAAACATAAAACTTATCAAATGAAAGAAAGATGTTGAATATGCAACCGTGAATTCTAAGAAATGTATTTAATTACATTCTCTTTTCTTCAAAGGAGAAAAAAAATTAGTTATTCCATGTGGCCAATATTATTTCAGTAAGAATTTACATATATAGGAAATAAAATACAGAATCTGTTATAAATATCTCAATTTATTTTAAAGTATTACTGTCAAATAATCCTGATCATTAGATAACAGGTTTACCAGTCTTTGTTTTTACAGATTAACAAGTTAAATTAAAAAGAAATGTACAGACATCGTTTTCAGTGCTACGACACAGGGACAAACACCACACACACAAACACAATCAGAAGCATCTCTTACGCCAGGGTTACTTTCTGTCCAGGTCGAAACACTGTTCCACTTTGATTTTTTCTCTTCTTTGGATTTTGAAAGCTTTCATACCTTCAAAAAGAAATGAGACAAGATTTAATACTTATAAATGCTGAACTTAACAAAACATAAAAGAATGGATTGCTGCAAACAAGTTTTTAAGAAACAAAAGACAGTTCTTGTAAAAGTTCTTATAAGAGTTTTTAAAAGTTGAACAACAGAAAAGGAACAAAGAGGATGAAGAGGCAAATCAGAGAAGAGAAAATACAAATGACAACGATGAACCGCTCTACTGTGATCAGAGAAATGCACAAGTGTGAGATGCATACAACGTTCTCAAAATTGGCCAAGGTTCAGTCCAGTCCAGTCCAGTCACTCAGCTGTGTCCGACTCTTTGCGACCCCATGAATCGCAGCACGCCAGGCCTCCCTGTCCATCACCAGCTCCCGGAGTTTACTCAAACTCACGTCCATCGAGTCGGTGATGCCATCCAGCCATCTATCTCACCCTCTGTCGTCCCCTTCTCCTCCTGCTCCCAACCCCTCCCAGCATCAGAGTCTTTTCCAATGAGTCAACTCTTCGCATGAGGTGGCCAAGTTTAGAGAGAGACTAAAATATTTAACATTAGGGTATGGTGAAGCTGGTACTATAACTATATTGCTACTGCTACATCCATTTCTGAAAGACAATTTGGCAGTAGATTTTAAAAGCATTTTCAAAAAATGTGCGTAAACTGATGCAACAATTCTACTTCTATCCCAGTGAAATAATTAAGGATATGTGCAAATAGAGGTAAGAGAATGTTTATCACATTGCTCATAGTGAAAACCTGGATGCAACTTATATGTTCAAAAATTGGATGTTATGCCATAGCTGTACTATATAAAATATAGTAAAATAGTAAACTTGTTTAAAATGTGAAAGAATGTTAAAGATGTGTGGATGGATGGGGGACTGCTATACAGTAATATGTGCAGAGTGTCTTATTTTAGTAACAGAAAACATAAGCATACAAATAAATAAGATTTGGGAGGTAATGAGGTTTAGGGAAACTGCTGGGTTTTTTTCCCCCTTTGTTTTCTGATTCTTCTACAGTAAGCACATATTTTGTGGAAGGGGAGCAGAATATGGCCCCCCTAGTGAACCACTTTGGCATGTGGGTTATTTTGAGCTGAAGGAACTCGGGACCCAGCAGACCCGGGAAATCCTTTTACCTCTTTCTTAACTGCCTTTGAAGAACGGACACCGGGGCCTGCACCAGACGTAACTTTTTTTATCTGTGTGGCGGGGCGAACATCTGCTCGTCTCATCTCCTTGTGAACTGCCCTCTTAACCTCTGAAGCTTCAGGCCCCATCCGTTTCCTCAGTTCAGGACACTACAGAGGCCTCAGCTCATTGACCGCCAATGAGTCTTGTTTTTATGGGGTTCCTGTATCTACAAAATTAGTTTATCACCTGTGAACATCTATGTCAGTCAATTACAGACAAGCCAAAGAACCGAGAAGGGAAAGTTGTTGCCACCCCTGCAGTTTGGTGCACACGGAGGCCTCCTGTCGCTGCAGGCGGGGGATCCTGGGACCTCTGACAAGAGCCAGTCTAGGGTCAGAATCCTTACCACGTCAGGCTCCTGGGCCTCTGCCTGCAGGTTCAGTGGAAGTGACAGTGGGGAGAGTCTTTTCTAAACTCAGAAGCAGGAGAAAAAATTTTGTGTGAACTAGTGCCTTAGCTACAGCAACTCTGGAAAAGATATCTTCTGAGTACTCTCGTTTCCTGTTGATCCAATTCTCCCCACACATGGGTACTGTTTGCTTCTGTCTCTAGCTTTTGTGCCACTTCTCACGAGGAGGAAAACCAAAGAGTAGAAATGCAGTGTGTGCTGTGCTCAGTCGCTGAGTCGTGTCCCACTCTTTGCAGCCCCAGGGACTGTAGCTGCCAGGCTCCTCTGTCCATGGGATTCTCCAGGCAAGAATGCTGGAGCGGTTGCCATGCTCTCTTCCAGGGGATCTTCCCGACCCAGGGAGGAGCTGCACTGCAGGCAGATTCTTCACCAGCTGAGCCACCAGAGATAGGTTCTGATTTACGCCCACCGGCCTCACAGGCTGGTGACTTCGTGGTTCTAATAGATGTGCATTTGTTTAGACACACTCTGCAGCGGGTCCCCTATATTTAAACAGGTGAGCTTTCCTCTTGTTCTATGTCTTGAGAGCTTGGCTTTGTGACTGGTATGGGTTTGTGACTCTCTGTGGCTTAACCAGAGAGAAGCCAGCCAGAAGATTAAGTATCAGCCTGAATCTGATGGGCATGAGGAAAACTCAGGATCTGAGACAAGAAGTGATAAGCAGCGATCTCTTTGTCCAGCTGTGCCAGCTCTTAGGGAGTTTGCCTTAAGGTGTCCCAGCCCACAGGGGCCTCCGTCGGCTCAAGCTTCACTGTCGTCTTGGTGCAGGGAAGTCCCGCTGCAGGAGCTCCTGTGAGCACAGCGATGGGCAGGTCTGCAGCTGGCGGCATGACGTGCTCTGGTGGCAGACGGGAGACCCCATCTTCACCGCCCCATTCTCACTGCCTGTGACCATGAAGCACTTGCTTTCCTTGTTTTCTGAGTAAACTTTGTGGATCTTCTGAAAGCTATGTCTTTTGCACTCCTTTTGGACACTTCTTATGGTCATTCATGGTTAAGCCATAAAAAGGGCTGCAGGTTACAGTCACCATTAAGACCCTATGCGTCAGTGGCCAGATGGATCCTTTAAACTGGAGAAAACTTCTGTTTTTGAAAAACACATGAAAGAGGTCTTATGCTAAACAAGTATCTCATGCTGCCTATGGAAAGACAACAGTAAAAAGAAGACACAAAGGGGTACAACAGCCAGCCTTGGGGTTGCATATGTCTACAGGTCTTTCTCTTTCTGACCTATTTCACCTAGTATGATAATCTCCAGGTTCATCCGTGTTGCTGCAAATGCAATTATTTCACTTTTTTTGGGTAAGTAATATTCTGGGGTGTGTGTATGTGTGTGTATATATATATATACACATGACAACTTCTTTATCCATTCGTCTGTCAATGGACATTGAGGTTGTTTCCATGTCTCAGCTCAGAGAAGCAAAAAGCAAAGGAGAAAAGGAAAGATATATCCATTTGAATGCAGAGTTCCAAAGAACAGCAAGGAGAGATAAGAAAGCCTTCCTCAGTGATCAGTGCAAAGAAATAGAGGAAAACAATAGGATGGGAAAGACTAGAGATCTCTTCAAGAAAATCAGAGATACCAAGCGAACATTTCATGCAAAGATGGGCACAATAAGGACAGAAGTGGTATAGACCTAACAGAAGCAGAAGATATTAAGAAGAGGTGGCAAGAATACACAGAAGAACTGTACAAAAAAGATCTTCAGACCCAGATAATCACGATGGTGTGATCACTCACCTAGAGCCAGACATCCTGGAATGTGAAGTCAAGTGGCCCTTAGGAAGCATCACTACGAACAAAGCTAGGGGAGGTGATGGAATTTCATTGGAGCTATTTCAAATCTTAAAAGATGATGCTGTGAAAGTGCTGCACTCAATATGCCAGCAAATTTGGAAAACTCAGCAGTGGCCACAGGACTGGAAAAGGTCAACTTTCATTCCAGTCCCAAAGAAAGGCAGTGCCAAAGGATGCTCAAACTACTGCATAATTGCACTCATCTCACACACTGGCAAAGTAATGCTCAAAATTCTCCAAGCCTAGCTTCAACAGTATGTGAACTAAGATGTTCAGGCTGGATTTAGAAAAGGCAGAGGAACCAGAGATCAAATTGCCAACATCTGTTAGATCATCAAAAAAGCAAGAGAGTTCCAGAAAAACATCTATTTCTACTTTGTTGACTATGCCAAAGCCTTTGACTGTGTGGATCACAATAAACTGTGGAAAATTCTTCAAGAGATGGGAATACCAGACAACCTGACCTGCCTCTTGAGAAATCTGTATGCAGGTCAGGAAGCAACAGTTAGAACTGGATATGGAACAACAGACTGGTTCCAAATAGGAAAAGGAGTCCGTCAAGGCTGTATATTGCCACCCTGCTTATTTAACTTATATGCAGAGTACATCATGAGAAACACTGGGCTGGATGAAGCACAAGCTGGAATCAAGACTGCTGGGAGAAATATCAATAACCTCAGATATGCAGATGACACCAGCCTTATGGCAGAAAGTGAAGAACTAAAGAGCCTCTTGATGCAAGTGAAAGAGGAGAGTGAAAAAGTTTGCTGAAAGCTCAACATTCATAAAACTAAGATCATGGCATCTGATCCCATCACTTCATGGGAAATAGATGGGGAAACAGTGGAAACAGTGTCAGTTTATTTTGGGGGGCTCCAAAATCACTTTGATGGTGATTGCAGCCATGAAATTAAAAGACGCTTATTCCTTGGAAGGAAAGTTACGACCAACCTAGACAGCATATTTAAAAACGAGACACTACTTTGCCAACAAAATTCCATCTAGTCAAAGCTGTGGTTTTCCCAGTGGTCATGAATGGATGTGAGAGTTGGACTATAAAGAAAGCTGAGCAGCAAAGAATTGATGCTTTTGAACTGTGGTGTTGGAGGAGACTCTGAGTGTCCCTTGGACTGCAAGGAGATCCAACCAGTCCATTCTGAAGGAGATCAGTCTTGAGTGTTCTTTGGAAGGACTGATGCTGAAGCTGAAACTCCAGTACTTTGGCCACCTCATGCGAAGAGTTGACTCACTGGAAAAGACTCTGATGCTGGGAGGGATTGGGGGCAGGAGGAGAAAGGGACGACAGAGGATGAGATGGCTGGATGGCATCACCGACTCGATGGACGTGAGTCTGAGTGAACTCCGGGAGATGGTGATGAACAGGGAGGCCTGGCGTGCTGCCATTCAGGGGGTCGCAAAGAGTTGGACACGACTGAGCGACTGAACTGAGACTCCTAGAAAGAGGAAATAATCAACAAAAAGATAACCTACTGAATGGGAAGAAATATTTGCAAATGATGTGACCAGTAAGTGGCTAATACCCAAACTATAAGGAGTACATACAACTCAACATCAAAGAAACCTGAGAAAAAAATGGGCAGAGGATAAGAATAGACATTTTCCAAAGAAGACATACAGATGGAAGGCTAACATCTCTAATTAGAGACATGCAAACCGAAAGCACAGTGAGATACCACCTCACAACTGTCAGAATGGCTATCATCAAAAAGACTAATAGATAATAACGGCAAGGATGAGGAGAAAAGGGGACCGTCTGACACTACTGGTGTGAGCGAACGTTTATGTCACCACTATCGAAAACAAAACAGAGGCTCCGTACAATACGGATGTTCCTTCAAAACTAAAATGATAGAACTACCATGTAACCAGCAAGTCTAATCTGGGTATATATACAATACCCAGATTATGCAATTAGTATTAATTAGTATACTAGATATTACTATATATAGTATAGTAATACTAGTAATATAGTATAGTAATGCTATATAGTATTAGTATACTCTATATTGCTATATATATAGAATATTAATATAGTAAATATAGTAAGTAATATAGTAGAAAAATAGTAAATTTAAAAAGATAGATGTATTTTAATGTTCAAAGAAGCATTATTTAGAATTGCCAAGGTATGGAAGCAACAGAAGTGTCCATCAGTAAACAACTGGCTTAATGAGATATATGTATATACAAAGGAATATTACTCAGCCATTAAAAAAGACTGAAGCACTGCCATCTGATACAACATGGATGGACCTAGAGAATACCATCAGAAAAGACAAATACCATTATCACTTACTTTGGAATCTAAAAAAAATGAATGTATAAAACAAAACAGAAATGGACTCAGATATAGGGAACAAATCAGTGGTTACCAGACAAGAGAAGGAAGGAAAGGAGCAAGCCAGGGTTTGGGGGTTAAGAGGTACAGACTACTCTGTATAAAATAAGGAACAAGAATTATATTGTTCATCACAGGGAAATGCAGCCATTATTTTGCAGTAACTTTAAATGGAGTATAATCTATAAATATTGAATCACTATGTTCATACAAAGTGAAGTAAGTCAGAACAAGCATTATGTATTACTGCATATACGTGGAGTCCAGAATCTAAAACAATCGTTAAGTGCATATATGGTGAACCTGTCTGCAGGGCAGGAACAGAGAAGCAGACGTAGAGAAGGGCCTTGTGGACAGAGAGTGGGGCAAGGGGAGGGTGGGATGAACTGACATATATACACGACTCTGCGTAAGGCAGCTGGGGGGAAGCTGCCCAGTGACACAGGGAGCTCAGCTGGGGGCTCTGCTGCAACCTAGAGGGGTGGGGCAGAGGGGAGGCTCAAGAGGGAGCGAAAGGATACATGTCTACAAACAGCGGCTTCACGTTCTGTATAAGAACTAACACAACACAGTAAAATACGCCAATTAAAAAAGAAAACCTCAAGGCTAAAATTTGGGGATGGAAATTAAACAGGGTCTGTTTGTCTGTGTTTGTTATATCAATGTATATATGATATTTTGGATGAATATTGCCATAATTTGTAAAATGATCTACTTAATTGGCTTAAAGAAAACAGCAGCACAAATTTAATATTTCTCAACTCTCAGAAACATAAGACAAACTAATCCAAGTAAAGTGATCTGGGACACTGTCTAGTAAATATAAGTTAAAGTATATCTGTTATGAAACTTGCCATGACAGTTAACTGCTTTAATATCCCATAAACTTTTCATAAGTGAACTTCTCAACAGTAACTCTTTATGGTATGTCTCCTTTGTTTCCATAATCTCTTCAGTAACTTAAACCCTTAGTTTTGGTAAATGATGAAAATTCACTGGATATCTAGATCATTTTTAAATATGATAAAATACTGAAACATTAACTACTGAACACAGTATTATTTACTTTTGGCTTCTTACAATGTAGAAACTAAAAATATTTCAAAGTATAAAGAAATGTGTCCCATTCTACACTGAAGAATTGTACTGTTAAGGTGCATTCTTCCGGAAATTATGAAATGTATGCAGTAATCTACCAGTCTACAAAATGCTAGTGTAACAGTTCAAAATTACAAGTTAAGTTTTGTGTTAAGAATTCTAATTAATGTCTTTAATTAGAACTGAGAAATTACAAGGAAAACAGCTATGCAACTCTATTCTGACTGTTTCAGAATGGGAAAGAATAAAGGACAAACTGAATGAATACAGAAACCTGCAGAGAGACTGACTTTGTGTAGTTAAGGTGGATAAGATGGAATGAATTTACTACAGGGGTTAAAAGAAAGTTTTAGTTTATATACTACCACTATTAAAATGTTCTCCTTTATGACAAAAATTTTTTGGGCTATTGGTCTGCTCCTCCTGAGACTATGAAAGGTTCTTTACCTTTTCAAGTAGACTTCATAGAAAACTTTTTTAGAAATCAAAATGCTATTTTATCCAAATAATGTCCTATACCTCATGTCTTATTACTTAAGAAAGCCTTAAGTGTGTTGTTTTTACACCTATGTAACTCTATTTGCCTGCAAAGTCTCTGACATTATGGTTAAGCGAATAAGTATTGTTTAACAGTAAGGTATATAAAATAGTAAAAAAAAGAATGGGGAAGACTAGAGATCTTTTCAAGAAAATTAGAGATACCACGGGAACATTTCATGCAAAGATGGCCTCGATAAAGGACAGAAATGGTATGGACCTCAGAAGCAGAAGATATTAAGAGGTGGCAAGAATACACAGAAAAACTGTACAAAAAAGATCTTCATGACACAGATAATCATGATGGTGTGATCACGCACCTAGAGCCAGACACCCTGGAAAGTGAAGTCAAGTGGGCCTTAGAAAGCATCACTGCGAACAAAGCTAGTGGTGGTGATGGAATTCCAGTTGAGCTATTTCAAATCCTGAAAGATGACGTTGTGAAAGTGCTGCACTCAATATGCCAGCAAATTTGGAAAAGTGAGCAGTGGCCACAGGACTGGAAAAGGTCAGTTTTCATTCCAATCCCAAAGAAAGGCAATGCCAAAGAATGCTCAAACTACTGCACAATTGCACTCATCTCACATGCTAGCAAAGTAATGCTCAAAATTCTCAAAGCCAGGGTTCAGCAATACATGAACCGTGAACTTTCAGATGTTCAAGCTGGTTTTAGAAAAGGCAGAGGAACCAGAGATCAAATTGCCAACATCCGCTGAGAGGAACCAGAGATCAAATTGCCAACATCTGCTGGATCATCGGAAAAGCAAGAGAGTTGCAGAAAAACATCTATTTCTGTTTTATCAGCTATGCCAAAGCCTTTGACTGTGTGGATCACAATAAACTGTGGAAAATTCTTCAAGAGATGGGAATACCAGACAACCTGACCTGCCTCTTGAGAAACCTGTATGCAGGTCAGGAAGCAACAGTTGGAACTGGACATGGAACAACAGACTGGTTCCAAATAGGAAAAGGGGTACGTCAAGGCTGTATATTGTCACCCTGCTTATTTAACTTCTATGCAGAGTACATCATGAGAAACGCTGGGCTGGAAGAAGCACAAGCTGGAATCAAGACTGCTGGGAGAAATATCAGTAACCTCAGATATGCAGATGATACCACCCTTATGGCAGAAAATGAAGAGGAGCTAAAAAGCCTTTTGGTGAAAGTGAAAGAGGAGTGAAAAAGTTGGCTTAAAGCTCAACATTCAGAAAACAAAGATCATGGCATCTGGTCCTATCACTTCATGGGAAATAGATCGGGAACCAGTGGAAACAGTGTCAGACTTTATTTTTGGGGGGCTCCAAAATCACTGCAGATGGTGATTGCAGCCATGAAATTATGTTATTAACATGTCTTATGAATATTACATATCAGACATTTAGGAATTGTATACAATTCCTGTAATTCCAGTTATCTTTTAAAATTATATGTCACAGAAATACCCAAATTTCCTCATCAACTGCATTATAGTGATGTTTCATCTGTTTTTTTTTATTTTAGGAGAAGAGCTTCAGATTTACAGAAAAGTTGGCAAAGATAGTAAAGAGTTTCATCAAATCTTTAACCATGGCCAGTTTTAAGTCTTTTTCATTTATAATTATTGTAAAAGTGTTCCTACAAAAGTGCTAGATCTTCAGAGAGCCTTATGGGAACTACTCTAACAAGGGCTGGTTTCTGGTAACTTTCAGTTTATATCACTGAATTAGGTAAGAATTAGGGCTTCCCTGGTAGCTCAGAGGTTAAAGCGTCTGCCTGCAATGAGGGAGACCTGGGTTAGATCCCTGGGTCAGGAAGATCCCCTGGAGAAGGAAATGGCAACCCACTCCAGTATTCTTGCCTGGAGAAGTCCATGGACGGAGGAGCCTGGTGGGCTACAGTCCACGGGGTTGCAAAGAGTCAAGACATGACTGAGTGATTTCACTTAGGTAAGAATTTGTAGAACTCTAAAGGAGAAACTGATGGCTTCATAAAACTGCTAACAAAAGATCCATAAAAATTAATTACATGGGATTGAATGAACTACTGAGGACCATTCTAGTTTTTATGACTTTGTATTTATCAAGTATTGTTTTATTTTTTCCAGATTTAAGGAAACCTTTTTCTTTTAAGCTATCAATAATTTGGTTAAATATGCCTTTGTGAACAAAAATGAAACATGTTTTCTACCTGATCCTTCCAGAATTCAGAAACTCTCAGTGAACATTCCTATGGCTACAGTTATCTCCATAAGTTCAAGGAGAATCCTTTCTCCTTGTGATAGGGCACAGCTGGAAGCACTGGTTTTATTACCAAGGCTTTGACTGGAATATCACATGTGAAGAATGCACAGAGAACCAAAAAAACCAGTTTTAAGAAACTAAGATTGATTTTATGGAACCAGTAATGCTCCTTGGAAAACCCGCCTGGTACCTTTTTTTCAGAGTTCCCAGTAACCTTACCAGATGAGTTTAGGAAGGTCATTTCCTGGCAGGTATAGGGACTTCAGGGTATCTTTGAAGTGAAGTCGCTCAGTCATGTCCGACTCTTTGCGACCCCATGGACTGTAGCCCACCAGGCTCCTCTGTCCATGGGATTCTCCAGGCAAGAATACTGGAGTGGGTTATCATTTCCTTCTCCAGGGGATCTTCCCGACCCAGGGATCGAACTTGGGTCTCCCGCATTGGAGGCAGATGCTTTAACCTCTGAGCCACCAGGGAAGGGTATCTTGGGGACCTCCAAAAGAGGGGAATTTAAGCCACCTGAATACGGTTGACCCTTTAACAACACAGGAGTGAGGGGCAGCAACCCCACCCCTCACTAACAGACATAAACCTTCAGTCAGCCCTCTATATCCACAGTTCTGTATCCACAGATTCAACAAGCCGTGGATTGTGTAGGACTATAGTACATGTTTACTGAAAATCGACTCTTGTAGTTTAAGTCCATATTGTTTGAGGGTCAACAGTATATAGCTACTGCAAGCAAAATGTTATGGTAAGTACTTGCCTTGGCTTCCAAGCATCAAGTCTTTTAAAACATCAAACTGAGATTCCTTCTGCAAATTTCCAGCAAAAAGCACCTATATGGTCAATTACTATTCTTGCTGAACTTATGTAAGTAATCAGGCCAAGTTTATTGAAACTAGATTTAATTTGAAACAGTTTAGTCTTACTGTGGTTATTTAAGTTAGAAATGGAGGTCATTGTAGAGAGAGAAATCATGTTTCATTAATATACTTTTTCTTTGTTTTTAAAATTTAAAAAGTCCATTAACCAATTCATTTGATTAAATCTGATTTATATAAATATACATTTATATAAAAATAAAAATTTATTTTTAACTTCTTTACGTTTTTGAGTGTTTGAATGCATGGCTACTAAGCAAATGTTTTTGAATTGGCTTTTAAATATTCCACATATTATTTGTGATTCGAAAAAGAACGCTGGAAGTTTGAAGAACTGTCGCTTGTAATAGTTGTATACTTCTGAATCAGAATTTGTTACTTACAACTCAGCAAAGGTCTTCCAGTCCTCTTCACTGATGGATGGCCGAGTATGGCTAAGTGCAGTCATTAAATGTGACTGGCTAATAGCCAAACTGGTTCTGATTGGTCCTGGTGGGTTAAGGGTATCATCCTCCTTAAGCAAAAAATAAAATGACAGAAAGTTAACTAAAGGGACATAAAGAAAAAGAGTTATTTGCTTTTGCCACTTTCTTGGGACTACGCCTTCCCTTTCTCATAAAATTACCAAACACTGTTAGCATATAACTGTTTGACCGATCGATGTGTCTCAGCCCTTTTTAATAAAGAGAGTGCATTTACAAATCGAAAAAATACATATCAAAAACAGGAAAACAATCTGTAAGAAGTTTTACAGTTACGATGAAGGGGGAAAGCCTTACTCCAGTTTGGCTCTGGTATCTGCCTTTGATGATGCTGATGTCTGCCCTCAGTTGATCTCTTTGCTCCTGTGTGAGTTCTTGATAACCCTCTTGGGAGGCGGTTCTGAACAATGGAGGTCGTAATGACTGATCTTTCCCAGGAGCTCCAGGCAACTCCTGAGTCATGGAGCTTGGTGCTGACAGGCATTGTGAGCTCTGCATAGTTAAGTATAATGAGATGGGAGGGAAGGAAAAAGAGCAAGGGAGAAAAAAGTTATGTACTTATCAAAGATAGAATGACAAACTTTCAGCAGGAAAACTTCACCATGGGTAAGCTTGCATTGTAACTAGCTAAAATTTAAGCAGGTTTAAAATGCATTCATATTCTATAAAGGATCATCTATACCTACGTGGCTGACCCGCCAGAGAGTGAAAACTGCCATCATACAAGGTGGTTTTTTTTTTAAATGCTTTGTTATAAATCCACCAGTAATGCTCTAATGATAGGTTATACTAAGGTTCTAGGGCATTTCTACATGTTAAGAAACAAAAAAAGAGGAGAATTAAAACTGCTTACTATTCTTGAGAATAAAAATGGGTTACTTTTATATTTTTTAAAACCTAGTTAAGGAAATCTACCTAAAAAATTACTGAATATTTGTAAAAATGTTAAGTTTACCAATACAGTAACAGCGAATCACTATCTTCTGAGATATGCGTTGAATGCTATTTTAATTTAGAAAAATGGTATTACCCAAATTTAATCTGGGCTTCCCTCGTAGCTCAGTCGGTAAAGAATCTGCCTGCAATAAATGCAGGACACCCAGGTTCAAATTCCTTGGGACAGGAAGACCCCCTGGAGAAGGAAATGGCAACCCACTCCAGTACTCTTGCCTGAGAATTCCATGGACAGAGGAGCCTGGTGGGCTACAGTCCATGGGGTTTCAAGAGTCAAGACATGATTAAGTGACTAAAACACACAAATTTAATCTAAACATTTTCCCTGTTGAAACATTACTAATAACTTTTTCACTATGCTTATAACTTTCTACCAGAAGTATTACCAAAAGATAACATTTTGTCAGAATTTTTGAGATTATCATACCAAATTTCTCATCCTCAACTGTTCTACAGTAATAGAATTTAAGTTTAACATGAAATTGATCTGCTACTAAAGATGTTTTAAAGCTGCTAATGAAGAGAGAAAACCTGAAAGAAACCAAAGGGTAATCACAACCCCCGGCTACCTCGGCTCCCCTTACTGCCAGCCCTGTCTTCACAAGGAATGAAAATGACTGATTAGTACATGGAAAGACTGCTTTACTGACGGAGTCACACCAACCAGAAAGAACATGGGGGGCCATAAACTGAAACAACATATGGCTTCCTACTTCAAAGCTGTACAACTACACAAGTTACCAAATCAGAAGAGGTTCCATTTCCAAGTTCTGATTCGTAAGAGCTTCCAAAGTAGAGCCGGTACATATTGAACTTTGATTCATCTTGAAGCACCTCAGACATCTCCAGAGAAACCAGGGACTGCTCTAAGCCACATTCTCCGTCTCCAGCTGAATCATCAGAGCCACTGCTGTGGTTAAGAAAAACCATTGAAGACAGACTCAGGTCACTATCAGAGCTGGAACCTCCATCCTAAAACACACAAAAGGACAGTCAGCTGTAAAGCTCTAAATAATCCACAATTCAAAAATAAACCACACAGCATTCTAACAGATCAAGGAAACTCTAGGCCCTTTTTACAAAAGTTCTTATTGATTCTCTAATGGTTCTGAGGCATATCACATAATTTTAACTATTAAAATAAGGAAAGACAAAATGGCATATATAGGTAATTTGCCAATCATCTCCCCTAAAACTAACAAAGCTAGGACTCAGACCTCTGGATTTTATTTTCATGTCTCTTTAAATTCATATTTTTCTATTCTGAAATGAGAAAGTACTCTAAAACATGGCTGATGCATCATTATAGAGTGCTTTACAAATAAACACCCTTTCTGCTGGTGAAATGGCGCAGGGGGAGGAAACACCTTCCATGGCTTACCAAAACAAGTAGCACAAACTTGGAAGTATCTAAATTTAGTCCCTGCAATAACTTCCAACAAAATGTGAAGGAGAGAAGTATACAGGAGAAGTCTTCCTAGAAAATATATGGTAAAGTCCATCGTACGGCAGAGTTCAAATTCTTTGGTGCAAAAATTACAATATTATCCTTACAGAAAAAACTTTCTGGGGCTGGAGTACCGAAAGTACAGGATAAACCTAGACCGTCTTGTCCTGTAGGGAACTAAGTGATCAGAGAATGAGGACTACACACCACAGAGGCACAGGAGCCATCCCAAAGGGGCTCCTACTGGCCAGACCTGGGCAACCTGAGCTTCAAAACAACTATTTGATGATTGTTTTAAAAAGTAAAAAATCTGAAATCGCAATATAATTCCTGACACCTTGATTCAAAGGATACCCTTCCACACACCAACTATATTTTGCCAATAGTAAGGTAAGGTGAAAGAAACAGACACCAAATTCTTCATGTAAGTACAAATCCTCTACAAAGCCAGTATCCCAATTACGGTACACTTGACTAAAGGCAAATTCCTATAAAGTTAAACTGAAGTTGTTCAAAAGTAAAACTTTGTTTTTAAGGTTGAAACTGACACTGAACTGCTCATATCCGCGTAAGACGCCACAGTAGGTCTCCTCCAATAACTTACCTGGAGCCCACAGGACAGCAGCCTTCCGTGCAGGGCCTCTAACTGGGCGCTGTAGAGGAGCGCCTTCAGGTCCGCTCCCGTAAAGCAGTCGGTTGCTGAGGCCACGTGCTGAAGATCCACGTCATCTGCCAGAGGCAGAGACTCACTGAGAACGTGTAAGATTTCAAGACGTGACGCCTGAAGGGAGAAACACTCACTGACTTAACAAATAACATTGAATGCGATATTTTCAACTGTGCATCTTACAAGATTTTTCTTATACATTCACTTCATATATCTAATCAGTTTTACAAATAAGTTGAGCAATGTACCAGCAGGCTACATCTATCCTCCTTGGTACTTTTTGTCTAACAGAAGGAACACAGGGAGGAAAATGAATGAAAATCAACTATTCAGTGTAGATCATTTCTTAGTGCTATCTTCTAGATTTGGGCAAAGGAGCCAAGAAATGTTTCAAAAAGAAAAATAATCGCTACATGTGGTATACATTTATACCTTTGACTATGAATTTGTCTATTTCTTCTTTCACTTATCCATTCGTTTCTAAATTTGGGAACACAGGACTAGAGTGGTCAAAAGGCATATCTCTACATAACCGGCACGGATGCTTCCTATATTCCTAGGCTTGATTCTGTATCAGTCTTCTGTTAAGATAATGAGGTGTGTGATCTCTGAACACAGGGAACGTGGACATCAATACTTGGTTTCCCTCCCTTTTTTCCATCTGGCTAACACAAAGTTTTCAGATGGGAGTTTGCATGGGATGGCTGGGCCAAAGAAAGGCTTTGCATCTAATTCAGAATCTTTTCATGCTGTAAGAAAACAGTGACTAGGGCCTTTGCCGAAAGCTGTTCTTCTAAGGACAACTGCTGTTACCTGGCAGAAGTACAGTTCACAAGGAAAGAGTGGAGCGTTTGTAGGTATATGAAACTGTCACCTGGTCAGGAGGAGGACAGTATACACATTTATCTAGTCGGCCGGGCCTGAGCAGGGCAGGGTCAATCAAGTCAGGGCGACTAGTAGCAGCCAGTACATAAACACCTGGGGGGAAAAGAAAATACTTTACTAAATCCTGGGGGAATCTGGTATTAGAAGATGTTTCTGTATTTACGATTATTACCCTGCAAGCCTTCGACTCCATCCAGCTGAGTCAGCAGCTGGTTAACCACACGATCTGTAACCCCTGTGTTATCGTGTCCGCGTCGAGGGGCAATGGATTCAAACTCGTCAAAGAAAACGATGCAGGGCTTTGCGGCCTGTGCTCTGGGAAAACAAACAGTATCTCATAGTTGAAGAGGGCCTCCGAGTTTGCGATTTCATATATATATATTTATATCTGTATACACATACAGATATAAGATTTTAATTCTTCACAACAAACCCTTAAGAAAGGGTAATTCTCCTTGCTTTTAGCACACTAGGTCTTAGAGAAGTCAGGGAAGATCCGCACCTTCTGGACCAGTCTTATTCAGTAAGTGACCCTTATTGCAAGTAAATTCTTTTTAATGTGCTTTGCCTACCTGCACTTCTGTGCAATGTCTCTTCATGTCTTCTGTGAATTTGAAATTCGGCATGCTTATTATGTTACCTTTTTAATTAATACAAAGTCAATTAACAAAACTAAACAAAGTTCAAGTTAGAAAAAAACATATATGACTAAAATTATTTTATGGAGAACCTTATAAAGTGAAAATAAATCTCATCTCTGGTAAAAGGATAGACTAGAGATCTGAAGAATCGCCCTTAATACAAAATAACCGACAGGCTGCTTAAAAAAAAAATCTTTATTAAATACATGGCAAGTAAGATAAATCTGGCACCAACAACAGACTGGATTACCTGTGCCTTAAATGTCTGGCAAAACTCTCTTAAAAAACCAAAGACGTCTGATGTTCAACTTGTGCAAGAATTTTTAACTAGTGACTCATTTTTTCCCTATAGGTACAAGAATATTCAGATTTTGTTTCTTCTTTGCTTGACTTTGGTCGAATATATTTTGCCTATGCTGCCCAAATTTCAAATATCCTGGCATAAAATTTATATTATTATTTTATAATATCCTCTTATTATCTTTTCCATCGCTGGGACTTGGTCTGCTGGCAAGTGGAAGTGTTCCGGCTCTCTAGTCTGAAAGTGAAAGTGTTAGTCGCTCAGGCGTGTCCAACTCTTTGCGACCCTATGGACTGTCGCCCAGCAGGCTCCTCTGTCTATGGAATTCTTCAGGCAAGAAGACTAGAGTCGGTTGTCATGTGCTTCTCCAGGGGATCTTCCCAAACCAGCGATCAAACCTGCATCTCCTGCAGTAGGCAGATTCTTTACTGTCTGAGCCAGCAGGGAAGCCCAGCTAAATGTACTGGGGGGTGGGGTGGGGGGTGGGCTTATCCTTTATTTTAACTTGTTTTAAAACAAGAACCGAGTCCACATTACATTATTTCTTTGAAACTTACTACAACTGCTATGTATGGCCTGACATGTGGCCAATTTTCAAAAATGTTCCAGGTGTGCTTAAAAAGAAAGTATATTCCCCAATTGTTGGGCACATGTTTTAAATATCCTTACATCAATCTTGTTGAATATGTTGTTTAAATCTTCTAAATTTTTACTTTTTTTACTATTTTTAAATTAATAACTGAGAACTGTGTTAAAATTTTCCACTATGAAGACAGATCTGTCAGTTTCTCTTTGGAGCTCTATAAATTTTTGACTTAAATATTTTGAAGTTATAGTATTAGATACAATTTTATAACTGTAATGTCATTCTGGTAAACTGAACTGTTGGTCAGTATGTGGTTGACTGTCTTTATCTGTGATAAGGTCTTTCTGGTAATATTCTTTTCTTAAATTGGGTGGTAGAAATAAGAGTTCATTTTATTATTCTTTAAAATATATAGCTATGTTATATACATTCTAACTGCATATTTTATAATAAAATTTTAGTAAAGGAACAAAGTGGCTTTTTCATTTATAAGCTTTCTGTAATCCCATCACATTTAAGTATTATTTTCACTCAAATATTAGCTTCTGTATTCACATGTATTTTAAAATAAATGCAGTAATAATTATACTCTTTTAATTAAGTTGGCCACATGGAATCTTATAAGAGAGATAAAACTAGTAATTATGTGCTTCATATACTTTGAGCATCTATGAATAACCGAAAATGACTTCACTTTCAACATTTCAGAAATATTTCTATTATAAATATAAAACCAATAATTTCTAAAGCTTAGTATGAAAAATGTTGTACATTTAAGTAGTATTTGGTAAAACAGTGAAATTTTGTTCTCCAGCTTATTAATAATCTACATTAAATCACAGGTTTCAAAAATCAAATTTTTAAAAAAACAAGATCAACAAGTATTGACTGATAAATAACCACAGAGTTAGTTAAAAAGGCATTCATAGGGTACTAACCTAACAAAAACATCCCGAACAGCTTGTTCACTTGCTCCAATATATTTGCTGAGTAACTCTGGTCCCTGTTAGGTAAAATAAAATTAAATTATAATCAATTCAAAACTATCTAAAAACAAAATATCATTTTTGTACATGGCTAAGTCTAAATGTAATAATAGAAAATGTTTAATTAAATGGATTTCTCCAAAATACATTTAAAAAATTAACGTGAGTGGAGTAAGTGTCATACCACAAGTTCCACACCTGATGTTTCCTCTGCCTAGATCATTTGTCCCCAGAGTCTCAGGGCTTCTTGCTTCATTTCATTCAGATCTCTGACAAAATGTCACATCCCCAGAAAGGCCTTGCCTGACAACCCCATCTACAACCCACTCCTTCACATCTTCCCTTGACTGCCTTCCTACATAGTATCCACGACCACCTGACAGTGTATTGTGCATTAAATGTGTCTGTTTATTGTCTCTCTCCAGTAATAGACCATAAGCTCAGAAAAGGCAGCTTTGTTATCGAATCCAGTATCAGTGCCTGCTACATGGTAAGCTGAATAATTCATTTAGTAAAGTAATGAATGGTTTAAAAAGGGAAAATGTTCCATCTTTCTCAAATCTTTGGAGACTCCAAAAAACATGTAATGAGACATGTAATCAGCATCTTCAATTACTGAAACCAATTTATCTGTTCCATAAATATGTTATTTGAAGAATATATTGTTTTTCCTAAAAGTCAACTGAAAAAACTTTCAAAACAAGCTTTACTACATATAACAAAATCAATAATGAGGACAGTTTTTCCTTAAATTGGGATATTTAAAAAAAACTGAATAAGCCCTAACGTGGTCTCCAAAGACAAATCATTACCATGAAAAGACCAAATATGATCAGGATATGTGACCAAAATGAAGAATTTCTAATATTCAGCCATCATTTGATATCTATTAATATACTAGTATGTAATTATATCAGAGAAGGCAATGGCACCCCACTCCAGTACTCTTGCCTGGAAAATCCCACGGACAGAGGAGCCTGGTAGGCTGCAGTCCATGGGGTCGCTAAGAGTCGGACACAACTGAGCGACTTCACTTTCACTTTTCACTTTCCTGCATTGGAGAAGGAAATGGCACCCCACTCCAGTGTTCTTGCCTGGAGAATCCCAGGGACAGGGGAGCCTGGTGGGCTGCCGTCTATGGGGTCGCACAGAGTCAGACATGACTGAAGTGACTTAGCAGCATGTAATTATATTTTCTCAGCACAGAGAACTATGAAGGATGAAATAAATAGGCAGCATACTGGTGTCAGTGCAAGGCCTGCTTCTGAGGCACACCTCCTAGGACCCACCCTAACCCACAGCCTCAGCTCTCTACTGAAACCTATGTACTGAGAGCTCATCCCAACTGTGATTTGAAGATTTACTAAAGGGGAGAGATAAGATGTCCTCCTTAATGGAACAATCCAAAATACAAAAATATTTGCAAGTGTTAATCTTGAAAATTGTTACTACACACAATAAAGCTACATTCTAGTGACAAGTAAAAAAGGAAGAATATGATCGTTGCTCTCCATCAATGCGAGGATACTCACGTAACCAGCTCACAAAAACTGATGTGATAAAGAGGGTAGATATAACACAACTGCAAATTACTAACCTGGCTTTCAGATTATCAGTCAATTTTGAATAAGATTACACTATAGGGTTTTCTTCTTTTTTTCTCCCCTCTCTTTCTGAAGTTCATTTTACATTACTTCGCATTCATGAAAGACCTATTTAGTAACTGTTTTCACTAACAAGAAATCCAAAGAAACACTTCACATGTATGAAATACAGCAGAAAGTGAAAATAGCATTCAGGATTTGTTTTGCTGTGAACCGCTACCGAGGCAGCACACCCCCCCAGCAGCAGGCGTGGCATCACCAAGCCTCTCCCCAAGCTTTCTGTCACAGCTGGAACTGCGTCTGTGAGCAGCTGTGCTTTAACCTCAGTTTACTTTGTTCATCCATTAGCAGGATGTGTCTGATTGTTAGTTTGCTTTATATCATTTTGGTTTACGGAAATGTTTCACAGAAACACCTACTTCCAGACGGTGGGGGAAAATTTGCCTTGAAATGCAATTGCTCTTTGGCAAATACATACGGCTGGGGCGCTGAAACTTTACAAATAAGCCATCACATCGCGGACCACAGTGACACCCCAGTGGTGCGGCGAGAAGCGTTACTCAAAATGATCCACTACATGCACAGTGAAGTCTGACTCTTTGCAGCCCCACGGACTAGCCTGCCAGGTTCCACCGCCCATGGAATTTTCCAGGCAAGAATACTGGAGTGGGGTGCATTTCCTACTCCAAGGGATCTTCCAGACCCAGGGATCAAACCGGAGTCTCTCCCGTCTCGCGCACTGGCAGGCAGCGTCTTTACCACTAGCGCCACCTGGTGACTACCTGGGCATCTGCTAGCATGTCCTTTAAAGGACCACACTCACCCTGCATCTGAGAAAACTTCTGTGAGGCAGCAAGGGTGAGATACAGAGAGCAAACAACAGGAGCATCAAAGTTTCACCTTCTGCCTTAGAGTGGTCTCCAGGCCCTAGTCTTCTGGCTTTTCTTCCCCCTCCAAGCTTGCTCTTGTATCTGAGTATTTATACATAATTCTCTTGCCGCCTTAAGCAAAAACATGTTAATAATAAGCCCTACAAAAGAGAGATGCCTCACTATTTAATTTCCCACACAGCTTAACAGACTGATCATTGCTTCTGCTATTGATAGTTTTCCAAATACGAGACTAACCCACTATCAAGAAACAAACGGGGTTGGCAAGGACATGGAAAAATAGGTATACTTACTCTCACGCTGCCTTACATGTACGGTATAGTCACTATGAAAAAAGTTTGGTGGTTCCTCAAAAAGTTACACACAGAATTATCGTATGAGTGACTATATATATATTTATACTCTGGGGCATATATGTATTCCAGGGAACTGAAAGCATATGTCCACACAAAAATTTATGTACAAATGTTTACAGCAGCATTATTCATAACAGCAAAGAAGTGGGCACAACCCAGAGGTTCAGCAAACTATGGCATATCCACACCAACTTAAAAAGACTGAATACCATCCAGCCATCAACAGTCCTGAAGTACTGGGGCATGTTACAACTTGGATGAACCCTGAAAACATTACGCTATGTGAAAGAAGTCAGACACAAAAGGTTGATTCCTCTTCTATGAAATATCTAGAACAGGCCAATCCAGAGAGACAGAAAGCAGACTGGTGACTGCCAGGGGGCTGGCAGGGGGATGGAGAACGTGATGAAAAAGGTCTGCAGCTAGAGAGGTGGTGGCTACACTGCACTGTGAGCGCACTGAATGCCACTGAAATGTGCACCTTAACACAATCATGCGAATTTTGCCTCAATTAGAAGAAAAGAAAAAAGATAAACGCCAAACATACCTTGACACTAATAAAATTCATTCCACTTTCCCGTGCAATTACTCCAGCCAGTAAGGTTTTTCCCGTTCCAGGAGGACCATACAACAGTACTCCTGTCCTCTGTCGTATGGGCAAGTTGGCAAACAATTCCGGGTACTGAAAAATACAGAAATACGACAAAGAGCGCGACTCTAAAACAAATGGCTGAGCAGCTAAAGATCAGGGCACAGAAAGAGTCCTCGGACAGTAACAACTGCCATCTCTGTAACAGTCAATGACGGGAAAGCCATTCCTACTCAAAATAATGAATGGACTCAAAGGGACTAACACAGATTTTCCCCACTGGACCACGGAAGACATTCCACATAAAATGCATATAAATGGATCTGAATTTCTTTCCACTTTTCCTGTTTCCCACCCCCAAACATTGTAATAGTACTACATTAAGAAAATAAAAATAAGTATACTGCCCTCCACTTGTATGGCTCATGGGGTAAGCTATGATTGCTATACCTATTCAAATATACTCAATCAAGGAAAGAAAATATAAAGAAGCCTGTGTAATGATAATAGTACCATCTCCCAGGAGATTCTATGCTGAACAAGTAATTTGACTGCTCTATTTTACCCTCTAAACCACCAGCTTCTCAGCAAGAAAACTTTCTGAACAGCTTTCAAAACTTTTTGAACAAGAAAACTTCTGAACAGCAAGAAAGCTGCCTGGCTCTGTCAGCAACCCCCTGGCCTCCTCTGGGCAGCACGGGAGCTTGCGCTCGGCCATGGCCAACTCTGTGCCGTTCCATGGACTGCAGCCACCAGGCTCCTTGGTCCACGGGATTCTCCAGGCAGGAATCCTGGAGTGGGCCGCCATTCTTTTCCAGGAGCTCTTCTTGACCCAGGGATTGAATCCATGTCTCCCGCACTTCAGGTGGATTTTTTAACTCCTGAGCCACTGGGGAGGCCCACTGGGTCTCCTCTATTGGGTACATCTGTTTAGTCCCATATATTGACAGAATTCCAACCTCATCTGGACCTCCATTCTAATCTGAACGAGGTCCCAGTGTGAGCATTTATGCAGATGGCTCACATGCCTGGACACTGACGCTGATGCCCAGACCCAGCCTTCAGGTCCTGACCCTGCAGGCCACGTCCCACACCCATGTCCTTCCACACAGGCTTTAACCCCCAGTCGTGGTCCCAGTGTGAGCATTTATGCAGATGGCTCACATGCCTGGATGACGCTGATACCCAGACCCAGCCTTTAGGTCCTGACCCTGCAGGCCACGCCCCACGCCCATGTCCTTCCACACAGGCTTTAACCCCCAGTCGTGGGGGCCCCTCAGTATGTCCCAGTCCCCACCAGACAGTTCCCAGTACTTACATGTAACCGAGGGCCTCACCCATTTCTTTATCTCTTTGGTCGGGTCCCTGATCTCATGCAAAGGTCCTTCACGCTCAGGTTTCTCATCCAAACACACCACCTTCTAGATTCTACTTCTGATCTAAACAACAGTCAGCCTGGTCGGTGCTGCCTGCTAACTCTGCCTTTCTAGACTGTCACCCCAAATCTGGCTTAATCCATCAGTTCTGGGGGCCTCAGTGACTCTCCCACCTTCTAGTTTATTTCTGCTCCATTGTAGCTGATGGCTCATATGCTTCAGTGAAATTTGAATTATTCAAGAAAAATCCAAGAACTCTGAAATTCACATCAAACTGTATTTTTACTACAGGACTTCCCTGGTGGCACAGAGGATGAGAATCCGCCAGCCAGTGCAGAGGACATGGGTTCGATCCCTGGTCCAGGAAGATTCTACATGCCTTGGAGCAACTAAGCCCACGTGGCACAACTTCTGAAGCCCGTGTGCCCTACAGAGCCTGTGCTCCACAACAAGAGATGCCGTCGCAACGAGAAGCTCATGCACCACAGCAAGGAGTAGGCCCTGCTCACCACCACTAGAGAAAACCCCCACAAAGCAGTGAAGACCCAGTGCAGCCAAAAATAAAATAAAATTTATTTACTATAAATATCACCCCAGCATCATGGGCAAGGACTGTATCAAATACTTAAAAAATCTGTTCAAGTGCCCAGAATAGGACTGGGTGTTTATTTGGTAACAATAAATTCTTGTTGGGTCAACCTGAGACTGGGCAAGCCAACACATACAGCCAGAGCCAATGATTCAGGGGTTTCACAGGAAGCAGGCAGTACTCAGTTTGTTTCTAAGTACCTTGGCTGGTAACTGGATAGTATCCACTAGTATCTGCCGAACTTCATGCAGTCCACCGATCCTGTCCCAGCCCAGGTCCCGAGGTTTATGTAGGTTGACATTTCGCAGAGACACAGGAATAAATCCTTGGAGCGCCTTTTGGAAGTCCAATGTTGTTAAAACGAATTCTGTTTAGAAATAAACACAACTTGTTTTGGTGGCCATATCTCTATGCGAATTCTCATGCAGCTGCCTCCCTTCCCCAGCTTGCCCTCCCCTCTAGTAACCACCATTCTGTTCTTCATATCTACATACTCATGTTTGGTTTGGTCTGTTCATTCATTTTGCTTTTTACGTTCCACATGAATAGAATCAGGTGATATTTGTCTTTCCCCATCTGATTTCACTTAGCCAATCTTAACTCAGTTAAAAAAAATGTTGTCAACTTAGCTGGAAATGCCCATTTTCTACTCAAATACCTGCTTATTTGAATGCTAACATGGACTAGATTTAATTCTTACCTTTCTATAATTACATTTCTCCACAAGGAAGGAAGGAACCAAATTTCGGTTTTAGCAATAAAACGTACCTTCCCTGGTGCACACGTTCTGATGAGAGAGACAAGAATGTATGGCTCGATCCACAAGCATGGTAAAGTCTCTAGCCACAAACCCTTCGGTTTCTTTAGCTATACGCTGCAGGTCAAGACCGGTGAACCTCTTCATGTCACAGTCCAGTTTATTTTTTATTATAGTATGCAGAATTTCACATCTTTGATTCTAACGAAAAAAAGATGAAATTCAAATTTATAATTTTACTTGAGTGCAAACCTTTGTACACGTATTTTGAGGAAAATCCGGTTGCCATAATCTGCAGGGACAGAAAGCAGACTGTTTGCTGCAGACAGACTCGGGGAGGGGTGGCTGCAAAGGGGCACTAAGGAAACGCCTGGGAGGGACGGAAACCCTTGCTGCCTTAACGGTGGTGATGGTTTCATGGTACATAGCTATGTTAAAACCGATCAAACTGTACATTTTTTATTTTATTTTTTGGTTGCAACATGTGGCTTGCAGGATCTCAGTTCCCCAACCAGTGACTGAACCTGGGCCACAGCAGTGAAAGAGCTGAATCCTAACCACTATTCCACCAGGAAACTCCCAAATTGTACACTTTAAATAGTGAGTTTGCTGTCTTCAATTTTTTTATACCTTAATAAAACTGTAAATATCAATAACATCAGGTATGCAGATGATACCACCCTTACGGCAGAAAGTGAAGAGGAACTAAAAAGCCTTTTGATGAAAGTAAAAGAGGAGAGTGAAAAAGTTGGCTTAAAGCTCAACATTCAGAAAATGAAGATCATGGCATCTGGTCCCATCACTTCATGGGAAATAGATGGGGAAACAATGTCAGACTTTATTTTTTTGGGCTCCAAAATCACTGCAGATGGTGACTGCAGCCATGAAATTAAAAGATGCTTACTCCTTGGAAGGAAAGTTATGATCAACCTACATGGCATATTCAAAAGCAGAGACATTACTTTGCCAACAAAGGTCCGTCTAGTCAAGGCTATGGTTTTTCCAGTAGTCATGAATGGATGTGACACTTGGACTGTGAAGAAAGCTGAGAGCCAAAGAATTGATGCTTTTGAATTGTGGTGTTGGAGAAGACTCTTGAGAGTCCCTTGAACTGCAAGGAGATCCAACCAGTCCATTCTAAAGGATATCAGTCCTGGGTGTTCTTTGGAAGGAATGATGCTAAAGCTGAAACTCCAATACTTTGGCCACGTCATGCGAAGAGTTGACTCACTGGAAAAGACTCTGATGCTGGGAAAGATTCGGGGCAGGAGAAGGGGACGACAGAGGATGAGATGGCTGGATGGCATCACTGACTCGATGGACGTGAGTCTGAGTAAACTCCAGGAGTTGGTGATGGACAGGGAGGCCTGGCGTTCTGCAATTCATGGGGTCGCAAAGAGTCAGACACGACTGAGCAACTGAACTGAACTGAACTGAAAGCTGTAAAAAGAATTACATTGATAAATGACTGCTCTTTCTTTCTCCAGTAAAAAGGTTTTTATTTTGGCTACTTTAAGAGTATTTTGTTGTTGTTATTCCCATAAAACATAATTCTAAAAACATTTAGTGGTCGATATTGCTACGTTCTGTTATACTTAATAACAGGTATATTTTTATCCTTTTCTTTTTCTTCAGTTTTGAGATATAATTGACAAATAAAATTATCAGATATTTAAACTGTACAATGTGATGTTTTTTTTTTTAAGTAAACTTTTTATCTTGTACTGAGCGACTGAACTGAACTGAACTGAGGGTATAGCTGACTAACAAGACAATATTGCAAGTTTCAAGTAAGCAGTGAAGGGACACAGCCATACATATACATGGATCCATTCTCCCCCAAACTCCCCTCCTATCCAGGCTGCCACATAGCATTGAGCAGGGTTCCCTGCGCTATACAGTAGGTCCTTGTTGGTTATCCATTTTAAATATAGCAGCTTGTCCACCCCAAACACCCTAACTACAATAACAGTTTATTAGCAAAGGGTCTGAGTACTTTTAGCATAGATGCTAGGTAAGAATTTTAAACAGAAAGTTAAATGAAATACAGCTGCCTGTCTGGAAACATTCTTGGAGTGCACTGCCACTAAAACCATCAAGACTGTAAGCCCCCAAAGGAGATGATGGGTTTTATGTGCTTAAACACATTTGGTCTTTGTCATGCTTCTGGTACAGAGCTCCTAAAACCCTTACAATGTCCTAAATGATAAGAGTGATAAACGTGTCTTGACACTCCTAACAAACCCCTTTCAACCACATCTGAGTTTATGTTAACGAGGTGACTTTTGGAGCGCACCTAAGTACCGAGGGTTGGTTGCCACAGTAACCTACCTAGGCTAAAGAACTGAAACTTTCAGTCCCAGCCCCTGATTTCCCAGGAGGAAGAGGGACTGGAGGCTGAGTCAATGCCAAGGGCCAATGATTTGATTAACGATACCTATGTAAGAGCTCCCATAAATCCCCGAAAGGACAGGGTCTGCAGAGCTCCCAGGTTGGAGAAGCGCTTCCCTGGTGGCTCAGACAGTAAAGAATCCAGCTGCAGTGCAGACCTGGGTTCAGTCCCAGAGTTGGAAAGATCCCCAAGAGAAGGAAATGGCAACCTACTCCAGTATTCTTGCCTGGAGAATTCCACAGACAGAGGAGCCTGGTGGGAGCTCGAAGCTAGTCAGACACAACTGAGCAAGGAGCACTTTCACTTTCAGGCTGGAGAACCGAACACTTCCACTCGCCAGCAGAGCAAGTCCCAAACTCCACAAGGACAGAAGCTCTTTTGCTCCCGACCTCATCCTCTCTATCTTTCACCTGACTGTTGATTTGTATCTGTTTATGTTCTTTGTAACAAACTGGTAATCCACTGAGTAAACCAGTTTCCCAAGTTCTCTGACTTGCTATTGAAAATTAACTGAACCCAAAGAGGGAGTCGTGGGAACCTCTGACGGAAAACCAGTCGAGCACGGGTAACACTGGTATCTGACGTGGAGGGCGGTCTTGTGGTACTGGGCCCTGGACCCGTGAAATCTGACGCTATCTCTGGGTAGTATCAGAATCAGGCTGAACTGTAGGACTCCCAGCTGGTCTCCAAGAATTGCTTGGTGGTGTGGGGAAGAAACCCCACATACTGGAAATGGATGTCAGAATCATAGTGGGTACAGAATATTAGTGCTGTTAAAAAAAAAAAGTTTAGCTAGTTACATTTTTAAAAGAAGAATTTCTTAAAGGTAAATACATGAGGTAATGGATGTGTTAAGTAACTTGATTGTGGTAAATATTCCACAATGTATATGTATATCAAATCACTGTTGTACACTTTACATATATATAATTGTTCTTGTCAACTGTATCTCACTAAATCTAAAAAGAATTTTAATTTCCATAGTGTATTTACAGATTTTACTGATGCAGAATGAAGCAGTTCAGAATTTTTAGGGTTTTTTCCTTTTAAATGGAATTTAAAAAATACTTTAATAAGAAAAAAAGAAGAAATGTTATTTTCAAAAAAGATATTTTCTTGGAAAGTACTTGGTAATATTTCAGATGGTTACAGATGAAAATTTTGTATGCAAGTAAAACATGCACTGAAGGTTGATTTTTAAGTCTTCTTAAGATCACTAACATAAGCATTACATTTTAATGAAGTCATACATCATTAATAAAATTGATAAATAATTTATGTAAAAGGAGACACATTTCAACACTCTTCACAAGTAGCAGTTACCTGGTCAGGAGGTTGAATATGCTGGACACACTGAAATATGTGGATTCCTTGAGCAGAAACAAGCAAAGGATGCAGAGAATGCCGCGACTGGCTTGTAGCGATCAGCGCAACCAAACTCCCCACGGAAATAAATTCTTTCACCATATCGTTCAAAGCTGGAATTAAGCAACACAGTGTGAAAGCTTGTTATATAAAAGTGACATTTTAAAATTACACGCTAACTAAGAATAATGACCTGAAGTCGACCTTTAGAGTAGAGTATGAATAGTATGGCCCCTCTTGACCTAGTTTATCTGGACTGAGGACCTAGTATTGGCCAGGTTCCAGTTACTCTAATAGAGGCAAAGGAAGCAATGTAAATGCTGTGTACTCAGAACCATGCCTAGTGAGGTTGGTTCTTACCAGGTAAACTTCTGGATCTTAACAGGTAAATGAAACGGAGTCTCTGAAATAAGTATTATAGACGGATGATAAACTTTCATATTGTGTTCTATTGAGCAAGCAAAATACAGCTTATATACCTATGGCTTTCTGGACAATCTCTTTCTACCCCAGCTCAAGAAAGGTTTGGTATGAGGTAAGAAACCAAACAGGCATTAGTAACATATATCTGATCCTGACCTAAAAATCTGCAGCATTCCCTTAAACAGGAGACTAGCAAGTCTTTCAGACACTACAAGATTCCAGATGTGAACTTAACACTAATTTATGGTAATCCAGCCATTATGGTTGCATTCTGTATTCATCTCTTAAGAACCCTGACCCAGCTGAATGCTGTCCAATTCTCCAACCCCTGATCCCATCCTCCCCTAGAACCCTAAGCTCCACTGGAATTTCCTGGGCTTCTGCACCTTTGCCGTGGGTCACACTTCCTTTGTGCCTTCATTAGCCTGAAGCTGCTCCGTGCCAGCTGCTACCCCTCCATCAAAACTCATCTCAGCTATGAGCTACTCTCGGAAACCCTCCCTGGTAACTTCTTACCCAGCCAGCTCCAGGTTGGTATACGTGCTCCTATCGCACCCTGTCACACTTCCAGCAGAACACAGCCTACCCACCTCCTAGTTGTGTCTTCCTGGTCAGATTACATCACCTTGAATTTCCACTTACTCACCTGTAAAACCAGGAGACTATCTGCATGGGGAGTACAAAGCAGCCCCTCGCAGCCAACACACAGTCGCTATCATAACTATGAGTCTTCTGTATTAACACTATCCGTTTACTTTTATTTCCTCTCCAAGACTCTGAGCCTACACACTGTGCACGAGCAATAGAGAAGTATTTGTCAAATGACCAAGAGTCAAGCTGTACAGTTCAGCAATTTCTAATAAATGGAGAAGGGAGAACCTCCTTGGTGGCTTAGATGGTAAAGAATCTGCCTGCAATGTGGGAGACCTGGGTTCAATCCCCGGGTTGGGAAGATCCCCTGGAGAAGGGAATGGCAACCCACTCCAGAGGAGAATACGGCCCCAAAGACTAATGATGAGGTTGGAGAATGTTCACACTGCTCTATGGATCTTGCTAATACAGGATAACTACACAATTATACAGTGCCCCCAGACGCTGCAAAAGCAACACATTACACAGCACATATCCTGTTCTCTGAAAAGCACAGCTTTACCACTAACACTAAAAACGCTGGCTGATAAAGGAGAAGGCCTGCAGCCAGCGAGCGGCCGTATGCATTACCGTGGGCAAGCCGCTGGCTCTGAACAGCCTCCGGACTGTGCTCGTGTTCCGGGAGAGCAGAGCGCCCAACGACAAGGTCCAGGTCGTCCAGCAGCACAACGGAAGGCTGCCGCCACAGCGCCTCCGAGAAAGCTGCCGCTAGGGTCTTCTGTATGTTTTCAAGCCTTTTTCCTTAACACAGAAGATATAAAATGGTTTTAATGTTATTTGAAGGCTGGGAAAGTTCAGGCTGCCCTTGAAAGCATTAGAAAACCTCAATATTGATTTGCCTATGCAAATTTTATCCATACAGTATTTTGTTAATACACCAATCACTAACATTGTTAGTCGTTAACACAGTTTAATGAATACAGCTTCAAAGGACTCAGTAAAGTACTGAATTTTGTAAAACTGAAAGACTATGCTACTATAATTTCCATACATATGTGTTAGTTCATTCCATGGAGAATTTCGGATCCCTATTTTTAACAAAACAGTAAACTAAAAACAGGATGGGGGAAAATATAAATCAAAGTAAGGGGTCAAGAATCAGATGTAGGACGCTTGGGGCTGGTGCACTGGGATAGCCCAGAGAGATGGTGTGGGGAGGGAGGTGGGGGTGGGGGTTGTTCAGGATGGGGACACGTGTACACCATGGAGGATTCATGTTGATGGATGCCAAAACCAATACAGTATTGTACAGTAAAATAAATTAAGAAAAAAGTGTTTTATGCTCACAACCAAAAAAAAAAAAAAAGGAATAAGATAAAAGCAAACACAAATGTAGCCGCCTCAAGATCCTAGAATTGCTATATTTAAATTACTAATGTGACTTCCATCTTCATGGTGACTTACAAACTTTTCATTTTCAAAGAATAGAAAACATACTAATTCATAAGAAAGGTCAAGAGTTCCTGTTACTTCAAACTTAAAATTTTCACATGAGGCTGCAAGCAAGACTCTAAGAGAAGGACAAGGTCTCTAAAAACCACCTTTATAGAATATGAAGTAATGGGTTTTCAAAGGCTATTTCTTAGTTTCTTACTATATACTAGATTAATAAACAGAATATAATGACTAGTTGCTAGTAGGAGTGGTCACAAGGGGAGAAAAAACTAACTACACAGTAAAGTTTTTCTGATTCTTAAACAATCAGATAATAATATGTTACAGACTTTCAGAAGTGTAAGTGTACAGTTGACCCTTGAACAACATAGGTCTGAACTGTGCAAGTGGACTTATATATATGTGGATTTCTTCCAACAGGAAATACGACAATACTATACCATCCAAGGTTGGCTGAATTCTGGACACAGTGGAACCACGTGTTCAGAGGACTGACTGTAAGTCACACCAAGATTTTTGGCTTCAAGGAGGGTTGGTACCCTTAACTCACGCGCTGTTCAAGAGTCAGCTGTGTATGTAAGTTGTAAATCTCCTCTCTGATGTTTACAGCCACCCACATTCCCTCCCCTGAAGCAGTCACCTGACTAGTTCCCCAAAGCAATTCAGAAGTAATCTATACTTCTGATTAGTGTTCTAATCAGAATCTAATATACTGAATCTAATCTATTCAATTAGATTATATTCTAAATACTAATTTTCTCAGAGTTGTGCAAATTGGCATTTTTTAGGAGTATTGTCTACAAAGAGTTCTGAGTAGGGAAAAAAAAGCCTCCAGCAAATATAGGGAGTTTTAAGATTTTTATTAAAAACATTAGACTGCCAAAGATCTGAAATTTCTAAGTACTTTCAATGACCTAATGACAAACAGAAAAATTAAAGATTAGCTATTTGTATTTATTAATTAGCAGCAATAAATAGTAACATTTCTTTCTACCAAAAAAGACATTTATGTAGAATATTACCATAGTCATACCTCGTAAAGCTTTACAGTCAATTATTTCCACATGGGCATCCAGTATGTCAAATGCTTCTTTACAGATTGCCTTCGCTAAAGTTGATTTTCCACTTCCCTAGAAAATAATTGTGTCGTAAGAACTCTCAGTGTATTCAGTCCCAGAAATAGCCCCTGTCACTGTGGTAATCACCAAGATTCAGTCTCATCAGTCAAGTATATACTGCTGCTGCTGCTGCTAAGTCGCTTCAGTCATGTCTGACTCTGTGCGACCCCACAAATGGCAGCCCACCAGGCTCCCCCGTCCCTGGGATTTTCCAGGCAAGAGTACTGGAGTGGGTTGCCATTTCTTTCTCCAATGCAGGAAAGTGAAAAGTGAAAGTGAAGTCGCTCAGTCGTGTCCGACTCTTAGCGACCCCATGGACTGCAGCCCACCAGGCTCCTCCGTCCATGGGATTTTCCAGGCAAGAGTACTGGAGTGGGGTGCCATTGCCTTCTCCGCAAGTATATACTACACAATGCTATATAACAACTACATCTCAATAAACCTGGGGGAAAAGAAGAAAATCCAGATCTCTAATTTAAAAATAACATTTAAGAAATACAAGATAACTATCAATACTTAAGACAGAAAGCTTAAAAAAAATCCGTTATCACCCCAACTCACAAAATTACTGTCAACTGTTTTGCTCTATCTTTCTTCCAGACACTCCACACACATTTTATGCAAATTTATTAAGCTGGGATTACAGTATTCCTGAGGGTTTACAATAAATCACTGTCCTCTTTATCAATAAACATAGAGGTACCTCAGCCCCCTAGTACAATGCCACTCTGAGGATGTACTGGACCATAATGTGCTTATCAAAACCCTTCCTGATGTATATTTAACAGAATTCTGCCGAAAGAACGCACTGGTCATAGCAAACACCCCCTTCCAACAACACAGGAGAAGACTCTACACATGGACATCACCAGATGGTCAACCCTGAAATCAGACTGATTATATTCTTTGCAGCTGAAGATGGAGAAGCTCTATATACTCAGCAAAAACAAGACCGGGAGCAGACTGTGGCTCAGATCATGAACTTCTTATTGCCAAATTCAGACTTAAATTGAAGAAAGCAGGGAAAACCACTAGACTATTCAGGTATGAACTAAATCAAATCCTTTATGACTATACAGTGGAAGTGAGAAATAGATTTTAAGGGACTAGATCTGATAGATAGAGTGCCTGATGAACTATGGAAGGGGGTTCATGACCTTGTACAGGAGACAGGAATCAAGACCATCCCCAAGAAAAAGAAAGGCAAAAAAGCAAAATGGGTGTCTGAGGAAGCCTTACAAATAGCTGTGAAAAGAAAGGAAGTGAAAAGCAAAGGTGAAAAGGAAAGATATACCCATTTGAACGCAGAGTTCCAAGGAACAGCAAGGAGAGATAAGAAAGCCTTCCTCAGTGATCAGTGCAAAGAAATAGAGGAAAACAATAGAATGGGAAAGACTAGAGATCTCTTCAAGAAAATTAGAGATACCAAGGGAACATTTCATGCAAAGATGGGCTTGATAAAGGACAGAAATGGTATGGACCTAACAGAAGCAGAAAATATTAAGAGGTGGCAAGAATACACAGAACTGTACAAAAAATATCTTCATGACACAGATAATCACAAAGGTGTGAACACTCCCACTCACCTAGAGCCGGACATCCTGGAATGTGAAGTCAAGTGGGCCTTAGAAGGCATCACTACGAAGAAAGCTAGTGGAGGTGATGGAATTCCAGTTGAGCTGTTTCAAATCCTGAAAGATGATGCTGTGAAAGTGCTGCACTCAATATGCCAGCAAATTTGGAAAACTCAGCAGTGGCCACAGGAATGGAAAAGTTGTTTTCATTCCAGTCCCAAAGAAAGGCAACGCCAAAGAATGCTCAAACTACTGCACAATTGCACTCATCTCACACACTAGTAAAGTAATGCTCAAAATTCTCCAAGCCAGGCTTCAGCAATACGTGAACCGTGAACTTCCAGATGTTCAAACTGATTTTAGAAAAGGCAGAGGAACCAGAGATCAAATTGCCAACATCCACTGGATCATGGAAAAAGCAAGAGAGTTCCAGAAAACCATCTATTTCTGCTTTATTGACTATGCCAAAGCCTTTGACTGTGTGGATCACAATAAACTGTGGAAAATTCTGAAAGAGATGGGAATACCAGACCACCTGACCTGCCTCTTGAGAAACCTATATGCAGGTAAGGAAGCCACAGTTAGAACTGGACATGGAACAACAGACTGGCTCCAAATAGGAAAAGGAGTACGTCAAGGCTGTATATTGTCACCCTACTTATTTAACTTATATGCAGAGTACATTATGAGAAATGTTGGGCTGGAGGAAGCATAAGCTGGAATCAAGATTGCTGGGAGAAATATCAATAACCTCAGATATGCAGATGACACCACCCTTATGGCAGAAAGTGAAGAAGAATTAAAGAGCCTCTTGATGAAAGCGGAAGAAGAGAGTGAAAAAGTTGGCTTAAAGCTCAACATTCAGAAAACTAAGATCACGGCATCCAGTCCCATCACTTCATGGCAGATAGATGTGGAAACAGTGGAAACTGTGGCTGACTTTATTTTTTCTGGGCTCCAAAATCACTGTGGATGGTGACTGCAGCCATGAAATTAAAAGATGCTTGCTCCTTGGAAGGAAAGTTATGACCAACCTAGACAGCATATTAAAAAGTAGAGATATTACTTTGCCAACAAAGGTCTGTCTAGTCAAGGCTATGGTTTTTCCAGTGGTCATGTATGGATGTTAGAGTTGGACTATAAACAAAGCTGAGTGCAGAAGAATTGATGCTTTTGAACTGTGGTGTTGGAGAAGACTCTTGAGAGTCCCTTGGACTGCAAGGAGATCCAACCAGTCCATCCTAAAGCAGATCAGTCCTGGGTGTTCATTGGAGGGACTGATGTTGAAGCTGAAACTCCAATACTTTGGCCACCTGATGCGAGGAGCTGACTCATTTGAAAAGACCATGATGCTGGGAAAGATTGAGTGCAAGAGGAGAAGGGGACGATGGAGGATGAGATGGCTGGATGGCATCACGGACTCGATGGACGTGAGTCTGAGTGAACTCTGGGAGTTGGTGATGGACAGGGAGGCCTGGCATGCTGCGATTCATGGGGTCGCAAAGAGTCAGACACGACTGAGCGACTGGAGTGAACTGAAGGCTGGCCTCACACAGTAGCCTGGATTTGCCTCTGCTGCCACCCACTGGAAGAGACTGTAGCCAACCGGGACAATTTCTCCCTTGGGGGTTTGGTAGTGTGTGCCCAGTGCACCCATCTGGGTGTGTGCTTTCTGTTTGAGAATGATATTAATTACAGACTCAATTTCTTTAATAGATGTAAGCCATTTCATATTGTCATTATTCTTCTTGTGTGAGTTTTGGCAGCCTGTGTCTTTCAAGGAAGTGGTCTATTTATCTAGGTTATCAGATTTTTAGGCATAGAGCTAAAAATGTTTAGGGGCAATAGCTGTTTATTACAATTACTGTTTGTTACCCATTTTTTAAATTTATTTTTAATTGGAGGATAACTGCGTTACCGTGCTGTGTTAGTTTCTGCCTACAAGACGAGTCGTCTCCAAGTACACGTTTACTGTCTCCCTCTTGAGCCTCGCCCCCACCCCCTGCCCATGATACCCCACTAGGTCAACAGAGCGCTTTATCATCCTTTTAATGTCTATGGGATCTGTAGTGATGTCCTCTTTTTCATTTCTTATACTAGTAATTTGTATCCTCTTTTTTTTTTTTCTTAGCCTGCCTAAGGGTTTATCGATTTTTACGGATCTTTAAAAAAAAAAGCCTTTGGTTTCACACTGATTTTCTCTACTGATTTCCTGTTTTCACTTCAATGGCTTCTACTCCATATTATTTCTTCTGCTTACACTGGATTTAGTTTGCTCTTCTCTTTCTAGTTTACTAAAGTAGAAACTCGGATTACTGGAGTAGTTGCTCTATTTTAAGTAAGAAATCAAAAGAAAGCTACTGGCGTAGTAAGAGGAAAAAAGTTATTATGCTGGAGTTAAAATTGAATAGAAATAAAAAAGCCTCATGATTTTGAATTGAAATAAAAAACCCACAAAGACTCACAAAAATCACATTGTAGCCCTGGAAAAAATACTGTGTTGGTAGAGAAGAAAACTGTAAGCCCCTTCAAAGAGCAGGGAACCTCTAGTAAGACTGGCAAAGATTAAAACAAGAGAAGACACAAATTACCAATATCAGGAAACAGGACATAACAGATCTCCCATCTGTGAAAAGCACAGTAAGATGTGCTGCTGTTGGGAATATAAACTGGTACAGCCACCGTGGAGAACAGTATGAAGGTTCCTTAAAAAAACTAAAAACAGAGCTACCATATGACCCAGCAATCCCATTACTGGGCATATACCCAGAGAAAAACATAACTCAAAAAGACACTTGCAGCCCAATATTCACTGCAGCACCGTTTACAATATCCAGCACATGGAAGCCAGCTAAATGACCATCAGAGGGATGGACAAAGATGTGGCACGCACACGCACACACACGCGCACACACACACACACACACAATGGAATATCACTCAGCCATAAAAATTAAATCGGGTCATCTGTAGAGATGCAAATGGACCTGGAGACTGTCATACAGAGTGAAGTCAGTCACAAAGAGAAGGAAGAATGTCATATGACACCCCTAGTCTATGGAGTCTGGAAAGAAATGATACAAATGCACTTACGAAATGGAAAGAAACTCACCGCCTTAGAAAATGAACTCGTGGTTGCCGGCAGCGGGGACAGTTAAGCACCTTGGGAAGGTCATGTACACACCACTATATTTAAAATGGATAATCAACGAAACACTACTGTACAGCACAAGGAGCTCTGCTCAATGTCACGCGGCAGCCTGGACGGGAGAGGAGCTTGGGGGAGAACGGATACATGTATGGCTGAGGCCCTTCACTGTTCGCCTGAAACTGTCACAATATCGTTAAACGGCTATACCCCAATACAAAATGTTTTCTGGTGTTAAAAAAAAGATGTGGCACGCGCGCACACAGACAGACACACACAGACACACACACAGACACAGACAAAGACACACACAGACAGACACACACACGGACACACAGACACACACACACACAGAGGAATACTACTCAGCCATAAAAAGGAACAAAACTGGGTCATTTGTAGAGACGTGAATGGACTTAGAGACTGTCACAGAGTGAAGTCAAGAGAACAAATATCATATTAATGCATATATGTGGAATCTAGACAAATGGTATAGATGATCTTATCTGCAAAGCAGAAACAGAGACCCAGACACAGAGGACAAACCTATGCACATCGAGTGAGGAGAGAAGGGGTGGTGGGATGAATTAGGAGATTGGGATTGGCATATACATACTACTGATACTATGCATAAAGTAGGTAACTAATAAGGACACTGCTGTATAGCTCAGAGAACGCTACTCAATGCTCTGTGGTGACCTAAATGGGACACACACAAGTGGGAAGGGGCACGTGTGTAGGCCTAGAGCTGATTCACTCTGCTGTACAGTAGAAACTAACACTGTCAAGCAACTATAGCGTCAGGCACTCAGCTGTGTCCAGCTCTTTGCCACCCCATGGACTGTAGCCCACCAGGCTCCTCTGTCCATGGGATTCTCCAGGCAAGAATACTGGAGTGGGTTGCCATTCCCTTCTCCAGTAAAGCAACTATACTCCTATAAAACAATTTTTAAAAGAGCACAGTCGGAGAATACTACAAGCAACTTCATGCTCACAAATTTGACAACTTAGAAGAAACAAACACATTCTTCAAAAGCTACAAACTACCAAACACCTGCCAAAATGAAACAGATGATTAAAGACTTTGAATTTATAAAAAATATATAAAGAAATCTCTAGGCACAGATGGTTTCAGTGGAGATTTTACTAAACATTTTAAAGAATTTACATCAATTTTATACACTCTCTTCCAAAAATCAGGACAGAAGGGAACACTTTTCAACCCATTCTGTGAGGCCAGTATTACTCTGAGAGAAAAACCAAAGGCAGAACTACAGGCTAGTACTGATCGTGAAATTACACGCAAAAATCCTCAACAGAATATCAGCAAACAGAACTCAGCAAAGTATAAAAAGAATACCCTGGAGAAGGAAATGGCAACCCATTCAGTATTCTTGCCTGGAGAATCCCCTGGACGGAGGAGCTTGGTGGGCTACAGTCCACGGGTTGCAAAGAGTCGGACACGACTGAGCGACTTCACTTCACCAAAACAGACCACTACTACTAGGTGGGATTTATTACAGACTTGCATGGCTGATTCAACATTTCAAAATTAATCAGCCCCGTTAACACGCTTTGTTGTCATTTAGTCACTAAGCCATGTCTGACCCTTTGCGACCTCAAAAAAACAGCAGGGAGAGCATCACCTAATTCTACACTGTTTTCTCAATAGCTAATAGCAGGCACTCAAAAATATTAGTGAATGAATAAATTCTTTCCATCTATCGTATCAACAACCCTATATAACAGATGATTAAAACTCAAAGAGAGAGGAATTAAAAATGGCTAATCGGGTACTTCCCTGATGGTCCGGTGGCTAAGACTCTGCATTCCCAATGTAGGGGGCCCAGGTTTGATCCCTGGTCAGGGAACTCGATCCCACAGGCTGCAACTAAGAGGTCGTATGGCACAACAGAGACCCTACATGCTGCAACCAAGACCAGGTGCAGCCATATACTTACTTTAAATTTTAGTAGAAAATATGCTAATTAATGAAAATGAGCATATTTTAACCACATACCTTTCCTCCCGTGAGTAAAAGGGCTCCATTTCTAAGTCCTGCCACAAGGGACACCAGTTGCCGAGACAAAGGGCGCCCCAGGAGGCTATGAGTGATGTGCTCCATGGAGGAGACGCCTAAGGAATTCACTCCTCTGCAAAACATGTAAATTGCATGATCAAACGCTAAAACAGGATAAAATCTAGCTGTAAACAATTTGGAAATTTTCCTTTGCAGGCTAGTTAATGATTTATAAAAAGAGTAAAATCTTGGAAAATTTCCCTTGAGAGTAAAATGTTTTAATGCCAAATCTGAGTCACAGATTTTAAAACTAATTTTACTACCTTCAAACATGCGCAGTAACTAAAAATTCTGTCCAAATAGGAATCCTTAAGGGGATTTGTCTTAATACACACACATATCCCCCTCAAAATGATTTCTGGCTTGTTAATCAAAATTATCATACATGAGTGCTTTTAAAATATTAGGATAACTGAAGACTTATTTCCTATTAAACATCATCTTTGAAATCCAGTTTCAATCTGAAGATTACACAAACATGAACTTCAACCTACTTCCTGATTCTGCCGGTTTATTTCTGATAATAAATATCATAAATTATTAAAATTAGTCTGAGAGTTTTTACTTTATAGAGTATTTACTTTAAAAAGCAGATTATTGTTGCTTTGTAGTTTAATCCTTTAACTAAAACCTTTCTAGATTATACTATTACAGAAAATCAAATCAGTACTACTACATCCATTAAAGGCCTCTGTGATGAATTCTAAGAAGTAACAGTTTATGTGAGATTCTTATTCTGTATTAAGAGCTAAAGAAATTGAGGCGGTTCTTTTCAAATTTGTCTTAAAAGCTAAGGAAAACACAAATAATTCCCATCAATCAGTACATCTATAAGACAGTGAAGGAATAACTTAATTTGAAATATTTTTAAACACTCAACTAATGTCTTTGGATTTAACTTTCAAAGCTAATTTATTAATTTCAAAGATTATTGCTTTATTCAAGCATGTATGATCCAGGTCATATCTAGTTGGGTCTCTTCTCACAGATCAAATCTCAAAGTAAAATTTCTAATACGTTTCAGTCTTTCAGTTTATCTAAGAAGAGAAGGCAAATTACTAAGCCAGGTGTGAAAACGGAAACAATCCTTGAAGAAACTATCTCCCATTACATTAGTAAGACCTGTCAACGACACTGACATCTAATTTAATATTTACACATAAAAGCCCTTAGACAGGTAATGTTAAACGTGTCTAAACATGCCAGTTTGGCCGTAACTTCTTACCCCAAGCAGTTCAGCTTTAAAAAAGGAAGAATAAAGTCAATTTCCTCACTGTTTTCTTCTTTTACCATAGGATCTAGAAGGACCTATAGTAGCAAGGAAAAATCAATTTTACATGTCACAATAATACCTTTTGCCTGCTTTTCTTGGGTTCCAGGAAACTGAATTGCTGATTCTGTTATACCAGAGAGAAAGGATATACTGTGCATGCAAGTTTATTACTTAAAATAGCCCTGACAATAATAATTTACTCATCTAAGGAATATAAATATTTATAGTTAACGAGCAGTAAAGAATGTCTTCTTCATACAGTTTAGAGATATATCTTTATTTGCAATTTTGATTTCTGTCACATTCTTTTTACAATCTTCCATCTGTATCGTCTCTGAATGGTATTCCTTAAATTGTATTTCACCAAAGTAAAGAAATAATATCTAGTTTCAAACCACTGAAATTCTAAATGACTTTAATTCATCTTCAGTTCTATAATGAAGTAAATATCCTAACCAAAACATAATGTTCTAAAAAGAGTACTTTAAACACATATCTGGAAGAAAAGTAATCTGATAATAGTTGTGAAGAGTTGAGAATTTAAGAATTGACAAAATAATATGGGCTGTGCAGCAAAACTGCAAATATAAAAATATGAATTAAAAAAAAAAGTTACCACCCTCAGCTGAGTTTTCATTTGTTCCCATACTAGAAGAGTTTAAAATCATGATCCAGTGGCCAGTTAACATGATCAATTCTATTCCTGGAACAATTTTGCTGAAGCATCCATTTTAAATTTAGGATAAACCAATCATTTGTTTGGGTAAGTTAAAGAGATTACAGAATAAAATATTTTAAATCAAGTTATTCCTTACTCTTATCATTTGAGTTTCTAATACAGTTTAGGATGCAAGGTCTTAACAAGTAAATTCGTACTTTAGAATCAATCACATGTGAAAATATTATCATTAAATATTCAGTAGTATCTAATTACTTGTATTGTCATCTTCTGCAGCAGATTGGTACTCAATAGAAAAATATTTTTTTCTTTTTCCTTTTCCCAAGAATGAACTATATTCAGAGAAAACTCCTTCACCCCTATTAAAAAGAAAGTGATAAATGCAGTTAGTACCGAAGCTGAGATGAAATAATTTAAAATTTAAATTTATTTACATTTAAATAAAAGCATTCTTTGATATATAAAATCTGCTGTTTAATTATCATTATTAGGTTTCCTGTTCATATCTATCACAAGATGGAAAAACAATGAAAAAATTTCCAACTTCTTTAATAGGAAAAATATCAAAATAACGAATAAAGTATACTTACCATCTTTCATTTCCAGTTTAATGTATTCCTCCTCAGATACTATCAGAGGGATTGTGGTAGCGGCAGACTGCTGTAGCCATGAACAGAACACAGACTTCACGTCTTCTTCACTTGCACCTTCCGACTGCCAGAGGGAAGGAAGAAACAGTGATGACATTCTACGGCCTGAACTTCACACTCTTATTTTAACGCCTCATCTCGCCAGTGAAGTGATGGTCACAGGCACAGGTTTGGGACTTGCCATTACAGTACAATGAGTATGGTGCGGCCTGAAGAAAAAGTCACGCAAGTGGCAAAGTTTTAAATGCTCCTTTTCTCTATGCCCAGTGATACACAGAGCATAATTCAGCTCACTTGATAACCATTCCAACCCTATTCTCTCCTGCTTCCTGTGAAGCAAACTCTGCAGGCAGGGAGCAGGCCCCTCAGCTCCCAGCTTGGAGCTGGGTGTGCATGTGTGTGGCTGCGCTCTGGCCAACGCATTACCATCAGGAATCCCAGAGAAGGCCTTCTCTCCTGAACTGAACGGTGGAGAGACCCTGCAAGAAGACGCCTTTCCATCTGCTGCCCAGAATGCAGATGTGATGTCTCTTACCACCGTAAACACCTCGCGTCTAAGCGGAGGAGAGACAAAGGCTAAAGGTGAAAGAAGAGAGCGGTCAGAGGAGCCTGGCTCCGTGCCTATGTGCTTTAGCCACCCGTGAGCGCCGCCACACTTCGTCGCATGTGAGAAAAACAAACTCTTTGTGTGTTAGTCTCACTTTCTTTTTTTTCTATGATGGCTGATACATTCAACAAGTAGAGTGTTAATAAACTGCTCAAAAGATATGAAGAAATTCTGAGAAAACCTGCTAATTTCTGAAGCTTTTAGATTAATATTATTAAGTTTAAACAATCTTCTTAAAATACAAAACAGAACTAACCAAAATTCATATGTGAAAGACACTATCTGCCTAGGAAAATAAACTTCTACGATTTTGCAACTCCCATATCTATTATCTAACAGCTCATATATAACAACTCATATCTGTTATCTCTCTTCATTCATTAGATCCACTGATTAAGCTCAGTTTAGAATATGCTCACCATTAAAAAAGCAAGCTAAACTAAGAAAAGGCATCACTTTCCCACTCTTAAAAATCACAGAAATAAGTCCGTTACTTCTTTGTATATTATTGGAAAATGGGATTAAAGACCTAGAGAAAGTCATAAAATGAAAATGAAAACTATTTAAAGTCAAGACTTTTAGAATCAGAAAGAAACTCACAGTTCCTCTAGAATCGAACATCTTTCTGTCCTAAATGATATAATCAGCCTAGAGAGACCTGCCAAGGTCACACAGCTTCCACCAAAGCACACAACTAGGGACAGGAAAGGAAATATCCCATTGCCAATATGAGAGGAAAAAACAAGAAACTAATGAGCAGTGGCTAATTATTTTTGTACATAAGACCTAGTTTTCGTGAAAAATATCAAGATCAATAACCACGTTAAAAGCAGAGCTCCTATAAACTTAAAAAAAAAAAAGAACTCAAACTTTATAAGTCAAGAGCCATAAAAGTTCCATATTACACAAACTTTTATACCAAGGCCTATATGTTTAAAGATTACTTAAGAATATCAATGCAATACAGACAGCAAAATACCTGACTCTGAAAATCCTGGAGTTATCAGGACAATGTTAAATTTCCTTCACATGGTTTTTAAAAAGATACTGAGAGACAAGACAGAGATAAGAGGGCGAGTAAAAGGACTTCAGCTCACCTCTTCTCAAGAAAAGAGCTAAACCACAACTAACTGCTATACAAACATCTACAACAAAGACCTGAACCTACCATAAAAGATATTCTACATCCAAAGGCGAAGAAAAGCTACAAGAAGACAGCAGGAGGGGTGCTTCTGTGCTATAATCAAATCCTATACCCACTGGGTGGGAGACCCACAAACTGGAAAATAGTGAGCGCTCTGGGCCCCGTGTGAGCGGCCCAGGCAGGGGGTCTGGCACCGGGAGGAGGAGCCATCAGCGACTCTGGGCTGTGAAGGCCGGTGCAGCTTCAATGTCGGCGCTCAGCAAGGCTTCACGTGCACTAGGGTGCAGGGCTAGACGGTGACTCCACGGAAACCCGGGCTGGAACTGCCTGCAGGCCGTGGGCGGCTCCCTGGGGAGGTGGGGACTGGCTGGGGCTCCCTGTGAGGACAAGGACGCCGGTGGCAGAGGCTCGGGCACTGTTCACAGGCATGAGCGCTCCCGGAGGCCTGGCCCCCCCAACAGCCTGCAGGCTCCAGCGCTGGGACGCCCCAGAGCCACCACAAGGGTGGGAGCACAGCCCAGCTCAGGAATAGGCAGGCTGCCCAAATGCCTCCCTGAGCCAACAGCTGCCTCCAAACACACCCCGTGACACAGCCCTGCCGACAGACAGACAAGACCAGATCCACTCACGGGGGCAGTTGGGGGCGGTGGGCAGGCAGCAGTCTCTCTCAATAGGAGGTCTGCACACGCCCGTGGATCAACCTCACCAACTAGGGGGAGATGCCAGAAGCAAGAAGAACCACAGTCCTGTAGCCTGAGGAAGAGAGAGCACAAACACGGAAAGTTAGAAAGAATGACCCAGCTGAGAAACATGTTCCAGACAAAGAAACCAGGTATAAAACCCCAGAAGAACAACGAAGTGAAGTAGAGACAGGCAATCTGCCTGGGGAAGAATTCAGCGAAATTAGAGTAAAAGATGACTCACGATCTCAACAAAAGAATGGTGGCACAGACAGAGGACACAAGAAACATTTAAGAAAGAACCAGAAGCTTGAAAAAACAAACAGAGATTTAGGAGAGGTGGCAAGAACACACAGAACTGTACAAAAAAGCTCTTAATGACCTGGAAAACCAAGACAATCCTGTCACTCAGAGCCAGACTTCCTGGAGTGTGAAGTTAAGTGGCCCTTAGGAAGCATTACTATCAACAAAGCTAGTGGAGGTGATGGGATTCCAGCTGACCTATTTCAAATTCTAAAAGATGATGCTGTTAAAAGAGCTCCACTCTATATGTCAGCAAATCTGGAAAACCCAGCAGTGGCCACAGGACTGGAAAAGGTCCGTTTTCATTTCTAATCCCAAAGAAGGGCAGTGCCAAAGAATGTAAAAACTACCATACATTTGCACTCATTTCTCACGCTAGTAAGGTTGTGCTCAAAAATCCTTCAAGCTAGGCTTCATCAGCACATAAAAACCAAGACCTTCCAGGTGTACAAGCTGGACTTAGAAAAGGCAGAGGAACCAAGATCAAACTGCCAACATTCACTGGATCATAGACAAAGCAAGGGAATTCCAGAAAAAAACAAAAACAAAAAAAACTACTTCTGCTTCACTGACTATGGGAAAGCCGATCACAACAAACTGGAAAATTCTTATACCAGACCATCTTACCTGCCTCCTGAGAAACCTGTATGCTGGTCAGGAAGCAACAGTTAGAATCTCATATGAAACAGCAGACTGGTTCAAACTTGAGAAAGGAGTGTGTCAAAGCTATATACTGTCACCCTGCATATTTAACTTATACAGACAGTGAAATACTGGGCTGGATGAGTTACAAGCTGGAATCAGGACTGCTGGGAGAAATATCAACAACCTCAGATATGCAGATGATACCACCCTCATGGCACAAAGTGAAGAGGAACTAAAAAGCTTCTTGATGAAAGTGAAAGAGGAGAGTGAAAAAGATGGCTTACAACTCAGCACTCAGAAAGCTAACAGCATGACGTTCGGTCCCATCACTTCATGGCAAACAGACGGGGAAACAGCAGAAGTAGTGGCAGAGTTTCCCTTCTTCTGTTCCCAAATCACTGTGGACAGTGACTGCAGCCATGAAATCAGAAGCTTGCTTCTTGGGCAGCAAGCTGTGACAAGCCTACAGTTGTATTAAAAAGCAAAGACATCACTTCCCTGACAAATGTCCGCATAGTCAAAGCTAGGGTCTTTGCACTAGTCATGTATTGATGAGAGAATTAGGCCATAAAGAAGGCTGAGCGCCGAAGAATTGATGCTTTCAAATTGTGGTGCTGGAGAAGATGCTTGAGAGCCCCTTGAACTGCAGGAGATTAAACTAGTTAATCCTAAAGGAAATTAGTCCTGAATATTCATTGAAAGGACTGATGCTGAAACTCCAATACTTTGGCCACCTGATGCGAAGAGTTGACTCACTGGAAAGACTCTGATGCTAGGGAAGATTTAAGGCAAAAGAAGAGGTCAGCAGAAGATGAAGCGGTTAGATGGCATCACCAACTCAACGGATGTGAGTCTGAACAATCTCCGGGAGATAGTGAAGGACAGGGAGGCCTGGTTGCTGCAGTCCAGGGTGTCGCACGCATAGAGTCAGACGTGACTTCGTGACTAAACAAACAGCTAATTCAGTTTGCTGTAAAACACTGTAAAGTAGCTATAATCTAATTAAAATAATTCTTAGAGGAAAACATAGCCAGAACACTCTGACATAAATCATACTAACTGAATTACTTCTTTTTCAGACAGAAGAAGATTTCACTTATATGTGGAATCTAAAAAAAAGGATACAAATTAATTTATTTACAAAACAGAAACAAGACTCACAGATTCCAAAAACAACTTATGGTTATCAAAGTGCAAAGGTGGAGGGAAGATAAATTAGGAGTTTGAGATTAACATATACACACTACTGTATATAAAATAATCAACAGGGCACTACTGTATAGCACAGAGAACTCCAGCCAATATTCTGCAATAATCTACATGGGACAAGAATCTGAAAAAGAACGGATATATGCAGAACTGAATCTGCTATACATCCGATACTGACACAGCACTGTGAATCAACTATACTCTGAAGTAAGTCAGCTGTGACACAACGCACAGATCAGAAAACCACCCAAGACCAAAGAATCGGAAAGTTAGACTACGAATCAGTGAACACGTCGAATGCTCAGTTGCATACTGTTATGGAAATGGCATGTGTTCTATTTGTTTTCTTCTTCTCTAGTCACAGAACACAAACTATTTTATCTCAGGTTCCGTCAAGCAGAAAGATCTGTGAAAATGGTTTTATAATGACCATCATTATCCAGAGGACCCGGAAGTATAACGCAAATTATCAGAGAAGGATTGAATCATGTTTGGCATTTTCTGAACATATAATAATTTTCCTGTGTTACAAATTCTCTGAGAACTGGTAAGCTATGTTGGTACAGATGATAACACTCTAAAAGAAAATAAATGAAAGTCGCTCAGTTGCATCTGACTCTTTGGACCCCATGGACTCTACAGTCTCTGGAATTCTCCAGGATAGAATACTGGAGTGGGTAGCCTTTCCCTTCTCCAGCAAGTCTTCCCGACCCAGGAACCGAACTGGGGTCTCCTGCATTGCAGCCAGATTCTTTACCAACTGAGCTATCAGGGAAGCCTGATAATACTCTAAAGAGATTTTAAAATTAAGTCCCATACTTCAATTCCTGACCATCAGTTTGCATCAAAATTAAGTGTGAAAAGGAAAACAGCCTAGCTCTCTTTTACACTGCACTGTTAATATTGAAACATGTGAGAATTCTCTTACAAAACTGCCCAGATGTAGCAAAAACATCAATGCTTTAGGTGCCAAATCATCCATACTTGCATTGGCACAATGTATGTTGTATGTATATCATTTATTAAAGACTTCTTGCAGACTTTCCTGGTGGTCCAGGGGTTAAGAATCCGCCCGCCAATGAAGGGGACACAGGTTTGATCCCTGGTCCAGGAAGATCCCACATGCCATGGGGCAACCAAGCTCAAGCGCCACAGCTACTGAGCCATACTCTGCAACAAGAGAAGCCACGGCAGTGAGAAGCTCGTGCGCTGCAACTAGAAAGCAGCCCCGCTCACGGCAACTAGAGAAAGCCTGCCTGCAGCAGCGAAGTTCCAGAGCAGGAAAAAAAAAAGGCCTTCTGGTTTCTGAAACAGGTAAACAGTGCCATTTGATCCAGCAATTCAACTCCTGGGTATGTACCCAAAAGAACTGAAAGCAGGGACTCAAATATCTGTATATCAATATTCACAGCAGCATTAATCAGAACAGTTTTTTTTAAAAAAGTAGAAATAACCCCAGTGTCCATCAACTGAAGAATAAACAACATGTGTGTATATATATATACACACACACACACACACACACAATGGAATACTATGCAGCCATAAACAGGAATGAAGTTTGATATATGCTATAGTGTGGATAAACCCTGACAATACGTTAAATGAAATAACGAAGACACAAAGGGCAAATATTGTATGATTCCACCTACATATAAGATCTAGAATAAGCAAATTCACAGAGACTGATCACAGTTGAGAATTGGGGGAGGAAAAGGTGGGGAGGGGAGTGATTGCTTAATGGGCACAAAGTTTCTATTCAGTGGATGGAAAAGTTTCAGAAATAGTGATGGTTTCATGTTATAAATGTACTTAATGGCACTAAATTGCACACTCAAAGAGTTAAAACAGCATTTTATCTTATATGTATTTTATCACAATAAAACCAAAAGACTTCTTTGCTCTTCTAGAATAACGGAGTACATTCTTATTACTTAGCTAAAGCAACTAGAAATTTTGCCATACATGTAAAATAATTGTGATACATAAATGTGAACTCACCAAATTTTCTGTAGGTTGTAGTTTTAGAGATCTTGGAATGTTAGGGGTAACTTCCACTGGAGTTATTCTGACGACCGCATGCATTTCTATATTTAGCCTCTTTCTCAGGTCATCTGGAATCTGAAATATATAAAAATGAATTTAAAATATAGACGTTAAAATCTTGATTAAGAAATATTCCACAGCATAAACACTGATATTAATTTCTATCAACTCAGGTGAATGATAAGATACTGCCATGACTGACAGTATAGGTGGGCATTCAGGTACTGTTGTAATACTAACATTTCACTTTTTTCCTACAGTTGTTTCTTTAACATCCTCTTCAGAAGGTGATCACTTTTGCTCTCTCCGGTTAAGCCAGCCTGAGTTCCTGGTTCCAACCGCCACCTCTCACTGGGCACCCTCCCACCCTGACCGCAGAGTGGCAAGCACAGGCTCCTCACTGCCGTCTCGCCTGGTTTCCAGCACTCGGTCACCACTTTTTCACCCCATCCTCACCATATAGTATCAGGGAAATAACAGTGTTTCCTGCCTAATGGAAGAACCATTATTAGAAACAGACAGGTCCATTAACAAGTTCAGACAATATGATTTTGAAGATGCAGTGGGATCTTCTTGGGGAAGAGATTAGAGATAACAGAAAATATGAGGCACGGCTGGAGCTTTAGAGAATGATATAGGCCAAAGAGATTACAACTTGTAAGTCACCTACCTAAAGGTCACAGTCTAAACTGTAAGAGTAAAAGAAATCTGCAAAGGGGACTCCCTTTCCATCATTCTTCCCTGTTCTAATAATCTTCCTTCAAAATTAGGTTAAAATAAAGGAGGCTGGTGGCTCACTTCATACAAAATTAACATTAACATCTGAAGTTAGGATGAGGAGGTGAAATGCTAGTGGTGCTACTTCTCTCTCCATCACAGCAAAGAAACAATACCAGCAGGGTAAGGAGCTTTCTGGGTACCTCTGAATCCCGGTCATCTCACACTGTGGGTCTCTCTTTCCCTACACTGGGCATTTCCCCCAGTACATACCAAGACATTCCTTTGCTTTCAAGAAGGTGGAGCAAATCTTCAGGCATTAAAGATGGGAAGCTTCGTAGGGCACTCCATCTGAAGCATGAACTCAAGAGTCAGCCTGCCAGGGTTTGAATTCTCATTCTACTTACTGACTTGTTACCCCAGGCAGGTAATTTTGACCTCTCTGGGCCTGTACCTATCTTAGCTTTTACCTGTCCAAGTTTATTAGCCAGAAAAACACACAAACCTTACCCAAACAAGGACTTTACCCTGCAATCAGAAATGCGTCCCCATGGGAACTTTCGTTGTTAGCCACTCAGTCGTGTCCAACTCTTTTGTGACCCTGTGGACTGTAGCCGGCCAGGTTCCTCCATCCGTGAGATTCTCCAGGCAAGAATACTGGAGTGGGTTGCCATTTCCTTCTCCTGGAGATCTTTCCGAACTAGGGATCAAACCCTGGTCTCCTGCACTGCAGGCAGATTCTTTACCATCTGAGCCACCAGGGAAGACTAGAGGAGGGGGGACTTTAAATAGTGTTTATTACACTGGTTTTCAACTTGTGCATAAAATATTATAATATTTTAGTTCAAAACCTGGGCAAGTTCAAGCAACATAAAAGTATTTTATATGATTTATATGAACCCATTTGCTACAGACCAGAAACAAATAACACTATAAATCAACTATAGTACAATTTGGGGCTTCCCTGGTGGCTCAGATGGTAAAGAATCTGCCTGGAATGCGGGAGACCCAGGTTCAATACCTGGGTTGGGAAGATCCCTTGGAGAAGGAATGACTACCCATTCCAGTATTCTTGCCTGGAGAATTCCATGGATAGAGGAGCCTGGCGAGCTACAGTCCATGGGGTTGCAAAGGGTCGGACACAACTGAGCAACTAACACAATATTCTTTAAAGAAAGACTTATACTAACCCAGACTTTCCCGAGATGAAGCGCGTCTAAGTTTTTGGTGTATTTCATGGCATTCTTCAGTTCCTCGAGTCCATTCCAGACTACCTTTAGCACACAGGCCTTGCCTGCTTTGTGACTATGGTCTGGGCTAACCTGTTTTTGATCTAGAGGCTCTGACATCTGCTTCTCTTTTTCAGGTGACAGGACATTTTGCTTTGTTCTACTTTGCTGCTGCTTTGGAGAAAGCAGTTTCACTAGCTTTCCATAGGTCACAGTGATGCTGGGCTCCACATCAAAATATTCCTGGTCCCATGGAAATACATGAATGGCATAATGTTTGTGAAACACAGAAGTTGCTGATGCCTTGCATATGCTGGGAGGCTGGGATTTGCATACTCTGAAAATATTGTCCAGAGGAACATCTGCTGACTGCATGTTTTTGAAAGCATTGATTTCAGTTAATCCCCAGGATGTGTCTCGTTTCTTCTCAGACCCAGAAGAAAAAATGCTTCCTATCACAGTCCATAAGCTTGGTATAAATGATGAGTCAGTTCTACCCTCTGATTCTCCTTCTTTAGACCCAGCGACTCCTACAGGATTTGACTGAAGTTGCTTGGTCTGAAGTTCTTTTGTCAATCCTCTTTGGTCTTTTCCATAATGATGAAATTTTCCAGGTATATTATCTGCTTCTGAAAATGTACTCTCTTTGGCTTGGCGGGTCTTTGGCTGAATCAGAAGCCTGCTGTCGGTTTCCAGCCTTCCATAAGGAGCATCTGGTATCAGTGCGGCTGTACAGAAAACAAGGTCATCAGTGTGCGCTGACCTCTGCTTTGGAGTCAATGCGACAATGAAGAGTAGGACAGAAAGTGTTACAACAGCACCTACCAATCTGGATAAATATGTGAGTCTGCTGATCAACCCAGACCGGAAAAATGGCTTTCGGAAAAACTATTCGAATCTGATCTAGAAGGTGCTGTTCGAGGGAAGCAGCATGCAGCTCCTAAAGATAAACAAAAAGGTCAGTCCCCTTTACATTTTGTCTGTTTCATGTTTAGAAAGGAAACCTCAACTCTTTCTTATAAAGCAAACCTACTTGGTTTAGAACACCGCTCAGAGAAGAGAAATCTGAAGACACCGATATTTTGGGAGATAAGATCAAGGCGGAGGAAGAGTAGGATGGGGAGCTCCCCTTCTCCCACAAATGTATCAAAAATACGTCTGCCTGTGGAATTGTTCTCACAGAGCATCTAGTGAACATTCGTAGAACATTTTCTAGATTTCCAAAGGGCAAAAAAATCTCGATTTAACCGTGAAGAACAAAACAAAGACAAAAAAAAAAAGAGAGAGAGAGAAAGGAATCTGGACAGGAGCTATGAGAGGGGAAAGGCTTCTGCTCCCTTGGAAGCCCTGTCACAGGCGGAGAGATCAGTGGGGCCCTAGGAGGGGCTCTGGAGTCTGAGACAGAATAGCACTGGTTTACAGAGGGCAACGCAGAGACAGACCTGCACAGACGGTCAGTACTGCCTCCAGGCCCTCCCCAGTCTGAGATGCTTGTCCACGGAGGCAGGTGGGGGCCGAGGCTCAGGCTTCAGAGGTAGAACTGGGGCGAGGACTGGGGTTGGCAGTATGGACAGCCCAAGGGGACTAGGATGTCACGTGCCCCAACCAAGGGAATATGGGAATAAGCCTGGGCCCACCAGAGAGGTAAGGTGATATTGCCATAGGAATTCCTCTCCCGCTGTGTGCTCTCAGGTGACAGGGCACCACCTACACAAGCTCTGGGGTAGGCACAAGCAGCTGCTAGCACCTCAGACCCCAGAGGTAGCTGCAGACCGCGGCAGGCAGTAGGCACTGCCGCCACCAAGGGTCCCATGACTGAGCACCAACTGCTGCCCTTGCCTTTTTGGGACTGTGCATGGGCCGAGCACCTGCACACCCCTTATCAAGTGGACAATGGACAGCACACACAGAGAAAAGAGACAGCAAGCATTCAAGCCAAAAACAACCCTCAAAGAAGTGTTACATCCACACAAGCTATGCAGGGATGCCCTCACGTATAAACAGTCCTCCAAGGCTACAGTAGATGACTGTTTCTCCTAAACTCAGACTAAGAGAAATATAAGTGAAATGAAGCAGCAGAGGAATTACTCCCAACTAAAAGACCAAGAGAATTCCCCTAAAGGAACAGTGAAACAGACCTCGTCAGTCTAATAGACATCAACTTCAAAAAGAGGTAATGAAAATGCTAAGGGAATTAAGAAAGGCTATCAACAGAAACGCAAATTGCTATAAAAAGGAACTAGGGACTATAAGGAGGAGCCAAGAAAAGTTAGAAAATTCATTTGCCAAGATGAAAGTTGAGCTAAAGGTAATGAATACCAGAATAAATAATGCAAAAGAAAGAATAAGTGATCTGGAAGACAGAACAAAGGAAATTACACAAAACAGCAGACAGAAAGCCAAATGAAAAAAATTAAAGCAATATGAGACCCACTGGGTACGAATATAAAGTGTGCTAATCTGTATAATGTGTTTTCCATGAGGAGAAGAGAAAAGGGGATTGAGAGTGTATTTGAAGAAATTACGACTGAAAATTTCCCAAACCTAAAGAACCAAACAGATATCCAGATATAGGAAGCACAGAGGATCCTAAACAATATGAATCCAAACAGACCTCCACCAAGACATACTATAATAAAAATGGCAAAAGTTAAAGAGGATTCTAAAGGCAGCAAGACAAAAACAAAGAGTTAATTACAAGGGAACCCCCATAAGCCTATCAGCTGATTTCTCTACAGAAACACTGCAGGCCAAAAGGGAGTGGCAAAATATATTCAAAGTCTTGAAAGGGAAAATCCTGCAATCTAGAATATTCTATCCAGCAAGATTATTGTTTAGAATAAGAAGAAAAAATAAAGAATTTCTCAGGCAAGCAAAAACTAAATGAATATACCAATAGTAAAACTATGGAAATATTAAAAGATCTCTAGATAGAAAAGAAGCAAGGAGATATAGAAAGGGAGAAATCATGACTGGCAAGTAAGTCATTTAAACTGGCTAGTATAAATATCCAAAAAGAAGGAAAAAAATCTATTTGTGAAAGTGATGATAAATACAAGCAACAACAAAGGGATAAACATGAGGATGTAAAAAAGGACATCAAAATCATAAAATGTGGGGAAGGACAGTAAGAACGCACATTCTTTTTTCTTTTAGAATATGTTTCAGCAGATATGACTATCAGTTTAAAGCAAGCAGATATACAAAAGGGTTAACATACTTAAAACACAGGGCAGTCACAAATCAAAAACATAAAATAAATGCACAAAACCCAAAAAGAACATAAGCATAAAGTAAACCACCAAACCACAAAAAGAAAGAGGAAGAAAAACAAGGAATCAACTGGAAAACAAGGTTTAGTATGGCAATAAATACATATGTATCAATAATTACCTTAAATGTCAATGGACTGAATGCTCTAATCAATAGACAGAGTGGCAGACTGGATTAAAAAAAATAAAAGACCCTACAATATGCAGCCAATATGAGACCCACCTTATGGCAAAGGACACAGATTAGAAGTGATGGCACAGAAAAGGGTATTTCATGTATTGGAAATAAAAGGAGAGCAGAAGTTGCAATACTTAACATCAGAAAAAACAGACTTTAAGACAAAGGCCATGAAGAAAGATAAGGGCACCACATAATGGTGGAAGGAGCAATATGAGAAGGTGTTACGCTTGTCACCATATATGCACCTAACACAGGAGCATCCAAATACATAAAACACAAGCTAAAGACATAAGGGCTTCCTCGGTGGCTCAGTGGCAAAGAATCTGCCTCCAATTCAGGAGACCGGGTTCAATCCTTAGGTTGGGAAGATCCCCTGGAGAAGAAAATGGCAAGCCACTCCAGTATTCTTGCCTGGGAAATCCCATGGGCAGAGGAGCCTGGATGACTATAGTCCGTGGGGTCACAAAGAGCTGGACACAACCTAGTGACTAAACGACAGACGTAAAGGGAGAAACTGGCAGGAAGACAATATTAGAGGGAGGCTTGAACAGCCCACTCACATCACAGAACAGACCTAGACAGAAAATCAGCAGGGCAGCAGAAGTCCTACATGACCCGATAGAGCAGTCACACTCAATTCATATTTTCAGGACATTACATCCCCCCAAAGTAGAATATACATTCTTTTCAAGTGCACGTGGAACATTTTCTAGGACTGACCACACAGTAGGGCATGAACTAACCTCAACAAATTCAAGAGTACAGAAAGTATTTCAGGCATCTTCTCCAACCACAATGGCACAAAATTACCAATTAACCACAGGAAAAGGAATGAGGAAAAGATTACATAGAGACTACACAACATGCTACTAAAAAACCAATGAGGAAATCAAAAGGTAAATACCTTGAGACAAGTACAATCAGAACACAATACAAAATCTACGGCCTGCAGCAAAGGCAGTTCTTAGAGGGAAGTTCATAACAATAAAGGTCTTCCTCAAAAAACAACAAGAATCTCAAACAAACAACCTAATCTACCACATAAAAGAATTAGAAAAAGAAACAAAACCTAAAGTTACTAGAAGGAAGGAAGTAATAAAGAGCAGGGAGGACATAAAGATTAAAAAAAAAAACCAACAGAAAAAAATTTATTAAAACTAAGAGCTTGGTCTTTGAAAGGATAAACAACATTGACAAACCTCTGACCAGGCTCATTAAGAAAAGAGAAAGAACCTATATAAAGAAAATAAGAAATGAAAAAGGAGAAATCAACAAATCCTGCAGGAATACAGAAACCCGTAAGAGAAGACTCTGAACAATTTAACGCTGGGAACTCCCTGATGATTTAGTGGTTAGGACTTGCAGCTCCTCATTGCCATGGCCAGGTCCAATCCCTGGCTGGGGAACTGAGATCCTGAAAGCTGCACAACATGTCTAAAAAACAAAAACAAATTATATGCCAACAAATTAGACAACCTGGAAGAAATGGACAACTTTCTAGAAACATACAGCCCACTGAAATTGAATCAAGAAATAGATCAGTTGAACAGATCAGTCACTGAAAGTGAAATAGAATCTGTAGTGATAAACCTCCCTACAAACAAAAGCTGTGACAGACCTAGATGGCATATTAAAAAGCAGAGAGAGCGCTTTGCCAACAAAGGTCCATGCAGTCAAAGCTATGACTCTTCCAACTGTCATGTACGGATATGAGAAAAGTGAAACTGAAAGTCGCTCAGTCATGTCCGACTCTTTGCGACTGTGTGGACTATGTACCGTCCATGGAATTCTCCAGGCCAGGATACTGGCACGGGTAGCCCTTCCCTTCTCCAAGGGGTCTTCCCAACCCAGGAATCGAACCCAGGTCTCCTGCATTGCAGGCAGATTCTTTACCAACTGAGCTATCAGGGAAGACCTATGGATATGAGAATTGGACTGTAAGGAAGGCTGAGTACTGAAGAATTGAGGCTTTTGAACTCTGGTGCTAGAGAAGACTTTTGAGAGTCTCTGGGGCAGCAAGATAAAATCAGTCAATCCTAAAGGAAATCACCCCTGAATGAATATTCATTGAAAGCACTGATGCTGAAGCTGAAGCTCCAATACTCTGGCCACCTGATATGAAGAGCGTACTCATCAGAAAAGACTCTGATACTGAGAAAGACTGAAGACAGGAGAAGGAGGAGGTGACAGAGGATGAGATGGTTGGGTGCCATCACTGATTCAGTGGACATGAACTTAGGCAAACTCTGGGAGATGGTGAGGGACAGGGAAGCCTGGAGAGCTGCGGTCCATGGGGTCACAAAGAGTCGGACATGACTTAGCGACTGAACAAGAAAGAACAAGCAAACGTCCAGGACCAGCTGGCTTCACAGGTGAATTCTACCAAACATACAAAGAATAATTTATACTGAGCCTTTTCAAACTCTTCTAAAAGATGGAAAAGGAGGGTACACTTCAAAAGATATTCTATAAGCCACCATCATCCTGATACCAAAACCAGACAAAGACACATCAGAAAAGAAAGGCACAGGCCAGTATCTCTGTTGACTACAGATGTAAAAATTCTCAGCAGAATATTAGCAAACTGAATCCAACACCACGTAAGAGACCACACACCACTACTAACTGAGATGCACTCCAAATTCACAAGGACGGGCTAGCGCATGGAGATCAATCAATGTAATACACCACAGAAACAGAAGGGAAGTCAAAAGAACACACGGCCATCTCAACAGACCCAGAAAAAGCATCTCACAAAATTCACCACCCTTCCCAGGTCACAGCCTTGTCACAGTGAAGGGACCTGAATAACTCAAGTCCTGCCATGCAGGGCCCCCCGAGACAGATGGGCCACAGCGAGGAGCTCTGACAACAAGTGGTCCACTGGAGAAGCGAATGGCAAACCACGGAAGGATTCTTGCCCTGAGAACCCCATGAACAGTATGAACAGGCAAAAAGGCGTGACGCAGTCTGGAAGGTGTCCGATATGCTACTAGGGAAAGAGCAGGGGCAATTACTAACAGCTCCAGAAAGGGTGGAGCAGCTGGGCCAAAGCGGAAGCCACACTCCAGCTGTAGATGAGTCTCGTGGTGAACGTAAAGCCCGATGCTGTAAGGAGCAATACTGCACAGGGTCCTGGAATGTTAGGTCCATGGAAGAAGGCAAATTGCATTCGGTCAAGCGGGAGATGGCAAGAGTGAACATCGACATTTTAGGAATCAGTGACTTAACATGGATGGGAATGGGAGAATTTAATTCAGATCACCATTACATCTACTACTGTGGGCAAGAATCCCTTAGAAGAAATGAGGGAGCTGTCATAGTCAACAAGAGTCTGAAACGTAGTACTTGGGTGTACTCTTAAAAATGACAGAATGATCTCAGTTCATTTCAAGGCAAACCATTCAACATCACAGTAAACCAAGTCTATGCCCGAACCACTGATGCCAAAGAAGCTGAAGTTGACCAGTGCTATGAAGACCTACAACATCTTCTAGAATTAACACCAAAAAAAAAAAAAAGTTCTTTTCATCATAAGGGATTGGAATGCAAAAGCAGAAAGCCAAGAGATACCTGGAATAGCAGGCAAGTTTGGCCTTGGAGTACAAAATGAAACAGGGCATAGACTAACAGAATTTCATCCAGAGAACACACTGGTCACAGCAAAGCCCCTCTTTCAACAACACAAAAAGAAAACTCTACACATGGACGTCACCAGTCAATACCGAAATCAGATTGATTATATTCTTTGCAACTAGAAATGGAAAAGCTCTATACAGTCAACAAAAACAAGACCTGGAGCTGATTGTGGCTCGGATCATCAACTCCTCATTACATAAAAGTTCAGACTTTAAATTGAAGAAAGTAGCGAAAACGACTAGGCCATCCAGCTATGACCTAAATCAAATCCCTTATGGTTATACAGGGGAGGTCTCGAATAGATTCAAGTAATCCGATCTGGTAGACAGAGTGCCTGAAGAACTATGGATGGAGGTCTGTACCATTGTACAGGATGCATGACCAAAATCATCCCAAAGAAAAAGAAATGCAAGAAGGCAAGGACGTTGTCTGAGGAGACTTTATAAGAGTTGAGGAAAGAAGAGAAGCAAAAAGTAAAAGAGAAAGGGAAAGAGCCCCAACTGAATGTAGAGTTCCAGAAAATAGCCAAGAGAGATAAGAAGGCCTTCTTAAACAAACAGTGCAAAGAAACAGAGGAAAACAATAGAATGGAAAAGACCAGAGATGTCTTCAAGAAAACTGGAGATCTCAAGGGAACATTTCCTGCAAGGATGGGCACAATAAAGGACAGAACGGGTAAGGACCTAACAGAAGCAGAAGAGATTAAGAGATTAAGACAAGGTGGCAAAAGTACACAGAAGAACAATACAAAAAGGTTTTTAATGACCCAGATAACCAGGATGGTGTGATCACTCACCTAGAGTCTGATATCCTGGAGTGTGAAGTCAAGAGGGCCTTAGGAAGCTTTACTAACAACATAGCTAGGGGAGGTGATGGAATTCCAGCTGAGCTATTTCAAATTCTGAAAGATAAAGTACTGTACTCAATACGTCAGCAAATTTGGAAAACTCAGCAGCGCCCATAGGACTGGAAAAGGTCAGTTTTCATTCCAATCCCAAAGATTGGAATGCTGAAGAATGTTCAAATCACTGTACAATTGCACTCACTTCACACGCTAGTAAGGTTATGGTCACAATACTTCAAGCTTAGCCTTCAACAGTAAGTGAACTGAGAACTTCCAGGTGTACACGATGGGTTTAGAAAAGGCAGAGGAACCAGAGATCAAACTGCCAACATTCACTGAATCATACAGAAAGCAAGGGAATTCCAGAAAAGCACCTACTGCTGCTTCATTCACTAGGGCCTCCCTGGTGGCTCAGATGGTAAAGAGTCCACCTGCAATGCAGGAGACCTGGGTTCCATTCCTGGGTTGGGAAGATCCCCTAGAGAGAACGGCTATCCACTCTAGTATTTTGGTCTGGAGAATTCCTTGGAGTTGCAAAAAGTCAGACACACAGCTGAGCAACTTTCACTTTTTTCACTTTCATTAACTATGTTAAAGCCTTTGACTGTGTAGATCACAACAAACTGGAAAATTCTTAGAGATGGGAATACCAGACCACCTCACCTGCCTCCTGAGAAACCTGTAATATAGGTCAAGAAGCAACAGTTAGAACTGGGCGTGGAACAATGGAGTGGTTAAAAATTTGGAAAGGAGTATGACAAGGATGTATACTGTCACTCTGCCTATTTAACTTATGTGCAGAGTGCCGCTGGCTGTGCTTGGTCACTCGGTTGTTTCCGACTCTTAGTGACCCCATGGACTGCAGCCCACCAGGCTCCTCTGTCTTGGGGATTCTTCAGGCAAGAATACTGGTGTGGGCTGCCATGCCCTCCAAGGTGATCTTCCCAACCCAGGGATTGAACCCAGGTCTCCCACATTGCAGGTGGATTCTTTACTGGCTGAGTCACCAGGGAAGCCCAAGAATACTGAAGTAGGTAGCCTCTCTCTTTTCCAGGGGATCTTCCCGACCAGGAATCAAACCAGGGTTTCCTACATTGCAGCTGAGCTACAAGCTCAGCTACGAGGGAAGCCCTATATGCAGAGTGAAGTGAAGTGAAGTGAATTCGCTCAGTCGTGTCCGACTCTTTGCGACCCCATGGACTGTAGCCCACCAGGCTCCTCCCTCCATGGGATGCTCCAGGCAAGAGTACATTGTGCTAAATGTTGGACTGGATGAATCACAAGCTGGACTCAAGACTGCTGGAAAAAATATCAACAGCCTCAGAGTATGTAGATGATATTGCTTTAATTGCAGAAAGTTAGGGTGAAAAAGCTGGCTTAAAACTCAACATTACAAAAACTTAAGGCCTTGACAGCCAGTCCCATCAGTTCACGGCAAGCAGAAGGGGAAAAAGCAGAAGCAGTGACAGATTTTATTTTCTTGGGCTCCAAAATCACTGCAGACGGTGACTGCAGCCATGAAATTAAAAGACGCTTGTTCTTGGGAAGGAAAGAAATGACAAACCTAAACAGCATAGTAGAAAGCAGTGACATCAGTTTGCTGCAAAGGTCAGTATAGTCAAAACTATGGTTCTTCCAGTAGTCATGTATGGATGTGAGAGTTGGACCATGAAGCAGGCTGGCACTAAAGAATTTATGCTTTTGAATTGTGGTGCTGGAGAAGACTCTCGAGAATCCCTTAAGACTCCAAGAGATCAAACCAGTCAATCCTAAAGGAAATTAACCCTGAATATTCATTGGAAAGACCAAGGCTGAACCTCTAATACTTTGGCCACCTGATATGAAGAGCTGACTCATTGGAAAAGACCCTGATGCTAGGAAAGATTAAAGCCAAAAGGAGAAGGGGGCAGCAGAGAATGAGATGGTTAGACAGCATCACTGACTCGGGCAAGAATTTGAGCAAACTCTAGCAGAGAGTGAAGGACAGCCAAGTCTGGTGTGCTAGAGTCCATGGGGTTGCAAAGAGTCGCACACGACTTAGCGACTGAACAGCAACAACAGCGTGATAAGAACTCTTTCAAAAGTGGGTACTGAGAGAACATATCTCCACATAACAAAAGCCTTTTATGACCAACCCACAGCCAATGTAACACTGAGCAGTGAAAAGCCAAAAGCATTCCTGCTAAAATCCGGAACAAAGCAAGGATGCTCACTCACCACTTCTTTTCACCATAATATTGGAAGTCCTAGCCACAGCAATCAGACAGAAAAAGAAATAAAAGGTATTCAGATTGGAAGGGAAGAGGTTGAACTGTCATTATATGCAAATGCATCCCTACGCAGTCACTCAGTCGTGTCCAGCTCTTTGTGACCCACGGACTGTGGCCCTCCAGGCTCCTCTGGTCATGGGCTCCTCCAGGCAAGAGTACTGGAGTGGGTTGCCACGTCCTCCTCCAGGGGATCTTCCCCACCCAGGGACTGAACCCACGTCTCCTGCGTCTCCTGCATTGCAGGCAGATGCTTTATCACCAGGGAAGCCCATGTGTGGATGACATGATACTATAATATAGAACACCCTAAGGTCTCCATACAAAAACTACTAGATCTAACAAATGAACTCAGCAAAGTAGCAGCATACAGGATTAACACTCAAAAATCAGTTGCACCTGTTTTATATTAACAGTGAAGTATCAGATAGGAAATGTAAGAAAACAATACTTTCAAACTTGGACCAAAATAAAAATACCTAGGAATAAACCTGACAGGGAGGTGAAAGACTTAGGCGCTGAGAACTATACAGTATTAATACAGGAAATTAAAGAGAATTCAAAGTCACGGAAAGACATCCCATGATCTTGCACTGGAAGAATTAATATTGTTAAATGGCAATACCACCCAAAACAAGCTACAAACTTCATGTAATCCGTACCAAATTACCCATGACATTTTTCACAGAACTGGAACAAATAATCCAAAAATTTGTATGGAACCATCAAGACCCAGAAGTGCCAAAGCAATCCTGAGGGAAAAAAACAAAGCAGAAGGCGTAAGCCTCCCAGATTTCAGACAATGCTACCACAAGCAAAACAATGTGTGTTGGTACAAAAACTGACATGTGGATCAGTGGAACAGAATAGAGAGCCAAGATACAAACCCACACACCTATAGTCAATTAATCTTCAACAAGAATGTAAGAAAATCAAATGGGAGGAAGTCTCTTCAGCAAGTGGTACTAGGAAAGTTAGACAGCTGCATGTAAATCATTGAAGTTAGAACACACCCTCACACCATGCACAAAAATAAACTCAAAATGGCTTAAAGACCTAAATACAAAATATGACGTTATGAAACTCCTAGAAGAGAATACAAGCAAAGCATTCGCTAATATAAAACTGTACTAATGTTTTATTAGATCAGTCTCCCAAGGCAGTAGAAATAAAAACAAAATAAACAAATGAGACCTAATCAAACTTACAAACTTTTGCACAGGAAAAAAAAAAAGGATAAAAAGACAACCTAAGGAATGGGAGAAAATATTTGCAAAATGATATAACTGACAAGGGCTTAATCTCAAAAATATATAAACTGCTCATACAATTCAAGAAAACAAACAGCCAATCAAAAGAAAAAAAAAAGGCAGAAGACCTAAGTAGACATTTCTCCAAAAAAGACATACAGATGGCCAGTAGGTACATGAAAAGATGTTCAACATTACCATTAGAGAAGCCAAAAGCGAAACTATAATGAGGTATCACCTCACCCCAGTCAGAACGGCCATCATTAAAAAGTCTACAAATAACAAGCACTGGAGAGGGTGTGGAGAAAAGGACACCGCCCTACACTGTTGGGAGGGATGCAAGTTGGTGCAGCCACTGAAAAACGGTATGGAGTTTCCCCAGAAATCTAGAAATAGAACTATGAGCTGGCAATCCCACTCCTGGGTATATATCCAGACAAAACTATAATCCAAAAGGATACATGCACCCCTATGTTCAGAGCAGCACAGCTCACAACGGCCAAGACATGGAGACGACCTGAACGCCCCTCAACTGATGAACAGGTAAAGATGTGGTGTCCACATACAGCGGGACACTACTTTCATTCCTTTGTAAAAAAGAGCTAAACAATGCCATGTGCGGCAGCATGGATGCAACTAGCTGTTGTGATACGAAGAGAAGGAAATCAGAAGGAGAAAGACAAACACCATCTGATATCATTCACACGTGGAATCTAAAATATGTTCAAAATGAACATATGAGCAAAACAAAAACAGACTCACAGAGAGAGGAGACCTGTGGCTGCTCCAGGGGTGGGAGGAGAAGGGAAGGGCTGGGGATCTGGGACTAACAGAGGCAAATTATCACGCATGGAGTGGATAAGTAACAAGGTCTTACTGTATGGCACGGGGGACTGTATACAACCTCCTAGGATAAATCACAAAGGAAGGGAACAAAAAAATGTATATATGTGCATCACTGAGTTGCTTTGCTGCACAACAGAAATTAGCACAGCACTGTAAATACCTATACTCAGAAAAACATAAAAGACACTGATATTCTGAAGTAGTTTAACCTTGAACTTGGATAGTTCTCATTTTGTTTTCTTTACCAGTATCTCCCAATCATCTGCTGACAGGGGTTCCACCTCAACTTGCTGACAAGAGGCCACATGGGAACAAGGCTTGAGAAACACCTGGAAAAAAATTAAAGTATGAAACTACCGTTAAAAGACTTTCTTATATCCCTGGAAAATAGGAACGTCTCTCTTTTACCTCTGTAGTTAAGTGTGTGTGTAGTCTTTTATTTGACAAATATTTATCAAGCTCTTCTTAGGTAGGTGCTGATATACTCAGCATTTTAGAAAAAAAATTTCACAACTATAAAATAAAGGAAAATACATCCTAGCACAATATACGTTTTGTAAGTTAAAAAATAGAAGAAAAACATTGATGTCATCAAGTCATGGTTTGATCTAGTATACAAGTACTATTGTTTCTAGAGGTTCTGCAACTTAACTTCAAGCCATGGTGCTTCTGGAAAAGTTAGTAACACACTGAAATAGAGATCAGAACCAATCATTTAGAATTATTCAGAAGTATAATCATTCACAGCTAAAAATACAGTGAAACACGTACTCTGTCACTCCAGTCTAGAGAGACACAGGAAGGTTGGTGTCTCTCAGCAATCTGGAACCCACTCATTTTCTTTCCACTTCTGTGGGCATTTCTGGGGATTAGATAGTATAATCCAGAGCCCCTGAGGAGTAAATGCTCCCTCTCGCTTCTGTGGGTTGGAGAATTTCCCCGAGTGTCTTGCCCGCTCCCCAGTTGTTCCCCTCGGCGCCTCCCACATACACTACTTGAAAGGCGTGACTCTGAGCAGGCATAAAGCAAGCAGCTAGTGTCCAGTGAAGCTAGTCCACTTCCTGCCCCCATCGATGACTGGGGCACAGTGCCTTAGTGGAGCCGCTGCAATACATACAGGGAATGTGCGGCACATTAGATAGCAAATTCACTTTGAAGCAAATGGGAATTAAAAACAACCAGGACTGTTCAGGGTTCGGATAAAGACATCAAGATCAAGAATAAGATGATGATAGTTCCCGAAGAGAAGTGCCATATACTCAGAGAGCAGAATTATAACTTGCTATGGAACCCTGGGCAAAACAGTCCATTCCCTAGGTCTGTAGAACAAGGCAGCAAAGTCAGTGATTTGTCAGGCGACTCTGGTGCCAAAGTTTTAAGATTCCAGCAAAAATTTAATGTAAGCGAAAGACTAGTGCTAGGCCAATGGCTTTCTCATCAGTGGCTTATTCTCACTATCAGAAACGTGCGTGAACAAAACTAGCCTGTGTTCAAAATAAGTTAAAACTTATTCTGAGAAACTGGTGTGTGCATGCTAAGTCGCTTCAGTCGTGCCCGACTGTGTGCGACCCTACGGACTGTATAGCCGCCAGGCTCCTCTGTCCATGGGATTTTCCAGGCAAGAATACTGGAGTGGGGTGCCATGCCCTCCTCCAGGGGAGCTTCTGGGCCCACGGACTGAACCGGAGTCTCCTGCACTGGCAGGTGGGTTCTTTACCACCAGCGCCACCTGGGAAGCCTCATGAGAAACTGGTAATAGAAAGCAATTTAGCCCCTCTCTCAGATCTTAAACGTGTGGGACCCTAGACTCGGCGACTTGGTTTTGAAAATCGATTTCACTTCTGGGAATTCCCTGGCAGGGCAGCGGTGAGGGCTCTGCGCTTCCCCTGCAGGTGCCACACATCTGACCCCTGGCAGAGAAACTAAGGTCCCACATGCTGCACTGTGCCCCCCTCCACCACTGCAAAAAAGTTTTTCATTTCATACATATACAGAGATGCTCAATGCATATTATCTTAACACATGGAAAGGATCTCTGATACAGTCTGTGGGGGAAAAACTGGAGAAAATATGTATGATCTCCTTCTTTAAATCCTAACGGTCTAGTGAGACCCCACAGTACAGACTCATTCGGAGGCTGGGGTTAGAGAAAGGGAAAAACATTTTTTACTTTCAACTGTAAAGTATCTGTACTGAATATGTATTACTTCTGCAGTTTAAAATATTTAAAAACATAAACTGGTGAATATGATAAAGTGGAGACAGACAGGAGTCCTTAAGCTTTGGAGTTTACAATCTAAGCATAGTAAGTAAAGCTGAATAATTCATAAAGAATAACTGAACAAATTAAGGAACCTGGCAACTGAGTACAATAAAAGGTAGACTAGAAAATCAAGTAGAGAGGACGGGAGACTATCAGACAATGACTTAACAGAGTACATGACAGGCAGTATATGTAACTTGAATATCTTAGACTGGTTATAGTAGCTCACAGGTTAGGTGTCATCTCACCTCCCTAAATCATGCATCTGAACTTTTATTTCTTTTGCTATACAACATTTTAAAAAGTCATTGTCATCACATTTTGTGCTTACCTGTGCCCCATTTGAGAGTCCAAGTTTCTGACCAACTTGTCTGTTAATTTCAGCCACATTTTCACCTTCATCACTAAAATGTCTGCCTTCCACCCAGCTCAAGAATGCAGGTTGGTGACCCCAGGCTACTTCTATCGCTTGATTCTATTTATTCAAGAAATAAGAAATGGGGGAGAAAGGTTTTGAAAGTTTTTATATGCTTCTCTGGATTCACAGAAAAGGTAAACTACAACTGCAATCCACATGTACAAAAAGAGTTCTGTAGATAGCTGAAAGCTCTCTGTGATCCACCTTCATCACAGCATTTAAAGTTTGTAATCATTTCCAGTACCTAATGGCGATGATACTATGGGTGAAACCAATACCTGCATATCCTTATGATGACAGGATAAATGGATTCAACCATTCCAGAGTTCACAATGGCAACAGCAACAGGGAGCCAGTGAACTGAGATAGCCTTTGACTTCATTTAGGATTAATGACTCAAAGAAAAAAACTACACCAGAACACATCTCTGCAGTATTTTCTATAATTATGAAAACTCAGGGCTATCTTTATATGCCTAGCAATATGGAAATAAGCTATAAATTTACTACTTTAGTAAAGAATAGGTAGATAAATAGAAACAAGTAATCAATAAAAAGCATTAGCATTTATTTATTAGATAAATGCACGTGGTAAAAGCACAGGAAGTATAAAGACATAAAATGTGAGGGCTGGTTCCTGTTCCCGAGATAATTACTGTTAATAGCTTCTCTTATGCATTGTAGAAATTTCATATTATTCAGCTTAAGTAATTTTAAGTCTTGAACTATGGAAATATATTTATAAGTCAAAAAAGCAAAGTATAAAATTTATTCTCATTAATAGCAATTATATAAATTATTAATAGCAATTATATAAAATATGTAAGTTTATGTCTAAGGATTAAAAGCCATTTTCTATGATTAAAAAATTACAAACTTATTACAGAAATATTAGAAAGTACATAAACCTTGGAAAATATATACAAGGAATTACTGATATTCCCATGTGAATTATCAACCAGGTGATATAATTTGGTCTTTTCTGGCTAATCCTTTTTTCTATGCACAAGTTAACTGTTTTATTATGGTTATGATTTAATATCCTTTTCCCCCACGCATCCTTGTTATTGTACGTATTTTCACATACAGATCATTTTTAATAAAAAGTAAGAGTTTCACTGATAGCCATTAACACTTAACATCTCAGGAAGTTTTAGTACTGTTGTGCTGTGTTAAGTCCCTTCAGTCTTGTCCAACTCTTTGCAACCTCACAGACTGTAGCCTGCCAGGCTCTTCTGTTCGTGGAATTTTCCAGGCAAGAATACTGGAGTGGGTTGCCATGCCCTCCTCCAGGGATCTTCCCGACCCAGGGATCGAACCTTTGTCTCTTACTTCTCCTACGTTGGCAGGTGGGTTCTTTCCCACTACTGCCACCTATTAAATTCACTTTAATCAAAATAAATTTTTTAAGTTTAAATTATTAAATTCATTTATTTACATCAAATTTTACTATCTCAAAAATAGCTATGGACTGATTATTGTATTTGTTTTAATAGAACAAATTTCAAAGAATGTTGGAGCCACTTCTAAGGCAATATAAGGTACTTTAAATGTATTAAAACTTTGTTTATAAGAAATCATCGTTTATCACTTAGTTCTTCACAGGAGAGTCCAACCTGTTTGGCTGACAAAATCCTTCCATTGAGAACAGTGTGATATGGCAGCAAGAGCCCCAGATCTGGAGTTAAAAGTCTTCAGTTACTGGGTCAGCTATTCCTACATGAGCTGAGAGGATGAGAGTCTGGGATATCATAGTCAGTGACTTTTAATCCAGATCAATTCTTCTACTTCATATGAAGAAACTTTTAAAATCACAGACGTTAAATAATGAAACATGCCCTGAAATATTAAAAAAAAACCTCACCAACTCCCTGGAAAAGGGAAAAATCAACTTTGTGAAATATGAGAAATACTTCACTTATTCATTTGGTCAAAAGGTAGTCACCAGGGACTTACTTGGTAGTCCAGTGGTTAAGAATCTGCCTTGCAATGCAGGGGACACGGGTTTGATCCCTGGTTAGGGAACCAAGACGCCAACTAAGCCCGTAGCTCCAACTACTGAGCCCTTGTGCTCTGAGCCGACAAGCCACAGCTAGAGCCAGTGCCCCAGACATGCCACAGCTAGAAAGCCAGTGCCCCACAGGGGAGATCCCGCGTGCTCTGAGCTGACACGCCACAGCTAGACAGCCAGTGCCCCACAGGGGAGATCCCACGTGCTCCGAGCCGACACGCCACAGCTAGAGAGCCAGTGCCCCACAGGGGAGATCCCACGTGCTCTGAGCTGACACGCCACAGCTAGACAGCCAGTGCCCCACAGGGGAGATCCCATGTGCCACCACTAAAACCTGATACCGCCAAATAAATAAATATATATATTTTAAAAAGTGGTAAGCAGACCCATATGTTCAGCTGCATTTCGTAAACTTTGCAGACTAATGTTCTGAGTCCATTTTTATGTCAAAAATCATTCACTTGGACCACAGAGCCCCTGGGCACTCAGGTAGAGAGAAGAAAAGGACAGACTGTAGAGAAAGGAGCCCCTTTTCCAGGAGTTCAATCAAATCAACAAATGACTGACCATCTGCTGCTGCTAAGTCGCTCAGTCGTGTCCAACTCTGCGTGATCCCATGGACTGCAGCCCACCAGGCTCCTCCATCCATGGGATTTTCCAGGCAAGAGTATTGGAGTGGGATGCCATCGCCTTCTCTGGACTGACTGTCTAGTTTTGCCCAAACCCATGGTATCAGTATCACTTGAAGGGAACTGCTGGGTAAAACCACAGGCTGCAATGCCTTAGTTCAGCCAGGTCCCAGGCCTGGCTCATCTCTGGCTAACACAAAGGAAATGCAAAACTGCACCTGGTCATTTTTGGAGGGCTCTTTAGGTTCATTTGGTTGCACTCAGTGTGGATTTGAATCCACTCCCCTGCTTCAGCAGTGCAGACAAAGTAACTGAGTTACAGTAGTGGTTCTCAGCTGAGGGCAACTGTGCCCCAGGAGACATTCGGCTATGTCTTGAGATACTCTGGGTCACAACGGGGAGGAGGGGTGTTGCTGGCTCTAGATGGGCAGAGGCCAGGTTGCTGTTAAACAATATCCTACATTACCCAGGACAGAGCCCCACAACAGGAAACTTTCCAGCCCAAAATGTCAACAGCGCCAAGGTTAAGAAATCTGAGTTAAAACATTCTCTGGGTACTCAGTCTTGAAACACGGAGTTGGATAATAAGATAATATTTGAAACACAGAACAGAGTATAAGAAATGAGCTGTTACCACATAAACACAGCAGTGAAGTTCTGAAAAGGAGACAAATATGGGCATGAGAGAATCTGAAACTACGTGGGGGAGGTAGGATCATGCTGTTTTTAGTAGCATCAGATGCAGAAAAATGTTTTCGGGAAGAATAGCTTGAGTAAGAGTACAGATGTGGGAAGGAGCTGGGTGTTGGAAGAATAGTGAGAAGGTGAGCCTGGGGGAGGTAGGTGAGTCATTGTTGTTCAGTCGCTCAGTCGTGTCCAACTCTTTTGAGACCCCATGGACTGCAGTATGCCAGGGTCCTCCGTCCATGGGATGTTCCAGGCAAGAATACTGGAGTGGGTTGTCATTTCCTTCTCCAGGGGATCTTTCCGACCCAGGGATTGAACCCACATCTCCTGATTCTTTACCACTGAGCCACCTGGGAAGCCAGGTGAGTTTTAGATGAGGGCAAATTAACTGCATGGAAGTGTACTGGCTGATTTCCTTACACACTGAAGTACAGCAATGACCTAGATATAGATGGTCTCTTTCACTATTTCACACTGTATGATTCGGGAATAGTGAGTCTTGACTTGGTGCATCCAAGAAGCCTTAAGATACTTTTTTAATAAAACTACAGATGCCTGAAGCCCACTCCCCAAGATTCTGATTCAGCAGGTCCATCAAAAAACCAAAATATCTATTTTCAAAGCGTTTAGGAACATAGTAAATACAATTAACACTGCTGCATTAATACATGAAAGTGGTTGAAAGTAAACGCTGAGTTCTCATCACAAGGAAAACTTTCTTTTCCTTTGCTATAATTTTGTATCTATAGGAGATGACGGATGTCCAGTACACATTTTGATAATCATTTCGTGATGCAAGTCAAATCATTATATGCTGTACACTTTAAACTGACCCAGGGAGACCTCCCTGGTGGTCCAGCGGCCAAGAGCCTGCACACCAATACAGGGGCGCGGTCCCATGCCGGGTTGGGGAACAAGATCCTGCAAGACGCAACAAAGATCAAAGGTCATGAGAGCGGCAACTAAAGACCCGGCAGGACCAAATAAATAAATAAATACTAGAAAAGAAACTTACACAGAGCTGTATGTCAATTATATCTCAATGAAACTGAAATCGGGGAAAAAAAGGTAAGTCTGATACAGTTCAGAAAATCATTCTCACTTTTTTCCCATTACAGTACCATCTGTATTGTGTATTCAATGCTTCAGCTGATGTAAAATAATTCAACCTATTAACTCCCAATTCATGACTTTCTGCCTTAGTAATTATTCATGGGGGCGTCCCTGGTGGTCCAGTAGTTAAGAATCCATCCACTAATGCAGGGGACACGGGCTCCATCCCCGGTCCGGGTAGACACCAGGTGCTGTGGGGCAGCTAGGCCCACGCGCCCTGGGGCCTGTGCTCCACAGGAGAGGAGAGAAGCCACCTAGAGCCAAGTCCTTGAACCACAACAGAGTAGCCCTTGCTCGCCACAACTAGAGGAAGCCCCCGTGCGGCAATGAAGTCCCAGCACAGCCAAAAAATAAGTAAAAAATTTAAAAATTATGCTTTCTAACTCAATAATTTATGAAGGCCTATTTTAACCAGAAAATAAAACAATGTTTTATTATATATTACACAAAGATATGTTTTTTAACTTTTTCTTAAAATATAATTATAGTATCATTTTTAATGTCTAAAAATTGAATACAATATAAACGTTCAACCAGTGAACAATTAAATTACGGCAAACTTGTGACAGAACGCTAATCAACCTCTAAAAAAAAAAATTACCAGACAATTACCAGACGTCCCTGGTGGTTCAGCTGGTAAAGAATCCGCCTGCAATGCAGGAGACCTGGGTTTGATCCCTGGGATGGGAAGATCCCCTGGAGAAGGGATGGGCTACCCACTCCAGTATTCTGACCTGGAGAATTCCATGGACTCCATAATCCATGGGGTGGCAAAGAGTTGGACACGACTGAGCAACTTAAAAAAAAAAAAAAGACAATTACCTTTTAATAAAATAAAACACTCATAAGACTGTAAGAAAATATCAGTATACAAAACTACCAGTGTGTGTAGGCCTTGATTTCTGTTAAAAATAGAGATTTGAAATAAAATGAAGATTTGAAATAAAACTGGAAGATTTGATCCAAACTGTTAACATTTGTTATCTCTAGGTTTGGGAGTTATGGGTAGCTTTTATTCTCTTGCTTATAGTTTTCCACGTTTCCCAAATTTTCTACATAACATATGTTACTTTTATAATTAGGGAGAAGAGTTGGCCTAGTCTTCTGAAACAGGCTAGATAGAAACAACAGTTTGTTCCAAGGCTAAGGGGGTTTAAGTTTCAAAAAGATACCCATGAATTGATTCTTACAAATATTTATCAAAGGCTCAAAATTTAAAACAAAGATGAAGACCATTAAACCTCATACAGCACCCACATTCTAGGAGCAAATTAGTATAAGGAAGCACTCCTATAAGCTCACCAGGTGAGGAGTGTTTCCAATAAACTCCTGAGGTGATGATTTAAATTTCCATCAGAGCTGACGGAGAGCACAGAGGTGGCAGGATCTACCTAGGACTTGGTGACAATACTAACTCATCTCCTGCCATGAAGGATAGCTCATCAGAGCCTAGAGACTGTCTGCTGTTCAGATGCTCAGTGACTCTTTGCCACCCCATGGACTGTAGCCCGCCAGGTTCCTGTTCCTGGAATTCTCCAGGCAAGAATACTGGACTGGGTTGCCATTTTCTCCTTCAGGGGATCTTCCCCATCCAGGAATCTAACCGGCATCTCTTACATCCCCTACATTAGCCAGAGGATTCTTTACCACTAGCTGTCACCTGGGAAGCTCCAAGAGACTCTCTACAGTAAAAGCAACAACGGCAGGATCTATTGAAATTAACATGCTTTGAAAGACCGGGGGAAAACAATCTAGAAAAGTAGTTAAAGGGAAGTAGCTAAAATGGAGAGGTGGGATATTTAAAATTATTGCAAACTCCTAAATATTTCCTGCAAGGATTAGCCCATAGTGGGTACTATGCATCCAGGATTTTCAAAGATTTCAAGTGTTCTTTTTGTCCTCATAGCACACTCAAACTGGTAGACCAGGTGCCCCTATTTTATAATTACGAAACTAGGGATGTGGTTAGAACTATGAACTACCACAATCACAATATCCAGAGGGCAACTAACTGTCCAGAGGGCAATGTCCAGAGGTCCAAGTATGCATAATCCCACTGCACGTTCCGGGCACACCTAGGAGGTATTCCGAGCAGCGGAGACGCAGCGAGAACCTTCATCTTATTAACCTATCTTGCTCGCGGCTCAGTCTCTATTAATTTACAAGGACTCCTGGGCCACAGCCAGGCAGGCGCACCTGGAAACCACTGGCAGGAAAAACGTTTTTTACGATCGAAACAAAACAAAATCCGCAAAGACAAACCCGACTTCTCCAAAGCTTTTCCAACCTGGAGTGAGGAATAGCTGAACTCAAGAGATAGAATTATCAGGATGTTTGAAAGCCGTTTCACCTAGTGAAGACCTGGAATACGTACGGCAAGTTAACGCAAAGGCCCGGGGCTGCACCCGACGTGGTAGGGCTGCAAAGACCGCCCGGACCGGCCCTGCTCCAGAGCGGCCCACGTTCTGGCCGATGAACAGGTCGGCGGCGCGGGGAGAGCAGCCCGCGTCCCGCCGTCGGGAGACGCCCGAGCGGCCGCTGCGTCCCGAAAAGGCCCGGGTCCCGGGCGACCGCAGACGGCCCCAGAGGAGTCCCGAGTCCGGGCTGGGGAATCCATGGGGCGGGCGCGTTACCTGGAGCAAGTGCAGCTGGGCCACTAGGCGCCGCGGCAAGTGAAGGAAGCAGTCGCGCGTGTTGGTGAAGGCCACGGTCACGGCCGCCCCGCCAGCAGAACCCGCCAGCCGACCGCTGCCCCACATCCTCCGCAAGCGACGGCCCCGCCCGAGGCCCACCCCAGCGGACCCGGGCTGCCTGCGGACCGAGGGTGACCGGGCCAGATGGGCTCGATCGGCCCCGCCCCCAGGCCCCGCCCCTCGCGCCCGCCGCGCCTCGGGAGCTGGAGCGGCAAGCCAGCCCAGTCCGGCTCGCCGGGCATCTCCGCCGCGCCGCTGGAGGGCGGCAGCTCGCTCGCCGCCTACTTGCTCACAGGAAACGATGGCCAACCCTGTGGCTCCTTCAGCCAATCTCGGCGCGCCTTGACCCATCCCTCTCTCTGATTGGGTAGTCAGGAGGGCAACAGGCGGATGTTGTCGTCTCTGCGAGGGCCAAAGCCGGCAAGATGGCGTCGAGTGGAGGGCAAGTTGGTGGCGTATTCGATCACCACGTCCAAAGGGCTGTGTGTGACTCGAGAGCCAAGTATCGGGAGGGCCGACGGCCTCGCGCTGTGAAGGTAAAGTGATTTTGGTTTCACTCGTTGTCGTCGGTAGCTTTATGTGAGCTGTAGCTTCACACGCCTACTTAATGTAAATAAAGTCTTGAAAGGCTGCGGTCACATCCATTTGCTGGAGATGAGTGTGAGGAACGCCGGTACCCAGGTAGCAGATACTCTCGCGGCCTCTTTAGTCAACTGTTGGAGCTCCGTGAAAACGGGGTATGTGTTTTAGTCGTATCTTCCGTGTTTACAGTAGTGAATATTTAACTCTTTCCTGTAACATTTACCGAGGCAGCTTCTGAAGACATGTCGATTGGAGGTAGTCTATTATGTGCTTTAGCTCGAAGCCCTCACATGAAGGGTGAATTATTGTTTCTACAAAGAGAAGGGCAGATTAAAAAAAACCTTTTCTGAAGACCTGAACAGAGTAGTTCTTGTTTTCAGGTTTTTTTTTTTTTTTTAATAGTAACAGGTTGTCCTAGGCTTGTTTGTGAAACACATTTAATGTGTGTGCATTTCTTTTAGGTCTATACAATCAATTTGGAGTCTTGGTACTTATTAATTCAAGGAGTTCCTGCCGTGGGAGCAATGAAGGAATTAGTTGAGCGATTTGCTCTATATGGTGCAATTGAACAGTATAATGCTCTAGATGAATACCCAGCAGAAGACTTTACAGAAGTTTATCTTATTAAATTTCTCAATTTACAAAGCGCAAGGTAATATACAAGTCGGGCAGTGTCTCATTTCCTCTGTTCCCATTGCTATCATTTTGGCCTCTCTCATTCTTTCATGAATTACTCAGTAATCTAACATGGCTTTTTATTTTTCTCCAGTATTCTTAATGTAAGTGTTAGCTTTATCAAAAGTCTGTCCATTAGGTCATCCCCATGCGTAACCATTTTCTGTCTTGTAGTGTGGTAGATTAAAAATCGGGTTTGGACTAAGTTTTCAGGTTCCACTGCTTACTAACATGATGACCTTGGACAAGTTATTTAATCCCATTAAACCTGTTTTCCTGTCGTATAAAATGTGTAAGGATGAAATGAAATAATCCATGTAGAGGGCTTAGCAGATGCCTCCTGCTCAGAATGCGGTAAACAACATTAGCTGTTAGGTTTCTTGTTATGCACCTATATGAAATGACCCCATCTTTTTTTTTTTCTTCTGTATAGCATAAATCCTCTGCTGTAGTAAGGGAAATATGAAATGCCTTATCTTATATTCTTGTCACTAATATGCTTCAAGACCCATCCCTTCACTGGCTATTACAATTCACATTTTCTGTGCTACAAATAGTACTGGGGTATATGGGTCATATATTGTTCTCCAGTTGCTTTTATGTATAATCTCACTGCCCTAACCAACTTTCCAGCTCCTCATGATTAGGGAAGTATATTTCCTTATTGTGTATTCATTCCACGAAGCTTTTGCATCTCCCACACCCCTTTTACAGTGTGACATGTGGATTTGAATCCTGGCTCCACAAACCAAGGTGAGCTTGGACAAATAATCTCCCCATGCCTCAGAGTCATCATAGGGATGTTGAGAAGTGTGATTTCAAGTGAAGCATTTAGGCCACTGCCTGGCACATGGTAAAATCTCAGTGAATATTTCTTACCATTTACCTCGGACACAGAAGTACTTAATTTTGTAGTAATTCCTGGCCAGTCATAGATGTTTAGTAAGTATACATTAAATGAATACTATCCTCTCCTTTTCTCATTTACTGTTACATATTTGTGTCTTCTCCATTATTAAATGTTTATAATTGTAATATTTTTATTAATTTATCTTTGAACCCCATTATAGGAACACATTGTGCTAAAAAGGCTAAGCTGGGCATGAGCTAATTCTCGAGGGCCTTTTAACACAGAATCTCTATTTCATGACCACAGATTGTGTACCTCAGGCCAACCAGCTGAATCTTATGTTGGTTAAAGGGAGTCTGGATATGTTTGGAAAACTTAGCTTAAAACCTATGAAGACTCTTGGGAGAGGGGAAAAAGGCTCTGAAAGAATATGCAGTGGATCAGTAGGGTCAATACCATTCACGTGCAGAGCATCGTAGCTCCGAAGCTATAGGATTTATGTATACAGCAAAATCTGGACTTAGCTTTTTAGATCAATGCATTGTATGCTAGTTAAGCTTTCACCCTAAGTAAACCATGGTATCGTGAATTTCTGCTTAGGATAGCCAAGAGAAAAATGGATGAGCAGAGTTTCTTTGGTGGCTTGCTTCATGTGTGCTATGCTCCAGAATTTGAAACAGTTGAAGAAACCAGAAAAAAATTACAAGAGAGGAACGCTTATGTAGCAAGAATGACTAAAAATAAAGGTATGTAAAGCCTACTACTAAACACCTCCTATGTGTCAGGCATTTTGCTGAGTTTACCCTCCTAGAGTTTTCCCAGTCTAGTGACTATAAGCTACGAAGTTTTTTCTTTACAGAATGTTATGTAATCTTGCCTGGGAAGGGATAGATGTTATTTCATGGAAGATTCCTACAGGATGAGAATGGTGGCTGAGTTCTGAAGGGAAAGTAGACATTACCCAGAAAGGGAGAGGAACAGATGGAAAGATGGGCCAGAGGAATAAATGAGCATCATGCATTTTAAGGAACTGTGAGTAATATAACCACAACACAGCAGCTTACATGTGAATCTGAGATAAAGGGGACAGTAAGTGAATCCTGAAAGGCCTGTGTCCATGCTGAGGAATTAAGGCTTTGACCAAAAGGCAGTGAGAAACAACTTCTGATGTGCAGACCAGTTTGCACTGCGAATCTAAAACTGAAAACAGTGGGAAAATTCCACTTTTGATCAACACCAGCTGGCCAGATGCCCCATGTTTCTAATCAAGTTGCCCTGGACACAAATTCCCAGTGCACAGAATGGAGTCACAGGATCTAGTTCATGGATTGTAGAACGAGAGGAGTCAGCACTGGACTATGATAGTGTGTGTGGTCTGAAATCTGAATAATTCTAGAGGCTCAAATTACCAGATTTTCACCCTCTGGTTAAAAAGAAAAGACAGTGTCTAAAAAGCCATTGACTAAAATGAGTTTCTGACTGACTGGGTAAGGGGCACCTGGCAGTGTGAAGAGAGAAGTGGAAAACTTACCCAAAATTTTGGCAAGAGCTGTTGGGAGTCTTTGGTCATTCGTAGGCCCTGAACTGTAATCTGGGTAAATGTGTAAATAACTGGTTCCAGGAAAACCTGTATGTGTGGTGAAAGAAATGATAAGATATGGACCCAGCATATTGTTTTCTTTAAAAACCACAAACACAAACTAAGCATAATACGTTCAAATAGTAAAAGTACTCTGAAGATATAAAGTTTTCTGTGTAATAACATGGAAAAACTCCCCAAGATGTAGAGTTAACTGGAAAGCAGATACAGAAAAGTGGGTATTATAGGAGAACAAGAGGGCTAAGTGGGAGGGGAAGAAGACTGGACAGATAACCTTTTTAGCTTTTAAACCATGTAAATACAGTACTTGTTCAAGAATAAATTTTTTAGGGTAGCATTCATTAACATCTTAATGTTTCTTTTTAAAATTACTTGTTTCTACATGATGAAAACAGTAAATGAACCATTTCTGTTTCCCTTTCCCTGCCTCTTAAATTGTAACATACAGACCATTACATGACAAAGAAGCATAAAGATGCAAAAGATTTTAGAGGGGACTTCCATTCAAAGACATCTGGATTTCCTGCAGCCTCTCTGAACACTTCTACTGGGAACTCAGATCTTTGTCTTCCTTATTCTCCTGAGTTGCCATTGTGTTATTTCTCCCCAAAGTGTAAATGTTCATCAGGAGAATATGTAGACAGACCATCAAACTCCTCTCAGGATGGTAGAAACTTTGATGACACACTGGGGCATTGTGACCACTGTGACTCTCTGCAGAAAATGCAGATGAAAACTTTACAAAATTCATTGGCCCGCCATGGCGCACAGAAGGCTCTCGCTCCTTCAGAGGCAGTTGACAGGTTTATGCCTAGGACAACACAACTGCAGGAGCGGAAAAGAAGACGAGAAGATGACTGCAAACGTGAAACCCTTCTTGAAGCATGCACAAGTAGTAATGAGGTTATGATTGGCCCTCAGTTACCAGACATTCCTAAAGTGGACATGCATGATGACTCCTTGAATACAACAGCGAATTTAATTCGGAATAAACTCAAAGAGGTAAGATCGTTTAAAAAAGAAACTTCTAAGAGACAGTTTGGTTATAAGGACTACCAGCTAAGTGGAGAATTATTTGTAGGAACTTCAGTATTGTCCTTCTCTTTTTTCCATTTTTAATTTTTACATGTTTTCCTACAATTCTGTGTTGAAGTAACTGAATTTGACTTACAGATATGTATTTGTTTTGATACCTTTAATCCTTTCTTTAAATATATTTTATGTTACTCTAGGTAGAAAATATAAAAGCAGTAGTTTCAGCCAGATTAGTCTATGAGAATGGAGCCCAGGCCCTCCCTTTTTAAACAAAACTATCCCTCTCCAGATAGTTCTAATATGAGCCAATGTGGAGAACTGCTGCATTGAGGGGAAATTATTATAATTTATTTCTCAAGTTCACAATTACAAATTTAAAAATTCAAATGCTTATTTTGCTTCTTTGATAATCATAGAAGAAGGTGAGATTTCTAAAGATTAGGCCTGAAGGTCTGCATTTTAATTCTAATTTCGTAAGACCTATTGATAGATGGTCCTCCTTAAGTAGTTTTTAATGTTATTTACATTATCATTTTCCATTTTCTAAGCACAAATAAAAGTTAACATTTGAGATAGCTTTTGAAAGATACCTTACTGTGGGGCAAGCCTTTAGAAATCATTATCTGAAGGAGAAAGACCGTTCTCTTGTACTTGAACTCAGGTTCAGAAAGTGCTTTTCACATAGTGGTACATATATTTCACAAATGTGATTAAGAAAGGCTAAGGTAGATTATTTTATGTACCTTTTCTTAACATCAAAGTTATATCCAGTTAAGGACGAGGAATTATTTTATAATAATAAAAACTGAGGGACACAGTTTCTATGCTTAAACTTCTATAGCATTGTTTTCGCTTCTGCTGGTGCCCAGCCTGCAGGTGCAGATAGACACAGACACACACATAGTTATCTTAGCCAGAGTCGACTGTGTTTTCAAGAAAAAAGTTAGGTCCAAATCCTAGATTTAGAAATTATAGAAGAAAAAATACTAAATACAGTTATGTCAGATTCTAGTAATTTTCCATTTTAAGTGAAGACTATTGTGTGTGCTTTAACTTACATTGTCTACTTTGTTCTGATGTATTTGGTTTCATTTTTCCCTGAGAAATTGAGGATTCTAGCATTTTTGCTTATTTCTCTACATTTTTCTTCCACCATCCTAGCTGGAGCCTCCTTGTCTCTGAATATATCAAACATTATCCGTGTTTCAAGTTACACAAAACCAGGGTATCTCTCTGTATTCATAAAATTAAAAGTGACTTAATAAAATAACAGATCTATAAAGGAATGTTAAAGTAGAGCATACATTTACTTTTCTCCCCTGAAAATTTTTCTTGGCTTTAAAAATCTCACTCCCATCGGTGTCTGGACAGAAGACTGCTCTGTATCTGGATTGCAGGCTGCACCTTGAACGTGGGCTGCCTGCCTTAAATGTGGTGATGGCAAGGCTTAAGCTCCCGGGTGTACATCTTACCTCTTCTAACAGTGTATTACTCTCCTAATAGAACTTAAACTGTTGGTGGTTCTCTTTTTAAAACTAGGTAATTTCATCTGTGCCCAAGCCTCCAGAGGACAAAGTGGAAGATGTGCATAGAAGTCGTCCTTTAAAACAAAGGAGAAGGATATAAATCGCCTGCAGTAAATTAATATTTTTAAAGGACTATTTTTTATTTTTCAGCTGTCATTTGGATTCTTGAAGAGATTTTACTGCTGGTATTTTTTTTTTTTTAATGCACTCTTATTCTTTGTAGTTTCATTCAAGCTACTTGTCTAATTTAGTTTCATCTTTTAAATTACTTTATTGTGAACAAAGAACATGCCAGCCAGTTATGTCCCTTTTAAAAAAATAAAACTTTTCCAGAACCTCCACTCCGTGACTTTGGTTACATCATTTTGGCTGGAATTGGGCCCACTGCTGTTCCTAACAGAAGAGTGTAGACTGTCAGGTGTTTAGGTTTTCTGTTTATGTTTTTGAGGAAGCAGGAGAAAAGAGGATTGTGAATGGCTGATTCACAACATTTGCTCCAAGATCTAAGGTTGTTGGCTTAACAAATTAATTAGTGTATCATTACTTACTATACCAATTGATGTTATTTGGATCCATACTTAATATTATAGAAATCATTCATTACAACATTATTTCTCATGTTGCAATCACTATATGTAAACCAACTGAAGCAAATATAGGTACTTTACAATATAAAGACAGGCAACCAGGATCTGTTTCTGATTTTAATAATTTTGGGTGAGTAACATTCAAAAATTAGAAGTCAGGGTGTGTTGGAATGCCAGGGCTTCAAAATCAAGACAACTCTGTAAAGCAAAAAAGTTAATAAACTGTTAAAGCTGAAATGAGCAGCATATATGCTTTAGTTAACTTCAAAGATAATTTACTTCGTCTGAGGCAGAAACAAATCAGTGTTTGTAAATGGTAGACTTTCACCACTGCTTCCCACATTTTTTTCCTGTCAGTGGGCCACATAATTGGAAGTCCAAGTATGTCCAGGCTGTTTTCCCTTTTTTCTTATTTGCTGATAACAGTAACAGAAGAGGCCCATACCAGATGGTGTCTCTTTTTCTTCTCTCCCGAGCCTAAGGGTCTCTTGCCTAATGGACTGAATTTGAACATAAAGGTTAGAAAGTTTCACCTTCATTTATGACGTTATGTGAGCTTGCTAGGATGGCACTGGATTGTGGATGGTATTAGAAGAAGCTGCAGGCAAGGGGACTGGCCCTACTTCCTCGTGAGATAATTACATACAGTTGACCCTTGAACAGTGTGGGGTTAGGGTTGCTGACCCTCCACGCAAAAATCCACATGTAACTTTACAGTCTGCCTTCCATATGTGCTGTTTTGTATCCTCAGATTCAACCAACAGTGGATCATATAATATGTATTTATTAATAGATAAAAATTCCACATACAAGTGGACCCTCCCAGTTCAAACCTGTATTGTTCAAGGGTTAACTGTACTTTCTGTGGCACTCTTAGTCAAAAAACATTAGCGACTTCAGCATAGAATTAGCAAGTTGCTGTCTAGATCAGCTTTTCAGACTTTTAGGTGTTCTGAATCTCTTCCTTGGGGTCTTTTTAAAATGCAGATTCAGATGGTGGTGGCAAGGGCTGGTGGGTGATGGGACTGGGAAGTTGTTTAATGGGTATAGAGTTTCAATTTGGCGAGATGAGCAGAGTTCTGGAGATTGGTTGCAAAATAGCATCAATGTACTTATCACTATTGAACTGTATGCTTAACATTGCTATTGCTATTGCTAAGTCACTTCAGTCGTGTCCGACTCTGTGTGACCCCATACACGGCAGCCCACCAGGCTCCCCCGTCCCTGGGATCCTCCAGGTAAGAACACTGGAGTGGGTTGCCATTTCCTTCTCCAGTGCATGAAAGTGAAAAGTGAAAGTGAAGTTGCTCAGTCATGTCCGACTTAGCGACCCCATGGACTGCGGCCTTCCAGGCTCCTCCATCCATGGGATTTTGCAGGCAAGAGTACTGGAGTGGGTTGCTTTTATGACAGGTGTATTTTATGTCAATTAAAAATTTTCTGATAGTCCTGAAGGGAGGAGCTGCTCTGTGGGTTCTGTGCCCCTGACCTTTTCTATGACTATGGAGGCCAGCGGTCCTCCCCATCCCTGGCCACAGACACAGGACGGACCATGACATGAGAGAAAATGAACCTTAACTGTGTCGCACACTAAAGAAAAAAAAGGTTCTGATTCAGCTGGTTTGAGGAGGGGTCTGAGAGTGCAGTTCTCACAAGTTTCTAAGGGTACCAGTGGTGTACAGTCTTACTTGGAGTAGTAAGACTCTAGATAACTGGGCTATGGGTGGAGTCTAGGGGAGCAGCTGAAGAACCCTGGTGGTTCCATCTGAACCTAAGTACTTACTCCAGTCTGTTATTCTATCTTAAAAAGAAGTTTGCCTTTAACACATGGATTTTTAATACAGGTTTCCAGACAGTTAAAATGTGGGGATAAACTACAGCAGGACAAGCTGAGATGACTTAAGGATAGCTTGAAAGTGAAAGTGTTAGTTGCTCAGCTGTGTCTGACTTTGCGATGCCATGGATTATACCCTGCCAAGCTGCTCTTTGCAGGAATTCTCCAGGCAAGAATACTGGAGTGGGTTGCCATTCCCTTCTCCAGGGGATCTTCCCAACCCAGGGATCAAACCCAGGTCACCTGCATTGCAGGCAGATTCTTTACCGTCTGAGCCACCAGCGAAAACCAAGGATAGCTTAACATTTCGGTGGATGAATCTGCATAAGGAGAGCTTGAAGTGAAAAAGTGAAAGTGAAGGTCACTTAGTTGTGTCCAACTCTTTGTGACCCCACGGACTATATAGTCCATGGAATTCTCCAGGCCAGAATACTGGAGTGGGTAGCCTTTCCCTTCTCCAGGGGATCTTCCCAACCCAGAGATCAAACCGGGATCTCCTGCATTGCAGGCGGATTCTTTACCAACTGAGCTATGCAGGATAGCTTAATGTTATGCAAATTCATCCACAAAATCACCCGTCTAAATTACTGCAGAGAATAAAAAGTTTCTTCCTGTGTCACGTGTTTGCAAAGCACAGTTGCTCAAAGGAAGAATTAAGAAATAGTGAAGTCAATTATCAAGCCGACTCTTCTGGCTCAGAAAACCTTTGTAAAATTAAATACTTTTTGAGCACAAATAAAATACTATAAAGTACTATGCATGTGTCTTAAAATTTTTGAAAGTGTATTCTCATTGACAACAAATGAGAAAGAGATCAAATTTTCTCCTAGCAGTTGATGGGTTCTTGCTGAATCCACTCTGTATTTGCTGTTGTATCTCAAGCAAGCCAATATACCTTGGGTTTGGAGGGAGAAAATATTAACATCCAGAACATTAGGAATTGTGTATTATGGTTAAGGGATTGGGGGCAGGAGGATGAGAGGATGACAGAGGATGAGATGGCTGGATGGCATCACCGACTCGATGGACGTGAGTTTGAGTGAACTCCGGGAGATGGTGATGGACAGGGAGGCCTGGCGTGCTGTGATTCATGGGGTCGCAGAGTCGGACACGACTGAGCAACTGAACTGAACTGAACTGAAGGTGGTTAAAAGCTGAGAGTCTTGAGTATAATTCCTTTGTCACTACCATCTTGGGTCCCAAATGCTGAGATGGGGCAGAGACCTTGCTTGCCTGAACTTCAGCAGTAGGTTGGAACCCTGTAGAGGTAAGTGTCTATCAAGTATTTCTTTTCAGATCCTTTGAAAATTTCCCCCAAACCAATTCGCTGCTGCCACTGTACCTTTGCATCCGGTAAACATGGTCCAAACACTTCCAACAAAAGTCTATCTTCTTTCACTGCTTTTTCAAAATCTGCAAAAGATATCCTGCCATCGTTGTCATAATCCTAGAGAGGAAGATGATTTCTTGGTAAATGACAGAGTAGTTAATTTTAATTCTGCATGGAAAATAACTGTAGAATAAAAGATTTTACCAATTCAAACAAGTTCACACTTATGTAGGCACTACCTGCGCACATCAAAAGATGCTTATTTATGGAGGCAACTTACTTTGTTCCTTTTAATCTAATACCTGATATTATGAATAGAATGTCTCTCCACATCTCCCAAATTAAAGCTCTAGCCACTGCAATGGGATCATATTTGAAGGTGGGGGTCTTTGGGAGGTAAGTTTGGTTTAGATGAGGTCACGAAGGTAGGGCCCCAACGTGCTATTAGTGTCCCTATGAGTTAAAGGAAGGCCAAAGCTCCCTCTCTCTGCCACATGAGGACTCACTGAGAAGGCGGTTGTCAGCAAGGCAAGAAGAGCTCTCAGCTAGGAAGGGAGCCTGCTTGGCAGGTTCACTTTCATCTTGGGCTTCTCAGACTGCCCAGATTGTGAGAAATAAACTCCAGTTGTTTCATCTACCCAGAATATGATACTTTGTCACAGCAGCCCCAGCATTACCTTAGACATGTAAAACCCTGTCCCTCGGGGGGCTTCCCTGGTGGGCCGGCAGCTAGCATCCCGCACACCACAACTAAGACCCGGTGAGGCCAGATAAGGAAATAATAATAAGCAAAATCCTTAAAGGACTTCTAACCGAGTTGGGGAAATAAAACAGAAAATTAGAGGAAGCCCGTTATCATCCTGCTACTTTTGTGATGAAAATAGTGCCAGATTCTTAATTTTGGTCTTGTTTCACAAAGCACCTCTTAAACTTGAGACAAGGATATAACGTAAAATGTGTAAAAGTGAAGTTGCCTAATAAGGAGCAGGCACTGAGAGAGCAAGAAGGACTAGGATCATGAGAAGAAGCTAGCAGACTTCCGCTAGGCCCTTAAGGATGGTTGGGGTGTAGATAGGTGGCGAGGAAGAGCAGAGGAATGGCTCAGCATGGATTTTGACAGTAAGCCGGAATGCAAGTCAGGAAGCAGGCAGGCCAGGCTGGGATGCAGTGTTCATGACAGGGACTATGGGAAGTTTACTAAATCATGTGCATGGATTATGAATAGTTTTAACTGCTTCATTCAATTTGGATTTGACTTGATAGGTCCTTATTTTTTCACTTCTGGGCATAACTAAATCAAGGTTGCTGGGGGGCTGTAATTAAAGAAAGGTTTGAATAATTTTCAGAAAAAGATTCACTCCGTAACATTTTCTTTCCAAAAGAAGGGGGTGGGTGGACCTTGTGGTCCAGTGGTTAACACTCCATGCTCCCAACGCAGGGAGCCCGGCCAGGTTCAGTCACCCTTCAGGGAACCAGATCCTGCACTCTGCAACTAAAGATCCTATGTGCTGCAGCTGAGACCCAGTGCAGCCAAGTAGGTAAAAAAAAAACAAACACCACCTATTTTAAAAGAAGGAGTGGGTGTGGTACTGGGAAGGATACTGTCTCAAGAAGTCTGCCCTCCCACCTCTCAGTGGCTACTGAGCACTTCCAATGGGAGAGGACACCATCTGGTATGTTAGCTGAATCTGAGACTCGGCAGACCGTCTCATCGCTTACTTCCTGAACTCCAAACAGGTAGTGAGCTGGACCCTGGTGGCCTCAGTCTTAAACCATTGGTATCCAGTTTAGGGTCACAGGAAGAAAAAGAAATCACTATGGCCATAATCAAGAGGTGTTACTAGTTTCACTGAAAGATAAATTTTGCACCTCATTTTCCATCATGACCTTGTATAAACCTATCTGCACTTCAGTTTTCTCACCTGCAAAATAGAGATAATATTTTCTACTTCATACTGTTGTTTTGAAGATGAAACATGTTTAAATATTAAACTTCTGTGAAGGGCCCAGCATGTAGTAAGCACTTTATACAGGTTATTTCATTATAATGAGTGTTGAGATGGATGAGAAAGCAAAGGTCATGAAGACAGACTACAGTGGCATTCAATTTTAAAAGAACTAAATCTATCACCCTCCTTCCCAGATAAGGAGGGTTTACTGATAGTGCAATAATAAATAAAAATAGCATTCATTTAATGTAGTGCTTCATTTAATAACCCAGCCATCCCATAAATATTTATGAAGTAACCGTCAGCCAGGCACTGTTTTAGGCAATGGATAGAGCAGAGATCAAACAAGAACTCCTGCCCTCACGAAGGTTACATTCAGTACGTAGGGAAATAAATCATTGCTTTAGCTTTCTCACACCCACTTGACTGGATATAGTGAATTACAACTTTTTTATTCTTACCATTTTCTTCAATGCTATATCTACCAACTCTCTTATTCCTTCATCAGTCTCTTCTTCAGGTGACTGTTGGTGCAGACTGTTCTTCAACATGTCATATATTCTCTCTCGAGAAATGTAACCGTCACCATTGAAATAATAAACTTCGAAACAAACTTTTCAAAGCATAAGAAGTTAATAGATATGGATAAAAGGAGTTAAAATGTCATTAGTCTTCTCAGTTATTTCAGTATGTAATTAAAGAAGGATAGAAACAGTTTATACAATCTACAGTCTAGACTCAATGGACTCAGTAGACATGAATTTGAACAAATCCTGGGAGAAAGTGGAGGACAGAGGAGCCTGGCGTGCTGCAGTCCCTGGGGTCACAAAGAGCCAGACGTGACTTAGCGACTGAACAATAACATTCTACACAGTGGAGAATTTTATAAATCTTTCCACAAGACTAAATATCCTTTGTGAGATACACACACACACACATATGTGAATAAAGTCTTTCTTTTCATATATACACATGTAAATATGTATGTGTATCTTACTGCTATAATTTCCTTCTTACACAGAGTAAAAAAGGCAGTGCATACACATCACTATATCACTGACAAAAAACATTTTTCAATATATTTGGGTAGTGAGTCTGTCATCTCCTTGGAGACTGCCCATTTCACTATCCAGAATGATCCATCTCCCCCTGGAGAACGATTTCCATGATTTCCACCACACCATGTAAGCACTACTACAGTTTATCATACCTTCATCCCACAAACGACCTTATTCAGGTCCTGGGAATATAGCAGAGAAGTAGTAAGTAATCTACTTGAGTTAGTAATCTAATTAAATGTTTTTAGAAAAAAAGGAAGGGGGGGAGGGGAGAGAGGGAGAGAGACAAGGAAAGAAAGAAGAGCAAGATAGGAAGAAGAGAAGGGAGGGAGGAAGAAAAAGAACCATGTACTAAATTCCAGAGTATCAGATTAGGTCTTTTGTTGCATTTTTCTAATATATAGCATATATGAGCTTGTGACATAACCCTACTAGAAATAGTATTTTCCCCAAATTAACATGTCTTGAAATATATAATACATGAAGTATTTTTAGGCAGTGAGATTAGAAAAGGAAAAAAACATTGATAGTGTGGTGCTATTCATTATATCCTGGCTTCCCTGCTGGCTCAGTGGTAAAGAATCCACCTGCCAATGCAGGGGACATGGGTTTGATCCCTGGGTCGGGAAGATCCCTGGAGAAGCAAATGGCAACCCCTTCCAGTATTCTTGCCTGGGAAATCCCATGGACAGAGAGCATAACAGGCAACAGTCCATGGGGTGGCAAATGAGTTGGACATGACTTAAAGACTAAACAACAGCAATTCATCATGTCTGGCTGCACTTCGTCACGAACCCTTTCACAAGAATTTACATTCATGAAACTTCACTTTTCATTTCTCAGTGAGACTTCTGTATAAGAACACTGCAATTATAAGGAACAAGTGACTACTATACTTAATGGTATCCTGTGAAAATCAGACTGGAGAAAAGTTGGGGGGGAAAACATGTAAGTAAAAAAAGGAATTATACAATGTTGTATGTCAATTGGAGAAGGCACTGGAAACCCACTCCAGTACTCTTGCCTGGAGAGTCCCATGGATGGAGGAGCCTGGTAGGCTGCAGTCCATAGGGTCGCAAAGAGTGGGACACAACTGAGCGACTTCACTCTCACTTTTCACTTTCATGCACTGGAGAAGGAAATGGCAACCCACTCCAGTGTTCTTGCCTGGAGAATCCCAGGGATGGGGGAGCCTGGTGGGCTGCGGTCTGTGGCGTCGCACAGAGTCGGACATGATTAAAGCGACTTAGCAGCAGCAACGGTATGTCAATTATACTTCAAATTTTTAAGTATTAAGGAAAAAAATATACCTCCCCCAAATAAAACAGAGAAACAAAAGTCATAAATGTCAAATACAGTTGATGAGTCTTTAAAATGTCACTATCATTTTAAAAACATGTATTTAACTTAGAGAGTTTCTTTTGAACATCCCAAATCCAGAATCAAGTGGCAGAAGGGATAAAAATTTGCTTACATACTTAGAACTCTGCAGTTGTTCCTAAGTAATTTGACATTTGTTCCCTTGAACACTGTTGTTTAAAATTGTTCCTATTCTCTTTCTAGGCTTCACACCCCAAATCCTGGCACAGGAGGTGTCAAACATAGAAAGCACGCATCACTTCAGGGGTACAGGTGAGGTGAGTCAGAGCTAGCGCTGCAAAATTGTGAATTGGGAGGTTTTCGTCTTTGGGATCCCTGACGATGCTTTTCTGTAGGAAGCTCCCTTTGTAATCCTTCCTTCCTGTGGGATCTCATTGCCTCAGTCTTGTTCCCTCTCTTTATTCACCTGCACTCACTCTAGCAGTAGAGTGTTGATGTCTGACAGTTGCGTGCTCTACCTTGTTTTGTGTTAAGCCCTCATACTCTCTCGGAGGAAAAGACGAGCAATAGTCCCACTGGGAACTACTGTGGCTGCCCATATTCAAGGCCCGTTTCCTGCTGAGCCCAGACACAGCCCCAGAGATCTCAGCCTTGCCTATGACCATAGCTGGCACCCATCCTGACCTGTAGCTGCTGTTATCTGCCCAGGCCTTGAGCCAAAGAGCCATCCTTGGTGGTATCTGACTGTCACGGAACTAGTGAAGAAAGAGTCCTGGGTCTAGGGACTCTTCTATAAAATAGGTCGCTCATTTCATCGGCCTTTTCTTTCCCAGCTCTCATGAACTACTTTTGCGAGAGTGCTATAGAGAATAACACTGAGTTTATATTTTTTAAAAAATAATTTATGGATTAATGAAATATAAAATTGACTATATGTTAATCTTTATATAGAAATCTTACACTTCAGCTTTTCTTCGAAAGTCCCTCGAAGAAACACTGATAGCCCTTTAACCCACTCTTTCACGTTTATGTAGTTATCGTTGTCTTTGTCAAATGCAAAAAATACTGAAAGAAAAAGAATGTGTTAGTGTATTGTAATTTATAGCTATTATTCAAGAGTAGTGTGAATAGAAAAAAAAAGTATTTCCTCCTAAAAAGAGGGGGACAAAAGGTTTTGGCACAATCTTTCTTGAAAGAATCAAAAATAACTGGAAGTATATTTCCCACAGATTTTTACAGAAAGAAGTCATTCTCCTCCCCATGGTTAATGATGAGCATCACTTGTGATGTTTTGTATGGCTATTTTGAGGAAAAAAGACCAATAATGTAGATAATCAATGTGGTAATTTTTACTACTCTGAAAAGAGTGGTAAAATCCTGTTCTAAAGAATTTGTATTATACCTAAAGATCAATTAGTAAAATAATACATTATTTTAAAAATTACCAATGAAATTTTGGTATTATCCTATAGAAAATAAATTATTATTTACTCTTTTGGGGGTAATGGAAACATTAATTATTTTGACTATGGACTTCCCAGGTGGCTCAGTGGTAAAGAACCCGCCAAGCAGTAGATGCAAGAGATGAGAGTTCAGTCCCTGGGTTAGGAAGATCCCCTGGAGAAGGAAATGGCAACCCACTGCAGTATTCTTGCCTGGAAAATTTCATGGACAGAGGAGCCTGGTGGGCTACAGTCCACGGGGGTTGCAAAGAGTCGGATATAACTGAGCACCACCACATGACATGATATTGTTTTCATGGTGTATACACACGTCAAGACTAAAAGTTTGTTACTGAAACTGACTGGATCACGTTATATAATTTCCTATTTTAAATATAAAATTATTTAATTTTTTCAATACAATGAGTAATTTTCTTATTGTGTTGAAGAAGTCAACATGTCTTTACATATTTTACATGTCTACAGCATAGGAATCCAAAGACAACGGAAACCACAAACTTATCTTTAAAAAAAAATACTGCCCGCTTATTTAGTTCATTACTGGTTCTTTCTCAAAGTACTACAGCTATGAGACAACTTGAGTGAGTTTGTAATAAAATCCATCCTCATGATCAAATCAAATGTACTGTTCTAAATCAGTAGCACTACCAGAATTATATAGTTTTTACATTAAAAAATTTCAGGCTTTGGTGAAAACTGAATATATATGTGTATATATATATGTGTGTGTGTGTGTGTACACACACACACACACACACACACACCTGCCATGTCAGCTTGGCCCATTTCAGTCTCCATGACCCCTTACCCCTATTCATTAGCACATCATCAGTCATTCTGAATATGCTGTGCAGGATCACTCGAAATGCGTTACGATCTAGTCCAGCGTTAGCAAGTTTCATATCACCTCTTCCCACCACGTTGTGAAAAATTCTTATGAGACACTCTATTTCACTCTTTTTGACTGTAAAATGAAAATACAAATAAACACAACTTAGATTTAACCTTTGAGTTCTCCAACCCAATTAAATATATTTTATTAATTAGCTATTTTGTTTCTCTGATGCACTAGTGGTTTAAAAACTGTGACAGGGACTTGTTACTTAAGAGCTCACACAATCAAGATAGATGCCACTCAGATGTCTCATTAAGACAGTATATAAATGTTAAGTGATGTCATATAACACTCCCCACTATAGACATGTGAAATCTGTATGAGAAAGGGTTGTGCCATTTTCATGAGAGTAGACTTTGAACTGGGCCCCGAAGGATGCAGAGCATTTACCCAGAGAGCAATGTATTCAGGGTGGTAAAGTGGAGAACTCCAGGAAGAGGGAATAACATGAGTCAAGTAAAGAACTGAGACTGAGGTTGAACGTGTTTTGTTGGGAGCACAGCAAGTTGGAAAGAAGTGAAAAACAAGACTGAAGAGGACAGGCTTTTGACAGAGAGCCTTGAATGCCTGGTCAGAAGATTAACGTTCATTTTACTGGAGCAGGCTTTCTTGTGGTATCATCTTTGGAGCCTCTGTATGAAAATCATCCACCTCTCATTGCTTGTCAAAGGCCTTGCCCCAGACCTACTAAGTCACAGTTACTAACAGTGGGTCCAGGAGCTACCTTTGAAACAAAAGCTCAGCTAATTCTATGCTGTTAGGGTTGAGAAGTGTTTTAAGAAAACCCACCTGGCAAAGTTGTATTGAAGGGGAAAACTGGAAGCCTAGAAGCCTGGCGTGGAGCAACAAGCTTTGGTTAGGACCACAGAGACGAGGTCAGAAAGCAGGTAGGGAGCCTGATACGCTATTTAAGAAGCACACAGGTGACTCTACTGCGCTGTCTGAACTGAGAACTAAGTGATTAGGCTTTGTAGGTTGGGGGTACTGGACTTAAGTATCTGGGTTCCACTTCCGTTTCTTATCCTACATAGCTGACTTAACACAATTCAACTTCTGTATGCCTCAGAGTCCCCACCTGTAAAATTTGAGTATTATTCTAGATGATCTCTGAGATTCCCTCAGTTTCTAAACGTCTGATTCTATAAATTAAAGATAATTTGAGAGAACTAGGAGTTAGGAGGGAAGCTGGTTACTAGTTCTATTTCTCTCTTCCTTCTTCTCCCTCCCTCTTTTGGGGAGGGTGGAGGAAGAAATATTTTTTTAGGTTTTGTCTTTGAGATGATTTCAAGTTACCCAACAGAAACCAACAAGAACTGACAGCAAATATGCAGTTTACATTAGGGTTTCTAACATGGTCAGAATGACTTGACTCTCAGGGAAAAGGTTGATAAATCTATAAACAATTAAGATACCTAATATTATTTATGAACTGAATTAGATTCTCAGGCTTCATACATAGCCCCCAAATTTGACATAAAGGTCATTTTTATCCATCTAATAAGCATTTATTAAGGGCTTCCCATGAACCTAGGCAATGAGTACACCATCATTTCTGCCCTTAATTTATAACACTTTGGTCAAGAGACAAAGAAGTGAAATCAAAGTGTTACAAACACTATGATTAAAGTGTTTGGCAGTGACCCAAAGAAAGGAATCATTAAGTGGGGAAAGGCAGTAAATGAATAAGACGGGGCTCCAGGAAAAGGTGTCACTTGAGCTAAAGCAGTCACAGGAGTAAGCATTTACGAGGCAGTTTGAAGGCAGGGTGGCATATTCTCAGAGCTACAGACGGTTTGGTGCAGCTAGGTGGCAGAACTGTTTGACTTTACAGAGGGGCTTATTGAAAAATTTTGGCTGGCAAGTTAACAGGATCAGATTTGCATTTAAGGAGGATCACTTTGTCAGTGGAGTCTTGAAACTGCCTTATGAATGGTCAATTTAGATGTGACAGGTTATACTTTCCCAGATAATTTTAAATTCTGTCCCACTCATATGCTCTTCTTACAATGAGACTTCTGATACTTCTCCCTTAGAAAGATGGGGTTTGTGTCTCCTTCAATTAAAACTAGGGGGATTTTTTGACCACCATTTCAACCAAGAGTACAGTGGAAATAAAGCAATGTGCCTTTTCAAGACCTGGTCACAGAAGGGGCTGCAGGTGCTCTGAGGACAAAAACCATCTCTTTTCCCCCTTCTTTTATGGAATATGAGGAGAAACACAGCTCAGGTGTGTGGACACACCTTATGGCGCACACATTACATGAACGTTTGCCTGAAACTAGCCCTGCTCAACTCTGAAGGAGAATTAACATGTGAGTATTACAGCAATGCAAAATGGATATCTGAAGAGAGTGAGTCAGGAGTCAGGAACTGCTCTGAATCAGATACAAGTTATCCAACAAAATAATCAAGCATTTTAAACACAGTCTTCAACAGGTAGTAACTTCCTCTGAGTTTTATCTATGCAGCTCATTTCATTATATCTGAAGACCTTATACGTGTGGTCAAAGAACCCCTGTAAATGATACTTGAGAAACTGTGGGTAATGAGAATGGTGTTCATAAACTAGAGATTGACCCATTATTCATTACACTTCTTAGTTTGGAATAGTTGTATTTTATGTAAGAGATGCAGCCAGAATAAGATTCCCATAAACTCTTCACTGTTTCTTCCTGCTGACATCTTACACAACCATGGGGCATTTGTCAAAACTAGTACACTGACATTGGCACATTATTATTAACTAAATTATAGATTTCACCCATTTTCCCACCAGTTTCCTTTTTTTTTACATTCTAGGATCCTATGCGGGATCCATGTGGCTCTCATGTCTCCTCCAATCCTGCAGGTTTTCAATCTTAGTGCTTTTCATAACCTTGACAGTTTTTATTTTGCAGAATGTTTCTCAACTTAGGTTTGCCTAATGCTTTCCTTGTAATTAAATGGTGGTTGTGTTTTGGGGAAGAAGACTAGAGGATGAAGTGCTGCTCTTGTCGTGTATCAGATACATGACACTAACATGAGGTATCCCTGCTGCTAAGCAGGATCACCCAGCCAAGTCAGTCTACAGTTTCTCCACTGAGTCTACTTCCCCTTTCTCTATTCTTTAGAAGCCAGTCTCTCATGATAAAGGTTTAATTAAACTCCACTTCACAGGGCAGGGGTATTTATACTATTAAATTCTTCAAAGGAAGATTTGTCTCTTTTCCTTTTTTAAAATCATTTACATCAGTATGAAGTCACATATGTTTACTTTAGGCCAATACTATGTCACTTATCAACAATCTTGCTGCCCAAGTTGTTTCAGCTTCGGCCGCTGGGAGCTTTCCAGTTGGCTCTTCTCTTTCACATGCCCTCACCCCTTTGCAACACTTCCTTGCTTTCTGGCACTACTCGCCAGTCCCATCTTGTATTATCCGTGTGGAATAACAGGCAGGAAAAAAACAATTGGTCTTTCCCCTTGGTTTCTGGCACAGAGCTCCTAAATCCCTTAGCATTTCCTCGTTGACAGGAATGTCTTTTGTTCTAATGAGGTGACTGTTGGTTCTTCCTAGGTGGGAGCTTGTCACCAGAAAAACCAAGTCACGTTTAAAAGCGTGGAAATTTTAGTTCCGCCTCCATCCCTTTTCCAGAGGGGGGGCTGGAAATCGAGTTAATGATCTGTCATGGCTGTGTAATAAAACCTCCATAAAATCACCCAAAAGTGGGGCTTGGGGGAGCTTCTGGGTTGGTGAACACACAAAGGTGTCCAGAGAAAGCCTGGAAACTCCACACCACTTACCACTTTTCTTGCTCTATGTACCTTTTCCGTCCAGCTACTCAATCATATCCTTTCATAATACATTGGTAATCTGGAGAGTAAGCTGCATCCTGAATTCTCTGAGGTGCTCTAGCAGATTAACTGAACAAAGGAGGGGGTCACGATTTGTAGCCAGTTGGTCAGAAGCACAGCTAATAACCTGGACTTGTGATTGGCATCTGGTGGGGTACCGTCTTGTAGGGCTGAACTCTTAACCTGTAGAATCTGATGCTCCCCAGGTAGTGTTAAATTATAGGGACACTCAGCTAATGTCACAGAGAACTGTTTGTTGGGAAAAACCTCCACACAGTTGGGAGACCACAAGTATGAGTATGGTAGTGGTGCTAGAGTAAAGCCTGTTCAGCAGACACAGCTAGGAAATATGTACACAAACCTACATATGCACACACATCGGCTCATGTTATATATCACAAATACAGAAAAAGCCACATATTGGACTAGTGGGCCCTTAGGTCGTCCTGGTCTAAGTCTTAAAAAAGATGATCAATTGTATTAAAAACTCCTGAGTGCTCAGAAAAGACAGGCTCATGAGTTTACAAAGTCAAACCATACTGCATTTAACTATTTCCTCCGTCTGGTAGGAGTGGATCAGGGAAATTTAGTTCACTAAATACTTGGGATTTTAGCAAAATCTCTTACCTTTCTTTTAATATCTATTCAGTAACCAGTAGAGCCTAGGACAACGGTAATCTCTCAATACATGTTTGCTAAATAAATGATACTCAATCACTTGTAAATTGGAGAAGTTAAGGAATATGCTGGATGAGAGTCAAGATTCAGAGTAGGTCTGAGATGCCCAAAATCAGATGAATGAAACCACATGACACTACTAAGAATAATTTAAAAATTCTTCACTTATCTTTAAAAAAGTCTGCTAATGTACATAAGTATAAAAATGACAATCTGTGTGAAAAAGACTGGGTCAGTTCCCAACTCACTGTCAAACTGGGATTGACATTAAGCTACAGAATTGAAGTCTGAAGTAGAAAAGACAATTCAGATCAGGATGCTCAAACTTTATAGTATCTAAGAATACATGAAGTGAACAATCTAGAGGCTTGGCACCACTGACAAGAGATTTTTTAAAAATACACCAAGGGTGGTACTCAGGGATCTACATTTTCAATATTAACCTTCAGGTTATGCTGATGGGGGAGCTACTCCTACCATACTACACAAATAAGAGGTCATGGCCACTGTGAACTACAGAATGTGTGGGCCCAATGCAAAATGAAAATGCAGGTCCAGTGGTTAAAACTCTGTGCACCCAATGCACGGGGCCCTCGTTAGGTCCCTGGTCAGGGAACTAGGTCCTGCATGCTGCAAGGAAGAGCGAAGACCCAGCATGCCACAACTAAGACCTGGCACAGCCAAATAAATAAGTAAATACAAGTAAGAATAAAAAATAAAAAATTATTTAAGTCAGTGTTAGCAGAGCCTTAAACTTAGCATGGGGTCCTATGAGAACACATAGGTTACACACCCATGAAGCCATTTACTATATACCATGAGATAATTATCTGCCTCCCCCATCAGATTAAAGGGCCATTATTTGGAAAATGGAATAATTTCTTTGCATGACTCTAGAGCAGCAATGTCTAGAACTTTCTGAGATGACGGAAATGTTCTATATCTGTGCTGTTCAATTTGGTAGCCACAAACCAATTGTTGCTATTAAACCCCGAAAAGTGGCTCTTGTGACCAAAACTGGATTTTAAGTTCTACATATTTTATTTAAATAGCTACATGAAGCTAGTAGTTACTAAAATGAACAATGTAGCTCTAGAGAGCAGTATAAATGAAGACAGAAGTCATATTAGCTCTAGAAAACAAAAGAGTCTAGATCTGTCAGGGGAAAAAAAAAGGAAACAGGTGTTTGGCAAGGTAGTGAATTTCCTTTGTGAGGTCACTGGAGATGACCAGCTGACGATCTGAGCACGGAGTCACACAATGGTAGCAGCTTGACTGGATGGCCATGTGGCACTTGAGGAACCTAGCAAGTTATGAAGGTTCCCTCCTAAGAAGCTCTAAAGCAAAGCCCAGGAAAAATCGCTCCAACTTTCTGTCACACAGTTAGAACACCAAGAGAAATACAGACAGTCCCTTCTTGAGATGGCCAAAGCAGCAACAGCTTATTAGTCCTTCCCACCCCTACCCATCATCAACCAAACTCTAGTCATGAGAGCACACTGTCTATTCTGGTCTCAACTGGAAGGACTTCAAGAACGAGAGCTGATTTCAACAACTTTTCATTGTGCCCTTACTATGGTACAACAGGGTACAGAATGACCATTAGGGACTATAACGCTGATTAATTTGAAAAAATAAAGATTTGGGTGTGCATCAGACTAGCTCAGCCCCCACAAAAAGTCCACTGACCGGGTAACTTTACACAAACAACTTAATCTAAGATGCAGTTTCCTCACCTAAGAACATGGCTAACATCACCTACCTCAATGGGTCTGTTTCAAGAAAAGATGATGGACGTAAACCATTTTGCAGTATCTTGCCAATGAAGAGCTCAACAAACATCAGCTGTTGATAATCTGGTTATCCTGGTCACTAGCTGTTCAAGTATTTAGGGTCTGAACTGTTAACAGTAACTTAAGAATTATCAAGTGTCAAAACTTAGGAATAAGGAAGGAATGCAACTTTTTTCTGAACAGCTATATCTTCTTTGTAGAAGACTATATGGGATATGGGTCTCAATTTTTTTTTCTCATTAAGTTTTACATGCTCGTATCTACTGACTATTTCAGAGAATTGCTTTCAAATATTAGTAACAATGATTTTAAACACACATATGGGTAGCAGACACCACTAAAAACAATTTCATCAGGAAGGGAAGAGAAGTCAGATTTCCAAAGTAAACATAAATCCCTTTTGAGTGCTCTAAAACTCCGGCTATCAGCAGCAGGCATGTCTTACTACATTCAACACTAGGTAAATCTGCTGAATGGATTTTTAGGGTAGCAGGACAACTACTGGTGGACCGATGTCTATGGGGTCGCGCAGAGTCGGACACGACTGCAGTGACTTAGCAGCAGCAGCAGGACAACAGGAGTGAAACAGGACCAGGAGTGCTTGAGGAGCTTAGATCATTTAAAATCCAACCAAGAAAAGAGAAAACTGAATTATATCCACAATGAGATGCTTAAACAAGGTAGTGACCATCCTGCCAAGGTCACACAAGGAAAAATGGAAGTGCCCAATAATGAGGCCATAAAGCTGGCTGAAATAAAATTACTTCCTCAAAGTCCAGAAACAAATTCTTAGAAATCAGTCAGGATTGCTTGTGGTCAGGCTTCAGAAACAAAAATTCACAAGATTACGTTTTAAAATCTGGCAGGGCAAGGAATTCTAAAAAAAAAATCTATTAGTTTTAATAAACACTTGCCATGTGCAAAAGCAGCAAGATATTTAACATCTAAAACACCTTACGTGTCTCTATCAATCTTGTGAAGTTCAGCAGTCATTTGCTGCTGTGGCTTTTGCGCCAGAGAACTCAGGGACATTGTCACAGTAAACCTTTATACTTTGAAATCTCTCATTAAAGTTCAAACTATAATAAAATCAGAACTCCGTAGGCACGTAACCCTTTAGCATTTACACTGTCATGTAAATTCTCAAGCTAGTCTTCCCACATATGTACTGTATTTTAGGACACCTGATGACTGAAATATTTTCTGTGTAAGTCCAGGGATTATCATTCACTTACTACCTGTATTTTTAAAATGACCAAAATATTAGATAGAAAATAGGAGAACTCTACTTTGGGGTAATAAAGCACTTGTTCATGGCCAACTACCCAATGTTTTTATTTGACTGAAGATGTTCAGGCAGTGCTGGGTATCTGGTCACTACTTACAGTTGACACTCTTACTGATGGAGTCCACCAGTCTCTTCAGAACCTTCTGGTCCATGTCAAGTGCGGCTTCAAAACAATGAAGACTTCTCAGACAGCCTACTTCCAAGCCTGGGCGTCCTGAGTTGCCACTGATTCCTCAACTCACCACTCCACACCAACAGAGTGTGACCATGGCAACATCCCAGCAACCAAACACAGAAGGTTCTCAAGTAATTGGAAAAATATGCAATAATGGCAGTGATTTCAGTGATATTATTTGTGATCTGAAATATTACAGCTCATCCAATTTTGATTTTTGTGGTTCAACACCACTTAAAGTGGTATCTAAGAGTATTGCCATTTACATTTCCTGAGAACAAATTCTACAGTTGAAAATGTTTATGGATGAACACATAATAACAATAAAGACCTTATCTTTACGTAGAAATAAAATAACTTCCTAGGCTATAAAGAGCTCCTTCAAAGGTTATATATAACCTCCTCTGAAAACTCTAACCAAGTACCTTCTCATGATAAGCAAAGAGAGGCCTCAATCTGGGAACTTTAGAGAAACATAAAATCCTCACAGTTACCCCTCCAACTTCTCTGACTGACTGGTGGGGAAACATAGTATGATCATGTCAAAGCTGGCCAAGATGGTAACCGTTCTCATGTCTACTATCGAATCTTGGTATAAAGAACAAATATCTCCTTGTGTATGTCTGCTGGTCTTCACTGTGGTAAGGCAAGGGAGCAAAGTACTAACATGACTTTCAGAATCTACAACAATGTATTCTTACTAAATTTTAAATAACATATAAAAACAAATTAGGCAAATACAACTGGGAAAAAACAAAACTCCCAAAACTTTTCTTAAGGAAATGCCAAATGTTCTTTGATTTTAACTTGAAAACTGGCAAGTTTTAATAACTGTTCTTAGTGGCTAGTCAATTGTTCTCCATGAAATTAGAAGAAAATTAGGCTCTTAACACATCTTGACTGGAGGAATATGAATCCATACTCTGGATAAAATAAATTCAGAATAATCTGAGTGAAGTCGCTCAGTTGTGTCCCACTCTTTGCGACCCCATGGACTGTAGCTTACCAGGCTTCTTTGTCCATGGGATTCTCCAGGCAAGAATACTGGAGTGGGTTACCATTTCCTTCTCCAGGGGATCTTCCCGACCCAGGGATTGAACCTGGGTCTCCCACATTGGAGGCAGACGCTTTAACCTCTGAGCCACCAGGGAAGCCCAAATAATCTGAGGGTATTTTAAACACGTAAATATACTAAGGGCAACCAAAGGAATTCAAAACAATCAGAAAAAGGTAGCACCAGGTATAAATTCAATTTCTCAACCCAGACACTCATCAATTGTGCTGCAGTTACCTTGGCATCATTATCCAAATAACATGTTTTATGTTTATAAAGTATATAATTATTTAAGAAAAACGAGTTTGGTGGAGAGAGAAAGAGATGTTATTAACTTGCACATAATATCACCTGCTCAAATTTTCTTGTATACCCTTCAGAAGACTGTTAAGGCTACTACAAGAAGACCAATGAAAAAGTAGTTTCCTAGGCAGTCAGCACAACCTGGAAAGAATACAATTTTTGCCAAATCACCTTCTCCAGTCTAATAAAATGAACTGCTGCTTTTAGTGGTACGTAATCATCCTATACTGGACCAGTCTGTAAAGGTATACTTGTATGTTCAAAGCAAATCTGATCAACAAGTAACTTGATAGGTTTGTCCTGTCCTTTAGCATTTCATGAACAATTCTGAGAAACTTCTTTTAGGATAAAAATATCTCCCCAACTTGCTGTGTACTCAAAACCTTGTAGATTTCTTTAAAGAGGAAAGATTATGAAAATTCAAGCATAAAGTTTAGGGAAATTTGCTAAAAATTTGGGGACATGTCTTATCTATCTACCATTTCATACTTAATAGTGTTTCTTAATGTTTATAACTTGTGACTCAAAGGGAGCTGATAAGGACACAACTATTTTTAGGTAAAATAGCTATTTATTCAGCTTCTCGTCATGCCAAAATGTTTCGCGCATATGCCACTATAATTAGCACACCCTCTGTAACAGGCAAAATTGTACATCAAATTATATTTCATGTTACCTGATTATATAAAAATGTAAAGTGAAAATGATTTATCAATTCTCTTTAACATTACTAGTAAACAGTTCAGCAGGAGATATGAGGCACAAAATCTTAGTAAAATGTGACACAGGAAAAGCAATAATGTAATTCTCACTTAAATTTAACTTGTCATAATCTGCTGTGAATATACAAAGACAAACTTTTAAAACGTTATATTTACTAAGATTCTGGCAATAGTTTTATGTAACAAGACACAGCATACCAGGCCTGCCACTCAACTTTTTTATGGTAAGTCTCAGCTTCAATATGAAGCTGTTAAAAAAAAAAAAAAAAAATCAAAAACCTGCTTTTTACATGCTAAATAGCTTGGCAAGTATGCTGTTAAACACAGTTAAGGAATTTAAGATAGCAAGAATAAGAAGTTAATAAAAAGCTAAACATTACAGCCTAAACAAAACTCATACAAAAAATAAAAGAACTATCACTGGTTACATAAAATTTTCCTGACTGGTTAAAACTTAACAATATAAAACATGCATTTTAGAATCTAGCTATCAAGTTCAAAAAGTACCAGTGTCTATCTGAAATGATTCCTTTTCAAAGCCAAAGTGTAATCAAAATTAGTTCAAATGTTATAACACATTCTAATGCTAAAAAACATTCAGTATTATCGAAGTGGAGGTAAATCCCAGAGCTTCTGGGGCATTCTCATGCTGCAAAAGGCTATTTCTCTGGTTCACTCAAAGTAGCATGGGACAGAGTCCGAGGATATGACTAAGCTCATTAAAGGGCAAGACTGCCATACCCGGCTCTGACCTCCCCATGAAGCATGGCTACTGTGTCCACAAAAATAAGATGTGTGAGGATAAAGGCACGCTATTCTGCTAGCTAAAGTGATAGCAAACCACCCCCCACCCCTAAAAGTTCCTTCCCCCAGTAAATAAAAAGGGGAAAAATTTAAAATACACTTATCTACAAGAGTAAGGATTTTGAAATATCAACGTAATCCCTACTTCAAAAAAGGTTAACTAGAGTCATCTGGTCATCTCTGATTACACCTTAATGATGTATACAGATTCAGTTTTTGCTGATTTATCATTAGATACTTCTAGTCAAAATATTAACTTTATTCCCAAATATCTTAAACCACTAGTATGACTGAAGTGTATTACCTCCCAGAGTTACTGGAAGAGGGAAAAAAATAGATGTTCAAGCAGCAGGCAACAATTATGGCCCTTCACACAGTGGCATCTGAGTGGCTACTGATAGTCCAGGAATAATTTAAAAACAAGAAAATTCATGCATTTTAGTAAATATGCCATAATTTTCACAGTTGAAATTTCCTTAGACATTGCACTTTCTTTGTAAGCAAATCCTGATTCTTCTGAATGTTATGGTGAGTCAGGACTTGAACTAGCAGCCTTCTTTCTCTTCTTCTTACTGTGTTTCTTATGCTTCTTTTTCTTTTTTGTTTTTTCCTGAAAAGACAGTTCCATGTTAGATATAGCTACATGAAAACGTGCAAATTAAAAACAACTTCACTATCATACTTCTAAGTTACTATGCAGTCATTTCAAACAATCCACACAAACAAGTAAGTTACTCAAAACCTTTCTCCAAAAGTCTCAATAATACTGTATGAGGACTAAGAAAGTACTTGTCAATTTTCAAAAGATAAGGAAAAACTCTGTGTCAGTAGCACATTAACATAGCTTCTAACAACATTTCCTATAGGAAATAAATTCAACTGAATTATGGTATCAACTGCTATACTTTGTTGTCTAATTTTTAAAGCTGCAATAATTATAGTAATTGCAAAGGAAATGTCACATCACAGTAAAACAATTGTAAAATGGTAGCATTCAAAGGAAAAATACACTAAACCTATTTTGAAGTAAAAAGGAACAGATATTATGTACTTGCTTAGGCTGATAGGACTACTTCATTAACAACTAACTGGTACAAAATACTGATGCCAAGTTGAAAAGTCTATTTAGCACTTGATTTTTAGAGGAAAAGACCATTGTAAAAGTAGTCATGTTGTGACTAGACAAAGGAAGCTAAAATTTTGCTACACCCTGACTTTCTGATGTAAAAGAGAAAGGCAGACCTTTTAGAAACAGATATGTGGAAATGGGGTATCAATACACTAGTGTTGATATTCAGGAGAAGAAAGTAAAAAGGAAAAAGGCACACAGAGGTGGCAAAAGCAACGCTTCCAGTCCATCTGCTAATCTAGGAGAACTTTCCACCCCTTGCCCGCACTAAGGCCTTTACTACTTTGTGGCTCTTCAAACAACTTCCGTTGTTCTTCTCATCACAAGTCCAAGTATACAAGGACTGTTACAGAGTCCAAATCTTACATCTGGACTTCTAAAGGTAAGTTTTGGGTACAGGTTACTTTTTCATAAAAGGACTGTTGGCCACTCTGTTCTTACACACCTTTCTTCTTGGCTTCCAGGACACCTCATTGCTGCCTTTCTTCCTTCACCAAGACCTCAGCCCCTCTGCTGGTTCTTCCTCTGCTCAACCTTTGTGGGCTTCCTTCTTTCCCACATGCTTTCCCAATTACAGGCTTTAAACACCACTTACAAACCAATCTTTATATCCAGTCCTAGGCTCTGAAGACTGCAAGTGCCTCATTAATAGCTCTACCACGCATATTTTAAACTACCATTAAAAATGCCAAATTTTTCGCTCAGGATCCTTTTTCAACCATTTTAGTAAATGGCACCACTAATTAATTCATCATTTTAGTTAAGCCAAAGAATCTAAGCTTCTTTGACTCTACTCTTTTAACTCCACTCTCCACCCCTGAAGCACCGAGCAAGTCCTACCACCTAAGTCCAAAACATATCTCGAATCTACCAGGCCAATCCATCTCCACCACTATCACTGCAATACAAATAATAGCATTTCTCATTTATGTCAACTCATCACCTCCGTCAAATATTTTAAAAAGGTGAAGTTGATTCAGGCCACCTGCTTGTCTTGATAGAAGCCCGCTGTGCTCTGTCACAGGGCCTCTGCTTCCTTTCCAACCTCAATGCACACTCTTCCTCTTTGTCTTCTATGGAGGAGCCACGCCTACTCTTTTCATTTCTTCAAATGTACCAAGCTCACTCCCACCACACGTCTTGAGCTCTTCTCTTTGTCTCGGACAGTGTTCCTTTCATTTACTCGTTGGCTCTTTTTTGTGAATCAGATTTCAGCTGAATTTTACTTCCTTAAAGAGGCCTTCCCTCCCTCAGTCAGCCTCTCATTTATCACCCTCTTATCTATTTTGAACTCCATTATAACAGCTCTAACCAAGACAGAACCGTGCCTGCATAGAGAAGCTTAATACTTAGAACTGAATGCATGAGACAGTGAAGTACGCAAACACAAATTACAATTATCCCAAATTAATTAACTTTATGTTTTAATAATCTAACCAAAGATGAAAGCAGTCTTCACCCAAATTATTTTCCCACTCAGGAAAAAAGTCTCTTAAATGTTTCCTTGATCTTGGAGCATATAAAATGTTATGAATCATACATTACCAGGTGAACTTTCTTTTCAGAGGACTCTCATTTTAAGAGCTAAAGACATTTTGAGGAGGGGGTAGTTACTTTCAAACCTACAAATGATGCTGTTCATTTTTCTTTTACTTCTCCCTAAGAAAATGCCTTCAAAGGCCACAGCCCATACTTATGTGAGTGCTCCTAAATTAGTCTGGTGATATGACCTCCATTTCTTTTTGGTAATTTGTTATATACTTTCTCTAGGCTGGTCTGCTTCTCACTGGATACCAGGGCCATTTTCCTCATTCTCTTCAGCAGAGCTGGCTTTAGAAATGACAAGAATCATCTTTATTAATGAATCATTTATGATGTCACATTCCTGCTAATTTTTCACTGAAGCCTGTGCTTCCAGAGCTTTTTTCTATTAGTATCAGGTTTGGTAGATCTGGGAATAACTACTCTCAAAGACGGAGGGAATCACCATACTTTAGTTTCATGTTTCCTAGTATTGTTTAAGGAAGTCAAACAAAAGTTTAAGCTTACAGTTTTAACAGTGAAATACTGAAATGCTACCAGGATATGCTTCCTTTTATTTTGAGTCAATTTAACTTTCTCCAACTCATTAAGTGAAGCTGCTGAACACCACATCTTTCTCAATAAATATTTAGTTTTAGTAAATGCAATCATGCTTTATCATGACGTTTATATTAAATAAAACAGCTATACTGTTATCACGTAAAAACGTAAGTGATACTTGCTGTTGTTTTTTCTCGTTCTTCACTGCTTTTCTTCTTTTTTGCTCGTACCTACAGAATTAAAATTTTTATGGAGAAAAGTTAAATATGTAACTTATACCCAAGGCATTTTTTTTTCATTCACTAATATAACTTGCATCTTTAAAATTTTTATGTAAAAAACTTTTTTTTGATGATGAAATAACATTTTAAGTTGCTTTGTTGTTCCTTAAACCTCTGTTAAATCACAGGGAGGATTCAAAGAAAAACCTTTCAAGGAAAGCGAAAGCGTTAGTTGCTCAGTTGTGTTTGAGTCTTTGCAACCCCATGGACTGAAGCTCACCAGGCACCTCTGTCCATGGGATTCTCCAGGCAAGAATACTGGAGTGGGTTGCCATTCCCTTCTCCAGGGGATCTTCCTGACCCAGGAATCGAACCTGGGTCTCCTGCATTGCAGGCAGATGCTTTACCACTGAGCCACTCTTCCAGCACCTAAAAACAGCAGTCGAGGCACAGCAGATAAAAAATTTGAGCTATGAAAGAAACCAGACTAAGCTCTGAATCCTACCTCTGCTACGTATTACTCTCAGTTGTAGCCTCTTGGTAAAATGTAGGTAAAACCCACCCTCAAGGGAGCGGGCCAGAATATGGTAGGTGTTTTTCTTACCTATGGTGCTGGTAATAAACAGTAGCTTTATATGTGTATATACATACATATAAAAATGTATATAGTGTACTTGGTACCAATGAACTGATTAAAAATCTTTTTAAGTAACAATTATTACCCCATTAATGTTTTATTTAAATATTTTAAAGTGTGATACACTGGATTTACATTACATTCAAAGTGCTAAAGTTGATGTGTATTAATGTTAAATCCAAGTATAACATTTTATATTAAGAAATACATAATTAATACAACATATTATAATACTGAAGGGCAGAAATTGCCAAAATGTTGAATTGTTTGGTTTATCTGCTAGGTTACTATATGTTAAATATATGAAAAGTAACTAACAATAGAACAAACAAACTAAAACAGACTAAAGTAACAGAACAAATAAACATTAGAGACTATTAGCTTTCAACAGGGGTGGTAGTTCTCTTGTGAAAACACTTAGAAAATAAAAATATTGTTCCTGGTGGTATTCTTGTCATCACAATGACTGAGCGAGGAGGGCCAGGTTAATACAGGGGAGGGCTGTCATGCAATAGGATAGCCCTGACATAAATTTGTAATAGCCTGCTTGACATTCATATAATGGACCCAATTATAAAAAGTAAAAAATCCTAAAAGATGTTGCTGTTTAAGTTTTGGACTCAATATGCCAACAAATTTGGAAAACTCAGCAGCAGCTACGGGATTGGAAAAGGTCAGTTCTCATTCCAGTTCCAAAGAGGGCAATGCCAAAGAATGCTCAAACTACCACAAAAGTGTGCTCATTTCACATGCTAGCAGGGTTTTATGCTCAAAATCCTTCAAGCTAGGCTTCAGTAGTATGTGAACCGAGAACTTCCAGATAGACAAGCTGGATTTAGAAAAGGCAGAAGAACCACATATCAAATTGCCAACATCCACTGGATCACAGAAAAAGAAAGGGAATTCCAGAAAAAAATCTGCTTCTGCTTCATTGACTACACTAAAGCCTTTGCTGTGTGGATCACAGCAAACGGTGCAAAATTCTAAAAGAGATAGCAATAGTAGACCACCTGACCTGCTTCCTGAGAAACCTGTATGTAGGTCAAGAAGCAACAGTTAGAACCAGACATCAAACAACGAGCTGGTTCAAAATTGGGAAAGTAGTACGTTAAGGGTGTATACCGTCACCCTATTTATCTAACTTATATGCAGAGTACATCATGCTTGAAATGCCAGGCTGGATGAATCACAAGCTGAAATCAATATGGCTGAGATAAGTATCAATAACCTCATATGCAGATAACACCACCCTAATGGCAAAAAGCGAAGAGGAACTAAAAAGCCTCTTGAAGACAGTGAAAGAAGAGAGTGAAAAAGCTGGCTTAAAACTCACCATTCAAAAAACTAATCCATGGCCTCCAGTCTCATTACTTCATGGCAAATACATGGGGAAAAATGGTGACTGCAACCACAAGATTAAAAGATGCTTGCCCCTCGGAAGGAAAGCAACAACAAACCTAGACAGCGTATTAAAAAGCAGACACATTACTTTGCCAACAAGGTCCATACAGTCAAAGCTGTGGTTTTTCCAGTAGTCACATATATGGATGCGAGTTGGACCATAATGAAGGCTGAACGCCTAAGAATTGATGCTTTCAAACTGTGGTTTTGGAGAAGACTTTTGAGAGTTCCTTGGACATCAAGGAGATCAAACTAGTCAATCTGCAAGGAAATCAACCCTGAACATTCATTGAAGGACTGATGCTGAAGCTGAACTTCGCCACCTGATGTGAACAGCCGACTCACTGGAAAAGATCCTGATGCTGGGGAAGATTGAGGGCAGGAGGAGAAGGGAACGACAGAGGATGAGATGGCTGGATGGCATCACTGACTCAGTGGACAAGAGCATGAGCGAACTTCAGGAGATAGTGAAGGAAGCTTGGTGTGCTGCAGTCCACGGGGCTGCACAGTCAGACATGACTGAGTGACTGAACAAGTTTATTAAAATATGAACACAAAGTATTTTGTACTGAGTTTTAACATACAGTCAGCACCCATGGATTCAATCAACCACGGATCAAAAATATTTGGGAAGGGGATTCCCTGGTGGCTCAGTGGTAAAGAATCCACCTGTAATATCAGAGATGCGGGTTCAATCCCTGCATCCGGGAAGATCCCACAAGCCACGGGTCAACCGTGCCCATGTGTCTCAACTACTGAGCCGACGCTCTAGGGCCCAGGAGCCCCGACTACCGAGCCCACACGCCACAGCTACTGAAGCCCTTGCCCTCTAGGGCCCATGCTCCGCAGGAGGAGCCGCTGCAGTGAGAAGCTTGCATGGAGCAACTAGAGAACAGCCCACCCAGCAACGAAGATTCAGCACAGCCAGAAGTAAACAAACAAAATTTTTTTTTTTTAATTTGGGGAAAAAGTGGCAGAAGGTTTCAAAAAGCAAAAGTTGAACTGGCCACACGCCAGCAACTATTTATACAGCATTTACATTGTATTAGGTATTATATGTACTCTACAGATAACGTAAAAGTATATGGGAGGATGTGCAGAGGTTATACACAAGTATTTACTATGCCATTTTATGTAAGAGACAACACCTGCGGATTTTTATATCCACAAGGGTCCTGGAACCAACTCCCTGCAGACACGGAAGAATGACAGGAGAGTACATGTCCTACAAGGGCAATATCATGTAAATAGAGGGAAGACCGCATTTTGTTTCATTCGGAGCTTTACTGGGAACTGTACCATTTTCGAAAATGTCACGGATGACAATGCTATTTTATGGCTTGTTAAGGGTATAGGTCAATCTGCCTGCGATAGCCTGCATTTTGCTGCAGATCAATAGTTTTATGTCTTCCAGCGTTATTATGCTCAAGTACTTATGTACCGAAATATAATTTTATAAAGTTATATATTATTTTCTTCTATTCATTTTTATTTCTCTAGGGGATACTATCAATAATATAAACATGTGTACAGGTAAGCTATATTACCTACCAATTTCATTAAACGAATAGTGTGAAATATTGCTACATAAATTGCTATAAAATTGCTACAAGTTTTATTTTTCAAATGAGGAATTCAAGTCTAAGCAGAGGACTACATCAAAGATGATAACATATAAACCTAAAATGAACTAAGAATGGACTCTAAATCCAATGGAAAAAAAAAAAGGGGGGAAAAAAAAGGAAAAAAACAAATCCAATGGAGTACAAAATCTAAGGCATGGATATCATAGCTGAAAAGGACGGTCTAGATTACCTAATCGTAGTCCCTCATCTTACGGATAGGAAAACCGAGGTCCTGTCAACGTTTCTGCTTTACCTTATAATCTTTCTGCTTCCTAAAGAGCAGCTCAAAACCAAAACAAGGGAATGCTGGGTTTTAACGTGCTACATACTATACAGTATTTTTCATGTCATCAAAATGGTAGTAAAATTTAAAGAATAAATATTAGGAGAGTAAAAAATAAAGTTCTCAGATTGGAAAGGTATGTGGGAATATAATTATCAAAATAAAAACAGTACTACTATCTTCTGTAAAAATACAGAATTTATTCTTAAGTGGCATTTCTTTAACATGTTAGAAAAGTGAGTTAAATACTTCTGAAAAATTATTTTTTAATAATTCACATTTATTAAGTCAAATAACTAGATATTTTAAAGTAAAGAAAATGGATTTAATTATATACTTACCTCCTCAGTATACTCTGATTCTGACTCTGACTCAGATGATAATGGTTTATCTTCTGGATACATCTTTCTTTTTTTGCTGAGCCCTTTAATGTCCTATGAAAAATAAATACATGTATGCTGACTCAGATATAGTAGTATGCCACAAGAATTTTACGTTTCTGAGTTCTACTTAAAAATTTTTCCTATTATCACAAAAACTACCCATTTTCACTTTAGAACTGTCTAAAATTGGTGACAATTATCAGGAATCAGTTTCTAATTCCAATAAAAGTTACTTTTATTAAGTAACTTGAAAAGAAATAACTAAACATCGACTTAGATGTAACATCCTCTTTATTTTCTCTAATTGAACATGATAGAATCTTAAAGAGTTAATGAAACTATAGTATAAGATTTGGGTCCTTTGCATTCTAACTCTTTTGTTTCAATCCAGGGTTGGATCAGACAGGCCTAGTGCTATAGAAAAGAATCTAAAAAGATCACTGCACTGTAATGCATTTAAAGTGTTAAATTCACACTAAAAACAAAACAACCCCCCCGCCCCCAAACTTAACCCCCGAAAATCCCTAAGCATTTAATGATGAGAAAATGTATAACTCGGGGGAAGAAAAGGAGAGTAAGACTGGGAGAAGGGAGAAGTACTCTGGAAACATCTGAAGCAAAAGAGACAAAACATGAAGATTTATTAAAGCTGCATTCTGGATATGCCAGTTGTCATTTTATATTTTCTATGTACTTTATCTGTATGTATGAAATAGTTCATAACAAAAACAAGACCACATAAAGGAAAAAATGCTCACCACCTTATCTTAGCATGAACCCGATTTTGAAGATGTAAACAAGAAAATAAACTAAAAGTGATGATACACGTTAAATCACAGGTGATTTGTTTCTGTAAACAGCTTTATTATTTTGGTAGAAATAATTCATTATAAGAAAATGCACCCAAATACCACTACAGGGATTTTGGGACACATCTTTGTGTGTATGCCTTTACCTAAATACCTGTTTATGTAACCCACTCTTCTCACCCAACAGTATCTTTCCATGCCAATTACACCATCATTTTTGGCCACTTTTGATATACATTGAAAATATGTATCACTGAAAGTATATCCCACAATTTATTTAACCCATCTCCTTTTGGAGGGCAGGCATATAGGTTTTTGCTACTAAAGTTGAAACAGAGAAAAGGGTATGTGAGGGCAAAATCTTTATCTAACAGTAAAGACTAAATAAAAAACCAAAGTAGCCTTCATCCAAATGATTGTCTCCCTCTCCCACAACCCTCAAAATTGTTTATTTCATTTGTTCATCAATCACACCTCACCAAAACGCCTCTTCATCAGATTCTTTCATCAGTCATAGGAGTCTCAGATTATCAGAATATAGTTCATATTCTCTTTAAGAATTGCCTAAACATGTTTTTTGGGTTTCCCAGGTGGCACAGTGGTACAGAATCTACCTTGCCAATGGAGGAGACACAGGAGACAGAGTTCCAATCCTTAGGGCGGAAAGATCCCCTGGAGGACGAAACGGCAACCCACTCCAGTATTCTTGTCCAGAAAAAGCCCCGGACAGAGGAGCCTGGCAGGCTGCAGTCCCTGGGGCTGCAGAATCGGACACAACTAAGCACACACACACACGCGCGCACACACACACACACACACACACACACACACACGTGTTTTGCCTATGTTTATGCGTGTGAGGTATTCTCTTTCCCTTAATTACTGAAGATCAAGTTTTTTGTCTTACATATTCCTAGCAGTTTTTCTTAGTCTATTCATATGTATTTAAACTTTGTTCATAGCTTAAATGTCTTTTTGCCATTCAGAATTTGAATTATATGGTCAAAAGTTCTTGGGTTTTGAGGCCTGTCTCGCTCTGATGTTATATTCACCCATGTCTTTCTCTAGCTACATTTTCATACATTTCTGACTTACCTGGGAATTTATTTGACCTTAAGGAGTGTTAAACTTAAAATTTTTCAAATGGTTAGTCACTTTGGCCCAAGAAATGCCACTTCTGGCATATATTAAATTCCACAAATATTTACCAATTTTTACCTGGACTCTACAATGTTCATTGTTTTTTTCTGTTCCTGTACCATACCACATTGCTTTAATCAAAGTATATGAAAATGTTTCAACTTCTAGCAGGGCAAGTCACACCCAGAAATTTTATTACATTTTCATGTATTTCTGAGTAGATGTGTATAGTTTTCTTTAAATTAGTCCTGCTCACTTCCTTAAGATTTTCCTATATATTTTTTGTAAATATTAAAAATGAAATATATTTTTCCATTATATTTTCTAATTAGGTATTGTACTGCCAAGCACTTTTGGAACAATTTAAAATAAAAATGGAGCTAAAAATAATGATTGATATATATGACTGAAAATTAAAACATTGTAAGATTATAACAGACATCTTAAATAAGATTAAGAGAAACTGTAGACTTCTCTTAAGAGATGTTAACTATGTGTCTGAAAGATTAGCAATCAAGGCATATAACTCTTATCAACTGGAAAGATTAAAATCAAGCAGAAAAATGGGCCAAGATCATGAGAGAGACTGAAATCTGCTTGGCTAATAAATGAAAGGGCTCAGACATCTCTACACATTAAACTAGCAACACAGGAGATCTCAACAGCGTGGTACGTATGTATGAGGAGCAAGGGTACTATCATATGTTACTAGTAGGAATGTAAATTAGAAAATAAGCACTTTGATGAGTAAAATGCAGACAAGTTAAGTGTTATTAACATGTTCCCTGGACCCAGAAATTATAGTCCCAGGTACACCTTAGAAAATCAATGAAAAGCTAAGGAAAAGGAGAAATAGATAACAAATAGCCACTGCAGCACTGTTTGCACTGCTGAAGACAGAAAACCACCTAGATGTCTACAAACAAAAGACTGGAAATACAAACTGTGGTGCATTAAAATAATGGAATAGCAGTAGCAGAAGAAACAAACTTGAGAGTATCAAGAAGGATAAATGTCAACTGCAATGTTGTGTGAAAAAAAGCAAGTTTCAGAAGAAAGCACAATGATACCGTTTTGAAAATATGTGTGAACACACATTTATATAAAGGTGGACAGGAAGGATACACAGTAATTTCAAAAACAGCTGCCTACAGTGAAGGAGAGTGTGACAGAGACATCTGCCAATAAAACAAGACAGGACAAAATGTAAACCATTTGCTAATTCTGCTGGGTATGTATGTGTGTTATTCATTATGTGTGTATGTATTACTTTATATTCTGTATATGTTGAAGTACTTCAGAATCACACTGCAGATGTTTTACTAGTTTTGATGTTTGTAAACTGCCAGTTTTCAGTCTTACATTTTTTTTAAACACATGAAAGTAACCGCTTATTATTTTATAATGGTTTTGAAAATCAGGAATTTCTGTTGAAATTATATCACACCCTGTTGGAACTATGAAGATAATCGCACAGTTTCCTTCCTTTGACCAGTTAATATGGCAAGTTATATTAATAAATTTTATATCCTTGAATCCTTGGAATTAATGAAACCAACTCTGTCAATATGGTTTCTTTTTTAGTGTATTTATTTGCAAACTGAAAAAAAAAAGAAACCTCTTCTACATATATACCCAAGAGAAAACACTATAGACTAAGGGAAAGAAGCCAGTCACAAAAGGTCATACACAGTACAACTGCTTTTATATGATACAGCCAGAACACATAAGCCCATAGAGACATAAAGCAGACTGGAGGCCAACACAGGATGAGGAGAAAAAAGAAATTGATTTCTTTTGAGTATGGGTATTTTTAATGGAATTATGAAAGTCTTGAAACTAAAGAGCAGATCAATGCCCAACATTGTACATAAACTAAGTATCACCAAATTATAATTTAAAGATGGTTCATAGCATATTATGTGAATTTCACCTCAATTTTTGTTGTTGTTCAGGCACTAAGTTGTATCCGACTCTTTGCGACCCCATGAACTGCAGCACATCAGGCCTCCCTGCCCCTCGCCATCTCCCAGAATTTGCCCAACTCCATGTCCAGTGGAATGATATAAAAAGACTGAATAAAATTTGGTGACATTGCTATTTAGTTTTCTTTTATTAGTAATGCTTTCTTCAGGCTTTTATTTTTAATAATCAGAAAGGCTGCCTATGTGCTCAGCTGCTAAGTTGTGTTCGACTCTTTGTGACACCATGGACTGTAGCCTGCCAGCCTCCTCTGTCTATGGGATTTCCCAGGCAAGAACACTGGAGTGGGTTGCCATTTCCTTCTCCAGGGAATCAGAAAGACTAGAAATTATAAATTAGAAACTTAGATAGGCATAAATTTAGCATTAAGCATAGATAAGCTATAAATGAAGACAAAACATCTACTTACAGTAGAAACAACATTTTTCAAATGATCTATGGTATACTTAATTTGAAACAGAAATCCATGTTCTTTCATTAAGAGGACTTTCTTTAAAATGAAGTGAGGAAACAAATGGAATGTTTAAAACTTCATTATTTCAATTTTGAGATAATACATTACACCTACACAAATTCTCTGCGTGAATACTCTTCTGATCTTTTACCTTCAATAACGAACCCAATAGGCAAAAGAAACCTCTTAAGTTAAAAAGAGAATGCTTTATTGTTAATTTCTTGAAGCGATTCTTAAAGGAAATGAAATATATTAAATTAAAACGATGTAGGGATTCCCCTGGTGGCTCAGCAGGAAGAATACACCTGTCAGTGCGAGGGACCCGGGTTCAATCCCTGGTCCGGGAAGATCCCACATGCCACAGAGCAACTAAGCCCATGTACTATAATTACTGAGCCTGTGCGCCACAACTGCTGAAGCCCGCATGCCTCAAAGCCTATAGCAAGTGAAGCCATGGCAATGCCAAGTCCGTGCACTGCAACCAAGAGTAGCTTCCACTCGCTGCAACTAGAAAGTCCACACAACGCAATGAAGACCCAGCGCAGTTAAAAATGAATAAATAATATTAAAAATATATATATAAATATAAAAAAGCAACATAAAATATAAATTACCTTTTCTTTCTCAGTTGCATCTTTTGACTTCTTTTTCTTTTTAAAACTATCCTAAACAAACATATATGTATATTAATTTTAAATGTGAAAGATAGAACATTATACCATAATTAACAAAAATATCAAAAAGGTGATTATGATTGAAAGAAATTTATTTCCAGGCAAGAATTTCTACTTTTGAATCCCTCTGAGCTAGCTATTAACTTCTCTGAGCCTTCATTATCCATAAAATGGGATAAACAAATATCTACTTCATAGAGTTGGGAGAGGACTGAGTTAAAAGTCAAGTGCTTAGAACTAGGCCTAATACACAGCAGCCAGTCAATAAACGTTAGCTATCACTATCATTAAACTGGCTCTTCTGCTTTAAAAACAAAACTACCACCTACTGAGTACTTTCTAGATGCCAGGCATTTTATCAGAAGAAATCTCATTTAGTGGTTTTGTTCTCCTTGACCCCCAGGGCAGTGCTTGTCAAACTGTGAAACACCACGTCAGAATCATAGAGACTGTTAAAAATGTAGACTTCTGATCCCAATCAGCTTCACTAAATCAGACTGTGGCGATGGGGCCCAGAAATCTACATTTTTATTACAACCTGCATGTATTTCTTATGACCACTAATGTTTGAGAGTTAACTGTACCTGATAATTCTGGATAGTACAGAACAGATGAGGTATAGTACCATAAAAAGGACTCTGGATCAGATATCAGAAGACAGATTCAACTTACAATTCTAATACTATTTGTATGAATTTAAGCAAGATGCTTTTTATCTGCACTATAAATTCTTTATGAAGATGGGAAAAACAATGTAGCCATGTTTATCATAAAGTTACCATGAAAATTTTGAGACACGGAGACCTTTATGTCAGAGCATTTAGAGAACAATTAAATGCCCTATGTACAATATTAAGTGCATCAATTAAGTGGCACAGAGCATCAAAGTACAAAAAACAGTATCACATTTCAACACTGAGAGCTATTTAAGATAGTAAGAATTAAAAGAAAAATCTAATTAAATGTCTGCTACCCAAAACATTGCTCATTTAAACAGTTTTACCTTATTGTCTGATTCAGTTTCTGACATGGAACTTTCAGAAGATTTATGAGAACGACTCTTCTTTTTCTTTTTCCTTTTTCCTTGTCTCTTATCCTACATGAAACATAAATAATTTGCTTTGTTTTGTTGCATGTATTTGTTGCATTTAATTGACATCAAAACTTTATCAATGAACAAAACTTAATGAAAATATCAGCTTGTAAATACGTTTTATTTAAAAATATTTAAAATATAACATACATCACTTTTTTTAAAAATTAAAAAACATTAAGTGATTTTAGTCACATGTAATTCTTAGCCAAAATGGACTTTCCGATTTTTAAATCCATTTCTTCTACTAATATTCTTAAATGAAGAAAACAAATTTAGGAATCTAAAAAATACATTTACTAATATTTAAGTATCTAGTTATTTATTCATGTCAGTGTTCTCAGAGATAATCAACCAAAACTTGGAAGTAAACATTTCCAACAGATTCTTCATAATAGGTTTCCCCTTGTTAGGAAAGACATCAGAGATGCTATTTCATGTATTTCGCATTTCATCACGAGAGCAAACATTACCTCATCTTCCGAATCTGAAGAGCTGCTGGAAGAATCAGAGCTTGATGAAGAAGAAGATGAATACTTGACCAAGCACAAAACAATTAAAGCTTGTGAGATGCAGGAACTTTTCTTTTACTAAGTCTCTCAAACACTTAATGAGATCAATCTAGTTTCTGAGAAATGGATGCCATATGACTTATATACTAAATGTCAAATTTCACACACCCGCCCCCCCCCCGCTCCCCCCGCCACAGTAACAGAAGGCGTGGTCAATTTTCCCTCTTTAATTGTGGTGAAGGAGTTACTAGGTTATAAGGAGGTCAGTACCTTCCATTTATTATCATTAACAGAACAAACCCACCCATAACTACCAAAGGACCTCCAGACTCTGACTTATCTAGAGTTAGCATACAGACTGTATCAATTACTCTTACTTTTTGTTTTGTAGGCTCTTGATTATAACATTTAGAAAAATGGAAAACTTTTGCTCACCCTACCAGATTTCTTCTTTTCTTTTTTCTTTCTCTAAAAGCAAACAAATACAAGTACAAATCTAAATAAGGTAGGTTTTCCAATGGACCTGTTAGCAGCAGTACACAGCGTTATTATGTAAACCCAACTCTGAGACTAAGAGTAGCAATGAAATAAAAATGGCATTACCTGTCTTTTTTTGGATGAGCTCTCACTTCCGCTTAACAATTTCTCCCTGTGTTTTTCTAGTTCTTTCTTCCAGTTCTGCAGAAAAATTATAAACACATCAGAAGTCATCTCTCCCCTCCTAATACATCTCAGTGTTGCTGTCCTTTGTTGTTCAGTCGCTAAGCTGGGTCTGACTCTTTGCGACCCCATGAACTGCAGCACGCCAGGCTTCCCTGTCCTTTATTATTTCCCTGAGCTTGCTCAAACTCATGTCCAGTGAGCCAGTGATGCCATCCAACCATCTCATCCTCTGTCGCCCCCTTCTCCTTTTATACTGAAATGTACAGACAACTATTTCCTTCCTTCCATCCTCTGCTATCTTGCTCCCATCTCAGCCTCTAATTACAGTCAAAAGATGCTGCAGGTTTAAGGATCCTTTTCCCTGTCACCAAAGGAGCCTCTAACGAGCTCCTTTCAGAGGATATTATGAGGTGGAAATTCCACACTGTATACTGAAAGGAGGAGTAGGTTGTTATTACTAAAACTGAGAACTTTTATCTTTTTAAGAAAGGTGGTTAAATTCTCTTTCCAGACAGTAAAAGTTCAATTAATCTATACTGTGGCTGAAATACTACATGTAGATTTGTAACCAAAACAAGCAAACATCATCGTGGAAATTCGAGGTAAGATGGGGGCCTGGGGACTAGGGGAGAGAAGGGAAGAACCTAACATTTAGAAAACTTTAAAAAAGATGATTTAAATTACTGTAAGATGGCTTTTCTCTATTTCTTTTTTAAAGAAATCAAATATTTAAATACAAACCATATTCAATTTAACAGAAACACTTCTAAAATACAGAGCCCCTTTAAAAAGCTAGGCCCAAACTCTTGGCTTATTAAAAATTATCTCATTTTTTTTTTATTTTTAAGAAAAAAGATTAGTCTCTTTTTCTAAAGGCACAATTTACAAACCTCATTCATTTTTTCTTCAAATTCAGCCAATGCCTTGGAGCCTTTCTTTTTCTTTTCTAGTTGTTCTTTCAGTTCTTCCCTTAAAAAATAGAATGTACAATAAATTTTCAAGCAATTCAAATTAGAGATGGATGTTGACAAAGAAAAATTTCATAATTTTTTAATATCCTAACAAGCCTCCATTCCAGCCCCAGTGTTGCTACATTTAAAATTTCTTTGCTCATGTCCTTGTATATTAATTATCATAATAAATCCAACCAGATAACATAATCATTCCTCTCCAGAACATGGGTTTATAAGAACTAATATTTTATATAAATTTATATTTAAATTTATATATCTATAAGTTTATATAAACTAATATTTATAAGAACTAATAATAAACACCAAACATTTGAGTACTTCCAGACAATAGGTAAGGGCTTCCTAGGTGGCTCAGTGGTAAAGAATCTGCCTGTCAATACAGGAGTCACAGGTTCAATCCCTGGGTTGGGAAGACGCCCTGGAGGAAATGGTAAGCCACCGCAGTGTTCCTGCATGGAGACTCCCACGGACAGAGGAGCCTGGTGGGCTACAGTCCCTGGGGTCACAGGGAGTTGGAAATGACTCAGCAAGTGAGCGCACGTGCCCACAACAGGCACTGTTTTAAATACATCTTCCTTTCATCCTCACAATCCCGTGAGGAAAGGTACTTTATTACTCCCATTATATAGGAGACAAGAGGCTGCAGCTTAGGGACGGTCACAAAGCTGGCAGTTGCACTGTTAGGGTGAGTTAAGGCCTCTATGACTGAACTACTATCGTCCACTACTAAATCACCCACTTTATAATGCACCTGCTGACAAGAAAGAGTGGCCCTGGCTGGTACCTGGGAACTGAGATTTTGGCACCATCCCTGATAAGAGTGCTCACTATGCCTATCTATACACACACAGTAGTTTACATGAACATCTGCATTCCTTCTGGAAGTCTGAAATTTTGGCAGCTGATAGGCAGAGGCTGATCAATCGCCAATAAAAGAGCTGGACATACTGAATCACACGAGTTGGCCACATCTCACACGTGTTACCACAACTCACTGCTGGGGGAGTTAAAGGCGGTATCCTGTATGCCTCCGCAGAAGCAGGGCCAGACGCTGCCCCCGTCTCCCCTGGACTTCTCCCCACGCCTTTCTCCTCTGCTGACCGTGCCTGGTATCCTTCCACTATAATAAATCTTGCCCGTGAGCACAACGATCTGTGAATCCTGCTGGCAATTACCCACCCTGAGGGTTGTCTTGGCGATGGCTGACCACGTGTGTGATTCACTAGCTTAGGCACTTCCTCTTTCCCTTCTCAAAAGAAAAAAAAAGTATTCATCCCCTCTCCCCAATCTTAAAGATAAAATACACTTTGTTTTGCGATCATTTATTTCCCTGTATGCTGCACCAATAAACAATGGCACTGATGAAGCGGCAGACACAGCTTGCTTCCTGTTTAACTCAAAGGAAGGATTCCTTGTTGTGTGTAAGCACAAGTTTCAACTCTAGCTGCCCAGCTCTTGGGGGCCCTTAGAAAGAATAAAAAGCTAACAGCTCTGAATCTTCTGTCACTTCAGGAGTATGGGTATTTAATAATAAGACATACTGAAAAATAATGATGTTAGAGCTATGACGCTTTATTTACGAAAGATCAGAGCCACTCAACGAGGGCAAAAAAAACACAAACTTTAACACACAACTTAGACAATGGGAAATCCTAACACACTGTAAAGCCAGCAGATAAAACCAGAAACAAGGCCTAACATTTTCTTTCTCAACACTTAAAGTTACACCTCAAAGAAAGGTTAAATTATTCAAACCTACTATTTTAAATAGCTTGGAATACCGCAAGGTTAAGGTCTCTTTTAGGAGACAGAGACGTTTTTGGTATGAAAGATTCTTTGGCAGAGCGTTAGCTTTAGCTGTACTAGGTGGTGGGTTCCTAAATGCTTGCTTTACGTTCATGCATGTGTTTTATACATTCAAAAGTAAGCACATATTAAATACTACTTCAAACAATGATGTATCTAGCAACTACTTGGCCATCAGTAGAAGTTGTAAAATGACCTTTAAAACATTTACAAAAACCTTATATATATTTATATAGGTAAATTGTTTCACAAATACCAGGTAGGCCTTGGTCGATTCAAATAATCTTGGATCGTTGGACCTGAAGACTGGATTGGACCCCTTGATCTGGCCATTGCTATTGGGTTCATATAGGCCTTGAGGAAAAAAACAAAAATTAACTCCATTAAAATAATCATTTTCTTACTCATAAAGCAATCTTTACTATAAATGCATACTAGGTCAAACTATGCCAAAGAACTGAGTTCAACTTCCCACACAGTTGCACTCATTTCACACGCTAGCAAAATAATGCTCAAAGTCCGTCAAGCAAGGTGTCAACAGTAGAACTGAGAACTTCCAGATGTACAAGCTGGATTTAGAAAAAGCACAGGAATAGGACATCAAATTGCCAACATCTGCTGAATCACAGAAAAGACTAGAGAATTCCAGAAAAACATCTACTTCTGCTTCATTGACTATGCTAAAGCCTTTGACTATGTAGGTCACAGTCAAAGTGTAGATTCCACAAACTACTGGAAAATTCTTAAAGAGATGGGAATACCAGACCATCTTACCTGCCTCCTGGGAAACCTGTATGCAGGTCAAGAAGCAACGGTTAGAACTGGACATGGAACAACTGACTGGTTCAAAACTGGGAAAGAAGAACATCAAGGCTGCATACTGTCACCCTGCTTATTCAACTTATATGCAGAATATATCATGAGAAACGCTGGGCTGGATGAAGCAAAAGCTGGAATCAAGATTGCTGGGAGAAATATCAGTAACCTCAGATATGCAGATGACATCACCCTTATGGCAGAAAGCAAAGAAGAACTAACAGCCTCTTGATGAAGGTGAAAGATGAGAGAGAAAAAGCTGTCTTAAAACTCAACATTCAGAAAAGAAGATCATGGCATCTGGTCCCATCACTTCATGGCAAATGCATGGAGGAAATATGGAAACAGTGACAGATTTCATTTCCTTGGGCTCCAAAATCAATGTGGATGGTGACTGCAGCCATGAAATTAAAAAGACGCTTGCTCCTTTGAAAAACAGCTATGACCAGCCTAGATGGTATATTAGAAAGCAGAGATATTACTTTGCCAACAAAGGTCCATCTAGTCAAACCTATGGTTTTTCCAGTAGTCATGTATGGATGTGAGAGTTGGACTATAAAGAAGGATGAGGGCCAAAAAATTAATGCTTTTGAACTGTGGTGTTGGAGAAGACTCTTGAGGGTCCCTTAGACTGCAAGGAGATCCAACCAGTCCATCCTAAAGGAAATCAGTCCTGAATATACATTGGAAGGACTGGTGCTGAAACTGAAGCTCCAATATTTTGGCCACCTGATGTGAAGAACTGACTCGTTAGAAAAGACCCCAATTCTGGGAAAGACTGAGGGCAAGAGGAGAAGGGCGCAACAGAGGATGAGACAGTTAGATGACTGACTCAATGGACATGAGTTTGAGCAGACCAGAGAGATAGTAAAGGACAGGGAAGCCTGGCGAGCTGCAGTTCATGGGGTTGCAAAGAGTTGGACACAACTTCGCAACTGAACAACATTAAGCCTCAGAGGTTTGGGAGATAAGTAATACCACTATTTCACAGAAAATGTATCTTCACCAGAAATTTGATGAAAATAATATTGATACCTCTTCTCTTACTCTGAGGTGGCTTTGTAGTACTTTCTCCAAAAGCCCAATAAAGCTCTAAGGGTAGTAATACTATCCTCAATGGTAAACGAAGAAACTCGGTTTCAAAGATGGAGACCTAACACTAAGTTCACTGTTTATTCTACTTTATCTTTTGTCTCAGGAAATACTGTACCATCCTGACAGCAATTTTACACACAGATTGTTAACTATGAAAAATTAAACTATGCAAGGCATCAAAAGAAAAAATAAACAAGAGTTCAGCAAAATTAAAAACATTTGTGCATCAAAGAATACTATCAAAAGACTGAAAAGACAATCCACAGAATGGAAGAAAATATTTGCAAATCATGTATCTGACAAGGGTTAATATGCAGAATGAATAAATCCTACAACTCAATAACAAAAAACCCCAAAACCCCATTTAAAAATGTGCAAAGGACTTCAGACATTTCTTCAAAGAAGATATACAAATGTCTAATATGCACATGAAAAGATGTTCGCTGTTACTTGTCATTGTTGTCGACTCTCTGAAAACCCAAGGACTGCAGCATGCCAAGCTCCTCTGTCTTCCCTTATCCCTCGGAGTTTCTAGTCCTGAGGGAAATGCAAATCAAAACAATGAGACACCACCTCACACCAGTTGAATGGCTACCATCAAAAAAAGAAAATAAAAAGTGTTGTCAAGGATGTGAAGAAATTGGAACCATTAAGCACTGCAGGTGAGAATAAAAAATGGTGCGGCTGTTTTGGAAAAGTTTGACGATTCCTCAAAAAGTTAAACATAGAATTGCCATTCTTCAGGATCGGAGAACTGAAAGGAGGGGCTCAAAGAGATACATGTATACCCATGTTCACAGCACCGCTATTCACAACGGCCAAAAGGTGGAAACAATCCACACATCCACCCATGGATGAATGGATAAACAGAATGTACTATATACTGGGTTGGTCAAAAAGTTTGTTTGGGTTTTTCCATACCATCTTACAGGAAAATCCAGATGAGCATTTTGGCCAATTCAGTACATACAATGGATTATTATTCAGCCTCAGAAAAGAGTGAAATTCTGATACATGCTACAACACAGATGAACCTTGGAAGCACAGTAAGTGAAATGAAGCAGACACCAAAGGACAAATATTGTATAATTCAACTTATTTGGGGTACCTAGAATAAGTGAACTCAGAGACAGAAAAGGGAGTTCACCAGGGGCTGAGAGTGGTGTAACCAGGACAAGGCTTCTTGTTTGAGATAATGAAAACCTTCTGGAAATGGATAGTGGTGATAGCTGTCTAACACTGTCAATGTACCTAATGCATTATACACTTAAAAATGGTTAAAATGGTGAACTTTATGTTATATATATTTCTGTACAATAAACCCCCACAAAATTATAATGATATTATGCTCTGTAAACTAAACTTACTAGAGCAAAAATACATATTTTTATACACTTTACCCAAAAACATCCTGAGACAAAATAAAGCAGAATATTTGTTAATGACTGTGTCTAGCAGACACTGTTTTGTTAGAATTCACTTTACAACAGATACAAATTCTAGTCTTTAATTCAGTCTCAACTTCTTGATCCTATGATTAAGTTTTCCAATTTAATTCAAGTCAACAAACATTTATTGAAAACTCTTCCACTTTTTATCACAAATTATGCTTTTAATTATTTAGCTTTTTACAGTACTCATAACAGAAACTGACAAATCCATGTTGCTGTTGCTTAGTTGCTAAGTCATGTCTGACTCTTTTACAACCCCATGGACTGTAGCCCGCCAGGCTCTTCTGTCCATGGGATTTCCCAGGCAAGAATGCTGGACTGGGTTGCCATTTCCTTCTCCATTTTCTACTCTTTAAATAAAAAGAACTTTGGTTGAAAATGACTATCACAAAGATTGATTTTAAGGCCTGAAAGTTAGTACTTAACATTCCAAAAAAAAGTGAAAAGGTACTTTCATCTATTGCATTTTACTTAAAAATCTTTAAAAATGACAAAATTTTCCACCTTCATAACAAATGTAAGTTATATACGTCTAGATTTCTCTGGCAGAGTAAACAATACACAACCACTATAAACAACACAAACCAAGAACTGTTTCCATTCAACTGGATACTGCCTAATTACCTGAGATGAAAACAGTTAAACCTTTAATATGATTTTCTTACAGCTAGAGTTCCTAAGGTCAGAGACATTTACAGGATAGGGGCTACATATGGCTGTCTATGCAATGCTGGCGACCGAGGCATAAAAGTCATATTTTAATATCAAATGGTATGCCCTCAAATATTTCATTCAACTGTCTCTATTGAGATTTTTAATCAGTTTATGTGGAAATGACAGCCAACAAAGGCCACAACGGAGCAGTTGTTGGCCCAACCAATGACACTGACCATCTTAACAATCAAAAGTATAACGTACAAACTAAGATCATCTCTTTTAAACCAGGGGCATAGTATCTATCACCTTCTTACTTCTTAGGTATCATGTCATAACTTTAGCAGTACTTAATGATAAGCCATTTTAAGTTTGAAACTGTAAAAACTTTATTTTCAAAGTTATAAATTATGCATGGATGTTAAAACTATATCACCAAAAGAGGAAAAACTGAAAATACCTAAATAGCCATCAACCTGAGATTCATCAAATAAACTATATCCCCCAAACAAAATACTAGATTGATGCAAATGTAACTGCAGTTTTCGCATTGTTGAAATCTGCCGTTTGACACTGGAATACATTCATAATAAATGTGGTCATGTTATACATCATTTTAACGCACATTTCTCACTTTACGGGTTTCTGCTAATGACATTACTTGTTTATTTTATATTTACTTTGGACTATGGAAATGATGTTAGACAAAAAGCAAATTTGAGCGGATTTTCTTGTTAGAGTTCAAAACGGGCCATAAAGCAGTGGAGACAACTCCCAATATCAACAACGCATTTGGCCCAAGAACTGCTATTGAAATGTACAAAGCAGTGGTAGTTCAGGAAGTTTTGCAAAGGAAACAAGAAGAGCCTTGAAGATGAGGAGCACAGTGGCCAGTCATCAGAAGTTTGCAATGAATCTGAGAGCAATCATCGAAGCCGATCCTCTTACATTTGAAGTTGCCTAAGAACTCAACAGCAACCATTCTATACTTGTTTGGCATTAAGTGAACTGGAAAGATGAAAAAGCTCGCTAAGTCATGAGCTGCCCACAAATCAAAACGACTGTCATTCTGAAGTGTCGCCTTCTCTTGTTCTATGCAACAACGAACCATTTCTCAATCAGATTGTACTGTGCCATGAAAGCTGCGTCTTAGTTACGGGCTCTCTAGTTGCGGTGCGCAGGCTCAGTCGCCCCAAGGCAGGTGGGATCCTAGTTTCTTGACCAGGGATCAAACCCACATCCCCTGTACTAGAAGGCAGATTCCCAACCACTGGATCACCAGGGAAGTCCCAAGAAAACATTTTTTAATATTATAGCCCATTACCTCAACGAGTACAGTAGTAGCAGCTACCTCACCACCGCTTTTATGCTTGCTTCTGGACAGTCAGGCCTTGGAAGAAACACATCGTGCTACTGTACGCTGCTGTGCGGCACACAAGAGCACAGCCACCTGAAGAGGAAGCACGCACACGGCAACATACGCCAGACAGGCGAGCTAACTTACGTGACCACACGTGCGAAAGCATGTTTGCCTCTTTGCAACTTTGCAGAGGACTTAGAACAGCGGCAATTTTTCACTGTAGTTTTAAATAACCTAAACACAACATTTACTATGTTTTACAGCCTTTAAATTTTCTAGCATCTATCTTAAAAACCCATTAATATTTTAATGAGTTTTAATGTCTACTGTGAAACTGCATCTTCAAAGTACGTATCATCCTATCTTACTGCTTACTTTTCAGAGGAATATAAAGTAGTACATTCATATGCTAGGAGTCCATGTCAATCATGGACAAGTTATGCCACAATTACATGAGCTATTACTGAGTATGTAATAAGGCTTAACTTTCAAGCTCTTGAAAAACCCTATGCCCAGTCTGCTTAAGTACATAAAATAGCTCCAACAGCTTCTAAATAGCTCCATTATTTATTTCAATTACAGTGGTAATGCTTCTGAAGTGCATCTTAAAAGCTCCTTGCGAAACACTTGATCATGAGTCTGTGCTCATGACCATTAAGCAACAGTGCTCCTCTCTGATGCACAACAAAAAGGTTTTAAAACCCAAAAAGTAACCATTTCACAAAAGTTAAGCTCTTTCACTTACTATGCGTGTGTGAAAAAAAATGCTTCTAACATTAGCGCGTTATACATAGTATATATAATGGCAGAGCATAAATCAAAATAAATTGTGCAATTTCTTAAAATGTCATGACTTAATCATTTTGAATACTGTGCCTTTTTAAATCAAACACCCGTACTTATATGTAACTAGAATTGTCTGTGGCTCCAAACTGCTCCATGAGCTTGGGTAACAGAGAACGGGTTGGTTTTTTGGAAGTCAGGATGGCAAAACAGGCTCAAGGGAATATGTTAAGTGGGCAGCTAGGAAAAGAGCAACTGCAGTGAAGTTGTTGAGGACAAAATGCGCAGAACTTCATTTGTTACTTTGATTACCAATTTTTATCTGGAGGATACATCTGTTTCAGTAAAAACAGAAAAGAACAGGAAAGAAATTTCTGAAAAATAATGGGCACAAAGGGTGACCAGTGGCTCAGACAGTATAAAGAATCTTCTGCAATGTTCGACCCAGGTTCGATCCTTGGGTCAGGAAGATCCTCTGGAGAAGGGAATGGCTACCCACTCCAGTATTCTTGCCTGGAGAATTCCACAGACAAAGGAGCCTGGTGGGCCACATGGGGCTGCAAGGAGTCAGACACGACTGAGAGACTAGCACTCCCGTGCTTTACAAATCTCAAGGGTTAAAATATTCTGTGGGAAAAAAGAGTTGCTTAAGAATGTACAATATCAAAATAAACAAATAAAAAAGAGTGTACAATATCAAGAGGGAACACTCATCTTCCAACCCGGGGATTGAACCTAAATTAAGGACCTCAGATGAAAATGATGCACCAGTGTATACTCATTACCCGTAACAAACATACTGCTCAGGTGTGGGAGTTGAAGATAGGGGAGGCAGAGCATGTCTATGGGCAGGGAGCATATGGGAACTCTCTGTACTTTCTGCCCAATTTTGCCTTGAGACCAAAAGAGCTCCAAAAAGTAAAGCCTATCTTTAAAAAAACTTCAACCTGAAATTTATGGCTTTTTAGAAAGCAATTCTGTCATCTTGAAAACCATGATTTTTATCATCAATGTAAAAAGAAAAAAATGCCATTATTTTCAGATGCAAATGTTCATTTTATTTAAAGTCAAAAGTTATGATGTACTGAACTGAGTTACCAGATGACCCATGGTGCTTTTTTGGGGAGTCCCAGTTTTAATAGTTTGGGGGTTTCCCTGGTGGCTCAGAGGGTAAAGAATCTGCCTGCAATGCTGGAGACCTGGGTTCGATCCCTGGGTTGGAAGATCCCCTGGAGAAGGGAATGGCTACCCACTCCAGTATTCTTGCCTGGAGAATTCCATGGACAGAGGAGCCTGGCGGGCTACAGTCCATGGGATTGCAAGGAAGTCGGACAGGACTGAGAGACTAACACTTTAATAGTTCCACCTCCTCCACTGCAGTCAGGAGGCTGAATTGGGCAACCTGTGTCTTCTATCTCTTAATTTCCTGTTTTCTTTTCTATAATCTTTCAAGCACATACAAAATGTTACCAGTACTACCTATGCCGAGACACATACCAAGGAATCAGCAGAGCCCAGAGTCGTCAAAATGCTCTAGTAAATGAAACTAACTTGAAAAGTTTTTCAAATGCTTTAAAAAAATGTCTAAACACCTTTTGCCAGTAAAACAAAACATCTTAGGCCTTTGCATGACAACTGTACCCAAGGTCCAGTGATTTCTAAACATTTAAGGCCTAAGGTCATTAAACAGCCCAAACACTCAGTACCTTAAGCCTAAGGAAGCTCCATGAGAACACCATTTCAACTCTATGAGAATCAATACCATTAGGTCTGACCTACAGAAAGGAAGGCAGGAGAAAAGAACATTCCTCAACCTTGTAATCAAACTTCACCACAGTGGTTCCTAGACATCTTTGATTATGAAGACTATACAAAACTAAAACAAGAGTTTTGAACATATTAAGTATTTCAGAGAAGTAAAGCTCTTTGAGGACCTCTCCCTCCCCCAAACAGCAAAGGAAATTAATCGCTTAATTCTTAAAAAGCTAGTTCGTTAAATTTAGTACAGTAACTTGAACAGCATTTTTTTTTTAATTTTGCTGCACATTGGTTTAAAACTCTATCATGACCAAGCCTAGCAACTGTCACCTAAGCTTATCGCAAATTCCTTATGTTTATGGCCCATGCAATCTGATTCACAACCTGGGCTTTCCGAACCAAGCTAGTGGACACCTAGAATCTTCCTCCCATCTCTGCCTGTGAAAACGGAGAACCTCAGAACCCTGAATTTTCATCAGCCATTTCTTACTTTCTGTTATTAGTTACTTCTGTATCTCTTTCATCTCAGTTACAGAGTAACAACTTGCAGACCAAACATTCTCCCGCCCATCTTGCCTTGTGCGGTCTCAACTATTCTGGCAAGTTACGGGCTGCATTGATCCCACTTTACAGATGAGAACAGCGACGTATTCTGGGTCATCCAACTCCGGAGGGCCCAAAACTGACATTCCAGCCTGGGTCTGAGTCCAGAGTCAACCATCAAGCCATTTATTCCTTCTCGGGGCCTACTAAGTGCCAGGTGGGCTTCCCAGGTGGCTAAAACGGTGAAGAATCTGCCTGCAATGCAGGACACCCGGGTTCGATCCCTGTGTTGGGAAGATCCCCTGGAAGAGGGAATGGCACCCCGCTCCAGCATTCTTGCCTGGAAAATCCCATGGACAGAGGAGCCTGCCGGGCTGTAGTCCATGGGGTTACAAAAAAGTCGGACACGACAGCGACGCGCCCGCACACACAAACACACAAAAGAGTCGGACACGACAGAGACACACACACACAAACACACAAGAGTCGGACACGACAGAGCGACACACACACGCGCGCTCCCGCGCGCGTAGTGCTGGGCTCTGGGGCCGGATCAAAGCATTTGGTTTTGATCCTGGTTCTTAAAGCAGGGAGCCCGCCTGCCTCTAGAACTGGGCGCCCTGCAGGCCCCCGGGTGTAGGGACAGCGTCCCAGACCTCCGCGCCTCCGTCCCACCCGACTGCGCCAGAGGGGCGCAGAGATGGGGCGGGCGCTACCGGTGGGGGTGGCGGAGGCGAGTTCGGGCGCCTTCCCGGGCCTCAGACTTCGCACTTATTTACAGGAGGGATCAGAGGACCCTTGGCGGCTCTACCCAGTGGGCACGGCTGGCCCGAATGCGGGGGAGAAGGATGCCACAGAGCACTGCCAGAGGGTGCGGCAAGGCTGGCCGGATGTACAGGAAAGGGGGGCGAGAGAGAAAAGCGAAAGGAGTGGGGGGCCCACAGGCGCCAACTGCGTGCGCGGCGCAAGCGCGTCCGGGGCCGGCCCCGCGGTGCGGGGAGCCGGGTCTCCAGTGTCCAGGTCCGAGCGCCGCGGCTGACTCTCAGGCCCAGCCGGGAGGGGCGAGCGCTCCCGCTCTCCCGCCGCCGCGCCCCGCGTCGCCCCACTGTTTTCCCCGCCGGGTACTCACCACTCTATTGTCCCGCTTCCCCATGGTGCCGGACTGAGAGCTCAGCCAGCCCTCAGCGGGGAGGCCAGGCCAGCGCGGCTGCCAAAGACGGCCCGAAGCAGGTCCTTCGGCCAACTCCCCATCCCATTGAGAGCGGCGCCTCGCGGACCCAGCGGCCGCGGTAGCCCACAGCGCCACCTACCGCCTCGGAGGAGAGGCGGGCGCCCGCGATCACTTGAGGTTCCCAGGGGTCGCCTGGGGATTCCAGTCCTTTGCCACTCAGTACAGCAGCATGGGAGAAGGAGGCGGCAACCCACTCCAGTGTGCTTGCCTGGAGCCTGGTGGGCTGCCGTCTATGGGGTCGCGCAGAGTCGGACACGACTGCAGCGACTTAGCAGCAGCAGCAGCAGCAGTACAGCAGCATGGCCCAGGCAGCTGCTGTTTGGCCTTGGATTGTTTTGCTTCCTGCCATTCCTGATGTACTGAAATCCTCATTCCAGAGGATACAATGATTATTCTGTTGTGTTCCACTATTATTCCACTATGCCTGTGTGCTTGGCATAGTGCGGATGCTGGGTATAGATAAAGTGAGGACTAGGACGGAGGTAGTCCCTCAGAATCCATTAAGTGGTGGCGGAGAAGTCAGTGTTCTCATAGATACAGCTAAAGACATTGCCTTTTAAGTTCAATCCCGTTCATCTGTCGCTCATGTATCCATTTCACGCTAATTTTTTAACACCTGTGCTTGTGCTTAGTCGCTCAGTTGTGCCCGACTCTTTGTGACCCCAGCCCGCCAGGCTCCTCTGTCCATGGGATTCTCCAGGCAAGAATACTGCAGTGGGCTGCCACGCCCTCCTCCAGGGGATCTTCCCGACCCAAGAATCGAACCCAGGTCTCCTGCACTGCAGGAGGATTTTTTTTTATCGTTTGAGCCACCAGGAAAGCCCTTTGAATACCTGCTTAGTGTAATTCTCGGAGTGACTGGAAGCTGGATACAAGCAAGACCCAAAGATAAGATTAAGACACAAGTGCTCCCTTCAAAGGGCCTGTTTATAAGCTAGTTAGGGAGATGGATAAACACAGGGTTGACTTTACTACATGGCATGCCACAATAATGTCAGAAAATACTAAAACTGCAAGGGAGGTGTTCCGGGGCTTGAGAAGGTGCCATTATATTCACTTAGAATTAATAGATCTGGATAAACCTGGATCCGTCTCAGCACATCATTAGAAATCCGAAAATCAATTTGGATCTTTTGTAGACTCTTGGAAAATGTCAAAATGGGCTTATATTCAAATATAAGAAAACTTAAAACCATCTTCCCAGTTTGTCTCCCCCTCCTTCCCTTTCTCATGCTGTGTCACATAACAAATGATGCCAGCGCCTGTTCTCTCAGAACTTTCCCAGACTCTCAAATGCAGCCACTGGGCGTTCTATTCCATACTGAAAGTTCATTCTCCTTAGTAACACCACTTCTTACTGTAAATTGCGTCTCCAAGATTTCATTTCTCCTTCTCCCTCACCCCTGACTTAAGCTGGGGATCCTCTTAGCAAGGACAGGCTTCTCTGTCTGAACAAGTTTGTTTTCATGGCTTATCGATAGTTTTTCATATCTCAGGAACTTTACAGATATTAACCCTGTAACAAGGATCTTTTTCTTATGTTTTCTTCAGCAAGTTTTATAGTTTCAGCTCCATGTTAGGTCCATGATCCATTCTGAGTTGTTTTTCATGGTGTAAAGTGAGGGTCAAGCTTTTTTTCTTTTATCCATGTGGATAACCAGTTTCTCCGGAACCATTTGATGGAAAGATTATCCTTTCTTCATTGAATCAACATATTAGTTTGCTAGGGCTGCTACAAATATGACTTCCTGGGGCCCATCACTGTCCCTAAAGAACTGGGAGTTGTAAACTGGGCTCACAGTCCAGAGAGAAAAATCAGTGGCAGGGGCCTACTGGGCTTTTAATGGAGTGAGGTTCTAAGTGAGCTAAACAGACACAGAGATAACTAACTAGCTCAAAGTCTTTTGTAAACCACTTTGAAAAAAATGGTCCAGCTAAACCTGGTTGTGGATGCCTATGGTTTGTGGAGACAGGTGATTATGACTGATCTCTTAGTAAACAGCAAACCTTCCATTTCTTAATAAAGATCAAATTCCTGACTCTCTGTATCATCCCTTCTGAATGTTCTGTGTAGATCCTAAAAATGTAGATGCAACTTAGGGCCTGTTAAAAAGTTAGGAGAAGTCTTAATGAGAGCTCCCAAGGAATCCTGGAGGACTAATATTAAAATACCTGATATTGGACACAAAGACAGGAATATAAATATCAGACAGTGACTATAGTCCCACTTTTGGTTTGCCCGTAGCATCTCAGGAGCTGCTACATCTGTCCCTCTGATCTAGTATGTAAGTCAAACAAAAGTCGGCACACATTAGCAGAAATTGTCTCCTTCTTTAAAATCCTTCAGCAGTTCCAAATGCCTTTAAATGACATATTAAGCTCTTCTGGACCTCACTCCCCTTCCCCTTACAGTTTTAAATCATTGAGTCATGGCCTATTGGTGGAGTTATATGAAGTGAATTTAGTGGCTTTCCACCAGTATTTTCAAAGTGTGGAGGATAATAAGAGAACCTGTGTGGGACATGCAGCATTATTTTGTGGAATATGTTTCCAATACATGTCTGTGTGTCTATGTGTGTGAGTGCACACCAGCCATACTCTTAGATTCTTTTTATAGGTTATGATCCAAAAGCTTAAAAGCCACTGCTCCAGGTGCGGCCTCACCAATCTGCTGCCTTTTCCTGTCTGCTATTTCATAACTGCAGGCCACTGCAGACACAAAATATTTCTCCTTGTGTGACTGACCAGCATTAACTTTTATTGTTAGTCCACTCAAGCACCATTTCTGCTTCCCAGGTGACTTGGTGGTAAAGAATCTGCCTGCCAATGCAGGAAATGTAGGTTTGATTCCTCGTCCGGGAAGATTCTCTGGAGGAGGAAATGACAATCCACTTCAGTATTCTTGCCTGGAAAATTCCATGGACAGAGGAGCCTGGTGGGCTATAGTCCATAGGGTCGCAGAGTTGGACACGTCTAAGCACACACGCACACAGGTGTAAGCAACATTTCCAATGTGAAATCTTTGTTCCTCCCCAGGTTATCAGCAATTGGTTACACAAACCTTTTTCCTAGTCTCAGTCTGGAGGTTTCAGAACGGACTGCTCATGCTTTACTTATTTTGGGGTCTTCAGTGATTACCACAGTCGACTAATAAGAGCTTACTTTGGAAGGAATGACGCTGAAGCTGAAACTCTAGTACTTTGGCCACCTCATGTGAAGAGCTGACTCACTGGAAAAGACTCTGATGCTGGGAGAGATTGGGGGCAGAAGAAGGGGACGACAGAAGATGAGATGGCTGAATGGCATCACTGACTCGACGGACAGTCTGAGTGAACTCCGGGAGTTGGTGATGGACAGGGAGGCCTGGCCTGCTGCGATTCATGGGGTCGCAAAGAGTCGGACACGACCGAGCGATTGAACTGAACTGAAGTATGTGTTATGGAAATTTTAAGTTCAATGAGTAGCTACTTTTAAACATTTGAAGCCTAAAAAGGAGCCTCTTAAAAATTTGAAACATACCCTGCTAAAACTTCCAATTATGTTACCTTACTCACAAGGATTACATTTACACTTAAGCAAAAAGAAAAACAGCTAGAATAGTAATTCATCTCCCAGAAAGCAGGTCAAAATTGCTGTTTTTATTATTTTTATTTGCTACCAAGAGTTTTATTGTAAGAAATACAAAAGATATGACAAATATACAAACCATTGTCTCTTTTTGCCTCAATTCAGCTTGTGCATAAGTGAAAACAACGAGCTGGACAATGACATTTCAACACCAATTCTTAAAAAAAACAATGAATTCCATTACCTGACAATAAATACCTAAATTTGCACTCTAGCACCCAGTAAGACATCCAGTTTCCAAAGGATTCTTGATCTGTAACCCTCTGAATTTTCTGACACGTTCCATCGCTTCAGTCACCACCGGTAGTTCCTCTCCAAACAAGTCAGGAGACCTACCTTTGCCCTCAGCAACCCGGGTCATCATGCACCACTTACTTGAGCTAATTCGGAACAGATTGCTAGCCATGGGGGTATTTAATGTAAATATTGGTGGTCCTTGGATTCCATATCTCACATGACACAAATACCTACTTTTCTATTCTCCTCTTCCGATAGGAAGAGTCTAGGTAAACTGACCTATATTTTCATCTAACTAAAAGGAAGGAAGCAAAATCACTCAGCTCAGGGCACTAGGGGGAGGGTAACTTTAGATTGGCTTTTTTTCCCCTTTTCTTTCTTTTCTGTTTTTTTTTTTGCCTCAGGAGGGCTTTCTATGAGGTTGGCTGCTAGAGTGAGACGGCTCTTTCCATTCTCCTGTTTACACCCGAGGTCATTTCTCTTTGCGGGCTAAGTGGCCTGGGTATGTAGGCAGGGCCCTGCTTTTGGAGAGGTGCACGGCACCCACACTTGGGGGCAGCACAGGGCTTGTGGACCCTGTGAGGAAGGCCACCCTGCTGAGCCTGACTGACCAGTGTGGGAACTCTCCATCTTGTGGCTAGAGATAAGAGTGGTGGCCATATCTACCACCAAGCCACCTGCCAACACTCGTGTAAAACTGTGTCCCCGGCAGTGAGTTTCTGCACTGCTTCTCCGACCTGCTGAACCCAAAGCACCGAAACAGAGCATTCTGTAGCAACTTGAGCAAACGGAATGAGAGTCGTTTCGCACCTTTAAGGAACATGCACCCTTTTACATCTGTACCCTGATATTAAAATAGCAGAATGAATTTCAAGTATGAAGAAATACAGTGAAAGGATAGCCTGAAGATGGACAGAAAACAGCAGCCTGGAATGTGCTTTATATTCTTGGGTTAGTTTTTCTATTTGCACCACAGCCGAAACGGAATGCTCTGTAGAATGAATGGGTTTAAAAATCAAGATCCATACGAAGAGGCTAGAAGGCATTTGTGATGGGTGTCCTGACTGTTCTCTGTGTTCAGCACCGGGAACCTTCTCTTGAGAACTATGGCCATAGGGATGGTGGCCAAGCCTGGACAGGCATACCTGGGATGCTTAAAGCATCTCTCGTCACGTCCCTGACCCCAAAGTACAGCAGAGGAGGATGAGGAGCAGCAGATGGATAGGCCAGGAAGGGGGCAGGGAGCAAGGAAAGGATGCAGAGGCTGGTGGAGCATCTGTTCTGGGCGGGCGCACACAGCCGCAGTTAGTATCTGACATGCGCATGCGCACTCCTTACATCTCCAGAACCGTGATTTCAAACACAGAAACCAAGTCAGAAGCCCTAATTAAGATTTTCTTCTACTTTAAAAACATATTCTATTACAAAAATAAGTAAAAAAAAAAAAAACAAACAACCAAACAATAACTCCCTGGCTGCAACAGCCTCGCTGAAATCTAAAAGAAAGTTTTAACTAGGCCCTATAGGAGTGCAGAAACACCAATACATTTTAAGGTGAAAACATGCCTTTTTTTTTTTTTAACACATCTCAGAAATGATAAGCCTATAAAATCCTCTAGTCCTACTCTGCACTCTATGGGAACAGACATTGTGCTTTTCTTAACACATACTGCTCTTCTATACAAAACACTTGCCTTGTAACCTTCAGGTCAAAATTTAAAATAGCAGATATGCAACAAGCTTTTGAGGTGTTACGGACTGTTGGTGGTTAAAATCCCATTGTTGACAAAGCACCCGCAGCCCTTCTTTGTTTCAATGACCAGACTGCAGTGCTTCTCTACAAAACCACCTTGCTTGAAGCACAGAACCTTGGACTTCTCCCACCTGGCACGTTCTGGAAGCCTCATGGCACAGGCTGGCAGTTCTGCTTCTACAGAAAACTCACACATTGGTCTCCTTTCAACAGGGCTACCTGTTCCCCCTACTGTACCCAACACCTACGAGGGCACAGATCAAGTGGGGGCGGGGCTTCTTCTCTTGGCCAGCTAAGCGGAAGCGCCAACCAAGCATCTGTCTCTACTTGCCATCTATTATGATGACCACTTGGCAGAGTTCCTAACTGAAGGCCTTATTTGATGCTTTGCTATCTGCAGTTTTAATTTTTGCTGTATTTCACACCATATTATATGCATACTTGACAAGAGAACAGCTACAAAGTCCTTTGCTTTAATTCCTTTACATACTTATAAAACACCTAGACACACAAAATACTATCTCTATAGACTTAAATTCTACTAATCATGTTAAAATGCATGCAGCTTACTTGGGGGCTTAGTCTTAATTTTAATTTTCTTAGTTCCATCAAGACCATGATAATGAGCATTAAATGCAAATCCTAATGCGGCCTGCCTTCTGTTGCACTTTCACAGGACTAGTGTGATCAAGAAATAAATAATATACATGAACAATAATAGAAATAATTTATGCAAATGTAGAAGTTGGAATAAAAATTTCCCACCGTGTTAAGTGCTGATCCTAGGAGTAGCTGATGCTATTCATTCCATGTGCTAACTAACAGACTTATCACTGGTCATAGAAAAATAAAATGAATACAGAGTAAGTTAAGGAATTAAAATATTCCCATATACATTTCTTGCAAACACAGGACCAAAATGGCAAGATATACAATACACTTGGTGGGGGTAGGCGGTTCAAGATGTGTATTACTGCTGGGCTCTATTTTCCTTATCCAGAGACTTCAAGGTCAAATTCAGAGTTGCTGGTGATCACACAAATATTGCTAGTTAATACATATTATTGCATTTAATAAAACTTAAGATTAGAAACTTTCAAGTAAGGGTATGAAGGGTCTCTTCAGGACTGTAATCTAAGCACTTCAATGGGTTTGGCTAGAAACCACAGAGTTAGAAATGATATAACCTGTGGCTTTAAGCTTGCTGATTAGTGCTACAATCATAGTTCTTTACAGCGTTATGCAGTTATGTGTCCCCTTTAAGAATAAAACTACATTTGACAACTCAAACTCCTTAAATAGGGAAGGGGTTGTTTGACAAAACAATGCACATCAAAGGTTCCTCTGAACAGGAGACTCTCCCTCCTACATAACATAATTTGCTCACATACCTATATTTACCTGACAAAGAAAAAGGAGAAAGAAAAAGTTTGAAACTAAAGAGTTAGGAGCTTTTGCCAACCGAGGATGAAGCAGAAAATAAATTTTCCAAACAAAACTTTTCCAGGCATACCTTTTGCCATCATATATGCAGAATGATAGAAAATAAAAAAATAAAAAAATCTTTCCTGTAATTATACATCTTCTCTTAGGAAAAAGGAAAAAAAAAAAAAAAAAGCAGAGCTTAGAGCTTGAGAGATGCCTGGTAGATAGCTTGATAGAGTAGCATCTCTTTATACCCGAACTTTCGGAGAATTGTGTTGTACTTATTTATGCACAGAAGACATCGTTTGCCTCTAGGGACATTTTACTTCCTAAGACTGCAGAACAGATGCCTCTGAGACAGCAGCAGGGCACACGGACCTCGGACAGTATCCCGCCGGGTCTGTACATCAATATCAGGCACGAATAGGTGAGCGGTGGGCGGGCCTCAGTCAGCCCCGCCCACTGACACTCTACGGCCAAAGGGGCGGGGCGACGGTGCCGCGCACTGGAAGGCTTTCTCGGTGGGAGGGAGGTTTTGAACCAGACTGGCCCAAATAACAACAGACTGGAGGCTTGAATTCGGCCTTCCACTGAGGGACTTAAACTGGAATCTTCTTCAATGGGATTTTAAGAAGATGGACAGGCCGAAGATTTGACAGCCCCTAATGTGTGCGGTATTTTGATTCAGTATAAATTACTGACACTAGCCAGCTGGCTACTCTGGAGAAAAGTGAAGCAGGGACTATGGAGTTTCTGCCACTCAGAAGGAATAAACGGCCTTCCGCTGGGTTCTGCTAAGGGAAGGCTGGAAAAATAATGTAATTTCCTTCCTTCTAAATTTCAGTGACACTACAGAAGAAAATGACTTCTCAAATTGACTAAAATCAGCAGGTGGATAATGGTGTCTGAGCAGATCTGTGAAGTAAAAGTCTATGAAAACATACATATTTTTATAACATGAAGTTGCCAAGGAACTTCACAAATGGAGACATCACTTAATGTAGATATACTCCTAAGTTATTAGCTCACAGACTTAAAGAAAATGGTTAAAAATTAGAATACGTTGTGAATTTACACTTGTGACTATACACATTTGCAGGTCTTTTAGTATTTTAGGGCTCTGTTTCAGCATAGCAGATCTTTGAAAAAATAGTTTGGTCTATTTAGTAGCTGATGTGTTACTTAAACAGTGTCTTCATCTGATTTTCTTAGCTGGGGTTTTTAATTGGATTGTGTACCGGTCACCATGGTAGGCAATGGGGAAGCAGCTGACATGGGATATACCTATTGTGCCTGAGGCCTCTGGAGGAGTCTTACACTCCTAACAACACTACCCTATTCACAGATGAGTGCTGCCTGTTGAATAATAAGCCTGTCCAACTTTCTAATTTCTGGACCTGGAAAAGTGAGGCAATGAGTTACCTCAAAAAATGTTTCATGAACAAATGAACGACTAGGCTCTCTTCACACACTTAAATAATCAAAATGGGTGTCTTATATGCATCCTCAAGAACGATTTACTTGCAGACAACTGTTCAGAACTTAGCTGACAGTTAAAATATCTAAGTTACAGAACATTGTGAGGACTATGAATCATCCTGAAAAACAAGTGCTAGGCAAAAGTTAAATGTATGCAGAAAAATAAAGCTGGAGGCGTCGCTCAGATTCCATACCCCCCTTCAAAGTGCCACCTTGTGGAATATACTAGACTAAAACAAGAAAGGCCATCCCTTAGGACAACGTTAATTTAAAAACAGACATGTGAAAGAAAAACGACTTCCCTTTCCTAACATATTGAGTTTAAATTGCTGTACTAGTATTTAACTAGATAGTTGGAAAAAAAAACAACCTGTGTTTATTTCCAGGAGAGTCTTGTTATATTCTCGAAGGCCAGAGCACCAGTTATTAAGAAAACATAAAATATACTGATGGATGTCCATTCTTTTATCTAAATTAACTCTCAGGGAATGCTAAGAAATAGAAAACATTTGAAAAGCTGGCTTGCACTTCATTTTAAAAACAAAAACAACTAACTGAGGAAAACATTTAAAAATCAGACCCCTCCTCTTTCTCCATTTTTTGTTGTTAACAAAGGTCAGAAGATGGATAAGGCCAAAGGAATATTTTTGGTTTATTTTCTGAAAAAGGACAAACTAGAAATGCTTGAGATATAGGTGTGTAATAAAACCAGGTTGAAAATTACATTGAGAAAAAAGTGAAAATACTATCTGCTTGTGCCTTTGAGGAAAACACCACTGCTAGTTATCTGGGGACTTGCTTGGCAGGTTTATGGGAGCCTGAAGTTTTTCCACTGTGGGGAAGGAATATGTAATTATCTTCCTCATAATGAGTCTGTATGTACTGAACACACATGATAAACGGTTTAGGTTTCACAAGTTTTCAAAAATCTTGGTGGCATAGGAAACATATACCTTTACAAAATTTATTGTTTTTAACAACGAACATTTTAAGGCTTGCACAACAAGAGTAGCTTCACATGGCTGCTTCTTCCCATGAAATGTGGAAGGAATAGGGGTAGTTTAGCTTGCTTAGCTTAACCTTTGAAATGATAACTGTTTGGAATGGCTTTTCCATAAAATTTGTTTTTGGCCATATCATGTTCATAGCTGCCAGGTGACTTTAAATAAAATATATGTAACTTTGAAACTATCCTTCTTTGAATACCTTCATTTTCTCCAGAATTTCCTCTAGCTACTGCCTAGTATCTTCTGGTTTTTAAAAAATTTAGAAATAATCACATCTTTATTTTTATAAAGATACTGTTTTATGTCTTTAAGCATTCTTTTGAATTCTATCAATATCTGGAATATATAATATTCAGTTATTTCTGTTCCAAGAAATTGTACTAACACAATTAAGTAACTACAATGGCTTATTAACTTTCAACATTATTCTTTCCTAGACCTACCTATGCAGCATTGGCCTGTTTTTGGAAAATGAGACACTCTCATGTGCTTATCATAAAAATTACAGTAAAGTCACTTAAAAAGAGAAGCAATTCTTTAGAGAAGAATTTTAGTATGTTTATGATATTAGGAAGCATACATGATTTAATTTCTATTAAGGAATAAGAATTGTCATTACTGACTTTTATAGGTATCCTTGTTTAAGAGAAGTAGCCATAGTTAGTTAAAAACTCAATTTAAATCCACTATTTAAGACTCAAAAGTTTGGTCATATTTAAGTTTTTTCTCACCAGGATGGATAGTATCACATTCTGGAGTCATATCATAAATTTTCTCTATTAAAAGATCCATGCTTTATCTAAGATAGTAACATCTCATGCACTCTGAAATTTTCATTTTTACCCAAAATGAAGAGGCTGAGAATCAGGTGAATATTTTGAACTATTTTTAGTGTAAGTCACCTGAGGCTAAGTGAAAAGTCAGTCATTCAAAATGTGTGTTTCCTGAGAGAAAAGCATGAGAACATAGGGGGCTAAAATGGCCTGGAGCTTTCTTCCAAAACAGGTTCTCCGCTCCTTGAGTTCCCATCCACTTCAAAGGGGGAGGCCAAGTGGGAGGCTCCAGTGCACTGGGTTCTGACAAGCTCTTGGGGATTGTGTTTTTAAGATTATAAGGTACAGCCTTTGCCAGGTGAGAGCTTATGATGCCTAAATGGACTCTTTACATGTAGGTTGTTACAAGTCCACCCTGGCACAGCAGTTCCCAATGCGTGGGCCGTTAGATGGAAATACACAGAAACGACTGGGCAAATATTCTTGTCCCAATCCTAGTAAGAAATTCAAATGTGATTTCAAGTCTGTCATCCTGTTTCTTAGTGCTATAAGCTGCTTCAGTGTGACCCTGGGGCAATATGACCTTTCCAGCTAATCACTGCCTAGCTTTTGGCAGAGACGTCTGAAACCATATGTCACAGAAGAATAAGCCGCATTCAGTAAGCTTGTGTTCTGCTCTATGATTCAAAGTGCCCTAATGGCAAAGGTGCATGTGTGGGATCTGGGTCTCAGAAGTGGTGAGCCGGATGTGAGAGACAGAAAACAAAAAAGTAATCACTCAAGTGCAACCACCACGAGGATGGAAGAGCTGGGGACAGACTCTTTTAACGAGTTCACAGAGGACGAAAAGCCCTCTCACTCTGCCTCTCACAGGGTAATTTGGCAAGTATCTAAATGTTCGTGCTTGAAGTTTTCTTTATAAACACCACCAATAAATGAATCAGGAGCATATGTTGCAAATAAAAGTTGAAGTTTCTACGTGTTTAAAATGCTAAAGAATGCTGAAAAATTCCAGTTTAGAACAGCTGCATTTTTCTTGAGTGAACTTATGAAAAATTTTTGCAAAAGCCAAAACCCAAGTTATGTTCATTCTAACCATGGATACTCACTGAAAAGCTCCTGATGGATCAGGGCAGTGTTTTAAAATTCAATTTCCAGGCCCCTGGTCTTTATTATTTTGACCCCCAATCAAAGGAAAGGCAGAACTCATGTATCTGTGGTCCCCCCCACTTATCTGGGGGGACCACAAGTACATTTGCCTCGAATGTTCTGGGTCCATTATATCTCAAGCATTTACAGTGATAACAAAACATAATCGATGCTGTCACAAGGAAGACTGTAAAATACATTTTTATGGCCCATCTTCTCATTCATAGCTTGCTTTAGCAAAAATTTTCCTGCTCTTAGAGTTATTGAATTAGAACAATATTAAACAATATATATATCTTAGAAAAGAATGGGTCCTGACCCAGAAAGCTCTCAAAGAGAAAAGTCTCCTAATTTTTCTCTTGTTCAGGATAGTCGTATACAACATTAAGTTCTGGAGAACTCAGAAAGGCCTGATTATGCATAAACATCATATAGAACATTTCCTTCTGAGGGAGGCAACGCCCATTCTTTGAAGACCCTAATGCTAAACACGGCCTAACTGTCGCACACACACAAAACATGAATCGGAAAGCCAAGGGAGCTAAAACTTACCAAAGGATACTTCATCTCTGTGCCTTCCGGTTACTAGAGCCAACTGAGCACTACCTACGTAGACGGCAGAGATGGCATGGGATATGAAGTACTGTAGAGAAAAATGGCAAGAGGAACGGTAAAGCTGTTCACAATGCCCAGGTCAGGCTGGCTCTGCAGGGAGGGGGGAATGTGCGTAAGGCACTAGAAGCAAGCACAGCCTGGCGGATGGAGAACAGGTAATTTTACAGAGTAAATATACATTCCTAAGACATAGTTCAGGACATTCCCTCAGATACTACACTGACAATATAGTCTATAAAAATGCAAAACACTAGGTAACACTTTAAAGCAATCTACGTCTCAGTGATGGAGAAGAACCAGTCTTCTGCTCACTGCCTAGGTAACAACAGTGAATGCCAGGGAGATTGCAGCAGGGGGAGAACACGTGAGATTCTGTTAGGATTGTGGAACTGGAGCCATAAGCCATCAATCGGAATCAAACTACTGATGAGAGGTTCACTGAAGGAAAGAAAGGAGGGGATGCATTAGAACAGCCTACGCGATCTGTCATGAATTGTGTAAGGCTAGTGGAATACATTAGACACGCTGGGGGACAGATACAGATGTACACTTTGCAAACTGGGCAGTGCACTGCAGAAGAAATACAGTGTAAAAGGTGGAGGAAAACTTACATGGTATTCCTGCCTCTAGTCAGAGAGAACTATCCTCCCAACTCGAAAAGCAAACAGTTCCTGAAAATTCCTAAAGTCAAAACCAAAACAAAGTAACAACAAAAACCAAAAAAGGAATAAATTCCAAACCAGGAAATAAAGGCTTTGTCTATTTTTTTTTTTTTTTGACAATTTTACCTTGCTGAGGTACACTCCCTAAATCTACAGCAAGCTTATACGGGTATTCTTTTAAGGAAACAATCAAGCATACTATACAGGTTAAAAATGACAAGGAGTAAATGCAGCTTTTTGAAGAGGAAACAGAACATGTGCTTTCAGAAACAGGTTTCTTAAAAGATACTAGAATTATTTTCTCTTTTTTCACTGTGTGTATAAAACTTCACCTAGACGGTGAACCCTTTACCACTAGTGAACTGACTGCTTTTGACCAGAAAAGAAATGCTAAGGACACAGGCTCAATTTTCTAATTTGAGAAGCCCATTTTGGTGGATCTCCTTTAGTCAACAGACACCTGTTATTTAGGGGTCACTTTGAGTCTTTAAAATTCAATTCTTCTTGTTTACAGAAAGTAACACTTTTTAAGAGATCAAGAATCACACACACACACACACACACACACACACGCATGCACACACACTCACTCAGAAGTACCAAATCGGGCCCCAGCAGCTACAGAGAGATTACATGTACAATCTCACTCAGCTGTGCCCAGGTTGCTCACTTCACACTGGCAGCATTCAAGATCAGAAAAAAATGAAACGGCAGCACAATGGGTCAGCAGCTTCTCTTCTGGAGTTTTTCCAGGTTCTTGAAACAGACAGACAGACAAACAAACGAATGGACATAAAGCTGCAATCACTCTTGCATTGATTTCAGAACAGTAAACGAGGTGGTTTCCTCGGAGAAGCAGAGCCCATCTGGAAGATAGCAGCTAGAAGGTCTCCAGCCGGCGATCCTCAACAGCTCTGCAAGGCTTCCTCGGGGGACCCCTCAGCCACCGAGGTGGTTCTCTGGATGATCAACTCAAGGCAGGTTAGGCGGTATTCATTTCCGAGCTGTTCTGGCTGGGTGGCAGGTGGGAATCCAGGTTTTCCTTGCACCTCTCCAGATCGTGGAAGTATGGGTGAGACAGGGCACTGTATGCTGATATTCTTTTGGCTGGATTAAATGTCAAGCACTTCTGTGATGGAGAAAAAATAACAGAGTGACATAAAACACGTCCATAAAACACACTTACATAGTTACGTATCTATTCACTGTCATGTATTATGAGGAGGGCTTGGCAACCCACTCCAGTATTCTTGACTGGAGAATCCCATGGACAGAGGAGTCTGGCAGGCTATAGGCCACAGCGTCTCAGACGGTCGGGCACAACTGAAGCAACTTAGCGTGCATAATGAGGATGGATATCTACTTCCAGGGACACTAAATACAACGTAGAGAGTACTCCTCTTACGTTGTTGTTGCGTTGTTGTTACGTTGATAAGTTGTGTCCGACTCTGCGACCCATGGACTGTAGCACATCAAGCTTCGCTGTCCTTCACTATCTCCTAGAGTTTGCTCAGATTCATGTCCACTGAGTCGGTGATGCTATCCAACCATCTCAACCTCTGCTGTCCTCTTCTCCTTTTGCCTCATCTTTTACATGTCCCTAATGTATAAACTGCCCCCCAGGATCTGTTACCTACCCAGATTTCTTTCCAACTCAGTCATATTATTATTACAGCATGTGGTGGTGGTGGTTTAGTCGCTAAGTTGTATCTGACTCTTAGTGACTGTAGCCCGCCAAGCTCCTCAGTCCATGGGATTTCCTGGGAAGGATACTGGAGTGGGTTGCCATTCCCTTCTCCAGGGGATCTTCTCAACCCAGGGATGGGGATCTTCCTGAACCAGGGATTGAACCCAGGTTTCCTGCTCGGCAGCCAGATTCTTTACCACTGAGCCAGCTGGGAAGCCCTTATTACAGCATACATGTAACTTTAGTTAGGGAAGTGATTTTTCTGATGCTAGCAAACTTGGTGCCATAGTCAGTCTTCACCCTGATTTTTCACTCTGCCCAAGTTTTATCCATGAGCGGGGAATGGAAAGCGGTTGCCTTGTTCAGGTGTAAGGCTAATTACTGAACACAGGGCCAGTGGAGGGGGCAACAAGTAAGGGCTAAACCTAGACCCTGATTATCCCGATCCACTAGCAAGTCATGTACCCCACCCTAGGGCTGTGCCGCCCGGAGGGAGAGATGCCTTCCTTCTAATTCATGTCAAGGTGCCGCAGGGGCTAGCAGTGGCCGTACAGGGAGACCATTAGATTCAATTCAAGTCACTAAACTCTATTTCAGGGCTGCTGACCAAGCGCAGGTAGAAGGTGAAAGGAGGAAAGCAGCCATCTGTCTTCCTAAGCTGCTCGCACACAATCAGTTATTAACATTCCTCTAATTTCAGTTCCATTTCCACTCCAAGCCCAGGCAATCCTGTTCTTCAACTCCTCCTCCTCTCCTCCTAGCAACTCCTCCAGCATGCCTAGCAGGCGGTCAGCACTAACTAGTGATGAGTAACATCCCACCTGTCCACACCACTGCTTCAGGAGCTCCCAGGGAGCAGAGAAGCTATGCCAGCTCCTCCATCCTTGTGACAGTGTCCGCTGATGTGGGCTGGGGTCTGAAATGTCTCTGAATTTCAGTCTTCTACATCAGTGGTCCTCAACCTTTTTGGCACCGGGGACTGGTTTCATGGAAGACAGTTCTTCCACGGATGGGGGTGGAGGTGGGATGGTTTGGGGACAATTCAAGGGAATTACATTTATGGTGCACTTTATTTTTAATCTACTGCAACCACTGATCTGACAGCAGGTACTGGTCCATGGCCCAGAGGCTGGGGACCCCTGCTGTATGTAATCTAGCTTTAACATCACCACAATTATATAGACCTCTCCCATTTAATCTGAGCCCTTGAGTCTTTCACAGCCCTGATTGGATTAGCGATTCCTAAAACTCTGCTGAATACAACTGACCTAGAAAAGTACAAACAGAAAATTCTACACTTAACATCAAGTGAATTTTGGGGTCCCCCCAAATCTTATTTATCCTGAGCTCCCTACCAGTCCATGGATGCCAACCTGTCTTCTGAAAATTAGATCCAAACAACAAGCAGAGGAAGGAGCTTGTTCTACTGTCTCTAATAGCAATAAACATCTTGAGAAAAGCTTTACAAGTGCTGAATTCTCAAAAAAGACAGGAAAGCAGGGGCAAAATTCTTGAGCCTGAGTTCTCTCTTCCCAGAGTCCAAGAAGGAGAAAATTACGTAGTGGCACTAGAAAAGGAAGCCGCTAGTTTAATTCCCAGGACATAGGAAAGAAGGGAAAAAAAGTTGTGGAAATATGTCCAAGATAGAGACATCCCTAGAGGATTATCTGGGAGGAAGCCCTGTTCCCACACGACACTGATGGCTTAGAGCTGGGAGCGTGGTAGAGAGAAGGAGAAATCCTTAGCCTACGGCAGGGCGTGTGTGTGACAATCTCAAGCTGGAGGTTGTGACACATTTTGTCCTACAGAAATATTGTTAGAAAAAGTGCTTGAGTCTTATTATTGCTGTAATTCAACAGAGCAACTGGCTATTTTGAGAATTAATTTCAAACTCTTGCGTAATAATGTTGTTTCTGCAAAAAAATATAATTTGCTTGCCAAATAACTGACTTAAAACGAGCTTTTGGAATTGCTACTTGACTACTACAGTGCATATGGATCATTTTCCAACACAAATTTCCTTTCTTTCCTTCTCTGCCTCCACTGGGGGAATGTTTGTTCTATTAAAGTTGGCCTCGGCCATGCAATTTTCATCAGCCAATGGAACATGGACAGAAATAGCAGGGTACCTTTGCCAAGCCTACCTAGGCCGTTAGGGGCATTGTATGTTTCTGCTTGCCCCTCTGGGAGGACCCACCTTCCTTCTATGATGAGAAAAACACACCCCAGGGAGCCAAAGTCCCTTTGGCCTGGGTCCCAGAATGCGACACATGGGGAAGACCAGTACTTGACCCACTGGCCGAAGAAGAGTTGCTTTAGATGACTCACAGAGCTGTCTCTGCCAACGTGCAGACCCATGAGCAGGAGACAAAGGTTTACTGCTGAATGCTAGTGAGATATTTATTTTGGTTGTTTGTTATGCAGCAGGAGCAGACGAATACAAGTATCCAAAAAAAAAAGAAAAAAAAAGTACGACCTCAGGCTCTGAAAGCAGTTCGATGGCAAGAACTCCAAAACTTCTTTTCTACAGGAGCATCATGTCTGGAGGACGTACCCAGCCTCCAAAGTTAATCACGATGAACAGGGCAAAACTTGTAAAGATATGTAAGTTTGGGTTGCTGAAAATGATTCTTCCCCTGAACTGTCTTGTCACTGCAACTACTTTCCTTACAGATGTACATAAGTGTGTTTATAAATGTTGATGGATATATCCATACACGTATGACTGAAGCATCATATAAAGTCGACCTTTTTTCAGATAGAAATGAAGGATTACTCTTAAAGCGTTAAACTTTAAAATGTTAATTGTCAACAGTTTTCCTTTCCCTTGACCTCCTCAGTAAAATATTTTCAATAGAGGAACAGTACTTTGAGGGCCGCAGGGGCCTCTCTTGTACTGAATGGCCTGCTTTCTCAGCTTTACAGTTCTAGCTCGTGTTCCTCTAAGATGAAACGGTGAGAGCTTTTAGATAGTTCTGAGGTTTAAGGTCTTGGACTGTCCTTTCCCTGAATGTCTGTGCATATTATGCTTCACGCTTAACCCTTAGCTGGTCATGATGTTACTGGCTCTGCTTTTTAAATTTTTTTAAAATTGACTGTGGGCTGTGCTGGGTCTTTGCCGCCGTGTGCGCACTTTCTCCAGCTGTAGTGCACAGGCTTCTCGCTGCGGTGGCCTCTCCCGTTGTGGAGCATGGGCCCTAGGGCATGCAGGCTTTAGTAGTTGCGGCACACGGGCTTAGTTGCTCTGTGGCTTGAGGGATCTTCCCAGACTAGGGATCGAACCCATGTCCCCATAAATTGATGGCTGGATTCTCAACCACTGGACCAGCAGGGGAGTCTGAGCCCTGCTTTTTATTCCTCTCCTCTGCTCTTCTAATCTCTGCTGCCACTCCTTATTTACCGACTTCCGTCTCTCTTTGGTAGGTTTCTTTGCTCCTTTTTCGTCTCCTGCTACTTCTTTGGATTAGCACCTGTAGTCTGACTTTGAAAACCACCACCGCTATCAGGGGACCTTGAATGAACACATGGGATTGTCTGTTATCTTTAAATTTCAAGTTCTTCTCGGTGATTCCTACTGATGTTGGGGCCAGGAAATCTTTCGGGCTGTCTTTGGATGTTCCAGTAGCTGAAACAGCGGGTTACTTTACTTAAAGTTGTTCATCATTGTGACTCTCTACCCAGAACCGTCTACTAAGAGAAACATTTCATTCAAAGTTCCTGCTGAAAAGGAAAGCCTATGGTGGCTATATTTGATATCAGGTAGTCCTCACCCACTCCCAGCATAGCTGATTGGGCCAGGAGTGCAGCTTGGCCTTAGGTACCAACCCATACCATGGTTTGGCAGCAAAAGGGTGAGGTGTGCCAGCCAGATTCCTGTCTGTAAGAATCAGATGAAGGAAACAGAGGCAGGGAAAATGCTAGCGGAGGGAGTGCAGCGGGAAGGCTCCGTGAATTAGAGAGTTCTGGTAGGCAAGGGACCAGCTGATGTTAAGGGGAACAGACAGCAGGACTGAGAAGAAGCAACGAGGTGGAGTGAAGGGCAGGAAAAGCAGAACTGGTAAGAGAAGGCGATGCGCAGAACTGTGACGTACTCTGGACGGTTCTCCATCTGCAGGCCACCAGAAGCGACCCATCAAATCTCCTTTTCTTAAGGTAATGCAAATACATGCTTGGTTGCATTCTGGATTAAAGAACGATTCCCCAAACAATAATTACATAAGATTAGAATCAGACCCCCCACCCCCCCAAATGAGCTGTGAAATGTAAGAGAAATCAAGGAAGAAATTTCCTCGATAGCAGGTAAACCACTGGGTATGTATGCAGTATACAGTGAGCCTCTGTCTAGGTGAATGTTCTCCTTTCTAATTAATCTATCTCAAAGGATGAGGGCCAAAGTCCTTAGTGAGTGTCTTACAAAGAAACAGCAGGGAGGGAATAGGGCTGTCCTCATCTGTAATTTGGCAGTGGAGGGAACTTTTGCCTAACCATCAGGAAATGAGCCGCCATTAGGTGGAGATGGAGTTAGGGCTTTCACTGGGAAAAATCCATGGCTCTCCAAACAGGCCAATCAATGGCTGTGTCCATACAGAGCTGAAGCATAACATTTCTCCTTGGACTTATAGACTCTTAGGTCTGTACCTAAAATTTGTAATACACTGACAGAATGGGAGCACTGGCTCCTCTGAGTCTAGGAGCACGTTCTTGGCTAGATATCAAAGGTTGCTCATTTGGCTGGTAAAGAATACACTCATTACTACTCACTGGGTCCCAGACACCAGGAGTAGTCCAAGAGGTACATTTGTCCACTCTGCCCTGGTCTCCAAGTACAGGGAATTATGTACAAAGCCAAGTATATGAGTTTGAGTCTCAAACAGGGCATAGACCTTTGTTTTTGGTGAGGTATTTTATATGTCAGGGCACGTTCAATACTTCTTAAATAAATCAGTAACTGGAAGGAGTCTTGCTATTTGGTTCCTTTGGAAAAACATCTTCCTAAAGATGTGCCTGTTTAAGAAAAGACACATTTAAAATGCCAAACAAGCTGCTTAAAGTAGCAGGAAAGTGTAAACAAGGAAACATAATATTTACTTCTACCGAAGCATATGTTTAGACGAATCCAGAGGATTCTAAGGCTGCATTCAAAAGAACATTAAAAAATGGCAGAATGAAAGGGTGTGAATCAGACTCTTTCCCTTTCTATAGGACCTGAAGACAATGCAGAATCAAAAGTCACTAGCTGCCACAGGGGTAAAAATGAAAGCTGCAGAGAGATTCTGGCTCTGTCCTGTGAGGCTGTGGTATGTGAGGCTGAACTGATGCTGTGCCCAGCGCCCAGGGTGGACGTAGGACTTCTTAATAGCAGTAACAGTTCATTGCATATCAATGCAAGATCAACGCGTATCAATATCAATGCATTACCCATTATCATCATGAGGAAAGTGACGTCATTAATCTAAAACGTGTAGGCAATGCATCACCAGCACACTAAAAATATTAGCTGATGAGTTCTATTCATGAGCGCAGAGAAGACCAACCCTGCATCGGGTGAACTTACCAGAAGTAGGTCTTTGCCTTGTTCATCAATGTCTGTTACAAACTTCTCAATTGGTTGAGGAGACTTTGAGTGAAAAGCCTGCCTGGGTAGGGCAACATCTCTAGGCCAGTCCTCTTCTCCCGGGAGTCCAATTACGCTACAAAAGAACCACAGGTGAACGTGAGCATGAGCTATTGTGCTGAAGCGATTTTTCTACCAATTCCAGAAGAAGGTGAAGTCTAAAGGAGGGGCCTGGGGGAACTCAGAGCCCCAGGAGCCCACCACTTGTCTGGCAGGACTCTTCTCTGTGCTACTGCAATACGGTGATCCTGGGGCGGAGGGCAATCTCACAGGAGAATTATAAAAGCCGCTGCAAACAGACAAACGCGATCACTCCGGCAGCAGCTGTGAAATGTAAGAGATCACGCAGAAACGGAAACTATTACCAAGAAGCCCCGAAACACTGTCAGACCAGGATCTAAATACTCAAAGGGGACCCGCATGGGCACATCATGTTTTCCTTTATGTCCCAGACAGCTTTTTGTGTCCTGATCAAACACTCCTGTATTGACACACTTTTAGGATGCTCATCTAACATGATTTGTTGACACGTAAACTTGGTTGCATTTTTGGGTTAAAGAATGAGTCCTCAAACAGAAATTACATAGATTAGAGTCAGACCCCCCAAATGAGGCTAAAAGGTATGTTAGTTCTGTGTAACACAAACACTATTTTATCATTTAATATCAAATTTAACTTCTTTATTACATATTACAAATTTAACTTATTTACATATTTCATACAATTATTTTTTTGTTATTGCAAAGTGAGCAAACAATTCATTAAAAAACCTGTTATCTTCTGTTTCCTCTGAGACTCATCCTAGGATCAGAAATGCAGAGAAAGAACTGATATAAAAGTGGCACAAGCTTTGGAAACAGGCAGAACTGGGTTCAAATCCTGAACTTGCCTTATCGGTAGGTAAGAACAAATTATGTAACTTCTGTGTCTCAGTGAGTCTTTATTTATATGACAAGGATAATAATTTGTGGTGTTAAGGATCAGCAATGATTTCTATAAAATGCACAGCACAATGCCTGGCACACAGGATCTGTCAATATCAGTATCAATGTACTGCGTATCAATGCATATCAATATCAATGCATTACCCATTAGTATCATAAGAGGGAAATAACGTTATTAATCTAAAATGTGCAGGCAATGTGTCGCAACACAGTGAAAATATCGACTGATGAGTTCTATGGGTGTGTGACTTAAGGTTCTTCACAACTATTAGTAGGTCTGTGGCCTTATACATTATGTAGATGTTCCTTATAACTTATATACAGGTAGTAAGTAGGGTGGAACAAGGAAATTCAGGGGGAGCAAGAGCTTATATCTCATATAGACTCTGATTAATTCTGAACCCTGGTTGGTGCAGCGGTAAAGAATCTGCCTGCCAATGGCAGGAGATTTAAGAGATGCAGCTCAATCCCTGCGTCAGGAAGATCCTCTGAAGAACTGGCAACCCGCTCCAGTATTCTTCCCTGGGAAATCTCTATAACCCTGGTGGGCTATAGTCCATGGGGTTGCAAAGAGTCGGATACAACTTAGCGACTAAACCACAACCGCAAGAAAAATTAGAGTTTAGCGGACAGAATATATGGTTATTCAAATACTGAGCAAACTCTTCGACTACAGTTAGAAATGGTGCTGCCCGGCATTATAGTCTTCTTGGCCAGTACTTACTGGGCCTGAGAGGCCTGAGTGGTGGTGTGGTTGGGGTGTTCTCCTGAATGGGTCTCCAGGGTGTAGGAACAGGTAGTGGTAAATTTCACAAGATTTCTGCAGGACTTTGTTTCCCTTCTCTTACCTCGACAGAGCCCAGGTCACAGGTCTCTCACCTGGGAAGAGCAGACGCCTGCCACAGGGTGTCTGGTGGAAGTCACTGTTACCCCACCCGTGTCAGACATGCAGGGAGAGCCAGGTTACGGAGGCAGATAGAGAGACTCACAGACACAATTACTGAAACAGATGAAGGGAAATGACAACTTGAGCAACAAACAAATTTAATAGCAAGATCTAGAATATGAATAAAAAGAAGACAGCGAGAATGTTACCATTAATTATTTAAAAAAAAAATGTGTGTGTGTTTGGATAGAATGGGACAGGCAGAGGAAGAACAGAAGAATGTTTACTAAATAACTTTAAAACATTGTTCTTTCTTTCATTTTTGGCTTTTTGGCCATTTTTATATCAATATTTTTGTGTACTGTTACCAGTTACCTAGAAATCAATTATAACAACTCTTAGTACAAATTGAGAATCTTTTTTTATTTGCAGTTTTGAATATATTTATGTTGAGTTAAATCTGGCAATGTTGGCAGCTGAATGCCAAAAGTTCTCAGAAAAACAGTGTCCCAAAATGTATATAAATAACTTTTAAAAGTGTTTTAAAATCTACCACCTCCTGAGACATATAGCTTAGATATTATTATTTTCATTATATAGGTGGGGAAACTTAAGATGAGGAATAAAATGAACAGTTAAAGCCACACAGAGAGAGTTCAGCCCAGAGACTGGAGAGAGCTTACTCCAAATCCAGTATTTTATTTCCATTTTACTGTGACTCTGCTCTTAAAAATGCTCTAAAATGGCATGGATTAAAAGCACTCAGTTTCACTTTCAAAGTACTTGCTGTCCTTTGAAAGTATAAATCTTCCTAAACACAGAAAGACTTTTCCCCTTAAGAGAATGTGAATATGGCTTCCCTTTAAAATATATTCAGTTTAATATCTATTATGAACTTTTATGGTCCATACATGAGTGTTGTGAAATTCTAATAGGTCCATTCAAAAGGGCTTGCATCGAATTTCAGTATTTGGATCAAGCTGAATATAAGCCTTAAAAGTTGACATTTGTATTGGAAAGACTGATAGCACAAAACCTATAAAAGTGAAAGTCGCTCAGTTGTGTCCCAACTCTTTGCGACCCCATGGACTATACAGTCCATGGAATTCTCCAGGCCAGAATACTGGAGTGGGTAGCCTTTCCCTGCTCCAGGGGATCTTTCCAACCCAGGGATCAAACCCAGGTCTCCTGCATTGCAGGTGGATTCTTTACCAGCTGAGCCACAAGGGAAGCCCACAAAACCTATAAATGGCATGAATGGCTGGGATAGAAATTATTTTTCAAGTACTTCAAAGGGACACTAGGGTGCAGCATTGTCCCTTTTCTCTATGCCAAAGTAACGAAAGCCTTCGGAGGAAACTGAACAGAATTACAGTGACGCAAGGCCAGAAATCAAGAAGTACAATCTACAGGCACAAAATGTATTGAGCGTCACGGCTTCTTTTCTATGGGCAACCTGGATCGCAGGCCTTTGCCAGAAGTGGAACTGGCTTCAGTCAAATGTGTTTGTCAGAGGTTCCTTCTGGTCCATCTCATGGGCTTCACGCGCTTGGGGCACCAGCAGTGTTAAGAAGGGCGCTGGAGGCAGACAGAACACCCAAACGGGGTCAGCTAGAAAAAGCACGTGAAGGACTTCGGGGTCTGACAAGCTGGCTTCAGTCAAGAGTGTTCTTACTTTTAACAAGAGGGTCACGGGTAGGCCTGACTCTCACGGTTTCCTCTTCACGATCACATGCACGCAAAACATACTCAACAGGGATAGGCAAGAACAGATGGGAGTTCATCCCTGAATGACCGGAGAACCGGACATCCAGAAGCAGAGTCTCGTGCAAGTTTGGTCCTGAGTTGGTCCATCCTACAGAGTGGACAGTAGCAGCGGCAGGGGCAGTCGCTGTGGTACCTGTCCTAGGCCTGGGAAGCCCCCAGACAGTGAAAGGAGCGCATGTACTTTTCAGGCCTGAAAGCCACTGGTCTGACACTCAGCAGTGAGGTTGGCACTCGCAGAAGCCTTCTGCAGCTGCTTCTAGTCACCAAAAGAACAAACTCAGGTTCCCGTTTTATCCCAAGTGTCTTCAGCAGCTATGCATGAGACGACAGTGTTAAAATATAATGCTTTTTCATCAGTTTTGCAGCCTGAATATCATAATAACCATGGGGATTCCTATCAAATGGTACAGACCAATGACTGGAGCTATTTTTGGTTCTAGAACTCCCATTTCTTTTCTTGTCACTCCAATCCTGATGGAGCTTGGCGAAGGATGCCCTATTGCATGCTCTGGGAGAAGAAAAGCCTCTTCTTCACATTCTAGACACACAGAAGCATCCACAGCCTCACATGCACAAACACGCAAACACTGAAAATCATCAAGAAGCTACGTCACAGACAACTGGAACCAAAGAATTCGAGCACAAGGAAGGACCTCTAAGTGTCACTTCTCAGGTGAAGAAGAACAAAAAGATGAAACAATTAATGAATTACAGTAAGAGCTAGCATTCTTACAAGCATTTTTTAGGTAACACCGGGCACCAGGTAAGTTCTCTACCCAGTATTCGAAGTGACCTTTTCAAGACTGCATCGCTCTTTAGCCACAGACAGAGGAATGGAACCTAGGATTCTCATTTCCTTTTTCAGTGTTTCAAAGAAGAATCAATTGAGTAGCAGACCGTCCTTTGCCCAGGAAGACAAAACCAAACAATGCAAAGCCAACCTGGCTGATTACAGGATGTTCAATGGGGACACGAAGCCCAGTGAATAAGGATGGGTTACCAGGCTGAGCGCCCCACTCTCTGATGGTGGAAGCATCTGAAAAGACCCCAAGCAGACAACACAACAAAACTAAAGAACGGGAGCTCAGCCAAGCAAAGGGGAGCTGCCAAAAGAGCCACACGAGCAACACACAAGCTTCCAGGGCAGAGCAGTCAGGCCACACGTCATGACGGGCTCTGCACGAAACGGCACGTCTACCACATCCCCACTCACCACACAAATAGTAACAGTGTCTGCAGCAGCAGCTTGGGGAAGGAGAGACAAGAGATAAACGTATTATATGAACGTCAGAGGAAGGTCACCGTAAATGTTCTAATGCTACAGACACGGATGTAAAATTAATTACAGGTACTACTTACTCCAAGATTTTTCCTAGCTGGTCGACATCTGAACTTCCACGAAAAAGAGGCCTGAAAGAAAGACAAACGTTAAACAAGGAATTTTCTCCGGGTACATTTCAGTCCTGTTTGTCCTGATGATTATTTAACAGAAACCAAAATATTCTTTGGATGGGGAATAAGTCACCTTTCGTAAATGAAGGATTTTTTTGCATTCTCCTTGCGGTAAGGATTGATCATGAATATCTGCTGGTGCCTCGCTCCCATGCTGGGTATCCTTTTTTTTTTTTTTACTTATTTTTAGTTTTGGTTGTGCTGGGTCTTTGTTAATGCGTGTGGGCTTTCTCTAGTTGTGGAGCACGGGCTCTAGGGTGAAAGGGCTTCAGTACTTGCAGCACCTGGGCTCAGCAGTTGCAGTGCACAGGCTTAGCTGCTCTGCGGCATGTGGGAGCTTTCCCGACCAGGGATTGAACCCCTGGCCTGGCAGGTGCATTCTTAACCACTGGGCCACCAGGGAACCCCCTCCTGAGTATCCTAGTCTTAGTCACTGTAACAACACTGCCACCATCATATACAGGCCCTGGCTTCAAAGTTCTGTTTAACTTTGGGATCGGATGGAACCCATCACTATCTTAGTCTCAAACCAGAGGTATATGGAATTCTTTGAAATTACTCTTGGTCAGATCCTTCTCAGAGAACCCTTCCTTTTTCTGTAACTGAAGTACAGTTGATTTATAATATTAGTTTCAAGCGTACAGCAAAGTTTTCCAACTCTTTCTCTCTCTCTATATATATATATGTATGAACATATGTATGCGTGCATGCGTGCATGCTCAGTCGCTTCAGTCATGCCTGACCTTCTGTGACCCCAAGGACTGTAGCTCTCCAGGCTCCTCTGTTCATAGGATTCTCCAGGTAAAAATACTGGAGTGGGTTGCCATTTTCTTCTCCAGGGGATCTTCCCAACCCAGGGATCGAACCCGGGTCTCCTGCACTGCAGGCGGATTCTTTTTTAAAAATTTCATCTATTTATTTTAATTAGAGGATAATTTCTTGACAATATTGTGGTGGTTTTTGCCATACACCGACATGAATCACACATGGGTGCACATGTGTCCCCCCAACCTGAACCCCTCTCCCACCTCCCTCCGCACCCCATCCCTCTGGATTGTCCCAGAGCACCGGCTTTGAGTGCCCTGCTTCATGCATCGGACTTGCACTGGTCATCTATTTCACATGTGGTAATACACACATTTCAATGCTATTCTCTCAAATCATCCCACCCTTGCCTTCTCCACATAGTCCTAAAGCCTGTTCTTTACATCTGTGTCTCTTCTGCTGTCTTGCCTATAGGATCGATGTTACTGTCTTCCTAAATTCCATATATATGCGTTAATATACTGTATCGGTGTTTCTTTTTCTGACTTACTTCACTCAGTATAATAGGCTCCAGTTTCATCCACCTCATTAGAACTGACTCAAACATGTTCTTTTTTATAGCTGAGTGATATTCCATTGTGTATATGTCCCACAACATCCTTATCCATTTGTCTGCCGATGGACACCTAGGTTGCTTCCATGTCCTGGCTATTGTAAACAGTGTGCAGGTGGATTCTTTCTCACTGAGCAACTGGGGAAGCCCAGCATGTATATAAACATATGTTTAAATTATTTTCCATTATACCCCACTCCAGTACTCTTGCCTGGAAAATCCCACGGATGGAGGAGCCTGGTGGGCTGCAGTCCACGGGGTCGCGAAGAGTCGGACACGACTGAGCGACTTCACTTTGACTTTTCACTTTCATGCATTGGAGAAGGAAATGGCAACCCACTCCAGTATCCTTGCCTGGAGAATCCCAGGGATGGGGGAGCCTGGTGGGCTGCCGTCTATGGGGTCGCACAGAGTCAGACACGACTGAAGCGGCTTAGCAGCAGCATAGGTTATTACAAGATACTGAATATAGTTTCCTGTGGTATACAGTAGGTCCACATCTATTTTATGTGTAGTAGTTTGCATCTGTTAACCTCATACTCCTGATTTATCCCTTCCTCCTCACTTTTCCCCTTTGGTAGCTAAAAGTTTGTTTTCTGGTGGAGTGCCTTTCTTTAATATCACTCTGCTATCACAGTGCTTCCTCATGGTCTCTCTCCTTCCACTTGTCTGGAATGCTGCAGTGAGCTACCTATGGGGCTGTTTTCTCTGATTACACCACATCCCTTTCTCCCAGCTTTACGAATGCTAACTATCACATGTTCAGAATCCTAACTCTGGGCTTCAGAGGCAATCGTGAACACGCAAGCCTCATTATCTCATCACCGAGCATTTAACTGACAACTCACGTGGGGACGAGTGAACTCGCTTGGGGACACTTCTGGCACTTTCTTAAGCAGAGAGCAGGGAGTTTTCTCGGTGTGTCCCCTAACCTTTAACCCTGAGCCGGTGTCCAGTTAATACATATTTTATTTTACATATCCTATGGTACACACGTAAAAGTTCCCTAACTCCTGGTTCAATGAATGACACTAAAAGGTATTTTTCAACAGCCATGTGTTTTTAAAAAGACGCGCTGCCTATTATCAGAGATATTTAAAAAATATTACATATCAATTAGAAAGCCTTAAACTGGACCTCTTAAATATTTTTACACACAATACATTAACTTGCTATATAAGCTACAAAGTCACTGCAGTTTAGTGGCTAGAAGACACCTTAAAATTCCTCAACCATACTTTCCATTCAGGCCATTGTTCTTGAAAATCATTCTTTTCTTTTCGTTTTATTTTTAGCCACACCACAGCTTGCGGGATCTTAGTTCCCAGACCAGGGATCAAACTGGTGGCCCCTTCTGTGGACACGTGGAGCCCTAACCACTGCGTACTAGGGAATTCTCAAAAATGGTTATTTTCCAATGCAGTGGAAGATAATTTATTTGTGGTGTCACTAGTTAGATAGTGTTCACTTCCCCCCGACCCCCAATTCATGGTGAAGCCCAACCCCAGTGCCTCAGAATGAGACTGTATTTAGATATAGCCTTTAAAATGTCACTCAGTTGTGTCTGACTCTTTGTGACCCCATGGACAGTAGCCCGCTAGGCTCCTCTGTCCATGGAGTTTTCCAGGTAAGAACACTGCAGTGGGTTGCCATTCCTTCTCCAGGGGATCTTCCTGACCTAGGGATTGAATCCGCGTCTCCTGCATTGCAGGCGGATTCTTCACCATTTGAGCCACCAGGGAAGTCTAATTTAAAGTGATGCTGCTACTGCTGCTAAGTCGCTTGAGTCGTGTCCGACTCTATGCGACCCCAAAGACAGCAGCCCACCAGGCTCCCCCGTCCCTGGGATTCTCCAGGCAAGAACACTGGAGTGGGCTGCCATTTCCTCCTCCAATGCATGAAAGTGAAAAGTGAAAGTGACAAATGAGGTCACAAGGATGGGCTCCAATCCGGCCTGAGTGGAGTCCTTCTGAGGTGAGGAATCCAGAGGCACTTGTGCCCACAGAGAAGTGATAACATGAGCACACAGCAGAAGGCGAGCCAAGGAGAGCGCTCGCAGAGAAACCCAACCATCTGACACCTTGATCCTGGGCTTTCAGCCTCCAGAACTGTCAGAAAACAGACTTCTGTCGTTGAAGCCACTCAAGTCTTCTGTATTTTGTTGCAGCAACCCTAGCAAACTAACACAGACATCACTAATGCAGCCAAATTAGTAAAGAATTTTGGTGACTGAGACGCCGTGCTCCCAGGGCAGTGGGCTTGGGCTCGATCCCTAGTCAGGGAATTAGATCCCCCCACATGCTGCAACAAAGAGTTTGCTTCCCGCCACTAAATATCCCACACACTGCAACTAAGACCTGGCACTGCCAAATAAATAAACATTAAAGAAGTTATGGGGTTGGGTTCTAAAAGACATCCAGAGAGGTCTTAAAAGATAGCAAGGTGAGAAGCAAAGGTTTCTGGAAAGCTCAATAATGGGCTCTTAACAGCTATGATTCATACAGCACTGGTGTTGTACCTGCCACACTGCCATGAGCTGCCCTAACATCATCTCCTTCAATTCTCACAAAAACGTCAGGAGCAAGACAGTATTCCTATCATCCCTATTTGCTGATGGGGAAACTGAGGCCTGGAGAAGTTTCATGACTTCTAAGCACTCATAGCAAATTGCAGACTTAAAATTTAAACCAGGTCTGCTCTGCCCCAAAGCCCGGATGCTTCATTACTATGTTGTAATACTTTGATTTTGGTTACTAATGTTCTCTGCAATCACAGACAGTCACTTTAGCTGAGCCTCTGGGGTGACGCAGCACAGGGGCCCTTGACGAGCACTTTGTAGAGAACCTGATGTCTTCTAAGTGGGTGCCTATGGGTTTTTATAAAGAATTGTTGGTTTGTTAATGGCTGTGCTGGGTCTTCGTTGCTGCACACCGGCTTTCTCTACTTGCAGTGTGAGGGCTTCTGACTGCGGGCTTCTCTTGTGGAGCTCGGGCTCTAGGGCACGCGGACTCATGCTGTACTTGTGGCGCGCGGGTTTAGCTGCCCCTTGGCATGTGGGATCTTCCTGAACCAGGGATCAAACCCATGTCCTCTGCACTGGCAGGTGGATTCTTAACCACTAGACTACCAGGGAAGTCTGTCTATGGGATTCTTACATTGCTTTGCAAGCGTCCAACCATCTTTAAATTCTTGCTCTACCTGAACAAGGAACAAAGGAATTCACCAGATCAAGGCTTTCTATCTTCTTCATAAAAACTTACTGACTGATGGCCCTTCTAGATCTTTAAATTCTTTCTACAGCCCAATCCTTTATAGCTGTTGAGCTCACACATCTTTGTGGATACATCACCTTTTAACTCTTTGGGATGCACAGAACTCAAGTTGCACAGAATCAACAGTTCTCTTTCTTTTCACACTCACCTATTTCCTTAAGATTAAAAGTATAAATATATAAAGCTAAGTATAGCCAGCATTAGGTTTGGGAACAGGAACAAAAGTCCCCTCCTTGTTAAGCAAGTATCTGAGATGGCTGGAGAGGGGAGGGTGCCAGGCCAGCAAGCACAGAGGCTCCGGGAGCATCAGTCTAATCTGCTGAGCTGGTTAAGTTGCTATGTCAACATGCCAAGCCCCTCACCCTTCATGAGAACAACTGGTATACACAAGCATGAGTGAAATGACTTGTGAGGATTATGGAGCAGTTTAAAATAAGTATGTTGGCATAGCTATTGGGAAACAAACAAAGCAGATTAACTTGAATGGATGTTTTCCAGGCAAAGGCGTAAGAACGTCTCTTTCTTAGGGGTGGGTTCCGAGACCTCAGCCTGAAGCTCGGCTGTAACGCTAGTGGCTCTTGTCCTTACTGTTTTGGTTTTCAGCTCTCCTCTTGTTTTTGTCCCTTGGCAATATTCTAACATTTTTTTTTTTTTGCTGCTTCCACTATGTATCTGAGCTTGCTCTATCTTATCTTACATTTGCTACGTGTTTTAACAGAGGACTTTCAAGTCAGGTCATCTACCATACTGTAAGAACTTGCAGTCTTATCTCTATTGGTTGGACTTGGCCCATGAAGTGAAAAGTGCCCTGCATTCTCGCGTTAGGACTGCCTCATCACTCTGGCTTCCTTTAATGAGGGCAGCAAGCAGGAGGGCTGGATCATAACCAATCTTCCGTGAGTATTCAGCAAAACATGCCAGGGCATACTAGAAACTCAGGGGCTACAAAACGGCATAGAACTCAAATTGCCTTTGCCACCTTAGGAAGTCTTGGTGTGCGATTCTTAGGTCTATTAATTTGTCTTTGCAGCAGATGTGGGTTGGCTTGAGTTATATGGAGCGACTGACCCTGACTGCTGGCAATTTAGCTTCTATAAATTGGATCTCTGGATCTTTAGATGCAAAGAAATAGTCAAAAGACAAGAGAAGGGGCATTAGGCCTAACTGGAACTGGTACTCTCAGCTGACTGAGAGGGTGGTCATGTGATCAAATTCTTAAGATCACCTATTCGGTTTTTGGCTGAAAATTTGGAATAGTCTGTATGATCTGGTTTTATGATAAAGGATGCTATGTACATCAGGATTATGGAGAAAGACAGTGGGTTTAGAGGAGAGATGAAACTTTTCATCATGATGAACTCCTGGCTGTGCTATGGTGGCATATGGAGATGTGAGAAGATCTCCCTAAGGACTTTCCCTGGTGGCTCAGATGGTAAAGAATCCGCCTGCAATGCAGGAGACCCAGGTTCAATCCCTGGGTTGAGAAGATCCCCTGGAGAAGGGAATGGCAACCCACTCCAGTATTCCTGCCTGGATAAGCCCATGGACAGAGAAGCCTGGTGGGCTTCAGTCCATGGGTTCTCAAGGAGAGTCAGACGTGACTGAGCGACTAACAAGGACCTTATTCTATCTTTAAATAAGGTTCTTTGGTAAGAGGTCTCAGCTGCATCCAGTATGCACGCATCACGAACTGAAGAAACATACGGGACTGATATTTTCATCGAGATTATTTTGAATATTTCTTCCTCCTTCAGATTAGCTGAGATAAACAGGCTTCAATTCATACAATTTATGGCATATTTTAGGTGGACAAATGAACATAATCTTTGATCACAATCTTTGGTTTAGTGATTACTGCCTTGAACAACTGCTAACACACACACATGTATGAGTTGGACTTGGTTGGTTCTTTATTACCATAAACTAGAGTTAAGTGGGAAGGAAGTAAAGGGTTGAAGGAGCAAGACAGGGGAGAATAAAAGACACAGAAAGACCAGAAGACTGAGACCAAGATAGAGGTGGGCAGATAGAGACAATCTGAGGAGGGCCACAGGAATTTTAAATGCTGTTTCCTCCCACTGCCTAAGAATCTACCTCTCGTGGAAATCCTAGGGGGCACTTATGGAGGCTCCCCTTGAAGAATGAAAATGGAAAAGGAATGCTCTCTTATATTCATGAGACAGAGCCTCATCAAAGATAAAATCATACAGGGACTTCCCTGGTGGTCCAGTGGCTAAGACTCCACTCTCCAAATCAGGGGGACTGGGTTTGATCCCTGCTTAGGGAACTAGATCCCACATGCCACAACTAAGAGTTCGAATGTTACAACTTAAGACCCAGCACAGCTAAATAAATAAATTAGACAAATAGTTTTTTTAAAAGATAGTCATACATCCAAAAAAAAAAAAAAAATCACTGTGGGAGCGGGGAGAGACCCACAAAGCGATCCTATTTTGTCTGGTTTTGGACATAAGGCTCCCAGGTGACATATGAATTCGTTTGGACTAATTACTTAAAAACATAGTTATCAACAGACATATTCTGTTGAAGGTAGGAAATCTGAAGCCTGTCTTTATATTTTTAAAAAGAATTCCTATATACCTATTTTGGGGTGGGAGGTTAAATAATGAAATAGAAAGATTACTATTACCAAAAATGTCCAAAAATAAAGAGTGCAATTGCTTTACTGGATTAACATGTTAAAAAATCCTTTTATTATACAGAGCATTACGTAAGGTAATTTTTATGCTTTTTACTATATAAAACCCTACAGTTCCTTTTAATGGCTGAGTAATGTTCCACTGTATATATGCACCACGTCTTTTTTATCCATTTCTATGCTGATGGATATTTAGGCTGCTTCTGTGTCTTGGCTAATGTAAAGAGTGCTCCTGTGAACACTGGGGTACATGTATGTTTCTGAATTAGGGTTTGCTCTGGGTATCTGACAGGTAGTGGGACTGCTAGTCATAATGCTTTTCAGGAGTTTAACCAAGTGGTTGGGGAGCAGTGCAAAATGTTATTTAAGGACCTTTGTTCAATCTAAGTTGCATGAATCCATTTCCAATTTTATGCCTACATCCCTTTTCTCTTCCTCTCGTTTACGAGCCTCCTTTTTCTCCAAAAGATTTTCTCCACAGTCTCTGGAACTTTCACTGTCTATTGCATAAACTCTCCTTCTGTTTCTCATGCCCCTGAGCCTCCTTCTATTTTGAATTCCCAGATAAACTTCCAGTAGGACTTTGCCCATGCTACCCTTTGAAGCCAACTTATTTGACAAGATACGTAATATCTGGAGGAAAACATCTGAAATGGAACATGGCTATGTTTTTATATAAGAGGATTTTACATGATTTCCGAGTATTCGAATATCTTTCTTCATTATACTTGATAGTAGTTAATGCTGGTAAAATAAATTCTATGAAAGGCATACATTTTATTTATACATATAAACTTTTTTCTCTTTTTCCTAACCAAAGGGAGATTTCTACAAAATACACTGGCAAACTGCATTCATTTCAAACCATAGCAAAGCAATTTTCCCTTTCATATCACCGTTGTGCCAAAATAAATGTAGACCTTGGGTTTTTTTTAAAACCAAGGATTTCTCTAAGGCTTTCTTAAATTTGTGAGAGGTTAAGCCTTAACGTGGGCTTCCAAGTGGTGCTAGTGGTAAAGAACCCGCCTGCCAGCGCAGGAGACCTAAAAGATGAGAGTTTGATCCCTGAGTCAGGAAAAGCCCCTTGAGGAGGGCATGGTAATCCACTCCAGGTTCTTGCCTGGAGAATCCCCATGGACAGAGGAACCTGGTGGGCTATAGCCCATGGGGTCGCAAAGCTGGCCACGACTGAGTGACTCAGCACGCACATATGCAAGCCTTAATACTCCCCCCAACCCCTTACCATGTTGGTTTCTCAGGATATATGCTGACTGGGGAAAGGGCATAGACTTTGTGATAGACTGTTTTGGGTGTGAACCCCTACTCAGCCACTTCTCCTTGTAAGACCTTAGGAAAGTCATTGAGGCTCTTTAAACCTCGATTGCTTCATCTGTAAAAATGCCCAGCTTATAGTAGACCCATAATAAGGAGCGGCTAAACACAGAGGCTTTCTCACACTTACATGTGGTAGATGTTCCTTGTTCTGGCCACTATTACTCACAGATGATAAGGTAAACTATTCAGCATGATGTGTAAGAAAGGAAGAGGACGTCTGTCAGTGTGGTGGTTGCCCAAGTCAAACCTAACAGTCGTTCCTCTGGAGTCACTATATATTCTTTACATCTATAATGGGGCTTCCTGGCACCAGAACCTGCCTCCCAGTGCAGGAGACGCAAGAGACACAGGCTGGATCTCTGGGTCAGGAAGGTCTCCTGCAGAAGGAAATGGCAACCCACCCCAGTATTCTTGCCTGGAGAATCCCATGGACAGAGGAGTCTGGCAGGCTACAGTCCCTGGGGTCGCAAAGAGTCGGACATGACTGAAGTGACTTAGCAGGCCCATCTGTTATAACGCTGAACACTCTTATCATCAAGAAAACAAAAAGTGAATGTCAAATTTTCCTAGTGAAGATTAACTCATTTTGAATTGGCAATATCCTTTCCTCTTCTGAATGTAAGTTTAGCAAAAAACTTGCTCACCATTATCAGTGAAGTGAATTTTCTTGGGTCAAATTACAAAAGGGGACCAAGTTTCAGACAACATGCCTTTTCAAACAAACAACTAAAAGCACATATAAATATTATTCATAATCTCAATGGATGGTACAAAATAATGTTTAGAAGTAGGATATGTTTTCTAGCAGACAAGACATATACGGTGATATGTCTGTTATAGGAAGGAAATGATTCATGCATAATGGAAGATCAAAGATTTCATTTAGTTACAATATTTTCATTGTACTAAAAAGATGAAAGTGTCATGGATCACCCTATACACCCTATAGAACACCTCTGTAACCTGCATTTGACCGCAGTTATGCTTTAACTGCTTTTCTTGACTAGTAGAGGAATTTTCCATGTTCACAAAATGACCTTTCGGAAAATATTACCCAGAAGAATGTCTGCTCTTTTATACTTGTAACTCATGTTCAGTTCTAAAGCTGTTATCAGTGAAGTTAAAAATGACACCTAGACATATACCCAAAGAGTACTGAAATGTCCTTACAAAAAACTCTAGGAACAGATGTCCTTACAAAAAATAGTACATGAATGTACAAAGCATATTCATATTCATAATAACCAAAAGGAAGAAAGTACCCAGATGTCCATCAACTGAGAAAGGGCTAAACAGAATGTGATACTGTCATACACTGGAGTATCATTCAGTCATAAAAAGGAATGAAATGCTGCTATAATGTGGCTGACCCGTGAAAACATTATGCCGAATAAACGAAGTGAGTTACAAAATACGACGTGTTGTATGATTCCATTTATACAGGAGAGACACATCTAGAGAGTCAGAAAGTAGATCAGTGGTTGCCTAGGACAGGGCCTTGTGGGGAAATGAGAAGTGACTGCTAATGAGTATGGGGTTTCTTTTTAGAGTGACGCAGATACTCCTAACACTCACTGCGGTGACCGTTGCATGGCTCTCTGGATACACTACACTGAAAACCACTGAGCTATAAAATTGTTATTGGTGAATTGCATGGTATATGAGTTATAGGTCAATAAAGCTGTTTTTAAAAAGTAGTTAAATTATATTTCCAAGCAAACATTACAGATGCAGGACAGAAAAAGAAAAACTGCTAAGAAAACTGCTTTAGGGTTAAATATATGAAAAGTACATGGCATTAAAGTACAGTGATAGACATTTCTTCTCCCATATATTCAATCACGTACTCATTTGGAGAGAAGTGCTTTGGAAGTTCTGAATAATCTACTAGTATCTGAATCTCCCCAAATACCTGATTTATCAGATTAGGGTTATATAATAAACCCCCCAAATGTCTATGGATTAAAAAAGACACTCAGAAACCTATCTAGCTTTTTCGGATCCGCCATCTGTGGTGGAACCGCCGCCAAGATGCAGATTTTTGTGAAGACCCTGACGGGGAAGACCATCACTCTAGAGGTCAAGCCCTCGGATACAACAGAAAATGTAAAGGCCAAGATCCAGGATAAGGAAGGAATTCCTCCTGACCAGCAAAGACTGATCTTTGCTGGCAAGCAACTGGAAGATGGACATACTTTGTCTGACTACAACATTCAAAAGGAGTCCACTCTTCGTCTAGTGTTGAGACTTCGTGGTGGTGCTAAGAAAAGGAAGAAGTCTTACACCACTCCCAAGAAGAACAAGCCTAAGAGAAAGAAGGTTAAACTGGCTGTTCTGAAATACTATAAGGTGGACGAGAATGGCAAAATCAGTCGCCTTCGCCGGGAGTGTCCCTCAGATGAATGTGGTGCTGGAGTTTTTATGGCCAGTCACTTACTACTAAGTCACTTCAGTCATGTCCGACTCTGCGCGACCCCATAGACGGCAGCCCGCCAGGCTCCCCCGTCCCTGGGATTCTCCAGGCAAGAACACTGGAGTGGGTTGCCATTTCCTTCTCCAATGCATGAAAGTGAAAAGTGAGAGGTAAGTCGCTGAGTCGTGTCCGACCCTCAGTGACCCTTCCCGGCTCCTCTGTCCATGGGATTTTCCAGGCAAAAGTACTGGAGTGGGGTGCCATTGCCTTCTCCGGGCCAGTCACTTGGACAGACATTACTGTGGCAAATGTTGTCTGACCTATTGTTTCAACAAACCAGAAGACAAGTAATTGTATATTGGTTAATAAACATATGAGCTAACATTTCAGTTCAGTTAGTCACTCAGTCGTGTCCAACTCTTTGCGACCCCATGAATCGCAGCACGCCAGGCCTCCCTGTCCATCACCAATTCCCGGAGTTCACTCAGAGTCGCATCCATTGAGTCAGTGATGCCATCCAGCCATCTCATCCTCAGTCATCCCCTTCTCCTCCTGCCCTCAATCCCTCCCAGCATCAGAGTCTTCTCCAATGAGTCAACTCTTCACATGAGATGGCCAAAGTACTGGAGTTTCAGCTTGAGCATCATTCCTTCCAAAGAAATCCCAGGGTTGATCTCCTTCAGAATGGACGGGTTGGATCTCCTTGCAGTCCAAGGGACTCTCAAGAGTCTTCTCCAACACCACAGTTCAAAAGCATCAATTCTTTGGCACTCAGCTTTCTTCACAGTCCAACTCTCACATCCATACATGACCACTGGAAAAACCATAGCCTTGACTAGACGGACCTTAGTCAGCAAAGTAATGTCGCTGCTTTTGAATATGCTATAAGAAAACTATCTAATGCTTTCCTGTGGATGGTGATATTACGGGTGGTTTCTCCCCCTGCATTTATCTATTATTTTGTACTAAGCATTTATGAGCAGTCCACCACACTCCTTTGTCCATGGGATTTTTCAGGCAAGAGTACTGGAGTGGGCTGCCATTTCCTTCTTCAGGGGATCTACCCGAACCAGGGGTTGTACCCATGTCTCCTGCTTGGTAGGTGGATTCTTTACCTCTAAGCCATGTGGTAAGCCTTATTTCATGAGCATCAGCTACTTAAACATTTTTTACATTTATTTTTATTTGTCTGTGCTGGGTCTTATTTTGGCCTGTGGGAGTTAGTCCTCTGACCAGATATCGAACCTGCTGCTGCTGCTAAGTAGCTTCAGTCGTGTCCGACTCTGTGCGACCCCATAGATGGCAGCCCACGAGGCTCCCCCGTCCCTGGGATTCTCCAGGCAAGAACACTGGAGCGGGCTGCCATTTCCTTCTTCAGTGCATGAAAGTGAAAAGTGAAAGTGAAGTCCCTCAGTCGTGTCCAAGTCTTAGCAACCCCATGGACTGCAGCCTACCAGGCTCCTCCATCCATGGGATTTTCCAGGCAAGAGTACTGGAGTGGGGTGCCATCACCTTCTCTGCATCGAATCTGAGGCACCCTATATTGGAATGTTGAGTCTTAGCCACTGGACCACCAGTGAAGTCCTGAGCATCAGTTATTTTTCAAAATCTGAAGGAAAACTCCCCAGCATGGCTCGCCATATACTTGCCATGTATTGCACGTACTTGATCTGTTCATCTCACTTCTTCACTCCCCACTCCTGGGCTAACCACTTCTACCTCGTTTACTTGATCTCTACAGCCAAACCAGAAGCTCCCCGAGGACAGCATCAATCTCTACTTGCTTCTATATCTAGGGCGCATAACTTTCTGTCCATAATTGGCACTCATTACATACAGGAGATCCAGCCAGTCCATTCTGAAGATCAGCCCTGGGATTTCTTTGGAGGGAATGATGTGTTAGTTGCTCAATCGTGTCTGACTCTTCGCGATCCCACAGATTGTAGCCTGCCAGGCTTCTCTGCCCATGGAATTCTCCAGGCAAGAATACTGGAGTGGGTTGCCATTCCCTTTTTCAGAGGAACTTCCCAATCCAGGGATCGAACCCTGGTCTCCTGCATTGCAGGCAGATTCTTTACCGTTTGAGCTACAGTACTTTGGCCACCTCATGCAAAGAGTTGACTCATTGGAAAAGACTCTGATGCTGGGAGGGATTGGGGGCAGGAGGAGAAGGGGACGACCGAGGATGAGATGGCTGGATGGCATCACTGACTCGATGGACGTGAGTCTGAGTGAACTCCGGGAGTTGGTGATGGACAGGGAGGCCTGGCATGCTGCGATTCATGGGGTTGCAGAGTCGGACACGACTGAGCGACTGAACTGAACTGAACATAACATACAGAATGGTTACTGTTCCTTCTATCAAGAGGCTTTCCTCTCTAGTCTTTCCATAAGGCTCAGTCTCGCACGTCTCCAAATTCACTTCCTTGGTTCACCTCTGGGTAACTCATGTGTGAGCATGTGTGTTTGCACAGATACATATGTGTGAATAGATGTATACACAGTCAGAGCTGAAACCGGATTTGATTTCTATCGCTGTATCCATTTATGCTTTACCTGCTCTATGGTGCTAGGCAATACCTGCAAACAGTGGGTATTTAAAAACCACGCGGCCTGCCAAAACCAGCAGAGAAGCGGCAAGAGGCGTGTGGGGGTAGAACTTTTGCCCCAGCGGGCTTACTTCATCAAGGCATGCAGGACAGGGATGGGCTCCTTGGAAGACAAAGAAAGAGGAAAGTGCAGAAAGGGAAGCAAAGGCGAAACAGAGAGTGAGGGATTAAGGAGGGTGTGGAGGGGGAAGAGGAGCTTGAAGAAAGCCAGCCCAGAGAGGAAGAAGGGCTGGAGGAAAAAAAAAATATGAAAAGTCCAAGTAATAAAAAAGGAAGGACTGGGGGCAAAAAGAACCTGAGATGAAGCTGTGTCGGTAAGGGAGGTGCCCCTGAGAGCAAAAACCAGATGAACACGAGTTACAGGGTGCTGCCATTTCTGTGCACAGCAGGGGACACTCAGTCTGGTCATTTCCTTAAAAGTAAATAGCTGAATTCATTTTCACTAGTTACCAGCTGTGAATAATTTATTTCTCCACAGAGGGCTCACATTTAGTGGACTGTGAGTAACTTCCTTGAGAGAAAAAGAGAGGGGGCAGGAAAACTCCAATGGTTTTCGATTCAAAATGGCCAATTAAACTAGAGCTCACCCAAACACTTGAGATTTCTGAAACATTACAAAACTTACGAATTAATATTTTTACTGACTTAGTCAATTTTATACATGACTAAGAAAGCCTAAGCAGTCATTAAGATGTAAAAAAGTCACTTCTAATCATCTGAACAAATGTTGAGTATCTACCATTTGCCAGAAACTATTATTTCTCGTATACACTTATTTAATGAAAGAATTGCCTTTCTCGTCTCCTAGTCTTAGGGTACTTGGGCTGACGTAACAAAATTGTAGGCTGGGTGGCTTAAATGACTGAAGTTGATAACCTGCAGCTCTGGAGACTGAGAAGGCCTAGAAGAAAGTGCCAACATGATCGATTTCTGATGAGGACCCTCTTCCTGGTTTGCAGACCACTTTCTCATTGCATTACTCATATGATGGAGAGAGACAGCAAGTTCTCTGGTGTCTCTATTTAGAAGGGCACTAATCTCATGGGTGCTTCACCCTCATGACCTCATCTAACTCTAATTTCTTAAATGCCTCATCTCCAAATCACATCAAAAAAGGGGTTGGAGCTTCAACATCTGAATTTTGAAAGGGACACAAACATTCAGTCCATAAGACTTCCTTCCTCAAGTTATTAAATACAATACCTCTCCTACCTTTAAAATTAGAAGGCTGGGTTGGCACATTTTGGTCCAATAGGAACAACAAACAAAATCTGTCTCATTCTGTGTCTGGGATTCAAGTATTTATTTCATGTAATTTCCAAGAATTTTTCTTGCCAAATAACATGTTTGTTACTCTCCCAGTGCCTCCCTTATCTCTTGCTGTCTAATCACTCTGCTCATCAGGGTAGGTTTTTTTTTTTTAAAGCAACACTAATTTATTACTTATTTATTTTTAGTGGCACTGGGTCTTTGATGCTGCGCACGGGCTTTCCCTAGTTGCAGAGAGCAGGTGCTACTCTGAGTTGCGGTGCATGGGTTTCTCATTGTGGTGGCCGCGCTTGTTGCAGAGCATGGGCTCTAAAGCATGTGGGCTTCAGCAGTGGCAGTACATGAGCTTAGTTGCCTTGTGGCATGTGCACTTCCCAGACCAGGGACTGAACCCAAGTCTCCTGCATTGGCAGGTGGATTCTTAACCACTGGACCACCAGAGAAGTCCATCAGGGGAGTTCTTAAGGCAGGAAAGAAATGATCAGGTAACTGAGCATTTCTAAAGGCTAGATGACTCCCTGCTAAGTCACTTCAGTCGTGTCCGACTCTGTGTGACCCCATAGACGGCAGCCCACCAGGCTCCCCCGTCCCTGGGATTCTCCAGGCAAGAACACCGGAGTGGGTTGCCATTTCCTTCTCCAATGCAGGAAAGTGAAAAGTGAGAGGTAAGTCGCTGAGTCGTGTCCGACCCTCAGAGACCCCACGGACTGCAGCCTTCCAGGCTACTCTGTCCATGAGATTTTCCAGGCAAGAGTACTGGAGTGGGTTGCCATTGCCTTCTCCATGTAGTAATGTAGGTTACTCCCTACATTACTGCATTTTCATCCTCAGCCTAACCTAAAGTCAGACAACTAGCAAGTACTAGTACAACTTTGCATTTGAAACAAAGCTTGAGAACCAACCAGGAAAAGAGGTCTGAGTCAAAGCTGAGATGTGCTAACTTGCAAGGGTAAAGTGTTTGTATTAGTATTATTAATTACTAGGAACCTGGAGGCAAGTCCAGGATCTGGGACTTCCCATGGAATCACCTCTCTCACCATGAACGATAAGCTTCTTTTACAGTCAGACATCTCAGGTTCAATGGCCTGGGGAAGGCGGTCTTCTGTCTCTTCATATAACTACAGAGCCTGTATAACTCTCTTCCTCCCTTATGGAAATTTGAGCTGTAATAGGCACTGTATTTTAAGTTGGGCTTGGTATTGAAAAACTTTAATGACGACATGCTGGAAGATCATTCGGGGCAAGGGTGATTGGTCGCATGTAGAGACACAGAAAGGCTTATCAGAGATTACCAGGAACACTTGGCAAAAGCAGTGCCAGAGATTGACTGGTGATGGTTTAGTTGCTAAGTCACGTTTGACTCTTGCGACCCCATAGACTGTAGTCTACCAGGCTTTAATTACTAACTGGGCTCAGTCAGTTCAGTCACTCAGTCGTGTCCAACTCTTTGTGACCCCATGAATTGCAGCATGCCAGGTCTCCCTGTCCATCACCAACTCCAGCAGTTTACCCAAACTCATATCCATCGAGTCGGTGATGTCATCCAACCATCTCATCCTTTGTTGTCCCCTTCTCTTCCTGCCCCCAATCCCTCCTAGCATCAGGGTCTTTTCCAACGAGTCAACTCTTCGCATGAGGTGGCCAAAGTATTGGAGTTTCAGCTTCAGTCCTTCCAATGAACACCCAGGACTGACCTCCTTTAGGATGGACTGGTTGGATCTCCTTGCAGTCCAAGGGACTCTCAAGAGTCTTCTCCAACACCACAGTTTAAAAACATCAATTCTTTGGCGCTCAGCCTTCTTCACAGTCCAACTCTCACATCCATACATGACCACTGGAAAAACCATAGTCTTGACTAGACAGACCTTTGTTGGCAAAGTTAATGTCTCTGCTTTTGAATATGCTATCTAGGTTGGTCGTAACTTTCCTTCCAAGGAGTAAGCGTCTTTTAATTTCATGGCTACAATCACCATCTGCAGTGATTCTGGAGCCCCTCAAAATAAAGTCTGACACTGTTTCCACTGTTTCCCTGTCTATTTCCCATGAAGTGATGGGACCAGATGCCAGGGCTTATCAATTACCTTCACTCTGCAGAAATGTGAACTAGAACCATCACATACCCAAACTAGAACCTCATCATATCACATAATAAAATCATTTTGTCCCACAATTCCTAGCCTTTTTTCATACTGTGCCTTCCGGGAGAGAACGAAAACCTATATGAGGGAGCTGGCTGGGTGGGAATCTTGGCACCTCTGTTCCTCAATACTGGCCATGTGGTGGGACACCCACGAACAGGGTGACCAAGTGACCCAGTATGCCCAGGATGGTTCCACGTTTAGCACTAAAGATCCTGTATCCAGGGAAACCTCTTTGTCCCAGGCAAACCAGAGTGGCTGGGGACCCTACCCAGGAGACCCAGTATAAGAAGTTATAGTAAAAGAAAAAAAACAAAAAAGACTAATTTTTAAAAAAGTATCTTTGTTATTTCAGAGGTCTTCTGTAAACAATCAAATGAGATCTCTCAAAACAGTAAGAATGAAGGTGGTCCAAAGAGGCCGGTTCATCCTCGTTTTCCCTAGTAACTCACTGTTTCCAGACAATAAGGGACTGGACACTCAGAAGCTCCCTCCTCACACCAAAATTCAATTTGCTATTACTCCGTTTTAGCAAAAGACCTTATAAAACTGCACACCTCTTGCCCAGGGAAAGGGCACTGCCTGTGGTTTAATCTGCCTGGTCGAATTCACTGGCTGAGGGAAGTGCATATCTCAGCGTTAGTCTCTCGGTCACGCAGCCCTCCAGACTCCTTGTCCATGGGATTCTCCAGGCAAGAATACTGAGTGGGTTGCTGTTCCTTCTCCAGGGGATCTTCCCAACCCAGGGATCGAAGCGGGGTCTCCTGCATGGCAGGCCGACTCTTCACCTCCTGAGCCACCAGGGAAGCCAGCACAATCTAAAGAGGAGACCATCAGTAGAGACTGGGATGGGGCTACTACACATCCAGGGGACGACGAGAATGCGTCTTGTCCAGCGTCACTGCTGACAGTAACAGGCTGTGAGCCAGGCTGAGAAGGGCTCCGAAACGCTCCCTAGGAGCAGTGGGCTTTCTCGCTGTCTCAGCGGTAAGGAATCTGCCTTCCATCCAGGAGATGCGGGTTTCATCCCCTGGAGAAGGAAACGGCAACCCACTCCAGTATTCCTGCCTGGAGAACCCCATGGACAGAGGAGCCTGGAGGGCTACAGGGCATGGGGTCGCAAAGAGTCAGACACAACTGGGCGACTAACACTTAGTGACTAAACAGCAGCGGCCTAGGTGCAGTAGGAGAGGTGCTGTGATTAATCAGCAGCATATTCCATGGGAAAAAACCAGCTGTGTGAGCCAAGGTGGCCCAGGTGAGTCAAGTCTTCTCTGTCTGATAGGGAGACAAAGCAATACACAATGAGCTTAAGGCAGAAAATGCTAAAGTAAGCCCACTGAATACTGACGTAGTCCCACAGCAAATATTACTTAAAGTTATGGTAAGAAAAATGTAGCTTTCAAAACCACTCTTCCTTTTAGTCTTTGAATCCACTGGTCTTGCCTTTGACACAACAATTTCTGCCAAAGAGAGTTTTATGGGCTCTCATGTGGGTGTGTCTCTGAGCAGATAATTATGATTACCTCTATGCTCATATGCACATGCTCTCTCTTGCAAACACTCTAATACTGACATCAGCCAGCTGTCAGCAAAATGATGCATAATCCAAGGCTGCAAGTTTTAATGTTGATTTTGGGGTAACATAATCACTAGAAATTTTCTGCAAGAGATGTGTGTCTATTGGTTGAAGTGGCTTATTAAAAAAAAAAAAGTTTTTCTCAAAAGGGAACCAAAAGTATCACTCATACAGTATTACAAATGATCCAAAAATATCCTCAAATTGGATTCAATCATTAGTTAAAAATACTCTCCAAATGGTGGAAAACCGATTTTCTCATTTTTTCCTTAAAAAAAAAAAAAAAAAATCTGCTTAGCATACAAATATGGGCACTGGCCACAGAATGTCAGTGAGGTTTACCTATATGTCTCTAGAACTGAGAGATTAATGTGATCAATCCACAAAAGTTAGCATTTCTTTTCTCAGGATAAATTTCTGCTGACCTCAGAGCCAGCTGAATTTTTTAAAAAGGCTTACTTTTTGTGTTTATATTTTTAATGATGGGCAGCTACTTTAAAAATAAATTTTTTTCTGATTATGAAATATACATGTATTAATAAAAACTGGAAAATACAGCAAGCTAATTAGAAGAAATCAAGCTGTCGTTTCTTTTCTCTTTTTATATGGAAGAAGTTAAGGCGGGATCTCTAAAGGTCTCTTTCAAACAAACTTAGATGGTATCATACTCCAGACCAGGATCGGAATCCTGGCTGTACAGTCCTTGGTTTGAACAAGAATAAAAAGACAAGACGGTGGTTGGCCGTCAAAACAAAGCTGAGACTGAATATGACTCAAGCCTCTATGAAGAAAAGAATCAAGGACATATTAAAAAAATATTATTTGTACACACATTTCTACCTACCCTTTTAGAGTTGCTATTTTACGACAAGGAAGAGTTCAAATCCTTCCCCTTTATTCCTTTGTAAATGGTCAAGACAACTAGTATCCTGTATGAATATAATATTCCTATCCAGAACATTTTGGTTGGAATCCAATAATGTGTGATAATTTAACAATTTAGCACAGGAAGCAAAGCCCACAACATTCCTTAGAAATTTCACAGACTATCTAGACAGAACAGAAGCATCTGAACAGGATTTTTTTTTCAGTGATATTTGAAGAATGCAATTTTTCCTGGTGGACACAGTGGGTTTGTGACGGATGCAAATTCAGATAGGAATAAAACACAATTAAATGATTCATACTCTTGTATTATGGTTCCACAGACTTTTATTTCTGCATGGGTCAGACAAAGGAAAGTTGGTGTTTGACAACTGTGGATGACTCATCAGAGGAAGTTCTTACCATATGGATGTGCTTGTTGAAATAAAGCTGGTTAACAAAGCTCGCCTTTTTTCTCCCTGTGGGCCAGTGAGGGTTTCGTTTTAGGAAATGGAAGTGTCAGTGTGGACAAACTGTCCTGAAGTATTTATAGCATAATGTGTCGTTTCCTTCAACCGCCTTTGAACAAAGACTATGTGAATGGAAAATAAGATCTGAATTTCTTTCACTCATGTCATCTGAATGGTATTCTGTTTACAAAAGCTATGTTGCACTCTGACATATATTAATATATAATGTGATAGGAAAGTGGCGCAGTGACAGTGGAGTGTGCTGTGGCGTCCCAGTTAATTTTTAGAGCCTTTTATTCATGAAGGATGTTATGCCTTTGTCATACTCATTGCAAACTTTTTCTCCAAGTTTACCATATGCTCTGAAACTTTGCAGCGTCTTTATTTTTTTGATGAACAGAAGCTTTCAATTTTTATATAGTCAAATATATTAACATTTTCCTTTGTCTTTAATGCTTTGCAAGTCTAGCTCCATTTTATTTTTTTGTTTTTTTTTCCTAGCTCCATTTTAGAGCCATCCATATTATCTATAGCTTCTTTATACTTTTACAGTTTCATTTTTAATATACTTTTACAGTTTCATTTTTAATATATAAATCTTTAAGCCATCTGTTACTTGCTCTGTGGTACAGAACAGAGAGAATCTAATCAGATTACCATTTTCCCCCCGCAGTGAGTTGGTCAGTTACTGTCCCTCATTTGTTGAACCAGTTATTCTGTCTCCCAGGATTTGTGATTTATGATGAATTATAACACTTTCTGGATTGGAGTTTTTCTGGGGGGCTGTCTATTCTGTTCCATTAATGCCTGTCATTTCTTCTGCTGGAATCAAATTGTTTTTATTATTCTGGCTGCATTACGTATACATTTTACTGATTGGTGGTAGAAGTTTCCTTTTTAACTTTTTTTTTTTGGATAAACAATTCTTGGCTACTTTCATCAATGTAGCTCTTCCAAATGTATTTTAGAAAATCCCACTGGAATTCTGACTGAAGCTGCATAAACCTATAAATTAATTTGGAAAGTTCTTGCATCCTTTTGAACATCCAACCTTCTCATTCAGAAAAATGTAGTATCTTTCCAATATTCAAATCTCTACATTGAGGTACATCTTTTGTATCTCTTGATCAAGTTCTATAGTTTTCTTGACCTGGGTCCCACATATTTATTTATATTAATTTACATTCTTGATTATTACTGGGCGTGAGATAGAGCTACTTCTAGCTGGAGAAAACTGTTGCTCTTTTATCTGAGGTCATGATCCTGACTGTTCTCTTGAGTCAGGGGTTACCTTCGATTTCAAAAGTGGAAGCAGAAGAAAAAAAGGGTCATGTGGGGATGGTTTATATTCATAGCATGAAGACTGTGAACCCTCCAGAGAGGCTCTAAAGGTTAAAAAATATGTAACCAAAAGCATCAGGGGTTAGTGAAAAAGAGAAATAATGTGCTAATATGCTCGGAGTGATGACTCATTGCGTTGGATCATCTCTGGGAAACCACCTACTAAGTAGAATTTAGCAGTTAAGGAGTTATTTTCGGTGCACCATTATGGCTACTTCCTCTTGGGAAAAAAAAATGATTAAACCCCAGCCTTCTAAAAAAGATAACAGTGGTCCTCCTGGCAGACCAGCCTGTCAGGTAACGATACTGTTTCAGGAGCAGGACAGGGCTGTGTCCCCTGTAGCGTCTTCTTTAGAACAAGACAGAAGCACTGAGCCACGTGTAACGGAAAAGGAACACAACCCCGGAGACGGAGACCCAGCTCCTAACGGGCTCTGTAACTGATTAACAAATCACCGAGAGTAGGCAGGTGGCCACTTAACCTCTGCTCATCTGCTCAAGAATCCACATCACAGCTCCCGTCCCTCTCTATACCACAGACAGGCTGCAAAAATAACAAACTGGACAGGTCAGAACTGCTGGCAAGTAAGATTAGCTGCTTGGTAAAAACTGTACTATTAATCAAGCAGCAAATACATTGGGAATTTGGGACTAGCAGATGCAAACTATTACACACGGGATGGATAAACAACCAGATCCTATCGTACAGCACAGAGAACTACGTTCAACATCCTGTAATAAACCATATGGAAAAGAAGACGAAAAAATACACAGATGTAGAACTGAGTCACGCAGCTATACACCAGGAACTAACACAACACCGTAACTCAACTCTACCTCGAAATAAAAACACAGCAGATATAATAAACACTCTTGTACTACACAGTTACTTGTTTTTGCTTCACACTGTATTACTTTCTGTCCTAGCCTCTGCCCCGCCCCTTTCCCCGCTGGCAATTTCTTTGCCTGGTTTCATTCTGGCTAAATGTGCAAAGAAAATTCAATGCTCTTGTTTTGGCCCCATCTTTGAATTTGATGTACCTATGATATTCTGCTGTGCTACTTATGAATATCACTGGCTCAGAAAGCTTGAACGATGATATAGTTAGGACAATGACAAATAGGAGAGAAAATGTGTTTTCTTATTCAGTATCCATGGCAGTGGGACTAACTTGAGAGTATTCCTCTCTCTACTTCCATCAGCAAGGCTTAAATATGGTCTTTCCCTTATATTAATGAAGGAACTGAGGTCCTGCAAAATTCAGTGACTTGCTCAACGTTTGATATTTTGTTTATTCACTTCTTCATTCCTTCCTTCAGAGGATACTTCAGAGAATGAGTGTCAGACGATGTTCTGGATGCTAGCAATATAGCAGCAAATGAAAAACCCTCCCCTGCCTGAGTGCATGCATAAACTGTTAATAGAATGTGTATTCCCCTGATTAGTGGTGAGCTTGAACACTTTCATACTTATGCATATTCACCACTGGTAATAATTCTATGAATTTCTACTTCTCAGTTTCCAACAAAGCCAGATAATTTTGCCTAATGAAATGGGATAGGAACGATAGGTAAGACCAATTTTTCTAATCCTTACAAACAACCCTGAAGCACAGACAATACTCTCCTCATTTTACAGATGGGGAAGCTGGGACTCAGAGGAGGGTTTTGTAACTGAAACACAGTCAGATATGCGGTACGTGCAAATGCTGGAATCAATACTGTTAATCATGATTTCTTATTGATGCTATTATATCATATATTTAAATGCAATCTATCATAGAACATGAAAGGGCTTCCCTGATGGCTTGGACAGTAAAGAATCTGCCTGCAATGCAGGAAACCAGCGTGCGATTGCTGGGTGGGGAAGGTCCCCTGGAGAAGGGAATGGTTACCCACTTCAGTATTCTTACCTGGAGAAATACAAGGACAGAGGTGCCTGGAGATCTACAGTCCGTGGGGTTGCAAAGAGTTGGACACTACCGAGCAACTAACACAGTACAGTAAAAATATGTTGCAAATGAGTTATTTAGGGAAATCTTCGGCCCCAATGCACAGTACTTATTTATGAAACAAATGAACATATTCAGAACCTGATTGGATTACACATTCTCCAGAGACGTACGACTCAATCCGCCATGCACTTGACTTTACAATTTTAAGAGAAGGACACAGGCATAAAATTGTGTCAGTCATACAAATGAAACAACTGGTAAAAAATGTGTACAGTAATAGTTATTGTAAATTTATATACTGAAATTACATGTTAACAAACTGGAAATACAGGTCAAATGTATACATAATATGAAATATATTCATATTATGAATATATTCATATATATAATAAAATATATATTCATATATATATATATATATATAAAAGACTACAAAGAAGCCTATAATGAAAATCTTAAGATATATGTTATCTATCTATGGGTTGCAGGCAATTTTCACCCTCCCTTTTTTGCTTCTCTGCATTTTCCAAAATCAGACTTTCTAAAATTTTGCTAGTGTATTACTTTCTAAGAAGAAAAATACAATAAAAGTTGTTTTTAAAAAGTCCAGTTATGTTTTGCTATCTCTAAATTGATGGTCTTAGGAAAAGATGAATATATAGATATTAGAAAACTTTGGGAGGATTTTTTTTTTTAATGTACTTAAGACTATGCAGTCAAAGGGGCTATCAGGTTACATTAAGTGTTACATACTTCCCAACTAGATTCAAGATTTAAATTGTGGCCAAACATTTATTCAAAAACTGGTTCTCAGTTCAGAAAATAGTTTGGTCCAATTTTAGGCTTTAAGCAACTAAATGTCTACTTTCTGATTATAAAGTATAATTATGTATTGACCTTTGGGACTTCTTGATCATCACTGGTAGGCTTGGCACTGCAACTGAGGGATGCGTTTTCCTGGAAAGTGAAATTTAGAATCTTTCAACCTACCAACAAGCTTCTGACGACATTTGGCAAATTAAAACTCTGAGAGGAACTTTAAGAAAATATAAAAGAAACCTTAGCCTTAAGAACATTATATTAGAGAAATTATGTAGATAAAAACCAGTGCCACCTAAAAGATGTTGAGTAGGTAACTTATCGTCACCACTGATGGCCAATAATAACAGATGCAACTTACCAAGCACATGTAGTAGGACAGGGGCCGCTTTACTCTATTCTACATGTATTATCTCATTTAATTCTAAGACCATTCTGCTCAGTACATAATATTATCCTCGTTCTAAAAGGAGGAACTGAGGCTTACATCAAATATCAAGTCTAACATCTACTATTAATAGGTAATAAACAGCAGACAGCACACCCAGTGGTACAAATACAGGGTGATTACCATATTTTGAGAAAGTACTCAAAAAAGTGAGGCTCAGAATAAATTTTAAAACTTGAAAGTTTACACTGTGTTCATCTCAGCTAACTGATTAGAGCCATTTAAAGCTTATAACAGCTTCCCTAGTGGCTCAGCGGTAGACAATTTGCCTGCAATTCGGGAAATGCAGGAGACATGGGTTTGATCCCTGGGTCAGGAAAATCCCCTGGAGAAGGAAATGGCAACCCACTCCAGTATTCTTGCCTGGAAAATTCCATGGACAGAGGAGCCCCGCAGGCTACAGTCAATGGGGTCGCAAAGAGTCAGACAAGATTGAACACACACGTGCACACACACACATACGGCTTTTAAAGCATTATAGATGGAAGTATCTAATATAGTTAAAATAAAATATTCGTATAGCCTGGTAGTGCACACTGTATGCCTTGCTCATTAAACGTACTTTCAAATTGTGTACCCTTAGCACAAAACTAATATGCACTTTAGATTCCTTTGGTTTTGCATGCTAAAAAGTTTTAAAGAATTTACATGTAAATTTTATAAGGTAGCTGAACTGCTATTCTTTTTTTTTTTTTAATAAGAGAACCACTTGATTTCTTTATTTGGGTCGTGCCAAGTTGTGTTGCACAGCATGTGGGATCTGCTTCCCGACCAGGGGTGGAACCCGCGTCCTCTGCACTGAAGCACAGGGTCCTCAGCACACTGCACCACCAGAAGTCCTGCCCTGCTTTATTAATTTACCAAGTTATACTGTACATTTAGTGTATCTTTGGTGTTTTTATCTTATTGTATTGTTTTATTAGCATCAGCACTATTTTCAAAACAAACAATTTATGTTAAAACATAAATGGGGTTCCTAAAAGCAGGAAGACCTTGACACAAGGGACGTGTCTGCAGGGAGAGCCTGGCGTGGCTGGGGAGCGCGGCCTCACCGGTCCCACGGCCCCTCAGGGAACAACGTCCTACTGTCTGATGTTTAACTGATCCGCTCATCCGAGGATGAACTTTCCTGGTGCCTTTCCCCACTTGTTTGGGAGTTCTGCCAATGCCCAGATAGAAGGACGCTTCAGAGCCAATGTGGGGTTTGCCTCAGAGGCCTGCTGTGGAGGCACAGGCTCTGGCGGGCAGCAGGACGGCATCCTGTGTGGACCGCCCGGGCTGGGCATGCCCAGTTCCACCCTGCCACTGGCCGGCGGTGACCTCCGAGGGCAACGCGAACTCTTAACCTTAGGCTCGTTGGGCTCTTCCTTGAATGCTGTATGGAACATCACTTACTTAGTAAATTAAAAATATGATCCAACTATCCCACTTCTGGGTATTCATCTGAAGAAAATGAGAACACCAATTTGAAAAAAATATACGTACGCCTGTGTTCACTGTAGCACTATTTACAATCGGAAGGACTGATGCTGAAGCTCCAATACCTTGGCCACCAGATGGGACGAGCCAATGCACTGGAAAAGACTGATGCTGGGAAAGATTGAGGGCAGGAGGAGAAGGGGCCGACAGAGCATGAGATGGTTGGATGCCATCACCGACTCAACGGACACGGGTTTGAGCAAACTCCAGGAGATGGTGAAGGACAGAGAAGCCTGGCGGTGATGCAGTCCATGGGGTCACAAAGAATTGGACGCAACTTAGCGACTGAACAAGAAGACAACATTGAGGCAAACCTAAGTGCCTGTTGATAGAAAAATGGATAAAGAAGCTGTCCACAACAACCACAGTGACACTATAAAAAAAGAAGTTGTCGACATACACAGTATAGCTACAGCACACAAACACACGCGAACACACACACACACGAACGCACACACACACACACGAACACACAGTGCAGTATCAGCCATAAAAAAGGATGAAATCTTGCCATCTGCTACAACATAAATGGACCCAGAGGGTATTATACCAAGTGAAATGAGTCAGAAAGAGTGAGACAAATAACGTATGATTTCCCTTATATGCGGAGCAAATGAACTCATAGATACAGAGAATAAACAGGTAGTTCCCAGAGGAATAGGGGTTGGGGAAGCAGAGGAATAGGTACAGAGAAAAATCAAAGAAATGAAAAGGTACAAACCTTCAGTCATTGAGTCTTGGGTATGAAATGTAAAGTGTGGGGAATATAGTCAACAATTACAGAATATCTTTGTATGGTGACAGATGGCACCTAGACTTATCACGGTGACCAGTCTGAAACGTAGAGACAGACAAGTCATGGTGCTGTGTACTAACATGGTACTAACATGGTGTTGCAGGTCAACTATACTCAAAAATAAACAAATTCATAGAAAAAGAGATCAGATTTGTGCTTACCAGAGGCAGCGGTGGGACTGAGGTGGAGTGGGAAGGAGACTGAAGGTGGTCAAAGGTACAAACTTCCACTTATAAGATACGTAAGTCCTAGGTATGTAATGTACAACATGATAAATATAAGTATCATTACTGTACATTATATATAAGGGCTTCCCAGGTGGTGCTAGTGGTAAAGAACTCGCCTGCCAATGCAGGAGATGTAAGAGACGTGGGTTCAATCCCTGGGTCAGGAAGATCCCCTGGAGGAGGGCAAAGCAACCCACTCCAGTATTCTTGCCTGGAGAATCCCATGGACAGAGGAGCCTGGCAGGCTACAGTCCCTGGGGTCGCAAAGAGTCGGACACAACTGAAGCAACTTAGCATCACCTTTCATTAAATCTAAGGTGCTACCAACTGATTCCAATGTACATCCTGATTCTAAAAATAATAAAAAGTGGAAAAAAGGTATAACATGTGAAACATGGTAGCTGCTGCTGCTGCTAAGTCGCTTCAGTCGTGTCCAACCCTGTGTGACCCCACAGACGGCAGCCCACCAGGCTCCCCCATCCTTGGGATTCTCCAGGCAAGAACACTGGAGTGGGCTGCCATTTCCTTCTCCAATGCATGAAAGTGAAATGTGAAAGTGAAGTCGCTCAGTCCCCTGTCTGATTCTTCTTGACCCCATGGACTGCAGCCCACCAGGCTCCTCCGTCCATGGGATTTTCCAGGCAAGAATACTGGAATGGGTTGCCATTGCCTTCTCTGGAAACATGGTAGAATAAAACTGTATACTGTAGGTAAAAATGTAACTGTAGGTAAAACTGTTATTTTCTTGTTGAGAGACGGCAAAATACTTCAGGCATACAGTGTTCAGATTCTTCTCGATGTTACTCTGGAAGTTATACCTTCTGTTCCTTTACAGAACCATTTAACTTTTCAGTTCACTGAATATATATTTACTGACAGTGTTTTTTCACTTTGTCAAGTTAAAACAAACAAACAAAATGCATTTCTGAGCTTTGGTGAACACACATGGCGAGCTGCCAGTCTAAAGTTCTCGAAAAATAAAAACAGCAAATAGAAGACATTGACTGCTAAAGCCCTTCTCAGTTACAGCAAGCGCTTCTTGAAAACTCAACAATGGTGCAACATTATGAACCATTTGTTCTAGAAAATTCAGTCAAGAGGATTACAGGGTAAGCTCTTTTGACATAATTTGGTGACTGGACTCCTAGCTTCCTTTGTGTATCCGTGGTCTGAGAAGCATGTTAGGAAACTGATAAAAATAGCTTCAGTTAAACTCCAGGCTTTCTCTTCCCTCAAGAAAAGCTTTCCTGCTCAGCACTGTTACTTGGTACTTAAGAGTCTTCCTGTTCTCACTGGAAAATTGGAGTCAGTGCCTGAGGCAGCACCACACTAGCCTCCCGCCTCGTGATCACATCAGACTGCAGGCTGAAACTGCTCTGTACCATTTCCTTTGTCTCCCCCTCTTTTCTGTAATCTTTTTGTTGTTGTTTCGTTGTTATGGGTAGTGACAGTTTCTGGTTTCTTTCGTTTATCAACGGTTTCCTTTACCACAGCCTCTATTCCTCCCACTGGAAGGTTGGCATGACTGGAAGCTGGAAGAAAAACCACAACTGAATAGCCTGGCACTTTCTTTAACAGTCATTTCCAACCACAGATTAATACTATTACTGGATTTGACTAACGGCTCTCCATCAGCCCAACTGTCATCACTTGAGAACATGTGAGCTGGTGGAAGTCAAAAAAGGAAAATATAAGCAAAGCCATATCATGGTTACAGCTTTAATAACTTCTCATCTTTGGGATCCAAAGACGCTTCTCTGAATATCCCCTTCTTGGTTCTCCTCAATCATCGGTATCGCATATGGATCCAGAGAATATGCAGACAGACCTCTGCTCCGACTAGCTGGGGGCTGACGTCAGCTGGTGAGAGTTGCCATGGGGACCGTCGAGCTTCTGAGGGCAGCCTGCTCAGCTGCAGTGGAGGGCAGGTGCAACCTGCACTTTGCCCTGTCACCTCTGGAAACTGCACTGGTTGCTGGTGTTTAAGGCTCTTAAGGACCCAGCGTCCAAGTCCAAATGAAGAGGCCCTTTTGGAGGTTCTGTGTTGATAACAGTGGTGCCTGATGCCAGCCTATCATCATGAGAAATGAGGCTTTTCTCTTCATCCCTGACCTTGACATAGCAGACTCCAGGTCTAGCACAGGCGGTAGGGTTTACTTTTTATTTCATTTTTTTAATAAAAAACGTTTTATTGGAATAAATTGGACTTACGATGTTGTGTTTGCCATCGGTGTACAGAATCTTGTTCAGTTGTATCCATACCTATGTCGACTCATGTTTATTTATCTTTGGTCGTGCCGAGTCTTCATCGCCGCGGGCTTTCTCTGGTTGCGGGATCGGGGGCTAGTCTGCAGCTGCGGCTCGCAGGCTTCCCCTGTTGTGGAGCACAGGCTCTAGCGCACGGGCTTAGCTGCTCTGCGGCGTGTGGAATCTTCCCGGGCCAGGGATCAAACTTGCATCCCCGGTGTTGGCAGCGGGATTCTTATCCACTGTACCACCATGGAAGTCCGGGGTTTTCTGATAAAGACTAGAAGATGAGGGTCTGGTCTGTGAATGGCTCAACTAAAATCAGGTTCTATCCCAACTTGGAGCGTTCTGAATTAACAAAAACCCCATCTGATAAGAGTGAAGGTTTTGCAAAACAGTGACCCCCAGCGTTTAGTTCTCACAGAACCTAACCTACGGAGAGATGAGGATTTGGATGGCTATTATTTTCTGATTCAACGACTTGGGTCCTACTCTCGTTGTATCACACATTAATCCCAATCTTCTTCTTTAAAATGACTGAAAGCTGTGTGTTTAATACATCACTAGTGGGAAAATAAGGTAGGAAAGTCTTTCTGGAGGGTGATTTGGCTCCATATATCAAAGGCCATGGGGTTCTAAATGTTCTCTACTTCACTATTCCACTTCCAGGAATTAGTACTAAGGAAAAAAATCTTGGGAGTGCAGGAGAGTTATAAGAGCATATAGTACAACTTTGCTTTTAAAGGCTTGTGAATTTCATTCACTCAGTAAATACTCAGTATGTGCCTAGTAATATTTAAATACAAGTAAATAAGATCATGATATATTTTTATATGAGAAAAAAGGTTAAAAAAAGCATGAGCTCATTTTTATAAGACATTCAAAATATTATAACATTAGAAAAAATTGAAAGACACTTGTTAAGTTACTAATAATGGTCAACTCTTGGTTACTGGCTTACGGTTTATTTTTCTTTCCCCTCTCAACTCATCTTAAAAAAATTAGTATTTTATAGAGAGCTATTTTGAGATCATATAAATTTCTCGATCTTTATCAAACAAATTCACTCAGAACGTTAGTGCCCATTGATGCCTTTCTATCATTCTATTTGTATTAGTTGGCATTTATTGTAAGAAGGGCTTCCCAGGTGGCACTAGCGGTAAAGAATCTGCCTGCCAATGCAGAAGGCCCAAATGCCGTGGGTTCGATCCCAGGGTTGGGAAGATCCCCTGGGGTATGAAATGGCAACCTGCTCCAGTATTCTTGTCTGGAAAATTCTATGGACAGAGAAGTCTGGCAGGCTACAGTCCATGGAACTGCAGTCAGACATAACTGAGCAAAATGTAAGAAAGAGCTTTCTCTTCTCTCCTGTCTTAAAGTATGGACTCATGGATTTTTGGTTTATTCAATGTATTGAATCCATTACTGTAATTATATATTTTAATGCCTCAGATTGTTTTAGAATTGTCTAGTGGTCTCTTTACGCTAGACTCTGTGCCCTTTTAACATATTACCAGCTTTTTTTTTTTTTTATTAGCATTTTCTTATTTTCTGAAACAGCAACATGCTCTCATTCAGTTCAGCTCAGTCGTGTCCAACTCTTTGTGACCCCATGGACCGCAGCACGCCAGGCCTCCCTGTCCATCACCAACTCCCTGAGTCCACTCAAACCCATGTCCATTGAGTCGGTAATGCCATCCAACCATCTCATCCTCTGTCGTCCCCTTCTCCTCCCACCTTCAATCTTTCCCAACATCAGGGTCTTTTCAAATAAGCCAGTTCTTCACATCGGCTGGCCAAAGTATTGGAGTTTCAGCTTCAGCATCAGTCCTTCCAATTAATATTTAGGACTGATTTCCTTTAGGATGGACTAGTTGGATCTCCTTGCAGTCTAAGGGACTCTCAAGAGTCTTTTCCAACACCACAGTTCAAAAGCATCAATTCTTCAGTGCTCAGCTTTCTTTATAGCCCAACTCTCACATCCATACACGACCACTGGAAAAACCATAGCTTTGACCAGACAGACCTTTGTTGGCAAAGTAACGTCTCTGCTTTTTAATATGCTTTGTAGGTTGGTCGTAACTTTTCTTCCAGGGAGTGTCTTCTAATTTCACAGCTGCAGTCACCATCTGCAGTGATTTTGAAGCCCCCCAAAATAAAGTCTGACACTGTTTCCACTGTTTCCCCATCTATTTCCCATGAAGTGATGGGACCAGATGCCATGATCTTAGTTTTCTGAATGTTGAGCTTTAAGCCAACTTTTTCACTCTCCTCTTTCACTTTCATCAAGAGGCTTTTTAGTTCCTCTTCACTTTCTGCCGTAAGGGTGGTGTCATCTGCATATCTAAGGTGATTGATATTTCTCCCAGCAATCTTGATTCCAGCTTGTGCTTCCTCCAGCCCAGCATTTCTCATGATGTACTCTGCATATAAGTTAAATAAGCAGGGTGACATTATACAGCCTTGATATACTCCTTTCCCTATTTGGAACCAGTCTGCTGTTCCATGTCCAGTTCGGCGTAATCCTGACCTGCATAAAGATTTCTCAAGAGGCAGGTCAGGTGGTCTGGTGTTCTCATCTCTTGAATTTTCCACAGTTTATTGTGATCCACACAGTCAAAGGCTTTGGCATAGTGAATAAAGCAGAAATAGATGTTTTTCTGGAACTCTTTTGCTTTTTCAGTGATTCAGTGGATGTGGGCAATTTGATCTCTGGTTCCTCTGCCTTTGACCAGGGATCAAAGCTAATATCCAGCTTGAACATCTGGAAGTTCATTGTTCATGTACTGTTGAAGGCTGGCTTGGAGAATTTTGAGTATTACTTTACTAGCGTGTGAGATGAGTGCAATTGTGCGGTAGTTTGAGCATTCTTTGGCATTGCCTTTCTTTGGAACTGGAATGAAAACTGACCTTTTCCAGTCCTGTGGCCACTGCTGAGTTTTCCAAATTTGCTGGCATATGAGTGCAGCACTTTCACAGCCTCATCTTTAAGGATCTGAAATAGCTCAACTGGAATTCCATTACCTCCACTAGCTTGTTCATAGTAGACTTATCTTAAAGAGCTTCCCTGGTGGCTCAGACAACTACAGTCCAGGGGATCACAAAGAATCACAAGGATCACATGACTGAGTGACTAACATGCACACAGAGGCTTATCTTATATTCTTTACTCATATTTTAAAATATATTTTACAAGAGCCATGTATTATTTTTGTTAAGTGAAAGAATACAATCAATAATGAAAGATTTATTTTCATGTCCAGATTGCTGACCCTACATGCTTGCGAAATATTAAAGCCAATGGGCTCCTCTTTTGAGTTCCAAGCGAGATAGGAGAGGGAAGTATCTGCCTTACAAATCAGTGTGAAAGGCAATTCTGTCCAATAAGATCATTAAATGAGGCTTCCCTGATGGCTCGGATGGTAAAGAATCCGTCTGCCATGCAGGAGACCCAGGTTCGATCCTTAGGTTGGGGAGAACCGCTGAAGAAGGGAGTGGCTACTCACTCCAGTATTCTTGCCTGGAGAATTCCATGGACAGAGGAGCCCGGCAGGCTACACTGCTCCATGGGGTCACAAAGTTAAATGCATAAGTCATTGCTCTTTTCTTGATGGAGACCAGTGAGCCAGGCACACAACCACAGACATGAAAAGGAACAGAGTACATTCTGTTCAATGAATGTCTCGTTTTCCCCCTCAGATTCCTGCACAGACACACGGTGAGACAAAATCATTTTCATCTGTGATTGAGTTTCTTCCTGCTGACTGTTTGGAGTTTCCCTATGAGCTGGTATGAGGCACTTCTTCCTGTGCCTCAGAACAAGACTCCCTGATGGCCAGCACACACTGGAGACTGCACTCTGGATTCTGGGAAGCACACAGGAAAACAGGACAGGGACCCCCAGTTTCTCTCGGTCCCAGAGGCATTTGATCCTTCACCCCAGAGTGCCCCACCTGGCTTCTCTAATCTCACCAGATGGGTTTGCTGAGACTCACTGTATGTTCAGTCTCTCGCCAGACTCCAGGATCAGTTCTAGCCTTGTGGTGACTGTGGTGGGGTGGAGGGGAAGAGACACGAGGAGCCCTGCGACGATTAGTCACTACTTCAATATTGAGTCATTTGGCCATACCGCCCAGTGCCCTCAGGCAGGAGGCTCTGTGGGAGCCAGTACTCCAGGTCCTAGGCTTTCTGACTTTGAATACTCCTAATGTCCAGGGTTACCTGTGACAGGAAGCTACCCCTTATCCTGTTCTAGAAAAAATGATATAGCCAAGGTACTTTAACGATATGAACGAAATGATAGGGGTTAAAGTCTACTTACTATGCATATGCAACGTGAAACAGAAAGCTCACTGCTTTATATGTGCTGCTTAATTTAACCTCAGGTCCACACTAGGTGAGACCTCTATATTAATATCCTCACTTTACAGTTGAGGAAACTGAGGTGGGAGAGATGGTTAATAATGAGTCACCATTACCCAGCCAAGAAGTGATGGAGACAAAATTAAATGCTCCAAAACTGCTTCCTGCAACCCCTTCACTACATTGCATTCTTCAGATATAGAACTTTTGGTGGACCTGAGACCCTGACTGAACAAAAATTCTAGTTTTTTTTTTTTTTAAAGAAAAATTAATGAATGGAACCAACCCTGATAAGCTAGATGTTGAGATCAAATAGCATTCTTTAGTTGAATCTGAGAAAAGAAAAGAGGAGATCCCGAAGACCTGGGAGCTCACCAAGAACATGAAGGCAGCTTGCCATGCTTCCATAGCTCATTCATTCCTTCAGCACTCCTGGGGGTCTGGGATGTGTGCTTCACTGTGCCAGATGAAGGGAATCCAGGAAGGCATGAATGATATGGGCCCTGACCTTGATGTGGTCCCTTAGAGTTCAGGGAGGAAGAAAGAGAAATGGCCATTAAATAAATGAGTGCAAAAGGGAAAACAAGATGCTCTGATGAAGAAGAGGAGAGTGGTCAGAAAAGGCCTCTCTGAGGTGCTGACATTTAACCTAGAGGATGACACAGAAGAAGCAGTTGATGAGATCTGTTCACTTCCCCTTCATCTTTGGTAATAACTGGAATTTTTGAGTACTTTTCAAGGGTATTTACAACTTGGGTTCCTTAAAGCAGGCCAACCACTATCTTGCAATCTGTATGTGCCTGTGTCCTCAGCTATGTTCATCTCTCTGCCGCCCCATGGACTGTAGCCTACCAGGCACCTCTGTCCATGGGATTTTCCAGGCAAGAATACTGGAGTGGGTTGCCATTACCTTTTTCAGGGGATCTTCCTGACCCAGGGATTGAACCTGAGTTTCTTGCACTTCTTGCACTGGCAGACAGCTTCTTTACCTAGGAAGCCCAACAATCTGTATGCTTTCTCTGCCCAGTTTAAGATATCACCAATATGATATGAACAATATGGAATTGTTCAGTCCAGATCTATCCTCACTTCTTTTTTCTTAAATACAGAAAATCACTTCAGAATCAGGGACAAGAGGAAAACTCTTTGAGTTTTGTAGAGCTCATCCAAGTGTACTATTTGCTTCTTCCCTGCGGAATTGTCATATCAGCTTTAGGAAAGATGATGAAAGACAAGAATTGGGCCCAGCGGATGCTAAGGAAACAAGGCCAAATTTGCTTTTCACGTGGGACCTTAGGGGGAGAGTGGAAGGCAAAAGCAGTGAACTGGGTCCAGATTTTTTCTATCAATGCTGTGTGATGGTTAGATGAGGAACTCAAGAAACCAAAAGGCTTCTTTCCTTCACATTTCTGGAAGTGGTAATTTTATTATCTCACCAGTAGAGATTCGGCAGAGTCTGCTGAAGGCAACAGCACAGAAGACCCAGGGTTCTTTCCTCACTCTATTTCCTCTGGGAGAAGGATGCTCCCTACGAATATGTGGGGTTGGAACCAGAGGCCATTTAAAGCTAAGAAGGGGATGTTTTTGATGTCTGGAGAGTTCCAATCATGGTTAGATGTTTGGGTGCAGAGACTGCACTGCGTACTCTCTTCACGGAGCAATCTGAAGTTACAAGGCCCTCTACTTCCTGGCTTCCAGAAGTTTATTTTTTTCTCCATCATGATGTATCCTCTAACTACTGAATAATTAACCCTAATGACTAATCTAGTCTCCTAGGAAAAAGGCTTGCGAAATCTGTTCCTGATGCATATCCTAAGTGCGGAAGGCTGTATTAGGTAACGGGGGAATTCTCCGGTGCTTCAGTGTCAAGACTCTGTGCTCTCATGGCCAAGGGCCTGGGTTCAGTCCCTGGTCAGGGAACTAAAATCCCACAAGCCAAAATAATAACAATAAGCATGGTCTGAGAAGGCCCAAATTCCTTTCCCAGTGCCTGGTCCAACCCTGGGACAGAGGGAAGATGGGACAGCCGTGTCCCTTTTCAGAGATCTCTTCCTATCACACAGAAGTGCTGGAGGGCAGCTGCGCTCCTGCTCTCTGTTGTCGGCTAGGGGAACTCCGCACCAACTGACCGAAGCTGTCACCATCTGAGGCTGCCCACAGGGTCGGATATGTGGCCTGGCGCTGCACCGTCACAGGGTCACGTATCCAGAGGGAGCCAAAGCCCTCTCTGTAACAGCTTGGCCACCTGTCTGCGATGGAAGACAAATCCCATTTCGTGAGGCGTGGGGCAGAGAGCAGACTGTCCCCCATCCCCAGGTCCAAAAGCACTTGAGTGGCGGAAGGAAAAGAGGAGAGAAGGGCAGACTCCAAGGGCGTACGCAAAAAGTGGATCTTTTCAGAAAGGGCCCTCTGGTCAATCAGCTTCGGATTTGATGGTGTTTTGACCCAGCTCTCAACAATCTTAAGCTGCATTTCGCAGGCTTTCAAGACAGTTCTCTTGCTGAAGCAATGCAGTGCCAAAGACATGGTATCACGGGGCTTTGCCTTTTCCTGCTTTTTAAAGGCCATCCAAACCATCATTCCCTAACATACCGACACAGGAAGAAAAGATGAGGCTTATCTCACAGTTCAGCTATTGTGTGACCAGCGTGTCAGCGGCACAAGAAAGATAGGCAGATGCTTGCAAAATAAGGTCTGACCCAAGCCTCACCTGATACCCAGTTTCCATGTTGCTGAACGCGCATGATAATAAGATTTCAAACTCATTAGAAACTGTGGTTGTTCACGGTTTTAGAAATGAGCTTGTACGACCCAGGGGAGCGCTCCTGATCACTTTGCAGTGAAGTCACCATCACAAACAGGATTTCCTAAGGAGGTCTCAGGGCGAGGAAGCCTCATTCTCGCGTTGGCCCTGCCATCTGGGCAGCCCCGCTGCTCCTCCTGTACTGTAAACAGGCGGTCAGAAGGTTCCAGGGAACACCCCTGCCTATTGTTCCCGGTCCTCTCACTTCCCTTTCATCTCTGGGAATAGCTGGAATTTATGAGTGCACGGGCTGACGTTCCAAGCTTTTCCTTCAGAGTTTATTTACTTCACGGATCCTCCTTAGAAGGGCCCCGTCTTCTGCCTGTCCCACCCCCCCAGTCCCAGCTGTAGTTGCCCGAAGGTGTGGCTTCCTCACTATACTCGGCTAAACTGAGTGGGACAGGAGACAGAAAAGCTGCGTGCAGTTCTTAGAGCCCTGCAGTGAGTGTGCACGGAACACTCGCCTTCCCATTTGATGCCTACCACTCCAGCCAGCTCTCGTTTCCAAGAGCACGCTGCAACTTCTGTGGCCTGCCTAATGAACTTCTTGTTAAAGATTCGGTCTAAAAGCTTCAAAATCCAGCCCAGAGCGAACTTCATGAAATCTCTAGTACTGTAGTCCAGTTCAGAGTAATGTCAAACTTCCATGCAGTATTTAAATCTGTACCATGTAGCTTAGCACGGACACATGCTGAGATTCTAATGCAGCTTGCTTACCATGATTATGTGCGAACACACCAAGTCTGTGTTATTTGCTCATATAGACTCTAACCTCTTTGAGGTCCTGGCCACAGACCTTGGTATGTATGTGTAAGTGAGAAGTGATGTTTCACTTTGCCATCTTCCACAGTGCCCAGAATAATCTTAACCACCTAGGTTTGCAAAAGATAACTGAAACACTGTAGGAGTCCCAGCTTTCATCACCTTTCATTTCCTTATGATGTAAGTCAGTTAAACAGAAATATCAGAATTACCCAAATGGACAACGCTAGCGGGAGTATCTGGGACTGGTAACATGTTATATGTCTCACATCATTTCGATTAGTAAAATGATGTAACATCTCTAAATTAAAATTTAAGTGCTTCCTGCAAATAGGCTTCCCAGGGGTGCTAGTAGAAAGAACTCGCCTGCCAGTGCATGAGATGTAAGAGACACAGGTTCGATCCCTGGGTTGAGAAGATCCTCTGGAGAAGGAAATCGCAACCCAGTCCAGTATGCTTGCCTGAGACATTCCACAGACAGAGGAGCCTGGTGGGCTATGGTCCACAGGGTCGCAGAGTTGCACACGACTGAAGTGACAGCATGCACGCACGGGAATATAAAATAAAAAACGATTAAACTTCACTAAAGACAAATCTTGAGGTTGTGTGAACAGGGAGAAATACAAAAAAACTGTTTAGAGAAAGGCATGGACCAAAATAATGCCTTTGGCCCATTCTGCTACACAGAATGATAGACAGGCTCTGAGCTAGAGAGACCGTAGTGTGTTCATTCATTCATTATTTATTTACTCGGTGCCCCCTCCACACCGTGCTATGTGAGCTATTAGGGATACGGTGGTGAGAAAAACAGAGATGGTCCAGAGTTTCATGAGTGATGGGACAGACAGGTTTTAAACCAGGAACTCTAATAAATATGTAATTAGCTACTACCTTTGCGGTGAGTAAGAAAGTAGCCTTTGTCTCTAACCCAGGAGCCTTCTGTCTTCTGCCAGCACCCATGAAACTGTGGCAGGCTAATTTGTTAGCCTGCAAGAGTGTAGTATCTTCACAGTCAACTGAAAGCCTGAAGAAGGAGGACATTTTACTTTAGAAAGGAAAACACCAAGAAGGTGAGAAGGCTGAAGCCTACAAAATTGGTAACAAGCAACTTGGTTGCGTTCACTTCTCTCGAATACCAAATCAAAGAAGCAGTCCCTAGCATTTGGGAGAGGTAAGTTCAGAACAAAAGGAAGGAATTTCTTCACAGAGAGGGTTAGCTTATAGAAGATACCACCTCAATAAGTGGTGCTGGCTGAAAATACAAGCTGTTTTATTTTTTAAGTATTTTTTTTTAAGTCTTCTAAAAATTATTTTAAAATTTATTTGTAATTGGAGGAAAATTGCTTTACAATGTTGCGCTGGTTTCTGTCCTCAACAACATGAGTCAGCCGTAAGTATACATGTGTCCCCTCCCTCTTGAGCCTCCCCTCCACTCCACACACACTCCGCCCCCCGGGGCGTCACAGAGAGCACCACTGTGAGCTCCCTGTGGTATGCAACAACTTCCCAATAGCTATCTATTTTATATATGGTAGTATATATGTAAATCTATGCTGCTCTCCCAATTTGCCCACACCTTCCTTCCCCCGCTTTTAAAAATCTTTATTGAATTCGTGACAATATTGCTTCTGTTTTATGCTTTCGTTTTTTGGTCATGAGGTACCTGGGATCTTCCCTCCCCACCAGGGATCAAACCTGTGCCCTCTGCACTGGAAGATGAAGTCTTAGCCACTGGACGACCACCTGGGAAGGCCCCTACAGGCTGTTTTTTGAAAAGGCCGCCCTAACTTTATGGATGACATGTGGGCTGCCTAATTCAATATGCATTTGATGACTGAGTCTTTGCCAAGTAGAGCATCCTGTCCTTGTACAACGAGATCTTCATTATCTATCTCAGAGAAGGACTACTGGGAAGAGTCGTTAACCTGACCTAACAAGGGCCAGTTTTAATCTAAAAAATAAGAATTAGACTCTCCCTTGCTTTATCTAAGTCGAATCTGGGTAAATATACATTTCTGTTGTTTACTCGCAAGAAGACTGGAGTGGGTTGCCATTTCCTTCTCCAAGGGATCTTTCCAACCCAGGGCTTGAACCCCATCTCCTGTACTGGCAGGCAGATTCTTTACCACTGAGCCACCGGGGAAACTTGTAAACATACATATATATATATATATTTGGAACTATAAAATCTCTTTCAGAACAAACTACAGTTCCTAAAAATCTTAATTTTTAAATACTAAATAATCTTGGTAAAATATGCTCGTATTTCAGGGCAGCTGTTTACCAAACTGGATGTGCAGAACACTTCTAGGAAATTCGAAGAGGCGTATCTTGAAAAATATGTTCCATGGTCAAATATGTTTGCAGAGAAATGCACTATATATCCTTGGACATTGAAAATTCACATTAATAATAAAGGCTCTGATAAATCCTGAGTAAGGAAACTAAACCTAGCATTTCTAAAGTTATTTTAATATTATTCTGCTATACCACAGCATGCCTATTATCTTATGAAACATCATTTCATAAAACAGCAGATAGAGAATGTTCTTTCAAGGTGTTAAAAAATGAAGATTTATCTGATAAGGAGTATAAGGCCACATTATCGGTAAAGCTCCACCAATGTGAAGTGGAAAATAACAGTAAGAAGCGACAGAAAGGGATGCCAGGTAACCCGATTTCCTGGATTGGCCTGCTGGTACACAACGGGTAGGTCAACTGCAGTTAGGGGATCCTTGGGCTCAATTGTTTTTCGGGTCCAAGGAGTCAGAAAGACCCAGTTTCAGGAATGTTTGCATGTTTTGGGAAAGCATAACAAACATAACTATAGCTAACATTTGTTGCTGCCGATCAAGGTGCTAGGTGGTAGTCTGAGCATTTAAAGCTCTCACAGTATACTAGCAGAGAGTTCCTCTTATCATCCATTTTCACAGAAAAGGAAACTGAGGTGGAGGGAAGTTCAGTAACTGGCCCAAGACTACACAGCTAGTCAGTGAAAGAGCTGGGATTTAAACCCAGGCAGGCTGGCTCCAGAGTGCCAACCTTTATGGAATTCCAGCATATATTAGCAAACTTCCATGTTACCCGTGTAATCCATAGCACAAAGCAACTCACTGGACCTTTAAGTCGAGTTGAAGCCTGATGTAAGCAGCTTTCATAAATAACAGCCAGAACTCTGCTAATACATCTTGAAAAGCTTGTCCAAGTTTTACAGTTGTACCAGAAGAAATTACACACAAATGAGACAGCATGGACCTACTGTCAAAACAATCTCCCCTTTGTAGAATTTCTTCTTCTCACCAATTTCTTACTATACACAACAGTAACCTTAGGAAAACAAACAAGAATCTACAAATATGCTCACTCTCTTTGAATCACAGCACTGTACAAGGCCACTTAGTTAAGATTTCTTTCTTTCTTTTTTTTTTTTTTTAAACTGCTTTAGTCGCTAAGTTGTGTCCGACTCTTTTAAGACCCCAAGGACTGTAGCCCACTAGGCTTCTTTGTCCATGGGATTCTCCAGGCAAGAATTCTGGAGTGGGTTGCCATTTCTTTCTCCAGGGGATCTTCCCCACCCAGGGACTGAACCCAAGTCTGCACTGGCAGGAGGATTCTTACCACTGACCCACCAGAGAAGCCCCTTTGTTAAAACAGCCCATCTCTAAAACAACTTTTCGTACACAGAATGATACGTGTGTTTTCGCCCCAGACACCCAATCCTATGTAAACTCTTAGCTGAGCGCTGAGTGCAGACTCGCCCTGGGTCCTCCTGGCCTTCAGAACTAGTGGTTCACTGTGTAGAGGATCCCAGCCTGAAAACACTTCCCCAGCCACGGGGAACAGCGTGTTCGGCAGCATTTACCATTTCTCCCATCCCATCCTGCCGGGTGTATTTGTTCTTGTTGTGTTGTTATTATTTTATATATTGGTGTGTTGGCCTTCTGCTGCTGCTGTATCAGATTACCACCAATTTTGTAGCTTAAAGCAATCGTCATGATTCATCTCAAAGTTCTGCAGATGACATGTGCAGGTACGGCTTGGCTTAACTGGTTCTCTGCTTAGAGTCTCACAAAGGGCTGTATTCCACTCTGGAGGTTTGGATCTGCTTCTCGTCTCACTTGGGTTGCTGGCTGAACCCAGTTCCATGTGGCTGTTTTATGGAGGTTCCTGATTTCCTGCTGGCTCTCAGTGGCCCTCCGCCCCCTCCAGAGGCCTCTCTCTGGTTCTAATCTCAGAGGCTGTGACAGTGGGTCAAATCCTTCTCACGCTTGGAATCTGACTTCCTCTTCTGTCCCATCTCTTTTGCCTCCAGCCTGAGAAAGTTCTCTTTTAAAGAGCTTATGAACAGAAACAGACTCACAGACTTAGAAAACAAACTTGTTTTTAGTCACTCAGTCATGTCTGACTCTGTTGCGACCCTACAGACTGTAGCCCTCCAGGATTCTGTCCATGGGATTTCCCAGGCAAGAATACTGGAGTGGGTTGCCATTTCCTTCTTCAATATATAAAACAGATAAGCAAAAAGGACCTACTGTATAGCACAGGGACCTCTACTTAATACTCTGTTATAACATGTATGGGAAAAAAAAATTTAGAAAAGAACAGATTCATGTATGAAAGTGAAAGTGTTAGTCACTCAGTCGTGTCCAACTCTTTGCGACCCCATGGACTGTAGCCCACCAGGCTCCTCTGTCCATAGGGTTCTCTGGGAAAGAATACTAGAGTGAGTCGCCATTCCCTTTCCCAGGGGATCTTTCTGACCCAGAGACTGAACCTGGGTCTCCTGCACTGCAGGCAGATTCTCCATCGTCTGAGCGTATGTATAACTAAATTACTTTGCTGTACACCTGAAACCAACTTTTTTCATGAAAGTGAAAGAGGGGAATGAAAAAGTTGGCTTAAAGCTCAACATTCAGAAAACGAAGATCATGGCATCTGGTCCCATCACTTCATGGGAAATAGATGGGGAAACAGTGGCTGACTTTATTTTTCTGGGCTCCAAAATCACTGCAGATGGTGACTGCAGCCATGAAATTAAAAGACACTTACTCCTTGGAAGGAAAGTTATGACCAACCTAGATAGCATGTTCAAAAGCAGAGACGTTACTTTGCCAACAAAGGTCCATCTAGTCAAGGCTGTGGCTTTTCCAGTGGTCATATACGGATGTGAGAGTTGGCCTATAAAGAAAGCGGAGTGCCGAAGAACTGATGCTTTTGAACTGTGGTGTTGGAGAAGACTCTTGAGAGTCTTTTGGACTGCAAGGAGATCCAACCAGTCCATCCTAAAGCAGATCAGTCCTGGGTGTTCACTGGAAGGACTGATGCTAAAGCTGAAACTCCAATACTATGGCCACCTGATGTGAAGAGCTGACTCATTTGAAAAGACCCTGATGCTGGGAAAGACTGAGGGCAGGAGGAGAAGGGGATGACAGAGGATGAGATGGTTGGATGGCATCACTGACTCAATGGACATAAGTTTGAGTAAACTCTGGGAGTTGGTGATGGACAGGGAGGCCTGGCGTGCTGCAGTCCATAGGGTTGCAAAGAGTCAGACATGACTGAGGGACAACAACCCTTCCGCTGGATCCTAGGGAAGCCCTGTGATCTGGGGAGAGAGAGGCAGGGGCATGTAGGAAACTGGGGGTTCTCGGGGCAGTGAGTCTTTTAGCATCGGGAGAACTGGAAGCATGTCAATATCTCAACAATGAGTAATGGAGGCAGTGATATTAACAACACAGTGGCATCCAGCAACACGAATGACATGCCGGTGGGCACTCTCACCTGCACAGCACGCACTTTCCTATTTCGACCCTCCTCATAAATCGTACTGATACGTGGTTATTTACAAAGCAATTCCACTGATGTTGAACATGTTGATTGACTCCAGTTTGTTTGTTTTTTTTTTTTTGTATTAATATAGGTAATCTTTAAATAGAACATTTCAGGGTTAAAAGAAAAATGGGAAAATGTCAGGAATTACATAGAAAGGTACGTATCACACTTGAAAGTTTACCCATATCTGCCTTTTGTATCATTTCCGCAATCCTCCTAAGTGTCAGTTCTCTCTTTGTGCCTCCGAAGGGGGCCGTAATTTGGCTACTCCATTTTACATCTTTATAATTGTTCCTTATCCCATTCATCTCCCTTTCTATTTCATCTTTCCTTTGACAGACTCCTCTTCTTTTTTTAAAGGCCTTTGGAAACCATTTCTTTCTAGTCATAGGTGGCCTAAAATGAAACATAATTTTAGACCCATTTAATTAGACTTTTAAATCTGATGGTACACTCTGCCTGAAAGCTTCTTCAGGGGAGTTTCTGAAGTCCAATTATAGGGCTATTCTCATAATAAGGACCATTAATTTATAATGAAATTATTTGCTTTTAAGCTTCATCCAGATGCTGTTGTGAAAAATATACTAGTTCGACCACATTCCTATGGGGTCATTAGATGGCCAGTACCAACAGGTGAGGGCTGCTGAAGCCACGGTTCTCAGAACTTCTGGGAAGAGCTGGGTGTCTATAGACGGTGTGTCCCACAGGGAATCTCACCAGTCCTTTCGTGCTGTGGTCACCCATTCTTTTCTTTTCTTTTTTTTTTTTTTTTAAATTTATTGTAGTTGAGTTACAATGCTGTGTTAATTTCTGCTGTACAGCAAAGTGCCTCCATTGATACATATACACTCTTTTTCCTATTCTTTTCCACTATGGTTTATCACATGATATTGAATATAGCTCCCCGCGCTGTATAGCAGGACCTTGCCGTTGACCCATCCGATATATAACAGCTTGCATCTGCTGATCCCAGACTCCCAGTACTTCCGTCCCCGCCCCCACCTTTGGCGACCACAAGCGTGCCCTCTACATCTCCGAGTCTATTTCTGTTTTGTATATATGTTCATTTGTGTCGTATTTTAGATTCCGTAGAAGGGCTATGGTATTTGTCTTTCTCTTTATGACTTAATTTGCTTGGTACGGTGTTCTTCGGGTCCATCCATTTGTTGCTGCTAATGGCACTATTCTTCTCAATGGCTACTATTCCAATGTATACACCATATATATCTTCTTTATCCGTTCATCTGTCAGTGGACTCGGAGGTGGTTTCGATGTCTTGGCTATTGTAAATAGTCATCCTATGAACACAGGGGTGTATGTGTCTCCTTGAACTATAGTTCTGTCTCGGTATACCCCGGATCACATGGGAACTTTATTTTTAGTTTTTTGAGGAACCTCCACACTGTATTCCATAGTGGCTGTGCCAATTTATAATCTGTGGTCACCTATTCTTGATGTGCTCATTTTGATATCCCTCTCAGTCAAATCAAGTATGCCCAACTGGTATTTAATAAACAAACAAGGCAGTAATGGAATCCTTACATATTGGAACCTCTATGTTCTGGGGTCACAGACTTTCCCTCACAAATCTAGCCATTTCTTTATCCTCTCCTGACTTTCAGAATAAAAGAGAAGTCTGAGGTCATCCTGATTTTCCTTTCTTCTTGGATGGCTTTCAGGTAAGTTTATTTGTCTTCACAGGCTTTTTTTCTTTCTCTGTGCAATTCTAACACGTCCCAGGGTGAGCTTTATGTCAGTCTGATGTTCTTCAGACCACCATCTGATCAGCAAATCCCACTTCTCTGGTATCATTCCTTGGTTTAAATGTAGCCATGTGTCGTTAACAGTTCTCAGGATGAATCTCAGTGCACCAATTTGGAACTCTGCGACAAAAAATGTGTTCCTTGTCCAAAACCTGGAACCACCAGAACCACTTGGCCATGATGGAAGACAGTCTTCAAAGATGCCACCACAATGAAGAGAGTCTCAGCGAAATGGAGCTGCAGCTTGTAGGTCAAGCCGACTCTGAAGCTCATCTATCTCTGGAATCACCGTTTATGTGAGCTAACAAGTTCCTTAGTCTTCAGCTTATCTAAGTTGATTTGAGTTCTGTACCCATAGCCCTGAGCATCCCAAAATACTGGTTTTCTCTTCTGTAATGATTTTCGTCAAAATATTGTGAGATCTTTCAATCCATATACTCAAGTCATGTCTTAGTCTATGGTTTTGATTACTGCATGTCAAGACCACTGTTTTCTTATGCCAGATTCCCATTCCTAGTCTTCGTATTTGTCCTTTTCTTACCATTTAAACCATGAACACTTTTGTCCATCAGTGTTCCGTGAGAATGTCTCAGTACTGTCCTTTACAGCAAAGATTCCATTTCCTATATTAATTCTTTTTACTCCCTATTCTCAGATTTCAGTTGTGCTACTGTACTTGATTTCTTTATAATTTCACATCTTCTGTATCTCCCTACTGTTTCTACATTTCAGGATGTTCAGTTCTTGTTGCCTTTTGTTTCTCTTCTATTTTTTATTGAAGCATGGTTGATTTACAGTGTTGTGCTAGTTTTAAGTGTACAGCAAAGTGATTCAGTTATATATATATATTCTTTTTCATATTCTTTTCTATTACAGGTTATTATAAGGTATTGAATATAGTTCCCTGTGCTATACAGTAGGTCACTGCTTTCCTTTTTATAAAAATCTATTTTATATATAGTAGTATGTATCTGTTAATCCCAAGACCTAGTTTATCCCTCCCTCCCTTTCCCCTATGGTAACCATAAGTTTGTTTTCTATGTCTGTGAGTCTATTTCTGTTTTAAGTTCTTTTGCATAATTCTGTTTAGGTTCCACATATAAATGGTATCATATGATATTGGTATTTCTCTGTCTGATTAACTTCACTTAGCATAATAATCTCTAGACCCATCCATATTGCTGCAAATGGTATTATTTCATTCTTTTTTATGGCTGAGGAATATGCTGTTGTGCGTGTCTCTCTCTCTCACACACACACACACACACACACCCCCTCTTTCACCGTGCATCTGTCGACGGACACTTGTGTCGATTCCACTGTTTCTCTTTTAGAGAGTATGTCTTCTAGCACTGTCTTGAGTTAGTCTACTGATTTTTAGAAATTTCTTCTGGTTTTGCTAGTTAACCATTTTCAGAGTTTTGTATCATTTTTTAGGCTTCTAGGGACTGTTGCTTGTTTGGTAGTATTTTTTCAAAAGTAACAAGAATTTTATTCTTTTAGTTTATCTCATTCTTCTAAGAAGGATCGTCTCCCCAGACAGACAATGTGTAGTTAACAAAATGTAGACATTACTTTTGCTCATTCTGTAAACATCTAACAGTCTCTGAGTAGCTCTTGCTGCTGCAAAGTTGCTTCAGTCGTGTCCGACTCTGTGCGACCCCGTAGATGGCAGCCCACCAGGCTCCCCCGTCCCTAGGATTCTCCGGGCAAGAACACTGGAGTGGGGTGCCATTGCCTTCTCCGGAGTAGCTCTTAGATCAGTCTTAATATCTCGCATGTTTCCCCACATACTGCTCTCGTATGTATGTCTCCACCTACTAAATATCCTGTTCTCCTCCCCTCCCCTGATCTCTTGTGGCACATATATTTTCCTGGTATTTGTGCTCATATCCAAGACAGAAGAGATATAACACTGATGGCAGAGGGGAGTCAGTACCACTGTGGAGATCTCGCTAGGATCTGTGGTGGAAATAGCTGACTATGTTTTGAACTACAAGCAATTCTGTGTTTCTAAAAAAGGGAATGAGGGAGGGAAAGAAAGATCTATTTATTTCCAGGTGCACGTGACATACCTGAATCACCAAACAGGATTTTAAATCCAGTTCTGGCTAAATGGGAATTCTTTCAAATAATTTAGATAATTATTTCATTGCCAGTTATAAGTGTTAGAGGTTTCACCTTTTTAGTAAGAAACAGAGAAGGGCAGTAGGTATCATTTTAAACTAAAAGCTTCTAATATTTTTAATGTGTTCTGATTGAGAGCTCACGGATGTAATACACCAAGAAACTGTTTTTACTCAATATATAAAAAAAGTATCAGTTGAGATAAAAGTGAGAAATGTCTATGTATTTCAGTTCAGTGCCACTTTTAATTGGGGCTGTATCCCAATTACCTGAGTGCCTCTAAAATTAACTTTATTTTATGCTGATATCTGGAGAATTCTGTAAGATTCTGACCAGCAAAATGGACACAACATTTGGCTTCCAAACTACTTCTTCATATTGAAATAGTAGTATGTAAAGTTATTATCAGTTAAACAGCTGGACAACATAGTACAAACACATTTGGCAGGCTCCTGATCCCTAATTTCCAAAGTTTTGGATCTTCTCCCAGATCTGGACTGAGAGTGTCCAGCAAACTCTAATTGTGCCAGTGATAAGACAAGAGCTAGTAATATCCAGTTTAGCTCATAGTAAAATCTAATTTCCACCGGAGACCTGCCATTCTGAATTGTCTTTTGCAATATTTCAATTTGTGAGTAAACACAGCCCACATGTCTGTAGCTGTCTCTGCCACAGTTTTTTCCCCTCATATTAAAACTCTAAGATGTTTATAAGAAAACCGGAAGATTTAGAAATACATTTGCCAGACTATTGGTTATATAAATGTGCACGCACGTGCACACACACACCCCCCAAGCAGCCAACAGCTCTTAAGCCCATCACTGAGTAAATTTGGATCCCTGCAAATTTAATTTGCCCAGCAAAATTGAAGCAGTAAATCAGAAACTCAATACTACCATGTATTATTAGGGAAGGTATATACAGGAAGCCATGTTGAATGCTCTGTATTTCCCAGTTAAATTGGGAGGAGGAAGGGAAAGAAGAACAGAGTGGGAGTGGAGGAGAGACAGGGAGGAGGGACAGAAGAGAAGAGTCTGCAGCAAGAAGAGGAGACGAAAGGAGGAAAAGACAGAACCAGGTAGTATCTTCTATTTTTATGAGAAAATGCCCAGTGCTTCTCAGCTAAGCCAAGCACTGAGCCTTATCAGACATCAGCTCCTCCAGCCACTACGGGAAGGACCGATGGGAGGCAGGAACGCAGTATACAACAGTGGGGCACGGGTATCAGACAGACCCAGATCCCACAGCAGCGGCCACATGGAGCTACAACAGACTGTCACTGTAACCGATCGCTGCAGGACAAGACCAAGCAGAATTTTTTGTCACATCTTACTATTTGTTGTACTTTAGCTCTTTAGCACCATTCTGTGGGAAATTATTTAGGCATACAATGAAATCCCATAAAATTTACATTTACCTGAAATACGCTGTACAGTAAGTTTCCTGCACACAAACGAGTTCTGTCCTGAGAATCTGTTTGTAGGTCCAATTTGTTCCTAAGTTCAACAAAGTTAGCCTAGGTACCCAACTAACACATCGGCTATACAGTACTCTACTGTAATAAGTTTATAATACTCTTCCCACAAGAATGTCATATCTGCTGAAATAAATATATGTACTAAGGATCCAATGAAATCCTAAAGACCACACACAAAACTGAACTCAGTTTTAACAAATGTGGTCCCAGTGAAGTCATTGGATTAAAAAGATACCTGATTTTTAATCTATTAATCCAATATCTGTAATAGCTAATGTACATTCCCATTCAAAATTCTCCAGAGTGAAGTTATTTTACAGACTTGAAATATAATTTTTAAAGAAGTATTTTCATCTAAGCTTGCATATTCTAAGAAGTTCTTGAACTAGTACCAAATAAATGAACACTCCTATTTTGTACTAGCACGGTACTACTGTACTCTGTATACCGTAAAGTACACAAAAACACAAGCACTTGTGGAGGATGCATGCACACGGCAACGCATGCCAGACAGGTGAACTAACTTATGTGATGGGACATGTGAAAGCATGCCTGCAACTCTCAAAGTGTGCAACTTGAAGGTTCCCATCTAGGGGACTTACTGTACTATTCACTATAGTTATTGTCTTGCCAATATAGCTGCATGACTGCTATAAAGCAACAAATGAAATATAACATCATGGTTTATAGGCTTTACCAAGGCTGGACTCAACTCAGATCAGAGGTCCAAGCTCCGGCTACAATAGCTTTGTGTAGGCCTGGTGCTTTTTATTCTGTACTGCTGGGAAGCAACTCATGTTCGTAAAAACCAGGAACAGTAATGGGAAGTCTGCCTTTGACTGAGTAAAGGTCAGACTAGTAACAGCTGGCTATCAGTGTACACTATAGCGACTTTCTCTGCCAGTGTTTTTATATTAAAAAAATGGGCCGCTTCTTGCCTCAAATCAAATATTTTAATCCAAATCAATGGTTGAGAGATGCGACCAGCAAGACCTAAGACTTTATGACTGATGTAGAACTTAGACTATCAGATTCATTTTCTCTTTCAAGGTCAGGGCTGATGCAGGGGCTTCCAGAGTTACTCCCACGAATAGACTCAGAAGGCAAAGAAAGTGAAAAGAAAGTGAAAGTTGCTCAGTCATGTCTGACTCTTTGAGACCTCATGGACTATACAGTCCATGGAATTTTCCAGGCCAGAATATTGGAGTGGGTAGCTGTTCCCTTCACTAGGGGATCTTCCCAACCCAGGGACTGAACCCAGGTCTCCTGCATTACAGGTGGATTCTTTACCAGCTGAGTCACGAGGGAAGCCCAAGAATACTGGAGTGGGCAGCCTATCCCTTCTCCAGTGGATCTGCTTGACCCAGAAATTGAACCAGGGTCTCCTGCACTGCAGGCGGATTCTTTACTAACCGAGCTACCAGGGAAGTCCCCCAGAAGGCAAAATCTGAAGGAAAGATGCATGAGGTCTGCTGACTATGGAAGAAGAGTACCCATGTCTACATCCAGACTGGAAGGAAGATCAAAACTCAATATACATTATTCTCCAAGCTTCCACACTATGGAACTCTAGAGAATGATCTTCACACGCTCTGTGCACTGGAAGAAACTAGTCTGAAAAACTGCTTGGGTCTTTATCTTAAGATAATTTTTTTTTAACTGACAAAATAAGGTTGATTTCTTCCCTATCACTACACAACTGATAAAAAGGAAACCCACAGTCAATTTTACAGTTGAAAGAGGTCCCTCAGGCTTCAAACCAACTTAACAGCAGTTTTTATAATTACCATAGTCACTCAAGTTTTCCTCTTGACATTATTTTTAAAAAGGCGTAGAGGCAGCAGGAGGAAGCCAGGGCTTACGTAAGAGTCCTTGTCTTGTTTTATTTTTGACAATCTTTCTTCATTTTTGAGACTCTCAATCCTATTTCCCACCTTAAGGTAAAAACAGAGTTTACTTGCTGGAGAGCAATTTGGTTTAGCTAGCAGAATTTTAAATAGGCATGTTATTTGACCCTATAATTTTGCTTCTGGAATTTACCCATACAGAAATACTTGGGCAAATGTTCCACAAAATAAGCACAGGATTTAACTGCAATACTGTCTGTAATAAGACCAAACGCAACCAGCCAACCAATCCACATACGCTCATCAATGGGAAATTAAATTATGAAATAAATGAGCTGACAATGATTCAGCAGTTTAAAAATGAGTTTGATTTCTATGAATTGACCTAATGTATTGTGATAAAATAAAATGAATAAGGCAACATATGTACAACATAAGCCCATTTATGTGAGATAAACTGACAGAAGTGTGCATGTGTTTATATCTATATCCAAATCTATACATATACATACATAGGTGTGCGCAAACACACACTTTCGAATGTGCAATAAAGATCTGGAAATATATCCAGGGATTGTCTTTGGGAATGGATTTTGGATAGGACAATAGGAAAGACCTTTCATTTCTCAAACTCTTTTTTTTTTTTTTTAAATAAAGCTAATTGGCATCTGCGTCTCCTAAATCGTTCCTTCCCACACAATTCCTGTTTCTGAAAATGGCCTGCGGAGTCAGAGAGTGTGGAGACGGAGGCTCCAGGTGCATGCGCTTTTGAAGAGGACGCAGTGGGGAAGACTGATCAGCCAGGGCTGGTAAGACTGTATTTACAGGCTGGCACTTAAGTGTCACTGATTCAGGGACAAAGGCCAGGCAGCTGCACCAATATCAGCTCTACTGGTTTTACATCAAGGACCCCGACTTCTCTGGCCTCCACCCAAACTAGAGAAGATGACAGTGTAGGGGACAGAAGACTGAGAATCAATAAGCCTAGGGTGGGAGGGCATGGACTCTTTCTCTCGCCCCTTCCCAACAAACAGTGAGTTGCCTGTTTCTTCTTTATCTTTTCATTTGATGGTTTAAACCTGTGGCTCAGGTAAAGAATCCATCTGCCAATGCAGGAGACGCGGGTTTCACTTCTGGGTCAGAAAGATCCCCTAGCGGAGGAAATGGCTACCCACTCCGGTTACTGAACAACAACATAAAATATAGTACATGTGTCTGTGAGCCCTTGAAATGTGGTTAGTCTGAGTTGGGATGTGCTGTCAGCATAAAACATATACTGGAGTTTAACAATTTAGTATTGAAATAGAATGTATGATCCACATTCTCATAGCTATTTCACATTGAAATAATAACATTTTGGATGTGTGTGTACGTTAGTCGCTCGGTCATGTCCGACTCTTTGTCACCCCATGGACAGGATCCCACCAAGCTCCTCTGTCCATGGAATTCTCTGGGCAAGAATACTGGAGTGGGTTGCCATGCCCTTCTCCAGGGGACCTTCCCAACCCAGGGATTGAACCCGGGTCTCCTGCATTGTAGGCAGAGTCTTTACATCTGAGCCAGGGAAGCCCTATTCCATGTTTACATTTTGGATATGTTGTGTTAAAAAATCAGTTTTACTTGTTTCTTTTTACTTTTAATGTGACTGTAGAGAACTTAAAATGACATGGTTGACATTCTCTTTTCTATTGGACAGAACTGGTTTAGACTTTCATAGACATTCCACATGAATTATTTTATATATTTAAATGTGTAAGAAAAGGAACAGTAGAGAGGGAGGCGTGTACACACATGCACACACCACTATCCCCCCTAGGTACGCGCATCTATAACTGCTGCCCTGTATATGTATATGCCCACCTGGCTTTCTAGTATAGCTCATTACACTTCAGTGTACCTGTCACAGGCCATACAGCTCTGAGTTTAAGCTCTGCCAGCAACCAGATGTGGGATCCTGGGGCAAGCTGCCTGGGAGGATTAAATAGTATAATGCATGTCGAGTTCTCAGAACCACGACAAGCATGTGTCATAACAACCTCTGTCAGCAAGGGTGAGCTCTGCATGACATGTTAAGAATTCTAGAAATGACCAAGCCACAGTTTCACCCGAAAGCAAAGAATATCAGAGTTAGAGTGACTCTTGGATGACATCTACTCCTGTGTTGTAAAACCCTTTTAGATTCCAGAAGCCCAGTAAATAAAAAAGATGACATCAAACTGCTCTGAACAAAGCTGAGTAGGGGAACGAAAAGGGCTGGGCACTCTTAGACTGTAGAAGGACACGGATACCTCTGTGAAGGTCGGAACACCAAGGATGTAGCATCTTATCCCAGTCTCTCCATTTTACAGATAAAGACACTCACCTCCGTGGTGGGCTACAGTCCATGGAGGTCACACAGAGCCGGCTGAGTGAGCGTGCACGCACTGACCAATGACACAGAACATCTTTTCATATGCCTATTACATGTCCTTGTATCTTCTTTGGTGACGTGAATGTTTAAATCTTTCGGCCATTTTGAACTGGGATGTTTGTCTCATTATTGAGGGTTTGTTTTTTGTAGGGGCGGGAGGTGGGGGGGCCTGGGGAGGGGGCGGTTCTCCTCCCTGAAGAGACATCTTCCAGATTTAGCTCTGGAAGATTTAGAGAGGGCAAGAGGCCACCCAGGATAAGAGAACTGAAAGGATTCTAAGGAAGAAAACCTCAAGACACGTTTTGGGGCCACAAGGTACCCTTCACGAACATACATTTACATCTTGGAGAAAAGGCAGAATGCAGTTGGGGCTTCTTCTTCAGAAGGTCTCGAGGGTCAAGGATCCTACAGCAGTTTTAACAAGTTTTGGGAAAAGGGTGACAATGGAAAGATTAATTTATCGGAAGGAGGCAGGAAATAGGCAAGAAACAGGAAAACAGGCTGGCAGGCAGGCAGACCCAGGGAGTCAGACCCAAGGGGTGGGAAGCTGGGCAGCTGTTGGGGTGCCCTGACAGAGACAGGCTGGCCTGATGGGGTCGTCTCAGCACACACCGTGAAAACAAATACATTCCTGTTAAAGTAATATTGTTGTTGCTCAGTCGATAAGCCATATCCGACTCTTTGCGATCCCACGTACTGCAGCACACCAGGCTTCCTTGTCCTTCACTGTTTCCCAAAGCTTGCTCAAGCGCATGTGCATTGAGTCGGTGATGCCATCCAACCATCTCTTCCTCTGTCACCCCCTTCTCCTCCTGCCCTCAATCTTTCCCCGCATCAGGGACATCAAGAATAAGAAAAAAAACACTGACTACGATTAAAAAGTAGTACTCCTTGTTTCTTACTTAGAACTCCCCTGTGTGCACTGTTTAACAAGATCAGTTCTTTTCCTGGGTACCACCACCTTGGGTATTTCCTCACTCAAGTAAATGCTTCTTTGGAGTTTTTCCCATCCGGTGGGTTCTCTGAAGAAGGAAAAAGAGAGAGCCAAGAAAACATCCAAGAAGAGACAAGAAACGTCAAGGTCCAGGGAGTGCCCTGGTTTCCACTTACATGTTTTGACCTAAGCTGGGGTGATGGGTCTCCTCTCAGTGGCTGGGGCCTGCCTGGGTACCTTGGTGTTCAGAGCCTCTGGTCAAGGACCTCATTTCCCTGACGTCACTGAGGAAAGTGCTCAAGTACGGGGAACGCCAACACAGTACCCAGTAGGACAGTTGGCAGGCCACTCAGTGACATTTTAAAGATGTTTGCTCCCAGACCACTCAGCCACAAAGGACAGTTTCACTCTTAGTTTCTCAGCTACTGGGTGTTCAATTCATAGAAATCAATTACGGCAAGCGGAGAGAGGCCACCATCTGAGGCGGGGTAAAATCATGAAGCCTTGTTTGTTTCTTTCTAACAGGGACTGTATTTGTTATATTCTTCTTGGTGGCATCTGGCATTTTTTAGCTAGGGATCAACAGAGCTGGCAACTTTAGCTGGCAGCTTGGGACTTCTAAGAACTACTATCTGTTTACCACAATCTCCATATTCAAAGAATTAGTAGCACGTTTTATTTTTTTAATGTGCGTTTTCTTTTTATGACTTTGCCATCACTTGGAAAACCCCATAACTTTCAAACCACAGAAAACAGTTCAGACCATGATCACAAGGCACCAGACCGATACCTGGAGAGTTAACAACTGTGAATCTATCTTGCTATGAAGTTGAAAATCAATCTCCATCATTCATCGGTCCATCCCTCTATCCATCTCATCCCAATCTTCAAGCTGGATAGTTGTCTACTGACCCTATTCGCAGCAATGTTTTTTAGTCTTAAAATATGACTCAGTGTGGGGTAAAGATGGATCACCCATTGATGAAGAGTTAAAGGAGGAAGGTAAAAGATGCAGGGCTTCTCTGCTGGCTCAGCTGGTAAAGAACCCACCTGCCAAGGCAGGAGATGCAAGAGACACGAGTTCAATCCCTGGGTCAGGAAGATCCCCTGGAGGAGGAAATGGCAACCAGCTCCAGTATTCTTGCCCATGGACAGAGGAGCCTGACAGGTTACAGTCCATGAGGTCCCAAAGAATCAGACACGATTGAGTGCATGCACACACCTGGAAGTCAGTGTAGCAATTATTAAACTCATATAATAATGACAGGTGGTATTCAAACTCTCTCGCTCGTTGTAAACCATCTGCCCTAAGATTCTTTTTACTGAGTTCATATTTCTTAGGTATCCCATTCTAGAATACAAGGCAGGACCTCTTCACAAGGTCACAGAAAGCTGGTCAGCTTTTCCACTATAAAGTGAAAGTAGGAGAGACTAGAAGTCAAAGCTATTAGATGCATGGGTTGCTTCTTCACCTCCTTAAAATATTATTGCTGCTACACTGTAATAATGCGTAAATTAATGCAGAAAAAAATATGGCCTCACAGGTAAAACCACAGCCAAGGCAGAAACGTGGCAGAGTGGAAAAATCAAAGATTAGAGAGTCCGACAGACTAGGGTTCAAATTTGGGTCTCCTACAGAAGAGCTGTATGTCCATGGACAAGTTATTCACACTCCCTGTAGAAGGCTGTGGTTCTTCATCTACAAACTGAATTAACAGTCCTCAGAGTGTGGGTTTAGCGAGATAACTCTAATTAAGACAGTAAAAAACCCTAAGCATAGTTATCTTAAGAGTATGGCAAAAATGATGAAGGTGTTAAAAGAGATGACACGATTTGGGAACTACTGCCATAGCAACAAGGAGGAAGCCAGAGGGAGGGGACACATGCCAGGATTCCCTGATGCAGGGTCAGCTAAGGCAATGAGAATCTGCTTCCAGAAGGCCTGGCCCGTGTGCTCTCAGCTGGACACCACAACAGGTGGGTCAGCACTGAATCCGGAGTCAGGCTGGACGCAGGTCAAGCCGGTGGCTGGACCCCAGCATTCAGCTGGCAGGACTGAGCAGCCTGCACATTCAGATATCTGGGTGTTATCGCAGGAAATACCAAAACGTGAACTGAGCAGGAAGAGGGGTCAGATGCCATGGCTGTTTTCAAGGTCGCATCCAAACCGGCAGGAACTACCCAGGAGACAGAGCCCCCGCCCCAGGAAGGGCGTGTATGGCAGGCCCAGATGGACTCATTGTCCTTCAGCCTTAAAGGCACAGGGGTCTGGATTCTGATATGGCTTCCTGCTGCCTGCAATTATTTCTCCGTTTGCTCTCCCAGTATAAGACTCCTAGACAGGGGTTACTTTCTTCTGTGCACATCTGAAGAGCCAGTGGGTCTCTACCCAGCAGCTTGCTTCCCCAGAACTGTGAAGCAGACCGTTGCTGCTGATGTCAGAGGAGGCTCTCTCTATGCCTCCATCAGAGTCCCTTCTCAGATCCAGTGCTGGGTGAAGAGATGGGTACTCCTGTCTCCTGGACTGAACACAGAATGGATTTTCCCATAGAAAAAACTGTTGTTAAGTAGAAAATTTTCATCAATAATGTTTTGTCTATGTTCCAGGTTGTTACAGGATTCTCTGCAAGCCAGTCTGGGAACCAGACTACCAACTATAACACCACATCAGTGGCAAAATGAAAATATGGCTGTAAAAATGAAAAGCGGCTGTCAAATGAAAATATGGGTTGCAATTGTCCCATAAGTGGTGGCTATCTATACTTAAAAATGCAGCACATTTCCTTACTAGAAAACATGTTAACACTACATATCTTAAATTTCATCTTTCTTTTAACATCTTCCAGAAAAAGATTGGTTTTTATCATCAATTATGGCTGGGATTCACGTTTTATACTATTGAAAAATAACTGATCCCCCTCCTCTCATAACAAAAGAAGCACCCAATCTTACATTTGAGGATAACTCTAGCTAGACACATCAGGGCTTCCCAGGTGGCTGGCGCTAGTGGTAAAAAAATCTGCCTGACAGTACAGGAGATGTGGGTTTGATCTCTGGGTCAGGAGGATCCCCTGGAGCAGGAAATGGCTACCCACTCCAGTATTTTTGCCTAGAAAACTGCACGGACAGAGGAGCCTGGCGGGCTACAGTTCATAGGCTTGCCAGGGAGTCGGGACACAACTGAGCAACCGAGCACAGCACTAGACATCAAAGTAATTCCAGACTCTAATCATCTCTCATCTGCACCAAGTTGTTCATGGGATGAACTGAAATGACTGTCTTGACTCCCACACTGCAATATTGCCCGTCAGTTACTCCTGGTTCTGACCATAAGTGTTTAACCCAACATTTTCCACATCTGTTTGAAGAAAAGAACTACATGAGGCACCTTTAATTAAAGACAGGAATGCCAGGCCCTAGCCCAATAAGAAATCAGAATTTCAAGAGAGAGGTCTGGGAGTCGTACATTTAAAGATTGCTATCCCCTGGTGAGACTTCCCTGGTGGCTCAGTGGTAAAGTATCCGCCTGCCAAAGCAGGAGATGTGGGTTTGATCCCTGGGTGGAGCAGAATCCCATGGAGAGAGGAATCAAGGTGGGCTGCAGTCGCTGGAGTTGCAAAAGAGTCAGACGTGACTTGGTGTCTAAACCACACCACTGCTGGTGAGTCTCTCATCCTCCCCCGTGGCTCCTTCCCTGGAGGGTGAGTTAGGATCACGTGGAGGGCTTGTGAAAACACAGACTGTTGAACCCCGGCCCAAGAGCTTCTGATCCAGTGGGTCTGGGGTGAGGCCTAAGAATTTGCACTTCCAAAAGGTCCCCCAAGTGATGCTGGTGCTGCTGGTCCAAGAACCACACTTCCAGAGCCACTTATTTAGCCTACTTAGCAAACACTGCAGCTGAATGCAGTCTTTTTTTCCCCTTCCCTCCTTGGTAGAAGAGTAATAGCCCTCGTTCTTTCTGTTTGATGTCAGACAAATACAGTAACCACTGCATCTCAGCTATCTCTTATTGTGAGAAATAAAAAGGGAACGCATGAAAAGGTTTGGTCCTGTGACTGGCACACAGTAAGCCTGCCTTAAACATCTGTGTACTTTGATACCCTTCTGTGAGCTAGGGATGAATCTGCTGAGGTCTAGAAGCAGGTCCCCAGATTTGTTACAGGAACAAAATTTCCTTTGGTTAAAACAAACAAATGAGCAAGCAAACAACGGCTGACTGCATTTCTTTCTTGTGAGCTATCATGGAGTTACATTTTGAATATAACATGTCCAACTTGGGAGAATACTCAGCTTCCAGACTCACATTTTCCCATGGAAATAAAAACAGAAGACAAAGAGAGATTAGATTCTGATTAGCCTCTCTGTTTAATTTTAACCAGGCTGAGTTTAGTACCAAGGTGTGGGTTCTTTTCCTGGCAGATCGTTATTACATTGTTTTGGCTATTTCTTGTGATATGAAAATCACACACATGAACCGCAGACTTTCAGAGTCAAAGGTGCCTCGGAGGCCACCGAGCCCACCCACCCACTCTGAGAATACCACTGTAAACATCTCCAGTGTGCAGTGGCCTCGTCTCTTCTTGGGTAGCCAGTGAGAACGAGCCCTCATCTGCTCTTCAGATAACTCCAATCATTCGATTTTTTTCGCCTTCTAAGCAAAAATCTTTATTTCTGTAATTTGAATATCTCTGGTTCTAGTTCCGCCCTCTATAGTGCCTGAGTCTGTCTAATCTCTCCTCCAATTGACAGCATTTAAAGGATTCTGAAATGGCTCAGATGTCTCTCTTGTCTATTCCTTTTCCATCTAAACATTCTGTTCTGTCAACCCATCATCAAAATTTCCATATACATAATATCCCTGGTCCTCCTCCTGTGGAAAAGTCCACCTTGAAGATATTTCTCACTAAAAACAAATTTTCATAACATGCTTCACATTTACCATGTCTTATTATCACCAACAGAAACAATGAATTGTTAAGAACAGTGCAGTGTTCTTTTCCAAACAGAGCTTCCAAGAGCCAGAAGCGACCACCACACCCAGTGACACCGTAAGGGCTGAGAAGGCAGTTTCTGGACAGACTCAGAAGTGAGAGCCGGAGGCATATGGATGTGGATACCATGATCCCACTTGAAAGAGAGATACTAGGCTGCTACTTAAATTATCCAAGACCCCAAACATTTCTTTCCAAGGGAGACAGAGAGAAACAAAAAGCATTTCTTACTTTCTACGAAACATCTCTGCAAATATGCAGCCAACGCTCCAGAGGTCCACAGGGGTGGCGTAGCTGGACTGCAGGAGGACTTCCGGTGCTCGGTACCACAGCGTGACGACCTGCAAGGACAAGCGCAGCGGAGCGTTACTGGGGGCGACGGCCATCTGCTTCACGCCTCGTGCTGAGCGGTGTCATGCTGAGACTCGGTCTGGAAAGAGCTCCTGAAATCTTACAGGGGACACTGAGACTGGAGCAATAAGTAACGTGACAGGCTCATGGCTGACAGGTCGGGAAATTCCATCATCCCCACAACCTGGGTTCCCACCTCAGACTCTGGGTGTCTTACTAGGATGGCAAAATAACTGAATTTCAGAAAGCAAAAGCAAATATTTTAAAAAAATAAGCCAACAAACCAACCCTTAGCTTAAAAAACTATGGTTTCTTTCTTAAGGGGCTTTAAAAAAAAACAATGCGTGGAAAACAGGTGATGGCAATGTGTTCAGCTCAATTCCCAGGTCAGCCATTTGGGGAAATCAGAAGATGACTCCAGGGGCTGTTGGATGGTGACCCTGAAGCCTGCAGAGCACCCAGGACAAGTCAAAACTACTCTTATCACGAGACCGTGGGGAATCAAAACAAAGCCCCCTTCAATGCCACTCTTGTCAGAAAACAAAGCATGAAGAATGTGAGAGAGAATGTGTAACCAACTGCTTACACCATGTGGAAAATCATCCAAAGGGAGGGATTCCCACACGGGAAGAACCCCGTTTTATCCCGAGCGGTGTAATAACAGATAGAGCAAACACAACAAAATATTTCTGCAACACTGAAAGGTGAGGAAATCATATCATTCAGGTTCTAGATTTATAAGAGCAAATAGGGGTTTGAGGGCTTCTTTTTAGCAGAAATTCTATGGACGTCTGAATTGAAGAAATATTCTTTCTTGTCAGGTAAGGAATTCAATACTGCATCTATTACATAAGCATTTTACATTATTCAGATTCCTTCTATCATTACTCTGTTTTACCTAATTGTACTTTCATTGATGTCTATCTAACTTTCCTGAAGTTCTGTTTATTTACGCTGATGCTATAGAACTTAATGCATCAAGACTGCAGTAGAAATTTTTTGGGAAAAAAAAAAAAATGGTTGCCACCAATTGCCTTCTTTCCTTATATACACACTCCTCTCATTAAAGACTGGAGTTTAATTCACCGTCCCTTCTCTCTGAGGTGGCCTTAGTGACTTGCTTGACCAACAGAATATAATGGAAGTGACATTTGAGACTACCAAAGCTAGGTTATAGGAAGACTGATTACCCGAGCCTTTTTGAATGTTTGCTCTGAAGATGCTTCCTTTTGAAAACCAGCTGCTATGCAACGAGCAGACCACAGAGATGTCCCAGCCGACAGCCTCGTCTGAGCTCTCAGCTGAAAGACCATGTGAGTGAGCCATCTTGGACACTGCAGCCTGACCAGTCACCCCAACAGATGACTGTGGCTCCTACCAGCATGACAGGGGGCAGAAAACTGCCCAGCTGAGTCCCACCAGCTCAGGATTCTGACTGATAATGAAATACATGGCCTAGTCACACATGAGACCACATCACTGGCTTTCAACCCTGACTGTGTACCAGGATCATCCAGGCGGCGTCTAGAAAAACTCGTGTGTCTGGGCCTTATCCTGCCCCTGACTTAATTAGATATCCATGGGTGGGGGCCCTGGAGTTGTTTTTTTTTTTTTCTCTTCCTCCTTGTTTTTTTTTTTCCTTTTGGTTAAACTTCATTAGGTAACCCTAACCCTTGGCCAGGTTTGAGCACCACTCAATTATACAAAACGTATCTTCCAGCTCTTGCCTCCATGTTTTTGATGACACTGTTCTAGTCTGACAAACTCTACTTTCTCCTCCACAGGCTGAAATTCTGCTTCTCCTACAAAGTTCAGCTTTGATATCATCCCCTCTGTGGACCCACTGCCACCGAGAAACCATACCTTGTAATGTAGTTCTCGCAGAGTGGGACACAACTGAAGCAGCTTAGCACATAATGTAGTTCACAACATGGGTCATTCCTGGGACCTGCTTTCACCCACCTTTATGTCTATCATTGCCCATCACAGTACTGAGCATGTCACACCTGTGTTTCAACAAATACCAAACTGATGATTTTAAGGCAATCATTCCTAGAAGATAAGTGGGAAAGATTCAATCCCCAAAGAGAAGGTACGCACTGCTTTTGTTAAGAAAAGTGTTTGATTCTGGGCTCCAGTGTCTAGTTACATAATTTATTTCTGTATTACTAATATTTCTAGCTGGAGGAACACTTCCCTGTTTCTCTAATACACTGTAAACCAAGGTGTGCAGGGGCAAACGGACCATAAAGTCCAGTGGTTTACAGATAGACACAGATATTGTGATGTTACAGATTTATCTTCTCGCTTCAGTTTGAAATAGAGTCAAACGTATGAGATGAAAAGTTTAATCTGAATACAGCATTATTTAACGCTGTTTAAAGAGGCTGTGATTTCTGACTGATTACTCGTTCTAAAACATTTTAGTATAACTATCTTCACTTTCAGTACTTCAACCAGTGATACTTACTATGATCACCAAATAAATGTTTAGACAGCTAAAATAATAAGAAAAATATCGATACATTTAAGAAGTTCCTTTCATTTCTTTTTAAAATTTAGTTACCACTCAAAATGGGTAATGCATTTTTATCAAAAGCTTTAAAAAATGTCTATTAATAATAACCATTTGACCATTCTCTTTTATTGTATTAATGCTAGATTAATCACATTAATGGATTTCCCAATATTGTACCACCCTTCTCTTCTTGGAATAAATCATTCCTAGTCATGGTTTATTATTCTTTTATTTGACTCGGATTCTATTTGCTAATATTTATTTAGGACACTAACTTACACTGATGAATGAGACTAATCTACAGTTTTCTTTTTGTGTGTAATTTTTCATGTTTAGTGTTAGGGATATACGCAAACTGTCCATCCTTTTCTATATTCTGGAACATTATAAACAGCATACGAATAATCAGTTCCTTGATAGGATGCACTTGTAAAACCACCTGGATCTGGATCTTTCCAAGCAGTATGTTTCTAACAGTCTCATAACTTTCTTCTTGGTAATTAGTCTGTTCAGGTTTCAACGTTGTTTTGAGTCAATTTTGGTAATGATAAGGAATTTCCCTATGACTATCCTTAATCTAGATTTTAAAATATATTGGCTTAAATTTATACAGTATTTCTTGTTCATTATTTTCGTCTCACTTAATTTTTTGGTTTTCTGAGAAAGAAAATCTAATTTTTTTCCTCTTTATATCAGTCAGGGTTATTAACAGTTTAGCTACATTATTTATTTAAAAACTGACTTCAAAATGTCTTCTCATTTTGGGAGGCTTACTGTTTTATAATTTATTGATTTCTACTTTTATCTTTTTAAATCCTCCCTCCTAATTTCTTTGTTTTCTAAAATTTATTTCTGAGTTGAAACCTGGATAATTTATTTTCACTTTTGATTAATGATAGAACATTTAGTTATATATTATTAAATAAACCTTCCTCATTTTTGTTCAGCTTTAAATAATACATAATTTATCTTTAATTTTTTCTTTAAGAATAATCTAGTATGAAGAATTATTTAGAAAAGAGTTTTAAAATTTCCATATTATCAGATATTTATGGTTAACTTTTAATTGCTGGATTATTTAATTGCTAGTGCGATGGACATGAGTCTGAGTGAACTCCGGGAGTCGGTGATGGACAGGGAGGCCTGGCGTGCTGCGATTCGTGGGGTCGCAAAGAGTCGGACACGACTGAGTGACTGAACTGAACTGAACTGAGTGCTATTACATCACAGCCAGAGAATGCAACCTGTAGAATGTGTATCCTTTATGACTATGCATTTTACTGGCTTTTGTTTCATAGGATGTAAGAAGAGTACTCTCTTTTAAGTGTAAAGTTCTTTATTAATTAGTTTGCCTCACACAGATCCTTACTTATATTCTTCTATACTGCGTCAAACTGAAAGATAATTGAGTCTGTGCTTTCCTTCCCCCAGAATCTCCTTGTCTCTCTAAGGGTTTCTGCCTTATACACACTGGCTTTATGTTTTAATATATGAAATTAATTACAACAAAATATTATTCAGATAATAAACATTTGGGTGATAGTAGACATAGAGTACAAAACAAACACACAAGTGCTTCTAAGTCAGTTACAAAATATAATGGAAAAAGGATCGCGCTCACACGGTAACAAAAACATGTGAAACACCGAGGAATTTAAAAAAGCAAGATCTGCATTTAAAAAATGATGTCCTATTATTGAAGAATATAAAATAAAAACGAAATAAATGGTGAGACCGACTATGACTGAGATGGGAAAAAGCGATATCAAAAAGATAATTATCACTCCTGCATTTAACACAAAAAAGTAAGACAATCCAGTGATGTGGGGGAGTAACTTTGATAGTTAGGTGCCTCTGGCGGAATAACACTTAAGAAGAGCCCAAAACAGTTTGAGAAATTAGGATGAGGGTGATTTGTTCTTTGTCACCAAAATACACTCTGAAGTGAAGTGAAAGTTGCTCAGTTGGGCCCGACTCTTTGCAACCCCATGGACTATACAGTCCATGGAATTCTCTAGGCCAGAATACTGGCGCGGGTTTCCAGTCCCTTCTCCAGGAGATCTTCCCAACCCAGGGATCCAACCTAGGTCTCCCACATTACAGGCAGATTCTTTACCATCTGAGCCACTAGGGAAGCAGGTACAGCAAATAAAACAGTAGGTGCTAACAGATTAAAAAATGAATGAAGTTCAGAAAGACAATGAGATATTTACAAGGTGATATTTGTAAGATATTTACAAGATGTTCTGATAGGTAGGCTGAGTTTCATCTTAGAGAGGGAAAATACACTTCAATAGGTGAAAGCAAGACAACTGGCCGTTCATTTGGAAGAAAAATAAGTTTGATCCCTACTTTATACCATGCATAAGAAGAAAGAAGCAGAGCTAGAAAAATGTATTAGAAGAAAACAGAAGAGGACCTTGGGATGTGGAGGCCTTTCTCATCATGATGGGTAATCTAGAAGCCTGAAATGAAAAGATTCACAGATCCAGCTATTTAAAACTGAAATCCTCTTCAGCAAACACTGTAAATAAAGGCAAAGGGTGAATGACGACCAGGGAGAAAACATCTAAAACAAATTATATCAATAAGACAATACAAAAGAAAAATGGCTAAAGAATAGGCAAAAATTCAAAAGAAAAAACTAGAAGAGATCCTCAATCTCACTGAAAGAAAGAAAAGAAAGAAAGAAAAAGAATGAAGGAAAAGGAAGAAAGGAGAGAGGAAGGGAGGCTGACACAATAAGATAATACAACAATATGCAATAAAGTAATATAATCAGAGAGCATCGTTTTTGCCTGATGGGCAGAAGGGAAAGAATACCACTATTCAGAGTTGGCCATGGTATGGAAGGAAGGAAGGAACCCTGTATGTTTTCAACTGCAAACTGGCACAACCTTTTGAAAGGACAATCTGACAGTATCTATAAAATTAATAGTACCTATGTCTCTGAACCAGAGTTCCATCTGTGGGAATTTATCCTATAGAAATACTCAGACTAGTATACAAAGAGGTATGTGCAAGGATGTTTACTCCACAATAATTCCCAATAGGAGAATATTATTCAGTCATCAAGAAAGATGAGTTAGCTGTCATCCTGCTCATTCCTGTTCACATAAAAAGATATTCATGATACACTGTTAAGTGAACAGGTTAAGCTTTGAAGCAGCACAAAATATTTTTCAATTTTTATTAAAGATTATGTGTGGGTGTAAATAGTCACTTATGCATACAAAAATGCCTGCCAGGATTGTACGTATAGACACCTAGCTTTAAGGGGACAGCTGTCATGGAGGCATGGCAGCGCGGGAGGTGGAAAGCGGGAGAGAAAGGAGGGGCTGGATGACAACCTCAGAGGCACAAGGCCAGTCAGCTGCTGTCGGTAAGCACATTTTATAGCTGAGAAAACAATCTTGGAGAGCCTGGGTAATTTAGCCAGAGTCAGGGAGCTGCCACGTGGGATTCTCCTGGGCACTGATTTCAACCCCACAGTCCTTCCTCAGCATCCAACCTGGCCCCCTTCTTTCAGCACTCCAAACATCCACACATCAGCAGGCAAATGTACAGGTTGCAATTAAAGAACTGAAAGAAAAAGATTTTAAATTTTCTTTGAAATATTTTAACATGAACTTAAAAAAAAAATCTCAAAAATGCAGCTATCCTTTGGGGTTAAGTGATTTCCTCTAAAAAAAAAGTTAAAGAAAAAGGCTTCACTTTTAACTTCAAAATTCAGTTCGAAACCACAACAGTGCTCTACATGGTACAAATGTATTCACCAAATTACCATTTGATAACTTCAGTGAAAGTTAAGATTTAAAAATCTCTTTATTATCTCTTAGAGATTTTTAATTGGGCTATGTTTAAATCATTGTAACAAGGTGAGAGGAATTAGATTCATTCACTGGGTTTATGTTTATACTCTTTTTGAACCATCAGCATTTATCTAAAGAGATATCTTTTCGGTTAATCCTTATAGAATTCAAATGCATGAATGCCAAAAAAGTATGCACTATACATTTCTAGTTGATTCTCCAATAAAATAACCCCAGTGCTGTCCAGAGCCTACATTTAAAATAATAAATGACTGCCTTTTGCAAAAGACATAAATCTAACAATTATTCCCTATTTATATAACATTAGCTCATGTATCAAGTAAGCTTCCCTAGTTTTACTTTGCTAATACACGTGGCCATTCCATTTTCTGACCCACAGTCCTTCAATCCTCACTTTAAGTCACTGTAATTTTAAAATATCTGAAATGATGATAATTTCTGTAATTTCACAAGGACAAATTGTAACAAATTTCCCTGACATTAAAGTATAAACTCTGTTTCCTAAGGAACTATTACAGTTCTGTACCTCTAAAAACTGCTGATGGAAGACTGCCTCACTTAAAACCAGTTTAAGTCACAGGAAAGCAGATTTACTAATTTTTAATAGAAAGTTTTATAAAGAATGGACAAAACGGATAAAAAAATGTTTCAAGGTTTTAGTGCATGAAGTAACATAGAACATTTTCAACAATATAATCAATTAATTTCTACCCACATATTCTCTCAGTTTAATAATTCTACATACCCTTAAAAACAAAATATAGTAGTCAGTTAAAAGACAGGCTGTATAGACAATGAGTACAATGTATAAAGATCAACATTTAGAAATCTAAGACAAAGGTGGTTTCTAATGGTAACAATGACGTTGTCTACTAAGCAAAGATAACAATAGAACTAGGGACAGAGTTTGGTGGTTGCAGCCAGCTGGAACCCAAGCAAATATGATGTTTATTACAATCACTACATGTATTAACAGCCTCTAGAGGTGCTAGATGGATTTGGCAATAGGAGGGGGAGCGGAAGATGAGGGGAGTTCAAGGATATTTACACAAGTGGATGTATCTGTTTAAACTGCTTTGATCTCTATTCACAATTTTGTGAAACAGTTCAGTACAGTATAAGATAAAATAGAGCCAAGGCCAACTCTGACTCAAAGTACATGTCAGAGTAAAGCATTCTTACTGAATATTAGATTTTACAGTCTTTAATTCATGTACCCTTTCACCAAGATCCAGAAAACCTTAGCAGATGTTCTCTGAGTCATCCCTAATCTATGGCTACGTGCTTAGAGAGCATCAAAGCACGGTAAGTACGTCGTGCTGGGCCATATTCCCTTTGCCTCTCTGCATGGGGGCCCCATTCTTGGGAGGCGGACCTGTGTGGACCATTTGCCTTCAGCTTCTCATTGTGTTTGGCCAATGGGAAGCCAAGGCAGGAGTTCAGAGAGAAGAACAGTGAGGCTGGGTCTTTAACCCCTTGATTTCCTCCCAGCAAGGTGGTCCAGAGCTGGCAGGGCTGTCATTACAAAGTCAATGTCCTTCCCAGGCAGCCCAACCCACCCAACTCCAGTTAACTGCTCCCCATCACCCTTCAAGCCTGGGAATGAATGGTAACAGCTTGATGCAAGAAAGACTCAAGTTCATGCCATCCACTGGGCTTCCCCTCAACCCACTTCTTTGTAGATCTTGTCTCTGTAAACAAACCTTCCTTGAATTGTCTTATTTTGAGTCTGCCATCTATTTCCTGTTGGGACCTGACTAATACATCCAGTTTGCTGATGAAGAAACTAGTGTGGGTGGCAACTTTTTCTCGGCTTTCTTATCTGTCATAGAGGACATTTAGACTGGATGACGTGTACAGGGACCTCTGTTAGCACTCTAAGAGGTCTTAAATGATATAGCAATGGTAATGACTTAAAAAATCCATATACTGTACAGAACTAAGACATCCTTGCCTGCTCTTTGGTTTAGTAAGTACTTGTCGGGGGCAACAATGTGGTGATTCTTCTGGGGCCAATTTCAGTAAGTCTCCAACGTAAACTTCTGTAGCGATTTCTGAGAAATAAGGATAAAATCCTTAGAATAACTCAGGATTTTTATACTGTCCAAGTAAAGGCTTTCTAAGTTGTTCTCTAAGCCATGTATCTTCTTCACACCAGTATAAAACTTCCTGTTGTGAAGTTGTTTAGTGGCTAAGTCGTGTCCGACTCTTTGTGACTCCATGGACTGTAGCCCGCCAGGCTCCTCTGTCCATGGGATTCTCCTGGCAAGAATACTGGAGTGGGTTGCCATGCCCTTCTCCAGGGAATTTTCCCAACAAAGGGATTGAACCCATGTCTCCTGCACTGGCAGGTGGGTTCTTTACCACTGAGTCTCCAGAGAAGCCCATAAAACTCTCTAGTATGTCTGTTTCTTCCCTTCAAAAGACATCCACGCTTTTGCAAAGTGAACATCAAAATTAGTGGTAATTTCACTGACTTTTCCTAAAGGGTCTCAAAATTCAGTTCTTTAAAATCATACATTTAAATTAAGAGACTATAAACTATCAGAATTTTAATTCTTTCCGGCCCAGTCTTCTCACTGTAAGGTTAATTAAATGGGAAGCATTAAAAGAGTACAATGCCAATAAAAGTTAACATACAAAGTACTTTCAACAAATAATAACAGAATCATCTCCACTAGACACATTTATAACCTAAGGGCCAGAAAAAGATGTTCTGGTGTATGACAAAAAAAATGGCTGAAGTCTACACAAAAATGTTTTCAGATTCTGGGAGCTGAGCCAACAACAATCATGGCCTCTGCTGCACATCTGCTACCCGCAGGAAGGCTGCCTGTCCTTCCAGAACCCTAGCTGTCCAGACTCACTGGGGACCAGCTGGTGGGGACCACCTCTGGCTCCCGTGTAAATGTACTAGCTTCCAACTACCTGGTCACTGCTTCTGTGGTTCTCTCTGTGGCATATTCTGTCCTTGAGTCTCTGCTGGTCTGAATGTTCACAGATCACTTCCTCCAGGAAGCCTTTCCTGATCTCTTAGCTGGGGCTGGTTGCGCTCCCCTGAGTTTGCATTGCGTTGCCATAGCTCCGATTTTCCATTAGAGTCATTCCATTCGTCGGCTACAGTGTATATAGAGTGTCAATGCATGGAAGGTGCTCACTTATTATCTGATGACTGGACACGTGGAAGAACCACAGGGAACTAACTCCTGGGGTCAGTCCTCTACCCTGGAGAATATAGGGACTACAATGTCTAAAACAACTGAGGACCTCTGAGTAAATCTGCATTTTTACTTATTTATTAAATTAAAAAAAAATTTTTTTTTGGTTGTATCATGCAGCATGTGGGATCTTAGTTACCTGATCAGGGATCAAACCTGCATCCCACCCCCCGCCCCCACCCCTCTGCATCAGACACATGTAGTCATAACCACTGCGAAGCCCCACTAACCGTGTATTTTTAAAAAAGGAATTGTATCTGTGGAGGGAGGTGGGCTGAACCTCATTTGATTCTGAGAATGTGTCAGAAAACTCAAAGGGCAATGGCACAGGGAAGAGCTGAGCCCAAGGTGAAGGGAATCTTTGGAGAAGAGGAGCTCTGTAGATAGAGATCTGTGTCCTGTGTCCGAGGGGGACAGGGACCTACTGAAGGATGAATGAAGGGGAGTTCAAGGATCCAGGCTCTGACCTTTCATGATATCAGTGAAAGTGAGGTTGCTCAGTCGTGTCTGACTCTTGGCGACCCCATAGACTGTACCCTACCATGCTCCTCCGTCCATGGGATTTTCTAGGCTAGAGTACTGGAGTGGGGTGCCATTTCCTTGGCACTGACCACCTCTTTCTAAGCCTTATGCCTCTCTCGCGTTTTGCTCATGTCTAAGCAAATTTACTTTAAAAAGGTGTTATTCTAGACTTCAAGTCTTTAAAGGTCCAAGTGAACTTCAGTTCGTCATTGAGTGTGCACTCTAGGAGAGCTACCCTGTTATCCTAGACAGGGTGGGTCACAATCAGAAGAGCAGCAAGTCAAATCAGCTGGCTGAAGGAGAACTTGGGGTGGGGTCCCAGGAACTTTCCAGTAACCCCTTGGCCATCTCTTTCCCAATCAGTCCCTGAAACAATTGTTTTCTGGACAGGGAAACTTGGCGTGCTGCAGTCCACGGGATCACAGTCAGACACGACCGAGCAACAACAAGGATATTCTTGGGCGACTGCTTTCCTAATGTGATGCACAACTCCTGGGGGAGCATCATAATGGATGACCCTCAAGTCCACATGGTATCCAGAATTCTGACACACACGTCCAGCTGTTTCCTGGAAATCATCACTTAGTGCTCCCATGTTAAGTCACTTCAGCCGTGTCCAACTCTTTGCAACCCCATGGACTGTAGCTCACCAAGCTCCTCTGTCCATGGGATTCTCCAGGCAAGAATACTGGAGTAGGTTGCCACGGCCTGCTCCAGGGGATCTTCCCAACCCAGGGACCCAAATCGGGGAAGCCCCTGGTACTCCCATAGGTATTTCAATTCCAAAATGCACACACTGTCTTTCCTCTTAGATTCCCTCTCTCTGCAAGTAAAGTCACCAGCCGCCCAGGTTCCTTCCCACACAGCCCCACTCTCAATCAAGTCACCAGACCCTGACAGTTGCACCATGAACTGCTACAGGTCACAGCAGCTTCCTAAGGGGTCTTCTCCCACTAGGTTTTCTCCTACTCTGGCTTCTCTTCTGTATCTATAGCTGTGCTCACTCCATTCCTCCTTAAAATCCTTCCACCATTCTTGAGAGCTTTCAGGGTCAAGTTCAAGTTCAACTCATGATCTGGCTCCCACCCTCTCTCTGGCTTTATCGCCTGTTCCTCCTTCATGGGAAAGCTTCCTCCACCCGTTCAGAGGCTTTATGGTTGTACAAACATGCGTGCTATGTCATGCGCGCCTCGTGGCCTTCTCATAGATTGAAACCCTTTCTCTGGAAGTTCTCTCTCTCATGACTCCATTCTTAATTCCTGTGAGCCTTGCCCTGCCTGGTCCTGCCCAATTACATGGAAACGCAGCGCTTATCACACTGTATTCCATTCACCACGTACTCACTGCCTGTGCTGCGTTTAGTCACTCAGTCATGTCAGACTCTTTGCGACCCCATGGACTGGGGCCAACCAGGCTTCTCTGTCAGTGCGGATTCTCCAGGCAAGAATACAGGAGTGGGTTGCCGTGCCCTCCTCCAGGGGATCTTCCCAACCCAGGGATCGAACCTAGGTCTCCCATACTGCAGGCGAATTCTTTACCATCTGAGGGTAGAGGCTGTTCCTAAGTGGACTTTTCACCCTCAGGACCTGACAAAGCATTGTGCATGTGAGGTTTCTTTTTTAAAAAAAATGTATGTTCCACTTGTCTGGTGCTTCTGATTAAAATGTATCACCCCCTTCAACCTACCCCCACACCAACAGGAATGCTAAGACAACTACTCTCTTTTTTTCATTCAATCATTTTTTGGGGGGAAACTGTTTTTTACTATTTGACTTTTCAAATATGAAAAATAGTATGTACTGTATATTTAAAACATAAAGAATAATAAACTAAAAACCTACAGAACTATTAAAAAAAATGTATGTTTCAAAAATGCAAGGGTAGCCAGAAGACAGCAGAATGAATGGAGGGTTCCAGGGTTAGAAGGGATACCTAGGGCAGACGAAGGGGTTTCTAATATAGTAGAAATTTATAGGGCTTCCCTGGTGGCTCACTGGCAAACAATCCTCCTGCCAACGCAGGAGACACAGGTTTGATCCCTGATCCAGGGAGATCCCACATGCTGAGAAGCAACTAAGCCCGTGGGCCGCAACTATTGAGCCCGTGTTCCAGAGCCCACACACGGCAACTGCTGAGTCTACACGCTGCGGCTACTGAAGCCCGAGCACCCTAGGGCCCAAGCTCCCTAGAGGAGCCCATGCTCTGCAGTAAGAGAAGCTCGAGCATCACAACCAGAGAGGGGGCCCTGCTTGCCGCAACCAGAGAAAGCCTGCAAAAAGCAAAGAAGACCCAGCACAGCCAAAAATAAATAAATAAAATTATTAAAAAAAAAAAAAAAAAAGAAATTTACAGACCGTGGTCATGTCCCCATGCCCACACGTGGCATCCTTAGAGTCCACCAGCATTATCTCTAATCAACAGATGACTTTTTAATAAAGTGTGAGGACCATTTTATTTTTGGAAAGTGAAGTTTTAACATGCCTGAAGGGCCCATGTTTTCCTTCAGGCCGTATTGTTTAAATTTCATCCTGAACTTGTGAAACTTAAAATAGTTACTACTCGCTAAATGTCTTATGATGTTTCAAGCAACAAACACACTCTCTTTTTAGAAGTACAGTGTAGTGTAGTTTTGATTTTGACACTGAGCAATCACACACTTGATCTCTCTCCGCCTTCACCATAGAAACCAAGCAAATATTTGTAGACATTCCTTCAACCTTCACAGATAAGTAGAAATGAAAATTATTCTGCACACAGGATATGGCAGGCTGTAGAGCTCATCGTTTCCTTTTAAAGGTTGCTTTAACACTTAAGAAAATCTATATGCTTTGGGAAGCCTCATCACCACTCAGACTTGAAAGTAAACTTACAAACTGACTTTTTATGATGAAAACAGCTGCATGTCTCTTTAAGTCCACGCCTTCTTCCTCCTTGGTGACCACGTTCACTCTTAATACAGGCTGCATGTAAAACTATTACACGAACACTTGTAGGTTATTTGGTCAGTGCAAGCGATGAGGGAAACGGATGCACAGTTTTAGGACCTAAGGTTAGGCTCAAACATTCTTCAACATCTTAAAAATCTGTGGGCTCTACTTTCCTTAAATGGGAAGGGTGTGGATTTTCTGAGCTGGAAGGTACTACACCAAGGTATAGCTCATTCTGAAAAAACCACTCTGCCCAAAGTTTGTACTGACACACTTTCATCTAGAAGGTTCACAGAGATGCATGCTAACTAACTAGTCTGGGCAACCGGCAATAAGGTCTTCAGAAGACTCCAGAGTTCCCACTATATTTTGTGCTTTCGCTATTAAAGGCAAGAACTAAAGAAAATATGCTCCCAAAGATTAGGATGTTTCATGCCGTTTGTTTAGTAAGATTAAAACTGCAAACAAAAAAGGAGAAGGCCACACTGCAGGGGACTCAGATCACACCATTAGGAATTCTGGTTAGAAAGAAGGAAGTATGCTGACAAGAAGAACTGTTAAACAGCAGATGGATCATTGTGGGATTTTGTGTTATTTTGTGATCTCTTCTCTCAAAAGCTTTCACTTTTATCCCATCTGGGGGGGTAAAGAAGCAGGTTAGGGAAGGAGGGAAAGAAAACATTCGTGGAGCACAGAAGATGTCAAGTCCTGTGCCAGACGGACTTCACCTGTCTGCTTGGAGCATCTGCAGGTTAGTGGTATGAAGTCAGTATCCGTGACTCTATTTTTAAAGATAAGGAAGCTGAGACTCCAGAAATTAAGCAACTTGTCCAAGACCCAATCAACTAGTAAATGGTACAAGCAAGATTTGGAACAAGGTTTATCTGACTCAGGTTGACTCTCCTCAGTGTAGAGACGGAATAACCTTGGGTCTTTTCGTTGTTTGCTTTTTGGTCTTATGCGTAATTATGACTTTAAATGTCTGTATTTGTAAAAATCATTTCTGGGGATTCCCCGGTGGTCCAATAGTTAAGACTTGGTGCTTTCTACTGCCATGGGCCGATTCCATCCCTGGTCAGGGAACTAAGATCCTGTAAGCCAGGCTGCACAGCCAGAAACAAAAGTAACAAGCACAAAAGCAAAACAAAACACTCCCCTCCCCAAACAATCATCTCCATAACAATGTGAGTTAATAGGAAAGCTGACTAGAACAAAAGGCATGTTTCCCCCACCAGGGACCCCCTCCCCAGGTTAACCATATCCCAAGAACAAAAGAAATGTCCCCCACCCTCCTGCCCCTCCCCCCACCCAGGGAACTGCTATCCCAAAGGATTTTACCAAGATGTCACCAGTTGGGGGTTCACGATCGTGGATGGAGGGTCGGGAAGGTGTCCCTACCCACGATGCTCTGGTGCGGTGTGATCACCAAAGGCAAGTTCGCTATGTCCTCCCAGAACGTTCCTTCTCTGGGGACCATGGCAAAGACCTTCCCCTGAAACTTGTTCTCCTTCTGCATTCCCTGTCTCTGCAAATGAAATCCCCATCTAACCAGTTCCCCAAGCTAGACTCTGTGGCAGACTCACTCTCATCCATTTATGCCAACACAGCTGAACAGGGTGCCTTCTTAACTTGATAACATAGAGAAATGCATAGACCGCTAGGGCTGAGGAAACCAGAGAATGGAAAATACAGTTTGGACAGCCTGGATACTACCACCCACTGTTTCATTCACATCACTGGGCATACAATATTTTCAGATTTGAAGGTTCAGTGTAACTGTATGGACATAACATTGTTCTGGATTTTACGGTCTGATTTCCAAATTACTAACAAAGAGCAAAGACGGATGGGTACCATGTGCCCTTTATTTTCCCTTTCTTTCCTATGCTTAAAGAAGTTTTAGCATCTTTATATCTTCTCTGCGAGGAGGGGAAGGAAAGGATCACCAAAACAGAGGATAGTTCTGTTCTTTAAATACTTTTAAAATACAGAATTTATTTGCTCTTGATGAGCTGCAAAGCTTCTCTTAAAATTGTCTCCGTTTCTAGGAAGAACCACAGTAATACCAAGGACTCACCAGTATTTCTAGGTACATCCGCCATCAGGAGAGAGAGACATGTGTGAACATAAAAACCAGCGGAAGGCTTCTCACCTATGCTCAGGAGCTCACGCTGCACATGTGTTCGGGGCAGTGTGGTTGCTGCATGCAAAGATGACTTGAAAGGAAAAGTAACTCTCCAGTCGGGGTATAACTTGGCTTTTACCTCAGAGCTAATTCAAAGAAAGATGACTTTTCCATTTATAAACATTTCAAAGAATGCTGCTGCTTTCTAGAAATCTGTGGCAGGTAAGCTTCTTTTATCCTTGAAACTGTCAGGGCTTTGATAAATGGCCTAAGAAGCGGTAACAGTAATATCTAAGGAAACATGCAGAGTACATAAAAATTTTAATTATTCTTTTTCTTTAAATTTAATTAATTTAATTATTCTTTAGCCATTGAAAAGTAATCTTAAATCACCATTTTAGCTGCTTAATATATTGAGGGCCCTGATATATGGAAAAAAGAAAGGCAAGGCCATAAATTTCAGAGTTTTATTGAGATATATCAATTACTTCTACCTTTCGGTTTATAGTTTACGGGCTGATGTTCCAAGTCTGTGTCATCCCCTGGCATCTAATTAAACCTGGAACAACATATACTAGAGTTGTGTAAGACGAATATGCTGTATATATGGAATCTAGAAAGATGGTACTAATGAACCGATCGGCAGAGCAGCAATGGAGACGCAGACACGGAGAAGACTCGTGGGCACGGTGGAGGAAGGAGAGGGTGGGATGGATTGAGAGAGCAGCCTGGAAATACACACTTTATCACATGTGAAATAGACAGCCGATGGGAATTTGCTGTATGACTTGGGGAACTCAAATCAGGCTCTGCGACAACCTACATGGGTAGGATGGGGAGGGAGATGGGAGGGAGGTTCAAGAGGGAGGGGACAGATGTGTACCTATGGCTGATTCATGTTGATGTAGGGCAGAAACCAACACAGTACTGTAAAGCAATTATCCCCCAAATAAAAATAAATGAGCTAAAAAAAGAAATATATGCTGGTTTTCCAAATGTTGTTTACGGGTGAAGTTTCTGTGCAAAAAAGAGGGTAAGATATAAACTCAAGGAAGAAACAAAGTTGATAGCTAAAAGGCAGAGTGTGTCTTTGATACAATTCAATTTGTTTTATGTCAAAATGTATTTGTCTTCCCCAGAAAGCCTTAGAATAATTTCTATAATAAAGTTAATTTCATTAAAAAAAAAAGATGCCTCTGGTGAAGCCTTCCAGAACATTCTGAGAGGCTACTGGCTCTCACTCCACACCTCTCTTATAGCCCCGGGTGAGGTGTGATATGACCACAAGAAACTGTTTGCATCTCCATCACCCCGACAAGACTCAATGGCAGCACTGGACCTTAATTACCTTTGGATCTCCAAAGCCTGGCCCAGTGTCTGGCACACACCAGGCATTCAATGACTGGGTTACATGTAAGACCAAGAGAGAGCTTCTTGCAAATTTTTCCCCAAACTACAAAAACAAGATAAGACCAGGGGGAAAAAAAAAATACATCTGTTTTAGATCATTCTGAAGATACAAAAGGTGTTTCACATTCAGAAATAAGGAAGCAGAATCACATTTATACATCGTACCTTGGAGGAAATTTCTTGTAAAGAGCAAATAAGTTTTAGCTACCTATTGCCATCTCTCTCTTTCTCTCCGTTCCCCTAACCCTTACATATGTACACACCTAGGTAACCACCACTCAGACCAAGATGCAGAACATTTACATCACCATAGAAAGTGCTCTCTGTATCTTTCTTAGTCGATACCATTCTGTCATCACGGGTTAATACTGCTGGGTCTTCTTGCACTCCATATGAAAGGAATCATGCAGTTTTTGTGTTTGGCTTTTTTATTTTTTTTTACTCAGCTTAATATGTAAGTTGTTTTGTTAACAACTTGCTGACAATATCAGTAGTTTGTTCCCTGTCCTTGCTGTGTAGTATTCCACTGTGTCAACATGCCAGAATTTATTTAGCCATTTTTTTCTTCTTTTGATGGGTGTTTTAGTTCTTGGTTCTAGTGATTAACACACATGGTGAATGAACATTCTGTTATGAGCATTTTTGTGCATGTCTCTCATCGGACATAGGCACTCATTTCTCATGAATACATAACTCTATCTACTTGTCTGTCTATTGAGAGAGGGAAGGCATATGGTCAGTAAATACTACAAAACCGTTTTTCCAAGTACAGCTGAACCATCTTATACTCCCACTAGGAATGCATCAGAGTTCCAGTGTCTCCACTTCTTTGCCACCATTTGATGTTCCCAACCAGTCAAGTTAGCCTGTAGTGGAGCCTCTTACACTTTGACTGATAAATTTATAAGAACATAAATTTCCAAAACATTATAATATAGTCTGTATTTACTAAAGCCCTAACTTGAGTTTTGAAATGGCAGAATCAATAATGATATCTATCATTTGTGTGGCTTAACAGATTAAAGACGGTTTTTCACTTTTGCTCTTGCTAACTCACTTTCAGCAAACTTCCAACTCTTTAAGCATCTGCTTGTCCTTCTCTGGAGGCGTATAACCATTTATACAAAGTTCTTAGATACTGTGGGTACTGAGTAGGGAAACTACACAGAAAAGCAGTTTGCAATGTCTCTGCCAAGATTCTAAGTTAAAATATTAAGAACATAAAAGCTGCAGAAGTTGGTGGAGGTAGTTTTTACTAGATTTCCTCTACAAACAAAATGCTGAAACATTGTTATGAAGTATAGAGTCGTACCTGTCAGTACACGGTCCTGTAGCCTAGTTAAGAGGCCAACGCTAAGCTACTGGCCCCTGCTGCCACACTTCCCTCTGAAGAGGTCATGCAGCCACTTTTCCTTCCATGGTGAGCCTGCGTTCACATCCACTCCGGCATGAAATGTAAACACAGGGAACCATGACAACTATTCTGGGGGTGCGGGGTGCACTGCAGGACAATAATCAGTATACATGTGGTACCATTTGCCTTTGTTTAGAAACCGGAACAACTGGAAAAATTATTTTCTTCATTTGCTAGATAAACATTTGCAGAGTGCTACTTGATGGCGGGCACTCTGTGATGGTGAATGCACCTCAGTTCCTGCACTTACAGGGCTTTAGAGTCTGACTGATTTCAAAAGTGTGGTGAGAAACCCGGGAAGGAATACTGTGACTCAGGCCAGAAAGACACACACAGCATCTGTGAGATTTTACATTCGGCTTCAAAAACAGACTCTCAATATTTCCTATCAACTAAAACATTTCCAGTAAGAGATGAATATTGATAGTACCTTGGAGAAAATGAGGAAGGAACCCATTTGGTTATACTGTTAAGTCCTGATTGTCTAATACTGCTGTTTCCCAAAGGGAATTTAGAAGACAGTAATGCCAAGATATGTTTCATCAAAAAGATCCTGCATGCCAAAACAAGGAGTGGAGATCCTGTGCCATGACTAAGATCTGACATAGACAAATAAATAAATACATAAAAATATTTTTAAAAACAGTTCTAAATAAAACACATTTGGGAATATGCTGAATCCACTCTCCTGAAATTCACATTTTAGCCCCAGAATATTAGAGGATCTGAGAAGTCCTACATTTAAAAGAAATCTATTTAATTCAACATTTTCCAAGTATTACTGAAATGTGCCTCACTCCTCCCTGCCCACACCTATAATACCTCTCACTATCCTACAGAATTAGAGGTCCTTGGAAAATGCTTTGAAAGCAATGGTCTAAGACAACGTCCAGTGTTAGGAGCACAAACAACCCAAAATAAGTTTGGAACCTATGCTTGCACGCAACTTAGCATTCTTAACTAATGCCATCCTGAAAAATTAGAGCTCATGTTGCTTGCTTTAAGCAAGCAATGTAAATGAAAAGCTGGTTTTGCAATGAAAATGAAGGTATAAAAAGAAAATTTAAGTTGCAAAAAGATCATTCAGGGCTTTGGTATAACCATCATAGCATTGACTGCTACTATATAATATACAAGTGGAGATGGTGAGGTGGTCTTGCTATGTCTGTATTAACTATACTAACCCTATTCTGTAGTACACATGTGCTCACATTTAGAAAGTGGGTATTTCGAATAAGTTATTTACCTTCAATTATCTTTTTATGGTAAAAGTAGAATGGAGAAAAAGTTCTGGTTAATTAAACTTTCTGGCTTTTGGACACCATTTGGGAAGAAGCTTTTAGTTGTATAATATGTTGAAGTTCACCAACAGGGTCTGAGACTCTAAAGACAAATAACAGACAATGCCTGTTCTGGAGGGTTTCACAGTCTAGCAAGGCAAATACAAAAGGAAATACTGTAATACCATGTGGCTGGAACTACAGTAAGAACTACATGGAGAAAGCTCTATGGAAACACAAATGACCTCATCAAAAAGAATCAGTGATTTATTACTCCTGCATTAAAGCATGCACAATCTGTCTGCATACAATAAAAATATAGCTGCAATCAAGAAATTGATAAATATTTATTAAGCATATATGGTGTGATCACACACCTAGAGCCAGACATCCTGGAATGTGAAGTGGGCCTTAGAAAGCATCACTACGAACAAAGCTAGTGGAGGTGATGGAATTCCAGTTGAGCTATTTCAAATCCTGAAAGATGATGCTGTGAAAGTGCTGTCCTCAATATGCCAGGAAATTGGAAAACTCAGCAGTGGACGCAGGACTGGAAAAGGTCAGTTTTCATTTCAATCCCAAAGAAAGGCAACACCAAAGAATGCTCAAACTACCGCACAATCGCACTCATCTCACACACTAATAAAGTAATGCTCAAAATTCACCAAGCCAAGCTTCAGCAATACAAACCGTGAACTTCCAGATGTTTAAGCTGGTTTTAGAAAAGGCAGAGGAACCAGAGATCAAACTGCTAACATTCACTGGATCATTGAAAAAGCAAGAGAGTTCCAGAAAAACATCTATTTCTGCTTTATTGACTATGCCAAAGCCTTTGACTGTGTGGTCACAATAAACTGTGGTAAATTCTTCAAGAGATGGGAATACCAGACCACCTGATCTGCCTCTTGAGAAACCTATATGCAGGTCAGGAAGCAACAGTTAGAACTGGACATGGAACAACAGACTGGTTCCAAATAGGAAAAGGAGTACGTTGAGGCTGTATATTGTCACCCTGCTTATTTAACTTCTATGCAGAGTACATCATAAGAAATGCTGGGCTGGAAGAAGCACAAGCTGGAATCAAGACTGCCAGGAGAAATATCAATAACCTCAGATATGCAGATGACACCATCCTTAAGGCAGAAAGTGAAGAGGAGCTAAAAAGCCTCTTGAAAGTGAAAGAGGAGAGTGAAAAAGTTGGCTTAAAGCTCAACATTCAGAAAACTAAGATCATGGCATCTGGTCCCATCACTTCATGGGAAATAGATGGGGAAACAGTGGAAACAGTGTCAGACTTTATTTTTGGGGGCTCCAAAATCACTGCAGATGGTGACTGCACCCATGAAATTAAAAGACGCTTACTCCTTGGAAGAAAAGTTATGACCAACCTAGACAGCATATTGAAAAGCAGAGACATTACTTTGCCAACAAAGGTCCGTCTAGTCAAGGCTATGGTTTTTCCAGTGGTCATGTATGGATGTGAGAGTTGGACTGTGAAGAAAGCTGAGCGCCGAAGAATTGATGCTTTTGAACTGTGGTGTTGAAGACTGTTGAGAGTCCCTTGGACTGCAAGGAGATCCAACCAGTCTATTCTGAAGGAGATTAGTCCTGGGTGTTCTTTGGAAGGAATGATGCTGAAGCTGAAACTCCAGTACCTTGGCCTCCTCATGCGAAGAGTTGACTCAGTGGAAAAGTCCCTGATGCTGGGAGGGATTGGGGGCAAGAGGAGAAGAGGACGACAGAGGAGGAGATGGCTGGATGTCATCACCGACTCGATGGACGTGAGTTTGAGTGAACACCAGGAGTTGGTGATGGACAGGGAGGCCTGGCCTGCTGCGATTCATGGGGTCGCAAAGAGTCGGACACGACTGAGCGACTGAACTAAACTAAAACTAAGCTAAAGCATCTATTATATTATATACTATAAATCTGCATGCCAGACTTACTCAAGTGTCAAATTACTACAAGTCTCATAGAATTTCATATTGTTCTCAAAAGAAATATAAAAAATCCTCTCAGATTCTTGGGCTGTTTTATATCCAGAATTTGAGGGAGTCAAACAAAAGCAAAATTTTACACGTTGGAGAAAGTCTAAGGCAAAGAACACCACAGGCAAGCAAGCCCTGGGATCTGTCATCAGAAATATACTTATTACACGTGTTCATTCATTTCATAGTTAAAACCAGCAGAGGGAGTAAACCTCTTCAAAGGAAAACCTCAAGTATATACAAAGAAATAGAAGACCGGAGAGGTAAAGGAAGCCTTTGACATTTTTAAAATTTCTGAAATGTAATAAAAGAGAACAATAAGCAGTCATTGAAAAAACTGAAGGATGTCAAACTCTTGCTCCCATGAGACTTACGGGACTGAAAGTCTGAACCATCCCATCTGAAAGCCTTGGCAATAGGAAACACATTTTGCAGCAAAATCGAACTCATTGACATTAACAGGCAGGACCTTCAGTAGTGCATTTGCGAATGAGTCAGAGGTAAATGTGTGCTGAGTCTCACTCTCAAGATAAGTCTATATAAACCAATCAACAAAGGCAGTACCTTTCTGCCTCAATTTCCAAGAGTGAGAAGCTGCTACTTGTGAAGATAATGGAAGCTTCTACCTTGAGATACTTGAATCCTTTGTGACTGTTACAACAAATTCATTTTTTCATGGAGCTACAAGGCAATCCATGATTTTTCTCATGGGGAGTATTGTGAGAAAAAGTGTTTATTAATGAAAACCAGGCATTTTTATGTGCTGGTACCTCCATGATATTTTTTTGTCCTTGCTCTTTACAGGGTACCTCATTGACTGGAACTTTTATCATATTTACCATATTATACCAGACTATAAACCTCTCAAGCATAATCTTTCTCCTAATACTGCATACCCCTACCACTCAGCACTTAATTTCTTACACAGAGTCCATGGTCCAACAGGGTCTGATGAGAATGACTTATAGGAGTTTTGAAAATAATAATAGCAATCTGTTTTGCTCAGTCCCAAACTGTTTTTGTTGTTGTTGTTGTTGTTACAGGATATATTTTCTCCGTTCTGTTGCTTGAATGAGAACCTAAAACATATAGAGATAGGAGACATATGTTTTTCTTGCTTTGCCAGAAGTAACTTCCCTGCGGGCTCAGATGGTAAAGAATCTGCCTGCCGTGCAGGAGACCTAGGTTCAACCCCTGGGTCAGGTTCAATCCCCTGGAGGAGGCCAAGGCAGCCCACTCTAATATCCTGACCTGAAGAGTCCCATGGACAGAGGAGCCTGGAGGGCTACAGTCCATGGAGTCACAAAGAGCTGGACACGACTGAGTGACTCACACACACTTTTCTTTGCCAGAAGACGGTCTTTGCTGTTAGTCTTTAGGAAGGACCAACTCTGGTTTCTTTCTCCATTTTACACTTCCCCCCCCCCCCCCCCCCGCCCCCCGCCCCAACTCATTCATTTGTATTTCAAACAGTATTTACTCCTACCTCCTGATTTATATGGACATTTTTCTAACTAATTAATCATTATGCACTTCAACAATGTTTCTGCTTTTCATGATGGGTACATGCATCTCTAGACAACAGTAAATTCAATAGATGCCTACTGAAAAGACTTCCTTTTCTTTTATGGTCCTTGGATTGATGCTTTCACAGTTAGAGTCAGTCTTACTTATCTAGTCATAAAAGCATTTAGTGCTCTCAGTTAGCCTCCGTGTATAGCTTTGGTCATATTGTCAGCTTTGATGGAGAGTTCACTGTGGTAAGGTAGAGTCAGTCTCTAATATGAGACACGTTAAACAGGCAAGAGAAAAAGAGAATGCTATAGGAATGGAGAGAAACTTATCACAGTAAAACTGAGGCATGACAAGCTGATGAGCTAAAGAGTTGAAATGCCAGTCACTAGACACCTTGGGAATAAGTAGGGACCAAGACTTCATGCTACTTCCTGCTCAGGGTACAAAGCAGCTGCTCATAATCACTTCTGCCAACTTCAGCCTGTGGAGGTACACTCATGGTGTGAAGAGCAGCATCGGTGTGCCTCATGCCCACCTCTGGTTGTCAGGGAACTCATCACACAGTACAGGGGCTACAAGACTAGACGGAGGAAGAGAAACAGTCCTGGACTGAAATCTAGAGACCTGGTTTTAGTTCCAGATGTATCAGTAAATAATACCTGTGTTTTGTCTCAAAAAAAAAAAAAGTAATTCGGTATCAATGGGCCCCAGGTTCCTCTACTATAGGGGTTTCCCCGGCGGCTCAGACAATAAGGAATATCTGCCTGCACTGCAGAAGACCAGGTTTGATACCTGGCTTGAGAAGATCCCTTGGAGAAGGGAATGGTAACCCACACTAGCAGTCTTGCCTGGAGAATCCCATGGACAGAGGAGCCTGGAGGGCTATAGTCCATGGGGATGCGAAGAGTTGGACACGACTGAGCATCCTCAATTATAAAATCCAGAGGTCACATGAGATTATTTCTAAAGTCCTTCCACGCCTAGAACCCAATAATCAGGAATAAATACATTCTCCCTGCTTGGTGATGCTACCTGGACGTGGCGCTGTCAACCCATACACACATCCAGGTCAGGGGTGCTGATCACAGAACCGTCACACTTTGAGAAAGGGAACTTTGATCAAGAGGAAAACGTAAAGGACATTTATAAGTACACAATGGAGTCTGTGATTCCATACAGCAACACTGGAATTCCAGAAGAGTCGGTGAAGAACCTCTAAGAGTCATTTCAGCTGAGAGGCAGAAGGCAAAGTCACACATCTGTTATCAGCTGCAGCTAGAGGCTAGAGCAGAGCCTGTCTGCATGTCTGTGCGATGTGGCAGGGGCTGATGTCGGGCTTTTCAGAATCAAGCATCGTTGCTCAAACAGGAATGTTTAGTGACTGACCTTTCTGTAGGCAAGCATCCAAATTTATTCCAAAATGGGCTCACAGTAGCCATTTCAGAAGAAACGGGTACGATATTATATGCCTGCCTCTGAAATACACTTAAAAAAAAAATGTCATGGGGTATGATTTTTTCTGCCCTGAGCTACTATTATAACGTATGGATTGATCACCATGAATTTTTCAGTTGTATCTTTAGAAATCACTGAAGAGAAAAAAGCTATTATATTAAATGACTGAAATGACATGAAATTACTTAAAATAGGTGAAAGGATATTAACTCCTCTACAAAATATTAAAACACTGAGGAGGGAGAAATTTAAGCTACATATAATATTTCTGGAAATTCCACTTTTTCATGTGACTGAATCCATAAAGGTTATTTACAAGTTGTGTGGATAACAGACTTTTAATAGAAGCAGATATCAATGGCAGCATAAGTATATGAATCAATTCGGTTTCTTTTCCACATCACCGAACAACCATGGTCCCAGGACTAAGACAATTTTATTTAAGTTAAAAAAAAAAATACCTTCAACTTCTTAGCTGGTGATTAAAGAACTCTGAAGTTTTAAAACAGAAAAACAAGAAGCAAACGCTCAAGGTAATAAGTGTTTTCTTGTTACCAGTGCTCATATCCCAGGGCACTGGCTGGAGCTAAAGGACAAAGAGATAAGGGCAATATTGCTAGTTACTAACAAATGGCAGATAAAAGAGCTCTTCTGGGTTCTGATTAAGTGACAGCATTCTACACATTCTTTTGACTTGAGAAAGACAGGCTAAGAGCAGCGGCTAAGTTCCATGTGAAGCACCGCTAAATAAGCATATCTGCATGCTTCCACATTCCAGCAGGATGGGATCTCTTTCCTTTCCCTGAACAGAAATATGTTCTCTGTGCTCCCAGCAAGAACACGCCTTTGCTTCAGCTTCCATTAGAAAAAAAAAAAAAAGCATAAATGTATATGCTGAAAGCACAGAGAAGTTTTGTGCTGTGGGACGTGGTGGCCGGGAGCCAATGTTTACAATCCCCTGGGTGGGAAAGGCAGGGTGAAAGGCTCAGGACGGCAGGCTTTAAAAGTCTTTGCTGTTGCCGCCGGTGACCTTCGCCTCCGTTCTCAAAGCAGCTCTCAGGTTAACCCCTTGGATACTGTGTGCGCTGGGGCCGCACAAAGGAAATACCTTTCTTTGGAGGATACCGCTCTCAGGCACATCGGTTTCTGATTTTGGTTGAAGCAGCTCAGAAACGCTGGGTTGACAAGCATGCATGCATCCAGTCTGCTATCAGACCCACAGCATGTTGGGGCTATAGGGTCTGGGTTTTGACGTGGGCTGTGCTCTACAAAGTGAAAGTTTCCAGCTTCGGGCGACGGACTCAAGCTTACAAACCAGGGGATTGTGAAACATGAGCATATTTGGTCTCCCGGGGAGAAGGAAGCATCCAATTTATGCAGAAATGCTCTTTTCCCAGCAAGCCAATGAGAGGGCGCGGCTAGGAGAGTGGGGCTTCCTATAGGGATCTCCGGACTGGAAGAATGGTGCTTAAAATTAAAGACATGCTAAATTGCTAACAGCCCGACTTAAAAAGCAGCTGAAGAGAAAAAGCCAATTGTAGAAAAGAAAAGCGAGTTTTCCAGTTTTAAGTTAAAGCTGACCGCATTCCACTTATTATTAGTTGTTACCGTTTCGGTGGAAGAGAATTAATAAAGCTTTTCTTCCTACTGTTAAGATGTAAAGATCCCACTAAAAAAGGAAAACTTCCCATATATGTGTATGTCTTTCCTAAATGACTCAAAAGATGTTATTCAACAGTAATATTATTTAAGACCTCAGAATGTTTTCAGGACAGAAGATTTAGCTTTGAGAAAAACTGGTCTGATGTCAAGGACTTGTGTCTATTTTAACAGATGCTTTGCTCTACAAGAAGTTTTGTGGATTTAAAAATGTTTGGTACCTGTATATTGATCATCATGAATAATGTTGTCCCTTTATTTGAATGGACAGCACACAGAATTCCTGGGGTGTTGAAATGAATTGTGCAATTCTAATATCCAGAGTCTATGAATCCCTGACATGTGTGTAAGGTTAAGGGTTAAGACTTCTGGAGAAGAAAGTGAAAAACAACAAACACCAGAAAATGTAACTGAAATGCACAAAAGTTATTAAAATAAGTTCTTATGGAAACCATTCAATCAAATAGGAGACAGTAATAACAGAGGATTTTCTCTCAGCATTTGGAGATGAAGTCATGGCCTTTGTGTTACCAGGCAGCTGTCTATAACATCATCAAGTATGCGTATCCTGTGGTTAGAAGTCCATCTCTAGAAGAATGGCGCTATTTGAGAATACTATTCCTCAGCTTTTCTCAACTCAAATTGGTCTTAATAAGGGCTTCTGAAAACAGGTATTAAAATTTCAGCTTCTCCAAGAATGTTTAAGAGTACACAAAACCACTATCTTGGCTTTCATTACAGACAAAACAACCTGTTCTGTGGTAGAAGTCAATGGTGATTAAGTAAATACATTCGAGTCTAATGCAGACGCTAACTAGAAACAATTATTTTGAGAAGCAAAAAGAAACATCAGAGCTCCACAACAGAAAAGATGTAATAACAGGCAAAGTTTACCATGAATTTTCTTTATGTCTGGCACTTCACTAAGAACGTTACAAATCTGGTCATTTAAAATCCTGTGTTGACTTGTGATGTAGGCACTGCATATCTTGCCCATATTCTCGGGAGGAAACTGTTGTGTAGAGAACGTGCTAACAACTATAGGGAGCCACATGTCGGAGTCAGAACTCAAAGGCAGCCTAACCCCGGGGGCTGCAGGTATGACCACTGGACCTGAGGGCCATACACACACACAGATCAGTAACACCACAACAGAAGCCCCCGCCAAACATGCTTCACAGCTCTAACGGTTCAGTATAAGTTGTCATTTTCGTGGTTACTGGGGACCCCCAAGGCTGACCAGCCTTTCAAGAAGGGAGTTGTGTTCACCTGGAGATTTTCCATTTTATTACTCAATTAAACCAGTAACATGATTTCTAATCGAGGTCACAAAACTGCCATACTCTGTTTCTGCAACAGATTTACGAATATGTGTGTATTAGTTTTTTATTTTAAAATGGATTTAAAGCACAGCAAAGGGCACTGTCCCTGTCAAAGATTTTCATGTTTTACAAACATGAAAGTTTGGGGAAGATTTTATTTGCAGGTTACATGATCTCATTATTCCTCCTCTGCCCCCATCCCTCGTACCCCAAGATTTTAAGACATTGTTTCTCTTTCGTTTCCATCAATGAATCTTGTCTTTAAAAAAAAACTGTTGGTAAATCAAAGAAATAATTATAGCCATCTTTTAGACAGAAATGAAAGGTCGCTTAAAAGAAATCTTTGGCTTTGACTTGGTTTTTGAAGCAGTTTCTCAAGACCAAGAACCTAACAGCTATCCGTGAACTTTAATTATTGCAATATAATTATTAGGAACAACCAGTTACAACTGAGCTTCTCCACACAGAGCATAAAGTTAAAACTGTACAAATGAAGCCAAAATATGCACAGCTAAAAGGAATGTTACAGGGGGGCCTCTCGTAGCGAACAAAGAAAGCTCAGTTTGGCTCTTTTTCACATCCGCACATCGTTAGTTGGAAAATTCCTGATATATGCTGTAATTTTTGTGTGTGTACTCCCCCCACCCCCCAGTACACTTGGGGCTTTAATGTCCAGATGCCATTTTCCTCCTTATCTGTCCCTGTTTGGTGCTCTGCCAGCCACGGTCAACAATTAATATAGCTGAAGAAAAAAATACAGTACACTCCCTGGCAACTGGTACAGCCTCGCAGGAAATACCAAATAAAAACTTGATTATGCATTGTTTAACCATTTTGTTTGCCTGTAGGCCACCCTGTCGTCAGTGTAAGTCAGATGTGCAGGCTTCTTGTAGACGGCCTGTGTGCCGCACCACCGCTCCCTGGGCCTGTCACGCACAACCACTGCCTTCAGCCTGGGGTCTTCTAAATGAAAGCAGCAGGCCTGTGGCAGCTTTCCAAACTGCATTCCTTTTAATTAGTCAACTTGAGGCCCAACGTTATAATAGATACGTAACCTCTTAATATTCATGCAATTAATTCATTTTTTCCCTCATTCAGTTGTCAGCCTTTGCATGGTGGGGGCAGAAAAAGCTTTTTGGCTACATGGGTCCTGGTTCATGACATAAGCATGTTTCTATTACAAAGCACACTAGAGACCACGTTTCCATGACTCTCCATGAGGGCAGCTCCAGAAACCACAGTGCGCCCGTATCTATCTTTTAAGCCTACTGTTTTTGCATTGAAAATAGGAACTGAGGCCATTTTTATGTATACATTCGATATAGGCGAGATGAATAATCTTGCCAATTTCAACTGGGCTGGGAAGCCTTCCTTCTATTTTAACTGATAAACTAGTTGATGGTCGGAAGATGGGGAGCTGAACACTTGTATAAGATCCCTTGCAAAGCAAGGTTGACATTTAAAGCGGCCAGCAGTTCTCAAAATACTAGGAAGTCTGTCTGCTCTAGATCTAGAATAAGTCAATAATTAAATCACTGATGCCGTTAGCTGTTAGCACACGATGAACCCTTAACAAGATAGGTTGCTTCCTATAAATATGAATAATGTCCGTCAGTATCAGGAATAAAGAGTGGCTTTTAATGCTCAATATTTAAGTTCTTTCACCTATTTAAGTTTCTCAATTAAAGGCAGGAATAACATTTCTACTTCTGTGAGATCCTCCTGGACAAAATACATGTGGGTGAAATACGGACATATGTGTATTTCTCCCAGATAGTCTTGGTATCACATCTCATGTAGTTTATGAGACATTTACAAAATTCAATGACTGATTGATTCATTCATTCATTCATATATACACTAACGTACCACTGTGTGACAAGCACTGGATCCTGGCTATAAAGATGACATGAAGATTACTGAAGACACTGAATCTGTTCGCAAAAGTTCACAGTTGAGCAGGGGAAGCAGACGTGTAACTGTCAACTGCATAAGCGCCTGTGCCCGCGGAGGTACGTGATTTAAGAGCCTGGGTTCAAATCCTGGTCCTCTTTGCGCAGGTTTGCTCACCTGCAAAATGGGAAATCCATAGTACCTACTTCACAGGATAACTGTAGAATCACATGCTGCTGCTGCTGCTGCTGCTAAGTCGCTTCAGTCGTGTCCGACTCTGTGCGACCCCATAGACGGCGGCCCACCAGGCTCCCCCGTCCCTGGGATTCTCCAGGCAAGAACACTGGAGTGGGTTGCCATTTCCTTGAGGTAAGGTCTAAAAACTACTTTGCAGCTGCTGGGTTTTATATGAGTAAATCTTGGCTATTGGCATATGTTATATACACACCGACTCTACAAGGCAGGGCAGGTACAAGGCGGAGGTGTACGGTGTTGCTCTGCTCAGAGAGGAGGTGTGAAGGTATGCCTGGCAGGGACAGCAGCTTGAGCAGAAGGTTGCTGAGCAGCTCATAAAGGACCTTAAGCATCATATGTTGGAGCCCAGGCTTCATCCTCCGGGGAGTGGGCGGCATGGAAGAGTTTTATGCAGGGGATACACATGAGATCTGCATTTTTGACTGAATACTCTGGTAACTGCCTAGGATAAAACTGGAGAAGCTCCTTGAGGCTGAGAAAGAGCTCAATCAAAAGGCTGCCAATGATCTGGCTGCCCTGGGACAAGGACCTACCAACCTACAGTAGTGAGGGGGAGAGAAGCAGGAGGAAAAATTTTAAACCAGTCAAACAAAGCAGAAGGGGAGAAAAAAGAAATGTGGGTTAAGTCCCAGGGTTCTGGCCTGGGTGACAGGGTGGATGGTGGGCCCATCGATCTGAATGGGGACCCAGAAGGGAAATGTCATGCAGGCTTGCTACTGGTGAAGCCGTCCACTGGCATATGCAGGTTTGGGGATCGAGGGAGTGGACCAAGTTGGAAAGACGATGAGCCCTCTCTTCCTACAGGAAGCAGAGGAGATGGTGAGCAAGAAAGCATATGTAGCACCGAAGTTGGGGGAAGACAGGAGGGTAGTCTGTAAACAGGAGTGAGACAGGTAGCGTAGAAGGCAGGAAACTGTGTCACAGAAGCCAAGGTGGACATTTATAAGAAGCAAAGAAGAGAGAAAAGTCCATACAGTCAAAGCTATGGTCTTTCCAGTAGCCATGTATGGATGTGAGCGTTGAACCATAAGGAAGGCTGAAGGCTGAAGAACTGATACTTTGGAACCGTGGTGTTTGAGAAGACCATGTAGAGTCCCTTGGACTGCAAGGAGAGCAAACCAGTCCATCCTAAAGGAAATCAACCCTTAACACTCACTGGAAGGACTGATGCTGAAGCTGAAGTCCCCTGTACTTTGGCTATCTGTGATGTGAACAGCCGACTCACCAGAAAAGACCCTGATGCTGGGAAAGATTGAGGGCAGGAGGAGAAGGGGGCAACAGGGGATGAGATGGTTGCATGGTATCACCTATTCAATGGATATGAACTTGGGTGAACTCTGGAAGATGGTGAGGGGCAGGGAGGCCTGGCGGGCTGCAGTCCATGGGGTTGCCAAGAGTCGGACACAACTTAGTGACTGAACAACAACAAAGAAGAGGGAAGCAGAAGCATACCAGATGATGCTAAGTGAGATGAGGGCTTTAAAATACATACTGCAGTAACATGGGGGGAGAAGGCTGCTTGTGTAAAACTGCAGGGTTAACAGCACTCCCAACAACAGGCAAGTACTCTAGTGCTACCTGAGGTTTAGAACAGCTTACTTGTGCAACTAAAAAAAAAAAAAAAAAAGACCATATGCACACGTTGTTGGGGCCTTTCCCATGGCCTTGGGGTGTGTGTGTGTGTGTGTGTACACGCGTGCACGTACGTGCATGCAAGTGAGGGACTCTGGAGCTGAAAACCCATTAGGCACAGTAAATCCACTTCTGATCATAATAATCTCAGCTGAACTTCATTTAGTAACAAGTAATAACATTTTTTTAAGAGGTCTCTTTTTATACTGCATAATACTTAATGATACTACTACTCATTCCACACACATTCTGCAAATCCCAGGATGGGCAAAGACACATTTTAAATGCCCTCATTAATTGTTACAATATCACCTAAGGTTAAGTTATTAAAGCACAAAACAAGTTACTCTCAATACTCTGAATAAAAATGTCCTCTTTTTATGACATGAATATGCTATGAAAAAGTATGTGTTGAGTGTGTAAGTATGTATACAAGTAACTAATATTTTAGTATCTGACTTATCTGGGAACAGAAATGAAGTCTTAAGTATAACAAAATTTCCCAGATTACTTAAGATTTTCTCTTCACGCTCTGAAAGTATATTACTTTAATCATTTCAGCTTTTGCATGCTTGTGTCCCTTTCTCAATTGTTTTCTTTCCTATTGGTATCACTGCCTGTGGCTTTCAGCCTAATTCCTTTCAGAATTTCTGCTTCTTCTAATATGGACTAGGCCCCTTATTCAAAGCCCTTAGTTGGCTTCCTATTAAACTTTAAAAAAACGCACTCAAACACTTTACGTGGACCTCCGAGAAGGGACCCAGGACTCCCTCCCTGATCTCAGCCTCGAGCCCTCACCGGCCACTCCCTCTGCAGCGGCCAGTGTGCTTTTCTTGGACAGTCCAAACTCCCTCCTGCCAGGGGCCTGTGAATGCAACACCTCCGCTGCCTGGTATGCTCTCGGATCTCAGCCTGGTTCTGCCCCTTCCTCAGTAAGAGACTTTCTCTGACCACCCTTCTTGTAAATATCCATATATGCCTGGTCTGTCACACCAGACCAGGCACCCCTCACGGTGCCTTGGAGAATTTGAAATTACAGTTGGCCTTCTGCATCTTCTCAGGTGGCTCAGTGGTAAAAAGAATTGTCTGCCAATGCAGGAGACAGGGTTCGATCCCTGGGTCGGGAAGATCCCCTGGAGTAGAAAATGGCAACCCACCCCAGTATTCTTGCCTGGAGAATTCCATGGCTATAGTCCATGGGGTTGCAAAGAGTCAGACACGACTGAGCGACTAAGCACTTCCATCTCTGCGGGTTCTGCAGCCCTGCATACCGAAGCTGAGGGTACTATGTGTCTTATACAAGAGACTGCAGATTTCGGTACATGCGGCCGTGGGGCGTGGGTGGGGGGAGCGGTTTCCTGAAACCCATTCTCACAAGAATACCGAGGGATGACTGTGTATAACTGTTTACTTGTTTATCCCATCCATCTTCCCCACAAGACTGAGATTTTATCTGTCTCATCAATTTCTGCACTCTCAATTCAGTGCCCGAACAATGGAAATGAGATAGCGAAAATTTAAGAAATCATGTTAAATAAAGGTATGTGTCTAAAAAAGTCCATAGAAGTGATTGCAAGGCTCTGGAAATTTTATAGCCATTTGGGTGCTCGAGCCCTCCTCCCTCCTGGTGTTTTTAACGTTCCTCACTGCTCGTAATTCTAGTCTCTTGCCTCCTTATCCTTCTGTGTCCCCAGAGTTTCTCATTTCCACGCTGTCAACAAATATTGGTTTTAACACATAAATATGCCTAAATAATATATTTAGTAATTACTTGTTTCTGAGGTTTATAACATTTCATATACTTCATCATTTTAAAATATTTTAAAATTTCATATGTTATTTTTTTTTCCTACTCAGTACTGCTTCTAAGATTCATCCATGTCATTGTCTACCGCAATCATTCATTCATTTTCATTTTCACTGCTGGATAATTTTATTGTGTGAATATACCCGAGAGACTGAACCATCTTTTTTTTTCTGTGAACACTTTGGTTTTGTCAGGTTTTGCTATTACATACAATGTTGCTATGAATATTCCTCAATATTGGTGCACACATGCATGAATTTCTGTAAAGTATGTAACTAGGAGTGGACTTCCAAGATCTCATGGTATGAACACGCTGAAGTACACAGTTAATATCATTCTTCAAAGCAGTGTACCATTTTATGTTCCCAGCAGCAGGGGGTCAAATTTTGAGATGTTTCTTGGAAAAGCACTAGTTGGTATTACATAAAATATTTAAAACATCCAACCTAACATTCTCTATCTTTTAACTGATGAGTTTTGTACATTTACTGTGATTAACAATTTATATGGACATGTTTACCAATTTATGTATCCATTCTTTGCTGCATCTCAGACATTCCTTTTAAGATAGTTTCAGTCTTTTTGAAATTATGTCCTTTAGAAGTTATGCCCCTTAGAAGTTTCGTTAGTGAAAAGGTGAAGGGAAACTCTTGGTTTTTATCTGAAAATGTCTTTATCTTGTGAAGGTATTCGGTACTTAGAACGTACATATACACATTTCACTGTGCTGTTTAGCTGCTCAGTTGTGTTCAGCTCTTTGAGACCCCATGGACTGTAGTCCAGGCTCCTCTGATCATGGAATTCTCCAGGCGAGAATATTGGAGTGGGTTGACATTTCCTTCTTCAGGGGATCTTCCCAACCCAGCTATCGAACCCGTCTCTCTTGCATTGACAAGTGGATTCTTTATCACGGAGCTATCAGGGAAGCCATTAGTAGTAATAAAAAATCTGCAACAGCAGCAGCACTGACAAGGTCCTATCAACCCCAGGAGCAGGACAGTACATTTACCAAGCAATCCACCATCTCCGCCGTGTCTGGGCCCCTCCAACGATGCGAGGCACGCTTGGCAGAGTCATTGTTACTAATCTGAAGGAGCTCGGAGCAGCAGGAAAAAAGGTGTAAGTCCCATGAAACGTAAATAGAGAGTGAAAGGCTTCAGGTGAAGCCTAAAGCGGGTGGCTTCGGAAGGGCGGTCAGAGTTCAGAGCGGGAAGTGTCTAAAGAGAGCTAGATCCCAGTAAGGTTGGATTGCAGAAGCTCCTGAATCACATTTCCACACGACGCTTCTTCCGGGGCCAAACCACACCTTTCCTTGGAATCTAAGAAAAGCCAGAGTACATTTTCTTCAGAAATAGTATCATGGCTTAATCTGAATCCTGAGTCAGGATAAGACAGATAAGAGCAATACTGAGACAAATGTTCTTTTAAAAGAAAAAAAACCAAGTTAGCGAGAAAGCAACCGTATAAAATGCCACACACACATTCCATGAATGGCAGACTGAACGTGCCATTGAGTTACGCGCTCAGGTACCCGCTCCTTTTGTGAATGGTGGGGCATTCCTGCGTGGTTTTGTAAAACAAAACAAGACAGTGCAGGTTATACAAGGGCTGGGCCGAAAGCCTCAGGAATTTCTTTCAACTGATTCTTTGGAAAGGTTAACAGCTGGCAGAGTTCTTGTGTGACACACATCTTAAGCAGACTATGGGAAAGAAGCGTATGTTATTTGTGACATTAATTACTAATCCGTGGTTGGTACAGCGAGTCACTTATTGACCGGGGAAGAATCTAACCTATTTGGAAAATGAAACTTTCTGGATATTAACGACTGAGCACCTACCCCCAAGAGACAGGGATATCCGGAATACAAAATGGTCTGGTGTAGAAATAAGATGAGAAGGCCCATTTTGACTACAGTTAGGAATTTGGTTTCATAATTTAGGAATTGCTGGTTTGCAGTCATCCACTTCCTCTCTATAGAGATAAAGTATAGAACATGCCCTTCCTGAGCAATTTGTTTCTTACCTTTCTGCAGGCTGCCCTAGGGGTGTTAAAGAAGAAAAGGAGCAGCAAGCAGGTTTGGGCTTCAGGGTCAAAATTCAGTTTCTCTCCTCTACCCTCAATTATCTGCCTGGCAGGTGAAAGTGAGCTGCTTATAAAGACTGAAAAAATAGCACTGGATTTCTGGAACTCTCTGACCTCACCCTGAGAGACAGAGAATGCCTGGGAGCTAGACGGTCTTCTCTGGCTCTGCAGTTAATTCACAGTGACATGGGCACCCACTCTGAGTCAGTTTCTTAGTGAAAACCTGTAACTATTCGATTTGCATATTGCACTTCTTGTATTCCAAGACCAGGTGCGTGTACACTCTTAGAAAGAACATATTTTATTTTTTCCCAAACTTCAGCACCGTTCAAAGAATATTGATAGTAGAAAGAAGACTTCCTCAATATACTCATTTCAGGAGTCCCAGGAACATTCTCCCTTTTGAGAAACAAATAATAAGGAAAAAGGAGAGAGGTGTCTCCCTAAGACGTCAGTCAGATAAACTGTAATATGAGTGGTCCTAGTAGTAACTGGCTAGTAGTGAGAAAATGGTGTAATTAGTTATACTCATTTCTGTACCTGTCTTCCTGTTTAGGTGCAAAGATGACTGTTACTACTATGTATTTCCATTATAGGCCTGTATTGAGTACTTATTCTTTCCTCGCATGGACTGATTTAATTCCCACAACAATCTTAAAAAGTGGGTACATTTATATTATTCATTTTAACAAACAGGACACCAAGAGGAGGCTAAAGAAGTTAAGTTCACATGGCTTGTTGAGTAGCAAGATAAACCCCACATAAAAGGCCTGGCTCCAGAATCTGTCCTTTTAGTCAACGGGCTGTGCTATACAGCTTCTTGAATAAAGCAAAGACTTTTGGGGAAAAAAAACCTTGCTGCCTATAGTTGAAAATCGTGGAAGAGAAAAAGGAGTATTCCAGGAACACTTTGAATCCATTTAAGGCTTCAAAAACAAGGTTGCCAAGAAGGAAGAATGAAACAAGGGAAGAAATTCTGAAACAGGATCAATGGAGTCACTGTTTAAAGAAAAGAAAGACCTTATTCTCTTGGGAGGGTGTGAACTATTTATTCACCAATACCTGGTGAGATATAGAAAACACACACATGATAAACCAATGCAATATAAAAAAGAACTCTGTGGCCATACAATGCTTAAATTCCACAATTCTGCTATCTGCTCAAATTCTTCTGACTTACCATCGAGCCTCAAGAAAATGACAATGGTCTTTCTAAGAGAAACGGCCATTTTCAAGTGTATAATATTTGGAGGGGGGGGGGGCATGTGGTGGTGAAATTTTTATTTAAAGTTTGAAAATAATTCTCAAACTCGACAGACTCTTGGTGGAATAACATCCAATATCTAACTTCTAAACCTGCTATTCCACAGGAGTAGTGAAGGAAGAAGGGTGAAGCTGAGCAGTCCAAAGAAGAGAACTAGCTACCAAAAGGCTGAAAAAACATTTTACCCCTTTATTTATCAGCCTCATTCTTCTTTGACTTTTTGGCATTGGAAACTGCAAAATAAATCCATGGTACCTTTTTTTTTCCTTTTTCAGTGGATGAACAAGCTGGACCAAGAGAATGGAGAGGGAGATGAAACAAGACCACACAAATTTGCCCGTAATGAGGATGTATTACTTTTATAACGGACGTAAACATCTTAAAAGCATATCATCATTACCAATTACTAATCCGTGAGCATAATATGTGTGATGCCTGGTTTTTTTCTCTCAAGGTGCTTGTTGTCTAATGAAAAGAGTAAATTATGGGCATTTTGTGGCCGTTTACATAACATAACCCTCATTAGGGTTTAGTCATATAATGACCACATGCGAGGTATGTAATTTGCCAACTTCAGCAAAAACTGGATTATGGGAATGGAAAAGGTGAAACAGAAAGACAGGTGACTAATTAGATACAATATAACTATGTACTGGGGTCTTTAAGGCCCAATAAGCTAAAGCATCACTTAAGTCCTGATGAAAAGATAAAGTTTCAGTAAAAGGCCCTGTTTGTAAATTAAAAAAAAAAAAAGTCATTTTATGATAGATTAATCTAAATGACAATTGAGAGATCTATTAAACCATTAGAAAACTCTGATTCACACAATTACTAGTGAGATGTCTTATGCAGGTCCTCCCCGGCACAGTCTAGCGCACTTTGAATGGAAATGCTCATCACATCCAGAGAAACTACCCTACATATTTATACCATTGCCAGTAAAAATGGCAATGATTACACGGATATTGGCTGCTACGCTGTAAGCGTGTGTCTACATTATTATTGACAACAGTGTACTATGAAGAGAATTATGACCACAGAGAGTTTTCAGTTTAAAGGAGTATTCCTTTTAATTTTTTCTCATAAGTTAGGTTTCATACCAGGGGCTTTCCAGGTGGCGCGCCTGCCGATGCAGGAGACGCGGATCCCTTCCCTGAGTCGGGAAGATCCCCTGGAGCAAGAAATGGCAACCCACTTCAGTGTTCTTGCCTGGGAAATCCCATGGACAGAGAAGCCTGGCGGGCTACAGTCTATGAGCTTGCAAAGAGTTGGACACAACAGAGCGCTGCACTCCCACTGCCAGTTTCATATCAGACTCTGGCATGCGATGTGTTTTCCTTAGTTTTTCCTGTATCTACATTTACAGTTTCTATCTCCTCTTTTTCTTGCCTTCCCTCAGCCTCTCATCATATATCTCTCTTAAAACAGCCTCCACACTGGTCTCTCTGCCAGCAATTTCTTAATTTATGCCAAAGCTTCTTATCAATTCATTCATCACATTGCATTAGAGTGATCTTTAGAGAGAAAAACGAAACAACGAAATCCAAAAACAAAGAAACAGTTTGATCATGTTCTCCCAAGACACCCTGCTCACCAGCCCACGTACTTTTCACTTTTTTGTACACATGCTCTGCTGGTTCCTAGTATGGTATCTAGACAACACCTTTCTCTTCTGTCTGCCAGGCAAACTCCTGCTCATTCTTCAAGACTTGACTCAAAAATCACCTCCGCTGTGCAGCATTCCCTAACTCTTCCACATCTACCAATACCTGCTTCCTAATTCACCTAGGTTTCTTTGGTTAGAACAGAGAGACAAAGGCAACTTCAGATTTATGTGTACACATGCTTTAAAAAGTAAGTAGTATTATTTAAAAATCTATATATTAATAACTAATAAACACATTAACTAGGTGCAGGCATTACTTCGTTTTATTGTGCTTCACAGATACTGTTTATTTATTTTTTTTGCAATTAAAGGTTTGTGGCACACCTCAGTAGAACACATCTTATTGATACCATTTTCCCAATAGCATTTGCTCACTTCATGTCTCTGTGTCATATTTTGGTGAATTCTCAAAATATTTCAAACTTTAAAATTTTATTACAGAGCATTTGTTATGGTGATCAGTGATCTTTGATGTTACTACTGAAAAAGATTATGACTCTCTGAAGGCTTAGGTGATGGTCAGCATTATTTAGCAATGAGGTATTTTTTAATTGAGGTATGTACATTTTTATTTGTTTATTTAGCTGCGGCTGCACTGGGTCGTCACTGCGGTACGCAGGCTTTCTCTAGCTGTGGCAAGTGGGGGCCACTCCTTGTTGCAGTGTGCAGGCTCCTCACTGCAGCGGCTTCCCTTCTTGCAGAGCACAGGTTCTAGGCTCACAGGCCTCAGCAGCTGCAGTACGTGGACTCAGTAGTTGCGGCTCGAGGGTTCTAGAGTGCAGGCTCAGCACCTGTAAAGCATGGGCTTAGCTGCTTCACAGCATGTGGAATCTTCCCAGACCAGGGATCGAACCCGTGTCCCCTGACTTGGCAGATGGATATTATCCACTGTGCTGCCAGCGAAGTCCAAGGTGTGTACATTTTTTGAAACATAATGCTACTGCACACTTCACAGACTACACTATAGTGTAAACATATTTTATACATATTGGGAAACAAAAAATTCATGTGACTAGCTTTCACATGAATTCACTGTGATATCTGCCTTATGGCAGTAGTCTGGAACCAAACCCATAATACCCCTGAGAGACGCTTATAACATAAATATTGATATATTATAATAATATATCTAAATAATATATTAATGAAATCAATGAAATAAATATCCTTTACAAGTGATAAGTTTAACTAAATATTTCTTGCTGCTTCATTATTTTAAAAACTATCCTTAGCTTCTGACATAGCCAATCAAGTTTGCATGCAGAGACGTCACTTGTAGATTATTTCCAGATTGCTATTGCCCCCTCAAGTGTTTGTTAATTCTTTTATTAAAGAACCTAAAGTATCATAGTCCTAGTGAGAGTGGTAAGCATTCATTCTTAGCCTAATCAACATTCTCATGAAATTCTAAAGCTTTCTGCTTTAGAATATATGGAGCACTAAGGGATAAAAGCAGTGTTCTAGATAAACTATTTATTTAGAGATCACTGAATATATCTGTGACCTCTGATAAGGAGCCAGGAGCATAAGTTTCTCCCTATACAGCTGGCCCATTGCCGTGGGGAGTTTTCTACATCAATGTAGGCCTGGTACTGTTGGTTGCCAAGGAACAGTCATTCCCCCTCTCCCTGACTAACACAAGCTGATTTTCCTTAGGTAGCAAAAAAAAAAAAAAAAAAAGCTTAACTTGCAGTGTGATTGGGCTGTGGGGAGGTATATGATCCAGTTTTGGGAGATGAAAAGGAAGCCAAAGTCTGAATAGAGCTTTTGGAACTGACCGTTTTCCCTGATCAAGAAAGCAGTAAAATCCTTTTCTGGCCCCTGCTTCCTTACTCACCGCTTGTGTGCGTGCACTCAGGCGCTTCAGTTGTGTCCGACTCTTTGTGACCCCATGGACTGTAGCCCATTGGGCTCCTCTGTCCGTGCGATCCTCCAGGCAAGGACACAGGATTGGGTTCCTGTGCCCTCCTCCAGGGGATCTTCCCAACCCAGGGGTTGAACCCATACCTCCTGCATCTCCTGCAATTGCAGACGGAATCTTTTGCAGTTGAGCTACCTGGGAAGCCCGTTCCCTGCTTAGACCCCTGCTATATATGAGGGTGTGATGTCTGAAGATGCAGTCACCTTGAGACCACAGGGCAAACCGTCATTCACTGAGGAGAGCAGAATGGAACCAGTTCCTAATCACTGGTTATAGGACTCCAGATAACACTGTCAAGCAGTTGAACTAGCCGCAGAATTATTCACCTCTAGACTTCTTAGGTCAGATTTAAAAACTACTATTACTCAAGATAAAACTGGTTGAGTATTCTGCACCTGGAATCAAACGCATGTTGACACAACTGAATCCAGAAAAAAAACCCTAAGGATTTCAGTTTTGGTGACTGTGCATGTTTGCCAACTTGCTTCAGTCATGTCCGACACTTTGCGACCCCATGGAGTATAGCTCGACAGGCTCCTCTCTCCATGGGCTTCTCCAGGCAGGAATCCTGGAGTGGGTTGCCATGCCCTTTTCCAGGGGATCTTCCCAACCCAGGCAATGAACCCATGTCTCTTAAGTCTCCTGTATTGGCCGGTGGGTTCTTCACCAACAAGCACTACCTGGGAAGCCCCTTGGTGATTACTGCTGCTGCTGCTGCTAAGTCGCTTCAGTCGTGTCCGACTCTGTGTGACCCCACAGACGGCAGCCCACCAGGCTCCCCCGTCCCTGGGATTCTCCAGGCAAGAACACTGGAGTGGGTTGCCATTTCCTTCTCCATTGGTGATTACTAGTAATAAAATTAAAGAAAGGAAGATGAACCAGAACTGCCTGGGACAGGAGAAGCTGGTGAGTGACATTTTGGTCATGTTGCTTTTCTGCTGCACATGGGACACCAGGTGGAGACATGAAGGGAAGAGCAGGGTTGAGGCTCTGATGCTCAGAGGGGACCCCTGGCGGAGCTGATGGCTGGGCTGCCTCTGCACAGACATGGCAGTTAAAGCTGTGGATCTGGGTGAGACCTGTGAAAAGGCTGAGGTGGGAACACTCAGGATGCTTTCTTAGTGGGGAGGAGGAACAGGAAGAGCCAACAAAGGTGATCACCAGAGACACTCAGGAAAGAGGAGGCAGAGAGCACAATCATATTCTGATAAGAGCAGAGGAGCAAGAGGGAAATCCTGTGGGATAACAATTTGACATTATCAGAATTGGAAATGTGCACACACGTGTGAGTTGGACCATAAAGAAGGCTGAACTCCGAAGAAGTGATGCTTTCGAACTGTGGTGTTGGAGAAGACTCTTGCGAGTCTTTTGGACGGCAAGGAGATCAGACCAGTCCATCCTAAAGGAAATCAACCTTGAGTATTCCCCAGAAGAAAGGATGCTGAAGCTGAAACTCCAATACTTTGGCCACCTGATGCAGATTCGACTCATTAGAAAAGACTCTGATGCTGGGAGAGATTGGGGGCAGGAGGAGAAGGGGACGACAGAGGATGAGATGGCTGGATGGCATCACTGACTCAATGGACATGAGTTTGAGCAAACTCTGGGAGATGGTGGACAGGGAAGCCTGGTGTGCTGCGGCCCACAGGGTCACAAAGAGCTGGACGTGACTAAGCGACTGAACAACAGCAACACTTATTAAAACAACAACGAAACACCACTACACTCTTACTAGACAGGCCAGGATCAACACTGACAACACGAAGTGCTGCTGAGGCTGTGGAGCAATAGGAACTCTCTCACTGCTGAGGGTGGGAAGGTGAGATAGTACAGCCGCTTTGGAAAACAGTTTGGGAGTTTCTTATACAGCTAAACATAAACACAGAAGAAAGCTGCACACATTATCTTTTGTCTTGGTGAGGTCACTTCTTAAAACCTATCCTACAAAAGTATTGTATTTGGGTGAAAATGTGTAAGCCCAGGATGTTCACTGTAGCCCTCCAAAAAGACTACCCAAAGATCCACCATAGGAGACTGGGTAAAATGAACTACTATGTATATTCACACAGTGAAGGTAAGAAAAAGAATAACCAAGCTATATGTTAGATATGGAAAACTGCGTCAGGTGAATGGACATAATTAAATGACACCTCCCCCCCAGCGAAAAAAAAAATAACCTGTATGGATACCGTGTAATATATGCTTCATGTAAGACAGACGGTTGCATATAAAGAGAAAAAGATACGAACATTCATTTCAGTTCAGTTCAGTCGCTCAATCGTGTCCGACTCTTTGCAAGCCCATGAATCGCAGCACGCCAGGCCTCCCTGTCCATCACCAACTCCCCGAGTTTACTCAAACTCACGTCCATCGAGTCGGTGATGCCATCCAGCCATCTCATCCTCTCTCATCCCCTTCTCCTCCTGCCCTCAATCCCTCCCAGAATCAGGGTCTTTTCCAATGAGTCAACTCTTCGCATGAGGTGGCCAAAGTATTAGAGTTTCAGCCTCAGCATCAGTTCTTTCAATGAATACCCTGGACTGCTCCTTTAGGATGGACTGGTTGGATCTCCTTGCAGTCTAAGGGACTCTCAAGAGTCTTCTCCAACACCACAGTTCAAAAGCATCAATTTTTTGGTGCTCAGCCTTCTTCACAGTCCAACTCTCACATCCATACATGACCACTGGAAAAACCATAGCCTTGACTAGATGGACCTTTATTGGCAAAGTAATGTCTCTGCTTTTGAATATGCTATCTAGGTTGGTTATCACTTTCCTTCCAAGGAGTAAGCGTCTATTAATTTCATGGGTGCAATCACCATCAAAGTGATTTTGGAGCCCCCCAAAATAAAGTCAGCCACTGTTTCCACATCTATTTCCCATGAAGTGATGGGACCAGATGCCATGATCTTTGTTTTCTGAATGTTGAGCTTTAAGCCAACTTTTTCACTCTCCTCTTTCACTTTCAACAAGAGGCTTTTTAGTTCTTCTTCACGTTCTGCCATAAAGGTGGCATCATCTGCATATCTGAGGTTATTGATATTTCTCCCAGAAATCTTGATTCCAGCTTATGCTTCATCCAGCCCAGCGTTTCTCATGATGTACTCTGCATATAAGTTAAATAAGCAGGGTGACAATATACAGCCTTGACGTACTCCTTTTCCTGTTTGGAACCAGTCTGTTGTTCCATGTCCAGTTCTAACTGTTGCTTCCTGACCTGCATACAGGTTTCTCAAGAGGCAGGTCAGGTGGTCTGGTATTCCCATCTCTTGAAGAATTTCCCACAGTTTATTGTGATACACACAGTCAAAGGCTTTGGCATAGTCAATAAAGTAGAAATAGATGGTTTTCTGGAATTCTCTTGCTTTTCGATGATCCAGCAGATGCAGGCAATTTGATCTCTGGTTCCTCTGCGTTTTCTGAAACCAGCTTGAACATCTGGAAGTTCACAGTTCACGTGTTGCTGAAGCCTGGCTTGGAGAATTTTGGGCATTACTTTACTAGCATGTGAGATGAGTGCAATTGTGCGGTAGTTTGAGCATTCTTTGGCATTGCCTTTCTTTGGGATTGGAATGAAAACTGACCTTTTCCAGTCCTGTGGCTACTGCTGAGTTTTCCAAATTTGCCGGCATATTGAGTGCAGCACTTTCACAGCATCATCTTTCAGGATTTGAAATAGCTCAACTGGGATTCCATCACCTCCACTAGCTTCATTTGTAGTGATGCTTTCCAAGGCCCACTTGACCTCACATTCCAGGATGTCTGGCTCTAGGTGAGTGATCACACCATGTTGATTATCTGGGTCATGAAGATCTTTTTTGTATAGTTATTCTGTGTATTCTTGCCACCTCTTTCTAATATCTTCTGCTTCTGTTAGGTCCATACCATTTCTGTCCTTTACCAAGCCCATCTTTGCATGAAATGTTCCCTTGGTATCTCTAATTTTCTTGAAGAGATCTCTAGTCTTTCCCATTCTGTTGTTTTCCTCTATTTCTTTGCATTGATCTCTGAGGAAGGCTTTCTTATCTCTCCTTACTATTCTTTGGAACTCTGCATTCAGATGCTTACATCTTTCCTTTTCTCCTTTGCTTTTTGCTTCTATTCTTTTCACAGCTACTTGTAAGGCCTCCTCAGTCAGCCATTTTGCTTTTCTGCATTTCTTTTTCTTGGGGATGCCCTTGATCCTTGTCTCCTGTACAATGTCATGAACCTCTGTCCATAGTTTGTTACCAAACTGTTAATAGTGTTTTTTTCTGAGAGGAAAGATAACTGAGAAATTTCTCTTTTCATTTTTTAACCTATCTGGACTGTCCACATTTTTAAATAATTTTAGCAGTTAAAAAAGAATGCAATATGATCATCTCAATAGATACAGAAAAAGCCTTTGACAAAATTCAGCACCCATTTATGATTAAAACTCTACAAGAAATGGGCATAGAAGGAACCTACCTCAATACAGAAAAGGCCATATATGATAAGCCTACAGTAAATGTTATTCTCAATGGTGAAAAACTCAAAGCATTCCCCCTACGATCAGGAACAAGAAAAGGGTGCCCACCTTCACCACTATTATTCAACATAGTTCTAGAAATCCTAGCTACAGCAATCAGAGAGGAAAAAGAAATAAAAGGAATCCAGATCAGAAAAGAAGAAGTAAAGCTCTCACTGTTTGCCGATGACATGATACCGTACATAGAAAATCCTAAGGATAATATCAGAAAATTACTAGAGCTAATCAGTGAATTTAGCAAAGTTGTAGGATACAAAATCAATATACAGAAATCACCTGCATTTCTATATACTAACAATGAAAAATCAGAAAGAGAAATTAAGGAATCAACCCCATTCACCACTGCAACAAAAAGAATTAAATATCTAGGAGTAAACTTACCTAAGGAGATGAAAGAACTGTACACAGGAAATTATAAGATACTAATGAAAGAAATCAAAGATGACATAAACAGATGGAGAGACATCCAGGTTCCTGGGTAGGAAGAATCAATATTGTGAAAATGACTCTACTACCAAATGCAATCTGCAGATTCAATGTGATCCCTATCAAATTACCAATGGCATTTTTCACAGAACTAGAACAAAAAATTTCACAATTCATATGGAAACACAAAAGACCCTGAATAGCCAAAGCAGTCTTGAGAAAGAAGAATGGAGCTAGAGGTATGGAACATGGAAGCAACCTAGATATCCATTGACACATGAATGGATAAAGAAGTTGTGGTACATATACACAATGGAATATTACTCAGCCATAAAAAGGAATGCATTTGAGTCAGTTCTAATGAGGTGGATGAACCTAGAACCTATTATACAGAGTGAAGTGAGTCAGAAAGAGAAAGATAAATATAATATTTTAACACACATATACGGAATCTAGAAAAATGGTTCTGAAGAATTTATCCTCAGGGCAGCAATGGAGAAGCAGACATAGAGAATAGACAAGGGAGAGGGGAGGAGAAGGTGAGATGTATGGAACAAGTAACATGGAAACTTACATTACCACATGTAAATAGATAGCCAATGGGAATGTGCTGTATGGCTCAGCAAACTCAAACAGGGGCTCTGTATCAACCTAGAGGGGTGGGATGGGCAGGGAGATGAGAGGGAAGTTTAAAAGGGAGGGGATATATGTATACTTGTGGCTGATTCATGTTGAGGTTTGACAGAAAACAGCAAAATTCTGTAAAGCAATTATCCTTCAATAAAAAGTAAATTAATTTAAAAAAGCAAGAAGATTAAAAAAAATTGATTATAGAAAGATTAGAGTTTTGAAGAAGGGATTGAATCATGTATACAAATGCTAAAAACGGACGTGCAGAAGAAATTGGAGAAAATGTCTGCAGAAAACCTAGTGAACTGTATCATACAAGTAGTGTCAAATTTCTAAAAACTGCAGAGCAAATTTAAAGCAATCCACAAATATCATATTATTCTTAAATATAATAGAACTAACAATACTTGGGAACTATTATAAATATAGAGAAAATTTGATTCCTTTAAAAATAGGAGCCATAACCACCAATGGGAAAGAAACCTGATGAAAAATACAATTTGGATTATGCTATATGTATGATAGCAGCAATATGAAATTTAAATGTGGTATTTCAGTCCCTGATCCTAAAAATCAAGGAATTATTCTAGAAATAAAATAAGAATAATAGCCATAAAGAAAAGACAAAGATTATATTTTGACTTTCAGTTCAGTTCAGTTAAATCGTGCAGTCGTCTCCAATTCTTTGCGACCCCATGAACTGCAGCATGCCAGGCCTCCCTGTCCATCACCAGCTCCTGGAGTTTACTCAAACTCATGTCCATTGACTCGGTGATGCCATCCAGCCATCTCATCCTCTGTCATCCCCTTCTCCTCCCACATTCAGTCTTTCCCAGCATCAGGGTCTTTTCAGATGAGTCAGTTCTTCACATCAGGTGGCCAAAGTATTGGAGTTTCAGCTTCAGCATCAGTCCTTCCAATGAATATTCAGGACTGACTCTTTTAGGATGCACTGGTTGGATCTCCTTGCAGTCCAAGGGACTCTCAAGAGTCTTCTCCAATACCACAGTTCAAAAGCATCAATTCTTTGGCATTCAGCTTTCTTTATGGTCCAGTTCTTACATCCATACATGACCACTGGAAAAACCATAGCTTTAACTAGACGGACCTTTGTTGGCAAAGTAACATCTCTGCTTTTTAATATGTTGTCTAGGTTGGTCATAGCTTTTCTTCCAAGGAGCAAGCATCTTTTAATTTCATGGCTGCAGTCACCATCTGCAGTGATTTTGGAGCCCCCCAAATAAAGTCTGACACTGTTTCCTCTGTTTCCCTGTCTATTTGCCATGAAGTGATAGGACCAGATGCCATGATCTTAGTTTTCTGACTGTTGAGTTTTAAGTCACATTTTCACTCTCCTCTTTCACTTTCATCAAGAGGCTCTTTAGTTCTTCTTTGATTTCTGCCATAAGGGTGGTGTCATCTGCTTATCTGAGGTTACTGATATTTCTCCTGGCAATCTCGATTCCAGCTTGTGCTTCATCCAGCCCAGCATTTCTCATGATGTGCTCTGTATATAAGTTAGATAAGCAGGGTGACAATATACAGCCTTGACGTACTCCTTTCCTGATTTGGAATTGGCCTGTTGTTCCATGTCCAGTTCTAACCGTTGGTTCTTGTCCTGCATACAGATTTCTCAGGACATCTGGTATTCCCATCTCTTGAAGAATTTTCCACAGTTTGTTGTGTTTTGACTTACTATACCATTATTAAGGAAAGTTCAAACTTGAAGATGCTTTTCTTACTTCAAATGGATTGTTTACTCAATCTTGTCAAAATCCTAAACGTTTTGCTACATTTTAAATTTCAACTTGCAAGTATTCGTCACGTAGCCTGTGTGTGTCCACGTATAAAAGGAACATGTAAGTCTCTTTTTTTTTTCCTGGACCGTTAACACTTTTAAATTCACAAAGGATTAAAACATTTTTTTTTGTATGTAAGAACCACAGAAAACTGGAGTGGTCAGATAGAGTAGGTAGTTTTTCATGATATTTATAATTCTGGAAAGGCTTAAGAAAGTGAACTTTAATCTATTAACTTTATGTTAGATTGCAGAGGCTACTTTTGAAAAACCTTGCCATAAACTCATCTGCAAAGTACCTGATTATTTATCTATTTTACACATTAGGGTTTTTTTTTTTTTTTGACTTACACAGTTTTCTGAAAGCTGTATCAAATTTTTAAAAAACCATAAGATCTAGTTTCTTCTATAACTCATGAAAAATTTTCCTCAATTTAATTCATTACTGATAAATTGGCTGTTTAACATTAAAAGGGGCTACGTACTGTACAGCACAGGGAACTCTGCTCAATGTTATGCAGCAGCCTGGATGGGAGGGGAGTTTGGGGGAAAATGGATACATGCTTATGTATGGCTGAGTCCCTTCGCTGTTTACCTGAAACTATCACAACACTTTCAATCAGCTATACCCTAATACAAAATAAAGGTTAAAAAAAAAAAAAAAGTGGTTGTGACTAGATCTAGCCTGCTATGACAGTACTTAACCAAACCACCTACTTGATGGCCATGCATCTGAGAACAAGCAGTCAAATCCTGTTTTTCCAGAATATCATTTAAAAATAAACACAAGATTTAGCAGTGAAACTGATTAATAAAACAAGTTTCATTCCTGATGCTGAAATTTCAAAACAGATGCAGACACAGACCCCGGTGACACCTTTCAGGAAAGCTGATGTTTGGGGGGGCAGCTTCCCTATCTCGATCCCACTCAGCACCCCCACCCAAGCCAGCCTCCCTACACCTCTGCTCCTCAGAAACCTCTAACTGGAACGGCCAAAAAATTCATTCAGAATTTTCCATAAGCTGGTACGGAAAAACCCCAGTGAACTTTTTGGCCAACCCAGTATTTCATCACACACTGACACAGACACACACAGACACACACAGACACACACACAGACACAGACACACAGACACAGATAGACATACATACACACACACACACCAATGCCTGTGTCCTGTTACCTCAGTGGATATTTTACAGTTATTCTTTTTAAAATGGAAGGCAAACCAATGGGGGCATTATCATATGATGGCTAGTCTCTCAAAATCAAAAGTATACAAAAGAAGGGCCTAACTTCATCCTAGAGGATCTTTCCAATTCCAGCAACGGGGTGGCCTTTCTTGAAGACTGAGTATCGCAAGTTTGCTAGGCTGAAAAAGGGGAAAGCAGTTTAAGCCAAGGGAAGATCTAATGTCCGGAGGCACACAATCTAATGGCCTCTCCTTGCAAATGAGAGGAAAGAGGTCTGGAGTGGCAAGATCACGGGGGTGGGCTTGAGGTGGGCGGGGAAAAGGGGGTGGAGAAAAAGGTAAGGGCTTTCCTGGTGGCTCAGCGGTAAAGAACGCGCCTGCAGTGCAGGAGACCTGGGTTCGATCCCTGAGTCGGGAAGATGCCCTGGAGAAGGAACTGGCAACCCACCCCAGTATCCTCGCCTGGGAAATTCCATGGACAGAGAAGCCTGGCGGGCTACCGTCCACGGGGTCGCAAAGACTCGGACACAGACCGAGTGACTCAACAACAACGACAACAAGAGAAACGGGAGGGACAGATGCTTCACTCCGCTTTTCAACCTGTGGGCAGTGGGGGGCCCGTGGCAAGCCGGGCTCCTCCTCCGTCTCCCCAAGCCGGCTGCTTTCCCACGGTTGGTCCATGCTGCGTGGCCCCTCCCACAGCTCCTTTCAATAAGCCAGTCTTGTCTTTCCAGGAAAAAGAAAATCTGGTTTTCTGATGAACTGGAGTCTTCGTTTTTCTATCCGCTCCGGAAAAGTGCGATTTTACAGTCCAGTCAAGACATTTTCATGAATATAGATGAAGACCCTCATTTCAGGAACTTATCTTATATTCTTTGCAAGAATCTTTTCTATTCTTTAGATAGTTTTTGCAGTAACGTTTCTCATCTGCTTTTTCTAAACTAGTAAAAGCTAGTTTTCTGGAACTAGGTTACAGACCGACTTTGGCCCATTTAACAAGGTCAGACTGTTTATTCTTGACAGAATTCTTTCCCACTGTAAAAAGGTACTTTTAAATGCCACATTCCAAGACCAGTGCCAGTAAACCACTGAAGCATATTTTCCCACAAGAACAGATACCATGTGCGGTCCCCACCTCACTGAAATCACCCTGCGTTACATAAGGTGCAGGGAGCTGTCAGCGTCCCCGAGGAATCTACCAGCCTCTCTCAGAAAACACGTCCCTACATCCAGAAGCATGCTGACCTTTAAAGAGGAATTCATCAAAATAAAAATGGGAAAGAAGAAAGGGAAGGATGGCTTAGAAATTAAAAAAAAAAAAAAGGTTAAACAGCAGAAGAGAAATCTTGTAACTTTAGATTAGTATCCAAACCTAGAAGTAGGAGAAATTTTTATCCCTTCTTTCGGGCTTTTTATGGTTGAGTGGTTAAATTTATGGCCCCCACTTTTAGATTCTGCCAGCCTTCAAAATAAATATATGAGCGGTGCTAAGATAAATTCTCCTACGCGTTCCCCTCCTTTCTGCTGGATGTTTCCCCGAGACCTGAAAGAAGGCTATTCCCCCACGGCCAGCGGCCAACTTTAGCATTCAAATTTATGAGTGACTTAAAAGTCATGTCCTTACGATGTGGGGTGTCACAATGTCACTTTCCCTGTGCTTCAACCTGCAGAGAAAAGGAAAACAAAGCGAGCAGCAAGAGGCACTGTTCAGCAGCCCAGGGAGCATCGCTGAGAAACACATTGGAAACATCAGCAATAAAGTCAATGCAACAGGAAAGAAAATCCAGCATAACAGAGCGACTGCATACAAGTCTGAGCTGAACTTTTGGAGACAGCTATACACATCCCACCTGCCAATGCAGGAGACACAGGAGACCTGGGTTCGCTCCCTGCGTCGGGAAGATCCCCTGCTGAAGGGCATGGGCCCCCACTCCAGTAGTCTTGCCTGGAGACTCCCACGGACAGAGAAGCCTGGTGGGCTACAGTCCACAGGCTCACAAAGAGTTGGGCATGACTGCAAGGAGATCCAACCAGTCCATTCTGAAGGAGATCAGCCCTGGGATTTCTTTGGAAGGAATGATGCTAAAACTGAAACTCCAGTACTTTGGCCACCTCATGCAAGGAGTTGACTCATTGGAAAAGACTCTGATGCTGGGAGGGATTGGGGGCAGGAGGAGAAGGGGACGACGGAGGATGAGATGGCTGGATGGCATCACGGACTCGATGGACGTGAGTCTGAGTGAACTCCGGGAGATGGTGATGGACAGGGAGGCCTGGCATGCTGCGATTCATGGGGTCGCAAAGAATCGGACACGACTGAGCGACTGAACTGAACTGAACTGAACTGAAGCAACTTGAACAGGCACACACCCACATACAGATTAACAGAAACACCTACTTATACTTCTCAAGAACCCAAGTGGACTAAATAAAATGACTAAAGGAAACAATAACACAGACATTTTCTACCCTTTCCTACAACATTACGGTTCCTTTAAGGATCCCCAAAGACCTTAACTCTTAATTTAAACACACCACACAGTAAATGTATCTGCACAAGTAGGGGAGGAGTAGGAAGGCTTGGGATCTCAAATAAGGAGGATGAAGCACGGTAATTATTTGAAGGTTAGGACTGGCTGCCTCAACACGTACTCGAAGTGTAACTGCTACTCCCTCAGAGCTCCAGTGACTGTCAGAGAGTGATGCAGTGGGCAACTGGGAAGAGTAGCTGAAAGCTGGGTTTAAAGTAAGCAACAAAGCTTTAGATGCTTATCAATGAAGAAGAACTAAAGAGCCTCTTGATGAAAGTGAAAGACGAAGAGTGAAAAAGTTAGCTTAAAACTCAACAATCAGAAAACTACGATCATGGCATCTGGTCCCATCTCTTCAAGGCAAATAGATGGGGAAACAATGGAACAGTGACAGACTGTGTTTTTGGGGACTCCAAAATCACGGCAGATGGTGTGATTAGAAGACGCATGAAATTAAAAGACGCTCGCTCCTTGGAAGAAAAGCTATGACCAACCTAGACAACATATTAAAAAGCAGAGACATTACTTCGCCAACAAAGGTCCATCTAGTTAAAGCTCTAGTTTTTCCAGGGGTCATGTATGACTGTGAGAATTGGACCATAAAGAAAGCTGAGCACCGAAGAATTGATGCTTTTGAACGATAGTGTTGGAGAAGACTCTTGAGAATCCCTTGGACAGCAAGGAGATCCAACCAGTCCATCCTAAAGGAATCAGTCCTGAATATTCATTGGAAGGACTGATGCTGAAGCTGAAACTCCAATACTTTGGCCACCTGATGTGAAGAACTGACTCATCTGAAAAGACCCTGATGCTGGGAAAGACTGAATGTGGGAGGAGAAGGGACGACAGAGGATGAGACGGTTGGCTGGCATCACCGAGTCAATGGACGTGAGTCTGAGTAAACTCTGGGAGCTGGTGATGGACAGGGAGGCCTGGCATGCTGCAGTCCATGGGGTCACCAAGAGTCAGACATGACTGAGTGACCGAACTGAACTGAATGATGATGCAATGGTCCCACCAGCAACATGGAAAAAGTCGAGTTGGAAATTTATTCACCAGTTCATCTGTGAAAACAGGGAGCTGTGAAAGAACTTAAATTTAAAGAGTAGTGAGAAATGATGGTGTTCAACAATAAGGAATATGTATTTATGAGCATGTGGTGATTGTAGGTGGGAGGGAGAGGATGGAGGGGTTGGTGATGGACAGGGAGGCCTGGTGTGCTGCAGTCCATGGGGTCACAAAGAGTTGGACACGATGGAGTGACTGAATTGAACTGAACTGAACACAGGAAAAACAGAAAACAACCCTCTGTGTGCCATGCTACTGCGTTGGAATTAATGCTTTAGACAATGGAGAATCATGAGGATTTGTTTCATTCATTCATCACGTGTTTATCATGTGCCTACCATGGGCCAGGAGGGCACTGTAGGAAACTCTGAAATAGTGCAACACAGCAGGCGAGTGAATAAAAATGGCAGTGTTCAAAGTAACAGAATTTCAGTGACACGTCTCAACTCAGGAACGTGTACTAGGAGACTAGCCAAGCCCAAGCGAACTCAAGATATTCCTATCTTTCCCCACCTTACAAGGGAGCAAGCAGCGGTATCTGCAGGACACCAGAAGCAACATATCCTAAGAATTAGAAAGGCTATAAAAATCCAAGTTATAGAGACATTGCTTTCTACTCAATTCTAAGGACTGAGTCTCACACTCTGTTGAAGGGACATGATAGGACACTTGAGTTAAGGGAATTTAGGGGAGATGGAATAATCCCATTAAATGCAGTTTGACAGATGAGCCCCTGACCAACCACAGAAGGTGCATTCCCATAAGAATATTAAATGGAAGAGGCAAGGAAATTTTTCCAGCTTCTGGATCCCTAAGAAACCCTCTGTTTGCAAAACCTCTCTAAAGCACTTGGTCTCCAAAACGTTAAAACAATGGTTGGTCTTTACACTCAAACCTGGCCTCAAGCTTCTGAGATTTGGGCTTCCCCTGTGGCTCAGACAGTAAAAAATCTGCCTGCAATGCAGAAGACCAGGCTTTGATCCCTGGGTCGGGAAGATCCCCCAGAAAAAGGAATGGCAACCCACTCCAGTATTCCTGACTGGAGAACTCCATGGATAGAGGAGCCTGGTGGGCTACAGTCCATGGGGTCACAAAGAGTCAGACTCGACTGAGTGACTCACCTTTAAGCCATCATTCAACTTACTTCTGAGACTTGAATGGCATCACACAGGGTAGACACAGGCAGGATGCATGTAAATAACCAGGTGACAAGCAGACCCTGTCTATGTCATACCTTGATGAGAGGGCCAAACAGATGTATGGAGGAAGCAAAACACCTCCCAGGCAGTAGCATTACAGTTAAACTGTTTTTGTCCAGAACTAATTCTCAGCAGTGATCGCTTATGGAGGAGCTGGAATTAGGCGAGTCAAATGAACGTCTATCTTTTACAAACAAGGAAAGCAGTCATCTGATGGACTGAGCAAGCACACTTGGTGCGATGCGACAGCTACCCGCACGCACACAGCAGGCACACCATGGCGGCATCCTGCACGGAGTGGAACACAGGCTCCTTCTTCAGGGAAGGTGCGCACCGTGGTCGACAGCATCTGCCTTTATTTACCCCACAGGCAGAGACTGCCGGTCAGATGGTAACTGGAAATGTGTTTGATTGCCACTGAGAAAGCGTAACGGAGGATCTGGCTGGCTTTGCATGTTTGTCTTGGCTCTGGCCTTTTCCACGTCCCCAGCCCTGGGAATCCTAAGGAAAAACGGGTCCTGTTCCCAAGCCGTGGTCACTGCCCCACTGTGCTCCACTTCCCTCGCTGGTGAAAGTGAAAATGAAAGCGGCACAAACGCTCCACTGTGAGCTGGAAACACACACTGGTGACTGGAGGCGTTCACAGAACAGACCTGGTTGTCTCTCGGCAAGCAGAGCGGCAAGCAGAGGTCGGACGGGGCGGGAGCCGCGGGAGCCTGGCGAGGTGTGTCCTGCCCTTTCGCTGAGGTGCCCTGGCGACGGGCTTTGGGTTTTTTCCATTATACTCGGTTCACGCCTTTGCCCTGATTTACTCAGTATGCACTGGCAGGCTTCGCAGGCTTCTGTGGGAGCAACTCGGCTGCCCAAGGAGGCACAGACCCTGCCAGGCCCCCATAGTAAATACAACACGCACGGAGAGGAAACAAGCATAAACAATCTATTTTCTCCTGTAAAAGATGACATTGTTCTCTGATCTTGGGTCCGGCTTCCCTTTGCCGGCTGGGTGGTGCCAGCTGTGGAGTGAGCTATCCCAAACAGACACAGACAAAATGAGCACGGACTGCAGGATGGGCACCTCCATGGGGCCTGCATCCAGGGAGCATGCTGGAGACCTCTGAGCATCTCCCATCCTGGAGGGCGTGAGCGGGCAGGGCTTCCCGGACCCGAGGGCCTTGTAGCATTCAGCCCCTCTCCCTTATTGCACTTGTCTCTGTCTCTAGCTCTACACTCCTTGGCATGACTAACTGATTAAGATTTGCCTCCCCATTTTGAGCTCCATGAGAGCCAAGACCTCGTCCACTTCTGTTCCCCACGGTCCCTCGGATTCACCGACAGTGCTTGGCACGTGGCAAGCGATCAGTATCTGCTGACTGAATGTCACAACCCCATTAACTTTCTGCCCTAGGGTTATCAAAGAGTTTCTGAATCCACAAGGTTTCTTTAGTGTTTACTAAACGCTACCCACAGGCTTCCGAGGAGGCGCAAAGGACCTGCCTGACAAAGGAGGAGATGTAAGGGACTCAGAGTCGATCCCTAGGTCGGGAAGACCCCCGGAGGAGAGCGTGGCAACCCACTGTAGCATTCTTGCCTAGAGAATCCCATGGTCACAGGAGCCTGGTGGACTATACAGCCCATGGGGTCACAAAGAGTTGGATATGACTGAAGTGACTTGGTACTCATGCTCACACACAACTGCTACCCATGCAGGCACTGGAAGGGGAAACCACCAGAGGCATAAGAGGATGTAAGCAATTGGGTTTTTTCCTAATTCTTGTATTAAATAATTCTTGTGGAGTGATCTTAAATATGGCAATTTGGGGAGTCTTATCGGTTTCGTACAAAAAAAAAAAAAAATCCCCAAGTGAATTTTTATAATCTGTATAACTATCAAAAAAGTCTTCCCATGTTTACTATTTAGTTGTTATCTTTTACTTCTACAGAGAGGAAGGTGCTTTCATAGGCATACATATGTCCTTTAATAGGAAAGATAATACAGAAAAAAGGAACTTTTGAGAAGGAGAATGTGATTCACTTAGTGAAAATTTTTATTAAGTCCCTGAAGACAGAATATTCTCATTCTTCCATATGATACAAAGTGGATTTTTTTCCTTCCAAACTATGTGTTAGGCACAGGCATTTGGAGGAAAAATGCTAATTCTCCCATTTGTCTAATGATTGGATAAAGGCTCCCCCAAAACACTGAAAAGGCACTGTCATAACTTATTGTTCACTGAAGAACAGAAATTGGTTTATGGCAGGCCAACTCTGGACTTCATCCCGGCATGGGAAGTTACCGATGCCCCAAAAGGAACGGGCTCATTTTAAGCTGCAGCCTTCTCTCTATCCACAGGTGGCATCATGGTGGCTGCCCTGGGGAGTGACTCACTCTAACTGCACAGATGTGGCAACTACGTCTGGATGTAAAAACATCAACCCTGGCACTGCTCTGAACGGCCCTCAAAGCAGTCTCACACCATAGAGGGAGCACGATGTGTGCACTGCCATGACCAGGCACTTCGATGACTTTAAGGGAGCAGACGCACGCAAAAGAGTCGGACATGACTTAGTGACCGACCAACCAACCGTAATCTACTGAGAATGCAATAGTATTACGTCTTTAAAAATGTGTGTGTCTTTAAATACATACATACGTCTTTAAATAGCATAATGTCTTTAAAAAAGTGTGGCAGAACACTCTCCAACATAAATCACAGCAAGATCCTCTATGAGCCACTCCCAGAGTAATGGAAATAAAAGCAAAGATAAACAAAAGGGACCTAACTAAGCTTAAAAGCTTTCGCACAATGAAGGAAACTACAAGCACGGCAAAAAGACAGCCCTCGGAATGGGAGAAAATAATAGTAAATGTAACAACTGACAAAGAATTAATCTCCAAAATATATAAGCAGCTCATGCAGTTCAATACCAAAAAAACCAAACAACCCAATCAAAAAGCGGGCAGAAGAACTAAACAGACATTTCTCCAAAGAAGACATACAGACCACTAATAAACACATGAAAAGATGCTCAACATCGCTCATTATTAGAGAAATGCAAATAAGGTACCATCTCACACGGGTCAGAATGGCCATCACCAAAAATTCTACAAGCAATAAATCCTGGAGAAGGTGTGGAGAAAAGGGAACCTTCTTATACTGTTGGTTGGAATGCAAACTGGTATAGCCACTATGGAGAACAGTGTGGAGATTCCTTAAAAAACTGGGAATAGAACTCTCACATGACCCAGCAATCCCACTGCTGGGCATACACACCAAGGAAACCAGAATTGAAAGAGACACGTGTACCCCAATGTTCATCACAGCACTGTTTACAACAGCTAGGACATGGAAGCAACCTAGATGTCCATCAGCAGACGAATGGGTAAGAAAGCGGTGGTACATATACGCAATGGAGTATTACTCAGCTATAAAAGGGAACACATTTGAATCAGTTCTAACGAGGTAGATGAACCTGGAGCCTATTATACAGAGTGAAGTAAGCCAGAAAGAGAAAGACAAATAGTGTATATTAACGCATATGCATGGAATTTAGAAAGATGGTACTGACGTTCCTACGTGCAGGGCAGCAAAGGAGACACGTGTGTAAAGGACAGAGTTTTGGACTCAGTGAGAGAAGGCGAGGGTAGTATGATTTGAGAGAACTGCGGTGAAATGTGTATTACCATATGTGAAACAGATGATCAATCTGAGTGTGTGCATGAAGCAGGGCACCCTACGCCGGTGCTCCAGGACAACCCAGAGGCGTAGGGTGGGGATGCAGGTGGGAGGGGGGTTCAGGATGGTGGGGGGAGGGAAGGGGAACATGCGTACCTGTGGCTGATTGATGTTGATGCATGGGAAACCCACCAAAATAATTCTCCTCCAATTAAATTAATTAAAAACAAAACAAAAAAGTCCATGTGTGCGTGTGTGCTCAGTGTCATATGACTCTTTGAGACCCCGTGGCCTGTAGCCCACCAGGCTCCTCTGCCCATGGGATTCTCCAGGCAAGGATACCGGAGTGGGTTGCCATGCCCTGCTCCCGGGGAATCTTCCCAACCCAGGGATCGAACCCACGTCTCCTGTGTCTCCTGCACTGGCTGGCAGATTCCTTACCACTATGACACCTGGGAAGCCCTGAACATGTACATGCTTTAATTAAAAAATAATGATTGCTAAGAAATGCTGCCTTCTGCAGCTCATAATGGTTTTGAAATAGTAACATCATAGATCACCCCAACAAATATTCAGTTTAAGAATCAAACGGTTGGAAATATTGCCAGAGTTACAAAAAAGTGGCACAGAGACATTAACTGAACAAACGCTGTTGGAAAACGGTGCTGTGATGCAGGGTCACCACAAAGCGCCCGTCTGTAAAACATGCAGCACCTGCTGAGTGCAACAGGGCGAGGCGCAATGAAATGAGGTACGCCTGTATTCTTGAAACCCGTCTGCCACAAGACGATATATAACCGCACGGGGCATGACTCGTACAGGTCACTCACGCACAGTGGAAAGAAGCGCTCTCTGACCTGTTCTCTGGCTTTCCACAAATGCAGTTATTCCAATACAGGTCATCGAATTTGATTTTCAGGTTTCAGAAACAGTTCTTCACCAGGCTCTGAGTATAATGGGCCCCACTCCTCTTCACCTCCCCAGCTCCTCCCTGCAGAACAAGAGGCCTCATATATGTGTTTAGGCCACCCCTATCTGCGTGTCCCCATCCTGCCCAACGTCTGCAAGCTCCTGCCCCTTAGATGTGTGGTAGCCTGATGTGCTTTTAGGAAGAAGAGAAGAGCCTGCGTGATTCCCATTCCATAACTCCAAAGCCTTGCGTTTGGCTGGCTGAGCGTGGGGGTCTCAGACTCTGAGAGGTACCTGGATTCTGTCCTCATCAAGGGAGGCGTGGCTAGAGCAGGGCCACCTCCGCCAAATTGTGAAACCCAGGCCAGGGTACCCTCCTGCCTGGTTCTAAGGTCTTCACTGTAGCCATCCACATCTTGATTCTGTACCATTTACAGAAACAAGTATAAACCACTTTTCCCTTTGAGGTTACATGTGCATACCTGATTGTACACTAAATAGCAAGACCCCAATTTTTCCTAAGACACCTTTGTGTCATGGGGAAGGCACCCAGTTAAGGGCACTTTATTGTTGTTGAGTTACTAAGTCGTGTCTGACTCTTTCAACCCCTTAGACTGTGGAAGGCAATGGCAACCCACTCCAGTACTCTTGCCGGGAAGGTCCCATGGACGGAGGAGCCTGGTAGGCTGCAGTCCATGGGATCGCTAGGAGTCGGACACGACTTCACTTTCACTTTCATGCATTGGAGAAGGAAATGGCAACCCACTCCAGTATCCTTGACTGGAGAATCCCAGGGACGGGGGAGCCGGGTGGGCTGCCATCTATGGGGTCGCACAGAGTCAGACACGACTGAAGCGCCTTAGCAGCTTAGTAGCAGACTGTAGCCCACCAGGCTCCTCTGTCCATGAGATTTCCCAGGCAAGAATACTGAAGTGGGTTGTCATTTCCACCTCCAGGGGACCTTCCTGACCCAAGGATCGAATTAGAGTCTCCTGCATTGGCAGGCAAATTCTTTACCACTGAACCACCAGGGAAGCCTCCTCCTTATCAGATGAAGACAAGCCAAACCAGATGGCTTGGCCCTATGTTACACCAACTTCAGCCACAACTAGAGTCCAGACTTATGACTGTCCTAAATTAATTTCTACCCCAAAGGCCAACTCCTCTAAGGAACTTACAGCTTGATAAACAAAATCCCTAAATAATTACGAACAAGACAGTAAATAGTCTTACAAAAGGCATTAATAAGATGTTTCTTTGGAAGTAATGCAGGAGGAAGGTGGGATTAATTTCTGCAGGGGGTACCAAAAGGGGAAATCTGAGTCAGGCTTTGGAACAGAAGTAATATATTAGCGTTTCTCATGGTTGTAAAATGTCAGTTTCGAATCAGTTAACTTGTAATTTCTTTAACATTCCACAAATCAAGTTGATTCCCAGTTCCTGTATGACATAACCCACTAAAATATGCGTATTTCCAGGAAGTGGAATGTACTCTTTTTCTCTTTGAGGGAAAAAAAAAAAACCAAACCTCAAAATACCAGTTCAGTCTGAAAAAAACAATTCCAAGTCTACATGTCACCATATGTATGTAAACCAATGTATCACTACAGAAATGGATTTTCCCTTAAAAAGAAAAATATCAAACAGTAGGAAAAAATTTAATGTAGCGTTCTACAGGAATCATACTCTTTATTCTTAACATTAAATTTCAGCTATTACTGTTTCAAGTAAAATCTCAATTTGTTCTGGTGTCTTTTCCGATTGCTAATCCTTTTAATTTTATGTCACATAAGAATTATTTTAAGTCACATAAGAAGTATAGAGTATAGAGTACAAGCTAGATACTGGAAAATCAGGTATTTATGATTGCCTTTCCCCTTTTCTGTATGAAATCATTTGTCTCCATTTTCCTGTCTGAACATATCAACTTTCAGTGAGAATGGAATGTTAATTGGTGTTATGCACAAGCTGGGCTATCATTCCTCAAATTTAAGAAGGAAAAAAAAAATCAAAACAAACCCAACTGGGTTTCCTGTTTTTATTTATGGTTATCAGTGCCCCGTTGAGGGGGGATTAAAATAAAGTGGCTCAGTTATGGCTCATCCTTCCTTCAATTAATCTACCCAAGGAGACCAGTTCCTTCCATCATCTGTCCAGATCGCAAAGCCTATTCAAGCTTCTCTCCAGGGCCCCGAAACAACATACAAAACTACTTCCTAGGGAAGCCGCAGCCTACCTCACCCTTCCAACTGGGGAAACACACAGACTCAGCCCTTTGTGGTGCGATTATATAAGCATACAAGGGCTCACTTGACACCACCCAAATCGGAGATGTGGCCTTTAAACATCATTTTGTGCCCACTCTTCTCAAAAGTGACAGTGCGTGTTGGGCAAACAGGAAACAAGAATGCTTATCTCTCAATAGTGGTGACGCATTCAAAGGAATCCTCTGTAAAAAAACTCTCTTGCCCTAGGTACAGTATAGAACACTGGGAAACCACGTGATCTGACGTGTACCAGGTTCCAGGATCTGTATTTCGGGGATGAGGAAGCAGAATACTTTTGCAAATTGAGTGTGTTTATAAGGCAAGTTCTCGCCGAGAATTTCCAACTCCCCTCCTGAATTTCTACTTCTCAGCTGGGGCATTACTGGAATTTGTGGAGGCAATTCTTTGGTAAGCAGAATATTAGCCACCTTGCAGCTGCCTCCAGCCCCAATTATAAGGCAAGTTCTCGCCGAGAATTTCCAACTCCCCTCCTGAATTTCTACTTCTCAGCTGGGGCATTACTGGAATTTGTGGAGGCAATTCTTTGGTAAGCAGAATATTAGCCACCTTGCAGCTGCCTCCAGCCCCAAGTTGTTACGATGACCAAAGATGCCGTCATACATTTCTCAACCACATTTCCCCTCCCGCCTCCCTCCAGCGCCACCCTTGACTGAGAACCACTGTGAGGCTAAAAGATGGACGATACGGTAATATACATGTTTCAATGCTATTCCCTCAAATCATCCCGCCCTCACCTTCCCCCACAGAGTCCAAAAGAGACTTTATATCTGCGTCTCTTTTGCTGTCTCGCATATAGGGTCGTCGTTACCATCTTGAAACATGTATATTACCATATGTGAACCAGAGCACCAGTCCAAGTTCAATGCATGAAGCAGGGCACTCAGAGCTGTGCACTGGGCCAACCCAGAGGGATGGGATGGGCAGGGAGGTGGCAGTGGGCTTCGGGATGGGGTGGGCAGGGAGGTGGGAGCGGGCTTCGGGATGGGGGACACGTGTGCGCCCGTGGCTGATTCATGTCAATATATGGCAAAAACCACCACAATACTGTACAGTTATTAGCCTCTGATTAAAATAAATTAATTAATTTTTAAAAAAGATGGATAATACCTAGACAATGGCCTATTGACCCATGAAGATTCTTTTACTTAAGGCTTCATCTAAAGCTTTGAGGGCAATGTTAGTAGTGTTCATGGAACCAAAAGGATTCTCTGAGTCCACACCCTCACATCCATGTCCTGCCCCGAATAAGTAGCCCAGCAAAGGGACATTCCCTGGCTTAAAAAAAAAAACCTATGCATGAATTCACTGTATGTAAAACAGGCCCTTCAAAGACAAGGGTTTATCAGTGCTTCCTTCCAGGCTCCTGTTGTACATTTTGAGTGCATTTTCACCAAAATTCATCTCGGAAACAGTGAACTACATTAACAGAAAGCCAGCAGCTATTATGGTTTTATGAGACAAAAAACCCAGATTACAACTGTCCTTCTTCGCCAAAATAGAGCCTGTGGCTCTGCGCTTGTGTTTCGGCTTGGAGGAAGGCATCTCGCAGCGGGTGCTGCCTGTTCATGGATCATCCAAGTTCAATGTAAATTCAATCTCTTCTTCACGGTCGACACCACAGCCTCACAGGAGTGCTTTCACACACCTGTGCAGGTACCTGGCTGTTTCTCAGACTAGGATAGGGATATGTTCTTGGCACTCTCTCCTCCCTGACCTTGAGCTGTGTCTCCCCAGACACTACCTATGCAGCTCTGAAAACAGTGGTTATGGCAAAGAGCCATATGGCAAAACCATTGGGAAACTTGTAACTGATCCCTTTCTAGTGGCTAAGAAGCAACGGTCTATTTCTGCAATGGGTTCTGTCCACAACAAGCCCAGCCCGGATGTGTCTGCAGTTGTAAGCAGAACACTCTCTTCCTACCATATAAAAAGTGCAAAGACATTCTGTCCACAAACTGACCACGGGCAGTAATAACATTAGGGGCCTGGGAATGGGGGCAGTCTGTCATTCCAAAGAGGAAAATGACGTTGAAGGAAAGAACAGTGCTTTCTCACTCACCACTGAGGTAAGAGCCATCTGAAAACTGTAGATGCGAGCAAGGCCGAAGTCAGCCAGCTTTATTTGTCCACTGCTAGTCACCAGAATGTTCTGTGGTTTTAGATCACGATGCACCACTCTGTGAGAATGAAGAAAGTCCAGGCCCCGGAGAAGCTGAAACATCATATCCTAAATGAAACCGAAAAACAAAATCAATCAATCGCCAAAAGAGAAATTAAACATGCTGAACTCTCAGTACTTAGAATAGTGTTTGGCACATACAAAGCATTTGATAAATACCTGCTGAATGAATGAATCTGTCCCCCTTTCTACGGCTCTACTCTTCCATGTTCACCATTACCACAAAAAGTGTCACTCTCCACCCATATTTTATTAATGAAAGGATGATTTAAAAAACAATTTCAGGGACTTCCCCGGTGGTCCAGTGGCTAACACTGCACACCCAGTGCAGGGAGCTCAGGTTCGATCCCTGGTCATGGAACTAGATCCCACATGCCACAATTAAAACGTTCACATGCCTCAACTAAAGACCCCCTGTGCTGCAGCTAAGGCCTGGTGAAGCCAAATAAATATTAAAAAAAAAAGTTTCAGATGACATAGGAAATATTCTGGAAGGGTATATACCAAACTGGTATCCAAGGTTAATGGTGGGGAGAGAAAGTAGTTGGCAAGAGAGGGATATTTTTCACTTCACATACTTTTATATGATTTAACACATGATTTCAACAATTAAAATCCAGTAAACAATGACAACAGCAATGGTAGTTCTTAATATTTTTATAGCACCTATTATTCAGCAGTCACTATGTGTCAAGTACTGCTTTAGTAATTCACTTAATCCATACCACAGTTCAGTTCAGTTCAGTTCAGTTGCTCAGTCGTGTCTGACGCTTTGCAACCCCATGAATCGCAGCATGCCAGGCCTCCCTGTCCATCACCACCTCCCGGAGTTCACTCAGACTCACGTCCATCGAGTCCGTGATGCCATCCAGCCATCTCATCCTCTGTCGTCCCCTTCTCCTCCTGCCCCCAATCCCTCCCAGAATCAGAGTCTTTTCCAATGAGTCAACTCTTCACATGAGCTGGCCAAAGTACTGGAGTTTCAGCTTTAGCATCATTCCTTCCAAAGAAATCCCAGGGTTGATCTCCTTCAGAATGGACTGGTTGGACCTCCTTGTAGTCCAAGGGACTCTCAAGAGTCTTCTCCAACACCACAGTTCAAAAGCATCAATTCTTCGGCGCTCAGCCTTCTTCACAGTCCAACTCTCACATCCATACATGACCACAGGAAAAACCATAGCCTTGACTAGACGGACCTTAGTTGGCAAAGTAATGTCTCTGCTTTTGAATATACTATCTAGGTTGGTCATAACTTTTCTTTCAAGGAGTAAGCGTCTTTTAACTTCATGGCTGCAGTCACCATCTGCAGTGATTCTGGAGCCCCCAAAAATAAAGTCTGACACTGTTTCCACTGTTTCCCCATCTACTTTGAACGGTTTTATGAAGACCTACAAGACCTTTTAGAACTAACACCCCAAAAAGATGTCCTTTTCATTATAGGGGACTGGAATGCAAAAGTAGGAAGTCAAGAAACACCTGGAGTAACAGGCAAATTTGGCCTTGGAATGCGGAATGAAGCAGGGCAAAGAGTAATAGAGTTTTGCCAAGAAAATGCACTGGTTATAGCAAACACCCTCTTACAACAACACAAGAGAAGATTCTACACATGGACATCACCAGATGGTCAACACCGAAATCAGATTGATTATATTCTTTGCAGCCAAAGATAGAGAAGCTCTATAGAGTCAACAAAAACAAGACCAGGAGCTGACTGTGGCTCAGACCATGAACTCCTTATTACCAAATTCAGACTCAACTTGAAGAAAGTAGGGAAAACCACTAGACCATTCAGGTATGACCTAAATCAAATCCCTTATGATTATTCAGTGGAAGTGAGAAATAGATTTAAGGGCCTAGATCTGATAGATAGAGTGCCTGATGAACTATGGAATGAGGTTTGTGACACTGTACAGGAGACAGGAATCAAGACCATCCCCATGGAAAAGAAATGCAAAAAAGCAAAATGGCTGTCTGGGGAGGCCTTACAAATAGCTGTGAAAAGAAGAGAGGCAAAAAGCAAAGGAGAAAAGGAAAGATATAAGCATCTGAATGCAGAGTTCCAAAGAATAGCAAGAAGAGATAAGAAAGCCTTCTTCAGCGATTAATGCAAAGAAATAGAGGAAAACAACAGAATGGGAAAGACTAGAGATCTCTTCAAGACAATTAGAGATACCAAGGGAACATTTCATGCAAAGATGGGCTCGATAAAGGACAGAAATGGTATGGACCTAACAGAAGCAGAAGATATTAAGAAGACGTGGCAAGAATACACAGGAGAACTGTACAAAAAAGATCTTCATGACCTGGATAATCACAATGATGTGATCACTAATCTAGAGCCAGACATCTTGGAATGTGAAGTCAAGTAGGCCTTAGAAAGCATCACTACAAACAAAGCTAGTGGCGGTGATGGAATTCCAGTTGAGCTGTTTCAAATCCTGAAAGATGATGCTGTGAAAGTGCTGCACTCAATATGCCGACAAATTTGGAAAACTCAGCAGTGGCCACAGGACTGGAAAAGGTCAGTTTTCATTCCAATCCCAAAGAAAGGCAATGCCAAAGAATGCTCAAACTACCGCACAATTGCACTCATCTCACATGCTAGTAAAGTAATGCTCAAAATTCTCCAAGCCAGGCTTCAGCAATACGTGAACCGTGAGCTCCCTGATGTTCAAGCTGGTTTTAGAAAAGGCAGAGGAACCAGAGATCAAATTGCCAACATCCGCTGGATCATGGAAAAAGCAAGAGAGTTCCAGAAAACATCTATTTCTGCTTTACTGACTATGCCAAAGCCTTTGACTGCGTGGATCACAATAAACTGTGGAAAATTCTGAAAGAGATGGGAATACCAGACCACCTAACCTGCCTCTTGAGAAATCTGTATGCAGGTCAGGAAGCAACAGTTAGACCTGGACATGGAACAACAGACTGGTTCCAACTAGGAAAAGGAGTACGTCAAGGCTGTATATTGCCACCCTGCTTATTTAACTTCTATGCAGAGAACATCATGAGAAATGCTGGGCTGGAAGAAACATAAGCTGGAATCAAGATTGCTGGGAGAAATATCAATAAACTCAGATATTCAGATGACACCACCCTTATGGCAGAAAGTGAAGAGGAGCTAAAAAGGCTCTTGATGAAAGTGAAAGAGGAGAGTGAAAAAGTTGGCTTGAAGCTCAACATTCAGAAAACGAAGATCATGGCATCCGGTCCCAGCACTTCATAGGAAATAGATGGGGAAACAGTGGAAAAAATCCATACCACAACAGTAAGGTAAATAACATTATCAACCCATTCCACAGGTCAAGAAGCTGATACATAGTAGGTGTATGTAATTAGCCCAAAGCAACACCACTAGCAAAAAAACAAAAAACAAAAAAAAAAAAACAGTCTTGATTTGAACCAGAGTCCAGGAAAACTGGATTCTAATTCCCAAGGCACTCCTTCATTAGATCAATGATCATACGAGTATGGAAAACCAGGTAAGCAGTTTAACCTCACCAAGCCTCCCTTTTTCTGTCCGTAAAAACAGGAAAGTGACAAAACCTACTGCACAGGATCACTGCTTGGAGAGCACTGGCTGCAGGAAGCAGTGACTGCTGACAGAATCAGGCAGGCATCTGGACCAACGTCACACCTTCTTCTAATTCTAGAACTTATAAAAGCAGGTACAATATTTTAAACTCAGAAGCAGTGCTGGATGGTAGGAATTTCAGATAGTGAACGTGATATGACCCTTTGAAATCTGGAGGTTCGCAAGACTGACCTACCCCCTCCACCCCACGTTAATACTGTGAGAATGCGTATAAAGGGAGGATGGAATTAATTCGGCTCTCGTAAGGGTTAGAAAAATGTGCAGGCAGCATCAGGGGCTTCAGAGCTGGGAGGGGTGGTGAGCACACACTTGTTCATCAGTTGGGCTCTATTTGATTACTCCTTATAGTATTGGTATTTTCTTCAGGGGAGTTCTATCTTTAGCTCCTGGCTTATTCAAAACCAAAGCCTGCGTTTCTAGCTATAAAAAGGAGAAAATGGGGCTTACTTTTCATAATACGAGAGTTAAACGAAGCAATGCACATGAAGAGGTTGTGTAGTTTGCATGATGCAAATGATTATCGGTGAAGTGTCCCATTTCCTAGGGGAGACCGAGTCAGAAATAACCAGAGGAAAACGTGCCCACTGTCACAAGGTCAGTGAACAAAGCACTGAGTGGGGATGATACAGGGGAACTGGGATTCTTTCTGAGCTCTGCCTAAACGGACCTGATGAACTGGCCACGGTTACCTTCTAAGTTTCCAAATGAAAAGATCAGACTGCACTGTGGAGGGACTGTGGTCCAGGACTTAAGGACCACTGAGGGTAAAGCAACTTGCAACGAATAAACGAGAGTGTGAAAGGGAAGCACAAAATGTTAACGAAAGTAATCTTCTGTGGCACACAAGTCTTTATTAGAAACACATGCACATGACTTGCGAGCAGTGGATTTTACACAGCACGACTAAGCTGACGTAATGTCACGCTGGCATGCCATCTTTAGCTTCTTATACACTAAGCACCAACCCTTTCAAACAGTACCAAGAACAAACGTGCTTGATCCATGTGTCAGTGTTCAAACAGTGTAAGCAGCCAACGAGTAGAATGAATATGTAAAAACCTGGACCAAGTAATTACTAATAAGGCCCATCTAAATCTATATGTTGGAGAAGACTCTTGAGAGTCCCTTGGGCTGCAAGGAGATCCAACCAGTCCATCCTAAAGCAGATCAGTCCTGGGTGTTCACTGGAAGGGCTGATGCTAAAGCTGAGACTCCAATACTTTGGCCACCTGATGCAAAGAGCTGACTCACTGGAAAAGACCGTGATGCTGGGAAAGATTGAGGGCAGGAGGAGAAGGTGACAACAGAGGATGAGATGGCTGGATGGCATCACTGACTCAATGGACATGGGTTTGGGTAGACTCTGGCAGTTGGTGATGGACAAGGAGGCCTGGCGTGCTGTGATTCATGGGGTTGCAAAGAGTCGGACAAAACTGAGTGACTGAACTCAACTGAAATTTATGAAAAGCCCGAACTGTGTGCTGCGCTTAGTCGCTCAGTCATGTCCGACTCTTCGCAGCTCTATGGGCTGCAGCCCACCAGTCTCCTCTGTCCGTGGGGATTCTCCAGGCAAGAATACTGGAGTAGGTTGCCAAGCCCTCCTCCAAGGAGATCTTCCCAGCCCAGGGATCGAACCCAGGTCTCCCGCATTGCAGGCGGATTCTTTACTGACTGAGCCACCTAAGTTTAAATACATGTATACAGCTTTCATTTGTGTATTTATACAGCCCTGGTAGCTCAGCTGGTAAAGAATCTGCCTGCAGCACAGAAGACCCTGGTTTGACTCCTGGGTCATGAAGATCCCCTGGAGAAGGAAACAGCTGCCCACTCTAGTATTCTGGCCTGGAGAATTCCATGGATTATATATAGCCCATGAGGTCACAAAGAGTCAGACATGACTAAGAGACTTTCACTTCATAGCACATACTATATTTTTCCTAGTTATAAAATCGGTCCATGCTTAATGCATGTAGAAATGTGTTTTAAAAATTAATTAAAAATCCAGAGAAAGAAAAAAAAAATCACAAAACCCCACCACTCAGAAAACAGAGAAAACTCTACTGTTAAATAACTTTGTCTTTCATGTCTTTTAAACAGATACTGGTACATCTGCAGGTGTACCAGTATTAATCTGCAGTATTAATTCCATTTAATAATGAAGCATTGTATATAAAATATATCATATATTATATATCAATATATATAACATTAATATATAAATATAACACATTTTAAAATAGAAATTGTTACAATTCGGTACACATTTTATAGTTGCTTTATAAAGATTTAACAATTCATTTTGAATATTTTGCCACTTCAACAAAATTCTTCTAAAATGTAACTTTTTTATACAATATGATTTTTAGTGGCTGCATAGTTTTCTTTATATGCCATAATCATTATTATTTGGTTTTAGGTTGTGTTATTTTGCTACTTATTCTAAGAGTGTAGGTCTCCTCTATTTAAAGGCAAATGTAGATAAAAATGACTTGTTAACATCACATGAAAGCACAGTTTAGGCAGTGAGAACACATATACTGGTCTAACGTTTGATTCCATGTAAATGACACCTATGTATAAAGAGTTGGTTCTATGTAAGAATTACCACTCTTTAGATTTTATCAGGCTACTTATTTTTTTTTGGTTAGCAAACTGGGTTTTCTTTTAAACCCAAAACATGTGGCTACAATTAGAGTTTCAAACTAGCAAACCTTGAGTTAATTTTTTTTTTTTAATTGCCAAAAATCTCGTTTCCTTCACTAAGTCCAATGCATTGATGCACTGGAGCATGATGGACTTGTAACTCTGGTCACAAATAAGAATAAGAACTCTGGTCCCAATTTCTGAGAATTATATGAATGAATAAACTGTAACACTAAACAAAGAAAAGAGAAAAACACACCTTTCCTTCAGCATCGCAAGCGCTTTGATCAAAGACATCTCAAAGGATTCTCTACTTAAGCTTATTATCTGTTCCATCTCAATTTATAGTATCGTGAGACATACTTTTAAATTAGCTCCTCAAGATTTTAATCTAAATGAATCTGTCTTATACAAGACTCAAATATTTCACAGTAATCCCAGTGATGCAATGCAATGAAACTACGGATACTGCCAATTAAGTTAAACATAGGTTTAAAACCTTTTAATGTTACAGTGCCCAATTCTGGTATAAAAGGTTTGAATGTCTAGTCCCACTAATGATAAACAGTCACTGGGGGCCCTCATTCTGTCTTTCTGAAACATGTGACGTGGGAGCCTGTTTCAACAGGACACCATCCTGGAATGAAGTCTGGCTCCCAGAGGCTTCAGATGGGGTTTCGTCCTTGGCAATGCCCTTAAAAAGACTCCGGACTTCAGTCTGAACACCAGAAGTCTTCAAAGCCTTGTAGCAACAGTTAGTTTCTCTTAGGCATTCTAGACCTCTAATTCTCTTGTTTCTCTGAGAACAAAACAAGCAAACTGAAAATCTACCTCAAGCTTTCCTAATGGGAAAAAGTTTTATCATTGGGTCTTTTTTTTCCCAGTGGTAAAAAAAGTAAGTTTCAAAAGGTACTTACAACACCAACTTATATACCATAAAGTAAATCACAGAAATGACAGCTCTCAATAGACAGTTCTGGACTTTTGGATATATCTACCTAAATCTAAGCGACGGATTCACACCCTCGGGTTTCAGCAACAAAAATAGGTCAGTAGTTTATTGATTTAAACAGTGAAGACATATACAGCTTGTACAAAGTTAATCACTTTTTTCTCCTTAGAATGTATAAACCACAGTCTTTTCAAATTTGTTATCCAAGTTTTAACAGAAGCGTCTTCATAAACGATTTGTTGTTTCATACAAAGATCTCCTATCCAGTTTGTTTCTTATGAAGGATGTTAGAGGAATCACACAGATCAACACAACACAGGTTTTTGTGTTTTTTTAACAACACTAAACCAATACCATGTTGACCTGCCTGCAGTGCAGGAGAGTCGGGTTCAACTCGTGGGTCGGGAAGATCCCCTGGAGGAGGGCACGGCAACCCACTTTAGTATTCTTGCCTAGGAGACTCCACGGACAGAGGAGCCTGGCAGGCTACAGTCCAGAGGGTCACAGCGAGGCGGACGCGACTCAGCGACTAACACTACACGCTACACTGTAAGAACAGAAGTAAAGGTCCCCTGACGACAAAATCATGAAGCAGAGGACTACTGGCAATAGTGAGGGCTAGTCTCAGGATCTCTTTCTTTTGCCTCTTTTTGTTGATTACAAGTACATATATTAAAACGTTAATCGTGGTAAGATATATATATAATTTCCCACCTTAACCGACTTCAAGTGTATAGTTTAGTAGTAAGTATATTCAAACTGCTGTATAACCAATCTCCTGAACTTCTCTATCTTGCAAAACTGAAACTCTGTACCCACTACACAACTCTTCACTGCTCCCTTCCTCCCAGACCGTGGCAACCACTCCTCCACCCTCCGTCTCTACAAATCTGGCTACTCTAGGTACCTCATGTAAGTGGAATCATAACGTATTTGTTCTTGTGACTGGCTTATTTCATTTAGTGTGATGTCCTCAAAGTTCATCCATGTTGTAGCGTGTGTCAGAGTTTCCTTCCTTTCAAAGCTGAATAATATTTTGCTGTCTGGACTGACGACATTTTGCTTATCCATTCATCTGCTGAAGGATGAACTTGTATTATTTTGGTTACTGTAAGAATATGCTACGAATGTTGGTATATAAATATAAGTATCTCTTTGTGACCGTGACTTCAATAATTTCGGGTATATAGGCCCACAAGCGGATTGCTGAATCTAGTCCCAGGATCTTTAAAAAAAAAAACAAAACCACAGTTCTTCTGTAAAATGTGGTACAATATTACTGCATAAGCAATGAAGTAATGGGTAACAATGGCTGGTCCTGGGCAGTCTATCAGGTGGCCTCACTCACTCACAGGCGACCTCACTCACTCCTCCCACTTCTGTGCTTAAAGGAGAATCTGCCTGAAGTCACTGTGTTAAGCTTGGGGTACGGTCTACACTGCACTCCACTCCAAAGCCTGACAGTGGCTCCTCCCGCTGTCACTGGTCGCGTCACAGTGTTAACACTGGGCTGCAGAAGACGGCATTCTAAACTCCTCACTCTGGGCCTCAAGAGAACCCACAGAATGCTTCACCTCGAGTCACAAAGGGCAAAACAAATTCCAAAAAAGGCAAGAGGAGGGTTAAAGCGGGTTCCTTAAAGCTTCAGATCAGCTGGAAAGTAAAACTGGTCAATTGAAAGTAAGGAATAAATGGGAGGCCCTGAAGATTAGCCACAAGTCATGGGCCATTAGCTTCCTAAGGGAGCAGGTGAGACGGCTGAGGAAAGGGACGCCTGGCCTGGGGGTTCTTCGGCAGAAACAAAGGCAAAGCCCCTCGTTGCAGGTGCTGGCTCTCCTACTTTCACTGCTTCGAGGAAACTGGATGAAAGCACAGTAAAAGTCATCTTCCACATAAATTTTATTAACAAAATATGTATTCTGAAGAGAGCATAAAAAGGAGCCATATATATTATTCAATCCTAATGCTGAGTAAGAAAAGGATCAGTCCCAACTAAGTGGAATCACAACTGATGTTCACCAAACCTGGAACTATTGTTGGTGTTTGAGGGACAATGCAACGGCTAAATGGACCGTCGAAAAGAAGGAATCATTACCTCATCATGATGGCTATTCCTAACGCACACTGGAAAGTCACTGGGAACTGAAACTGCAGATAGCAATGTCAATTATAACTTCCTCAGATCGGGATGCAAAAACCGACATCGCATAAACAAGAAAATACAAAGTATAAGTGCTTAGGTTGCTGGCTAATGACTCAAAATGGTTTTTGTTCTAGACAAAACAGAGATCACACTGTTTTGTGATCCTTTTAAAATCACTTAACAATATACTGTGGCTATTTCCCCATTTCAAAACATATTCTTCATAATAAAAAAATTTAACAGTAAGCTTTTCTTAAACAGTTTTTTTTTTTATTGATTCGCTGCGTTGGGTCTTTGTTGTGTGGGATCTTTCGTTGTGGCCCACGGACTCTCTAGTTGTGGCCCACGGGCTCAGGGGTGTGTGGGCTTTCCTGTTCAGCAGCACCTAGGATCCTAGTTCCCTGACGAAGGATCGAACCCTGCGTTGCAAGGTGGATTCTTAGCCACCCAACCACCGGGGACGTCCCCAGTAGCATGCTTTTTAATGACTGCATCTGGACACAATATCTCGCCTTCCTGCATTTTCCTTCTCACTTCCCTCATCTGAAAGCTTGTCTCTCACTCCACACTTGCCTCCTCTCCAAAGGAGATACTATATCAGAGATGTTGCTTTTCCAAAGAGTGGAGCAAATGATTGTTTGCCGACGTTGTTGGGTGCCAGTCATGAAGGACTGATCCCTGGCAGTCACATTCCTTTCTGCTAGGAGTGGATCCAGAGACCCAGTCCTAGCTACTGAGACATACAGGCACATTTCACAAAGTATTTTTCCCCTAATAAGACCACTGCAGAAAACTCTCTGCTGTACTGCCTCCTCATCCCCTAGCCCTCACTCTCCACCTGTGCACCTTACGCTAAATGCTATTGCGTGAGGGCATGGACATGAGACTGTAGCAACCACCTTGACATGGAAAGGGAGATTTCATCTGCACGCAGGCAATGCCAGAGTGTAATGAGAGAAAGAGTCTGGTCTCTGAGGACATCATTGAACAGCAGGATCGACTTTGGGGCTGCCCACCACTGGCCTTGTAGTTAGGGCAATAATGCTCTTGTGTGCGTGCTTGCTAAGTTGCTTGCTGTGTCCAACTCTTTGCAACCCTGTGAACTGGAGCCCCCCAGGCTCCTCTGTCCATGGGATTCTCCAGACAAGAATACTGGACTGAGTCGTCATTCCCTCCTCCAGGGGATCTTCCCAACCCAGAGATGGGAAACCGAGTCTCTTGTCTCCTGCATTGGCAGGTGGGTTCTTTACCACTAGCATCACCTGGGAAGCCCAATAATGCTCTTGAAAGTCAAAGTTGCTCAGTCACGTCTAACTCTTTGCAACCCCATGGACTATACAGTTCATGGAATTCTCCAGGCCAGAATACTGGAATGGGTAGCTGTTCCCTCCTCCAGGGGATCTTCCCAACCCAGGGATTGAACTCAGGTCTCCCACATTGCAGGCAGATTCTTCACCAGTTGAGCTACCAGGGAAGCCCAAAAACTGGCTTGTGGGATCTTCGTTCCCTGACCAGGGGTTGAACTTGGGCCCCCTGAAGTGGAAGCACAGCCTCCTAACCACTGGACTGTCAGGGAATTCCCCCGAAAATAATGCTCTTACTTCAAGACATTTCTTCATCAAGTGTTCTACAACTTGCCATCAACTGTTCTTACAACTTGTAAGAACAATTGTAACCTGTTCTATAACTGAAAATTATACTAACAACTCAAATTATATTAACTAAAACCTGTTAAGGTCATTACCTTCCATTTAACCCCCGCCCCCCAATGAAACATGCCCCCCCAACCCCCTTAGCTTCAGGAAACTTGGACTTCTTCAACTCCACTCCATTCTGCACCATCTACTCCCATGGCTAAAATCAGGAACATGTTATTACTTAACCTTGATCTTTTTTTAATTAAAACTGTAAAAGTCACTTTAATTACCTTTATTTGAAGGTCAAAATACCACTTAAATTCACATAAACTCCTTAGCATAATTAATGAAATGTGGAAAGCAACTTCTTCAAGCACCGTTTGTTAAATCTGTCAATTCCCTCACCTCTTCGGTTCTGAGGTCATTCTATCTCATCGTCTATGCAAAGATTAACCTCAATTAGCGCAAATGCTGTCTTTCTCAGCTGTTCTACCTGTGCTTCAGAGAGCTGTTAAGTGGGGAAATGACCTACTATTAATACGAAGTCAGTCTCTAACCCTGATGATGACGGTGCTGCCAGGGATCGTACAGGTCCCTAATTAGCTCTTGTGGTGTCCCTGTAGGTGACATTCTCACTGCTGTCCCTCTACTTTATCACCTCTCTTCCTCTCTGAGCACACTGGCGTGCATTCCACTTGAGAGAGAAACACAGGCCGCCAAGGGATGCTGTCAACGTCCTGGGCGCCACCCACCCGTCGATGAGCACTGGCGTCTACCCGTCTCCGTCCCTTCCTGGTGGGAAAGCCTCCCTCCTTTCCCTGCAGTGTTCATCTTCCTCCTGTGCTCTCAGTCTCCTTCATTCCAGCTTCCTCAGGTCTTGCCCTCACTCCACTACCCACTGCCCTTCCTACTGTATCTGGGACTTCCCCTTCTATTGCCCCTTGACCATGAACAACCCAAGCAACCCCCTTCCTTCCTTGGCCAACGGTCTTTAGGGTGCACACTTTCTCATTCCCCACCCACACCACATCCATACCGTGAATGGAAACGCAATGGCTCTTGCAAGATCACCAATAAGCACTTGACTTGCCACAACCAAGAATTTCTACTCTTAACTGAATCCTGCCACAGCATTTCACATGGGATCCCTCCCTCCTCTGCACTGTTCTTTAGAAAGGAAAGATATGCTAAGTGTCTGATTAGAAATGTAATGCATATTCACTGTTAAATGTAGAGAAATCAAAATACAAGGGGAAAAAAAGACGTCAGACATGAGATAACAGGAATCTGAACCAGAACACTAGAAAAAGAAAAGAGGGGAAAGGCAATGCAAGAGACGAATGCAATCTGTTAATGCTCGTTTCCAGAGGTCAACTTTAGGGGGCCATCTTCTGAGGGCTCTGCTACATCTCCCGGTTAGACACTAGGTGTACTTGGGCCTGCTACTTAACCTTCCCTTCCCTCGCATCCAGCCTTGGTTTCCTCATCTGTAAAATGGGGATAACACTCTCTTGAGGGCGGCTGTGAGAACAAAAAACACTGTGTGAATTTCCTGGCTTGTCCACTGGGTTTAGAACTGGTGCCATGAAATCAAGAGGAGGACTTGCCATGAGCAGTGGTGTCCAGCAACATCCTAGGTTTAGACTCATCTAGTTTCTCCGGTTGGGATGTGAACAATTGCCAACTTTTGAAACAGTCATTGTGGTGGTGGTGCTCAGTTGCTCAGTCGTGTTTGACTCTGAAGCCTGCAGCCCGCCAGGCTCCTCTGTCTATGGGATGTCCCAGGTGAGAATACTGGAGGGAGCTGTCATTTCCTTCTCCAGGGGATCCTCCCAGTCCAGGGATCAAACCCACGTCTCTTGTGTCTCCTGCACTGGCACGTGGTTGCTTTACCACTGAGCCACCAAGGTCACAAACACTACCGTGTGCATACTAGAGGATACATCTTTAAAGTAGTTACCACAGTGAGTGAAGCCGCTCAGTCGTGTCCGACTCTTTGCGACCCCATGGACTGCACCCTACAATGCTCCTCTGTCCATGGGATTTTCCAGGCAAGAGTACTGGAGTGGGGTGCCATTTCCTTCTCCAGAGGATCTTCCTGACCCAGGGATTGAACCCAGGTCTCCTGCAGTGCAGGCAGACACTTTACTGTCTGAGCCACCAGGGAAGTTTAAATCAAGTGTTATGTTGCCTGTTCTTAATTTTGAAAAACTAAACATTTAGCATTTTAGGTCCTGAAGGGTCCTTAGAAATCATCTGTTACTATTCACTGAATGTATTTCACGTCTCTTTTTGTATAAGACCCAACTTTCTAAGGTGGCTTCAAATTGCTTTTTAACCTATTTCTGGGGACTGACTTTTCTGTTGAGGTTCCCTCAAATGGTCCTATGGGTGTTTCCATGAGATAATAACAATATGCTATAAAATGCAATATAGCTTTTTACTTAATCAACATATTTGTTCAGAAGCTACTACTAAGTAGGGAAACACATTCCTAATGGATTTTCTTATATAATTAACTTTGGTTGCTTTCCCAGCTTAAATAAGAATGAGAATTTGTGATATTATTCCCTTATGTTATGCATTAATGCTGAACTGTGTGCACTTCAATACAGAGAGGCGGAGAGGAGCAAAAAGAACACTTAGCTTCCTTGGGTCCAAAAAATGGTCTTTACAAGGGTTTTTATTATAGGTCATAAAACACTGCTTACCACAATGCACCTCTTCCTTGAAAAAGAGAAGAAATCCCTGCAGTGGTAAGAAGCCGAAAACAACACCCTGAGAGTGTTCGTGCCTCCTTCCCATAAACACATCTGTGTGTGTTATCTGTTCTGGGTCAAGCTGCGTGCACAGCTGTTTAAGGGGGCTCAGAAGAGGCGGCGCTTCAGCAGTTGCTAGTTCGTGTTCTTTCAAGGACTGAGTTTTTAAGCTGGCAGCCTATTAGGAGAGAGGCAGCAAATGCACCTCCAGGGGAAGGAGGAACAAATGCTCCTGGCTAATAAGTTCTTCCACGGACAGGAAGAAGAGCCTCTGGGTGGTCATATCTAGACACGAAAAGCAGGGAGGCAGGAGAAAACGGGATCTTTAGGCCAAGGAGAACGGAAGAGCATTTGCCAAGGTGAAAGTAAACAAAACACCCAATACTTGGTTCAGAATCTAATGACTATCTTACTGTACGAAGAATTCAGCAAGTCAGTGTTAACATAGCCGATGCGATAGGAATTGTCTAGGGAAAGATGGGTGGCACCACGGCTAGGAAGCTTAGTCTTAGGAGCACCCAGGTACCAAGCACAGGCAAATTTTATACAGCCAAGTGTTGTTCTGGTTTAAGGATGCCTCTCCCCTAAATGCAGGATTGGCTTAAAGTTCAACATTCAGAAAACTAAGATCATGGCATCTGGTCCCATCACTTCATGGGAAAGAGATGGGGAAACAGTGGAAAGAGTGTCAGACTTTATTTTTTTGGGCTCCAAAATCACTGCAGATGGTGACTGCAGCCATGAAATTAAAAGACGCTTACTCCTTGGAAGAAAAGTTATGACCAACCTAGACAGCGTATTCAAAAGCAGAGACATTACTTTGCTGACTAAGGTCCGTTTAGTCAAGGCTATGGTTTTTCCTGTGGTCATGTATGGATGTGAGAGTTGGACTGTGAAGAAGGCTGAGCACCGAAGAATTGATGCTTTTGAACTGTGGTGTTGGAGAAGACTCTTGAGAGTCCCTTGGACTGCAAGGAGATCCAACCAGTCCATTCTGAAGGAGATCAGCCCTGGGTGTTCATTGGAAGGAATGATGCTAAAGCTGAAACTCCAATACTTTGGCCACCTCATGCGAAGAGTTGACTCACTGGAAAAAGACTCTGATGCTGGGAGGGATTGGGGGCAGGAGTAGAAGGGGATGACAGAGGATGAGATGGTTGGATGGCATCACTGACTCGATGGACGTGAGTCTAAGTGAACTCCGGGAGTTGGTGATGGACAGGGAGGCCTGACATGCTGCGATTCATGGGGTCGCAAAGAGTCACACACGACTGAGCGACTGAACTGAACTGAAATGCAGGATCAGCATCTTTTATTTTTTTATTATTATTATTTTTAGAAAAAAAAGTAATTGGAGGGTAATTGTTTTACAGTGTTGTGCTGGTTTTGGCTGTACAACACAGGGTGGTGATTTAGCCACTCAATCATGTCCAACCCTTGTGACCCCGCAGACTGCAGCCCACCAGGCTTCTCTGTCCGTGCAATTCTTCAGGCAAGACTACCAAAGTGTTTTGCCATTTCCTTCTCCAGGGGATCTTTCTGACCCAGAGACTGAACCCGAATCTCCTGCCTGGCAGGCAGATTCTCTACCACTGAGCCACAAACGAATGAATCAGCTCTAAGTGTGTATATGTCCCCTGCCTCGTGAATCTCATGCCCCACCCCCAGCCTGTCCCACCCCCTAAGTCATCAGAGAATGCTAGGCTGAGTTCCCTGGGCTATACAGCAACTCCCCAGCTTCCCACACTTTCCCCCAAGGCAGTGCACAGCTCTCAATTTGTCCCATCCTCTCCCTCCCTCACTGTGAGGATGCTGGTCGTGAACATACCCCTCCAGTCTTTAAATCTTTTTCCCGGCCCACCTCAAATTCTAAGTTAGTCTTTTGGATCATTCTCTTTCCAGGAACCACAAAAATCATCTTCCACTGATCCTCCAAGGCCTCACCTTAGTAAACACCTGGCCATCCCGACTTCTACGATCAAGACTGGGAACCTGTCCTAGTCTCCAGCTCCACCTGGGCTTTCAGCACCACCTTCTCTGGGTCTCTGGCAAGCTCCCTTTCGCTGTCCACAACAGTTACCACAAACATCAGCGTTTGTGTGTTTCCAGTCATGTGTCTCAAAAGAATTCTGAATTCTGCCTTCACCTCCTCACCTCACTCATTCCTGGCTCCAACAGTTATATTCTGAGCATCCAAAGTCCTACTGGCAGATGGGCCCTCTACCCTGAGGGTCAGACATGCAAACGTCAATGCTTCCTGCTCAGCTTTTCTAGAATATTCCACAGCAACTGATCTCAGTATGTCCTCAGATAGCAACACAGTTTCGTCACTGTGATCAAACTTTGCAGACTGCACGTCTTATCTTAAATACTGGCACCCGTGTCCATCCAAACAATTGATCCACAAATCTGACAGACATTTTAGATCCCTTCTCTCCACCCAACCAGTCCTAGTAATGTGATTACTAAATTTCCTTTCAAATCCTATCTCTACATTCCTTCTCGAGTTGCCAGTATCTCTTGCCTGTATGACTGCAATGTGTCCCAACACAGCCCCTGTCTTTAGATTTAAGCATGCATTTTAAATCTTCTCTCTTCCCCATAATGTTAACTAAATGATATTTCTGAAATGGAAATCTTCTTCGTACAGAAGTCACCTACTGTTCACTAGAAGACAAAGGGAGAACCTGGCTGCTTCCTAAAGTACTTTCCTGTCTGATCCTGATCCTGATCCTGGTTGCGCTTCCGGCTATTTCTATGCCCTGAAGATGGTTAGCTCTGTGCTATCTCTGTCCCTCTGCAACGCTACTCCGTGCCTGGGGAGTCCCTCCACCATCCTGCTCCGCAATGCACGTATCTTATCCATCCGATTCTTTGCCATCTGTCTTCCAGAACTTACTTTAAGAAGATCTTGGCCAAGTCCTGAGCAAACCGCCTCACACGTACAGACTAAGCCTGGCGCCCCCTTCTATCATCCCATAGCACTCAGGTGTAGTTCTGTCAGGGAATATACCCTGCTTTTCTGTAACCAGGATATCTTCCTCCCCAGACTAGAGCCCCTCGATGCTAAGGAAGAACCTAGAAACGTGAGTGGGGTGAGAAAAACAAAGGGGCATTTTAAAGATGTGGTTTTTAACCCAGGCATTCTACATATACTACTTCTTTAATTTCACAGCCACCCCTTGAGTAAACTCATAGTAACTAGTCCAGGTCTGTGTCCCAGGCCAGCTCTGGAGGCAGGCACAGTGCTCAGCTGGAGAACCACAGTGCCTGGTCTCATGGCCCTCCTGGTGGAGCAGAAAGGAGGCCGATTCTGTGAGGTCAGGAAGGAGCCTCCCACCCAGGACTGGCTCCACCCGACCAGGTACCCCAGGTGCACGTGGCCACTTCAGCTGTTCAGTGAATAGTTTGAACGTAATGGGCAAACCATGTTTTGACAATGTGCTATGACCCAGCAATTCCACTTCTAGGAATTCACCAACAGGACCAACAGCACAATTCAGAATAAGTCAATACAAGTGGGTCAATGCTATTTTGTCTGAAAGAGTAAAAAAACAACAAAAAAACCCACTTAAAATGTCTACCAATAAGGGAATAGTTTAATAAATTGTGAGGAGTCTACAATGTAATAACAAGCAGCCATTAGAAAGAACCTGGGTAATTCTAACACACTAACTAGATAAATTAATAAGTAAAAGAACATGCCTTAGGGTAACACATACAGTTTGATTCTATTTTGATAAAAGGAAAGCGTACATATTGGTGTATGTGTGAACATGTCTGTGTTATGGGGGCCAGATCAAATACAGGACACGGGGTTAAGTTGGAATTTTAGATAACCAACAGATACATTTTTAGTTTAAATATGTCCCTTGCAATATAAAGGACATATTTATCGGAACAAATTTTTTGTGGTTTGTTGAAATGCAGATTTAACTGAAAGTCTTTATCTCATAAATCTACCAGCCCAGCCTGCGTAGTTGCTTCAGTCGCAACTTCAGACTCTGTGTGACCCTATGGACGGCAGCTCGCCAGATCTCTTTGCGCAGGAGATTCTCCAGGCAAGAATACTGGAATGGGTTGCCATGTCCTCCTCCAGGGGAACTTCCTGACCCAGGGATCGAACCGTATCTCTTATGCCTCCTGGCAGGTAGGTTCTTTATCACTTGTGCCACCTGGGAAGCCACCAACCCCATGTGAGCACAGATAAAAACGTACAGAAGCCCAGAAGGAGGCACAGCTACAGGTAAAGGGTGCAACCTCTGGACGCAGGTGTAAAGAGGAGGAACAAAGAGGGGAGACTTCTGCTTTCTCATGTCAAGTTCTTAAAGTGGTAGAATTATACGTGTTTTTACTTTTCTGTTCTCTTCTAAAGTTGCCAGTTAAAATTACACATATAAATGTATTTAAGTACCCGCCCCCCCCCTTTTGTAGGTTGCACTGGGTCTGCTGCAGTGTACGAGCTTCCCATTGAGGTGGCTTCTCCTGTTCGGGAGCACAAGCTCCAGGGGCTTGGGCTTCAGTGCTTGCAGCACACAGCCTCAGTAGTTACGGAGTGTGGCTCCAGGGTACCTGGGCTTCAGTACTTGTGGTGCCGGAGCTTAGTCGCTCACAGCACGTGGAATCTCTCCAGACCAGAGAGAGGACCCGTGTCCCCTGCATTGACAGGCAGATTCCTATCCACTGTGTTACCAGAAAAACCCCACATGTCCCTTTTACTAATGACGATTTTTAAGTTACTACCCAGAAAGGCTATACTGTTGAAAATAAAAAATTTAGTGTCCCTGATAAAGTTTATGAAACAAGAACAATCCTACAAGGATCATTTATAAAATACACCACAGAAACAAAAATCATAAGGCTTCAGAATTTTCTAAGAAATGATAGCTCTTTTTCTACTTACAGTTAACAGTGTTGCTTTATGTCTTCAACAGATTACGGCTGCTAAAACTTATGAGTACAGCTTACTCAGGTGTTTTTTTAAAACCTCCACTTCCTGACACAGATCCTACAGAAGAACTGGTGCTCAATAAATAAAACAGTTTGCTAATTAAGCAAGAGAAAGAGATGGTTCAGAAAGACAGTGAAGTAATCCATTTAAGGGAAGAGCTAATGATCCGAACAGATTGTTTTTTAGACTCTTATTTAGTCTAACTATTGGAATATTTATCTATTCACATGGCGCTAGTGGTAAAGAACCCACCTGCCAATACAGACGTAAAAGACACAGGTTCCGTCCCTGGGTCGGGAAGTCTCCCTGCAGGAGGGCATGGCAACCCACTCCAGTATTCTTGCCTGGGGGAATTCCATGGACAGAGCAGCCTGGTGGGCTCCAGTCCATAGGGCCACAAAGAGTCAGACATGACTGAAATGGCTTAGCACATGCACACTGAAATATTTTATCAACAGAATGAAAGCTAAATCAATAATGCCCTCTCAGAACAACCCCAAACTTTCTTTAGGCTGAGAATCAAAAGCTTAAAAGTTTGCAGGCAAAATAACTAATGCAAAATATCCCGAGTAGCACCCATCACGGGGGCTTCCCTTGTGGCTCACGGGAAAATACCTGCTTCCCAGTGCAGAAGACATGGGTTCGGTTGCTGGTTTGGGACGGTCCCCTGGAGGAGGGCATGACAACCCACTCCAGTATTCTTGCCTGGGGAATTCCACGGACAGAGCAGCCTGGTGGGCTCCAGTCCATAGGGCCACAAAGAGGTGGACACGACTTGGCGACTAAACAACAACGGACCTATCACAACCAGACTTTATCTGCCTTGACTGTTTCCAGTCCCTGCTTCTTTCCTATTCTTTGTTGGAATCAGCATACAGGATCTTTCAAAATGGTTTCTGACGTGTTTTCACTGGCCTATAACGATGTAAGTCAGTTTCTAGCGAGATTTTAGGGTCACTACAGACTGTCAGACGTGACACTTAGAGGTGCCAGGCCTAACAGCGCTTACTGGTGTTTTCTTACTAGCTTATACTTCAAAATAGTTTACTTTCATTTTATATTTATGGTACTTTTAAGAGGGATATGGTATTTGCACCCCCCAACACACACACACACACACACACACACACACACACACACAGAGTAGTAAAATGGATAAGCTAAAAAAGAATTCCTTTTGCATCCTTAAAGTTCATAAAATTCTTCTCTTCTGGCACTGTATTTTCAGTAATTTTTTTGTAGGCAAGATGCAGACTGGAAGTGAAAGTTTTTAACAGTTAAAAGCCTAGCTATGAGGCTTCACTACCTGTCCCATATATTTAGTTCATAGTTAAAAACACTTTACCAGAAACTTAAAATGTACCAATATTTGAATGCCATATCATGAGTTGTCAAAATAGGCTAAAAAGACATTAGGGAAACATTTTGTCTGTGTGCGTTTTTAAAGCGATCAGCAGTGAGAGAGGTCCACTTCCCCGCCATCTATTTGCCATGAAGTGATGGGACAGGATGACATGATCTTAGTTTTCTGAATGTTGAGTTCAGATGGGGAAAAAGTGGAAAGAGTGACAGATTTTATTTTCCTGAGCTCCAAAATCACTGTGAACGGTGACTGCAGTCACAAAATTAAAAGATGCTTGCTCCTTGTTAGAAAAGCTACAATAAGCCTAGACAGCATATTAAAAAGCAGAGACATCACTTTGCTTACAAAGGTCCCTATATTCCAGTAGTCAGATATGGATGGGAGAGCTGGACCATAGAAAAGACTGAGCACTGAAGAACTGATGCTTTTGAACTGTGGTGTCGGAGAAGACTCTTGAGCATCCCTTGGACTGCAAGGAGATCCAACTAGTCAATCCTAAAGGAAATCAGTCCTGAATATTCATTGGAGGGATTGCTGCTGAAGCTGAAGCTCCAATACTTTGGCCACCTGATGCAAAGAGCTGACTCACTAGAAAAGGCCCTGATGCTGGGAAAGACTGAGGGCAAGAGGAGAAGACGGCCAACAGAGGATAAGATGGTTGGATGGCATCACTGACTCAACGGACAAACAGTCATTAGTTAGAGCAAACTCCGGAAGACAGTGCAGGACAGGGAAGCCTGGCATGCTGCAGTGCATGGGGTCACAAAGAGTTGGACACATCTGAGAAACTAAACGACAATATAAGAGGTCCTGGAGATGATTAAATCATGCCTGACGCTCTGAGTCAAAAGAGAGAGGAAAGGGTCCATTCAAATTCCTACTCACTGGGAGATTTTAGCATTACCCACAATGTATAAAGAACTCCTAAAAATCAATTAGAAAAAGACACATGACCAATGTTTAAAAATGGTGAAAAGTAAGAACCTGCATTTCACGAAACAGGAACTTCAGATGTCCAGAGCTTATGAAAAGGTGTTTACCCTGATTAGTCTTCACAGCACTGAATATTAAAAGCATAGCAAGATACCACTACAATGGTTGAAGTTGACAACACCAAGTGTTGATGTAGATATGCAAATGACTCTCCCATAGCACTGATGCAAAAGAAAACCGTTTAAACCACTTGAGAAACTGTCTGGCAGGACTACTGGTACACAGAAGGACAAAAATGTATCTCACAGATAGGATATTGAGTAATAGAAGCTACACACGAAACAGTACACACATTTATATGGAATAAGCCAGTGAGTGATTATCTTCAGGGAAGGGCTGGTAGATTGGGGATGGTCAGGAAGAAGCCTTTGGAAATATTCTCCTTGATCAGGATAGTTATTATATAAGCAAAAAAGAAAAAAAAATCAAGTTGTATGCACAGCTGAGATCAGTGCATCAACTTTATTACATCTCCTATACCTCAATTAGAAAAAAAAAATCCTTATCTTTCCAATATGCATCCAAATCTGGGAATTTTTCCAGTTGAGGCATGCTTTGCAGGGACCTCTCCGGTAGACTCATCCTTAGAGGCCTTATGGACTAGAGAGAGATCTATGCTTTCCTTTGGAACCTACTTCTTCTTACGCCTGAGTAGTATAATGCATGCTAAGTTGCTTCAGGCACGTCTGACTCTGCGACCCCATGGACTGTAGCCGGCCAGACTTCTCTCTCCATGGGATTCTCCAGATAAGAATACTGGAGTGAGTTGCCATGCTCTCCTCCAGGGATCTTCCTGACCCAGGAGTTGAACCCACGTCTTTTATATCTCCTGCACGGGCAGGTGGGTTCTTTACCACAAGTGCCACTTGGAAAGCCAAGTAGAAAAACAGCTTCACCTACTTTCTACCTGTATGAGTTTCTTCATTAGTATATGGGAGGATGAAACATGTTTTTCATATCCTATTATAATAATCAGGTAATAGACAGGTGTTTAAGTGCTTTGAATAGCATTAAGTGTTCAATATTTGGAAGAATCGATGTTTCTCCAAATAATATTAAGAACACAATATTTTTATCTTCCTGGTGGCTCAGACAGCAAAGAAACTGCCTGCAAAGCAGGAGACCTGGGTTTGATCTCTGAGTCTGGAAGATCCCCTGGAGAAGGGAATGGCTACCCATTCCAGGATTCTTGCCTGGAAAATCCCATGGACAGAGGAGCCTGGTAGGCTACAATCCACGGGGCTGCAAAAAGTCAGACACAACTGAGTGACTAACACACACATTTTTATCACTGCAAATTCCTTGATAATTCTCAATTTCTTGAGACACAAAATGTCGAGTTAATTATGAACAAGATTAGAAGTGTTCAATCCCTCCCTTTCACCTCATGGTGGACTATGGTGATTCAGGGTACAGGCTTATGAGGTTCTGACTCTGGACCTCTTCCACAGGGAGACCCTGAGTACCTTTGTGCATTAAATGTAAATAAGACATCATCTATTTTAAGATTTATTGTTATTTCAAGGCATACTAAGAAAGAAAAATAATTGCCAAGTAAATGATGAAACAACTCTTTTTTTTATCATATAGGAGCTTTAGTTACAGAAGTTAAAACGGCTCTGTAGCTGTCTTCGGATGTGGATTTTCATCAAGCTTCATTCTTAAAAAAAAAAAAAAGTTTCATTTATCCATTTACTGATTTGGCCGTGTTGTGTCTTCACTGCTGTGCTGTTCTTCTCTAGCTGCAGAGAGCAGGGGCTACTGTCTAGCTGTGTGTGTGGCCTTCTTATTGCATTGCCTTCTCTTGCTGTGGAGCACAGGCTCCAGGGGGTTTCGGCTTCAGCAGTTGCGGCTTCCGGGCTCTAGAGCACAGGCGCAGTAGTTGCGGCACATGGGCTTGGCTGCTCGGTGGCATGTGGGATCTTCCTGGACCAGGGATGGAACCTGTGTCTCCCGCGTTGGCAGGTAGATTCTTTACCACTGAGCCCCCAGGGAAGCCCTCATGTATCATTCTTGAACACACATTAAACGGAAAATTTAAGTGGAATAATTATTTAGGTATTCCAAAAATTTCTCTACACTCATAGTTCAGCACCCTCATACCATGCTTCCACTCAAAATTCTCCACGTCTGTGTTTCCCACACAATCTTACCCTCTGTACAATCAAGAGTATCGGTGGGTGAGAAGTCAAGCTCCCTGTTATGTTCAGGAATGTTATCCAGGTCACTGACTAATTCTGCAAATTCTCAAGCACAGGCGCAGTCAGTAACAGCTCAATCATGATGGAAGCCCACTGACAGCGACCAAAAAGGTATCCCCAAAGGGCATCTTAGAACTGATGAAATAACAATATTTAACCTTCGTGATTCTGTTTCTTCTTTAATAAAATAGTATTTAGCCTCACAGGATTGTTATAAAGATTAAATTAGATAACGTTGGGGTAGTATATTCTGGTTTGAAAACAATTTTCCATGAGAAATTTAAAATGTGGCTCCATTCTTTCAGGAACCCATGCTGCTGATAAATCTCTTGTTTTTTCACAATTATGTCAAAAATATGCTTCATCCTACAATTTATTTATCCATTCAGCCATCCAAGAAACACTCATAAAATTGAATACAGGGCAAAAGAAAATCGCCGGCAGTCTGCTGAATGCTGGGGGTTCAGATGCAGTCTTTTTCAATAAAAATCTTGTGTGTATATATATGTGTGTGTATATATATATATATTTCTTTTAATCTATCAGTTTGCAATGCTATCTGACATGGAGATGATACTAGATCCAAGGACAATTTCTTAACGAAACTAAGCAAACACCTAGTGATTGGTACATTTTTCTTTGTATACATTTAAATCTTACTTTTTATCATACAAAGAATATCTAAATATATTTGTGTTATAAATAAACATACAAGGGTTGCCAGACAAAATGTAGGAAGTTCAATTAAATTTGAGTTTCAGATAAACAGTAATTTTTAGTGTAAGCACACCCAACTGTGTTGGAATCCACTCATACTAAAAAAATTTTTGTTGTTCATCTTAAGTTAAAATTTAACTGAATACCTGTATTTTTATTTGCTAAATCTGGCAAACTTACCACCTATTTTAACCTTAATCTCTTCCAAGAGACTGCCATCTTTATCAGTCTGTTTGTATATTTTGCAAGACTTGGTACTCTGATTATGATATACAAGTGTACTTCTGACACATGGAATCAGGGTATACTTACAGTTCTAAAATTATTAGCTTTTTTTTCCTTTTTCCTCATTCAACGTGTGTGCATGCATCATCACTCATGTCTGACTCTTTGCAACCCCAGGGACTGTAGCCCACCAGCCTCCTTTATCCATGGGATTTTGCAGGCGAGAATACTGGAGTGGGTTGCCATTTCCTCCTCCAGGGGATCTTCTCGACCCAGGGATCGAACCTGTGTCTCCTTTGACTCCCGCACTGGCAGTCAGATTCTTTACCACTGAGCCACCTGTGAAGTCCTTCTCATTCAACACTATGCTTTAAAGGTAATTTCTTACAGATGTATGCCATTCAATTGTCACATACTATTCCGTACTATCCAGGTCTGTCTGATCATCCCCCTACTGATGAGCACTTCGTTATTTCCATTTTTTCCACTATTAGTAGAAAGTTTCTTAGTTATAACTTCTTTGCACTAACTAATACCAGGGTTTCTCTAAGAAGTGAAAATGCCTGGTCACTGAATATATGTGTTTTCAGTTTTAATAAACACAGTCAAACTGCTTCCAAAATGCTGTACCAACTGATACTCCTTCTAGACGTATCTGAGACTATCCATTTCTCAATGGTCTCAACAACACCTGGCATCACCAAACTTTTCTTGGTTTGTTTTGCTTGCCCCAAAAGGATTTCAGTATTGTGTGGCTTTTCATTTCTGATTGTAGTGATGTTCGGACAGCTTTTCATACTGACTAACCAGTTATTTTTCTACATGTTCACAACTCATCATTTTAATAACCAAAGAACAGCAACAATCTCACTGCACTGTACTGGGTAGAATCCATGTTTTTCCTGTGTCACACACACACACACACACACAGACACACACACACAGACACACACACACAGACACACACAGACACACACACACACACCGGGCCATTTCCCATTCCCAGTTTTCTGGCACCTCTCCTAAATTCCGTGAATCCTCAAAGGTTACCTGGGGCTCAGCTGCTGCAGCCACAAGTTCTTGCAATGCCCTCAGATATACTTTCTCACTCTGGGACAAATTCAACACGACTAAAGTAAATAACCACTTTCTTCTCCAAACTGATAATTTCTCTCTACTTATTTATTTCGGCTTCTCCTTTTCTGCTCTCAATGAGTAATTCTTTCTTCACAATTCCCCCTCACTTGCTGTTTAACCACCATGCCCCTTCTGTACTATGGCCCTGGTTATCTCGTTCCCAAACCGCTGGAGCAGCAGCCCCTCTGACTGGTGCCAAGTCATGGCCGACTCCTCGTGACCCCACGCTGCGGCTGCCAGGCTTCCCCGTCCCTCGCCGTCTCCCAGAGTGGCATCCTGCAGTCTGCACATCGCCAGCAGAACTTAAACCCTACAGTGATGACGTCAGCCACCATCCGAAAGCCTGCCGTATTTCCCAGCGCCTACGTCACCAAGGCCATTTATCTCCTGATCAGCCAGCTGCTTGTTATCTCTTTGCTTCTTCTGCTGTGTGTAATTCCCTGCCTCCGAGTAGTACCTTTAAGGTACTATACAACTACTACTTTCCTCAAGAAGTGAGTCCTGGGTCTTCCCTCTGAATTCCTGCAGCCTTCGTCATTCTGTGACACAGGATACTGTCATATACTTCCTTATGTGGTGACTACTCAGATATTTTATTTCCTCTTTCTAGATTTTAAACTATTAGTTACGTTTATGGAACATTCACATTATTTAGCATAGTGGCTTCCACATTCTGCTGCACAAGTGCTTACAGAATAAATTAGATACAAAACTATATTTCTTTAGGAGACGGGTCTTCTTGTTCCCATTTAAAGCAGGCCAATAAAAGTTGATGCATTTGAAGTACATCAAATACTAGACTAGTTTAAAAAATACCACTTCATTTTGGTCAGCTGCCATCAGGAAACCATGACTAAAAATTGAGGGAAAACGCACAGATGTTAAATATGCTATATTATTTCCAGGGCTTTCACTTCTCAGCTGCACCAATACACAATGGAAAACTCGTAAAATCAAGCCTTTGACTGTGTGGATCACAATAAACTGTGGAAAATTCTGAAAGAGATGGGAATACCAGACCACCTGACCTGCCTCTTGAGAAATCTGTATGCAGGTCAGGAAGCAACAGTTAGAACTGGACATGGAACAACAGACTGGTTCCAACTAGGAAAAGGAGTACGTCAAGGCTGTATATTGTCACCCTGCTTATTTAACTTCTATGCAGAGGACATCATGAGAAACGCTGGACTGGAAGAAACACAAGCTGGAATCAAGATTGCTGGGAGAAATATCAATAACCTCAGATATGCAGATGACACCACCCTTATGGCAGAAAGTGAAGAGGAACTAAAAAGCCTCTTGATGAAAGTGAAAGAGGAGAGTAAAAAAGTTGGCTTAAAGCTCAACATTCAGAAAATGAAGATCATGGCATCTGGTCCTATCACTTAATGGGAAATAGATGCGGAAACAGTGGAAACAGTGTCAGACTTTATTTTGGGGGGCTCCAAGATGGTGACTGCAGCCATGAAATTAAAAGACGCTTATTCCTTGGAAGAAAAGTTATGACCATCTTAGACAGCATATTCAAAAGCAGAGACATTACTTTGCCAACAAAGATCTGTCTAGTCAAGGCTATGGTTTTTCCAGTGGTCATGTATGGATGTGAGAGTTGGACTGTGAAGAAAGCTGAGCACTGAAGAATTGATGCTTTTGAACTGTGGTGTTGGAGAAGACTCTTGAGAGTCCCTTAGACTGCAAGGAGTCCATTCTGAATGAGATCAGCCCTGGGTGTTCTTTGGAAGGAATGATGCTAAAGCTGAAACTCCAGTACTTTGGCCACCTCATGCGAAGAGTTGACTCTGGAAAAGACCCTGATGCTGGGAGGGATTGGGGGCAGGAGGAGAAGGGGATGAGATGGCTGGATGGCATCACCAATTCGATGGACGTGAGTCTGAGTGATCTCCAGGAGTTGGTGATGGACAGGGAGGCCTGGCGTGCTGCGATTCATGGGGTTGCAAAGAGTCGGACACGACTGAGAGACTGGACTGAACTGAACTGAACTGAACTGAACTCCTTAAACTATGATGACACATTGTGTGTTCTATACTTAGAAATTTCAGAGATAAAAGTTGATAGATTTGACTTTCCAGAGAATCTGAAGTTTCTTTTTTCTTTTTTTTTTTACAGTAATTAAGGAGATAACTTATAAATCTCATCAGTAAGAGATAGAAGGAAGTGCAAAAGGAGTTTTATGGTCAACAAAGCCCAAAGCAGAAAACGGCTTTAGAGATACCAATACCCCATGTTGTGCGGCAGCTTAGATGGGAGGGCAGTTTTGGGGAGAATGGATCCATGTGTATGTATGGCTGAGTCTCCTGGCTGCCCACCTAAAACTGTCACATTGTTAACTGGATATACCCCAATACAAAATCAAACGGTTTTAAAACTAGAATAGTACATGAGGGTAACTGGAAAGTACACAGGTGAACAATTATCACCCTTTATGTCTTTAGGATGGTGGACTGTTTATAAAATATACATGTTTAACTCATTTGATTTGCACAGCTTAAAATCCTTGTTTTTTTACAGATAAGGAAACTGAGGCTCAAAGAAATTAGGTGTCTTGCTCAGGTCACGTGGCTCAGGTCACCAGGAATCTGATGCCATGGACTCTCTCCACAACAATTACATAAAATGAAATAAGCAGACAGTATCTCCTGAACGGTAAGATCTTTCAGTATTTTTGCACTTCCCCAAATCCACTGAGGCGCTGTTTCCTAAGGCTCCATACAAAGCAAATACACAATTATGTGCATTTCCCTCCTCCATGTCCCTAGCCACACCTGTGTAATTAATGAACGAAAATATGAAGTTTACAAGGTGATTTTGGTAATGTAAGATCAACTCATAAAGTACAAGCCAAGGACCAAAGCCGAACCTCAAATTCTTCAGGCCGGGGTTGCTAAGTTCTCATTCCTTTAATCCTGTGTGCATTTGTGATCCTTGGAGCCCCTCCTGCACCTCCTTCACCTCTGTATCTCACAGGAAGGTCTGACTGGGACAGGAAAAGGGCAGGGCACAACCTTTGAAAGACTGGCATAGTCCAAGGACAGGACAAAAACTGATAAGAACCAACTGGGTCCAAGACGGCAGACTCAACTTCCACTTGACCTTGAGCCTCAGTATATGCTCAGTGTAACACACCCCAGGGCCATGATGGTTCCAAAGATGACCACAAAAGGTCAAAAAGTGGGCAGTGACCCAGTTCCTGGAAATCCCCACCCCATCCCCAAAATATCTGGAAAGTTCCTCCTACTCATTAGCCTATGTAATTACCCAGCCTAGCCTATAAAAACTGACAACCCCACACCCTTGGGCCTCTCGGGCCTCTCTTGCCTTCCAAGATGGCCTGTATTCTCTCCACGGAGTGTGCTTCCTTCCTGAATAAACCTTCTTCCTCTTTACTAGGGCTCACTGTCGAATTCTTTCCTGAGTGAAGCCAGGAACCCACACTAGGCAGCCATCCTAGGGACTTGGACGTGACCATCCTCTCGCACCTCACTCTCTTCCCTACAATATGACTGCTCTGCAGCACATGACCTGGGTGTCCTGTAAGTTTCTGAAGGTATTCTTCTTTGCCTATTTTTAGTCCTCTCTAGTCCTGAGACGGCACAGAGCTTTGCATACAGAAGGTGTGCAATAAGTGTTTATTGGGTTGAATAGCTTAGCTGACATATATCCTTACTTGACAAATATGCAAGTAATTGTGCAAGAAGCTACCAGGAAAATAGAATAAGGGACAAGAATTTTGACAGTGCTTGAACATGACTGAAATGAAATAGGTAGACCAATTACAACTCTTTGTAGAGGAAAAAAAATACATGTGGAATGAGGCTGTATTTAAAGAGAATAAAATGTTAAGAATGAAAGTTCTAGCAAAGAAAGCATTCCAGGATTCTGGGGTTAGGTAAGTAAAAACAAGGGCAAAGTTCAAACTAACACTGCTTTTAGAGGAATGTGCAAGTAAGTACAGTAACTTATCCAAACCAACAACAAAATGTTTTAAGTATAGGTCTTTAAAACAGTGAATAATTAGAAATAAGAACAAAATCACAGTTATATGGTTTTTGGAAAGCCCCCTGGACCACAATACCAGGGCTTGGGGTACAGTTCTAGGACCAGTCCAGACTGCATGCCTGTCAGCACATTACTCATCTTTTTTCTAACTCACATCCTTAAACGTAACGTCCGATGTCTAGACAACATCCCAAGGTATTTTCTAATTTTGAAAATTTTTACCATTTCCCTAATTTGTGTATAAGTGATACCTTCAAGCTATTATAAATGCCCACCTAAGTAGGTTAAAAATGATTCTTCTGGTTTTGGACACTTCAAACTAATAGATTCTACGAGGTAAACCTTGTCAACTTCTCAAGATTTCAAGTTGAACTGGCTCTAAATGGAGTCCCCTGAACTGCGAGATGAAACCAATCAATTCTGAATGAAATCAACCCTGAATAATCATTGGAGGGACTCACACTGAAGCTGAAGCTCCAATACTTCGGCCACCTGATTCAAAGAGCCGACGACTCACTGGCAAAGACCCCGATGCTGGGAAAGAATGAAGGCAAAAGGAAAAGGGAGGCACATGATGAGATGGTTAGACAGCATTATCGACTCAACAGATATGAATCTGAGCAAATTCCGGGAGATAGTGAAGGACAGAAGGGCCTGGTATGCCGCAGTCCATGGGGTCACGAAGAGTTGGGCACAACTTGGCAACTGAACAAGAAGGGCAAAGTGGGAACAGGATGGATGCACGTGATCTATTACAGAGTCATGGAGACAAAACCCTATAACAATAAGCCATCTCTGAAGAGAAATAAAGTAACGCATTTATGTCACACTCTGGAAGGTGAGCCTTTTCAACGTCCTTGCCACCTTTGGGAACCTAATGGAACAACTAGAATGTTGGTTTTAAAAACCTGTCCTGTTATTTTTGTAATGTAAATTTTGAGTGTCTTCTGATAGGTTTCTGCAAGCTCTGTTATGGTTTAATCCAGCGTTCACAACATAAAAATACCTGGCATAAATGAAGTTTCAAAAAAAGGACTTAAGGATATTTAATGATAGAGTTTATAAGGGTTTATTAAAACTATTCCTAGGTTTTAAGGTAGAGTATGGATTACCACTTACACAACTATAAGGTATATCTTCTATATGGATGTCATATTTGATTCTTACAGAAGTTGATATTAAAAATTACAGCCTGGGAGGTCATTCTAAGCTTTATAAAGGAAGAAGACACAGGTTCTAAAACCTACAGAACACTAAATAAACAAAAAGAAAATTCCAGGGGCAGTTTCTAAATTGCTTGGAGGAACAATGTAATACAATAATTCCTTCAAAATGCTAAAATTTTATTTTCAGTGGTCTCTTAACAATCATTATTTGTTCTCAAATAAAGGCACAAGATACTAAGTCACAAGAAAGACTGCTAAGAAGTCCAAAGGGACAGTGAATCCCCTATGTCAGATGCTGGGTTATTAATGATATTTTAGGAAGAAAAAGGGTATTGGGATAAATTTGTGTTATAAACTAAGCTGGGTTCTTATTCACAACTGCTTTAAAGTTTCTCTGTCATTCTCCAAAAATTAGAAAAAAAAAAAGGAAGAAGGGGCAGGATCTTTTCGCTGGAGAGAAGAAAATTTAACTAGAGACTATCCTAATGTGGAATTCTTTCTCAGTGACAATACGGCAACAACAATCACAGCCGGTGAAGATTTACAGATCTGTGAGGAAAATCAGAAAAAGCACTGATCACATGGGCAGTCCTGTTCACTTTTTATAGACTGTTACGTTCGAGAATCAAGCTGTAGCTTTGAAAACACGCTATATTCCTGAATGGTTTAAAAGTAAACCTGCAGAAATAAGAATATATTCTCTTTAACTCTGAATATAATTTTAGAGGTGTTAAACAAAACACAATATACGTAATGAGCAGCCAATATCTAATGAACAGTTTTCCTTTTTGCATCCTATCACTGACACCATGGGATTGAACAATAATAAAATTACATGTACCTGTCTTCATTTTGGTTCTGATTTTATACACTTAGAGGCTTATAATAATTAAAATTATAAAAATGAATTGCCTTAATGGCCTGGAGGGCATGGAAATGCTAAACCATTTATGTAAATAGGACTTACTCATTACATAGCACTGACAAAGATATATAAATTATATTTAATTCCATTAGGATGACTTAGATGAAAACAGTCTAATGGATTGTGCAAGAGTCCCAAATCTAGCTCCTGGCTTTTTACGTGTGTGAACTTGGGCAAGTCATTAATTCGATGGTGATGCCAGCTGCCTCCACCTGTAAAATGAGGGCAGTGCTGCTCCTCAACTCTGAGAGAATGTCCCAGGCTCAGCTTTGACAAGTATTCCCCAGAATTTAATCTTTTCTAAAAAAACAAATTCAACCAAGATATAAAGGTAAAAGAAATGTTCATTTTTCTGAAACTTGCACACTAGACAATGTCTTCAATGGCGTTGCAGGCGCTGAGCTATTCAACTGTTCATGAAAATAGTCATGCTTATTGATTCACTAGGCTTGTGTCTACATGAGAGAGAACGCTGAGGGTAAACAGGGGATAAGTCCTGGGGAAAAGAATGCAGTGAGTCATTAAGACTAGAAGTGAAATGAAATGCTATACCAAATCCTATCGAAACTTCGGGACTTAAAATGAGAAACTACTTTTTCCCATGAGAACTCAGCAATTATAAATTCTAACGAACGCTAGGAAAATGTTTTCAAGTTCTTAGCTGATGTGTTTAAATACAAGTATTTTCAATGAAATATGGCCACTATTAATTAATGCCAAAACCAAGAGAATTTTTATGGAATTCCATATTATGAACACATGACTACCAGTGGTTTGTCGTGACTGATGTTATGATTCTGAATACCACAGGAGTTAGTAATGACCTGGTGCCTTCCCATGAAATTCAAGCCAATGTTTTTGGACTAATTGGCTCATTGTTGGTCTCTAAATTGGTATTTTCTCTGCTATTCTGTCTCCAATCATTGGATATTCCTCCGGAGCCTGCATTGTCTTCAGGTATGTGCTCCTACTGAAGTCCGACACTGTTCGTCAGATCTTGAAATCAGGCCTAAGAAACAGCAAAACAGTTCTGAGCAATCAAAAGCTACAATTTAGTTTCTCTATGTTCTTGTTCTTAACTTACCTAAGAATCTACTTTATGGTGAATACATCCACTCCTGAATATCAAATTGTGACTTTTAACAACTTAACAAAATTATGCACTTCAATATTCAGCTAAGCTCCAAGTCCATCACTGATTACCCCCTAAATCAGGGCTCAGTAGTCTGAGTAATAGAAAAACTTAAATGTAGTCTATAGTTACAAGGGAAAGAGAGATTTCAGAGTTAGGGATTGCACCTTTACTGACTCTTCTTTGTGATCTAATATTTAAAAAGTTATAAATACCTAAAGGAGTTAATTTCTCTAAATCTAATTATCCTGAAATTAAAACTCAGAAATACTTGAAGGTATTTCTACATATACTTAAAACTGGACAAGAAGACCATTTTTTAACACTGGAATCTCTTGCTGTAACAGGGCCAACTAAAACTGGTACATCAAATTCACAGCCTGACGTCGTGGCAAAAGCTGACTGCGGCCCTTGTTGCAGAAAATGATCTCCACCCCAGATTGGTGGTGGTTCCTTCCTACTCCCTGCTGTCAACCAGACCAGGGAACCTATCTGTTGCTGCTGAGATTGGCTCTACTGAGTCAGCCCATCGAACGATCTGAACAGTTCACCTGGGAAGGAGAGGCTGGAGTTCTGCCTCTGCTTCACTGTGAGGTCTTGGACCAGTCCCGGTGGTTCCGTTACCTAATCTAGAAAATGACGGTCTCAGACTAATGATGCCTTAGGACTGGAATAGCTCTAACATTCACGGCTGACAACTCTTCCAAGCTCTCCTTGGTGATCACGCCACCTCTTCTTCCATGCAGGACGAGACGAAGTCTAGATAATACGACAGTGTTACTTCTACTATTACTCTGATGGTAGCTGCTAGCCCTCACTTAAACTTCTTTTAAATGGTGCCAGAATTTTCTGTAGTAATGTTAACGACTCAGGGCAATCCAAGGATGATTCTTCCCTTCATTGCCTTGTCTGTGTGCAATCACACAGGTGAGCCATCACCTCAGATCTCCTATCGTTATCCCGGTTGACCACTGTCAGAACTAGAGTCTGACAGAGAAATACTCAGGTCTTCAAGCAAAATGGAATCCTTTTCAGAAAAGTCCTAAGTACACAAATACAAACCCAATACCTGCTGGGGTTAAAACACGGTAACGAACCATTCTCGCCTCCCCACCCCCCAGTTTTAATGATGAGCCCAAATGAGTATGCTTTAATAAACAAAATTTCACATGCAACTGTCTCATTCACCCTTCCCTCCACACTGCCAATCAGATTTTCACCAGACAAATCTATCCCGAAGCACAGAATGTGCTTACAAAGGTTCGTCAGGACACTTTTTGCATCACAGCAGCTTAATCATTTCAATCTTAAAAAAAAAAAAACAACTCAGTTTTTGGAAGCCTCTACTTTATTTTCGAGTTTCTTTTCTCATCTTGGACTGCCCTTCTCCTCAAAAACTGGTTCTCATTTCCCAAAAGCTCTTATTTGTGTTCTAAAAGCCGCCATCACTCTCAGAGAAGACGGCTCGACAAAAGTCAGTCAGCAAGATGGATCTCTTTGGAAATGGAAGCCGTCTGGAGTCCACCAATTTTAATGACTTCGGTTTGAACCGAAGAAGAGTTTATTGCCACTCTAGCCCCCTTCCCTGTGGGCAGTAAATTACCAACGATTAAAGAGCCAGTTTCCCCTCACCCTCTCTGCCCCCGCCACCCTGCTCTGCTCCCGGCAAAAACAAAAATGAAAAAAAAGAAAAAAAACACTGCCTGCAAGGACAAAACCTGCCACCAAGGCAGCAGCTCTGTGGTAATTTCCCCAGGCATTATGATTGATGACGATCAGCAGAGCGTGGGATAATAGCTCCCCTTAATTTACCGGTCCCTTTGAAGGGTTAAAATATGGCAGATGTTGATAGCTGACACTCCTTGCTAACAGGAAAGACACATCGCTGGGGGCCCCCTTCTAGGCTTTCCCTTCCCTGCAGCTGTCTGTGTAGAGCAAATTGTATCCACTTGTTTAACCTCGGGGAACGTCTGGAGGGGACCCAGTGCCACAAGGGTACCTTTTTTTTTTTAACGGTCATTTCCTCTCTGGTGTAACTTGCATGACAGTATGTGACAAGCAGAAATTAATGGGGACACTGCTGTGCCAATTCCTCCTGAATTGCTGACACTGGCTACAGGCTGCCTGTTTGCCACCCAGCCAAGACCTCACATGAAACATGGCGAGGGGCCCACAGCTCTATTCACCAACAAGCCAGCTGGTCAGTGATGAGAGGAGCCGAAACAATGCGGGGCGCACAGACCAGGAAGAAAACGCTTTACAAACCGCTTCCAACCAAGGACGTAAGGTTTGCTGCGAGTTCATATGCCGGTTTATTTTCCTGAGTGGCAAACTGCAGGACCCCAGTCTCCACGGTACTTTGGGTAGAAGAAGGATTCCTCTCCCAAAGCCTTCTCAGGTACAAGCTCGGGGAGGAACATCCTTCAGGCACAAGGAAGCCACGTGAGATCTGTCTCCAAGGATGCTTTTCCAGTAGGCCCACGAGCCAGCAGGGTATCTCTTGCCTCTAGAGAACTACCATGGGGCTGCCCAGTTTAAAAATTCTATGCATGGAGTATTTTTTCCCCCTCTTTCTCACATATACAAGTACATGCACAAAAGAATCTCCAGTTCAAGCCCATTAATCCTCTGCAACGTTTTGCAAGGTTGGGGAATCTGCCCCCATCTTGGCAAGATTCGCTTTCTCCTCTTTCTGTAATCAAGATTCAAGCTCAGTCGGTGGGCACTTAAATGGTGTCTCTGTTATAGACTTGGCCATGCTGATTTCGGCCCAGAAGAACAAATCAAGGCACATACATTTTTTTTTTTAAAGGGAGGGAAGGGCGAGCAGAAACATCACCTAACTATGACATTGTGTATGACTCAAAAGTCAAGTTGGAGGTGAAAGATAGAAAGCTGGAATGGGAAAACTGTACTGGTAAGTGTTTTATAATCAACTGGGGAGGCCCTCAGGGCATGTGCCTCAGAAAGGCACAAGAAAGAGCGACTCAATTTTGTGTTTGGGCACAGCACGGAGTGAGACTGGGGTGCTCTGAAGGAGCAGATACTCTCATAGAAACAAGGATCTGAGGACCTCCCTGGTGGCCCAGGTGCTAAGACTCCACACTCCCAATGCAGGAGTCCTGGGGAAGTACATCTTAGAACATTTCACAAATAAAGCTGCAATGAAGATCGAAGATCCTGCGTGCAGCAACTAAGACCTGGGACGGCCAAACGATAAATATTTAAAAACAAACAAACTAGAATCTGTTCAATTCACTTTCTCTTTCATCCCCACTTTTACATACAGTGTGCTAACCAAAGTGAAGATGTAGGCAGTTTCTGAGAACATAGGGAATACTTGCAGCAACCACGAAATTCAGCAAGTGAACAATGTGGAAGTTTTGATCTCAGTTCCACAGGCCTCTTGTTTTCGGGGAAGGAAGAATGGGAGGAGAAACGGAAATAACCTGCAGTGTTACCAGGTTGGCCCAGGGGGAGAAAAGACACTGTTTTCACTTCTGAGAGGACTTCTCAAAGCCAGCGTTAGATTGGCAGCCTCAGGAACATCATTCTTTAGCCATCTCGCTTTCTACAAATGAATGGAATGAACAAAAGTCTCCAAGTCACTCAGGCAGGAAGTACAAGACCCGACAAAGAATGAAACAGTCTGCAAGCCCACCTCTAGCACATAAAGGCTATGGGAATAACTAGTGGATGGGCTGTTGTTTCCATAAGTATAATTTAGGAAAGGTTTACAATGTTTCCAACTCAGAACTGGAATGCAGGCCTGGAAAAAATACAGAGGAAGAAGTCATGGAAGTAGAAACCCTAATCCCTTAAACAAACACATTTCCAAAATATACTATATAAGGCTACCTGAGTCTGTTTTTCGCGTTCACTGCGCATGCTTTCTAACAACAAAGTAGTATCCTAATGAAAATTCAAACAGTGCTGAGAACCTACAGCCTAAATAACAGGTCCCCTTTTGCCAAGATCAATGTGGAAACCTCAATATACAGGAATCCCAAACAAATTCAGACATTCCCTCTCATGTAACTGCCTGCCTGCCTGCTCTTGAGTCTGAATCTCTCAGGGCTTCCTGAAGACAAATGCTCATGAAATCTTGGGCTTGCAATGTGATGCCCACAGCTCTCTGCAGCCTTACATGAAGTTCGGCAGGAGGTGTGCTTGGGGGCAGGGGGTGCCTCTCACAGTGTTTATTAGTTAAAATATTATTTGCATTTACAAATTTAGCCCTAGTTTTCATTTCTGAGCTCCCAAGTTTTTCCAGCCTATAAATAGCCAATTTAATAATGCCAGATGGAGTAAAAGAATGCTACATATGGAATCTCATTGCACAGATATATTTTGAAATGCATATTTCTAGGTTAAACAGAGGATACCTGTACTTATTAAAACAGCCTCTCTCAGCTCAAAGGCCACACAGTATAATGGTCAAAAAAGCTGCATGGCGTGTCAAAGGCTATCGACCTGCACACATGTTCCATCTGTGAGTTAGGGAACTGTGAGTTGGATTTTAAGAAGCAGCTGGATATAACACACTTCCAGGCTTCATGACCCTTCCTGATGCTTCGTTAGGCATCTTATCAGAACGAGAAGAATAGAGATCTCTGTTATGGCTTTCCTGTGGCAAGTAAAAGACAAGGCGATGATTTTCCAGTCCGTTTCCCCTGGCAACATGCTCATCAATCATCAGGGTCTAGGACTTTGTTATTCTGCTGGAGGAAAGAAAGCTCAGTGGTTTCTCTCCAAGTGAAATGGGACTCTCTCCTACCCAGTATTTGAGGTTATCATCAAGAATTGCTGTGTCTTTGTCTTCAGAGAATGTGCTTAGGGGCTCACAGGGCTCAGTTGAAACACAGCAATTTTACCTACTGTACCAAGGATTCAGTATGGGATCCAAGCTATTCTGAGTGTGTCAGGTGATGCTGTTTTCTAAACCCAACAAGAGGACCACCAAAGCTGCAGTGTTCATCTTTCTATAAACATCTTATCCTCAACAGTTTTCATTGCTATCATCTAGCCTGGTCTGTTTTCATCCTCATATGTTCAAAAGGCCACAATGGGCGAAGACAATATGCTTTAAGGAATGGTTCAAAAATAATAAGAATAAACATATATTCAAATTCCCTTTGCCACTGTCCCCCTTTAATTTTGAAAAAATGTAGGGCTGTCTTGGAGTGGATGGTGGAATTATTCACACTATTTTAAGGCAAGTACATGTTACCAAGACCGCTGTTGGCATTTTGAGTCTCAAATTAAATAATTTACTTCAAGAAAAACTGGAAAGACATCTAACACTTGTTTATTAAACTAATTCTGCATTCACAGCATCTTGTCTATTTGTGAGCAATCTCCTGGTGCATGTCGATTCACGGTTTAAAAAGAAATATTCCTTTTTTAGCAGGCACAGAATAACGCATAGTCCTAAAAATTCTTTGCTAAACTATATACTGGGCTTCCACTCTAAGTGTTATAAGCTCATTGTAACAAGAGGACTGAAAGTTGATTTCATGTAAAAAATAGTGAAAAATATTTAATGACCAAGAGATCATTAAAGAAACCCACACCAGTACCTGCCACTGTAGTAAAAACAGGCTTGTAACTTTACTTTATTCTAAGGGCAGATATTAAGTTTAAAAGTTTACTACTCACCAGCAATTGCTTCCATTTACAACAGAATGAAATTCCTCCATTGCCTATTTATACTATTTAACGGTAAAATGCCAAAAAGATTAAAGGGGATAGTAACAATAGTGTCAGGGGGTCTTATTAGAAAATCAATCACATCATTTTTTTTCCAGTCTTTTAACATCTATGCCCTTATCCATATCATCATCATCATCAATAATCACGTACTACATGTTTTCAATATACACACATTGACTATTTTACAAGTCTGCTCTATTGTGTTGCCTAACAACAAATGACATGATATTATGTTGCTAATTCTTATGCTGGGCTCAGGAAAAGATTCAGACAAAAGGACTTCAACTTTTCTGTAACAGAAGGCATTCCCCACTAAAGCACAAGTTATAACACCCTTTGGTCAGATGATAAAAATACTAGGTTGAAATATATTAAATTGCCATTTTTACTGGGCAAAAGCAGTCAACCACTGACAACTTCATATGGCTTAATGTACGTGATCATTTTAGACCAAAAAACCCCCAAAAACCCGTAATACCGTAACAAAGACACTTTTAGTATGTTAGCATATTGCCTTCTAGTTTTCTATACATATATTTGAAATACATTTCAAAGTTGGGATCATATTATATACATAGATAATAAAGATGAATATCATCTTTCTTTAGGCAATTCTTAAACAATAAGCCTCTTTGAAACATTATTCTGTTAAATGCATTTTCATAATTCATTTAATCATCTCCTATTATGGTACCTTCTGATTTAAATGTACATTTCACTGATTATTTGTGCAGTAGAATATACTTCTACCAACCATTCTGGGTCTATGTATCATTTCTTTGTGATCTGTCTGTTAATGGTCTTTATTTATATCTAAATTAGATAATTTTCTTTTTCTTATTGGTTTCTAAGGCTTTTTTGTATGTTAAGGATATGAAACCTCTGCTGTACTTTTGGCAAATATTTTATTTGCCTTTTAGTTCTATTTGTAATATTTTAAGTTTAAAATGTTTAGGATCTAATCTATGAATTGTTTCCTTTGTGATCATTTCTACTGTTTTATGCTTAGAATACTCTCTGGTTTGATAGTTGATATATTATTCTATTCATCAAAAAATTAATAGTGTCGCCCTCCATATACACATACCTTTTAAAACTATAAAGTGTTTATAGAGCTTATGCAAAACCACACAAGAGAATGCTTGCTCAGTGTCCAAAGCTGAAAGGCTGTCTTCAGCCTCCTAACCAGCACTAAATGTTACTAAATCAGGACTGTTTCTAGCAAAATTTACAAGCAAACTCAGCTGTCTCTTTTCTAAGGAAAATTTCCTGCCACACAAAGGGTTACCTCTGAACAGTATCTCCATTATTTCACCCATGACTCCATTCCTAATTTTCTGTTTTCTGGCAGCTGCTCTCTAACTTACAAATAATGCATGTCTTTGTTTAGAGTTCCTTAAAAAAACTGTATATTCTAAATGTGGAAGAAAGCTCAATTTATTTTACTTTGAAACCTGAGAAATCAATAACATGAACCATATGTTAATTATGGAACCTGGTGATAAATAAAGTAAGAAGTCCTATGAAACCGTGGTGGTGAAAGTGATGGAGTTGAGACAGAAAAGGAAAGAAGTCCTTTCTCTTGGTGTGTGATGCTTTCATAAATCTCCCTGTTTGGTAGAACACCAAAATGCAACTCCTTTCTTAATTCATTCTAATGTAATTTATATTTCACTTTCTTCCCAACTCCTGTTTTTTATCAAGATCTCACAGCAATGACGAGATATATATCAAGGGCCGTTAATACAGTGGCAACATTTAGAACACATGATGCCCAAGACAAAGCTTAACCAACATTTATGTCTTTGACTTTCATTTATTTGGATTCATGGAGTTTTGCACTGAAGACATGAATCAAGCTATCTTTATCTGGTTGAAACACTCAAGGACTTCAGGTCTACAAGATAAATTGCCACGAGACTAGAGTAAGAATCGTAATGAGGAAAACAAAAGTTAGTTATGTAATGTTTTAGGTATTTACACGTGGTATCACATACTTCTAAGAAAGAGCTAACTTTTGGGTATTTACTGAGAGTACATATATTTCTTTTTCCCCTGGGGCCCATTAAATCAATTTTGCTGTTGTTACCACAAACCTACGTCCTCCCTCTTCTTGTACCCTCACCCTCCTGATTTGGAATCTATTTTTATAGAGGGAAGCAGAACCCTCACTTGCAGCTTTTATACCACCTCTGTCTCAGTAACACTTCAGGTCTTCAGCTATGGGTGATGGTGAGTTCCAGATTTAAATGATAAAATGTGATAGTGAGACTAAAATATTCATTAAGTGTTCAGTAATTGTTCCAACATAGCAACAGAGCTAAACGTTCACAGAACAACTTCAATTAAGGATATGTTTCCAGATCAATCAGTATCTGATCACTCAGGGTAGCCCTAAACCTTTTAAAGAAATTGTTTTTAAAATCTGGAACTCATAATTTTAACTCTTTTAGCCTCACCACATGGCATGTGGGGTCTTAGTTTCCCAACCAGGGATCAAACCCATGCCCCCTGTATTGGCAGCATGGAGCCTTAACCACTGGACCACCTGTGAAGTCCCTAGACTTAAACCTTTTAACACTGCAGTTTCTAAACTTAATTCAGAGTGAAACCTCCTGTGCCCTCTGGTCCCCAATCCTCTGCTATGTTCTATTTTAGCTCTCCAATCTAAAAGTGCTGTGACTATACTAGTGTAGAATGATAAATATTTCTTTGGTTTTGTCCAAGAAAGGAAAAATGAACAAGTATGGTCAGGGACAGCAGAGAGCAATAGTAAATATAAAAATCAACAAAGCTACTAGCTTATATTTGCTAAAGGCTTAGAACCACAAGTGGAAGAAATTCTGAGCACTCGTATCTTCTAATGCATGAGCCTCAAAGTAAGCACCTGAACACTCTGGCCACATTAGCGTCAGCACTAGAAAATCTCCACCTATGATCCCCCTAGGTTTCACACAGTCTTGGTTCCTCATCAATAGAACAGGGTTAGGAATTCTGATCAGTTACATGTGCAAATCTGGTAATGGTTTACTAATTTAGGACCGCAGAGAACTGTGAGAACATTAAGCAAAAGGAAACAAAAAACATCTTTCAAAGGTCAAATTATGATGTATCATGAACTTTTTTAAAGAGTAGCTTTCATGAACTTTTTTTAAGAGTAGCTTTCTGGGTGGTTTAAGAATTTCTCGTTAGAATTCTCATGTTCCTAAGCATCTTCTTGTTCATTCATATCAATGAGTTAGCACTTTCCAATAGATCATCTTAAGCAATAAAATATCAGTGCTTTTAAATAAGTATATACGGACGACTTTAGTTAAAATGCCACACCTGATTCACCTGGGCTTAGAGTCCTCTGAAAGGCTGGGGCCACCTACGCACAAGCAGGCAGATATTCCAAAGGTCTGAGTCATCTCAAGACATTTTCCATTCCCAAGTAGGGTCATATGTCAAACTGTAAGAGACTATTTCTTAAACAGTAATGTCTTTAGGCATCATCAGAGGGTACTTATTGGAAACTCCCTTCTGAGACTAAGTTTAGGGCAAGGCTGTAGATTTAAATGAGCACCCCAGGTGGTGATTACACAGGTGATTCACTGGCCACACCTGGAGAAAGAGCATTACATTTAACTTCATTAACCCCTTAGCAGATGGTGACACCACCATCTAGGGGCTTCCCTCATAGCTCAGCCGGTGAAGTATCTGCCCGCAATGCAGGAGACCTGGGTTCGATCCCTGGGTTGGGAAGATTCCCTGGAGAAGGGAAAGGCTATCCACTCCAGTATTCTGGCCTGGAGAATTCCATGGACGGTATAGTCCATGGGGTGGCAAAGAGTTGGACATGACTGAGTGACTCACTTTCAGATGGTGACACATTTCTGCAAACTTTGTTGGTTTAGTCTATTTTTCAGGCATCCAAATCAGGTTTCCACTGTACAGTAGTAGCTAGAGTTTTTGAAGATTAGATTTATACTTGATCATTTCTAATATCCACAGAATTCTCTTTTACTTCCTAAGATGTCAATAGTCACAGGTGGGACTTCCCTGGTAGTCCATTAGTTAAGAATCTGCCTTGCAGTGCAAGGGATGTGGGTTCAAACCCTGTTTGGGGAGCTAAGATCCCACATTCTGAGGAGCCAACTAAGCCTGCATGCTGCAGCTAGGGAACCCGGGTGCCAGAACTGGAGAGTCCATGCATTGCAATGAAAGATCTCATGTGCTGCAGCCAAGATCGGACATAGCCTAATAAAGAACTAAAAAAAAAGAAAAAGTCGCAGTGTCCAGATGCATGCATCAAGCCCTGATTTAGATACATGAATCCAAACTCAGGTCAAACTCTCCTCATCTGATTTTTCCACTGGAATCGACCTTTGTGGACAAACTTGCTCTTTGAGAGTGATGAGAAGAAAGAGGAAGTACAGAATGAGAGTATTTGCAACAATATTTTACTTGCTGGAGATAGCTGGTTCTCATGACTACCATTATGGGGTCGGCCTTATGGGCTTCAATGCACAACTGTTTGTGAAAGCCCTTATTCCTCTCAACAAATATTTAATAGAACCAATAATGATTTTAACGGCAATGAAACGATCGATTAAGCCTTTCCACCTTCCTTAGGGAAAAGTTACAATCTTAGATAACTGGTGGATATTTTCTCTAGCTGCCTTTCACTAATGTAAAATTTAGTGACTATAAATTATTAGCAACTGCTCTAGTAGAATGTGCTTTCTTGACTTCCAAACTCCACAATCACATGGGTATCTGAAATTTCTGGATAAGAATGATAAAAATCCAAATGATTAGGAGAGTATTTCCAATTAGATTTTTTAAAAGGAACTTCACTCTTGGAAGCTGCTACTGCTCATGGTGCGAATGACAAAGAACTTTGCCCACAACAGTTAACATCTGGAAACTTACCTTTAAATTTTTAAAAATGTGTCAGTAGCAAATTATCTTTTATTTATATACACCCCTGAGAAATGAGAATGGGCTCTGAGATTCACAGCATCAATCACTTCACTGGACTCAGTTTCCCATCCATAGTACAAAACACCCTTAGCAAACATTGAAAGAGAGCGACTTCTGGAATTTAGTTAAGTCAGTATTAATACTAAAGGAGAAAATGCATTATAGTTCTAGTGGACATCAGTTACTGGTTTTAGACTGTATCTAAGCCAAGCCAAGCAAGCAATTCCTTAGTTGATATGGATAAGTCCACAGTCTCTGCCCAGCATGAAGAAAGCGACTTCTGGAATTTAGTTAAGTCAGTATTAATACTAAAGGAGAAAATGCATTATAGTTCTAGTGGACATCAGTTACTGGTTTTAGGCTGTATCTAAGCCAAGCCAAGCAAGCAATTCCTTAGTTGATATGGATAAGTCCACAGTCTCTGCCCAGCATGAAGAAAGAACCAGGTAGATATGTTACAATACGGCATACTCTCCGCTTACTTTTCTATTATATATATATATATATATGCATATGCATATATATGTATATGTTTTATTGTTTAGTTGCTAAGTTGTGTCCAACTCTTTGGTGATCCATGGACTATATAGCCTGCTAGGCTCCTCTGTCCATGGGATGATTCTTCAGGCAAGAATACTGGAGTGGGTTGCCATGCCCTCCTCCAGGGGATCATCCCTACCAGGGATCAAACTCATGTCTTTTACATCTCTTGCATTGGCAGGTGAGTTCTTTACCACTAGGGCCACCTGGGAAGCCAGGTATATGCATAATTTATTCTATTATATATGCACATGTATAGGAAATGTATGCATATAATAGGAAAGTAAATATATACAAATCTATCCCTGAAAAAGTACAACTTTCTCACTTGTACAATGGGAAAGCAGGTGCTGATGTAATCAACCCTCTAACATTGAAATACAGGTATTGATATATTATTACTAACAAGTTTACTGAAGGTCTTCTGTACATTCCAGACAGTACTAGAGACGGCACAATAAACTAGGTTCAGACTTCAAAGCTCTTACCTTCCAGTTGGGAAGGATAAACAACAAACATAAAAAAATTAATGAGATCATTTCGGCCAAGTGTAGTGAAGAAGATAAAATGGGGCACCATGTGTAACGTGGTCAACTGTGAGTAGAGGTGGAGTGGTAGGTGAGGTGATCACATTAGAAGTCATTAGTCATTAAGACGACGAGAAATAGGCACCCTTCCTGTGGGGCTGGGGAGGGAGAGGCATGTAGCATTCCAAACAGAATGAACAATACGTACCCATGCTGAGCTGGAAGCATGCTGGAAGAACAGAGAGAAGGCAGGTGTGGCTGAAGGACAGTGAGCCACAGAAGCAGAACAGGGTCTGGCGGGGAGCGGAGGGGAGGACAAGGGCAGTAGGCAGGGCAGGACTTTCGACTTTATTCTGTAGGTCACAGGAAACCACTGGAGAAAAGTGGCTTTCAGCAGAGGAGTAATACCTCTTAAATTTTTTTTCTAAATTTTTGTTTATTTATTTTTTGCTGGGCTGGGCCTTCAGTGCTGCACACGGGCTTTCTCCAGCTGCAAGGAGCGAGGGGCTACTCTCTAGCTGCAGCGGGCACGCTTCTCACTGCAGTGGTTTCTCTCATTTCAGAGCATGGGCTGTAGGGCACACGGTCTTCAGCAGCTGTAGTGCACGGGCTCAGCTGCCCCGCACTATGTGGAATCCACCTGGAACAGAGATCAAACCCATGCTCCCGGTATTGGCAGGTGGATTCCCAACCACTGGACCACCTGGGAAGTCTGAGTAATAACTTTAGTTTATGCTTCAATCAGGTGCCTCTGGTTGTCACAGGAAGGATGAGCTACATAGGGACAGGAGTGAAAACAGCATACTGAATTAGAAAGCTGGTTTGATGGGTCAGACTAGAGCTTTAGCAACAAAGATGCTGAGAAGCAAGCAGTCAGGCTGGGGTTATCTTCTGGGGATAAAACCAAAAGTACTTGCTAAGAAATTAGATGAAGATTGTGAAGGAAAGAAAGAAACCTAGAAGGATCCTTAGGTTTGGGGGCTCAAACAACTGGGCAGATGGGGAAGGCCTGAGTTGGGGAGAGGATTCTTGGGTAATGTTTTGGTCCCAAGATATCAGGCAGCTGGTTGATTATAATATATTCAGAGCAAGAGGGAAAGGTCAGGCTAAAGAATAATGATACCTGAAGGTTCAGGACTAAATGATATCACCTGGTCAGAAAGCGTAGACAGGGAAGAGAAGAGAGCTGAGGATAAAGAAGCCGCCACTGTTCCAACATTTAGAGGAAGAGAGCCAGGGAAGAAACTTTAACCAGGCAGCTTAGGCACACTCTAAACTTGGGTGAGGAATATCCCTCTACTATGTGGAGCATCTCTCTACCATCTGTTACCATAGGGACACACACTGGGTATACACTGCCTGCAACTTTTTCATGGGCTCTATAAACAGACTCAATGCCCAAGGTGAGGAAGCACTTTCTAAAGAGATTCCAACTAACCTATTATTAGCTTGATCAAAGTGTCACTTGTTTATTTTAGTGAGTCAGTGTTTATTTTAATGAGTCAGTCTTACAGTACCTTTAGAAAGACACCAGTTTTTGGTTTTCTTTTCTAACCCACATTTCCTGTTAGGGAAAAAAAAACAAACCCACCCACTAAATAACTCTATTATAATTTACTATACTGTTATACGTTTAGATAATCATATTATCTAAATAATATATATATTATATATAGTATATAGGTTTTATATATATATATATACTATAACAGTATCATCTGTTATACTTTGAGATAATTATGTATTTGCATAATTCTGTCCTCTTTCTGATATTTTCAACCACTACAAGGGCCTGGGAAGTTGCTTAAGGATTTGTTTCTGGGAGAGTCCTCAAAATCTAGACTGTCTGAAAGTGTTCTCCCTGAAGAGTTACTGAAAGTTACTACAGATGTAGTCACTCACCCTAGGTTTCCCCCTAGATCTGAGGTGAACTCAGGGCTGACTCGCTTCCTTCCGATCATCTCTCCTATTAGAGTTGACAGTGGCCAGTGGCTGGAGCCACTTTGATTTCAACCTCAAGCAACTCCCAGGCTGGCTGCCTAACTTCTGCTTAGCATTATAGCTGATGTTCCTGTTTTTAAAAATCCCCCCAAATTCTGTGTGTGTGTATGTGTAGGGGGGTAAAGTGGGCACCTACCCAGGTAAGGGTGTGGGCCAGGGTGTGGTTTGTTCAGAGAAGGCATTTTTTTTTTTGAGTCAGAAGTCTACATTCCAAGCTGACTTCCCACAAAGAAAAACTATGACATAGGTTACATTCCTGATGAAAGTTCAGACACCTGGTTTTTAAAAAGCAGAATGCCTCTAAGTATGATCATTAATGCATGAGTGACGTGCTTTTTAAAAGGCTTACTAAGGGTCTAGGATGGGCAGAAGGGGCTTCCCAGGTGGTGCTAGTGGTAAAGAACCCGCCTGCCAACGCAATGTAGAACATGCACAAATTGTTTGGATAAAGCATTACAATAAGCAATCCTCTAAAATGTTACCTTAACGTGGAAGGGCAGGGAAATGTAAAGGAAAGGCTCCTAGGACTCAGGCTGGAGGAGAGCCTAAGGCCCAGGACTGAGGAGGAAGGTCCGGGGCAGAGCTCCGGAGACCCTGGGAAAGCCGACAGTGGGTCTGTGTGTGTGCTGGCAAGGAGGGAAAAGAGTGGGCGTGGGGACAGTGCGGGGCAGGGGAGGCAGAGGGTAGAGAGAACAGGATTCTGAGTGCCAAGAAGCAAATCCGGGCTACCGTGCTGGCAAGTCACAAAGCCCTGAGAAATCCACTGTACCACAGGCGTGAGCTATTCCAAGGCAGATTGCTGTAGGTTGAGGCCCATCTTAGAGTAAAAACCAACTCTGCCTGCTGAGGTCCTCTGCACCAGAACTAGTGTTACTGTAACATTCCACTGTTTAATCTTATTAAACAGTCCTCTCAGGCATCCTTCATGGATGCACTTTCTTCAAAAAATTATTTCATGTGACTCTGAAAAGCAGTTTCCTTTAAACACCAGGAGAGATGTGTGTGCACATGCCTGTGTGTGTTTGAAAAACCCACAGTCTATTCAGCAAAGTCCAGCCTTGATATCAGATTGAAACAAATGTCCTTCCAGGACCCTTATCGTCATTGTGGAGTATTTGTTCACTGAGTTTCTCGTCTTGTTTTTGGGATCACTTTATTATGCAACATCTGCTCTGAATTTCAAATGTGATAAACAGGGTATGAGTGTCGGTGGCAGATGGCTAATGACCGCCAGCGACAGGGCATTCAAGTCTGCCTTGTTTTCTGGGAAGCGATATTTTCATGTTAATTTGCTCTGTGTCCTGCAAAGATGAGACAAATCACCTGCTCATAATTCAGGCAAAGTGGAGACCACCAGGAGCCGAGAGGGGCCATGGCTTGATTCCTTTAGGGGTGAGAGGAGAGGCGGCTCTGGGGGGCTTTCCTCATCAGAGTAACAGGACCAGGCAGTCACTTCGCATTATGTCAGATGGAGAAAGATGAATCAGTCCCGGCCACCCCATCCTGACACCAGGGCCACTGTTTACTGCAAGCAGATATTATTCATGAAAACAGATCTTTCCCAGAGGCAGAAAACAGGTGCTATTAAGAGTGTGTGTCAGTCTCTGAAGTCTGGGTTTTGTAACATAAACTTAATAGTACATTTTATCTCCGACTGAAAATGTTACAACCAACAGAAATCTCCAAGAAACATTCAATCGAAGATAAAATGAAATCTAATTCGCAGAGAAAATGACCCACACAGACTCATAAACCTTGAGGTCTTTCAGCCTTCTCGAGCCCGGTAGAATTTGTCTGTTACAGAGATACATGCACAAAATATAATTTTTATTCCAAGACTGAGTCATCCAAAGAGGCCATGTGGTCTTGAGCTGAAAGAACCGTGCTCTGTTTTGGAGAGTCAGCTGGTGTTCTCTGTGAGCTCTCAGTGCCTTTGAATTTCTGCTTGTGAAAGACACGTTACATGTACAGAATGTCCAAAGAATGACACAGGGACTTCAGAGAGCTTAAAAGATAGTTGAGAAGCCGGGTCAGACACCAGGAGAGAGAATGTACTAGAGAGGCAAGTCTGAGGACCAACTGACAGTTTAATAAAAGAGGGTATTACATTTTGCAGGCATGTAAAGTGTGAGATTTTTACACAGGAGTTTCTTCATATATATATATATTATATATATATATTATATATATATATTATATATATATATATACATATTATATATATATATATACACACATATATATACACACACATACATACATATGGGCTTTCCTGGTAGTTCAGCTGGTAAAGAATCCACCTGCAATGAAGGAGACTTCAGTTCGATTCCTACGTCGGGAGAATCCCCTGGAAAAGGGATAGGCTACCCACTCCAGTATTCATGGGCTTCCCCGGTGGCCCAGGTGGTTAAGAATCTGCCTACAATGCAGGAGACCTGGGTTCGATCCCTGGGTTGGGAAGATACCCTGGAGAAGGGCACAGCAACCCATTCCAGTATGCTTGCCTGGAGAACCCCACAGACTTAGGAGCCTGGCAGGCTACAGTCCATGGACTCATTAAGAGTCGGACATGACTGAAGCGACTTAGCATGTATATATCCTGCCATACAGTTCTTTTTCTGGGTAGCAGTTACATATGACAAAGGAGCAAAGTGAGGGAATTCGTTTACAGTTCTCTCTGATCCTTTCTCACACCGTGGCAGATAAAGGCATGAAAGAGAAAACCCAACAATCTGGAAGCCGCTGTTTTTTCTTTCCTTATAAAGCACCCCCCGCCCCACCACCAACAAGTGAAAGGTGCTACATAAACACATATACTCAAAACATATTATGAACCCCCAAAGAAAAGAATAAGACAATCACAAGGTGTCAGTTATTGCCTCATAAGTTTAAGCAAGGAAGTCTAAGAAGATAATATTGAATCTCAAATGATCAAATTAAACAGATGCACTGAATTCCTCCACAGTTAAGGAGATCAAAAAACATTCTGAACTACAAAGAGGAAAACAAGATACAGCAATGATCGGCCTATGAGGCAAAGTCTGAGTATTTGTTTACGTCACAGCTTAGCAGTCGAGGTCTCTTTATGCAAATGTCACCGTCAGCATGAATGACTGTATCTTAGGACATCAAGAAAAGAGATTAAAGAATGCGATGAAAATTTCAAGATCAAGTATGAATACGATAAGGTGATTATTTATTCATTTTTGGGAGAAGAGCATTTTAAAAGGTTGGAAAGAACCACCTATAATTTTACTGTATTCTCATCAGTCTCTCAACGACAATGTTCAGTCCAGACCACATGATAAAGACAAAGGAAAAGTGAAAGTGTTAGTCTCTGTCGTGCCCGACTCTTTTTGATCCAATGGATAGCCCACTAGGCTCCTCTGTCCATGGAATTCTCCAGGCAAGAACATTGGAGTGGGTTGCCATTTCCTTCTCCAGCGGATCTTCTCAACCCAGGGATCGAACCTGCGTCTCCTGCACTGCAGGACGATCCTTCGCCGTCTGAACCACCCGGGAAGCCCTACGATAATGTCCGGATTTCCTCTAATGAGTTCACCAACTATCAACCATCATGAATACTTAGGGCTTCAGGGGTAGTCTTTTGCCTTTTAGAAACAAATGGTATTTAAACGCATTTTAAAATTGCTATGTGATGTATGTATACTGAGAAGATAAGCTCAGCTTCTAGTTTTAACAGTGTGTTGTGTTTTTTAACAGACAGACTGATGACAACAGTCCTGAACAGAAAGATTTTGCCTCTGGAACAGTTAGTCAGAGACCACACAGCATCCTAGTTTCACCAAATACAGCTCACCAAGTGCAATATATGTCCTGAACGTGCACTCGTGAGATGCTAAATTAAGGAGGACCGACAGGGAAACAGTGTCAAAGATGACACGGAGGGGGACAGGCGCTGGAGGACGATTCTCGCAGCTCACACCATCGTAATAAGAGGTCTCTCTCCTTGATTTTCTGTTCTATGCCTATTTCACGTTAAAATATTTAACCTATTTACTTACCTATTCTGAAACTTGGCATGTTCTGATATATGCAAGACAATAAATTTATGATTTTGAAGAATATTTTAGAAAATATTTTGGTACCATAATGCAAGAATCAGCTACAAACTGTGTCTATTTATAAATAAGTGGGTTTTTTAAAACTTGAGAACACCAATGAACTACTTATATAACCATAGAGAAGTGCCCCACAGGCTGCTGTGTGCTCTTATATTCTAAGGCCCCTAAGCAAAGATTCATGACTCATTCAGTTTTGTGTCCTCAAAGTGCCCAGCATAGAACTCGCCCTGTAAAATTAATGTCTGTACAAGTATACTCAGAAAAACTCCTATTATGAGAAAGCATTCTGTATAAATAGTTCAGTCCATGTTCCCAATAGGTCCCTCATAATAACAATATTCTCTTGATATAGTTCCTAAGACTTCTCACAAGTGAGCTGTACAACAACAAAATATTTCTGTTCTCTGGCTGCAGGTTCGAAAAATTCCATTAGCCAGAACTTTCTGCTTAGCAGCTATTTATCCTGCATACCAATGCTTAAAAAGACAACAGCTTACATACAAAAGATATAAGTATTCATTAAAAATAAATTTATATCAATCATATATTGAACTTAAAACTATCCATTTCCAAAAAAAACCACTCTCCACTTGATGGTATTACAGCACTTATAAATGATTACTCATGTTTTCGATAATGACCTTAAAGAATCTCAAAACACTCAAATTCTAAAAAAAAAAAAAAACAAACCAACCCCAAACCATTATATTCTTATATTTAATAAGAAAGGAAAGTAGATCTGCACAGTTCAACAACATTTTTTTAAATTAAGGATGAATGGGCATTTATCTGGAGAAAACTCTACTTTGAAAAGATACATGTATCCCAGCGTCCATCACAGCACTATTTACAATAGCCAAGACAGGGAAACAACCTGTCACACAGTGGAATATTACTCAGTCATAACAAAGAATAAATACTGCCGTTTGCAGCGACAAGGATGGGATCCAGAGATTATCACAGTAAGTGAAGTCAGGTAGAGAAAGACAAGTATCATATGATACCACTTGTAGGTGGAATTAAAAAAAAAAACGATACTAGTGGACTTATTTACAAAATGGTTACCAAAGGGAAATGGGGCACGTAGGGATAAATTAGGAGCCTGGAGTTAGCAGATACAACTACTATATATAAAATAAACACCAAGGTCCTACTGTATTCTATAATAAAGCATAGTGGAAAAAATATGAAAATGAATATATATATGTGTAACTAAATCACTTTACTGTAAACCAGAAACGAACACAGCCCTGTAAGTCAACTTTACTTCAATTAAAAAAAATTAAGGATGAAGACGAAAGTGTCTTGTGACTGTCTTTTAAGTTGTCGAAAGATGTTCAATTAGGCATTAACATACAAATGAACTGCCTGAAATACTGCCTGACTATAGTTTCGTTTTACTATGAAAACATTAATACACAATTAACCACAAACCTTGAATAACCAGAGTCCTTGCCCCCGCCTCCATCTCTGTGAGAGTGGCGTTGACCCTGACGCCTGAAGACATTTAACAGCCGCCAGGAGAATCTTCTGTTCAGCACAGAATGGAGTGGCACGCCCTTTCCGTGGATAGGTGAAGAACTCAGAAATACTTGCAACAAGCTGCCTCATGAAAAGCTTCTGCTCATAAGCATCAATTCTCTGCTCCCGAAACCTGGCTCGGTCACTCCCCTACTCCACTTCTCTTCCCTCCTCGCCTCGGTGACCACCTTTCTGCCTGTGCCTCATTTAATCCAGCTTACCCCTCTACCCCCACCCTTGAGGGGAAGTGGAATTTCCCCCACTCCACTTTATTTTCTCCTCTTGCCTGATCAAGCCTTAGTTTAAGCACATCATTTTAGTTTATCAGCTGTTCTAACTACTGATACTGTTGCAAATGGGAAGCCCCAGAAGCTCAGCTGGTAGGTAAAGAATTTGCCTGCAATACAGGAGACCCCTGCAGACCCAGGTTTGATTCCTGGATCAGGAAGATCCCCTGGAGAAGGGATAGGCTACCCACTCCAGTGCTCTTAGGTTCCCCGGGTGGCTCAGAGGGTAAAGAATCTGTCCGCAATGCGGGAGACCTGGGTTCAACCCCTGGGTTGGGAAGATCCCCTGAAGAAGAGAATGGCAACCCACTCCAGTATTCTTGCCTGGAAAACCCCATGGGCAGAGGAGCCTGGTGGGCTAAAGTCCACGGGGTCGCAGAGTCAAACACGACTGAGCGACTTTCACTTCCACTTTTGCAAATGATTCCACTCAGCAGCCTCTAACATCCTAGAAGAATTTAACATGAAGTTCAAAAGACCTATGTAGCTGGAAATGCAGGGTGTAAACAAATGATTACCTTGTCTCACTGTTTTTAAAAAATTGACCTCTCCCAGTGTTCTTTGGAAGGACTGATGCTAAAGCTGAAACTCCAATACTTTGGCCACCTCATGCGAAGAGTTGACTCATTGGAAAAGACTCTGATGCTGGGAGGAATTGTGGGCAGGAGAAGGGGATGACAGAGGATGAGATGGCTGGATGGCGTCACCGACTCGATGGACGTGAGTTTGGGTGAAATCCAGGAGTTGGTGATGGACAGGGAGGCCTGGTGTGCTGCAATTCATGGGGTTGCAAAGAGTCGGGCACGACTGAGCGACTGAACTGAACTGAAATTTTTGAACATAGAAATAGATCACAAGAAGCCAATGCTTGTGTTGACAGTCTATGTTTAAGCTATTGGAAGTCATTTAAAAAAACAATAATTTGCAATTAATTATATCTGAAGAATGGCTGGCAACGCGTCTTACTGATTGAGTACCTATGTGTATAAATCTCTGAGTATGGACTGTCAGGACACAAAGATGAACAAATAAGTAAGATAAGGACACAAATAATCACAAATGAACAAAATATGATAAAGAGGAAGAGAGGTGTAGAACAAGTGCTAAAAGACAAATGAGATCACATCCAGCTGTAAAAGTTAGCCAAATGGTATCTGGGGTCAGCCCTGAAAAATGCGAGCAGATAGCTAGTAGTGGGGGGGGGGGCAAAGAAACGGCAATGAGAGGAAGGCCTCGGAGGGAGGAAGCTGTGAGCCACACTAAGAGGATGCGGATTAGTCCAATTTGGCCAGAAAGCAGAGTACACAGAATGGGGCTATGTTCTGCCCTGCATGCTGAACATAGTATTTTGGACACACTCATAAAGGAGAGAATTGAAGTCACAAGACTGGAAAAGAATTCTGGAGGAAAGAGGACGCAGAGATAGAAGAGAAAATGACCAAGAACACGTAATGAGGCTTCTGCATCTGCTAGCTGCTCAGTCATGGCCGAGTCTTTGCAAGCCCACGGGCTGTAGCCCAGCAGGCTCCTCTGTCCATGGAGTTCTCCAGGCAGGAATACTGGGATGGGTTGCCATTTCTTCCTCCAGGGGATCTTCCCGACCCAGACCCACATCTCTGGTGCCTTCTGCAATGGCAGGCAGATTCTTGTATCACTGTGCCACCTGGGAAACCCGTAATTAGGAATACCTACAGTTAAAGGGCCTTACTGTCCTTGACACGGCTCAGGAAGCAATGAGACCATTCCTGAGCACCACATTCTCTTTATGAAAGGCAGATGGGAGAAAATAAATTCTAGATTGGTGTAAAACCAAATAAATAGATCATTCAATGTACCAAAACTGGGAACCCATCTAGCTCTCACTAAAAGATCTCTCTTACTCTGTTCAGACTGTAAACTATTTTTAGCTATTCACTCCTATCTAAAATGTTGCTGAATTCTAGAAGCCATTTCTACACAATGAATGATAAGGTAAAGAGTCTGCTTCACCCAATTCACAAAAGCAAACAGGTCTCCATGAACACCTGCACATATGTGCAGAGCTCTAAAAGATAACTGGGAAGTTCAATTAAGCAGAACAAAGTAAGACCAATAAAGCTTTATAAGCAGCTCTTCCCTTTAGACTTAAAGGCAGAAAAGATTTGGAGTCAATATACTGCATCTAGCTTGCTGACCTCCAAGGAGTCTTAAGTCATCTTTGAATCGCAAGCGTTTGGGATGGAACCTGACACTTCTGGGCTTCCTATAAATGTATTATGAGCGAGGGAAAAAAGCAGAGTTCACAAACCATCAGAAAATGGCTGAGCTATTTACATACTTACTAAACTATACTTTGTAGGCTCAGGGCCAGATAACGTACAAGCAGGTATTTCCTAATAATTTTAATATATATTAGAACTAAAGGGTTTTTTCCACCGAGTTCTAAAATTAGTGAGCTAGAATATACCCCATTCTCTAAACATCCACTTAGTCATACTAGATATATTTAACTATATATTAAGTTCCAAAGGCTCTACTTCAGGCAATTTTCATAAGGAAAGAATGCCGCAGTTTAAATAACAGTGTGACTGTTTGACCAGGCAGAGAGAGGACGCTTAGTACCTTGATGGTTTCAGTGGGCACTCCAGGTTCTGGCACTTTATCCAAGTAAGTGGTCAAGTCTTGATCAACGTGTTCAAACACTAACGTTAGTTTGGTTTCTCTGTCTGTTCGTGACACTGTACACACGTCAAACAACCTAAAAAGAAAAAGAAAGAAGTATTAGGGAGGTGGTAATACGAAAAGAAGTCATCTGTAAGTCTTACACGTATCCTTTGATCACAAAATTAAGGTGGGGGGAAAGGCTAGATTGGATCGATCCTTGTGATAATATGTAAGGTTACCTGTTAGTGCTTAGTCCCTCAGTCGTGTCCTGCTCTTTGGGACCCCATGGACTGTCACCTGCCAGGCCCCCCTGCCCTTGGGATTATCCAGGAAAGGATACTGGAGTAGGCAGACATCCCCTACTCCAGGCAATCTTCCCAGCCCAGGGACTGAACCCGTGTCTCTTGTGCCTCCCGCACTGGGAGGCAGATTCTTTATCACTAATGCCACCTGGGTCTGACCCTTTAATACGAAAGCTCAGGAGAGGAGCACTTGGTTAAGTGGTGAGAAAATTCACAGCGGCGAGTAGAAAACAACACAAGAATGTCTGCTTGGAGAGTTCCTTACTTAAGACCTTAGGGAGAACGTACTGGTGGAGATAGTTTCAAAAACTGCAGACTCTATAAAAAATATGGTTCTTAGCTCATAGGTCAAGAATTATTGAACAGACAGAGACTAGGCATTCTTTGAGGACACTGGACTCTGCGACTTTGATTTTCCTGGAACTTAAGGTCTTCAAATCATGCCTATGAAAGTAATTAAAATAGAATATGGAGAAATCTGGTTTATTTCTAAGAAAGTGTTCTCATCCTGCTCAATCCAATCATCGCCCTGGAAAGGGCATGAATTCTTTGTTGTAAAACTCCAAATATCATGCTAATAAAAATTGTGAATTTTTAATTTTTTTTGAGGGGGATGCAGACGTTGCGTTGGCAAACTATTCTGCCCTAAGATGATGAAGGCAGATTGACAAACTTTATAATTATGTTCGGATGGGAGAACTCAATTTATCCCCTAAAATCCTACCACCAATTCCAAATCTAAGTTTTAAAAACAAAGCCTTCAGTAATCAAAAGAATTTTCAAGCCAAAGGACTGATCCTCCTTTAGTTTCAACAGTCAAAGGACATCATCTGGGGGCGGGTGACGGAGGTGTGCGGGGGAGGACATGAGATGCTCACCAAACATATAAAGAATTAAACACGCCACCCATAAACAAGCTGGAAATAAATTTCAGGACAAGAATGTAATATAAATACTAAGAAAAGGATAATAAAAATTCTATTCTATTATGTTCTTTCCAGTTTTAAAATGAAACAACACTTTCTTCAAAGAAATGAACTAACTGTAAATGTGCATATAACCCAAGTACTAAAATGCAGGGTTGACTCACAATTAGCCACTTTGTACATTACCACTTAAATTTTTAATGCCTAGCTGGTTCACCATGCTACTCTACACCATTTCTGCAATCGATGGGGTCCACAATCTTTGGTACTTCTCTGTAAATCTAAAGTAAACTTTAAAAGAACACTATAATTAAGTTAAATCAGATGGAGTGAACACCACCAACAAACACACATACTTCACAGCCAGATGCAAACTACGTTTTAATTCTGGGTAGCCTAGGGTGAGTTCTCCAACTCCAGTAAAATCAATTAAGATCAACCAAATTTCTTCCCTACTTTGTCTACTTTCAAACATTCTAAGTTTTTAATCATCTACTTATAAAATTAACTTCTAAATTTCTAAAGTCTTTGAATATCATGACATCACCCTTATGGCAGAAAGTGAAGAGGAACTAAAAAGCCTCTTGATGAAAGTGAAAGAGGAGAGTGAAAAAGATGATTTAAAGCTCAACATTCAGAAAATGAAGATCATGGCATCCGGTCCCATCACTTCATGGGAAATAGATGGGGAAACAGTGGAAACAGTGGCTGACTTTATTTTTTTGGGCTCCAAAATCACTGCAGATGGTGACTGCAGCCATGAAATTAAAAGACGCTTACTCCTTGGAAGGAAAGTTATGACCAACCTAGATAGCATATTCAAAAGCAGAGGCATTACTTTGCCAACTAAGGTCCGTCTAGTCAAAGCTATGGTTTTTCCAGTGGTCATGTATGGATGTGAGAGTTGGACTGTGAAGAAAGCTGAGTACCGAAGAATGGATGCTTTTGAACTGCAATGTTGGAGAAGACTCTTGAGAGTCCCTTGGACTGCAAGGAGATCCAACCAGTCCATCCTAAAGGAGATCAGTCCTGGGTGTTCACTGGAAGGACTGATGCTGAAGCTGAAACTCCAATACTTTGGCCACCTCATGCGAAGAGTTGACTCATGGAAAAGACTCTGATGCTGGGAGGGATTGGGGGCAGGAGGAGAAGGGGACAACAGAGGATGAGATGGCTGGATGGCATCACCGACTCGATGGACATGAGTTTGAGTGAACTCCAGGAGTTGGTGATGGACAGGGAGGCCTGGCGTGCTGTGGTTCATGGGGTCGCACAGAGTCAGACACGACTGAGTGACTGAACTGAACTGAACTGAATGTGACTTATTCTGAAAAAATGACTCTGACAAAGTAAAAACCCCTAATTTAAAAAATGTATTACAAATAGTGCCATAAATTATATGCATGCTGTACTGTGAAAAACACAATTGCTATCATTCATGAATCAAACCAGTCAACCCTAAAGGAAATCTACCCTGAATATTCATTGGAAGGACAGATGCCAAAGCTGAAGCTCCAATACTTTGGCCACTGATGTGAAGAGTCGACTCCCTGGAAAAGACCCTGAGGATGGGAAAGATTGAGGGCAGGAGGAGAAAGGGGTGACAGAAGATGAGATGGTTGGATGGCATCATCAATTCGATGGACATCAGTTTGAGCAAACTCTGGGAGACAGTTAAGGACAGGGAAGCCTGGCGTGTTGCAATACATTGGGTCACCAAGAGTCAGACACTGAACAAAGATGGATCTGACCTGGGAAGTTTATGAAAACACTTCTCTGAATATGGTAATTCGAGGTAACTACCATTTATTCACAGGCTCTTTTGAATCATCTTCTTTCCATTAAACCCATATTCTTTGACAGCTTTACTTTTTTGCTCCACAATCACCAAGCTTCTTTTTATCAGTTGCTTCTATTTTTGTGATAAAATAAAACAGCAATGAAGCAAAAATGGCCTGTATTAAAATCAGATACAAACATGAGAACTGCATCATTACGGCTATGCTTCTTACACATTACTTTCACAATGTTTTCTATCATCAATAATACATTTCCTTAATAAAATACACTGCTTATCACTGCCTCCAGTCAGGAAAGATCTAGTAACTTCAGTTCTTACTGCACTTACAGTCTGTGTACATCAGACATTTTAGTAATTTTCAAAAGGAAAAACAAAAACATTGACAGGGACATAACTAGAGAATAAAGTGATCATAAAACACCGCAAACCAAAGCGTCACCTGCTCCCAAACCGTTGTTAGTTACCTAACACCCCTGGCTGTATGCTACGTTGCTTCATCTCACTGAAACCGTTTTTAAACACTCTGTGTGTCACAATGCAAGAGTAACATCTAACCCACCCAAGTTATTTTTCTCAAAGTTATAGCACTCTGCAATTTCTGAAGATTCACTCTTGCTGCCTGTAGCACCTGTGATATCCAAGTGTGAGCCCCCAGGGGTCGCTGCTAACTGCCCCTAATGATCAGCCACGGAGAAAAGGCACTAACTTTCACTGGCAATATTTTTAAAAGTGGAGTTTTAAAAGACATATTTAAAGAGACACAGAGTAGAATATTATTGTATAACTTTTAATGTATATAGTTATATATTCTTCTAGGCTGTGAAAAGAAGGGTGCTCAGTAGAAGTGGCTCATGCTGGTTCAAGGAGACAGTTATTTTTATTTTTTAAGATAAATTTCATTTGATACTGTGAATAATAATAATATTAATAATAATAATATACTAATTTCACTTGGGAAATGGAGCCTATTACTGTTTCCTTAGAAATTCAAAGGTGGCATCAAGCACAGTAAAAGTCCTAAAGAACCTGTAGGCTTTGGACTCCAGGGCTGGCCGTCAACATCCTACAGATTCAATAATCCACAGAAGACATTTTCGGAAATACTACTCTCTCTATATATTCTCCAAGCCAGGCTTCAGCAGCACGTGAACCGTGAACTTCCAGATGTTCAAGCTGGTTTTAGAAAAGGCAGAGGAACCAGAGATCAAATTGTCAACATCCACTGGATCATCGAAAAAGCAAGAGAGTTCCAGAAAAACATCTATTTCTGCTTTATTGACTATGCCAAAGCCTTTGACTGTGTGGATCACAATAAACTGTGAAAAGTTCTGAAAGAGATGGGAATACCAGGCCACCTGACCAGCCTTTTGAGAAACCTGTATGCAGGTCAGGAAGCAACAGTTAGAACTGGACATGGAACAACAGACTGGTTCCAAATAGGAAAAGGAGTATGTCAAGGCTGTATATTGTCACCCTGCTTATTTTTTTTCACTTTTATTTATTATTATTATTTTTTTACTTTACAATATTGTATTGGTTTTGCCATACATCAGCATGAATCTGCCACGGGTGTACACGTGTTCTCAATCCTGAACCCCCCTCCCACCTCTCTCCCCATACCATCCCTCTGGGTCATCCGAGTGCACCAGCCTCAAGCATCCTGTATCCTGCATTGAACCTGGACTGGCAATTTGTTTCTTATATGATATTATACATGTTTCAATGCCATTCTCCCAAATCATCCCACCTTCTACCTCTCCCATAGAGTCCAAAGGACTATTCGATACATGTGTGTCTCTTTTGCTGTGTCACATACAGGGTTATCGTTACCATCTTTCTAAATGCCATATATATGCGTTAGTATACTATGCTGCTGCTGCTGCTAAGTCGCTTCAGTCGTGTCTGACTCTGTGCGACTCCATAGACGGCAGCCCACCAGGCTTCCCTGTCCCTGGGATTCTCCAGGCAAGAACACTGGAGTGGGTTTCCATTTCCTTCTCCAATGCATGAAAGCGAAAAGTGAAAGTCAAGTAGCTCAGTCTTGACTCTTTGCGACCCCATGGACTGCAGCCTACCAGGCTCCTCCATCCATGGGATTTTCCAGGCAAGAGTACTGGAGTGGGGTGCCATCGCCTTCCTATATGGGTGTTTTTCTTTCTGGCTTACTTCACTCTGTATAATCGGCTCCAGTTTCATCCACCTCATTAGAACTGATTCAAATGTATTCTTTTTAATGGCTGAGTAATACTCCATTGTGTATATGTACCACAGCTTTCACCCTGCTTATTTAACTTATATGCAGAGTACATCATAAGAAACGCTGGGCTGGAGGAAGCACAAGCTGGAATCAAGATTGTCAGGAGAAATATCAATAACTTCAGATATGCAGATGACACCACCCTTGTGGCAGAAAGTAAAGAACTAGAGCCTCTTGATGCAAGTGAAAGAGGAGAGTGAAAAAGTTGACTTAAAGCTCAACATTCAGAAAATGAAGATCATGGCATCCGGTCCCATCACTTCATGGGAAATAGATGGGGAAACAGTGGAAACAGTGGCTGACTTTATTTTTCTGGGCTCCAAAATCACTGCAGATGGTGACTGCAGCCATGAAATTAAAAGACGCTTACTTCTTGGAAGGAAAGTTATGACCAACCTAGACAACATATTCAAAATCAGAGACATTACTTTGCCAACAAAGGTCCGTCTAGTCAAAGCTATGGTTTTTCCAGTGGTCATGTATGGATGTGAGAGTTGGACTATAAAGAAAGCTGAGTGCAGAATTGATGCTTTTGAACTGTGGTGTTGGAGAAGACTCTTGAGAGTCCCTTGGACTGCAAGGAGATCCAACCAGTCCATCTTAAAGGAGATCAGTCCTGGGTGTTCATTGGAGGGACTGATGTTGAAGCTGAAGCTCCAATACTTTAGCCACCTGACGCGAAGAGCTGACTCATTAGAAAAGACCCTGACGCTGGGAAAGATTGAGGGCAGGAGGAGAAGGGGACGACAGAGGATAAGATGGTTGGATGGCATCACTGACTCGATGGACATGGGTTTGGGTGGACTCCGGGAGTTGGTGATGGACAGAGGCCAGGCGTGCTGCGATTCATGGGGTCGCAAAGAGTCAGACACGACTGAGCGACTGAACTGAACTGACTCTATATTAAACATGAAATTTAGTCTGACTTAATTGCTTGAGTGCTGGAGTGCCCAGTCACTTTAGTTTTGTCAGACTGTTTTGTGACCCTCTGGGCTGTAGCCCACCAGGCTCCTCTGTCCATGGGGTTCTCCAGGCAAGAATACTGGAGTGGGTTGCCATTTCCTCCGTCAGGACATTAGTGATAATGGGTAGAAAATGCACTTTGAATCAACAGTTATAAATACGAATCTTAGGAATTTTAGAACATAATATTTTGGATGCTTTGCCGTCTACAATGACTCTATCTGGAATCAGCCCAAAGCAAATAGTAATCACTTTGGTGAGCAATAAAGAGAAGATAGATGCTTTAATGTAACAGATCAGACTCACATAAAGCAACTGAGCTAAACAAGAACTGAACTCCCTGGTATTTGGCAGGAGGTTAACAATCTGTAATATATTTATATAAATCAATAAGGAATGTGGCCAGGCTGCCTAGAGCCCCTACACTTGCAAAACAAAAGGGCCAGACAGGTCTGAACACTTGAACAGAAACCCTGGGAAACAACCGCAACTGTCTGATTTCTTGTGTTGACCAACATCTTAAGGCTTTCTAAAACTTAAAAAAAAAAAAAGAAACCTCTTTGTTATTCAGTAAACTGACAAAAATACCATTTCAGCGATTGCATAACTACAGGGCTGTAAGAGAAATAGAATCACACTGTGTCGAAGATGAACAAAATATCTCAGATGACTTCTAGAGGAAATGAGAACTACCATTCAAAACTTATCCATGAGGGCTTAGCTTAATGTGATCCAAGTGAATACTCAAAAAGTAGAAATGGAAAGTGGTTCTTGAGCCCTTACTGAGTCTATGAATGCAATTTAGCTGCACGAAATATGATCCAAAAAAAGGCAGAGAGGTCATTATCATTTCACAGTTAAGTCAGACCAGCCCCTAACCATCCTGTAAAGCAATCCTCTCCCTGTCTCTGCTGTCCCAACACCCCAGCTGCAGGGCAGGGAGCAAGCACTGCGGTCCAGGGCCGCACTCAGCTGTCCAGCTGCCCTAGTGATGTAATCATCTCACAACAAAATATCTCCACGAATTAACTCTGCATCCTACCCATTGTAATTCGGAGCGACGGCTTCCTGTTCGTGTTCTCCACTTAACTTGCTATTCTGGATCTATTACATAGGCAAGCTGTCTTGTCTAATGGATGGGATTATGTCCAATAGGTCTGGGATTTCCAAAGATTAACAATTTACAAAGGTCTCCCAAACACCATGTTCTGTAAACACATTCCCTGCCTTTCTATTGTGGTTGTAATTAAAGGGAAATCTGCATTATTTGCTGTGATTAAACTCTGACCTGTCACAGGAAGTTCTATGAGGAATTTTTTCCTGTCACTTTTTTTTCCATACTCTTGAACGTTTGGACATCAACCAGTTCAAGAGCTGTGAGATGTCTGGCACAGCTGCCTAAAAAAGTGCTAAATAAAATTTTATTTGAACTACTGGCAGTCTTCAGAATTGAGAAATTAAAAAAAAAAATCTCCACTCTCTTCCTCTATGGTCCACAGAGCACCTTCTGTGGTTATAGCTTGCATGCACGAAATTTATGTTCACACATTCCACTAGCGCTACACTACGGGATACTGGCCAGGGTATTCTCCTTTTGCTCATTAAATATAGACTATGTGTGCTTATTCTCAACCAGCACTGAATGGTGTAATTCCAGAAGTATTTGCTGCCAGCAATGATGAGCATACTGCTAGAAGGAAAGCACCATTTCAGCAGCATCTGTAAACATTTATCAGTACCTGCCATGTGCAGGCATTGCACTTGGTTTTAGAGATTCCAAGAGATGTTAGACGGGTACCGTTTTTAAGAGTGTCATACCCAGCTGCGGGAAAGACGACTAACATGTAAACTTGTAAAACTACAAGCAGTGGTATATGGCTATGTATTAGTTCTAGAAATACTATGTGAAACTTTAATATCAACATCAGAGTAAATTCATTCCACATCCTACTACAGAGAGACGTCTGTGATGTCTCCATTTCCAATATCCATTATCTCTTCTGGAAACCATACCGTCACTTTTTGCTGAGGAATCATCTCTAGCCCACACTCAGGCAACAGAGCTGTGGGGCGCCTGCATAGGATGGCATGTACCCTACCCTGAACACAGTGATGATGACTGATTCAGGGATGGACAGGACCATGAGAACTGGTCCAAGGAATTTTACTAGAACTTCTGGGAAAGTAGAGCTCTCTTTATTCTGGGATTACCAAACTGGCAAGTGATTAGCCTGCAGCTGCTGGTGGCCGTCTCTGCCACTTCAGTGCCCCCACCGTGGAATGCAGCCAACAGTGAAGAAAGCCTGAGCGGGGAGATAACAGGCAAGGGATTCTGGATGACATCGGTGAAGCACCTAGGTCCATTTGTGTCTAGCCTGCCCCTGGATTCATTACTTACACGAGCTAGTACTGTTGCTTTGGAGCTTATCCCATGTGAGTTGGGTTTTATACAACTTTAAAAAGTCCTAAGACATCTATAAACATTCTGAAACAATTAAATGACTTTAAACATAAATATCTGACCTTAAATACATCTTATATGTTAGACAAAATGAATTAAGCTCAAGATGCTGGGGAAGAATGAAGGCAGGAGGCAAAGGGGGCGACAGAGGATGAGATGATTGGATGGCATTATCAACTCAATGGACACGAGTTTGAACAAACTCCAGGAGACAGTGAAGGAGAGGGAAGACTGGCGTGCTACAGTCCACGGGGTCACAGAGAGTCAGACACGACTGAGGGACTGAACAACAATATAGCAGTAGGGTGACTGCCCCAGGTCCCTGATTTGCTGGGAGACTATTTGCCTTAAAAGGGTCCTCCACGAGGGTGCCCGCCAGGCGAGAGTAATCGACAGCAGCAGAGTGGACTAAGTAATGGCTCCTGAGGAGCCATGCGGCTTCTCCCCAGGATTCCTCCTGTCTGACCACAGGGGCATTTTATGGAGGAAAAAATAAAGGAGGAAAGAGAGATAAGCTCATAGCAAACAGGAATATGGAACCTAGAATCATAAAGGCCTCAGCTGGTAAGAGGAAGTGAATACAAGGGTACTGAGTTTAGTTCATTTAAAGGCTGAGTCCAATGCTCAGAGATATGTACTCCTAAAACCCTTAGTTAAGCAACCCCCCTTCCACTAGCTCTTGCTGAAAAGTGGAGATGCACAGGGATGCTGTATCAGTAGTAACCCCATGTAGGGAAGCCCCTTTGTGATTATGCAGTTACACTGAAGGCTCCCACTATCTGTTAAGGGAATGCAAAGTCAACACTTTTTATTTACTAAACCATTTTTATTCTTTTTAGCCTTAAAAAGTGTGTTCATAAGAAAGCCTCACAGTTCATTTTCTTCCAGTTCGTCTTTAGTTTCTGCTTCTATCTACATATACTGGCAGTGTGGATCTATGAGTTTATATTTTTGCATGCACTAATCAAAAAGTGTTTCACAAATAAAATGAAAGTGAAAGTGAAGTCGCTCAGTTGTGTCCAACTCTTCGCGACCCCATGGACTATATCCTACCAGGCTCCTCTGTCCATGGAATCTTCCAGGCAAGAGTTCTGGAGTGGGTTGCCATTTCCTTCTCCAGGGAATCTTCCCGACCCAGGGACTGAACCTGGGTCTCCCGCACTGCAGGCAGATGCTTTACCCTCTGAGCCACCAGGGAAGCCCACAAATAAAATGGGGATCCCCAAACTGAGCAAGTTTACAAGATGTGACTTGTACTACAGTGAATACTTAAACTAGAGCAAAAGTGAAACTTGTGTACATGGAGACACACTGCTCTCATCCAGTAGTGCAACACTGGTGTACTGCAAGCTGGGCCCCAAATAAGCTATTTGGGCTATCTTAGTGGGTTTATGGGATACTGTATACTGCTCTGCTCACATTCAAGATGAGTTCCTGAAATGGACATAAAATAACAGAATTCAGACTTCTTTCATAGTCTTCTAGCAAGCACTCTGTGAGCTGTTCTGTGCTCAGTCGTTTCAGTCATATCTGACTCTGCGACTCTGTGGATTGTCGCCCATCAGCCTCCTCTGTCCATGGGATTCTCCAGGCAAGAATACTGGACTGGGTTGCCATGCCCTCCTGCAGGGAATCTTCCTGACCCAGGGATCGAACTCGAGTCTCTCACATCTCCTGAACTGGCAGGTGGGTTCTTTACCACTAGCACCACCTGGGAAGCCCATAGCAAACACCAGAGGCACTCATATTTCAAGCACAATCCTTCAAACCTAATGCATTTTATGTGAATGAAAGCCACAGAGAAGAGTGAAGGAGTGACATCACTGTTGTGCCAACTATATGCTATTAAGGGAAACAAGCTAAGACACATGAGGAAATCACAGGAACCTATTTTATATCTCTTAAAGGGAACAGAATGGTAGCAGAGGCAAAATATTCTGAGTCACCACGTGGATCACCATCTCCCCAGAATCAAGAGAAAGAAAAACAGAGGCAGCTAGATAAGAATGACTTTCACACTTTTGCTTCGGCCAGCTCCAATCCAAAAGAGTTTCCTGAGGTCAACAACAGCCTAAAGTCAACTCTATAAAAAGAAGAAGCCTGCTGCCTAAGAAAATTAGGGACCATTACGTCTTGATTCAGTTCAGTTCAGTCGCTCAGTCATGTCCGACTCTTTGCGACCCCGTGGACTGCAGCACACCAGGCTTCCCTGTCCATCACCAACTCCCGAAGCTTACGTCTTGATTACTAATAGAATAAACACCACTGGAACTTCCCTGGTGGTCCAGTGGCTAAGATTCTGTGCTCCCAACGCAAGGGGCCTGGGTTTCATCCCTGGTCGGGGAACTAGATCCCACTGGCTGCAACTAGAAATCCCACATGCTGCAACTGCGATCGAAGTCCTGAGTGCAGCAACTTAGACCCAGTGTGGCCAAATAAAGTAATAAAAATTAACACCATTTACCAACCCATGGACAGAGGAGCCCAGCGGGTGACAGTCCACGGGGCTGCAGAGTCAGACACGCCTGAGCGGTCACCGAGCACAGCACAGCACACTCTGCTTGCTAGAGGACTATGAAAGAAGCCTGAATTCTATCATGCTATGTTCATTTTGAATGTGAACGGAGCAGTATACAGAATCCCGTTTACCCATTAAGATAGCCCAAATTGCTGTTAGTTTGCTCCTCACTAGTCACTTCTACCTATTTTGACTTTTTTGGTTCCTCATAACAACTCGATGAAATGGTACTCATCTTTACAAGGTGAAGAGACAGACGTATGCACACAAACGTTCACTGGAGCATCTAACAGCCCCAAACAGAAACAACCCGAATGTCTATCGATTGCTAAATGGATAAATATAACACGGTATCATCCGGAGAGTAGAATATTATTTAGTAATAAAAGGAATGAAGTACGGATACATGCTGCGACATGAGTCAACAAGATTATGCTCCCTGAAGGGTACCAATGACAAAAGGCCAAGTATTTCGTAATTTCTTCTATGTGAAACCTCCAGAATAGGCAGATCCGGAGAGACAGAGAGTAGATTAGTGGTTGCCTAGGGCTGGGGGTTGCCAGGTGGCGCTAGTGGTGAAGAACCCACCTGCCAATGCAGGAGATACAAGAGACGTGAGCAGGATCCGTAGATGGGGAAGAACTCCTGGAGGAGGGCATGGCAACCCAAGCCAGCATGCTCGCCTGGAGAATTCCATGGACAGAGGAGCCTGGAGGGCTACAGTCCATAGGGTCACAAAGAGCTGGACACAACCAAAGCAAGACAGAACTTAGCACACAGGGCTGGGGGTAGTGGAGGAGGAGGAGGGGTGGAAGGAATGGAGAATGACTTCTGTTGCTTTTTAGGTAATAAAATGTTCTAAAATTACAACGTGGTGACGGCTGCAGAACTCAGCAAACATCCTAAAGAACCACCAAACTGTATCTACGTCTATGGGCGAATTCGATGGCATGTACAGTCTACCTCTGGCTTCCCAGGTGGCTCCGTGGTAAAGCATCCGCCGGCCCGAGAAACAGATGCAGGTTTGACAGCTGAGTTGGGAAGCAGGAGGGCACGGCAATCCACTCCAGTATTCTTGCCTGGAGAATCCCACGGACAGAGTAGCCTGGTGGGCTACAGTCCACGGGGTCACAGAGAGTCGGACACGACTGAGCACGCACACAGAGGCTATCTCAAGAAACGGTCATAGATTTAGTGATTTAGTGTCTTATCTAAGGCCCAGGCACTGTAAGTGGTGGACACAGGGTCTGAAATCAGGTTGCCTGGTTTCCAAGTCTTATCTGCTGACCACCGGGCAAGCCTACCTCCGTGTGGAGCACACCTTTGAGGGCAGAGACCTCCTTACGGTAAATGAGACCCATTGCTGACAGATAACAGTGGTGATGACAACTCTCAAGGGCCCTTGCTTAGCTTGGCTATACCAGTATATATGTTACCTCCTGGGCTGAAAAACCAAAAATGTGTTGGAAAATTCACAGGAAAATTAAAGCTGAAGACTGTTCATCTCCTAGACTCTCATCTCTTGAGTCCTTCCCTTGTCTAGTTAGAAAATGACACACTATAATTCACCCAACAGAGCCCGAAAAAATATATTTCGATCTCAAACATAGAGGAGTGCAGCGATCATTTTGAAAGCAAAGTGAGCAGCTCTGGCCCGAGTCACAAGGAGAGCAGGAACACTCTGGCCAGCTCTCAGCAGTCAGCTCTGTCTCCGTTTCCGACCTGTAAAAGCCCTGTTCTTCAGCTCTGGGCCTCTCTTGAGGAAAAACGAGGAATCAGCCAAAACCAGGCAGCCGTCTGTGATGAAGACTGTCTGCTGGATCTCAGGGAGAAAAAAAAACCACCACCAAATTTTACCTACACCATAAGCCAACTATCTTTCCTAATCACATCCTCACCAGGTGAGTAAATCTATCCCTGTACTAATTCACTCAGATACTGATGATTGGGTTATTATCCCATAAAACCACCATTTAAGTCAGTTCCTTTTAAGGAAACATACAGGAACAGAAACACAGGAGAAAATGTTAAATTAGTAATAAAGAAACATAAATGATATCAGCAGTGATACACTATTTATAAGCCCTTCAAACTGGGTAGCAAAAATGTTTAAATGATAAAAGGGCACAGCATTTGTGAGGGTTTGTGAAAATGGACCCACATGACTATAGGAGTAAAAATTGATTTAAAAAACCTTTTAAGAAGAGTAATCTGGACACACACACACACACACACACACACACACACACACACACACAGATATCACATGGTCCTTAAAATGATGATAGAGATTCATATTTTTAAACATGGAAGGTGTCAGTCACTTAGCTGTGTCCAACTCTTTGTGAGCCCATGGACTGTAGCCTGCCAGGCTCCTCTCTCTATGGGATTCTCCAGGCAAGAATACTGGAGGTTGCCATGCCCTTCTCCAGGGGATCTTCCCAACCCAGGGATCGAGAAGGGTGCTATTAAGAAAAAACTCGGGCTTCAAAAGAATACATACAGTATGACTCTACATATATAAACAAAATAGTAGAAAGACAAATCAAGATTATAACATGGCTAGCTCTCTAGGTGGTGAAATTACAGAATTGTGTTTTCTATTTGTCGATACAATGATAATGATCAGTTTTTACATACAATGAGAATATAATTGAATTTGTATTATCAATACAATGAGAATTATCAATTTTTAACAAGAAAAAATAATCATTAAAAAAAAAAAGAATTATAGGGTTTTTTTTCTTGATCAAGGTTTTTTCCTTCCATCAGTTATATTTTTCTTTCCATCTGCTCCACTACATTAATAAGACAAGCCTGGTGATCAATTCTGAAAAGGTAGTTTTAAAACTTAAATATGTTAAATTCTTAATTTTGTTCTAGGAAAAAAAAAAAACCAATATTCATGCATTACTGCCTCACTAAAGGAAATATTCATGCATTACTGCCTCACTAAAGGTATGTGATTTTCAATCTTCCCTATTATGGATGGATTAACTCTACAAAAAAGAAGTTAGGAAAATAAAACTACTTTCCTGATATCTGGCTAACAGGTCAAAAGTAAGAGTTACCATGCAATAAAAGAGAAACAACAATAACTCAAAGTATCTTAAAATTACTCTAATGCTCATTATACTGGCCAAAAAAGAAAAAAGTCCCGCATGGCAGAATTATGTAATTTTATAAGTATGGTGAGCTTTGGAGATTATCTGGTTCTATACAGTCATTTCACAAACGAGGCAACACAGGCCAAGAGGGTGCAGAACATCAAAACTAACGAAGGAATAAGATACTTGGGTCTCAGGACAGAATTTAGTGTCCATATTAATATAATATGGTATAAGCAACCAAAATACCTAAAGCATGACTTTTAAAAAGGCACTAAAAATTGACACCTAACATCTTACATTTTGAAATTAGGTCTATCCCAACAAAATTTCCAGGAATGATTTTTTTAATAACGGAGAAAAATCCTATATATATATTTTAAGAATACCATCAGGAAATTTTATTAGAAGATTAGAAAACAGGACACGGTTGGAAAAGTTGAAAGAGCTGGTATCTCTATCAACTACTACCCTTAAGGATCTGAAATCAGGTTTTGTTCAAATGTAAAAATTTGTAAATATTAAGCTATGATTTAATATGTTTTTACTTCAAATTTATTTTAGAGTTTGATCTTTATTTTAGGAGTATTTCAGATAATAAGGTAAATATTCCATAGAGTCAAGAGTAATTAATAATTAAAATAGGTAAGAATTTGTAAATGAAACTGTACTTGTTTTTCCTCCAAGGCATACTTTTTCTTTTGCAGAGAACCAGAGGAACAACTCACCCTGGGACTAATTAGGCAACTGGATGTTGCTGTTTAGTCACTAAACCATGTCCAAATCTTTGCGACCCCATGGACTGCAGGCCGCCAGGTTCCTCTGTCCATGGGATTTTCCAGGCAAGAAAACTGGAGTAGGTTGTCATTTCCTTCTCCAACTGGGTGTTCCACATAAGTAATTATTTTGGATAACTGATTTTTATTCATCTTAACCACCTAAATTTTTAATTAAAAATTTTAATGGAGTTCTTTGAGATAAGCACTGAACATTTTCTTGACGTCTTAAGCACAGTGTACTGATTATGTTCTACTGATAAAAGAGTCATGGTAATTATTATTAATATTAAATTATAATCATTTAATTCAGCATCATTTTTATGATCCTTTATCTGAATGCACATGAACACGAAGCAAGGAGATTGAGACATATTATAAATCACGCTGTCAAAAAGCAAAGAAAACCACCAGAGATAAGTAACTTTTCGTCTGCAAGGAAAACTCAGCAAGATCAACAGCCAACTTCTCATCAGAAACCATGGAGGGCAGAAGGCAGTGGGAGGACAAATTTAAAGTGCAACTGTTAACCAGGAATTCCAAATCCAGAAAAACTGTGCTTTAGAAAGAAAAATGACTGCGCTGGTGGTACAGTGGATAAGAATAGGACACAGGTTTGATCCCCGGTCCAGGAGGAGCCCACCTGCCGACAAGCCTGGGCACCACAAGGAAAAGCAGCACCTGCTCGCCATAACTAGAAGCCTGTGCGCAGCAAATGAAGACCTCGTAACAACCCGATATAAATAAATCAATCTTTTTTTTTAAATAAAGAAGGTGAAGTTAAGACATTCCCAGATAATCACAAGCTGAGGGAGTTTGTTGCCATCAGATACATCCTAGGAGAAATGCTAAAAGGAGTCCTTCTGGTTGAAATGAAAGGACACTAGGCGATAACGGAAAGACACACAAAGAAATAAACATCACTGACAAAGGTAAACGACCGCTTAGGGAAAAATAAAAGCCAATACTACTGTGTTTTGAACTTTTTTCTTAATATAATTAAAAGGAAAAATGCATATGAAAATAATTACAAATCTATAGTTAATGGGTAGACCATGTTACTGTGGTCTACCCATGGTAGATTATGTTACTGTGACCATAACATAAATGGGGAGAGGTACAGAGCTGTCTAGGAAAAAAGTTTTTATATACCATAGAATGTAAGTATTATTTCAAGCTAAATTTTTCTAAGTTTAAGATATTAACTGGGCTTCCCAGGTGGTGCTAGTGGTAAAGAGCCTGCCTGCCAAAGTAAGGGACGCAAGAGCTGTGGGTTCGATCCCTGGGTCGGGAAGATGCCCTGGAGAAGGGCATGGCAATGCACTTCAGTATTCTTGTGGGAGAATCCCATAGACAGAGGAGCCTGGTGGGTTACCGTCCATGGGGTCACCAAGAGTCAGACACAACTGAGAGATGGAGCACACGTGCATGCATGGGTGTGCATGGGTGCGTGGGCGCTGGGGACAGAAAAATCAAAGGACAAAACAGATTTGCTTCCGTTGTTCAGAGCCTACTGTGGTGGCAGACCTAAGTGGATGCACGTTAACTAATCTGGAAATGCTGAGGCAGGGATAAACACAGGGTATTTTAAGAGGCACAGAGAGACACAACTCAGTCAGACTTGTAGGAAAAGGTTTGTAGCGACGACAACTGAACTTAGGCCACCGGGTGTTACCTAAACAAGTGGCAAAGAAAGGGCACTGAAGACCAGGAGAAGGGCTGCCCTGGTGGCTCAGTGATAAACAATCTGCCTGCCAATGCAGGGGACACAGGTTCGATTCCTGGTCCGGGAAGATCCCCCATGCTGAGGAGCAACGAAGCCCTTGGGCCACAACTACTGAGCTTGTGCTCTAGAGCCGGTGAGCCCAACTACTGAACCCACGTGCCGCGACTACTGAAGCCAGTGCACCTGGAGCCTGGGTTTCACAACAAGAGAAGCCACAGCAACGAGAAGCCTGGACACTGCAACTAGAGAATGTAGCTTCCACTTGCTGCAACGAGAGAGAAAACCCTGGGCAGCAACAAAGACCCAGCACAGTCAAAAACAAACAAGTAAATAAAATTATCATTTTAAAAAAAAGAAAAAGTGAAGGTGTGAGCAAAGAGACAGCAAGAAGTCCCACTGGAGGGACGTCCCTGCTGGTCCAGCGGCTAAGACTCCATGCTCCCGATGCAGGGGGCCTGCATTTGATCTGACCCCTGATTGGGGAACTAGATCCCAAGCATTGCAACGAGGAGTTCGCACGCTGCAACTCAAGATCCCGCAGGCCACGTTGAAGACTGAAGGCTTGGCATGCTGCAACCCAGACTGGGCACAGCCAAAAAAGCTTAAAAAAAAAAAAAAAAGTCCCACTGGAGAGAAGTTTTGTATGCTGCAAGAAACTTGTATCCTGTGGAAAACAGGTATCTTCTTTCGATTTTTGAAACAGCTCATTCTGATTAGCAGGAATAAAAGAGGAACAGTGGCAAGAAGATCAGTAAAAGAGCCTGCTGCCACAGTTGTACAGGAAAATAAAGAAGGCCTGTCCTAAGGAATTGGCAGCAAGGATGGAGAGGAGAGTACAGATTCCAGAAATATTTAGGAGGTTGAATTGGCAGGACTTGCTAAGTGTCTGAATGTGGCGGGGGTGGAGGGATGAGGAAGGAGGAGAAGCCAAGGATGACTCATGGGCTTTTGACTTTGGGGACTTGGTGCCACCCCATGAGATACAGTGTTCCCAGACCTCTGGTTTCCAGGGACCTGTAACATTTCCAATAAGTTTAGGGCTTTGACATCCGGCTGCCAACTAAAGACATAAATACACCCTTCCATCTACTATCAACATCATCTCATTAAGAGAGTACATTTTAACACCCAAAATGCAAACAGATTTAGCTGTCCGAAAAACTCACCACAGGGCCCTTATTTTTCTAATTTCGTCACAGACGTTGGAAAATTGGTACCAGGCCTCAGACCAACACTGAGAAGCCCGGAGATGGAGATATAGGAGAAGTTGCCCGCTCAGCGGTAACCTGATGAGTGGAAGGAAGAGGAACATGTAGTCCCTGCCTTCGCTAACTCTCTAGTCTGATAGGGATGTCTATCACGTATGTATTAAGGGACGTCTATCCCATATATGTTAAGGGCTGGAAAAGAGTTCAAGAGGTTATGGAAACCCTGAAGAATCCTCAAATGAGGGAAAGTGGCTGGGGAGCCAAGTCTCCCAAGATGATCTGGAATTTGCCAGATAAACAAAGGCTGTTTCGCATGGTCCAGGCAGAAGGAACAGCATGTCCAAAGGTATGTAGGTATGTGGGAAAATTCATATTTGGGGAATTGTGGATAGTTTGGCATGACTTGGTGATTATCTTGGAAGATGGCAAGAGAAGAGCTGGAAAAGTACACAGAAGCAAAACTACGAAGAGTTCGGTAATCCAGGCTAAGAAGTCTGGAAATTATCTTATGGGCATTGGGAAAGAACCAAAGGACTTTACAGTGGGCAATGCTATGGCCAGATTCACCACTTGGAAATAAACCTCTCTGACTGCAGAATAGAAGCTGGACTGTAGGGGAGCAAAATGGAAGTGTCTGCAAAAGTCCAGGTAAGAAATACAGATAAATTAGAGAAACAAGAGTAGCAGAGAGAAACCAACGCAACCAACAAATATTTACAGAGTACCTCCTCTCTTCAAAAGGTATCAAGGTCAATGAGATAAGATTCTTGCTCTTTTAGAGCTTATTTTCTATTGTTGTTAAAATAAGAATCATAGTTACATAATGCAATTTAAAAAAATTAACAACGAAGCAAATGCTTTCACAAGTCTCTTTATACGTACATATCTATGAAACCATGTTTAAATTGCCCTAAGTTACATTATATTTGTGATTTATTAAATTGTTTCTCTATTCTCATAACACTGGCTTGTTACCTTAAGGTAAGTTCCAGTGGTCACGGATGGATGTGAGAGTTGGACTGTGAATTTTGAACTGTGGTGTTGGAGAAGACTCTTGTGAGTCCCTTGGACAGCAAGGAGATCCAACCAGTCCATTCTAAAGGAGATCAGTCCTGGGTGTTCATTGGAAGGACTGATGTTGAAGCTGAAACTCCAATATTTTGGCCACCTCATGTGAAGAGTTGACTCATTGGAAAAGACCCTGATGCTAGGAGGGATTGGGGACAGGAGGAGAAGGGGACGGACAGAGGATGAGATGGCTGGATGGCATCACCAACTCAATGGACGTGAGTCTGAGTGAACTCCGGGAATTGGTGATGGACAGGGAGGCCTGGTGTGCTGCGATTCACGGGGTCGCAAAGAGTCAGACATGACTGAGTGACTGAATTGAACCGAAGTTCCTTTAAGTGGCACTGCAAAAATCAAAAGGTATACACCTTTTCTGAATCAAAATATACATACTTTTTAGAAATTCTTGCTCCAAATTGCCTTACAGAAGATCACATCAATTTATATTCCCATAATCTAAGGAGGTGGAATACATAGGGTTTTGTGACCAACCAGGAAGACTATGCCAAAGCCTTTGCCAGTGTGGATCACAATAAACTGTGGAAATTCTGAAACAGATGGGAATACCAGACCACCTGACCTGCATCTTGAGAAACCTATATGCATGTCAGGAAGCAACAGTTAGAACTGGACATGGAACAACAGACTGGTTCCATATAGGAAAAGGAGTTCATCAAGGCTGTATATTGTCACCCTGCTTATTTAACTTATATGCAGAATACATCATAAGAAACGCTGGGCTGGAAGAAGCACAAGCTGGAATCAAGACTGCCGAGAGAAATATCAATAACCTCAGATATGCAGATGACACCACCGTTATGGCAGAAAGTGAAGAAGAACTAAAAAGCCTCTTGGTGAAAGTCAAAGTGAAGAGTGAAAAAGCTGGCTTAAAGCTCAACATTCAGAAAACAAAGATCATGGCATCTGGTCCCATCACTTCATGGGAAATAGATGGGGAAACCATGGAAACAGTGTCAGACTTTATTTTTGGGGGGCTCCAAAATCACTGCAGATGGTGACTGCAGCCATGAAATAAAAAGACGCTTACTCCTTGGAAGGAAGGTTATGACCAACCTAGACAGCATATTAAAAAGCAGAGACATTACTCTGCCAACAAAGGTCCATCTAGTCAAGGCTATGGTTTTTCCAGTGGTCATGTATGGTTGTGAGAGTTGGACTGTGAAGAAAGCTGAGCGCTGAAGAATTGATGTTTTTGAACTGCGGTGTTGGAGAAGACTCTTGAGAGTCCCTTGGACTACAAGAGATCCAACCAGTCCTTTCTAAAGGAGATCCGTCCTGGGTGTTCTTTGGAAGGAATGATGCTAAAGCTGAAACTCCAATACTTTGGCCACCTCATGCAAAGAGTTGACTCATTGGAAAAGATTCTGATGCTGGGAGGGATTGGGGGCAGGAGGAGAAGGGGACGCCAGAGGATGAAATGGCTGGATGGCATCACTGACTCGATGGACGTGAGTTTGAGTGAACTCCAGGAGTTCACTCAAATGATGGACAGGGAGGCCTGGCGTGCTGCGATTCATGGGGTCGCAGAGAGTTGGACACGACTGAGCGACTAAACTGAACTGAGGATGTAGAACAAGAAGTAAGGAAGGAAGGTTAGAATGAGTTTTCAGAGTTCTGGTTTAGGCAACAATGTTGGTGGTGCTATTTTCAAATAGCAAAAGAAAAAAAAAAGAGAAGATTTGAAGATTAATCAATGAGTTCACTCCAGAAGAGATGAATTCAAGATGTTTGGGACTTTCAGGTGTTAATGTCCAGTGAGCAATTGTAAACAGATGTGGGAGTTTTGGACACAGGTTAAGCAGAGTTTAAGGAGTTATCAGCATACAAGTGAGACAATTTTGAGGGCTATAATAAGCAACAGGAAGAAGAGCATCACTGAATAAACCACAAATGTGGGCAAGAAAACAGCTGAAGAAAATGATGTCACAAAAATAAAACAAGGGAATTAAGAAAACAATTCTGTTTATAATAGCATCAAACCCAAAATACACTGGTATAAATTTAACAAAAGATATACACTGAAAACTATAAAACAATGTTAAAAGAAACTAAAGATCTATGTAAGTAGAAAGATATCCATATTTGTAGATCAGCAGGTCTTGATAATTTAAGAGGCTAATATCCCTAAAACTGATCTGCAGCTTCAATGTAACCCACATTAAAATTCCAGACTGCTCAGCAGAAACTGACAAACTGATCCTTGCATTTTTAAGGAAATGCAAGGGCAAATAATCTTGAAAAAATTGGAGGACTCACACTTCTTGATTTTAAAACTTACCATAGTATGCTTTGGTATTCAAGAAAGTGTGGTACTACCATAAAAATAAACACATAGATCAATGGAATAGAATTGAGAACCCAGATATTAAGTCTCAGCATTATGCTCAACTGATTTTTCAACAAGGGTACCCAGACCATTCAATGGGGAAAGAATTGACTTTTCAACACATGATGTCAAGACTACTGAAAACCCACATGCAAAATAACGAAGGTGGACTCCTAACTCACAACACACACAAAAATTAAATTCAAGATGGATCACCAACCTAAATATAGGAGCTAAAACTATAAAACTCTTAGAAAAAGAGCAAATATTCATGAACTTGGGTTAGGCAATGCTAAGTAAGCTATGCCAGCAAAAGCACAAGCCACAGAACAAAGACTAGATCAACCAGATCCATCAAAAATAAAACCATCTGTGCTACAAGTGACACACTCAAAGAAATCAAAAGGCAACCCAAAGAATGGTAGAAACTATTTGCAAATTATATATTTGATAAGAGACTTATAACTAGAATGTAAAAAATTCTTTCAATTGAATAATAAAAAGACAACTCAATTTACAAAGGCTGTCAAGTATAACTCAATCAAGCTGAAAATAATAAAATAAAATAAGCAAAGGATCTGAATAGGTTGTTCTCCAATGATGATACAGCAAGGACCAGCAAGCATATGATAAGATGTTCATATTATTAGCCAGCAGAAAAATTCAAATCAAACGATGAGGTACTACTTCATACCTCTAAGTTGGTTAATAACAAATGCTGGCAAAGAAGTACAGAAAATGGAACCCCATATATCACGAGTGGGATTATAATACGGTACAGATACTCTGGAAAACAGTTTGGCCGTTGCTCAAAACATTAAGCACATAGCTATTATATGACCCAGCAATTCCACTCCTTGCTATGTACCTGGAAAAAATGAAAACATAGGTCTATGAAAAAACTTGCACAGTAATGTTCGGAGCTGCATTATTCATAATGATTAATCCAAACGTCCATCAGCTGATGAATGGATAAATGAAAATATATGTACACAATAGAGTATTATTCAGCTACAAAAGAAAGAATGAAGTATGGACACATGCGACAACATGGATGATTCTTAAAAATATTATGTTAAGTGAAAGAAACCAGTCACTAAAAACTACATCCTGTATTATTCCATTCATACGAGATGCCTGGAACAGATAAATCTACAGAAGAACAAAATAGATTAGTGGTTACCTAGGCCACTTGAGAAATCTGTATGCAGGTCAGGAAGCAACAGTTAGAACTGAACATGGAACAACAGACTGGTTCCATATAGGAAAAGGAGTACGTCAAGGCTGTATATTGTCACCCTGCTTATTTAACTTCTATGCAGAGGACATCATGAGAAACGCTGGACTGGAAGAAGCACAAGCTGGAATCAAGATTGCCGGAAGAAATATCAATAACCTCAGATATGCAGATGACACCACCCTTATGGCAGAAAGTGAAGAAGAACTAAAAAGCCTCTTGATGAAAGTGAAAGAGGAGAGTGAAAAAGTTGGCTTAAAGCTCAACATTCAGAAAACGAAGATCACAGAATCCGGTCCCATCACTTCATGGGAAATAGATGGGAAAACAGTGAAAACAGTGTCAGACTTTATTTTTCTGGGCTCTAAAATCACTGCAAATGGTGACTGCAGCCATGAAATTAAAAGACGCTTACTCCTTGGAAGAAAAGTTATGACCAACCTAGATAGCATATTCAAAATCAGAGACATTACTTTGCCGACTAAGGTCCGTGTAGTCAAGGCTATGGTTTTTCCAGTTGTCATGTATGGATGTGAGAGTTGGACTGTGAAGAAGGCTGAGTGCCAAAGAACTGATGCTTTTGAACTGTGGTGTTGGAAAAGACTCTTGAGAGTCCCTTGAACTACAAGGAGATCCAACCAGTCCATTCTGAAGGAGATCAGCCCTGGGTGTTCTTTGGAAGGAATGATGCTGAAGCTGAAACTCCAGTACTCTGGCCACCTCATGCAGAGTTGACTCATTGGAAAAGACTCTGACGCTGGGAGGGATTGGGGGCAGGAGGAGAAGGGGACAACCGAGGATGAGATGGCTGGATGGCATCACCAACTCGATGGACGTGAGTCTGAGTAAACTCCGGGAGATGGTGATGGACAGGAAGGCCTCGTGTGCTGCGGTTCACCGGGTTGCAAAGAGTCGGACACGACTGAGCGACTGAACTGAACTGAAGATGCAGAGTAGTGGGGCTAGGGGCAAGTGGAGTCCCTGTTAATGGGTATGGGATTTCTTTCAGGGGGAATGAAAATGTTCTAAAATTAGACTGTGGTGAGGGGTGCACAACCTTGTGCCAGGCACGGTGCTAAGAACGTTCTCTGCGTGCTGCATGTGTTAATTGCTTCAGCCGTTGTCTGACTCCTTGCAACTTTACAGACTGTAGCCCACGAGGCTCCTCTGTCCATGGGATCCTCCAGGCAAGAATCCTGGAGGTGGCTGGGTTGCCATGCCCTCCTCCAGAAGACCTTCCCCACACAAGGATCGAACCCGCACCTCTTCTGTCTCCTGCTTTGGCAGGCGGGTTCTTTATCGCTATTGCCAACTGCGAATCCCGAATGTTCTCTGTGTTTATGTATTTAAACCTCCTAAGCCTTTAATGCAGGTATCATTACCTCTTTTACAGATGGAAAGAACCAAGGTATAGAAGGTGAGTAGACTGCCCAGCATCACAAAGCTTGTAAATGAAGGAACCAGGATTTGAGCTCAGATAAGCAGGCTAAGCAGAGCACAGCACAGTCAGGCATCAGAACTCTGGCTCTCAACCACCGTATGCTCCATTCCATGGCTTCCGGGACCCTCATGATCCCACCCCTAATAACCACTGCATTCTCGTCTTTAAACTGAGATTCCGTCCACCCTGAAATTATAGCATTTCTTGCATGAAATGTGCATGGCTTTTGTGCTGTGCCTTGACACAGCTGTTACCTCTGCCTAGAAAGTTCTTCTTTTCTCTCAGCATCTGGGGACCTCCTACTCCTTTGCAAAGACTGCACAGGGGTGAACAGCCCCTGGGATCCTCATCTGTTTTTGTTCCCACTCCTAGAGCCAGGCCCCTTATGTGTAACCACAACACACCTGGCTCACCAGCGTCACTCAGGCCCGATGTGCGAACGAATAAATAAATGAATGAGAATATTCAATTGTCCTATAAAAGAGTACACTCTATTTTTCTGGAAGTAGCCTGAGCCAAGTCTGATAAATTCAGTGGGGGATCAGGCTGAGTAATAGTCTTTTGTTTCCAAAAAGAGGTGTGATAATAAAGTAAAGATGCTGATTTTGGGGTTTGGCTCATAAAATAGTTCTGAAGACAATTCCAAAAGAGTCTGAAAATGTTTTGCTCAATTAGGACCAAGCTAGAAAAATTGGACTGCCTGCCATGGGACAAGATTTATTTGGTCATGTAAGTTCTAGTACCTGTTTTTTTTTCTCTCTTGGTTTCATTATTTTCAAGTCACACAGTGTAAGACAACTTCGTTTTTATGAAAAATATTCCATTTCCTAAAGAGCATGCCACTAAATAAGTTATTCCCACTTTTTTCCCCTGCATGCTTTCTTTCTTCAGTAACTGTCCTGACATGTTAAAGAAATACTTCATTATCACACGGTGATTTCGCTTATTTCCAAAGAGGAAAGCAATTTGCTACTCTTTAATTTAAACCTACCCTTAAATCCAAGGAATGTCTGGCTCATGAAAGGAAACATAAGGTCCAGAATCTATTAACTTGTGATCCACAGCCTTCAAAGCAATTTACATGCAGTATACATTTCAGTTCATTTAGCTGTTAAGAGTAGAGCTTAAACCCCCTGTGTACCTTGCCAGGATGCAAGTATACTGAGGCCAAAACTAGGTCACAAAATGTGTTTGCACCAGTGTTTCACTCGTCCAACATTTTGAGAAATATCCAAGGAACTACAAAAAGGAAGCTTCCAGAAAGGAACAACTTCATACCCTAAATCACATCTGAGAGAAGCCCCATCTGGATTTAGGGTCTGATCAAAACCACAGAAGAGACCTCCTCTGCGCCACAGCACACATCCACCCTCACCGTTCCTCCCAAGTATATCTGGATACAGCACCAAGCCCACCCACGTGTAACTGCCCTGCACAGATCTTGCCCAATTCTCTAAATACGACGACTCATATATTTTAATCTAACCCGGTTTTCTCGTGCCAGAATTTTATAGATTTTTACATTATGTATTTGGAATTAGTATACACAAAGGTTACAGCCGAGTGTCAGCCCAGTAAGCACAGCTCGGCGTATGAGAGTGAATGTCAGTTACTAGTCTTTCTAAGCTGCTGATAGGATTTCATTCTGCTAAAGCCACCCTCTTATAATTTTGGATATAGGAGTTACTTGAGTCTACAAGCACTGAATAAGATGGCTGGCTGCAAAATACCCACTGGAACTAAGGTGAGAAACAGCCAACACAGCAGTGTTATCAAATACAGACAGAGGCAACGTCACTGGCAGCAGAAGTTAATTGGAAAAAGAAATCCTAAGGGGATGGAGAATTTCACTTAAAATATTTCAGTTTTGTTAGACAGTAAACAAGAGTTTTGAAAAATATAACCTTAGGAATGAACGTATTTATACAGCTTTTTAAAAGTTATAGGACTTTCCTGGCAGTCCAGTGGTTAAGACTCTGTGCTTTCAACTAAGATCCCACATGTCGCAGAGCAAGACCAAAAATTTAAAAAACTGAATAAAAATAAAATAAGAAACTAATTGTTTTTTTTTTTTAAGTTTTGGACATATGTATACTTAATCTCTGCCCTTCTGGCTGGTATTTCTTTGCCAGAAGTAAAATCAAAAAGTCAAACCAGCTATATATCCCGCTTTAACAGAGCAATGAACTCACAGTTTTTACTGACCTTTTTCAGATGCTAAAACGATAATAAAACTGATAGTTTACAGTCTCTTTTTAGTCTTTCTAATCATTCTCATAGAATACTCTGAGGAGGTTATATTTTACAAGTTGCTAATGTAAAAGTGTTAATTAGTATAACATATTGTTGGATCTTTTTCTTTGATCTTTCTCTTTTCTTTTACAGATAAAACAGTATATTCCCCTTTTGGAATCAGAATAGCAGTTTCTTTTTCAAAAACTGAGTAGTAAGAGGAGGGCATTTTCCTCCTTAAATACATGCATATTATTTTTTAGATATTCAAAAAAAAAAAACTATGTACGAAAATTCTAAAACCTGACGTAGACAATTTATAGTTCAGTTCAGTTGATCAGTCATGTCCGACTCTTTGCGATCCCATGGACTGCAGCACTCTAGGTCTCCCTGTCCATAGCCAACTCAAACTCATGTTCATTGAGTCGATGATGCCATCCAACCATCTCATCCTCTGTTGTCCCCTTCTCCTCCTGCCCTCAATCTTTCCCAGCATCAGGATCTTTTCAGATGAGTCAGTTCTTCACATCAGGTGGCCAAAGTACTGGAGCTTCAGCTTCAGCATAAGTCCTTCCTATGAATATTCAGGACTGATTTCCTTCAGGAAGGACCTGTTGGATCTCCTTGCAGTCCAAGGGACTCTCAAGAGTCTTCTCCAACACCACAGTTCAAAAGCATCCATTCTTCGGCGCTCAGCTTTCTTTATAGTCCAAATCTCACATCCACACATGACCACTGGAAAAACCAAGCTTTGATTAGATAGACCTTTGTTGGCAAAGTAACATCTCTGCTTTTTAATATGTTGTCTAGGTTGGTCATAGCTTTTCTTCCAAGGAGTAAGCGTCTTTTAATTTCATGGCTGCAGTCACCATCTGCAGTGATTTTGGAGCCCAGAAAAATAGTCTGTCACTGTTTCCATGGATTCCCCATCTATTTCCCATGAAGTGATGGGACCGGATGCCATGATCTTCGTTTTCTGAATGTTGAGCTTTAAGCCAACTTTTTCACTCTCCTCTTTCACTTTCATCAAGAGGCTTTTTAGTTCCTCTTCATTTTCTGCCATAAGGGTGGTGTCATCTGCATATCTAAGGTTATTGATATTTCTCCCGGCAATCTTGATTCCAGCTTGTGTTTCTTCTAGTCCAGCGTTTCTTAGGATGTACTCTGCATAGAAGTTAAATAAGCAGGGTGACAATATACAGCCTTGATGAACTCCTTTTCCTATATGGAACCAGTCTGTTGTTCCAGGTCCAGTTCTAACTGTTGCTTCCTGACCTGCATACAGATTTCTCGAGAGGCAGGTCAGGTGGTCTGGTATTCCCACCTCTTTCAGAATTTTCCACAGTTTGTTGTGATCCACACAGGTAAAGGCTTTGGCATAGTCAGTAAAGCAGAAATAGATGTTTTCCTGGAACTCTCTTGCTTTTTCAGTGATCCAGCAGATGTTGGCAATTTGATCTCTGGTTCCTCTGCCTTTTCTAAAACCAGCTTAAACATCTGGAAGTTCACGGTTCACATACTGTTGAAGCCTGGCTTGAATTTTGAGCATTACTTTGCTAGCATGTGAGATGAGTTCAATAGTGCAGTAGTTTAAGCATTCTTTGGCATTGCCTTTCTTTGGGATTGGAATGAAATCTGACCTTTTCTGGCACTTTGGCCACTGCTGAGTTTTCCAAATTTGCTGGCATATTGAAAGCAGCACTTTTGCAGCCTCATCTTTTAAGATTTGAAATAGCCCAGTAAAAAGGGCCAAGAGACTCCAGCCACTCCGAATCTAAGGGATCAGGCTGCAATGCTACTAACACAGCACAAAGTAATCAATCCAACCTACTTTTACAAGAATTCCATATTTTAATCTCTATAAAAGCAATCTCTACAGGCTTCCCTGGTGGCTCAGTGGTAAATAATCTACCTGCCAATGCAGGGGACATGGGTTTGATCCCTGTTCCAGGAAGATTTCACACACTGTGGAGCAACTAAGCCTGTGTACCACAAACACTGAACCTGTGCTCCAGAGCCCAGGAACCACAACTGCTGAGCCCACGTGCTCCAGCTACTGAAGCCCGCACACCTAAAGCCTGTGCCCACAGCAAGAGACGTGACTGCAACGAGAAGCCCGTACACCGCAACGAAGAGCAGCCCCCGCTCGCCGTAACCAGAGAAAAACCTGCACAGCAACAAAGACACAGCACAGCCAAAAGAAAGACAGAAAATTGTTTTTTTTTAAATCCCATCTCTGGAAAGAGACAGTCTGGCAGTGGGATGCCGACTCTGCACAGGCTGGGGAGTTTTCGTGACGAGCAGAACTTCCTTCCCTACAGTCAAGATGATGCACTGGACATGGAGTTGGAGGCCGACAGACATGAAGATTATCTTCCAACTCCCTTCCTGGGCTCCGCACTCTGTGCAACTGTGCTCTGTAATCTGGCTTGCCCACAGATAAGCACACAAGAAAGGCAATGCCCTGGCTGGCAGATCAGAGTACCCTTGAAAAAGCACAGCTTTTACTGGAAAAGAGAAAATTAACATTTTGGTTCAAACCTCGGTTTCTTGTGAGGTTGGCATGAGTCCATCATCCCTGGACTCTCAATCCCTCTAGGTATACTAATAAAATCAGCCTTCCAGCCTTCAATGCCAGGCAGATCCTGGAACATGGCAACCGCACCAGAGAACTGGCTCCCTGTGTATGGGCAGCAAGCCATAATTGCGACTGCCTCCTGAAAAGGCAACAGTGGTTACCTTGACCTTGAGACGTACCTTTTCTTCACACTGTAACAGAACTGTTTCTGCATTTTGACTTTTAATTCATGCAACTTTTAACTGGAAGAATAAAGACACTGCCTCCGGATGTACTTACCCAGGTTTGCCAGAAGAACTCCTATAGAGGAGACCAGTATAGATGAGCGCTTTTGAGAAGGCTCATTTTTAGACTTCGTTTATACTGAGTTGTTTTTATTATGAATTGCCTCCTGGGCGAGAAATGCTAGAGGGTGAGAGAGAAGCAGATAATATAAAAACCCCTGTCGGGCCTTGTCAAATACTTTTTCCTTACTGTCCATTGAGCATCAGCCAATGAATCAAAAGTGGGCTTCTGGAACTTTCCATGTGCCAATGCTGGAGATACGGCAGTTAACACACTGTCCCCTCAGGAAGTGACTAGTATTGCTGTCCTGGCGAGCCACTGGGACTGATATATCTACTGCCTGTCTCAGGTGCATAGGTGCACAAATAAGGCTGAAAAGGACTCACCTTGATTGACATTTAATGAGTCTTTTCAAGTGAATTTTGTCAACACTGTTACAGTGAATTCTGTTTTTGCCTTGAGCTATTCACAACACAAATCTGTTCTATTCATCTGACGGAAGACTAAACAAAAGCATTCATTAAGAAAAAGCAGAGAAAATACAGCGCCAAAAGCTTTGTATATGTTAGCACATAATACATTTACCTTCTTCCCGGCAAACAGTATGCAACTTGTTTCTAATTCAAAGACAGATAATGGAAAAAACTGTTTACAGCAGAACAATCTTCAATAATTCAAAGCTTGATGATCTAATGAAATTACTTTAAAATGCCAAATGTCAAAACACTGTATCAAATCTTTTGCATTTCCACTCTGAGTTAACATTTCTGTAAAAAAGGAATTCAACAGATAGTAACTGTTTCACGGAAGACTCATCCAACTTTTACCAAGCATTCATTTTGATAGATTGGCTGTCATGTAAAAGAGGTCTTCCTTTTATAAACATGTCACCTTAACAATTTTAAGTGTCTACATATAAGTTAATTAATCATCTTTAGTATAAACCAAGAAGTTACCTATCTATCAAATCTTTGAAACAATAAATGCAAAGCAAGAAAAGGAAACTACCTACTCTAAGTTACACTGACCAATAATACCCAGGACTGATTTCAGGAAATAGGTCCTGGGTGTTCATTATAAAGACTGATGTTAAAGCTGAAATTCCAATACTTCGGCCACCTTATGCGAAGAGCTGACTCATCTGAAAAGACCCTGATGTTGGGAAAGATTGAAGGCAGAAGGAGAAGGGGACGACAGAGGATGAGATGGTTGGATGGCATCACTGACTCAATGGACATGAGTCTGGGTAAACTCCAGGAGCTGGTGATGAACAGGGAGGCCTGGCGTGCTGCGGTTCATGGGGTCGCAAAGAGTCGGACACGACTGAGCGACTGAACTGACTGACTGACCAGTGATACAGCAGGCTGGCTGGAAAGGGCTTGGGACGTGCTAAGTGTTCAATTAAAAGGTTAGGTGTGAGATGAAGAGGATGAAGATGAAAATGACTTATTCTTAAGAATTTTAGCTTTTATTTCATTTATTAGAGCTATTTTTTTAAAAGCATGAGGCTTCTTCTGATGCAAGCCTTTAGCACATGACAAACCCTCCACTGACTGAGTAATGGGGGACAGTGTCTGGGGCTGAGGGACTCCAAGGATACTGACCACTTTAGACTCTTCTACGCATTCAAGCCCCTCTTGGGACAGCCCCTTCCTCCACTTCGGGTCATCAAATTCTGGCCCGCCCTCACCACTCAATTCTCAAGAATTACACCTTCAGCCTTGACTGAAGGCTCCCCGTTTCTCACCTCTCTCTGCAAATGGCCTTTTCTTGGAAAGGAAGAAAATCAAAGCCATGCAGCTCATCAACAGATCTGTCCCTCCTGTGTTCACAGGAGAGTACTCTCCTCTCCAAGGAGAAGTGCTCCCCACCAACGGCGCCCTCCACCGTCTGCCAAGTCCTCCTTTCATCAGTTTTCACTCCCTACCATTCCTCCCCAACCTCTCCTCTGCACACCTACACACACTCATATTTACTTTCCATAATAACAAAAACAACATCAATTTTATGTCAGCTGGGGTGTCATTCTACCAACAACGTCCCACTCCCTGGTGCCTCAGACAGTAAAGAATCTGCCTGCAATGTGGGAAACCCGGGTTCGATTCCTGGGCCAGGAAGATCTCCTGGAGAAGGGAACGGCAACCCGTTTCAGTAGTCTTGCCTGGAACATTCCATGGACAGAGAAGCCTGACGGGCTACAGTCCCTGGGGTCGCAGAGAGTCAGACACGACTGAGTGACAAACCCCGTCTGTCTTTGCGCTACAGCTTCTCACTCTGTTATCTGTTAACTGGCTTCCCTTCTTCCAGTAAAATCTCAGACACGGAAACGGACCGCTTCCCACCAGTAAATGCAGTCTTCCATCTCTCCCACCAGTGGGCAGCACCTGAGATGATGGAGTGAAACGCCTCCTTTTCCTTGAAATGCTCCTCTCCTGTGGCTTCCCCGGTTTTCTTCTGTTTTTCTCCCCCTACTTCCCTGGTCTCTGACTTCCTCTCTGCCCCCTTTCCCCGTCGATCCTAAATGCACCGTACAGAACAACTGTATGGATACCAAGGGGGAAAGTGGGGCATGGGATGGACTGAGAGATTGGAGGGGACATATATACACTACTGTGTATAAAACAGATAACTCAAGAGAAACTTCTGTATAGCACAGGGAACTCCACTCAGTGTACCGTGGTGACCGAAATGGGAACGGAAATCCAAAAAAGAGGGGATATACGTACACATATAGCTGATTCACTTTACTCTACAGCAGAAATTAACACGACAATAGAAACTAACAAACTAAAGCAACCATACTCCAAAAAAAAAAAAAATCCTAAATGTACATAATCTCAAGGTTCCATTGTTAGTCTTCTCTTTCCCCTCAAAATATGGCAGTTCTTATTCACTTTTGTAACACGTAAGGTCATATTTGACAGCGACCTTCAAGAGTTACTGAGTACCTACTATGTGTGTTAAGTCACTTCAGTAGTGCCCCACTCTGTGCAACCCTACGGACCGTAGCCCACGAGGCTCCTCTGTCCGTGGCATTCTCCAGGCAAGAATACTGGAGCGGGTTGCCATGCCCGCCTCCAGGGGATCTTCCCAGCCCAGGGACTGAACCCAGTCCCTCATGTCAGTTCTTTACCACTAGTGCCTGGGAAGCCCATGTATCTACTATAATACCCCTCCCTGGTGGCTCAGACGGTAGAGCGTCTGCCTGCAATGTGGGAGGCCTGGGTTTGATCCCTGGGTCGGGAAGATCCTCTGGAGAAGGAAATGGCAACCCACTCCAGTACAGTCGCCTGGAAAACCCCATGGGAAGCCCGTATACCTGCTCTACTCTACAGTGCATGCGTATACTACAGATCTACTGCATAACTCACCATACAGACAGCAACTGTGTCTGGGCACGATTTGAACGCCCTGTGCTGCGAAGGCTGACGGCTGTGGACGAGGCCCTCAGCCGGTGACACAAGGTGAGCCACGTGCTCAGCTTCCACACTGGGGCATCTGTGGGCTGCTCCCTGAGGTGGGACACGTGACGGTCTCCAAGTGTGGAGCTCTCCTTTAAGAGTGTCCCAGGGTTTCTGAACTCCTCTCTGGAGCTCTCAATTTTCCGCGTTTCAGTCCTAACTCTGCCTTGGCTGTTTCCTGAGAGCCCATACAACTCAACGTGTTCAAAACGGAGCTCATCAGGGTCCCACCAAACCCACTTCTTCTCCCTCAAATCTTGTTTCCAGCTGCAGCACCACCATCTGGCTTAAAAGTGCAATTGAGGACTTCCCTGGCGGTCCAGTGCTAAGAACCCACGCTTTCATTGCAGGAGGCACCAGTTCAATCCCTGGTCAGAGAACTAAGATCCCACATGCCTCGAGATGCAGCCAAAAAAAGCAATTATCTGCTTGACTCTAGAGCCCTGTCCCCCAACAAACCCACCCAGTCACTCAGACTGGCCAATTCCTGCACTCAGCTTCCCTCTCTCAGTTTAAGGGAATGGCCCCAATGTAGGCCACCATTTTTTCCTCACGTCCCAGGAAATGGCCCATCTCCTACCGGGTTTGTGCACCTCTAGATTCTATTTCAGCCTGGTTAGCCCTCTGCTAGCACTCTGACCCCCAACCTGGGCACATCTCCACCTCTCCCCGCCCCTCACGCCCCTGTCGCCTCAGGCTTGTCTGCCTTGCAGGCATCATTCCTCTCCACAACTCTGATTCTGTTCACGTGGGTCACTGCTTCCACCGAGGCACCTGTTCTTGCTCCCACAGATTAAATTTCTTCTTCTGAAGGTGCCTTGATTTTATCTATATCTGGGGATGGTCCTTACCCCTACAATCTTTGTATGACAGCAGTCTGCACAGAGTCCAAGCTTTGTCTCCTCCCACTGGGTTACAATCTCATTGAAAGCAGGGACTGAGCGATCCCTATGGTTTCACACTCTGCACACGCGCTCTAGTGGGTGCCTTGCATCCAGGAGGTGCTAGCTAACCTCTGCTCCCTGCGGCACCATTTCCAGCACTCTTTTATGAACATCTCCCATGTCACATACTGCTAGTTCCTGTAGGCAACACTGACTCTGGAAATGAGATCCAAACTGTAGCTGGATGCCTTTAGCATCTGGATCTATGCTAAAAGCATCTTCTATTCAGGCAATCCCACTACCCAAGTTCTAGAATAGGTTCTGGGCAAATGAGAATATGCCAAAACCAATCCCTCAGTTTCTGCAGAATAGAGAGAGTACATAAGCCATTTCATTTCTTGGGATAATACAATATCCCCAGCCTTGTGAATATCTTGAACTGTCAACTTTAAGAATGAATAAAGGAGAAAATTATTAAGGTTCTGTTTAATTGCCCATCTAACAAACAGGAAAGGTTCATCACTTGGTTCAGAGCCCAATAACTTACTAAGTGGTAGGATGAAAAACCTTAGTAGAGCTTCTAAATGCATTCTGGCTCTAGGTGAGTGATCACACCATTGTGATTATCTGGGTTGTGATCTTTTTTGTACAGTTCTTCTGTGTATTCTTGCCACCTCTTCTTAATATCTTCTGCTTCTGTTAGGTCCATACTATTTCTGTCCTTTACTGAGGCCATCTTTGCATGAAATGGTCCCTTGGTATCTCTAATTTTCTTGAAGAGATCTCTAGTCTTTCTCATTCTATTGTTTTCCTCTATTTCTTTGCACTGATTGCTGAGGAAGGCTTTCTTATCTCTCCTTACTCCTTGGAGGAAAAGTTATGACCAACCTAGATAGCATATTCAAAAGCAGAGACATTACTTTGTCAACAAAGGTCCGTTCAGTCAAGGCTATGGTTTTTCCAGTGGCCATGTATGGATATGAGAGTTGGACTATAAAGAAAGCTGAGCCCCAAAGAATGGATGCTTTTGAACTGTGGTGTTGGAGAAGACTCTTGAGAGTCCCTTGGACTGCAAGGAGCTCCAACCAGTCCATCCTAAAGGAGACCAGTCCTGGGTGTTCGTTGGAAGGACTGAAGTTGAAGCTGAAACTTCAATACTTTGGCCACTGGATGTGAAGAGCTGACTCACTGGAAAAGACTCTGATGCTGGGAAAGATTGAGGGCAGGAGGAGAAGGGGACAACAGAGGATGAAATGGTTGGATGGCATCACCGACTCAATGGACATGAGTTTGGGTGGACTCCGGGAGTTGGTGATGGACAGGGAGGCCTGGTGTGCTGCGGTTCACAGGGTTGCAAAGAGTCGGACACGACTGAGCGACTGATCTGAACTGAATGCATTCTACCTTTACAAACAGGAAATTTCTCAGATCTGGACGCATTGAGCTTAACATGAGATGTGTGAAAATTTCAGTATTATTAGTACTATTAACATTTTTTAATACCTAAAATATTTTCTTTACACATCAGAAAAAGTGGACAAAATTTTTCTTTACACATCAGAAAAAAACAGACAAAATTAGCTAACGATGACATTTTAAAATCAGCTGTAAGTATCATTTGACTCTATTTTGCTTGGGGGTGGGGACAACTTTTAACTTATAACAGGAATTCCTTTCTTTCTTTTTACACATTGGAGTTAAGCCTTTGTAGAAAAAGGATGTTTCTGAGGGTTCTAAGAAACAAACTAGAATAATTAACGCCTTCAAAGTTTCTTTAATTAACTACTTTGTATAAACAATCTTTTGTGTTTTTTTTTCTACTTGAAACAAATTACAGGAGCATAGAATTTTAAAGTTCAGTGCAGTTCAGTTCAGTCGCTTAGTCGTGTCCGACCCCATGAATCACAGCACACCAGGCCTCCCTGTCCATCACCAACTCCCGGAGTTCACTCAGACTCACGTCCATCGAGTCGGTGATGCCATCCAGCCATCTCATCCTCTGTCGTCCCCTTCTCCTGCCCCCAATCCCTCCCAGCATCAGAGTCTTTTCCAATGAGTCAACTCTTCGCATGAGGTGGCCAAAGTACTGGAGTTTCAGCTTTAGCATCATTCCTTCCAAAGAACACCCAGGGCTGATCTCTTTCAGAATGGACTGGTTGGATCTCCTGGCAGTCCAAGGGACTCTCAAGAGTCTTCTCCAACACCACAGTTCAAAAGCATTTAAAGTTAGAGGTCATCAAATCTCAGTCCTTCCTTTAGAAAATAATTAGTCCTTAGTCTTAGTCTTTCTCTTTGAAATAAGGAAACTGAGCTGGAGAATGACTAAGACGTCCTATCCAGGACGTCTCTGAGAACTGCCTGGTCTCTCCATTGCACCGTTCTGCCCCTGCATGCAGCAAAAATGGGCCTCCCAAACTCATTTTCGGGAGGACAACCATTAAAAACTATCAAGGGTTCTTCAAGGAAGCTTTCACAACATTTGCAAAAGTGGAAGGGTGTAAGCTTCAATCTTCTAACACAACTATCAATCATTTCAAAGGAATTTCGCCTTATTAAACATGTGACCAGATATTCTAACATATCCTTCTGGGATAGCAAATGCCCGTCATTCTCTAAAACCATGAGACATGTGGACTTAGCTTTCAGAGAATTCTCTCTACATACTGTCCTCTCCCCTCAGAGGCACAGCCTAAGACATAAAGTGCCCGTTTATTACACAAGCAGCTATCAACTCTCTGTCATTCTGGTCTATGTAGCTAGCTGCAGTTTCCACCACTTAGGAATTTATAGCATATGATCACTCCCTCCACATAAAATGGCATCAGTGTTTGAACATTCTCATTCCTTTAGGTGACAAAAAAGTGTCAATTGTGGTGTACACACCATGTTGCAGACTGGGGTTTCGGTCCCTGCCACTGTTCACATTTGAGGCCACCTACCTCTCTGCTCTGGGGGACTGTCCTGTGCATTGGAAGACGTTTCATCGCATCCCTAGCCTCTAACCACTAGGTGTTTTGCTGTGCAGTCGCTCAGTTATGTCTGACTCTTTTGCTAACCCATGGACTGTAGCCCGCCAGGCTCCACCGTCAACGGGATTCTCCAGGCAAGAGTACCAGAGTGGGTTGCCACTTCTTCTCTAGGGGATCTTTCTGACTCAGGGACCAAACCCATGTCTCCTGTAGAGCAGGCAGATTCTTCACTGCTGAGCCACCAGGCAGGACTGCCTGCCCACTAGACTGCAATACTATCCTTCCATTTGTCAACCGAAAAAACATCTGCCAAATTCCCCTGGGGGTAAAGCCACCCTCGGGTGAGAACTGCTCATATTGAGGGGGGAGAGTCCACACTGCATTATGTTCTAATAAAATTTCTGAAACACACCCTTCCCATGTAATCCCAGGATGACGGGTGGCAGTTAATCTTTTCAAGTGTTCTTATATATAAAAATTGTTACTGGTTTTGTGCACCTTATTTGATGTAATTTTTAAAGAGAGAGAATATCTCACACAATCAACCAAGCAAGCATTGATTAAGCACCTGCAGTATGACCAGCATTATGCTAACCCCCAAAGAGAGGTCCAGTGACAGATTTTCTTTTCTTGGGCCCCAAAATCACTGTGGATGGTGACTGCAGCCACAAAATTAAAAGATGCTTGCTCCCTGGAAGGAAAGCTATGACAGACCTAGACAATGTATTAAAAATCAAAGACATCACTTTGCCAACAAAGGTCTGTCCAGTCAAAGCCATGATTTTTCCAGTAGTCATATATGGGTGTGAGAGCTGGACCATAAAGAAGGCTGAGTGCAGGAACTGATACTTTTGAACTGTGGTGCTGGAGAAGACTTTTGAGAGTCCCTTGGACAGCAAAGAGATCAAACCAGTCAATCCTAAAGGAAATCAACCCTGAATATTCATTGGAAGGACTGATGCTGAAGCTAAAGCTCCAATACTTTGGCTACCTGATGCAAAGAGCGGACTCACTGGAAAAGACCCTGATGCTGGGAAAGATTGAAGGCAGGAGGAGAAGGGGATGACAGAGAATGAGATGCTTGGATGGCATCACCAAATCGATGGACATGAGTTTGAGCAAGCTCTAGGAAACAGTGATGGACAGGGAAGCCTGGCATGCTTCAGTCCATGGGGTTGCAGAGAGTCGGACACGACTGAGTGACTGAACAACAACGAAAAAAGATGAAAGTTGTGGACACTTTTCACAAAGAGCTTTCATTACAGTTGAGGAAAGGGAACATGTAGGTGTGAAGCAGCCACGGGCACTGCAGGACCAGACAGAACACAGAGCTAAGCAGGTGAAAGACACTGCTTAGGGCCAACGTGGTCAATGGGAGCACTCAAGTCTCCAGAAAGGCCCTCATGGAGTTGATGAGATCTCGCTCAACCTTTGAAGATGTGTGCATATCAAACAAATTAGGAGAAAGGCAAGCCAGACAAGGGAGCCGCATGAGCAAGGCTTGCTGGAAGAAGCCAGCAGGCTCTGCCTGAGAGCCACGTAAGCAAGAGTTCATTTAAAGGACAGTGGACGTGAACATGTAAGACAGGTCCAGGCTATAGTGGGCCCCGAAAGATAAAATCTGGACTTGAATGCGGTAGGCATTCAAGGTCATTTTGGGCATGAAGTTTCATTGGAAGAGGGCATGGTGTGAACTAGAAGATGGTTAACATAAAAGGCAGGGGAAAAAAGTTATATGGCTCTGTACTGATAGAGCCCTGGAATAGTAACCGTGACAACGAAGAGGGGGCAGTCAGCACTGGGGGCATTCTGAAGGGAAAACCTACTGGCCTTGGATGACACCAGATTGTGTCAATCAGAAAAGACATGAATCTTCAAGGTTCAAGTCCGAACGACTCAGATAACAAGGAGGTCTCAACCTATTGATGTGTCTATCATATTCACAGACTTCAATATCACCCACCCTAATTAATCTTAGGAGTTCTCCACTGATTATTTTATTGAATCACCTCATATGAAATAATGACATTTTCTAAATGGAGGCACTGGAACGAAAACCATAAAACATGACATGCAATCACTGTGACAGGCACTATGACATGAGGAACAGGGATGCTGGAAGTCCCAGTGGGTCTGTGCCCTCAAGGGGGACACACGAGGAGACGCACAGCTCACTGCGGGATGGGCTGAAAATTGAATAATGCAGCCTGCTCCTCCACCGCCACCACCACCACCAGGTCACCGGTCCCCTACGCTAAGTCATTTGGGGTCAAAACGCGGCTGCTCCGAAGGCTGGTTGATAAAGGCAAAAGCTAGTGAGTTAGTTATACATAAGGTGTCTTTTAAAACCATGAAGCCAAGCAGCACTTCTGCTCAGTGGTTTAAAATCCATCATCTATAATGATGTTCCCACTTTTCCATCTGAGGAGCATGATTTTCCCACCCAAACGAGTAAGTGGGAGACACCTCAATGGCCCAGAACGGGTCATGCTCATCCACGCAACCTAGGAACTCCTTCAGGGTTCTCAGGGCCTGCTGCTACTGCTAAGTTGCTTCAGTCGTGTCCGACTCTGTGCGACCCCATAGACAGCAGCCTACCAGGCTCCCCTGTCCCTAGGATTCTCCAGGCAAGAACACTGGAGTGGGTTGCCATTTCCTTCTCCAATGCATGAAAGTGAAAAGTGAAAGTGAAGTTGCTCAGCTGTGTTTGACTGATCGACCCCATGGACTGCAGCCTACCAGGCTCCTCCATCCATGGGAGTTTCCAGGCAAGGGTACTGGAGTGGGGTGCCATTGCCTTCTCAGGGCCTGCTACAGCTCAAATGTCTCCAAGTTTTTAATGCTGGAACACTTACTGTTGAGTCTTTGCATACAACTTCAAATCTGTCTAGTGACACACAGATGGTTTTTGGAAATGCTTCGTCAATCTTCAAAATGATTTAAGAATTATCCTCAAGCTGTGTTTTCAGGACAAACATGGGATTTTGCTTCTTAAAGACTCAGACCTTAGCTAGAACAACAAAGAATCAAATGTCAGCCCATTTTCTTAACCGTATGAAACTGAGACCAACATCCAGTCTTTCCTAGGCTGGGGCTTTCAGTCCCCACACCAGATCTGAAGACTCTCTGGACTCCAGGGCGTCACCCTCGTTCGGCTCCAGTGCTGAGAAGACCACGATGGCTCATGGCAGTGGAGTGTGAGCAAGCCCCGAGCATGGAGACACACTGGGACCAGGGAGGGCCGAAGGCAGAGGCGATCACTCCCGCGTGCAAGGCGAACCATGGGCACTCCTTGGGCACTCCCGGAATCCAGAACCCATTCCAGGAGACCACATGTGTGAGGAGATTCACGAGGGCCCTGTTCCCTTAGATAAAGCCCCTCCTTCTTGCGCTGGCTCTAGGGGGTCTCTATTCCTCCCAACCCTAATACTAAGTCGCTACAGGTTCCCATCTTCTAGACATAAAATGTCATTTAAAAATCTTTCTTCTTGGGAGGGAGAGGGGAATGGGGAGTTAGCATTTTAATTACTACAGAGTTTCAGCATAGGATGACAAAAAATGTTTTGGAGATGGACAGTGGTGATGACTACACAACAGTGTGGATGTACTTAATGACACTGAATTATAGACTTGAAAATGCTTAAAATGGTAAATTTTATGTTATGTCTATTTGACCACTGAGGGGGAAAAAAGTAAAACAAAACAAAACTATCTTCTCAAAAAAAGTATGACTGAAACATTGAAACATTCTGTCTGTAGATGATTCTAATCCTCAACATTAAGTAAGACTAGACAATTGGGGATTTTCCCCCTAATAGAATATTCACAAAAGTTATGTTTCAAATTCTCCCAAGTTTGGCAATGTATTTGAGAATGCATTGAGGATTGTTTAAAATGTCTTTTTCAAAAAGTAAATAATTGAAGACTATGAAGGGACTCCCCTCTCCTTTTTTTTAATGATTTCTGTTCCATCACCATTTCTCTATTTTTGACACTGCTTACCACTTTATTAGCATCTTCATAAACACATGCAATGAAATGGAAATGGATATGCACGTTTATCCATATGAAAAAGAAGACAGGGAGGGGAGGGGTGGGGCTGTGAGTGAGAAAAGAACCCAATGTCCTAAATTGATTACCACTTATCTAGCATATATGTTTAAAGAAGTCAGTTCATATTTTAACACCACAAGGCAAGAGTTTCTCTGGAACCAGATAATGGGCATAGCATACCGGGTATCATAATGTCAATGAGAAAAACCAACAGGAACTTTACAATATATGGGACAGACCAAAACCTTGTTTGCACGTCAAGTATAACAACTCTTTTATTCCTATTTTTCTACCTTAAGACCAAAAGCTGGATGAATACAGGATGAATGTACCTTCTGTTTCCCACAAGAAACATAAGATGAAAAGAAGAAACAAATGTATGTTTGTTTAGGTTTTGGGCAAGAGGTCAACAATGTAAGACTAAGCATATTGAAACTGTAGCTTTTATTCATTTTGGAGCCAAACTCATTTTAATTCTCTATGACTCCTTTGTATTTCTAGGTGTGTTCTTTCTTTATTTTCCCCCTTTAACTTCATTTCTTCTGTCTAGTCTAGAGACACCCACTCAGAATCAGTTTTTTGCCATACTTATTTTGACCTTTCAAAACTTCAGGATAGAATTTCCTTAATTTGATCTCTTTTAAATTTGGGGGTTCTTTTCTATTTTATTTATTCACACACTCAGAATTTTCCTCTTCCTCTATATTTTTCATTATTTTATTCTGCATCTCAACTTCCTGCATGCCTCTCACTACTAATACCTCACCATCTCAACTTTTCCCTCCGTAATCTACAAGTTTAAAGAGTAAAATTTTATTATCTAATCGAAGCACAACACCATGATAACTGTTTCTTCAACAGACATGATACAAGGCCTTTTTTTGCCTGTCGTGAATAGCCAAACTGTATAACCAAGTAAACATTTTATTAACTATAACTCTCTAACAGTAGGCACAGTCAGTGTTCATCATAACTGTAGCTCATAAAGATTACAATAAAGGATAAATCTTGAAATAGTTCCTCAAATATCAACAAAGTATTAAATTATTATTTTTTACTGTTCAATGTAGTTTGCCATCTTCTAATTCTTGGAAAATGAGACAGTGCTCAGAAGAGATGGTAACCTTCTATTCACTAGGCTTTCTTATTAACTGGAGCACTTGATTCCTCAATTAATTATGCAAGGTAACAAAAAGACTCCCTTCTGAAAGTTGAAAAAAAAAATAGTTTAAAAAATCAGAAATCTCAGAAGGTATTTTTCATTTTCGGTGATAATCGTGTAGAATTTCCCACTATAGCTCAATAGGCAAAACACTCACTGAATCAGCAAAAGATGAGAAAATGCAGAAGAAATCAAAATGTGAGTTTCTGTACTGTGGTGGGCAGGACCAGAAACGTGGAGTCTTAAGTATACGCCACCCGTTCTCTGAGTTCTAGAGTACCATCTCAGAGAATGCACAAGAAAAGACGGGGCTTCCTTTGCTTCTGCCTGTACTGATCATTATTCCCATAGTCTCTGTAACGATTTGTGATGCTTTCTAACACTGTATACCCTAAAGTTGAGTTGGCCAAATACTTTGGTAGAAATGCTTAGACATGTCTCAAGCAAATGAGTCACATTAAGCACCTTCTAGAAAGTAAATGTTGTGTAAGTTAAACTTACAATTGACTGGACAGATGTTCTGACTGGCAAAAACTGGGTTTGTCAATTCTGTTTCTCTTCTTCCATTATTTGCTTTTTATTTTAATCATCATCAGAGTGAAATTCCACTTTCAATTTTCCAGCGGCCTGAAACTTTCTGAAACGCTCATGCTTTGAAACGAAGTTCTTCATTTATTTCTCAAGTACCTTGAGGCTGGTGGTTAGATGAACAACCAGAACACAACTCATTTTCAGCGGATAGGATAGTCAAGAAAACAAAAGTATGTTTCTGGATGAAAGATATTCAAAGGGACACATATTACTGCATATTTTCAGTATGATTATGTAACAAGACACCACTTCAAAGCTAACTTTTCGTTTGGATTACATGTGCAAAAAGGTCAGGGCTGTGTTTTCTGTAGGAGTTTTCACTTTTGCTTATTTGGAAGCAGTTAAAGGGCTAGAAATTCTTGCTATTTAGAAGCCTCTGTAAAGATGGAAATATATAAAGAAACTTTTATGGAACTACATAAAGAAAAATACATGAAGAATACAGAAAGAAACAATAAATTATTTGTGTCTTAAATACAACATTAATCTTGCTGTGATATAGGTATTACTTCGCTAAAAAACCACTTTAATATTGTCTCAATAACAAGGTTCAGAGAACTTTGTTTATAAACTCTATTATAAATAATAAAAATAGTTTAAAATCTTTTTCATAAAATTTTAAACCAGCTGGTTGTTAACAAGGATAAACTCTCAACCAGGTCCTATTAACTAGTGTAACACCTCAGGAAAAGAGGTAAAAAATGTCTTCTAAATTTTTTTTCTGAAATAGTTCACCTTCAGATGTCTTGATATTAATAACTTTGCATGTGTCCGTGCGTGCTCAGTTGTGTCGGACGCTGCAACCCCATGGACTGAATCCTGGCAGGCTCCTCTGTCCATGGGATTTCTTAGGTGAGAATAGTGGAGTGGGTTGCCATTCCCTTCTCCAAGGGATTTTCCCAACCCAGGAATCGAACCCACGTCTCCTGCATGGGTGGGCGGATTCTTTCCCATTGAGACACCTGGGAAGCCCAAGAATGACTTTAGGGTGTAACAATTTTGCTTAGCTCTAAGTATAAAACTAATTAATAAAAACAATTCCCTTTCGCTCACATAGTGGGTCTGTTGTGGACTATTCAGAAACCGATGAGGTGCCAATGAACAGATCTATGATTTCCCTCCTTCTCTTGGCCTCTTGGTCACTAAACCTTTCCCAAGATCGAACTTAACAAACACACTGCAACTGTAATTTGAACTTCACTTCCTTCCATTCCTGCCCGAGTTACTGGACTGAACACAAGTAATACAAAGACCAAATGAATGACAACATGGCTGCCTGCACTTGAGAAGTAAGGATATATTTATTTACAGCTCAGGGCCAAAGCTACTTCCAATCCAGAATAAAAAAGCATGCAAACCAGTACAGAGACTAAGGGCTCACACCTAATATACCCTGAATTCAGTAAAAACAGAAAGGAAGGCATGATTTTTTTATTTCAAAGTTTTGACAGTGAGGAAACCAAAGGTTCCCTGAAACCCTCAGCTGGGACCAAGGTCATTTGATATTATTAGCCACAGCGAGGCTGCAGAGAGCAACCAGGAAGTGCTGAGTCATCCTGAGCCCGAGTGACACCTCGTCAGCACTTCTGGTGCCAGATTCAGAGGTGAGCCGACTTCCTTTGACCTCCAGCTCTTCCTTCCTTTGCCCACCGGCCTCAGAGATGGAAAACTGCCTGCCATCAAGTGGAGCAGCGTGAACCCTAACAAACAGCGCTACTGAACAGCCCCAATTCCACGGCCACTTGCCTCCACACACGTGATTAAAACAACTAGTTGAAGAAAAAGTTGTTAATCTAAAAACATGGATATGTTATATATACAGCATTTAATACCTGTCATAATTAAGCAATTATACCTCTAGTTTTGGTTAAAAGAAGACAACTTTCTCCCCAAAATTCAGTCCAGCCTGTCAGCATGCAGTATATGTCTGCTTCATTTCCCAAAGAGGCCTTAGCCAAAAAGAGTCCTATGTCCAAATGATTTTTGCATGACTAAAATACTTGGTGGCTCAGTGGCAAAGAATCCTCTTGCCAACACAGGAGATGCAAGAGATGCAGGTTCGATCCCTGGGTCAGGAAGATCCCCTGGAGGAGGGCATGGCAACCCACTCCAGTACTCTTGCCTGGAGAATCCCATGGACAGAGGGGCCTGGTGGGCTACAGTCCATGGTGTCGGGAAGAGTAGGACACGACTGAGCGACTGAAACACTCTGTAGTACTACACAAAAACCCTAAGGGGAAATAACACCTGGAGTCAAGGTGACCTTGAACAGATCCTGCAGAAGTTCGGTGTCTGTTTCTTTACCTGCACGATGGGACTAACAATCCTCCCCCACCCTCTGTTACTGTAAGAATAAATCTACTAACGGCGCTTAAGAAGTAGACAACTGGCACACTAAAAGGAATGACACATTCCTTACCTATTTAAAAACAAATCCAAACAAAATAAAACCTTGGTCTCAGGCTAGTTTCTATACATTCTATTAGAAACGTTCAATAATTTCATTGTATTTCAACAGCTGTCACCCCAAAGTTAGAATCCCCAGTAGATAAACCTGAGATGGCCAATTGCCCAGTTTCTGGGCAATGTTCTGTACATAGTACTGGGTAATGCAAAAGTATACTTTTAAAAAGGCAATTATATATGAGAAATATTACAACAATACTCTATTGAGAAGAGAGAAAATCTGAAGTTGATATTAAAGTTGATACTAACTAGTTTCCTCCAGAATCTCTGTAAGTCTCCAAATACTTTATTCATATTAAACCAACTCTTCCTCAGTCATCAGTATTTTATTTCTCAAGCAAGCATTACTTCTTGCAATACTTGATTGCACTGTAGTATATTATTCAGGTTTCCCCGATGGCTCAGTGGGTAAAGAATCTGCCTGCGATGCAGAAGACAGAGGATACTGGGCTTTGATCCTTGGGTCAGAAAGAGCCCCTAGAGGAGGAAATGGCAACCCACTCCAGTATTCCTGCCTGAAAATTGCATGGATAGAAGCAGCTAGGATATATTGGAACAAATAAGCTTTGTGAGCTAGCCAGGGTGGGGTTCAACTACATTTACAAAGCTGTTTCCACCAAAATCTTTGAGCCCCCAAACCCCAGTTTAGCAGTGGCCTCTGGGCAGTCATCTTTTCAGTCCCTTTACTATCTTCCTATGCTTTGATGATGTAGACGTGACTAAAGGGAAATTTACACTCTCCCTACTGCATGTAAAAACAGAACAGGAAGACTGCACTGCTTCTTGGCCCTTGACTCTCAAAGGAAGAACAAGACTAGGGTGACTACAAGTCTTGAGATTAAAGGCAAAATGACGCCAGCACTTGAAAATGGCAGAAGACGGAGAAGAACGCATGATGCCAACACAGCGCTATCCAACAGCAAACATTTATTTGTTGTTCAGTTGCGCAGTCATGCCTCTTTGTGAGACATTTATTGGACAGTCCTTAGTATTAATACATCCACTCAACCATTTGGAATGTTTTGTTTTGTTTTAAGGAGAGTGCTTTTGTTCAGGAAATAGGAGACTGAACTCAATGCACTATTATGTGCGTCTCTCTTTCTCTTAGAATGATTAAGTCTTGCAGGAATCTCTCAGGTCTGCCTAGTTTTCCCCGCATACAGCAAGCCCCAGGCAAATATTGTGGTGGTGGTGCAGTTGCTCAGTTGGGTCCGACTCTTACGACCCTATGGACTGTATCCCAGCAGGCTTCTCAGTCCAGGGAATTCTCCAGGCAAGAATATTGGAGTGGGTTTGCCACTTCCTTCTCCAGGGGATCTTCCCAACCCAGGGATCAAACCCGCAGATATCCTATCAGATATTAATAGTAGCTTCAAGACATGAACTGTTTAATCAACAATAATGTAATTGTGTCTCCAAGGGCCCATGTGTACTCTGAAACTTATATTTAAAATTTCACACTCTAACTTTTGAATTTAAGATGCCCACATAGTATCTTTCCCCGAAAGACCATACATTACTGAGCTGTGGTTCATGAATTTGTTCATGGTTTACCTGACAGACATTAAGCCCCTGCTCGAGCATTTTCAATAACATCTATGAAGTTGACACCAACCCACAATCTGCAGAATATATTTTCAACTGTCACACTAGCCAGGTGATCAGATCTTCTATCTCAGAATCAAAGGACGCACGTGTGAGATAACTGCCTAGGGCTGGAGCTGCAGGCTTCTGAGGGGGAGTAATTTTCTTCCATGAAAGCCACAGCTAAATTCCAAACCTTGGTCTGCATTTTTGCCGTTGTTTAGACTCTCGGTTGTATCCATGGTCTAAACAATTCTTTGGCCATTCCCAACAGTGGCCAAAAAAGCATATGCCATTCACAGTCATTTATGATTTGGGGTTTTATTTCCATATAAAAACGAGGTAATTTTTAAGGATTTAAAAGTCCTTTGGATCGTGTTAGGGTAGTAATTTATTCCTGCCAGAATTAGTTTACTGGAATTCCGAAGTAAATAACCGTGAAGAGGAGATGGAGGTGAAAACCATGGTTGTAGAAAATTTGGGAGAGAAGAGAAGCAATCCTATATAACACTGCTTGCCTTAAGAAGAGAGAGAGGAAAAAAAAAAAAAAAAAAACTGCACCAGAGCTTTCTTCATTTGAGCAGTCGGTTTTGTTCCCTGACGAGGCTCCCCACATATCTAAGTGCAATGAGTACATTCCCAACTCTGACTGCCAAGTTAAAATGAAAACGTTCTCAGTCTAGAAATGATTGAGGTGGTTTTCTTTAATCAAATTAGAGCGGCCAAATGTTCCTTTCAAAGGTAACTGTCTACTCTGCAGCTGTATGCAAACTACCACATCAAATGAGAGAGGGGGAAAAAAATAGCAATAGGATTGTGTCCTTACAGTACAGTGCTGGCTGCAAGGATGGAGAGACAAAAGCATGAGGACAGCGAAGAATTACATTCACAGTGAACTTCCAGAAATATGCTGACTTCACAAACTGCGAACAACTTACTGAAACTTCCAGTATATAATTAGTTATTTTGGGGAGGGGAGAAACACGGTGGGGGAAATTCCCCCTTAAGAACTGCTAAGCAGCAATAGATACCTTGAGTCATTTACCCTAGTGACCAAAGCCTCAATGAGAAACATTGAACGACTTCACAGACACAAAAATCTCATAGACCTTGCTTTTTCACTTCCTGCCTCCATCAAAAAACACACTACAGTGAGTAATCTGGAGTATCCAACAAGCTTCAGTCAAGCTCATAATGATTCATTTAAATGCAAAATAGATTCTTTTAAATCATCAAGACATGGGAAATTCCTGCAAAGAAATTAATTCGTCTTGAGTTTTATTTTTCTCAGTTTGTTTCTCATAAGAAAAACCAGTTCATTAAAATCAATATAACATCAAGTCTATGTCTGACGCAGGATACAGCATGCTTGGGGCTGGTGCATGGGGATGACCCAGAGAGATGTTATGGGGAGGGAGGTGGGAGGGGGGTTCATGTTTGGGAACGCATGTAAGAATTAAAGATTTTAAAATTAAAAATAAATAAATAAATAATAAAAAAAAGAAGAAAAAAATAAAAAAATTTAAAAATGAAAAAAATAATAAATTTAAGAATTTAAAAATAAATAAATAAATAATAAAATAAAATAAAATCAATATAACATCAAACTAGTTATTGCATGATATGGGCTTTATACTGGCTGTTGGCTTTAGGGAGGAATATGGTATGAAAATCTAGAATGAGGATGAATTTAGATAGCCAGATGAGACAGGTAATGGAAGAAAAAGGTGATGTTCTTTCTACATTTATCACTCCTTTCCAGATGATTAATTACACTGTCCTCCAAATCAGGGAATGCTGTAATAAACAGCCATACTAGCTACCCAATTAAAAAAAAAAAAACTAATAAGCATTTAGGGCTATAAGAAAGCAAAAGGGCTGACTTATTCATCTGACACAAACAACGAGGAATTGGACAAACATATGAAACAACTGTTTTCAGATACTGGAGTATAGGAAGCACAGGACTATGATCCCAGAGACAAATGAGGTGCCCTGGACCACCCTGCCTTTATGCCTGGAGGCAACTTCCAGACCATGGGCACAGGCAAGAGAAACATCCCATGAGGTCCATCATCTGAGTTGAGCAGGTAGAAATCAGAGCTGAGGAGACAAGGCATCTAAAGTGACTAAAATTCGTGAGACAGAGAACTGAAGAAAAAACTACCCAGAAAAAGAGCTTCAGAAATCTACATGGGATCTACTGTGTTCTAGCCTAAATCTGCACATCTGCAACTGCGTGAGGCCAAGCGAAAAACTGCTTCTGAGGAAGAACAATTACCAGGAAGTTGTAAACTGAATGATTCCTAGAGCTCACACAAAGCAAGAAACCTTTCTAGCTCCCACTAACCAAAAGAGCAGAGACCACAAAAGGGCAATGCTGTCTTGGGAGTGGGCCTTACCTAGCCCTCAAATAAAGTCTAAAGCAGAGTAGCCCCCCTCCGCATTCTGTTGTTGTTGCTAAATTGTGTCCAGCTCTTTGCAACCCCATGGACTACATTTTCCAAAAAAAAAGTAAGCCTTGGAAGGATCAAACTCAATTGCAAGTAACTTACTGCCCCTCAGAACAAAAATTCAGCATTCTTTAAAAGAATGGAACAAAATCAAGCAGTCAACAATGAAACATTCACAATGTTTGGCATCCAATAAAAAAAGTATCAGACATGCATACATATAGGAGAAAAATCAGTCAATAGGAATAGACCCAGAAATAACACAGATTATGAAATAGCAGACAAAGAGCAACTATTATCAAAGTCCTTAAAGACTTAAAGGAAAACATGAACACATGAGAGGAAAATGGGAAATATTTTGTAAAGAGTCAGATGGAACAAGCACCAAGATACACTTTATGGACCAACACCTGTCTTAATAAATTTAAAAAGGATAAAATAATATAGCATTGTTCTCTGATCACAACAGAATTTAATTAGACAGAAAGGCATTTGAAAAATTCTGAATATATCTGCAAACTTAAAAACACAAATCTAAATAACCCACAAGTCAAAAATTCATCACCAAAACAGGGCTAAAATATTTTGTATCACACAAAAATAGAATCACAACATGTCAATATTTGTGGGAAGCAAATAAAACAATATAAATGCTTATATTAGAAGAGAAGAAAATTCTAAAAACAATTAACAAAGCTACTATTTCAAGAAGCTAAAAAATAAGAACAAAGTAAACGCAAAGTAGGTAGGAAAAGGAAATAAAACTAAAAGTAAGTATCGGCGGAATAGACAATAGACAAATTATACAGAAAATTAATGAAGCCAAAAACTGGTTTATCATCAATAGATTTAATAAAAATTTACCTGTATTATCAAGAAAAACAGGGAGAACATAGAAATTACTAACATCAGAAATGAAAGGGGAAGACATCACTACAGATTCTAGGCATTAAAAAGATAAGGAAAATAAAAGAATGTATGCCAGTAAACCCCAAAGGCTGGACGAAAAACAAGTTACAAAGTGATTCAACCTCTATGGCTCCATGTCCACTAAGGAAAGAAAATCTGAAGTTAAAAACCTTCCCATGAGGAAAATCCTTGGTTCCGATGACTTCATTGGTAAATTCTGTTAACTATGTAAGCAAGTAAGACTAATGTTACATGAAATCTTTCAGAAGAGCTAGAAACACTCATAAGATTCACTATATGATAACAGGATTACCTCCAAACCCAAACCTGAGACATTATTCAAAAAAGAAAATTAGATAACAATATCCTTCATGAACACAGGTGCAAAAATTCTTAGCGAAATTTCAGCAGACAAGATCGCAAAAGCAACTTTCGAGAAGAAGAAGGAAACAGTTGGAAAACTGACACTACCTGATTTCAGGACTTACTATAAGACGACAGCAGTCAAAACATCATGGCACTGGAAAAAGTATAGATATATAAATCAGTGGAACAGAGCAGAGAGTCCACAAACAGACCTAAACTTATATGGTCAATTCATCTGCAATGACAGTGCCAAGGTAACTCAAAGTGAAGAAGGCATGGTCTTTTTTAACAAATGGTGCTAGAACAGATGGATATCCGTACAAGAAAAAAAATGCGACTTGACTCTTCCCTCAAGCCACACACAGATTTAACCTGAATGTACCACAGACTTACATTGACATAAAAGAAATAACTATAAAATTCTAGAAGAAAATATGAAAAAATCTGTGCCTTTGGGGTAAGCAAAGACAGGATACTAAAAAAAAAAAAAAATCCATCAAAGAAAAAAATTATAAGCTTTGGAAAAATTAAAATGTCCCCTTGACAGACACTATTAAGAAAACGAAAAGGCAAGCCAAAGACCTGGAGAAAATATTTGCAACACACACATCTGACAAAAGAGTGTTCTACAATACACAAAAAACCCGCACAACACAATTGGATAATCCAGTTTTTTAATGGTCAAAATATTTGAATAGATACTTCCCCAAAGAAGGTAAGAGAATGACCAATAAGCAAATGAAAAGACGGTCAATAATATTAGTCATTAGGTAAATGCAAATTAAAACCACAATGTGGTATCAGTTCACACTTAACATAGAATGGTTAACATTAAAAGGACTGACAATACCAAACGTTGAGTAGAAAGCAAATGAAGTGGAACCTCTATACACTGCTGGTGGAAATACAAAATGGTACAACCAGTTTGGGAAAGTTTGGTAGTTTCTTTGAAAATTAAACATATTTATTGCAGCCATGAAATTAAAAGACTGCTTACTCCTTGGAAGAAAAGTTATGAGCACCCTAGATAGCATATTCAAAAGCAGAGACATTACTTTGCCGACTAAGGTCCGTCTAGTCAAGGCTATGGTTTTTCCAGTGGTCATGTATGGATGTGAGAGTTGGACTGTGAAGAAGGCTGAGCACCGAAGAATTGATGCTTTTGAACTGTGGTGTTGGAAAAGACTCTTGAGAGTCCCTTGGACTACAAGAGATCCAACCAGTCCATTCTAAAGGAGATCAGCCCTGTGTGTTCTTTGGAAGGAATGATGCTAAAGCTGAAACTCCAGTACTTTGGCCACCTCATGTGACGAGATGACTCATTGAAAAAGACTCTGATGCTGAGAGGGATTGGTGGCAGGAGAAGAAGGGACGACAGAGGATGAGATGGCTGGATGGCATCACCGACTTGATGGATGCAAGTCTGAGTGAACTCTGGGAGATGGTGATGGACAGGGAGGCCTGGCGTGCTGCGATTCATGGGGTCGCAAAGAGTCGGACACGGCTGAGCGACTGAACTGAACTGAACTGAATACATTTGCCATACAAGTCAGCAAACCACTTCTAGATATTTGCTTTTAGTCACTAAGTTGTGTCCGACTCTTGCAACCACCTGAACTGTAGCCCACCAGGCTCCTCTGTCCATGGGATTCTCCAGGCAAGAATACTGGAGTGGGTTGCCATGCCCTCCTCCAGGGGATCTTCCCGATCCAGAGACTGAACCCACGACTCCTGCACTGCAGGTGAATTCTTTACCATCTGAACCACCAGGGAAGCCCGTGCAAATACTCCCCAGCATTTCAGGAATCCAGCAACAGGGAAAACAAAAACGTTAGCAACAAAATACTGACTAAAACAGAGATAATATGGAGAACTTTTTCAAAATTTAGAGCAATTCGCAGACATAGTACAACTATAAAACCAGAATAAAATGTTTATTAAAAAAAGAAAGCAAAGGACAACAACAAAAAAGATAGTTTAAGGTTAAAAATATAACTGCAAAAAGAGTAAATTCAATAGATGTTTAGAAAATAGCACAGATTTCTTTAGAATAAAGCAAAACAAGCCCAAAGGAAATAAACTAATTAGAAAGTAGAGGAAAAGAAGGTAAGAAACCTAGAGGCCAGTCTGTAAAAGTGAACCTTAAGAGACTTAGAAGTCCCAATTGAAAGACTGAATATCTGACGAACAAGAGGAATTCATGAAGAAAGAACAGAACAAACAGGAAAAAGTAACTTAAAACCAAATAAATGTGCACAGAAAGATCTCAAGGAATACCCAGCAAATTCAACTTAAAAAAGTACCACACCCACATATTTCTTCACATATTTCTGAAGAACACATCCTAGCAGCTTTCAGAGCAAAGAAAAGTCACTAAAAACTAATTAGAAAATCATATCAGTAGATGATTTTTTTATTAGTAACACTGAATACAGAGAAAGCAATGTTTTGTGGCCAAAACTTTTCATCCTAGATTTCTACAATCAAGTCATAATCCTTCGCAAGAGACAAGAAAGATGCTTTCAAACAGGTGAGGATTCAGAAAAGTTTCTCTCCCATACACAATTTCTTAGGGAGTTTCTCACAAACCTGCAACTAGCAAAAGAAGGGTGTGAACCACTGAAGAGGAAGAGTCGGGAAGCAGGAATGAGTAGCTCCAAGTCACAGGAGCAGCGAAAAAGTCCCAGGAAGACAACAGTTCATCAATCCAAGTAAATAACCACTCTCAGTAAACCAAAACTTCCGAGAAACTCCAGGAAATCGGGCCATTCAATAGAAATAGATGATATGATGAAGTGTTTGAAAAGAAAACGTTCTGGCTGTGATAAAGGCAAATAGTGTCAGAAAAATAAAAAGGCAATCATAAACTCCAGGAAAAACAAAGCAGAACAAGAAAGTGAAAAAGCAGTACTCTAAAATAGGTGTAATTTTTAAAAAGTGATGCAGAATAAGAAAAGAGAATCCAGATGTCTGTATTTAAGAAAGAAGGACTCTCTCAGCCTCACGGGGTTTTAACATTGGACCTATACCTGAGGTTGCAAAACAGAATGCAAATGTTTAACAACTTTAGCAAAGTAGCTGATGGAAGCTGTGACATTAACGGGAGTACAAAGGTAGAGGAAAGGTTAGGGAAATAAAGAATTCCTCTCTTACTAAATGTAGACTCAAGAGACACTGCCAAAAGAGAAAGAACAAAAAAAGTTATGCTTAAAGACATTATTTTAAATCATCATAAAAAGTAAAAATGTCCCTATCAAACCAAAGAGGAAGGAGATTAACAAGGAGTAGTTCTGACGAGCTAAATCTTCATCTTTCAGAATAGGAAGTCAATAGTTATTATCTGTGGAGAAGGCGATGGCACCCCACTCCAGCACTCTTGCCTGGAAAATCCCATGGACAGAGGAGCCTGGTAGGCTGCGGTCCATGGGGTCGTGAAGAGTCAGACACCACTGAGCGACCTCCCTTTCACTTTTCACTTTCATGCATTGGAGAAGGAAATGGCAACCCACTCCAGTGTTCTTGCCTGGAGAATCCCAGGGACGGGGGAGCCTGGTGGGCTGCCGTCTCTGGGGTCACACACAGTCAGACACGACTGAAGTGACTTAGCAGCAGCAGCAGCAGCAGCAGCAGCAGCAGCAGCAGCAGCAGCAGCAGCAGCAGCAGCAGCAGCAGCAGCAGCAGCAGTTATTATCTGAAGTTTAGATATCAAGAAATAGAGCATAGTATATTATCTAGATTCACAGAGGAACAACCAGAAGCAGCAAAAACAGAATTAAAAGAAGTTGTATCTGGGTACTGGGCACAGGGATAGTTGGGACAGGAGCCTTGCTTTTTTATCATATACTCTGCCACATTAATCGCCAAGCATGTGTGTCATGATTATCAAGGGAGGAGGCACAAATTCTTTAATATTTTCTAGTAAGAGATGGTAGATGGGCCCTCCCCTGAATCTGTGGGGCTTTGAACTCACTCATAACCAACAGAATGTGGCAGAAGTAACCCTACCTGTTCCTAAGGACACTGACTGGCTTGTGGGGCCATGCAGGGCCACAGGAGTCCAGGTACTCTGCAGCCTTGATGCTGAGAGGAAGCTCAGGACACATGGAGAATCAAGGCGTATGTGCTTTGGTCCACAGGCCCCCTGCTCAGGTCTTAGCATATACCAACCAGCCTGAGCGAACACCAGACTTGTGAATGAAGACATCATCTCAAAATGAACCAAATCCCTGGCAGCCGTGTCAGCTCAAGGTGAAGACTCAGACATCACAGAGCAGAGATCCTACTCTCACTGCGCTCTGTTTCCCAGCCACCCAATCCTTGCGCCGAAAAAAAAAGGTTGTCTCCAGCCCCTAAACTCTGGGGTAACTGACTACACAGCCATATTAATCAGAACAACTTCTTAAGTAGCTCAGTTGTGTCCGACTCTTTGCGACCCCATGGACTGTAGCCTATCAGGCTTCTCTGTCCTTCGGATTTTCCAGGCGAGAGTGCTGGAATGGATTGCCATTTCCTTCTCCAGGAGACCTTCCTGACCCAGGAATCAAACCCGGGTCTCCTGTATTGCAGGCAGACGCTTTACTGTCTGAGCCACCAGGGAAGCCCCCAATAGAAAACATAATGACTTTAAATTAAAAACCACAAATAACCCCCTTGGTATTCTACTTCAGTTACAACTCCTTGCAACGTATCTGACAGCAGGCGGGGACCACCGCACATTTTCACTCTATTCTAGTCTACTCCACACCATTCCATTCCTCCCCCTCTCCCCACTCTTCCGCTTTTTTCTCCTTTTCTTTTCATCAGTACTATTAGTCACAACTAAGTAATGTCAGATCCCTTGGGTGATCACAGTCAACTGATCTAAGCAGAGAAGAAAGGTGTTTGGAGTGGCAGCCAACACCAAACAGCGGTACTGGGCCAAGGTTCACAGTGAGACCGGCCTGTGGCAAGGACAGCTATAGCGGCTTACACCACGACTTTACAGCTCACGTCAGACTCTTCAGGAAACTGACTGTCAATCCTTTCTATAAAATCTCATGACCTAGAGAATCTGAAACCGTATCTTAAAATTCCCACCAAAATATCTAAGTCAGCTCTGCCACAAATCATACGACCATTTAAAATACCAGTTAATACTGTTTAAGTAAAATTATGTTCATAATTGAATGAAAATATCACTGGAAAAATTAGTTTAGAGGGAATATATCTTAGTGTCCAGTCTACTTGCTAATTATTATTCAATAATTCCTAATTACCGTCATAATCCAATTTACTAATATAATTATTAGACTATATAATCTTAAGAGTGTTAAATGGAATACTAATGAGTGAAGAGAAAAATAACGCAGCTGCTGAATTTGGTGTTAATTTACATTTTTACTGTCATAAAAACTCCTGTAAAACAGTTATCTTTGCTCACTGCTTAGCTCTTGGGTAAGTCACTCAACAGGTATTTACGTGCCAGACACTGTTCTAGACACTTGGGGATAAAAGCAGTGAACAAAAGGGGCAAAAATTCATGTCTTCACAGAGCTTATGTTCTAATGCGAAGCATACATTCTATATTAATTCACGCATTACTTCAAGACATTTGCATGCTAGGTACAATGGAAAATGCAAATATGGCTAAAAAGGAATCAGACAACTATGCCATTTTATCATTATGGAATTAAAAAGAATGATAGCCTGAGTTTACTTCTTCAACAAACACTGGCTGTGGTCTTTCTAAACATGCCAGAACTGTAGGCTTCACTAGGTTTCAAAGCTTGAACTCTAAGAAAATTCAGATTTATGTAAGCATTGCCAGATTCTGTCACTATTTTACATCTTCACCATATAGTATCTCTCACTTCTACCTCAACTTAGCTCACTTTCTGCCATATTTTTCCCTCCTTTTAATGAGTCTGTGGTCCTTTCAGTTCATAAGGTATCTCTTAACCATTATCTTTTGGTCTAATGATGGTTTCACCTCTCAACTTTATCACTTAAAGTGGGAAAAAATTATATCATTTTTCATAAACAAAGATGCTACTCTCTTGACTCATCTCAAAAGTCCTATTCTTCTCGCATCAGGAATGAGTACCACCAAATCAACCATGCTTTTGTATAGTTCTCCTAGAGACCAACTCTCCCCTCTAAGTCAACCTTTTGCTCTTTGCAAAACTAACTGGTTTAGTTGAGGACCCAAGAGGCATCATCAACCCTAAGCTCTAGCCTAATGAGCTCTTGGTTAGAGAAATTACTACTGATTAAATCTCATGGGCTTAAAGGAATTTGTAACAACTAGCAGGATGTCGCAACTTGTCTTTTCATCTTAATACGTAAGAGGTATGTTATTTCAAAGGAGGGATGCTGTCCCTGTTCTTTAAGGGGACTTCCATAACTTAAATACACTTCAATCTTGATCAGCAACAGGAGTCCTTTCCAGCCCAATCTCTAAATCTTGTCTCTGGGTTTCTTATGGCTCAACAAGAAAACATCCCATTTTTATCCAAGGCTATTTAATAGCTCCTTTAAGTGATTCTACATGGTTGGAATGTAGACGACATCATCTAAAACTCCCAACTTGAAACCACTCAGCTAGTTTCCTGGTTTCCACCAAAAAGTTTTAAAATGTATTGGTCAGAGCCAATAGCCTAACATTTAAAATGCAAAGATATATTTTGTTTTTCTTGTTCTCTTGCTGAATAGGGCTAAGCGTTAATGTTTCCAGATTTACACATTCATACCTTAACTTCTAAAAAGAAAACATTAGGAAAAGTACATATTTTACAGTAATCATTAGGAATACCTAACACAGAAATTTATGAGATTACTTAACAATCAAAGGAAGCAAAATAAAAAAGAGACTTCATTAGAGATTAGTGTCCCTGAAAGATCTTAATGACTTAAACACAGGGTATATGGAACGAAATTCAAAATGTCCTAAGGTGGTCATGCCGAAAGAAGAGCCTTGGAAAATAAAAAAGCAGAAATTCCAGTGTGTGACATAAAAAGGAATCATTCTGTTTGAGATTTTGAAATAAACAGAGAAAGAACAAATAATTCAATTCCTCCTTGAGTTAAATTGAACAGTGAACTAAAAAAGATATCGCGCTTCCAAAACTTCTGACAACGTGTTCTTGGGGGTGCTGTGTCCTCAGACCTGCCCACAATAAACCCATTAAAGAACAGGATATTGGGGAAAGGCGATTCCCCGGTAGCTCATTGGTAAAGAACCTGCCTGCCAGTACAGGAGACGTAAGAGACAAGGGTTTGATCCCTGGGTCAGGAAGATCCCCTGGAGGAGGAAATGGCAGTCCACTCCACTATTTTTGCCTGGAGAATCCCATGGACAGAGGAGCCTGGCGGGCTACCACAGGGTTGCAAAGAGTCAGACACAACTGAATGACTTCGCACACAGAAAGATTTCACTTAATTCCATTCCTCCGGAGAGTTCTTCCAGCACAGAAAGCCACATTAGTGGTAAAAGGAAAAGTAAAAGAATTCAAGCAATTGATTAAAATGTATTCAGAGTAACTTCCATTCTTATATTTAAAAACGTGCAGATTAGTTTCAACTTTTACTGAATGTGTGCACATTTCCTGATGCTAATGTCTTCTCTATAGTACGTAAATTAAGTCCAAGACTGTACAATTAACCATGGGAATTACTTAAATTTTTAAAACTCACTTGACTATAAACTATATACGCTGGAGTAAAAAAAATGAAAATTCCTCTTTTCAATATTTATTATTCCTGGGAAACCAAATAAGTATAACCCAATATACAGATCCATTTTCCCTCTTTCTTCGACACTCCTTTGTATTAACATTCATGTGATGAAATAACCCACATGATCCTTTACTTAATACCTAGACCCCCTTTTCATTATTTCATTCATTTATTTATTCATTTTATTTCCACTGGATGTAGAATGTAAATGGACGTGACCCAATAAACACTTTCTGCCTCAAGGAGCTCACCACTGCAGGTGTGGAAAGTTAAAAGGATCAGAAACAGTGGGAGGAGGGGAGACTGATATTATACCTTATGTAATAAGTATAATAATATACAGGGCAGACAGACATATACCAAGTACCATAAGGGAGGGCTCAAGTTGTTAAGGTTCAAAGGAAGCAGAAATTTTATCCAAATGAAGGTATTAAGGACACACAAAAGTTCGGAAGCACATGACTAACGGAGGAGAAACAGGGTCTGAAACACACGAAGACAGAATCTGGACTGTGGGAAATTCTCCCAACCCTCCGATGTGTAAAATTTTAAGTGAAGAAACTGATTTTCTTCAGTGTTTGCTCAAAATGGAAATTCACCCCTGTCACAGATAACTTTGAGAATTCAACATATGCAATTATGAACACTGTGCACTGATTTTTTTCTTTTAGGATAAGAAAGGTGTGAAATTGAACTTATCAGAATTCCTTTGTTTGTAAGGCACAACCCAACAGCAATACTACAAACAATAAAGAGGACGGTCTACCCCCTGCCCAAAACAAGCGGCACTAGAGCTTGGTTCTGGAGGATGCACACACAGCATTTCAACAAGTGCAGGCAGGTGGTACAGGGAGGAGGGCATGCTCTGAGACCAGCTCCCATTAAACACAGCGGTGGCGGCAAGGAGCCCAGGGAGGGGAAATGGACTAGTCACTATTACTGCAGGATGCAAGCACCGAACGTACACAGAGAACACAAGAAAATCCTATCAGAGTTGAAGCTAGGACTAAAGATTAAAAAAATAGACAGTCACAGGGAAAATTTTAAATATCAGCAAGTATTTGAACGTTCTTACTAAATAGCTTGGCGTACTGCTACAGTCTAAACCAATAATCTGCCAGCATTTAGCTTGAGATACTTACTATGTGTGCCTTCGTGCTTGCTCAGTCACTTCAGTGGTATCCGTCTCTTTGCAACCCTGTGGACTGTGGCCCTCCAGGCTCCTCTGTCCACGTGATTCCCCAGGCAAGAGTACTGGAGTGGGTTGCCATGCCCTCCTCCAGGGGATCTTCCCAACCCAGCGATCGAACCAGTGTCTCCTGCATCTCCTGCACTGCAGACAGATACTTTACCACTAGCCACCAAGGAAGCCTTATAATGTTACATGCAACTATAAAACGATGAAAAGGTCTCATGTGAGGGGCGTATCATTTAATTTACTCTACTTCATTCAGGAAACTTATTGGGCAACTAACAGTATGGACCCTGTTATTCATGGATATAAAAGATACAGCCCACCTTTGTCTTCAAGTCAGCAAACACAAAATCATTAAACTGAAAATATTCTTCTCATTCAAAGGAATGTTTTCTGATATGCAATGCCCACCAGTCATCCTGTTCTGTTAACACTGGATATAAACCTGTTTTTGAGCCTTAGTTATCCTCAGTTTGTATCTATAACTCATGTAACTGAGGAATAAAGTAACTGATTAAAAATCAGGCAATTTTTAAATGCATTTACACAACAATTCCTACACAGGTCAAAGAGGGTTAAATCAAGTTAAACCTAAAACCCTTTTCAATGAAAAAAACTCCTGTACTGTGATTCTAATTCTACTGAACGAAAATCCTTTAGGAAGGTTAAATAGGACTCAGTAATTAAAATGGCTACTTGAATGACAAAGTAAGTAGCTGTCCAAATTTAGGTAAACTACTAACTGTTTAATAATGATTCCATCCCAAATGGGCTTCCAGGCTACTGCTGCGCGCGCACACGCGCACACACACACACACACACACACACACACACACAGATTCCTGCCACATGCTTTAAGCTGCCTTTATTTTGTGATACATACCTACAATGGAGTATTACTCAGCCATAAAAAGGAACGAATTTGAGTTGGTTGCACTGAGGTGGATGAGCCTAAAGTCTGTTTACAGAGTGAACTAAGTCAGAAAGAGAAAAACAAATATCATATATTAACACATATATATGGAATCGAGAAATAGGGTACTGATGAGCCTATTTGCAGGGCAGGAACAGAGAGGCAGACGTAGAGAATGGACTCGTGGGCACAGCGAGGTAAGGCGAGGGGGCAGTGCGCTGACGGAGTAGCACTGACATGTATCATTCCCACGTGCAACACAGGCAGCTAGCGGGAAGCACCTACACGGCACAGGGAGCTCAGCTGAGTGCTCTGGGATGCCCTGAAGGGGTGGGCAGGGGGTGCTCAGCTGAGTGCTCTGGGATGCCCTGAAGGGGTGGGCAGAAGGCTCAAGAGGAAGAGGATATGCGGATATTATGGCTGATTCACGTTGCTGTATGGCAGAAATTAATAGAACATTGTCAAGCAATTATTCTCCAATTAAAAATATTTTTTAAAAAAGGTTCTTGGGACTTTTCTTGTGGTCCAGTGGCTAAGACTCCAAGCTCTCAAGACAGGGGGCCCAGGTTTGATCCCTTGTCAGGGAACTGGATCCCACATGCTGATAAATAAATTAATACATATATATTTTTTAAAGGGGCCTTTATTTCACTTTAATGGGGAGCAGTTACATGAGTAGCTGGTAAAACAAAACCAAGCATGGCAACACACAGGTGACATTCAGAACAACTGCCCGGTAGCTCTTACAAAACTCCTCCCTCCGACTGCTCACCCGCCTGCCCCAGTAGACTCAGCATCTATAGATCACCAATCGAATGGTAACCTTTATGTAGGCAGGCTTGTCACCAACCACCTGTGTCCATTTTCCATGCGCTTGGAAAGGGCCCCACTTCCAAACACTACCTTCTTGTTTGTGCTCCCACTCCTCCTGTGCCCAGATTTCATCTCTGCTGTGTTCTAGAACACCAGGAAGCTCATGATTAATTTGCTTCCTTAGAAGACTGAGAAGGACTTCTCTGGGGGTCCAGTGGTGAAGAATTCGCCTGTCAATGCAGGGGACACAGGTTCGATCCCTGGTCCAGGAAAATTCCATACGCCACGGAGCAACTTAAGCCTGTGCGCCATAACTACTGAGTGGATGCTCTAGGGCCCCTGAGCTGCAACTCCAGGAGCCCACAGGCCTAGCGCCTGGGTGCCCCGAGACAAGCCACTGCAGTGAGAAGCCGGGGCACATCACAACCAGAGAGAAGTTCCCCCTCACCGAAACTAGAGAGAGCCTGAGCGCCGATCAAGATCCAGCGCAGACAAAAACAAACAAATAAACCTTACAAAAGAAGACAGAGAAGCTTATCAGAGCCCCATGGGAACTAGAAATGGTGTGGTCAGTTCAAGAGGCATGGGCAACACATATTTGCTTAGGTGTCTAGTAGAAGTTGCTAGCCTACCTAACTTTCAAGTATTATAGTGTTTATTTCACTAACTGGGAATCAGATGCCAGGGCCACATTATGAAATAGTTCATAAGCATTTAGATTTACCTGTTCTTTGTCTCAAATGAATTTAGTATTATCACTTAATTATTTAACTACATTATTTACCATTATTTTTACTTAACTATAGCTATTTAAATGATCATAGTTATTACCCAAATTCCTTAAAAGCAGAATTCAATGGATAATCTCCACACTTTTTTACGGATTTACTCCAGTAAGGCATACTGCAGAATTCAGGAATTTTCCGAGTTGACATGTCATTTATTTCTGGCAAACCATCACTTTTGTCTACATATAGTTCATTTTTTCCAAACTAGAAATGTACTCAGTAGAGTTAACTTCTTTCATCAAACGAAAGAAATTATTTTAAAACTGCTACTGAGATTTTAGAGCATGTTAACAACTTTCAAATGGCATGGCAGGCAAGCTGTCTGACCTCTGGATTTTAGTTTATCTATAATATCAAAGGGCTGAAAGACCTCCAAAGTGTCTTCCAATCCTATTAATGAGTTTCCCATGACACAGAGTATTGGATGTTTTATTCTTAAAAAACATTCTTAGGAAATCATTAAGAGTGACACATGATTTTTTTTAAGGTAATTTACTTTTTTAAAATTTGATTTTTAATTGGGAGGATAATTGCTTTACAATGTTGTGTTGGTTTCTGCCATACAACAATGTGAATCAGCTATTAAGTGTGTGTGTGTGCGTGTGTGTGTCTGTGTGTGTGTGTGTGTGTACACCCTTCCTCTTGAGCCTTCTTCCCAACCCTCATCCCCCTCTCAGTCGTCACAGACGGCCAGGTGGTGTTCCCTGTATATACAGCAACTTCCCACTAGCTATCTGTTTTACACAGGGTAATATATATGTTTCAGTGCTTCTCTCTCCTCCCTAAAGGTAATTTACTTTTAATAAGGAGTCTGTTTTCACAGATATTCACTTACCTTTATTCCAAACAGGAAAATACCCTAAAAGATCCTCAAGTTTAAACAAGTCCTCTTCTTAGGAGCTACTTCCTCATTGATAGAGAAATTCTAATAGTTCCATAGTGATAACAGTTGTGTGAAAAGGACACAGCGCAATCTATGGCAACAGTTCAGCCCTACCAAGTTCTTCTGTGGCAACGAGGAATGGGAGACCATCACTATGAAAGTGTGTATTTACTAAATAAGTTCAATAACTTGGAGACTTCCCAAGGTGCTCTCAGAGATTGAAAGACAAAACCTACTTTTCACATCAAAAGAGATTTTAAATTCCTGCTTCTCCTGTCTTCACTGAAACAAGTCCTAATAAATATATTCTGCTAAGTTGCTTCAGTCATGTCCGACTCTGTGCAACCCCATAGATGGCAGCCCACCAGGCTCCCCCGTCCCTGGGATTCTCCAGGCAAGAACACTGGAGTGGGTTGCCATTTCCTCCTCCAATGCATGAAAGTGAAGAGTGACAGTGAAATTACTCAGTCGTGTCCGACTCTTAGCGACCCCATGGACTATAGCCCACCAGGCTCCTCCATCGATGGGATTTTCCAGGCAAGAGTACTGGAGTGGGGTGCCATTGCCTTCTCCAAATAAATATATTATTCACCCACAAAATAACATTTTATTCAGAAGGATTCCCATAAACTAACCCACCAGAGGATCCCCGTTTATGCAGCAACAAATCAGGTATCTTTCTACTCTGTTAATAGGTTTTCCCAGAGAAATCACATGTTTATTCTTTTTATGATATTACTGAGATCATTAAAAAGAGGAAATGGGAAAACTCTCCTTGAATAACAACCACTGAGCTACACGCATTTTTCTGGTTTTCTTACAGCAGTGATTAAATTTGCTAATAGTGATAATTTAACATATTCAGACATCACCAGTTTATTCACTGAAATACTGTGAGTTTTAGATTACTGAACTAGAACTTGAATTTGAATGACTTCCCCTGCTACCCTAACAAATTCCATCCCTGGAGACAACACTGATAACACTAGCCAGTATCTCTGACATGATACTCATGTCTCCAGGTTATGGTGACCATATTATTCCTTCAAAACCAGGGAGAATTATTGTTTAAAATCCCCTTCCTAAATCTGTGTTGAGTAAGTGAAGCTCAGATGTTCATATCTATCAATTGCATGTCAATATTGCCTTATACAGATCTCTGTGTATGTCCCTAAAGTGAAATTTAATCCCGCCAAAGCATTTGACTCTGATTACTGTTTCAGTTATCTATTCAATCAGCAAATTCTCGGTAACCAAATTATCACAAATATTAACTGTTTTAAAAAAATGGTTAGGTGAAATATAGCAAAAAGTCAGTGGAAATAAAGAGAAATGAATTTTTAAAAAGATCAAAGAATTGCTCATCCCATGACAAGGTTAAGTTCTGTAAATGTAGAGACTTTTTCAACTTGTTCACTGATGTATCCCCAGCTTCTAATAGTTTCTGGCAAATACTGGGCCCTTGATAAATATTTGGTGAATGGATAGATTGCTGATAAGACATGTTATTTTATCCACTCTGCTTACTTAGTTCAGAACGTAAAACGGGATTCATTTGTGGCGTGCAGAAGCTCTAATATAGGATCATACTGAAGTCTGATTCTGGCGAAGGCTCCCAGATTTGGAATTAACTAACTGTAAAATACAAATAAATTTATATCCCAGACACTGACTAGCTGATCAAGCCTGGGCCTGGGATACATCAAGCCACAGGTAAGCAAGAATTTCAAGTCATTATCCCTGCGCATGCCGGCAGTCCCAGAGCCAGCAACAACAGGCAGCTTTTCAGGCAAATCCACCCAATATCTCAAACTTTTGAAAAACTAATGTGTTTATTATACTTCTTCAAGCTTTGGGGGTTAACTATCTGTGGATAGGGCCTATAATTATGATCAATTACTTGTGACTTGAAGGCATTTATACAGGCACCTATCTGCCCTTTTAAGAAACCTTTAAAGAACCAGCCGTAGGACTGTAAAATGGATCCTCTGGGGCAACAATAAATCACAGGTTTGGGGGCCCAACTCTGACAACTCTCCCTTAGAAGAGAAGAATTTGTCACCTGTCCTTGATTTCCTAATCCTGCCTGAGCAATTTTCACCATCATCTAAAATGTGAATTCCTAGTCAAGCTCAGCAAGTCGTGGGGACCAGTAATTGCCCCCAGGCAGAAGTGGAAGGGAAGAAACAGGAAGGAAACAAATGGAATGGAGATCTGCAGCTCGTGAGGATGACATCATCGATGATTTTCTCAAGTGTCATTGAACTTCATGGCATATAACTGATGGTCCTTTCTGACAAACTATAGGCTCATTATATTTCGAGTAGCTTCGTGGTTCCGGAGCTTGTAATGTCTAGGCTTGAGTATGATTCGTCCTACAGGAAAGGACAGGTGAGCTAATGCCTTACTGGGAACTTTTACCAAGGCAAGCCCCCTGTCCATCCCTCCCCAACCCTCCATCCCCACCGTCAATCTTTGAACACAAATAATACTTGGACATCTGAAGCACTCTTAAATTTACAAACTGTTCACATATACACTATCTCAGTTTCTCCTCACGAATCTTAAGAGGTAGATGTCATCTTTACCACTTAACATGTGAAACAGTTTTAGAAATGATGCCTTTGTCTTCGACGTATCAGTACAATTTTAACTTATCAATGCAATCTCCTAGAATTTCTCAGTACAGAATCCAAAACATGGCTTCGTTAGAAATGGGTAAAGACACACCAACCTCAAGAAGATAAATCAAGAGAATAAGTTGGGTTTGCCGGCACAAGGGCAAAAACAACTTCCCTCCGTTATGAGAGTAAATAGTGCTTTAGGGAAAGGACGGTGTTACACAGGGGTGCCTCTGTAATGCCTCTACGATTGGAAGGACATGATTTTATTTATATACATGATAATCATCCTTAACTGGACACTATCCATAGGTAACAAACAAAATAAAACAAGAATTTTGGACTTAAATTCTAGCAGTGGAATTCACCCTTTGGGAAGTGACTGGGTGATCCCTGTAGGAAGATAACTAAGTTTACAGGGTACAAATGTACCCTTCACTTTCCCCTCCAGTATCACAAAGATGACCCAAAAGGGTTTCTGTTGTTTTTCAACAACAACAAAAAAACACACAGGTTACCTACAGTTTTTATATATAATCTCATCTTCCTAAATCACTGATTCTTTCAGTCCCTCTCTTCTCTATTGGCTAAAACATAGGTATACTGGGATCCAAGCTTTACAGCCATTTACTGCCTTGCTCACGTAGTTACGATTCTTTGCTGCCTTCTCGCCTGAGTCCTGACCGTGGCAGGAACAAAGCACCATACAAGTCATCCAGCCTGGGATGAGAGGAGACAAGTCGAAACCTCCCAGGAAGACTGCAGACACATGGGCTCCCTGAGTCTATAGAGGGCTTGGGATTTCAAAGGTCAGTCTTGGGTCTCTCCACTTTGGTGACTAATGTTAAATTGTTCGACTTTTCACAAAAACATTTAGCTATGCTTATTTACATAATCTCATCCACAGCACACATACAGTAGTAGATATGTATTTGTTGACTAGAGCCCCTCGAGGGATGAGAAGACAGGAAGAAGACTTCAAGACCTCCTTTTTCCAACTTATTATCTTAGACGTTGAGAAAGGTAAAATCACACCCTAATTTGTAGAAGTTTCCGGGCATTCCTTTTCAGCTTAAAACTATGCACCTCTGTTTAAAAAAGAAAAGGATGACACACCACACAATGTCAAACACACAATGGGGAAATTCCAGGATCACTAAGAAAACACCATTATCCAAAGTCACACACACTTTGGTTTAATACTGGTTCCCACACAAGAAACACTGTAAGAACTGCTGCCTCCCCACCCTCCAGCACAGCCCACCCAGGAAAATCCTGGGCAGGACGTTTAGAATCTAAATATTCCATAACCTGGACTGACTGACGGGGAAGGAGCCTAAGGACTATGCCCTCTTAGACACACAAAATAGTACAAACAGGTAACACATTTGGAAGACATTTTTAAAAGGACACAAACTGGGCGTTGGCACTGAAGTTCTTCATCAGGAATCCTTATCATTATGCAATGTTAGCGAAAGGAAACTGGAGGTGTAATTGACAAAATTATTCTCAAGTGTTTCTGCACTTTAAAACCTCATTTATACTAGGCTCTGGCAGAAGACTTCTCTTCCTACTAATTACCACCATACCCTGTTACCTCTCATTCATTCTCTCAAAAACTTCCCCAATGGCCAAGGAAACTACGCGGGGGGGGGGGGGGGGGGGGGGGCTGGGGAGGGTGGAGGCCTGTCCGAGATTGCCCTGTTCTATCCCCTAAAAGACACCCATCTTTCAGGACCCCTTTCAGGACGAACCGGGAGAAAAACACTTAGAACTGGCGCAGCGGCGAGGAAGGCTGCGCAGGTCATATTTTCTGACTGGTCTTTTTGCTCGCTGTCTGGCAAGATCACCAGCTCTGGCTCGTGGCTCTGTCGACAAAACTCACTCTCACTCCGTAAGGTCGACGGATGGCGCCATGCCTCCCCCGCCGTCCCCCCACCCTCCCGCACACGCAGCATCTCCGTGGGGCCGGGGATACCAGGCCCTCCCCCCGCACACGGCCCCCGACGGCACGGGCGCCGATGCACCGCTCACCTGACCACGTTGGGGTGCTCGAAGGTCTCCAGGTGCCTCAGCACCGCCACCTCGCGGATGGTGGAGAGCGGCATGCCCTCCTCGCCAGTCTGCACTCGCACACGCTTCAGCGCCACGAAACGGCCTCCGTTCTTCAGGTCCCGGGCCTTGAACACCTTCCCGTAGGCGCCCTCCCCGATCTCCGCCACGCACTCATACTGCTGGTCAGCACGGCTCAGGCCGTCCTTCTCCATGCCGCCCGGCGCGGTGCCGCTGGGGCGGGCGGGGGGCGCGCTCGGCTCGCTGGTGGCCGCCGCTCGCCTCCTCCCGGACTCCCCGGCCGGCTCCCTCGCGCCCCGGAGCTCGGTCTCGCTCACTCTCTCACCCCCCGCCGACTACCACGCTCGGGCGCTCGGACTCTCGCGGCCGCCGGGGCTGGATGGAGCGACCTCCCCGCGGGCGGGCGCAACCCTGGAGCCGCCGCTGCGAAACTCCGCCTGCTGAGTCGCCGAGGAGCGAGCCGATCCCTCCTCTTCCCTCCCAGAAGCGCAGTCCTCTGCAGACACCGAGGCGATTACATAGTCTGTCTCAGCCCGAGCGCGTCTCAGTCCACGGTCATTCCACCTAAAAGAGGAGACGGGAGGACAAGAAGAAAGTGTAATCAGACATCCCAGGCGCCTTCTCCGGGGTTCCTACAGGGACCCCTCCTTCTCCTTTACGCAGCCCCCATCGCTACCCTCTGCGAGCTCCTGCCCTCCCAGGCCGCTTCCTTCCTGGTTCCTCCGAGAAAAACGAAGTTACTTTTCTTTCCCTGCAGAGCTGGAGCCGTCTTCGCCCGGAGAGGTTGCAGGGGCCCCTCGGGGATGAGCGCGGGGCGCTGGACGCGGTGGAACGAGAGGGGGCGTGCCAAGCAGCCCAGAGTGTGCCGGGAGCGCGGGGGAGGGGAGGCGCCGGGCACGTCAATGTCACGGCTTAATATTTCCCTGTATCATTGTGTTGCGCTGCTCCCCTCCCTGCCTGCCGGGCCTGGACGTCAGGGGACAGGGGCTCCATGGGTGCCGTGGGGGCGTTCTGGGGTCGTGCGCAGCCTGGTGTGGAGAGACCTTGGGTCCGCCCGAGTGCGGCCGCAGAATGTGGGTGGGGGCTCCCAGGACCTTTGTAACCCGATGCTGCGAGTGTGCGAGAAGGGGTGGTCAGACATCTGCTTGGAAATTGCTTCCTTTCTTTCTACTTTCAGTTTTTCTACGAGGAGACATTTAAAAACGACACACAAATGGTCTTTTTAAGGTAAAAGAGTCTTGGTTGGAAACGGAATCCTTCCTCTTACTTGGGAAGACCTCCCTGGTGGAAACCCATCAGATCCGAGAGGGCGGGAGCTCCCGCTACTCGGGAGTGGGTGAGCGATGCCTCCCCCCGCGGTGTGGCGGCGGGGGCGAGGGGGCGGGTGAAGTCGCCTACGGAACCCTAAGAATGGGATAAAGAGGTGCTCGCCGCACTTCAGCTTGTCGTCTCCTTGGAGAACAACTTCAGAAGCAAAGCGGCATAATCGTGACTTGCCTTGAATTTTTCAACCGACTGCAACCTGAGCAAAACTCAGCTTCCCCTTCAATAGGGTAGTGGGGGGGGGGGGGGGGAGAGTAAAGGCTGAGCCTCCAGGGGAAAGCGAAAAGGGGTTGCGCCCCCGGGTCCAGGACTCACGAACCTTTCCCCACTCCCAGGGTTGTTCCCGAAGTAGGTAGCAAAGGTGGTTGCTCCACTCCCCTTTCAGTTTAAGGTCGGATCCGAATAGCAGCCAGTGACCCCCGGAGCCCACCCCACACACACACAACAAAGCGGGGAAGGTGGGGGGGGGGGGTCGTCGCACTCTTCTTTCCCATTCAAGCTGCAATCCAGGACCCAGAGGACCTCTGCTCCACCAACACTGTGGCCTCCGCCGGACATTCGACGCTCCGACTGCGTGTCCGAAATTCCCCGGAGCTCCTCGGAATTACCTGCCCCGCAACCTCTGGCTCGCTCGCCTTCCGCCAGGAATTAAAGATACAGACTGCGCGACCCCTGCGGTCTGCGGGCGGAGGGGACCGCGGAGAGCACCGGGCCCCTCACACTCTCTCCATTCAAAATTCTCCTTAAAAGGTGAAGGCCAGTCCTGGGGAGGGGGGCCGAGGAACGAGCCCCCTGAGCCAAGGAACCGGCGGTCGGAGCCAGGCCGAGGGCCACACAGGTAGCGGAGGAGCCGCGGCGAGCGGCGCCGCCCGCCCCCTCCCGTAGGCCCCCTCCCCGCCCCAGTCCTGCCCGCCGCCCGGCGGCTAAGGAAGCGGCGGGGACGTCCCACCCCCGCAGGGAGCTGCGCCCGCCGCCCCCGCCGGGCCCCGCACCGCCCGCCCCGGCTCTCCCCCCTCGCTCCCCGGACTGTCGGCTCCGGCGGAGAGAAACGGGAGCAGCCGTGCCTCCCCCCCGTCCCCCGCCCCGTCCACTTTTTTTGTTGTTGTTGTTGCTTTCCCACGCTGGCTGAATGTGACTTGACCCCATTTCAAAAAAGTTTGACAGAGTGCTTCAACATTTCCGCATTCCTCCGCGACTACAAAGGCTGCAGCCGCCTCCTTCTGCTTTCTGTCTCTGCTCTCTGTCTTCACACTCAATGAAATCCTTCATGTGCCTCTCCCGAAGCCTGCCAAGCACCGCAAGGGTCGCCACCACCGCGGCGACCAGAGGCCGCCCCGGGGACCACGACTCCCGCGTGTACACACACGCAGATGCGCCCACGTGCACACTGACGGGCGCGGGGCTCGGGCCAGGAGGTGTTCACCCCGGGGGCGTGCGTTTTAACGATATTTTAAATTAGGAAAGTAAACTAGGAAACTAAAGCAAGCGTCCATCCTTGCGGGGGGACTTCCAGCCTGGGCACTGGCCGCCGGCGTGCACTCCTCTCTTAAGTGCAGAACACGCCCGCGGGGGCTGCCAGCAAGAAGTCTGCGTTAACATTTATCTCGCGGTGGGGAAGGTGGAGCTCACACCCACACCTCGGCGAGATGGAGGGGGACCTTTCGTGGGGAAATAAATACAAGGCACCGAAACACATTCTCTCCCGCGTGAGGTCCCCAAAAGCAGTGCATTTTAAACCCTGAATGTAAATTGCTCGGTGAGTTTCCCAGTGGAGCCTGAGTTCCGTTTGAAGGACTGGATAAGAAGTGTTTGTGTGGGTGTTTGTGCGCAAGGCTGTGTGCGAGCAGGCACAGGAGCTCGGCGTTGGGGGGAGTCCCTCGTGTGGGATGTTTCCCTCTAGTCAGATTAGGAGAAACTCCTGTAGCTCCCCCGAAACTGGCCCCTGTAACCACCCCTCCTCGGGTCGTAAGGGGTTAACCAAAGCCGATTCCCAGAACCTACCGCCCCCCTCTCCCTGCCCCAGTCACCCCCACCCACCCTAGCCGCCGACCCCGGGCCAAGCCCCCAAGTCTTCCCCAAGGACCACCCCCCAACCCTGCACCCTGCCGCCCACCCACCAGAGCGCACAGCGCCTCACCTGAGGGGCCCGGCCGCGGCGGGCCTCGCGAGGGGGCTGCGGGGACCGGTCGACCTTCGCACGTGTCCGCCGCGGCGCGGAGCAGGTAAACCGGCTCGAGGAAGGAGTTAGCGGCGCTCGCTCGGGCGAGGGGGTGGGCACTGCGGCGGAGGGCGGAGGGACGGCGGAGGGCGCCGCCCGCGCGGCGCGCTGGGGGCGGACGGAGGCCGCGGGGCTCCGGCCGGGGCTCGGGGCCCGAGCCGGGGAGGCGGCGGGGGCGGGCTGGGGGGCCCTGGAGGCCGGCGGCCCGCGACCCGCGACCCTCCCGGCGGCCGGGTGGGGGGCTCGCCGCTCAGTGGCCAGCGAGTGTGCAAATTAAAGCCTTCCGGAGAGAGGGGAGGCGGCCGAGCCCCGGCTGTGCTCTGAGCCTCCGGCTCCCCGGCTCTCCGCTCCGAGTGGGGGGCGAGAAAGAGGGGGGAGCTAAATGAAAATTTCCGGCTTTCGCTGCAACTGGAGTGGGGTGACTAAAATAGGAGGCGTGAGAGGGAGAGTGGGATGTGTGGTCGGCAGTCGGCTGAGTTACCAAACCCAGGGTCGCCCAGAGTTGGGGTTTTTGACAGAGTGAGGCAGGCGGGGGGTTTCAGCAGTCAGTGATGTAGACAGATGGGGAAAACAGAAAACGACCGATAATAATCATGAGGGGCCGGTGGGGATGGTCAATACTAACACTTTTCAAGAAACTGAAAAATCAGATCAAAAAATAACTTTATTAAAAAAAAATTGGCAGGACGCCTTGCAGAAAAGAAAATACTAATCTGTCCAAGCGCTTTTCACTTTCAGCATGAGCTACATTTGTTTTGTTTTCCTTCGCTTCCTTTCGGCCTCACAAAGCCCTATCTTTTCCTTTTGGACAGAGGATATGGTTTGGAAATTGTCTGGCACTCTTGTGGTTAACGATCTACTTGAAGGGGCTGGCCGGTTCACAGTTATTAAGTGATTAGTAACTGCCGAGGGTTCACTAAGGTATTTCTGTGGAGGTAAAAAGCCTAAAATTGACTTTAAGTAACAGAACAGCAAGATAATAGACACACGCACACACACACAAAGAAGAGAGAACACGATTCGATGGGTGCTTACTTTAAATGCATTACTGGACTTCTGAAATTTGAAACTTTGTGAGAATGTATACTCTACCTGCTGAGAAAACCTCAATATTTCAGGTGAACATTAGATTTTGGAGAAGAAGAAAAGTCTTCTAGACTTTTACAATGAAGTAAAACAAAACTTAAAATGACTATTTTTTTGGAAAGAATTCAATATTATCCAAAATCTCTATCTGTAAAATACTTGAAACCCTTTGAAATATCTTAATGCAAACCCTAAAAAAAATGTTATTTATTTCAGGACTCTGTGTAAAAATTAAAACCCAGAAAAATTCTGTTTGAATGAAAAATACTACCACTATAAATCTTTTGACATTTTGAATTAAACTATTTTGCTAATTTCACAGTAGATCAAAATTTTGCTTTATAAAATTGATTCTATAGTATAATGTGAAGTAACAGGTTAGGTAAATAAAAATTGTTGCATTTTCATTAGCAAATATTTTGCAAGGTATTATAATAATTCTTAAAAAATAAAAAGTGTGTGTTTTATGCTTAAGATAGTTCATAAAATACATTTTTTGTGTTTAGAAGCATATCTTCTAAATTAAAATCCAATTTCTGAACAAAATTTATATTAGTAAAGATTAGCTATAATCTCATATACCTTACAAACTTAAGAAAACAAAGTGTTGGAATTTGTATTTCTATAAAATACTGGATCACTACAAATCACTAATTAGACTTTAAACCAGAGACACAAATGGGAATCCTCCATTTTGATAATTACTTACACTATCAATGCTTTTTAAAACAAGATTTATTTGTTGGTAATTAACACATTTATGTAACTCAGAAATAATTGTCAATAAATAGTCATAGGAACCAGCAAATGATTGTAAGAATTTGAGTAAATAATTTGTTTAAAAACATTAAGCTGTAAATATCTTTTAAATTAACAGAAAAATATCTTTTCTACACTGAGTTGCATTTTTCATTACTGCATTGGATAACAACCATAGATGAATTACAAACTCCATGGTTTAGCTTACTAGATCACTTGAGCAATGTCAAAAACAATGAAACTTTATTTAATGACATAGATTAATACTGAGTGTTACTTACCTCTCTTTATGTCATCTGCTTTCTCTGATACTGTTAATTTGTCATATTCACTCTCTTTGGTTATGGTTCATTCAAACTCCAGGTTGGTTAAAGCTTCATATCAGGAAGTTTTACAGTGGATTGTATAAAATTAGTAAATACCAGATTGTTTTTGTTTATGGATACCTTCCTTTGTGGGTAACAGGTTATCATAACAAAATTTGTGCCAAGTTTACAAACTGTGAACAAAATTCCGACTCCTTTGTTTAGGAGTTCTCCATGAATGAGTACATCATTCCAGAATAATTATTTGTACCAGTATTTTCACACTGCATCTCAGATATTCTAAAGTTGCAAATCACCTTAGTTTTTTAAAAATTGGAATTCATGGATTTCCAGATACGCTGTTGCAGCTTACCCTAAAAGTTTTCTGAGTGTCACGTAAGGGATACATTCCCTGTGTGACCATTTTATACCAAATATCTGTTAAATTTTTGTTTGTTTTTTTTTCCTAAAATAAAAATGAAAATTTTAATTCTGGTCTATACTTTTATAACACTGTTTAAGAAATGAGAAATGTGTTTAAAATTAGTAATTGTATAATGTACATCTAATTCTAAATGATCTCTGATTTATATTAGCCATTTGAGTTTATAAAGTACATTTTCCAGAAACTCAGAAATAAAGTTTTATTAGAATCTATCATAACAATAAGTTTAATTACAGGTCATGTAAATTTATACTTTTTGTCTACAAAGTTCTGTTTATCATCTTGATTTTAAAAAAACTTCTCTGGTTTAATAACTTTGAAATTAGTTACCCTCAATTTTAATTTGACTTATATGTGTATATGAACATTACCTTTATTAAGTAATTACCACAAAAAAACTGTTATTTCAACAGAAAAGGCATAATATAATTCAGTGCATTTGAATGCATTTTCTCCCCTCCCTCAGGCATTTCTAAGCTGGTTTTTTTTTTTGGAGGGTTGGCCTTTAAAATATACTATTGAAAATCTGCTAAATATCTTGGAAAAAGTCAACTGTACCACCAAATTTTTCAATTGTAAATTTTTGGACTTTGTTTTTTTTAAGTTCAGCCTTCTAAATAAATTGGTTCCCATCAATTTGGAAATGATCTGGATTTTTCTCTTCCTGCTGTTGCATGTGATCTAGTGCACTGCATTTGAGCAGTGGAACTTGAAACGGTTTTGACACTGCCATGAGGGAAAAAAATGAATTAGTAGCTTATAAAATGTAAGGAGAAAAGCCAAATAATATTATCTATTGAAAACATTCCATTTTCATGGAATGAAATTGCAATTATCCCCATGCAGCATGTCAGCACTATGTTCATATCCATATAATTGTCATCATCTTTTCCATTTTTCCCTTTTGATAGATACTCCTATCTTCTGTTCCCTTTGTGTATGAGTGTGAATACCTTTATGTTCCTGGCATACTGTTGTGACTTGTTTGAAACATGTTCTTAAGATTCTTTCATCAACTACATTAGAATTCTGAGCGATCAGAAAAGTAGCTATGGAAATACACTCAAAAAGATGGTGACGGTCACACTGAAATACTTCCATTTACTTTTCCATTTATAAAGTGTCCTGTCCTATTCGGTGACTTCCTACATTTCTTTTCCAAGAGAATACTTGTATTCTGCACACGTGGCCTAACAGTTGTGTCATCATAGCTGCCTGCGGTTGAGCTAAAAGGTGTACATGTGTTTCAGATAGATGGTTCAGATGAAGCAGTGTAGATCCAACACAGTGGAGGTGAACGATGATAAAGTAGGATCCGGGAGATGGGAAGAAGGAGAGAGAAGGTCACCCGGGACAAGCTCCTTCGAATGGCTTGGTAGTAGGGATATGTGAAGAAGGCATATGCTAAGGTCCCTGGACCAAGAGATGTTCCTCAGTGCTCTAAGTATAGCATGTCCAGACAACTGATTCTTTCCGAATGAACAGCATTCTGTGTCTCTCCTGTTATGCAGTGAATGAGACTGCATAGGGTATGGGTCCATATTCATGTAACTCTCTTATGTTGTCTCATGATGGGTTTCCCCTGAAAATAATACAGAATGGAATTCTTGGCAGAATTCTCTGCATGTCTAGAAGAAAAAGGCAGGATCTAATTTTTAATGCCCACTTTAATTCTGTTCAAGATTTCTCAAAGGTTTGTATCCCTGATGCCCAGCGCAGCAACTGGCAAGTATTTGGGGTCCAATAAATGTTTGTCAATGGGAAAGTTGACTTCATATCCTTTATTCCTTCTTCTTTGGGGACAATCTATTGATTTCCTTCAGAGGGATGTATCAGGATAATTTTTTAAATATAATCCAACCAAAATTTAAGGATCAGTTTGCTGACTTCAGAACCCTAGAAATGAGTCTCTTCTGTCTTCTGCTCCATTTCCTTTTAGCCCTCTTCACTAAATTCTACAGTCCTTTTAAGGCCCAGCTCTTCCTTAAAACCTGGGAGAGTCCCTCAGCCGAACCTCTTTGCTCTAACTCCTAGAGCCCATCTGCTTCTTACCTTCCTCAAAGCTTGGTGCTCTGCTCTCCTGCACCCCAAGCTCCCCGAGAGCATCCGCTGTGCTTAGCTCCCTTCCACAATGTCCCAGCACCTGGCAGTGCCATCTGGCCATAGTAGGTGGTCAATGAACATGGCAATGGCGCTTGTCTCTCTGAGGCAAACAGGCACAAAGCAGCCTGGGATCGTGGGACATACTTAGGATAACATCTCAAAGTGGAGGGTGGTGTTCCACTTTTCTTAAGCAGAAAAGAACAAGGGCATCCTGCTACTTCGTGTGGATGTCTTAGTGATTTCTCTTGTGTTGCAGAGATTAGTCGTTTACAACATTTCTGTCTGAAAGAAAACACGTTCATGTACATTTCTAAATTTGTCTGAAAGACTAATTCTAAAATCTTATCAGAAGGAAACTGTATTTAGGTAATTGTCTGTATTCTCTAACCCTAAACATCCTGATTAAATTATTTTTCTCTGAAAAGAACAAATATTAAAACTCTGAGGTAAGTTAGACACTGTAGAGTCCAGAACCTGGAAAGATTACTGATTTTATTTGCCAATATCCTTAATGTCTGTATATCCTAAAGGGCAGAAGCCTTGATTTCTGAGTCGGGAGTTTGTGTTTTACTCCTGGCTCTTCCTCCGTCAGCAATGTTCACTGTACCCTCAGGGAACAGATATTTAACCTTTCTGACCTTCAGTGTCTGTGCCTATTAAATGGGTTTGCTAATCATTCAGGAAGATGTTACGAAAATAGTTTGGAGAGAAGCAGTAAAGAGTTTTACCTTCACAGGAGAAGATATGGTAGTATCATGGAGGCTGCTGGTCCACGTGAAATTTAGGATGAAGTTGCCTACAAACTACTGGGTGACTTTGGGCAACTCAGTGGAGGCCCTGGGTCTTAAGGTCATTGTCCGTAGAAGATGATGAGACTGGACGGTTTGTATGGCGGCTGCGCCTTGAAAGTGCTATAGTCCAGTCCAGCATGCCAAGCCTGGCACCATCATGATACATCGGTTTTTTATAGATGCCCTAAATTAGAGTAGTGATAGAAGATGGGACTCTGACGTCAGCACCCAGAGAGGGGTCTGGACTTCAAATGTGAATTACTGGGATCTCTGTAACTTAACTCTCTGGATTTTCAAGACTGAATAGAAATGAGGACTTCAGAAAAACATTAGGAAAATTCACTAGCGTTTTCCTTAGAAATGGGGAGGGAGGAGCCAGGTTTTAATTTTTTTTGCTGAAACTAAATATGATGAGTGAATGAATCAACCCTCATTAATAAAATTCAATCAATAAATTATAATATATTCAAGATTAGAAATCATGGATGAAAACAGAAATTCTTCAAAGATATCATGAAAAAAAAAACTATCATGAATCCTAACTTTGGGAGATGTGATGTATCTGTGAACTATTGTAAACATCAGGGGCCACTGGCTCCCTGTGAGGCAGCGCAAAGTGGGGGGCCCAACAGTTAAAAGCAGTACGCAGTGAATCTGAGGGGCTCCAGTGGAAACCAGAAATTCCGAAAGCTGCTCATCCAAAGCCATTATGATAACGTGCAGAGAAAAGCAGACTCTCTGCTTTTGTTTTCTACCACATCAGCCCTTGTGCGTGGTTTTAAGGTCCTCCCTAGAGGCACAGGGTAAAGAACGTTTAGGCAGCTGGAACCAGAGAGTCCTGGGTTAGGAGCCTGGCTCCACCAGGTGGCCCTGGACTAGGTTCTTAAACTTTCAGATCTCTGGTTTCCCTCACTCATAAAGTAGGGATGCTATCTTCCGCCACAATAGGTCGGTGTGAGAACTAAGTGCATTTAGCAGACCCTTAACCAGCATTAGGACACAGTCAGTATCTCTTTCATGAACGCACAGTTCCTAGTCTTTTTGTTTTTATGGACAGCTAACCCTTTGACTGGCAGGTCTTTCTTTTTAACTGGGTTGAAACATCTACCTGTTGCAGAGGGGGCAGCCTGAAACAGAGCACACCTAAAGGGTAGTGGACTTTAACGAAACCACAGCCCCCTCTGGGCATGTGGGGTGTCTCGCTGGAGGCCGCTCCGTCTGGTCCAGATCTTGTCCCTGGGCTGTCTCCTCGGTCTGTTCCTCACTGTCCTCCGCACTCTCTTCCCTACAAGCGGCTCTATTCTCCCTTTCTCCACTGCTCTGGTGTGGCGGCACCTCGTTCTGCCCCTTCAGTCTGTACCCCAGATTTGCTGGCACTTGTCTCCAGAGCCCTGTGCTCGGCTGCCCCCCTCAAGAGCGCTCTGTTGATCATGCCTCCGCAGCCGCTGGCTCCTGCTTCTCTGGTTCGCAGTGCGGACTGTTGTTATCCTGTCATCCTCTCCACCTCTTCACTCCACTCCGACCTGATCTTCTTGGCTTAGCAGAAGTTGCCTTAGATGACTCTGCATTTCCCACCCCATATGCTCTCTTTAGAAACTCTTGAGGGGAACTGCTCTGTAGTTCTTTCTTTCTTTAACTAATAAATTTTAATTTTTGACTGTGCTATGTCTTGGTTGCTGCACGGGCTTTCTCTAGTTGCCACGAGCCGGGGCTGCTGTCCATTGCTGTGCTTGGACTCGTTGCAGCGGCTTCTCTCCTTGCGGAGCACAGGCTCTGGAGCACACGGGCTTTAGTGGCGGGGGGGGCAGGGCTTAGTTCCTCCAAGATATGTGAGATCTTCCAGGACCAAGGATCGAATTTGTGTCCCCTCCATTGGCAGGCAGATTCTTATCCACTGTGTCACCAGGGAAGTGCTCCCCTGCCCTTTTCAGTTTTTATTTTATGTTTTGAACTTCCCAGGGATATCTCCTCAGCTTCCTGTCCTTTGCAACTCCAGGGCTACCTTGTGAGCCATTTTCCTCATAGCTTTCACCTTCTTACCATCAGACAGATGCACCCCCAGATCCTGGAGTTCTCGTCTGTCTCCTACTGAGGTCCCCCGGGATGAGAAGACTCCTTCCGTGTGGGATCTGCAGCTCTTATTGCTCCATCTCTAAATCCTGGCCCAGAGTAGGGAGCCACAGGTGCTGGCTAGATGAAAGCTATGGGACCACAGGAAACACAGGGGCCGGCAAATGGTCCTCCATCCGAGCACCGACTGCCCTGTGGAGTACCAGGCTCTCCTGTTTCCTGCCCGCTCTGGCTTCCGCACGGTCTTCTTTAGGAGTGATCTCTGAAGCGGGGTAGGTAAAGGTCTCCTCCTTTGGGTTGCACCATCCCCACCTCCCCTGACACAGGAAAACACAGAATGGTTGATACAAAGCTCATGGAGCTGCATTGATCTGACCTGTGGGTTCATGGTGGTCAGGAAGAGCCATGAGATCCAGGCAGGGCTGCTTAAGCTTGATTTCTAGGCAAAACACAAAACTGATTTAAGATTTTTTTGAGCAGAGAACGTGGCTCTTGGAGCAGTGATAGCATAAAAGTTGTGTACTTGGGTACTAGCAGGGTCAAGAGGCTGAAGTCAGGGAAGCCAAGCTCCTGCCAGTGGTGAAAAGACCAAGATGATAAGAATGGATATATATATAGAGAGAATGGCTATAAGAGAGAATTTAGAGGAAACATCTAACAGGATTTGCTTAATAACAAGATAAGCAGAATTATGGGAAGAGTTAACATGTATATAGCCTGCCAGGATATCTCAGGCGCTGTATATAAATTAACCCATTTAAACCTCCTCATTATCTCCAGTTTGCAGACAATGAAATGGAGGCACAGGACCAAACTCCTAACCAGGCTTTGGGTCCAAGGTATCAAAATAATTAATAATAATAATAGTGATAATAATATAGTCCATAATAGATAAAAAGAAAGATGGTGAGAGGAGATGGCCTTAAGCTTTTTTTAAATATTTTTTTGATGTGGACTACTTTTTTGTTTAAAGGATGCTTTTATTTATTTAAAAATTAATTAATTTATTTAAATTGGAGGCTAATCACTTTATAATATTGTGGTGGTTTTTGCCATACATTGACATGAATCAGCCATTGGTGTACATGTGTCCCCCATCCTGAACCCCCCTCCCATCTTTCTCCACCCCATTCCTCTGGGCTGTCCCAGAGCACTGGCTTTGAGTGCCCTGCTTCATGCATTGAACTTGCACTGGTCATCTATTTCACATATGGTAATATACATGTTTCAATGCTATTCTCTCATGTCGTCCCACCCTTGCCTTTCCCCACATAGTACAAAAGTCTGTTCTTTACGTCTGTGTCTCTTTTACTGTCTTGCATATAGGGTTGTCGTTACCATCTTTCTAAATTCCATACATACGCATTAATGTATTGGTGTTTCTCTTTCTGGCTTACTTCATTCTGTATAATAGGCTCCAGTTTCATCCACCTCATTTGAGCTGACTCAAATGCATTCCTTTTTATAGCTGAGTAATATTTCATTGTGTATACGTACCACAACTTCCCTATCCATTCATCTGCCGATGGACATCTGGGTTGCTTCTATTTCCCAGCTATTGTAAACAGTGCTGCAGTGAACATTGAGGGTACATGTGTCTCTTTCAATTCTGGTTTCCTCAGTGTATGCCCAGCAGTGGGATTGCTGGGTTGAATGGCAGTTCTATTTTCAGTTTTTTCTGAGATTTTTTTGATGCAGACTATTTTTAAAGTCTTTATCGAATTTGTTACAGTACTGCTTCTGTTTTATGTTTTGGGTTTTTTGGCCATGAGGCATGTGGAATCTTAACTCTCCGACCAGGGACTGAACCCATACCCCCTGCATTGGAAGGGGAGGTCTTAGCCACTGGACCACCAGGGAAGTCCCCTTGGTAAAGGTTTAGGATTTCCACTTTGGAATTTGAGGTGACAGCCAAATGAAAATATCCAGTGGCCACATGGAATATAGAGACTTTCCCCTTTGCCTGCGTGTGCTCAGTTGTGTGTAACCCTGAGACCCTGTGGACTGTAGCCCATCAGGCTCCTCTATCCATGGGATTCTTCAGGCAAGGATGCTGGAGTGGGTTGCCATGCCCTCCTTCAAGGGAGCTTCCCGTCCCAGGGATCAAACTCAGGTCTCTTATATCTCCTGCAATAGCAGGTGGATTCTTTACCATTCGGGCCACTGGGAAGCCCCTTTTGGCTAGTTCTGCCTTAAAATACACCTAGATCAAACATCCTGCAGTTTTCCACTGCTGTTTTCAAATGATTCTGCTATTTTCCCCCCTTTGCCATCTGTGGTGCCAGTTGCGCGAGTTACATAGAAGAGCCCTGTGCTGGGTAGAATACTCTGCTGTGGCCGCTATAGTAATTTTTAAGCAAGGTGTCTACATACCATTTGGACTGAGCCTGTGAATTTTGTAGAGGGCCTGCCTTTCTGCTGAACATCTGAGATGGACGTTCCGGGTGTGGGCATTCCCTCCACTGTTCAGGCCTCCTTCACCTTCGCGGGGTGTGCGCTCCTCTCACTGCTTCCGTGAAACTGTTCTTTTCCACATCATCACTGACACAATCAGTGCCAGCTTTTTCTTAGTTGTTAGGCTCAGCATTTATCACATGCTCATTTTCATGTTTTCCAAAAATTCTCTCCTGTCTTAGCTGTCACAAGCCATGACTTCTGCCACTTCATGGTTTGATGTTCTTTTGTTTGTACGATGTGAGAGTTGGACCATAAAGAAGGCTGAGCACTGAAGAAATAATGCTTTTGAACTGTGGTTCTGGAGAAGACTGTTGAGAGTCCCTTGGACTGCAAGAAGATAAAACTAGTCAATCCTAAAGGAAATCAACCCTAAATATTCATTGGAAGGACTGATGCGGAAGCTGAAGCTCTAATACCTTGGTCACCTGATGCAAAGAGGTGACTCACTGGAAAAGACCCTGATGCTGGGAAAGATTGAAGGCAAAGGAGAAGAGGGCAGTAGAGGATGAGATGGTTAGATAGCATCACTGACTCAATGGACATGAATTTGAGCAAACTCTGGGAGACAGTGAAGGACAGGGAAGCCTGGCATGCTGCAGTTCATGGGGTTGCAGTCAGACATGACTTAGTGACTGATCAGCCACAATGCTTTGCACCACCAGCTCTTCCTCTGGGTCCTGCCCCACATCTGGAGGTATCTTCTAAGACTCAACAATCATGAGTTGAACTGTTCGTCTGCAAGTTCACTGACTCCCATTTAACCTATCAGAACATCCCCTGTGGTATGCATATATAAATGGATTTCCATCATCCTTATCTTGATAGTTGTCACTGCCTGGACCCTAGCCACAAACCCAACCTGATTCACTCTCTTTTTCTATATTTGTTCTTAATATTTCTGTCTGTTGACTTCATAACTCTTCAAATTTATGATCTCTTTTTACTCTGTTGGTCTTCACTTTTGATAGCTCTACTCAACCACTAGTCGGTCATAGGGTGTTCCCCAATTCCAAGTATTTTAGGCCACCCTGGGAAATTCTTGGCTTAATCCAGCCCTGTTCCCTGGCCTTTCATCTTGACCAGGTGCTGGAAGGTGATGCTCCTGCTGAGTCTGTCTTAGCTCTGTTGATGTCCTCTCCCTCCCCTCTGCATATTTAACCCTGAAGCTGAACAAGCCTGACACTGAACTCTGCACCGCAGAGCCACCACGGCCAACCTGCTCTGGCCCGTGAGTATGTTTGCCAAATAACCAGCTTTCAAGCAAGCCCACCCGCCTAGGCAGTGCTACTCTATGTCCCTAGTCCATTCTTGATCTTGCTTTCCCAAAGATTATTTCCTATATGCTGTCTTCTCAAATCTCCAGTGCTTTCTTCCCATTCTCATTTCATGATGCCCTACTGTTGATTTCACTGAGAAAATAGAAGAAATGAAGGGAGAAATTCCATCCACTTGCATGCTTACCCTTCTTGAACTGCTTTCTTTGCTGTCTCCAGCACCCCACTCTCCTACTTTTCTTCTGCTCTCATGGCCTCATCTATTCATTGTTGGTCATTTTTCTTCTTCCAAGCCTCTCGATTGGTGTATAGTCAGGTTGGGCTGCTATAACAAAAATACCGTAAGTTGGGTGGTGTAAGCAACAAACATTTATTTCTCATAGTTCTAGAGGCTGGGAGGCCCAAGAATAGGGTGCCACCATGACGACCCTCTTCCTGGCTTATGGACAGTCATCTCATCACAAGGCAGAGAGCAGAGACTCTTCTTATAAGGGCACCAGTCCCTTCATGAGGTCTCCGCTCTTCTGATCTAATTACTTCCCAGCAACCCCCATCTCCACACAGTACCACACCGAGGATTAGGCCTACAGTGTATCAATTTGGGGAGGACACAAACGTGGAGACCATATGGTGTGTTTAAGGGTTAATCCTTATAGCTCCTTTCCCCAACTTCATCTAGTGCCATGACTTTAAATAAATATCATTGCATACTGATCCTCCAAGATTCATACCTTCACCTGGATACACCTTTTGAATTTCAGATATATATCCAACTGCCTGCATGATATTTGATGCATGTGTGCGTGTATGCTAGGTCGCTGTAGTCGTGTCCGACTCTGTGATCCTATGGACTGTAGCCCACCAGTCTCCTCTGTCCATGGGATTCTCCAGGCAAGAATCCTAGAGTAGGTTGCCATGCCTTCCTCCAGGGGATCTTCCTGACCCAGGGATCGAACCCACATCTCTTATGTCTCCTGCATTGGCAGGCAGCACAAATGTCCAATAGGCATCTCAAATTTAACCCATCCAAAACTGAACTCTTCATTTTCCTCCCCAAACCTACTTCTCCCACGGTTTTTTCCACCTTAGTAAATAAAATCTGTATTCCTCTGGTAGTTTAGTCCAAAATGTAGCAACTCAGCCTGACTCTGCTCTCTTTTTCAAGCCTATATTCTCTCCATTGGTAAAATCCTGCCAGCCATACAGTCGCACTCCACACCGCTAGAGCAGTCATCCTCATCTATCACCCGGTCTCTTGCAACAGCCTCCTAACTGGTCTTCCTGCTTCTATCCTTGCCCCTTTGCCTTCTCCACACAGCAGTCAACGTGATGCTTGCTAAAACCGAAGTGAGATCGTATCATTCCTGTTCAGTGTCAAAGACTCTCCAGGGTCATCCTGTTTCTCTCAGAGTAGAATCTGAGTCCTTTCCAGGGTTTCCAAGCCTTCCAGTCATGCCCTACTCCATCTCTGTGCTGGTTCTTCTCGCTGCTCCCCCTCCTGCTGCTTCTGCACAGCTGCACTGGCCTCCTCGCTCTTCCTCACATCCACCAAGCACGTTCATGCCTCAGAGCCTTTCCACTGGCTGTGCCCTCTGGCTGAAATGCTCTTCACCTACACATCGGCATGGCTGTCTGCCTCATTGCCCTCAGGTCTCATTCAGAAGTCAATAGAGGGACCATCTCTGACAGCTCTGCCTGAGTTGCACTCACTCCGGTTTCTCCATCCATCTTATCTCACCTTATCATCCCTTCCTGGCATTGCTGTCATCTGACACATTATATTAATGTTTACTTGTTCAGCATCAGTATCCAGTCTCCCTCCCAGAATGGAATCTACAGAAGAGCTTTGCTTTGTATACTCTTGTATTAACTAAAATAGTCACTCAGAGTGGTTACTGAATAAATATTTGTTGACAGAAGAAATTAACTCTCTTCCTATTTCCCGGGCTTACAACTAGTCAGTCCTGGGCTGGGTTCATTAACTTTACTCATTAAGAGTAACTATCTATAATACATACCTTAGTGTGTGCTAAGTCGCTTCAGTTGTGTCTGACTCTTTGCGACCCCCATGGACTGTAACCCGCCAGGCTCCTCTGTCCATGGGATTCTCTAGACAAGAATACTGGAGTGGGTTGCCATGCCCTCCTCCAGGGGATCTTCCCGACCCAGGGATGGAACCTGTGACTCCCGCGTCTCCTGCACTGGCAGGCAGATCCTTTAGCAATAGCGCCACCTGGGAAACCCACATATATTAGTGCAACCCTCCTAAATTTAGGTTATTTCACAACCAACCAACATTCTGTTAGGGGGCTTCAGCTGGGATTGTTCACAAAGGTGCCAATTAAGGATAATTTGATTCATGCACCATAGGTTAAATTATATCTAAAATCACTAAAACTATAAAATCAGGATATTCAATTACAATTATCTCTTACACCGAAATGTGTGTGTAACAAGCGTTTGTTTAGTTTAAAATATTTGTCTCTCCTCACATAAAGAGGGGGGAGCAGTTTGAAAACCAGAAATGCCCCGATTCAGATTCATGTCCCAATCCACCACACTTCCTTTCTGCCATCTTATTACAGCAGGTTTTTGCAAGTCGCATGAGCAGCAGTCATGGTGCTTCAGAGTAGAGGCGCTGAAGGCTGGCTATGTTGGTTCAAATCCAAGCTCTGCCGCTTGTCAGCTTTGTCTCCTTGGATAATAACTGCTCTGAGTTTCTTTATCCGGGTTAAGGCTCTGTGCCTCTAGGGTTGTCCTGAGGATCTAATGAGATAATTCATGTAAAGCACTTATAGGATTGGCACAAAGAAAGTGCACGTAGCTATGATTTTTGCTGATATTCCTCCTGATGAAACAGCTGTCACTTCTTAAGTGTTTCACGGTCCTTGCTCCTGGGACCTGGCCCGGGACTGACTCCATAGTACTGTGTGTCCAGCGGGTACGGCCACCACACCCTTGGAGCCCTTGCTACTTGTGTTCCACAAAAGCTCGGTCTTTTCCCTCCTTTCCTCTCTCCTCCCTTTGTCCCTTCCTTCCTCCTCCTCCTAAGCTCTGCCTTTCCTCACTCTCTTCTCTACTCCTCTCTCACATATTGCACGATCTGTTTTGCATTAGTCTCTCTTTCCTCTCCTCCATTCTTCTGCTGTTTCTCTCTGCTCTCATTCACAGAGGAAGAGTTCTAGAGGGAAAGGGCCTGTCATGTCACCAGGAAGAGTCCCCAGAAGCAAATGTCTTAGACTGCTCACTTCCTGAAGAGTTTTGCTCTTTCAAGCAGGCCCTGCTTTAGAAATCAGAGGCCTTTTTATCAAAGACTGTTGGCTGCTCAGGTTAATCAGAAATGCCATCTCAGCATTTCTAACCCATATGTGGGTTATGCCAGCAGCATCCACGAAATGCTTTAGAAAACACTGTCGTGTCTTCTTAGCAATCACAGGCAAACCATGAAATCGACCATGACCAACTGTATTGCTCGCTGCTTCTAAGGAACATCAGTGAAATAATGTGGTCACTGTGGTGCTTAATAATGTTCAATTCCAGTGATGGTGAGAATGTAGAAAGGAATGAAAGACATGTTCGGTGGAAACATTTTTTTTTTTTTTCCCTTTTTCTCTATTAGATTAGGAGCTCCGTGATGGAAGGGACCATGCCTGCTGTAGTACTGAGGTATACAACTAGCATCTGGCTTAGACCTTACTCAGAATATGTGTTCAGTAAATAAACATGCCCTGAATTTTCACTTCTCAAGAATTAGACAAATGTGGTCAAAAATTCTGAGTATACAAAGACAACAAGAAGAAAACCATGAATAAGGATGGTGCTTTATGGGACAGTCATTCAGGTAGCTTTGTAAAACATAAAAGTCTAAAAGCTAATTAGAAAACATCATTGAAAACATCACAATTCTCTACAGTTCTATGAATTTTTATACCATCTCTTTTGTGACAATTACTACTGAAAATTATAGTGATATGGAAGTATATCTCAATTCTTCCTATTATTGATTATTTATTATTCTATTACTTGGAGAACAAGCTCCTACTGTTTCACCATACACATCATATACTTCAGTACCTGTTTGCTAAATAAATGGTTAAATGGTGAAGTTACATGCATGCGTGCTAAGTTGTAACTTCACCATTTAATCATTTGAATATTGTGCTAAATTGCTTCAGTCATGTCCAACTCTTTGCAAGCCTATGGACCATCACCTGCCAGGCTCCTCTGTCCACGGGATTCTCCAGGCAAGAACACTGGAGTGGGTTGCCATGCCCTCCTTCAGGGAATCTTCCTGACCCAGGGATTGAACCCATGTCTCTTGAGTCTCTTATGTCTCCTGCAGTGGCAGGCAGGTTCTTTACCACTAGTGCCACCTGGGAAGCCCATTTCTGGTCATTGAGAATATTTGAAAAAGTTTCACAAAATTGGATGGCCTTATGAAGCAAAAATTACTACCTATATAATCTGTATGGGCTGATATTAGAACATAAAATTTTTAAAGTCACAATTATGTTAAACATATGTTATCTCTTTTGATTCAAAAAGCACTTCACGATCTTTAAGTTATAAAATTAGGTCCATTTCTCCATCAGTCTGGAAGGACATCATTGTTGGGCCATCAAGGAGAAAAACTACCATTTCCAGTTCTTCGACAAAAGCTCGGATGCATGGCTTTCTGGCCAAGCATCTGCAGTTTCATATTGTTGGAACATTCATTGTCTCCCTGGGAACTGCAACTTTCTGTAACTTTGCTGTAGCTGAACCAGGAAACAAGGCATATGCAGATTTCTATAGAAATTATGACTCCATGAAAGATTTTGAGGTGAAGAGGAAGGTTGGTATCTTTCAGAGTGCAAAAGGATTTGAAATATGAAGAATTTCTTTGCTTGAGTTCCATGGAAGTTTGTCACTTACCTGTGTTTCTGAAGCATGAAACTATGAATATCTGGGCTGAAGAACAGTCTCTCAACAGATAAATGATGAACAAATACTGTGGGCACTAAAAAAAATGTAAAAGGAACCAATTCAGTTCAGTTCAGTCGCTCAGTCATGTCCGACTCTCTGCGACCCCATGAATCGCAGCACGCCAGGCCTCCCTGTCCATCACCAACTCCCGGAGTTCACTCAGACTCATGTCCATAGAGTCAGTGATGCCATCCAGCCATCTCATCCTTGGTCGTCCCCTTCTCCTCCTGCCCCCAAACCCTCCCAGCACCCCAAAATGTAACTTAATCTATTTTTGGTCTACCGGTATTTTACCAAGACTTTAAAATAAACCTGCTTTTTCAAGTTGTTTAGTTGAATGGATTCTGAATAAAAAGCGATTTTATATTCTGGTTGGAAAGATTTAAAGAGGCTGAATTACCTGAGAAAGACAGTATAACCCTAAACCAAAGTGATAGAAATAACTGTCCTTTAATTTTCCTCTAATACATTTGTATCTCATCATATTACATTTCTAGACCAAAATGGTTTGTACATTTCTGTTGGTTGAGCAGGAGGAAATCATTATAATGAAAAGAAGTTATTGAAAATGGTCCATGTTGTGTAATTCCCAGGATAAATGGGCTGAGTAGCAAATATTTCTGTTGTGAACTGTTTCATACTGAAATGTGCATTATTAAACCCATTTGTTGAACACATTGAAAGATCGAATATCTTCCTCACCCGACGCTGCAAAATGTTTATTTGCTAGTCCCCTCCTTCCTCTGCTGCTTGGATCTTGATAGATACTGTTTCTGGGTTTTCTGGAATCCATTCACATGAGAGGGGAAAAAAAATCATAGATGAAGAAACCAGAAAAACAGAATTTACGATTTATAAACACATACTTTAAACAAGATCATAAGAAATTTAAAATAGTATACCTAATAGAAACAGCATGTGGAAAGCATATAGAACAATGGTGCGTGGTGGGTGACTATTTTTTTATACTAGCATGAAGCTCCTACATGTTTGAAGAACATAAAAAACCAGTAGCCATCCAGCTATAAGAATCTGAGTATAGCAGAAGAATGCTAGTGATCAAAATGGTTCAGGGGTGATGTTATACTCCTTTGATTTTGTAACTATGTTACTTTATGTATACCGTGTATTTAAGTAATATGATTTTACTGCCCTTTAAAACACTGTGTGTGCAATCAATCATTTTTACTTCATTTAGAGTAATTATATGTGGGTTTGATTCCATGTGCCAATTATCTCCCAAAAAAGCCTCTGCTGAAAAGCCAACAGAACCTTCAGAGACTTAAGAGTTGGAGTTTATAGCATCTGGAGTGGAAGGAGCAGAAACTAGTCTTCTTTTGTGACTATCCTTTTCTTTCTTCTCCAGTAACTCCACTTAATCTAGCATTGAGTTGGAAGTAGGACATCTAGGTGTAGATTTATTTATTTACTCATTCAATCAGTAAACATCTATTAAGTGGCTACCATGTGCCAGCTTGGTACTAAGGATGTAAGAAGCTGTTAATGTGGCATCGAACTTCTGGAGAGATTTTAAGGTCAAACATCTAGAATTGTAAGTCAGATAAATGGGAGTAAAAACGTCTTTGAAGCAGATGAAAACTGAGGGAAGTTAAGTGGAGAGACAGGTTTATGCTGAGGACGTGTGGAAGAGGTATGAATTATATTTGATTCTTTAGGGTTTCCCAGGTGGCTCAGGGGTAAAGAATCCACCTGCCGATGCAGGAGACACAGGAGTCGCAGGTTCAATCCCTGGGTCAGGAAGAGCCCCTGGAGGAGGAAATGGCAACCCACTCCAGTATTTTTGCCTAGGAAATTCCACGGACAGAGGAGCCTGGTGGGCTACACTCCATAGGGTGGCAGAGTCAGACATGACTGAGCATACACATGTATATAGGAAGTCTTCGCCATGAATGATAGAGGGAAGATACGTGAGATTTTGAGGTACATAGATAAAAATTAGGTGCACAGAATTATTGGGGAAATAGTCCCTGCAATGAATCAGGGGGTTTTTGCTGGCATTCCTGGCACTGTTGTAGCCAGCATGTGTTATAGGGAGCTGGAGAATTCCCAGGTTTTTTCCAACAATGTTCCTGGGCATAAATAGAAAACTGGACAGTGTGCCTGGGGTGGGTTTCCCAGTGACAGGGTGGGTCCCAAGAACATGATTGGTCCTTATTGTTAGAGAAGGTAGTAACGGGCTGAGTCGAGGGTTCCTAGGTAGGTCAAGCAAGGATTTAGTGTTCACTGAACTCAGTGAGCAGAAAGCAGGGAGGGACAGGAGGGGCAGAGGTGCAGTGGTAGATATGGGACTGTCTATAAAAAACAAGCAGTCCAGGCACATCTAATGGTTAAATTCAGAGAGTGATTCTGCTGGTACATGGCTGAAGTAGGGTGGAATTGGAAGACTGCAGTGAACAAGATCGTGTGACTATAGGTACAGTGACTGATGGATCTCTAGGATGAGTTTTAAAGATGTCAGAAGTGATGACGAGATGTGAGGATGTGGAGGAAAATTAGCCAGGTGCCGTGTTCATCTAGAAAGGTGGAAGTGGGTCTCACGAGAGTTCTGTAAACAACACCTGTGGTGCCTTTAAGAGAGTGGAACAGCGAACTGATGTCAATTTTATACAGAGAGGAAAAAGAAGTAGACAGTGAGTTGTCCAAAAGTTTAAAGTCTTGGTTTGTAAATTACCGGGGGAAAAACTCCAAGGGGGCCAGAAATTGTTTTGAAGGCATCTAGAATACAATATACACTATACATAATCAGACAACTACATTTTTACTAGATTCAGTCACTTCAGTCACTTAGTCGTGTCTGACTCTTTGCAACCCCATGAACTGCAGCACTCCAGGCCTCCCTGTCCATCACCAACTCCCGGAGTTCACCCAAACCCATGTCCATTGAGTCGGTAATGCCATCCAACCATCTCATCCTCTGTCGTCCCCTTCTCCTCCTGCCCTCAGTCTTTCCCAGCCTCAGGGTCTTTTCCAATGAGTCAGCTCTTTGCTCAGGTGGCCAAAGTATTGGAGCTTCAGCTTCAACATCAGTCCTTCCAATGAACACCCAGGACTGATCTCCTTTAGGATGGACTGGTTGGAGCTCCTTGCAGTCCAAGGGACTCTCAAGAGTCTTCTCCAACACCACAGTTCAAAAGCATCAATTCTTCTGCACTCAGCTTTCTTCACAGTCCAACTCTCACATCCATACATGACCACTGGAAAAACCATAGCCTTGACTAGACAGACCTTCGTTGGCAAAGTAATGTCTCTGCTTTTTAATATGCTGTCTAGGTTGGTCATTACTTTCCTTCCAAGGAGTATGTATCTTTTAATTTCATGGCTGCAGTCACCATTTGCAGTGATTTTGGAGCCCAGAAAAATAAAGTCAGCCACTGTTTCCACTGTTTCCCCATCTATCTGCCATAAAGTGGTAGGACTGGATGCCATGATCTTAGTTTTCTGAATGTTGAGCTTTAAGCCAACTTTTTTACTCTCCTCTTTCACTTTCATCAAGAAGCTCTTTAGTTCTTCTTCACTCTCTGCCATAAGGGTGGTGTCATCTACGTATCTGAGGTTATTGATATTTCTCCTGGCAATCTTGATTCCAGCTTGTGCTTCCTCCAGCCCAGCATTTCTCATGATGTACTCTACATATAAGTTAAATAACCAGGGTGACAATATACAGCCTTGATGTACTCCTTTTCCTATTTGGAACCAGTCTGTTGTTCCATGTCCAGTTCTAACTGTTGCTTCCTGACCTGCATATAGGTTTCTCAAGAGGCAAGTGAGGTGGTCTGGTATTCCCATCTCTTGAAGAATTTTCCACAGTTTATTGTGATCTAAACAGACAAAGGCTTTGGCATAGTCAATAAAGCAGAAATAGATGCTTTTCTGGAACTCTCTTGCTTTTTTGATGATCCAGCAGATATTAGCAATTTGATCTCTGGTTCCTCTAATTTTTCCAAATCCAGCTCAAACATCTGGAAGTTCACGGTTCACGTATTGCTGAAGCCTGGCTTGGAGAACTCTGAGCACTACTTTGCTAGCGTGTGAGATGAGTGCAATTGTGCAGTAGTTTAAGCATTCTTTGGCATTGCCTTTCTTTGGGATTGGAATGAAAACTGACCTTTTCCAGTCCTGTGGCCACTGCTGAGTTTTCCAAATTTGCTGGCATATTGAGTGCAGCTCTTTCACAGCCTCATCTTTCAGGATTTGAAATAGCTCAACTGGTATTCCATCACCTCCACTAGCTTTCTTCATAGTGATGCTTCCTAAGGCCCGCTTGACTTCACATTCCAGGATGTCTGGCTCTAGGTAAGTGATCACAGCATCGTGATTATCTGGGTCATGAAGATCTTTTTTGTACAGTTCTTCTGTGTATTCTTGCCATGTCTTCTTATTATCTTCTGCTTCTGTTAGGTCCCTACCGTTTCTGTTCTTTATTGTGCCCATCTTTGCATGAAATGTTCCCTTGGTATCTCTAATTTTCTTGTAGAGATCTGTAGTCTTTCCCATTCTGTTGTTTTCCTTTATTTCTTTGCATTGATCACTAAGGAAGGCTTTTTTTAAATCTCTCCTTGCTATTTTTTGGAACTCTGCATTCAAATGGGTATATCTTTCCTTTTCTCCTTTGCTTTTTGCTTCTCTTCTTTTCCCAGCTATTTGTAAGGCCTCCTCAGACAGCCATTTTGCTGTTTTGCATTTCTTTTTCTTGAGGATGGTCTTGATTCCTGTCTCCTGTACAATGTCACAAACCTCCATATATAGTTCATCAGCACTCTGTCTACCAGATCTAGTCCCTAAAATCTATTTCTCACTTCCACTGTATAACCGTAAGGTTCCCTAGGCTTTTTACATATCTTAAGAATGAGATCTAGTTGGTAGAACCACTAAAGAGCATGTCATTTTTTTTTCAAGATAATCCTCTTCATCTAAAAGAAAAACACTCTAATGTTCCTTTTTCCTCCCTATTAATCTTACTTATATAATCATAGTCCTAGACAAGTATTTTTATTTCAAAGTGATGAGTCCTAACCACTGGACAGCCAGGGATTTCCTTGGACTAGTTTTGAAATCACCATTATATTAAGTATGTAAAACACAGTTGATGTGATTATCGCAAGGTGTACCCTTTGCATTGGAATAGAGAACACAAAGTTTCCTGACATACGAATAATTGTCTGATAACTTTACAGTCACACTAGTATCTTTGTGGATATCCTGACTGTTTCAAAGCCATTTTTTTTTTTTTGCATGGATGGTTCCATTTTTATTTACAAAGCATCATGAATGCTATTTAAATTATAATAAAATCCCTTCCAAGGAAATTTAGTAGGGGCCGTGTGTGGTTGACGTTGACCAACACCTGTCCTTTATAGTTATGTGCTAAAAAGCAGGTGTTCATACATTTATTGTGCTTCTGTTGGGCTTTTCATCTCTACCCTCTTATCTGAAAATGTTGATAATTCAAAAGATTTCATAGCAACAGTACAGTTTGTGCTTTATCGCTTAGAGCAAACAAAACCTATTCCTTCATTGGGATGACTGTATTACTTTTTCAATCTTTGTTTAAGCAAATTGAGTCCCAGGCATTCCAAAGTAAGATATTACCACTTTCCTACTTGTCCTTCCTGCGGTGCTCACTGTCTTTTGGAAGATGGTCATCTTGCCTGCTGGATCCTTCTCTTAGTCTGGCTCTGTGTGATATGAGATCAAAGGGCTTTCATTTTATGTGTCAATTAGGCTGGCTGTCTTGTCTCAGTGAGATTAAGTAGCCTCTGGAGACTAGTGACACCAGAGCAGCAGCTGATGAGCTGATGGTTAGCGTACAATTTGGTTGTCTTAATTCTTTCTAAATGGTAGTTTGTATAGTCTGACATCTTTCTTTTATGATTGCGTCCGTGACTCATTTGTTCAGGGCAACTGCAGCACACCCCAGACCTGATAATCAGTGATCCGAGTTTCTCAAAAGGCTAGTGAGGCACATCAGTTCTCTCCTAAGCTTCATGTGTTTCTCATGCTAAGGGAAGGGCCAGAGTTTTTGCTTCTTTCTTTGATCTTTTTGGTACAGTGTGAAGTACCAAAATATTCAATCCCAGATAAATTCTAAATCCTCTACTCAGAATTTACCCCAAAGTTGCTTAAAGGAAGTGTTATTCAAAGCCTTTGCTGGGCCCCAGGAAAAGCTGTGTAAGGCTGGTGTGGGTCCTGCTATAGGACACTGTTCTGTATCTGGAAGCTTATGGTTCCCATGGTCCACAGTCATACTGAACCACTTCTCTGGAGATAAGACTTGAACACCCTCATGAAAGAAAGTGCAGCCGTGTTTTTAAGGGCATAAACAAGACACTGGTATGTATTAACAACATTCTCTCAGAGTATTCGCTCTGACTTCACTTTCAGAGATTTCCCAGCCAGCTGCTTCTTCAAGAAAAAAGAGGTCCTCAAGTAGAAACTCCCTGAGTTTGAAGTCTTCACCGTCTTCAGAGCTCTCTAAGCGTACAGCGACTCTGTCCTTCTTCCTTACTATCCCAGAAGAGAAAGCTCTGCCTCTTTCTAAGTCTCGCTCTCAGTGTGTGCCCGAAACCTCTGGCCTCCTCAGTGTCTCACCTCCTCTCACGTCTTGACCCCTCCTTTCTCCTCTGGGTACACATGTGCTCAAGACTCCGCCAGACGTTAGAGAAATAAAAAAAAAACAGCGACCGAAACAACTACCCTTTCTTTAGCTCAACTTCCTTTTTTTTCTGGGCTGATGCCTTACATTTCACTTTTTCTTCATCATCAAATTCTTAAGAAAGACAACATGCCTTATTTTAGGTGCTGGGTCCGATTCTCTTTTTCATCCCCTGTCCTCTGATTTCTGCCCCCACCCTGCTGTTCTCGCCAATCAAGGAACACCGTTCGGTTCTCCTCTTAGTCGCCTCTCTTTTCCATCGGCCAGTCAGGATTAGTCTCTCCAACAGAAAGCATCTTCTGAGTTCTGTCTCATTTCCTTCTCTTGGTCCCCCTCGTATATCCTTCTAAATGTTCTGCCTCTTCTCTTCGTTTTCTGTCCCTCAGTTAGAAGTTCGGGTTTTCCAAGGTTTCTCATCCTTCTCTCCTCCCCTCGCTCCTCTTCCTCCTCATCCCTAGGCAATCCCATGACTTTCTTCCAGCCAGGAACTTGCATCACCAACTTCTCATAGGAATTCTCCTTGAGGCATCTCAGAATTGAGCACACAGCAAAGAACTGACCCAGCAAACCCCTTCCATGGGAACTGCTCACACACACGTCTCCTCCCTTGCTCCGTCAGGACCTCATCATCCTCTCAGATGCCCTGGAGGGATCCGAGCCTTCTTACCTTGTCTTCTTACTTCCTCTCAGTTCTGCCTTCTTCATTCTTCATTCCATTACCTCAGTCTAGATTGGCTCTCATCGCCTCACACATGGAAGGCTGCATCTAGGCATTTCCTGCATTATATTTCTACAACTATATCTGATCCTATCACTGCCAGGAGTAAAGACTTCCTTCCATTTCCAGCTGCCTACAAAATCTATTTGAGGCCAAACTCAGTGTGGCGTACGATCCGCTTCAGATTGTGATCTAGCCTAGTTTTCTAATTACTTTCTGGTCGCCCACCCCCATATGCCTTACACACTCCAGAATGTTCCCCATCTGTGCCTTCATAGCCAGGGTCAGGGTGATCCTTTTCCCTGAAATGTTCTCTCTCTCTCTCTTTTTATTTTATTTTTTGTTCCCTCTGCCTGCTGCTGCTGCTGCTAAGTCGCTTCAGTTGTGTCCGACTCTCTGCAACCCCATAGACGGCAGCCCACCAGTCTCCCCCGTCCCTGGGATTCTCCAGGCAGGAACACTGGAGTGGGTTGCCATTTTCTTCTCCAACGCATGAAAGTGAAAAGTGAAAGTGAAGTCTCTCAGTCATGTCCGACTCTTCACGACCCCATGCACTCCAACCCACCAGGCTCCTCCATCCATGGGATTTTCCAGGCAAGAGTACTGGAGTGGGGTGCCATTGCCTTCTCCGCTCCTCTGCCTGGAAAATCTCAATTCCTCCTTCTGCATTGACTCCAATGTCACCTCCCTTCTAGTGCACTGGTCTTCACTGACCACAGCTCCTACCCCAGTCCCACAACTTTCAAAACTTTAACTGTTCTGCCTTTGGTGTTCCCAGAGCATTTTATGCACGTGCATGCTAAGTCACTTCAGTCGAGTCCAGCTCTTTGCAACCCCATGGATTGATTGCAGCCTGCCAGGCTCTTCTGTCCATGGGATTCTCCAGGCAAGAGCATTAGAGTAGGTTGCCATTTCCTGCTCCAGGGGATCGTCCCGGTCCAGGGATCGAACCCATGTCTCTTATGTCTCCTGCGTTGGCAGGTGGGTTCTTTACTATTCAGCTACCAGCATGCTTCCCCTTAAAGTCCTGTCTCGTCCTACCGCCCTTTGTCTGTTAGTCTGTCTTCCCCACCAGGCTTCTCCAGAGCCATGTTCATTTTCCTCCTATGCCTAGGATGCCCCCCCAGTTCCTATTTTGTTTTTGAGATGCAATAGAAAGCCGTAGCCACCTGCCTCAGGAAACACTGGTAGTCCTACCCCACTAGAGTTTCCACGTTCGCTATTGCAGCACTTATTATATTGATGCTATATGTTTACTTTTCTGTCTCTTCCTGCTAGACTGAGAGTATCTCAGGAGCAGGGAATCTCGTCTCATTCATCGTCGTGGCCACCCAAGTGGTTAACACAGTGCCCAGAACACAGTAGGTACCAAATAAATGTTTGGCAAATATGCCAAAGCCCCTAAGCCTTTATTATTTGAATCTGAGTTACTTTTAGATGTCAAATGGTGCTTTTGTTTTGAACGGCTATATAAGATAACATTTTATTAAGTGCTTATTAATTTACTATGAACATTTCACCAAAGTTGATCATCACCTGCACAGAAAATTTAAAATCCTCATTCGTTAGAAAAGGGTCATGTTAAAGGACTAGAAAACAACCCTGACTTGAGGGAAACTGAGCCTGAGAGAGTGCTGAATTGAAAGGAGTGAACGCATAAAGTGACATACAGTGCTTGCTCAAGGCATTGGAATGCCAATAAATATGTAACATCCCACACCCTGGAGTCTGTTTTTTTTTTTTTAAGGGAAAATTAAAAAAGGTACCTGAAGTTACTCACCAAATTTATGCTAAAAACCAAAATTAAAACCTGCACTGAAAATCCCCTTGGTCCCAAGAACCATAGTGTTTCTATAAAGTGTCCTCCTACTGGTGTTTTTCTCATAATCACTAAATTACACGACAGAAGAGAACGTGATTGTATGTGTAATCAGTTGAGGTGGGCAAGTTGGGGGAAAGTTATGGGGGAAGTGAAGATCAGAAGAATCAGCACTTCTCTCTTCCCTGGCTTCCTCTCCCCTTGTAGATTTGCACAGATAATATACATTCACTTTATAAAAATCAGTCAACAGGAAAACGCTCCCTGGGCTATAAACTGAAACACTGATCTGAGGGAGTCTGGTTTCAGAGCTCCTATTTTCTAACAACTGTGAGTTATTTTGTGAACTCTTCTTACCTGTAGAGCTTAGGTGCTTTAAATTATTAGTAATACAAATTAGTAATTATATTAAATGACCCCAGATTTTCTTTTAGCATGGTGAGTCCTCTCAAAGTTGGGCTTTTTCAGCCAGCTACTATCACTGTATTTTTCCCTTTTATTTTTTTCTTTCTTTTTTCCCCCCTTGAGTTAAGTTGTGCTGTGTGGTATTATGGGTATTTCCCAATATTATCAACCCATGTACATCCATTTTCACTTAGCCCATATCCTGCTTCCTACACTGTTCTAAACTTTATCTATGAATCACTCAAAATTTTACATATTCTGGAAATTACACACTTACTTTTCAGAATATAGTAACCACTCTTCCTCCCTTATTTGAAACGTTTTTAACATCTCTCCTAAACGAACTCTCCATTGCTTATGCTGGTTTATACAATTACTGTTAGCTCTTATGGTAAGCCAGGGAAAAAAGTAATTATCAAGGCCATTTGTTCCCTTTCTTTTCTCCTTGCTCATCTCTTTTATTCTTCGCAAAGCCTGGGGTCCTGGAGCAGAGCCTGGGGGTCTGGAGTGCAGGTGGGGAGTTCTTCCACAGGAAGAAAGGTACCTGGCTGTGAGCACCTTCACACCTCATTATTATCTATTAGGCATTGGCTCATTTGAAAACTGTTAGGCAGGCTGGGATTGGAGGTTGGAGGAACCAGGGTGGAAGGCGACTTGTCCACATTAGAACAGAATCAATCGATATGGAGAGCCCCAAACTCAAAGAGATGACTCAGCCCTGCAAGAAAACTGTGGACTTGGGAGTTTTTAACAGCTGTTGAAGGATGAAGAAAGCACTCCTAGATTATTAGAATTAGGAAGCAGTGCTTCAAGTTTAAAAAGAATAAATTCATTTTCACCCAAAGAGATGAAATTTGGGAATTAAAGAGATAGTTTAGGCTAAAATTAAAAGACACTTTCTGGGACTGAAAACATAAATGATTATATATTCAATATATAACACATATAAAAATATATGTATGATAAAGATATATTTAAACAGGAAATTTTAATTGGAAAAAATTCAGAAAATACAAAGGGGAGTACAATGAACAATGAGTCCCCCTCCTTGCTCACACTCTTCCCTGCCCACCTCCCCTGACAGGTCTGCTTGGTGAACAAAATCCCTGCTACTTAGTTATTTATCCTTTTAGAGAAATTCTATGTACTTATAAACATGTATGTGTGTGAGGTTTTTTTTTTTTTACCGCCTGCACCTTACTTTCTCCACTTATCAATGTGTCTTAAAAATCTTTCTGTATCAGTTCATATAGAGCTGTCTTATGCTTTATGACTGTGGCAGAATTTCATAAGCCATTCCCTTCTGATGGACATCGAGGCTGTCTGCTCTCTTCTGCTCTTACAAAACTGTACTGCATTATAACTGAACTGAAAGGATGACATGAAACCCTCACGATAGGAGGGCTGGAGGCAGGGTGGGACAGAATGAACTGCTGCTCTCACGTGAGCCAAACCTCTTTAGGTTCTGATTGTCTGTGTGCCTCACTGCCATGCAAAACTAGGGGGAAGACGCAGAGCAACTCCACGAGAGGGCCACATTCTGTGGTTTGCCCGTTAGACTGGCAGTTTTCCATGGTGTGGAGTCATTATGTAACAGTATCCCAAGTCTTACATGGCAGTGGGGGAACATTTTAGGAACACACCTGAGTTCTTTGAGAAGAAAACTACAATGTGGAAGGAGCACTGGGTTTGGGTCACAGGAACGTGGTTTGAGCCTCAGCTCTGCCTTTTACTTGTGTGTTCACTGAAGCCATCTTTGCACCTCTGAGCCTTTTTTTTTTTCTCTCCTGTAAAATGGGGATAATAGTACCAACGTTATGTTTTGAAGCTGTAATGCAGTAAGGCTTATGAAGCGATGGTGTAAGCCAGTGGTTCTCAAACTTTAGACAGGTTCTGATTCAGAAGGTCTGGAGTGAAGCTTGGGAATTTACATTTTTAATAAATTCTCAGATGATGCTGATGTTGTTGGTCTGGGGACCAGAATTTGAGAAACACTGGTATAAGCGATAAAGAACTGATAGGTGGTGTTACATTTTTTTGTTATTATAGTTATTCTCCTAGAAAGAACACTATCTTTACATATCTCCTTAGAGAAATGAGAGAGGCCATGATAATCACCTTCAAATTAAAGTGAACATTCTTCCAGCCAATCAAGTACAATGAAAACCACAGAAATCTCTATAAAGAGATTGAGCTTGTTGGGGAGGGTAGTATTAAACACATAATTTGCACACTTTGAGTTTATTTAAATGTTCATGCACCTCTGAATTCGATGGTAAACAGCACTTGACAGGAAGTGGAAGTATAAAAATAAACAAGAAAGGCTCATCTCGTGGCATTGCTGCCTTAACTGAACACAGGAAGTCCTGGAAATCTTGCAAGACTGTCTGTTCCTTCCAGATGTCTAGCCCAATTTTAAGACCCCAAATTATTTTTGGTTTGTCTTGGGGAAACAGAAACAATTGGAGGGGGAAAAATACATATGTGTGCACATGAGTGTGTATATATATATTTAAAAGAGATTTATGATAAGGTATTGGCTCCTGCAACCTTGGAGGCTGAGAAACCCAAACCCAGAAAAGCCTATGGTATACGTTCCGTCTGAGTACAAGAACCAGGAGCACCATTGGTATAAGTTTCTGAGTGTGAATACAAAGGCAGGGGAAGATCAATGTCCCAATGTAAAGACAGGCAGAGAGAGAGAATTCTTTCTTATTCAACCTTTTATTCCATTCAGGCCTTCAACAGATTGGACAAGGCCCAGTCACATTGGGAGGGCCATCTGCTTTACTCAATCTCCCAATTCAGATATTAATCTCATCTAGAAACACCCTCACAGACACCCTCAGAAATGACATGTGACCAAATATCTAGGCACCTCGTGGCCCAGTGAAGTTGACACAGACCATTACCCATCACGGTATTGTTGATGAATATCTGAAATGAGCCACTTTCAGTTTGCTTATCACTGGGTTTCCAGTCCACAAGGCTACATCAAAATGTTGGATGCTTCAAGGAAGACAAACTTCAACTGCGGCTGTGTGTATAGTCAGCTTCACATTCTAGTTGTCACACATCTTACAGCAACATATTTCAGTGGCCGACTTAACAGCTCAACCTCATAAAACAAAAATTTTAGGTAATGATGGCCGGTGGCTGCCATCACCGTTATTATATTTATATAGGAAAGGTGCTGCCAACAGGTCTGCCAGGATATAAATGCTGTTCAGTATTTAAATGTATGTTAAGAATAATTCAGAATCATTGATTTATTTCTGTGTAGGAACCCACACATTTGACGTTTAACACTGAAAGGCTATCTTCTGAAAACTGCCATACACTTTCTCCCCATCCCCATCCCAGCTAATAAATTCAGCCTGTGGAACAATATACATACCACAGTACATTCCTGGGATCCCAAGAGATAGTTTTAAAGACAAATATTAAAATGAATGAGACAGCTATAAGAGTTTGGACGTAAATTAGAATGAATGATGAAGCAAAATTTTCAAACCACAACACAGTGAGAGGAAAACACTGGGGCTGTGTATGAAGAATGCTTTTGTCAAGATGGCATCTTCTTCTGGTGGGTTTCCTTGCTTTCCATCTCCCTGATTTCCTTCTTGACATTGTACAGCTATTTCCTCTCTAATACAGAAACTCTCCCTTACAGAATCTTTTTCCATGGCTGGCTTTCATCACTTTTTGATAGGTACCTAAATATTTCAGTTTCTTCCACTTTATTTTCCCTTAACAATAACTGCTGCCCAATCAGCTCATTCATCTTTCCCCCTGTTACAAAGTATTTGAGATATTGAATGAGTGTTTATCAAGCACCATTTGGAATCCTCTAGATTCTCTTGTTTGGCATTCTCTTAGAGTCCTGGTCTCAATTTCACTTGGAAGTTTAAATTAGGTTTGTCTGATCCTTTAAAATTCTTGAGTTCAAAATTCATTGTGGGCTTTCTCTTCTTGTCTTCTTGTTCTTGTCTTGCCTGATGGAGATTTTTTTGTGTGTAAATGAAGGACAGATCTTAAAATCTAAGACTTGTTTAATAGATCATGCACATTTATCAACAATATTCAGACATGTGATACAAAAAAGCAAATACTATGCTTTAAAATCTCCACAAATGATTACAACTAATATTTGCTATCTACTATGAAGTAGGTGCATGGCAAAGTTCAACCTAGGAGTTAGGGGTCTTTTTTTTTGGGGGGGGGCATGCCACACAGCATGCAGACTCTTGGTTCTCTGACCAGGAATCAAACCTGTGCCCCCTTCAGAGGAAGCGCAGAATCCTAACCATTGGACCGCCAGGGAATCCCCTAGGAATCTTATTAAGAGTTTCTTACCCTTGGTGTCCATAGCAGTGTAGCAGTAGCGTTAGTCACTCAGTCATGTCCGACTCTGCAATCCCACAGACTGTAGCCTGCCAGGCTCCTCCGTCTATGGCATTCTCCAGGCAAGAATACTGGAGTGGATTACCATTCCCTTTTCCAGAGGATCTTCCCGACCCAGGGATCCAACCTGGATCTCCTGCATTGCAGGCAGATTCTTTACCATTTGAGCTATAGGGAAGACCTATTGGTGTCCACAGATAATCTTATCAGTTCAGTTCAGTTGTTCAGTCGTGTCTATCTCTTTGTGACCCCATGGACTGCAGCATGCCAGTCTTCCCTGTCCATCACCAACTCCCAGAGCTTGCTCAAACTCATTTCCATTGAGTGGGTGATGCCATTCAACCATCTCATCCTCTGTCATCCCCTTCTCCCCGCCTTCAATCCTTCCCAGCATCAGGGTCTTTTCCAAAGAGTCAGCTCTTCGTAACAGGTGGCCAAAGTTGCCGGGGGCCAGCGTGAGGAACTCCGCCCATGGCAAAGGTCATGAGGAAGGAGGCTTGGCATACGCAAAGGCGTGATCAAGCCTCAGGAAACCCCCTGTTCCCGAGCATCTACCCCCACAACCAGAGTCTGTTTTATGCTCTCACCTACACCTCTGACTTTACGGGGGGCTCTCCCCCATCACCATTTCTCTTAGAGAAGGAGTTAACTTGCAGCTCCAAGGCAATAAAAATTCCTGGGCATGACAAGAGTGTTTCAGCTTATGGACTCCCGTGAAGGTTATCTAGCCCACCTGTATAAGTTCGTCTGGCCACATGTGACTGTTTACAGCCTCCCAACCTGAGAGGCACGAGATGTTTTAGACTTACTAAAGGCAAATTCTTTGGGGAAATTGTCAGTATAGTGGGTTGGTTAGGAATTATATTGGTGAAGGGTTTTTCATTTGTTGTGCCAATAATTGCTGCTAATTCCCTGCCCTGGGTGGGACAGGGGTATCTCAGGTCAAACTTCTCTGCTGACAGACTAGCTTGTGTGACAGGATTATCCATACTCCTGCCACTATGCACATGATTGTTTACTACCTCTCAACCATAAACAATACAGAGAGTTTCGGAGTATTTTGAGAGTCTTAATTAGCATAGGGCTTTTCTCATTGTTGAGTCAATGATTGCCACCAGACCTCCATATCCTTAGGCACCTGTGAATATATTAATCGATGTATTTGGAATATAGAAAAGGAAATATAATAGTTTTTAAGGTTAGCAGTACTAGACTTTTTGAGTTAATGAATTTTCTCTTTTGTAATAGATCACTGTACTTTGTTATAAATCACTGTGTCCTTGCTATGTAAAAATGTAACTTTATCACTATCTTAAGACTAAATAGATCTTAAGGGGAACATTGGTGAAAGGATTTTCATTTGTTGGGCTGATGTTTGCTGCTAAATCTCCATATTCCCTGCCCTTATAATGAATATAACTAACATATAGGAGAAATAAGTATTAACTTTTAAGCATATGGGAAAAATAAGTGTTAACCTTTAAGATTAATCATGTTAACCTTGGGTTAAATAAATTTCTTTCTTGATTGTAACTCACTATACCCTCACCCTATAGGAATGCAACTTTATTTGGAGGGTGGTGCCTGGTTTAAAAAAAAACACCCTTGGAAAAAATAAGTTTTTTGGTTATCAGAAAGAAAGGGTCGTAAATGTCAGCAGGCCTCATGGCCAGAACATGATTTAAAACCCCTAAGATCTTTTTTTATGTGAAGCACCTGATTTGGATAAAGGTCAGGACTGCTGACCCCCACATGACTCTGTATTCATCCCTATGTGTAACAAAAGGTATATAAGCAAACTTAAAAAATAAAAAAATGGGATCAGTTTCCGGAAAGACTGATTCCCCCATGTCGCTTCTTTCTTGCTCCCCGTTTTTCTGGCTGAATTCCCATCTGGAGCGTGGGTGCTCACCATGTCTACTTACTTGCCCTGGCTTTCAAGCCCACACGAGAAGGAGCCCAAGGAGGGGCACCTTCCAATATTCAAGTGGCACCAGTGGCCCAATGTAGATGGTGCAAATTCCTTGTCTTGGAATTTTATTGGTATCCCACGTAAACCAAGTTATTCAGCCTCTTTTTCTCTTCTACTATTTTCTGGCTGAATTCCCATCTGGTGCATAGGTACCCACCAAGCCTGCTAATTTTGCCTGGGCTTCTAAGATCGGACCGGGGCGGGGGGTGGGGGGTGGGGCGGGCCTCAGTGCCTCCTCTCCTTCGGGAGACTGGGAAGACACCTGCGGCCTATGTAGGTAGTGATTGGTATTCCATGCAAACCAAGTTATTCAGCCTCTTTTTCTCTGCTAATTTTCTAACCCTTCTCTATCTGTAATTAAATAAGTTATTTCCAAGGACGCCAACTCCGTCCCCACCTTCGAATCACCCTGGATCCACCGGGGCTGGACCCCGGCACAAAGTATTGGAGCTTCAGCTTCAACATCAGTCCTTCCAATGAATATTCAGGACTGATCTCCTTTAGAATCGACTGGTTGGATCTCCTTGCAGTCCAAGGGATGCTCAAGAGTCTTCTCCAACACCAGAGTTCAAAAGCATCAATTCTTCTGTCCTCAGCTTTCTTTATAGTCCAACTCTCACATCCATACATGACTACTGGAGAAACCATAGCTTTGACTAGATGGACCTTTGTCAGCACTCTCATAGGCAATCTAAAAATTATTATAGTTATTTGAGTTGAACTTCTGGTATTTGTAACTCAAAGAGAATTCATTTATGTAAATATGATACATGTTATTATATACACATTTGTCTTCGTGGGTGTGTAAAACAAAGTTCCATATCCTGAGCAAGGGGAGATCAAGGAGAAAAGGTCTGTGTTCTCTCGCTCTCACACCCATTTACACTGACTGAATGTACAAATATCTAGAAGAACCTCCTGAGAGAACAAAACAACAAGGATTGGGGCCAGAAGCTAACTTGCAAGGATTTCATGTGCATGGCTCCATGAGAAGGACCTGACCTTAAAGACAAGAAAATCTGAAGACTGAATAGGTAAAACATAAATATGGTTTATAGATCAAAGAATATAAAAAGGTACACCATGTGGTGCAGTGGTAGAGAAGGTAAAGAATCCGCCTGCCAATGTAGGAGACACAGGAGATACAGGTTCCATCCCTGAGTTGGGAAGATTCCCTGGAGGAGGGCATGGCAACCCACTCCAGTGTTCTTGCCTGGAGAATCCCATGGACAGAGGGGACTAGTAGGTTACCGGGGTTGCAAAGAGTTGGACACAATGGAAGCAACAGCACGCATGCACACACACATACAATAAAGGGTCTCTCTCCTGTCCTACTGTTTGGCCCTCTATTTGATCAAATCTCACCCAGTTCCTAGACTGGTAACTGTCCTTCATTTCCTGTGTCAATTTCCATAGTTTCTTCAAGCAAATACAAGCGAAGCCAAACATAGATTCTTACTGTTCTTCATTTGTTTACAAAGGTAGCATATTTTACATATTATTCTGCACCTCTCTTTTTGTTTGTTTATCTTGGGCTTCTTTCCCTGTTGCTATAAAGAAAGTTTCCTCATTCTTTTTTAACTGCTGCTTAATGATCTATGGTGTGGATGTATCGTTATTTAACCATTTCTTTTGGACAGACGTGAGTTGTTTCTAACCTCTGGCTAGAAATCTCTGACTATTACAAACGATGCTACCAAGAATGACTTTGCACAAAAGTCATTTCTCACCTGTGCATGAATATGTGCATGATTAATTCCTCCATAAGTAATTCTGAGTTTATATTTTATTTATTAATTTGGCTGCCTCGGGGGTTATTACAGCATGAGGGATCTTGTTTCCTGAACAGGGATTGAACCTGGGAACCCCTGCATGGGGAGCAGGGAGTCTTAGCCACTGGTAGGGGAGTCCGGTAACTCTGAGTCTTTCGTGGCTTTTGTTATTTGAAAGTGACCACCTAGCTATCCTCTCTATGAAGATATACTCTGGTGGGAGAAGGGGTGTGTGTCTGTAAAGCTAGAAAGGGCTATAACACCTTAAGGCCCAGTCCACTCTGCTTTTAGAACCCCTAAGGGAGTCCAGTCTATGAAGAAGAGTCACATTCCTGCCCACTTTCAGAGGAAGGATGAGTGTGGGTCCTCAAGGTTGCCAAAGAGCTGACACTGGAGAGGAAACAGTGGCCTGAGTGAGGCATAGGGCTGTGGTTCAAATGTGAAGCCATGATTGTGTTGTAAGCTGCTGGGGCTTAAGCAGCACTTTGTAACCGCAGCACTTAGTGACCCCAGCAGTGCAAGTGGCCCTGGCAAAGGATGGCACAAAGACAAGTGTTTTCCATGTTCTTACATTTTCTCACTTGGAACTAACACTCTAACAAAAGCCATACTACTGTGAAGCCTGGTGATATTTGGGTAGTATATGCTTAAGAAAGGTCCTGAATAAATGAAAGATATTAATAGAGGTTTTGGCTCAGAAGGTAAAGCATCTGCCTGCAATGCAGGAGACCTGGATTCAATCCCTGGGTCGGGAAGATCTCCTGGAGAAGGAAATGGCAACCCACTCCAGTATTCTTGCCTGGAAAATCCCATGGATGGAGAAGCCTGGTAGGCTACAGCCCATGGGGTCACAAAGAGTTGGACATGACTGAGCAACTTCACTTCACAGGGTAAAAGGGGCTTCCCAGGTGGTTCAGTGGTAAAGAATCCACCTGTCAAGCAGGAGACGCAAGAATCTTGGGTTCAGTCCCTGGGTTGGGAAGATCCCCTGGAGTAGGAAATGACAACCCACTTCAGTATTCTTACCTGGAAAATTTAATGAACAGAGGAGCCTGGCAGGCTATAGACATGGGGTTGCAAAGAGTCAGAAACGCCCGAGCACAAACACACACATAGGGGGAGAAGTTAAGAGTCCTAGTTCACCCATCTCTTGATGTTAATAAATGGGAATCGACTCTGTTGAGAGTTGCTGTGTATCCTTCTTAATTTTTCTATCTATCTATCTATCTGAATTTTCCAATGTAAATAATTTTTGTTATATAAATAGGATATCTCTACACATATAATTTTGTAATTGTTTTTATTTTAAATATGTATTTTGGAGATTTTCCAAGTCAAAAATATAAAGATCTACTTCAATATCTGTAAATGCTGCATAGATGTCTACCATAATTGACCTAACCAATCCTGATATTTGGCTATTAGAAACAATGCTATAGAAAATGCCTTTGCACTTGTCTCTGGGCATATATGTGAGTGCTTCTCAAGAACTGAAGCCTAGACAAAGAAATACTGGACTGAAGCGTATGCATACTTAAAATTCTGATGGATACTACCACATTATCTTCTCTTTAAAAGGTTTTACTAGTTTATTCTCTTGCCAAGGGTATAGGAAAAAGACTGCCCACAATTTTATTAATAATGGATCTTATCCATCCTTTAAATTTTTGTCAATTATATTTTTTAAATCATGTTACATAGTTGACATATTTCCTATATTACCAGTGAGACTGAACTCCTTTCATAAAATTCTTTTATGTTACTTCCATAAATTGTCTGTTAATTTCTTTTGCCCATTTTTCTCTTAGGTAGCTGTTTTAATTAATTTGAAGAATTATTTTATGTTCTGTTTTCTGTTATTTATGTAGCAAGTATTTTTTATCTGCTCTCTGTCATTTAACTCTTAACTTGAATGTAACTATTAAGACTCTTTTAGTTGTGTCTTAATTTATAAGATTACTATAACAAAATACCATATGCTAGGTAGCTTATAAACAATGGAAATTTATTTCTCACAGTTCTAAAAGCTGGGCCATCCAAGATTAAGGTGCAGACATGGTTGGGTGAGGGCCCACTTCCTGGTTTGTAGCTGGCACCTTCTCACTCTGCCCTTATGTGATGTAAAGGGAAAAGGGTCTTTCTGGACCATCTCTTGAATTGGCATGAATAGCGTTAATGAGGGCTTTGCACTGGTGACCTAGTCACCTCCCACAGGCCCAACAGTCATCTTTGGGGATTCTACATATGAATTTGGGGAGGACCCAAGCATTCAGAGTACTTAACGTTCCATACCTGGCTCTCCAAAATTCATGTCCTCCTCACATGCAGAATGCATTCATTCCATTTCAACAACCCAGAAGTCTTGTCTCAGCATCAACTCAAGAGTCTAAGTCCAGGGACTTCCCTGGAATGCCAGCTGTTTTTAAAATCCTAGAAGATGATATTGTTAAAGTGCTGCACTCAATATAAGAGGAAATTTGGAACACTCAGCATGGCCACAGAACTGGAAAAGGTCAGTTTTCATTTCAATCCCAAAGCAGGGCAATGCCAAAGAATATTCAAACTACCCTACAATATTACTCATTTCACATGCTAGCAAGCTTATGCTCAAAATCCTTCAAGGTAAACTTCAGCAGTATGTGAGCCAGGAAATTCCAGATGTACAAGCTGGATTTAGAAAAGGCACAGGAACCAGAGATAAAATTGCCTGTATCCATTGGATCACAGAAAAACAAAGGAATTCCAGAAAAACATGACTTGTGCTTCATTGACTATGCTAAAGCCTTTGACTGTGTGGATCACAACAAACTGTGGAAAATTCTTAAAGAGATGGGAATACAAGACCACCTACTTGTCCCCTGAGAAACCTGTATGCAGGTCAAGAACCAGAGATAAAATTGCCTGTATCCATTGGATCACAGAAAAGCAAAGGAATTTCAGAAAAACATGACTTCTGCTTCATTGACTATGTTAAAGCCTTTGACTGTGTGGATCACAACAAACTGTGGAAAATCCTTAAAGAGATGGGAATACAAGAACACCTACTTGTCTCCTGAGAAACCTGTATGCAGGTCAAGAAGCAACAGTTAGAACTAAACATGGAACAATGGACTGGTTCAAAATAGGGAAGTAGTACTCAAGGTTCTATATTGTCACCTGGCCTATTTAACTTCTATGCAGAGTATATTGTGTAAAATGCCAAGCTGCCTGAAACACAAGCTGGAATCAAGATTGCCAGGAGAAATATCAATAAACTCAGATGTGCAGATAACACCACTCTAATGTCAGACAGAAGACCTAAAAGACCTTTTAGAAGTAAAACCCCAAAAAGATGTCCTTTTCATTATAGGGGACTGGAATGCAAAAATAGGAAGTTAAGAAACACCTGGAGTAACAGGCAAATTTGGCCTTGGAGTATAGACTGAAGCAGGGCAAAGGCTAATAGAGTTCTGCCGAGAGAATGCATTGGTCATAGCAAACACCCTCTTCAAACAACACAAGAGAAGGCTCTACACATGGACATCACCAGATGGCCAACACTGAAATCAGATTGATTATATTCTTTGCAGCCAAAGATGGAGAAGCTCTATACAGACAGCAAAAACAAAACCAGGAGCTGACTGTGGCTCAGATCATGATCTCCTTATTGCCAAATTCAGACTCAAATTGAAGAAAGTAGGGAAAACCGCTAGACCATTCAGGTATGACCTAAATCAAATCCCTTATGATTATACAGTGGAAGTGAGAAATAGATTTAAGGGACTAGATCTGATAGACAAGAGTGCCTGATGAACTATGGATGGAGGTTCATGACATTGTATAGGAGACAGGGAGCAAGACCATCCCCAAGAAAAAGAAATGCAAAAAAGCAAAATGGCTGTCTGAGGAGGCCTTACAAATAGCTGTGAAAAGATGAGAAGCAAAAAGCAAAGGAGAAAAGGAAAGATATACCCATTTGAATGCAGAGTTCCAAAGAATAGCAAGGAGAGATAAGAAAGCCTGCCTTAGTGATCAGTGCAAAGAAATAGAGGAAAACAATAAAATGGGAAAGACTACAGATCTATTCAGGAAAATTAGGGATACCAAGGGAACATTTCATGCAAAGATGGGCTCAATAAAGGACAGAAATGGTAGGGCCATAACAGAAGCAGAAGATATTAAGAAAAGGTGTCAAGAATACACAGAAGAACATACAAAAAAGATCATGACCCAGATAATCAGGATGGTGTGATCACTCACCTAGAGCCAGATATTTTGGACTGTGAAGTCAAGTGGGCCTTAGGAAGCATCACTACAAACAAAGCTGATGGAATTCCAGTTGAGCTATTTCAAATCCTAAAAGATGAGGCTGTGAAAGAGCTGCATTCAAAATGCCAGCAAATTCGGAAAACTCAGCAATGGCCACGGGACTAGAAAAGATCCATTTTCATTCCAATCCCAAAGAAAGGCAATGCCAAAGAATGCTCAAACTACTGCACAATTGTACTCATCTCACACGCTAGCAAAGTAGTGCTCAAAATTCTCCTAGCCAGGCTTCAGCAATACATGAACTGTGAACTTGCAGATGTTCAAGCTGGTTTTAGAAAAGGCAGAGGAACCAGAGATCAAATTGCCAACATGCGCTGGATCATTGAAAAAGCAAGAGAGTTCCAGAAAAACATCTATTTCTGCTTTATTGACTATGCCAAAGCCTTTGACTGTGTGGATCACAATAAACTGTGAAAAATTCTGAAAGAGATGGGAATACCAGACCACCTGACCTGCCTCCTGAGATATCTGTATGCAGGTCAGGAAACAACAGTTAGAACTGGACATGGAACAACACATTGGTTCCAAATAGGAAAAGGAGTACATCAAGGCTGTATGTTGTCACCCTGCTTATTTAACTTCTATGCAGAGTACATCATGAGAAACGATGGGCTGGATGTAGCATAAGCTGGAATCAAGATTGCCGGGAGAAATATCAATAACCTCAGATATGCAGATGGCACCACCGTTAGGGCAGAAAGTGAAAGGAACTAAAAAGCCTCTTGATGAAAGGGAAACAGAAGAGTGAAAAAAGTTGGCTTAAAGCTCAACATTCAGAAAACTAAGATCATGGCACCTGGTCCCATCATTTCATGGCAAGTAGATGGGGAAACAGTGGAAACAGTGTCAGACTTTATTTTTCTGGGCTCCAAAATCACTGCAGATGGTGATTGCAGCCATGAAATTAAAAGACGCTTGCTCCTTGGAAGGAAAGTTATGACCAACCTAGACAGCATATTCAAAAGCAGAGACATTACTTTGCTAACAAAGGTCCATCTAGTCAAGGCTATGGCTTTTCCAGTGGTCATGTATGGATGTGAGAGTTGGACTATAAAGAAAGCTGAGTGCGGAGGAATTGATGCTTTTGAACTGTGGTGTTGGAGAAGACTCTTGGGAGTCCCTTGGACTGCAAGGAGATCCAACCAGTCCATCCTAAAGGAGATCAGTCCTGGGTGTTCAATGGAAGGAGCGATGTTGAAGTGAAAACTCCCAATACTTTGGCCACCTGATGCGAAGAACTGAGTCATTTGAAAAGATCCTGATGTTGGGAAAGATTGAGAGCAGGAGGAGAAGGGGATGACAGAGGATGAGATGGTTGGATGGTATCACTGACTCAATGGACATGAGTTTGGGTAGACTCTGGGAGTTGTCAACGGACAGGGAGGCCTGGTGTGCTGCAGTCCATGGGGTTGCGAGTCAGACATGACTGAGCAACTGAACTGAATGTCAGAAAGCAAAGAGAAACTAAAGATCCTCTTGATGAGGGGAAAGAGGAGAGTGAAAAAGCTGGCTTAAAACTCAACATTCAAAAAACTAAGATCATGGCAGCCGGTCCCATCACTTCATGGCAAATAGAAGGGGAAAAAGTAGAAATAGTGACAGATTTTATTTTCTTTGGGTCCCAAATCACTGTAGACAATGACTGCAGCCATGGAATTAAAAGATGCTTGCTCATTGCAAGAAAAGTTATGACAAACAGCATATTTGAAAGCAGAGACATCACTTTTCCAACAAAGGTGTGTATAGTCAAAGCTATGGTTTTCCAGTAGTCAGGTATGTATGTGAGAGTTGGGCCATAACAAAGACTGAGAACGAAAGAATTGATGCTTTTGAACTGTGGTGTTGGAGAAGACTCTTGAGAGTCCCTTGGACTGCAAGGAGATCCAATCAGTCCATTCTAAAGGAAATTATGTGAAGAGCAGACTCACTGGAAAAGACCTTGATGCTTGGAAAGATTGAAGACAGGAGGAGAAGGAGACAACAGAGAATGAGATGGTTGGATACCATCACTGACTCAATGGACAAGAGTTTGAGCAAACTCTGGGAGATGGTCAAGGACAGGGAAGCCTGGCGTGCTGCAGTCCATGGGGTTGCAAAGAGTCGGGCAAGACTGAGCAACTGAAGAACAATAAGGGACTTCCCTGGTGGTCCAGTGGTTGAGACTTCACACCCCAGTCCAGAGGGTCTAGATTCAATCTGTGGTCAAGGAAATAGATCCTGTGTTCTGCAATTATAGATCCTGAAATGCTGCAACCAAGACCCATTGCAGCCAAATAAAAAAAATTTTTTTTTTAAAAGTCTAATGTCAAATCTCATCTAGATACCATCTAAATCAAATATGGGTGAGACATTCATCCTTAGGCAAACTGCCCTCTGGTTATGAATTATGAAATCAAACTCCTTAGGTGCTTCTAAAATACAGTGGAGGGACAGACATGGGATAGACATTTCTATTCTGAAGGGAGAAATAGGGAAGAAGAAAGGGTAAATGGTTTCCAAGCAAGTCCAAAACCTTACTGCCCATCTCTGGACACACTGGGGTGGGCAGTGGGCCCCCAAGCCTAGGAGTGGCCCCATCTGCACAGCTTTGCTAGACACAGCCTACTGGGCAGTTCTCACAGGCTAGAGTCTCATGTCCGCCTGCTCTGGGGCTGTGGTCTCAGGAGCAACCCTGCCCTTACAGCCCCACTGGTCACTGACCTAATGGGGGCCTCTCTACTGTGGCCCCTCCCCATCCTGAACGCACTGCTCTGGGAGGCTTCTCTCTTCCAAATCTAGATGGAACTGTAACTGCTTCCAGGGCTGTTATACTCTGCACTCAGCAGGGACTCCTCCAAGGTTTACCACCTGTGCCCTCCACAGGGGTGGCACCATGCCTGTCGTATGTGGCACCTGGAGGCTGAGGAGCACAACACGGGTATTTGGGGAGCAGGCCTGCTTTGTTAGGCAGCCAGCAGCGCCTCTTTCAAAACTGATATTCTTCACCAGGGGCTTTGCTGGTGGTTCAGCAGTAAAAAATCCACCTGCAATGCAGGAGACTTGGGTTTGATCCCTGGGTCAGAAAGATACCCTGGAGAATGAAATGGCAACCCACTCCAGTATTCTTGCCTGGAAAATCCCTTGGACAGAGGAGCCTGGAGTTGAAAAGAGTCAGAAACACTAGGGACTAAACAACAACAATTTGCCCCCAGGTCCTGGAACTCAGGATTTGTGATGGTAGGCCTCATCAAATTTGGCCGCATTGTGTTTTTTTTTTTTTTTTAATTATTTTTTATTGAAGGATACAGCTACTATGGAAGATGGTATGGAGATTCCTTAAAAAACTAGGAATAAAACCACCATATGACCCAGCAATCCCACTCCTAGGCATATACCCTGAGGAAACCAAAATTGAAAAAAGACACATGTATCCGTGTTCATTGCAGCACTGCTTACAATAGCTAGAACATGGAAGCAACCTTAGATATACATCAACAGATGAATGGATAAAGAAGGTTGTGGTACATACACACAATAGAATATTACTCAGCCTTAAAAAGGAATGTATGAGTTAGTTCTAGTTGGGGAGATGAACCTAGAGTGAAGTAAGTCAGAAAGAGAAAGATAAATATCATATTCTAATGCATATATATGGAATCTAGAAAAATGGTACTGGGAATTTACTTACAGAGCAGCAGTGGAGAAACAGACATAGAGAATAGACTTATGCACGTGGGGAGAGGGGAGGAGATGGTGAGATGTATGGAAGGAGTAATATGGAAACTTACACTACCATATGTAAAATAGATAGCCAACGGGAATTTGCTGTATGGCTAAGGAAACTCAAACAGGGGCTCTGTATCAACCTAGAGGGGTGGGATGGGGAGGAAGATGGGAGGGAAGTGCAAAAGGGAGGGGATATGTATACCTGTGGCTGGTTCATGTTGAGGTTTGACAGAAAACAACAAAATTCTGCAAAGCAATTATCCTTCAATAAAAAATTGTTTGATAGAATTCCCCTGTGAAGCCATCCGGTCCTGAGCTTTTGTTTTTTGGGAGATTTTTGATCACAGCTTCAATTTCAGTGCTTGTAATTGGGCTGTTCATAATTTCTATTTTTTTCCTGGTTCAATCTTGGAAGACTGAACTTTTCTAAGAATTTTCCGTTTCTTCCAGGTTATCCGTTTTATTGCCACATAGTTGTTGTTCGTAACAGTCTCTTATAATCCTTTTTATTTCTGCCTTGTCTGTCGTACCCTTTCCTGCTTCATTCTAATTTTGTTGATTTGATTCTTCTCTCTTTTTTTTCGCTTGATGAGTCTGGCCAAAGCTTTGTTAATTTTGTTTATCTTCTCAAAGAACCAGCTTTTCGTTTTATTACTCTTTGCTATTGTTTCTTTCATTCCTTTTTCGTTTATTTCTGCTCGGATCTTTATGATTTCTTTCCTTCTACCCATTTTGGGATTTTGTTGTTGTTGTTGTCTTTCTTCTTTTTCCAGTTGTTTTTGGTGTGAAGTTAGGTTGGCTATTCGATGTTTTTCTTGTTCCTTGAGGTAGGATTGTGTTGCTATAGACTTCCCTCTTAGAACTGCTTTTGCTGCATCCCATAGGTTTTGAGTGGGTGTGTTTTCATTGTCATTTGTTTCTAGAAGTTCTTTGATTTCTTCATAACCTGTTGGTTATTTAGAAACACAGTTCAGTCTCCATGTGTTTGTGTTTCTTACAGTTTTTTTTTTCTTATAATTGATGTCTATTCTCATAGCATTGTGGTCAGAGAAGATGCTTGATATTATTTTGATTTTCTTAAGTTTACCGAGCTTTGATTTATGACTCAAGATGTGATCTATCCTGGAGAATGTTCCATGTGCACTTGAGAATAAGGTGTATGCTTCTGTATTTGGATGGAATGTCCTGAGGATATCAATGAGATCCTTTTCATCTAATATATCATTTAAGACTTGTGTTTCCTTATTAATTTTTTGTTTTGGTGATCTGTCCATTGGTGTGAGTGGGGTGTTAAAGTCTCCTGCTATTATTTGTTACTGTCAGTTTCTCCTTTTATGTCTGTCAGTGTTTGTCTTATGTATTGAGGTGCTCCTATGTTGGGTCCACAGATATTCACAATTGTTAAGTCTTCCTCTTGGCTTGATCCCTTGATCATTATGTAGTGTCCTTCCTTATCTCTTGTACTCTTCTTTAGTTTAAGGTCTATTTTGTCTGATAGGAGGATTGCTACTCCAGCTTACTTTTGCTTCCCTTTTGCATGGAATATATTTTTCCATCCTCTCACTTTCAGTCTATATGTGTCTTTAAGTCTGAGGTAGGTTTCTTATAGACAGCATATATATATGGTTTTGTTTTTGTATCCATTCAGCCAGTCTGTGTCTTTTGGTTGGAGCATTTAATCCATTTACATTTAAAGTAACTATTGATATATATGTTCCTATTGCCATTTTCTTGTTTTCAGTTGATTTTGTAGACTGTTTTCCTTCTCTTGTATTTCTTGACTATATAAGTTCCTTTAACATTTGTTGTAAAGCTGGTTTGGTGGTACTAAATTCTCTTAACTTTTGCTTGTCTGAAAAGCTTTCTATTTCTCCATCAATTTTGAATGAGATCCTTGCTGGGTACAGTAATCTTGGTTGTAGATTTTCCCCTTTCAGTACTTTGAATATATCCTGCCATTCCCTTCTGGCCTGCAGAGTTTCTGCTGAAAGATCAGCTCTTAAGCATTTTGGATTTCCCTTGTATGTTACTTGTTGCTTTTCCCTTGCTGCTTTTAATATTCTTTCTTTGTGTTTAGTCTTTGTTAGTTTGATTAGTATGTGTCTTGGCATATTTCTCCTTGGGTTTATCCTGATGGGACTCTTTGTGCCTCTTGGATTTGACTGACTATTTCTTTTACCATGCTGGGGAAATTTTCAAATATAATCTCTTCTAAAACTTTTCTCATACTCTTTCTTTTCCTCTTCTTCTTCCGGGACCCGTATAATTCAAATGTTGGTGTTGTTTGATATTGTTCCAGAGGTCTCTGAGACTGTCCTCAGTTCTTTTCATTCTTTTTACTTTATTCTGCTCTTCTGAAGTTATTTCCACCATTTTATCTTCCAGCTCACTGATTTATCTTCCAGCTCACTGCTTCAGATATCCTGCTACTGATTCCTTCCAGAGTATTTTTAATTTCAGTAATTGTGTTGTCTCTGTATGTTTATTCTTTAATTCTTCTATGTCTTTGTTAATTGATTCTTGCATTTTCTCCATTTTGTTTTCAAGGTTTTCGATCATCTTTACTATCATTATTCTGAATTGTTTTTCAGGTAGTTTGCCTATTTCATCTTCATTTATTTGGACTTCTGTGTTTCTAATTTGTTCCTTCATTTGTGTAGTATTTCTATGCCTTTTTATTATTATTTTTTTAAACTTATTGTGTTTGAGGTCTCCTTTTCCCAGGCTTCAAGGTTGAATTCTCTTTTCCTTTTGATTTCTGCCTTCCTTAGGTTGGTGCAGTGGTTTGTGTAAGCTTTGTATAGGGGGGCATTTGTGCTGAGTTTTTTTTTTGTTTGTTTGTTTTCCCTCTGAGGGGCAAGGCTGAGTGAGGTGGTAATCCTGTCTGCTGATGATTTGGTTTCTATTTTTGTTTTGTTTGTTGTTTAGATGAGGCATCCTGCACAGAGTGCTACTGGTTGTTGGGTGATGCCAGGTCTTGTATTCAAGTGGTTTCCTTTGTGGGAGTTCTCACTATTTGATACTCCCTAGGGTTAGTTCTCTGGTAGTCTAGGGTCTTGGAGTCAGTGCTCCCACTCCAAAGGCTCAGGGCTTGATCTATGATTGTGGAAGCTTTCAGTCTGTGGTGTCCCAAATCATTAATCTGGCAGGCTGGAGACCAGGGGATAGTTGCCGTCTGAGTCCAAAGGCAGTGTTTTGGCAGAATTCCTTCTTGGTGAGGGAGGTCAGTCTTTGTTCTATTAAGGCCTTCAACTGACTGGATGAGGCTGACCTACTTCTAGAAGCAGTTCTTTCCCTAAGGCTCTAAAGAGTGACTTATACATTGGTCATCAAAACAGCCACAATAGGTATTTCAGACCATGCAGAAGGAAATACTGACCCTTTTCTCCCTTTGTGCTTACTGTAGTTTCAGTTGCTCATGAGGTGCTGCACGCAGAGGCCTTGCCCTGAGAACTTTGGGCTGGAGCTCCTAGTGTGAAAAAGACGCCCACTACACCTCAATTCAAGATGGCGGCCCACATTGTGTTTTTTTCCAAACAAACTTTCTTATTTCTTTCAAAATGGATAGGGCAAGAGTTTTCCAAATGTTGAGGTTCTGCTTTGTTTTCGATGAACAATTCCATCAGACACCTATGTCCATGAAATTTTCCAGGCAAGAATACTGTAGTGGGTTATAATTTTCTCCTCCAGGGGATCTTCCCAGTCCAGGGATCAAGCCTGCATCTCTTGTGTCTCCTGCATTGGCAGACAGATTCTTTACCACTGTGCCATCTGGAAGCCCATAGATTCAATTATCAAAAAAGTGTCAAAGAACATACAATGGAGAAAGGATAGCCTCTTCAATAAGTGGTGTTGGAAAATGGGATAGCCATGTGCCAAAGAATGAAACTAAACCACTATCTTCTACCATTCACAAAAATTAACTCAAAATGAATTAACGACTTGAATGTAAGACCTGATTTTTGGATTTGACACCAAAAGCAAAGGCAACAAAAGCAAAAATAAGCAAACTAAAAAGCTTCTTCATAGGAAAGGCAATCATCAAATAAAAAAACAACCTACTAAGTGTAAAAAGATATTTGTAAATCACATACCTGATAATGGGTTAATATCCAAAATATATGGGTTTCCCAGGTTGTGCTAGTGGTAAAGAACCCACCTGCCGATTTAGGGGATGTAAGAGACACAGGTTTATTCCTGGGTCTGGAAGATCTTCTGGAGGAGGGCATGTCAACCCACTCTAGTATTCTTGCCTGGAGAATCCCATGGACAGAGGAGCCTGGCGGACTATGGTCCATGGGGTTGCAGAGAACTGGACGTGACTGGAGTGATTTAGCATGCATACATCCAAAATATATGAAGAACTGATATGCTTCAATAGTGAAAAACCAAAAAATCTGACTTAAAAATGAGCAGAGGATCTAAAGAGACATTTTTCCAAAGAAGACATACAGATGGTCAACAGGCATATGAAAGATGCTCAACATCACTGATCATCAGGGAAATGCAAATCAAAACCACAATGAGATACCACCTCACACCTGTTAGAATGGCTGTCATCAAAATGACAAGAATTAAGTGTTGGGGAGGATGTGGAGAAAAGGGAACCCTTATGCACTGTTGGTGGGAATGTAAATTGGGGCAGCCACTATTAAAAACAGTATTGATGTTTTCCCCCAAATTACAAATAAAACTGCCTTATGACCCAGCAATGCCACTTTTGGGTATTTGTTTGAATAAAATGAAAACTCTAATGCAAAAAGATATATGCACCCTCATGTTCACTGCAGCACTGTTATTTTTTAAAAATCATTTTCCTAAGATAGTCTCAATTTATTTCTATTACCACTTGTCATAAAAAATGAGACTCTTCTGCTCAAAAATTTACAGCATGCTCTCTTGTTTGACAAATAAAGTAAAAAACCTCTTTGCTTTTTAAAAGAGATACTAACATGCACAGTTTAGTGTGATCAGAAAGTTGTCAGGAGGTTTCCTCTCAAGAAACCGATATATATCTCATTAATTTGTAGGGATCCCTTTCACTACCTTCTTCTCCTTTTTTTTTTTTTTAGTGTTTATTTTCCTCAAAGATATATATGCATCTAAAGAGAAAATGGTTATTATATTATTTACAATAGCCAAGACGTGGAAACAACCTCAGTTTCCACAGATGGATGAATGTATAAAGAAAAACATGGTATCGCTGTTCAGTCACTAAGTCGTTTCTGACTCTTTGTGACCCCATGGACTGCAGCATGCCAGGCTTCCCTGTCCTTTACCATCTCCTAGAGTTTGCTCAAACTTATGTCCATTGAGCTGGTGATGCCATCCAAGAATCTCATCCTCTGTCATCCCCCTCTCCTCCTGCCCTCAATCTTTCACAGCTTCAGGGTCTTTTCCAGTGAGTCTGCACTTCACATCAGGTGGCCAAAGTATTGGAGCTTCAGCTTCAGCTTCAGCATCAGTTCTTCCAATATTCAGGAGTAATTTCCTTTAGGATTGACTGGTTTGATCTCCTTGCAGTCCAAGGGACTCTCAAGAGTCTTCTCCAGCACCGCAGTTCAGAAGCATCAGTTCTTCAGTGCTCAGCCTTCTTTATAGTCCAGCTCTCACATCCATACATGACTACTGGAAAAACCATAGCTTTCTTATAGGGACCTTTATTGGCAAAGTGATGTCTCTGCTTTCTAATATGTTGTCTAGGTTTGTCATAGTCTTTCTTCTAAGAAGCAAGTGTCTTTTAATTTCATGGCTGCAGTCACTGTCCACAGTGATTTTGGAGCCCAAGAAAATAAATGTCTATCACTAAAACATACATACATATATATAAAATAGAATATTATTCAGCCATAAATAAGAACTAAATCTTGTCATTTGTGACAATATGGATGGGCTTTGAGGGCATTATACTAAGTAAAATAAAATACTGTATGATCTCACTTTTATGTGTAGTCTTAAACAAAAATACTGGAGCTCATGGATATAGAGAACAGACTGTGGTTGCCTGAGGTAAGGGGGCCGAAACAGGTGAAGGGGTTAAAAAGGTTCATATTTCTGTGAAATTGGATATAAATATATTGTCACCCTGCTTATTTAACTTGTATGCAGAGTACATCATGAGAAACACAGGGCTGGAGGAAGCACAAGCTGGAATCAAGATTGCCAGGAGAAATATCAATAACCTCAGATATGCAGATGACACCACCCTTATGGCAGAAAGTGAAGAAGAACTAAAAAGCCTCTTGATGAAAGTGAAAGAGGAAAGTGAAAAAGTTGGCTTAAAGCTCAACATTCAGAAAATGAAGATCATGGCATCCAGTCCCATCTCTTCGTGGCAAATAGATGGGGAAACAGTGGAAACAGTGGCTGACTTTGTTTTTTTGGGCTCCAAAATCACTGCAGATGGTGATTGCAGCCATGAAATTAAAAGACGCTTACTCCTTGGAAGGAAAGTAATGACCAACCTAGACAGCATATTAAAAAGCAGAGACATTACTTTGCCAACAAAGGTATGTCTAGTCAAGGCTATGGTTTTTCCTCTGGTCATGTATGGATGCGAGAGTTGGACTGTGAAGAAGGCTGAGCGCTGAAGAATTGATGCTTTTGAACTGTGGTGTTGGAGAAGACTCTTGGGAGTCCCTTGGACTGCAAGGAGGTCCGACCAGTCCATTCTAAAGGAGATCAGTCCTGGGTGTTCATTGGAAGGAATGATGCTAAAGCTGAAACTCCAATACTTTGGCCACCTCATGCAAAGAGCTGACTCATTGGAAAAGACTCTGATGCTGGGAGGGATTGTGGGCAGGAAAAGAAGGGAACGACAGAGGATGAGATGGCTGGATGGCATCACCGACTCAATGGACATGAGTTTGGGTGAACTCCGGGAGTTGGTGACGGATAGGGAGGCCTGGTGTGCTGCAATTCATGGAGTCACAGAGTCAGACATGACTGAGCGACTAAACTGAACTGATAGTCCAGTGATAACAGTTATATACATCATAGTTAATAATCTTGTATTACGTATTTGTATTGTACTGTAAAGTTTTTTTTTTAATTTGCATTGCAAATATATATTGCATATTTGAAAGTAGCTAGGAGAGTGGATCTTGAAAGTTCTCATGAAAAAGAATTGTAACTCTGTAGGCTGATGGATGTTATTGGACTTATTATGGTGATCATTTTGCAACATATAAAAGTATTGAAACGAATATAATGTTATGTTAGTTGTAACAATAAAAAATAATGAAATAAATACAGGAGGCAGAGTGAAAATGTCTAACTTCCAGAAGGGTAACAGAAAGAGAATGGGGCAGAAGCAAGAAGCAAACAGGGAAAAAATGATGGCTGACAAAGTTCAGAATCAGTGAAATTTATTCAAGAGGTTCTCAGAATGATTGCAGGATAAATGCTCAGAAACTATACCTAGGTCCTTCTTCGTAAAACTGCTGAAAATAAAAGGCAATTATAAACAAACTTAGCAGTCAAAGATGAGGGAAAGTGTGTACTACCTTTAAAGGAAGAAAAAATACAGTGACAGCTGTATTCTCAATGGAAACACTGAAGTACAGAAAAAATATGGAATGATGGCTTCAAAGCATTGAGGTAAAATGCCAATCTTAAAATGCTGTGTACAGTGAAAATACACTAAAAACAGAGGTGAAATCATTTTCAGATAAAAATTAAGAGAACTTGCCACCAGTTGCCTTATAAGAAGGAAAAAAAAGAGGAAAAATAATAATGGATAGAAGCATAGATGCAGAAAGCAAAAGAAAAAGCAATGGGAAGAGTAAATATTAATATATGGGTGAATCTAGGTTGATACTGAGTGTTTAAAACAGCAACAAAAAATGGAACCTCTTACAAAAGTGCTATACCACTCTCTTGACCGAATCACCTCCCAGCAGCCACACTTACTAATATCATCACTTTTGGAGGTTAGCACTTCAACATATGTGGGGGACACAATTATTCAGACCGTGGCAAGCTGCAAATGAGAGAAAAGTCAAATTAAAACTGCATTAAGTAAAAACAGAAATTCATTGTACATCTAAAAAGTCCAAGCTTGGACTAGTGGCAAGTACACCTGGAATCAGGGTTTAACTCATGTCATTAAGATGTACTTTTTTTTCTCTCTCCATTAATTAATAAATATTTAAGTGCCTACTATGTAGCAGGCAATGTTCTGGGAAACTAAAACTTCATTGCTGAGTGAACCAAACAGACGAAAGCTCCTGTTTGTGGAGTTTACGTTCTGCCTGTAATTGTGATGACTTCACTCTCGGGATCTTCTCTGCAGTTCCTAGCTCATTTCTGGCAACACCAAGTCCAGTAGAAGATGGAAAATCACCTTCTCCAACAGGTCAAACCAAAGCCAATGATGAGATCTGATTCTAATGTTTCTGCCTTAGATTTTGTGCCCATTTCTCAGACAATCACTATCAGGTAGTTGTGATGCTATTATTAACTGAACTCAGATCTGGCCTCCTGGGAATCAGAAGTGGCATCAACTGTCCAGGTACAACAGTAGCTGAGAGCTGAGGAGGGGTGGATGGACAAACAGGAATCCACTGTGACTTAAAGGAAGATTCTGGGCCACCTAATCCAACCATTGTCCAGTGACTGGTCTGTGCTGGTGTGCTAAGTCGTTTCAGTCATGTCCATCTCTTTGAGACCCTATGGACTATAGCCCCCCAGGCTCCTCTGTCCATGGGATTTCCCAGGCAAGAATACTGAAGTGGGTTGTCATGCCCGCCTCCTGGGGATCTTCCCGACCCAGGGATCAAACCCAGATCTTTTGCATCTCCTGCATTGGCAGGCAGATTCTTTAGCACTGTGCCACCTGGGAAGCCCCAGTTGAGTTGTCACTGGGGGCTCATCTGTTTGCAGGGGGACAAAGATTTTTCTTGGCAGTGCTGAATTGGTTTGGGAATCACAATTTCTCTCTATGGCCAGCAGTGAGAGGAAATTGTTCTCTAAAAATACCAAAGGGATTCCTGTTCCTAGCCTCCCTTTCTTGGAAATGTGAAGAATCAAACTCCACAACAAGTGTATGCGTGCATACCAAGTTGCTTCAGTTGTGGCTGACTCTGTGTGACACTATGGACTGTAGCCTACCAGGTTCCCCTGTCCATGGGATTCTCCAGGCAAGAATACTGAAGTGGGGTGCCATTTCCTCCTCCAGAGGATCTTCCCAACCCAGGGATCTAGCCTGAACCTCCTGCATTTCCAGCACTGGCAGGCAGGTTCTTTACCACTAGCACCACAACTGGTGTGTTTCATCAAATAGAGCTTTAAATTGTTCTGTAGTTAAATCTGTCTATCCTTTCCTTTACTCCATCTGGAGTTTATGTCTTCTCAACTGTTAAATTTAGGGCTTCCCCGGCAGCTCAGATGGTAAAGAATCTGCCCATGGAGAAGGGAATACCCACTCGAGTATTCATGCCTGGAGAATTCCAGGTTTTACAAATACATTTCCCATATTAGCTCCCACATTTTGTATATATTTGAAATATTTAGCTCTTAATTCATCTCGACTGTATTATTGAGACTGGTGTGATGTTAGGATTGAGTCTTTTAAAAAGTATGTGCTTAGCTGATAATTCTGATTGTCTACATTGAAAAAGAGGGGGGGATCTTGTGTGATCAACGGTGCTCTGAAAGATTGACCTTATAGTCATGCATGTGCTATGATGTTTATCACATCATTTAGAGGTGGAGAACAGACAGGTGATTCAGAGCACAGCTGTTGGAGTGAGATGGCCCAAGCCTTCTGCTCTGCCCAGTTAGCTCTACATGTGGGCAAGTCTCTGAACCTCAATTTTCTCTCCTGTCGAATGGTGATAACGTCACTTCTTCATTGGATTGTTGTGATAAATAATGAGGCCACCTTTGCAAGACATAGATAGTTCTTGGCAGGTAATGAACATGAATAAAGAATAACTAATATACTTAATAGTAAAAAAACAGGAACAGTTTCAATAATAGGAAATTGTTTAAATAAATTATGAAAAATTCATATAACAGAATAGTATACAAGCACTGAAAATCTAATTTTAGAAGAATGTTTAATGACAGGGAATAATAGGGAAAAAAATGTTCACTGTGTTTGAAAAAGAGCAAGAAACAAAAGTATATAAAATTTAATTCCAATGATGAAAAATGATACATATTTGTGTGTAAAGATTATATGTAATTTTTTATTATACCCTTAGAAAAAAGACCAAATTGCTAAATCTGGACATCTCTGAATTCTAGGTTTATAAGTTTTTACTTTTATCTTTATACTTTTTTATTTAAACTATTTTCTATAGTAGGAATTACTTACATAATAAGAAAAATGTTACAAGATGCAATGAAATTTGTGCTACAATATAGTACCTACAGCTATGTGCTCAGAGAGGAGAAAGACATGAAACGCATAAAAAGAAGCTAAAGCAGCAAGCTCTGGAGTTTGCGGAGAGGGAGCCATACAAAACACCTATCAACTCCATGGACTTTGGCACCAACTGAGAAAGGCAAATGGAGATCAAACAATCACTTTTGATTCTAATAAAGGCTAGAGAATGTGACTTTAGGTCATACCTCTTTAGCTAAACAGGTCAATGACAGCCTCCCAACTGCCTTACAGTAAGGAGAGGCAAGGAAGGACATGCAAGGCAGAAGCTGAGGAAGCAGTATTCAGTGGTTAAGACTCAGCACTTCAATGAGGAGCTGCGGGTTCGATCCCTGGTTTGGGAACCAAGATCCCAAACACTGTACGGCACGGTCAAAAAGTTAAAATTTTAAAAAAGAAAAATGAAAATTCATCCCTTCCCCGCAGACGAAGAAGAAAGTGCTGCTCTCGTGGCCTTGGCTGCACTGGGAAGCATAAAGCCAGAAAAAAGTGGAGCTGCCCTCTTAACACGGACAAGTGTTCAACCAGGTTAAAAACACGGAAATACAGAGGAAGAGGACCAGAATAATCTCTGTAGAATGGTGAGGAAGAATCAGACTCGTAGAATTCACTGGAAGTAGGACAGCAGAGACAGTGTGTATGGATTAATCCTTTAAAGAAATACACCGGTTTAAAAAATTGAGAGTATAGATTGTAGATTGAGAGCGAGTACATAGAAGAAGCAAGGTTTACTTTTTATTTTATTTCTATGTATTCAAAGAAGTTTTAGAACTGGAGAAACTTGTTTGTTTACAGCCTCCAGGGAGAGAACAAGGAGGGGAATTTGAAGAGAATAACTGATAGCACAGAGCTCTGGAGTTGGTTGCAGGCCACGTGAAGTGGATTTTTTTTTCTGAAGCAGGAGGTTCCACCGTTAGTTGAGTCCCAGACAGGTGCCCTGGAAGATAACTGGGGGCTGACTAAAGATATAGAAGTATATTCATTTAAGTGTGATGGTCCCAACAAGTTTCAATTGGACCAATTAACACAGTTATTTAATTTAGTTTTTCTAGAAGCACAGAGGTACATTTGGTATCATGAACTGGCAAGGCAGAAATGGCTTTTAAGGACTGAGCAACAAAATTTTAAATAAATAAATTTAACAGTCGTTACATATATATATTTTATTATTATTATTATTATTATTTCTGAAAAGAAACTTGTTCCAGAGGATAAAATTCAAAAGGAATGTCAGGAAGCACAAAGTTTTAGGGTATGGTAAGCTTGAAAAATAAAGGTTTATTTTGTTGAACAACCTTCTAAAAATTCCGCTTTATTAAGTCCAGCTCCACTGAAACAAGTGTATCTAATAAAGTAAAGTAATATGTAAAATACATTAGAAAACCACAAGTGACGTCAGGGTCCTAAATGATCTACTGAACTGAGAAAGCCTGCTGTCACACTGCCTGACCTGGACTGCATATGCAGATTTGGACATGTTCAATGAGACAAAGCAGGCAAATATACACAAGCGTTGGTTTTATCTAGTTACTATGATCGTTAAATCCTTTGCTCTCATAGAACTTGAAAACTGGCAAAAGAACAAAGTTAGAACTTTACAGTGCTGCTATTTTTAATCAGCCATGTGTTCCAAATACATTAATTGCATACCAACTGTTTAAAATAAGCATGCTTGGCTAAGAGACAGGACATTGTGTTGTAGAAATACAGCATTTTCCGATGTATGTCATTCCAGTGAATATTTTTTTTTTTGTACTGTGGATTGATCATGGGTGTGATAGACTACAACAGGAAGGGAGGAAATACTGAGCATTTGACCTTTTCCACACTTGATCCTGTTTGCACTGATAGGCTCTGTTCATTGGAGGACTGTTTGATGTGTATGAAGGGGCTCATCCCTCTCTCCTAAATCAACTAACAAAGAAAGTAACAGAAGTTCAGGTCAAGTTACCAGGCTGGACTAAAAAGATGGACGGGAGAATCTAGGAAAGATGGGGAGCAGAGCAGGTTGCCAATTTTAATTCAGGACTTAGAAAAAACAAAGCTAGATTTGCCAACTGGAGGTCAGAAGCACATATCAATAGTTATCAGTAAAGCAGGAAAAGGTAGAGGAAGCATTGCAAAAAAGGATATGCAGATGGCTGGAGAGAGGGTTTTAAGTAGTTTAATATTTCTTCTAAATCCCAACAGATCTCACCTATAAGATAAACCCCTGTTTGGTCAACTCATGTGTTTCCCTGAATATGTTCAGTTGTGTCTGACTCTTTGCGACCCCATGCACTGTAGCTTGCCAGGCTCTTCTGTTCGTGGGATGCTCCAGGCAAGGATACTGGAGTGGGTTGCCGTTTCCTCTTCCAAGGGATCTTCTCCACCCAGGGATCAAACCTGAGTCCCTTGCACTGCAGGTGATTCTTTACCTTCTGAGCCACAGGGTGCTGTGCTTAGTCTCTCAGTCATGTCCAACTCTTTGCAACCCCATAGACTGCAGCCTGCCAAGCTCTTCTGTCCATGGGGATTCTCCAGGCAAGAATACTGGAATGGGTTGCCATGCCCTCCTCCATGGGATCTTGCGGACCCAGGGATCAAACCCAGGTCTCCGGCATTGAAGGTGGATTCTTTACTGACTGAGCCCCCAGGGAAGCCCACACAAACAGCACGGTCCATGAAAACAGGTCCTCGAGCACAGGTAAACAGGATGTTTCCGAATCACCATATGGTATATTTCTTGATTCATTCTATCAGTGGTGGTGATAAATTCTGAAGGGTCAAAGTGTCAGTTTGCATAGCACCATGAGTCCTTGCATACCTTGTGAAGGAGCCAACTGGAAATAGCTATTGATCTATATTCAAGGCCACTGTATAGGATCTTGTACAGTGACATCAGCACCCAGTTATGAGCCAAAGTCTTGAGGTCAGTTTCACTAGCAACTCTCTCTAACCTACTGAACTAACTTGCTATAGACAGACTGCAATCAAAGTAGTACATAAGAGGGAATTTTCTGGCTCTTCACTTCTAAAATTCAACTTTGAAATCTTATGTCAGATTTCTCTTTTTCAGTTCAGTTCAGTTCAGTTCAGTTGCTCAGTCGGGTCCAACTCTTTGCAACCCCATGAACTGCAGCACGCCAGGCCTCCCTATCCATCACCAACCCCCAGAGTTCACCCAGACCCATGTCCCTTGAGTCAGTGATGCCATCCAACCATCTTATCCTCTGTCGTCCCCTTCTCCTCCTGCCTTCAATCTTTCCCAGCATCGGGGTCTTTTCAAATGAGTCAGCTCTTCGCATCAGGTGGCCGAAGTATTGGAGTTTCAGCTTCAACATCAGTCATCCCAATGAACACTCAGGACTGATCTCCTTTAGGATGGACTGGTTGGATCTCCTTGCAGTCCAAGGGACTCTCAAGAGTCTTCTCCACCACCAGAGTAAAAAAGCATCAATTCTTCGGCACACAGCTTTCTTTATAGTCCGACTCTTACATCCATACATGACCACTGGAAAAACCATGGCCTTGACTAGATGGACCTTTGCTGGCAAAGTAATGCCTCTGCTTTTTAATATGCTGTCTAGGTTGGTCATAACTTTCCTTCAAAGGAGTAAGTGTCTTTTAATTTCATGGCTGCAATCACCATCTGCAATGATTTTGGAGCCCCCAGAAATAAAGTCTGACACTGTTTCCACTGTTTCTTCATCTATTTTCCATGGGAAAAATTTTTTTAAAGGCAGTGGAGGAATATGGACGGAGAAGATCCTTTATGCCTGTTTCTGAACATTGTGTAATGAGTGGTAAGATTCCTTGGGAAAAAAGTCAAATGTTATGTATTGTAAGAAGGTATCTTGGAGAAGGAAATGGCAACCCACTCCAGTATTCTTGCCTGGAAAATCCCATTAACAGAGGAGCCTGGTGGACTACAGTCCATGGGGTCGCAAAGAGTCGAGACATGACTGAGCATGCACCCATACATGCAAGAGGGTATCTATTCTGTGAATACAAAGCAGTTTCATATAATTTCTTTCAAGTTATCACTTTCAAACTCTAAATAGGGGTTGTTACTCTGTTTACAAAAAGATAAGGATATTTATATACTTTGTCTATGTTTACAAAATATATATATATTTTTAGTTTTTGTGCCTCTCTGTGCCAACTATGCACCTCTGCAGAGCAAATGTAGTCAGAGGCAGTTTGTAAATGACTGGGTGTGGCTGTGTTCCAATAAAACTTTATTTACAAAACAGGCAACAGACTGGATTTGGCTTTGTTTGCTGACCCCTGCTCTAAATTCATGAAAAGTTCCTGAAGCTTATTGTATTTAGGAAACTGAGCGTATCAATTTGCTTTTAATGATGCTAATAACAGCTAGCATTCATATGACCCTATGTATTGTCCTGAAATTTTTAGTAATTTATTCTCAGTGCTAATTTCCTTCTTATAGGTTAAGCAACCTAAAAACCTCATATACTCAGCAAGTGGTGAAGCAGCTTAAGGTTAAGTGAATTTGCACCTTAACAGTTTAACTTTAGATCTGAACTTTTCCCCCCTATCTCTTCCTCCCATTCTTCCCCACTTGGCAACCATAAGTTTGTAGAGTCTGAACTTTTAACCATGAGAAGTGAATATCACCCAGGAGACAGCTGACCACGTTCCAGTGTCATCGTTTTGCACTTGGGGAAGACTGGCCGGTGGGCTTACCTCAAGGTACCTGAGTTGTCCACTTGGTAGCGCTCCTCCGACTTCAGGAGAGGTGGGCCCCCCGGTCCCCAGGCTGCAGTTTCCCCATGTGGACAGCCACTGGAGAAAGGACAGGGTCACGCCACACCGCTTTGTGCTGCCCTGCCTCTCTGTGCCTCACAGCACACCACGTGAAATGGCAGCGGGGCATCGGAACCGCCAGGAAGTCTCAGTGTGAATAATGGCATTCCTGACTGAAGGGCAAAATATGTGGAACCACACACTGTATGGGTCTGTCTAGGCCAGAGGAAAAGCCCCCAAAGAGACAAACCTTTCACACGGGAGCCCTGATAGAAACACCCGTTTCCAATCTTTTAGGGTCCTCTAATTTTTAGGCTCCTAATTTTGAGGCTTCCCTGGTGGCTCAGATGGTAAAGAATGTGCCTGCAATGAAGGAGACCTGGGTTCAATCCCTGCATCAGGAAGATCCCCTGGAGGCGGGCATGGCAACCCACTCCAGTATTCTTGCCTGGAGAATCCCTATGGACAGAGGAGCCTGGCGGGCTACAGTCCACAGGGTTGCAAGGAGTCAGACACAACTGAGCAACTAACAGTCAATTTTGAGGCTGTTCTCTTCAAAACGACTATATCTGATCCTCATTCATCTTATTGGAGAAATTTCAATCCAACCCATAGAGTGTGGTCCAAGCTTGGTTCCACCTCCTTCCTACACACTCTGGGTGATGTTTAGAGTCCAGGAACCTTAAGGACTCCATCAATAGATTCTGCCTCTGACTACTGGTAGAGGCTGGCCAGTGGAGAAGCCAAAGAGTAAGGTCAGGATGTACATTTTCTGGCTCCCTTCCTTCATGTTAACTGAGATGACCAATTTTATGTGTCAGCTTAGCTCAACTAAACTTTCCAGTTATTCAATCAAAGACTAATCTGAGTATTTCTGTGAAAGTATTCTATAGATGTGGAAAATTATGAAGCTCTGCATTGATAGTTCATGGAGCGTCTGGGGACACTGATCAAAGAAACGTGTTACTATTATAGATGAGAGATTAGAATGTCTGAATTAGAATTAAATTAGAATTAAGTTAGAATAAGCTACTTCAGTACATCCTCCTTCTTTCAATAGTGAATTACATGTTTAAAAACTGAAGGGGCTTCCCAGGTGGCACAGTGGTAAAGAATCCGCCTGCCAGTTCAGGAGGCATGGGTTTGATCCCTGGTCCAGGAAGCTTTCCCATGTAGCAGAGAAACTAAGCCCGTGCATCACTACCACTGAAGCTTGCATGCCTAGAGCCTGTATTCCACAGCAAGAGATGCCGCTGCAATGAGAAGCCCCCATGCTGCAACTAGAGAGTGGTCCTCATTCGCTGCAACTAGAGAAATGCCTGCACAGCAATGAAAACATAGTGCAACCAAATACACAAAGTTATTTTTTAAAATGGAAATGGTCCTCTTATGATTTAAGCTTTATTTTATTGTAGCTTCTATACCCCCAAATAAAAGACATTAAAATGTTTTAAAGCAAAAAGAAAGAAGGAAAGTATTCTGCAGAGGTGATTAAAATCAATAAATAATTGACTCTCCATAAGGGATTTCTTTGGAAGAAATGATGCTAAAGCTGAAACTCCAGTACTTTGGCCACCTCATGTGAAGAGTTGACTCATTGGAAAAGACTCTGATGATGGGAGGGATTGGGGGCAGGAAGAGAAGGGGACGACAGAGGATGAGATGGCTGGATGGCATCACTGACTCGATGGGTGTGAGTCTGAGTGAACTCCGGGAGATGGTGATGGACCAGGAGGCCTGGTGTGTTGCAATTCATGGAGTCGCAAAGAGTCGGACACGACTGAGCGACTGAACTGAACTGAACTGAAGGAAGATTGCTCTAAGGAACCTGAGTGGGCTTAACTCAACCTGTTGACAGGCTTCAAAGAACAGAAACAAGGCTTCCCAGAAGAGCAAATCCTGCCTGGTGACAGAAGCTTCATCCCGTGCCTGAGAGTCCCCACCCTGCCCTTCCTGGTGGTCTGCTCCCATAGCCAGCCCCCAACAATTACATAAGCCAGTTCCTTGTAATAAATCCCTTAATCTTTATCTCCTACTAGTTATGTTTCTTTGGTTGAACCCTGGCTGTAGCCTTGAGCTGGTGGTCTCTTAACCAAAGGCCAGTGGTCCTCTCGAGTGTCTAACTGTACATGACTCTCTCTCCTTTCTGTTCTGCAGTAGCTTCTGGCCCAAGGGCAGTTACAGTAACTGTATCATTACTAGTGGTTCTTCTCTATGCCATTTTTGTATATAATCCCTTTGTAAGTCACCTGCCCCTGAATTATCCTATTTTGGGTGTGCTGTTGTCTCTTTCTCTTGGGACTTAAGTGGTGTATCCACAAACAGGACACTTAAATCAATCATCAACTGCATTAATTGTTTTATTCAAAATATTATTGAGTGTCTATTATGAGCCAGCCAAATGACAGGCTCAAGGGATATAATGGTTAATAAAAACAACAGAGTCCATGTCTTCCTGAGCTTACAGTTTGGTGAAGGAGATAGACAAATAAACAAATAATTATTGTTTTGTGTATGAAATTCTACAGTAGGGAAAGGATAGCATTCTATGTGTGTGGAGATGGGGGGTGGTCCTGCATTAAGTTGAAGCATCTAGGAAAGTTTCCTGGAGAAAGAGGGATCTATAGTGAGGCCTGAAATAAGAGGGAAATAAGTTGGGTAAGCATTGGAGAAGGAAATGGCAACCCACTCCGGTGTTCTTGCCTAGAGAATCCCAGGGATGGGGGAGCCTGGTGGGCTGCTGTCTGTGGGGTCGCACAGAGTCGGACACAACTGAAGCGATTTAGCAGCAGAAGCAGTAAGTTGGGTAAAGGGAGATGTGTGGTGGGTGGTATATGCATGTAGTGAGAAGTGCTTCAGACAAGGCAGTAACGTGTGCAAAGGCTTAGAATCCTAAAAGACTGTGGCTTCTTTAAGACCTAAGAGTCAAGACTTCCCTGGTGGTACAATGGATAAGAATCTGCCTGCCAGTGCAGGGGACTTGTGTTCAATCCCTGATGCAGGAAGATCCCACATGTCACAGAGCAACTAAGCCCATGTACCATTAAGTACTGAGCCAGTGCTCTAGAGCCCAGGAGCTGTAACTCCTGAGCCTACACATTTCAACCACTGAGTCTGCATGCTGCAGCTACTGACGTCCATGTGCCTAGAGCCTGTGCTCCACAACCAGAGAGGCCACAGCGATGAGAAGCCCGTGCACTCCAACTGGAGAGTGGTCCCCACTCACTGCAACTAGAGAAAGCCCATGTGCAGCAGCAAAGACCCACTGCAACAAAAAATGCATAAATAACTAAATTTAAAAACAAGAAAGAGTCATTGGGGATGGAAAGAAGACAACATAGGCCTCACAAGCAAGCATGGGCCAGATCAGGAAGGACTCTGCCATCACATTAAAGGGTCTGACTAGGGAAGCCATTGAAGGGCACCAGGGGATGTTGTAGTCAGATCTGAGAAGAAAGACCACTCTGCAGAGTGGAGAAAATACTGAAGGGGTGATGCTGGAGTTCTCATTATATGGTCAAGAGGTGACAGTAACTTACAGAAGAGCAGGGGCTCGTCCGGGAAAAGAGTTTTGACAGATTTTTAGAGATGTTTGGCAGTTTCACTTGACTGAGCTCCAGGGAAAATGGGGTTTGGGCTCTGGGACTGGGGAAGGTGAAGAAAAAAGGAGAAATGTCCCTCAGCGGTCAGCACCGAGTGTCTGGATGACGGCACAGTGTCTGAAATAGGAAGCGCCGGCTCTGGGAGAAGTCATGAACACAGGGCGACTGAGGAACCTGTGGGATATGCAGGGAAGGAGGAGGAGGAGGAGGAGGGTGTAAGTCTGAAGCCCAGAAGAGTTTTGGACCAGAGGTAAAAATCTGAGACTCATTAGCAAATAGATGGTAATTGATACTATAGGACTGGGCTTCCCTGGTGGGTTAGATGGTAAAGAATCCGCGTGCAATGCAGGAGATACGGGTTTGATTCCTGGGTCAGAAAGATCCCCTGGAGGAGGAAATGGTAGCCCACTCCAGTATTCTTGCCTGGGAAATCCCATGAATAGAGGAGCCTGGCGGGCTACCGTCCATGGGGTGGCAAAGAGTGACTGAGCAACGAAGACTTCTACTTTCACTATGGAATTGGATGAGAAATTTTAGGGAAAGAGTGTCAAGTGAAAGAGAGTAGAGTCCAAACCGAGGAATGCCACATGTGACGGGGTGGTGAGGGAAGGACACTGAAGGAATCTGAGGAACAAGAGCCAGGAGGAAACCAGGAGCAGGGAGTACTCCCAACGTCTGAGAGGAGAGGGTTCCAGGCAGTTTGTGTACACACGTGGAGCAAGAAGGATCTGGAAGTTGCACTGGGGAATAAAGAAGACACTGGCCCCTCCTAGCCCTGATGGAGTTGGGGGAAACGAATAACTTCTGCTTGAGAGACTGCAAGGGAGAATCGTGTCTTAATTAGAGCAAGGTGGTATACGTTCAGAGAGTCTGAGAGAAGAGAGGGTGTTCATTCATTACAGAAGGGGTTTCCAGAGGATATAGCTGTGAGTTTGAAGAAGATGTCCAGAGAAGCATGGAGATGTGTTTACAGGGCAGCGGTATGCCTGCAGTGGCGTATCCACTGCCGCAGGGTTCCTAACACACCGGCAAGATACAAGCATCGTCTGGGGCTTCCCTTAGGCTCAGTGGTGAAGAGCCCATCTGCCAATTCAGGGCGCATGGGTTTGACCTGATCTGGGAAAACCCCGCACGCCATGGAGCAACTGGGCCCATTCGCCACGACCACTGAGCCTGTGCTCCAGAGCCTGGGAGCCATAACTACTGAGCCCATGGGCCGCAACGACTGAAGCCGGAATGCCCTGGAGCCTGTGTTCTGCAACTAGAGAAGACGCCACGATGAAACACACGTGCACCGCACTACTAGAGAGTAGCCCCCACCCGCCACAGCTAGAGAAAAGCCTGTGCACAGCCAAAACTAAATAAATACAATTTTTTTTTAAAGTACCATATCTCTGCATGATGATAATATCCAGACATATATGTGATAACCACCCAGACATGTAGGACTCTGTAACAGTGACCAATGGGGCCAATAAATAAGAAAGAAGCCTTCTTTGGCAAAATAAAACACGTCTGAAATACTCAGGGTTAATTTGACAAGTTCCATGTGCTGCTGTAAACATCAGTGATTCTCAGATAACAGACCAAGTTTTCCCTGATACAAGGCCAAAGGACAAAAATGCAAATAAGGTAGTGAATTTTTATTATAGCTAGATATATTCAATTTCGATAACTGTCCTTTACTCCTAAATCATTCCTTCACTTTTTTGGTTGTTAAAATTTTTTTTTAATGAAACAATGGTAATAGTAAATGACAATTTATGTCAGTGATCCTTCTTGGCAAGGTGAAATTGTGGCAACCTATTGATTTTAGTGGGACTTTCCCAGTGGCTCAATGGGTAAAGGATCTCCCTGCAATGCAGGAGACATAGGAGACACGGGTTCAATCCCTGGGTCAGGAAGATCCACTGGAGAAGGAAATGGAAACCCACTTCAGTATTCTTGCCTGGGAAATCCTGTGCACAGAGGCACCTGGTGGGCTACAGTCCAAAGGGTCACAAAGAGTTGGACACGACTGAACGTGAGCACAGTTGATTTTACTGGTCTTTGAAGTCTCTGAATCTATAAACCACACATTGATTTGCACACTTCCAGAGTTTTTTTTCCAGTGTGATATGGCTTGTTCATGCCGTTTAGGAATTAGGAAGGCATGACTTCAATGTTACTTGACAGTAATAGTCTTTCTGTCCGTTGCCAAGTAGCAAGCATCCCCTTGGGAACACAGTTTGGGGAAGATGGTGAATGTACCAGAACTCTAAGAACAAAGGGTCTGCACTCAATTACACTTGATAAACCATGCATAGCAAAGCTCTCTCCTGGGTTTCATAAAGCACGTATCATCTGAAAGACTGAGAAGTTCTGGATTCAAGAAATCAATTACATTTTGTTTAATGGAGGAACAAACAAATTTGTCTGCTGCAGGAAAAAAAAAAAAATTCTGGGCACCTCACAAACATCTTCTGGAATAAACTTGTGTTAAGACCAGTTTGAGAAGTCTGTGAATAGTTGCTGTTGAACAATAATCAAATATGTGCTGCATGCTGTAATATAGCCAGCAGTCTAAAGAAATCCAGTCAAAGTCTGTTTAAGTGTACTTTTATTTGTTTTTAATTATATCAGACTGACTTTTAGATACCTATCTTTTAGATATCTATTTTGGCCATGCTCAAAAAATAACAATAGCAAATATTTTTGTGGCATTCACCATGTATTTTAGGCACTATTCAGGACTTCCCTGGTGGCTCAGACAGTAAAGTCTCTGTCTACAATGCGGGAGACCTGGGTTTGATCCCTGGGTCATGAAGATCCCCTGGAGAAGGAAATGGCAATCCACTCCAGGACTATTGCCTGGAAAATCCCATGGACAGAGGAGCTTGGTAGGCTACAGCCCATGGGGTCGCAGAGAGTCGGACACGACTGAGCATTTCACTTTCACTTTCACTTTAGGCACTATTCTAAGCACTTATATTAACTCACTCATTCTTTAAAACCACTCACCTATGAGTAAGTACTATTATTATCCCCATTTTATGGATGAAGGTACTGAGGCTCAGAGACGTTAGGTCATTTGCCCGCAAATGTACAGTTGGGTCTAGAGCTCTACCCCTTGATCGGTCTGCCATGCTGCTCTCTGATGGGCTCCTCATGGCCACCATGGTCTGCAAAACTCAATTTTCCCACTGCACAGTTGGACAAGCCACCTATAAACTTGTCTAAAGAATGGATGATGGATCAAGGTGTTCTAAAACTGTTCAGGATGAGTCCACCTCAATTGACCATTTCTCAGGTTTCAGTTCAGTTCAGTCGCTCAGTCGTGTCTGACTCTTTGCGACCCCACGAATCGCAGCATGCCAGGCCTCCCTGTCTATCACCAACTCCTGAAGTCCACCCAAACCCATGTCCAATGAGTCAGTGATGCCATCCAACTATCTCATCCTCTGTCATCTCCTTTTCCTCCTGCCCTCAAATCTTTCCCAGCATCAGGGTCCTTTCCAATGAGTCAGCTCTTCACATCAGGTGGCCAAAGTATTGTGAGTTTCAGCTTCAACATCACTCCTTCCAATGAACACCCAGGACTGATCTCCTTTAGGATGGACTGGTTGGATCTCCTTGCAGTCCAAGGGACTCTCAAGAGTCTTCTCCAACAGCATAGTTCAAAAGCAGCAATTCTTCTGTGCTCAGCTTTGTTTATAGTCCATCTCTCACATCCATACATGACCACAGGAAAAACCATAGCCTTGACTAGATGGACCTTTGTTGGCAAAGTAATGTCTCTGCTTTTGAATATGCTGCCTAGGTTGGTCATAACTTTCCTTCCAAGGAGCAAGCGTCTTTTAATTTCATGGCTGCAATCACCATCTGCAGTGATTTTGGAGCCCAGAAAAATAAAGTCAGACATTGTTTCCACTGTTTCCCCCATCTATTTGCCATGAAGTGATGGGACCGGATGCCATGATCTTAGTTTTCTGAATGTTGAGCTTTAAGCTAACTTTTTCACTCTCCTCTTTCACTTTCATCAAGAGGCTCTTTAGTTCTTCTTCACTTTCTGCCATAAGGGTGGTGTCATCTGCATATCTGAGGTTATTGATATTTCTCCTGGCAATCTTGATTCCAGCTTGTGCTTCATCTGGCCCAGCATTTTTCATGATATACTCTGCATGAGTTAAATAAGTAGGGTGACAATATACAGCCTTGACGTACTCCTTTTCCTATTTGGAACCAGTCTGTTGTTCCATGTCCAGTTCTAACTGTTGCTTCCTGACCTGCATACAGATTTCTCAGGAGGCAGGTAAGGTGGTCTGGTATTCCCATCTCTTTCAGAATTTTTCACAATTTATTGTGATCCACACATTCCAAGGCTTTGGCATAGTCAATAAAGCAGAAATAGATGTTTGGTTTTTTTTTCTGGAACTCTGTTGCTTTTTCTCAGGTTTGTTTCCACCATAAGATTGGAAATGGTAGCACCCTGGGGTGAGCCCTCTTTGAAAGGAGTCACCATGCTGTGCACTGACCACACTCCTAAGAGAGCATGGACTCAGGGGAGGAGGCTAGCTGGCTGAGCTGGCCAGGATGAACTAACTTCTTGATCGTGATTTCCTCCGGGAGAAGTTCTGGTTTCCAAGCTGCTGGCACACAGGCTCCTGGAAAGTGGCTGGACTAGAGCTGGCCAGGGTCTAGGGCCTGGGAAGAAGGACTGGCGGTGGTGGAGGCCACAGGCCTGCTCGTCCCCAGCTGGGTCTCCACCCAGATTCTCTGCTCAGTTCTTAGGTGTCATATGCAATTAACTTTTCCTTTGAGAAGAAATAATATTCTGCTTTTGTGCCCATTAGGAAATTGCTCACGTACAACTAGCGACTCAGTTGGCCTCCAGTTATTACACGCCACTAGTAGACAGTCAGTAACTCTGTAAATTTTCAGTACTAACTTAAGCCCAAAATTGTTCTGATCCCATTTTGTGGCAAAATTATATTGGGGAAAACACAAGAATCTCTAGATACCTTCAAAATTCATCCTACATTTCAAAGATATGTAGGGGTTTTTTTTTTTTAGCATAACAAAGCCTATCCTCTTGGAGGGAGTAGATGTTGAAAGAGTTTAAAGGAATTAAAGCAAGGACTAAATCTTAAGAAAGTACATGGAAGAAACCAACAGGGGATTAATCTCCAAAATATACAAACAGCTCAGGCAGCTCAATATCAAACAAACAATTCAATTGAAAAATGGGCAGAAGATCTAAACAGACATTTCTCCAAAGAAGATATCTAGATGGCCAAAAAGCACATTAAAAGATGCTCAACATCACTAATTATTAGAAACGAAAATCAAAACTACAGTGAGGGATCAGCTCACACCAGTCAGAATGGCCATCACCAAAAAGTCTACAAACAATAAATGCTGGAGAGGATGTGGAGAAGAAGGGAAAGAGGGAAGAGATGGGAGAGAAGGGAGAGAGAAAAGGGAGCCTTCCTACACTGTTAGTGGGGATGTAAACTGGTATAACCACTATGCAGAATAGTATGGAGGTCTCTTAAAAAACTAAATATAGAGCTATCATATGATCCGGCAATCCCACTCTTGAGTATATATCAAGAGAAAACCATACTTCAAAAAGATACACATGCACCCCAATGTCCATAGCAGTATTATTTACAATACCCAAGACACAGAAGCAACAACCTAAAGGTCCATTGACAGATGAACAGATAAGGAAGCTGTGGTATACGTATACAATGGAATATTACTCAGCCATAAAATGATGCAATAATGTCATTTTCAGCAACAGGGATGAACCTAGAGATTGTCATACTGAGTGAAGTCAGACAGATTATCAAATGATATTGCTTATGTGCAGACTCTAAAACAATGGTACAAATGAAATTATTCACAAAACAGAACTAGAGTCACTATTGTAGAAAACAACCTATGGTTACCAGAGGGGAAAGGGCGGGAGGAATCAATTGGGAGATAGGGATTGGCACAAACACACTACTGTATATAAAGTAGATGACTAATAAGGACCTATTTACAGCACAGGGAACTCTACTCAATACTCTGCAATGACCTATATGGGAAAGAATCTAAGAAAGACTAGATGTGTGTATATGTTGAAATGAACACAACATTGAGCACAAATTAACTATATTCCAATAAAAAATTCTAAAAACTGTAAAGTCATGCTTAATGAACAGCAAACAAAACCTGTTACACTGTTAGCTCCACAAAAACACAGAATCCACAAACATAAGTAGTAAATCCATTTGGCTAATTTAAAGTGTAACCAGGTAGGAGTGTGTGTGTGCGCGCGCGCGTGTGTGTGCATGCATGCGCTCAGTCGTGTCCGAATCTTTTGCGACCCCACAGATTGTAGCCTGCCCGGCTTCTCCATCCATGGAACTTTCCAGGCAAGAATACTGAAGTGGGTTACTCCTTCTTACTCCAGGGGATCTTCCCCACCCAGGGATTGAACCCATGTCTCTTGCATTGCCAGGTGGATTCTTTACCACTGTGCCATCTGGGAAGCCCCATAACCAGGCATAGTAGTGAGAAAGAGTGTCTGTCGACTGCTAGGACATTTGCAATAAAGACCAAGGATGGAGAAAAAGAAAACTCTCTTCTGTGAGGGGTGAGTTTTTTATTTTTTTCCTAAAGTAAAACTTTTCTTCCTGATATCATGATTCTGCCCTTGTCCCACCCAAATGACAGCAAAAATTGCAGTTTTAACACAGCGGGAGATGGCAGCCTAGAAATCAAATGGTAGGGTGTCTTTGTAATTGCTTGACAAATATTGAGATAAAAGCCCTTTGCTCATTCAGAGATGGAGTATTTAAAATATTTGAGGGCCAAAATGAGTTCACAGGCCATTTGCTGATAAGCTCCAATTTCAGAGGAATTCAAGCTTTTGAGGAATCCCATCCCCATAGCTTTTGAGTGTTCTTTTGGGTTGCCAGTTTGTTTTCATTTGTAATTGCACATTAAAACTCCACTTTGTTTCACTTAACAGCTGACAGCTGAGACCACAGATGACAGAAGATAGACTATGAGGGAAAGTTGTGGAAAATCCTTCTCAACTATTTTAAGAAAAGAAAAAACTGAAACCAGGAGTAATTAAACCCAGCCAGGCCTAAACTTGAGATGCACAGAGGACACACTGGAGTTGCTTCTGTTTCTACAATTAAGTGATTTTATGGTTCAGCCCAGTCTTTCATACAGAAATGAGTCTGTTGTTTGATAAAGCAAAACAGAGCAGAAAAGCCTTAATGATTAGCAGATGAATTAGGGTCGACAATAGATGATTTTGTTAATTATCTGTGTTCTTATCAAAAAAGTGCAGGATAAAGAATGCCTGTAAATGCCTCAAACCACATACACATGTCTATTATTCTCTGAATAGCTTTTTGGCATATTTAGTGCCTTTTTGGTATTTATTTGGTTCTGCTTCATTTTTAGATAATGGTATATATAAACACTGTATAATAAATAGCATAACGAGAATTTTATATGCGTAAAAATGCCTAGAGGGCACTGCAGGCATTTTCTGTTCATTTCCCAAGACCCAGCAGGTAGGTCCCCTTCACAAGAATTTTTCTCAGCTTTACTCCTCCAGCCCGCTGTGGCCCCTGCTCTGCTCCCTCCGCACTTGGTGCAGACCTCCATTACAGCATTTGCCTGTTAATTCTTTGTTTTCATTTTGCTGGGAACTTCCCAGAAGCAGAGAACTTGCCTTGCTCACTGTTGCATCTCCAGCACCAAGCACAGTGTGTGGCCCACAGTAGGCACACCATCATTACTACTGACGGGCAGTCTTTTCACTGGGGAGCCAGTATGGAAGCTATCTGGCTTGCAGGTACAGCTGCAATTCAGAGACGGCAACTGTTTGCGATTTCTTGCCTTTTAGCTTGTCTAGTACCTCTGTCCAAAACACTAGCCCATCCCTGATTTTTAGGCATGATCTTGTTCAGTCTTCTAGTCTGCCATCACTCCCAGAGAATGATCCAAAGCTTTGGTTATACTGAACTGTGCTATATTAAATTCAATTTGAGGCTTGGGGCTACAGGAGAGAAATCTGGAAATCTTTGAGCTTTATACAATAAAGACTTGATTGTCAGTTAACCAGTTTCCACATACCCAACAACAGAGCATCTTTATTGTTATCCCATTCCACTTCCCGTAGAGGTATGGCTAGGTACTATTTCTGCCATCCACTCTTTCACTTAATTTTAATAGCAACTTTGTTGCGACATAGTTCATATTCATACACTTCACCTATTTAAAGTATAATAGTCAGTGGTTTTCAGTGTATTCACAGAGTAGCACAACCACCCCTACTAATTCCAAAACATTTCATTAATCCCCCCAATATTTTGGATATTACCCTTTATCAGACATGGTATTTGCAAATATATTCTCCCATTCAGTAGGTTGACTTGGTTCCATTTGTTTATTTTTGCTTTTGTTGCCCTTGCCTGAGAACTCAGATCCAAAATACACTGTTAAGATTAATATCAGAGATATTAATTAAGAAAACTCACAGTTTTCTTCTGTGAGTTTTAGTTGTTTCAGGTCTTACATTTACGTCTTTCATCCATTTTATTTTTGTACGTGGTCTGAGGAATGGTCTAGTTTCATTCTTTTACATGTAGCTATCCAGTTTCCCCAATACCAAGTATTGAAGAAGCTGTCTTTTTTACCCATTTTATATTCTTGCCTCCTGTGTCACAGATTAATTGACCATGTGTGTAACTTTTTTTTTCTGGGCTCCCCATTCTGTTCTCCTGATCTATGTGTCTCTTTTTTGTGTTGGTACCATACTGCTATTACTGTAGCTTCCTGGTATAATTTGAAGTCTGGAAATGTGATGATACTTCCAGCTCTGTTTTTCTTCCTCAAGATTGCTTTGGTTATTCAGGATCTTTGTAGATCCATAAAAAATTTTAATTTTTTTTACTCTAGTTATGGGGGAAATGCCATTGATATTTTGCTAGGGATTGCATTGAATCTATTCATGGCTTTGGGAATTATGGACATTTTAACAACATTAATTTTCTGATCCCCAAGCATGGTATGTCTTTCCATTGATTTGTGTCATCTTCAGTTTCTTTCATTAATATTTTATAGTTTTCAGAGTACAGATCTTTCACTTCTTTGGTGAAATATATAGTCCCAGGTATTTTATTTTTAATATAATTTTAATGGAATTGTTTTTATTTCTCTTTCTGATAGCTCTTCCCTAGTGTATCAAAATGCAACAGATTTCTGAATACTAATTTTGGATTCTGCATCTTTACTGAATTCATTCATTAGTTTTAACAGTTTCCTGGTGGTTCTTAAGGATTTTTCAGTATATAGAATTGTGTTATCTGAAAACAGTGACAACTTTACATCTTCTTTTCTAATCTGGATACCTTTCCTTTCTTTTTCTTGTCTGATTGCTATGGTTAGGACTTCCGATACTATGTTGAGTAAAACTAGTGAGAGTGGGCTTTTCTGTCTTGTTCCTGATCTCGGAGGTAAAACTTTCAGCTTTTCATCATTAAGTATGATGTTAGCTGTGGGTCTGCCATAAATAGACTTTATTGTATTGAGCTATGTCCCCTCTATACCAGTTTTGTTGATAGCTTTAATCATAAATGAGTGTTGAATTTTGTGAAGTGTTTCTTCTGCTTCTGCTGTGACAACCACATGATTTTAATCTTTTATTAATGAGTTGTGGGATATTAGTATTTTACATAAAAAGGAGGCTGGAAAATATACCTTCAACTTACTGACAGTGGGTACCTCTAGAATGGCAAAGAGGAGTAAAGAAAGACTTTTCAGTTTTTAGCCATTACTACCAATGCTGCATGAACATTGTTTACACACCTTATATGATGCCTATCTCAGCAAGATATGAAACCTGAATGCTATAAATGAAATGAATAGCATGTAAAAGTTTTACACTGTATCGGTCAGAGTTCAACCTGAAAAGTGGGAAAGCATGTATGTCTGTGTGAGTATAATTTGAGGTGTTGACTAAGCAAATTTGAAATCAGTAAAACAGATCTTCAGGAACAGAATATCACACGTAGATTGGAACTATATTTTCTCCTTCTGGAAAAAGCCTCTGTTCTGCTTTTGAGGCTTTTCAACTTATTGAATCAGCAACACCCTCCCCCCACCCCACCCCCCCCACCAACTGTCCACAATAATCTCCCTTACTTAAAGTCAACAGATTAGGGGCTTTAATTACATCTTAAAATACCTTTAAAGCAAAACCAAGATTAGCATATGATTGAATAACTGGATACTGTTGACAGCTCAAAGCCATCATATATACAAATTAAAAATTTATGTTCAGCAAAAGACTGTGAACAAAGAGAGACAACAGACAGGTAAAATATATCTACAATAGAGATAATAAAGGGATTAATACTAAAAATTTATTGAGTTCTCCCAATCAAGAAGAAAGTCATGAAACAGCTGATAGAAGAATGAGCAAAGGATATAAATAGGTGATACATACACAAATAGTGGAAGTGACAAATAGATTCAAGGGATTAGATCTGATAGAGTGTCTGAAGAACAATGGATGAAGGTTTGTAACACTGTACAGGAGGCAGTGATCAAAACCATCTCCAAGAAAAAGAAATGCAAAAGGGCAAAATGGTTGACTGAGGAGGCCTTACAAACAGCTGTGAAAAGAAGAGAAGCGAAAAGCAAAGGAGAAAAGGAAAGATATATCCATCTGAATGCAGAGTTCCAAAGAATAGCAAGGAGAGATAAGAAAGCCTTCCTGTGAGACCAATGCAAAGAAATAGAGGAAAACAATAGAATGGAAAAGACTAGAGATTTCTTCAAAAATATTACAGATACACCAAGAGAACATTTCATGCAAAGATGGAACAGAATAATAAAGAACAGAAGTTGTATGGACCTAACAGAAGCAGAAGTTATTAAGAAGAGGTGACAAGAATACACAGAAGAACTATACAAAAAAAGATCTTAATGACCTAGATAACCACGATGGTGTGATCACTTACCTAGAACCAGACATCCTGGAGTGTGAAGTCAAGTAGGCCTTAGGAAGGATCACTAGGAAAAAAGCTAGTGGAGGTGATGGAATTCCAGCTGAACTATTTCAAATCCTAAAAGATGATGCTGTCAAAGTGCTACACTCAATATGCCAGCAAATTTGGAAAACTCAGCAGTGGCCATAGGACTGGAAAAGGTTGTTTTCATTCCAATCCCAAAGAAAGGTAGTGCCAAAGAATGCTCAAACTACCACACAATTGTACTCATCTCACATGCTAGCAAAGTAATGCTCAAAATTCTCCAAGTGAGGCCTCAACAGTACGTGAAATGAGAACTTCCAGAAGTAGAAGCTGGATTTAGAGAAGACAGAGGAATCAGAGCTCAAATTGCCAATGTCTGTTGGATCATAGAAAAAGCAAGAGAATTCCAGAAAAACATCTATTTCTGCTTCACTGACTATGCTAAAGCCTTTGCCTGTGTGGATCACAACAAACTGTGGAAAATCCTTAAAGAGATGGGAATCCCAATCCACCTGACCTGCCTCCTGAGAAACCTGTATCCAGGTCAAGAAGCAACAGTTAGAACTGGACATGGAACAATGGAGTGGTTCAAAATTGGGAAAGGAATATGTTAAGGCTGTATATTGTCACCCTGCTTATTTAACTTGTATTCAGAGTATATCATGTGAAATGCCAGACTGCATAAAGTACAAGCTAGCATCAAGATTTCTGGGAGAAATATCAATAACCTCAGATGCACAGATAATACCACCCTTGTGGAAGAAAATGAAGAGGAACTAAAGAGCCTCTTGATGAAGGTGAAAGAGGAGAGTGAAAAACCTGGCTTAAAACTCAACATTCAAAAAACTCAGATCATGGCATCGGGTCCCATCACTTCATGGCAAATAGATGGGGAAAATGTGGAAACAGTGAGAGATTTTATTTTCTTGGGCTTCAAAATCATGGTGGATGGTGACTGTATCCATGAAATAAAAGAAACTTGCTCCTTGGAAGAAAAGCTATGACAAACCTAGATAGGATATTGAAAAACAGAGACATCACTTCACTGATAAAAGTCCATATAGTCAAAGCTATTTTTTCCAGTAGTCATATATGGATGTGAAAGTTGGACAATAAAGAAGGCTGAGTGCTGAAGAAATGATGCTTTTGAATTGTGGTGCTGGAGAAGACTCTTGAGAATCACTTGGACTGCAAGTATATCAAACCAGTCAATCCTAAAGGAAATCAACCCTGAATATTCATTGGAAGGACTGATGCTGAAACTGAAGCTCCAATACTTTGGCCACCTGATGTGAAGAGCCGATTCATCGGGAAAGACTCTGATGCTGAAAGATTGAAGGCAGGGCAAAAAGGGGATGACACAGGATGAGATGGTTGCATGGCATCACTGACTCAATCAACATGAGTTTGAGCAAACTCCAGGAGACGGTAAAGGGCAGGGAAGCCTGGCATGATGCAGTCCATAGGGTCACAAAGATGTGGACACGACTGAGCCAGGCTTCAGCAATACGTGAACCGTGAACTTCCAGATGTTCAAGCTGGTTTTAGAAAAGGCAGAGGAACCAGAGATCAAATTGCCAACATCCACTGGATCATCAAAAAAGCAAGAGAGTTTCAGAAAAACATCTATTTCTGCTTTATTGACTATGCCAAAGCCTTTGACTGTGTGGATCACAATAAACTGTGGAAAATTCTGAAAGAGATGGGAATACCAGACCACCTGACCTGCCTCTTGAGAAACCTATATGCAGGTCAGGAAGCAACAGTTAGAACTGGACATGGAACAACAGATTGGTTCCATATAGGAAAAGGAGTACATCAAGGCTGTATATTGTCACCCTACTTATTTAACTTACATGCAGAGTACATCATGAGAAATGCTGGACTGGAAGAAGCACAAGCTGGAATCAAGATTGCCAGGAGAAATATCAATAACCTCAGATATGCAGATGACACCACCCTTATGGCAGAAAGTGAAGAGGAACTAAAAAGCCTCTTGATGAAAGTGAATGAGGAAAGTGAAAAAGTTGGCTTAGAGCTCAACATTCAGAAAATGAAGATCATGGCATCTGGTCCCATCACTTCATGGGAAATAGATGGGGAAACAGTGGAAACAGTGTCAGACTTTATGTTTTTGGGCTCCAAAATCACTGCAGATGGTGACTGCAGCCATGAAATTAAAAGATCCTTACTGCTTGGAAGGAAAGTTATGACCAACCTAGGCAGCATATTCAAAAGCAGAGACATTACTTTGCCAACAAAGGTATGTCTAGTCAAGGCTATGGTTTTTCCAGTGGTCATGTATGGATGTGAGAGTTGTGTGAGTTGGACTGTGAAGAAAGCTGAGTGCCAAAGAATTGATGCTTTTGAACTGTGGTGCTGGAGAAGACTCTAGAGAGTCCCTTGGACTGCAAGGAGATCCAACCAGTCCATCCTAAAGGAGATCAGTCCTGGGTGTTCATTGGAAGGAGTGATGTTGAAGCTGAAACTCCAGTACTCTGGCCACCTCATGTGAAGAGTTGACTCATTGGAAAAGACTCTGATGCTGGGAGGGATTGGGAGCAGGAAGAGAAAGGTACGACAGAGGATGAGATGTCTGGATGGCATCACCGACTCGATGGACGTGAGTCTGAGTGAACTCCGGGAGTTGGTGATGGACAAGGAGGCCTGGCGTGCTGCGATTCATGGGGTCGCAGAGAGTCGGACACGACTGAGCGACTGAACTGAACTGAACTGAGTGACTGAAGAAGAACAACAACACAAAATACATCAGTGTGATGAAAAATGTATATGAAAATGTTCAAACTCATTAATAATTAAGAAAACAAAATTTGAGATTTTAACTTTTTTCTGATAATTTTGTATACTATTAAAAGTTAGCAAATATAAAGAGGAATGGGCATTCCTGTTCATACAGAAACTCTTTGGTAAGAGTGTACACTGACAAAGCCTTTTAAAAAGGAAATTTAATAGTATCTCTGAAAGTTGTAAATGAACATACCTTCTACTTGTGAACTGCTAGGAATCTATTGTCTGTGACTCCTTTTGTTAATCACCAAGTTCAAATATTAAATATTATACAATTGAGCTTCCAACTAACTCTCCCTCCTCCTTAATTCTTCTCTTCCTGAGTTCAGCTTTATACTATGAATACTTATAGACAGATCTCCCTAATTCTCTTTTCTATTATACACAGACACAGATATACCCAATACACACATACAAGTATGCCACAGCACTGTAATAGCCCCAAGCTGGAAACAACCCAATTGTGTAACAACTATAGCATGAATAAAGAATTTATTTACAATAAAGAAAGCAAAAGACTATTAAACACATATCAACATAGATGACACTCAAAAAATACTGCGGGGTAAAAGAAGGAAAAACCAAGAAAACAAAACGTATGATTCTATTTAAACTACATTCAAAAAAGGCAAAAGTATACTATCTTATTTAGGGATGCATACCTAGGGGGTAAAACCATAAAGAAAAGCAAGAAAATAAGATGATTTCCCCATATGTTAGGCTAGTGATTACCATGGGTGGGGGAGGAGGTAGGGAGTTGTGATTGAGGAGGTGAATTCAAGGAGACTTTAGGATGTGATTGACCTTACACTTTTTGACCTTGATGGTAATGACATGTTAAACCGAATGTGTTTCATGCTTTTCTGTATTCTCATAATTTAAAAAAAAAGTCACTAAGAAACTTTCTGAGGTGCTGGCAGTCTTCTATTTCTCTTTTCTTTTTTATTTCCAGCTTTGTTGAGATGTAATTGACTTATACCATTGTATAAGTTTAACGTGTATAATCTGTTGATTTGATACATTAATAAATCACAAAATGATGACCACTATAATGTTAGCTACCACCTCCATCCTGTCACATATGCTGGTCGCACAAATTTTGCCTTGTCATTTTGTAAATTAAATTTGCATCTGACTTCCACATTTTTTGATTTGTTGTATTTGACTTAAAAATAAAATTTAAAAACTTCTATGGATTACTTGCTGCCTACAGAGTAAAGTTCTGACTCCTTCATCTGAACTTTCAAATTCCTCCATCGACTGATGACTTTTCAGCCTCTCTAATCCTAACTCCCACTACTACCTTCAGTGGAAACCCCAAAAACCCCAAACAAAACAAAACCCAAAAAGCCCCAACAGATACTAATTTTAGTAAAATGCCTTTACAGAAAAAAGAAAAGAGAGACAGAAAATTGCCCTTTCCTCTTACTCTGTGTTTGAAAGTAAATGGGCAAGGATTATGAACTGCCTACCACATGTTTTTCTAAAATGAATCAGAGCAGGATGAGATGCCTGCTTAGTCTTTGGCCATAATGAATGTGTGTCTGTGACACCATTCTCAAAAAGAACATATTTCTCCCCAGTTACTATCTAGCTGGCATTGTGATTGAGAACTTTCTTTTAGGTCAAATAAGCAATAAAAAGTGGTTGAAGGCAAGCATATGTGATGTTATATGCTGGTGTGTGTCCACCAAAACAGTGGAAACTAAACAAATGACCTGAATTGAGCCCTGAGTCTTCATGCACAGACTATCAGTTTCACACTTAGTCATAGTAACTTCACACATAGATGCCACTGAGACAACCAGGGCCAAATGTTCCTGGAAAATGGGACTTCTTAGACATTCACAGACATTTGGTGCAAATACCTGCACCCCATGCTTTGGGTGGAGATCTCAGCAAGAAAACTGATGGGCAGCTTCCAGGGGAAAAAATGAGGGAGGGGCAGGATGTGGTTTTGATGATTCAGAGGCACGCCCCGCCCCCCCCCCCCCCCACCAGTTTGAGTCAGCATGCAGCCACATGGCCCCACATGGGGCAGCGACAACTCTTGATGAATTGGCATACCAGATCCTCCCAACCTGCCTTCATTAAAGCACTTGGTGATTTCAGAAGCCCACATCGCATATGAATAGTTTTACCCTGTCTTTCTAAATTAGTCAAGCAGCAAGTGGTTGACGCTTTCTGATCTACAGGATATGGTGGCACGGGGGTGCCGCTGGCCATTTTGATACTTGTTTGCCTTCCCTGGTCCTTAAAATGATAAACTCCCATCACTCATTTGGAGGCAGCCTAGCATGGCAGTTGAGCCCTTGGATGCTGGGGCCAAGCTGGCTGGGCTCAAATCCCTGCTCACCACCCCTGGACTTGTGATTTTAGAAGTGTGTGTAAATCCCTCTTTTTCGCCCCAGGGCATGAATTGTGTGCTCTTCACGTGATTGGTGCAGGAGGAGTAGAGGGTCATCCTTCTGGTGCAACACTGGCAGCAGTCACAGCAAGCTCCAGCAGGGCGGTCCTACTGCTGGCTGCGTCCAGGTTCCAGGGCGTGCAGAGTAGGTCACACTGTCCAGAGCTGACCATCAACTATCTATGTCTTGGATCTGGAGTACTGTCCATGGCTGCATTGTCCTCAACCCGTCCGTGCTGGCAACTCCAGGAGTTAACTAGCCACCTTTTAACACCTTCTTTTCTGGTTCAACTTTTGGCTTTTTTTAAGTATAACTAAGATTACTGATACAATGACCTTGGAAAATTTTATTGTTTTCTCAGCTTATTTTCTCATCTGTAAAGTAGCTTAGTAGTATCTATCTCTTAGGGTTAGTAGGAGACTCATAAATATGTTACTGCATGCAAGTGTTCATTATGGTACTGGTGCACAGTAAGGATCCATAAAATATTAGCTATTATTATTAATAACTTGTGGGGCACAAGAAGTACATTGGATTGCTTAAGTAAGAGTGAAACGTGGTACGAGAAAGTCCTTGTCATTTATCTTAGAGTTAAGAACCTAGCTTGGAGTCTTAGAAATTAGAGATCATTATATGTTAGCTTCAAGATTCAAGTAGTGTGACCCCATCTGACTGGTTATGTTGAAGAAATAATTCCATCTTTATTGCAAAGATAGGATGAAAAGTAACCTAGGAACTTTTGTGGCTTTAATTTATGGTTGGCTGATTTAGGCAACCATAAATATTTTGTTTTCCTGATCTAAATTTGACACGTGGGCCAAAAAGTACACACATCTTAAGTTTATAACTTGATTATCATACAAGCAAGGTGTTGAACATTACCAGTACTACAGAGGCTTACTCTGTGCTCCCGTCCTCAAAGGCATCACTATACAGATTTCTCTTACCATAAATTTAGGTTGCCTATTTTTGAAATTTATATAAATGAGATGCTATAGTATGTAATCTTTTAGTTGCTAAATGTTACATCTTTTGAGATACATCCATGTTGCACACAGATAGAGTTCTTTACATTGCTACATAGCAATACATGCCACACTTTATTTGTCCATTCTACTGTTAATAGACATTTGGGTTGCTTCCAGTTTGGTGCTATTAAGAATAATGTACTGAGAATATTCTTGTAATTATCTTTCATCCTCAGATGTATGCATTTCTTTTGGATTTCCACCTAGGGGTTGAATTGCTTAATCACGGGGTGGACATATGCTTAATTTAACTGGCAACAAAATTTCAAAAGTAGTTTTACCAGTTCATTCTCAAGCACTGCAGGAGTTTCTGTTGCTCTATATCCTAAAATCTGTATCATCAACCTCTTAAATTTTAGCCTTTCTGGGATGTGTGTAGAGATATTCTGTTACGTTTTCAACTTGAATTTTCCCGATAACTAATGATGTTGAACACATTTTCCTGTTCACTGACCATTTGCATATACTCTTTCATACTTCTGTTCATATCATTAAGCCTTTCTTTAAAAAAAAAAAAAACTGAGTCAATTTCTTTCTTATTGAGTTACAAGAAATCTTTACACAGTCTGGATATGAGTTCGCTGTGTGATTTATATACATAAAATACCTTTCCCCACTTTGTGTCTTGCCTTTTCATTCTCTTAATAATTTCTTTTGATGAATAGAAGTTTTAAAATGACAATACATCCAAATGATTACTTTTTCCCATTATGATGTTTTTCCGAAAGAAAATAAGACTTTAAGGTTTAAAGCAGTCTTAGGATCATGGAAAAATGAGCAGAAAGAAAGAACTTTTATTCCCATATACTCACCCCTATTCACTGAGTTTCCCCTATTATTAACATCATGCATTGGTGTGGCACATTCCTGAAAACTGATGAACAAATATTGATACATTATTATTAACTAAAGTTCATAGTTTACATTTACACTTCACTCTTTATGTTGTACACTTTTTTGGTTTTGACAAATGAATCATGGTATTTATCCCCCACTATAGTATCATACAGAGTAGTCTCACCGCCCTAAAAATCTCTTCTCTTTCTCTTCATCTTCCCTCTCAACCCTTGATAACCATTGATCTTTTCACTGTCTCCAGAATGTCACATATTTGGAATGTCACATATTTGGAATCATATAGGGTATAGCCTTTTCAGACTGACTTCTTTCACTTATCAATACACATTTAAGGTTCCCCCATGGCTTCATATCTCATTATTCTATACTGAATAATATTCCATTGACTGGATATACTAGAGTTTATTTATTCATTTACCTACTGAAAGACACCTTGGTGGCTTCCAAGTTTTGGCAATTATAAATAAAGCTCTTATAAACATCTATGTACAGGTATTTTTGTGAACTTAAGTTATCCTCTTCTCTGGGTAAATACCAAGAAGTATGATTGCTGGCCACCCAAGATGGGTGGATCATGCTGGAGAGTTCTGACAAAACGTGATCCACTGGAGAACAGAACAGTAAACGACTTCAGCATTCTTGCCTTGAGAATCCCATGAACTGTATGAAAAGGCAAACAGATATGACACTAAAAGATGAATGCCCCAGGTTGGTAAGTGTCTAATATGCTACCGGAGAAGAGTAGAGAAATAGCTCCAGAAAGAATGAAGAGGCTGAGCCAAAGTGAAAACAACACCCAATTGTGGATGTGACTGGTGATGGAAGTAAACTCCGATGCTGTAAAGAGCAGTACTGCACAGAAACCTGGAATGTTAGGTCCATGAATCAAGGTAAATTGGAAGTGGTCACACAGGAGATGGCAAGAGTGAACAGTGACATCTTAGGAGTCAGTGAACTGAAATGGACCAGAATGGGTGAATTTAATTCAAATGACCATTATATCTACTACTGTGGGCAAGAATTTCTTAGAAGAAATGGGAGTACCCCTCATAGTCAACCGAAGAGTCCAAAATGCAGTACTTGGGTACAATCTCAAAAATGACAGAATGATCTTTGTTCATCTCCAAGGCAAACCATTCAGTATCATAGTAATCCAAGTCTATGCCCCAACCAGTAATGCTGAAGAAGCTGAAGTTGAATGGTTCTATGAAGACCTACAAGACCTCCTAGGACTAACACTGAAAAAAGATGTCCTTTTCATCATAGGGGACTAGAATGCAAAAGTAGGAAGTCAAGAGATACCTGGAGTAACAGGCAAGTTTGGCCTTGGAGTACAAAATGAACATGGCAAACGCTATCAGAGTTTTGCTAAGAGAATTCACTGGTCATAGCAGACACCCTCATCCAACAACACAGACAGGACTCTACACATGAACATCACCAGATGGTCAATACTAAAATCAGACTGATTATATTCTTTGCAGCTGAAGAAGGAGAAGCTCTACACAGTCAGCAAAAACAAGACTGGGAACTGACTGTGGCTCAGATCATGAACTCCTTATTGCAAAAATCGGACTTAAATTGAAGAAAGTAGGGAAAACCACTAGACTATTAAGGTATGATGTAAATCAAATCTGTTATGATTGTACAGTGAAAGTGAGAAATAGATTCAAGGGATTAGATCTGATAGACAGAGTGCCTGAAGAACAATGGATGAAGGTTTGTAACACTGTACAGGAGGCAGTGATCAAAACCATCTCCAAGAAAAAGAAATGCAAAAGGGCAAAATGGTTGACTGAGGAGGCCTTACAAACAGCTGTGAACAGAGAACAAAAAGCAAAGGAGAAAAGGAAAGATATATCCATCTGAATGCAGAGTTCCAAAGAATAGCAAGGAGAGATAAGAAAGTCTTCCTGTGTGACCAGTACAAAGAAATAGAGGAAAACAATAGAATGGGAAAGACTAGAGATTTCTTCAAGAATATTACAGATACACTAAGGGAACATTTCATGCAAAGATGGAACAGAATAATAAAGAACAGAAGTTGTATGGACCTAACAGAAGCAGAAGTTATTAAGAAGAGGTGACAAGAATACACAGAAGAACTATACAAAAAAAGATCTTAATGACCTAGATAACCACGATGGTGTGATCACTTACCTAGAACCAGACATCCTGGAGTGTGAATTCAAGTAGGCCTTAGGAAGCATCATTAGGAAAAAAGCTAGTGGAGGTGATGGAATTCCAGCTGAGCTATTTCAAATTCTAAAAGATGATGCTGTCAAAGTGCTACACTCAATATGCCAGCAAATTTGGAAAACTCAGCAGTGGCCATAGGACTGGAAAAGGTCCGTTTTCATTCCAATCCCAAAGAAAGGTAATGCCAAAGAATGTTCAAACTACCACACATTTGCACTCATCTCACATGCTAGCAAAGTAATGCTCCAAATTCTCCAAGCGAGGCTTCAGCAGTATGTGAAATGAGAACTTCCAGAAGTAGAAGCTGGATTTAGAGAAGCCAGAGGAACCAGAGCTCAAATTGCCAATATCCATTGGATCATAGAAAAAGCAAGAGAATTCCAGAAAAACATCTATTTCTGCTTCACTGACCTAGGTAAAGCCTTTGCCTGTGTGGATCACAACAAACTGTGGAAAATTCTGAAAGAGAAGGGAATACCAGACCACCTCACCTGCCTCCTGAGAAACCTGTATGCAGGTCAAGAAGCAACAGTTAGAACTGGACATGGAACAACGGAGTGGTTCAAAATTGGGAAAGGAATACGTCAAGGCTGTATATTGTCACCCTGCTTATTTAACTTGTATTCAGAGTATATCATGCGAAATGCCAGACTGCATAAAGTACAAGCTAGCATCAAGATTTCTGGGAGAAATATCAATAACCTCAGATGCACAGACAATACCACCCTAATGGCAGAAAATGAAGAGGAACTAAAGAGCCTCTTGATGAAGGTGAAAGAGGAGAGTGAAAAACCTGGCTTAAAGTTCAACATTCAGAAAATTAAGATCATAGCATCGGGTCCCATCACTTCATGGCAAATAGATGGGGAAAATGTGGAAACAGTGACAGACTTTATTTTCTTGGGCTCCTTGGAAAAGACCCTGATGCTAGGAAAGATTGAAGGCAGGAGAAGGGGATGACAGAGGATGAGATGGTTGGATGGCATCACTGACAGGATGGACATGAGTTTGAGCAAGCTCCGGGAGTTGGTGATGGACAGGGAAGCCTGGTGTGCTGCAGTCCATGGGGTTGCAAAGAGTCAGACACAACTGAGCGACTCAACTGATGATCGCTAATCAGATGGCAAAGTTACGTTTAGTTTTGTAAGAAACTGCCTGATTGCCTTTCAAAGTGCACCAACTTGCATTCTCATCAGCAATGCAGAAAAATTCCTCACCAGCTTTTGCTGATGTCAGTGTTCTGGATTTTGGTCATTCTGATAGTGGTATAGTGGTATCTTGTTTTAATTTGTACTGTATTTCCTGGTGACATGCATTGTGGAGCTTCTTTTCATATGCTCTTCTTCAATCTGTATATTTTCTTTGGAGAGCTATCTGTTATGATCTTTGGCCCCCTTTATAATCTGATTTTGTTTTCTTATTGTTGAGTTTAAGACTTCTTAGTATATTTAGAATAACAATCCATTATCAGGTACGTCTCTTACAAGCACTTTCTTCCAGTCTATGGTTGGTCTTATCATTCTCCTGATATTTTGCAGAGCAGAAATTTTTAATTTCAGTGAAGTTCAGTTTATCCATTCTTTTTTTCATAGATCATTCCTTTACTGTTGTGCGGAAAAAGTCAGTGCCATACCCAACAATAATCACTTAGGTTTTCTTCTATGTTATCTTCTAGGAGTTTATAGTTTTATGTTTTACATTTAGCTATATGATTCGTTTTACGTCAGCTCTTGTGAAAGGTGTAAGGTTCTTGTCTAGGTCCTTTCTTTTTTTCTTTCAGTGTGTGCGTGTTGTTCCAATATCATTTGTTGAAAAGACTATCTTTGCTCTACTGTTTTGCCTTTGTTCTTTTGTCAAAAATCAGTTTACTCTATTTATGGGGGTCTATTTCTAGGTTCTCTATTCTGTTACATTGATTTACTCACATGTTCTTTGACCGATATCACACTGTCCTGACTACCATTCCCTAGATACCTTCAGTGTGAAACTCAAAGCTCATTATATACAGGATGGAATTATGGTCTAGTGGCTACTTGGACTTGTGGTCTGTAGAAGCAGAGATAATTCATGTGAACAATTTAAAATGTACTAGTCTGTCCCCTTTCAATGGCAAGTGACAGAAAGCCAGTTGCAACTTAAGCAAAGGAAGGAATGTTTTGGCTCTCAAGAATGAGGAAGATCTGAAGTGGAACTGGGATCAGATATATCCCAAATCAACATCAATTTCTCCCTTTCTGTCTCAATCTCTTCACTTCTCTTCCTCATTTAGTGGATTTGAAACAAAAAGAAAAATAAAAAGCCCCAAATCCCCACATCCTATGCCTTCAAGAAAACTTCATTTCCTTCAAGTGTTTGCTCAAATCTCCCTTCTTCAGTGAGGCTGACCAATTCTCACTTTATTCAGCCAAAACTGTTCCCTCTATTCCAGCAGTCCTGATTCTTTTCACCATGCTCTATTTTTACATTTCCCCACTTACCACTTCCTAAGATAGTATAGTATTTTCTTCTTTATGTTTTTAATTTATCTATCTCAGCTGGAATGTTACTTCTACCAGAGTAGGGCTCTTGTGTACTTTATTTATCGACATATTCCAAATACATGCTTCTCAGATAGTTCAAATGGTAAAGAATCTGCCGGCAACGCAGGAGACTTCAGTTTGATCCCTAGGTCAAGAAGATCCCCTGGAGAAGGGCATGGAAACTCATTCCACTATTCTTGCCTGGAAAACCCCATGGACAGAGGAGCCTGGCGAGCAATAGTTCATGGAGTCACAGAGAGTTGGACACAACTGAGCAACTAACACTTTCTTTTTCCGAACACCTATAATAGGGTACCTAGAGCATCCTCTCATGGTAGGTGCTCAATAAATACTGTTGAGTGAATGAAAGGGAATTTATTATATCACATAAGAAGAAGTCTCAAGTTGGGTGCTCCCAGGATTTTCTGTTCTGTAGCTCAGTGGCCTAATTAAGAACCATGCTCTTTTCATCTTCTCTGCCTGCCATCCTCAGCATGTCAGGTTGGTCTCAGGTTAGCTCCTGGCATGGTTGCAAGATGGCTACTGCAGTTCCAGACATCACATCTCAGACACATCTAGCAGAAGCAAAATGATGGCTATAAGTTGCTTTCTTATTTATCCCCTTTTATTTTTAATCAATGAGGAAACATAGTATTTTTTTTAAAAAACACCCTTGCATATGCAATATGTGTGTGTTAGTCACTCAGGCATGTCTGACTCTTTGTGAACTGTAGCCCACCAAGCTCCTCTGTCCATGGAATTCTTTATGCAAGAATACAGGAGTGGTTGCCATTTCCTACTCCAGGGGATCTTCCCAACCCAGGGAAGATCCTCAGGTCTCCTGCATTGCAGGCAGATTCTTTGCTGTCTGAGCCACCAGGGAAATATCTGAAATTAAAATAAATGCATATAATTGCATTTAAGCTAACTTAACCCTAAGCTAACCCTTATTGACAAGAATATATATTCTTGGGACTTCCCTGAAGTCCAGTGGTTGATTCTGCACTCTCAGTGCAAGGGGTACAGGTTCAATCCCTGGTCAGGGAACTAAGATCCTGCATGCTGTAGGTATGCCCCCCCACAAAAAAGTATTTATTCTTAGCATAAACTACTTAATTGGAACAATATTATTTTTGGAAGAAGCATGTCAATGTAAACTTATGAAACATTAAGGCACTTTGGATTTAGAAAGTGTAATAATTTGGACACTGTGCTTAAAAAGTTTAATAGCTAGAAAAATTATATTTAAAATTTCATATCAGTTAGTTGTTTTGATAAAATTCTGAGAGAAAAACACGCATAGAAATCTCCCATAAGGATGAGTAAGGGAAGAGGCATCTTGAATGTATTAAAGACAGAGTATCTTTAAAGACAGTGAAAATGTACTTAAAAATACAAAATTTGTACAAAAGCATGATACAGCCAAAAACACATGAAAAACAATTTTTATATATTTTTTGGTCTGATTCACTGAATACATATTTTATGTAACTTAGGTTACAGGTCAAATGGATTAAGAAATTCACTTTTGCTAGGAAAATAAGATATTGGTAAGGGAACTGTCGAGCTCATTTAATATTACTGTTCTGAAAAAATGAAGAGTAATTAATCTGAAAATGTTTAACACACGGACTTTATTGGTTACAATTTTGCTTAACATATGTAATATGGCTCCTGCTTATAAAATCTGAAGAGAAAATAACCACCAGTCACCCTGCTAATCCATGGGGCACTTCTGGCTGAATTAAGTTTGTCCTTGTTAAAGAAATTATCTTCGTTTTCTTCCCCTCTCGGGAATGCATGTAAAACAGTTCCTGTCTCGATGCACGCCTAAGGCAAAAAGTTCAGTGCTCAATTACCTGCTGTCTGCAGTCTCGTATTTTGCAGTGAGCCAGTGAAACAGCATTTTAATCAGACGTCTTGACCCATGCTCTTCTGTTTTCCTTTGCAGCCTTGCGAGCTATTTGGCATATGAAGGTCCTGACCTGAGAAAACCATCTTGGATAACCGTGGCAAGGAGAAGGAAAAATGCAACAGCTAGGAGATTTCGGTAAACAGTAGAATCATGCCAACCTAATCTGTGTTAAAATGCTTGGAATGTGGGAGCCGCTGATGATGCCTGTTGTCTGTGTGTCTGACTGGATCCTTTCTTTTCTCAGAGCAGCAAAGCAAAGCCTGGGAACCAGGCCAAATGCCTGCCACTTACCTTAAATTGATCAGCTACTTTGAGATTAAAACCCCTGAGAGCTGCCACACCGTGAAAACAAGGCCTCCTTCACATTAAAGGCAAATTGCGACTTTGGGTTTGCTGTGATCTTTTTTTCCATTTTATCCAGTTTTTCACAGTGCGCACTTTTTTTTTTTTCCTTTCCATTTATGCTCCAATGTAGAAGCCAATAGTTACAGCATCTTGGCCAAGCATTCATTAAGGTTTATAAGAACAAAATTTATGGTTATTTAGCAGTTGGCACAAAGACAGACTTGCTGAAGAAAGAAAAAGGAATACAGGTGGGAAATATAAGCCCCAACAAAGGCCCATACTATACTGCAGGGCTGTAGTGTGCGAGGTGCTCAGAACTGGTCTGGGAGAAAAATTATATCATATTTAAAAGCAGTCACTTCTCTATTCTGAATCCAACCCATTTTATGGCTCTGTGGATGACTGAAACAAGTCTGCAGGTCATTCCAAGAGATTTTTCTGTCTTGTGTCACTGCTACCATTTACAGGAGCTGGCAGTTGTAGAGATAAACAGGTTCGTGTTAATCTGGGTGATAATCTGTCAGTTTGGTTAATAGATGAAGTACATATAAAAATATGTATGTTATGGATCAGAAGAAGGGCTCTCCCATGAAGAGGAGAGTCATGTTAGCCTTGTGAGTAGAACTTACATAACGGCAAGGCCTACGTTCCCAAAAATGTAGGGTGTGGGCAAAACACACCCTTAATCTTTGAATTCAGGCAGTAATGTGGAATTCTGGCACCATCTGGAAGTCTATATTCTTCCTCAGGAAACACTGTTAATGAATCTTGGGGGTTTTTTTTTGTTTTTGTGTTTTTTTTTTTTAATATTCTCTGATTTCCTGACCTAGGGGGATAAGAAAGCATCGTTTTCTGTCATTTGCACTACTTGTAAAACAAATATTTTATGAACATATTTTAGTTTTTTACTCATTGTTGAAGGAGTATCTGGGAGTACTTGCATGCATTGAAAAATATACAGCTTCAGTGTTTCATGATGTAGACTGTTCCCAAAATATCATTTGTTTTAACTATGCCAGTAACTTGCTGTATGACTTAGGGAAAGTTAATTTAAATGTCTAGCCATCTCCTATTATCAAATGGGAACGTTAGTACTGTTACAGGGTCCAAACTTACCGTACAACCGGGCAATGAATCAGAGACAGGTGTTGAGGCAAGGAATAGGACTTCATTCAGAAAGCCGGCAGGCCCAGAAGATGGCAAACTAATGTCTCAAAATAACCGTCTTGTCAGGGTCTGGATGTCAGGTTATCTTATGGATTGGAGATGGGGAGAGGTGAGGAAACAATGCGAAAAGTCCATTAATCTTCCAAATATCTCCTAGAATGGCAAGCCTCAGGCAGGGGATATGTTAATTTCTTCCTTCCTGCCATCTACAGGTGGACAGGGTCCTGAACAAAGGCACTTTACTTCAACAGTCAGGCAGATGAGCAGGATTCTCTGAGGCAGGCCATTATGTACGATTATAGTAACAAAAACAACGAAAAGCAAGTCAAAGAAACATGCAGTCAGAATTGACTTCCCCTACAGCAATACTAACTCTATATTTTCTACTGGGTGAATTGTGATAATGTATGTGTTTCCACTTCCAATACCTTGCAGACATCACACTGTTTTTCCCCTTCCTTTACATGAAATGAAGTGCATATTTTTTACTGACTTTGTTTTGGAAATCTTCCACTTAATTGTTTGTATCAGTGTATGGAAATACATACACTGTTATGTGAACTTACATTAGTTAACACATTGCTCTGCAAAGGACCAATTTACTTGTGCATAAATATGAGTACTTTCTCCTAACTACACATACTTTCACTCCCCAAGGGGGTAATGTTCTTCTTGATATCTCTACATATATGAGATGCTCATTAAGTTTGGAAAATTGAATATGCACACAAACTTTTGCATCAGTTCATAAAATGCTGAATACAACTTTCGCTGCGTGAGTATACAAAGTGATCATCATTTGCAGACTAATACTGCTTGTTTCTGAGCATGGGGGAGCCTATTTGTTAAGTAGTGATTAGAAGTCACTTCCTTTGTTTTGCAGAATGCCAGAAATCCAGAGCCATCAGAGAAGGAACAGCAAAAGCTGTTTCAATCTGGTGCTGATCTCTGTTTCTGCATCTTTTTAACCAGCTTGGCTTACACGTTTGTCATTTAAATTTTCTATCATGGCTTAGGGAATTTTATCGTGACTATCGATTTTCTAACTTCCAAGTCTTCATACTTTGTATTTCCTATTAATTCTGATCCCTTCATATTTCATCAGTATGTTTCATGTTTTATCAAGTATCTTTCATATTTTATCAAGTATGTTTAGTGTTAGTCTAAGGGTAACTGGAAGATCCCTATATAAAAAGAAGTAGTTGGTTAAAAAAAAAAAAAGCAAACAAACAACTGTGCAGTGATCTACTCTGCATTTTGTTGCATAGGGTAACACTTAGAGGACATCAAGAGAATGTACAATAGAGTCATATTTCATGATGAAATATCCAATGTGGCAGTTCAGAAAGTGTTCCCTGGAGCAATCACGGAACATACAAGACTTAAACTGGGCCTAAAAAGATGGTGGAGAAAGAAGGGAAATTTCTCCAAGAGAGGGGAATGGCATGAACAAAGCACACAGGTGGGAAAGAACTTAGTGAACTCACAAATCAGACAAGATGTGTCCTGGGTGGAGAGGTTAGAGTATGGCTAAGAAGGTGATAGGAAAGAGAATGGAGAGAGAGGAAAGAGAATTGAGATAGAGAAAAGAGTTACTAATGAAAGTCCTTGAAAGCAAAAAAGAAGAGTAGTGATTGTCTTGAGACAAATGTGACCCTCTGAAGATCTGAGTTGAGAATGAAAGATGATTAATCAGATGATTATCAATTTTTTCATGCAAAGAGCCCTAGACTCGGAATCAGAACACCCAGGCTCTGGTCTCCATTTCACCGCTTTCAAGATGTACAATCTTGAGTGGGTCAGTGAATTTGTCTGAGCCTTAGTCCTTGCACTGATAAAACAGGAATGCTAATACCTGCCTTGCCGGTCTCCTTCAGCATGCCATGGTCAGTCACTGTAGCCACACAGGTGTGATGAAGTCAGGGTCTGGAGGACAGCAGGGTCTGCAGGAATTGAGTGAAAGGAACAAATCAGAGAGGTTGCAGGTGCTGATGCTTTATCACAGAGGTGACTCTGGTCTGCTGGTCTTCAGAAAAAAAAAATACTGTTTTCAATTGACTTCTTTTTTGGAAACTCGGTGTCCTTATCTCCCCATGTCAATGGGGTTTCTCCTCCCCTCACATTATTCCCTGGTGGCTCCAAGGGTAAAGAATCTGCCTGCAATGCAGGAGACCAGGGTTCTATGTCTGGGTCAGGAAGATCTCCTGGAGAAGGAAACGGCAACCTACTCCAGTATTCTTGCCTGGAGAATTCCATGGACAGAGGAGCCTGGTGGGCTACAGTCCTTGGGGTCACAAAGAGTTGGACGTGACTGAGCAACTAACACTTTCACAGTTCCACCTTATACATGCCCTCTGTTAACAATATTCCTTAGTATTGTGACACCTTCAGTTCAGTTCAGTTCAGTTCAGCCTCTTAGTCGAGTCCGACTCTTTGCGACTCCATGAATCGCAGCACGCCAGGCCTCCCTGTCCATCACCAACTCCCGGAGTTCACTCAGACTCACGTCCATCGAGTCAGTGATGCCATCCAGCCATCTCATCCTCTGTCATCCCCTTCTCCTCCTGCCCCCAATCCCTTCCAGCATCAAAGTCTTTTCCAATGAGTCAACTCTTTGCATGAGGTGGCCAAAGTACTGGAGTTTCAGCTTTAACATCATTCCTTCCAAAGAAATCCCAGGGCTGATCTCCTTCAGAATGGACTGGTTGGATCTCCTTGCAGTCCAAGAGACTCTCAAGAGTCTTCTCCAACACCACAGTTCAAACGCATCAATTCTTCGGCACTCAGCCTTCTTCACAGTCCAACTCTCACATCCATACATGACTACTGGAAAAACCATAGCCTTGACTAGACGGACCTTAGTCGGCAAAGTAATGTCTCTGCTTTTGAATATGCTATCTAGGTTGGGCATAACTTTTCTTCCAAGGAGTAAGCGTCTTTTAATTTCACGGCTGCAGTCACCATCTGCAGTGATTTTGGAGCCCCCCAAAATAAAGTCTGACACTGTTTCCACTGTTTCCCCATCTATTTTCCATGAAGTGATGGGACCGGATGCCATGATCTTTGTTTTCTGAATGTTGAGCTTTAAGCCAACTTTTTCACTCTCCTCTTTCACCTTCATCAAGAGGCTTTTTAGTTCCTCTTCACTTTCTGCCATAAGGGTGGTGTCATCTGCATATCTGAGGTGATTGATATTTCTCCCAGCAATCTTGATTCCAGCTTGTGTTTCTTCCAGTCCAGCGTTTCTCATGACGTACTCTGCATATAAGTTAAATAAGCAGGGTGACAATATACAGCCTTGACGTACTCCTTTTCCTATTTGGAACCAGTCTGTTGTTCCATGTCTAGTTCTAACTGTTGCTTCCTGCCCTGCATACAGATTTCTCAAGAGGCAGGTCAGGTGGTCTGGTATTCCCATCTCTTTCAGAATTTTCCACAGTTTATTGTGATCCACACAGTCGAAGGCTTTGGCATAGTCAGTAAAGCAGAAATAGATGTTTTTCTGGAACTCTCTTGCTTTCTCGATGATCCAGTGGATGTTGGCAATTTGATCTCTGGTTCCTCTGCCTTTTCTAAAACCAGCTTGAACATCTGGAAGTTCATGGTTCACATATTGCTGAAGCCTGGCTTGGAGAATTTTGAGCATTACTTTACTAGCATGTGAGATGAGTGCAATTGTGCGGTAGTTTGAGCATTCTTTGGCATTGCCTTTCTTTGGGATTGGACCTTCCAGTGAGTCAGACTCTATAAACGATCTTTTTCTTCCCACCTAAAATAATTCACATTCCTCCATTTTCCTAAATCTGCCACTGATTATTTTCCTCCTGGAGGTCAGCTGACCTCCTGATCACTCATCACCAGCACTCCCTCTCCCTCCTCCCATTAGCCTAGCTCATTCTTGGATCTTCTTGAATTTGAAAAGAGTAAGGAAGTCACAGTGCTAAATGGCAAGCCCTGGTGAGGATGTGGGGAACAAACTAAGATAGTGCTGGTGAGCATATACTGTTACAACCAACTGAAAATCAATTTGGGATTACCTAGTAAAGCCACTCCAGTGTTCTTGCCTGGAGAATCCCAGGGACGGGGAGCCTGGCGGGCTGCTGTCTATGGGGTCGCACAGAGTTGGACACGCCTGAGGCGACTTAGCAGCAGCAGCAGTAAAGCCACAGATGCTTAGAACTGCTTCCTAATAATAATGACTGCTATCATACACTGAATGCTTGCTTTGTATAAGACTCTGTTCTCACAGCTTTATTTTCTTGAAGGAGGTGTTATCATTATTCTAATTTTACTGAAGAGGAAACCGGGCATGGAGAAATTAAGTAGCACACCCAGGATCACACTGTTGTGACTTTGTGGTAGAACACAGATTTGGAATGGGCAACTGGGTTTCAGAGCCTAAGGTATTGTGTACCCAATTCTGCCTGGAGAGGTTCATGCCCTAGAAACCGTGTTTATAAATGTTCACAAATGTTCACTGCAGTACTGCTTAGAACAGCAAAAAGGCATTGTTAGGTAGTTAGAATAGGGAAAAGGAGTCCAGAATGGTGGTGGCTAAAAGATAAGGAAGAGAAAAGCCTGCAAAAATAGAACAAAGGAAGGTCCGAGGACCAGAGTGAGGACCTCAGGTAGAACAACAACACTCTTGGCTGGCCCAATTCACATAGGGCAGGCCCAGGGGGGAGAAACGAAACATATAAAAAGAGGAGCCAAAGGGCTGAGGGTCGCTCTCTCTTCCGTGTGCTGGGGTGCTCTTCTCTTTGCGTCTTTGGGTTGACATGCCCTCATGCCTCGAGGATGGATTTTCCTGCTATTATCTAAATAAAATAGAGCTATAACACTGAGCTGTAATACTGACTTGTCCAAGAGCTATAACATGGTCCGTTTGAGACATGAGAGCTATAACACGGTCCGTTTGAGACCTGAGAGCTATAACACAGCCTGTCCAAGACCCGAGAGCTATGACATGCCGAGGGCTTTAATGTCCATCACTTCAAATCTTTGTTGTGATGAGACAGAACCGAAGAGAATATACTCGCCTGACAGCATGAATGGTCGAACTGCCCCTCTAAAGGTGAATGGGTGGCTATACCCACGGACGACTATTTCAGGAGCAAAAATGAATAAACTAAATCCACACATATCAACACAGATGAATCTCAAAAATAGAATATGGTAAGAAAAAGCAAGGTACAGCAAGATATATACAATTATACCAGGGATGATATAAATTTTTAAAATACTTGAGGGGTAAACTAGGAGTTTGGGGTTAAAATATATACACTATTATACATAAAACATAACCAGCAAGGACCTATTGTATAGCACAGGGAACTATACTCAGTACCTTGTGATAACATAGCAAGGAAAAGAATTTTTAAAGTTTATATATATAAAAAAATGAATCACTTTGCTGTTTACCTGAAGCTAACAAAACACAGCAAATCAATTATATTTTAATACAAATTTTAAAAAGAAGTAAAGCACTTGTGGTGTGGTTTAGTTGCTAAGCTGTATCTGACTCTTTGCAGCCTCATGGACTGCACCCTGCCAGGCTCCTCTGTCCATGGGATTTACCAGGCAAGAAATCTGGAGTGGGTTGCCATTTCCTTCTCCAGGAGATCTTCCTGACCCAGGGATCGAACCAGCATCTCCCGTTTGATAGGCAGATTCTTTACCACTGAGCCACCTGGGAAGCTTAAAAATTTAAATAAAGAAGTAAAACACTTGCAACAAAATACAAAGCATATAGATAATTACATGCGTAGTAGATAAAAACCTTAGATGTGAATGAGCTAGACCAGCTGAAAGAAGCCTTGAGGGTTGGAGGGAGAAAGTAAGAATGGTGATTTTCTCTGTGTATGTAGCATTTAAAAACAAAAGGAAGGGTTGATGAGAACGTGGGAAAATATTAACATTTTTTAAATCTAGGTACTGGGTACATAGGTAGCATATTATCTTTTGGTTCGTTTCTATATATGTTGGAAATATTTTATACACACAATTTGAAAACATTTTAAAAAGAAATGAGAAGCCAGCCAAAACTTTATGAAAGGGACCATCATTTTTATGCCTCTTCAAGTCAAAACAAGTAATTCTTGAGTATAGAGTAAGTTCTCAGTATTGTAAGGGGATACAAAAAGAAGGAAAAGGCAATTTCTAGGGGCCTTGAGATTCTCTTGGACTTCAAGGAGATCAAATCAGTCAATCCTAAAGGAAATCAGTCCTGAATATTCATTGAAAGGACTGATGCTGAAGCTGAAGCTCCAATACTTTGGCCACCTGATGTGAAGAACTGACTCATTGGAAAAGACCCTAATGCTGGGAAAGATTGAAGGTGGGAGGAGAAAGGGGTGACAGAGGATGAGATGGTTGGATGGCATCTCCGACTCGATGGACATGAACTTGGGCAAACTCCGGGAGAGAGTGAGGGACAGGGAAGCCTGGCATGCTGCAGCCCACAGGGTCGCAAAGAGTTGGTCATGACTCTGACTGAACAACACAAATACACAGAGGCAAGCAGTTGTGAAGCACAACGTCCTTGTACTAGAGGAACTGCACTGAGGGGTTTCAGCAGCCTGGCCGTGGCTGATGCTGCGGAAGATGCACTGGGCTCGTCTCTGGATGCTGGGTAGCCTTCTGAGTATGACCGCTAGTGTGATAGCTGAGGCTCTCTGCTCTTAGAAAGTGAGCAGGGTAGGAAACACCTTGGCTACCCATCCACTGATAGCCTGTTCCTGATGCAGAGCACCCAAAACCATAATTTTATTATTTTGTAGCCAGGCTTCTCTTAATACATCTCCTGTCCATAGGGTTGGTATAGTTAGAACAAAGAGGTAGCAACTAAGGTATCTATTAAACATGTAAGGCATTCTGACTGTATTATATTTGTTATATATTGAGTTCATCTCTTTGTGAACACGATGTTTGACAAATATGTAGAAAGACAAGTTTTCTGCCCTGGGGTGCTTATGTTCCAATGTGGACAAACAGACAGAGGGGATAGGATCTCTACATGGGGAAGACTTGGCAGATAGGGAGAGGGTGCCAAGGGAGAAGAGAAGGAAGGCTGAAATCTCTGGGAAAGTGGGGGTGGGGTGGGGAGGGGATAGAGGACTTTTTAAGAAATCTTTTAAAAGTAAACACGAGGTTTAGCCAGTAAAATACTCTTGAAAGAAAACTTTTTTTTTTTGAGAGCAGAGGAAAAGGTTAAGAAAAATGAATCTCACTGTGATAATAATCATATATGTAGTGAAGCAGCATTAATAGTTTAGCAGTGGCTGGTGGCTCAGTGGCAAAGAATCCGCTTGCCAATGCAGGAGATGTGGATACGATCCCTGGGTCAGGAAGATCCCCTGGAGGAGGGCACAGCAACCCACTCTAGTATCCCTGCCTGGAGAATCCCGTGGACAGAGAAGTCTGGCGAGCTACAGTCCATGGGGTCGCAAGAGTCAGCTTAGCTACTCTTGACTAAGTAATGTTAGTGTACTTTAGTATGACTTAGCTGCTAAAACAGCAACACAATGTATTGAAGCTGCCACATGCCAGACAACCAGCTAGACCCCCATGTATATATTACTTCACCAACTTTGAAAGGCTGATTTAATGTCATCACTTTACGAAAGTGGAAACTGAGGTTCAGAGGCAAGGGAACTCCCCAGAATGACACAGCTAGTGAGTGAGCATGAATTCTAAGTTAGATGTGACTTCAAAGTCCAGGCTTTTACTCCATGCTCCCCTCAAAGCAAAGAGATTCTCAAGGAATGAGGAATAGACAGGAGGGTTAGAGCACAGTAGGGTTAACTGTATACCCGGGCAACAGTGCAATATAGCCAACTCAGCATTTCAGGGGGTGCACGCATGTGAGATAACTCGCTTTGGTCATGTCCGACTCCTTGTGATGCCATGGACCGTAGCCCATCAGGCTCCTCTGTCCATGGGATTCTCCAGACAAGAATACTGGACGGGGTTGCCATGCCCTCCTCCAGGGGATCTTCCCAACCCAGGGATCCGACCTGCTTCTGCTGCACTGGCAGGCAGGTTCTTTACCAGTAGCACCACCTGGGGAGCCCAACTTAAGCGGGTACATTTTCTTACGTGAGAAAAAGTAGAATCAATGATGATAGGTTAAAAGACTGAACTGAACTGCATTTATCACTAGTAAATAAAATCTGCTGAGACTGATGCTAACATCCTGGGAGAACAGTCAGAGAGGACGGCATAGGGTGTGACCGTGGAGAAAAAGAGCAATGAGGAGAGATGGACAGGATTGGGGCCAGCCTCCTGAGGAAGTGGGCGGGGAAGAGCCTTGGATGTGCAAGGCAGTGTACCTTTCACTCTTTAAATTTATTTCTAATTAGATGACAATTGTTTTACAATATTGTCTTGGCTTCTGCAGTACAACAATGCGAATCAACCGTAAATATACATATACTCCGTCCCTCTTGAATCTCCCTCCCACTCCCTCATCCCACCCTTCCCTCTAGGTCATGACAGAGCACTGATCTGAGCTCCCTGCATTATACGCAGCTTTGAGTCTGTACTCGGGCTTTGCTCAGCTGTGTGCCTCTATTTTGCCCCAAATGCATAAGAATCCACTGGCACGATAATCTGCCAGTCTATCTATTCTGTCCTCTTCCATCTCTTTCTGAGACAGATCTGAAGCAATTTTTATCAAAATATATTTACTCAATAAAGTTAATAAAATTTTAACAGGAGAGACATCACTTTGCCAACGGAGGTCCATATAGTCAAAGCTATGATTTATTCAGTGGTCGTGTATTGATGTGAAAGTTGGACCATAAAGAAGGCTGAATGCAGAAGAATTGATGCTTGCAAATTGTGGTGCTGGAGAAGACGCCTGGAAGTCCCTTGGACAGCAAGATCAAACTAGTCAATCCTAAAGGAAACAACATATTACTGAACATGTAACAACAGACTCGTCCCAAATTGCGAAAGGGGTACGTCAGGTTGTATTTTGTCACCCTTCTTATTTAACTTATCAGAGTACATCATGTGAAATGCTGGGCTGTATGAAACGTAAACTGAAATTAAGATTGCTAGGAGAAATATCTACAACCTCAGCTATGCAGATGATACCAGTCTAATGGTAGAAAGTGAAGAGGAACAAAAGAGCCTCTTGATGAGGGTGAAAGAGGAGAGTGAAAAAGCTGGCTTAAAGCTCAACATTCAAAAAACTAAGATCATGGCATCTGGTCCCATCGTGCAGGCATGCTTACTAAGTTGCTTCAGTCATGTCTGATTCTTTGCGACGCTATGGACCATGGCAGGTCAGGCTCCTCTGTCCATGGGACTCTCCAGGCAAGAATACTGGAGTGGGTTGCTGTGCCCTCCTCCAGGGGATCTTCCTGACCCAGGGATCGAACCCAGGTCTCTTACATCTCCTGCATTGGCAGGAGGTTCTTTACCACGAGGGCCACTTGGGAAGCCTCCAGTCCCATCACTTCATGGCAAAAAGATGGGGAAAAAGTAGGAACAGTGACAGATTTTATTTTCTTGGGCTCCAAAATCACTGTGGACTGTGACTGTAGCCACAAAGTTAAAAGATGCTTGCTCCTTAGAAGAAAAGCTGTGACAAACCTAGAGAGCGTAGTAAAAAGCAGAGACATCACTTTGCCGACCAAGGTCTGTACTGTCAAAGCTGTGGTTTTTCCAGTAGCCATGTATGGATGTGAGAGTTAGACCGTAAAGACGGCTGAGCGCCGAAGAAATGATGCTTTCAGATTGTGGTGCTGGAGAAGACTCTTGAGAGTCCCTTGGACAGCAAGAAGATCAAACCAGTCAATCCTAAAAGAAATCAACCCTGAATATTCACCCGAAGGACGGAAGCTCCAGTACTTTGGCCACCTGATCTGAATAGCTGACTCACTGGAAAAGACCCTGATGCAGGGGAAGACTGAAGGCAGCAGGAGAAGGGGGAGACAGAGGATGAGAAGGTTGGATGGCATCACTGATTCGATGGACATGCGTGCATTCTAAGTCACTTCAGTCATGTCCAACTCTTTGTGACCCCATAGACTGTAGCCTGCCTCTTGTCGAAAAGAATCAGACATGACTTAGCAACTGAACAACTAACAATAACAACAACAACAAGGCTATTAAAAAGCAAAATGATTATAAACTTACTTGCCATCCTCTTTCTCAATCCCTGACCCTCAGTCAGCCCTCCATCACACAGTCTCATACTTTGATATCTAACTGAAAACTCTTCATCAATTTGACTCTTCTATCTTGTTCGTCTATAATTTCATGTGCACAAATTTATGATAGCGTTTATCATATTATCTTGTCTCCAGTGTACTTGACAAAGCATCTGACATCTGTTAGGTACTCAAATAGTTACTGAGTGAGTGAAAAATTAAATGAAAATCAGAATCAAGGAAAATAACAGAAAGCTAGTATTCTAAATATACAGATTGAGATAGATTTTTGTGTTGAACATCAGATTTGGCTCTGAAAGTCAGGGTCAAAAGAAACAGAAAAATCACATTATCATTGCCAAAAGGAAAAGGAACACATATTCACGGGGAAGCAGCACTTATACCTAATTATACATAAGGAACCTTTGGGGGCATTTTAAGTAATATGTTTTAAGCTGATTTTTCCAAGCAGGAGTTTCATATTAAATAAAGAATACTGTACTTATCTACAAAATGGTGACCAGGTTGTCAAAGAGTTACAATCAGAATTTCCCAGTACCACTGACACAAGAAGAACTCTAAATTTATGTTTTAAATGTGACTGTAGTACCAGGGAAAATGTTTTGGCTCTGTTGCTGCCAAGTAATCACCCATCACTGTAATTCACAGTGGTATTACTTTTCAATCATTAGCCAAGCACCTTCTCTTTCAGCAAATTTGTTTTGAGATGCTGTGCTTCAGTATACTGAGCATGCACTTGGAACTGGGGATCCTTAGGTTCAATCCCTAGTTCTGCCATTCACTATGTGATAAATTATAGAACCTCTCAGAGCTTCAGTTCCTCATGTGTAAAAATTATGTAAACAGTATATGAGGCAGTATATGGGTGCCTTTACCACTAACTTGACCTCAGAAGCCCGAGGCTGTGTTAAGTACCTAATAAAGTGGCCCTCACTGAGTAGCCAATCAGTCAGTGATGGTTATTATTCAGGGCAAAAATCCAGTCATCCCCTGGTTGCCCTTAATCAGAACACTTATAACTGCTTCACACATTTTGGGGGGCAATAGTGAGGAAGGAACCCCTTTCAGATCGTGGGCCTGGGGCTTGCTGCCTTTGACTGCTGCTCTGATGATTTACTGGCTTCCCCAGCGGTTCAGCAGTAAAAGAATCTGCCTGCCAATGCAAGAGACACAGGAGACACGAGTTCAACTCCTGGGTTGGAAAGGTCCCCCAGAGAAGGAAATAGCAACTTACTCCAGTGTTCTTGACTGGGAAATCCCATGGACAGAGAAGTGTGGCAGGCTACAGTCCGTGGGGTCCCAAAGAGTCGGACACGGCTGAGTGACTCAACGACAACAAACAATACTGCTGGTGGTTGCCAAAACAATCACTATCTCAGCACTCACCTGGAGGATGTCACCTTGGAAGGTCTGCCTGCCTGAAGCCCTCTGCTTCCAGTGGTACACACCCCCTCTCAACCCCCCCCCCCCCCCCGCCCCCAGCATCTGTCATTGACACCTCACTGGATAAGACAGCAGACTTTTCTCAGATGTATGCTTTCCCTTTATCTCCACAGCCGGCATCCTGGTCTTTATCACCGATCTTCACTCACCTTGTTCCAGTTCTTTCTACACAAATGACCAGGACAATCTTCCTCAAACTCTGAGTTCAGTGTTTAATGATCCCATTTAGGAATTTTAGAGATAAAATGTGCTAACCTGTCAGATTATGGGTCTACCCACATCAGTATTTTATTTCTACACCAAAATTTTGTGGAGAGTCTCCAAAGGTTTTGAAGATATTGATCAATATCTTATTTGGTATTTACAATGCCTTATTTAGCATTAACAGCTTCCTCAGATCAGTTCAGTTGCTCAGTCGTGTCTGATGCTTTGAGACCCCGTGGACTGCAGTACACAAGACTTGCCTGTCTATCACCAACCCCCAAAGCTTGCTCAAACTCATGTCCATCGAGTCGGTGATGCCATCCAATCATCTCTTTCTCCGTCGTCCCCTTCTTCTCCTGCCTTCAGTCTTTCCCAGCATCAGGGTCTTTTTCAATGAGTCAGGTCTTCACATCAGGTGGCCAAAGTATTGGAGCTTCAGCTTCAACATCAGTCCTTCCAATGAATATTCAGGATTGATTTCCTTTAGGATTGACTGGTTTGATCTCCTTGCAGTCCAAGGGACTCTCAAAAGAGTCTTCTCCAACACCACAGTTCAAAAGCATCAATTCTTTGGTGCTCAGCTTTCTTTATAGTCCAACTCTCACATCCATACATGACCACTGGAAAAACCATAGCTTTGACTAGACGGACCTTTGTTGGCAAGGTAATGTCTCTGCTGTTTTCAATATGCTGTTTAGATTGGTCATAGCTTTCCTTCCAAGGAGTAAGCGTCTTTTAATTTCATGGCTGCAGTCACCATCTGTAGTGATTTTGGAGCCCAAAAAATAAAATCTGTCACTGTGTCCATTCTTTCTCCATCTGTTTGCCATGAAGTGATGGGACCAGATGCCATGATCTTAGTTTTTTCAGGGTTGAGTTTTAAGCCACCTTTTTCACTCTCCTCTTTTACTTTCATCAAGAGACTCTAATTCTTCTTCACTTTCTGCCATAAGGGTGGTGTCATCTGCGTATCTGAGGTTACTGGTATTTCTCCAGGCAATCCTGATTCCAGCTTGTGCTTCGTCCAGCCCAGTGTTTCTCATGATGTAATCTGCATATAAGTTAAATAAGAAGTGTGACAATATACAGCCTTGACATACTCCTTTCCCAATTTGAAACCAGTTCATTTTTCCATGTCTGGTTCTAACTGTTGCTGCTTGGCCTGAGTACAGATTTCTCAGGAGGCGGGTGGCAAATAAGGTGATCTGGTATTCCCATCTCTTTAAGAATCTGCCACAGTTTGTTATAATCCACACAGTCAACGTCAAACAACACAAAGTCAAACAACTTGCTAAACAGCCTATTATCTGTTCACCTAGAATTTCTGTGTCTCTTTAGGACTGGTTTCTTGAAATAGATAATGATAAACTGCATGGTAGAGAGACAGTCAAAGGAGAAATGGATCTTTTTAGGTTTAGTCTCATGCTTTCCGCAGGACTCTCCAGATGGCTTAGTGGTGAAGAATCTGCCTACCAATGAAGGAGACGCGGGTTGGATCCCTGGGTCAAGAAGATCTGCTGGAGAAGGAAATGGCAACCCACTCCAGTATTCTTGCCTGGGAAACCCCATGGACAGAGGAGCCTGGCAGGCTACATCTCATGATGTTGCAAAAGAGTCAGACACGACTTAGCGACTGAACAGCAACAATAACAAGCTTTCTGCAGAGACTGGGAAACACTCACCTAAGGCATGTAAGCTAGAGATGCTTCAGCTGGGGTGATAACGGAGATCATGTGTTCATTTCAGCAAAGAAAAGATAGTGAAAGTGAAGTCACTCAGTTGTGTCCAAGTCTTTGGGACCCCATGGACTGTAGCCCACCAGGCTCCTCAGTCCATGGGATTCTCCAGGCAAGAATACTGGAGTGGGTTGCCATTTCTTTCTCCAAGGGATCTTCCCAACCCAGGGATCAAACCCGGGTCTCTGGCACTGCAGGCAGATGCTTTACCATCTCAGCCACCAGGGAAGCCACAAAGAAATGGAGAGAAAAACACTTTGATCTGGTGCTTTCCATTTGTCCCAGGAAATGGGACTTCAGAAGAAAGAAAAAAAAGAGAGAGAGATCTCGGCCCATATAGAAATGGTTAAGCTCTGCTTATGAGGTAGTATAGAAGTAACTATCTCAATAGGCACCACTGACATAAGACTTTCTGTTCCTAAGTTTCATTCCCTTTTAACTTGTGGTATGTGCTCATTAGAAATAGACTCAGTATTTAGGGGCTGAATTCTGTCACTTCCCATTTATGTCCTATATAGTTAAACTTCTTAGCTCTTCATCAATAACAAATAATTATTCATTGATTTCTGCAAGAAAACACTATAACCAGGCACTGTAACACAGGTAGGCTTGTGTTACATATGACTGCATACATATATAACTGCAGTGAACATCTGTAGGATTTTTAATTTTTTAAAGTTTTTGGCTGCCTAGCATCCAAGATGTTTCCTATCTGCAACAAAGTCCATTGTGTGGTACTGGAGTGTTGAAAGGAGCGTGAGACGGAAGTCCCTTTTCCCATCCCTCTTGTGCCTGGGGTGTGCACATTGCATATGGGCTAAGATAATTTCTTCCCTTGGTATTTTTATCCTGAAAGCAGACACAAAGACACAGGGATCATTTTGACATCTCTTGTGACTCAGACAGATGGTAAAGAATCTGCCTGCATGCAGGAGACCTGGGTTCGATCTCTGGGTCGGGAAGATCCCCTGGAGGAGGGCATGGCAACCCACTCCAGTATTCTTGCCTGGAGAATCCCATGGACAGAGAAGCCTGGTGAGCTACAGTCCATGGGGTCACAAAGAGTCGGACACAACTGACTACCCACGCACCACACTCATGTTCTAGCTGCCAAACATGTAGGGTTTCCCCACATGCTGAGAATTTCTTCCGTTGCTGGTAGACACCTACTTGGTGTCATGCAGTTCAATTCAGTCCCGACACAATCTACCTCAGGTTATCGTTGGACCCCACAAGGTGAGGGCTCAGGCTCATTAAACTGTCCCCACGTCAGAAGCTGATCAAAACCGCAGGCTGCCCTCTTCACTTCTGAGTGACTGGCTCAGGGCTCCCAGGACCCACATCTCAAGTTCAACAGTTTGCTAGCTCACAGAACTCAGGGAGATGCTTATATTGACTGGTTTGGCACATAATAAGGGCTATGATAAAGGATCCAGATGAACAGTCAGGTGAAGAAATACGTGCAGCCAGGTTCAGAGGGCTCCTTCTTACAACTATAGGTGTGTTTCCACGGCCCTTTGGCTAGAGGGTGTTGACGCAATGTCGGGGAAAAAGAAAACAACGTTCTTCACAAACATACACACACGCCCCAGGTTGATTGGTTCGTTTTGTGCTTGGTAGACCAGATGTCAGTCCATAGCCACAGACCCTCCTGCTGTTGTCCCTGCTGCGGCTCCTATAGGGCCCACTGGCTTTCCTACCGGGAGGTGCCAGCCTTCTGTCGCCCCTGCAGGGCGCAGCTCTGTTCCTGCTGGTCCAAGCGCGAGTGGTGAAAGCAGGGGCAGAGACTGCACTGTAGGGGCCCCACGTCCCCTTGTGTTTGGGCTGCTGCCACGGAATCCCATGGCATTTGAAATGCCATAAGGAAAGTACTCTGCTTGTGGTGGCTGTGGTGTCTGGCTCTGGGAGAGCAACTCTTCTCCTGAGTCATGGGCAAGGCTGGCTCATGAGCTGAGGCCAGGGCTGGGACAGAGATAAAAGCTTTTCTCTCCTCTGCCGAACCCAGTTAGAACCAGACTCGCTGAGCCAGACCCAGCATTACAAATGTTGTATTCACATGTAGCTTGATATAGTCATTTAGTTTCAGGGAACACCAGGGTTTTCTTGGCAATGGATTCTATTTGCCCCTGAAGACTGTGATTTTTTTTTTTTTTTGCTACCAGTTCACATATGAACTGTTGCCTCTTACATTGTAAAGGCCTTTCTCTTGCCATTTTTAAAGGACTTGTTTAGATTTTTATTTATCCATTTGTTTTTGGCTGCACTGGGTCTCTGCTGCTACACTGGGGCTTTCTCTAGTTGCGGTGCTTCTCTTGTTTTGGCGCACAGGCCCCAAGGCTCAGTAGTTGTGGTGCGAGGGCCTTGCTGCCCCTCGGCATGTGGGATCTTAGTTCCTGGACCAGGGGTCAAATCCATGTCGCTTGCATTGCAAGGTAGATTCTTAACCACTGGACCACCAAGGAACTTCCTCTCTTTCTATTTAATTTGATAAATACTTATTCAGCACCCTCCAGATGGCTATGGAGAATATAAAATTGGGGAGGGGAGGATGAACTAAGTGAGGAGCTCTGACATGTATACACTACAATGTATAAAACAGAGAGCTAGTGAGAAGCTGCCAGATAGCAGAGGGAGCTCAGCTTGGTGCTCTGTGAGGACCTAGAGGGGTAGGATGCTGGTGGGGTGGCGGGGGTGGCGGCGTACGAGGGAGGCTCAAGAGGGAGGGGATATGTGTATATGTCTAGCTGATTCACACTGTTGAACAGCAGAAACCAACACAACATTGCAAAGCAATTATACTTGTATTTTAAAAAAACCAATATACAAATGAATGGAGTATAGCTCTGATCTTAAGAAGTATGAGTGTCAGACATGTACATACGCAGCTGGGCATCACTCTTAAGCACCTCAACGCCGGGCACTGTTGTTGTTCAGTTGCTAAGTCACGTCCAGCTCTCTGTGATTCCATGAACTGCAGCATGCCAGGCTTCCCTGTGCTTCACCAACTCCCAGAGCTTGCTCAAACTCATGTCCATCAAGTCGGTGATGCCATCTAGCCATCTCATCCTCTGTTACCCACTTTCTTCGCCTGCCCTCAATCTTTCCCAGCATCAGGGTCTTTTCCAATGAGTCGGCTCTTTGCGTCAGGTGACCAAAGTATTAGAGCTTCAGCTTCAGCATCAATCCTTTTCAATGAATTCAGGGCTGATTAAGCTGCATGTTGATAAATGCTATGAGTCTATATGCTGAGAGGATGGTGTTCAAAGGATAATGATCTATTTCATGGGTGCCTTTAACGTGCACGTACCGAACCAATAATCTTTACCTGGCTATCTCCCTTGATCCTCAGAAGAACCCTTTGAGCCAGACACTGTTACCACTCCATTCTGCAGGTGAGACAGCTGTGGTCATGGTGCAGCTTGCTGAGATCCCGGGGCTAGTTAAGTACTGGAGTCAAACCCAGACAGCCTGCCTCTGGGTCTGTGCCCGTCCCAAATGCAATGTGTGTTTTTGTTATTCTTCTGGTCTACAGTTTTCCTTTTTTTTTTTTTTTTAGGATGTTGTTGATCTCTGAGAACTGCTTTTGGGGAATCAGAAAAATTATAAGGCAACCAGCAACCAGACCTTTTCAGAGGTGTCTGAAAATTTTTCCTGCTGTTGATTCACGTGGGAGCACATGTGACTTTGTCGGCACTGAAACAGCGCCTGGAGTCTGAGGCGCTGACTGTACTCCCGTTGTTCTATGCATTCTGTACAGTCTTGGGAGGTTATTTTTAATGCAACATGCCAGAGTGGCATGTTGAAAGATCCATAGTAACCAGCTAACAGTAACAGTGGGGCCTGCCAAGTAAAAGTTCCGTAAATCAGTCATAAACGCAGTTACAAAATCCGGCCAGCGTCGTGTGCATGAGGGAGTGTCCTTGGAGGAGGTACAATCGACGCACAGTTTCACGGGATCTCCTCGAAATTCCAGGGCAGTAAAGAGCTCTTGTGGTAAGTTTTTGTTTTGTTTTTAGGGGAAAAGAGTGAAAAAAGAGGCTTCCTGGAACTTTATTCTAACAAGGAACTTTCCCCCATGTGATCAGGTAGCTTAGAGAAGCTGAGGAAAAGACATAGAGAGAGACGAATGCTTCAGATACCAAGGCCCCTCCTTTCTCGTGTTTTTAATATTTTTGGACTCTTTCCTTTCCCACCACTACACCCCACATTCAGGCCTCATAACGTGGTGTCCTGAGAAGCCTCATCGCTTTTATCTGTCTATCCACCCTCAAGTCTACAGAACTCACAGCGGTGAAAATCGCCCCAGGCAGGATTTTGGACTTCTTACCCTTCGAGTGTGAATTTTACAAGGAGCTCCCAAGTGCTCCCAGACCAAATAAAAGCTCACACTTTGCAACACGAGGGGCTTTCTCTATGATAGGCGGACAGCAAACCCTGGGAGGGAACAAGACACTTGACGTGGGGTTTGAGGCTTACGAGGCAGACTTTCCTCACATGCAGTGGGCGCATCATCAACGAACAGAGTCAGGTGTTACTTTGGAAACACTGGAGAAATCATCTGCATGTGCCTGGCTTCCTGCTGTCACAGAAAACTTGGGCACGAGGAGCAGGCTGTTCATCATCAACACAAGGGTACCTGCCGCGAGGGTGCTCAGCCGTTCAGTCGGGCCCGACTCTGTGTGACCCCATGGACTGCAGCCTGCCAGGCTCCTCTCTCCAAGGCATTTCTGGGGCAAGAGTACTGGAGTGGGTTGCCATTTCCTCCTGCAGGGGATCTTCTCAACCCAGGGACTGAACCCAGGCCTCCTGCATGGCAGGAGGATTATTTACCAATGAGGCACCAGGGAAGCCTGTGTCATACAGAGTATGACACAAGTATAAATACACCACAGGCTGGAGACTGAAGCACCGGTAAGTTGATAACTTAATGCTCAAGAAAAGACTGAATCTGGGCCTGCAGGAGTAGATTTCGAGGCCCTTCCCCAGTCGCCCTCATCACCATTCACACCATCCCTACTTTTTTCCCTTGGCTGTGCAAGTGGCCGGTTCTATCCTTGCTTACAAAGCACCTGTTCACAAACCACTGTCCTCTTGGAGAGGGAGGTGTAGGGTCAAGGTAGAAGAGGACTGAAGGAAACCGAAAGGAAAACTTTTCGAGCAGTGCCACCTGAAGAGCAGTTAGAAACGAGATAAACCCCCTCTGCCTGTTGGAACCTATGTTATTGGGAAGATGTGATTTAGCTCCTAACGTCACAGAAACAGTTGTTACTGGTAAAACAAGGTGTGGCTGTGTAACCCGAAAGGCTAGAGATAAGCTGAAGCAGAAGGCTCTTTCCAAGGTGCCTCTCAGGACGCCTACCTGGGAATTCCCCAGGGCAGATTTCTTCCCCCAGAAGGAGATTCTTGTTGAACAGAGGGGAGTTACGAAACTGACTTTTCTCTGCTTACCGTGAAGGTTTTCATTTCAGGGACTTTGATACTTTGGATGCATTCTCTCCCCCCTGCCACACCCCTTTCCCTGTTACGATGATACATCACATAAAATGGATCATTTTGACCATTATTTTTCTTAAGTATTTATTCATTTGGCTGTGCTGGGTCTTAGTTGCAGCATGCGGGTTCTACAGTTGCAGTACAGGGGATCTAGTTCCCTGACCAGGGATCAAACCCGGGTCCCCCTGCACTGGGAGCGTGCAGTCTTAGCCACTGGATCCCCGGGGAAGTCCCTAACCATTTTTAAAGCGTACAATTCAGTGGCATTGAATACATTCACAATGTTCTGCAACCATTCATTTCCAGTACTTTTTCATCCTCCTGAACAAACTCTGTGCCCATCAAACAACAAGTCCTCATTTCCGCTTCCCCCAGGCGCTGGTAACCTCTATTCTACTTTCTGTCTCGATGAATTTGCCTATTCTAGGTACCTCATATAAGTGGAAAGTGAAAAGTGAAGTCGCTCAGTCGTGTCCGACTCTTTGCGACCCCGTGGACTGTAGCCTACCAGGCTTCTCCGTCCATGGGATTCTCTAGGCAAGAATGGAGTGGGTTACCATTTCCTTCTCCGGGGGAATCTTCCCGACCCAGGGATCGAATCCGGGTCTCCCGCATTGGAGGTAGACTCTTTTAACCTCTGAGCCACCAGGGAAGAAGGGGAATCATGCAACACTGTCCTCATGAAGTGTGTCTGGCTTATTTTCTCAGCACAATGCCTTCAGCGTTCATCCCATGTCTTCCTATAATTTTGTTTATTTTGGCTGCACTGGCTCTTGACTGCTGTGCAGGCTTTTCTCTGGTTGCCATATGCACGCTTCTCAGCTCATTGGCTTCTCTGTGGCACGCGGGCTTCAGTAGTTGCAGTTCCCGGGCTCTGAGGCATAGGCTCAATAGCTGTGACGCACAGGCTTAGCTGCTCTACAACACGTGGGATCTTCCTGGATCAGGGATTGAACCTGTGTCTCCTGCACTGGCAGGCGGATTCCCTCCCACTGATCTACCACAGAAGCCCTCATCCCATGTTTTCACACGTTTCAGACTTTCATTCCTTTCTAAGGCTGAGTAATATTCCGCTGTATGTATGAGTCATATTTTGCTTATCCATTCATTGCTGAGGGACATTTGTTTCTGCCCTTTGGCTACCATGAACAATACTGCCATGAACATCAGTGTACAATTATCTGTGTGTGTCCTTGTTCTCAATTCCTTTGGGTACACACTTAAAGTGAAACTGCTGGATCAAATGGCAATTCTATGTTAAACTTTCCAAGGAAGTTTGGGCACGTTTAAAGAGAGTATAAATCACAGCTGCTGCTGCTAAGTCGCTTCAGTCATGTCTGACTCTGTGCGACCCCATAGACGACAGCCCACCAGGCTCCTCCATCCCTGGGATTCTCCAGGCAAGAACACTGGAGTGGGTAGCCATTTCCTTCTCCAATGCATGAAAATGAAAAGTGAAAGTGAAGTCACTCAGTTGTGTCTGACTCTTAGCGACCCCATGGACTGCAGCCTACCAGGCTCCTCCATCCATGGAATTTTCCAGGCAAGAGTACTGGAGTGGGTTGCCATTGCCTTCTCCACAAATCTCAGAGGCAAGCCCAAATGAGAAGTGTCAACTGGATTTAGGAAAAAAAGAAAAAAGTGATTGGTAACCCTGATATGAGCAGTGGGGGTGAAGGTGAGGAGACAGAAGCCAGATTAGAGTGGATTGGCACGTGAATGGGAGAGAAGAAGCAGAGATAGCTATTTGTTCAAGTCCTGTGAAGTTCTGAACTATGAACAATGGGGAAAAGGCAAGGTGGTAGCTGGAGGAACAAAGTTGAGAACCGGCTTTTTTAAGTAGGAGAATCTTGAGCATTTTGAGTGCTCATGGGAGAGCACAGTGGTTGGAGCTGCTCTGCCCTGCACCAAGGATACATTTCTGTATAATAACAGAGAGGACAGGACAACTTCCAGTGCGACTAAATTTAATCTTTCAAAGGCATTTTTTGAGTTTGGCATTGAGGGTGAAGACAAAGTGAAACACTACCTGGCTTTCACTTTAATGGTACAGTAGAGGAGGGAAGGCTTGAACCCCCAAACTACAAACAGGGCAAAAAACGCTCATGTCCCAAGGGAAAGACACAGACATGGTATCATCACTTTCAGTCGAGGAAGTACTTCCAGCCTTGGAGGAGGACCAATAATAAGGGAGCCTCCACTACAGCGCAGATTACTGGGGACAGCATTTGAGATCTAGACGGACTCTCCTGGTGGCTCAGACGGGAAACAGTCCACCTGCAGTGCAGGAGACCTGGGTTCAGTTCCTGGGTCGGGAAGATCCCCTGGAGAAGGGAATGGCAACCCACTCCAGTATTCTGGCCTGGAGAATTCCATGGACTGAGGAGCCTGGCGGGCTACAGTCCATGGAATCGCAAAGAGTCGGAGATGACTAAACAACAGATAGGAAAACCATGAGACATTTTTAAACCCAGAAGAGACAATGGTGGGACAACAGGTGTATACTGGGACTGTCCCAGGCAGACTGGGATGAGTGGTTACCCTCATTCTATACCAGAATCCCCATCTGAAGATTAAAATGAAGATTAGGATTTTAAAAGGCTCTGAAAAGTACTCTAGTAAAGAAACTTGTTTTATACTGGTTAACTCAACATTTCCCACATTTATCTTACTATGGCATCCTGACCCTGCTTTTTTTCTCCTCAGAGAAGCACGTACTGGCACCTAATCAGTGCTTCCAGAGCAGGAAAGTGAAAGAGATGTGGGAGTGTGGAGGATCTGGTCTGGCACACAGACAGCAGTGGAAGGTGAGATTAGCAAGTGGATTGAGCCACATCCTAGAGGACTTAGAGGGCCAGAGCTGCAACTTGTTCTTGATGATCAAAGTGATTAACGCCACTTCTCACAGCAGCACACAGAACAGGCACCTGAGACGTGAAAAGAATTCCGAAGAATGCTTCTCAGAAGGGCAAAATGGTGCACTTTTGCTTCCTTTCCTATTTCTGTTCCTTCCTTAATCTCTGTGATGAGGACAGACAAAACACTCCGCTGCAGGGACCTTCTTCAGTTTATGAGATATGTTCAACTCCTGTCCCAACTCCTATCTTCTCTCACTCTAGTTTCCTGCATGAGGTCCAAAGGATAAAGAGGTGGAAGAATGCTGGGTCTTGAAAAGAAGAGGCATCTCAGTTCTGTTTGCTACTGTGGGAGCTACACACTAAGATGTGGATTTGAATATAAAGAGTCTGCTGGCTAGGGCAGAGTGGGAAGAAAATGAACCAGTGGTTATCATTGCTTGGTCACAGCTAAGCCTTTTCTTAACCAGGGGCCATGTATCTGGCAACCTGATTTACAGGACAAAACAGATAACAAAGCTGGAATCATGCAAAATAAACTCCTGGAGAGGCCAAAACTTACCAGAGCAGACTCGACGCACCATAGGAACCACAAGACAATTCTCAGAAACTCCCCATACTCATTTGCACAAACTTCCAGTAAATTTAGAAACCCAGATTTCTAGCATGTGGTAAATTTAATAGCAAGTTAAAAGGGAAGGAAAAATTAACAGGGGTTGGTACATTTAAGTGAAAAGGGAAAGTGTAAGACTATAAAAATTCAATAACATGACTAACATGGAGCAAAGTTTTGAAGGCCTTGTTTAGAGGTTAAAAACTATTTGGTTATACCATAGAGACATGCTTATTTATAAGGATTATTTTGATTCATCAAAGGATGTTTAAGAATGTTCCATTGTTTAAAGTGGTAAGAAAGCACGTAAGACATTTTAGAAACATTTCAATCCAGAATGTTGCGATTTTACAAGTTTGGCCAATACAGTAATCTGCTATCTAGGGGAGTCACTGTGTGAATCTGGTATTCCTCCAGGTGTTGCTTCCTTTAGAAAGAAGTTCATTGTCCATTTTTTTCCCATCCATATTTCAACATCAATTATTAATCCTGTGGGTTGAAAGGAGATCACATGGCAACAAAATATTTTGAAAACAGTCTCGCAATTGGAAGATTAAAGAAATCATTAAATTAAATTACTCCACCATCAAATGTTTATGACTGTTTAAAGTTGGCCAGCCAGTGGCACTCTGTAAAGGAACACCAACTGAATTATGTCATAAAATACAGCAGCTAAACTCTATCTTATCACTTAAAAGCCACTTGCGGTTCTCAAATGGAGATGCTGGCTGTTCGGAGGTGCAGAGGATGGTCCGGTGTGTAATAAAGCAGCTGTAGCGACTTAGCAGCAGCAGGCCCTGTATCAGCTGCCCTCCAGGAAGGAGAGGGCCAATGGCGCAATCCATAGGGACCTATTTTTTCTCCTTAATACTTGACTTTGGAGTGTTCTTACCTACTTTAAAGACAACAATTTGACCTCATCAAGAAGTGGGGTGAAAAACAGATAAAGATGCCCTTAAAGGTAGATATGAGAAGAGTTCAGAAGTTTTGAAAAATTAACATTATTTAACACCATGTTTGGAGAAGGCAATGGCACCCCACTCCAGTATTCTTGGCTGGATGATCCCATGGATGGAGGAGCCTGGTGGGCTGCAGTCCACGGGGTCGCTAAGAGTCGGACGACTGAGCAACTTCACTTTCACTTTTCCCTTTCATGCACCGGAGAAGGAAATGGCAACCCACTCCAGTGTTCTTGCCTGGAGAATCCCAGGGACGGGGGAGCCTGGCGGGCTGCCATCTATGGGGTCGCACAGAGTCGGACACGACTGAAGTGACTTAGCAGCAGCAGCAACACCATGTTTGCCACTGTTGAAAATAATGAAGTACAGTTTACAATATATGGTCATTGTCCTTATTTCTTGGCAAACAATAGCATTCCCACTTTTCCATCCAAATTGAGCTACACGGCTGAAGAGTGAATCACTGTTAGAAAACTACGTTTCCTCTCGGATGATGTGAATGTGCTACTAAGATTTATCAGTTTCTTGTCTCAATTTAAGGGGATTTGCTTTTATTCATTCATTATCAGAAATAAATATGGATTTCTTAAAAAAAAAACTGTCTCTAATATATGAGCTAACCTTGGGAATTCAAAAAACCTATGAACATCTGCTTTAAAACAGGTGGTACACTCTACTGACTGCTAAATAGGAAGCACAAACAAGCCTCGCAGTATGGCTTAGGGGCCTTATGGCTGCCATTCCTCGAGGGAGGTTGTGCAGAACACGTAGCTCATCTACTTTGTAGAGTAGGTCTTTTCAAAAGTAACAAAATTTTAGGGTTTGAAGAAACCCCTGTGTGTGATCTTAGACCAGAAGCCTGACAGAAATGCAAATTCACGAGTCTCACCAGCCCACCTGAACCTGAGTCTCTAAGAGTGGACGCAGGAGTCTGTTCTTTGCAGCTCTCCCAGGTGACTCCGATGTGTACTGAAGTCTGAGATTTCTCAGACATCACAGAGCATCACCGAACCTACACAAAAAGTGCAGAGGGACATCTGCTATCTTCCAAGGGACAGTTAAAAAAAAACTTTTTTTTTCTTTTGAGAGAAAACTTGAGTATTGAACTGATATCTGTGTCCCTGAATCTCTCTTCTAATTCCACCTGTCTGGAGTCACACAAACAAGTCCAGTCTGTTTTCCCTTGTTGAGATGTGAGATAGTCTGTATGAAAGCTAAGGCACAAACAGCTCCCGGGTTTGAGTTGTTAATTCTAGCATTAATGCATGTGTGACCGTGGGCAAGTTATCTGACCTCTCTGAGTAGGTCTATACCAAATTAAAAAGCTTCCACATGTCAAAAAAAACAAGGAACAAGGTGAAAAGGCAACATATGGGTGGGAGAAAATATTAGCATATCATCTACTGATAGCATTTAGGTTAATATTCAAAATATATAAAGAACTAATACAATCCAACAGCAAAAGAACAAATAATCCAATTAAATTATGGGCAGAGGATCTGAACAGATATTTTTCCAAAGAAAAAGACATCCATATGGTCATCAGGTACATGAAAAGATGCTCCACATCGCTAATCATCAGGGAAATGCAAATCAAAATCACAATGAGATAGCACTTCGGATCTGTTAGGATGTTTATTATCAAAAAGACAAGAGGTTAAGTATTGGCAAGAATGTAGAGAAAGGCAGCCCTTGTGCACTGATGGTGGGGGTGTGAATTTGTAGAGCACTGTGAAAAACACTATTACAAATATAACCGCCACATGATCCAGCAATCCTACTTCTGGGTGTACGTCTGAAGAAATGAAAGCAGGACCTCAAAGCGGCATCTGCACCCCTGTGCTCACAGCAGCATTATTCACAACAGCCAAGACATGGAGACAACCTCACGGTACCTCAGTGAGTAAATGGATACAGAAAATGCGAAATGAATGAATGAAGAAAGAACATGGAATGTCACTCAGCCATAAAAAGGAAGGAAATCCTGCTTTTTGTGACAACATGGAAGGACCTTGAGAGCATTATGCTAAGTGAAGTACGTCAGACAGCAAAAAACAAATACTGTGTGTTTCTCTTACATGTGGAATTTAAAAGAGCCAACCACACAGAAATAGAGTGGAACGGTGGTTGTAGGGAAATGGTAAAATGTTGGTCAAAGGGTACAAACTTCCAGTTACAGATGAGTAAGTTCTGAGGATCTGACGTACATCATGGTGACTATAGTTAGTACTGTATTATAAACTTGAACGTTGCTAAGAGTAAATCTTAAGTGTTATCACCACAAAAAAGAAAAAATAAAGGTCATGATATGAAATGAGGTGATATGTTAAATAATGTTAATGAGGTAAAATTCCACAATTGTATCAGATCATCTATTTGCACACCTTAATTATGCATTATATCAATACTATTTCAGTAAAGCTGGAAAAAATAAATGCTATGATCAATGCTCTAGTAGCTAAACACTTATGTGCATCCTTAATTATTAAAGAGAAATTTCTGAAAGTGTAACTTCTTAGGATAAAAAGTCTGCATGGTTTTATGATTTCCAATACATACTGTTAAGTCCTTCTGCAAAGGACTTCACAATTCACACTTTGACATGAAGTATATGAGAATGCCCATTTCTTCAAATTCTTGTCAGCACTGAGAATTACCCTTCTTCCTACCTTTATCAGTTTGGTAAATCGAGGGATTACTGTTTCAACTTAAATCTCTTGGAATAATAATGAGGATAAACCATTTTGTTTATGAATCATTTATATTTCTTCTTTGCACGGTTGCCAGTTCAAGTCTGACTCTAAAACACACACACACAGTTCCATGCCTCTCTCACCCTGAATTTGTACACAGTGGCTTTTTTTTCTTTTTATGGGCCAGAATGCAGGAACTTCCATTTTTCCCTTTGCAATCATCTTGTTAAAGCCAATAGTTTCAGCTTTTTGGATCCTGATTCTCTCATCCTGTGTTTGCCATCCTTTCTGATTTAACTGCAAATCGGAAATATTTGCAAAATATCGTTGTATTTCCATCTTTTACAAAGGTTGTCAGCAGGACAGGGCTGGTGCCCCCTCAGGAACTGGCCCTGTCCCGACATTGATCGGTTCACTAGACAGGCTACAGGATGACGTCCCATCACTACTGTGGATGGTGCTGGGATCCTCAGTGTTCAGACGTTCTCTTGGCCTTAGGGCTGGTCACTGCAGCTGTGCCTCAAGGCCCACTGAAGCCACAGGATTACAAAGTTGTGACTTCTCCTTTGGCTATAAACTTCTAAGACATTTGTAGTAGTATCTCACTCATTTCTTTACGTGTCTCCAGATCCTTCCCTCAGTTTCTTGTTCAGAGTAGTCATTCAACTGAAGTGTATAAGACTGAACAAAAACTTTCCTGGCTGCTTTGCCTACAGGGACAAATGACTCACCTCCTCCTCAACTCTGTAGGCTGATCAATCCTACATCTCAGTAGCAATATATATTGCCACACACACACACACAGAAAAGCTCCATGGAGAAAACTCATGTTATATACTCCATTGCTGAAACAGGATAGAAATTGAAAACTCTGATGCACTACATTTTTAAAATAGTAATTTCTTTTTTTTGTTTTCTGCAATTAGGGATCTATAGTAAGAATTTATTGCTGAAAAGTGAACTTGAGGTTTGATGCATGATACTGGATGCTTGGGGCTGGTGCACTGAGATGACCCAGAGGGATGGTACGGGAGGGAGGAAAGAGGGGGGTTCAGAATGGGGAACACGTGTATACCTGTGGTGGATTCATGTTGATGTATGGCAAAACCAATACAATATTGTAAAGTAATTAACCTCCAATTAAAATAAATAAATTTATATTTTAAAAAAAGTGAACCTGAGGCACTGTCAGTTTCTAGGTCCTAAAATAAAGACTAAATTCAAGAAGGCTTGAAAACTTAAAAAATAAATATCTGGTTATTCAAAGCAGAGTAGTCTCAAACATTCTAGTTAATGTTCTCTTTTCTCTGATGTCCAGCTTCACCGCAGTTTCAGACCATGAGAATTTTGATCATTAGTTCTGTCCAAATCTAAAATCTGCATTTCTTGCCTAAGCACTTTACAGACTGTCTCACTGAACCCTCACAAGAAAGAAATGCAGAGAACCTTTTTAGAAGAAAATAATTTACATAGATTTCTAATCCTGAGGTTATTTTTAATTTTATACTTATATAATATGTACATTGATAAAACCAGATTTAAACTTATAATACTTAGAGCTTTTACTAAAATTAAAAAAGAGAAATTTAGGGATCTAATACAAATAAAGCTGCAAAACAATGTAATTCAGATGAACAGCATAAGCTTGATGTGATGAATGGTCTTGTTTGAACTTTGGGTTAGATATGGAAAAAATATCTATGTTAACTTGATTCCCAGCACTATGAAACATGGTTTGAGTCATTATCACTAGCCTTCCCCTTAATCAGTGATCTTGTATTCATGCTAATAATTTGAGTAATGCACCCTAAAAATAATACTAAAAAATTGTTTTATAACAAATCCTTAACTGTGGGTTTGCCATTACTCTTACTGCTATTACAACACAAGATGGTAGGTACAAACCAGGACCTATGATACTATGATATACTTACTCTTTTAAATGTGGTCCTGATTGCTGTGGGTCAGCTCTTCAAGTCTGGCTTCCCCTTTATTACCACACACTGTGTGATGGCTGGGTTTTCCCACTACTTCTCCCTACTTAAATGATTTTGAACCTCTAATTTGTGCTATTAACCTCAAAATGTTTTGGCTTTTCATGTGGTAAGAATGAGACTGTAAATGTGAACAGAGCATGCATACTAATGTTATCTGGGGTGGCTAGTCATCTAGATAATCTCATCATGTATTTATATTACACTCATACTTTTCATTGAGGTGAAAATTCCAAATTAAGAATTTCTAAACAAACCTTACACGAGTTTATCTTTGGAGAAACACTTTAACAAATTTATTAAGAGGTATAATTCAGCAATTTTCCTGGTGGTCTGGTGGTTAAGAATCTGCCTTGCAATGCAAGGGACACCAGTTCAATTCCTGGCCAGGGAAGATCCCACATGCGGTGGAGCAGCTAAGCCTGAGTGCCATAACTACTGAAGCCTGCACAGCTAGTGCCTGAGCTGGGCAACAGAAGAAGCCATCGCAACGAGAAGCCTGCACACCATTACTGGGGAGTAGCCCCTGCTCCCTGCAACTAGAGAAAGCCCTCTTACAGCAATGAAGACTCAGTACAATCAAAAAATAAATCAATATCTTTTACATGGAGTCAGGGACTAGGAGTAAATGCAATCAGGCAAATCACACACTGAGCACAGAGTCCAGGACATACTGGTTAGGATCCCCATCACTATTACTATGAGTCTGTATAAAACTTCAAGGAGGCAGCCGTCCTGGACTGGTCTGGTCTAGGAGGGGTTCAGACAAAGTGAATTCTTTACACTGATATTAAAGAATAAATAGGGATTTGAGAGGGACAGAGAAAAAGCCTTGTACAGAGGCCGATGAAGTCAACATGGCCGTGAGTTACAAGGAACCATGAGGAGGGAAGGTCAGGTGAAAGCTGAGGGTGTGTGCAGCAGGGGACCACGTGCAGGAAGCTTGTTGGGGCCTGAACCAAGTCAGGGCTTGCTCTATTTCACAGGTACTGGGAAAAAAGGGAAGATTTTGGATTGAAAAATAACATGACTGAGGTAGAATGGCTTATAGAGAAACAATTCTTCTATAGGCAGAGGAGATGCCAGCCAGCATCCCATGTGCTCCTTCGCTGTAACCTCTTGATGACTTATATCCCGAACTCAAAGCCAAAACACACATGTAGGAAATGGTCTGGGAACATGAGGCAGGAAAACATTGTCCTCAATCCCCAAAGGACTCAGAGCCCAGGTTTCACTGTTTTGTATACTAACCAAGTCAGCTTTTCTTTATCTCTGAGCCATGTACCCTGAGTGTGGGTATGTGTGTCTGTATACATTCATGTATGTATTTTCAGCAGAGTATACATTTGTATAAAATTACATTTTTCATGTGATTTGTACAAAATCACACAGCAATTTCAATGATTTATGAATTTGTTCTAGTGGTTGTGTTCACATCCCTTTTACTATTCTTTCCTTAAATAAATAGATCATTGTTGGAACTCCAGCAAGATGCAAGCAAATGAAACCTAGCTTCTTTTGGAATACCTGAAGATGTGGCACCAAATGATTAGACTGGAGCTGTAACTGTTCCCTTTCAAGAAAAAAAAAAAATGTGTTTCTCGCTTTGCTATTGTTGTCATTACTCCCCTTTATTTCCCAACCCCGAGCCTGTGTGTCAATGGTCTTTATCGTCACAATAGTGCTCTTGTTTCGTTTCTAGTTGCTTCCACACATTGATTTTCATTCCCTACTTGGCATCTATGTGCATTTTAGCTTGTGACTCATGGATAAAACCAATTTTGATTTTCCTGTCTGAAGTTGAATTTTTATAGGTATTTCTTCTAAATATTCTTAGACAAGCTAAATGCAGCATTGACTATCATAAATGCTGAACAGCTGAGGTCAGGCCAACTCGTGGTTGTAACTCATGTATACCACGTTTCTTGGCCTGGCTAATTCTGTGCATTCATTGACAAAGAGAATCTGCCAGAAGTTGTTTTCTATTTGACGGCAGGCCAACAGATGCTGTGAAATCATGCCACCACGTGCCAAGTTGTCACCTCAGTATCCCTGTTATCAGAGACTTCATTGTACAAACCCCTTGCCCACTGCTATGTCATATTTACTTGTTCAGATAGACAAAGGCCCATGTCCAGATGACTGAACTCTTAGGAGGGTTCTATTTTTACCCGATTCCCTAAAAGCTGTATATAAGTGACAAATATTTCCATAGGGTTAATGAATAGGTGTTTAAGTCTCCTCTGCTCTTATTAAATACTAGCTTTTTCTTTCATACTTGGAACTCTGTTGAATTTGTGGATGAGAAACATTTTCCATATATAATGAATCCAGGGACTTTTTAACCTATTCAGCTTTGTTATATATATTGGTCACTGTTTTAAGGAATTGTTCCCAATCTAACCAAGAATCAAATAACCCAAGAATTTGGTACTCCTTCATTTAGAATATTTTCATATTTTTGAATAATATATGTAGAGAATATTTCTTGATAAGATCAAGAAATGACCAAGGGGATCATGTAGCTTTAGCCATCCTTGTTTTTATCATTTGCCAAAAAATTTCCTTAGCTTCGTGGAAACCACATAGAAACCAAATGACTTGGTTTTCTTTCCACTTCTCTAGGCAACAAACCAATTTTTTTTAGTTTCCATGGACACCCACTTGAGCAACAGTTGTTAGATCTGTAAAAACTGCTATCTGACTTGGAGTCTGATGGTGACCTCCACACCAGCACTGGTAATTCAAGCTTGGCTCTCTAAGGGACCCACATGTATGAGACTGGTTGTTGGCATCTGGGATAGTACCCAGTTACTGTCCCTGGTGCTTTTCCAGTTTCGTAATTTGTGGAGGTTCACAAATCCTTATGGATCTTGTCTTGGTATCTGGCTAGTCAGAAAGCTTCAAAATAAGCAGTGGGAATGGTAATAAAACAGGTCTAGCTGAAACACATTTACTTTCTTTCCACTTGGTTAAGAAAGAGGCTGCTATTTTAACTCAGTTAAGAAGTAGTGCTTATTTGGAAATCCTTGTGGGAAGCCCAAAATGTACTTGAAATGAGAGAAGTCATAAACTTATTTAGCACATATGAAGAGTGGCTTTGACTCTAGGCAGTAACTGAAAGTCCATCTGTACAGGCCCTGGAGAGACATAAGAAAAGATTGAACTGCATTCTCCTGTAACATATACAAATCCTCCAGGGCCTGTTCCCTTCTAACTTAGGATAGAACGAACAATTAATTGAAAAAAATCAATCTTGCTTCCAGGTTTTAAAAATGTTGTTCTTCGCTTTTACTTGCATTGTGTAAAAATTTTCCATTTCCCAACTGCCCCAAAATTAAGAGTTTAAAAACTGAATCTTTCAGACCATTGATCAGTGTTGGAAACGTTGACAAAGAAAGGCTTTGAAAAATAGTGGAAATGATACTTTAACTGGAATTAGGGGACTCAACTTTGCCATAAATATACAAGACCATTGTAGTAGATATGTAATTTCTCTTTTCTCAGTCTCTATCTGTAAAGCTCTAGCTCTTCACAGGAATAAAACTTTCAAGTTCATGGCTGCAGAGATTTGATCTTGTATTTTCATAAAAGTCCTCTAATTGCTTCTGTTTCTCTTTGTACTATGGAACTTTTCCGTGAACACCATACAAAATGGATTCCTGAGGAAAGAGTGGGTCTTTCTCAGAGATTTTCGTTTTTGGTTTGTTTCTAGTAATTTTAGATAGACAAATAGAAGTGGAATTGTAAAATGTAATTTTTTTTTCTTTTTAAAAAAGAAGAGATAGTAATAGATGGTAGTTGGCTATCAGAAATCAGCCAAAGTTTCATGGGTGTATACTAAATTGATGATTTGAAGTGATATATTTTGTCATTAGTACATCAGGAATAGGAGAAAGCTTTAGGAGAAACATTACAGAGAAACTTGTAGCTTTACAAACCTAGGGACTGACACATACCACAGTTCCCGGGCAGCTCCTTTAAGATATGCAAAGTTTCCCATCTCACTAAAGTAACCTGGGCAAATAAAAAGGAAAAGGCATTCCAGGTAAAAGAACACCGTGATCAGAGATTGGGAGGTAAGAGATAGCATGCTGTATCGAGGCAGTGCAAAGAGCTGGTTTAATCCTTTAGGAGGATAAAGTATAGAAGGACACTAGATCATTCAGAGTTCAGGTACAGATAACAGAAACCATTTTGTTGATTTTAAAAGAATTCCATGTATACTATCATGTAAGAATTGAATCGCCAGTCTATGTCTGACGCAGGATACAGCATGCTTGGGGCTGGTGCATGGGGATGACCCAGAGAGATGTTATGGGGAGGGAGGTGGGAGGGGGGTTCATGTTTGAGAACACATGTAAGAATTAAAGATTTTAAAATTAAAAAAAAATAAATAAATAAATAATAATAATAATAAAAAAGAAATTGTCAAACTAAAAAAAAATAAAAATAAAAAAAAATAAAAGAATTGTGAAACAGAAACCAAAGGAGGGGAGTTACTCAAGAGGGTCAAACACTGCTATCTGGTCAAGAAAGATCAGGGCTGAGGAGTGCCTAGCAGCTTTGACTGTTAGGAAAACTTTAATATTCTCAGCAAACACTGACCAGGAGGTAAACTGGGTCACACTGCAGGGATTACAGCATGAGCAGATGAGGAAGAGGAAGTAGAGTAATCTGTTTTCTGAATGCTTGGCTCTGAAGGGAAGGAAAGCTCTATCTGAAGGAAAACATAAAATGGAGGAAGATTTTGATCTTAAGCTGTAAAAGTCTTAAACAGGTTTGGATGCAAAAGGAAAGAAGTCAATGGTTAGCTAAGACTTAAAGGAGAGAGGCAGATACTTGATACTAGATGCCCTCAGATTTGGAGGAGAAAGATGGAGGCTGGAAGAGGCAGTGCTGGTCTTAGGTAAGAAGGGAATTATGTGTTTCTCTTACATGAGGCAGAGGAGGGAAGCCGAGTGAAAAAGCAGATGTGTGTAAACCGGGGAAAAGAAGCGAGTAGAAATCACACCCAATAGATCATCTTCTTGATAAGAAACAGACCACTTGCTAAGAGCGGAGAGAATAGAAGAGGGGTGAAACAGGGTGGGGTAAAAGTGAAGAAGAAATGGGTGGCAGAAAAGAGCCAGAAGTGATCAGAACTGCTAACAGGACTGACTTTGAAGAAGTGGGGAGATTTCTGAGGAAAGGCTTAGAGTAATATTGTAATTACCACGACCTTGGGAACTTTGGGTCTTTTAGAAAGTGCTGGTGGGTAGTTTGAATGGTGATGTTCCTCTTTAGGGTATGTTTTGAAGCTGTCCACATGATGACTGTTAAGACTTTTAAATGATCATCATCACCTGTTAGTCATCTATTAATATGATCAATCTTTTATTTCTCAGACCATCTTCAGTGCTTTGAATAGGAGTGAGACAGAATGGCAGAAATGTATCATTAGCAAAAGAATGTTCTAAGAACTTACATTTTGAAGCACTCTTCTGTGAATTCCCTGGCGGTCCAGTGGTTAGAACTCAACACTCTCATTGTCTGAGCTCCGGATTTGATTCCTTTCCAGGAACTAAGATTCTGCAAGTTGTGTGGCACAGCCAAAAAAGTAAAATAAAATAAAATTTGAAGTACTTTTCTGTGACTGAAACTCACTTTAGGTTAAACCTGATTGAAGATTTGACAAATTTGCCCAACAGACTGCGTAAGGATACAATAAGATGCTCAAAATTATTACTCATCAGGGATACACAAAATACAAGGTTATGCCACCATATACCTATTAGAATATCCAAAATTGCAAACACTGAACATACCAGGTGTCGGCAAGGATCTGGAACAAGGGGGACTCTTATGAACTGTCGATGGGAATGAAAATGGTTCAGTGACTTTGGAAAACAGTCTGGCAGTTTCTTAAAAACATGCACATCTACATCCATATCATGTGACAAAGACACTTCATCTTCAGAATTGAAAATATTTGTGTGCAAGTCCTTGTACAGGCTTTGCTTTCTGTATGGCAGAGAGTGAAGAACTAAAGCCTCTTGAGGCAAGTGAAAGAGGAGAGTGAAAAAGCTGGCTTAAAATTCAACATTCAGAAAACTAAGATCATGGCATCCGGTCCCATCACTTCATGGCAAACAGATGGGGAAACAGTGGAAACAGTGTCAGACTTTATTTTTGGGGGCTCCAAAATCACTGAAGATGGTGACTGCAGCCATGAAATTAAAAGACATTTGCTCCTTGGAAGAAAAGCTATGACCAACCTAGACAGCATATTAAAAAGCAGAGACATTACTTTGCCAACAAAAGTCCATCTAGTTAAAGATATAGTTTTTCCAGTGGTAATGTATGGATGTGAGAGTTGGACTATAAAGAAAGCTGAGTGCTGAAGAATTGATGCTTTGAAATGTGCTGTTGGAGAAGACTCTTGAGAGTCCCTTGGACTGCAAGGAGATCCAACTAGTCCATCCTAAGGGAAATCAGTCCTGAATATTTATTGGAAGGACTGATGCTGAAGTTGAAATTTCAATACTTTGAACCGGGTCAATACTTTGGTGGGATGGCATCACTGACTCGATGGACATGAATTTGAGTAAGCTCTGAGAGTTGGTGATAGACAGGGTAGCCTGGCGTGCTGCAGTCCATGGGGTCACAAAGAGTCAGACACGACTGTGCGACTGAACTGAACTTTGTATAGACTATCCAAAAGAAAAAGAAATTTATGGCTATAAAAAGATACATGCAATGTTCACAGAAGTTTTATTTGTAATAATCTTTTAAAAAAGGAAGCAACAAAAATGCCCATCAACAGGTGAGTGGATAAATAAATTGTGGTATATCCATACAATGGAATACTACTTGGCAATAAAAGTAAACAAACTGCTGCCTGTACAACATAGACGTATCTCAAAATAAATATGATTAGTGAAAGAAGTCAGACAAAAGAGAGTACACAGTGTATTGTTCCATTCATAAAATAGTCTAAAAATCCAAACTAACCTACAGCATCAGAAAACAGATCAGAGATTACCTGGGGATAGGGGTTGGGGCTGGGGGAGGCAGGTGGAAGAATTACAATGGAGCACAGGAAAACTCTTGTGGGTGAAGCATATGTTCATTATCTCGATTGTGATGATGGTTTTATAGGTACATTCATTAGTCATAACTTAGCCTACTTTACAATTTAAATATGGGCTTTCCTGGTGGCTCAGACCGTTAAGAACACCTGCAATGCAGCAGACTCAGGTTCAATCCCTGGGTCGGGAAGACCCCCTGGAGAAGGGGATGGCAACCCACTCCAGTATCCTTGCCTGGGGAATCCCATGGACAGAGGAGCCTGGTGGGCTACAGTCCATGGGGTCACAAAGAGTCAGACACGACTGAGTGACACGTACACACACTTCAAATATGAACAGATAATTACATTTTAAGAAAGGTGTTAAACAAAAGAAATAATGCACATGTTCAAAAGTTGGAGAATAATTTAATTATGCTGCTGCTTCTGCTGCTGCTAAGTCGCTTCAGTCGTGTCCGACTCTGTGAGACCCCATAGACAGCAGCCCACCAGGCTCCCCCGTCCCTGGGATTCTCCAGGCAAGAACACTGGAGTGGGTTGCCATTTTCTTCTCCAATGCATGAAAGGGAAAAGTGAAAGTGAAGTCACTCAGTCGTGTCTGACTCTTTGCAACCCCATGGACCGCAGCCTACCAGGCTCCTCCGTCCATGGGATTTTCCAGGCAAGAATACTGGAGTGGGGTGCCATTGCCTTCTCCGTTAATTATGCTATAGAACAGTAAATTTTAATATTGTCAGAAAATGCTCATATTATTCAGAGACACGTGTTGTTCTGATAGTGGTCCATTAATATTTGATGAATATAAAATGAATGATGTAGTCTTAAATGAAAAGAGCAAGGCACAAAAATGCATCCATAAACAAATAATATCCCAATTGTGGTAACTTGCTCTCATCTCTCATGGCTGAAAGAAAATCTCTCAAAATGTTAACAGTGCTTGTCTCTGTGAAGTGGAAGACGATTTTTATTTTCCTTCTTATGCTTTTGGGGCTTTTCTGTACTTGATCTTCCATTACTTTCACAAATAGATAAAAACCTATCCAATGCTCTCTGAAAAGATTCTTTCCCACAAAGGGAATTCACTGGTGCAAATATTTTGAGAAAATCTATCAATCTGACTTAAGCACATGGCGTCTTTTCCTGCACTTTTTCCCAGTAACCTGCTGCTGAACACTGAGGGAGTTTAGTGGAATGGTGATGCGCTGGAAAGACCAGCTTCAGCCTGCAGTTAGCTTGCAATGAGATACAGCCTAAACATGCACGTTTTTAAGTTATGCTTTATGTAGCCTCAGGTATTCACTTACATTTATTACTTCACTGCTAGCCGTCCCTTGATAAAACCGGGTCAAAGACAGGGAGGGAGAATCAATTCTCCAGATTATGTCTGGTACAGATCTGTCAGGAAATGGTCACTAAGGATGTCCTGATGAGAAAAGGAGAGCAGTTGTGTGTCAAAACTCCTCAGTCTTTCGTCCAATCCATGGTGAGCGTTTCTTTCCTCTTTGAGTCAAAAAGACAACCAGGGGAGGGCAAGCCTGTGCAGTGAGAGCTGAGGAAGAAGGCTAGTGAAAGTGAGGGTCATAGGTGAGGAGGAGTTAGGAGAGCTCTCATGCACAAAGATGTGCCCCATTACTGTTCCCCACGTGAGGGACATTTGTCCAGTGAGACTTCCATTCTGCTTTTCTGTCCCCTGGAGAGGTGTAATGATTGATGCTGTCCTCACCGTGGGGGTGCTGTGGCAGGAGGGGACAGGGCTGGGGCCTAAGGCAAAGACGATGGTGAGACCCACAGGGAGCCCTCGCACTCCTACCACACTCTGCAGGGTAGCTGGGGTTGTATATAACCCGACATATGAGAATTAAAGGGAACTCGAGCTTGAGGCGCTCAGGACTGGAGATGAGGGACACCTAGGGCAGCTTGAAGGTGGGGAATGATACCTCTTCCAGTTTGCAATAAAAACAGCCTCCAATAAAACTGCATCGCAAAGCATGGGAAAGAAACAGAATGGAAAGACTAAAAGTCGGAGACAAGAGCCTGAAGAATTGGTGATGGAAAAAGACAGAACTGACTTGTAGTGAAAGGGTAGGGGATGGTATTTCCTCAAGTAAAAAGGAAATATAGATGTTGATGATATCGGGACTCTGAAGGAAACTCAGATTACCCAGAGTTAATTGAAACACGTCTTAATTCTCCAACAGCTAGTACAGAAAAAGGTGGTACAAAAAGATAATCTTTATCAGGCAGTGAATCTCATGCCAGGGTATCAAAGAAAAAGGGATGCTGCTGTCAAATCAAGAAGCGGTGTCAGGGGTGATCCTGAATGAATAACTGGTGCACAGACAGCAGTGGAGAAGTCACGTTTCTCATGCAACGGGCGGGAAGATTCAGATGAGGCAAACTTGGTGCCAGTAGAAGAATCAAAGATGAGGTGTACTCAGATTGTAACTGCTAGTTATGCACAGACTAACTTGACATTCTCATGCAGAAAATGAAGCTCAATAATGGTCTACATTGCCATACATATAATTTCATATATACATAAACTGATGTATATAAATGGTGGGTCTTGGTTTTTGGTTTACTAGTGTGAAGAAATAACTAGATTCTAAAAAAAATAAAGTTTCATATGTTCATTTTGAAGTTGTATTAGAGGTGCTGGTTTTTGTTTTTTATTTAGTTTTTGAGTCTATAGATCATGGCATCCAGTCCCATCACTTCATGGGAAATAGATGGGGAAACAGTAGAAACAGTGTCAGACTTTATTTTTCTGGACTCCAAAATCACTGCAGATGGTGACTGCAGCCATGAAATTAAAAGACGCTTACTACTTGGAAGGAAATTATGACCAAACTAGACAGCATACTAAAAAGCAGAGACGTTACTTTGCCAACAAAGGTCCATCTAGTTAAGGCTATGGTTTTTCCAGTGGTCATGTATGGATGTGAGAGTTGGACTATAAAGAAAGCTGAGCGCTGAAGAATTGATGCTTTTTTACTGTGGTGTTGGAGAAGACTCCTGAGAGTCCCTTGGACTGCAAGGAGATCCAACCAGTTCTAAAGGAGATCAGTCCTGGGTGTTCATTGGAAGGACTGATGTTGAAGCTGAAACTCCAATACTTTGGCGAAGAGCTGACTCATTTGGAAGATCCTGATGCTGGGAAAGATTGAAGGCAGGAGGAGAAGGGGACGACATAGGATGAGATGGTTGGATGGCATCACCGACTTGACGGACATGGGTTTGGGTGAACTCTGGAAGTTGGTGGTGGACAGGGAGGCCTGGAGTGCTACCGTTCATGGGGTCGCAAAGAGTCGGACACAACTGAGCAACTGAACTGAACTGAACTGAGTCTATAGTTCTGGTCACTTTGAACAAATAAATAAAGCTTTCTTAGTTGCTTCCTTTATCAGAAAAAACCATTTGCTAACATGATACATTATTTCCTCTGCATCAGGGAATGTATTTTCTAAATGTTGGAGGAAATCTTCACAGTCATTACTCAATCTGATTTTGTTTTTAACTCATATATGCCTACAGACCATTCTGGGTTTTTTGTTTATTTGTTTTTTTGTGTGTATATACATAAAACACATGTAAATGATTTTCACTTGCTTGTTTTCATTTTTTAAAAACACTTGCCAAAAAAATGCCAATTCATAATCATGGATAAGCCCACATTTCTGGGATGCTCTTACTCTGAGCAGCCTAAGAAATAAATCAATTCAAGTAAAATGGAAAATTTCCTGAAACCTTATCCTTTCAAATTAGGTAGTTGGTTCTGTAATTATCTGGAAATTTTAAATATAATGTAAATAAATTAAATTGGACAATAAAAGCAGTTATATTTGAATCCATAACTACATATAAAAGGAAGTTTATTTGTAAAACTCCTGACAAGAAAAATTTAATCACTGACAAGAATCTTCCCACCCAGATGAGAAAACTAGAAAAATCCTAATGTGTTTTAATTAGCCAAGCAAGACTGAGTTAAATGGACATCTACAGGTTTCTTCTAGTGAACCTCTTCTTTCCTAGAGTTGAAATCCCTGTGCTGTGTCAACTAAGAAGTCAATGTCTAAGACTTTGCTCATGAAAACCTAACTGGGTGGTTAGCGATGTCAACTGACTGAGCGACTTCACTTTCACTTTTCACTTTCATGCATTGGAGAAGGAAATGGCAACCCACTCCAGTGTTCTTGCCTGGAGAATCCCAGGGACGGGGGAGCCTGGTGGGCTGCCGTCTGTGGGGTTGCACAGAGTTGGACACGACTGAAGCGACTTAGCAGCAGCAGAATAAATGGGTGAATAAGCTTTTGTAATCTAAACTATTGATCTACATGCTTTTCTTTGTCCCAACTGATTCTTCACATATAGGTTTAATCTTTTCAGTATCTGGATTATTGGTTCAGCAGAAGCATGGAAAAGCAATAACATCGTAGTAATCAGAATGCTACCCAGTTAATTATGGCTCCTCTTAGTGTAGAAATTATATTATAAAATTATAGAACAAATTTCCTGTATCACCCCCTACACACAAATCAGTTCAGTTCAGTTCAGTAGCTCAGTCATGTCTGACTCTTTGCAACCCCATGCACTGCAGCACGTCAGGCCTCCCTGTCCATCAACAACTTCCAGAGCTTACACAAACTCATGTCCATAGAGTCGGTGGTGCCATCCAACCATCTCATTCTCTGTCATCCCCTTCTCCTGCCTTCAATCTTTCTCAGCATCAGTGTCTTTTCAAATGAGTCAATTCTTCACATCAGGTGGCCAAAGTATCAGAGTTTTAGCTTCATCATCAGTCCACCCAGTGAATATTCAGGACTGATTTCCTTTAGGATCTGGTTGGATCTCCTTGCAGTCCAAGGGACTCTCAAGAGTGTTCTTCAGCACCACAGCTCAAGAGCATCAATTCTTCGGTGCTCAGCTTTCTTTATAAGCCAACTCTCACATCCATACATGACTAGTGGAAAAACCATAGCTCTGACTAGATGGACCTTTGTTGGCAAAATAATGTCTCTGCTTTTTAATATGTGGTCTAGGTTGGTCTTTTCCTCTTCCTTGTTCCTTTTCTTCCAAGGAATAAGCATCTTTTAATTTCATGGCTGCAGTCACCATCTGCAGTGATTTGGGAGCCCCCCAAAATAAAGTCTCTCACTGTTTCCATTGTTTCCCCATCTATTTGCCATGAAGTGATGGGACTGGATGCCATGATCTTCATTTTCTGAATGTTGAGTTTTAAGCCAACTTTTTCACTCTCCTCTTTCACTTTCATTAAGAGGCTCTTTAGTTCTTCACTTTCCTCCATAAGGATGGTATCATCTCCATATCTGAGATTATTGATATTTCTCCTGGTAATCTTGATACTAGCTTGTGCTTCCTCCAGCCCAGCGTTTCTTATGATGTACTCTCCATATAAGTTAAATAAGCAGGGTGACAATATACAGCCTTAATGTACTCCTTTCCGATTTGGAACCAGTCTGTTGTTCCATGTCCAGTTCTAACTGTTGCTTCCTGACCTGCATACATATTTCTCAGGAGGTAGGTCAAGTGGTCTGGTATTCCCATCTCTTTCAGAATTTTCCAGTTTGTTGTGATCCACACAGTCAAAGGCTTTGGCATAGTCAATAAAGCAGAAGTAGATGTTTTTCTGATATTCTCCTGCTTTTTCGATGATCCAACGGATGTTGGCAATTTGATCTCTGGTTCCTCTAATTTTTCTAAATCCAGCTCGAACATTTGGAAGTTCATTGTTCACATACTGTTGAAGCCTGGCTTGGAGAATTTTGAGCATTACTTTGCTAGTGTGTGAAATGAGTGCAACTGTGCATTAGTTTGAGCATTCTTTGGCATTGCTTTTCTTTGGGATTGAAATGAAAACTGACCTTTTCCAGTCCTGTGGCCACTGCTGAGTTTTCCAAATTTGGTGGCATATTGAGTGCAGCACTTTCACAGCATCATCTTTCAAGATTTGAAATAGCTCAACTGGAATTCCATCTAGCCTTGTTCACAGTAATGCTTTCTAAGGCCCACTTGACTTCACATTCCAGGATGTCTGGCTCTAGATGAATGATCACACCATCGTGATTATCTGGGTCATGAAGATCTTTTTTGTACAGTTCTTCCGTGTAGTCTTGTCACCTCTTCTTATTATCTTCTGCTTCTGTTAGATCCATACTATTTCTGTCCTTTTTGTGCCCATCTTTGCATGAAATGTTCCCTTGGTATCTCTTATTTTCTTCAAGTGATCTCTAGTCTTTCCCATTCTATTGTTTTCCTCCATTTCTTTGCACTGATCGCCGAGGAAGGCTTTCTTATCTCTCCTTGCTCTTCTTTGGATCTCTGCATTCAAATGGGTATATCTTTCCTTTTCTCCTTTGCCTTTAGCTTCTCTTCTTTTCTCATCTATTTGTAAGGCCTCCTCAGACAACCATTTTGCCTTTTTGCATTTCTTTTTCTTGGGGATGGTCTTGGTTCCTGCCTCTTTTACAATGTCATGAACCTCTGTCTATAGTTCATCAGGCACTCGTCTATTAGATTTAATCCGTTGAATCTATTTCTCACTTCCACTGTATAATCATAAGGGATTTGATTTAGGTCATACCTGAATGGTCTAGTGGTTTTCCCTACTTTCTTCAATTTCAGTCTGAATTTGGCAATAAGGAATTCATGATCTGAGCCACAGTCAGCTCCCAGTCCTGTTTTTCTGACTGTGTAGAACTTCTTATCTTTGGCTGCAAAGAATATAATCAATCTGATTTTGGTATTGACCATCTGGTGATGTCCATGTGTAGAGTCTTCTCTTGTGTTGATGGAAGAGGGTGTTTCCTATGACCAGGTGTTATGCTACACACAAATACCTAAGGACAAATTCCAAAATACAATAGAGAAGAATATTAGATTCAGTTATAGGAAACAGGAATATATACTTTTATAAAGATTATTAATTAAAGATATAGGAAATATATTTTAGAAATATTATGCCCATGCATTGAAAATTATTCGAGTTGTATTTTTTTGCACCAAACTTGAATTATATTGTGATTTACTTTACATGAATTCTAACCATTGACATACATGTGTATTTCATTCTTGCTTTAATTTGCATTTAGTAATGGCTAATGACAGTGACCATCTTTTATGTGATTATTTAACTTCTCTTTACCTACTTTGGTAAAATATCTAAGAGTTTTGCACATTTGAAAAATAAAAAGAATGTTATCAAACTGTAGATTGTTTACCTTCTATATACACTGGTGAACAATAGTCAATAGATTTATATTAAAAAAATAAAATGGATATGCAAATTTACACTTTTGCAAATCATCAGTAGCTATAAAATTTTAGCTAATTTCTGCCCTTGTTAATTATTTAGAGTTATATTTCATAACACTTGAAAATGTGTTTCTTCAAATGTCCCTGGGACACACTGTCATCCTTTTCCTCTGTAAATAACTGCACCCTTTATCAGACTGAAAATTGATCTTCAGGTCCTTAAGTATTCCATCCTCCCTGACCCAGACTTCGTTAGAATTTTGAGGAAGACCTCTGGTCACCCCATCATAGCTTTTTCAGTCTTCTGGAGTTTACCTTCAGAGTCTGCACATGTTCAAATGATCATCTGCCTTTAGAGGCTACCATCACTGGGTAGAAACTGCGGGAATCTAGTTCCTATTGCCTGTTTAAGGTCAAAGATGGCAAGTGGAGCCGGGAGTAAGGATACTCCTCTAGGAACAAAGTTCTAGACACAACGGGCAAGAATTATATATGCCTTTTTCCTTAAAGACACTGTCATACATGTGAATTAAGTTCTAGAATGTGATGACGACAGTGTCTAACCACTTATTTGTGGTTAAATAAGCTTTAGTGGCATACTTTGGAGAAGGCAATGGCACCCCACTCCAGTACTCTTGCCTGGAACATCCCATGGACGGAGGAGCCTGGTGGGCTGCCATCCATGGGGTCACGAAGAGTCGGACACAACTGAGCAACTTCACTTTCACGTTTCACTTTCATGCATCGGAAAAGGAAATGGCAACCCACTCCAGTGTTCTTGCCTGGAGAATCCCAGGGGCGGCGGAGCCTGGTGGGCTACCGTCTCTGGGGTCGCACAGAGTCGGACACGAATGAAGCGACTTAGCAGCAAGAGCAGCAGCAGTGGCATACTTAGGCACTGAAATTCTTCGAAAGTTGGTATACACGTATGGTGGTGGTGTAATACGTGTTGGGTGCTGTTATTTAATCACTAAGTTGTATCTGACTCTTTATGACCCCATGAACTATAGCCCACCAGGCTCCTGTGTCCAAGGGATTACCCAGGCAAGAATTCTGGCATGGGTTGCCATTTCTTTCTCTAATACATGTGTCTAGATATATTATAATCTATTATCCTATATGTATTATGTATTTCTATATATAATTTTTAAACCATTTATTTAACCTGAACCTTGATTAAGTAGAATACACTTCCCAATTAACCTTGATAGCAGAAGTTAACGCATTTAAGCTTGAAAGAATGAAATGATGTAGGACTTCTATGCTCATAGATTAAAAAAAAAACAACCTTGTCACTATAGTATAAAATTTGGTCACAGAGATGAACTATCTCATTTTGCAAACTGTCCCTAGCACTTAGTTGAACAACAGATGACCCTCTACCAGACTATTACAGAATCATTCAATTTTGTATTTAAGTTTTTTCAGTATTTTAACAAATTTTAATGAAATAAATTATTTTAATGAACAAAGACTTTTGTATTTAAGTCTTTTCATTATTTTAAAAATTGTTATTTTACTCCAGTGAATTCTACACATTTGTGAATAATTAGTGAAATTCTGAATATGCTGTTGATTAAAATATGTTTTTAAGACACTCTCAGAATTTAAATAATAGCTGTGGTATATTCCAGCACTTAAAAATAAGATATCATAATTACTTTGAGGAGTAAAACTTTTTAAAGTCTACAATAAAAGCATTTAGGAACTCTGGAATGAAGGGATCTCTATACTGTTCTCCATAGTGGTTGTATCAATTTACATTCCCACCAACAGTGAAAGAAGCCTCCCTTCTCTCCACACCCTCTCCAGCATTAATGGTTTGTAGACTTTTTGGTGATGGCCATTCTGACTGCTGTCAGGTGATGCCTCACTATAGTTTTGACTTACATTTCTCTGTGGCTTAGCTGGTAAAGAATCCACCTGCAATGCAGGAGACCTGGGTTCAATCCCTGGGTTGGGAAGATCCCCTGGAGAAGGGAAAGGCTATCCAATCTAGTATTCTCACCTAGAGAATTCCATGTACTATATAGTCCATGGGGTTGAAAAGAGTCAGACATGATTAAGTGACTTTCATTTTCATTAATTATTGATGTTGAACATCTTTTCATGTGTCTACTGGCCATCAGTATGTCTTCTCTGGAGAAATGTCTATTTCGGTTTTCTGCCCATTTTCTGACTGGGTTGTTTTTGTTGTTCTTGACTTGTATGAGCTGTTTGTGTATTTTGGAAATTAAGCCTCTGTCAGTCGCATCATTTGCTAATACTTTCTCCCAGTCTGCTGGCTGTCTTTTGTTTATGGTTTCCTTCACTGTGCAAAAGCTTGTAAGTTTTATTAGGTTCAATTTGTTTATTTTTGTTTTTATTTCTACTGCTTTGGGAGACCAACCTTAAGAAAATAGTGCTGCAATTTATGTCAGAGAATGTTTTGCCTATGTTCTCTTCTAGGAGGTTTATGGTGTCCTGTCTTATATTTAAGCCTTTAAGCAATTCTGAGTTTATTTTTGTATATGGTGTGAGGAAATGTTTTGATCTCATTGATTTACATGAGGCAGTCTTCCTGCCATCACTTGCTGAAGAGATGATCTTTCCTCCACTGTTCCTTATTCTTTCTTGCCATTTATTCTTGCCTTCTTTGTCTAAGATTAATTTCCCAGTAGGAATGTGGGTTTATTTCTGGGCTCTCTATTCTGCTCCATGGATACATACACCTGTTTTTGTGCCAATATCCTGCTGTTTTGATTACTATAGCTTTGTAGTATTGTCTGAAGTCTGGGAGAGCTTCCAGCTTTGTTGTTTTTCCTCAGGATTGCTTTGGCAATTATGGGTCTTCTATGATACAATACAAACTTTAGCATTATTTGTTCCAGTTCTATGGAAAATGTCATAAATTATTTGATAGGGGTTACATTAAACCTTTAGATTGTTTGGGGGTAGTATGGGCATTTTAACAATATTAATTTTTCAATCCAAGAGCATGGGCTATCTTGCCATGTCTTTAAATCATATTCAGTTTCCTTTATCAATATCTTATTGTTTTCAGCATGTAAGTTTTTCACCTCCTTGGTCAGGTTTACTACCAAGTTTTTTTAATGTGACTTTAAAGTAGATTTAAAAAAAACTTTTTCTTTCTGATATTTCATTGTTAGTGTGAACATATGCAACTGATTTTTGTATGTTAATGTTGTATACTGCTACCTTGCTGAATTCGCTTATCAGTTCTAGCAGTTTTTGTGGGGAGTCTTTCTACTTTCTCTATATATTGTCATGTCATCTCCATATAAAGACAATTTTACCTCTTTTCTTTCAATTCAGATACCTTTCATTTCTTTTTCTTGTCTAACTGCCATGCTGTGCCGTGCTTAGTCATTCAGTCATGTCCGACTCTTTGCGACCCTAGGGACTGTAGCCCACCAGGCTCCTCTGTCCATGGGGATTCTCCAGGCAAGAATACTAGAGTGGGTTGAAATGCCCTCTTCCAGAGGATCTTCCCAATCCAAGGATCAAACACAGGTCTCCCACACTGCAGGCAGATTTTTTTTTACCATCTGAACCACCAGGGAAGCCCATGAAAACTGGAATGGGTAGCCTATCCCTTCTCCAGGGGATCTTCCCAACTCAGGAATCAAACTGGGGTCTCCTGCATTGCGGGTGGATTCTTTATCAGCTGAGCTATCAGGGAAGCCCAACTGCCACGGCTAGGACTTCCAATACTATGTTGAATAGAAGTGGTGAGAGTGGGCACGCTCGTCTTATTCTAGGTTTTAGCAGGAAGGCTTACAACTTTTTACCACTGAGTATTATGTTGCTGTGAGTTTGTCACAAATAACTTTTATTATGTTGAGATATGTTCCCTCTATACCCACTTTGGCAAGAGTATTTTTTTTTTTAAATCACAAATGGATGTTGACTTTTTCAAAAACAGAATCAAAGAGGAAATTAAAAAAAAATACCTTGAGATAAATGACAATGAAAATACAAGTATACAAAACTTCAGTAAAAGCAGTCATAAGAGGGAAGTTCATAGCGATACAGACCTGTCTCAAAAAACAAGAAAAATCCCAAATAAACAACTTAAAGGAATTAGAAAAACAAATAAAACCTGAAGTTATCAAAATGAGGAAAAGAAAAACAAACAAAACCTAAAGTCATCAGAAGGAAAGAAATAATAAATGTTAGTGAGGAAGTAAATAAAATAGAGATTAAAAAAAAATACGCAATCAAACCAACACCTGTAGTTTTGAAAGGGTAAACAAAAACCAACAAACCTCTGGCCAGGCTCACCAAGAAAAGAAACAGGACCCAAATAACCTAAATAAGAAATGAAAAAGAAGAAATAATGCCCAATACTTCAGAAATATAAAAAAAACCTTAAGAGAATACTATGAAAAATTGTATGCCATGAAACTGGATGTCCTGGAAGATACAAACAAGTTTCTAGAAACATACATTCCATCAAAATGAATCAAGAAGATACAGACCTATGAATAGACTGGTCAGTAGCAGTGAAGCAGAATCTGTAATAAAATAACCCCTGCAAACAAAAGTCTAGGACTGGACGGCTTCACTAGGAAACTCTACCAAACATACAAAGAACTTACACCAATCCTTCTCAAACTCTTCCAAGAGACTGAAGAGGAAGGAACACTCCTAAGGTCACTCTGTGAAGTCACTATCGCCGTGATACCAAAACCAGACAAAGACACAACCAAAAAAGGAAATTATAGGTCAATATCGTTGGTGAATACAGATGCAGAAATTCTCAACAGAGTATTAGCAAACTGAATCCAATAATACATAAAAAAGATGACTGTACACCATGATCAAGTTGGATGCATCCCAGGGTCACAAGGATGGTTCAACACACAAATCAAGGAGCTACACCACAGCAACAAAAGAAAGGACAAAAACCACATGATCAATCTCAACAGATGCAGAAAAAGCATTTGCTAAAACTCACTGTTCTTTTTAAACATAATTTTAACCCAGTGAGAAGTTGACTGCTGCATTAGCTTTTGAGTTCTGAGGATTATAGATATGTGATATTTATACTCTCTTGCACACACGAGAAAAAAAGTCATTTTGAAACAGAAAACTGCTTCATTCCATAAGCATGCCATTAATGCATGACTCAATATGTCATAGTTTGGATGAGATAATGAAATTCCTTAGATGAATCAACTGAAAGCAGCTGCTTCATTTAGCAACGATTCAGAGATACGTAAATTGAAGATAGTAGATTGCAAGGGAGAAAAAAAGAGATAAGTGAAAAGATATCATTAAAAATACAAAATGATTAAAAACAGTCATTATGACTACTGGGCCAATTGAAAAATTTATGCTCATTCATCTTGCCAGGAATACCTCCAAAGGAAAACACAACTCTACTTCTACTAGCACATATTTGATATTGACAGATGTACGTGCCGTCATTTTGAGATTATGAACTTGAAACCCTTGGGGAGTTGTCACAGAACGAATGAACTAATATTCTTTGAAAATCCCAGTCCAAGGAAGTTTGTTCTCAATAATAACAATTCATGTTTATAAGGTGTCTTTCATTCAACTCTTAAGACTTTGTGCACAGATGCATTTAAATATGCACAGTCATATATCACTGTCTTTATACATCACAGGCCAAATGTTTCAATTCCTTGGACATAAAGCAAGTCTTTATTTCATATATGAAAATACAATCTCTACCCCCACCACACAAATTCTCTATAAATAGCACCTTCTCATTTATGCTCCTATATTGCTTGTGTTGAAGGATTGTTAATGCAATCTTTTCTTAAAGAAATGTTTAAAAAATTATTTAAAAACAAAACACCTGTGTTTTCTGGCAGGACAACAATGTATCAGCCAAAATAGCTTTATTTAATGACTGACTGTGGTTAGCTAGCGCCCCATAATTCATTTCATAATTGGAAAAAAATGTAACATTTGCTGACATCATCTGAGTGCTGATCTGGACCCACTGAACAGGGAGTTTTCCAACAAAAACGATTTAACTTTCCACTTCACAATTCAGGAAGAATTTAGGATTATGGCATTCATGGAGTCTAGAAATGGTTTTCATTTTCAGCATTTTAGCTCAAAGTTTGAAGAGGATGGAAAACAGGACATAGTTTAATTTCCAAGGCAAAATTTCACCTGTACAATCTTACTTCCTCTGATGCATGTTGAGAACAGACTGAGATAAAACATAGTACGCTCTGAAGAGAAAACAGCCTTAGAAGTGAAAAATTAAATGGAAGTTCTAATTAGTAAGGTCAGAGTTACTGTAAGTTCTATTCTGAGTTTCTTCAACAAATACATACTCACTTGATTCTTGATTACTTAGCTCTCCAGTGTATTTGAATGTTTGCAATGCAAAAATATCAATATATATGGATTACTTCAACAATTATTCTAAAGTAATACACTACCAGTTGCAGTGGCATTATTTGATAATGATAGATAATAGATATATACTTTACTGTAAATATGGGTAAAGAACGTCTACCCTAACCTTTCTTAACAAAGCTTATCTTTGAGACAGAGAAACTTATTTTTAAAGCTGCCACCTTCCATATTTTTATCTCTTCTCATTTAAACACCCTTATGAATACCCCTAATTCTCTAGGCTGGAGTTAATTCCAAAGTCATAACCTAGGTTTAAACCCATCTGACTGCTTACCCTGCACTGGCATCTGAACAGCTGAAATGACTGAAAGACAAAACACATAACTGTGTGTCTTGCTCCCTCGTTAAGTTCTGCAGCACCAAACCTCAGATGGGCACACATGTCCAGAGTACTACTAAGATTGAACAACATCTTCACCATCTTACTTTCCTACCTTAGTCTGCTCAACCCGTCATAACAGGATACCAGGCTGTGTGGCTTAAGCAACAGAAATCACTCTTACAATTCCGAAGGTAGAGAAGTCCAATATCAGTGTTGGCCAATTCCACTTTCTCATGAGGGCCCTCTTCTTGGCTTGCGGATGACCGTGTTTTCACAGTGCAGAGATATATTCATTCTTTCTTTTTCTCAAGATCCCTGCTCCTTTCCTCTCTTCTTCTCTCCTTCCCTCTTTGTATAATGCCACACTATCAGGTTAGAGCGCCCCCTTTATGGGTTCATTTAATCTCAACTCAGGTGGCACTAGTGGTAAAGAACCCACTTGCCAATGCAGGAGACAAAAGAGACACGGCTTTGATCCCTGGGTCAGGAAGATCCCCTGGAGGAGGGCATGGCAATCCACTCCAGTATTCTTGCTTGGAGAATCCCATGGACAGACGAGTCTGGCAGGCTGCGGTCCACAGAGTTGCAAATAGTCAGACACGTCATGCACACACACACACACACACACACACACACACACATAAATAAATAAATAAATAAATACTGCCTCCTAAAGACCCTATCTCTAGATAAAGACACATTGGGAGTTAGGGCTTCAACATATAAGCTTTGGGAAGATACAACTCAGTTCGTAGCAATTCTCAGATAATCATTTCACTCAGCCCTGAAACTCATTCAGCTCCTCCCCTACCCTCACTACTTAACATATGGTGAAAGTGTGAAAGTGGCTCTGTCATGTCTCTTTCCATCCCCCATGGACTATTCCCTGCCAGGCTCCTCTGTCCATGAAATTCTCCAGGCAAGAATACTGGAGTGGGTAGCAGGCGAATGAATTCTTTACTGTCTGAGCCACCAGGGAAGCCCAAGAATACTGGAGCGGGAAGTCCATCCCTTCTCCAGGGGATCTTCCCAAGCCAGGAACTGAACCTGGGTCTTCTTCATTGCAGGCAGATTCTTTATCAGCTGAGCCACCAGAGAAGCCCCACTACTTAACATATGCTCATGATAAATGTATCAGGAACGCAGAAGCAACTAGACAGGAATGCCTCTGAAAACTACCAGTCTACCTGCAACATTGGCCTCCTCTTCTGCTTCCTTCTCGTGGCTACAAATGATGTAGCTTGGCTCGGGTCAAAGGACAACCTGATCAGGCCATCACTGTGACCTGATCTCTGCTACTGACTTAATTTCTATAATTAATATCTCAGATCTGTATGTCCTGCGAATTGTTCCTTTTTTCTGCTGCTCCTCATAAAAATTCTCTTCAAGGACTTATCCAGACTTGCTGCTCTCACTTTCTCAATTCACACTCTCTCCTAACCTACCTCAACTGGACACCTGTCCCTACAGCTCCACGGACTCTGCCATTCCTCCCTTGCTTGCCTTCTCAGCGGTATTCAAGAAAGTTGACCATCCTTTCCTTCTTTTAAAAAAATTTAACTTTTTTTTACTGTGATAAGAACACAGCATGAAATATACTCTCAGATTTTCAAGTGTACAATATCAGTTCAGTTCAGTTCAGTCGCTCAGTCATGTCCAACTCTTTGCGACCCCATGAATCGCAGCATGCCAGGCCTCCCTGTCCATCACCAACTCCCCGAGTTCACTCAGACTCACGTCCATTGAGTCAGTGATGCCATCCAGCCATCTCATCCTCGGTCGTCCCTTTCTCCTCCTGCCCCCAATCCCTCCCAGCATCAGAGTCTTTTCCAATGAGTCAACTCTTCGCATGAGGTGGCCAAAGTACTGGAGTTTCAGCTTCAGCATCATTCCTTCCAAAGAACACCCAGGGCTGATCTCCTTCAGAATGGACTGGTTGGATCTCCTTGCAGTCCAAGGGACTCTCAAGAGTCTTCTCCAACACCACAGTTCAAAAGCGTCAATTCTTCAGCGCTCAGCTTTCTTTATAGTCCAACTCTCACATCCATACATGACCACTGGGAAAACCGTAGCCTTGACTAGATGGACCTTTGTTGGCAAAGTAATATCTCTGCTTTTCAATATGCTGTCTAGGTTGGTCATAACTTTTCTTCCAAGGAGTAAGCGTCTTTTAATTTCATGGCTGCAGTCACCATCGGCAGTGATTTTCGAGCCCCCCAAAATAAAGTCTGACACTGTTTCTACTGTTTCCCCATCTATTTGCCATGAGTGATGGGACCACATGCCATGATCTTTGTTTTCTGAATGTTGAGTTTTAAGCCAACTTTTTCACTGTTCACTTTCACTTTCATCAACAGGCTTTTTAATTCCTCTTCCCTTTCTGCTGTAAGGGTAGTGCCATCTGCATATCTGAGGTTATTGATATTTATAGTATAATCTATAAGCACAATATTGTAGAGCAGATCCCTAGAACTTATTAACTTTCTATCTTGAAACAGTTACTTTTCTTGGAATCCATGACACCATACTCTCCTGCTGCTGCTGCTGCTAAGTTGCTTCAGTCGTGTCCAACTCTGTGTGACCCCATAGACAGCAGCCCACCAGGCTCCCCCATCCCTGGGATTCTCCAGGCAAGAACACTGGAGTGGGTTGCCATTTCCTTCTCCAATGCAGAAAAGTGAAAAGTGAAAGTGAAGTCGCTCAGTCGTGTCCCACTCTTTGAGACCCTGTGGACTGCAGCCCACCAGGCTCCTCCACCCATGGGAACTTCCAGGCAAGAGTATTGGACTGGGGTTCCATTGCTTTCTCCACCATACTCTCCTGGTTTCTATTTCATTGGTCTCTGCTTCTTAAATCACCTACATGGGCTCTGCCTTCTCCTCTATCTGAATGCTAAAGGTATGAGCATTCCAAGGCTCTGCCTTGGTCTCCCTTTTTTTCTCTATGTATGCAGTTTTTCTCAATTAACCTCATTCAGTACCATGGCTTTAAATACGATCTGTATGCTGGTGACTTCCATATCTCTATGTTCAGCTGTGGCCTCTCTTTTAAGCTCCAGACTAAACATCCAGGTTCCTATTTGACATCTCCACACTGATTTTAAATAGGTTTGCTGCTGCTGCTGCTGCTGCTAAGTTGCTTCAGTCGTGTCCAACTCTGTGTGACCCATAGACAGCAGCCCAGCAGGCTCCCCTATCCCTGGGATTCTCCAGGCAAGAACACTGGAGTGGGTTGCCATCTCCTTCTCCAATGCATGAAAGTGAAAAGTGGAAGTGAAGTCGCTCAGTCCTGTCCAATTTTTAGCGACCCCATGGACTGCAGCATATCAGGCTCCTCTGTCCATGGGATTTTCCAGGCAAGAATACTGGAGTGGGTTGCCAGTGCCTTCTCCGTTAAATAGGTTTCAGTCACTCAGTCGTGTCCGACTCTTTGCGACCCCATGAATCGCAGCACGCCAGGCTTCCCTGTCCATCACCAACTCCCTGAGTTCACTCAGACTCACGTCCATCGAGTCAGTGATGCCATCCAGCCATCTCATCCTCTGTCTTCCCCTTCTCCTCCTGCCCCCAATCCTCCCAGCATCAGAGTCTTTTCCAATGAGTCAACTCTTCGCATGAGGTGGCCAAAGTACTGGAGTTTCAGCTTTAGCATCAGTCCTACCAAAGAAATCCCAGGGCTGATCTCCTTCAGAATGGACTCGTTGGATCTCCCCACAGTCCAAGGGACTCTCAAGAGTCTTCTCCAACACCACAGTTCAAAAGCGTCAATTCTTCAGCGCTCAGCTTTCTTTATAGTCCAACTCTCACATCCATACATGACTACTGGAAAAACCATAACCTTGATTAGACGGACCTTAGTCGGCAAAGTAATATCTCTGCTTTTCAGTATGCTATCTAGGTTGGTCATAACTTTCCTTCCAAGGAGTAAGCGTCTTTTAATTTCATGGCTGCAGTCACCATCTGCAGTGATTTTGGAGCCCCCAAAAATAAAGTCTGACACTGTTTCCACTGTTTCCCCATCTATTTCCCATGAAGTGATGGGACCACATGCCATGATCTTCATTTTCTGAATGTTGAGCTTTAAGCCAACTTTTTCACTCTCCTCTTTCATTTTCATTAAGAGGTTTTTTAGTTCCTCTTCACTTTCTGCCATAAGGGTGGTGTCATCTGCATATCTGAGGTGATTGATATTTCTCCCAGCAATCTTGATTCCAGCTTGTGTTTCTTCCAGTCCAGCGTTTCTCATGACGTACTCTGCATATAAGTTAAACAAGCAGGGTGACAATATACAGCCTTGACGTACTCCTTTTCCTATTTGGAACCAGTCTGTTGTTCCATGTCTAGTTCTAACTGTTGCTTCCTGCCCTGCATACAGATTTCTCAAGAGGCAGGTCAGGTGGTCTGGTATTCCCATCTCTCTCAGAATCTTCCACAGTTTATTGTGATCCACACAGTCAAAGGCTTTGGCATAGTCAATAAAGCAGAAATAGATGTTTTTCTGGAACTCTCTTGCTTTCCCATGATCCAGTGGAGGTTGGCAATTTGATCTCTGGTTCCTCTGCCTCTTTTAAAACCAGCTTGAACATCAGGAAGTTCACGGTTCACGTATTGCTGAAGCCTGGCTTGGAGAATTTTGAGCATTACTTTGCTAGCATGTGAGATGAGTGCAATGGTGTGGTAGTTTGAGCATTCTTTGGCATTGCCTTTTTTTGGGATTGGAATGAAAACTGACCTTTTCCAGTCCTGTGGCCACTGCTGAGTTTTCCAAATTTGCTGGCATATTGATTGCAGCACTTTCGCAGCATCATCTTTCAGGATTTGAAACAGCTCAACTGGAATTCCATCACCTCCACTAGCTTTGTTTGTAGTGATGCTTTCTAAGGCCCACTTGACTTCACATTCCAAGAGGTCTGGCTCTACATGAGTGATCACACCATCGTGATTATCTGGGTTGTGAAGATCTTTTTTGTACAGTTCTTATGTGTATTCTGGCCACCTCTTCTTAATATCTTCTGCTTCTGTTAGGTCCACACCATTTCTATCCTTTATAGATCCCATCTTTACATGAAATTTTCCCTTGGTATCTCTAATTTTCTTGAAGAGATCTCTAGACTTTCCCATTCTGTTCTTTTCCTCTATTTCTTTGCACTGATCGCTGAAGAAGTCTTTCTTATCTCTTCTTGCTATTCTTTGGAACTCTGCATTCAGATGCTTATATCTTTCCTTTTCTCCTTTGCTTTTCGCTTCTCTTCTTTTCACAGCTATTTCTAAGGCCTCCCCAGACAGCCATTTTGCTTTTTTGCATTTCTTTTCCATGGGGATGGTCTTGATCCCTGCTCCTGTACAATGTCACAAACCTCATTTTTGTATCTCTAATTTAATGCGCCCAAGATAGAACTTCTCTTTGTCATTCCCAAGTCCTACCCTAATGGGTCTTTTCCTCAGTACATAACATCATCTTGGATTCAACATTGATTCCTCTCCTTTCCTCATTCGTCCTCCATGTACACCCCTAGTAAGGCCTGCTAACTTAACCTGCAAAAGTATTCTGAAAACTTCTACTTCTCTGTTTCTACTACTACCTTCTCCTCTGGACTGTTTCCATAGTCTGCTAAGTCTACCAGGGTTCCCTCCTGTTCCGCACTCTCAGTACAAATGGAATCCCAATGGATGACTATATGGCAGCCAAAGTGTTTTTTAAAAATAAAAATCAAATCACGACTCATTCTTGCTTGAAGTTCCTCTAATGACTTCTCATCAAGATCAGAGGAAAACCCAAAGCCTTGACCTAGAAAATTCTAGGGCTTATAGCATTTTCAATGTAGTCTATGAGGGAATTAAGGCATGCAGAACAATTTCACCACTGATGATGATGTTAGGTGTGGGTTTTTCATAGATGCCTTTCATCTGGTTGGGGAAGTTCTCTGCTATTTCTAGCTTGAATGTTTTTATCCTGAAAGAGTGTTGCATTTTGCCAAATATGTTTTTTTGTATCATTTGAGATAATCATGTGATTTTGTCCTTTATTCTATTAATACAGTATATTACACTGAACTAAATTAACTGAGTTACATTCTACTTGATTATGGTTTATAATCTTTTTTTATATGTTGCTGGATTTGCTTTGCTGGTATTTTGTTGAGGAATTTTTGTTTTCTCAATAAGTCCTTGTCTGGTTTTTGGAGTAGGGTAATACTGACCTCAGAATGAATTTGGAAATGTTTCCTCCTTTACTATTTTCTGTAAGAGATTGTGAGAGATTGATGATAATCTTATGTTTGGTAGAATTCCCAGTGAATCTATTTGGGCATATGCTTTTTTTTTTTAATGGGATTTTTTTATTACTAGTTCAACCTCTTTACTTGTTCTAGGTGATTCAGATTTTCTATTTCCATTTGAGTCAGTTCTGGTAGTTAGTATCCTTCTAGGCATTTGTCCATTTCAACTGGGTTATCTAATTTGTTGGCATATGAAAATTCATGATATTCTCTTATAATTCTTATTTCTATAAGATCAGAAACTTATTGTTTCAAAATACTATTTATTTTAGTACTTTGAGTCTTCTCTCTCTTATTGGTACTGAAGCTAAAGGTATGTCAGTTTTGGTGACATTTTCAAAGAACCAACTTTCATTGGTTATTTACTGATTTTCTGTTCTCTATTTCATTTTTTTTCTATCTAAGCATTCATTTTCCCTCTGCTTCTTTTTCCTTTAGTTTTATCTTGTTTTTCTAGTTTCTTAAAGTGGAAGGTTAGGTTATTGATTTGAGACTTTTCTTCCTTTTCAATGGGCATTTGTTGATATAAACTTCTCTTGAAGCACTGCTCTAGCTGCATTTCATAAATTTTGGTATGTCCTGTATTCACTTTCATTCATCTCAAAGTATTTTTTAATTCTACTCCTGGTTTAGCTTTTAACTTGTTGATCATTTAGTAGTGTGTTGTTTAATTTACACATACTTGTGAACTCCCCAAATTTCCTTGTTTTGCATTTCTATTCGTGATCCATTGTGGTTGGAGGTCATACTTTGTATTGTTTCAGTCCTTCTGAATTTACTTTGGCTTGTTTCACGGCCTCACGTATGGTCTATTTTGAAAACTGTTCCATGTGTACTTGAGAAGAATGTATATTCTTTTGCTATGTAGAATGTTCTATAGATGTCTATTAGGTCTATTTGGTTTATAGTGTTAAGTCTTCTATTTCCTTGTTGATCTTCTATCTAGTTATTTTATTCATTATTTAAAGTGAAGTATTAAAGTCTTCAATTATTATTGTTGAATTGTGCATTTCTACCTGTTTTGCTTCATGTATTTGGGATTTGGGGGTTCTGATACTATTGTTCTCTCTCGCTATATATATATACACACACACACACACACACTGTGCCATATGGCTTGTGGGATTTAGTTCCTGACCAGGGACTGAACCTGGGCCCATGGCAGTGTAAATACCAAGTCCTAACCATTGGACTACCAAGGAATTTCCATACATCTATTTTAAGCATAGTTATACTTGAAATATGCCATTTTAGGTAAAGATAATTAGCCATTTCATGTTAAATGCAATTATAAAGTTTGAAAAATTCTATAAAAATCACAATATACCCTTATTCTTATGATGTATCTCTGCTCACCATAGTTTCCTATGCCTCATCTAATAAACTCTCAGAAAACAGTTATTACTAGGTAATATAGATTAAGTCATTTCTATCTGAATTTGTAAACTTTTAGTTATGTTTCCATTTAATTTCTTTTATTGCTGTCATTATGAGCTAAGTTTTTACAATAAAAAAATCACTTGGGTCTAAGAATCTAAACAATGTCATCTAAATTAATTTTCTTTCTCCTTTTTCCATTTATTCCATCTTTGTGTTAGCTTCTTTCTTTCAGATGGATCAGTTCAGTTCAGTTGCTCAGTCTTGTCCAACACTTTGCAACCCCATGGACTGCAGCAGGCCAGGCCTCCAAATCCATTTCTAACTCCCAGAGCTTACTCAAACTCATGTCTGTTGAGTAGTGATGCCATCCAACTATCCAACCATCTCATCCTCTGTTGTTCCCTTCTCCTTCCACCTTTAATCATTCCCAGCATCAGGGTCTTTTCAAATGAGTCAGTTCTTCACATCAGGTGGCCAAAGTACTGGAGTTTCAGGTTCAGAATCAGTGCTTCCAATGAATATTCAGGACTGATTTCCTTTAGGATGGACTGGTTGGACTCTTTGCAGTCCAAGGGACTCTCAAGAGTCTTTTCCAATACCACAGTTCAAAAGCATCACTTCTTTGGCACTCAGCTTTCTTTATAGTCCAACTCTCACATCCATAAGGAGAAGGCAATGGCACCCCACTCCAGTACTCTTGCCTGGAAAATCCCATGGACGGAGGAGCCTGGTGGGCTGCAGTCCATGGGGTCGCCAAGAGTCGGACATGACTGAGCGACTTCACTTTCACTTTTCACTTTCATGCATTGGAGAAGGAAATGGCAACCCACTCCAGTGTTCTTGCCTGGAAAATCCCAGGGACAGGGGAGCCTGGTGGGCTGCCGTCTATGGGGTTGCACAGAGTTGGACACGATTGAAGTGACTTAGCAGCACATCCATACATGACCACTGGAAAAACCAAAGCTCTGACTATAAGGACCTTTTTTGGCAAAGTAATGTCTCTGCTTTTAAATATGATGTCTAGCTTGGTCATAGCTTTTCTTCCAAGGAACAACCGTCTTTTAATTTCATGGCTGCAATCACCATCTGCAGTGATTTGGGAGCCCCCAAAATAAAGTATCTCACTGTTTCCATCTATTTGCCATGAAATGATGGGACCAGATGCCATGATCTTTCTGAATGTTGAGTTTTAAGCCAACTTTTCACTCTCCTCTTTCACTTTCATCAAGAGGCTCTTTAGTTCTTCTTCACTTTCTGCCATAAGGGTAGTGTCCTCTGCATATCTGAGGTTATTGATATTTCTCCCAGCAGTCTTGATTCCAGCTTGTGCTTCATCCAGTCCAGCATTTCTCATGATGTACTCTGCATATAAGTTAAATAACAGAGTGACAATATACAGCCTTGATGTACTCCTTTCCGATTTGGAACCAGTCTGTGATTCCATCTCCAGTTCTAACTGTTGCTTCTTGACCTGCATATAGATTTCTCAGGAGGCAGGTCAAGTGGTCTGATATTTCCATCTCTTTCAGAATTTTCCAGTTTGCTGTGATCCACAGAGTCAAAGGCTTTGGCATAGTCAATAAAGCAGAAGTAGATGTTTTCTGGAACTCTCTTACTTTTTCAATGATCCAGTGGTTGTTGGCAATTTGATCTCTGGCTCCTCTACCTTTTCAAAATCCAGCTTGAACATCTGGAAGTTCACGGTTTACGTACTGTTGAAGCCTGGCTTGGAGATGGATAGATCTTCCTAAACACAGAGGAGACAGCTCCTCTTTCCAATGGTTTCACCATTTCAGGATTGAGTTTCACACTCAACCAGAGATTCTGAATGTTTGATACAATCACTGAACAGGCCTGGGATCTAGACTCCCTTTAGAAGCTGGTGGTGGAATGAGTACCAACCATCCACAGGGTCTGAGAGTTGGGGAGGAGGATTTTATCAAAAGAAAATTAAGATGCTCTTATCAAAAGAAGGAAGAGAGTCAGCCAAGCAAAAACAACAGAGGACCAATGTTCCCAATGTGTCAGATCACAGGAATCACTGAAACGAGTGTTAAAAAACAGAGATCCTTGGACCCTTCCCCATACTTATTGAATCAGAATCACTTAGAGGAGTTGTTCAGGAATTGGTGTTCTTAATAGGATTAATGACTGTTCCATGTTAGTCACTGCTTCTGCTAAAATGTAAAGACGTATTTGCAATATTCTCATTTTCCATCCATCTTAAGATATACTTCTTAGGTTGTACATCCAAGCTAAAGAGAAGTGAACAATCATTGACCACATTTAAGTTGTATAGATATGCACTTGCAGTTGGTATGGGGAATGATCTGAAATAGATACTGATACTTCTCTAAGACATCAGGAATTATTTACCCCCTTTTTTTTGACTGGTGCAATATAAAACTAATGGCATGTTTTATTTTAAAATGAAAGGAAAAATGAAAACAAAACAGAAAACTCTAATTTAACATTGTTTTTCTTCCCAAAGGCAAAAATAGATAAATAGCCATTTATAACCATTTAATAGCTGCATTCTAGACTTGTTAAAAGAGGAGACCATCTTTTTCATGCCTTGAATTATATCCACACTCCTCATTTCTAAACACTCATATAAGTTTTGTCATTGGCAGAGAAGAGGTCCTCAGCAGACTAGAAAGTCACTGTGAGCACCAGTAAGTTACTTCCTGCTTATATTCAGCTGTGTCGGCTGATACAAGTGTGTGATGTGTGAAGTTGCTCTGAGAATGGAGGTATCCTAACTCCTTTGCATTTTCATGAAGGTGTGTTGGCTTCTTCTATGTACCTTGTGGATCTAAGTTTTAACACCAATATGTACCAATGCTAAAGGAATTTAAGCTATAACTCATACTTACATATAATTAGCCACTATGAAATTCATGTGTTTTGAAATGTTCAATAAAAACAATTTTTTGTTGTTCAGCTGCTAAGTCATGTCTGACTCTTTGTGACCCCATGGACTTCAGTACACCGGGCTTCCCTGTCCTTCACTATCTCCCAGAGTTTGCTTAAACTCATGTCCATTGAGTCAGTGATGCCATCCAAACCATCTCATCCTCTGTTCGTTCCCTTCTACTTCTGCCCTCAGTCGTTCCCAGTATCAGGATCTTTTCCAATGAGTCAGTTCTTCACATCAGGTGGCCAAAGTACTGGAGTTTCAGGTTCAGAATCAGTGTTTCCAATGAATATTCAGGACTGATTTCCTTTAGGATGGACTGGTTGGACTCCTTGCAGTTCACGGGACTCTCAAAAGTCTTCTCCAGCACCACATTTCAAAAGCATCAATTCTTCGGTGCTCAGGTTTCTTTATGGTCCAATTCTCACATCCATATATGACTATACAGACCTTTGTTGGCAAAGTGATGCCTCTTCTTTTTAATATGCTGTCTAGGTTTGTCATAGTTTTTATTCCAAGGAGCAAGTATCTGTCTTGTGTCTGCAGTCACCATCTGCAGTGATTTTGGAACCCAAGAAAATAAAGTCTCTGTTTACATTTTTTCCCATCTATTTGCCATCAAGTGACGGAACTGGATGCCATGATCTTAGTTTTTGAATGCTGCGTTTTAAGCCAGCTTTTCAGCAAAAAAATGAACTAAAAATACCATTTATTGAGTATTCTCTATGTACCTACTTTTTGTTAAGCACATTACATGGAGAATCTCATTAAATATTTATAACAATCCTATGAAGTATTTTCTATTATTTTCCCATTTTATGATAAGGAAATGGAAGCATCAAGTAAACTACCTAAATTCACAAAGCTATGAAATGGCTGAGACAGTTTAGTACAGTCGGTCTCCATCTATATATACCTATAATCTATACTCTTTTTGACTAATGGATACAATGCCCATAGGGATGTGTGCAGTAGTCATGTGTTCAGCTGACAGAGAGGACAAAATCAGCAAGTTCCTCTTATGCACAACTGAATCAATGACCTTGACTTCATTAACTTGGGATTGCATGGAGCTAAATGAGCTTAGTGCAGACTTGGGTGTTTCAGAACACTCAGCAGCAATCAAAGCCTTGCATCTGGGTTGAGGGCTCCTAGACAGAGAAAAAGCAGGCTTCAGGAGACCTTGCTGTCTGTTGGTGTAGACTAGACAGATTAGATTCACAGAATAAAGACAAATGAACATGCAACTGGGAACTCACACCCTTCGAGTTCAGTGAAAGCAAGAACTGAACTCATTCATTTAACACCATCACTAAGAAGTCCTCATTTTTTCAATCCATGTCTCCAAGGAAAATTTTTCTTTTCATAAAAAGTCATCTCTGTATTATCTCTTTAAAAATGAGGTAGACTGTTCAAAAACTTTTATTTTCTTTTTTTTTTTCATTAGCCTCTCAGAAAGTTAGAAGTTGCTCTGTGATCTTCAAAATTGGTTTGAATTAGGTGCACACTTATGAATCCATGAAGCTGGCGAAAGAGCTGAACTTTCCAACACCAGTTTATCAGTTTAACCATCTTTTTTTTATAAAAGAGATATCAATAGAAGAAAAGGGGAAAGTCTGCCTTAACAATCCTATGCAAAGAGGATCTCAGTTTGTTTTTTCTTTAATTATTATCAGTTCCTGAGAAATGAAAGTATCTGTTGCAATAAGCAGGAGTTGTGGCACGTTCTGTGAAGACAAGGGAAACCTCCTACAGGACTGTGAGAATGGAATTCAGTATACATTGCAGCCTAAAAATATTGTAAGAGCATTCCATTCTTCTCATGTGACTTTTCTTTCTTTCTTATTCAGCTGTACTCAGATCTCTGTGGGGAGCAAGCGAGTCTGTGGATTCAATGAAATGCAAAGGCAGTGGAGACTTCCAGAGAGGCTTCTTTCTGTTCTTTAAGGTCTTCATTTGTTTACAACACTTGATAGATCAGTTTAGTCCAGAATTCACCGATACAGGGGAGATATTGACTTGCCCTTTTGTGTAAACACAGAAAGCTGCAAATCAAAACCCCTGCCAGTGACCCCAAGCCCCAAGCTCTACGAACTATGGGATTGAGACAAGAAATTGTGAGAGTCAATAATGGCACTGAAGCCATACGTTATTGACTCAGAGTGACTGGAAATTAAAGCACCAACCCCACAGGAAATTTTGCAAAGAAAGCAGGGAATGCTTGGGTGCTCTATATTTTCAAGCTCTTATTCTTGCCTTGACCGGATCATTATTAGTAAAGACCTGTAGAAAAACTGCAAGATACTTCTGTAAGCACTACTTCCTTTAAAAAAAAAAAATGTTGTCATTGACTAAGGTTCCATGTGAAAAGCTGAAACGGGGCTTGAATGGTTTGTATTCAATTTTGCCTCTACCTCTGAACTTATATTACTTTAAGAAATTCATACCACCACTGGATGTTTCTATTTTGAAAATCTACCCAAAAATGAGGTAATCATATCTTCTTCCTTCTTAATCTTCCAAGATAGGTATCGATCAGGCTGTAGACAATGTGTTTAATTCCGAGGAAAGGTGGCTCTGATGAAATTCAGGAGAATCCTTTTTTCTCTAATTGCTGTATTTTTTTTTCCCTTTGTTAAGACTCAGTGTAGTTCTTCTGCATCCAACAGACAATCGAGTCACACAGTCCAGTCTTATTCCTGGCATCTTCTTCCTTCCAAAACATGATCAGTGAGTTCCCCAATAGGAAAGCAGAGTATGGAGGATTGTATTTGTCAGTTAACCTGCACTCCCTCTGCTGGTTGTATGACTGGTATTTCTCTTCCCGTGACTTCTCCCAGGATCTCAGGTTTAATTAATAATTAGCTTATTTATTTTCAGTAAAGTTGGAAGTTACATATTTTGGGGGGAGAATAATCAGTTTAGGATGAACTTGTGATAGGCAAGTTTCATAAAACTAGTTTTTATCAAGGTGGTGTTATCAAGGATTAGCAAATCTATTCAACTCTAATTTTCTGATAGTACATACAAAAAAGGCATAAGAAATAAAACTTGGCATCATGTACCAACAATAGTTAAAACACAGTGCACATGACTGATAAAAGCAACCAAAACTATTGAATATGTTTAAATTCATGGGTTCAAAATAATACAAAAAAAAGAAAAGCCCCAGTCACCTTCAAATGATGATAAAGAATCAATTTATTATTTTGAAAACTGCTAAATAAAAGGAAAGAATCAAGCAATTATCCTGTCTTTCCAGCTGCATTATACTACTGCATAATCTAAAGTAGATGAAAGACATATATCTTTATATAAGTGTTCCAGCTAATGAATATAAAACAAATGACAGAGTATTACCATTTTACACTCCCTAACCAATGAACCGATTAAGGCATCAAGCATCAAACAAAGGTTACTAACATCACCTAAAGGGCTATATCCTGTGCCTCCTAATGAAGAAACACGCCACAACCTATAAACTTGACAAAAACAAGTATGACCAAGCCTCTGGCTCCGGCTGCCAGTTTACCAGAAACAGAGAGGACAGGAGAAACGTTAAACTCCGTGCAACCTGCACAATCCAGACTATGGGAATCTCTCCAGGTCAAATGCCCTGGGTTCTTCAACAGATCAACTGCAAAGAAAAGAAACAGAGAGGAACTCTCTAGAATAAAGATGACTTAAAAATAATGTGTTTAAATTAGGGACGTCTTCATCAGAGTGTCTGAGGTGCCTCCTGGGGGTGGTAAAAATGAAGAAACGGGATGATTACAATGCTTGCCAGGTTGGTGTGCGTTTCTGGGATGCGGGAAGGTGTTAAATTTGGATGGGACACACAGAGGTACTTCACGGATGTTACCAAAGTTCTGTTTCTTGACTTGGGTGGTGGTTATGGGTGCTCCCCTTGAAATAATTCATTAAGCTATGGTTTTGTGTGGTTTTGGGTTTCTATGTTTTACTTTGCCACAACGAGTCTGTGAAACAGGCATTCAGAATGAGCAAGGTGCCTGTGGCTGCCTCCGTGAGTTCCCTCCTCTCCTCTCCCCCTCCTCCTTCTCTGTCTCTCTCATTATCACAGTCATTCTTCTCAGCTCTCAGCCCTCAGCCACTCCTTGGACTGAAGCTTTTGGTACCTCCCTCATGTGGTTCTTCTAGATCCAAGGTGAAATTCTTGTCTGCTTGTTGGTTTTGGTAACTGCCTGTGCCTACTCTCCTGTCACAGCCAAGTGGGACAGCTGGGAAGAGAAAAGAGAGTCCAAGAATCTACTTCTTTTTTGTTGGCGTTCAAGCTCTGCTGCTAAACTGAATTTCATCAGAGCTCATGTCCTAGTAAGGATTTCCCACCACATATTTTTATAAGTTTACATGATTTTCTGTTTCTTTTCATCTGGTTTAATTTCAGTTATTTGTAAATTTAACAGACTTACATGGCAGATTCAAAAAGCGTGAGTAAGAATTTTAGACAAATGTGTTTAAGAAACAACTAATTATTTTTGTGGAGTACCTTTCTAAAGGCCATAGGCCAGGTTACTTTTCTTTACAAGAGTTGTAAAAACAAAAGTAGCTACATATTTTAGCCCTAATCCTGCAAAGGACAGATCATCTCTACAAAGCAGGTATCATTATCTTTATGGTGTGTGTGTGTGCGTTAGTCACTCAATCATGTCTGACTCTGTGCGACCCCATGGACTGTAGCCCCCCAGGCTCCTCTGTCCATGGAATTCTCCAGGCAAGAATACTGGAGTGGGTTGTCATTTCCTCCTCCAGAGGGTCTTCCAGACCCAGGGATCGAACCCACATCTCAAGCATTGCAAGTGAATTCTTTACCATCTGAGTCAGCAGGGTAAGGCTGCATTATTTCCATATTTATGAAAGTATGACTATTGCCAATACTGTCTTTTTTTTTTTTTTAAAAGAATCCAAATCTCTCTCTCGCTCTTCTGCCACCCCACCCCAAACCAAATTAAAATCTGTGGTTTTCTTTTGGAGTTTCTTCAAGAGAAAAAGCTCTCTAATATATGGGAACAAGTCTTGGCTACTTTTATTTTTCATGCAACTAATGATAAATTTTTTTAAAGTGTTAAACATGGCCGTGAGAACTATTTGTATGTTAACACTTGGACTTACTGAATTGTTTTCAAAGCAATCAAATTACATATCTTTCTTTTACAGAAGGTGGCTACCACCTGAGAAACTCCACAGACACTGTAATGGTATGTATATCCAAATATCACTTAAAAAGCAAGAGCTCCAGGTCTCTGATATACCACACAAAAGTGAAGGTTACTTGACCAAGTGAGATGCTTCCATTAGTGGGCTCTAGTAAACAAAACTCCATAATAATTAAAACACAAATTTCTAAACATCAGCCATTCTTCCACAGCCAGTGGTTCTTGACCTGCCTATCTATTAGAATACAGTCCCATATAAAGGGACTGTATATGAATGCTTTGGCTGTGTGTGAATGCTTTTGATAGACACGGATGTCCAGTTCTTTCCCACGTCTCTAGGTGTGGATCACAGGCATCAGTGTTTTTAAAGCTCCCCAGACAATCTCTACACGCAGCCAGTGTTGAGAACCATACTCTGCATGATAATTTCTAAATACATTGCAATTTTTTTCTGGGGACATGTGGAATTATTTATTCCTTGATCAGAAAGTCTGATTTAAATATGGGAGGCAGTCATCAAAGTGTGTTCACTGGCAATTTCTTTCTTTCATTTAGAAAGCAATGCTGTGTGGGGGAATCATGTGAAAGTTCCAAAACTATCCTGCCAGATATCTGTGGCAACTTTGCAGGCCACAGATTTATTCACTCAGGGAAGAGTGAAACAAGTGTTTTTCTGGGGTCTGGGAGAGGTTTTTGAATCAGGGCATTTAGGGAAAGTGACCCAGAAGAGCTGTCTCCCTTCTCTTCATTTCTATTTTCTCAAATGTGTCAGTGGTATCTGGGCTGATCAAGCTATAATGATGGTCACCTTAAGGACCCAGAGTGACGCTTCTTTGAACGAAGGGAAGTTTGGTAGAAGCCCAAAGATCAAACCTTACATCAAAACCCTTATCTTCATGTTCTGCAAAGCCACTGTCACCCACTGATAGCAACTTCCAGTTTCTCTTGTACAGTGGGCATTTTGCTATGTTGGTAGGTATTTTCCTATGCTTGCTCAGTTTATCTGAAACAAGAGTAGTGTGTGAGGAGGATTTGCTTTCCAGACACTGTGGCAATTTAGTGAAAAAAGGCCAGCCTGTGTGGCTCATTCGAATTTATCAAAAGCTGCCAGGCTTGGCTACATTGCAGATCTAGCAATCTACTTCAATGTAAACATTTTAATTACTATTTCTAACATTTGGCTTTCATTAAAAGTTAAAGAAAAACTTCACTTTTTTTCATAAAGTAAATACTGGAAAACCCCTTTAAAGAGCCATTCCACCAGTCCCTCTCTTCCTCTCCTTCATTCTTTTTCCCTCCCCCCACCATTAGACACAGACACACACATACAGTTTTGATTTAAAAAGAAAAATCTATAAACAAAAGGAGCTTCCCAGGGTGCCAGTGGGTTAAGAAACAACCTGCCAATGCAGGAGTCACAAAAGATGGGAGTTTGACCCCTGGGTTGGGAAGATCCCCTAGAGAAGGGAAAGGCTACCCACTTCAGTATGCTTGCCTGGAGAAGCTCATGGACAGAGGGGCCTGGGAGGTTATAGTCCATGGGGTCACAAAGAGTTGGACATGACTGAAGCGACTTGGCACACATGCATTAAAAAAAAGAGGAAAACCAAGAAGATGAAGAAGAATGAGAGAGACAGAGAGAAGACAGAAGGAAGAAAAGAAGGAAGGATTGATAATAGAAAAAAGAATGAACTGCTCTTATACCACTCGCAAAAATTAACTCCAGAGGAACAGAAGACCTGATACCATAAAACTCCTAGAAGAAAACATAGGGAGGAAGCTCCCTGACATTAATTTTGGCAATAATTTTTTGCATATGACATCAAAAGAACAACAAAAGCAAAAGTCAACATGTGACATCAGCTCAAACTAAAAAGCTTCTGCACAGCAAAAGAAGCAATCAAAATGAAAAGTAAACTATGAATGAGAGAAAATATTTGCAACTCGTATATCTGATAAGAGGCGAATTTCTAAAATATAGAAAGAAATCATACAACTCAATTATAGGAAAAACCAAATAATCCAATTAAAAATGGGCAGAGGACTTGAATAGACATTTTTTAAAAGAAGACATCCAAATAGCCAACAGGTATATGAAAAGATGATCAACATCACTAACCTTCAAGGAAGTGCAAATCGAAACTACAATGAAATATCAACTCACACCTGTTAGAATGGCTACCACCAAAAGACAAGAGATAGCTAGTTGTACGAAGGGTGTGGAGAAAATGGAACCCCTGTCTGCTGCTGCTGGGAGTGAAAATTGGTTCAACCCCTTTGGAAAACTAATGTGGAGGTTTTACAAAAATACTAAAATACAACTGTCATATGATCCAACTGACCCTCTTCTGGATATACATCCAAAAGGAAATGAGAACAAGACACTGAATAGATATCTACACTCCCATGTATACTGCAACATTATTCACAATAGCCAAGATAAGGAAACAATCTAACTTTCTGCCAAGGGACAAACGGATAAAGATGTGGTAGATGTGGTATATATACAACGAAATATTATTTGGCCACGAGAAAAAAGGCTGAAAGAAGTCCTGCCATTACAGGTGGGGAACAGCTAGAGCTGGAAGGCAAGGGGAAAACTCGGCCCCAGAGACAGCATCCTCTACCAAACTGCAAGCAGGCTCCCAGTTGCTAACCAAGTCTTCCTGGGATCCTGGACAGTTGACATCTGCCAGGAGGGTCACAGCCAGAGGTCAACCCCCCAGAGGAGACACATGGCACACCTGAGATGGCGCTCCCGCTGTGGCCAGGACCAGGGAGGTGATAAGACGCACTGCCCACCTGGGGAGAGTGCGCTTGCCAAGCACCTGGTTGCCTGAGCTGCTCAGACCTGGGAAGGGCACAAAATGCAGGCCCAACCGAATCTGTGCCTTTGTGGAGTACCCAAGAACCTGAACCTGAGCAGCTGAGACCTGGGAAGTGCACACAACCCAGGGCCCGCTTTACAGTTCCCCTGCAGAACAACCTGGAGCCCAAGCAGTAGAGACTGGGAAAGCACACACGCCATGAGTGGGGACAAACCCAGTGTGGCCCAGGTACTGTGAGCACTCCCCACACACGCCAGTGATATTTGTTTGCAGTGTTCTTCCCTCCCTGCAGCAAAACTGAACAAGTGAGCCTAAATAAATGACCACCTTCACCTCCTTGTGTCAGGGTGGAAGTTAGATACTGAAGAGACTTGCAAACAGAGGAAGCCAAAATAAACAAAGAAGAGGGAACTGCTTTGGAAGTGACAGGTGCAACAGATTAAAACCCTGTAGTTAGCACTGACTACATTAGAAGGGGCCTACAGACCTTGAGAAAAAGTATAAGCTGGAACAAGGAACTATCTGAAACTGAACTGACCCCACACTGCCCTCAACAGCTCCAGAGAAATTCCTAGATATATTTTACTATTATCAATTTTAAATTAAAAAAATTTTTAAGTTCTTTATTACTCCTTTAATTTTCATCTTTAAAACCTACTATCACCTTGCAAAAAATGACTATTTTTAAAGCAAATTTCATATTTATTTTAAAATAACTTTTGCAATTTTGCTTTGTTTTTTTAATATTGTATTTTTGAGAGTGTAACCTCTACTCTAGATTTTTAATCTTTGCTTTTTGGTATTTATTATCAATTTCACACCTTTAAGAATCCAATCTGCAGTACCCATTTTTACTTAGGAGTGTTATTACTGGCTTGATTGGACTCTCCCCTTTTGACTCTCCTTTTTCTCCCCCAGGTCACCTCTATCTCCTCCCTCCCCCTTCTCTTCTCTACTTAACCCTATGAATCTTTTTGGGTGTTCCAGGCTGTGGAGAACACTTAGGGAACTGATTACTGGCTAGATTGGTCTCTCTCCTTTTGACTCCCCCTTCTCTCCTCCTGGTCACCTCAATCTCCTTCCTCCCTCTTCTCTTCTCTATGTAACTCCATGAACCTCTCTGGGTGTTCCAGACTGTGGAGAGTAAACAGGGTATTGATTACTGGCTAAATTTCTCTCTCCCCTTTTGACTCCCCCTCCTCTCCTCCTGGTCACTTCAATCTCCTTCCTCCATCTTTTCTTCTCTATGGAACTCTGTGAAAATCTCTGAGGGGTCCAGACTGTGGAGAGCACATAGGGAATTGATTACTGGCTAGACTGCTCTCGCCCCTTTTGATTCCCCCTCTTCTCCTCCTGGCCACCTTTATCTCCCTCCTCCCTCTTCTCTTTGCCATGTAACTCTGTGAACCTCTCTGGGTGTCCCTTACTATGGAGAATCTTTTCACCATTAACCTAGATGTTTTATCATTGGTGCTGTATGAGTGAAGAAGTCTTGAGGCTACTGTAAGAATAAGACCAAAAGCCAGAGGCAGGAGGCTTAAATCCAAAACTTGAGAACACCAGAAAACTTCTGACTCCAGGGAACATTAATCAACAAGAGCTCATCCAAAAGCCTCCATACCTATACTGAAACCAAGCTCCACCCAAGACCCAACAAGTTTCAGAGCAAGACATACCACGCTAATTCTCCCACAACACAGGAACATAACCCTGAGCACAAAAGTCACACCAAATCCATAGACACCTCAAAACTCACTACTGGATACGTAATTGCACTCCAGAGAGAAGAGATCCAGCTCTACACATTGAACACTGACTCAAGCTTCCCCAACCAGGAAACCTTGACAAGCCACTCATCCAACCCCACCCACAGGGAGGAACCTCCACAATAAAGAGGAATAACAAACTTCCAGCATACGGAAAGGCCACCCCAAACACAGCAACCTAAATAAGATGAAAAGGAAGAGAAATATTCAGCAGGTAAAGGAACATGATAAAAGCCCACCAAACCAAACAAAAGGAGAGGAGATAGGGAGTCTACCTGAAAAAGAATTCAGAATAATGGTAGTAAAAATGATCCAAAATCTTGAAAACAAAATGGAGTTACAGATAAATAGTCTGGAGACAAGGACTGAGAACATGCGAGAAAAGTTTAACTAGGACCTTGAAGAAATAAATGGAGAAGGCAATGGCAACCTACTCCAGTACTCTTGCCTGGAAAATCCCATGGACGCAGGAGCCTGGAAGGCTGCAGTCCATGGGGTCGCAAAGAGTCAGACATGACTGAGTGACTTCACTTTCACTTCTCACTTTCATGCATTGGAGAAGGAAATGGCAACCCACTCCAGTGTTCTTGCCTGGAGAATCCCAGGGATGGGGGAGCCTGGTGGGCTGCAGTCTACAGGGTTGTACAGAGTCAGACATGACTGATGCAACTTAGCAGCAGCAGCAGAAGAAATAAAAAAGAGTCAATCAATAATGAATAACACAGTAACTGAGATCAAAAGTACTCTGAAGGGAACCAACAGTGGAATAACTGAGGCAGAAGGTAGGATAAATGAAGTGGAAGATAGAATGGTGGAAATAAATGAAGCAGAGAGGAAAAAAGAAAAAAGAATTAAAAGAAATGAGGACCACCTCAGAGACCTCTGGGATAATGTTAAATGCCCCAACGTTCAAACCATAGGAGTCCCAGAAGAAGATGACAAAAAGAAAGGCCATGAGAAAATATTTGAGGAGATAATAGTTGAAAACTTCCCTAAAATGGGAAGGAAATAGCCACCCAAGTCCAAGGATAAACCCAAGGCAAAACACCCCAAGACATATATTAATCAAATTAACAAAGATCAAACATAAAGAACAAATATTAAAAGCAGCAAGGGAAAAACAAAAAATAACTCACAAGGGGATTCCCATAAGGATAACAGCTAATCTTTCAATAGAAACTCTTCAGGCCAGGAGGGAATGTCAGGACATACTTAAAGTAATGAAAGAGAAAAACCTACAACCCAGGTTACTGTACCCAGCAAGGATCTCATTCAAATATGAAGGAGAAATCAAAAGCCTTACAGAAAAGCAAAAGCTCAGAGAATTCAGCACCACCAAACCAGCTCTCCAACAAATACTAAAGGATCTTCTCTAGATAGGAAACACATTAAAAGTTTATGAACACTAACCCAAAACAACAAAGTAAATGGCAACAGGATCATACTTATCAATAATTACCTTAAACGTAAATGGGTTGAATGCCCCAACCAAAAGACAAAGACTGGCTGAATGGATACAAAAACAAGACCCCTATATATGCTGTCTGCAAGAGACCCACCTCAAACCTAGGGACACATACAGACTGAAAGCGAAGGGCTGGAAAAAGATATTTCATGCAAATGGAGACCAAAAGAAAGCAGGAGTAGCAATACTCATATCAGATAAAACAGACTTTGAAATAAAGGCCGTGAAAAGAGACGAAGAAGGACACTACATAATTATCAAACAGTCAATCCAAGAAGAAGATATAACAATTATAAATATATGTGTACCCAACATAGGAGCACTGAAATATGTAAGGCAAATGCTAACAAGTATGAAAGGGGATATTAATAGTAACACAATAATAGTGGGAGACTTTAATACCCCACCCACACCTATGGATAGATCAACTAAACAGAAAATTAGCAAGGAAACACAAATTTTAAATGATACAACGGACTGCTAAGTCACTTCAGTTGTGTCCGACTCTGTGCGACCCCATAGACGGCAGCCCACCAGGCTCCCCCGTCCCTGGGATTCTCCAGGCAAGAACACTGGAGTGGGTTGCCATTTCCTTCTCCAATGCATGAAAGTGAAAAGTGAAAGTGAAGTCGCTCAGTCGTGTCTGACTCTTGGCAACCCCATGGACTGCAGCCTACCAGGCTCCTCCATCCATGGGATTTTCCAGGCAAGAGTACTGGAGTGGGGTACCATTGCCTTCTCCGTACAATGGACTAGTTAGACCTAATTGATTTCTATAGGCCATTTCACCCTAAAACAATGAATTTCACCTTTTTCTCAAGTGCACACAGAACCTCCTCCAGGATAAATCACATCCTAGGCCATAAATCTAGCCTTGGTAAATTTAAAAAAAAATTAAAATCATCTCAAGCATCTTTTCTGATCACAATGCAGTAAGATTAGATGTCAACTACAGGGGGGAAAAACTATTAAAAATACAAACATATGGAAGCTAAACAAAACACTTCTGAATAACCAACAAATCACAGAATAAATAAAAAAAGAAATAAAAATATGCATAGAAATGAATGAAAATGAACACACAACAACCCAAAACCTATGGGATTCAGTAAAAGCAGTGCTAAGGGGAATGTTCATAGCAATACAAGCTTACCTCAAGAAATAGGAGAAAAATCAAATAAATAACTCTACACCTAAAGCAACTAGATAAAGAGGAAATGAAGCACCCCAGGGTTAATAGAAGGAAAGAAATCATGAAAATTAGGGCAGAAATAAATGCAAAAGAAACAAAGCAGACCATAGCCAAAATCAACAAAGCTAAAAGCTGGTTCTTTGAGAAGATAAATAAAGGAGACAAACCATTAGCTAGACTCTTCAAGAAAAAAAGAGAGAAGAATCAAATCAACAAAATTAAAAATGAAAGTGGAGAAATCACAACAGACAACACAGAAATGCAAAAGATCATAAGACACTACTATCAGCAACTAAAATGGACAACTTGGAAGAAATGGACAAATTCTTAGAAAAGTATAACTTTCCAAAACTGAACCAGGAAGAAATAGAAAATCTTAACAGACCTATCACAAGCACAGAAATTGAAACTGTAATCAGAAATCCTCCAACAAACAAAAGCCCAGGACCAGATGGCTTCACAGCTGAATTTTACCAAAAATTTAGAGAAGAGCTAACACCTGTCCTACTCAAATTCTTCCAGAAAATTGCAGAGGAAGGTAAACTTCCAAACTCATGCTATGAGGCCACCATCACCCTAACAGCAAAACCAGACAAAGATGCCACAAAAATAGAAAACTACAGGCCAATATCACTGATGAACATAGATGCAAAAATCCTTAACAAAATTCTAGTGAACAGAATCCAACAACATAGTAAAAAGATCATACATACCAAGTGGGCTTTATCCTAGGGATGCCAGGATTCTTCAGTATTCTCAAATCAATCAATGTGATACACCACATTAACAAATTGGAAGATAAAAACCATATAATTATCTCAATAGATGCAGAGAAAGCCTTTGACAAAATTCAACATCCATTTATGGATGTTGCCCTCCAGAAAGCAGGCATAGAAGGAACATACCTCAACATAATAAAAGCCATATATGATAAACCCACAGCAAACATTATCCTCAATAGTGAAAAATTGAAAGCATTTCCCCTAAAGTCAGGAACAAGACAAGGATGCCCACTTTCACCACTACTATTCCACATAGTTCTGGAAGTTTTAGCCACAGCAATCAGAGCAGAAAAAGAAATAAAGGAATCCAGATTGGAAAAGAAGAAGTAAAGCTCTCACTGTTTGCAGATGACATGATGCTCTACATAGAAAACCCTAAAGACTCCACCAGAAAATTACTAAAGCTAATCAATGAATACAGTAAAGTTGAAGGTTATAAAATTAACACACAGAAATCCCTTGCATTCCTATACACTAACAATAAGAAAACAAAAAGAGAAATTATGGAAACAATTCCATTCACCAGTGCAATGAAAAGAATAAAATATTTAGAAATAAATCTACCTAAAGAAACAAAAGACCTATACATAGAAAACTGTAAAACACTGAAGAAAGAAATCAAAGATGACACAAATAAATGGAGAAATATACCATGTTCATGGATCAGAAGAATCCATATAGTGAAAATGAGTACACTACCCAAAGCAATCTATAGATTCAATGCAATCCCTATCAAGCCACCAAAGGTATTTTTCACAGAACTAGAACAAATGATTTCACAATTTGTATGGAAATACAAAAAGACATGAATAGCCAAAGCAGTCTTGAGAAACAAGAATGGAACTCTACTACAAAGCCACAGTCATCAAGACAGTATGGTACTGGCACAAAGACAGAAATATAGATCAATGGAACAAAATAGAAATCCCAGAGATAAATCCACACACCTATGGACACCTTATCTTTGACAAAGGAGGCAAGAATATACAATGGAGAAAAGACAACCTCTTTAAAAAATGGTGCTGAGAAAACCAGTCAACCACTTGTAAAAGAATGAAACTAGAACACTTTCTAACACCATACACAAAAATAAACTCAAAGTGGATTAAAAATCTAAATGTAAGACCAGAAACTATAAAACTCCTAGAGGAAGACATAGGCAAAATATTTTTTGACGTAAATCATGGCAGGACCCTCTATGATCCATCTCCCAGAATAATGGAAATAAAAGCAAAAATAAACAAATGGGACCTAATTAAACTTAAAAGCTTTTGCACAATGAAGGAAACTATAAGCAAGGTGAAAAGACAGCCTTCAGAATGGGAGAAAATAGCAAATGAAGCAGCTGACAAAGAATTAATCTCAAAAATATACAAGCAACTCCTGTAACTCAATTCCAGAAAAATAAAAGACCCAATCAAAAAATGGGCCAAAGAACTAAACAGACATTTCTCCAAAGAAGGTATACATATGGCTAACAAACACATGAAAAGATGCTCAACATCACTCATTATCAGAGAAATGCAAATCAAAACCACAATGAGGTACCATCTCATGCCACTCAGAATGGCTGCTAGCAAAAGTCTATAAATAATAAATGCTGGAGAGGGTGCACAGAAAAAGGAATCCTCTTACACTGTTGGTGGGAATGCAAACTAGTACAGCCACTATGGAGAACAGTGTGGAGATTCCTTAAAAAACTGGAAATAGAATTGCCATACAACCCAGCAATCGCACCTGACCTGGTGTGGTGGGCATACACACTGAGGAAACCAGAATTAAAAGAGACACGTGTACCCTAACATTCATCACAGCACTGTTTACAATAGCCAGGACATGGAAGCAACCTAGACGCCCATTGGCAGACGATTGGATGAGAAAGCTGTGGTACATATACACAGTGGAATATTACTCAGCTATTAAAAAAATGCATTTGAATCAGTTCTAATGAGGTAGATGAAACTGGAGCCTATTATACAGAGTGAAGTAAGTCATAAAGAGAAACACTAATACAGTATATTAATGCATATATATGGAATTTAGAAAGATGGAAACGATGACCCTATATGTGAGACAGTGAAAGTGACATAGATGTATCAAATCAACAGGTTGTATGTACATTTTAACTTGCCCAAGTTCAGTTCAGTTTAGTTGCTCAGTGGTGTCCGACTCTTTGCAACCCCATGCATCACAGCACACCGGGCCTCCCTGTCCATCACCAACTCCCAGAGTTTACCCAAACTCATGTCCATCGAGTCAGTGATGCCATCCAGCCATCTCATCCTCTGTCCTCCCCTTCTCCTCCTGCCCCCAATCCCTCCCAGCATCAGAGTCTTTTCCAATGAGTCAACTCTTCGCATTAGGTGGCCAAAATATTGGAGTTTCAGCTTTAGCATCAGTCCTTCTAATGAACACCCAGGACTGACCTCCTTTAGGATGGACTGGTTGGATCTCCTTGCAGTCCAAGGGACTCTCAAGAGTCTTCTCCAACACCACAGTTCAAAAGCATCAATTCTTCAGCACTCAGCTTTCTTCACAGTCCAACTCTCACATCCATACACGACCACTGGAAAAACCACAGCCTTGACAAGATGGACCTTTGTTGGCAAAGTAATGTCTCTGCTTTTGAATATGCTGTATAGGTTAGTCATAACTATCCTTCCAAGGAGGAAGCATTCATGGGTGCAATCACCATCTGCAGTGATTTTGGAGCCCAAAAAAATAAAGTCTAACACTGTTTCCACTGTTTCCCCATCTATTTCCCATGAAGTGAGGGACCAGATGCCATGATCTTCGTTTTCTGAATGTTGAGCTTTAAGCCAACTTTTTCACTCTCCTCTTTCACTTTCATCAAAAGGCTTTTTAGTTCCTCTTCACTTTCTGCCATAAGGGTGGTGTCATCTGCATATCTGAGGTTATTGATATTTCTCCTGGCAATCTTGATTCCAGCTTGTCCTTTTTCTAGCCCAGGGTTTCTCATGATGTACTCTGCATAGCAGTTAAATAAGCAGGGTGACAATATATAGCCTTGACATACTCCTTTTCCTATTTGGAACCAGTCTGTTGTTCCATGTCCAGTTCTAACTGTTGCTTTCTGACCTGCATATAAGTTTCTCAAGAGGCATGTCATGTGGTCCCATCTCCTTCAGAATTTTCCACAGTGATCAATGCAAAGAAATAGAGGGAAACAATAGAATGGAAAAGACTAGAGATCTCTTCAAGAAAATTAGAGATACCAAGGGAATATTTCATGCAAAGATGGGCACAATAAAGAACAGAAATGCTCAGGACCTAACAGAAGCAGAACATATTAAGAAGGGGTGGCAAGAATACACAGAAAAACTGTACAAAAAAGATCTTCATGACCCAGATAATCATGATGGTGTGATCACTCATCTAGAGCCAGACATCCTGGAATGTGAAGTCAAGTGGGCCTTAGAAAGCATCACTACGAACAAAGCTAGTGGAGGTGATGGAATTCCAGTTGAGCTATTTCAAATCCTGAAAGATGATGCTGTGAAAGTTCTGCACTCAATATGCCAGCAAATTTGGAAAACTCAGCAGTGCCCACAGGACTGGAAAAGGTCCATTTTCATTCCAGTCCCAAAGAAAGGCAATGCCAAAGAATGCTCAAACTACCGCACAATTGCACTCATCTCACACACTAGTAAAGTAATGCTCAAAATTCTCCAAGCCAGGCTTCAGCAATATATGAACCATGAACTTCCTGATGTTCAAGCTGGTTTTAGAAAAGGCAGTGGAACCAGAGATCAAATTGCCAACATCCACTGGATCATCGAAAAAGCAAGAGAGTTCCAGAAAAACATCTATTTCTGCTTTATTGATTATGCCAACGCCTTTGACTGTGTGGATCACAGTAAACTTGCCCGAAGTTATATGTAAATTATATCTCAAAAAATAAATGTAAAGTAAAGTAAGTATTAATAGAAAAAGACTCTAGCAATCTGATAACCCAAAGTGTTACCTGCTCAGTCGTCTTCGACTCCTTGCCACTCCATCCAGTAGAGCTGGGCTTCCCTGCTAGCTCATCTGGTAAAGAATAAGCCTGCGATGCAGGAGATCCCAGTTTGATTCCTGGATTGGGAAGATCCCAGTTTGATTCCTGGATTGAGAAGGGAAAGGATACCCACTCCAGTATTCTTGAGCTTACCTGGTGGCTCAGATGGTAAAGAATATGACCACACTGTGCGAGACTCAGGTTCAATCTCTGGGTTGGGAAGATCCCTTGGAGGAGTCCATGGCAATGCACTCCAGTATTCTTGCTTGGAGAATCCCCACGGACAGAGGAGCCTGGCAGGCTACAGTCCATGGAGTCTCAAGGAGTCAGACATGACTGAGCAACTAACCAACACAACACAGAGGACTACAGCTTGCCAGGCTTCTGTCTGTGGAATTCTCCAGGCAAGAATACTGGAGGGGGTTGCTATGCCCTTCTCCAAGGGCATATTCTTTACTATCTCAGCCACTAGGTAAGTCTCAAACCTGAAGGCAAGAGTTAGATTCCAAGAACATGAATAGAAAAGAGGAAATCTTGGACTGATTCTGAAATTCAGAAATATAGTCTTGGTAAAGGACTTTTAAAAATATGATGCACAGTGAAGTTTTAAAATATCAGGGAGGTGCATTTTCCTGCCCACTTTCAAAATAATCTATGGTAGGAATTTCCCTGGCAGTCCAGTAGTTAAGACTTCGCCTTCCAATGCAAGCAGTATGGGTTTGATTCCTGCTCGGGGAGCTAAGATGGTAGGCCTAGTAGCCAAAAACTAGAACATAAACAACAGAAGCAATATTGTCACAAATTCAGTGAAGACTTTAAAAATCAAACAAACAAAAACAAACCCCCAAAAGTTCTATGGTAGTTTACAAGGTGTACTATGGTATAAAACAGTACTGCTGCTACTGCTGCTAAATCGCTTCAGTTGTGTCTGACTCTGTGCAACCCCATAGACGGCAGCCCACCAAGCTCCTCCATCCCTGGGATTCTCCAGGCAAGAATACTGGAGTGGGTTGCCATTTCCTTCTCCAATGAATGAAAGTGAAAAGGGAAAGTGAAGTCGCTCAGTCATGCCCAGCTCTCAGCGACCCCATGGACTGCAGCCCGCCAGGCTCCTTCGTCCATGGGATTTTCCAGGCAAGAGTACTGGAGTGGGGTGCCATTGCCTTCTCCGATAAAACAGTACAGTTAACATTAAAACAGAACCTGGGCTACCCAATAGAAATTGAGGAAAGGATATTACTAGGAATTTGGGATGAGTTGCTTATGTCATCTGGGAAATGGATTTGCCTTTACTTTTCTTGGAAATCAAGGGATAAAAGAAACATGTCTTTTTTTTTTTTTTTTAATAGTTTCTTTCCTTCCCTTCTCTTGCCAAAACAGAACATATAAAGCTGTCTTATATATGAAATTATTATAGACTACACAATTCATTGCTAATGTAAATGTTTTCAATGGTGAGCTTCTTTTTAATTAATTTTTAAGGTCATTATATCATCACAAGAATCTTCACTTTTAGTTTTGAAGAAATATATATATATATATATTTAAGGAGATGATATTGTTAAAAAATAAAATTAAAATCTGTCATATATTTTGCTGAGTTCTTCCTATCAAGCTCCAAAGGTCACCATAAGGTTTGACTGGACAGGATGTACATGAAAGTACTCCTCAACACTACTGGACAACACAAGCTACAACTTCACTTATCCACCTATACCAGGAGTGTTAGTTTCAGTTGATATGTGCTCCCTGTTGTGATATGCACTTCCATGTTACATGGCTAGTCTTAGTTGAAAGACTACCTTTATACTCTGCTGCTGCTGCTGCTGCTAAGTCGCTTCAGTTGTGTCCGACTCTGTGCGACCCCATAGACGGCAGCCCACCAGGCTCCCCTGTCCCTGGGATTCTCCAGGCAAGAACACTGGAGTGGGGTGCCATGTCCTTCTCCAATGCATGAAAGTGAAAAGTGAAAATGAAGTCGCTCAGTCGTGTCCAACTCTTCGTGACCCCATGGACTGCAGCCTACCAGGCTCCTCCATCCATGGGATTTTCCAGGCAACTTTATACTCTAGTAAGTAGTGTATAGTTTATAGTAGTATAGTGAAGAACCAAGGTCTTACTGGTTCTTCAAAAAGCAGAGAATGGGAGTGAAAAAGTCTAGAGAGACAGTTAAGGGGAGGTCACGGCAGGCTGTGGCAAAGACTGACTATTACCTTGAGTAATATGGAAAGCCATTGGAGGGGTTGGGGTAGAGAAGTGACATCATCCTGATTATTGGGTTAAGAACAGATTGTAGGAGACAAGGCAGAGCAGGAAGATGAGATTGAGTATTCAATAGTTAAAAGGGATTATGTACCTTGGACCAGGCTGATAATGGTGGAGCTGGAGGGAGGTCACAGAATCATGGATATCTTTGAAATTTAGATGTGACAGGATTTGGTGATGAATTGGACATCTGAAAGAAAGAGAGGAAGGAGTCAAGAGTATAAGGTTTTAGATTTGGAACAACCAAAATAACAGCAGCTGTTAACTGAGGTGAGTGATCATACTTTAAAAGTTTCATTCATTTATCCATTTTAGTTGCTCAGTCATGTCTGATTCTTTGCGACCCCCATGGACTGCAGCACACCAGGCTTCCCTGTCCATCACCAACTCCCAGAGCTTACTCAAACTCATGTCCATCGAGTCGGTGATGCCATCCAACCATTTCATCCTCTGTTGTCCCTTTCTCCTCCCGCCTTCAATCTTTCCCAGCATCAGGGTCTTTTCATATGAGTTAGTTCTTTGTATCAGGTGACCAAAGTATTGGAGCTTCAGCTTCAGCATCAGTCTTTCCAATGATTTTTCAGGACTGATTTCCTTTAGCTGGAAAGGAACTAAAGGAAAGGAACCAGTTGGACTGGTTGGATCTCCTTGCAGTCCAAAGGACTCTCAAGAGTCTTCTCCAACACCATAGTTCAAAAGCATTAATTCTTTGGCACTCAGCTTTCTTTATAGTCCAACTCTCACATCCATACATGAGTACTGAAAAACCCATAGCTTTGACTAGATGGACCTTTGTTGGCGAAGTAATGTCTTTGCTTTTGAATATGCTATCTAGGTTGGTCATAACTTTTCTTCCGAGGAGCAACTGTCTTTTAATTTCATGGCTGCTGTCACCATCTGCAGTGATTTTAGAGCCCAGAAAAATAAAGTCTGTCACTGTTTCCATTGTTTCCCCATCTATTTGCCATGAAGTGATGGGACCAGATACCATGATCTTAGTTTTCTGAATGTTGAGTTTTAAGCCAACTTTTCCACTCTCCTCTTTCACTTTCATCAAGAAGCTCTTCAGTTCTTCACTTTCTGCCATAAGGGTAGGTGTCATCTGCATATCTGAGGTGACTGACATTTCTCCCGGCAATCTTGATTCCAGCTTGTGCTTCTTTCAGCCCAGCGTTTCTCATGATGTACTCTGCATATAAGTTAAATAAGCAGGGTGACAATATATAGCCTTGACGTACTCCTTTTCCTATTTGGAACCAGTCTGTTGTTCCATGTCCAGTTCTAACTGTTTCTTCCTGATCTGCATATAGGTTTCTCAAGAGGCAGGTCAGGTGGTCTGGGATTCCCATCTCTTTCAGAATTTTCCACAGTTTGTTGTGATCCACACAGTCAAAGGCTTTGCTGTAGATCCACATAGTCAAAAGCTGTGGCGTATTCTCCTTTAACAGTTTTCAGTGTTTTAATTCTTTTTAAAAGTTAAATTGGAGGATAATCGCTTTACAATGTGTGTTGGTTTCTGCCATTCAGCAACATGAACAACCATAAGTATACATATATCCATCCCTCTTGAACTTCCCTCCTGCCCCACCCCCATCTCACCTTCTAGGTCATCACAGAGCACCAAACTGAGCTTCCTGTGCTATACAACAACTTCCCATTAGCTATCTATTTTACACAGGTCAGTGTATATGTTTCAATGCAACTCTCTCAATCGCTGGTTTAATTTACTCTTTAATACTTACTATTACTTGTTACAAGTATCTATGCTCTAAGTATTTCCATATTGACTCTACTCTCAGTGTCTAGCTCAGAGAAGCATTTAATAGATATCTGGCCACTGCATAAATAGTATGACTTCATGTTATCTTTAAAATGGAATCTAAAAGTTTCTCTCTATTGTTAAGAATGATTTGTGAATATTTTAAATCTTAAAGTTATATAATTTCTCACATTATATGAAAGGTATTGGGAAAATACAATTCAGGAACTCAAGGATTCTATTATGTGAGGAAAACTAATGGCAGAGACCAGTACTGAATGTTCCTTCTACCCTGGTCTGGACACCAGTCATGACCAAGGTCCTGCTAATGTTTCAGACGGAAATGGCCCTAAAAATTCTGGCCAAGTCAGCCCAAGACTAACCACATGAATGCTCCAGGGGTTGGAACTATTACAGCAGGTCTGGGGACAGATGCTAGCAGGTAATGGCTTAACAACTTCTGGACCCAGAGTCAATCAAAAGAACAAGTGAAGTGACTACATCATTTGACTGACCATCCCAGGTAAGGTTTGGAATAGTTCTTCCCTTTTCTTATGGAACGAAGGAGATTTAGGGTTTGGTTGGTTTTCTCAGGTATCTTCTGAGGGAGACTAAGTACTGGAGGGGAAATGGTACTTTCCCAGATGCCTTTTTAGCATCTTGTATCTGACATCTCTGAAACCATGGAAATCAGAAGGAATATGGAATTTAAAGGAAAATAGAAAGGTTCTAACTTAACCACTTAGATTCGAGCTTTCTGTGTACCATTCCACTCAGAAATGGCTTATTGAACACCTGCTCTATGTTGGGGGCTGTGACTAACAAGTTTGTTATTGTTATGTTAAGTACAGTGTATTTTTTAAATTTAGTGTATTTTTGCATTTAGAAATTTAAAATTAGAAAATAATTCTTAATTATGGCTACTATCAAGACTTCAAAGCAGCCAACATCAACAATAGAACTTTGGTAGAATTTAACTTCAGATAAAATTTTCACAATGATGTAAAACTGTCTACTGAAATAGGATACTAAAAGATAATCAATATACCGGAAGACAAGTTTTGCCTCTAAGTATGACAAGCAAATGGATCTTCTTTATAGCAAAATATCTTATGCACTGCTTCTAAAAAACACTGTAAAAATAGAAAAAGATAAAAGAATTAAGTTATTCAAATAAGAAATATAAGTGGCTGATAAAAAAGAAAAACTTGAATGTTATTAGTAAAAAAAATGTTTGCAACTACCAACAATGTCAAAATACAATTTTTCCTGTTAACTTTTATGAATTGGGTTTTGAAGACTGTGTTAAGAGTTCTATCCATCCATCTATCAGATGGGTTGAATGTAAATTAATCAAGTGGACAAGAGGGTAAGAGTCTGAGAGAAGGGCACTCTAGAGGTGTGAAGTTGTACTCTTGTGCTCAGAAGTGTGAAAAGTTCAGCACTGCTAGAGATGATTATGCAAGGGGGAGAAGAGTGAGGAGTGAGGCAAGAAAAGTAGGAAGGTCAGGATTATGGAGGATACTGAGTAGGGAACGGCAAAGACCTTTGTATCCTGAAGATGATCAGGATCCAGTAAGGACTTTCTACAGGGAAAATTCCAATTGAATTCGAGTTTTAGGAAGATCACTTTGACCCTGCAGGTTAGGGTGAGGCTGAAGACAGGCACTCAAGCACGACAGGTGGCCCAGTGAGATGGGGAAGCCTGAACCTAGCCAAGAAAGAAAGGCTGAGAGGAGAGCAACAAGCACTTTCTGTGGCACCCTTCCCTGAGTCTAAGGGTTTAACCTACGAGCTACAGTTACACTCAAAGGAAAATACCAGCAAGGACACACTTGGCTTCTTTTCCATTTTAGCATAGCTTCCCCTTCAAAGCTAAGATGCCCCCCTGTTTGTTTTCACCGATGTAACTCTGGGGGTCAGGGGTGGAGAGGCTGTTAGCCAAGAGCTGGGCGTAGCTGTGGTCAGTAAATTTGTGGGCTGCCTTCTGCGTGTCCTGACACTGGCTGGAGGGTCCTGATAATGCAAGGATTTGGGCCCAAGCTATAGGGAACTCCTATCTCAAGGCTCCTGCCCATACCCTAGGGGGGTTTCCTGGAAGCCTGAGCTCTGCTGTTATATGCTAATCAGCTCTACCCAAAATGGCAACCAGGGAGAGACCCAAGCTCTGAGAAGAAAAGAACCCGACAAGTCTCAGGAAAGATGGAGAGGGTCTTCAAATTCTCATCTGGAATTAATTTTTTGCCTTTCCAGGAACATAATATATCTGGTTACTGCTCTTCTAATACATGAGGGCAACAAATGTCGTTTATAGTTAACCCTCCTCCAGCAACCCCCACTTTTTTTAAGAAAAAGAGGAGAGAATTTCGCAACTTTACTAGGATATATACAATTTCACTTTTAAATTATAAATTCATGTTATGGTTTAGGGAAAACTGATATGACTTAATATTTTAATATTACAGAGAATAGTAGTTCTAATTATAGTTAGGTTGGTGGATCTAAATGGGGAAATGATATAAATAAATCATTAAAGTGCTTTATGTTGGGTTTTAGTTCAGCTACTTGGAGCTAGTAAAATAGCACAGTCATTCAGTAAAAACTTAGAGGTAAATGGGCTTCCCTGGTGGCTCAGCAGTAAAGAATCCACCTGTAATGTAGGAGACAGCTTTGATCCCTGGTCAGGAAGATCTCCTGGGGAAGGAAATGGCAACCCACTCTAGTATTCTTGCCTGGGAAATCTCATGGACAGAGAAGCATGGCAGGCTACACACATGGGGTCGCAAGGAGTTGAATACAACCTAGCAACTAAACAACAAAAGTCAAAACTGTAATAAAATAAAAACAGTTCTTTGCTGTGTGGTTGGGAATGAATAGGAAAACCCATAGATGTCGCTTCAGAGATCAAGGTGTACAAAGCTCAAATCTTAAGGGAAAAGTATGTATTCTCAATACATAGCTTCTTTTCTAGATAAAGAATCTGAAACCCAAAGCAATTAACTGACCTGGCAAAGACACATAGCTAGTTAGTGCAGAGCCTGGAAGAAAACTAACCTCCCTTGACTCAAAGTTCATTTTTTCCCCACTATCCCATGTTATTCTACGATTAACTACAAAATTGGAGATTTCACTGACTATGGTGTCACACACAGAGAAGGACACCAGAATAGGAAGAGTGGTAAGATTATACAAGAAAATAACACACAACAGAGTTGCAAAACAAAAATAGTAAGTCCAAATAATCTTTCCAGGTTGTAACAAACAACAGCCATGTCTCCAAGCATGGAGAGAGAAGGAAGAGGGGTTGTCATTGGCTAAAAGATGCTGTGGGCGCTCCTTTGGCATTTAATTCAGGAAACTGTGTAAGAATCTCACTTTCAGAAAAACCTTTCAGTGATGTTTTTCACAGAGACACACACAAATGGCAAAGGATGAAAAGGCCCAATTAAGGAGCTTATTCGATAGAAGACACATTGTCAAATAATTATATTGCCCTTCTAATTGCCAGGGAAGAGGGTGGAGACCTGTTAAAAGTGTACAATAGACACCGGCACTAAAAGGAATCCAGATAACAGCTAACAGAACTGGTTATAAAAAGATTAGAAGCACTTGAAGCTGACCAAACAGAAGGTGCAGATAACACACATCTGCAGGTTTGCAAGGCCTGAGTGGGAGAACCGGTGAACCTTAGAACTGCAGCCTACATGGCGGGAAGTGGAAGGCTGAGCAAGAGTCTGACTTGCTCAGGTGTCAACTGTCTAAGATATTTTGGTAAAACAATTTTCTAAACAAAGTTGGTTTGAAGAACTGGTCCTCAATTTTGGACAGTCTTCTGAAACTGAGTCACAAGATTTTTGTGATAAGTGTGAGAAAGAGCACTCCAGGGACCTATGTATGATTCATAAGGTTTAAGTATAGTGTTCTAACCCAAGCAGAAAATAAAAACCCAGATATCGAGCACATCCTATAACCAGACACTCTGCCACACTCTTAATTCTAAGGCCCTACCATCTTAGGTCATCTTATCCCTATTGTATGGATCACAAATGGGGCTGGTTAATTTGGAGAAGGCCACTCCAACTGAGGGCAGGAGGAGAATGGGCAACAGAGTATGAGATGTGGTTGGATGGCATCATTGATTCAACGGACATGAGTTTGAGCGGACTGCAGGAGATAGTGAAGGACCGGGAAGCCTGGCACGCTGCGGTCCACGGGCTTGTGGACACAACACAGCAACTGAACAACATCGACACTAAGAAACAAGTGCCGAAGCAGGAATCACTTCTGACCGTGCCAGATGCCTGCCCATTTTTCATGCCCCACAAAGTAGGTCGATGGGAAGAGTTACAACTTCTCATTTTCTTCTCTGTCAAGGCTGGACCTAAGGAACTGAAGAAGATGCCTAGAGAAGGCAGGTCAGTTCATTCTATGTTGGTTAATGCATGCCTGACCCAGTAGGAAATGATATGCTACCAAATTTCCCAGGTAGTTTTTAGGGGAACTTAGAGAAAGGCTGTCTGACTGTAAGGCCCCAAACACTGTCTGGGTAACCATGGTTCCCCTACAAACTACAGAATAAAATTTAGCATCTAAACTCTGCATCCCAGCACTCGCTTAAGACCCTCACCAGTCTTCCTGTTGTTCAGTCGCTCAGTCATGTCCGACTCTTTGCCACCCCATGGAATGCAGCTCTCTAGGCTTCCACGTCCTTTATCATCTCCCAGTTTGCTCAAACTCATGTTCATTGAATCAATGATGCCCTCCAACCATCTCATCCTCTGTCACCCCCTTTTCCTCCTGCCCTCAGTCTTTCCCAGCATCAGACACTTTTGCTTAAACAATCATACAATCTTCATTGTGAACTATATAAAATACACAGAAAAGCAAGCAAAACTGTACGGTTTAAAAAATGACAGACTATAAGAGTAGCTATTATACTCCAAGCACAAGTCAGTGCTTTCTTCCTGTTATCATATTTGATCTTCACTGAAACAAAAGGTATCCTTATTTTATAGGAAAAAAAAAAAGCAGAATCCAAAGGTAGATGGGTACAGGAGAGTTTAAGCAACTTATTCAAAGCCATATAGTCACGAGTTAGTGAGAGAGAGGGATCTGAATTTCAGTCCCTCTGCTTAGAATTGTGCACTTCCTGTTTGGCAAAGCATGTCTTTGCTTTGGGCTGCTTGGGCACATCGTTGACTTCCTCCTGTCCCATCACCATCACCGTCTTCATCAGCCTTAGCCTTGGTCACAGAGGCTGTTCACAACAGCTGTCCTGATCTCAGGTGAGGAAAAAATGGTCATGGGGAAGAAAATGGTCAGTCAAGATTTATGTAAACAATCTTCCATTGTTTATTTGTTTTAGGGTAAAAAGAAATGTTCATAGTTGGGAACTACCTACTGTTGGGTCCCTGGGAAGGTGGACAGATAAAGTGCCAATATAACTATGTTCCAAATTTGTCATTAGACTAAAGAATTATGTTGTTCATCTGAAATTAAAATCTATTTGTGTGCACTGTATTTTATTTGCTAAATCTGGCAATCATAGTCTCTGAATAGAAAGGCTTCTCAGTAACTTTCATTCTTGGAATTTAAAAAAAAAATAGCTAAAATGAACACAGAACCAGAACCAGAGAGTCCATGGATCCCTCAATATACAGATCAAAACTCTCCTCTCTCTTAAAACTTCCTCAGGCCCTGAGCCAGGGTGCATCAGAGTTGAAGGCAGATGTTTCAGGAGAAAGATCTATGAGAACTGAAAGTTGGACTTCTAACTCTGTGTGAGCTTGAGCAATACCCTTAATTTCACTGAACTTAGTTTTGTTATTTGTGAAATTAAAACACTGAAAAAGATAACTTCCAAGTTCTTTTCAGTTCTAAAAATATTCTCCTTCCATAAAGAAAGTGAAGGAAAATTAAAATTTGGTGAATATATATTGAGTCCTGTAGAAGATACTTTAATATCTTATTTAATTCTCAGAATAATTTAGAGAATCCAATTATATTAGCCTTGCAATCTGTACCTGGCTACTTCTTTGTGGCAACCCTTATTTCCCTCTACTCCTATTCTAAAGGAAGACCAAGTACTTAGATGTCATGTAGAAATGGGTTAAATTGCACAGTACATTAAACAGAAATGGATGGTTTACTGAAGGTTTGGTAGGGGGCTAGGCACCAGGACCCCAAATAAGACCTCTCAGTTCTTAATTGTGAAGTTCCAATTGGGCACCAGCTACCATCCTTCTGTTCAGTTTCTGAGTTCCTTTCCTCCAGATCCTTACCAGTCATATTCTCCCCAGTCTCTTCTTTTTCAGTATGACTAGACTCAGAAATAAGGTAGAATTCAGGGCACTTTCAAAGTGTGGTGAAGCTGTTTTAAACCGGCCAAGCATCGCCAAGAACCATCTTTCAAACACTGAATATCTGATGGTAAAAAGCTTCTGCCTGACTTTCAAGAAAAGCTCTTTAACCTCCACTTAATAAGTAGTTAAACGGGGAAACACTATGAATTTAATCAAATAGAAAATGCACATGAAAACTCTATTCTGCAATGTGCCTCTGTGTTGGCTATAATCTTAGCTGCATTAAAGAGCTTAAGTTTATGAGCCATGAAATCAAATAGCAGAAAGCCTTTTGAAACTGGTTTCCTTCAGTCGGCACAACGTTCTTGAGATTCACTACACATGTTGTGTGTTTTGGTAGTTTGCTACTTTTTGTTACTGAGTCATATTCTATCCTATGCATGTACCACAATTTGTTTATCCATTCACCAGCTGTTGACCTTTTAGGTTGTTTCCAGCTTTTGGTGCCTATGAATACAGATGTCATAAACATAAACATTTGTATATAGGTTTTTGTGTAGAAGTCAGTCTTTATTTCTCTTCCCAGAAATAGAATTGCTACACTGTATGGTAAATTTATATTTGATGTTTAACTGCTAAACTCACTTAAGTGTGGTTGTGCCATTTTATGTTCCCTTGGCAACGCACAAGAGTTTCAAGGGACTCCATATCCTGATCAACAACTGCAATAATATTTTAAAATTTTACCCACTCTGATGAGTGTGTAATTGTATCACATCAGGGTTCCAATTCGTATTTCCACAATGATTAATGATATTGAGCATCTTTTCATGTGCTTATTTGCCATATATATCTTCTTTGGTGAACTATTTAAAATTGTTTGCCTGTTTAAAAAAAAAATCGGGTGGTTTGCTTTCCTATGAGTTTTGAGATTTCTTTTATAAATCTTGGATACAAGATCTTTATCAGACATGTGACATTAAACCATTTTTTTCCCAGTCTATGTCTTGCTTTTAATTTTCTTAACATTACCTTTCAAAGAGCAGGCATTTTTAACTTAATGAAGTCCAATTTACCAATTTTTTCTTTCATGGTTCATGATTTCTGTGTCCTAAGAAATCTCTACCTAACTCAAGGTAACAAAGATTTTCTCTTGTTCTTTAGTTTTTCTAAAAGTTTTATAGTTCTAGCACTTATGCTTAATTCTGTAAGCCATTTTGGATAAATTTTTGCATACGATGGCAAAGATCAAAGTTCGTACTTTATGTCCATTTTTCCAGTGCCATTGATTGAAAAGACTATTTTGCCCCACTGAATAACCTTGGCATCTTTGTCAAAAATCCATCAGCTATAAATGTGTGAATCTATTTCTGACTCTTTTTTATGTTTATTCTTATGCAAACACCACATTGCTTTAATTACTGTAGCTCTCTACTAAATCTTGGAATCAGGTAGTAGGAGACCTCCAGCTTTCACTACATGATTTATGGATGTTCCAATTTGGAAATATTTGGAGATGTTGCTTTTTCTCACGTAAGTACACTGACCGCTTGTACGTATTCTGGAAGCATCTCTTTGTTTCCCGTAATAGTTTACATCAGCGGCTGTAAGCCTTAAGTATTTTAAGAGTTCATTATAAAGCCTAGCTTTCATGTTCTCTTGCAAATGAACCCCTTGAACGGATCACTTCGTGTCCATGTTGTGTGTTAGCTGTCGTGGGGGGCACAAAGCCCAGGTCTTCAGCACCACGAGGGGCAAGGGGGGCAGTGATACTGAACAGCTCTACTCTGCTGTCAAGTTATCTTGCTCTCCCATGGTTCCCTGCTTCTTGGAGGCTTTGAAAACAGGTTGTGCAGGTTGCACTGAAAATAGCAAACAGCTGGCTTTTAAATCTTGGGAATTTCAGGGAAAGTAAATCTTTCCCCAATTCAGTCCATGGAACTGAGGCATCAACATTAGTCATGTGAACTGTTATGTCACAAATCAAGGGGATTTATGCTGAAGACACAGTCCTGTCCGCATTTTTGAAATGCAGAGACCCTCTCTTCTGTCACCAAAGGGAGTTAGGGGGCAGAAATATTGTTATTTTCACAGAGGAAGAAGTGTGTATTATATCACACTCACCATTCTATAATTATTTTCCTACTTGTAACTTTTTCTTCCCAAACTAGTGAAGAATTTAGTGAATATGAGTTTGCTGGTGAGAGACAAGTGTCTTTGCATAATAGCAGCTCGTGTGTTTAGCAATATTATTGAAGTATTGTAACAAAGTATCACCTTAAAACTATTTTTCTAAAATGAACTGTACATTCCTTGTATTAATAATGGAATATGCTGAACCAATTTAATGTCACCTGGTATCTCAGAGACTATTGAGGATGTAGTGTTTGCCCCTGTATGAAATGGTTCTAAATTATTGCATTTCCTTTGTTCGTTTAATAGCTTCCCTCCGCTCTTGCTGGTATGCCTTTTGTTTTGCAATGACATTACTGAACCACTACATTCGAAATGATAATTTAGCTTCCTGGAATTGTGGGAAAAGCAAGCGAATGGGCCCACAGGCTTCTCCTGTTTATGTGCGTGTGAATGTGTGTGTGGATGTGTGACAGAGAGAGAGAGGAGGGGGTCTGGTGTGGTGTCTATGTGCTAAGTACATAAGAAGTAAATACTGATGCATGTATACATGTATCATACATATTTTAAGTTCCAGAGGAGTTTCTCTATATACCTGGGGCTGGTATAAATTAAGCTCTCAATAAATGTTTGTTGAATTCCTGGGGAGGAAAAAAAAAACCACATAGGCTTTGTGTTTATTGATACAGGATAGCCATAGCAGCTCTGACAATTTTATAATTCATGCTGCACTGTGGGAAATGCGTCACATCCACGGGAATGACCCCCAATCCTTTTAGAAGAGATAGTTATTCTCATAGCATCACTAGGACTACTGGCCACTCCAGCTTTGGGGACTAAACTCCCAGGCAACCAGTTTTGTTTAGAAGGGTGTTAACTCCAGTGCTCACTCAAAACCCCTTTCTAGGGACTAGGGGTACCCCCAGTTTAATTTTCCTCAAAAAAGAGCCATTTTCTAGTTATTAATAGAAAAATGCTATCTGGAATATTGACATTAATATCACCAAGATATTCACACTGCTTTGGGGCTGAAGGGAAGTACATTCTTTAACTGCTAATGCTTTTGAGAATCAAGTAAATAAAGCAGAATTTAATGGTTTAGAAGCATTAACTGTATTTTCTTCTTGGAGTCAATCAGTTAACCAGCTGATCTGAGAGTGGAGAAAAGGATATTGAACTCAACATCTCACAGATTTTATTTGATATAAAAAAAATTAAGACTAATAAGATTGGGTTGTCTCTACTATGAAGATATTCTGTTTGATAGTTGCTTTAAAAATGGTTTTAACTTTAAAGTCTGTTTTTAATGATGTTTGGGGTCTAGATCCATGAAGGACCAGTTACTTCTAATGGTAACTGTAATAGTCTTCATTTCAACGTTTATTAGGTTGTTTTTACATTCACTCGCTCCATGCTCAGTTATATCCAACTCTTTTGGAACCCTCTGGACTGTAGCCCACCAGGCTCCTCTGTCCATGGGATTCTTTAGGCAAAAATATTGGAGCGTGTTGCCATTTCCTCCTCCAGGGGGTCTTCCCAACCCAGGAATCAAACCTGTGTCTCCTGCACTGGCAGGTGGATTCTTTTACCACTGAGTCACCTGGGAAGCCTCCGTTTTAGTGTCATGGATCTCTAATACTACAGGATTTCTAAGGTTAGACTGGGAAGGCAAAAGCTTGAAAATTCAGGATACATTGTTTTATTATGACAAAAAGTCAGGCTTAAAAAAAATAAAAAATAAAAGTGAACGTGCTCTTTCCTGGACTTGCCAACCCGTCTTTTCTTGGATAACTTTTAAAAGCCTGGGGGGGCACTGGGAGCTATGTAAATATTTGAAAATGGCATCATCTTGCCTGAATTTTAATATATATTTCCAGTTGTACGGGCACTGGTAAGATCTGTTCATAACTGAGGTGCCCACAGCTTACACACACACTCTCCTGCCTATCTGATGGCCAGGACGCAGGCAAGGACTTGCTCCCGCATCGCTTGGGCTCAGCACTCCTACAGCTGACTTTTCAGTGCGCAGCTGAATGGAACACACTGTGGGAAAAGCACCCTCCCATGCTCAATTCCGGAGCCCTTAGAAATGGATGGAGTCCGTCTCCTGGATCTGTAGGCTGGACAACAACTTCCTTCTCACCCAGGCAATCAGTAAGGCCAACGACTTTGAAGTACAGCCCTCTGGTTACAAACTCTAGGCAGTTACTTGGAAGTTCTAAATATGCTTTCTCATTAGAGGGTCTGTCTCTGGTGTCCATTCTGAAACATAACGTCTCTTGACTTCAGCGGATGTACTGTATGCGGGAGGACTCTGGGATTCACTTTGAAAGAGGTTTAATGTTTCAAATGGGTAAAGGTGGGCAGTATCCACATACCCATTGACTGGCTTCTTTTCTTTTCAGGCTTCTATGAGAATAAGATGCCATTTCTGACCTAAGGGCTTCCCAGGTGGCGCTAGTGGTAAAGAATCCACCTGCCAATGCAGAAGACCTAAGAGACACAGGTTTGATCCCTGGGTCAGGAAAATCCGCTGGAGGAGGGCATGGCAGCTCACTCCAGTATTCTTGTCTAGATAATCCCATGAACAGAGGAGCCTGGCAGGCTACAGTCCATGGGGTCGCAAAGAGTCAGACACAACTGAAGTGACTTAGTACAATTCTGACCTAAGGATGAGGCAGTCAGTAATCATGAAAATAAACCATTTCATATAGGGAAGAATGAGATTTTTCCTTCCATATATTTCAAACTCTTTCTGAGTCTCCATGGATAATCCTAAAGCTCTTCTCTAAGGAAGATTAAGAATTAAGTCCCTTACTCTTTCTATCTGTTCCTTCTTAAAAATGTTCTCAGGCTTTCTTCCTGTCATTTTGCCTGAGATCGTGGCAGAGGTACACAGATGAAGACTGATTTCAAAACAAGCATGTCAGCGCAAAGACGTGAATAAAGAAAAAAGAATGGTGGCCTAAAAGAATGCAGAGGTTTACAGAAACGATGTACCTCCTGTAAAAATCTTAACTGCTCAGAGACTCTCGGTTTCATGGAATGCCTCTTTGGAATGACCACCCCCCCCCCCCCCACTCCAGTGGCTGTGATACATACAGGCCACTGAAACTTGCTGTTACCCTCCCCCTGCTTTTTATAACCCTGAAGTTCGGGTCAGTTTTCATGCATCGAAGCCCGGGTGGCAACTCTGGTTTAAATGCCATTTCATGCCTGATAAAATTTCATTAGGCATTTTAACTTTTAATTTCTTTCATTGACTTATCGTGCAGATGGAGAGAAATGTTTAGAAAGGGGAAAAAATTTAAACAGGGATTTACTGAAGTCATGTTTCAGTAAGGAAGGAAATACCATCGACTTTATTACAGCTGCCTAATGTTTTCCACAAACTGTAGAAATAATGCGTTGTATCTTGGTGACCTACAATAGCAGCTGACTGCTTGCACATGATGGAAATGCAATTTGGGTTTGCTAAAAATTAACTATTTAATGCCCTGGTCTCCGGGGCTCACGGTGTCTTGTGTCTGGTTTGCTCTATATGATGCTCTTTTCAAGTCGTGGATGGTCATTTGCTACACGGTTGAATGCGGGTGTGCAGCTTCCTGAAAGGCAGCTGGGCTCCAATGGGGACCAGCTATACCATATACCCACGTGCCTGTGTCTGCTGTCCCTATACGTTCCTAAGAACGGATGGGAAGATTTCATCTGCCCCCTTCACCTGCCCCCCACCCCCCTACCAGCCCAACCCCTGTCGAGACCCCTCCTCCCCTCCCTCTCTCCCTCAGCTGGGCCTTATCTGGTCTGTTCAGTGATGCGATAAAACAAAAAGGGAAGTTTCTGATTGCACGAACACACCCTTTGGAGAGATTCCAGCTAGAGAAGAGTCCGTTAAGGAAAGTGAGAGCGGTGGTGGGAGGCCTGAGTGCCAGGAGCGAGGAAAACGGCAAGCTGAGGAGGAAAACTTAATAACATGCCAGAATGGCGGTGGTGATTTCGAGAGGTCTGTGGGTGGAGGGAGTTCAAAAAGGAACTTGCCTAATGAGGCCTCTCTGAAGATTTACTGCAGTGGCTGCTGCTGAGAAGAGGATCCGGAGAAAAGATGTTCTGCCCTGACTAGCTTCACAGGAAGTCAGGCAGGGCTTGTACTCTGGCAGGCAGAGGAGGGAGACTGCTCAGCCAGCAGCAGCCACAGCTTCTCAGTTTAATTGTTTTTAAAGAGCCCCCTTCCACACAGCATTTGTGACCCTATAACACATACAGTTCTCAAGGCAGGAAAACCAAACAGAGAAACCATTCTGGAGGAGAGCCGTCCCCTAGCTAGTCCTAAGGATGACCACATCAGCTCCTGGGGAGGGCTCGGGGAGCCCATTTCCTTCCCTACAGCACCTCTCCTGGAGTTCCGGGCTCATCCTGCAGCCATCAGCTTTTCTTGGCTGAAAGGAGGCGCCAGACCATCCACAGAGCTCAGAACGCTGTCAGTGGAGCGGGGTCTGGCCACGCCCCGGTTCCCCCCGCAGAACCCTGAGCCCCGATCACTTCCAGGGACCGGAAGTGAAACTCTGTGCAGTGCAAAGATGAGCACCGCAGGCGGCTAGCTCTCAAATAGGGCTGTTCTCTCGGTGCTGAAGGAGTTAGGAGGACAAAACCACTGGCGAAAGCACTACCTTTCAGGTGAAAGCTTGTCTGTCCAAGTCTGAGGAAGTTACAGTCACTGCCATTTGACTTCTGTGACCACGCAGGTTTAGTGAGCAGAAGTTACTGGGACCTGGTCTTAGAACAGGGGTCCCAACCCCGCCCCTGCAGGGCCAGGGACTGGTACTGCTCCATAGCCTGTTAGGAACCGGCTGGCACAGCAGGTGGTGAGCCGGGAACCGAAACAGCCGAACCAACCGAACCGAACACTCCCCCAAGCCCAGCCCCTGTCTGGGGGAAAACTGCCTTCCATGAAATCTGTCCCTGGTGCCGAAGAGGCTGGGGACCACTGCCTTAGAACACTCTATCCCATCTGACCACGGCAGGACACAGGCACCCGGCTCCCGTGGACCCGCTGAGGTCCCTCTGAGAACTCATTCTGGGTAATAAGTCAGAATCCTTCTCAGGAAAGAAAGACAAATGCTGTTCTGGGTGTTTTCTCAGGTCAGACAGGAAAGCTGCCCATCTGGCTCATCGTGTCAATCACAGGAAGTGAGGTAGAATATGGACAAGGATCCAGGGCTCGGGATTCCGACCTCCACTTTACAAACAAGTGAACTGGACTCGAATAAAGCGAACCCGACTCACCAGAAAGGCTCAGGTAGATCCCCGGAAGGGCCGAGCGCAGCCACGGCGTGGGGAGAAAAGCAAAGGATTCTGGATGGAGAGACACGTTCTTTGCTCATTCTTCTCAAAGACAGAGAAAGAAAGAGAGCAGTGGAAAGAGGAGGGTCCCCCTTGTTCTCTCCCAGGTGTGTGCGCCACCAGGTAGATGCCGCGTGAGGCGAGGATGCCCGGGATAAGTAAACTCGGCCGCCAGGCCAGAGTCGGTCAGCAGCTCCTTAAGGAGCTTCACGTGTGCTGGCCGGGAGAGTGCATGCGTGCACATGCACGTGCATTCGCGAGATCCACAGACTTGCAGAGCAGTGTGCTTCATAGACTTGCTTCTGATTTGTTGAAGGCGTAGCTGTTACAAAGAACGTCTTCCCAAGGACCCATAGGCAGAAAATAACGTCATTAATACTTGTTTTCATGAAAGATAGAAAGGACTGCTAGCTGCCTACTGAATATGTTTTCCATTTCTTCTTTCATAACAAAACCCAACAAAAACCTAATTTGAGGATGGGGGCTGTGGGACGTAAGTTGCCTATCTAGGCTTTTATGTCGCAGTCTCCCTTGTTGCTAAGTTCTGGCCACTAACATATAAAGTAAATTTTATTTGGGGAAACATACAGGAAAGGTCCTTGCAAAACAGACAGATGGCAGCTCTCTTGTCATTGTAAAATGCAAAGCTAGGGACTGAGGATGTCAAAATGGAAAGATGGAAGTAGCGGGTGTCTCTAATGGCATCTTGTTGGCTGCATAAAGACTCTGGATTTCCTTTCCCAGATTTCTTTTACAAGAAAATCCCCAGTTTGTTTAAGCCACTATGATAGGGTCTGTGTTACCAGCAGGCAAAGCCAATTCCGAACTGATGTAGAAGGCAAGCTGCTTACTTTTTTTCTCAGTACGTGGGTAGTCCACATGACACAAAGAAGGGGCTGCTCAAAAGGTAAGGTAAAGTCATTGTAAACACTAGCGGTAGATTCCAACTCACCTCTATTACATTCAGCCTTTAGACGTGACTGGCATACCTTTAAATGTCACAGACCCTTTTGAGAAACCGGAGGATGCTGTAGACAAACTCTTTAGGGAAATGCATATACACATTTACGCAGGAAATCCTTACAGACCATCTCAGACATTTTATGAATCAGGGAAGTCTGACCAGGGAACCCTTGGTAAGGATTTCTGCATTTGGTTACAATTACTTAAAAATGTAGATAAGAAGGCAGTAAATCTGGCTGGGCTGTGTATTCAGTCTTTTTCTTAGGGAAGTTTAGGACAAGGCGTCCATGGGATTTTCCAGGCAAGAGTACTGGAGTGGGGTGCCATTTCCTTCTCCAGGTGAGACCATTTGGTGAGGGAGAAATCAGATGCCACTCTGAGGCCTGGTAGACCCAGGGATAGGACAGGCCATCACAGGAGCTTCAAGAGGCATCTAAAGCTAGCTGTAGCCCATGGTAAAATAAATTAGCTAACTTACTCTGCAAACCTGAACAAAGGATGTTGGGAAGGGCTTTGTGACTGAATGTGAACTGTCTTTGGAGAACTATCCATTCTTGTTCATTGGATTTTAGCAGATTTTGGATAGTTTTACAGCACTGTGTATGTTTATGTGATAGCACTGATAACACATTCTGAAAAGCTGGTTGGTTAATGAAGCTGTAACAAAGATATTTTACTTAAAGAGCAGCTGTTCCAGTGTTTGGGCATTCCACTTCAAGCTGCTATGAGCTGATCTAGTCCAAAGAGCCTTTACTAAAAGTATGTTGTGATAAACAGGGTCCACTGGGTGAATTTGCCTAAATAGTTTTTTTGTGCTTTATGTCTGTGAGAAAGGACATATGATATTTGGGAAGCTGCTTTACTTTGATTTCCCAGCAAAGTAATCCTTCTCTCACAAATTCTAATTGTATGATGTCATAGAACAGGCTTAACCCAGGTTGTAAAAATGCATAGGTTGTACTGTCTTAATTCCCCTTTGGAAGATATGTATAATTCATTTCCTTAAATATTTATCATGCATGCTTTCCTCTTGAACTATTTGCATATCTTTCATTCCTTTTAAGCAGAACGTCACAAACAAAACAACAAACATCCTGATTTTATTCATTTTGGCTTCTGAGATTACATGGAGAACATGACATGGTGTATGTGGAGCATTTTCTCATATTTTTAGAGCAAACTAGAATATTCTGGGTTAGTTCTCCAATTTCAGTGTGCAAAAGATACCCGCATGCTAAGTCGCTTCAGTCATGTCAGACTCTGCTACCCTATGGACCAAAGCTCACCAGGCTCCTCTGTCCATGGGATTCTCTAGACCAGAATACTGGACTGGGTTGCCAAGCCCTCCTCCAGGGGATCTTCTCCACCCAGGGATTGAATCTTCGTCTCTTATGCATTGGCAGGTGGGTTCTTTACCACTAGCACCACCTGGGAAGCCCCCAAAGTACCTATAGAGTATATCATAATGCAGGGTCCAAGGCCCCCCGGGGCTCTCACTCAGGGGGCGTACAGTTGACTGTTGTGCTTTGAGACAACCGCAGCTTGCATTATAGAGCCAAAGTCTCTTTTAATAAAAGGGTGAGGTTATTTGTTCCCTTTATTTGATTCTTTCCATTTGAAGACCTTGAAATGCTACGCAAAACTTTTAAGGCAGTCTTGTGCTAGACAGTAATGGGACTAGTGACATCAGGGAGAAATCAGGAAAGAAAAGAAAAAGTGTGGTTTTCACAGCTGTTTTTCTCTTGGTAGGATACAGAGTTACATTTGATGACATGATGTATCAATGTATGCCAGGAACATAGTGGATGCTTAGTCACTGTGGTGAATTTCGCTGTACCCCAACATTTCTATAGTGCCGCCTACAAACTGTGTCAGTTTGGGATTTGAAAATACCCTTCTCAGACTATTGCAGTCGTAACTGAGTTGGTGACAACATCAGGAAGAGAAACGGTTAAGCACTTCTCAGATGCTAGCCCATCTGCTTCATGTCATAAACCCACACATATTCTCTTCTTTCTTTAGGGGACTTCTGACATTCTTGTTTTACAATGTTAGGAATTATAATATATACAATATGCTTCCCTGAAAGTGTCATTTATGTTTGTAATATATTGTCCTTTAACCTAGAAGCGTGTATCCTGTAAACTACAGATGTCTATTTTTTTGTTATGTGGAGGGTCTTGATTACTTGCTGTCTGCCTTCACTAAACCCATAGTGTGCAAAGAGTTTTTCTCTATATATTTGACTACACTTGTGAGAGGCATGGCAAAGCTGGGCGGACAAATGAGGCTTCTCCTGAGAAGGCCCTACATTGAGAAGGGGTGGGGTTAGCAGTGTTCAGGAAAGAGGTCAGGTCAGGAGAAGTCCAGTGCATCCATCATCAGAGAAAATGCAGTGTGGACAGCCAGGAACAAGAAGAAAGGCCAGGATGATGCGAGTAGGCAGGAGCTGATAAGAAAGCTAAGAAAGAAGTGAGAGGGTCCAAGCCATTGTTCCACGAGTGGGTCTGGGATTCTCAGAACTCATGTTTATAGATATGAAATTCCATTTTCTATACAATGAAAGCCTTTGTGGGTCACATTTTAAGAAACTATTCAAAGCATCTTGTTCTTCTGACTACCTCCAAACACAGAAGCTAGCACAAGCTTGGAATCTTACCTGTTGATTCTCAGGAGACCTTGGGTTTCTAAAGGAAACTCCCACCCAATGTCCTCAAGTGATTTTTGCTACAGCTTCTTTTGGTTTCAGTCACCCCTGACGGCATTAAATGGTACCACCATCCCATGGATGCTCTTGTCTGGGATAAAGGTCCCATGATGCCTTCTAAAGGGCATGTCCTTACCATGCTGGGACAGGGCAGCATCCCCCAGAGCCCTGGTGAAAATGCTGCTGCCTCCAACCCCAGCATGGGGACCACAGTTCTTGCTATCTGGCTGTTGTACCTGGTCTCCAGGCCCCAAGCAGTGAGGTTCATATTTCCTGTCTTGCAGAGTTCCCCAGGAAAACTCTTCCTTCAGTTTCTGTCTCCACAGGGCTCAGACATGAGACTATGGGGCTGAGGTAGGAACCAGAACCTGTAACGCAGAGTACATCGTTCTCTGTGATCTCCTTCACCTGAAAGCCCACTCTCTCCTCTGGTTCTTCAGATACAAACCCTCTTACAAACCAGTCCTAGGACCGGCTCCCTTGGTTCACTGGATGTGCCTGGTATGTCTGCATCCCATGGAGCAGAAAGTCACACCTCTGCTGCTGAGGTTCCCTTCCCTATGTAGACATTGGTTGGCTTGGTTTGAAGGCTTGGAATTTGTGCTGCCGGCATGGAACACCTTGCACTCACTGTCCTATGCACAAGTAGCTTACTAGCACCTGCCTTTGCTTTCTCAGAAGACGGGGATCAGCCAAGGTTAGCAGCCCCAGTTAACTTTGAAGGTAGGGAATGTTACGAGTCTCATACCATGAGTGATGTGTTTGCTAAGACAGTCCTACTTCTCAGGATCTGTGGCATTTCCTGCACATATTCCAGGGTTTAGTTGTGAGCCTTCAAGGATGAACATGTTGTCTAATATCCTGGGTTGTCCCAAGGGACTTTCAGTTGGAAGGAGTAAAGTTGGATGATTAAACTCTATGAGTATTACTGGGACTTCCCCAGTAGCTCAGTGGTAAAGAATCCCCCTGCAATGCAGGAGACACAGGAAACATGGGTTCGATCCCTGAGTCAAGAAGATCCCCTGAAGAAGGAAATGGCAACTCACTCCGGTATTCTTGCCTGGAGAATCCAATGGACAGAGGAACCTGGTGGGCTGCAGTCTATAGGGTCACAAAGAGTCAGACATGACTGAAAGATTGAACAACCACCACCACACTAGGAGCATTCTTAGTATTAAGATCTGTGGGGCCTTCAGGAGCCTATGCTAAGCAGGTAACCAGGTCCTGAAGGACTGAGCATGCGTCTCTCCCTCATTCATTTGGAAGTTCCTGATGAGAAACAAATCAGAGTCTCATGTTCCTTGCTCCTGTACCAAAAGGTGATGCCAAGTCCCTTCAGGGCCAGACTAGTTGCTTCCATGGAATAACTCAATCCATATCCTTTGCAGATTGTAAATCAGAGAATAAACTATACGTCCCCCATTATAAACTATAAATAGTTTAATAAGGGAAGCCTGGTATGCTGCAGTCCATGGGGTCCCAATGAGGTAGACACAACTGAGCAACAGCAACGAAGTCTGCCATCTTGGATCTCAGTCAAGAAACCGTTTGAAATCAGGGCTGCTTGTGTGATTATTTTCACCTGTTAAAATGATCTTTTGCTTGGAATTTAAATTGTTCATTTAATTTATCATTCCTCATAATTCTTCTTCATCTCCTAATGCCCCTAAAACTCTCTTCTCCATCATGCTCACTAAACTATAAAATAAAATATAGTGAGTTGTGATTAGGAGGATGCCTGAAATTTACTTCCCGCATTACATAGTCACCAGTATTTGAAATCCAGCTATTACTTATGTTTTGGTTTGTTACAGTCAAAGTTCTACAAATGTGGTACATTATCAGCTTGGAATACTGCTATACATATAACAAGTATCTATCACAGTGCCCGAAACTCAGTATGAGTGCCCAGTAATTGTTTGTTGAATGAATGAAATGCTTTCTCTTATGATTTAATAAGGCAGATACTTTTAGTTATATCAATTGCTGAAATTGACTCAAAATATGTAGATGTCTACTATATGCCAAAACCATACTAGTCACCTCTGCAAAATGCACTTAGCAGTTATGGTTTTTAGAAAATAATTTTTCTGATGTTGTTCTCAGATCAGGGGAAAAGGAAAGCATATCTCTGGAGATATGCTTTGGGGACACAGGGCATTTTGGGAAGGATAATCATACAAAGGAAATCCAATAATAACAATGACTTCACTGAGTCCTAACTATAGGATAGACATTTAACCTTCACACCAACACTAGATAAAGAGGCTACTTCCATTTGGCAGATAAAGAAACTGAGGCTTATAGACTTTAAGGAACTGCTGCAAGATCATGCAGCTAATCAGTGGCAAGGCGAAGCTTTCAAACAGTTTGCTGACCCCAAAGCCCTGCCTCTGGTCACCATGCTTCTGGCCATGCGTTCAATTCCCGGGTCAGGAAGATGCCCTGGAGGAGGGCATGGCAACCCACCTCAGTATTCTTGCCAAGAGAATCACATGGACAGAGGAGCCTGGCGGGCTACAGTCTAGTCTATGGGTTGCAAAGAGTCAGACGCAACTGAAGCAACTGAGCATGCGCGCATAGCAGACAAGAATCTGTTAATTTCCATTTCTATCCAATGCTTTCTGCAAAGCATTGTGATGGGCCAGTTTCATCTTAGCTCTACGTTCCAGACCTGAATTGCATTTTTATAATGCCAAACTCAATAAGAACCAGGAATAATGATAAGTTAAAACGTATTAAAGAGGTATTTGAAATCTGGAATAAGTATTTACTGTGTAGATATGATCCAGGCTCCCGCATGACAAGCAATCGACAGTCGAATTTTAAAGACAATGCCCATTTTGGGCATAGACACCTTCAAAATCAGGAAAATATGGAATGTAAATGTGAATTTATTATGTTTACGTTCTTATCACTTCTAACAAAATCATTTTAACTATCCTGTTATTTCTAGAAATTAGTCATAAAATGACTTAAAAATATAAAACATAAATGAATGAAAAGGACTCATTGGCCCAGCTGGTTAATTTTGTGGTGACTTTGTCCTGGAACACTGAAGATTATTGAGCTCTATTATATTCTAATCTACATCAATAATTGAATGGACGAAGGAATGACTCTAGACTCAATTAATACAGATGTGGGGGATCTTAAAAACGTATAAAATAAACTGTACAATAGAGAGGAGATCAAACTGAAGGAAAAATAAATTTTAATGTTTACCTTCAGGCCTTGAGGAATAAGGGGAAATGACCAGAGGTTGCAGTAACCTCTCAAGTCATTTTAGCTACAGAGAACCTTACAACTATTCCTGTCCTCATGATTATTATGGCAGATGGGATCGAGCAGGTCTGTGGAAAGTGGTCCGTGGGCCATTTTGGCTCTGCACCCTCGTCCTGGTTACTGAGAGCAACAGCTGTATCTAGAAAGTGTGCTTTGGGAGGTTGGAGACAGAGTTTTATATATCTACAGGTGTGATATATGAAAGAAGAGTTTATGAAAATAGTCTCATGACTGTGAAAAATAATACCTTTCAAACCCTAGCGCAACTGCTCATGAGTGCACTTTGTTTCTATGAGCCACTTGTAACCACTGCTTTGCAACTTGCAGCCTCACACTTTGTACAACACCTGTGCTTCACTTCTTGCTGCCTGTCTGCTCAATCGATAGTTCCAGGCAACTGAGTCTAAATAAGACATGCTTGAATTCCCTGGTGGTCTGGGGCCCAGGTTTAATCCTTGGTAGGGGATTCCCAAGGGGAATTCCAAGGGGCTTCCCAGGTAGCACTAGTGGTAAAGAACCCACCTGCCAATGCAGGAGACATACAGATGCAGGTTCGATCCCTGAATCCGGAAGATCGAGGGCATGGCAACCCACTCCAGTATTCTTTCCTGGAGAATCCCAGGGACAGAGGAGCCTGGTGGGCTACAGTCCATAGGGTCTCAAAGAATTGGACATGAATGAAGTGACTTAGCATGTACGCATGCAGGGGAACTAAGATTCTGCAAGCTGTGTGGCAAAAAATAAGAGATTATAGTAAATACAATATGCTTAAAATTTATGGTGTACCTGTAAGGATATTTATGGCAGCATTATTTGTATCACTGAAAACTTGGGGACAGCTCAAATGACCATAAATCATTTTGGAAGGACTAAATACACCACCATATATTGGTATTCTGAAATATTGCAGACCTCTAAAAAGAATATATATATATACTGGAAAAAAAAAAAAAAGAATGTCTATATTGGCATGAAGGGTTGTCCATGATAGATACTTTTGAGTAAAAAGAAGGACATTATGGAACAATTTAAGCTGAATTTAAAATTATTTTGTGGGGACAATTCCGTGCCCCCCACTTTCATCAAGGAGTGCTTTTCTTGTTTGCTGCTTACTTGACTGTAAGACATCTTTATGTAAACTCCCCAATAATGGAATCAAAGATAGATACATGTGACAGTGTATACAGGCCTGTGGTTCTTTACCAGATATTTTCTTTTTTTTCAGAAATACATCCCTTCTTCCATGCTTTTTTAAAAACCTCATTCACTCGTTCACCTAATCATTTGTTTCTGCAACGAGTGAGTGCCTCTGTGTAAGAATATGAGCTCACGTACCCACATGCACACAGGAATACCCGGGAGCTCAGATGGTGCAGCAGGCCCATGTAGTCAGCCCTTCAGAGGAGCTCAGTGTACGTCCTGCATGGACTTGGTGCAGACAAACCCTTCATGGAGGGGTGAAGGCTCATCTGTAAAGGGATCTAACAACAGCTCCCCTGCTGGCCCAGCCTGGCAAGGCCAGGGAACCGCCTTCCCCGAGCCAGCCAGGCAGAGACTTGGGAGCATAAAACACATTCCAGCGGTTGGCATCTGGGCTTGCAGCTGCCAGACGCAGCCAGTGTGTGGCCGTGGGGCCGCAGGGCAGGGGCAGAGCAGGTCTGTGGAAAGCGGTCCGTGGGCCAGTTTGGCTCTGCAGCCTCGTCCTGGTTACTGAGAGCAACAGCTGTATCTAGAAAGTGTGCTTTGGGAGATTGGTATCTGTGTGGGGTGGAGAGGAACTTTGGCACTGGAGTGGGGGTATGGGTGGGGGCAGTACTCCCTGTACTTTGTGCTCCCAAAGGGAAACCCCAGAATTACAAACAAGCCACCCCAATCCTGGCTTGGTGTCACCAGTCAGCTAAAAGCAATTTTTGGGCGATGCTTTCATGTCTGTGCCCACTTTATGTGTATGTGTATATATAGGCATAATTTAAAGAATGAATTCCCCTCCCAATTTCCATCTTTGCACGCAGATGGGGACTATTGGGAGGGGGGAGGTGATATTTATTAGGACTTTGAGGGATTGGTTTTCACGTGAAAAAGTTTCCTAAATGAGAAACTGCTGAAATTGTCTTGTAGCAACTTCTCAGAGACATTTACCATGGATCCACTTTTTAAAATTGCAGTTCATTTGAAAGCCAGTATGGTAAAATTAACCAAAATCTAAATTTAAAAAAATTCCTCGATTCTTGCAGGCCTACTTCACATCATCAAACTAGGCCCCGCTGGAGGCCCCATTAAAATGGCAGCTCCCACTGAGAGAGAGACAAAAGCCCCCTCTCTGAATGGGGATGCTGAAACAGTGATGGACTCTCAGAACTGCTTTTTTTTTTTTTTAATCCATTAAAAAAAAAAAGTTACCTCTGCATTGACTGTGAGAGAGTATTTATTTAGCTCTCCACACTGTGGGAAACAGAGGCGTTCTCCCTTATAAGGACACCCAGACTTTCTTGGGAGAGAAGGGAAATATGAATCCATAACATGGCTGAACAAATTCCTCCTCGCAACTGAATTCATGGAATGTTTCGGACATGAACAGCTTAATTTTGGTGTGGTCTGGGGCAAATTAATATGACTCAAATCCTACCTCACACAGGAAGAAATGGGATGAAGTGGGTGGGGTGACCACACTCAACTTCCCTCAGAATTCTAACAGTCGTTGCTGTTACGTTTAAATGGGCCCCCTTCCACTCTCTAGCAAGAAAACCTTTATGAAGGAATAGAGAGATAAAGAACTAAAAAGACATCTAAAAAGCTAACTGTGTACTGTTCAGCATCTGTGATATTTTAGGCTATGGGAATGATTCGTGAGTTTTTACTCAACAAAATTAAGACTCCTAGAGGGTGTTCCAGCACCTTTGCATTTGGCAGCGTGGATAAATATAATAAACACAATGACTGCTCTTCCAGTGTTTCTCATGAAGCCCCTGGAACAGTTATTTCAACCACAAAGGCTTAGAGACTTGCAGGAAGTATCACCCTCTTCTTCCAGAAGATGGACAAGGCTTTCCCCTTAATACCTAATCAGACACTTTGTTCTCTCAGAGAGCTCAGGTCTCTAGCAGTCAAGGACAATTAACCTGACTATTAACATGAACCTTGATGTCATTCTCTCCAGGATTACCTTTCTTTACTTTTGCAAAGAGGGAGTAAAATTGTTACCACAGAAGGGAGTAGGTTCTGGAAGGGAAAGCGACTGTAAATACTGAATATATATTTTGTAGTTAGGAACCCACTTGCAAGTTATTCACACACATTAACGTCTTCTTTAGTTGGGCTTCCTTGGTGGCACAGATGGTATAGAATCCACTTGCAATGCAGAAGACTCAGGTTCAATTCCTGGGTTGGGAAGATCTCTTGGGGAAGGGAATGGCAACCTTTGCTACTTGCTAGTGGCTCCAGGCTACTTCTTGCCTGGAGAATTCCTTGGACAGAGGAGCTTGGCGGGCTACAGTCCATGGGGTCACAAAAGGTCGTAACACTTTCACTTTAACACCTTTTTAGTTGCCTTGTATTTATAGAAGGTAGTAGTGAGAAAGATTACTTCTCAGTGATCAATAATAGAAATCATTTTTATTTGGCTTTGAAATGCATCATACACTTATTCCTTCTGCAAATTTTTGCATGTAATTATGTTCAGGTTCAGTTCATGTTAAAGTTAGATTTGTTGTTGTTGAGTTGCTAAGTCATGTCTGACCCTTTTGAGACCCCATGCCCTATAGCCCGCCAGGCTGCTCTCTGTCCATGGGATTTCCCAGGCAAGAATACAGGAGTGGGTTGCCATTTCCTTCTCCAGGAGATCTTCTTGACCCAGGAATCAGACCTGCTTCTTGTGCATTGCAGGCAAACTCTTTACCTGTGGAATTCTTTATGCTGAGCCACTCTAGGTTGATGTAATTTTCAGATAAGGGCAGCAGCACTGAGAGGCCATGAAATGCAGCCAGAGCCAGCTGACACCACCACCACTCTACAGGACTGTCTCTTTAGTGGGGAGGGGTGTGCATACAAGCTAGGACACATCCCCATTCTAGATCACGCTTCTCAGAACACGTGTGTCTTTCCATATGTATCTGTGGTACATTACTTCTCTGTCAGAAGAGTATTTTGGTCTAGAATCAATAGGAGTGATATGTCATTTAATGTGACTGATAAAAGCCTCTGAAAAATGTTTATCAGTAAGAGGTACACATTTATGCCTTCCTTTTTCATTACAAAAATTACAGGCCTTTGGAAGCAGAAGAAACATCCTTGAGAATGGATTTTCAAATGCTTTTTCCTCCTACTAATGGACTTTTTAAAAAATAAAATAAAAGTAAATACAAGCCTATATGTAATTCTAATATGTAAAATAATATTGGGGCATATTATTGAACTGAGGAAGCATTTGGGGTTCCAGGAAGTTGTTTTGAAAATCACTGGGTTAACATGATTTTTAAACTTCCGGAACAAGAAGCTGTACAAATCATCTGAGACTGCAAGGGGACAGTAAACACAGATATTCTAAGATACCAGGGAAATGGATCATTCCACTAGAAGAACACCTACTTGATATACGGATGAAGAATGGTGGTTTGTAGCAAGTAGTTCAAGGTTACACAGCTACGTTGTGATGCATTCAGGACCCAAATTCAATTATTTTCCCCCCACTTGAAGCTGCTATATGATGCTGTCTCTGAAGTCTGGAATGCCTTTGAAACCAGGCTGTAGGATACTCGAATCAATTTTAATGATGTAAAGCTTTTAGAACTTGATGAAAATTTTCATAGCGAAGAGCAACTTTCTACGTTGTTCTATGCTGCCAGAAAACTGATCACAATTCTCAGGGATATTTTTATGTGGATAATAATCATTCCTTATATTTATTCCATTGATATGCATGGTTTAAACACCATCGCTTGCATTCTGGAGTTAGACATAGGACATGACACCCCTGACCAGTAAATCCCTTGAATGAGCGCATTTTCCCCCTCTGTGCGTGTCCCCTTCTCGCCCATTGTCTGTCTTCTTTTCATGCCTGTCAGGCAGTGGCCATGACTGTGCACTTATAAAGGTCAGTGACCCAGCAGAGAGGGCAGGCCCTGCAGAAGGCATGTTGATGAAGCATTTCAATGTGCACGGAATCTGTTAGCTCTCTGGCTTACTCCCAGGGGCAGGCTACCATTGTTTCCTGCGTGGCATGGCACCCACCCGGAACTCTCCTGGTATGGCCCATTCCAACCAGGAATCTATAAACCACGTCCTACAAAATAAACACTCCACGTTTCCCAGCACACTAAATTCTTTTACCTGGCTCTCTTGCTCTTAATTTGCCTAGTATACCCAATAAAACTATTTAAAACAGAGGTTTTCCTTATTTACATAAATGGTCACTCACGAAGATGTTTCCAAGGCACTATTTGTAAAATCACCTCTTTCAGGCTGAAGAATTTTAGAAGGCTGAGGTCCTAAATCTCTATTATAGACACTGAATTATTCAAAAGTAGACATGGTACTTCATTTGAAATTGTCACAAGGAAGGCAAACATCTGTTTCTTTGGTGCGTCTACCTTTTAGTAAAGCAATGATGATGATCTAGAAGTGGAAGCCAGTGATTCAAAAATGAACGCTTCATCCCCAAACTGTAAGCAATCTTTGCTGCATGTGTGGAAGGCAGCTATCATTTCGGCGAAATCAAATGAAAAAGTTACCTGTATATGTTCTGGTTCTAATCATGGTGGAGTAGCTTCTGTCAGACTGTCTTTCCTACAGATAGCAATTATAAACTCTGGTTAAAATAATGGCATTCTAACATGTATACTATCATGTAAGAATTGAATCGCCAGTCTATATCTGACGCAGGATACAGCATGCTTGGGGCTGGTGCATGGGGATGACCCACAGAGATGTTATGGGGAGGGAGGTGGGAGGGGGGTTCATGTTTGGGAACACATGTAAGAATTAAAGATTTTAAAATTAAAAAAATAAAAAACTAAAATAAATAAATAAACAAACAAAATATATAAAAAAAATAAAATAAAATAAAAGACAGCTACTTAAACATATTGGTCAGCTACCAAAGCAGGCAGAAACTTCAGGGAATTTGATCCTTGAAATAAAAAACTACACTGGATAAGATCCATATGTTTACCCCCATGTTCATCATACCACTATTTACAACCTAAATGTCCACTGACAGATGAATGGATAAAGAAGTTGTGGTACATGTATGCAATGAAATAAAAAGGAATGAATTTGAGTCAGTTCTAGTGAGGTGGATGAAACTAGAGCCTGTTATATAGAAGCTAGAACCTGTTATACAGAGTGAAGTAAGTCAGAAAGAGAAAAACAAAATATCATATATTAATACATATATATGGAATCGAGAAAAATGGTACTGATGAACCTGTTTGAAGGGCAGGAATCGAGGCTTAGACATAGAGAATAGACTTACAAACACAGTAAGGAAAGGAGAGGGTGGGACAAATTGAGAGAAAAACATTGAAATATATACATTACCATATGCAAAATAGATGGCTAATGGGAAGATGTTATACAGTGCAGGCAGCTCAGCCTGGTATGCTGTGATAACCTAGAGTGGGGTGGGGGGTGGGAAGGAAGTTCAAGAGGGAGGGGACATGTGTATATCCATGACTGATTCATGCTGATGAATGGTATGGGCAGAAAGCAATACAACATCGTGAAGCAATTAACCTCCAATTAAAAGCAAATTTTTAAAAAATGAAAAAAGAGATATAAAGAAAGATCCATATGTTTATCAATATGCCTATGGATTTTCTTGAGCGTACTCTAGGGTCCACCTATTACAAGACACCTGTAACTCAAGCAGAAAGCCACACCATCTGAATTGGCCTGAGAATGGAATTTGGGTTTATTACAGTGACTAGAAATTGAGGGATAAAAATCCCTAAAAGAGATACTGCAGAGGAAATAGGCCAACCACAGCTGGAAGAGTGAAAGAACAGAATAGAGATTTTAGCTCCTGTTCACTATATGGAGACAGAGCTAAGATTTTGAGTCCTGCCAAGTATGATAACTTTTCAAGATTTTGACTTAAACTCTAGAAAAAGTTACGCCCTGGGTACAAAGACTAGACATTGAGGTATTTGCCCTAGGACTAATCACAATATGGAAACAGACCCTGTCAAAGCATCACACCAAGCCTCTACACTTTCAAGGTGATCAGTCAGTAATTTAACTGGCAGATAAAACAAAATTAAATACTGTTCACAGGAAAATAACAGAACCTATAATGTATCTTCTACAATGTTCAATATAAAATTTAAAAATTACTAGACATTTGAAGAAACCAGGGAAATGTGACCATACAAGTAAATGACGTGAGATGTCCAAGATGTTGCAAAGACTTTAATGCAGCTATAATATAATATTTATTTAAGGGCTAAAGAATAAGATAATTATAGTAAGCAGACAGATGGAGAATTATAGCAAAGAAATGGAAACGGCAAAAAATGAGCCAAATGGACATTTTAGAACTGAAAATTATAATGTTTAAAATAAAACTCACCAGATAGTCTTAAGAGCAGTATGAAGGGTCAGAAAACTTGAATACATCCATACCAACTATCCAAAGTGAAGAATAGGGAGGAAAAGTTTTTTAAGTATGTGAAAAGAACTTCAGGGTCCTATAACATGTATGGAATAGGCTTCTCAGGAGAAGAGGAGAGAAAAAAATGAAAGAGAAAAAACAACTAAACAAACAATAGATGAAAAATCCCCAAATTTGATGGAAAACATAAAATTACAGATCCAAGTAGATTAGCAAACCCCATACAAAGTATGAAGAAACCACATCTAGACACAGGTTAGCCAAATTTATGAAAACCAATGATAAAGAGAGAATCCTGAAAAGTTCTCAGAAGGAAAGGACATCACAGAAGGGGACAATGATACAGATAATAACTGACTTTTCAACAGAAACAGTGGAGACAGAGACAGTAGAACAATATCACTGAAGTGCTAAATAATAAATTCAATCCATCCAGAATTCTACACCCAGCAAAAATATCCTTCAAAAATGAAGGTAAAGGTTGACTTGCTAAAGATGGGTTAAAGGAAATTTTACAGGCTGAAAGGAAATAATAGCAGATACAAATTCATATCAACAGAAGTATAAAAGCACAAAAATAGTTACCAAAGAAATGAGTCACTAGGGATGTAATGTACAACATGATAACTAGAATTAACACTGCTATACATTATATATTATATATGAAAGTTGTTAAGAGAGTAAATCCTAAGAGTTCTTATAACAAGGGAAAATTGTTTTCTAATTCTTTAATTTTTGTACATTTATGAGATGATAGATGTTCATTAAACTTATTGTGGTAATACTTTCATGATGTATGTAAGTCAAGTCATTATGCTGAATACCGTAAACTTATACAGTGATGCATGCCAATTATATCTCATTAAAATTTCCAAATATCACTATTTAAAGCAAAATTTATAATGCATTTTGGTATTTGTAATATAGTGATATACAATATGGGCATTAATGGAATTTTACTGTTGCTGTATTTTAAAATTTTACATGAAGGGGTAAAATATCCAATTTGAGTAAGCTGTGGTAAGTTAAGAATGCATTTTATAAAACCTGAGAAATCACTTAAGTAATACAAAAAGTTATAGTTAAATCCATGGAAAAATTAAGGTTAATATTTTAAAAATATTATAAATCCAAAATAATGTAGGGATGGAGAAACAAAGGAAAAAGATAAGAAAAATAGAAAACAAATAATAAAACTGTAATACAGTAATACAGTAAAACAGTAATACAGTAATACTGTATCAGTATTAAATAAGCTAAACACAAATTAAAAGCTAGATACTGCCAAATAGCATAAAAAGGCAAGATTCAACCATATGCAGTCTTTAAGAGATGCACTTTAAATATAAAGAGACAGCTTAAAAATAAAACGTTATATCATACAAACTGTGAGCATAAGAAAGATGTGGCTGTGTTAACCCAAGACAAATGTGGACTTTACACAAAGGAACACTGCTAGAACTTAAAGGCATTTCATATTGATCGAATGACCAAGTCAACAAAAAGACACAATAATCAACAATAATTGCATACATAAGTAATAACAGAGCTTCAAAATACATGAAGAAAAATGGACGGAGCTAAAAAGAGAAATAAATATCCAGTCATAGTTAGAGACTTTCATATTAATTCCCCAGCACTTGATAGACCAACTAGATGAAAAATCAAGAGCACAGGAGATGACCTATTTGACATTTACAGGATGTTTTTACCTACACCTTCAAAATACATATTCTTTTCAAGTTCACATAGAGTATTCGCCAAGATAAACCATATGCTGGGTCATAAAATAAGTCTCAAATTTCAAAGGATTGAAATTTTACAAAGTTATTTTCTTACATAGTAGAGTTAAATTAGAAATTAACAATAAGAATATAACTTGAAGACTGCTAAATGAACTGTGGGTCAAAGAAGAAAACACAGGGGAAATTAGAAACTACTTCAAAATGAATGATAATGAACATACAACATATTAAAATTTGTGAAATGTAGCTAAATCAGTTCTGAGTGAATAAACCTTAAATGATTATGTTTTAATAAAGAAAGATATTACATCAATGATGTAAAAGTTTTTATTTTAAATGGCTACAAAAAATAATTAATAAAAGGAAGGAAATAAAAATGATAAGAGCAGGAATTAATATGATAGAACACAATGTGTGAAATTACCAAAAATTGCTTTTTTGAAAAGATTAATACAATGTATAAACTCCTACCAAGGATGATTAAGAAAAAAAGAGAAAGCACAAATGATAAAAATCAGGAACAAAACAGAGAATGATACTACAGACCCTACAGACATTAAAATGATAATAGAAGAAAATAAGAGAAAATTATGCCTTTAGGTCAACAAATAGCATTCAGCAAATACACACTCAGTGAATGAGCTCATGGTTCCTATGCCACACCAGACACAGAAATTGAGACGAATTTTATGTTTGAACCTAAAAGCTAAAACTAAGTGGTTTCTAGAAGAAAGCATAGGAGGGTAACTTTGAGACCATGGACTGGCAAAGATTTCTTATGAGGAGACAAAAACACTAAACATAAAAGGAATATTTGTAAATTGGGACTTTATAAAAATTTTAAAACTTCTGTTTATCTAAAGGCTCCATTACTAAAATAAAATGATAAGCCACAGACCACTAGAAAATATAATATCCATATTTGAGAAAGGACTTACATCCAGAATACATAGAGTCCTACAAATCAACAGTTAAAAACAAACAAGAATTTTTAAATGGATGGAATGTTTGAACAGATACTTCAGAAAAGAAATGTACAAGAATAAAAGCTCAAACATCACTAGCTGTCAGAAAATTGCAGATTAAAATCATAATGATATTTTGTTTCATACCAACTGGTGAGACTTGCCAATTGGTGAGACTGGAAGTGTAAAAATTTCATACAGTGTTATTGGCAAAACAGTACCATCTATATGGCAAATTCTTACATATTTAACTATGCCATCATTTAGCAATTCTACTCGTAGATACTTGCTCAAATAAAAAAAAATTATGTCCATAAAAAAATGTGTATGAGAATATTCCTGAGATTTGGGATTTACTGGACGTGAATATAAGGGAATCGTGTGAGGTGACATGTGGTGGTGGTTTAGTTGCTAAGTCGTGTCCAACTCTTGTGACTCCATGGACTGTAGCCTGCCAGGCTCCTCTGTCCATAGGATTTTCTAGGCAAGAATACGGAGTGGGTTGCCATTTTTCTCTTCCACTGAGGTGATATAAATAATCTCAATTACATTTACCAAAACTCATTGAATTGTACACTTTAGATATGTGAGCTTCATTCTATATGAATTTTAACTCTTTTTTTTTTTTTTTAAGCCAACAGCATTGTTAAGATGTCAGATCTACCCAGTTTATCAATACAACCCCAATGAAAGCTCCAGGAAGTTATTCCATGGATACTGACAAGCTGATACTAAAGTTTATGTGGAGAGGCAAAAGACCCAGAATAGCCAACACAATACTGAAGAAGGGAAGACAGGAGAACAGATGCGTCCTGACTTCAAAATTTACCTTAAAGGACAATTATAGGAGCAAATGGCAACCCACTCCAGTATTCTTGCCTGGAGAATTCCATGGACAAAGGAGCCTGACGGACTGCAGTCCATAGGGCTGCAAAGAGTCAGACATGACTGAGCGACTATCACTCACTCACAGTTATTAAGGCAGTGTAGTACTGGCAACAAAATAGATCAGTGTAATGGAATACACAGCCCAGAAGTAGACCACATGTGTGTGCCAAGTCACTTCAGATTCTTCGCAACCTTGTCGACTGTAGCCCACCAGGCTCCTCAGTCCATGGGATTTCCCAGGCAAGAATACTGGAGTGGGTTGCCATGCCATCCTCCAGGGGATCTTGCTGAGCCAGGGATTGAACCCGCATCTCCTGCATCTCCTGCACTGCAGGTGGATACTTTACCATTGAGCCACCAGGGAAGCCCAGACCATGTGTCTGCAGAGTTAAGTGACCCTTCACAGAGGAATAAAAGCAACACAGTAGAAAAGACAGTCCCTCCAACTAACGATACTAGCACAACTGGACATCGATATGCAAAAACATGAATCTAGACAGAGGCTTCATACTCTTTACAAAAAATTAACTCAGAACGGATCATAGACCTAAAGGTAAAATGCAAACTAAAAAAATCCTAGAAAATAACATAGGAGAAAACCTGGATGACCTTGGATAAGGTGATGACTTTTTACATTGAAAGCATGATCTATTTTAAAAAAAAGTGATATGTTGGACTTCACTAGCTTCATTAAAGCTAAAAGCTTGTGTTCTGTGAAATATAATGTTAAGAGAATGAGAAAATCAGTCATAGAGTGGGAGAAAATACTTGGAAAAGATAGTTCTGATAAAGGACAGTTATCTTAAATATACAAAGAACCCTTAAAACTCTGTAAGAAAGCAACCTGATTATAAAACAGGCCAAGACCTTAGCAGACACCTCACCAAAGAAGAGATATAGATGCAAATGAGCATGTGAAAAGACGCTGCACATCATATAATATCATGGAAGTGCTGTGTGTATGCTCAGTTGATCAGTCACGTCCAACTCTTTGTGACCCCACAGACTGTAGCCCGCCAGGCTCCTCTGTCCACAGCACTCTCCAGGCAGGAAAACTAAAGTGGGTTGCCCTGCCCTCCTCCAGGGGACCTTCTTGACCCAGGGGTTGAACCCATGTCTCCTGCATTACAGGTGGATTCCTTACCACTGAGTCCCCAGGGAAGCCCATGCAGCAACAGAAACTCTAATTTATTGCTGGTGGGAATGCAGAGTGTTACAGCAACTTTGGAAGACAGTCTGGTGCTTTCTTACAGGATTAACCTACTCTTTCCATACAATCCCAGAGTTAGACTGTGAAGAAGGCTGAGCACCGAAGAATTGATGCTTTTGAACTGTGGTGTTGGAGAAGACTCTTGAGAGTCCCTTGGACTGCAAGGAGATCCAACCAGTCCATTCTGAAGGAGATCAGCCCTGGGATTTCTTTGGAAGGAATGATGCTAAAGCTGAAGCTCCAGTACTTTGGACACCTCACGCAAACAGTTGACTCACTGGAAAAGACTCTGATGCTGGGAGGGATTGGGGGCAGGAGGAGAAGGGGACGACAGAGGATGAGATGGCTGGATGGCATCACTGACTCGATGGATGTGAGTCTGAGTGAACTCCGGGAGATGGTGATGGACAGGGAGGCCTGGCATGCTGCGATTCATGGGGTCGCAAAGAGTCGGACAGGACTGAGTGAATGAACTGAACTGAACTGAACTGAACCATACAATCCAGTATCCAGACTTGATAGATATTTACCCAAAAGAGTTGAAAGCTTATGTCCCCCTCAAAAAACCCTGCACACAAATGTTTCTAGCAGCTTTATGAATAATGGCCAAAACTTGATAATCAAGATAACCACCTTGGCAATCAAGGTGTTTTTCAGTAGGTGAATGGATAAATAAACTATGATACACCCATTCAGCATGAAAAATAGGAGCTGGGGGCTATCAAACCAAGAAATGACACAGAGGAAACTTAAATGCATATTACTAAGCAAAAGAAGTCAGTCTGAAATGGATACATAGGGTATGATTCCAACTATATGATATTCAAGAAAAGGGAAAAATTATGGAGACAGTAAAATGATTAGTGAATTCTTTTTAACAGCTGAGTAATACTCCATTGTGTATATGTACCACAGCTTTCTTATCCATTCATCTGCTGATGGACATCTAGGTTGTCTCCATGTCCTGGCTATTATAAACAGTGCTGCGATGAACATTGGGGTACATGTGTCTCTTTCAATTCTGGTTTCCTCGGTGTGTATGCCCAGCAGTGGGATTGCTGGGTCATAAGGGAGTTCTATTTGCAATTTTTTAAGGAATCTCCACACTGTTCTCCATAGTGGCTGTACTAGTTTGCATTCCCACCAACAGTGTAGGAGGGTTCCCTTTTCTCCACACCCTCTCCAGCATTTATTGCTTGCAGATTTTTGGATCGCAGCCATTCTGACTGGTGTGAAGTGGTACCTCATTGTGGTTTTGATTTGCATTTCTCTGATAATGAGTGATGTTGAGCATCTTTTCATGTGTTTGTTAGCCATCTGTATGTCTTCTTTGGAGAAATGTCTATTTAGTTCTTTGGCCCATTTTTTGATTGGGTCGTTTATTTTTCTGGAATTGAGCTGCATAAGTTGCTTGTATAATTTTGAGATTAGTTGTTTGTCAGTTGCTTCATTTGCTATTATTTTCTCCCATTCAGAAGGCTGTCTTTTCACCTTGCTGATATTTTCCTTTGTTGTGCAGAAGCTTTTAATTTTAATTAGATCCCATTTGTTTATTTTTGCTTTTATTTCCAGAATTCTGGGAGGTGGATCAAAGAATTCATTTGAATCAGTTCTGATGAGATGGATGAAACTGGAGCCGATTATACAGAGTGAAATAAGCCAGAAAGAAAAACACCAATACAGTATACTAACACATATATATGGAATTTAGAAAGATGGCAATGACGACCCTGTATGCAAGACAGGAAAAAAAGACGCAGCTGTGTATAACGGACTTTTGGACTCAGAGGGAGAGGGAGAGGGTGGGATGATTTGGGAGAATGGCATTCTATCATGTATACTATCATGTAAGAATTGAATCGCTAGTCTATGTCTGACGCAGGATACAGCATGCTTGGGGCTGGTGCATGGGGATGACCCACAGAGATGTTATGGGGAGGGAGGTGGGAGGGGGGTTCATGTTTGGGAACACATGTAAGAATTAAAGATTTTAAAATTAAAAAAAAAAACAAATGATTAGTGATTGCCAGGGGTTGGAGAAGGGAGATGAATTGGTGGAGAACAGAGGATTTGTAGGGCAGTGAAAATACTCTGTGGGCTTCGCAGGTGTCTCGGCGGTAGGGAATCTGCCTGCCAATGCAGGAGCCACCAGAAACGTGGGTTCAATCCCTGGAAGATTCCCCTGGAGAATGAAACGGCAACCTGTTCCAGTGTTCTTGCTGGGCTAATCCCACGGACAAAGGGGCAGGAAAACACTCTGGATGTTACTATCAATATAATGACGGACACTTCATTTTGCATGTGTCCAGATTCATATAACAGATAACACCAGAGAGAACCCTAATGCAAACCATAGACTTCGGGTGATTATAATGTGTCTGTGCAGGTTGATCCACTGTAACAAACATACTGCCGTGGTGGGGAATACTGATAAGGGGGTAGCAGTAAGGGGATAGGAATATGAGAGATCTCTGTGCCTTTCCCTCAGTTTTGCTTTGAACTTAAAACTGCTCTATAAAAAGTCTTTAAAAAAAAAAAAGGCCAAGAAATCAACCAATCTCATGCTTACCTTCTCCAGGGGATCTTCCCAACCCAGGGATCAAACCCAGGTCTCCCTCATTGCAGGCAGATTCTTTACCAGCTGAGCCACCTGGGAAGCCCAAGAATACTGGAATGGGTAGCCTATCCCTTCTCCAGGGGATCTTCCCAAACCAGGAATTAAACTAGAGTCTCCTGCATTGCAGACAGATTCTTTACCAGCTGAGCTACCAGGGAAGCCCTTAAAACTGCTCTAAAAAGTCTTTAAAAAGAAAGTAAAAAAACCCAACCAGTCTCATGCTTATCGTTTTCCCCTCTAAAATAAAGCAATTGCACCAAATAATGTTAGAAAAATGTTGACAGTATCCTTAAAAAGTGGTCCTGAAGCCTTGGCATATTCTCTGTTCATCACTCCTATTTGCTTGTGCTGTGAAAGTTTGCTGCTGCTGCTAAGTTGCTTCAGTCGTGTCCGACTCTGTGCGACCCCATAGATGGCAGCCCACCAGGCTCCCCCATTCCTGAGATTCTCCAGGCAAAAACACTGGAGTGGGTTGCCATTTCCTTCTCCAATGCATGAAAGTGAAAAGTGAAAGTGAAGTCACTCAGTAGTGTCCGACTCTTCGTGACCCCATGGACTGCAGCCCACCAGGCTGCTCCATCCATGGGATTTTCCAGGTAAGAGTGCTGGAGTGGGTTGCCATTGCAACTGTGAAAGTTAGACTGGTTCCTAATTCATGTAAAGAGTTAAAAAAAAAAAGCTAAACTAGTAATTGGTACATGTGTAACTTCTTAGAGGCTTTTAAGGACAACTTGACAGGGCCTATCAAACCTTGAATAGACTATCTTTGACCCAGAAATCCCTCTTGTAGAAACCTGCCCCTACTAATAATCGTACTAAGTGCATAAATATATGTGGACTATGATTTCACTATAGCATGGTTTGGAATAGGAGCAAATTGGAGACACTTTACATGTCTATGGGTAGGGGAATGGTTAACTAATTAAGGCACGTCTACATTAACAAATATTGTGCAGCTGTTGAAAGTATAAAATTACATGTTTATGAGATAGTTGTGTGTGAAAGAAGCAGGCTACAGAACAATGTGAACAATATGATCCCAGTTCTGTAAAAATAACTCCCTCCCTTCTCTCTTGGTTTCTAGCTTTCCTTTTTTTTTTTTTTTGGAAATGCATAGAAAATGCCAATGGATACACATCAAATTATTATCAGTGGTTACCACCTGGAGAGAGGCAGGTGGAGAGATGGCAAGTGAGAACTTTCATCTTTTTAAAGTGAGAAAATGCAAAAAGGAAAACAAGGAAGACAAAATGATACTAGGTTAGCCATTAAATAAAGTCAAGGGCTATCGATAATGTTCTAAGCCATACACTTTGAGCTGTTCTGCAGATACTGAAACCCCCACCAGGTGGAAGAAGCTACCACCACATGTGAAATAGTGGGAACCTTCTGAACAGTGCAGGGAGCTCAGCTCAGTGCTCTGTGATGACCTAGGGGGTGGGATGGAGGATGAGGGGTGGAAGGGAGGCTCCAGAAGGAGGAGATATATATATATGTATAGCTAATTCTCTCTGTTGTACAACAGAAAGTAGCACAACATTGTAAAGCAATTATACTCCAATTAAAAAAATGAACTTTCTATAAGCCTTTTGGTGTATGCGTTTAGTGTCTCAGTTGTGCCAACTCTTTGTGACTCTCTGGACTGTAGCCTGCCCAGGTTCCTCTGTCCATGGGGTTTTTCAGGCAAGAATACTGGAGTGGGCTGCCATTTCTTCCTCCAGGGAATCTTCCTGACCCAGAAATCGAACCTGTGTCTCCTGGGTCTCCTGCATTGCAAGCAGATTTTTTACCCATTAAGCCATCAGGGAAGCCCATATTGTTTAATTTTTTTCTCAATGAATGTATTGTTGTTTTGTAATTTAAAATGTCTTTCAGTGTTCTTGAGATGAAATTGGCACATACCATTGGACTAGTTAGATGGTTGGATGGCATCACTGACTCAATGGACACGAGTCTGAGCAAACTCTGGGAGACGGTGAAGGACAGGGAACTGGGAAGCCTAGTGTGCTGCAGTCCATAAGTTCGCAAAGAGTTGGACACGACTTAGCCACTGAACTGAACTGTACCCTAATGATTTGATATAATTTGTATTGCAAAATGACCACAACAGTAAGTTGAGTTAACATCTACCACCTCTTATAGTTGCAAATTGTTTTCCTCGTGATGAGAACTTTTACAATTATTCTTTTAGTAACGTTCAAGTATACAATAGCATATTACTAACTATAGTCACCATTTGTAAGGCCTCCCCAGACAGCCATTTTGCTTTTTTGCATTTCTTTTCCATGGGGATGGTCTTGATCCCTGTCTCCTGTACAACGTCATGAACCTCATTCCATAGCTCATCAGGCACTCTATCTATCAGATCTCGGCCCTTAAATCTATTTCTCACTTCCACTGTATAATCATAAGGGATTTGATTTAGGTCATACCTGAATGGTCTAGCGGTTTTCCCTACTTTCTTCAATTTGAGTCTGAATTTGGTAATAAGGAGTTCATGATCTGAGCCACAGTCAGCTCCTGGTCTTGTTTTTGTTGACTGTATAGAGCTTCTTCATCTTTGGCTGCAAAGAATATAATCAATTTGATTTCGGTGTTGACCATCTGGTGATGTCCGTGTGTAGAGTCTTCTCTTGTGTTGTTGGAAGAGGGTGTGACCAGTGCATTTTCTTGGCAAAACTCTATTGGTCTTTGCCCTGCTTCATTCCACATTCCAAGGCCAAATTTGCCTGTTAAGGTGTTTCTTGACTTCCTACTTTTGCATTCCAGTCGCCTATAATGAAAAGGACATCTTTTTTGGGCGTTAGTCCTACAAGGTCTTGTAGGTCTTCATAAAACCGTTCAACTTCAGCTTCTTCAGTGTTACTGGTTGGGGCATAGACTTGGATAACTGTGATATTGAAAGGTTTGCCTTGGAGACGAACAGAGATTATTCTGTCATTTCTGAGATTGCATCCAAGTACTGCATTTTGGACTCTTTTGTTGACCATGATGGCTACTCCATTTCTTCTGAGGGATTCCTGCCTGCAGTAGTAGATATAATGGTCATCTGAGTTAAATTCACCCATTCCAGTCCATTTCAGTTCGCTGATTCCTAAAATGTCAACGTTCACTCTTGCCATCTCCTGTTTGACCACTTCCAATTTGCCTTGATTCATGGACCTGACATTCCAGGTTCCTATGCAGTATTGCTCTTTACAGTATTGGACCTTGCTTCTATCACCAGTCGCATACACAGCTGGGTATTGTTTTTGCTTTGGCTCCATCCCTTCATTCTTTCTGGAGTTATTTCTCCACTGATCTCCAGTAGCATATTGGGCACCTACTGACCTGGGGAGTTCCTCTTTCGGTATCCTATCATTTTACCTTTTCATACTGTTCATGGGGTTCTCAAGGCAAGAATACTGAAGTGGTTTGCCATTCCCTTCTCCAGTGGAACACATTCTGTCAGACCTCTCCACCATGACCTGCCAGTCTTGGGTTGCCCTGCAGGCATGGCTTGGTTTCATTGAGTTAGACAAGGCTGTGGTCCTAGTGTGATTAGATTGACTAGTTTTCTGTGAGTATGGTTTCAGTGTGTCTGCCCTCTGATGCCCTCTTGCAACACCTACCATCTTACTTGGGTTTCTCTTACCTTGGGCATGGGGTATCTCTTCACGGCTGCTCCAGCAAAGCACAGCTGCTGCTCCTTACCTTGGACGAGGGGTATCCTCTTACCACCACCCTTCCTGACCTTCAACGTGGGATAGCTCCTCTAGGCCCTCCTGCACCCACCCAGCCACTGCTCCTTGGGTTGCTCCTCCTGGCCGCTGCCCCTGGACTCGGGCACAAGGTGGCTTCTCCTGGCTGCCACCAACCTCGGACGCAGGGTAGCTCCTCTCGGCCGCCACCCCTGGCCTCGGATGCGGGGTAACTCCACTTGGCCGTTCCTGCGCCATCGCAGCCTGGCACTCTCGGCCGCTGCCCTTGACCTTGGATGAGGGGTAACTCCTCTCGCCCGCACTTAGTGCGCCGCCTTGCAGCCGCCCGCGCTTAGTGCGCCGCCTCGCAGCCGCCCGCGCTTAGCTGTGAAAAGAAGAGAGGCGAAAAGCAAAGGAGAAAAGGAAAGATATACCCATTTGAATGCAGAGTTCCAAAGAATAGCAAGAAGAGATAAGAAAGCCTTCTTCAGCGATCAATGCAAAGAAATAGAGGAAAACAATAGAATGGGAAAGACTAGAGATCTCTTCAAGAAAATTAGAGATACCAAGGGAATATTTCATGCAAAGATGGGCTTGATAAAGGACAGAAATGGTATGGACCTAACAGAAGCAGAAGATATTAAGAAGAGGTGGCAAGAATACACGGAAGAACTGTACAAAAAAGATCTTCACGACCCAGATAATCACGATAGTGTGATCACTCACCTAGAGCCAGACACCTTGGAATGTGAACTCAAGTGGGCCTTAGAAAGCATCACTATGAACAAAGCTAGTGGAGGTGATGGAATTCCAGTTGAGCTATTTCAAATCCTGAAAGATGATGCTGTGAAAGTGCTGCACTCAATATGCCAAAAATTTGGAAAACTCAGCAGTGGCCACAGGACTGGAAAAGGTCAGTTTTCATTCCAGTCCCGAAGAAAGGCAATGCCAAAGAATGCTCAAACTACCGCACCATTGCACTCATCTCACATGCTAGCAAAGTAATGCTCAAAATTCTCCAAGCCAGGCTTCAGCAATACGTGAACTGTGAACTCCCTGATGTTCAAGCTGGTTTTAGAAAAGGCAAAGGAACCAGAGATCAAATTGCCAACATCTGCTGGATCATGGAAAAAGCAAGAGAGTTCCAGAAAAACATCTTTTTTTGCTTTACTGACTATGCCAAAGCCTTTGACTGTGTGGATCACAATGAACTGTGGAAAATTCTGAAAGAGATGGGAATACCAGACCACCTAACCTGCCTTTTGAGAAATCTGTATGCAGGTCAGGAAGCAACAGTTAGAAACTGGACATGGAACAACAGACTGGTTCCAAATAGGAAAAGGAGTGCGTCAAGGCTGTATGTTGTCACCCTGCTTATTTAACTTCTATGCAGAGTACATCATGAGAAATGCTGGGCTGGAAGAAACATAAGCTGGAATCAAGATTGCCAGGAGAAATATCAATAACCTCAGATATGCAGATGACACCATCCTTATGGCAGAAAGTGAAGAGGAACTCAAAAGCCTCTTGATGAAAGTGGAAGAGGAGAGTGAAAAAGTTGGCTTAAGGCTCAACATTCAGAAAATGAAGATCATGGCATCCGGTCCCATCACTTCATGGGAAAAGGATGGGAAACAGTGGAAACAGTGTCAGACTTTATTTTTGTGGGCTCCAAAATCACTGCAGATGGTGACTGCAGCCATGAAATTAAAAGACACTTACTCCTTGGAAGAAAAGTTATGACCAACCTAAATAGTATATTCAAAAGCAGAGACATTACTTTGCCGATTAAGGTCCGTCTAGTCAAGGCTATGGTTTTTCCTGTGATCATGTATGGATGTGAGAGTTGGACTGTGAAGAAGGCTGAGTGCCGAAGAATTGATGCTTTTGAACTGTGGTGTTGGAGAAGACTCTTGAGAGTCCCTTGGACTGCAAGGAGATCCAACCAGTCCATTCTGAAGGAGATCAACCCTGGGATTTCTTTGGAAGGAATGATGCTGAAGCTGAAACTCCAGTACTTTGGCCACCTCATGCGAAGAGTTAACACATTGGAAAAGACCCTAATGCTGGGAGGGATTGGGGGCAGGAGGAGAAGGGTATGACCGAGGATGAGATGGCTGGATGGCATCACTGACTCAATGGACATGAGTCTGAGTGAACTCTGGGAGTTGGTGATGGACAGGGAGGCCTGGTGTGCTGTGATTCATGGGGTCGCAGAGAGTCGGACACGACTGAGCGACTGAACTGAACTGAACTATAGTCACCATGCTCTACCTTACATCCCAAGGACTTACTTATTTTATAACTAAAAGTTGTTTGTACCTTTTGACCCCTCACTGATTTCTACTGTGTGGATCATGACAAACTGTGGAAAATCCTTAAGAGATGAGAATACCAGACCACCTTACTGTCCTCCTGAGAAATCTATATGCAGGTCAAGAAGCAACAGTTAGAACTGGACATGGAACAACGGACTGGTTCCAAATTGGGAAAGGAGTATGTCAAGGATGTATATTGTCACCCTGCTTATTTAACTTATATGCAAAGTACATAATGTGAAATGCTGGGCTGGATGAAGCACAGGCTGGAATAAAAATTGCCAGGAGAAATGTCAATAACCTCAGATATGCAGAGGATACCACCCTTATGGCAGAAAGTGAAGAAGAACTAAAGAGCCTCTTGATGAAAGTGAAAGAGGAGAGTGAAAAGCTGACTTAAAACTCAACATTCAGAAAACTAAGATCATGGCATCTGGTCCCATCACTTCATGGCAGATGGGGAAACAATAGAAACAGTGGCAGATTTTATTTTCTTGGGCTCTGAAATCAGTGCAGATGATGACTGCAGCCATGAAATTAAAAGACACTTGTTCTTTGGAAGAAAAGCTATGACCAACCTAGACAGCATATTAAAAACAGCAGAGACATTACTTTGCCAACAAAGGTCCATCTAGTCAAAGTTTTGGTTTTTCCAGTAGCCCTGTATGGATATGAGAGTTGGACCATAACACAAGCTGAGCTTGATGCTCTTGAACTGTGGTGTTGGAGAAGACTCTTGAGAGTCCATGGACTTCAAGGAGATTAAACCAGTCCATCCTAAAGGAAATCAGTCTTAAATATTCATTGGAAGGACTGATGCTAAAGCTGAGACTCCAATACTTTGGCCACCTGATGTAAAGAACTGACTCATTAGAAAAGACCCTGATGCTGGGAAAGATTGAAGGCAGGAGGAGAAGGGGACAACAGAGGATGACATGGTTGGATGGCATCACTGACTCAATGGACATGAGTTTGAGTAAGCTCCAGGAGTTGTTGGACAAGGAAGCCTGGCGTGCTGCAGTGCATGGGGTTGCAAAGAGTTGGACACGACTGAGCGACTGAACAGACTGATTGACCCATTTCTATCTCCTCACCCTACCCCTATTTCACTTCTGATTGTTTCAAGAAAGAAAGGAAGAGAAGAAAAGAAAGGCAAAGGGAAAGAAAGAACAGGAAAAAAGGAGAGCAGGAAATGAAGGAAGAGATGGACAGAGGGAGCAAACGGGTGTCTGCACTGCAGAGGCAGAAACCACCTAATCAACGTTCAGAATTGGTCAGGACTTACTTGGAAGCTGGTAGATAACCCACCTGCCAATGCAGGAGATGCAAGAGACAGGAGTTTGATCCCTGGTTGGGAAGATCCCCTAGAAGAGGCCATGGCAACCCACTCCAGTATTCTTGCCTGGAAAATCCTGTGAACAGCGGAGCCTGCCGTGCTACAGCCCATGGGGCAGCAGAGAGTCAGACATGATTGAGTACACACACATAGACATATTTGGAAAAATGATTCCTTCTCGTGCACTCTCTGGGTTCAGGTAGGGCCAGATTTGACACCTGAGATGATTATGACTATTTCTTGCTTTTAAAGACGGAGCAGAAGGTTCCTCAACTTCACCTGATTGAGAAGGACTGATGCTGAAGCTGAAACTCCAATACTTTGGCCACCTGATGTGAAGAGCTGACTCATTTGAAAAGACCCTGATGCTGGGAAAGATTGAGGGCAGGAGGAGAAGGGGACGACAGAGGATGAGATGGCTGGATGGCATCACCGAGTCAATGGACATGAGTTTCGGTGAACTCCGGGAGCTGGTGATGGACAGGGAGGCCTGGCGTGCTGTGGTTCATGGGGTCGCAGAGTCGGATACAACTGAGCAACTGAACTGATCTGAACGTGCTTCCCAGGTGGCTCAGTGGTAAAGAACCCGCCTGCCAATGTGGGAGACTCTAGAGACTCTGGTTCAACCCCTGAGGAGGAAATGGCAACCCACTCACTCCAGTATTCTTGCCTGGAGAATCCCATGGACAGAGGAGCCTCGTGGGCTTCAGCCCGTAGGGTTGCAAAGAGTTGGACATGACTGAAGCGACTGAGCATGCACGCACGTCCCTAATGTAGAAATTGCACAGCTGATCATCACATACTAACACACACATGGTTAGCTTTCAATCACCTGCGGTGAAGTTAAGAGCGGAGCAGTGGCTTGGATGAGGAAGACCCTTCTACACTCCTGTTTCTATGTTTTGTTTTTAGAGCCCATCACTGTGAAGCCCATCACTTCATCACGGTGAAGTCTAAGAACATGAAGAACAAGAGGTCTGCTGTACATCCACGGCCTGGGAATCGTAAAGAGCTCGAAGCTCAGCTCTGTCCCCTACCAGCTGTGTGCTTCTGGGCAATGTAATTAACCTTCCTGAGCCTCAGTTTCTTTCTTTGGAAATGGTTGTAATCATCCTACCTTGCAGGCCTGTTGTAAAGATTGTTTTAAGAATAGATGAAACCTGAAGAACTGATTAAAAACCTTGTTCCTAGCAGGTGCTCCATCATGATCATATTTAATCCGACCTCCTCAAATAACCCAGAAAGCTAGTGGAGCCCAGTGGAGATAAGAACACCTATTGCTTTACTTCAAGGTCAGGCCTCTTTACATTACAAAAGGCTTTTGTGAGAGAGTCTTTTAACACAATACTTTTGGGTCTATTAAGACTTTACCTGACTTTGCAAAGCTGCTGCCTCCTCCCTTGTCGAGATCTTCTTTGTAGCTCAGGAGAGACGTGTAGGCACATATTCCAGAAAGTGAAGGGTTATTCCCCACATGAAGACTGTGGGCAGTTTATTCCTTCATCCTCATCTGGAAAGGCTCACTATAGAGGAGATGGGATTACATTTCACCAGGAAGGAATTAGATTAGACGGGAAGAACTTCCTGACTGATGATTTCCTTCCCTGCAGTCTTTAAAAATAGAATAGTTCCCCATTTGTCAGTGTTTAAGATGCAGGCAGTTAGAATAGACAGCTTCTCGAGATCTTTTCAATGTTAGCATTTCTCTGTCACAGGGCTGTATTGCTAAGAGGAATGTACAAATACAAATTGAAGACTATTTAAAGGGATGTTCCCTCTCACCCCAAAATGGGAAATGCTTACTCAAAAGGCTTCCCTTTGTCTCTCAAAAGGCTTAGAAAACTATACAAAACTGCTTTAGGAAGCTAAATGAATAATTCAGGGAAAATCACAGAAAGAGATCTAGGAAACTATTTTATGATAAATATTTACATTTATATATAGCACGTTAAAATTTTTCACTATAGGTATTATTCTTTCTGTATTATTAGGTACTTAAACCTAAAAGGGCTAGAACTGGGTCTGAAATCTAACTCGTTGGACTGGGTGGTCTTGGGTGTAATTCGACGTCTGCTGCTAAGTCGCTTCAGTCGTGTCCGACTCTGTGCGACCCCATAGACGGCAGCCCACCAGGCTCCTCCGTCCCTGGGATTCTCCAGGCAAGAACACTGGAGTGTGTTGCCATTTCCTTCTCCAATGCACGAAAGTAAAAAGTGCAAGTGAGGTCGCTCAGTCGTGTCCCACTCTTAGCGACCCCATGGACTGCAGCTTACCAGGCTCCTCCACCCATGGGATTTTCCAGGCAAGAGTACTGGAGTGGGGTGCCATTGCCTTCTCCGACGTCAACGTGGGCAAATAAGAATGAACGTAAAGTAACACTGACATCTAGTGGATCCATTGTGTTACTGCCACTATTTGAGGTAGAGCTTAAACTCAGAGCTAACTTTATTATTTTTTTTCAGTTGAATGCTATTTTTTTATTTGTCATAAAAATATAAACTGGACAGTTTTTTGGATCTTTTAAAAATCGAGATTAATGTTTTTGCATGACTAACTGAGACATTTATATCTTTAAATTTATATCAACATAAAGATTTCAGACTGTCCTTTTAGAAAATCAAATGCCTCTTAAAGCTTTAAAATCAAGAGGTTTCTTATCTCACTTTGGCAAATAATATAGAAAAAGAAATATAAAAATATGGAACGCCTCACGAATTTGCATGTCATTCTTGCGCAGGGGCCACGCTAATCTCTGTATCGTTCCAATTTTAGTATATGTGCTGTGGAAGTCAGCACAGAGCCAACTTTAGTATTCTACAAATCGGAGAGGACAAACCTAAAAGCCCTTTCTCCTTATTTTAAGAGTGTGTGTGTATATATATATATATACACGTATGTTTTCAAACATTTGTTACTACTTAAAATTATCATTTTATGTTTTCTAATTTAATTTTATTGTGGTAATGGAATGTGATCATTTGGAATTTATTGAGACTTGGAAAGCTAACTAAACTGTGCTAGCTTTTTGTCTTTGTTTTATGTGCATTTCTAAAGAACATATACTCTCTATTTTTGTTTGTTTGTTTTGCTTTGCTTTTTGCAGGATTCTGTATATACCTGGGAAGTTTCAATCCTGACTTGTTTGTTCAAGTTACTCAATTTATCATATTCTGATACAGATTAGATAAAATCTTCCTCTATGACTGTGGTTTGTCAACATCATATTATATTTTAATGAGTTTTTTGCTTTTTGTGTATACTTTAAATGCACACAAGTTTGTGGCTATTGAATCTTCTTAGTGAAATGTTCTTTTTAATTGTGTATTTCTCTTTTTATCCACATTGTTGTCTTTTGCCTTAAATTCCATTTTATTTAACATTAATATTGCTACAATCACTTAGGAAAAAATTTGCTTGTATTTTTTAAATCTCTTTTAATATCTTTAACCTTTTAGTGTTTTTCATTTGAAGTATGTCTCTCATAAACCATATATGGCTAACTTAAAAAAAAAAACTGAGGATCTTTGTATTTTAATAGTGAGTTCATTCTCTTTAGGTATATTGTGATGATTGATCTATTTAATCTTAGGAAACGGTAACCCACTCCAGTATTCTTGCCTGGAGAATCCCATGGATGGAGGAGCTTGGTGGGTTACAGTCCACGGGTCGCAAAGAGTCGGACACGACTGAGTGACTTCACTTTCACTTTCTTTCCACTACATAATTTACAGTTATTTACTGTTTATTTTTTACAGTTTCTTTTTCCTTAGGATCTATTGGATTATTTTTTAGTTATTTGAATGTTGAGTTTTCTAAAAAATTTATTTATTTATTTTAATTGGAGGCTAATTACTTCGCAATATTGTAGTGATTTTTGCCAAACGTTGACATGAATCAGCCATTGGTATACATGTATCCCCCATCCTGAACCCCCCTCCTACCTCCCTCCCCATCCCATTGCTCTGGATCATCCCAGCGCACCAGCCCTGAGCACCCTGTCTCATGCATCGAAACTGGACCAGCAATCCACTTCACATATAATATACATGTTTCAACGCTACCCTCTCAAATCATCCCACCCTCACTTTCTCCCACAGAGTCCAAAAGTCCGTTCTATACATCTGTGTCTCTTCTGCTGTCTCGCATATAGGGTCATCATTACCATCTTTCTAAATCCCATATATTTGCGTTACTATACTGTATTGGTGTTTTTCTTTCTGACTTACTTCACTCTTCATAATAGGCTCCAGTTTCATCCACCTCATTAGAACTGATTCAAATGCATTTTTTTAATGGCTGAGTAATACTTCATTGTGTATATGTACCACAGCTTTCTTATCCATTCATCTGCCGTTGGACATCTAGGTTGCTTCCATGTCCTGGCTATTATAAACAGTGCTGTGATGAACATTGGGGTACATGTGTCTCTTTCAATTCTGGTTTCCTTGGTGTGTACGCCCAGAAGTGGGATTGCTGGGTCGTATGGCAGTTCTATTTCCAGTTTTTTTGAGGAATCTCCACACTGTTTTCCATAGCGGCTGTACCAGTTTGCATTCCCACCAACAGTGTAAGAGGGTTCCCTTTTCTCCACACCCTCTCCAGCATTTATTGTTTGTAGACTTTTTGATAGCAGCCATCCTGACTGGTGTGAAATGGTACCTCATTGTGGTTTTGATTTGCGTTTCTCTGATAATGAGTGATGTTGAGCATCTTTTCATGTGTTTGGTAGCCATCTGTATGTCTTCTTTGGAGAAATGTCTGTTTAGTTCTTTGGCTCATTTTTTGATTGGGTCGTTTATTTTTCTGAAATTGAGCTGCAGGAGCTGCTTGTATATTTTTGAGATTAGTTGTTTGTCAGTTGCTTCGTTTGCTATTATTTTCTCCCATTCTGAAGGCTGTCTTTTCGCCTTGCTTATAGTTTCCTTCGTTGTGCAAAAGTTTTAAGTTTAATTAGGTCCCATTTGTTTATTTTTGCTTTTATTTCCATTACTCTGGGAGGCGGGTCATAGAGGATCCTGCTGTGATTTATGGGATTGACATATTTTAAAAATTCTTTTCTCTACCGTTTTAGGATACAATGTATTCCTGTTTTTCTTTTACATATTGTCTTTTAGCTATTTTTTATTAGGGAAAATCATTCAAATATAAAAATAAATAGATAATGATCTGTATGCCCACCTCCCAGTTTTAAGAAGTTTTAACAACCCTAACATTCAGCTGGAACTGCTTTGGATTTATTAAATAAGAAAGAAAATTATAGATTCAGTTGAGGCCCCTGTGTACCCCTCAACCTCATTTTACTCTCTCCCTCTTGACAGTTAACCTCTACCATGAATATTGGTATTTTATTTGATATTTATTAATTCTACATATGTTTTAAAATTTTATTCTATATTTTCTGGCTAAACAATATAGTTCAATAGTTTTAAATGTTTTTCTGGTTAGAATGTTTATATAAATAATGTTACTTTCTTATCAACATTATGCTTTTGACATTCATTCACACTGATTCACATATATCTGATTCATCCTTTTAATTTCTGTATTCCATTGACATCTCTGTCTATTTCTTTCCCTTTTCCTACCCATTCTCCTATTGATGGATAGTTAATTTTTTCCTCAGTTTCCCTTATTTCAAGCAACATTAGAATAGTGTTCTTTTACATTTCTCCATGTGCATATAAGAATGTCTTCAAAGCAACTTTGAATTTTTGTTTTCATATCCAGTATTCTTGCCTGGAGAATCCCATAGACAGAGGAACCTTGCGGGCTACAGTCCATGGGGTTGCAAGAGTCGGACACGACTGAGTGACTTTCACTTTCACATCCCCTAAAAAATTCTTGACAAATGATGTCATTCCTTGCACACTTTAAAGATAATATTTAATCAGAAATCAACACAACATTGTAAAGCAATTATCCTCCAGTTAAAAATTAAAATAAAAATGTAAAAATATAACATTTTTTCATTTCAAATTTGAATAGTGAAAAATTATGTGATTTCTGGTTCATTGTAAATATTATTTTTAAATGCAGCTACTTGTTCAGTTGAAGGAAAGAAGGGAATTGTAGACAGAAGTTGCTGCCACATGTTGATATTTCTTTTTGGAAAAAGCCTAATATTCAAGTCGATTTTTGTGGGTTGAAACTACTAAAGAAAGAAAACAAAATTGCCTGAAGCAAAAGACCAAAACAGTCTTTTGGTAATCCCACATCCGGAGAGATCCTACTCTTCGGAGAACGCAGAATGTAAAAATAAATGAAAAGTATCTTTGGACAGGTAGAAAGCTCACTGTTGTGAGAACGTCCTTCCAAATAGAGATGAGCTTGGAATCTTGGAGAACTAAAGCAAAATCAACGGGTTTCTCCCCTTCTGCCCAGAATGCTCCCCACTCACAATGGGGAAGCCATTGAGAAGGCAAAGGAGATTATCGTGGAGATTCATCTTGATTCGAAGGTGGGTGCCTTATTCATAGGTACAGTGCCCTTCTTGCAGCTGAGTGGTTTACTTCCTGACAAGACACATTTAGGATCACCATTTGCTCAAGTTTACTAGCAGACATTATGCAGAAATTATTTCTGGCTATAAAAACATGCCTGATTTATGTACACAGCAGAGCCCCGTAAGTATGACTATTACAATGGCAATAGACATTGTTTCAGTTCTAATAGTCTCCTATGAGCATTTATGAACATCATTCATTTTAAAACAGACAGAGAAGAGTTAGTGAATTGGAAGATGTCAGATAGAAGAAGAATTTTTTAATTTTGCTTTCCACACCAAACAGTTTGCTTATAACACATCTCCTCAAACATTTCAGCATGGGAAGTGGAAGAGCTGTGACTTAGTGGCATTTGGATTCCAGTGGGCTTGAGGGGACATTCGTTTTTGTCTTTTCCTTATCATGGGGGCAACTGTCATTCAGAGCCCCAGTGTTTTCATCAGAAAAATTGGGGATGGATGCTATTTTAAAGCTCAAATAAGGTATTTGGGGTTGTGCTTTGTGAATAGTAAATTTGAAAGGCACCATTATCAATATAAAGAAACATACAAAGCTCTTAAATAGTAGTCTGAAATTATAAGTGTTCTTTTTTTCTCTTTGAACTCACATTTCCATTCCACTCCACAGAGATTTATCCTAATACATTTTTGATGTTCGAAAAATATTTTCTCAATTGCCTTGTATTTCTCTACAATAAAATATGTCTCAAAAATTTTAAACTTTTTTTTTCTCTGAGACCAAAAGACTCAGAAAATTAAAATATTTTATTCTGAGTTATTAGCACAATCATTAGTAGTACAAAATTGGTCAAGGCATATAATTATTTTGACAAATAGTTATCAAGCATAAATGTTAAATTTTTATTAGAAATGTATTTGATAAAATGTACCTGACGGTTTCTTCAGTTTATATAGCCATCAAAAAAGAATAGTTATTGCTAGAAGTATATGAATTCAGCCTCAATTTTGCCCCTGATTTTTATTGTTATGGGTTTCCCTTGTGGCTCAGCTGGTAAAGAATCCGCCTGCAGTGTGGGAGACTTGGGTTGGATCCCTGGGTTGGGAAGATCCCCTGGAGAAGGGAAAGGCAACCCACTCCAGTATTCTGGCCTGGAGAATTCCATGGGCTGTACAGTCCATGGGGTCGCAAAGAGTCAGACACGACTGAGCGACTTTCACTTCACTTTATTGTTATAGTTGAAGCTGCTGAAAAATCTTGTTCACATTTTAAAAATGAATGGAAATGGAGTATTTTGCTAAAACTATGTCAATTATTTGAACTTATGATGAGTTATACTATAAAATAATATAATCATCTATCATAAAAGTTAATGATCTGGCAACTCGATTATGTCTGTATTCAGTTTTATAGAATGCAAAGATTTGGAAACGACTTGCAAAATATTTTGTTATATGATATTATATTATAGTCAGTCACTTTCTCAGTTTCTGGGAAATGTACCAAAAAGGTTAGCAGTCCAATGGAAAAACTATTAATTGTATTTGTTGCTCCTTCACTTAGAAGCATCTTATTTGACTCAATACAGTCAGAAAGTTTTGGGAAAATAAATATATGGTTAATTTCAATACAGCTCTGCTAATTGTGATTTTAGATAAAAAGCTATACTGTTATGTTTTAAAGATTTTTTATCAAAATTTTAGAACTATAGATTTATCTAATTCAATTCATTGAAAATGACAACCTGAAATTTAATTTGCAAATCTATCAGCGAAATTAAACTTTGTCAGAAAGTGTGACTTCAAATTTTAAAATCAAATATATGTTAATACACATTTCAAGGTAAATTATAAAAGCCAATGAAAAATTAAAATGTACCTTGGAAAACAAACTAATAAAAAGAAAGGCAGGGTTAATGTGATGTGGTTCTAATAAAAATTATTCCTTTTACATCATAATGTAAAATAGGACAATAATGAAGCCTTTCATTCCTTAATTGGAAGTAACACAACATAATATGCAGCCAAGCTACATGGTATGTATGAAGCAAATATAAACAAAGATGTGATATTTCTTTCAGTAAAAAAGTGTGAGTGTGTGTGTATGTGTGTGTTAAACTCTGGTTTTTACCTTCTGGAAATAATTAAGAATCATGTAAAAAATCAGAAATAACTTTAGTAATTTCAATAAACATTTAAACTTTTCCCTCTTGATTTAATAAAAGGGTATAGTTACTATAAATATATTGGACCACATTTTAATAAGAATTAGAAATAAACATTTTATAAGGTGATATCAGATCATCTTATATAAGCATATATAATTTTTATTATATAATTATGTAAGTGGTATAAATATTCAGAATAGAATTTGCTAAATATGCTTTAGCTATCTTATGGAACACTTATTCACTAATTTCTTTATTGTTTAATAGAAAACAGCTTTTACTCCGGTCCAGTAGCTCAGCTGGTAAAGAATCTGCCTGCAATGCAGAAGACCTGGGTTCTCTCCCTGGGTTGGGAAGATCCCCTGGAGAAGGGAAACGCTGCCCACTCCAGTATTCTGGCTTGGAGAATTCCATGGGCTGTATAGTCCATGGCATCGCAAAGAGCTGGACATGGCTGAATGACTTTCACTTCACTTTTACTAAATGCTCTATAAATACGCACTGATTTATTTCCCTCAGAACAACTCTGCCAGGTAGCTACATTATCCCCTTTTCACAGTCAAGGAAACCAGGGCCAGGAGAGGTCCCTTGAACACTCACACAGGTAGTGAGAAGCACAGTAGGTTTATACCAAACAATGTACTCTGAATCTGAAGGACAGCCCCTGAATTGTCATCCCTAAGTTTCACGTAGTATATTTTGAAACATTAGGTGGTCCTGAATATTTTCCCAGGTTCTCTTAAATGAAGAAGCATCATTAACTTGTCCTGCTTCAGCTGCTCAAAGACTCATTCTTTTCAGATGTGATGGTACTTCCTACAATTTTGAGACTAGCTTCTATGAGTTAATCACACTAAAATATGCAGAAAAAGCCTTTTTGGCATTATTTCCTGCTAATGTTCTCCTTGCATTACTCTTATGGGACTTTTTCACAAAAAGAATTGTTTGGCAGTAGGACTGAAGAGATGAAGTCATTAAATGACCGTTATCTCTCCCTGTCTTCCCTGGTAGCTCAGCTGGTAAAGAATCTGCCTGCAATACAGGAGACTCCAGTTCAATTCCTGGGTTGGGAAGATCTGCTGGAGAAGGGATAGGCTAACCACTCCAGTATTCTTGGGCTTCCCTGGTGGCTCAGCCGGTAAAGAATTCACCTGCAATGCAAGAGATATCTCTCCCATCTTGTACACCACAATTTAAATTCACAACATCCCAACATGGGCAAAAATATCCTATTCCTAATACCTGGCTTCTCTGTCTTAAAAGAAATACATACAAGCCAGAAAAAAAGACTTTGGTTTATGGTGCATAGGTTGATCATTAAAGAAGAAACCAATATTTTAAACTGCATTTTTGTTTGGTGCTCTGGAGGTTTCTACACCAGAAGCAAGTCACCAGAATAAAATTTAGAGTGAGCAGGGTCATGTCGCTGTATCACTCAGGATAGGCAATTCATGGTATAGTAACAGACAACCCCCAAATTTCAGTAGCTTAAAACAATGAGGTTTAATTATCTCTAACCCTACCTGCCATCTGGATTAGCTGGGGCTCCGCTGAGCCTTGTCCCCGCTCTGGTACCCAGGTTGCTTCCATGGTGTGTCGCTACCTATTGTAGCAAAGGGAAAGAGCTCTAGAGTAGTTCCCTCTGGCGATTCAAACTTCTGAGCATTGTAAATGGGAAAGGGTGTTGGTAAAATGGAAGGATGAGCCTAGCGGTGAATGAAGTAGGCGTTCTTTTAGGTAGATCGCTTTTAGGAAGAATAGATACAGAGATGGGAAGTCTAAAGCTGATTTCTTTCTCTGTACCCTGTTACACATTGGAAGGATTTCACACACCCTCAGAAAATACAGTCTCTGATTTGAAGATCCACAGTTCAACGGAGTATAAGAAGTGGAATTTCAGGGTTAGAACATCTGTGCCTTTAACTTTTAATATACTGAGAAGTGACTTCATGAGTTCATTCCAATTTTCATATCTATTGGCAGTGAATGAGTGTTTCCTTTGTACTACATCCTTGCCAATATTTAAAGTTTTTTTTTGCCAATTTGATGGGTGTGACTTGTTATCTCTTTATGATATTCACATTTTCCTCTGCTACTGACCTTGAGCATATTTTTATATCTGTTAGCCATTCAGGTTTTCTCTTCTGCAAATCACATGTTGTTTATTTTGTCCTTTTTTTCCTACTGTTTCCTTATGTGTATATGTATATTTATGTATACACATGTACACACACATACTTTTATCTTTTATCTCTATTACAAATATTTTCTCTAATCCCTTGTTTATTTTCTTTGTTTAGGGTATATTTTTCCTTATTTAGAATCAATACAGTAATAGCTTCCAAACTTATATCTGCAGCCTATACATCTCCCGTAGACTCTGGACTCATTTGTCCTTTGTTTATTCAGCATCTTCATGTGAATGTTTAATATGCATCTTAGACCTACATTAGCCAAAATGGAATCCCCTGTCTTCCCTCCTTACCACCTCCATTTGAAGTCTTTCCCATTTCAGTTACAGGCAGTTTCATCCTTCCAGTTAGGCTGAAACTCTTGGAACCATCATTCATTATTCTCATTCATTCTCTCCCAATCCATACTGAATCTGCCAGCAAATTCTGTTGACTATACTTTGAAAGTATACCAGAATCTGGGTACTCTTTGCCATCTCTGCTGTGTTCATTATTTTCAAAGTCACCATCATCTCTGACCTGGATAATCACAATAGCCCATAGCCCACAGCTTCTCTCCCTGCCTCCTTCCTTGTTCCTGCACTGCCCACCTCCAACCTCAGTCTATTCTTAAAATAATTTGGGAAAATACAAAGATGGTTCATTTCAATAAAGCTTTGCTAACATGATCCTTCTTGATAAAAGCAACTAGAGAGACACTATGGTTCCCATCTCCCCCTGAGCAGAATCCAGCGTCCCATAATGGCTTCTGAACACTCAGCAGGCCTGGCTCTGGCTACCCGCTGTTTGCACCCTGTTCTTCCCCCTTGATTATTCTGCTTCAGCTCCTCTGCTCTCCTTTCTATGCTTCAAATATGCCGGTCCTGTACCCACGTTAAGGCCTTCACACTTGCTGTATCCTTTGCTTGATCAATTCCATGCGACCTGCTCTCAAGGCTTGAGTTCAGAACACTTTAATCACCATTATTCTGAGGCCTTCCCTGAGCACTCTGTTTTAACTGACCTCCTCTTCTCTCACTCCCTGGCATTCCTGGTGTCCCTTTTCTGCTTTATTTTTCCTCCATAGGCCTATGCCAGAGATATACTAAGTAATTAGACTTCCACTATTAAAGTCCAAGCTCCAGGAGTGCAGAAAAATTTGTGTTTTGTTCACTGTTATATCTTTAGTATCTAGAACTAATGCAGAGTAGGAACTCAATAATTTTGGTGAAATGGATGGATAAAAAAATCTTTCACTTTTATATGGACAAATGTAGATAAATATTTATTTTTATGGCTTCCACTTAGAGTGTACTTTAGCCTCATAGATTTGGTTTCAACATTTTTATCATTTTGCAATTCATTTTTTATGTATGCACTCAACATCAGAGCACCAAAATATATTGAGCCAATTTAGGGAGAAATAGGCAACAGTATAGTGATAGTAGGGAATTTCAATACACTACTTTTAACAACAGATAATCCAGACAGAAAATCAAGAGGGGGGCATTGGACTTGAACTATACTTTAGACTCAGAGGACCTAACAGACATTTACAGAACATTGTACCTAATAGCAGCAGAAGACACATTCTTCTAAAGTGCACATGGAACATTCTTGAGAATAGATGATATGTTAGATCACAAAACCAGCCTCAACAAATTTAAGATGACTGAAATCATAAAAAGAACCTTTTCAAACCACTATGGTATGAAACTGGAAATTAGTGACAAGAGGAAACTGGAAAATTTACCAATACACAGAAATTAAACAAAACACCCCTGAACAACCAAGTCAAAGAAGAAATCAAAAGGGAGATTAAAAAAAAAAATCTTGAAATGAATGAAGATGGAAACAACACCTCAAAACTCTTGAGATGCAGCAAAAGCAGGTCTGAGTGGGAGGCTCATAGCAATAAACATCGCCATTAATGAAGTAGAAAGATCTCAAAGAAACAATCTAACTTTACATGCTTATATATCATGATTAGGTGAAAGTTATTCCTAGGATGCCAGAAAGTTTTGATGTTCACATATCATTCTATCATGTATACTATCATGTAAGAATTGAATCGCCAGTCTATGTCTGACGCAGGATACAGCATGCTTGGGGCTGGTGCATGGGGATGACCCACAGAGATGTTATGGGGAGGGAGGTGGGAGGGGGGGTTCATGTTTGGGAACACATGTAAGAATTAAAGATTTTAAAATTAAAAAAAAAAATAAAAAAAATAAAAAAAAATGTAAAAAATAAAATAAAATAAAATTGCATACAATAAAAAAAAGAATATATCACAATATCAGAATGAAATAAATATACAACCATCTTAATAGATAAAGAAAAAGCATCTGACAGAGTTCAACATCCTTTCATGATAAATACTCTCAACTCATTAGGTATAGAAAGAATGCATCTTAATATAATAAAGGCCATAATGACAAACCCACAGTGACATCATACTCAGTGTGAAAAGTTTTTCTTCTAAGATCAAGAACAAGACAAGGGTGCCCACTCTCACTACTTCCATCCAACACAGTACGGGAAGTTCTATCCTGATCACTTACGCAAATTGATCTTTTAAAAAAAAAAGAAGAAGTAATGGCACTGATGTTTTTCTCTTCTGTGTCTCTGCAAATCCTTCCTATATTCATTTACATGTCTTCAAGCATGTAAACCATATTCTCCACTAGAATTTATTTTCCATGAGGGGCATGTCTTCATCATCACTTTATCCTGAGGGCCTAGCATAATGTCTGACACATAGAAATTGCTCAGTTATATTTGATGAGGGAGTAAATGAATGAAAAGGCAGTGTGACCAAGCAGAAAACATACAGGTTTTGATATAAAATCAAATCTCTGCTAAGCCACTTGTGTGATCCTTACAAAATACTAAACCTCTCTGAATGCAGTTTTACTTGCCTGTAGACTAGGAAGAGAGTACCCACCTTGTGATATTTGAATTTAGATACAAATAGAGGACAGGAGACACCTGCCTTTGTTAAGGGTTCATGGGAAAAAGATGGGAGTGTTGTAGTTGATTCAGTTGAGTCAGAATGATGGGGTGTGTATGTGTGTGTGTGTGTGCATGTGTGTGCGTGCGCTCAGTCGTGTCTGACTCCATGAACTATAGCCTACCAGGCTCCTCTGTCCATGGGATTTTCCAGGCAAGAATGCTGGAATGTGTTGCCATTTCCTCCTTTAAGGGATCTTCCCGACCCAGGGACCAAACTCATGTTTCCTGTATTGACAGGCGGGTTCTTCACTACTAGCGTCATCTGGGAAGCCCTGATGGTGTGTAGACTGCCAAATAAGAAGGCAGATAGAGTTGGTGATGTTAATCAGTCTAATGTCTTTAGTAGAGTGGCCAGTGGGCTCAACTGGTCAGAACATGTTTCCTGAGTCGTGTTCTATAGTGGGCATAAATTTTAAGAATGAAGTGAGAACTGAAGCACAGTCAGAAAAGGGCTTCAAGCATGGTGAGGAGTCTGGAAACTATTAAATGTCCTCAGAGGAATAGTTTTAGATCTGGTAGTGATGGATGATTTTGGTGGAGAAACTAAGTAAAAGGACGCATGCTAAGTTGCTTCAGTCGCCCAACTCTTCGCAACCCTATAGACTAGGACCCGGCAGGCTCCCCAGTCCATGGGATTCTCCAGGTGAGAATACTGGATTCGCTTGCCGTGTGCTCCTCTAGGGGATCTTCCTGAACCAAGGACTGAACCCACATCTCTTACGGCTGCCGCATTAGCAGGTGGGTTCTTTACCACGAGTGCCACGTGGGAAGCCCAAAGGCATGATTACTGTTGGCTAATATTTTAAGAACTTTTCTGTAAATAAGGAGGAGAACGATTCTTTTCTCTACAGGGAATGCTTGACACTCGCTGGTGCCATGCACAGAAACACACATTCTGACTTAATAGAGGGAAATACTCTTTCACAAGAGGAGTACCTCATAAAACAGGGTCTTACCTGTTACCTGAAAACATTCAGGTGGCTGAGACATGACCAGTCAGGAAAAACAGAGCAGGACTTCAGGCAGGGAAGGAATACTAGACCAAGTGACCTTGACAACCCCAACTCTAAGTTTCTGTGATTCCATGACTCACAAATTGGAAGCCACTAAATAATACCAGATGGTAATTGCTGAAGGCTGATTACTGCTTAGCCTGGGAAGAGTTCCTGGAGGAAGATAAAAACAATCAGATAAAGATTGGCTCAGCTGGAGATTGGAATTTGTAAATAATAAAGGATGATCCACGTTGACAAAGAAACAGATAATCAGAGTTTTGGAGTGGCTATTCATAATAAGCAGCTTCTTTTATGGGGCATAATTTGAAGCACCTTGGACTGGAGCAACCTGACTAAATCTGTACCGTTACCACTTCTGCTGTTACCCGAAGTCCTACAATTCAAGGTTGCTTTTTGAATCCTAAAGAGTTGTGATTTGTCAGTGGCTAGCAAGGTGAATTAAACCAGTAGTCAAAAACTTGTTATTTGTCGGACTGAAATTACCTTTCAAATCAAATTTCATATGGGACCACAGCATATAAATTTTAAAAATTAAATGAAATGGGTGTCAGAAAACTCTACTGACAGAGGTGATCTTCATTTTTGCTATATTTTCTTCCCCGAAGAACCTCCCAAAAATCTTCCATGAAAATCTGGGGTTCCGCAGGGCAAAGTTTAAAAAGCAATCCATAAATTAACAATCCAAATTGAGTTAAAATTAACAATCCAATCAGTTAAGGGGGAGCTATTATACGGAGTATCTGACCTGAGGAGAGGGGAGAGGAGAAGGAAAAGGACCAGGCGAAAATTTTTATGTTTTCTCATTTTGTGAGGCTAAGGCTCTGGGCTTACTAGTACAGAGGAAAAGATATTTCTTCAAAGTTTGCATCCCTTCTGGAATTGGCTAAGGTCATTCCAAGTTAATCATATCCAGCCACTAGGAGATGCTTCAGAGAAAAGCGCAGAGTCATGCATCAGTCAGATCCTAGCAGGGAACAGATTACACAGGCAAATTAGAATACTTTGAGGAGATTAATAAGGGAACACATACAAAGGTATGACTATTAGGGAAATTATAAGTGCTGTGTGGGAGCAGAGCTGTAACCTTCAACCCACGAAGAAATGAAGACAGGGAGCGGTTTTGGAACTCAAAAGGAAAGAGAGTCTTGTCAAGAAGTCGCACTAGACAGAAGCAGTTGCCGTTAGTCGGGAACACAGCTGGAAAGGTAACTTGCAAAGCAACCCAGCTAATAAATATCCTTACTTTTCTCCTTCCCTCCAGGTTCTTATTGAGACATCCTTAATGGCCACCCCCACCTGGAAGCCAGAGTTCAGAAAGAGGCCTATTAATGTGGTCCATGTAGGTGAGCATCTTGGGCAGAAGGGAGGGCTGGAAAGGGTGGAGCATAGACCCTGTGGGGCAAGTGGCAGCTATCAGAACAATAAAAAACCTTTGGAGAATGAAATATAATGACCAATAAACATGTCTCAAGCATCCCCAATGGCTCAGCAGGTTAAGAATCCACCTGCAGTGCAGAAGACACAGGAAATGCATGTTTGATTCCTGGGTTGGAAAGATCCCCCGGAAAAGGAAATGGCAACCCACTCTGTATTCTTGTATCCCATGGACAGAGAAACCTTGGGGGCTACAGTCCAAAGGGTTGCAAAGAGTCAGACATGACTGATGATTGAGCACAGCACAAACATGTTTCAAATGCTGGCTAATGCAAAATTATGCACTAGATATGGAGTGGAAGAGGAAATGAGTCTTCATTTTTCTAAAGTCTCCAGCAATGATTCAGATTAGAGAACTGCCGAGCCTTGGGGTGTTGAAACAGTAGAATCCAGCTTCTACAATTCTACTATGATTTGAGCATATCATTCTCTGTCTTCAAATCAATAGAGCCTGGCAACCACCAACTAATTCCACATGCTTCATAGTTACTATTTTCTGTGTAAGTCTCAAACAGTACAAGTATTGCACAGATTATCTTTCTACTGTATCCCATTCAAATTTACCACAGATGAAAGTCTTAGTAACTGCAGTCTTATAGCATGCAAGGGGCTACTGATAGATTGTTTCAACTCACATATATTATTATGCATATATACTGTATAATTATTTATGCTATACATGCATATATACACATTTATTCATTTATCCAGTTTACTTAAGTTATAGAAAATTTACATCAGTTCAGTTCAGTTGCTCAGTCGTGTCCAACTCTTTGCGACCCCATGAATCGCAGCACACCAGGCCTCCCTGTCCATCACCAACTCCTGGAGTTCACTCAGACTCATGTCCATCAAGTCAGTGATGCCATCCAGCCATCTCATCCTCTGTTGTCCCCTTCTCCTCCTGCCCCCAATCCCTCCCAGCATCAGTCTTTTCCAATGAGTCAACTCTTCGCATGAGGTGACCAAAGTACTGGAGTTTCAGCTTCAGCATCATTCCTTCCAAAGAAATCCGAGGACTGATCTCCTTCAGAATGGACTGGTTGGATCTCCTTGCAGTCCAAGGGACTGTCAAGAGTCTTCCCCAACACCACAGTTCAAAAGCATCAATTCTTCAGCGCTCAGCCTTCTTCACAGTCCAACTCTCACATCCATACATGACCACTGGAAAAACCATAGCCTTGACTAGACGGACCTTAGCCGGCAAAGTAATATCTCTGCTTTTGAATATGCTATCTAGGTTGGTCATAACTTTCCTTCCAAGGAGTAAGCGTCTTTTAATTTCATGGCTACAGTCACCATCTGCAGTGATTTTGGAGCCCACAAAAATAAAGTCTGACACTGTTTCCACTGTTTCCCCATCTATTTGCCATGAAGTGATGGGACCGGATGCCATGATCTTCGTTTTCTGAATGTTGAGCTTTAAGCCAACTTTTTCACTCTCCTCTTTCAGTTTCATCAAGAGGCTTTTTAGTTCCTCTTCACTTTCTGCCATAAGGGTGGTGTCATCTGCATATCTGAGGTTATTGATATTTCTCCCGGCAATCTTGATTCCAGCTTGTGTTTCTTCCAGCCCAGCGTTTCTCATGATGTACTCTGCATATAAGTTAAATGAGCAGGGTGACAATATACAGCCTTGACGTACTCCTTTTCCTATTTGGAACCAGTCTGTTGTTCCATGTCCAGTTCTAACTGTCGCTTCCTGACCTGCATATAGGTTTCTCAAGAGGCAGGTCAGGTGGTCTGGTATTCCCATCTCTCTCAGAATTTTCCACAGTTTATTGTGATACACATAGTCAAAGGGTTTGGCATAGTCAATAAAGCAGAAATAGATGTTTTTCTGGAACTCTCTTGCTTTTTCCATGATCCAGCTGAAACTGAAACCATACTCACAGAAAACTAGTCAATCTAATCACATTAGGACCACAGCCTTGTCTAACTCAATGAAACTAAGCCATGCCCACGGGGCAACCCAAGATGGGCAGGTCATGGTGGAGAGGTCTGACAGAATGAGGTCCACTGGAGAAGGGAATGGCAAACCACTTCAGTATTCTTGCCTTGAGAACCCCATGAACAGTATGAAAAGGCAAAATGATAGGATACTGAAAGAGGAACTCCCCAGGTCAGTAGGTGCCCAATATGCTACTGGAGATCAGTGGAGAAATAACTCCAGAAAGAATGAAGGGATGGAGCCAAAGCAAAAACAATACCCAGCTGTGGATGTGATTGGTGATAGAAGCAAGGTCTGATGCTGTAAAGAGCAGTATTGCATAGGAACCTGGAATGTCAGGTCCATAAATCAAGGCAAATTGGAAGTGGTCAAACAGGAGATGGCAAGAGTGAACGTCGACATTCTAGGAATCAGCGAACTAAAATGGACTGGAATGGGTGAATTTAACTCAGATGACCATTATGTCTACTACTGTGGGCAGGAATACCTCAGAAGAAATGGAGTAGCCATCATGGTCAACAAAAGAGTCTGAAATGCAGTACTTGGATGCAATTTCAAAAATGACAGAATGATCTCTGTTCGTTTCCAAGGCAAACCATTCAATATCACGATAATCCAAGTCTATGCCCCAACCAGTAATGCCGAAGAAGCTGAAGTCGAATGGTTCTATGAAGACCTACAAGACCTTTTAAAACTAATACCCAAAAAAGATGTCCTTTTCATTATAGGCGACTGGAATGCAAAAGTAGGAAGTCAAGAAACACCTGGAGTAACAGGCAAATTTGGCCTTGGAATGTGGAATGAAGCAGGGCAAAGAGTAATAGAGTTTTGCCAAGAGAATGCACTGGTCATAGCAAACACCCTCTTCCAACAACACTAGAGAGGACTCTACACATGGACATCACCAGATGGTCAATACCGAAATCAGATTGATTATATTCTATGCAGCCAAAGATGGAGAAGCTCTATACAGTTAACAAAAACAAGAAATTACATAGTTGGATTTAAATAAAAAGTAAGTTTGGAAAAGTCCTATTACTATTATGGAAAATTAAACCATGGTTTTAAATCTTACAAAGACAACATAAGTCAGATTATATGAAAAAATACAAATATATGTGAATAAATCTATAAATGTAAGTAAATATATATGAATTTGTTACTTTGTTTTCAAAGTTGTACATTTTGGGGAGTATTCTCTTATTAACTTTATTTGTTTATTTTTTTCTTTTTTTTTCTCTTATTAACTTTAAAAAAAAAATTTATTTATTTTTGGCTACTCTGGGTCTTTGTTACTGTGTGTGGGCTTTCACGAGTTGCAGGAGTCAGGGCTACTACTCTCGAGCTGCAGTGTGCGGGCTTCAGTTGTTGCCGATGCGGTCTCTAGAGTGAGGGCCCGGTAGCTGGGGACACAGGCTTAGCTGCCCCACGGTATGTGGAATTTTCCCAGACCAGGATTGGAACCTGTGCCCACTGCAGTGGCAGTGGGTTCTTAACCAGTGGACCACCAAGGAAGTCCATCGTATTAATTTTTTTTTTTTTTTACTTAAAAAACTTTGGAGGGGAAGATTGTAGATTCACAAGCAATTGTAAGAAATAATTCAGAGATTCAGTGTATGCTTTGCCTGCTACTGCTGCTACTGCTACTGCTAAGTCGCTTCAGTCGTGTCCGACTCTGTGCGACCCCGTACATGGCAGCCCACCAGGCTCCCCGTTCCTGAGATTCTCCAGGCAAGAACACTGGAGTGGGTTGCCATTTCCTTCTCCAATGCATGAAAGTGAAAAGCGAAAGTGAAGTTGCTCAGTCATGCCCAGCTCTTAGTGACCCCATGGACTGCAGCCTACCAGGCTCCTCCGCCCATGGGATTTTCTAGGCCTAGTTCCCCTCAATGGTAACATCCAGAGGAGCTACACTGTGAAATCACCAGCAGGATATTGACATTGATACAGACACAATACAGACAATTCCATCCCTACAAGGATCACTTCTATTGCCCTTTAATAGCCGTACGCATCTTTCTCCCAGACTTTCTTCTCCAGACTCCTGGCAACCAATAATCCGTTCTCCATTTCTATAATTTTGTTATTTCAAGATCGTGATATGAATGGAATCACTTAGTATGTAAACTTGTGAGACTGGAATTTTTAATCAGCCAATTCCAAGTTGTTGGGTGTATCAGTAGTTTATTTCATTTTATTGCAAAGTAGTATGTCATAGCATGGGCATTCTATAGTTTGTTTGGCTATTTACCTTAAAGGACACTTGAGTTGTTTCTGATTTGGGGATGTTATAAGTAAAGGTATTTAAAACATTATTATGTAAGACTTTGTGTAAACATGTCTTTTTGTTTCTCTGGGATAAATGCCCAGGGGTGCAACTGCTGGATCATAAGCTATCAGTTAGATTTTTAAGAAAATGCCAAACAATCTTCCATAGCAGCTATATCGTATTTTATATACCATCTACAATGCATATGTTTCTCAGCTTCCTTCCAAAATTTAGTGTTGGCACTACTTTTTTAAGTTAGCCATTCTGATAAGCATATACTGATAACACATTGTAGTTTTAGTCTGTGTTTCCTTAATGGCTAACAATGTTGGGCAGAGCATCTTTTCATGTTCTCATTTGCCAACTATATATTCTCTTTGATGAAACATCTCAGTGTTTTTTCATGTCACTTGCCTGTTTCTTTTTTTCTTAATCTTGCTGGTCTGGAGACCACATTTTAAATTCTTCCCTCACCCCCTTTCTTTTTCCTTTTTTTTTTTTTTTTTTTTAACAATTTATCTATTTATTTTTGGTTGTGCTGGGTCTTCTTTGCTGCTCTCAGGCTTTCTCTAGTTGCGGTGAGAGGGGACTTCTCTCCCGTGCAGGAAGCAGGTTTCCCATTGTAGTGACCTCTCCTCATTGCAGAGGACAGTCTCTAGGTACAGGAGCTTCATGAGTTGCAGTTTGCAGGCTCAGTGGCTGTGGTTTATGGGCCCTAGAGCACGCCAGCTTCAGTAGCTTCAGCATGCACCCTTGCCCATTTCTGAGGGAGTTGAGTGACTTTAACAGTTGCAATTTTCGTGTTCTTTATATATTCAGAATACTAGTCTTTTGTCAAATATGTGGTTGAAAATATTTTATTCCATTCTATATATGTCTTTTGATCCCCGTGATAGGATCTTTGACAGAGCAAAAGTTTTTGTTTTTGATCAAGTCCAATTTATTAACTTTTCTTCTGTGGTGCTTTTGGTGGCAAGTCTTAAGAATTCTTTGCCTAGCCCCGGACACTAAATACTTTCTTCCATGTTTTTTCCTAAAAGTTTTATAATTTTATAAAATTGTAAAAGCATAATTAAATCTAAACCTGTGATCCATTTTGAGTTAATTTTTGCATTAAATGTGAGGTTTAAGTTCATTTTTAAACCTGTGGATGATCAATTGCTTTAGCACCATTTGTTGAAAACGCTATTATTCCTCCATTGAATTAATGTTACAACTTTGTAAAAAATCAGTTGAGCATATTTATGTGAGGCTATTTATAAGCTTTCTATTCTGTCCCATTGATCTATGTATCTATTTCTCTGTCATATAGACTTGACCATTTTATGATTTGAAATCAGGTAAGTCAACTTCTCCCATCTAATTCCTTTAAAAGATTGCTTTAGCTATTCTTTTTTTTGCCTTTCTATATAAATTTTATGATAATTTTCCCTATACAAAGAATCGTATTGAAATTTCAATAGGAATTTCACTAAAAATGTGTCAATTTGGGGAGAATGGATACGTTGAGTCTTCTAATCCTTTAACTGGTATGTCTCTCCATTTAATCTTTGATTGCTTTCATTGCATGCTGTAGTTTCCAATGTAAGAGTTATGCACATGTTTTGTTAGACTTAAACTGAACTATTTCCATTTTTTGAGTGATTATAAGTAGTACTGATATTTCATATTAGTGTCCATGTGTTTATTGCTCATATATAGAAAGACAATCTATTTTTGTATGTTCATTTTGTCTGCTGTGACCTTGCTGAATTCCCTTATTAATTCTAGGTTGTTTTCTTTGTTTGTTTTTGTAGATTCCTTAGGATTTTTTATGTAGAAAATCACATAAGTTTCAGTTTTTATTTTTTCCTTTCTGATCTATATCTTTTAATTTCCTTTCTTGCTTTATTGCATTAGCTTGAACTTCCAGGACAGTGTTGAATAAAAGTGATAAGAGCAGATATCTTAGCCTTGTTCTCATTCTTGGGGTAAAAAACATTTAGTTTTTTACCATTAAGTATGATTTAATTGCATGATTTTTTGGTAGATGTTCTTTATTAAGTTAAGGAAGCCTCCCTCTAGTCCTAGTTTTCTATGAGATTTTTTTTTTTTAATCACCAATGAATGTTGAATATTGTCACATGATTTCTCTCTACAAGTTGACTTGTTGTTTAATTTTCTATTTTAGCCTGTTAATATGGTAGTTGATTACTTTTTGAACATTGAATCACCCTTGTATTTTGGTATAAACTCCACTTGCCATGGTATATAATCCTTTCATATGTGAATTCTGTTTGCTTATATTTGTTAAGTATCTTCTGTGTTTATGTTCATGAGGGATATTGGTTTTTGCTTTTTTTTTTAGGTGAGGTACTCTGGTTTTTGCATGAGGTAATTCTAAATTTATAAAATCAATTAGGAGTGGTTCTTCTATTTTCTGGAAGAGATTGTGTAGAAGTGATATTAATACTGCTTTTCTTGTTTTGGCAGAGTTCTCCAGTAAAACTATCTGAGCCTGGAGACTTCATTTTTGGGAATTTAAAAATTATATATTCAATTTCCTTAAGGGTTATAAGGTTATTTGGGCTTCCCTGGTAGCTCAGCTGGTAAAGAATCCACCTGTAATGTGGGAGACCTGTGTTTGATCCCTAGTTTGGGAAGATACCCTGGAGAAGGGAACGGCTACCCACACCAGTATTCTGGCCAGGGCTGAGCTACTTTTGCTTATAAGGTTATTCAAATGATCTGTTTCACACTGGATAAGATATAGTAGTTTATGCTTTTCTGAGAATTGGTCAACTTCATCTAAGTTGTAAAATTTATGTGTGTAGGGTTGTTCATGTGTGTGTTAAAGTTGCTTAGTCATGTCCAACTCTTTGCGACTCCATGGAGTATATAGAGTCCATGGAATTCTCCAGGCCAGAATACTGGAGTGGGTAAAATCCTGAAAGATGATGCTGTGAAAGTGCTGCACTCAATAAATATGCCAGCAAATTTGGAAAACTCAGCAGTGGCCACAGGACTGGAAAAGGTCAGTTTTCATTCCAATTCCAAAGAAAGGCAATGCCAAAGAATGCTCAAACTACCGCACCATTGCACTCATCTCACATGCTAGTAAAGTCATGCTCAAAATTCTCCAAGCCAGGCTTCAGCAATACGTGAACCATGAACATCCTGATGTTCAAGCTGGTTTTAGAAAAGGCAGAGGAACCAGAGATCAAATTGCCAACATCCACTGGATCATGGAAAAAGCAAGAGAGTTTCAGAAAAACATCTATTTCTGCTTTCTTGACTATGCCAAAGCCTTTGACTGTGTGGATCACAATAAACTGTGGAAGATTCTGAGAGAGATGGGAATACCAGACCATCTGATCTGCCTCTTGAGAAATTTGTATGCAGGTCAGGAAGCAATAGTTAGAACTGGACATGGAACAACAGACTGGTTCCAAATAGGAAAAGGAGTACGTCAAGGCTGTATATTGTCACCCTGCATATTTAACTTATATGCAGAGTACATCATGAGAAACGCTGGGCTGGAAGAAACACAAGCTGGAATCAAGATTGCCAGGAGAAATATCAATCACCTCAGATATGCAGATGACACCACCCTTATGGCAGAAAGTGAAGAGGAGCTAAAAAGCCTTTTGATGAAAGTGAAAGAGGAGACTGAAAAAGTTGGCTTAAAGCTCAACATTCAGAAAACAAAGATCATGGCATCTGGTCCCATCACTTCATGGCAAATAGATGGGGAAACAGTGTCAGACTTTCTTTTTCTGGGCTCCAAAATCACTGCAGATGGTGACTGTAGCCATGAAATTAAAAGACGCTTACTCCTTGGAAGAAAAGTTATGATCAACCTAGATAGCATATTCAAAAGCAGAGACATTACTTTGCCGATTAAGGTCCGTCTAGTCAAGGCTATGGTTTTTCCTGTGGTCATGTATGGATGTGAGAGTTGGACTGTGAAGAAGGCTGAGCACCGAAGAATCGATGCTTTTGAACTGTGGTGTTGGGGAAGACTCTTGACAGTCCCTTGGACTGCAAGGAGATCCAACCAGTCCATTCTGAAGGAGATCAGCCCTGGGATTTCTTTGGAAGGAATGATGCTAAAGCTGAAACTCCAGTACTTTGGCCACCTCATGTGAAGAGTTGATTCATTGGAAAAGACTTTGATGCTGGGAGGGATTGGGGGCAGGAGGAGAAGGGGATGACAGAGGATGAGATGGCTGGATGGCATCATGGACACGATGGACATGAATCTGAGTGAACTCGGGAATTGGTGATGGACAGGGAGGCCTGGCGTGCTGCAATTCATGGGGTCGGGAAGACTCGGACACAACTGAGTGACTGAACTGACAACCTTTCCCTTCTCCAGGGGAATCTTCCCAACCCAGAGATCGAACCCAGGTCTCCCACATAGTATTCCTTCTTCTTAATGTTTTTGGAGTCTGTAATGATACCCCTGTTTCTTGATATTAGCAATTTTTTTTCTTTGTCAGTCTTACTAGAGGTTTGTCAATTTTCTTTTCTAATTACCAGCTTTTTAAAAGTTGATTTTTAAAAAATATTTGTTGTTCTGAATTCAATTTCATTGAATTCTTCTCTCATCATTGACTCTAGTATATGTTGGTGTGTTTTTCTTTGGATTTATTCAGGTGAGCTTTGCTTGGCTTTTTGAATCTGTAGATTTATATATTTTGCCAAATTTGGAAAGTTAGCAGCCATTATTCCTTTCAATAATTTTTTCAATCCCACCTTTTTTCTCCACTCCTATGATTATTATTAAATAAAATACAGTTGTTTTTTTTAATGGACCCATGGTTCTTGAATCTCTGCATTTTTTTCAGATTGGTGATTTCTTTTACTCTGTCTTCAAGTTTAGTAATTCTTTCCTCCGTTCCCTGAATTCTGTTGAGTCAGTCCTTCGTGTTGTCTATTTTAACTATTGTGTTTTTAGTTCTAAAATTTCCTATAGTTCTTCTTATGTCCTCTTTTTTTTTTTGTTTAATTTTTTTATTTGCTGAAACTCTTTTTTCATTTGTTTCAAGTACCTTCACATTTCTTCAGTCAGGATTTTTACTATAACTGTTTTAAAGCCTTTGTTAGAGAGTTCAAATCTCTCTGTCATCTTGGTGTTGTCATCAATCAATTGTATTGTTTCATTCCTTTTGAGGTCTTTTCTTTAATTCTTGGTATGATGTGTGACTTTTTTTTTTTGTTGAAACCTGGACATTTGGGGTATTCTATTATGAAGTTCCAAATCTTATTTAAAGTTTCTGTTTTAATTGACTTTTTGTGATACCATTCCATCAGGGAAAATGAGAGTGCACTTTGCTTGTCCCTTCCAGGTGGGGATGAAAATACAGCTTCCCGACTTGATTTCCATTGACACCTCAGGGGGCCTGCCTGCTGAATAAGGATGAGAGTTCTGGTTTCCCATTCGGTGCTGATAACACCCTGCATCGTGTTGTTTCTCTTGATAGCTAGGTTCCTAGTTAATTTACCTTCCATTGTCTACCTTTAAAAGCCATCTTTTGTATGTCATTTGTAGTTAGTGAAAAGAATAGGGAAAAGTGTGTCTAATCCATCTTCATAAAAGCTGAAATCTATTTTTAGCTTTATCTGTAATTATGTCTCTTCTTTAATTATTTTATGGTCAATCATGCCATAAGTCTGCCTATTTTGTTAGGTTTTACAAAGAGCCAGTTTTTGGTTTATCTAGCTCTTCTGTTTTCTTCTTTTCTGTATCATTAATTTCTGCTTTTATCTTTATTGTAATATAGCTTAAAATTTTCTTTGAGATAGTCTATTTTTTAATTTCATAAGTTTACACCCAGCTGATTAATTTTCATTATGTTTTATTATCTGGAATCAGTAATTAAGGCTATACGTTCCTCTCCATGTAATACCTTTGCCTCATCTCACAAGTTTTAAAGTGTAATGTTTTAATTTTTATTCAGTTACAATTGCTTTAAAATTTCCTTTTTTATTTTATTGTTAGCTTATACATCAAGGCTGTATATTGTCACCCTGCTTATTTAACTTCTATGCAGAGTACATCATGAGAAATGCTGGACTGGAAGAAACACAAGGTGGAATCAAGATTGCCGGGAGAAATATCAATAACCTCAGATATGCAGATGACACCACCCTTATGGCAGAAAGTGAAGAGGAACTAAAAAGTCTCTTGATGTAAGCGAAAGTGGAGAGTGAAAAAGTTGGCTTAAAACTCAACATTCAGAAAACAAAGATCATGGCATCCGGTCCCATCACTTCATGGGAAATAGATGGGGAAACAGTGGAAACAGTGTCAGACTTCATTTTTGTGGGCTCCAAAATCACTGCAGATGGTGACTGTAGCCATGAAATTAAAAGACGCTTACTCCTTGGAAGAAAAGTTATGATCAACCTAGATAGCATATTCAAAAGCAGAGACATTACTTTGCTGACTAAGGTCCCTCTAGTCAAGGCTATGGTTTTTCCTGTGGTCATGTATGGATGTGAGAGTTGGACTGTGAAGAAGGCTGAGCACCGAAGAATTGATGCTTTTGAACTGTGGTGTTGGAGAAGACTGTTGAGAGTCCCTTGGACTGCAAGGAGATCCAACCCATCCATTCTGAAGGAGATTAGCCCTGGGATTTCTTTGGAAGGACTGATGCTGAAGCTGAAACTCCAGTACTTTGGCCACCTCATGCGAAGAGTTGACTCATTGGAAAAGACTCTGATGCTGGAAGAGACTGGGGGCAGGAGGAGAAGGGGACAACAGAGGATGAGATGGCTGGATGGCATCACTGACTCGATGGACGTGAGTCTGAGTGAACTCTGGGAGTTGGTGATGGACAGGGAGGTGCCAGGAGCCAGTGCGAGGAACTCTGCCCATGGCAAAAGTCATGAGGAAGGAGGCTTCGGCATATGCAAAGGCGGATCAAGCCTCAGGAAACCCCCTGTTCCCGAGCATCTACCCCCAAAACCAGAGTCTACCTACTTTACTGTTTCATGCTCTCACCTATGCCTCTGACTTTACAGGGGGCTGACCCCCATTACCTCTCTTGGAGAAGGAGTTAACTTACAGCTCCAAGTCAATAAAAATTCCTGGGCGTGACAAGAGTGTTTCAACTTACGAACTCCTCTGAAGGTTATCTAGCCTGTCTGTACAGGTTCTCTGGCCACATGTGATTGTTTACAGCCTCCCAACCATGAGAGGCACTAGATGTTTTAGACTTACTAAAGGCAGATTCTTTGGGGAAGTTAGAAATTATTAGTATAGTGGGTTGGTTAGGAATTAATTGGTGAAGGGTTTTTCATTTGTTGTGCCAATAATTGCTGCTAATTCCCTGCCCTGGGTGTGACAAGGGTGTCTCAGGTCAAACCTCTCTGCTGACAGACTAGCTTATGTGACAACCTCTCAACCATAAGCAGCACAGAGAGTTTGGAGTATTTTGAAAGTCTTAATTAGCATAGGGCTTTTCTCATTGTTGAGTCAATGATTGCTGCCAGGCCTCCATATCCTTAGACACCGGGGAATATATTAATGTATTTGGAATATAGAAAAGGGAATATAGTAGTTTTTGATGTTAGCAATACTAGACTTTTTGAGTTAATGAATTTTCTCTTTTGTTATAGATCACTGTACTTTGTTATAAATCACAGTGTCCTTGCTATGTAAAAATGTAACTTTATTACTATCTTAAGACTAAATAGATCTTAAGGGGAACATTGGTGAAGGGTTTTCATTTGTTGGGCTGATGTTTGCTTCTAAATCTTCGTATTCCCTGCCCTTATAATGAATATAACTAGCATATAGGAGAAATAGGTATTAACCTTTAAGATTAATCACGTTAACCTTAGGGTAAATAAATTCCTTTCTTAGTTGTAACCCACTACACCCTCACCCTATAGGAATGCAACTTTATCTGCTACCTTCAGAGGGTGGCGCCTGGTTTAAGGAAAAAACACCCTTGGAAAAAAGAAGTTTTTTGGTTATCAGAAAGAAAGGATCATAAAATGTCAGCAGGTCTCATGGCCAGAAGATGATGTAAAACCCCTAAGACCTTTATGTATACTTTTTTGTGAAGCACCTGATTTTGATAAAGGTCAGGACTGCTGACCCCCACGTGACTTCAAAATTTCCATTTGGCTCTATGTGTAACAAAACGTATATAAGCAAACCTAAATAATAAAGAAATCAGATCAGTTTCTGGAAGGACTGATTCCCCCGTGTCGTTTCTTTCTTGATCCCCGTTTTTCTGGCTGAATTTCCATCTGGAGCATGGGTGCTTGCCACATCTACTTACTTGCCCCGGCTTTTAAGTTCCATGCGAGAAGGAGCCCAAGGACGGGCACCTTCCAATATTCAAGTGGCGACGGTGGCCCAACGTAGATGGTGCAAATTCCTTGTCTTGGAGTTTTATTGGTATCCCACGTAAACCAAGTTATTCAGCCTCTTTTTCTCCACTAATATTTCCTACTACACTATCCATTTCTAATCTATGTATCTTTAATTAAGCAATTAATTCCTAGGACGCCGATTCCATCTCCCATTCGAATTACCCTGGATCCAAAGGGGCTGGACCCCGGCAGGGAGGCCTGGCATGCTGCGATTCGTGGGGTCGCAAAGAGTCGGACACGACTGAGCGACTGAACTGACTGAACTATACGTTTTCTGGTTTGTTTTTAAATTTCCAAATATATAGGGGTGTTTCTGTTTAGTTATTTTTGTGTTCCACGTCAGACTTCCTTGCATCGTAGTCCAAGAATATGCATCTCTTACGTTTATTGTTTCAAGTTGATAAGACCTCTTCTCTAGACAAGAAATACCACAGACTTAACCAACAGAAGCCCTAATTGCAATTTCGCTGACACTTGTGGCATCTTCCCCAGAGAAGATTAGAAGCTCCCAGGCACATGATAGGAGGGCGTTGTTTTAGACAATGCCTTATGGTCCAGCCTGATCAGAAATGGACGGTAGGATAGTCAGTAGCTTTGCCTGAAGACTGCATACATTCTTGGTCCCTCTGTCGTGATATTAATGCATATATCTGGACATCCTGCTGAACATCCCTGGGATCCCTTACATTGATGACATCATGCTAATCAAGTCAGATGAGCAGGCAAGCACACTAGAACACTTGGTAAGAAACAAGCGTCCTAGGGGATGGGAGATAAACACCCTGAAGACTTGGGGACTGGTCACATCTGTGTCTGAGTCTGTTTTCAGGAGAACATGAACTGCAACAGATTTTCTCATTAATTCTGAAGATCCTGAACTATTGATGTCATATTTAATGAGACTAAAAGAACATGCTACCTTTTCATTTGTCATTTTCTTATTGCTGGTTTTGTGTTTGGAGCCAGTGAAATCCTAAAGCCCCACTTCAGACAGCAGAATATAATACTGCATGAAACACACTAAACGAATGAGCAGCCCATTTCTGTGAAATGGCTCCTTTTCCTTGTTGTATATGATCCCTGTTACCCTATATCTGGCCTCCCTGGTAGCTCAGTTGGTAAAGAATCTGCCTGCAATGCAGGAGATCCTGGTTCAACTCCCGGGTTAGGAAGATCTGCTGGAGAAGGGGCAGGCTACCCATTCCAGTATTCTTGGGCTTCTTTAATGGCTCAGCTGGTAAAGAATCTGCCTGCAGTGTGGGAGACCTGGGTTCAGTCTCTGGGTTGGGAGGATCTCCTGGAGAAGGGAACAGCTACCCACGCCAGTATTCTGGTCTGGAGAATTCCATGGATTGTATCGTCCATGGATTGCAAAGAGTTGGACTGACTGAGCGGCTTTCACCTTCACCCTATGTCTAGCCATTACCATGGACCAGTGAATCTGAACTATGTGCAGATCAAGTTCTTCTATTTATGTGTTTTTTTTGGCTGCACTGGGTCTTCGTTGCTTTGCACTGGCTTTCTCTAGTTGCAGCAAGTGGGAGCTACCTTCATTGCCGTATGTGGACTTCTCATTGTGGTGGCTTCTCTTACTGTGGAACACAGGCTCTATGCATACAGCTTCAGTAGTTGCAGCAAATTGCAGCTTGTCAGATCTAGAGCATGGGCTCTGTTGTGGTGCATGGGTTAGCCACTCTGTGGCATGTGGGATCTTCCTGCACCAGTGATCGAAACTGTGTCCCCTGTACCGGCAGGTGGATTCTTATCCACTGCACCACCAGGGAAGTTCTCAACTTCTTTCTTATCCAATAAACTAAGCTATAATGTCTTTTTGTTCCTGTATCATGATTTTGAATTAATGCTAAATTATTCTTAAAAACTTAGCTCACTTGGAGCTTTCTATATTTATAGAGACATCTTTTTGTTTAGACATTCAGAAATCAGATTGTCTTAGTTTACCAAATTGTAATCCATTTTTGTCTAGGACTTGGAACTACTTTAATTTTGTTTTATTTGAGCTTGGTGTTTGTGATAGCCATGAAAATGCACTTTAAAGATTTCTAACTGTAGGGAGCTTAATTGACCAAGCGCCTTTGCAGCTGGACTCTGAAATTCATTCCTGCATTTGCATCAAGGCCAATTCCATGGACCTCTCACAGCCAGTGGCTGATCAAAGCAAGATACTAAGGCTGGTTTTGGAAGATCTGAGACTCCTGATGGCTAATTTTTGGTTTAAGGATGGTGACAGAAATAGAACCAATAGGATGTGTATATATGTGTGTGTGTGTGTGTGTGTGTGTGTGTGTGTGTGTGTGTGTGTATATATATATATATATAGAGAGAGAGAGAGAGAGAGAGAGAGAGAAAGGTGAGGTGGGGGCGCTTCCCAGGGCTTCAGTGGTAAAGAATCGAGGACATGGCAATCCGCTCCAGTATTCTTGCCTGGAGGATCCCATGGACAGAGGAGCCTGGCGGGCTATAGTCCATGGAGTCACAAAGAGTAGGACACGACTTAGTGACTGAACAACAACAACAATACAGAGAGAGATGTATACACACACACAAAATCCACACTCACACATAGTGTGTGTGTGTGGGGTGTGTGTGTACATTTTGTAGCTGGAGTTTGGAGGCACTCTCTCTAGAACTTCTTCCTTGGAAGACTTCAGTCCTTTTTCTCTTATGGCCTTCAACTGATTGGATGAGGCTCACCCATATTATGGAGGATAAACTGCTTCACTCACAATCTATGATTTAAATGCTAATATTATCTTAAAAATATCTTCACCATATCTAGATGGCTGTTTGATATAACGTGGGTGACCAAATATCTGGGTACTGTGGCCTAGCCAAGTGACATAAAGTAAATCACTAAAATACAGTCTTTACCTACATTTTCAACAAATAGGATGAGATGATGATAGCATTTAAATAAAGGGTAAATTTCTGGATTTCAAACTGAACAATTTTCTCCTTCCACTAATGAAAGAAAATATGATTTTTTATTTTTACTTACTTTAAATGTATTCAGTGGAGACATAGGATTCTCAGGCTACAAAGCCTGCCCTAGAATTAGAAACTGGTCTACAATGTTACGATGATGGTGTACATACATATTTAAGTTTTAAAAGTACAGAAAGGAACGGAGAATAATAGTACACATGCTTTAACTGGCACGGACTTCATGACAGTAGAAACAGAGAAGGTGAAAAATCTATAAACATTTCAGTGCATAGGAGCTCTGTTTTTTTAGTATTTTCCAAGTTTCCAACAGAAGCACCTTTGGAGGAGCAAGAAATATAAAAACAAGTGAGGAAATAAATTACAAATTTTTAAGAGAAATAACAGTCCATTTATAAAGTGATCTTCCCTTTGATGTTACTGAGATTTCTTTGCTAATCTACATTCCAAATAACCAGAAGCAGAATCCCATTAAGTTTCCAAAGCTCATTTGTTCTGGTCGCCATTTGTTTGAGAGAGTTGATTAATATTTCTTTCTGAATACTGATTTGGGAAACTTCTTTCTTTTTCTGGTGGGGAAGCTGTACCAGATGACTTGTGGGATACCAGTTCCCCGACCAGGGATTGAAACCAGGCCTGGGCAGTGAAAGCACTGAGTCTCAGATACTGAACCACAGGGAATTCCTGGGAAACGTGTATTACAATGACCTGATCAGCGATTTTCAAGTAAAAAAAATATATCTGATGCCTTCTCGGTCTAGGTTGACTCTGTCTGAATTGGGAACTAGAATAGGCAATTTGGAAACACCTTTCAGGAGATTCTGTTCAACTGAAACTGCTGGCTTGTGGAATAGTAAATTATTAATATTTAAATCTTACATTCCACATTTCTGTTTTTCAAGACCAAATTCCATGGACCTAGGGAAAATATAAAGCTAAATAGGTATGAGAATGATAGATCAATGTACCCGTCAAATTTGTCCAGCATAATTTGACTATTTTTTAATTTGTAAAAAAGAAAAACGGACACACATTACTCTGCTGTTCCTTGGTAAAGTGGCCTGGATGCTGATGATGATTATAATTATTATTATTATTTTGAGCAAGATAAGAAAGTGATCATGATCTTCTTGAGTTATAATGAAGATCAATAATGAAGGTTGCTCAGTCATGTCCGACTCTTTGCGACCCCATGGACTGTAGCCTACCAGGATCCTCCATCCATGGGATTTTTCAGGCAAGAATACTGGAGTGGGTTGTCATTTCCTTCTCCAGGAGATCTTCCCGACCCAGGGATTGAACCAGGTCTCCCACATTGTAGGCAAATGCTTTACCATCTGAGCCACCAGGGAATCCCTCTTGAGTTATACAATCATCTAAATTCCAAAGCACTCACAACATTGAGCGAACAGAGCCTGTACTTGCATACTAGGAAAAGGAAACATATTGCTGCTGGAAGCCACAGGCCAGGTCAAAAATAAATGTTTTATATCACATGGTAAAATAAAAGAGGGATTCTATCCCAAGACCACCTTGATAAAGACCCACAGTTACTGCAGCTGCAAGGGAGAGTCCAGTCAAGGCAGCTCAGAATAAACAGAAGCCTAAAAGCAAATCTGTTGGCACATTATTTCAAACCCCACCCCACCTCATAGCCATCTGCTTTCTAGAGATGGTCTAGAATTTCTTGAAAGGGAGAGATACACTAGCAGGGCTGCTGGCCCCCTCACCCAGAGATCCCAAAAAAGGAGAGGCAGCAGCATGGGCCAGACTGGGACTCTGGCTTTCTTAGGATGAACAAGTAAGGCATACAGACAGAGTCCCCAAATAAAGCATAATTAGATTTATCTGTGAAAAACGGATTTTGTGAGATAAAATTGTTCTTACATTTTAACTTTGGCCCTGAAATGACAGAACTCAGAGACCAAAGTTAGATGATACACCAAGATATGTATTTTCAAAGTAAATGTCCAAGAACCAATTAGACAACTGACCTACAGTAAATATTAAAAGAGTTGATAGCATGGAGCAGGGGTTGGCAACCTTTTCCTGTAAAGAGCCAGATGGTTGTGCAAATATTTTAGGTTTGTGGGCTATATGGTCTTGGTTGCAACTATTCAATTCTGTTGCAACACAAAAGCAGCCAGAGCCAGTATTTAAACAAGTGAGTGTGGCTGTATTCCAATAAAACTTTATTTAAAAGTAAAAGACAGGCTGGATTCAACCCACAAGCTAGTTTGTCCACTGCTGGCATTGAGGGAGAGAGGGTTTATGAAGAGGTTCTTTTGGTGACAATTCTCCCAAGCGCCATGAGAATCTCATCCTGAGCCTGGGAGGTGGGGAGGAGGCTTCAAGGGGACCATGTGAAGTGCTTGATGTATCCTCTTGACTATATGAGGCATGTTGTTCTCAAGACTGGACATTAGATGCACTCTGTACCAATGGTAGAACAAACATCCATAAGTGCTTCTCACATACCTGCCTAAGCTGGTCTGAGTTCAAAAGGATCACCTGGAAAGGTAAGAGGACTTCAACTGAGACTATTTCTCTTAGAGCAGAACAAAACTTGGAACGGTATGGGAAGTGGCCCCAGAGAAATTATTGTGACTTGACCTTCTGAACTCTAAATTGAAACTGTATTTGAACAGAGAACTATTTTATGCCAAGAGTGAGCAGATAAGTTTTGAAGTTGAAATTTCATGCAGGAGCAAAGGAAAAACCCCCTCCAGTGAAAAAAAATTGAATGGGATTGTTGAGGCAAAAACAAACAGCATTTCTTATTTGTTTTACAAATATTTTATAACAGAACACTTCAAAAGCACAGTCCAAAGAGAAGAGCAGAGTCTGATGACCTCTCATGTCCTCATAATACAGCACTTGTTAACTCTGGTTCAATCCTGTTGCAGCTATAATGCTCATCTACTCTCTTTTATCCATCTCCATCTCCCATACACAGAATTACTTAGAAACATATCCAATGTCTGTATTTCCTTTAAATTGGAAGTGAGAGCCAGAGGTTAGATTTGATTCAGTTTCATTTATTTGGTGAGACTGTCTCAGGGTTACAGTGTGCACTCCTATAGCGCTTCCAGGACACTAATGTCTGCTTCTCTCTCAGCAATGTTAGTACTGATCAGGATTTAGGACAGTTTGACTCATCTATTATAGTTTTTCCTCAGCTTTTTTTTTTTAAATCGGTTTTAGCAACCATTGATGATTTCCCAGGTCCACAATTCTATTAGGGAAAATGACATTTTGATTACCTCTCATTGGTTGTGCATTGGTTATATGTATACTTGCTAGAACAATGGGAGCCCCTGGATTGGGGACTCATTAGTCTTTTCACAAGAGTCCTTTTTATTCCTTAGCTTTGGAATTTTGCTGTATTTTTGTTTGTTTGGAAGCTTATGAGCTTCTTAGCTATAGAAACAAAATTCACTTCTGCTCAGTTGTCACCTACTTCATGAAAAGGAAGCCTGCTTCTCCAATCTACTTTGGTAAGATCTGCATACTTCTATGGGTATAACCTTCAGAGAACTGGTCCTCTGCTTTGAAAGATCCTTCAGTGCCAAGTACAGAGTACCTTCCCAGTCTGCCCGGTAAGATTAAATGTTGTTGCTGAGAGGTTTTCACCTTTTTTGTGAAATGGTTTTGCAGATATTGTAATGTCTTTGTACAATAACCATTGTCTTTTGATTCTGAAAAATTTTCACATCTAAGAAGAAAGTAGACAATCTTCCTCAGTCCATGCCTTGGTTGGTTAATTGAGGGCATGGCGGGTTTCTGTGCAGCTGAATGATGACATTCACTGCTTCCTGTCCCTTCCATGCTGTTGTTGTTTAGTCTTTGAGTCATGTCCTACGCTTCTGCAACCCCATGGAATGTAGCCTGCCATGTTCCTCTGTAGATGGGATTTCCCAGGCAAGAATATTGGAGTGGGTTGCCATTTCTTTCTCCAGGGGATTTTCCTGACCCAGGGATTGAATGCATGTCTCTTGTGTTCCTTGCTTGGCAGGCAGATTCCTTGCCACTGAGCCACGTGGGAAGCCCAATTCCATCTGGCTCCTTCTTATTCTGCCCTCAGTGGTGTTGTCCAAAGCAAGGAAGATATTTGATAGTTTTCACATCTCTCATTCCTTGCTTTTTCACCACAGTCTATGTGGGACTTACAACATGCTTATGAGGAAATATAAATACTGTATGCACAGGGCCAAAAAACTAGAGGCTGTATCTATAAATTTGCCAACTTAAAGTATGGTGGGAGAAGGAGAGGGTAGGACAAATTGAGAAAGTAGCAATGACATATGTACACTATCATGTACGAAACAGGAAACTAGTGGGAAACTGCTGTATAACAGAGGGAGTCCAGTTTGGTGCTCTGTGATGACCAAATGGGTAAAATGGGTGGGGAGTGGGGAAGAGGGAGACTGAAAAGGGAAGGGGTAATTATGACTGATTCTCAGAAGAGGCCACCACAACACTGAAAAGCAATTATCCTCCAATAAAAAAAATAAGTATACATCTTGGATCTAAAAAAATTAAGTGGTATTTTGTCCATATTCCTGGAGCGAGAAGGCCAAACTCTTAAATAATCTCAATGTCATAAGCAAGTGGGCCTCCAATGGAAAATCCCAGGTAAAAAGATACTTTTTCTATGCTTCTACCACTTCTGAGTTGACCCAGAAAAGCAGGTGTGATGGGTATTGTGATTTTTTCATTGATTCCATATTCTATGTATAAACAGTTATTTCCAGCTCGTCCCTTTAACCGAAGCAAAAGCTCTTGGACTTTTGTCTCCTTCCATACATCTCCACTCTGCCACAGGGACTTAATATCAGCTGTCTTTTCAAAACATTGATCAATTTTTCCTTTGTGAACAAGTCTGTTCATATTGTTACCTTTCCCAAGAAAGAAATAGGCAATTGGTTGCTTTGTACGATACATATGCTTATATTGTCCCCGAAAAGAATTTTCCAGTGACCAAGCATACTTTTCCATTAGTCTAGAATCTTGATCTAGTTGTTGGTTTTCTGGCCAGAATAAGAGGGAAGCTAGGAAATAAGGTTCTGGATACCGATATGACATTCCTACTTGTTGTAAGACTTCTCGAAGCTGATCTTTCAGTTTTTTAATTGACTTCACTATTTTGGAGGTCGGTTTAATACAGTAGAGAATGATGTTGGCCAGGATGAAATTTTGCTTTTCCTTTGGCAGGATTCTGACAGTGCATTGTTCAAAGAGAAAAGTATATTTGTTCATTATATCTTCCATGGTGTGTATAGCATCTTCTTGAGCTTTGATAAGATATTCCAAGAGTCCAGAAAACTTGTCTGCTTTTAAAACTTCCAGGCTTCTCCGATATAGCTCTACCTGAAGTGGCACACTAAGCTTTGGACAAAAATCTTTGTACTGTAATTCCTCTGAGGGGCCAAATATATCTGCATACTTCTTAAAATACCCAGCCACCTTTCTCCGAGTTTTGGCCTCTTCATTTTGCTTAATATTGTTCCTAGGTTTTAGAAGGACAAAGTATTCATCAAAAAAATCAAAGGACTTTTTCAAAGAAAATTTCAAATTGGTTAGGTAAGAAATAAAGTTCTTGAGGACTAATTTAAATTCATTGTTTGGATCTCCAGGAATATCTGTACTTCCTGATATAAAATTGATCATTTCTCTTTTAGACAGTTCATTTTTACTGTCAAAAAAAGGAATGAACTGGAGAATCTGGATTGTGTAGAGCCCAACTTCTATCTCCCCTTGATAGCCAGCTATATTGTAAGTATCATACCGCCTTTTTGACTTCTGATAAAACCTTTCCTTAACTTCATACTCCCTATCCTCACTTTGCTGTTGGGATTCCTTGAATGCATTTGAGGCACATACTGCTAAATCCAAAAGACCAGATAGCTCATCAACAGAAATGCTCCTGTTTCTTTCATTATCTTCTATCCACCATCTTATTTTACTTTTGAAGACTTGACCCAGTGTATCTGAGATATAAGAATTGTCAGGTTCTATCTCTTTTGCTTGATTTGCCCAATGTAGAGCACTGTGAAAGTCCTTCTCTTTAATGTAGAAATGTCTTGCCAAGGCTTGGCAAATGAATGCATTTGGGTTGAACCGACGAGTACCTTCACGTAATACTTTTTGAACTGCCACATTCCCTTCTTCTTTATGTAATGCTTCAATGAATGGGGAAAACAAAGTTCCTGTTTCACCTTCATTTTCATTGCGCTGTCTTGTGAGCAGCAGTGTTTGCACATCTTCTAAAAATTTGCTTCTTCCTATTCCAGTATCATAGAACAAATTTTCTGTTAGCATGTTCAGCATAATCTGACTCTTATCCAAGTCATAGCTTATCTTCAATTCTTCCAGGGAACGAATGGCAATCAAAGGGTGAATAATGCGTACTCCACAGTAGTTCCCACATTCTACCACCTCTGTTTTTATTAGAATTGTAGAGTAGGTGCCCATTTTGTCTTCAAATTTTTCTGTTCCCCAGAAAGATTTCTTGTTTGTGATTCCTAGGAACTTTTCACACTGTGATAGTGAAATGGTGGTATCTGGCACATATGAGTTAAGAAGGGCCAGAAAGGAAAAAAGCTTTGCTTCCTTGGTGGAAATATTTTGTTCTTTCAGAATATTCCTGACCACATCTTCTATGTACTTTTTATTAAAGTTGGTTTTCATAATCATGAAGGAATAAAAATCTTGAAAGTTTTCATGTTGGTCTTCAATTTCTTTCAATTTAAGCTCAAAAGCTCTCTGTTCCTTGGGAGACAGTTGTTGTATTAGGGCAATACTGTCTGAGATCTTTGCACTTTTTTCAGGATTCTGTGATCTCCTGCAATTTAGGATGATCACTAGAGGTTTCTCATATCGAATATACCTATTAGCTACAGCTGTTTGAATAGAAGCTTGCAGAAGATAGACATTATCCTGTTCTTCAAAATCATCAACAAGCAGTAATATAGGTAAGTATTCCTGATTATTTGTTGTCCCATAGGTTATTAAATTAGTCACTTGTTCTCCAATTTCAGAAAAATCCACTGTCTTGTTTTTCAGCACAGCACATCTGAATTTCTTCCTTAGTTCCCAGAGAATATGCATAGCCAACGTAGTCCCACCACAGCCTGGATGATGATACAGATGAATAATTTTGACACATGTCGGCTTAGAAGAATCTGCCCCTCTTTGAATCATTTCTTCAAGTTTTTCATATTTATCCCTTTTCACAAAAGGGGAAGAATAGTTTTCAGAAGAAAAGTAGAAATTCCACCATGTTACTTTGCCTCCTCGATAAAAATCTTCCTCTTTCAATGCTTTGAATTCAAGTAATTTTTTTTTGTCCTTCTCTAAGATTGTATCTTCACATTCGTTTTCACAGAGAATTTCCAGAGCAGTCATGATATCTTCTTCTTTTTTCAGAAGGACAGTAGATGAACCAATAGATGGTAAAAATCTCTTGGAAGATTGAGTCACAGATTTTAGCTTAAGAATAGTTCCATTTATTTCTTCAAGACTTAAAGAAGAAACACATTGGTTTGATAATTCATCTTGCTGTGTTGTTAATCTTGCTTCAAGTAGATCTTTCCATCCCTGACATATGCGTGAGTCTACACAAATGCACAATATATTTTCCATTCCTTTGAGATCTTGGTAGAAAGCACAGAAGGTCTCAATGAGTGGGTCTCTTGGGTCGTCAACAGAGGAGAGTAATAGAAATACCACCAAAAACCTCCCTCTTGGCATTATGTCTTCTTGGGTAAGAAATGAAATCAGTTTCCTGACTTCAGACGCTTTTTCTCTTTGCCAGGAACTTGCATCTACAGGTTTATACTTTTCACTGTCAAGATCTAACCGGCCATTGCAGAAAATCCAGCTGAGTTGTTGATAAAGATTCAGACTAGTAATCTTCTCATTTGTGGTTTTCCCCTCCATATACAAACTTGGGACGTGAAGATTTACTACTCGGGTTTCTTTGAATGCTTTGACCACACCCTTGCTCACAGATTCAGGATCAAACTCCAACACAGCAAACCATTTAATTTCCTTTAGGAAATCTAAGTGTTTGATTTGTGTAGGGTGGCATTTGTTTATTACAAGAATGTACCAGTCGTAGTATGAATTATCTAACAAATCCTGATTTCCTGTCAACAATTTAACAAGCTTTGGCCCCTCGCTCTCTTTTTTATTTGTTTTCACTCTGCATTTCTCTTCTGCCTCTTTCCTAGATTCTGCCAGTCTTTTCAAATCTAATTTAAATGCTTTGAAATCTGCATTACTTTTCATGATGTCCTTAGAACTGGCCCCATCTCGCACAAAGACTGAGAATTTTGGACTTGGTTTCCATATTGTGTTGCTATAATTTTGCATTTTAATCTGGAAATAATCAACTTCACATTCAGAATATTTTGGAACAACATCCACTTCAATAACAAATCTGTCAGATAGAGTAATATTTGGCAGTAAAACTTCTACAAATCTTGGCTCTCGAATGCAATTCTTTGCTTTTTGGACCTGGTGGTCTTCAAAATATTGGTGGATCATCAGATTGAAGTGGTCAATGAGGGCTTCCTTGGTGATGGTGGTAAATTCCACACCAACAATTGTTCCGTGAGGTTTGTCCTTGACTCCAAAATGAATGGTGCCATTGGTACGTGAGTTCATACAAGCAGAAGCAAATCGGAAAACCTCATTGCTAAATTTCATTTTAGCATCCTCTTCCGTGGCTGTTTCTGTGTTTGTGAAGGCTTTGAATTCATGTATTGGGTCAATGAGATTGAGTGGTCCTGTTTCAGGCTGTAGTTTAAAATTCAGTTTGTAACGATATGGATCACTGAATTCATCGAAAGGGTATGCCATGCATGTCGGTTCTGTGGATGGCTGCTTTTTCTTTGTGTCATCTATTTCATCTTCCATGAACTCATTTTTCAGTGACTTAGAACCTTTAGTAACTGTACTCACCGTAGAGTCATTAACTGTATCTGATTTCTTTTTATTCTTTTGTTTTGAAGTCCCTCCATCTTTCTCCTGTGTTTTAGGAACACTTTTACTGCCTTTTCCACTCTTACGTGTCTGGAAAGGATCTCCAGAGGATGTCTCCAGCAACTCTTTGAAGAGATGTTCTATTTGGATAGCTGGTCCAAATGTTATGCCCATAGCAACAAGGTGATCTTTAGTTAAGTACTTCAAGTTTGCACCATTCACATCTTGTGCAGTCAAAATTGCTCTGTGTTTTTGTTCAATTTTATGACTTTCTAACCACTGATTTACATCCTCTTTTGTCCAGTCATCTGTATTTTCTGGTAAGTTAAATTGTGCTGCCATTCTGATACCTATGTATAGAAAAAGAAAAATTATTTAGTATTTTTTATAAAGACATTTAAAAAATAATCAGTTAATTTTTCAACTGACAATATATGTGTGTCCTAGAAAATTGAAAATGGCACAAAAGGATATACCTGCCCTCTAATGACCCTCTTGAGAGGAAATTACCATTATCAGTTTCTTCTATATCCTTCCAGAGAAATACTACCAAATAGAAATGTGTGAGCACTTTTTCCCATTCAAATGGCAACATACCATGCACAATTCTCTTGCTTGCCTTATTCATTAATTGCATCTTGGGGATACATATACATATATATGTGTGTGTGTGTATGTGTATATATATATATATATATAGAGAGAGAGAGAGAGAGGGGGGGGGTTTCATCCTCCTTAATGGTTATTTTCTATAATGTGTATTAGCTCTATTGTTTATAAATATTCAGTTCTGCTGTAGAAAATAAGAGAAACAAAAAAGGCTATATAAAACTAAAGAGAGATGGACATGTAAAATGAGAAGTATTTATGAAGCAAGGTATAGAAGCAAGTAGTTTGTGAAACATGTTATAATAGACATAGATAAAGTAAATAGAGCTGCTGCTGCTGCTAAGTCGCTTTAGTCGTGTCCGACTCTGTGTGACCCCATAGACAGCAGCCCATGTGAGTGTTAAACATAGTTAGGAAGAGACTGAAGGGCCAAATAGATATTAAATATTCATGAAGCACTCTTGAAGCCCTTTATATGTTTAAAATTTTAATTGGGTCACCTACTGTTGACACCCATTCTGATCTTTTGTGTCCTGTAATTAAGAAACATAAACAAAATCCTGAGTAGCTTATCAGGCTAGTTGATGAGTTAGAGCTGCAGTCAGGCCTACATGTCCCTCTGCATCTCTCTGATTGGAGCAAGTGGACGTGTCTGACACAAGGTATCTTGTATTTGTTGATTTCCCTTGGAAAGACCTTAACTTTCATTCTCAAAACCACACAGTCAGTGGAGAATGCTGACACTGCAGAGAGGGAGAGAGAGGATATATGAACTTGTATAACTCAGATAATAAGACCCTTCCAACCTTTTTATATCTTATCCCAAGTGTTTTACACATCTCTTCCCCCCTGCTTTTTGTTGTATATTTAATTGATTTAATAAAGATGTTCCTCAAACACCTTAGATTGATCTGTGAGCCATTCAGTTTCATGACTTCTGGGATAGCTTGCTAGGTAGTGAATTTAGAAGCTACTATTACATTCATGTAAATTTTCACATCATATTTGGTAATAGCTGATTCCTGGGCAGTAACAAATGGCATTACTATTTGGTATACAAATGGCAAGCTGCTATTTGGAAATCATTGGCAATCTGGGTTACAAAATATAGCAATGGTTAGGGAAAAAAAAAATAGACAATAATAGTTAGCTTTAAGTACAGCCCCAAATGGCTCAAAAATGTGAGCTTTAAGTACAGCTTAAATAGTCAGCTTTAAGTACAATCCAAAAATGGCTCCAAAAATGTGAGCCTTCCTATAAAATCACTACAGGAGAATTAAATCAACAAAGAAGAAAAGCCTGGGGGATAGTGGAAAATAGACTATATAGGTACACTTTCATGAAATAATTAATACACAGGAATATTGCCTACAAGAGGCAGATAAAAACTCAGGTTAATTTACTTTCCCTTCCAGACATAAAGCTGCCAGACCAATGGCCCAAGGTTAAAGCTATTATTCTCTGGTTAGTAATTCCTGTATTCATATTAAGTGAATAAAAGATACACCTTCAGTTCAGTTCAGTCACTCAGTCATGTCTGACTCTTAGTGACTTCATGAATTGCAGCATGCTAGGCCTCCCTGTCCATCACCAACTCCCGAGTTCACTCAAACTCATGTCCATCGAGTCAGTGATGCCATCCAGCCATCTCATCCTCTGTCATCCCCTTTTCCTCCTGCCCCCAATCCCTCCCAGCATCAGAGTCTTTTCCAATGAGTCAACTCTTCACATGAGGTGGCCAAAGTACTGGAGTTTCAGCTTTAGCATCATTCCTTCCAAAGAAATCCCAGGACCGATCTCCTTTAGAATAGACTGGTTGGATCTCCTTGCAGTCCAAGGGACTCTTAAGAATCTTCTCTAACACTTGTTCAAAAGCATCAGTTCTTCAGCACTCAGCCTTCTTCACAGTCCAACTCTCACATTCATACATGACCACTGGAAAAACATAGCCTTGACTAGATGGACCTTAGCCGGCAAAGTAACGTCTCTGCTTTTGAATATGCTATCTAGGTTGGTCATAACTTTTCTTCCAAGGAGTAAGCGTCTTTTAATTTCATGGCTGCAGTCACCATCTGCAGTGATTTTGGAGCCCACAAAAATAAAGTCTGACACTGTTTCCACTGTTTCCCCATCTATTTCCCATGAAGTGATGGGACCAGATGCCATGATCTCAGTTTTCTGAATGTTGAGCTTTAAGCCAACTTTTTCACTCTCCTCTTTCACTTTCATCAAGAGGCTACTTTCTGCCATAAGGGTGGTGTCATCTGCATATCTGAGGTTATTGATATTTCTCCTGGCAATCTTGATTCCACCTTGTGTTTCTTCCAGTCCAGCATTTCTCATGATGTACTCTGCATATAAGTTAAATGAGCAGGGTGACAATATACAGCCTTGACGTACTCCTTTTCCTATTTGGAACCAGTCTGTTCTATGTCCAACACAAAAACCGGCAAAGATATGCACAATTGATGGAAACTCTTACAATACTATGACAATCAGAAACCACAGAGATGCAATGCCTTCTTAAAAAGGTTAATTAGGTGAAATTTCTTTCAGTAATCTGGCCTATAGATACTAAGTAGCTCAAATTTAAAATAAGCTAGGGAAAGAGAGAAAGAGAAGAGGTGGGAAATTGTTTTAAGTGTACTAATTTTTAAACTAAGCCCTTTTGTGGGACTATATCAAATTCAAAAACTATGCATCGAAGGACACAATGAGTAGAATGAAAAGGTGACTTGTGGAATGGGAGAAAATATTTGTAAAGCATAGATCTGATGAGGGGTTAATCTGGAATATGTTTAAAAAAATCTCCTGCAACTCAACAACAACAAAACGAATAACCCAATTAAAAGTGAGCAAAGGACTGAAACATTTCTCCAAAGATGATATACAAACAACCAACAAGCACATGAAAAGATGTTCAACATCACTAATCATTAGAGAAATACAAACCTAAAACACAATGCTGTATTATTTCACATCTATTATGATGACTACTATTAAAAACCTCCAGAAAATAACAAGAATTAGTGAGGACAGTGTGGAGAAATTAAAGGTAACTTTGCGCACTACTAGGGGGAATATGAAAAGATGCAACCTACACAACGTACCTTAAAAGAATGGTGAAAGGAAGTTCTCTAAACAGAAAGAAAATAATAAGAGAAGGAACCTTGGTACATTAGGAAGGAAAAAAGAACACAGTAAGCAAGAAAACTGGTAAATATAATAGACTTCTCTTTGGTTTTTAAAACTTTTGTTTGATTTTTAAACCACTGTCTGATATGATTCTACATGTATTTAGTGAAAATATTTAAGATCATTATACATGACAGGGTAAGGGGATATGAAGATTTCTATGCTTCACTCAAACTGGGAAAAAAAACACCCACTATTGAACTATCATAAGTTATGTATACATAATGTAACATCTATAGAAACCAATAAAAAAGTTATACCAAGTTTCCTTCACACATACGAATTTGACAACTCAAATGAAATGAAACAATTCCTCAAAAAACAAACTTCTGTAGTCCATTTAATATGAAACAGATTATTTGAATGGTCCTGTAACTTAAAAGAAAACTGGATTTTTAATTTTAAAGATTTCCCTACAAAGAAAAATTCCCAGGTCTAGACAGATTCACCGAAGAATTCTACCAAACATTTAAAGAATTAACACTGATTTTATATAATCTCTTCTAGAACACAGTAAAAGAGGGAATTCTTCTCAATTCATTTTATGAAGCTGGTATTACCCTACTAGCCAAGCCTCTGCAAACCCAGCCTTGAGGTGAGCTTCAATGAACCAAGACTCTTGCGTCACCCTAGTAACAAGACAGTTACCGGAGACCCCAGGCTCAAGGTAGTCTCCTGAAGAATCAGGTTCCTGCCTTACTCCAGGACTGGGCCTGCTCCTATGAACCTAGGCTCTTTGTTTGCCCAGGTGCTGGGCTGGGCTCTATGGATACAGACTCCAGACTGGTTCCTTTGGAGTCAGGCTCCTGGCCTGCCCCAGATTCCAGACTGGATCCTGAGGACCCAGGCACACGGCCAGCCCCAGGGTCAGGCTGCATTTCATGGACCCAACCTTCAGGCCAGTATCAGCAGCCCCAGGTTTAGGCCAAATTCTCTTGCATCAGTCCATCACCAGGACTTCAGGGGCCAGGGTTATTACCCCATGGACCCAAATGCCAGCCCACCCTTATAAAACCAAGCACTAGTCCAGCCCAGCCACAGACCCAGGCACCAGGCCTGCCCACTTGAGGACTCCAGCATCAAGCTCATCTTCAGAATCTACCAGACAATTCACCTACAATCTCTGGACAAGGTGACTGGAGAAGGCCTTTTCCTGCCTAAGCCCAATCTGTGAAGACTGTAAGAGGTGCCTACTTCTTCAAATGTGTAGACAACAATGCAAGGTCACAAGAATTATGAATAATCAGTGAAACATAACACCATCAAAGGAAACTAATAAAGCTCCAATAAATGACCTTAAAGAAATGAAAGTCAATGAACTACCTGATAAATACTTTCAAATAATCTTCATACAAAATTCTGTGAACTACAATAAAACACAGACAAACAAAATTAGTAAAACAATGAATGAACAAAATGAGAGGTTCAACAAAGAAACAAGGACCATTAAAAACAAACAGAAATCCTAGCATGCAGAACAAAATGATTAAATTGAAGAATTCAATAGAAAGCTTCAATAGCAGACTCATCCAAGCAAAAGAATCAGTGAACTTGTGAAGACAATACATTTGAAATTATCCATTCAGAGGAGCAAAAAAATAAATAAATAATTAAATAATTAAAAAATAAATAGAAAAAAGGATGAAAAAGAGTGAAAAAAAAGCCTACGTGCATTATTGGATACCATCGAATGTTACAATCCATTCATTGTTGGAATCCAAAGAGAAGAGAGGAAGAAAAAGGCAGAAAGTTTATTTAAATAAATCATGGCTGATACAACCCAGCAATTCCACTGCTGGGCATACACACTGAGGAAACCAGAATTGAAAGAGACACATGTACCCCAAAGTTCATCACAGCACTGTTTACAATTAGCTAGGACATGGAAGCAACCCAGATGTCCACTGGCAGATGAATGGATAAGAAACTTGTGGTACATATACACAATGAAATATTACTTAACTATAAAAAAGAACAGACTTCCCTGGTGGCTCAGACGGTAAAGCCTCTGTCTACAATGTGGGAGACCTGGGTTCGAGCCCTGGGTTGGGAAGATAACCTGGAGAAGGAAATGGCAATCCACTCCAGTACTATTGCCTGGAAAATCTCATGGACAGAGGAGCCTGGCAGGCTGCAGTCTATGGGGTCGCAAAGAGTTGGACACGACTGAGTGACTTCACTTCACTTCATAAAAAAGAATGCATATGAGTCCGTTCTAATGAGGTGGATGAAACTGGAGTCTGTTATACAGAGTGAAGTAAGTCAGAAAGAAAAACAAAAATACAGTATATTAATGCATATATATGGAATTTAGAAAGATAGTAATGACAACTCTATAAGCAAGACAGCAAAAGAAACACAGATGGAAAGAACAGACTTTTGGACTCTGTGGGAGAAGGTGAGGGTGGGATGATTTGAGAGAACAACATGGAAATATGTATATTATACCATGTGTGAACTAGATCGCCAGTTCAAGTTCAACGCATGAAACAGGGCACGCAAAGCCAGTGCACTGGGACAACCCAGAGGATGGGGTGGGGAGGCAGACGTGAGGGGGGCGGGGTTTGGGAAGGAGGGACACATGTACACCCGTGGCTGATTCACGTCCACGTATGGCAAAAAACACCACAATATTGTAAAGTAATTCACCTCCAATTAAAAATTAAAAAAAAAAAAAAAGAAGTCATGTCTGTGAACTTCCCAATTGTTGGGGGTGGGGTGGGGGGGGGTGGAGATTTGGACATTGAAGTTCCTGAAGCTCATAGATTTCCCCAAATTTTTGATACAGAAAGATCTTCTCTAAAATTCATAATAAGACTAAAATCAAAGACAAAGAATTTTAAACGCAGCAAGAGGAAAAAATCCCACATACACAGGGACCTGCATAAGACTATCAACAGATTCCTCAGCAGAAATCTTACAGGCCAGTAGAGAGTGGGATGACATATTCAAAGTGCTGAAAAACAAGTGTTAGCCATGAATACTAAAGAAACTTTCAAGTTGTCCTTCAGAAATGAAGGAGAGATAAGGACTTTCCCAGACCAAAACAAACTGTAGAGTTATTCACCACTAAACCTATCTTACAAGAAATGCTAAAGGGAGGTCTTTGAGTTGTAACAAAAATATGCTGACAAATGAAAAGAATATGAAAGTATGACACTTACTGTAATGACGAAAATATAGTCAAATCCAGAACACTCTAGTACTGTAATGCTGGTAGATAAATCACTTTTAACTCTGATATAAAAGCAAAAGACAAAAGTACTAAAAATAACTGTGAGTAAAATAATGTGTTAATGGATACAATATGAATAAAAGATGTAAACTGTGGCATTAATAACACAAAATGTGGAAGGAGAAGTTAAGTTAAAGTGTAGAGTTTTTGTATGTGGGTGAAGTTAAGTTGTTATAAACTTAAAATAGACTGTTATGTCTATAGGATGAATAATGTAAAGCTTCATGATTACTACAAGTAAAAAGCCTGTAGTAGATATACAAAGGGCTTCCCAGGTGGTGCTAGTGGTGAAGAACCTGTGTGCCAAAGCAGGAGTCTTAAGAGACTTGGGTTTAATCCCTGGGTCAGGAAGATCCCTGGAGGAGGGCATGGCAACCCACTCCAGTATTCTTGCCTGGAGAATCCCATGGACAGGGGAACCTGTCAGGCTATAGTCCATAGGGTTGCAGAGTTGGACATGACTGAAGCAACTTAGCACACAAGCATGCACAGATATACAAAACAAACATAAAAAGAAAGGAGTCAAAGCATACCTCTACAAAAAGTCATCAAATCACAAAGAAAGACAGCAAGAGAGGAAGAAAGAAACAAAGGAATTACAAAACAGCCAGAAAACAACAAACAGAATGGCAATAGCAAATCCTGTGTGCCTGTGTGCTCACTCAGTAGTGTCTGACTCTTTGCAACCCCATGGACTCTAGACCACTAGGGCCCTCTGTCCATGAAATATTCCAGGCAAGAATATTGGAGTAGGTTACCATTTCCTGCTCCAGGAGATCTCCCTGACCCTGGGATCAAATCCATGTCTCTTGCATCTCCTGAAGAGAGAGATTCTTTACCTCTTTACCTATCAACAATTACTTAAAATATAAAAGAATTAATTATCCAATCAAAAGATATAGTGTGTCTGAATGGATTAAAAAAAATCAGATCGGACAGAGATATGCTGTCTTTTCAAGAGACTCATTTTAGTCTTAAGGACATACATGCACTGACAGTGAAGGGATGAGAAGACATATTCCATGCAAACAGCAATGAGAAGAAGGCAGGAGTGGTTACAATTAGACAAGATAGACTTTAACTCAAAATGGTCAAAAGAGACAAAGGTTACTATATAATGATAAAGTGGCCAATTCATCAAGATGATAATATATAATGCACCAAAAAAAAAATATATATATATATATAATGCACCAAAATTTAGGTACTTCAGTGTACCTAAAAATAAGGCAAGTATTAGTAAATCTAAATGGGAGAAATAGACATATACAATAATAGTAGGTGACTTCAATATCCCAGGTTTAACAATGGATAGATCATTCAGACAAAATATCTATAAGGAAACAGCATACCTAAACAACACCATAGGTCAAATTGATCTAACAGACATATTCAGTACATTCCATCCAAGAGCAACAGCATACACATTCTTTCAATGTACACATGGAACATTTTCCAGGATAGATCTTATATTAGTTCACATAAGAAGTCTTAACAAATTTAAGAAACTTGAAGTCCACATCAAGTATCTTTTCTGACCACAATGATATGAAACTAGAAATCAATAATAGAAGGAAAGTTGTATAATTCATAAATATGTGGAAGTTAAATAACATACTTCTGACCAACCATTTGGTCAAAGAATAATTCAAAAGGGATATCAAAAAATATCTCGAGACAAAAGTGGAAACACAACACACCAAAACTTATGAGATGCAGCACAAACAGTTATAAGAGAGTAGTTAATAGTGACAAAGGCCTACATTATGAAAGATCTCAAATAAGCAGCCCAATGTTATACCTCAAGAACAAACTCAACCTAAAGTTCACAGAAGGAATGAAATAAAATCAGAAAAGGAATAAGTGAAATAGAAACTAGAAGAACCATGGAAAAGGTCATATTTTCCCACTGCCAGACCTCTGGACTGGACGGACTGATGTGGGGTTCAGAATCTCACTCTCATGAGAAAACCTCTGTAATATAATTATTCTCTTATCTGTGGGTCACCCACCTGGGGGGATGGGCTTTAGCTGTTGTTATGTCTTTGGTTGTAGAGGATCTTTTCTAGTAGGTTTCAGTGTTTTTCAATGATGGTTGTTCTGCAGATAGTTCTTCAGATGGTGATTTGGGTGTGTTCAGAAGGTGAGCTTAGGGTCCTTCTACTCCACCATATTCAAAAGAAGATCTTCGCATCAATACCAAGTTTCTTAAAAATAGTTTGTATCTCGAAGCAGCAGGGCATGAAGGAAATAACACTGCAAAGAGAAAAGAAGACCAGCTAAGTCAGTGACTGAGGCATCAATCTTCTCTTGCTACTAAGAGCTATTGTTTTGTAACATGAACAAAATTGACAAAACTTGAGCTAGACTAAGAAACAAGTAGAGAAAACTCAAATATATAAAATTACAAATGAAAGAGAGATGTTACAACTGATATCACAGAAACGCAAAGAAACCACTGTGAACATTTATATGCCCCAAATTGGACAATGCTAGAATAAATAAATAAATTCTTAGAAACATACAAACCATCAAGATTGAATCATGAATAAAGAATCTGAACAGACCAATGAGGAAGGAGTTTGAATCAGCAACTGAAACCTCCCAGACCAATAATGAGTAAGCAATTTGGATTAGTAATTGAAACCTCACAAAAAAGGAAAAATCTCAGACCTCATGGCTTCACCAGTGAATTCTGCCAAATATTTAAAGAAGAATTAATGTTAATTCTTAAATTCTTCCAAAAAAACAGAAAAGGAGGGAACAGTTATAAGTACATTTTATGAGGCCAGCTTAATAATGATCCCAAGGCCAGTGAAGGACAGTACAAGAAAAAGGAAGTTACAGACCAATTTCACTGATGAACATAAATGTAAGAATCATCCACAAAATACAAGCAAATGAAGTTCAACAGAACATTATAAGCATTACAAAGATCATATACCATAATCAAATGGGATTTATCTCTGGGTTGCAAAAATGGTTCAAGATATGCAAACCAATAAATGCAACATATCACATTAAAAGAATGAAGGATAAAAATCATATGATCTCTCAATAGATCCAGAAAGAGTATTTAATGAAATTCTTTACTTGTATTATATGATAAAAATTCAACAAATTTGGTATAGAAGGGTTAGGGGTTATTACTTAAATGCAATAAAGGCCATATATGACAAGCTCATAGCTAACATCATACTCAGTAGTGAAAAACTGAATGCTTATCCTCTAAGATCAAGCCAAGAATTTCCACTCCCAGCACTTTCCTTCTATATAAAAGTAAAAGTCCTAGACAGAGCAATTAGCAGAAAAATAAATAAAGGCCTCCAAACAGGAAAAGGAAGAAGCAAAAAATTGTTTCTGTTTGCAATGATATACACATAAAACCTTGTATGTGTGCTTAGTTGCTCAGCTGTGACTCTTTGCGACCCCACGGACTACAGGCCGCCAGGCTCCTTTGTCTGTGGGGATTCTCCAAGCAAGAAAAATGGAGTGGGTTGCCATGCTCTCCTCTAGGGTATCTTCCCAACCCAGTGATCAGACCCAGGTCTCCTGCATTGCAGACAGATTCATTACCATCTAAGCCTCCAGAGAAGCCCATAAAACCTTAGAAACCACCCAAAAAAAGAAAAAAAAAGAGAGAGAGAGAGAGAAAACCTTTAGAACAAAAAAAAAATTAGGAAAAGGTACAAATACAAAATCAATATTAAAAAGCTGATCCTCTACACAGAAAATCCTAAAGACTCCACCAGAAAATTACTAGAGCTAATTAATGAGTATAGTAAAGTTGCAGGATATAAAATCAAAACACAGAAATCCCTTGCATTCTGATACACTAATAATGAGAAAATAGAAAGAGAAATTAAGGAAACAATTCCATTCACCATTGCAACAAAAAGAATAAAATACTTAGGAATATATCTACCCAAAGAAACAAAAGACCTATATATAGAAAACTATAAAACACTGGTGAAAGAAATCAAAGAGGACACTAATAGATGGAGAAATATACCATGTTCATGGATCGGAAGAATCAATATAGTGAAAATGAGCATTCTACACAAAGCAATCTATAGATTCAATGCAATCTCTATCAAGCTACCAACGGTATTTTTCACAGAGCTGGAACAGATAATTTCACAGTTTGTATGGAGATACAAAAAACCTAGAATAGCCAAAGCAATCTTGAGAAAGAAGAATGGAACTGGAGGAATCAACCTGCCTGACTTAAGGCTCTACTACAAAGCCACAGTCATCAAGACGGTATGGTACTGGCACAAAGACAGAAATATAGATCAATGGAATAAAATAGAAAGCCCAGAGATAAATCCACATACCTATGGACACTTTATCTTTGACAAAAGAGGCAAGAATATACAATGAAGAAAAGACAATCTCTTTAACAAATGGTGCTGGGAAAACCGGCCAACCACTTATAAAAGAATGAAACTAGAACACTTTCTAATGCCATACACAAAAATAAACTCGAAGTGGATTAAAGATCTACATGTAAGACCAGAAACTATAAAACTCCTAGAGGAGAACATAGGCAAAACACTCTCTGACATAAATCACAGCAGGATCCTCTATGACACACCTCCCAGAATCTTGGAAATAAAAGCAAAAATAAACAAATGGGACCAGTTAAAATTAAAAGCTTCTGCACAACAAAGGAAACTATAAGCAAGGTGAAAAGACAGCCTTCAGAATGGGAGAAAATAATAGAAAATGAAGCAGCTGACAAAGAATTAATCTCAAAAATATACAAGCAATTCCTGCAGCTCAATTCCAGAAAAATAAATGATCCAATCAAAAAATGGGCCAAAGAACTAAACAGACATTTCTCCAAAGAAGACATACAGATGGCTACCAAACACATGAAAAGATGATCAGCATCGCTCATTATCAGAGAAATGCAAATCAAAGCCATGATGAGGTACCATCTCACGCTGGTCAGAATGGCTGCTCTGAAAAAGTCTACAAGCAATAAATGCTGGAGAGGGTGTGGAGAAAAGGGAAGCTTCTTACACTGTAGGTGGGAATGCAAACTGGTACAGCCACTATGGAGAACAGTGTGAAGGTTCCTTAAAAAACTGGAAATAGAACTGCCATTCGACCCAGCAATCCCATTTCTGGGCATACACACCAAGGAAACCAGAATTGAAAGAGACGTGTACCTCAGTGTTCATCGCAGCACTGTTTACAATAGCCAGGACATGGAAGCAACCTAGATGTCCATCAGCAGATGAATGGATAAGAAAGCTGTGTTACATATACACAATGGAGTATTACTCAGCCATTAAAAAGAATACATTTGTATCAGTTCTAGTGAGGTGGATGAAACTGGAGCCTATTATACAGAGTGAAGTAAGCTAGAAATAAAACACCAATACAGTATACTAACGCATATATATGGAACAATAACCCTGTATGTGAGACAGCAAAAGAGTCACAGATGTATAGAACAGTCTTTTGGACTCTGTGGGAGAGGATGAAGGTGGGATGATTTGGGAGAATGGCACTGAAACATGTATAATATCACATGTGAAAGGAATCACCAGTTCAGGTTTGAGGCATGCTACAGGGTGCTCAGGGCTGGTGCACTGGGATGACCCTGAGGGATGGTATGGGAAGGGAGGTGGGAGGGCGGTTCAGGATGGGGAACATGTGTACATCTGTAGCAGATTCATGTTGATGTATGGCAAAACCAATACAATATTGTAAAGTAATTAGCCTCCAATCAAAATAAACAAATTTATATTTTAAAAAGATTAAAAAGATAAAATTATGATTAGCATGAACAGTAGACCAATTTAAAAATAATTATTATAATAAAATTTTAAAATCAGTAAAAAATAAAAGCTGCATTTCTAGGCACTGACAGTAAACTATCTGAAAAAAATTAAAATGAGCTCACTTACAGTAGCATAAAAATTACTCAGGGATACATTTGAAGAAGGAGGTGAAAGATCCATACACTGAACACTGTGAAACACTGATGAAACTGAAGAAGACACAAATAAATGAAAGGTATCCTGTGTTATGAATTAGAAGAATATTATTAAAATGTTTATACTACCCAAATCAATTAGAGATTCAATGCAAGAGTTATTAAAATTCCAATGAAATTTTTCACAAAAATAGAAAAGTCTAAAATTCATATGGAACTACAAAAGACCCATGAAAAAGTGATCTTGAGTAGAAAACACAAATTGATTAAAGACTTAACTCTAAGACCTGAAACCAAAAAACTATAGATGAAAATAGAGGAAAATCTTCTTGACATCAGTCTGAGCAACAAGCTTTGGATATGACCCCCAAAACACAAACAATAAAAGCAAACACAGACAAATGGGACTGCAAAATAAAAAACTAAAAGCTTCTGCACAGCAAAAGGAACAATTCACAGAATGAAAAGGCCCCCTGTGGAATGAGAGAAAATACTGGCAAACCCTATCTTAGTTCAGTTCAGGTCAGTTCAGTTGCTCAGTCATGTCCAACTCTTTGCAATCCCATGGACTGCAGCACTTCAGGCTTCCCTGTCCTTCACCAATTCCTGGAGTTTGCTCAAACTCATGTCCATTAAGTCGGTGATTTCATCCAACCATCTCATTCTTTGTTGCCCCCTTCTCCTCCAAAATACAGAAGGAACTCAAACTACTCAATAGCAAGAAAACAAACAATCTTATTTGAAAAATAAACAAAGGACCCAAACAGACAGTTCTCAAACGAACACAGAAATGGCCAACAGATATAGGAAAAAAGTGTTTAATATCACTAATCACCGGCGAAATACAAATCAAAATCAAAATGAGGTAATCCCTCACACTTGTTAGATGGCTGTTATTCAAAAATAAAACTGATAATGAGAGCTGGTGAGGATGTGGAGAAAACACTTGTACATTGCTAGTAGGGATGTAAACTGGTACAGCCATTATGGAAAACAGTATGGAGATTCCTCAAAAAATTAAAAACAGAATTACTCTGTGATCCAGCAATCTCACTTCTGACTATATATCAGAAAGAAATGAAATAAGTATTTTGAAGAGACAGTTGCACTCCCATGTGCATTGTAGCAAATAAACATATTTACAATAGCTATAAGAAAGAAGGAAATCCTTTTATTTGTGACAATATAGATGAAACTGAAGGACATTATGCTAAGCGAAATAAGACAGAAAGAGAAAGACAATTACCGTATGAGCTCACTTATATGTGGAATCTAAGAAAACAACCACTTCCCCGTCAAAGTTGAACTCAGCAAACAGAGGTTACCAGGTGCTGGTGGGGAAGGGGGATGGGCAAATTGAAAGTGAGGAGAAGGAAAACCATATTCTGCACAAATTGAACAAGAAAAGCTGGAGTAGCAATACTTTTATCAGACAAAATATACTTTAAAAGACTACAACAAATGACAAGAAAAAAAGAACAGTACATAAAGATAAATTGATACAACAAGAAGAGGTAACAATTGCAAATATAGATGCACCCAACATGAAAACAGAGTGTTAGTCGCTCAGTGATGTCTGACTCTTTGCCACTCCGTGGACTATAGGCCCCCATGGTCCTCTGTCCGTGGAATTCTCCAGGCAAGAATACTGAAGTGGGTAGCCATTCCCTTTTCCAGGGCATCTTTCTGACCCAAGGATCAAACCTGGGTCTCCTGCATTGCAGGTGGATTCTCACCATCTGAGTCACTAGGGAAGCCCAACATCAGTTCAGTTCAGTTCAGTCGCTCAGTTGTGTCTGACTCTTTGCGACCCCATGAATTGCAGCACGCCAGGCCTCCATGTCCATCACCAACTCCTGGAGTTCACCCAAACCCATGTCCATTGAGTCGGTGATGCCATCCAACCATCTCACCCTCTGTCATCCCCTTCTCCTCCTGCCCCCAATCCCTCCCAGCATCAGAGTCTTTTCCAATGAGTCAACTGTTTGCGTGAGGTGTCCAAAGTACTGGAGCTTCAGCTTTAGCATCATTCCTTCCAAAGAACTCCCAGGGCTGATCTCCTTCAGAATGGATTGGTTGGATCTCCTTGCAGTCCAAGGGACTCTCTAGTCTTCTCCAACACCACAGTTCAAAAGCATCAATTCTTTGGTGCTCAGCTTTCTTCACAGTCCAACTGTCACATCCATATTGTGATCCACACAGTCAAAGGCTTTGGCATAGTCAATAAAGCAGAAATAGATGTTTTTCTGGAACTCTCTTGCTTTTTCTATGATCCAGCAGATGTTTGCAATTTGATATCTGATTTCTCTGCCTTTTCTAAAACCAGCTTGAACATCTGGAAGTTCACCATTCATGTATTGCTGAAGCCTGGCTTGGAGAATTTTGAGCATTACTTTACTAGTGTGTGAGATGAGTGCAATTGTGGGGTAGTTTGATCATTCTTTGGCATTGCCTTTCTTTGGGACTGGAATGAAAACTGACCTTTTCCATTCCTGTGGCCACTGCTGAGTTTCCCAAATTTGTTGGCATATTGAGTGCAGCACTTTCACAGCATCATCTTTCAGGATTTGAAATAGCTCAACTGGAATTCCATCACCTCCTCTAGCTTTGTTTGTAGTGATGCTTTCTGAGGCCCACTTGACTTCACATTCCAGGATGTCTAGCTCTAGGTGAGTGATCACACCATCGTGATTACCTGGGTCATGAAGACCTTTTTTGTACAGTTCTTCTGTGTATTCCTGCCACCTCTTCTTAATATCTTCTGCTTCTGTTAGGTCCATACCATTTCTGTCCTTCATCAAGCCCATCTTTGCATGAAATTTTCCCCTTTTACCCAACATAGGAACACCTAAATACATGCAGCAAATATTAACAAACATAAAGAAAGAAACAGAAACTAATACAACAGTATTATGGGACTTTAACATCCCACTTATATCAGTGGACAGATTATCCAGACAGAATGTCAAGAAAGAAACATGGGCCTTAAACAATACGCTAGATGAGAAAGGATCCTAATCATGATCAAGTGGGATTTATCCCAGCAATGCAGGAATGGTTCACTATCTGTAAATCAATCAATGTGAAAGACCATATCAACAAGTTGAATAATAAAAATAATCTGATCAACTCAAAAGATTCAATAAAAGCTTTTAACAATCCATTTATGATAAAAAAAAAAAACCCTTCAATATAGCAGGTGTGGAGGGAACGTGTTCTGTGCTTAGTTGCTCAGTTGTGTCCAACTCTTTGCAACCCCATGGATTGTAGCCCACCAGGCTGCTCTGTCCATGGAATTCTCCAGGCAAAAATACTGGAGTGGGTTGCCATGCCCTCCTCCAGGGGATCTTCCCAACCCAGGGAACATATATCAACATAATAAGAACCATATATAACAAACCTATAGTCAACATCAAACTAGTAGTGAAAAGCTGAAAGCATTCCCTCTAAGATCAGGAACAAGACAAGGATGCCTACTCTTGCTACTTTTATTAAACATAGCATTGGAAATACTAGTGACGGCAATTAAACAAGAAAAAGAAATAAAAGTCATTCAAATTGGATATGAAGAAGTAAAACTGTCCTTTGAATTCTAACCACATAATACTAGGTATAGAAGATAACATAATACTATGTACAGAAGAACCTAACATGCCGCCAAAAAAACTATTAGAACTAATAAATGAATTCAGTAAGATTGCAGGATATAAAATTAATATACGGAAATCTGTTGTGTTTCTATATATTAACAACCAACTATCAGAAGAGAAAGAAAACAATGACATTTATACTTGCATCAAAAATAATAAATGGGTAGAAATAAATGTAAGGAGTTAAAAGACCTTTACACTGGAAACCACGTGACACTGATGCAACAAAACGGATGGAAAGATAGACCGTGTTCATGTGCTGGAAGAATTAATGTTGTTAAAATGGCCATACTACCCAAGGCAATTGACAGATTCAATGCAATCCCTATCAAAACAGCAAAGGCATTTTTCACAGAGCTAGAACAAATAATTCTAAAATTTGTATGGAACCATAAAAGACCCTGAAGTTTTTTTTCTCTAATATAGTAAGTAGGAAGAAGAAAACACAGACATTTGAATGTTTCCTACACTGAAATACATGATTTTCCCATTGCATATGCAGATGAAATTTGCAAAAATAATTTTTAAATTCTATATACTTTACTAGAACTGTCCCGAAAATTTGGTTCTGAGCTTCTTAGCAACTAGTATTTTAAAAAGGAACTTGTTAATTGATTGTTAGTTGATTGATCAAACACGTATATATTTTTCACCTGTAGGGTTAACTTTAGGGCTGGTTCATTTTTCTAAAAGACAAGGAAATTGAAGAGTAGCATTTTAATCAGAACTGTAGCCCTCTGGTACTACTTTGTTCCTTACCTTGGAGAAAATCAGACATAAACCCAAGATTTTTACCAGGAAAGAGGAAGGCTGTTATAATTTCAAGTACTTTCTGTAATCTGTCTACAACTCTACAACTCTAGCACTATCCCTGTCTCTGTCTCTTTATAATACATATCATCTGACACTAATATCTGAGGATTTATCAGGGAGTTTTATTTTCTGGCAACTCCTTAGAGTAGATTAGTGGAAAGTACATTTAAAAATTTTCAATTATATGTTCTTTTTGGAGATGCTGCTAATGCCATGGGGGAGTTCATCAAGAAAAATACCTCTAAAGGAGAAATGCCTTTAGTTTTCAGCTGCATATTTTATGGAATATTGTGACTCCTTTTTTATTAATATAAAGTACACAGTGTCACAGCAGTGAACAGTTTAAAGTTTAGGCTTAAAATATCATTTTTTGGAGTATATTTCAATTTTCTAATTGAGAAGTAGATTCCTTCCTACTCAATAAAATGCTGCTATAGATAGTAATAAAACTGTTAATAACAGATATTGTACTCACCCTGATTTTTCTTGCATAGTTCTAATAAACGACAGGAAAATCATGTTATTTCAGTGTAGGAGGCATTCAAACGTCTGTGTTTTCTTCATCCTAGCAGGCTAGAGAAAAATACTTTTTTTTTCAGTCAGGTTTTTATGCACGTTTCTCCTCTGCTTCCACTTCAGTCAGAGCTCTAATTGGCTCAGAAATGGCAGTTTTTCTCAGTATGGGTGTGCCGAAACTGGAAGGTGGGGAGAAGGAAGTCTGCACATTTGATTTCAGTTTCGTTTTCCCAGATCTGCATTTACTGAGATGACTTTTTTTTTTTTCTCTCTGAAAGGAGTCCTTCAGTAAGCCATTACTCATCCACTCTTCTGGTGTGTGTGGTTAGAATTCAAAGGTTAAAATCTTTTCTTTGCTTGAGACTTTTGAGGGCTGCCAAGAGCCCAAAACTTGAGTAGGACTTTAAGCAGGCATTTCACTGGTTTTCTTGGGTGCACTACCCACCTGTATCTGTTTTCCCAAAAAGAATGTAAAGGTGTGGCTTTCAGGGCCTTTTTGGAGCTCCCTAGGGACTTCCAGGTGGCACTAGTGGTAAAGAACCCACCTACAATGCAGAAGACAAGAGATGTCGGTTTGATCCCTGAGGGGAGAAGATCCCTTGGAGGAGGAAATGGCAACCCACTGCAGTATTCTTGCCTGGAGAAGTTCATGGATAGAGGATCCTGGTCAGTTATAGTCCATGAGGTCTCAAAGAGTTGGACGTGAATAAGTGACTTAGCACGTTCATGTTCAGTTCAGTCGCTCAGTCGTGTCCGACTCTTTGTGACCCCATGAATCACAGCACACTAGGCCTCCCTGTCCATCACCAACTCCCAGAGTTCACCCAAACCCACATCCATTAAGTCGGTGATGCCATCCAGCCATCTCATCCTCTGTCATCCCCTTTTCTCCTGCCCCCAATCCCTCCCAGCATCAGAGTCTTTTCCAATGAGTCAACTCTTCGCATGAGGTGGCCAAAGTATTGGAGTTTCAGCTTTAGCATCAGTCCTTCCAAAGAACACCCAGGGCTGATCTCCTTTAGAATAGACTGATTGGATCTCCTGGCAGTCCACGGGACTCTCAAGAGTCTTCTCCAACACCACAGTTCAAAAGCATCAATTCTTTGGTGCTCAGCTTTCTTCACAGTCCATCTCTCACATCCATACATGACCACTGGAAAAATCATAGCCTTGACTAGACGGACCTTAGTCAGCAAAGTAATGTCTCTGCTTTTGAATACGCTATCTAGGTCATAACTTTCCTTCCAAGGAGTAAGCGTCTTTTAATTTCATGGCTGCAGTCACCATCTGCAGTGATTTTGGAGCCCACAAAAATAAAGTCTGACACTGTTTCCACTGTTTCCCCATCTATTTCCCATGAAGTGATGGGACCGGATGCCATGATCTTCATTTTCTGAATGTTGAGCTTTAAGCCAACTTTTTCACTCTCTTTCACTTTCATCAAGAGGCTTTTTGGCTCCTCTTCACTTTCTGCCATAAGGGTGGTGTCATCTGCATATCTGAGGTGATTGATATTTCTCCTGGCAATCTTGATTCCAGTTTTTGCTTCTTCCAGCCCAGCGTTTCTCATGATGTACTCTGCATATAAGTTAAATAAGCAGGGTGACAATATACAGCCTTGACGCACTCCTTTTCCTATATGGAACCAGTCTGTTGTTCCATGTCCAGTTCTAACTGTTGCTTCCTGACCTGCATATAGGTTTCTCAAGAGGCAGGTCAGGTGGTCTTGTATTCCCATCTCTTGAGGAATTTCCCACAGTTTATTGTGATCCACACAGTCAAAGGCTTTGGCATAGTCAATAAAGCAGAAATAGATGTTTTTCTCGAACTCTGTTGCTTTTTCCATGATTCAGCGGATGTTGGCAATTTGATCTCTGGTTCCTCTGCCTGAATGCTAAAGCCCTCCAGGTTAGTTCTGCAGAGCAGACCAGGGTAGGGCCCCCAGTGGCCACCCTGCTGGGATTTACCTTTTCTAATGTCTGACTCAGTGACAGGCACAGAACTGCCTGAGAATGGCAAAGATAGCATTTGAAAAATTAAAAGCAAGTGGCGCAGCTTTCTTGGAGGCTCAGCAGTAAAGAATCCACCTGTCAATGCAGGGGACAGTTTCGATCCCTGGTCTGGGAAGATTCCCCAAGCTGCAGAGCAACTAAGCCCGTGAGCTACAACTACTGAGTCCATGCTATAGAGTCCATGAGCTGCAACTACTGAGCCCACGTTCTGCAACTGCTGAAGCCTGCATGCCCCAGAGCCTGTGCTCCGCAACAAGAGAGGCCACCACAGTGAGAGGCCGGAACACCTCAACTAGAGAGAGTAGCCCCGGCTCATGGTGTCTAGAGAACAAGTGCACAGCAATGAAGACCCAGTGCAACCAAAAACAAATAAAAATTCTAAAAAGCAAGAAAAAAAATGTAATAGCAACTGTTAACATGTATTATGTGAACTCAATTAGCTTTTGGCTTCCACATTCAGACTGGCTTCATACGTTTTTAAAGCATTTATTGGCATATACTATGTACTGGGCACTGTTGTAAGTGCTTCCTATTACTTATTTCCTCTTCACCACAATCCTCTGAGGTAGATGCTATTATTATTTCCATTTTACAGCCGAAGAAACTGAGGCACAAACTGTTAAATATTCTCTCTCACTCCCCACTTCCCTCCCTCCTTCTTTCTCTGCGATATGTGCTACTGGTTTTGTTTCTCTGGAGAACCTTGCCTAACACAAACAGGTTGCAAAAATTAACTGACGCTCTGCTCTCCATACTCAGTTTTATTCCCCTGGCTCGTCTCATAGCTCAGATTCCCTGTGAGGCCAGTTTCCAGTTCTTCAACATGTGCAATCCTTCTCATCTATCCTGTGTCTCTCTCCTCATGCTGCCTCTCTGACTACCCAGACAGTGCTTCTCCGATTCTTTATTAGACTGTTTCCCCCTTAAGGAGGAGGATTTCAACCTAGTTGTCCTCTCCCTTGAAATTGTAATACTACAGATATACTGCATGAGTTTATGTATATCTGTGCCCTATACATAAACAAGGGCATCAAAGGTCATCAGGGAACTGCAAATTCAAACAATGAAATACACACCTATTAGAATGGCCGAAATTTGCTAACACCACCAAAGGCTAGTGAGGATGTTAGAGCAACAGGAACTCTCGTTTATTGCTAGTGGGAATGCAAAATGGTGAAGCCACTTTGGAAGACAGTTTGGTGGTCTCTTACAAAACTAAACCTTCCCTTACCATATGACCCAGCAATCACATTCCTTGGTATTTACCCAGAGGAGTTGAAAACTTGTGTCTACACAAACACCTGTACACAAAAGCTTATAGCAGCTTTGTTTATAAATGCCAAAGCATGGAAGCAACCAAGATATCCTTCAGCAAGTGAATGGATAAATAAACTGGTACATCCAGACAATGGAATTTTCATTCAGTGCTGAAAAGAAGTGAGCTGTCAAGCAATAAAAAGATATGAAGGAAACTTAAATGCATATTACTTAGTGAAAGTAGTTAATCTGAACAGGTTACATACTATATGATTCCAACTATATTGTATTCTGGAAAAGGCAAAACTTTGGAGACAACAAAAAGATCAGTGTTTGCCAGGAGTTTGAGAGGAGTGAGGAATAAATTGGTGGAGTATAGGGGATTTTTATGACAATGAAATTATTTTATATGACACTATAATGGTTGACATATGCCATTACACACATATTTGCCAAAACCCATAGAAGATACAACACCAAGACTGAACCGTAAACTGAACTACGGAGTGTGGGTGATGGTTGTTAATGTAATTTCATCAGTTGTAACAAATGTGCTACCCCGGTGAGGGATGTTGATAGTGGGGGAGGTTGTATTAATATATATGTGAGGGCAGAGGGTAGTTGGGAAATCTCTGTATCTTCTCAATTTTGCTATGAACTGAAAACTGCACTAAAAATGAGGTCTATTTTAAAGAAAGGCCTGATATTTTTTCTTTCTTTCTTTCTTTCTTTTTTTGCTTCTAAGAAGCAATTTTTACTCCTTGGAGGTAAGTTGAGAATGCATGACCTAGATGTGCATGTACTGTTTGCCTGGATTCCTCCTTAATTCACCCAGCCTGCTGGTTCAGTCCTGCTATTGCATATGAATTTCTTGGGCCAACTGTTTGCTCAAACAGTCCTGTAGAAAACGGAACCAGTTGTGTCTGTCCACCTGAGGGGGTAGACTCTGTTGGTGATTTCTGATGTTGTCCAGCGCCTCTTCTCCTGTGCTCTAAGATCTGTCTGGTTCTTCAACCATCAGCCATTTCTTGCTGGGAGTCAGCCTCTGAATAATCCTGGGATGTGACCTGTCTCACTGGTGGTCATGACCTATATTTGAGAGGAATTCTTTGCTATAGATCGGGGGAAGTTCCTTCTCCCTTCCAGGCCTTTTTTAATCTCTTTGTTGGAGTGAGGTTTTGTTATCTTTAAAAAATTATTTCAGTAATCCAAAGAGCAAGGATCCTTTTAAGAGTGTTCAAAGTTAAGCTCCCTGGATACTATCTGATCAGGGTTTCTCATTTAACTCATTTGGGGTCCTTATGCACTAATAAAATTATTATAATGTAGCAAGTACAGAAAAATTGGTCATGATCTAGAAATGCTCTGTAGAATAGCTCATGCTTTAATTACATGCTCTTGTTTTTATATAAAATTTCTCTTAGGAACAAAAACAACACAATTTTGCTTTTGATCATGTTCCTCTTTCTCTCAGATGAAGGAAGTATTACAATACCAAGAAGCCTCTTAGCTCATGAGACAGGATTTTTGCAAGCATCCGGAATATATTACCCTTGTTGTTATTGATTCAGAATAATTAGGACTGAGAGTCATTTGGGGGGGGGGTTGTTATTTGTTATTGTTTAAAAACTTTTAGGGCTTCCCTTGTGGCTCAGTTGGTAAAGAATCAACCTGCAATGTGGGAGACCTGGGTTCAATCCCTGGGTTGGGAAGATCCCCTGGAGAAGGGAACAGTTACCCACTCCAGTATTCTGGACTGGAGAATTCCATGGACTAAGCAAGAGAGTTCCAGAAAAACATCTATTTCTGCTCTTCTGGCTATGTCAAAGCCTTTGACTGTGTAGATCACAATAAACTGTGGAAAATTCTGAAAGAGATGGGAATACCAGACCACCTGACCTGCCTCTTGAGAAACCTGTATGCAGGTCAGGAAGCAACAGTTAGAACTGGACATGGAACAACAGACAACTCCTTTTCCAGATAGGAAAAGGAGTACATCAAGGCTGTATATTGTCACCCTGCTCATTTAACTTATATGCAGAGTACATCATGAGAAATGCTGGACTGGAAGAAACACAAGCTGGAATCAAGATTGCCAGGAGAAACATCAATAACCTCAGACATGCAGATGACACCATCCTTATGGCAGAAAGTGAAGAGAAACTAAAAAGCCTCTTGATGAAAGTGAAAGAGGAGAGTGAAAAAGTTGGCTTAAAGCTCAACATTCAGAAAATGAAGATCATGGCATCTGGTCCCATCATTTCATGGGAAATAGATGGGGAAACAGTGGAAACAGTGTCAGACTTTCTTTTTGTGGGCTCCAAAATCACTGCAGATGGTGACTGCAGCCATGAAATTAAAAGACGCTTACTCCTTGGAAGGAAAGTTATGACCAACCTAGATAGCATATTCAAAAGCAGAGACATTACTTTGCCAACAAAGGTCTGTCTAGTCAAGGCTATGATTTTTCCAGTGGTCATGTATGGATGTGAGAGTTGGACTGTGAAGAAAGCTGAGCACCAAAGAACTGATGCTTTTGAACTGTGGTGTTGGAGAAGACTCTTGAGAGTCCCATGGACTGCAAGGAGATCCAACCAGTCCATTCTGAAGTAGATCAGTCCTGGGTGTTCATTGGAAGGAATGATGCTGAAGCTGAAACTCCAGTACTTTGGCCCCTGATGTAAAGAGTTGGCTCACTGGAAAAGACTCTGATGCTGGGGAGGGATTGGGGGCAGGAGGAGAAGGGGACAACCGAGGATGAGATGGCTGGATGGCATCACCGACTCGATGGACATGAGTTTGAGTAGACTCTGGGAGTTGGTGATGGACAGGGAGGCCTGGTGTGCTGTGATTCATGGGGTCGCAAAGAGTTGGACACGACTGAGTGACTGAACTGAACTGAAAAACTTTTAAAAACACGTATTCATTTGTTTTTGGCCGAGCTGTCTTTGCCGCGGCGCGTGGGCTTTCGTAGTCGTGGTGCGCAGCTTCCTCACTGTGCGGCTTCTCTTGTTGCAGAGCGCGGGCTCCAGGGCATGAGGGCTTAGTAGCTGTGTCTCGCTGGCTCTAGAGTGTGGGCTCAGCAGTTGCAGTGCACGGGCTTACTTACCCCACGGTATGTGGAGTCTCCCTGGACCAGGGATTAAACCTGTGTCCCCTGCATTGGCAGGTGGATTCTTAACCACTGGACCACCAGGGAAATCCTAATATTTTTAAGACGGTAATATTTATAGTATATTTTTCTAGTTAAAAGACTAATATGTGTCCAATTAAAAAATTAGAAACAACTAGGAAAAGAAAAAAGAAAAACAAGATCTACCTGACTTCTAACCCTTGTTCACAGTTATTAACATTTTTGGTATACAATCTCACTGTTTTATAATCTCTCAGCAAAATATTTGCCAACAGGAGAAGCATGTGTCATAATATTTTGTTCTCCCATTTATCAAACTATAGCTTCTGTTTCCTCACATCATGAACTAGAGTTTCACAGCACAACTTCTTTGGAAAATTTTAAATACACAGTTAACAGGAAAGCATAATGAACACTGTATCCATCACTCAGCTTCAGAGCGATTGACTTTCTGATATTCTCCCTCTCTTTTTCACATTCAGTTACTCTTATTTCAGCTATACTTGCCCTGAGATAAAACTGGAGTGCACGTATATTAAATGTAAAATTTTAACAAACAACCCCAATCTAGACACAGAACATTTCTGTCACCCCATGTGCCTTCTCAGTCACTCCTAACCCCCTCCAGAGGAAACCATTCTTCTTAGGGGGTGCTAGTGGTAAAGAATCCTCTGGCCAATGCCAGAAATATGAGACATGGGTTCGATCCCTGGGTCAGGAAGATCCCCTGGAGGAGGGCATGGCAACCCACTCCAGTTCTCTTGCCTGGAGAATCCCATGGACAGAGGAGCCTGGCAGGCTATAGTCCACAGGTCGCAGAGAGTCAGACACTACTGAAGTGACTTGGCACACACACGCACACACACGCACACACAGATTAGCTTAACGTTATCTGAGAATTGAAAGACTAGAATCATATAGAATATACTCCTCTGTGACTGGCTTCTTTATTCAATATAATATCATTGAGATTGGTCTAAATGTTGCCTGTATCCGTAGCTTGTTTCTTTTTATTGTTGAATAGTATTCTGTTTTATTAACATCCCACACTTTGTTTATCCAATTTTCTTTTAATAGACATTTGACCTATTTCCATTTTTGGCAGTCATGAAGAAAGCTGCTATGACTATTTCTGCACAAGTCTTATGCAGAAATGTATGTTCACTTCTCTTAGGTAAACAGCCCTGGCAAGGTATTTCTGGATCAAATATTAGCTGCGTGTTTAACTTTTTAAGAAACTGTCAAGCCTACATCCAGACTCATACAAGAAGCAATACTTTTTAAGGCATGGTGAGTCTTCACATCAGATCCCTCTATCAGTCAAAGTGAAATCAGGAACTGGTATAATCTCACCTGGTAAGTTTAGGAATAAAGAAATAATGATGCTCAGCATATCCATATCAAGAGTCTGAGACTGCCAAATATCACAGTTTTACTCTACCACGTCTGTGAGTAAAAGGTGTTTTAGTTTAATTGGTACTCAAACTGTATGGCCTGATGTTAGAACTACCTAACATGTTCTCACCGTCTTGCTGCTGCTGCTGCGTCTCTTCAGTCGTGTCCGACTCTGTGCGACCCCAGAGATGGCAGCCCACTAGGCTCCTCTGTCCCTGGGATTCTCCAGGCAAGAATACTGGAGTGGGTTGCCATTTCCTTCGCCAATGCATTGTAGTGAAAAGTGAAAGTGAAGTCGTTCAGTCGTGCCTGACTGTTAGCGACCCCATGGACTGCAGCCTACCGGCTTCTCCATCCATGGGATTTTCCAGGCAAGAGTACTGGAGAGGCTTGCCATTGCCTTCTCCGTCTCACCGGTTTAGGAAGGGTCAAATGTGACACTCAATGTTTATATTTTTACAATAGCTACAAGGAACATCATTTCAGAACTTATTAGATGAGCCAGCAAAGTCAATCTGCTTTATATATATTGAGTGGACTAATGGAAAGTTAATACGAGTAGTTGAAAAAACGAAATAAAGTGACCTTATGGACATTGTGTCCTACCAGGCAGCTCTTGCTCCTTTGCACACAATGAATATCTTTTAAATAATCGGAGACCATGTGGATATTTCCTATTAACTCTCTAACTATTTCTTACTAATTTCTTCTTTGTGGATGGACTTATAAATTGTGTGCCATGACTCATTTGAATGCCTCTTTCCATTTTTCTTAGAGCGTAAGAACAAAATTAATCTTCCCATGGCTATTATATCCAATGCATGTGTTCAGGCTTTTGGACACACAAGGCTCCTTGAAGAGTTGACCACATTCAGGAACTGGCTTATATCCTATGAGCAATAGATAATCATTGCCAACTGTACACTGGAAATGCCCCATTTTCCCACAGAGACTAGATATGTTTGCATAAAATACCTAGTTGTTAGCATAGAGACTGTTCCATAGACTGTTAAAAAAAAAAAAAAAAGATTGGTTAAAATCTGAGCACACAGGAACACTTTATTTACTCAAGAGTTACTCAGCTTTAAGCAGAGACCTCTGATGTCTCTTAAAAAATACCTCCCTGGTGGTCTGGTGGTTAGAACTCTGCGCTTTCACTGCCGGGCCCTGGGTTCTATCCCTGGTCGGGGGGCTAAGATCTCCAAAGCTGCACGGTGCAGCCAAAAAAAATTTTTCTTCCCCTTTGTTCCATGTCTCTTTGTTAAGAGTCTTTTTGGTAACTTAAAATACTATTCACGTGATTTTAAATCCCACATTGGCTGTGCATTTCTTATCATAGCTATTTCCACACTAATATACCAGTTATTCCTTCAGAGTGATATCAAGCTTACTGTAAGTTTTTGTCTAAGCCAGTCTCTATTTAGTCAAGTGTTTTGAGGAAGTATTGGGAGTATTGTTAACGCTGGAAAATAGAATGATTGCTCCCTAAAGAATTTGCTGATCCAAATAGTCTGTGTTTACCTATCCTTCAGAGGTATTGTGATGTGGTTTCACAGTGATTAGTAGAAGCCAACCATGTTTAAAGATATGCTGGCTCTTAGATAACTCATGCATATTTGGTATTCAGGTGTGATATTTATTTTCTCAAATGAAAATGGAAAAATAAAACATTCAAATGGTTTGAAGAAACATTCTGGGGTATGATTTTTTTTTTTCAATTTATACTTAACTTAGGTATGAGTAATGAACTAAAAACAAACAAACAAACAAACAAAAAACTGTCTATCCAGTTGTTCATTTCCTTGTTTCCAGTGTGATAATTAGTTTTCCAACTATTGGAAAAATATTGTTTCTACTTGAAATCATATAAACGGATGTACCTGTAACATATCTAAATGTGAAGGCGAGTATTGGAAAAGGGGTGAACAATATAGTTTGAGAAAACTAAGGTTATATGTTTAGGACAAGGGGATTGAAATAGACTATCAGTGAATAAAGGACTTTAAACAAAGACTGAAATGGAGTGACAAAGATGGTTATTTAAATTCAAGAAGGTCTTGGCAAACTTGGTAAAACACACCCATCGTAGATTAACAAAGCGATATTCATTTAGTGCTTCACAAAAATAAATTGCCTTCATGACTGAATAAACAAAATGTGTTATATTCATACAATGGAATTTATTTGACAATAAAAAGAAATGAAATCATGATAACATAGCATGGATGAACCTCAAAAACTATGCAAAATGAAAGGAGCCATTTACAAATAAACATATATTGTGTGATTCCAGTTATATGAAATGTCCAAAATAGGCAAATCCATAGAGACAGAGAGTGGATTGGTGGCTGCCAAGGGCTGGAGGATAGGGTAAATGGTGACTGACTGCTAATGGGTACAGGATTTTTAAGGGTGTGATGAGAATGTTCTAAAATTGATTGTGCACAGCTCTATGGATATACCAAAAACCACTGACTTGTATAACTTAAAAAGAATTTTATAGTATGTGAATTATCTCATTCTAATAAGAGCCTACTAAGTGCCAGATATGTATCAATAACTTACACTATTCAATTTAATCGTTACCAGATGCTTGCAAACAAAGTTTATTCTCACTTAACAAAGGAGAAAACAGAGTTCTAACTCACCTGGGTCACTCACTCAGTGGAGGACTGGCACTGCTGGGCTTGCACGCTAAGCCTGTTTTCTAAGTATAAGCCGTTTCCATTGGCTGTCGTGCTCCACCCTGCTTCCCGAGTTTTTACTTTAGATCCTCGGTGAGCTCGACTCAGGGGGTCTCTGCATTGTCCTCTGCTCTTTTAACTGCTCTGGCTGTTCCACAGACAGACCTTACTCTGGAGATGCTCCTATCATTCTCTGCAGACCTGCCCTGCCCAGGTCTGAGGCACTATCTTCTCTTAGCCAGTGTCTCACAGTAAGCTCCTCCGGGTGCCCCCAAAGACTGTGAAGAAAAGTTCTATGTTTTCTCTCCAGTTTCAGCCAATGATTATAGCCTTTGCCTCTGGCCTGGAACGCTACAAGAAACAGCCCATGAAGGATTTCCTGCTTACAGGCTATTACTTGCCCACAGACACTGTCTGTGCGCATACTGGCATGTGCATGTGCGTGTGAGTAACGTGGGGATGGTGGGAGTGATTTTTTTTTTTGCACTACCTAACAGGGAGACAGGCTCTTTCTTGCTTTCTCCTTCATTGTTTGAATTCTCCCAGGAATTCTATCCAGGGAGATGGAGAACAGTGACTGACATCTGTTCTTCCCAAGCCAGTTTTTTTTTTTTTTTTTAATTTTTTGTGTTATCTCAAAGCTTCCCCCATTATTCAAAAATGAAGACCCTTTATAAAATCAACAAATGTCTCAACTGCCCACTCTTATGATGGGAACTGAGAAGATACATACTAATTTGAAGCTACTATATATTTGGTAATGCTTTCACATGAATTTTGCACTCTGTCAATTATATGAGCAACTTATATGGTCATGGATCCATATTTGGTCTGGAGTGATATATTGTACTTAACTCAAGGTGACAATTTGAGCAAAAAGGTCTTACAGTGCTTTGATGTAACTCCTTGGCCCATCACTGTCTTCAACCTTTCCTTCAGTGATGGTTCGTTAATGTTTATACAGAACTTTAATCTAGCTCATGGACTTCCCTGGTGGCGCAGATGGTAAAGCGTCTGTGTACAATGCGGGAGACCTGGGTTCCATCCCCGGGTCAGGAAGATCTGCTGGAGAAGGATATGGCAATCCACTCCAGTACTCTTGCCTGGAAAATCCCATGGACAGAGGAGCCTGGTAGGCTACAGTCCATGGCGTCACAAAGAGTCGGACACTACCGAGCGACTTCACTCACTTTCCTTTAATCTAGTTCACTGTTCTGAGGCTTACAAAGGTCTTTCATGAACATTACCTGATCAGATTTATGTTCTGGAGTGTTGGCATATTTTTAAACATGAGAGACCTTTATGTTTGGCAAGACGACACAGTATAAGTAAAGGGGGTGGGGGAGTTGTGATCAGGAAAACTATTCCATAATTAAATTACGTCTTCTCTCAGCTAATCTGTTTCACCGTTCATTGTGCGTATCAGGCAATCGGACCAGAACCAGTGTTGTCTTGTTTGTTGCTTGTTTTCGCTTTGCTTCTTCAAAAGAGATGCACTTGAAACATCTATGTCTAAAATGGGTAAAGAGGGAGCTGCTCCTGGAGCTGGGGAGAAGAATCACAGTTTACCTTCCTTATTCTGTTCTGGGAAAGTTTTGAACCCAGAGTTCTCTTTATGAGTACTTACTCTCAGGGTCTGTTGCCTAAAGGCTTTTATTTTTTCTCTTGGGGAGTGGTGGGCAGGAAGGATTAAACTAGCAGCTTCAGTGGTGAGAACCGGTGCCCACCCCCACCTTTAGGAGACTGGGCCTCAGCAGCCTGAAGGTACTCATGCCTCCAGGAAAGGATGCTCCCAGTCTTGGCCAGAGCCCAGCAGGCATATGCCTTGCTCTGATGTTCTTGCGGGCTGAAACTACAAAGCTAGCTAGTTTCATTTTGCAGGACTGTGTATAACTACATTAAAATTATGTAATTCTTTTCATAGTCTTTATACAAGCTAATTGTAAAGGAAAGCCTTGAATAAATTGTTGATTAAACTTTGGAGGTTTTCATCTTTAACTAGATGTAAACTTTTGATAGGGTTTCCCTGGTGGCTTAACGGTAAAAAATCCAAGAGATTACGGTTGATCCCTGGGTTGGGAAGATCCTCTGGAGAAGGAAATGGCAACCCACTCCAGTATTCTTGGCCTGGGAAGTCCCATGGACAGAGGGGCCTGGGGAGTTACAGTCCATGGGGTCGCAAAAGAGTTGGACATGATTTAGTGACTAAACAACAGCAACAACAAAAACTTTTGACACCATCTTGAGTTACGTCACACAGAGTTTGGCATAGCTGCATGTAGTCACAATTTTCTAAACAGTTTGGTATGCTTGAACTCTTGATCTTTGATCTAAATTTACTTAGGTCTTCTAGCCTCATCTCCAAAGCCTTCCACCATCAGAAACATTCTGCACCTTGCTTGCTGGAAGGTTTCTTTTTTTTAAACAGTGGCATCTGGTGATGTGTATATGAAAGCAATGAGATCTCTCAATACTTTTAGAATCATTTTGTTAGAAATGGCTTATGTACACTTCAAAGTATATTCATTTCCAAAGTTATGCTTTAGTTTTTAGAATTAGTTTTTAAAGATAGCTTTTAAAGAAAGTTGATGAAACAGATATCTCTAATTCTTAGAAACTTAGCAGGGCTTATCTGAAAACGCCTCCTTTTCATATCAGCAACTTGAAATAGGTCTTCAAGAGGTTCTTTGATCTCCTGCTATTAGATGAGCTGCATATTCTTGTGAATTTACAGGAGTTACATCTTAGAAGGCATCTATGATGAAGTAGAGGTATGAGAAGAGAAGACCTGGTCATTGCCCAACTTTACCTGAGGATATATTTGTTGAGAATCTATTACATTAAACAATCACAGCAAAATTAAAATGCAGTTGATTGGACTGTTACTAGAAACTGTTTGTGGGACAGGTTTTCCCCTTAACTTTTTACTTGAAAGTTTTTCAAGTGTAGAAAATTTAAAAGCACATTCTTTTTTTAAAAAAAATTAATTTCTTTATTTTAATTGGAGGCTAATTACTTTACAATATTGTGGTGGGTTTTGCCATACATTGACATGAATCAGCCATGGGTGTACATGTGTCCCCCATCCTGAACCCCCCTCCACCTCCCTCTCCATCCCATCCCTCAGGGTCATCCCAGTGCACCGGCTCTGAGCACCCTGTCTCAGGCATCAAACCTGGACTGGTGATCTATTTCACACATGGTAATATACATGTTTCAGTGCTATTCTCTCAGATCATCCCACTCTCGCCTTCTTCCACAGAGTCCAAAAGTCTGTTCTTTACATATGTGTCTCTTTTGCTGTCTCGCATACAGGGTCATCGTTACCATCTTTCTAAATTCCATATATATGCATTAATATATTGTATTGGTATTTTCCTTTCTGACTTACTTCACTCTGTATAATAGGCTCCACTTTCATCAGCCTCATTAGAACTGATTCAAATGTATTCTTTTTAACAGCTGAGTAATACTCCATTGTGTGTATGTACCACAGCTTTCTTATCCATTCATCTGCTGATGGACATCTAGGTTGTTTCCATGTCCTGGCTATTGTAAACAGTGCTGTGATGACCACTGGGGTACACGTGTCTCTTTCAATTTTGGTTTCCTTGATGTGTATGCCCAGCAGTGGGATTGCTGGGTCGTATGGCAGTTCTACATGGCATCTCATCCTATATGTAAATACTTTTAATTAAATAAACATTCAAAATATGTTGCAGGCATACTTTCTCTTTCTCTTCTCCCACATTCTACATTCAGTGTGGAGCAAATGCTATAGGTCACATCTTCAAAACAGGCATCTGATTACCAGCTACCCCCTCCATTCCTGGTCCAGGTCCCAACATCTCTCTCCTAAATTAAGCAGTGGCTCCCTCACGAGTTTCACTCTTCCTGTAATTGATCCTTTTGGGGACATCTCAAAATCTTGGCTAGAGTGACTCTTTCCAAGTGTAAATAACATACTAATATTCTGTTCAGTTCCTCCAGTGGCTTCCCATTTGACTTGCAGTGAACGCCGAGCTCCTTATTATGAACTTTATGTGTATGTGTTAGTTGCTGAATCGTGTCGAGTCTTTGTGGCCCCACGGACTGTAGACCACCAGGCTCCTCTCTCCGTGCGATTTCTCAGGCTAGAATATTGGAGTGGGTTCCCATTTCCTACTCAAGGGATCTTCTTGATCCAGGGATTGAACCCGTGTCTCTTGGGTTTCCTGCATTGGCAGGTGGATTCTTTACCACTGTGCCACATGGGAAGCCCAGGCCGCAGATGACCAGGTACCCTGTTACCCCTCTGATATAACATCTTAGCTTTGTTTTTCTGTCTCTAAATCTGGTACAGCTCTCTGTCGCTCCTCGCCCATGGCATCTGCTCCTGCTTCCAGCCCTTCCCTTGTTTCCCCTCCCTGGAATATCCTTGGACACCAGTAGGGCTCACTCCTTCACTTCCTTCAGGTCTTTAGCAAACATCGCCTTCTTACAGAGACACTGCTCTGGTAGCCTACTGAATACGACCCCATCTCCTGATGTCTCCTTTCCCTCATCTGGATTTTAAAGAAAGCTAGATAGGACTTATCACAATCCAGTGTTCCATTCCATGTATTTTTACTTATTTATCTTTTTAATGTTCTGTTCTATCCATTATTCTGTGTCAAGAGTTTTTGTGTGTTTTGTTCACTATTTTCCAGTGCCTGGCATGTGGTAGCTTCTTAACAAGAATTTGTTGAATGAATAACATATTTTCTTAGAGTAGTTAAAAATAATGAATTTTTGAAAATCATTGAGTTAGCAATGTCTGGGTCAAGGAATTTTTGCTCATTATACTAGGGCACTTATTTTACTTGGCTTGAATCCCAGACTGAAATCTGGGGAACTTTCTTTACTCTGCTGCCTGTTAGGCCAGACCTAACTCTAGCTTCAATCATCTGGTCACAATAGAAGAAAAAAGTTTTATCAAAAGGAAAAGAAAGTTAGTGTGTTTTCTCCCGCAGTCCTTCTAGGTACCCCAGTTCCATAATACCCCATAAAACTTTTCTGCTGCGTCACTCCTAGTCCCCAGATGAGGCCATTTCCCCAGGCAGGTCTCCCCCCGCATGGGTCCCTTTTTCTCCTGGGCCCTCAGGGTTGGCGCCTCAGCACATCTGCTATTTTCATCTGCTGCCTCTGCTGGGCAAGCTGATCTCCAGGTGAGGCACCTGCCTCTTTCCACAGACGTACTCCGCTAGGGTCTGATGCAATGCAGACTGCTTTCAGTAATTTAAACCATCTCCCCTCTCTGCATATCCTAAGGACTCAGAGGACAGACTCCAAATTTTCTCTTGATTTAACCAGTGACTACAATATTCCAATAAGGCCCAACATTCTGGAAATGAAGCAGCACATCAAGAATTTCCCTCTGGAGCTCAGCCCAGTGCTCTGTGGAAACCTGGATGGGCTGGACGGGTGGGGTGCGTGGGAGCTCAAGATGGAGGGGATATATGTATACTTATGGCTGATTCACGTTGTTATATGGCAGAAACCAACACGACATTGTAAAGCAGTTATCCTCCGATTAAAAATAAATTTAAAAAAAGAAAGAAAGAATTTCCTTGATTTCCTTGTGTAATCGGTCCCTTATTTTGACAGTTCTTTCTTTGGCTTCTAAACACAGTGGCTCACTGTGTGCAGTGTCTAACATCCGGGATGCTGCAAAGGGAAGTTTGTGCCATCTAACAGGCGGCAGTTTTCTGTTTCATCTTTTTGTTCAGCTTCTGCCTATAGATACCAGGGAAATAGAAGTACTTTTCTCACATAAGGTCATTGACATTTATTCCTCAAGTATGGAGTCTTTTCTTCTGTTAAATGTAAATATCAACAATACCTGGTCTCAAGAAAATATGCTAAACTCTTAAAAATATCTGTGGACTGATTATAATTTCAAAAGTTTCTCAACTGCTCTCTCCCACATGATAGGAGTGATGACAGATAAGGATTTTAGCCTATTATATTTGGTAATGCTTTTAAAGTAGTTTGTAGTTCATCAATTTTAAGACCATATGTATGTATGTATATGTATATAGTTGGAAATAAATAAAGGTCAAAATGACTGGTGTGGACAAGTTCTGAGAATGCCTTGACACACTCTTGGTTTCCTAGGGGCCCTCATCTTCCTGTTTTGAAATAATCATGAACACAGATCTTAGTAGTAGTAACTAATCATTGACACAGGAGCCACTGGATGCCATTCTCGAGTGACTCCTCCAGTCTTCTCTCTTGAGGATTAAGAAGTACCAAATCGGCAGAGCTCTTCAGGATGAGAACTAGGGCTCACCCACCTTCATCTCAAGGGGCTCTCAGTTGTTGTTTCGTTGTTCAGTCATGTCCAACTCTTTGCGACCCCATCGACTTTAGCCTGCCAGGCTCCTCTGTCCATGGAATTCTCCAGGCAGGAATACTGGAGTGGGTTGCCATGCCCTTCTCCAGGGGATCTTCCTGACCCAGGGATTGAACCTGAGTCTCCTGCATCGCAGGTGGATTCTTTACTGCTGAGCCACCAGGGAAGACTAAGGTCCTCAGTAGCATCCCAGATATCATGCCCTGAGGAGCTGTTCTGCTGCACGTGACTGAGAGCTGACTGGGAGAGAGACCATTCAGAATCCTGGCTGCTTCCCAGGAAGGCTACTCACACTGTCTTTTGATGGTCTGACAAACTGAAACCACACATAAGCCAAGCTTAGTTTTATTTTCCTAAGCATAAGTTTAAGTTTTCATTTTAATTTTTAAACCAAATTGCTGTATGAGATGGATGTAAAGGAAGCACTTAACCTAAAAAATAGCCTCTGGGGGATATTATCTTTGATTAAATATTCTGTTGGACTTCTAATAACATCTTAAGTTCTGGAAGGCAGAATTGCACATGACCACAGGTTCCTTTGCAATCTCTTATGTGAAACTTTCTAAAGGTCTTTGCATTGTTTCTGTACCATTTTCCCCCACTGCCCTACATGATCAGAAACCTGCTCACCACCTTAAGTATACTTAATGATCCATTTCTTTTTAGAAGAACATTTACAAAGACAGTCTTAGTTAAATACACCAATATAGAATTAAAACACTCGTATTTCTACTTTCAATAGTGTTACAAGTAATGGCTTATGTACAAACACATGTTTTTTTAATTAAAAACTACAGCTGGAGTTTATAAAAATAGCAGTTTCCTCATAAGCATAAAAAAATAAAAGTGTAATGATTGGGAAACTTACCAGGATTTTTCTGAAAACGTCTTCTTCTTATATCAGAAACTTTAAATGGTTGCTTTTTAATTTTTGCTTTCTTATTCTTCTTCTAATGGGTAGAAGATGTGTGGTTGTAAGAATCCTTTTTAAAAAATAAGGCTTTAAGTTGTGACGTTTACTTGTCTCCTGAAGCCCTGACCCTGTGCGAAAGCAGAGTGAGGAAGTGGAAATGCAAACAGTTTCAGTTTTGCTTCTGAACATATTTCTTTAGGTTTGTAAAATATTAAATATATGTAAATATATGTTAATGGTTATAAAATATTAATAGATTAACATTACAGAAAATCAACAAAGTTGAACCATTGCTGAGAAACTGTTCACCAGACAGAGTTTCAAGTCATCCAGAGTTAAGAAATCGAGGTGGAAAAAAAACAAAAAAACCTACAGAAAAAAATACTGGGAAAACACTGAAAGCTCAGAGTAATCCAAGTGTCTGTTACAGGCTGAATTGCTTCCCAAAATTCATAAGTTGAAGCACTATCCCTCCTTATCTCAGAATGTGACTGTATTTGCAGAGAAGGTCTTTAAAGAGTTAATTAAGCTAAATGAGGTCATAGGGTGGATCCTAATCCAGATATTACTGGATTCCTTGTAAGAAGAGATTGGTGTTACATGCTCACACACACACACGCACACATGACACGACCCTGTGAAGACACAGGGAGAAGACAGCCGTCTACAAGTCAAAAATAGAGATCTTAAAAGAAACCAGCTCTGACAAATCCCTGACATTGGACTTCAAGCCTCTGTGAGCAAATACATTTCTGATTTTTAACTCATCTTATCTGTAGAAATTTGTTATGGCAGTCCCAGCAAACTAATACTTATGTATATTGGGTCATCATGAATTTCATTATTTTTTAAAATTAGAACATTAGTTTTTAAAATTATGAATATAATTGAAGTTCATTTTCAAACTTAAGAAATACAGAATATAAAAAGAAGGGGAGGAACCATATTATCCAAATGCAATCTTTGTTTTCCATTATACTTTTTTCTATTCATATATTTTAAAAATATAAATTGAATATTTGAGAAATTTTACCAGACTCTGAAACATATAATTTCAAATAGGTAGTGAATACTGCCCAGTAAATGGTGAATCACATTTTACTTCTTGAATTATTCTGATATGAATATCAAAATTCAGAACCACTGGAATATGACAACTTTGGGGGTTGTGTGTATAGTTTTTGTTAATTTGTTTGTATTTTAAAATTGGAGGAAAATTGCTTTGCAATGTTGCCTTAGCTTCTGCTGTTGCTTTTTAAAGAAACTGAAACTGCTACATCTGCTAGTAGAAGAAGTGCTTTGTTTTGCTTTGAAGTCTTGAGATTGTTCAGGTGTATCATGGTTCAAGGGCTTCCCAGCTGGCTCAGATGGTAAAGAATCTGCCTGCAGTATGGGAGAACCGGGCCAGTCCCTGGGCTGGGCAGATCCTCTGGAGAAGTGCATGGTAACCCACCCTAGTTTTATTGCCTGGAGAATCCCATGGACAGAGGAGCCTGGCAGGCCACAGTCCCTAAGGTCACAAAGAGTTGGACACAGCGACTAACACACACATCGTGGTTCATAGACTTACAAAGAATGCCATGAACTATATTTATTCTTATATGAAATCTACAAATTTGGGGGATGATAGTGGAAGTGGTGCCTCTTACTATCTTATGTAACACATTTGAACATGTTCATCAATATTACTATCATCTGTTTAAATCTCCCAGTGTATTTCCTCAAAGTCTGTTTACTTAAAATTGTATGGAATGATATAATTAATAAACAATAAAATCTTAATAACACACCCCCACAACCTTGGTAAGCTTGTTAAGCAAAATTCTCTAAGAATATTATGAAGATTTTTTCATTAAGTAAAGATCATTTTTATAGTTGTTTGAGCTATAATGTCTACTGATACTCCCAGATGTTTTACCAAACTGGTGGGCTATACTAAAACCCAAGTGTGTGTGGACCTTCAGAATGGGTTAGGTGAACAATCCATCCCAGTAGGACTCTTGCTACAGTTTTTGTTAAGTTCAGCATTATGTCCACAGTCTTTTGTTCTTTATTACACTATGTCTCTCTCTCTGAATAAGTATTGATGCTTTCAACTGTGGTGTTGGAGAAGACTCTTCAGAGTCCCTTGGACTGCAAGAAGATCCAACCAGTCCATCCTAAAGGAGATCAGTCCTGGGTGTTCATTGAAAGAACTGATGCTGAAGCTGAAACTCCAATACTTTGGCCACCTGATGTGAAGAGCAGACTCATTTGAAAAGACCCTGAGGCTGGGAAAGATTGAGGGCAGGAGGAGAAGGGGACGACAGAGGATGAGATGGCTGGATGGCATCACCGACTCAATGGACATGGGTTTGGGTGAACTCCGGGAGTTGGTGATGGACAGGGAGGCCTGGCGTGCTGCGGTTCATGGGGTCGCAAAGAGTCGGACACGACTGAGCGACTGAACGGAACTGAATAAGTATAGTCTACTAGATTCTCCACTTCCCATCTCCTGAAAATTCTGATCCCCTCATTCTCACCTGGTGCAATCTCTTCCTACCTAATGGACAAAATTGAAGGCTTCAAGTGGGCTTTCTCATATACTTCATTCTCCAGATGTGCCCATATTTACCCCTGTGCCCCTATTTACCCCTTCTTTGTACCTAATGGTGCTGTTCTGAACCCAGACTCCACAATAACATCACCTGGAGTTTTCAATAAAAGCAGAAAATGACCAGGACTGCTTTGGGGCAACCATATATCTCTAGGGACAAGGCCACATATCAGTACATTTTTAAAAGCTTCCTAAGCAGTTCTACTATATAGACAGGGTGAGAATGTCTGGAATGAAATGAAGTCTTCATCTTCCCCTTTCTTTCTTTGACCTTCTTTTTATTTCTCTTCCATTTTCAAACAGTTCAGTCCTTAAGTCATTATACGTGCAGAGAAAAGTAGATGTCTATGGTGAGAGAGTGGGAAGTGAGGGCCTAGGAAGGCAGCTGACCTGGCGGGGTGGGGGTGCGGTCGAGGTGGGGTGAGTAGGACCTGCATAGCGTGAAGGGAGTATCCATCTGTAGGAGTGACCGGTGCTGGGAATCCGAGCCTGAGGGAGGTGTGGAGGGTGTGTGGGGCCACCTGGTGTGGTGTCAGAGTGCTAGCACAGTGAGCAGACTGTCGAAAAGGAGGACTGGTCTGGTGCAGGCTATTAGAGCCCAAGCAGAAGAGAGTGTTCTTCTGGGAGAAGATGCTAAAATGAAGTGTCCAAAATTGCACTGAGGAAGGTCAAACAGGCAAGGAAGACTTTATTTGAGAACTCATAGCTTCATCAATAAAGAATTAGCCTGCAATGCAGGAGACCAGGATTTGATTTCTGGGTCAGGAAGATCCCTTGGAAAAGAAAGTGGCAACCCATTCCAGTATTCTTGCTTGGGAAATCCCATGGACAGAGGAGCCTGGTGGGCTACAGTCCGTGGGGTCACAAGAGTCAGACACGACTTAGCAACTAAACCACCACTATGGTAATAGAGGGGAGAGAGAGAGAGACTGAATTCAGCTCTTCTGAAGTAAAACATGGGAAGGTTTTTAAACCCAGGGATGAACGAGTGGAAAAAAATTGGCCGGCTGTTTGGTAGGTTGGTCAATGGGGTGCCTGAAGCACACCGTGTTGCTTAGTTTGCAAATGTTTTTCTCTGTGATTAGGCCCCCTGGGTTTGCTAGTTGACATGCATCCAAGTTAGGTTTCCACCCTCTCACAGATACTGGGAAACAGGGGTGCTATCTCCTTTGATGTTTACACTTCAAATACCTCATTCCCTGGTGCTTGAGAAGGACAATCCTGGGTTATAGAACTGGAACTAGGCTGGGAGAATATTTGCATACATTTTAAAGGGGCAGAGAAATAATTTGCAACTACAAATTTTCTAAAGTAAATGCTTTAAGGAAAGGGAGGCCTTTAGTCAGGGACCCATAATCTAGAAGATACCTGTTCCAAGTTAATTAAAGCATGCATGCTCAGTTGTTAAGTTGTATCTGACTCTCTGCGACCCCATGGACTGTAGCCCACCAGGCTGCTATGTCCATGGGATTTCCCAGGTAAGAATACTGGAGTGGGTTGTCATTTCCTTCTCCAGGGGATCTTCCTGACCCAGGGATCGAACTCACATCTGCATTGGCAGGAGGATTCTTTACTACTGAGCCACCTGGCAAGCTTAGAAATCATCAAAATTCATTTTGGTCAAGAGCCAGAGCTGAGTTGAGAGAGGAGGGCACTTCTTCTGGGCAGGAGATAGCAGCATTGAGATAGAAGATGGATTACACAGAGGGATTACTCAAATAAGAAAATATATAAGGAAGTGAAAGCCATATTTCTCACTGTTGGAGAAGTGGGTTACAAACATGAGAAGAGAATAATTTGCAGTATGGAACTACAGTTGGAGATATCTGTGTGAATTCATGTTTTTAAAGTATATTTAGACATGGAAATAGATATAGCTGTGAATATATTGTCTTCTCTTGTTGATTGAGAGTGAGGAGAGACACCTCCATAGCAATGAGCACAACTAGCACTCAAATGGTGCCTTCTAAAAGCGATTTTTTTTCTCCAAAAAACCAGGGCCCCTTGGAAAGATAGCAGATTCTAGAGATGGGACAGGGAAAGTATAAGATAAGCTTGAAACGTCTTCTTTTTTTTTGTCCAGAAAGCAAGGAAGAGATCAAAGAAAGATACAGAAAGTACTAAAAAGTTTAGTCAACTTGAATAGGCTCCTGATACTCAAATCTAGGACAACTGGAGGATCAAAATAAATAGTGTAGTAACAGATTATCCACTGAATAATCAGATAATTCACTGAATGATACAGAGAACCATGAGTTCAAATAGATATAAATAAGTAAATGAATAACTGGAAAATTTGATGAGAAATAGGCAATGGCAACCCACTCCAGTACTCTTGCCTGGAAAATCTCATGGATGGAGGAATCTGGTGGGCTGAGGGGCATGGGGTCACTACGAGTCGGACACGACTAAGCGATTTCACTTTCACTTTTCACTTTCATACATTGGAGAAGGAAATGGCAACCCACTCCAGTGTTCTGGCCTGGAGAATCCCAGGGACGGGGAAGCCTGGTGGGCTGCCGTCTATGGGGTGGCACAGAGTCGGACACGACTGAAGCGACTTAGCAGCAGCAGCAGCAGCAGCAGCAGTGTATTGACAAAGTTACAACTTACCTTTCCACCAAATACTTACTAATGACAAGGAGAAAGACTAACTTTACAGTGGAGAAGCCTGCAGGCCCTTTTTTTCAGTGTTATCTTTGATTCATCGAGGTGAATGACATCCATATGGGACAAATGAGAGTGATGAACCCTAATAGGATGGCAAGTGTACAGCATCACTCCTGTGATATTCCTGCCAAGATACATAACTTAAATCTACTAATCCTGAAACATCAAACAAATGTAACCTGAGGGATGTTCTACAAAATAGCTGGCCTCTCATCTTGAAAAGTGTCAAGGTCATAAATATGTAGAGGTTAAGGAAATGTTTCAGATTGGAGGAAATTAAATGCAACTTATGCTGGGTCTTTTTGTTATAAAACACGTTATTGAGATAATTAGTGAAACTTGAATGAAGTGTGAGGATTAGATAAAAGTAATCAACATCTAAGTTAATATCAGTGTCCACCCCAAGTTGGCCATCCCGATTTGGATGGTTGTGTTGTGATTAGGTTTCCTTGTACTGTGGCTAGAATTTCCTTGTTTGTTGAAATACACATTGAAGTACTGGAGGGTGATTCAATTTCTTACTCAAACTGCTCATTAAAAACTTTTGTCCTTGTACTTCCTATCAATCTGTAAGTTTTTGATTGGTGGATTACAGGTTGGTAATAACCGAAAATAAAAAAAGAATCATACAATCGCCACCTGTATAATATCACTCCTAACCACAATAAGAGAAAGAAGTAAAGTGAAGTTCATTCTCTCCTTCATTCTCACGGGCTTAACTCCAAATTAAAATTTCCCTCTTTAAATGTCATCTTTCTCAGCCGTACGCAAATAAGTTTAGGATTCCTGGATTTTCACTGGAGATTCTACCACCCATAAAAATATTCACAGAAAACATACTGCTTGGTTTTGTCTACTGGAACTGGATTGTTACATATACATGCACTAGCCATTCACCCACATTGATGTAGCTATAGTTATTTTTCATTGCCATTTAATATTCTACTGAGTTACTTTGCCATATCTGATTTATCCATGCTTCTGTTGATGAATATTAGAGTGGCATAATGTAGTTTTGAACATTCTTGTGCATGTCTTCTGATGCACATGAACAAGGGCTATTCTAGAAAATGTTGCCTGGAGGGGAATCTTGGTTGATGTACATGATCAACATTCCTATATAATACTTAAATGTGTCCCAAAGTTTTAGCAGTTTACATTCCTATTGTTGTTGTTTTAATCACTAAGTCACGTCTGACTCTTTCATGACCCCCCATGGACTGTAGCCTGCCAGGCTCCTCTCTAAGGATCTTCCTGACCCAGGGATCCAACTCTGGTTCCTAACTTGGTAGGCAGATTCTTTACCACTGAGCCATTAGGGAAGCCCCACATTTCTATAAGCAACAGATTAAGGGGTTTCTCTTACTCTACATCCATGATAACTCTTGCTATTATGAGACTTTCTGATTTTTATCATTCAAGTGGATGTGAAACTGTATCTTGCTGCGATTTTAATTTCCATTTGCCTCATTATTAGTAGATTGAAAATCTTTTCATATGTTTAGCTATTTATGCTTCCTCAGCTCTGAAATTCCTGTTTATTTAATTTGCATATTTTAAAATCAGTTTGGTCATAATTTTTGTTGCTTGTTTTTGGGTGTTTTAAGTCCTAATCCTTTATTTCCTGTGTGTATTGCAAATTTAATTCTAGTTCTTAGTTTCGCTTTTCACTTACTTTGCGGTTGTAAACAGAAGTTCTTAATTTCAATGTGGTTAAATTCATGAGCTTTTTCCTGTGGTTTATGCTTTTTGTGTCTTATTTAGAACATCTTCCCTACTTTGAGATCATATTTTCTCATGTCATTCTGTAAATGCTTTCTAGTTTTGCCTTCTACTAGGTATAAGGTATGGAGAAGGAAATGGCAACCCACTCCAGTGCTCGTACCTGGAGAATCCCAGGGATGGGGAAGCCTGGTGAGCTGCCGTCTATGGGGTCGCACAGAATCAGACACAACTGAAGCGACTTAGCAGCAGCAGGTATAAGGTAAGGGGCTCTTATCACATATAGACAAACCTCTAATCACATATAGACAAAGGAAAGGGTACGCACTTATTCCATAAAGTGTTAATCATGAATAGAAAGAGACAATTATGTAAGAACTGACATGTGGTATCTACTTTTAAAATTCAAAATGAAGGAAGAATGAATAAAAAAGAAATCTGGACAATTTCATTAACCTATGGAGTAACCCACCAAATGGGTCAGTAAGCAACCAAGAGAAAGGATGCAAAAAAGCCACTTCTATCATCTCAACGTCTTCATCCTCACCCCAACTAGAGAGCAGAAATACAGCAGAAAAAATCAGATTTTCCTTCAGCGAAATATCTACAGCAATTGAAAGTTGAAAAAGGAAAGAAATAAGTAAAACACATAGAGAGCATGACAGGCTGGGAAGTATGGTACTTGGAGGGCTTCTGTTAAGTCTATCTTTTCACATACAGTTCAGATCAGCAATTATAATGTATAGATTTCACCTCTTTTTCTCTCTTTGTCTGTGAAGAGAATGAAAACAGTTCCTGAAGAGACAAGTGAAAAAAATGGTACTTAAAAGTTGAGCCAGTTCTTTGGAAAAAAAAAAAAAAGAAGAAGAAAGAAATGTATATAAATTTGGAATACAGTAACCATGGGACCTATCTCAAGGTATATGAGAGGCTTGTGGTCTCTCTTGGAATCAATGTTTTGGGGCTTAACCCGACTAAGAGAATGATGCTAAGGTACGTCCACACCATTACAGAGCATATTCCCTGATACAGGACCAAATAAAATTAGATAACTTCAATCATATTACATTAAATTAAATTGCAGATGGCTCAATGATTTAAACATAATAAATTCAATAATACACTCTCAGAAAACATGACCAAGTTTTAAAAGTATTTGAGTGGAGAAAGGTATAGTAAAGGCCCTAAAAAACATACAGAGAAAAAGTTAATATATTCGAGTTGCATAAATATGTAATCACTTTGTAAAATATTTCATAAAGTAAGCCAAAAGAGTACCAATCAAGCAGGAAAATTGTAACACTGATAATACTGTTAAAGAGCTAACTTTGTAATTTATAAAGAATCTGTACAAATCAGTATGGAAAAAACGAAGACTTCATTTTAAAAAAAAAAAGCAGTTTTTAGGTCCATCCATGTCTCTACAAATAATTCCATTCCGGCAGAAACTAACACAACATTGTAAAGCAACTATACCCTAATTAAAAAAAATAATCAAAGGATATGAAGAGGATTTTCAAGAAAAAAAAGATGAATAAATACAGTATTTTCAACCTCACTCATAAAAAAGTATTAAAAACTACAAAATATCATCTCATATCATGTTGCCAACATGAAAAATTTAATAACACCTGGTGTTGGGGATGATATGGGGAAATAAGCTAGCTCATAATACTAAAGAGAGAAATGTAAATGAGAATAATGGAGAGAAATTCAGCAGTATCTATGAAAACTATAAACATTCAAAAACAAAAGAAACGTTTGAAGACAAAACACAGGAGAATATGAAGGTAGGCAAAAATTTCTTAAGCAGGATATGAAAAGGGCTAATCATGTATGGAGGTGAAAGTTGAACTGTGAAGAAAGCTGAGCACTGAAGAATTGATGCTTTTGAACTGTGGTGTTGGAGAAGACTCTTGAGAGTCCCTTGGACTGCAAGGAGATCCAACCAGTCCATTCTAAAGGAGATCAGCCCTGGGTGTTCTTTCGAAGGACTGATGCTAAAGCTGAAACTCCAGTACTTTGGCCACCTCATGCGAAGAGTTGACTCATTGGAAAAGACTCTGATGCTGGTAGGGATTGGGGGCAGGAGGAGAAGGGGATGGCTGAGGATGAGATGGCTGGATGGTATCACCGACTCGATGGATGTGAGTTTGAGTGAACTCCGGGAGCTGGTGATGGACAGGGAGGCCTGGTGTGCTGCAATTCATGGGGTCGCAAAGAGTCAGACACGACTGAGCGACTGAACTGAACTGAATGATAAAGAAAAAACTGATAAATTAGACTATATATATTTATATATATATTATAAAAATTAAGATTAAGCAACTGGAATGCTCATATACTGATTATGGGAGTGTAAATGCATATATCCACCTTGGGAAACTATTGGATTTTGTCTACTCAACCTGAACATTCTAGGTACATCCAAGAAAGAAGTATGCATGTGTCCACCAAAACACATGTACAAGAATGTTTGCAGCAGCTTTATTTATACTTGTCCACTATGCTGATAACATCTTGCCAATTTGACTCACGGTACAGGAAATACTCTGGATTTCTTAGTAAGAGAAACACATACCAGACAGCAAAGATACATGGTACAAGGGGTCTGTCACACAGATGAAGTTTTTAGAGATCTCATGGTCTGGGAAGGAAGAAAGAGCTTTATAGAAGATGGTGCAAGCTGCTCTGCTTTTCAGCATATGTGGCCTGGCAGAGCCCAAGATACTAGAGGTGTCCTTTGTGGATGGAGTCTCTCAAAAGGCCTAATATTGGAGGCATGTTGCAGATTTTCCAGGATTATTGTAACAGCTGGACTTTTTGGCGGAGAACTACTTATGTTTGAAAAAAGGAAGCCCTAGAAGAGACCGAGTGCCTGACCATAGGATATCAAGTGACTGGCTATGTGGCTGAGTTTCACAACACAAGCTACATGTGCTCAGATTCGATGAGTCTCGAGGTCAAGCTGGGCAAGAAACACAAATGCTAGAAAGGCACCTTCAGATTACATCTCAGTAGGTCCAGAGGTCACACGATTAATCACATAAAAGGTGTATCAGTCTCAGAACAGGACTAGGATTCCACATCATCTATCTCAGTTGCACTGTTGCCTCTCCCTGAAATTATACTTATGATATCAAGGGAATTCCTCCTGACTGATAAAGAGAAAAGCAGGAAATAAGGTCTGGTTCACAGATGAGTCAGCTCAGTATATCAGCGCTAACTGAAAATGGACTTTGCCGTGCTACAGCCGCACTCAACAGTAACCTTGAGTGAAGGGAAATCTGTCCAGTGGGTCATTCTACGGAGGGGAAATGATCTGAAGTATGGACATACATGGATCCTTTGAACAGTGGCAGATGGTTTAGATAGCTGTTCAGGAGTTTGAGGAAGAGGCATATGGACAAATCTTTGGGAGTGCTCACAAACCGTGTGCAACCTTTCATCTTCTGTTATGTCTAGAGAGCACCCACTGAAGGGAGGCACTAAACAACCACCCTGTATGGCCAGATGGCAGCTCATCCTGTAGACGCTACTGCCTCTGTTCTCAGCCACCTCAATGCTTGCACAGCAGCTCCTTAGTTGAGCTGGCCATAACAGCTTTTGAGACTATTCAAGTATCAAATAACAAGGACTCCCTCTCACAAAACTGGATCTAGTTATTGTCCCTGCATGTTGACCTAACTGCCCACAACATAGACCAGTGCTGAACCTTTAATGTGACACCATCCTTCAAGGATACTAGCCAGGCACTAGTGGTAGGTTGATTATATCAGATCCCTTCCACCCTCTACTAGTTTATTCTTACTGGGGTTGATACCCACTCTGGGTAGTGTTTGTCTTCCTTCCTAGAGCGTCTCTGGAATCCACACCATCTGAGCAATTATAGAATGTATGGTTTACTCACACGGGATTTCACATGAAAATACATCACACTCAACTGATCCATTTTAAAGCAAAGGAAGACTTTTCGTCCTGGAAGGATCTGGTAAGTCCTGACTTGACAATATCTTAGCCTTGTGATCTTGGCCAAGTCATTCAATCTCTCCATCTCTTAAGATGAGGATGACAGGGATCCTGTTAAGATCATGTGAGATGAAGCAATATGTGAAAAAGCCCTTTAGATACCATCCGGTGTAGCATTAAGAATGAATTCTGGATGTGCAGCTGTAGCTTGCAGGTATATCTTTAGAGAGAAGGGGTAATACTTGTTACAGGGTTTCCCATCTGGTAAGGGAAAGAAATTGGCCTGCAGCAGCAGCTGTGGCTCTGAGACTCTGGGGTTGCTTCTAGTGTTTGGGAGCAGATTCCAGATGGAGGCAGCTTTTTGCTTTCTTTTCTCAGGCAACTTTAATGTACAGTAATCATTCCAAGCTGGTGTGTTCCTTTCATTTTTTTCCAAACACTTGGACCATGTTCCGTTCCCCCCCCCCCCCCAAAAGAACTATGTTGGAGGTTGTCTCTTTCTGGTATAAACTTTCCTAGAGACTGAAGAATTTTCAAGCTTGAAAGTGGGCACCCTTGTCTTGTTCCTGACTTTAGGGGAAATGCTTTCAATTTTTCACCATTGAGGATAAAGTTTGCTGTGGGTCTGTCATATATAGCTTTTATTATGTTGAGGTATGTTCCTTCTATTCCTGCTTTCTGGAGAGTTTTTATCATAAATGGATGTTGAATTTTGTCAGAGGCTTTCTCTACATCTATTGAGATAATCATATGGCTTTTATTTTTCAATTTGTTAATGTGGTGAGTTACATTGATTGATTTGTGGATATTGAAGAATTCTTGCATCCCTGGGATAAAGCCCACTTGGTCATGGTGTATGATTTTTTTAATGTGTTGTTGGATTCTGATTGCTAGAATTTTGTTAAGGATTTTTGCATCTATGTTCATCAGTGATATTGGCCTGTAGTTTTCTTTTTTTGTGGCATCTTTGTCAGGTTTTGGTATTAGGGTGATGGTGGCCTCATAGAATGAGTTTGGAAGTTTACCTTCCTCTGCAATTTTCTGGAAGAGTTTGAGTAGGATAGGTGTTAGCTCTTCTCTAAATTTTTGGTAGAATTCAGCTGTGAAGCCATCTGGACCTGGGCTTTTGTTTGCTGGAAGACAAGGGTGCCCACTTTCACCACTATTATTCAACACAGTTCTGGAAGTTATGGCCACAGCAATCAGAGCAGAAAAAGAAATAAAAGGAATCCAAATTGGAAAAGGAGTAAAACTCTCATTGTTTGCAGATGACATGATCCTCTACATAGAAAACCCTAAAGACTCCACCAGAAAATTACTAGAGCTAATCAGTGAATATAGTAAAGTTGCAGAATATAAAATCAGCACACAGAAATCCCTTGCATTCCTATACACTAATAATGAGAAAGTAGAAAAAAGAAATTAAGGAAACAATTCCATTCACCATTGCAACAAAAAGAATAAAATACTTAGGAATATATCTACCTAGAGAAACTAAAGACCTATATATCAGTTCAGTTCAGTTCAGTCACCCAGTCATGTCCGACTCTTTGCGACCACATGAATCGCAGCACGCCAGGCCTCCCTGTCCATCACCAACTCCCGGAGTTCACTCAGACTCATGTCCATTGAGTCAGTGATGCCATCCAGCCATCTCATCCTCTGTCGTCCCCTTCTCCTCCTGCCCCCAATCCCTCCCAGCATCAGAGTCTTTTCCAATGAGTCAACTCTTCACATGAGGTGGCCAAAGTACTGGAGTTTCAGCTTTAGCATCTATATATAGAAAACTATAAAACACTGATGAAAGAAATCAAAGTGAACACTAATAGATGGAGAAATATACCATGTTCACGAATCAGAAGAATCAATATAGTGAAAATGAGTATATTACCCAAAGCAATCTACAGATTCAATGCAATCCCTATCAAGCTACTGGCGGTATTTTTCACAGAGCTAGAACAAATAATTTCAAGATTTGTATGGAAATACAAAAAACCTCGAATAGCCAAAGCAATCTTGAGAAAGAAGAATGGAACTGGAGGAATCAACCTGCCTGACTTCAAGCTCTACTACAAAGCCACAGTCATCAAGACAGTATGGCACTGGCACAAAGACAGAAATATGGATCAATGGAACAAAATAGAAAGCCCAGAGATAAATCCATGCACCTATGGACACCTTATCTTTGACAAAGGAGGCAAGAATATACAATAGATTAAAGACAATCTCTTTTACAAGTGGTGCTGGGAAAACCGGTCAACCACTTGTAAAAGAATGAAACTAGATCACTTTCTAACACCATACACAAAAGTAAACTCAAAATGGATTAAGGATCTAAACGTAAGACCAGAAACTATAAAACTCCTAGAGGAGAACGCAGGCAAAACACTCTCCAACATACATCACAGCAGGATCCTCTATGATCCACCTCCCAGAATACTAGAAATAAAAGCAAAAATAAACAAATGGGATCTAATTAAAATTAAAAGCTTCTGCACAACAAAGGAAACTATAAGCAAGGTGAAAAGACAGCCTTCAGAATGGGAGAAAATAATAGCAAATGAAGAAACTGACAAACAACTAATCTCAAAAATATACAAGCAACTTATGCAGCTCAATTACAGAAAAATAAACGACCCAATCAAAAAATGGGCCAAAGAACTAAACAGACATTTCTCCAAAGAAGACATACAGATGGCTACCAAACACATGAAAAGATGATCAGCATCGCTCATTATCAGAGAAATGCAAATCAAAGCCATGATGAGGTACCATCTCACGCTGGTCAGAATGGCTGCTCTGAAAAAGTCTACAAGCAATAAATGCTGGAGAGGGTGTGGAGAAAAGGGAACCTTCTTACACTGTTGGTGGGAATGGAAACTAGTACAGCTACTATGGAGAACAGTGTGGAGGTTCCTTAAGAAACTGGAAATAGAACTGCCTTATGACCCAGCAATCCCACTGCTGGGCATACACACCAAGGAAACCAGAATTGAAAGAGACACATGTACCCCAATGTTCATCACAACACTGTTTATAATAGCCAGGACATGGAAACAACCTAGATGTCCATCAGCAGATGAATGGATAAGAAAGCTGTGGTACATAGACACAATGGAGTATTACTCAGCCATTACAAAGAATACATTTGAATCAGTTCTAATGAGGTTGATGAAAGTGGAGCCGATTATACAGAGTGAAGTAAGCCAGAAAGAAAAACACCAATACAGTATACTAACACATATATATGGACTTTAGAAAGATGGTAATGATAACCCTGTATGCGAGACGGCAAAAGAGACACAGATGTATAGAACAGACTTTTGGACTCTGAGGGAGAGGGAGAGGGTGGGATGATTTGGGAGAATGGCATTGAAACATGTATACTATCATGTAAGAAACGAATCGCCAGGCTAGGTTTGATACAGGATACAGGATGCTTGGGGCTGGTGCACTGGGTTGACCCAGAGAGATGATATGGGGAGTGTAGTGGGAGGGGAGTTCAGGATTGGGAACTCATGTACACCCATGGCAGATTCATGTCAAATGTATGGCAAAACCAATACAGTATTGTAAAGTAAAAATAAATAAATAAAGAATTAAAAAAAAAAAAGAATTTTCAAGCTTGAAACTGACTGCCCAAGTCATAAGCCCATGAGAATCAGTGTTCCTAGTTGAAGTTCTGCTTAATTCAGGATGCACAGCAAGTGAGATTTCTGGGGGACCTGACCCATGTCTTGTAAAGGATAGAGTCTGTGAGCACCAGCGGTTTCTGAGTGACCTAAAAGTTGTGTTTCTCAGAGTTTGGAAGCTCTTTAACTATTCAAATATCGACTCATTTTCCCTGAGTTTTCCTTAAACATATTGAGCCAGAAAGTGTTTGGTTAGGTATGTACTTCGGGCTTCTCTGGTGGTTCAGAGGTTAAAAAGTCTGCCTGCGAAGCAGGAGACACAGGAGACATGGGTTCAATCCCTGAGTCAGGAAGAGCCCATGAAGGAGGAAATGGCAACCCACTCCTGGATTCTTGTTGGCAAAATCACATGGACAGAGGAGCCTGGCAGGCTAGAGTCCATGGGGTCGCAAAAGAGTTGAAAACGAGTTAGTGACTAAACAACAACAACAACCAAAAGATACCACTCATTTTAGCTTTAATATTCCAAAAGTTCAATTTTCCTGTGTCAAGACTTCTAAAGACAGTGCAGACTATTTAGAATTTAAAGCTAGATGGGAGGTCAAATCATTAAAAAAAATTTACCCTGCTGTGGAATCAAGGATTTCTAGGAGTTGGATGGGAGAAGGTAGAGAGGGTTTGGAGGAAAGCGCCTCCTGAGATAATCTCAGGAGGGAGAGTGAAGGACACAGAAAAGCTCCCTCCTACTCTCTGGGACAATACAAGTAGGGCTCAGGGCATGAGGGCTGATAGCCAGGAAGGAATAGGCTCTGGCCCCCTAAGGATCATAATTTCAAGAGTTGTGAATTGAGCAGGCAAAGGGTTCCACTGTGCCAGCACTGAGAGGTGACTTGGTAAAGTAAGAGGTGACATTGGAGGATCAGTTTATATTGCCCCCTCTTCAAGATCACTCCCTCCAGTGAGCTATGAGAAAATCCCACGGACCCTTCTCTAGCTAACCTAGAGTCACCCATGCAAAGAGCAGACCACAGGTAATTGCCCAGTCACAGTACAAAAGGCAGGGATGGGATCAGTCTCTCTGTGAGGCTGAGCCTACTCAGGGAACTGGGGGGACACAGACACTGGCTCATAACCAGAAACCTACCAGGAATTGAACTAAAACAACTAGCCCAGGACTCCAGCAGTGACAACTTCATCACCAAGGTGGGAGTCTGGATGCAGGTGGAATCAACTGAAAGTTTGCCAAAGTGCTAATGGTAAGCTGGTGAAGAAACAGATAGAGGGAGAGAATAAATTCACTTAAAAAATTCACAAACCAAGATTACAAAACAAACAAAGCAGCTAATGTCAAACAGACAGACAACAAAATTAACTACAAATTCATTCCCCCCTAAATAATTAGACTTTTGATAAAGATGTTCAGGATTATCAAAGAGACATGAAAAGATACTAGTCATAAATAAAATAAGAAACTATGAAAAATTTGGAAGTTAAATAAGAAAATATAGAGAAGAGTGAACCAAAAATCTTAGAAATTATACATATATACACACATATATATACATATAAATATATACATAAATATTATATATAATTTTGTTTTATGTGTATGTTGCATATATTATATATAATATGTTATACATGTAGTAATATATTACATATGTATATTCATCTTATATGTATATATGCATATATTCAATAAGAATGATAAAATCTGATTATAGTAAAATAAGTTGTGTGTTGAAAGATACTTCTGAGGAATTTACCCACATTAAGCACGAAGAAAAAAATAAAAATATACGAAAGAACAATTAAAATATATAGTGAAGAGTTTGAGAGACTTCAACAAATGTCTGATGACTGTTTCAAAAAAAAGTAAAGAAAGAAAATAATATTTACTGTGATAATGACAGATACTTTTCAGAACTGGAAAAAAACTTGAATTCTTTGATTTAAAAAAGAAAAATAACAAATAAAAACAAAAGAAATAAAAATAAATCTATAGCTAGGTATAGCATGTGTGCATGCATGCTCAGCCACTTCTGTCTTGTCTGAATCTTTGCAACCCCGTGGACTATAGCCCACCAGGCTCCTCTGTCCATGGGATTCTTCAGGCAAGAATACTGGAGTGGGTTGTGATTCCCTTCACCAGGGGATCTTCCCAACCCAAGGATGGAACCTGGGTCTCCTGGGTTGCAGGCGGATTCTTCACCACTGAGCCACCAAGGAAGCCCAGATATAGCATAATAAAACTGAAAAACAGTAAGTATAAATAAAAATTCAAGCCCCCAAAGAAAAAATCCCAAATAATCTACAAAAAACGAGGGGAGGGAACAGTATTCTCATTAGAAACAGCTGATGACAAAAGACAGCTGATAATATATTCAATATTTTGAGAGAAAATACACATTGGCCTAGAAACTTACAATTAGGTAAACCATAATTCAAAAGTAAACACTTTTAAAGACATTTTCAGAGATGTAAATTTCTAGAGGATTTATTACTAACCGATTCTAATTGAAAAAGTGATTACAGGATGAATTTTAACAAGAAAAGTGAGCTTAGAAGGAAGACACGTGGCTTAAAAAATTGGAGGCACATAGAGCAGTAAGGCAAATATGGAGGCACACAACTTGATAAATGTGCTGAAAACATAATCCTCTAACTAAGACTAACCAGCAATAACAAAGTGTGTGTGTAGGTGTGTGTGTATGTCCTGATAACAGAATATTAAAGCACTATATTTTCCAGAAAGGACTACAAAGGTATATATTAACTTCAGATTTTGAAATAAAAGTTATTTTAAAAATATAGTGTACTACTATGGAGGATAGAGGGATATATTCTAGAGCTTCCATGAGAGCAGGGGATATAAGAAAATGCAGATAATTTTATCAGTTTAATAGGAGGCATGAAAATGGAAAAATAAAGAAAGGAAAATGGTAATAAACAGAAAATATAGGAAGGAAATACAAAGAGAATATAAATATATAGTAATCACAGCAAGTGTAAATGGATTAAACTCATTTATTGAAATTCAGTCTATCATGTTGAATATATGCAGTTACAAGAGACCCAACTAAAAAAAAACAAAAAACAAAACCTCAGATTTATTTAAAATAAAGTATTGAAAAATATATCAGGCAAATGACCAAAGGGTATATAAATGTTAATATAAAATGAAGTAAAATAGAATATAAGATAAAAAGCTTTAATAGAGATGAAGAACATTGAACCAAGAAAATATAAAAATAAATTTGTGAGCATTTAATAACATAACCTTGAACTATAGAGAGCAAAAACTGAATTACATGGTGAAATTGATGAATTAGAAACTAAAATGAAACAATATGGTGAATTAACCATTCATTTAAAAATGTAAAACTTCAACAAATTCTATAAATTGATTGCTGCTGCTGCTGCTGCTGCTAAGTCGCTTCAGTCATGTCCGACTCTGTGTGACCCCACAGATGGCAGCCCACCAGGCTCCCCCGTTCCTGGGATTCTCCAGGCAAGAACACTGGAGTGGGCTGCCATTTCCTTCTCCAATGCATGAAAGTGAAAAGTGAAAGTGAAGTCGCTCAGTCGTGTCCCACTCTTAGCGACCCCATGGACTGCAGCCCACCAGGCTCCTCTGTCTATGGGATTTTCCAGGCAAGAGTACTGGAGTGGGGTGCCATTGCCTTCTCCGATAAATGATTATGTAAATATATGGCACAGAAGAAATTATAGATGTTATGTTGTGCTTCTTTCTCCGTGGACAGAGAAGCCTGGTGGGCTATAGTCCATAGGGTCAGACAGGTAGAGTTGGACACGACTAAAGCGACTGAGCACGCACGCACATGTTGTGCTTAAAAAAATAAATCTGATGTCCATCAATAGGTAGATGGAGAAAGAGGATATGGTATATATAAATACACACACACACAATGGATATAACTCAGACATAAAGAACGAAATAATGCCATTTTTAGCAACATGGACAGACCTAGAGTTTGTCATACTGAGTGAATTAATTCAGAAAGAGAAAAGACAAATATCATATAATATCACTTATATGTGGCATCTAAAAAGATAATACAAATGAACTAATTTACAGAAGAGAAACAGACTCATAGACATAGCAAACAAATTTATGGTTACTAAAGTGGAATGGGGGGTAGGGGATGACATGGATTGGGAACTAGGGATTAACAGAGGCAAAATATTATATATGAAATGGATAAGCAACAAGGTCCTACTGTATAGCACAGGGAACTATATTCAACACTGCCTAATAACATATATGGAAAAGAATTTGAGAAAGGTATATAATGAAAAGAATTTCAGAAAGGTATATGTATATACATATACACACACATCACTGAATCACTTTGCTGTGCAGCTGAAACACTATAAATCAACGGTACTTAGATTTTAAAAAAACCCTCTCTCACCCTAAATCTAGACCCTGAGTCCTGTATACTCAGAGGAAATAGACACACAGAGGGGCTGGAGAAGAAACCAAGCAACAGCGTGGACAAGGACTACACCAGAGGAGCAAGACTGGGGCTGCCTTACGAGCTCATCATAGGGAACCAGAGAGGAGTGTGAGGACCACAGGGGAGGGGGCCTGGGGGGATTTAGTCAGTGCGACACAGCCCCTGTACAGAGGAGGGAATGCGGGATAAAAAGAAAAAGAAATGCTGAAAGTGTGCGTGTGTGTGTGTGTGTGTGTGTGTGTGTGTGTATACATGTGTGCATGGGTCAGAGGGGGAGGGGGAGGGTTCCTTCCATTGTGTATTATTACACGAGAGAAGGAACAAGTGTTTCTCTAATACTCAAATTTTAAAAATCAAGGTTTCTCAATCTAATGTATATTGAATGCCTACAAAAGCAAAAAACATGTGGCTGGGTGCTCTACATGCCACAAAGATGACAAACTGTCTTCTCGTGGAGGAGCTGACAGTCTGATGGGACAAAAGCAAGAACAGAATCTGAGCTGGAAGGATGTTCATTATCCTTATGACAGTGCACTCAGCTGAGAGAACGTCAATGGATATAAATAGTTTTAAAACAAGTTATTAAAGTTTTAAACACAAATGTATTGTGATACTTCTAATACTGTACTCTGTAACTTGATCCTAGTATCTGAAATAAGGATATTGTGAAAGCAACTGATATGATTACTTGAGTTCATAAAAAAAAAGCTATCTTTTGAACTGCCTATTACACAATCTCAAATTTTCCTATTATTTAAACACACATTGTTTACATTTCAGTTAGGACAATACTGGAAGGAAACAATGGTTCTCAAATTTGGTCCCTAGATCAGCCGCTTTAACATCACCTGAAACTTGTTAAAGACAAGTTCTCAGGTAACATGACCTACTGAATTAGGTACTCTGGGAGTAGAGTCCAAAATCTGCAGCTTGACAAGCCCTCCAGGTGATTCTAAAGAATGCTAAGATCTAGGCTGAATATATTTATATGTAAATACACATAGCACATACACTATGCTATGCACGAGAAACTAACACAACATTGTAAATCAGCTATATTTCAATTAAAAAACAAAAACAAAAACTGACTTCTGGTTTTAGCTTTGACTGAATGGTTGGATGGCATCATTGACATGAGTTTGAGCAAACTCCAGGAGTTAGTGAAGGACAGGGAAGTCTGGCATGCTGCAGTCCACGGGGCTGCAAAGAATCGGACACCACCGAGCTTGGAAATAGTTGCTCTTCTCTTCTCCTTACAACAAGAAAAATACTGAATGAAATGAAAATCAGTGACTTTTCTTGGACCCATCAAAGAACTTACAAAGCAAACTGTCATCCTGAAATCTGCACGTATAAGCAAATTAAAAAAATCATAGTTGAAATCCACTTATCTGAATGGTAATTTTGATAAAATGCTAGAAGTTGAGTATTAACTAGCATGAGAATGAGAAACTTTCAGTCTTAGAGGGGTCCCCACACTTGCATGGGTTTTATCTCCAGGAAACTCTTGGTGAAGAACTAAGAAAATTCTGCCTTATAGCTGGGGCAAAGGGAGGAGCAAAGTAATCATTCTGAAATAAACTTTTAGCCCTGTACATAACAAAAGCCTACTTTCCAGGAGAAAATACTACCAGAGTCTTACTTCACCCACTGTGAATGGCATTTACCCAACTCAAGTTCCCTTCATCCTTTCTGCCTTATCTAAGGGTTAGGGTTAGGGCTTAAGATTAGGGTTATGGTTAGGGAGATCCCACACAGACCGAGACAGAACTGTGTTTGAGTGTCTCGGGAGGAGGTATGGGTCAGCAATGGACTGGGTCAGAAGAGTGGGTTGGCAGTGGCCCGCTGCAGGGTTGGGGGCACTGAGTAGCAGTGCCTGCATGGGACCTTTTGAAGGAGGTCACCATTATCTTCATTACCTCCACCATAGTTTGGCCTCAGGTCAAAAAACAGGGAAGGAACATAGCCCCAACCATCAACAGAAAATTGGAATAAAGATTTACTGAGCATGGACCCACCCATCAGAACAAGACCCAGTTTCCCTCTCAGTCAGTCTCTCCCATCAGGAAACTTCCATAAGCCTCTGATCCTTCTCCATCAGAAGGCAGACAGACTGACAACCACAATCGCAGAAAACTAACCAATCTGATCACATGGAACACAGCCTTGTCTAACTCAATGAAACTGAGCCATGTCGTGTAGGGCCACCCAAGACAGACAGGTCATGGTGGAGAGTTCTGACAAAACATGGTCCACTGGAGAAGGGAATGGCAAACCACTTCAGTATTCTTGCCTTGAGAACACCATAAACAGTATGAAAAAGCAAAAAGATAGGATACTGAATGCGGAACTCTCCAGGTCAGTACGTGCCCAATATGCTACTGGAGGTCAGCAGAGAAATAACTCCAGAAAGAATGAAGAGATGGAGCCAAAGCAAAAAACAACAACAACAAAAAAACACCCAGTTGTGGATGTGACTGGTGATGGAAGTAAAGTCTGGTGCTATAAAGAGCCATATTGCATAGGAATCTGGAATGTTAGGTTTGTGAATCAAGGCAAATTGGAAGTCGTCAAATGGGGGAAGGCAAGAGTGAACATCGACATTTTAGGAATCAGAGAACTAAAATGGACTGGAAATGGTGGATTTAACTCAGATGACTATTATATCTACTACTGTGGGCAAGAATCCCTCAGAAGAAATGGAGTAGCCATTGTAGTCAACAAAACAGTCCAAAATGCAGTACTTGGATGCAATCTCAAAACGACAGAATGATTTCTGGTTTCCAAGGCAAACCATTCAATATCACAGTAATCCAAGCTTATGCCCCTACCAGTAATGCTGAAGAAGCTGAAGTTAAACAGTTCTATGAAGACCTACAAGACTTTCTAGAACTAACACCTGAAAAAGATATCCTTTTCATGATAGGCGACTGGAATGCAAAATCAGGAAGTCAAGAAATATCTGAAGTAACCAGCAAATTTGGCTTTGGAGTAAAGAATGAAGCAGAGCAAAGGCTAACAGAGTTTTGCCAAGAGAGTGCACTGGTCATAGCAAACACTCTCTTCCAACAACACAAGAGAAGACTCTACGCATGGACATCACCAGATGGTCAACACTGAAACCAGATTGATTATATTCTTTGCAGCCAAAGATGGAGAAGCTCTATACAGTCAGCAAAAACAAGACTGGGAGATGACTGTGGCTCACATCATGAATTCTTTATTGCCAAATTCAGGCTGATATTGAAGAAAGTAGGGGAAACCACTAGACCATTCAGGTATGACCTAAATCAAATACCTTACGATTATAAAGTGGAAGTGACAAATAATTCAAGGGATTAAATCTGATAGACAGAGTGCCTGAAGAACTATGGATGGAGGTTCATGATATTGTACAAGAGGTAGTGATCAAAACCATCACCAGGAAAAAGAAATGCAAAAAGGCAAAATGGTTATCTGAGTAGGGCTTACAAATAGCTGTGAAAAGAAGAGAAGTGAAAGGCAAAGGAGTAAAGGAAAGATATACCCATTTGAATTGAGCATTCTTTGGCATTGCCTTTCTTTGGGACTGGAATGAAAACTGACCTTTTCCAGTCCTGTGGCCACTGCTGAGTTTTCCAAATTTTCCGGCACATTGAGTGCAGCACTTTCACAGCATCATCTTTCAGGATTTGAAACAGCTCAACTGGAATGCCATCACCTCCACCAGCTTTGTTCATAGTGATGCTTTCTAAGGCCCACTTGACATCACATTCCAGGATGTCTGGCTCTAGATTAGTGATCACATCATCGTGATTATCCAGGTCATGAAGATCTTTTTTGTACAGTTCTTCCGTGTATTCTTGCCACCTCTTCTTAATATCTTCTGCTTCTGTTAGGTCCATACCATTTCTGTCCTTTATCGAGCCCAGCTTTGCATGAAATGTTCCCTTGGTATCTCTAATTGTCTTGAAGAGATCTCTAGTCTTTCCCATTCTGTTGTTTTCCTTTATTTCTTTGCATTGGTTGCTGAAGAAGGCTTTCTTATCTCTTCTTGCTATTCTTTGGAATTCTGCATTCAGATGCTTATATCTTTCCTTTTCTCCTTTGCTTTTCAGCTCTCTTTTTTTCACAGCTATTTGTAAGTCCTCCCCAGACAGCCATTTTGCTTTTTTGCATTTCTTTTCCATGGGGATGGTCTTGATCCCTGTCTCCTGTACAATGTCACGAACCTCATTCCATAGTTCAGCAGGCACTCTATCTATCAGATCTAGGCCCTTAAATCTATTTCTCACTCCCACTGTATAATCATAAGGAATTTGATTTAGGTCATACCTGAATGGTCTAGCAGTTTTCCCTACTTTCTTCAATTTCAGTCTGAATTTGGCAATAAGGAGTTCATGATCTGAGCCACAGTCAGCTCCTGGTCTCGTTTTTGTTGACTGTATAGAGCTTCTCCATTTTTGGCTGCATAGAATATAATCAATCTGATTTCAGTGTCGACCATCTGGTGATGTCCATGTGTAGAGTCTTCTCTTGTGTTTTTGGAAGAGGGTGTTTGCTATGACCAGTGTATTTTCTTGGGAAAACTCTATTGGTCTTGCCCTGCTTCATTCCTCATTCCAAGGCCAAATTTGCCTGTTACTCCAGGTGTTTCTTGACTTCCTGCTTTTGCATTCCAGTCCCCTATAATGAAAAGGACATCTTTTTTGGGTGTTAGTTCTAAAAGGTCTTGTAGGTCTTCATAGAACCGTTCAACTTCAGCTTCTTCAGCGTTACTGATTGGGGCATAGACTTGGATAACTGTGATATTGAAAGGTTTGCCTTGGAGATGAACAGAGATCATTCTGTCTTTTTGGAGATCGCATCCAAGTACTGCATTTTGGACTCTTTTGTTGACCATGATGGCTACTCCATTTCTTCTGAGGGATTCCTGCCCGCAGTAGTAGATATAATGGTCATCTGAGTTAAATTCACCCATTCCAGTCCGTGTTAGTTTGCTGATTCCTAGAATGTCGACATTCACCCTTGCCATCTCTTGTCTGACCACTTCCAATTTGCCTTGATTCATGGACCTGACATTCCAGGTTCCTTTGCAATATTGCTCTTTACAGCATCAGATCTTGCTTCTATCACCAGTCACATCCACAGCTGGGTATTGTTTTTGCTTTGGCTCCATCCCTTCATTCTTTCTGGAGTTATTTCTCCACTGATCTCCAGTAGCATATTGGGCACCTACTGACCTGGGGAGTTCCTCTTTTGGTATCCTATCATTTTGTCTTTTCATACTGTTCATGGTGTTCTCAAAGCAAGAATACTGAAGTGGCTTGCCATTCCCTTCTCCAGTGGACCAGGCTCTGTCAGACCTCTCCACCATGACCTGCCAGTCTTGGGTTGCCCTGCAGGCATGGCTTGGTTTCATTGAGTTAGACAAGGCTGTGGTCCTAGTGTGATTAGATTGACTAGTTTTCTGTGAGCATGGTTTCAGTGTGTCTGCCCTCTGATGCCCTCTTGCAACACCTACCATCTTACTTGGGTTTCTCTTACCTTGGGCGTGGGGTATCTCTTCACGGCTGCTCCAGCAAAGCACAGCCGCTGCTCCTTAACTTGGACAAGGGTATCTCCTTATCGCTGCCATTCCTGACCTTCAATGTGGGATAGCTCCTCTAGGCCCTCCTGCACCTGTGCAGCCACCGCTCCTCGGGATGCTCCTCCCTCACATGCTAGTAAAGTAATGCTCAAAATTCTCCAAGCCAGGCTTCAGCAATATGTGAACTGTGAACTCCCTGAGGTTCAAGCTGGTTTTAGAAAAGGCAGAGGAACCAGAGATCAAATTGCCAACATCCGCTGGATCATGGAAAAAGCAAGAGAGTTCCAGAAAAACATCTATTTCTGCTTTATTGACTATGCCAAAGCCTTTGACTGTGTAGATCACAATAAACTGTGGAAAATTCTGAAAAAGATGGGAATACCAGACCACCTGACCTGCCTCTTGAGAAATCTTATGCAGGTCAGGAAGCAACAGTTAGAACTGGACATGAAACAACAGACTGGTTCCAAATAGGAAAGGAAGTACGTCAAGGCTGTATATTGTCACCCTGCTTATTTAACTTCTATGCAGAATAAATCATAAGAAATCCTGGACTGGAAGAAATACAAGCTGGAATCAAGATTGCTGGAAGAAATATCAATAACCTCAGATATGCTGATAACATCACCCTTATGGCAAAAAGTGAAGAGGAGCTAAAAAGCCTCTTGATGAAAGTGAAGGGGAGAGTGAAAAAGTTGGCTTAAAGCTCAACATTCAGAAAACGAAGATCATGGCATCTGGTCCCATCACTTCATGGGAAATAGATGGGGAAACAGTGGAAACAGTGTCAGACTTTATTTTTTTGGGCTCCAAAATCACTGCACATGGTGATTGCAGCCATGAAATTAAAAGACGCTTACTCCTTGGAAGAAAAGTTATGACCAACCTAGATAGCATATTCAAAAGCAGAGACATTACTTTGCCAACTAAGTTCCGTCTAGTCAAGGCTATGGTTTTTCCTGTGGTCATGTATGGATGTGAGAGTTGGACTGTGAAGAAAGCTGAGTGCTGAAGAATTGATGCTTTTGAACTGTGGTGTTGGAGAAGACTCTTGAGAGTCCCATGGACTGCAAAGAGATCCAACCAGTCCATTCTGAAGGAGATCAGCCCTGGGATTTCTTTGGAAGGAATGATGCTAAAGCTGAAACTCCAGTACTTTGGCCACCTCATGCGAAGAGTGGACTCATTGGAAAAACACTCTGATTCTGGAAGGGATTGGGGGCAGGAGGAGAAGGGGACGACAGAGGATGAGATGGCTGGATGGCATCACGGACTTGATGGACGTGAGTTTGAGTGAACTCCGGGAGATGGTGATGAACAGGGAGGCCTGGCGTGCTGTGATTCATGGGGTCGCAAAGAGTCGGACACGACTGAGCTACTGAACTGTACTGAACTGACCCATTTGAATGCAGAGTTCCAAAGAATAGCAAGGAGAGATAAGAAAGCCTTTCTCAGTGATCAGTGCAAAGAAATAGAGGAAAACAATAGAATAAGAAAGACTAGAGATCTCTTCAAGAAAATTAGATACCAAGGGAACATTTCATGCAAAGATGAGTACAATAAAGAACAGAAATGGTCTGGACCTAACAGAAACAGAAGATATTAAGAAGAAAAGAACTATACAAAAAATATCTTCATGACCCAGATACTCATGTTGGTGTGATCACTCACCTAGAGCCAGACATCCTGGAAAGCAAAATCAAGTGGGCCTTAGGAAGCATCACTACGAACAAAGCTAGTCAAGGTGATGGAATTCCAGTTGAGCTATTTCAAATCCTGGAAGATGATGCTGTCAAAGTGCTGCACTCAATATGCCAGCAACTTTGGAAAACTCAGCAGTGGCCACAGGGCTGGATAAGGTCAATTTTCATTCCAATCCCAAAGAAAGGCAATGCCAAAGAATGCTCAAACTACCACACAATTGCACTCATCTCACATGCTAGCAAAATAATGCTCAAAATTCTCCAAGCCAGGCTTCAATAGTATGTGAATTTTGAACTTCCAGATGTTCAAGCTGAATTTAGAAAAGGCAGAGGAACCAGAGATCAAATTGCCAGCATCCACTCGATCAGCAAAAAAGTTAGAGCGTTCCATAAAAGCATCTAGTTCTGCTTTATTGACTATGCCAAAGCCTTTGTGTGGATCACAGCAGACTGTGGAGAATTCTTCAAGAGATGGGAATACCAGACAATCTGACCTATCTCCTGAGAAACCTGTATGCAGGTCAGGAAGCAACAGTTAGAACTGGACATGGAACTACAGTGTGATTCCAAATCGGGAAAGGAGTAGGTCAAGGCTGTTTATTGTTACCCTGCTTATTTAACTTATATGCAGAGTAGATCATGAGAAACACTGGGCTGGATGAAGCACAAGCTAGAATCAAGATTTCTGGGAGAAATATCAATAACCTCTGATATGCAGATGACACCATCCTTATGGCAGAAAGTGAAGAACTAAAGAGCCTCTTGATGAAAGTGAAAGAGGAAAGTGAAAAAGTTGGCTTAAAGCTCAACATTCAGAAACTAAGATCATGGCATCTGGTCCCATGACTTCATGGAAAATAGATGGGGACACAGTTGAAACAGTGACAGACTTCACTTTTTGGGGCTCTATAATCACTGCAGATGGTGACTGCAGCTGTGAAATTAAGAGACACTTACTCCTTGGAAGAAAAGTTATGACCAACCTAGACAGCATATTAAAAAACAGAGACATTACTTTGCCAACAAAGGGTCCATCTAGTCAAAGCTATGGCTTTTCTAGTAGTCATGTATAGATGTGAGAGTTGGAATATAAAGAAAGCTGAGCGCCAAAGAATTGATGCTTTTGAACTGTGGTGTTGGAGAAGACTCTTGAGAGTCCTTTGGACTGCAAGGAGATCCAACCAGTCCATCCTAAAGGAGATCAGTCCTGAATATTCATTGGAAGGACTGATGTTGAAGCTGAAACTCCAATACTTTGGCCATCTGATGCGAAGAACTGATTCATTTTCAAAGACCCTGATGCTGGGAAAGATTGAAGGTGGGAGGAGAAGGGGATGACAGAGGATGAGATGGTTGGATGGCATCACCAACTCAATGGACATGAGTTTGAGTAAACTCCGGGAGTTGGTGATGGACAGGGAAGTCTGGTGTGCTGCAGTCCATGGGGTCACAAAGAGTTGAACATGACTGTGCAACTGAACTTAACTGAACTGAAGGGTTTAGGAGCTAAGACACAGCTATGAGTCACAGCTCATGGACATGGTTCCACTAAAAGACTGCTATTTAATTATCAGATTATAGAATGCTTTCCCTCCCCCATACCTTAGCACCACATGAATAGGCTTCCAGGCTAGTCATAGTGGATTATAGTTAAAAAGAACTTAAAAATACAGCAGGTATTTAAGGGGGCTACAAAAATAAGAACTCTAGAGAAGTTTAAAGCTTCTGCAACCTCCAGCTCATACATTCCCAGAGCTCAGTGTTGTAAGTTTCTTAGGCTACTGAAATAAATTACCACAAATTGAATGGCGTAAACAACAGAAGTGCATTGTGTCAGAGTTCTGGAGCCTAGAAATCAAAAATCAAGCCGTGGAGAGGGTTGTTTTCTTTCGAGGGTGTGAAGGGGTGTCTGTTTCATGCCTCTCTTCTGTCTTCTGGAGGCCTAAGCTGCTCCTTGGCTGGCACATAGTTTCCTGGTGTCTTCACGTAGGCCTCCTTGTATGTGTCTGTATTTTCACATGGAGTTCTCTTTACCGGACATTAGATTAGAGGTCCACTCTATCCTGGTATTACCTAATTATAACTAGTTACATCTGCCATGACTCTATTTAAGAGGTCACATTTCTAGGTATCAGAAATTACTAGGAGTTAGGACTGAAGGGGGGCTTCTCCGGTGGTGTTAGTGGTAAAGAACCCGCCTAGCAGTGCAGGAGACCTAAGAGCCATGGGTTTGATCCCTTGGTTAGGAAGATCCCTGGAGGAGGGCATAGCAACCCACTCCAGTATTCTTGTCTGGAAAGCCTCATAGAGGAGCCTGGAGGGCTACAGTCCCTAAGGTCGCAAAGAGTTGGCTATGACTGAAGCGTGTGAGCACACAATTCAACCCATAATAGATACTAATAAAGGGAAAAAACATAAATGGATAATATTGAAAGAGAGGGCATCACTGCTTATCCCACTGACAGTAGAAAAGGTAAAAGAGGAATACCACAAACAACTCTATAATTACAAATTTGGTATCTTTGATGAAATAGACCAGTTCCTTGCAATATACAAATTATTAAAACTCACACAAGGAGAAATAGTTAATATAAACTGGCCTATATTTTAAGATATCAAATAAACAATTAATAACCTTCCAAAAAAGAAAAGACAAGCCTAGATGCTTTTACAGGTGATTTCTGCCAGACATTAAAAAAATACACAACACTAGTTGTGTATAATCTTTTCCAGAAAACAGAAGCTGAGGGAACACATCCTGACTCACTCTATGAAGTTAGCAATTGTCAAATACCAAAACTAGACCAAGACATAAGAAAGGAAAATCGCAAACTAATATCTTTTATGAACACACATGAAAAAATTCCTCAAAAAGGTGTTAGCAAATGAAATCTGACAGTCTTTAATAAGAATTATACATCACAATCAAGTAAGATTTATTTCAGTTATGGAAGGTTTGTTCAACATTTGAAAATTAATGTAATCCATCCATCAATGGGTTAGAGAAAAAAAAAATCATATGATCATGTCAGCTGAGTAAAGGCAATTGGCAAAGTCTGGTTTTTCCAGTAGTCATGTATGGATGTCAAAGTTGGACTATAAAGAAAGCTGAGCACCGCAGAATTGATGCTTTTGGACTGTGGTGTAGGAGAAGACTCTTGAGAGTCCTTTGGACTGCGAGGAGATCCAACCAGTCCATACTAAAGGAAATCAGTCCTGAATATTCATTGGAAGGACTGATGCTGAAGCTGAAACTCCAATATTTTGGCCATCTAATGCGAAGAGCTGACTCATTGGAAAAGACCCTGATGCTGGGAAAGATTGAAGGTGGGAGGTGAAGGGGATGACATAGGATGAGATGATTAGATGACATCACCGACTCTATGGACTTGAGTTTGAGCAAACTCCAGGAATTGGTGATGAACAGGGGAGCCTGGCATGCTGTAGTCCACAGGGTCGCAAAGAGTTGGGCACGACTGAGTGATTGAACTGACTGAACCCCTTTCATAATAAAAACTCTCAGCAATCTAAGAGTAGTGGAGAAATTTCTCTGCCTGACGAAGAACATCTACAAAAAAACCTAGAATTAATACCATACTTGGGATTCCCTGGTGGCTCAGATGGTAAAGCATCCCTCTGCAAAGCAGGAGACCTGGGTTCGATTTTGGGGTCTGGAAGATCCCCCTGGAGAAGGGATCTTCCCATGCCAGTATTCTTGCCTGGAGAATTCCATGGACAGAGGAGGCTGGTGTGCTGTAGTCCATGGGATCGCGAAGAGTTGGACACAACCGAGCAACTAACACACACACAAAACCATATTTAATGGTAAGAAACTGGATGCTTTTCCACTAAGATGAGGAAAAAGGCAAAGACGTCCTCTCTTACCATCACGCTTGTCTAAAACTGCATGGAGGTCCTGGCTAGTGAATTTAGACAAAAATTAAACCAATGGTGTACAGGTTAAGTAAAAAGAAATAACACTATTAAAACTAATAGGGCTGTAATGTAGTAACACGAACAAGAGATAATGGTGACCTGAATTGACATGATGGTGGAGATAGAGAGATGATGGATTTAAGAAGGAGGAAGTAGAAGCCACAGAGCTTGGAGATGGATTAAATGTGCCTAATGAAGGAGAGGGAAACATCAAAGATGAGTTTTAGCATTTGCTGTGTGCAGCAAGCTTGATGGTGGGCCATTTATAGAACTGAAAGAGGACAATGGAAGAGTAAGTTTGGAAGGAAAACTCATGAGTTAGGTTTTGCTTAAATAGAGATTGAGGGACCTACCATCGAGATCTCTAAAAAGTGAAGAAATACATATTTTTCACATGTGTTCTTGGAGCTCAGAGGAAAGTACTGGGCCAGAAATTAGGGTTTGTGAATCACCTATATATAGGTGGTAATATAAATTATAGCTATAGGGAATTTCCTAGGAAGATATTAAAGAGTGAGAAGAGAGTCAAAAGACTGAGCTATGATACTGAATGGTTGGGAAGAGGAGGATGAGCGGCGAAAGGAACAAAGAAGTGCCTAGAGAAGGCGGGGGGAGGGGTGGCTGGGGGGGTTGGGGGTGGGGTGGGGGAACCAAGAGTCCTGTGAGTTTCAGGAAGGAAGCGTTGGTCAAGGGTGTTGACTACTGTTGAGACACTACAATGAACACTGGAAAAAGCCCACGTTTAGGAACCTGGAGGTCACTAGTGATTTTATAGGGAGCCGTTTTAATAGAGTGATGGGGGCACATACCAGACTGGAGTGAGTTTAAGACTGAGCAGGAGGTATGAAAATTGTAATAACAAATATATAAATTAAGAAGCTTGACTGTGAAGTGAGAGATAAGATAAGACGATATTTTGCCAGAAGTCAGGAGGTAGAGAATGTGGGTTTGAGTGAGGAATTCTTATTAGTTTGGACATCACACATGACTGTACTTTAAAACTGGTGGGATACATTCCGCTGGTTGGAAATACAGAAGAGAAGGATAATGGATGGTATTAAGCTGGTGAGTAGGTAACAGGGGTAGACGCCAAAGCAGAGGTAGAGAGATTAGTTTCCTCTATGATGGAGAAATGCAGATCAGGATGAAGGCCCCACAGAAGTATGCATTTTTTATTTTAGAAAGAAGAAAGGGTTTCCACTTGGAAAGAAGTTTCCACTTCTGTTTTCTCTGCAAAGTACTGATTTTGTCTCATTTATCTTGATTGGTACAGAAAAAGAAGAAAACAATTAGCACATCTATAAGTTCTATTTTTTAGGCACATAGCTTCTTAGTTTTGTGGGTTATCGATTTTGTTTTTGGTGTGTTATTGTATATTGCAGTTATATTATCTCTTTAGGGTTCTGACAGTTTCTGAAAGACTTGAAATCTTTCTAAAAGGATACAAATGATAGAAATTACAACTAAAAGTAATTTTCTCTTTTTTGATATTTTTAAATGGCTGCATCATATTCCATCTCATGTATGACTTAGAATCATTTGAACATTTAGTTGCTTTAATACTGGACTAAATATTCTTTACATGTGTCTTTGTGTCTCATCATCTCTTAAACATGGATCACTGGTTTTGTTGTTCAGTCACTAAGTCATGTCTCACTCTTTGTGACCCCGTGGACTTCAGGATGCCAGGCTCCTCTCCTCCACTATCTCCCAGAGTTTGCTCAGATTCATTCCACTGAGTCAGTGATGCTATCTAACCATCTCATCCTCCGTTGTCCCCTTCCCCTTTTGTCTTCAATCTTTCCCAGTGTCAGGGTCTTTTCCAATGAGCTGGCTCTTCACATCAGGTGGCCAAAGTATTGGAGTGTCACTTTCAGCAGTCTTTCCAATGAATATTCGGGGTTGATTTCCTTTACGATTGACTGGTTTAAAGAGTCTAAACTGGATTAAAGAGTATAAACATTTTAAAATCTGCTAATGTATATTGGGAGATCTGCCCTCCAGAAAGACATTCTATTCATTTAGTGAAACTCAGAGGGCAAAATATAATAGAATGATAAATACTCTAATTTAAAATCAGATTACTGTTCGTAATACATAGATTTTATACTTGAACCTAACACTTTCTAATTTGGAACCATAGGTGGCACTAACAGATCAGGGAATGGAACCACTTTCAGAACCCCAGGTTGGAAAGGATTTTGTATGGACAGTTCAGCCACCCACAAGCTATAAACAATTCTAGAAAAATAATCCTTCCTGTTCTTAACTTACCTATAAATCAACTTGATTGGACATTCTAACTTACACTTTTAGTATTAACTGTCATATTTGAGACTGTGTAACAATGCAAGCCTCTTTGCATTTATCTTGTCTAGTCTGTGGACTATGCCTCAACATGCCATTTGCAAAATGTTCCTACAAAGACCAATTGTCTCTGCAGAAGCTTTCATTCTTCTGTTTCCATAGCTTTTGTTTTCTCCAAGAAGAAAAAATATAGTGAAGTGAAAGAAAGTCAAAGTATTAGTTGCTCTGTCATGTCTCTTAGTAAATCCCATGGACTGCAGCCCACCAGGGTCCTCTGTCCATTGAATTCTCCAGGCAAGAACACTGGAGTGGGTTGCCATTTCCTTCTCCAGGGGACCGACCCAACAAAGGGATTGAACCCAGGTCTTCTGCATTGCAGATGGATTCTTTACCATTTGAGCCACCAAGGAAGTTATAAACTGGGAAAAGAAATAGGCACCCAAGTCTAGGAAGCAAGGAAAAATGACTCCCCAAGGTTATCAAGAGTTCTGAGCTTCAATCTCAAAGGACTGGAGGATTATTGGAAACAGTTGCCTCCTAACCATGGTGTCTTCATTAAATATACAAAGCATAGGTAATCCTATTCATTACAATTTGAAACCATATATTGTATGTCTTTTAAAGTGCATATAATGGAATGGATGCCACCAGGGACACTCTGAAGAACTGGCTATCATGGGGGTGTGGTCTCTGAAGTTGCCATCACCTAGGACAACTGAACTGAGGTGGATGAACCTAGAGCCTACCATACAGAGTGAAGTAAGTCAAAAAGAGAAAAAAAAATGTCATGTATTAACACATCTATATACGGAATCAGTAACCTTGGATATGCAGATGACACCACCCTTATGGCAGAAAGCGATGAGGAATTAAAGAGCCTCCTGACAAAAGTGAAAGAGGAGAGTGAAAAAGCTGGTTTAAAACTCAACATTCAAAAATGAAGATCATGTCATCTGGTCCCAAAACTTCATGGCAAATAGATGGGGAAACAATGGAAACAGTGACAGACTGTATTTTCTTGGGCTCCAAAATCACTGCAGAGGGTGACTGGAGCCATGAAATTAAAAGACACTTGATCCTTGGAAGAAAAGCTATGTCCAACCTAGATAGCATATGAAAAAGCAGAGACATTACTTTGTTGACAAAGGTCCATCTAGTCAAGGCTACGGTTTTTCCAGTAGTCATATATGGATGTGCAAGTTGGACCATAAAGAAAGCTGAAGACTAAGAACTGATGCTTTTGAACTGTAGTGTTGGAGACGACTCTTGAGAGTCCCTTGGAGTACAAGAGATCAACCAGTCAATTGTAAAGGAAATCAGTCCTGAATATTCACTGGAAGGACTGATGCTGAAGCTGAAGCTCCAATACTTTGGCCACCTGATGGGAAGAACTGACTCATTGGAAAAGACCCTGATGCTGGGAAAGATTGAAGGCAGGAGAAGGGGACGACAGAGGATGAGATGGTTGGATGCCGTCACTGACTTGATGGACATGAGCTTGAGCAAGCTCCGGGAGTTGGTGATGAACAGGGAAGCCTGGCGTGCTGCAGTCCATAAGGTCGCAAAGAATCAGACATGACTGAGTGACTGAACTGAACTGATATGGAACCTAGAGAAATGGTACTGATGAACCTATTTGCAGGGCATGATAGAGATATAGACGTAGAGACTGGACGTGAGGACACAGTGGGGGAAGGAGAGGGTGGGACGAACTGAGAGAGTAGTATTTACATATGCACGCTGCCAAGTGTAAAATAGATACCTCGTGGGAAGCTGCTGTGTTACACAGGGAGCCCAGCCTGGTGCTCTGTGATGACCAAGAGGGGTAGGAAGGGGGTGGGGTGAGAGGGAGGTTCAAGAGGGAAGGAATATATGTACCTGTAAAGCTGATTCATGTTGTTGTACAGCAGAAACCAACACAACATTGTAAAGCAATTATCCTCCAATTAAAACAAAATTTTTAAATTGTAATTCTGTAAGGCAATAATCCTTCTATTAAAAAATAAATAAAAAATGTATAGGGGAATATTGTGTGAGTTATGCACAAAATACATTTTATATAAGTGACTTGAGCAAGTCTTTTAAACTTCTGAGTATTTGTTTTTTCATCTATAAAGCAGCCATGCTTTTTTCTAGCTCCCAAAGTTCTTGGGAAGATCTATGTGGGTAATAGTTATAAAAGTATTTGTAAACTTTAAGGTTAACATAATTCCACTAAGAAGTGTATCTGGTAAATGAGAAGAAAGGAGAGCATCAGTGTTACATCCAAGTGCTGTGTCTTATTTCTGTGTACTCATTAGAAAGAAATCTCTGCTTTCTTAGTGCCTTATGAAACTAAAACAAACACATTCATATATATTTGAACATGAACTTTAGAAGAATATATAAAAATGACATATAAGTTCACAGGGATGATAGAAGCATACAGAAGCAGAAAATTACAAGTTTCTGAAAATCAGTTAAATCTTTAATAACATATAGTAAACTATATGCCATGTACTGAGCTATCATACAATTTTATTAAACAGAACTTTATAGGGTGTGTGATTTTATAAAACTTAGGGATCACATGAACCTTCTTGGAGTGTATGTGTGCAGTTTATGTTAACTGAAATTGTCTTAATATGGAAGTGCTCAAATGTCAGAAAAACAAGGAAAATTGTTTTATTCATAAGGATATTAATTTTTTTGCTTAAAAGAGTACCAGTAGGATATACTCTCTCAAAATAATAAGCAGGAGGAATAAGATTTTCTTGCAAGTTAGAAGAAGGAATATAAAGTTAAAAATTTTAACAACAGCCACGATTATGTTTAGCAATAAGGAGAGAACTGTAGGCTGTTTTTTAAAGATTAATTTGTTAATTAGGTGAACATCTGGGTTGGTTCATCACTTCCCTTGATTAATTTATGAGATTTTCATCCCCATTTACTAAAAAAGCAGTGAGTCATCCAGTGTTACACACCAGTGACAGCAAAAGTTAATTGGATTCTAGATCCTTTCACATTTCTCCCTTTAGCAATTCCTTGCCACTTTGAGTGGAACCAAGCGCTAACAGGGTCTGTGTGTTTTTGCGTGTGTGAGAGATACAAAATTAAGAAGAATTACCTGTGATTGAAAAGTGAGTTTCAAAAAGATAAGAATATGTGCTTATATTTCCCTTGGTTGTGGCAAACCAAAACCCCAAACCAAACACTAATAAAAAAAGTTTTCTCAATGCATACTTTTTATAGGATTTTGATGTATAATTACCTATGTAAGAAAAGGCTGTTTAATGTTATATTTAAAATACATAACCAATAAGGACCTACTGTATAGCACCGGAATTCTGCTCAATGTTATGTGGCAACCTGGATGGGAGGGGAGTTTGGGGACGAATCGATACATGTTTAGGTATGGCTGAGTCCCTTCACTGCTCACTTGAAACCATCACAACATTGTTAGTCAGCTATTAAAAAATAAATAAAAAATAAAAATTAAATAAGCTACAAGATATATTGTACATCACAGAGAATATAGCCAATATTTTATAACTATAAGTGGAATACAATCTTTAAAATTGTGAATCACTATGTTGTACACCTCGAACTTACAATATTGTACATCCATTATACCTCAATAAAAAGTCATCATTTTGAAGCAAACAAGAAAAAAGCTGTTTAAGGCTGTCTATGTTTTAAAGTGTCCCCAAATCTGATCTGGAACAGGAACACAGCGAAGCAGCAGTAGCTTATTGTAGTTAGACTCTTGGTGCTGGAGAGGACTCTTGAGAGTCCCTTGGACTGCAAGGAGATCCAATCAGTCAACCCTAAAGGAAATCAGTCCTGAATGTTCATTGGAAAGACTGATGTTGAAGCTGAAGCTCCAATACCTTGGCCACCTGATGAGAAGAACTGACTCATTGGAAAAGACTCTGATGCTGGGAAAGACTGAAGGCAAGGGGAGAAGGGGACGACAGAGGATGAGATGGTTGGATGGCATCACCGACTCGATGGACATGAGCTTGAGCAAACTCTGGGAGCTGCTGATGGACAGGGAAGCCTGGCGTGCTGCAGTCCATGGGGCTGCAGAGTCAGACTTGACTGAGCGACAGAACTGAACTCCAAGTAAGGAGATACATGGTCTTTGGAAGAGAATTCAAGCTTGAGAAAGGAGAGAGGCGGATGGACCTGGGGTGACTGGGTGCCTGGGAAAGCTGATCTGCTCTCTCCTAGCCCTACAATAAGACTGCAACCTTTCTTCAGCTCTGACAACTACAGATTGCATTTGGTTTAGAGGCCCCTCCTTAGACATCCTCCTGTAAATGCCACATGATCTCAGGGCTATAAAACAGTATTCTCAGATGAAGGGGAATTCATCATGCTAGTTATTAACCTCATTTCTTTTTTCACATTGCTTTAGTAAACTCTCATTTTTCCTTCATCCTCTTTTCTTTATCACCTTTATTTTGAGGGGTATATTTTATCTTGTTAAATTATGCATTTATATGAGCTACCATAAATCCTTTCTGGAACTGGAGGGAGTAGGAATAAACGTATGCATGACTAACCTGAGAAAATTCTAACAGGTTTTTTTTTTTTTTTTTTCGGGGAGTGAAATTACAAGCAATTTCATATTTATTTTTTCCAGATTTATTGAGATATAATTGACATATAACATTGTGAAAGTCTAAGGTGTGGTGATTTGGTACATGTATATATTGTAAAATAATTACCACAATAAGGTTAGTTAACAAACACATCCATCACCTCACATAATTACATTTTTTTCTTTTGTCATGAGAACATTTCTGGTCTACTCTCTACAGGTGATTTTAATTGCTTTGTGGTTAGCCTTCTGCATTTCCAAGTATAGATACACTTTTAACAATGGGCATGGATTCCTTTTTTAATTAGATAATACCTTTTTTTTTTTAAACCAAATGTAGAAGAAAATATTTGTGGTAGAACTGATGGACTTTTCCAGCAGAAAAAAAAAATAATTAAAAAAAAAAAATAATATGAAAAAAAAAAATAAAAATAAAATAAAATAGATAACTAGTAAAAACATGCTATAAAGCATAGGGAACTCTCCCCAGCATTCTATAGTGGCCTATATGGGAAAAGAATCTTTAAAAGAGCATGGATATATGTGTATATACAACTGATTCACTTTGCTCACACTTGAATCTAAAACAACATTGTAAATCAACTATACTCCAATAAATTTTTCAAGTATGAAAAAAAAAAATATATATATATATATATATATAAGGCCGGTAGAGAAAAAAGAGCAGGAAAGAGTGGGTAAGTTGTAGGACTTAGTTTTCCTTTCACCATGTGCTTCTACAAAAATATAAGAGGTATAGTATAAATATAGTGGTTTATTCGAAATGCATTTTAAAAAGAAATGCTATTGTTTTTATTCTTCTTAAAACTTTTGTTTTTTATTGTGGTTAATTTACAATATTGTTAGTTTGAGGTGTACAACAAAGTGATTTTTTTCAGGCTCTTTTCCCTTTTAGGTTATTACAAAATATTGAGTAGCATCCCCTGTGCTATATAGTAGGTCCTTGTTGGTTATCTATTTTATATATAGTAGTGTATATATGTTAATCCCAAACTCTTAATTTAGTCCTCCCCTCCCTTACCTTTTAGGTAACCATAAGTTTGTTTTCTATGCCTGTAGGTCTATTTATGTTTTGTAAATTAGTTCATTTATATCATTTTTTGATTCCACATATAAACAATATCAAATGATATTTGTCTTTCTCTGGCTTACTTCACTTAGAATGATAATCTCTAGGTTCATCCATGTTGCTGCCAACGACATTATTTCATTCTTTTTCGTGGTCATCTAATATTCCATTGTATATAACTACTCTGTCTTCTTTATCCATTCATCTGTTGATGGACATTCAGGTGTTTCCATGTCTTGCCGATTGTAGATGGTGCTGCAGTGAACACTGGGGTGCATGTATCTTTCAGAATTAGCATTTTCTCCAGATGTAAGCCCAAGTGTGGTTATGCTGGGCCATATTGTAGCTCTATGTTTAGTTTTTATGGAAACTCCATATTGTTCTTCATACTGGCTGCAGCAATTTTCACTTCCACCAACAGTGTAGGAGTGTTCCTTTTTCTCCACATCCTCTCCAACATGTATTATTTATAGAAGTTTTAATGATGGCCATTCTGACCTTTGTGAGGTAATACTTCATCATAGTTTTGATTTGCAGGAAATGCTCTTTTCTTTCTTCTGTATAACAGGCCATGAGACATAGCTTAAAGTTGGAAAATCTTGTCATAGTTCTTTTTTAATAGTTGGAAGGTGAGTCACTGCATGGGCTTAATGTCACTGATGTCATTTTAAACCCCCCAGTGCTGTATATTTAGACTGCTTCTACCTTTATTTAGCCAGAATGAAATCCTAAAGAGTGGCACTGGCAGGTCAGAGTAGCTGTAGCCAAAGGCAATGGATATAAACATTTGTCTTTCATATTCAAGATCTACAAGACTTGGATGACTGTTCTGACCCCACTCCCCAGGCCTCACTGTGCCCTGCAGCTCTCCGTGCTGCTCTGCCTACCTGCCTCTCTCTGGGCCCGACCACCTTTCCTACGCAGCGTTTCTACAACAGAATTCTTGGTAGTTTTACCTGGTAACTTTTATCTAGCAGTCTTGCCTAGTGCTAACTGGTATCTGAATCAGTTGTTTCATTTGGGAATTATAAAATGGTGTTTTCAAATTCTACCATTTGGTTTCTGTTTTTGTTTTTTTAAAAAATACAGCAATATACAAGGAGAATTCACAATCCAATAAAGCAAAAATTTCAAGCCTGAAAAGTAAATAGCCATGTGTGAGCAACAGTCTTATTTTGGTAGTACTCCATGATGCACACTGTGGAAAAGGGATCAAAAAAATCTAAAACTATAATGTGAATTTATGTAAGATTTTTACTCTACAAGACAAAGAATCAAGGCTATATACAAGCAAAAGCATAATAATTTATTTGAATCCACTGTTCCTTGAACAAAAGTAAAAATCAGGCTTTAATAAGTCAGTTCCTTCAGTGTTTTACAAGTCTTTGAAAAAACTCCATTGGTGACTGACAACCTAGGAGAAGGCACACTCTTGCTTTTGTGACAATCATCTTTATTATTCCACGGTACAAACAGCAAGAAGGAAATTTGGGAATGAAAAGTTAAAAGTGCAGTAATTTAAAATTTAATAAAACAAAGCCTGCTGAAGATTTTACAAATAAAAGTTTCCACACTTGTACATTAGATAGGATAGTGTCGGTGCTGAGGAAAGGGAAAGTATAGATTAGAACTAATTGAGCTTTGTAGGAAACATGATACAAAAAAGGTAATTGGAAAGTCCCGTCCTTTTCTCTCTTCTGTCGGCACGATAAAGACTGCCACTGGGAACTCTTGCCCCATCACGCTCCTCTGCAGCACAGTGCATTGTGGGTATGCTGGAAAATCTGCAGTCAGACTCTTATAAATGCCTTTATTCTGTGTTAAAAGGACCAGTGAGTAAGAGGCATCTGGCTTGATTTCTTCACTGATTCCAGATGAATATACATTTCCACTGCTTTCCTCAAAACGTGCTTTCCTTATTTCACTTACATGCACTGCGTTGCCTGTGAATGCTTACCTAGTGAAGAGATATGCAAAATGTTCTACAGATTTCCAGGTCTACAGGTTGAAGAACCTTAAATTCATTCATTCCCTTGTACAGCTGCAAATAATGAGAGTTTTGAACTAGTTCAAGAAAACTACATTTATAAGTCAATAAGTATAAAGAGTAAGCCATCACTCAATTCTGTAGATAATTTCTTTTTGAAACTAAAAGGTTGACTTACGTGAATGTCCTATGAGAAAGTTGGGTTTAACACAAACTGTGCCAAGAGTGTTTAATGAGGTCGACAGACAGCATTTAAATAAATGCAGCCATGAATTCAATAAACAAATGACTGAGTACTAGGATATGGACACAGGCCAACTCACCAATTTGTTAAACACCAGTTCAGTTAGGTAAGAGACGCATGTAGTAATGAAAACAACACTGCTAGAATAATAGTCCAAGAGCCAAAGGAAAAATATTTTGGCTATGTTTCTATCTCAGAACCAACTGTCAAATAGTGGTAAAGAAAGCAGTAAGTTACAGTTCTTTACCCCAAGCTGGGAATGCTGGAGATTCACTAACTACCTGTAATACTGCATTATTCATGAAATTGATCTCTGAATTTAATTGGACCTAGAGAATAAAACCATAGATGATAAGGAAAGAAAAATGATTTATTAATTTCCTTTCCTTAAACATAGGGAATGTTTATTCTATTGAGGAATACTTGTTCTACTAAGGATTACTGATCTTCAGTTAAAACAAGCAAAGAGGAGCCCAATAAACTATGAAACCTTTAAAAGACTATGTCTTATATTTAATCTCTATCCCTAGTACATAGTTAATGACCTGGAGATGTTTGTGGTTTGACTATTAAAAAAATACAAGTGCAAAACAGTTTCTGATGAAATAAAAAGAAAATATTCTACCGGCTTATTTTTTAAATTTAGAATAGGTAGCCACATCTGTATTCAAGGAAAACAACAGTTTAAAAAACTGTTGGCTCCCCTTTAGGATGAGCTGGAAGAGAGAAAGAGGAGAAAAAATTTAAAAGCGATACTAGAGAGGAGGGAGACAGCCTTACAGAGAAGGAGAAGGAAAGAGAAGGCAGATTCAGAGAGGGAAGACATCTCAGGATGGAGGTAAAGTCAAGACAAAGGGAACTTCCTCAGAAGATGGGGAGGAATGAGGTGAGAAGAGAAAGGCCGAGGAGATGAGGAGTGGGTGAAGAGGAAAAGTTGAAACTTTACATAACCTCCTTCTTCTGCCTCTGTAACTCAGCTTGCCCCTTGCAAAGTCTAGATCAGTAGGTCACGTAGTCTCAGAAAGTGGGGACTTGAAATACTAGGAACCGGAGTTTATCTCACTCACCCTTGTCCTGCTCTTTGCAACGGCCCAGCTCCTGCAAACCTGCTTCATCATGCCTGTCCAGGCAGGCACCCCCCTCCCCATCTTGGCTGCTGCTCCTGTGCACAAAACCCCTTAGTTTAAACCAGCCTGTTAAGAGCTAGTGTTGCCCACTACAGTCTGTCTATAAAAACTCCGTAATCCCTTTGTTCGGGGCTCAGAGCTTGGAGTGTTAAGTCCTCTGGGCCCACCGGTGTAATAAACCCGAGTTCTCCAACTCTCTGAGTGTGGTGCTTGGTTTCTCGAGTACTGGTTTCTGCAACGTGGGAAGCACTGGGGCTGGGAGTGTGTGTGTGTGTGGGAGTCTTGAGTGCACTGCCCCTGGACGGAGCATGTCCTCAACAGCAGTTAAATAGTCCTTAATGAGCTTGAAAAAGAGCTAGAATATGAACACAGGCCAACTTACCAATTTGTTAAACACCAGTTCAGTTAGGTAATATTTTCAACCTTCAAAGTTTATTTCTGAAATAAAATTTTATACTCTCAAGAAATTCTAGCGATATTGTTCATGTCTGAAAGCAGTCTAATTTCAGAGGATGATTTTTTTTTTTAAATTTGAGGAATCATTTTTTTTTCAGCAAATCGTTTTATTTGGGGTTCTGAAATTACAGCTGCCATACTCCACAGTTGAAAATCAATATTTATTTCATTATTTGGAGACTTAAAAGATAAATCTCAAGTCTTCCTTTGGTTTGTTTGCAGGCTAACTGGAAAAATATAGAATAAAGGACATATAGAAAAACAAATGAATTTAAATAGGGCAAAATTTTTGCTTGGAAACCATCTTAAAATTAGGAAGCAGATAAAATCTTAAAATTAGGAAGCAGACCATACTCTCAAAATTCTATATATTTTTAACAAGGAAAAATACCCCTTCATTTCTATTCCAGACAGTAAAGAGGGTTAGGTATCATTTTAGAGCGGTTTTGTTTAACTGTCCTGGAATAACATTCCACTATGGTGTCCTATTAGATTAATAACATAATGCTACAAAGCAATTTTCTTTTCTTTTCAAACCCGAAGCTCCCAGCTCTGTCAGAGTCTGCTCCTAGTTACCTGACTCCCTTTTCTCCAGGCTCATTGAGACAAGAAGGAATGCACTGCTGGGGTCCTCTGAGGTGCACCTGTCACTTATTCAGCCCTTAAATGAATGCACAGGTCCCCCAGGGCTGGGTCTTCCCCCTGGAAGACAGTTTCCCATGCATTCATCCACTGCTGCTGCTGCTGCTGCTGCTAAGTCGCTTCAGTCGTGTTGGACTCTGTGCAACCCCATGGACAGCAGCCCACCAGGCTCCCCCGTCCCTGGGATTCTCTAGGTAAGAACACTGGAGTAGGTTGCCATTTCCTTCTCCAATGCATGAAAGGGAAGAGTGAAAGTGAAGTCGCTCAGTCGTGTCCGACTCTTAGCGACTCCATGGACTGCAGCCCACCAGGCTCCTCCGCCCATGGGATTTTCCAGGCAAGAGTACTGGAGTGGGGTCATCCACTGCTAGCTGTTATTTTTGGTATTTACCCAGAGGTGTGCACGAATTACTTTGCCAGAACTGTTTTCTTTTGCCAAAGGGGAAGTTCCTGTGTGTGGTTATTGATGTTCTTTTCAAAGTCAATAAACGACAAATAAAGAAATGATGGACGATGATTCATGGCAGTTATGCCTGCAGGCAGTTACAGCCCTCAAAAAAGAAAGTTCATTTCATTATTCCAAAAGGCTCTTGGCACAGTTTTTCCACCTATGGTAAGGGAAAGTGACTGCCTGGTGCCAGCCCCCAGGTTAACTGGATGAGCAGTTTCTGGGCTTTACTTGGAGTGAGCCCAGTCCTTACCATGGTGGTTCTATTCACTTGAGTAGACTCCTTTGAATATGTGAGAGGTGGGCATTTGATGGGGACAGTGTTGGGCACAATTTGCAGGGTTTTTTTTCCTGGTCCTATTTTTAGTGATCCGCCTGCCAGTGCAGGAGATGCAAGGGACACTGGTTCGATCCCTGGGTCAGGAAGATCCCCTGGAGGATGAAATGGTACCCGACTCCAGTATTCTTGCTTGGAAAATTCCATGGACAGAGGAGCCTGGTGGGCTACAGTGCACGGAGTTGCAGAGTCGGACACAGCTGAGTGACTGAACATGAACACACCCATTTGCAGTGATAGATCACTGACTCTAAAGCCACTACATGTGTGCTTAGTTGCTGAAGTCGAGTCTGACTCTTTGCGGCCCCATGGACTGTACGTAGCCTGCTATTCTCTGTCCATGGGATTATCCAGGCAAGAATACTGGAGGGGGTTGCCATTTCCTTTTCCAAAAACCCTACAGCCACTGGAAAATCAGCAAGATAACCAAGATGGCTTGAGGACTGGCCTAACGACCCCTTTCTTCTCCAGAAGTGGATTCATTGGGGGAAATGTTAGATTCTAGAGCTCTGCTTCTGGTCTACTGGCCCAAGTACTTGGCCCCAGAAGATACTTGTACGTTTGCCTGTTTTATTTCTTAGAGCTACTTTCAGGTGGGAAAGTGTGTCCACATGTACAGGAGCTATAATTTTCTGTTTTTAATGTATTTTTTTCTTCTGAACCTTTCAATAAACTCTGGGGACAGTGGGGGCTGAATGCTGAGCCCTCTCAATGTAGCATCATCAAAAGCAAGTTCATACTTACTCGGGATGATCTTGCTGTTGGGCAGGGATGTGCTGAATAACTTCATAAATTGTACTGTGCAAATCTTGCCGTGGTACACCATCAGAAGCTGGAACAGATCTCGTGGGCATCTAGAAAAACAGGGCACATTAAAAAAAATTGGCAGACTAGCAAACAGAATTTCCACTACGCTACAGAAGTGAAAACAACTGGAAGAGGTGATGACGAGAGAATTAGAACTGTTTAACTTCCCTTCATGGCCTTCCCTGGTGGCTCAGTGCTAAAGAATCCACCTGGCCATGCAGAAGATATGAGTTTGATCGCTGGGTAGGGAAGATCCCCTGGAGGAGGGCATGGCAACCCACTCCAGTATTCTTCCCTGGGAAAACCCATAAACAGAGAAGCCTGATGGGCTACAGTCCATGGGGTGGCAGAAGAGTCAGATATGGCTTAGTGACTAAACAATAACAACTTCTCTTCAATATCCATTTCTTCCTTGCTACAATTCCTTGCACTTACCCTATAGTGGTTTGTGCAGTGGCACAGCTATGAGATCAGAAGAAGAATAGCTGGGCAAACTATCACTTTTTTCCCTCCATTTAAGCAAAAAGCTGGCAGTACTGTAAAGGAAGTGTAATAGAAAGAGAAAAAAACAGCAGAAGAGAAGATATCAGGGTAGCTTAGAATCAAAGAGCATATATTACTATCCTTTATATTATATCTCAATCTTAGCTTTTTGATACTAATTGCCAATCATGTGTGCAAAGGTGGTTTAGGAAAAACAATAATGAATAGCTGGAAGCCCTTATCACGTGACAAGTTAGAAAGACAGTACCAAGAAATACAGAACATACAAAGGAAAATGGTTTGGTTTGAATGCAGTAATGGGCTTTAAAAGTGAAGACATAGAATGGAATACTGGATGCTTTTATTTAACAAAATAAAACATACTATAAACCTTGTTAATTTAAAAAAAATAAAGGCTTGGATGAATGTAGTAAGTATAGTAGCATATGCTTGGTTAAGATCAATACGGATTTTATTATTGCAAGTGGCATTTTTGTTTCATTATCTCCTATTTCTTATATTTGATGCTGTTTTTCTTATAAATACTGCTTTCTAAGTCCTTAGCTGAAGTCTGGCTCCCCTCCTCATCCCAACTCATCCTATGTTCACTGCACTTGTGGCCACTTTCAGTCCTTTGTATTTATATAGTCCTACCTGTAGAGGACTCTGCACTGTATAGATCACCTGAAGAGTTCTTTATTTTATCCCCATTTGACTTGCCAGATCACTTTGGAACATCTTAGCTTCAGGTTTTTCTGGAAACTTCCTATTTCCATTCTACTTGTTAAAGCTTTCACAACAGTCCTAGGCTATGTGATTCGATTTATCCCATCAAATTTGTGTCAAGGGAACTTTGGTTCAGAGTCTGGAGTGAAGATCAACTCTTGATTTTCTTTGGTATAGGGGTTTTCAGGGACTATGATAAAAGCAACCTATAGGCTTCTCTGCTGTCTGGTGGTTAAGACTTTGCCTACCAATACCCTGAGTGCAGGTCCTATTCCTGGTCAGGGGCTAAGATCCCACATGCCTCCTGGCCAAAAATTCGAAATGTAAAACAGAAGCAATATTGTAACAAATTCAATAAACACTTTAAAAATGGTCCACATCAAAAAAAGTCTTTAAAAAATTAAAAAAAGCAATCTATATAGAAAATGTCTAACTTGCTTACCTAACCTAATACTAGAGCTGTTAGAAAGTAATAAATTTGTTCATTCCATGCCATTGCTTTCTGTACAATTCCCAAAAAGAAGTGCTGAATGGACAATGAAAGGTATAGCAAGTAGACAGAGAAGTATTCCTCCATTCATGTATCATGAGAAACTAAAAGACGGATTCTGATTTTTGAAAACTCATAAAGTTAGTAATTCATTCCCCTTCTTAACTTCAATTTTGAGATCTTGCTAATGTTATTATTATTCCTTTGTCAAAGCCATTGCATTCAGCTGCTAATCTTCACACAATTCTGGCTGCTTCTAACATGGATCCTTTTCCTCCTCTTTCTCGGGTTGTTCGTGTTGGTTTTTCACTTCGTCCCAAAACACCTGGAACTGCCAATGAAAGACCTCAGCTGATACCTCAGGAGTTTTCATCTTTGAAGATGGGTATGGTTCCAAATAGAGTTATTCCACCTACAACAGATTCCCCGGTGGTTCAGATGGTAAAAAATCTGCTTGCAATCCAGGAGACCTGGGTTTGATCCCTGGGCTGGGAAGATCCCCTGGAGAAGGGAATGGCTACCCACTCCAGTATTCCTGCCTAGAGAATCCCATGGACAGAGGAGCCTGACAGGCTACAGTCCATGGGGTCACAAAAAGTTGGACATGACTAGGTGGCTAACACTTTCACTTTTCTGGTATGTAATCAAGCATTCATTTCTCGGCCTTAGGTTCTTTAGAGCTGTAGCATTTTGAGCAAACAGAGTTCCTCTGAATACAATCTTAAAACTGAGTACTGGTTAATTGCAAGAATAAATTTAAAGTTTCTTACATAGAACTCACCCCTTTCCAACACATCCCTAGGAATAAAATATGACTTCAAAATTCATTTCCAGGTCTTATCAGGCTTCAGTTTTCCTGCTTCCCCATTTAAATGCCATGACTGAGAGGGGTACTTGCTGAGGAGCTATCATGAAGAGGAGTTGTCTCTGAAATAACTGATCCACCAAATTATTCATTTTTGTCTTTTTGATTGTAGAAGTGAACAGTGAGCCTATCCTGCCTGAGACTGAACAGGACATGCCAAGATTTTGCAATGCCGTTTTGCCCTTTACCAGTGATGACGTGGACACTGGTGTTATGACTCACCCACAAGAAGATGAAATTCCATCATTCCCCCTCCATTACTCACGGGCATTTGAGAAATAAAGCCTGTGGCCAGGTAACTTGCTGGATGAACCTCAGAACCTTAGAATTCTCTGAACAAGTGCGACAACCAATCCCAAATGGCAAATAGTTTTTAAAAAATGGAAATGAAAATGCCCAAGAGGCAAGTAGTTCATTTCAGGGGCCCCTTTCTTAGGTGAGCTATCACAGGGAAATAAGGAAACAGGAAAGATCGGTTGTATATAAATCTATAAAAATGTTAATGAGCTGATTAGCTCAGAGAAGCATTCTATTTGTCTCTTAAACGAAATTGATTGCTTCAAAGACCCTGTCTGTGCAGACTGAAAAAAAAAAAAAAGCTTCAACTGTATAAAAGTTCTCTTACACCTTCAGAAAAAAATAAATATATGTACCTGCATATTTTGGGTTTATACACTACCTTTCTTCTGAAGAACATAAAGTACCTGTATAATCAATTGTCTCTGCAATGTCTGCAGGAGATATGAGGGGGAATTAAAGGGGAAACTAAATGACAGAGAGTCAGTGAAGAGAGTCCACAGTTATCAAAGTGATGCAGAATGACTTAAACCAGGGTCTTTCCGTCCCTCTTTTACTCAATTCTTTTGACCTTCAATGAAGTTAATTCTCTCTCCACTGAGCTTACCAGGTAAAGAATGCTCATGAATTCATGTAATTTCCTTATTTGTGTTAGCGTTTTTGATAGAGGCTTAGAAAGACACTTTAGCTCCCCACATCCGGCACTGTCATTCATTACAGAGTGAGTCAATACGGCTAAGGGTAGCGCAGCCATTGGATTGCAGTGCCCCCAGGTTCAAAGGAATGCTGCTTACACCTCTGCTGAAGCAGAATGCTACTTCTAGGATAAGCAGCCACTAGAAAACCAACCCTGGCAACACCAGAAGCATCTGGAAAAGCAACAAATTCGTATATTCCAAAGTCATCCAGCGCATCTTCGTGGCCTGAAATGGAAAACAAATACTCCTTACAAACCAAATGCCTTGAACTGCAACTTTTTTTTTTTTTAAAGAAACCTTTATAAAGCAGTCTTTATGGTTTGCTTCAAGTGGTGTGTATAAAACCAATTTAACATTTCCCATTGGCTCAATGGACATGAAGCTGAGCAAACTCTGGGAGATAGTGAAGGACAGGGAAGCCTGGCTTGCTGCAGTCCATGAGATGGCAAAGAGTTGCACATGACTGGGTGACTGAACAGCGACAACAATCCTCTACAGTCACGCTGCCACTAAGTAGTACTGGAAATCACTCCTTTTGAAGCTCAGAATTGAAACTGAATTGGGACAATTATTTTTAAAGTCTGGTGTAGGAACAGTGGTGTATCATATATATTCAAATAAACACATGTGGGCAGCCTTGCCCTTTGTAACTTTCAGTTACCAGAGACTTATGGCCACCAAGGCCTCAACCTGTCAACTGCAGCAGCTCTTAATCCACCCATAATATTGCTGTATCCTGCTAGATCTAACAGGGTCCACCAGGACTAATAATAAAAAAATAAGCGACGAAGAGCTTCCTTGTGGCTCAGCTGGTAAAGAATCCACCTGCAATGTGAGAGACCTGGGTTCGATTCCTGGGTTGGGAAGATCCCCTGGAGAAGGGAAAGGCTACCCATTCCAGTATTCTGGCCTGGAGAACTCCATGGACTGTATAGACCATAGGGTCGCAAAGAGTTGAACATGACTGAGCAACTTTCACTTCACTTCATGGTTGCCTATGCATACTAAATAGAATATGCAAGTCCAACATCACCTAAGCTCTCGTCGGTAAAATGGAGGGTGGCTCTTCCAGATAGTCTCTGGGAGCTTTCAGAACTCCGACACTTTATTATTCGTGAGAAGGACTAGGCAAGGGGAAGAAGACTCATGTTTACTAAGAATCCAGGCATTGTATTAGGCACCTATTACACTGGATTTAATTCTCAGAGCAACCCTGAGGGGATGTTATGAGCTCAATAGAGGCACATATGGGACAGAAATCCAGCTCCTTTGACTCTAAGGCCTGAGCAAAAGCCCCACGGTTAACATAACAACTCAGGCGGGAGTCAGAAGTGATGGCAGTGAGGGGCACCCCTAGGGTCGGAGAAGCAGCAACCCGGGGGACCCCCCTTTCCTCTTCTCCCCGGACAGGAGCTGCCAGCACTGTTTGCTTTACAAACTGACACAGCGAGAGAACACTTGGGCAGTTCCCGAACTGTAAGAGGATCAGTGGAATATGGGTCAGTGATGGTGGGCGAACGATAGTCTCTCTGAGCCTTAGTTCTCTTGCCTGTAAAACGCTGTTGAAAGTGTCTTTTGGGGCTTATCTTACAGACCTATGTGACCTACAGAAAACTAATACAAGGGATAGCACTTTGTGAAGTGAGAGCAGTCACCCTGGGAGGGGATGAATTCTGTTACCTCAATAGTACATTGTAGAGAATGGTTAATATTAACAATATATATTAATAATGATAATACACAGCCCCTCTCAGCCTGGCCATTACCTGAAAATGTTCGTGCTTTCCTGTACTCTGTTTCTGGCCTGAAAAGACAAATTGGTGTTTCTGTTAGTCTTAATCATTGAGGAGAAAGCATTCAAGAGAAAAAGTATTTTCATAGAAACATATGCATTACCTGCCTTCTAGCTTTTGTTTTATAACTAAAAACCAAGAAAGAAGAAAACACAGTAAGATACTTTTTAGTATACATATAAACCATTCATATATATTTTTTAAATTTTAACCTACCTTTGTAGGGTTGAAATTTTTTCCATAAGAGAAGAAGACACATGGATATAATCAAAAAGAGTGATATTCCAGTTATACTTGCTAAAGGGGACAATGATTTCCCTTTCTGTGCAAGCTTCTCTATTCCTAAATAAAAAGACAAGTATATTTTAATATTTGTATTAAAGATCAACAATAAATTATTATATAGCTTGACTTTATGCTTTATTCTAAATGGCACAGTATTGCAAATGTATATATATATTATACTATATACACACACACACACACACACACACACACACACACACACACACACATATATACACATATACAGAGTCTGAGCAAGACCTAACAGAAGGAATACACTTATTTGAGAATACACACTAAACTTTCTAAGGATATTTATGACTGGAAATGTGGTGAGCTGTTCAGGATAATATCATTATGTTATACTGGATGTAGCAAATAGCTCATGTCATATTTTTCAATAGTGTTTGCTAGGATTTAACTTGGATCTGTATGATCTCATTGTATGAACATCCCCAGATGCTAGGCTACTCTCTCTCTTCCCACCTCACTTTTTTAACACTGTTCATGTATGTGGATTTTCTAGAGTGGTGGTGTGTGATGAAATGTGCAAGAGCAGAGGTGTTAAGTTTAAATCATTACTAATTTTTGAACAAGAAAGAGATTTTAATCTCTAAAATGAAATGTGGGTGATTGTCAACAGAATATTTTAAGTCCCACTTTCGACTACAATTCACTTTGGTTTGCGAGTCATTCCTTTTGTTAATATTCCTATATAAAATATAGTGTTAATAGCTAACACCTGTTGAGTGCCTACAATACATCAGTCTCCATTCTAAGAGTTCATGGTACGTATTAACCCCTGGATGTCACAACAATGTTATTAGGGAGGGCTCAGACTGAACTGAACTGAACTGAACTGAACTGAACTGAACAGAGGGTAAAGAATTTGCCTGCAATGCAGGAGACCTGGGTTCCATCCCTGGGTTGGGAAGATCCTCTGGGGGAGGGCATGGCAACCCATTCCAGTATTCTTGCCTGGAGAATCCCCATGGACAGAGGAGCCTGGTGGGCTACAGACCATGGGGTCTCAAAGAATTGGACACAACTGAGCAACTAAGCACAGCACAGCACATTATTAGTATTATGCCCTCTTAGAGATGGGGAATCTGAGGCTTCCCTGGGGTCACTCAGGAAGTAAGTGGCAGAGTCCAGATGAGACCCCAGACTCTTGACACTCTGTGCTTGCTCATTTTGATGCTGTTTTGACAAAATTTACTAAGTATGGCAAAGTTGACACTAGTTTCAGACTACAACATGCTTAGTCAGAGAGTTAATCTACAAAGTGGAAATTTTTGTGACCTTCAACAAAAGCAAGCAACAGAAGTCTTCTATATAACATGTGAATCAGTTATTGATCAGGACATGAATGGTGGTAGCTGCCCACCTCAGTCCAGTTGAACGTGGGGGTGACAATCATGGGATGTCACTTCCCTTCTGCCATGGTGGAGAACAGCTTGGAGCATCTGGGTGTGGTGAAGAACACAGTGGAGACTCAACTCTGCAATAAATATCCAGCCTGAATCCTGTTGACTTTTACCACAAAGACTTGGCTGAGGCCTCCAGCAGCCAAGATAAGGATGAAAATTTAATCTTTCCCTTCTTTCACTGTGGGCCTATATATAGTCTCTCAGCTTTTCTACCTACAACACTTGCACTTTTTAATCTTCCCTGAATCTTGTTATAATGTAGTGTATATCATATATGTTAAACTCCAGTTAAAAAGTCAGGGGAATCATGATACCTCCGTGCCTTTCTCTTGAATTGCTCTTGTTGGAGAAGACTCTTGAGAGTCCCTTTTTTTCTTTATATGTTTTTTAAAATCTGTTTATTTATTTAGGCCGTGTTGGGTCTTTGCTGCTGTGTGAGGGCTTTCTCTAGTTGCAGTGAGTGGAGGCTGCGCTCTAGTTGCGGTGTGCGGGCTTCTCCTTGCAATGGCTTCTCTTGTTGTGGAGCATGGGCTCGAGGGTGCAGGGCTACCGTAGTTGTGGCACATGGGCTCAGGAGTGTGCAGGCTGCAGTTGTTGTGGTCCGTGGGCTTAGCTGCGTTGCGGCATGTGGATTATTCCCACGCCAGGGATCAAACCTGTGTCCCCTTCATCGGCAGGTGGATTCCTAACCATGGGACCACCAGAGAAGTCCTCAAAATATTCTTTGTATGGCATCACAATAGCTATGTAATAGTTATTGCTTTTAAACAGGTTGTAAATTAAACTTTTTTCAGCTTTGGGTAGAAGAAATAAAAGCAAGGTAGTATAAAATGAGCTAGAATTGCAACTTATTGGTTCTGATCTAGACCAAAACATCACAAAACTTATTAGAAATTTTTCTTCCTTTTATCTCAGTTAATAATTTGTAGAAAAAGTTACACTCTCCCACTGTTAGAATGCTGGCCTTTTAGTCAGTAACTGTTGTAGCCTTTGGGTGATCACTGTGTGAGGTCTAGGCCTTTTTTCAGATACCGTGCTCCTACTTCACAGATTTATTTTCTCTGAAGAGCTGGGCAGTGCTGAATGAGCTACTTACCTCTAAGGGCCTGGATTTTCACAGCAGTAAAATGAGGAGGCTGGAGTGACTGGCCTTTAAGTTTTCTTGTTGCTTGGATATTATATGGTTTGAGGCAGCCAAGAGAGTTTTACATGAAGTTTATGCAAATAGGACACTATATGCAATGGTATGGAGAAGACTCTTGAGAGTCTCTTAGACTGCCAGGAGATCAAATCAGTCCATCCTAAAGGAATCAATCCTGAATATTCACTGGAAGGACTGATGCTGAAGCTGAAGCTCCAATAGTTTGGCCACCTGATGCGAAGAACTGATTTATTTGAAAAGACCCTGATGCTGGGAAAGATTGAAGGCAGGAGGAGAAGGGGGTGCCAGAGGATGAGATGGTTGGACAGCATCATGGACTCAATGGATGCAAGTTTGAGCAAACTCTGGGAGATGGTGAAGGACAGGGAAGCCTGGAGTGCTGCAGTCCATGGGGTTGCAAAGAACTGGACATGACTGAGCAATCGAACAACAAGAACAACAACAATGCAGCGGTATGCTAGTAACTGAGGATCAAAAAAGTTGTATGCGCATATCTACACACAAAAGTCTTAAATTTTACTGATGTGATAGATGTGTAGAATTAATAATAAAGTATGCAATACTCTTTATTGCTAATTCCAGATATCTAACTGATTCTCATGGCTTGTTTTTGTTGATTTTTGCTGAACTCGTGTATTTTCAACCATATTTTGAAACAACTATTAGATTTCAAATAAATGCTTGGTTATTATCCAGTTCAGCAAAGAAATAGTTTACATCAGAGATAAACAAGTGTAACTTCACCATTAATGTTGGTTGACATTTATTAAAGTGAAACTGAAACAATGGTGACATTTGTTGGAACTTCATTTAATGGTAATTTGAATAACTGCTTTGCTAAAATGGATAATAGTTTTTGAATACTGGAGGAACTCAAATATTTTTTGGCCATATAGAATGTAATGGCTATGGAAACAATACATTTTCAAATTTTCTCTGTATTATCATCTTCATCACCTAAGTGTAAGAATTAACAATTTTCCCATCACTCTCATACATGGCAACAATCTTATTAATTGAGTAATATCCCCTGAATTCTGTAGTTGTTGTGTGCAATGTTCATATTATTTCATTTAGGTTAAATTGTTTTTCTTTATTATTGCTAGGTTTTTGACTGCTTGCTCTATCAGTCACTAAGGGATATGCTAAAATCTCCCACTCTGTGGATTTTTCTATTTCTCTTGTCAATTTTTGCTGTTTATTAGATGTACTTGGATACTATTCTAGTAGATGCATATAAATTCATAATTTTTATATCTTCCTGCTGAACAGACCACTTCATTTTTATGAAATGTCCATTTTTAACCTAAAGTAATATTTCTTGTCTTAAGAAATATATCTAATTCTTATCTAATTTCTTTGGTATTAGTGTGGCCACATCAGCTTCTTTGGACCATTTGCATGGCTTTTTTTGTTCACTCATTTACTTTCAGAATCCTTTATATAATGTATATCTCTTATAAGTGTTAAATAGTATTTTAATACCTAGCTTTACAATACTTGTCTTTTAGTTGGAATATATGGTCCATTAATATATAATGTAATTATTAATATATTTTGGTTTCTAACTATAATCTGATTTTTTCTACATACCCTACATTTTTGCTGTCTCCTTTTTTGTCTTAATTTGGTTTTATTAGGAGTTTATTTTATTCCTCTTTTCCTCTCTGTTTGTTTGTTATACACTTTTTGCCTCTTAGATTTTAGAGATGAAAAAATAATCTAATCAGAATTAATACTTTTAGGCAAAATATTCTGTGACACAAATCACAGCAATATTTTCCTAGATTAGTCTGCCATGGCAAAAGAAATAAAAGCAAAACAAACAAACAAAAAAAAACAACACAGTTGAGACCCAATAAAACTTCTAAGTTTTTGCACACGCAGCAAAGGAAACCATAAACAAAGAACAAAGAAGCAACTTAAGAACTGGGGAAAAATATTTGCAGATGATACAACCAACAGAGACTTAATTCCAAAATATATAGACAACTCATACAGCTCATTATCAAAAACCCAAAAAGCTCAATCAAAATATGGAACAAAGACATAGATATTTCTTCAAAGAAGACATACAAATGGCCAACAGTCACATGAAAAGATGCTCAACATCACTAATTATTAGAGAAATGCAAATCAAAACAATGCAGTAATAACAAGTTTCATATTAAAGATGTTCAAGCTAAAATTCCAGTATAGGACTCAAATTTAATTTAGTAGTGCTGACTACAATTCTCTGCTCTTTCTGCCACTTTTGCCTGACCATTATATGAGAAATAGAAATCCTTTAAATCATTACACCCAAATCTACTTGGTTCTACCAACTGGAACTACAACAAATAAATCAGACCCTGCATGATGCCACATCGATTGTTTGATGAAGCTCTTACTTCTCCCTTGAGAAGTCTCTTCTTCAGATCCAGTATCTCCAGATGATATTCTTTATACGACTGATTTCACATTCTCTACCATTTCAGAAGTACAATTTTAGAAGCTCAACAAAGCTATTCAATTTTACTTGTAAATTCAGAAGGACCCATACTCTGGTGTGGCTATCAATAAGATAGAGGCAAACAGAATGGTCTGAGACACCAGCAGTGATACAAAAGCAAAGTAACAGCAGAAAAATTGATTAAAAATGCTAAATAATAAAGTAGCATGATTTAAGATACAGCATATTACTTGGGCACCGCTTTTAGCAAGTGAATTCTCTTATTTGTTCATTTTAGGTCCAATTACTGAAATAAAAATTAGCCAATCTTCAGATATACACAATCAAATTTAGGTGCATTATATATGCATAAAACCAAATGTACATTTGTTTCCCATTTATTTGTTATAGGTATGTCATATCAGTAATAATGAAAATAATAAAGAAATTAAAAGTGTCATTTATAGGTACAGATGAAGAAATAGTTTCAGAGAAATGAAAACACATGCCATAGATGGTAAGTCCTAGAATGGAGACTGGAGGAATACATTTTTTCCCTGATTGCCAAAAATGTAATGGTTTTAACAGTTGGCAGGTAGGCTCAATATATTCACTTTTTCCTTTAACCTTTTCTAACACCAGGTTTGATGTACTCCAACTCTCTCACTTCTTGATAGCCAGACTGCCTTCACTAAAATTCAATATCCCCTAGTCCCTAGAAATAAATTCAATGCTAATTTATTCAGGTCAACTGTCTACAATACACTTTACAATGAAAAATATTTTAATGTAGTCTCAGCTGTTTTTCCCCTTAAGCTTGAAAATATGCTAATAATTATTATTTCAGAGTGTTTCTCGTAATGCTGAAGTTACACTCTGGCATACACTGGCTCTGCCAGGCGCTCCTATGATTCTGATGCCTTGTAGTAGGTTCAAAAAACAAGGACTGGATGTTTAAACGAGATAAGACACATCTCCCCCCCTCTCCTTCATTTTTAAATTTTTGTCCCTTTTACTTTGTGTTTCCTGGAATGACTAAATTTGTACATTCTGTCCTAGAGGGGATCCAACTCATTCTCTTTGGCATTACTTCCTTATTTCTTCAGGCTCCTTCCTTATTGCCCTCTAGCCTCTCTCCCCTGTGGCCTCTGTTAGCCCTCCATCAGAAAGTATCCTGAGGTGACTAGCGCCTGTCAGCTCAAAACCTTGGCCATGGCTAAGGGCAAGTATCCTCTCCCTGGAGACTGAAGAAGAGAGGCGATCCTTTTCTCAGAACTAATGATCTTCCCTGTTTAGTCCCCCTTCTCTTCTAGAGCGTCCTGATTCTCTCAACACTGCTTCTCAAACGTGGAGTCTAGAAAAATGGTACTGACGGACCTCTTTGCAGGGCAGGAATAGAGATACAGACATAGAGCATGGCCTTGTGGGCATGGTGGGGGAGGGAGAGGGTGGGACGAACTGAGAGAGTAGCACTGTGATCGATCTATCTATGTATACACTACCATGTGTAAAATGCACAGCTAGTGGGAAGCTGCTGTATAAACCAGGGAGCCCAGCCCAGCGCTCTGTGCTGACCTAAAGGGCTGGGATGGGGGTAGGGTGGTTGGGAGGCTCAAGAGGGAGGAGTATATATATATATATATATATATGAGTGTGTATATATGCTTGTGAGTGATTTGTGTTGTTGTATGGCAGAAACCATACAATCCTAAAGGAAATCCAGTCCATCCTAAAGGAAATCCGTCCTGAATATTCATTGGAAGGACTGATGCTGAAGCTGAAGCTCCAATACTTTGGCCATCTGATGCGAAGAACTGACTCATTGGAAAAGACCCTGATGCTGGGAAAGGTTGACGGCAGGAAGAGAAGGGGATGACGGAAGATGAGATGGTTGGATGGCATCACCAACTTGATGGACATGAGTGTGAGCAAGCTCCGGGAGTTGATGATGGACAGGGGAGCCTGGTGTGCTGCAGTCTATGGGGTCACAAAGAGTCAGACACAACTGAGTGACTGAATTGAACTGATGGCAGAAACTATACCACATTGTGAAGCAATTATCCTCCAATTAAAAACGAAACAAAACACTGCTTCTCTCTACCAGGATACACAAAACTTACCAGGTTCAGTATTTGAAATTTACAAAATAAAATGTCAGATTTGTCCAGGGTGAAATCAAGTGGCACAGTTGCTGTGGCATCAGCTCCCAAGCAAGTGTGCTGTAGAGAGATGGATTTCTAGAACCCAGATTGAAACTGAGACGACAGGGGAATTCTGACCTTACTGCCACAGAGAACGTACAGGAATCCCAAATGTGGTTCTGGACACTTGCAGCAGCTCCCCTCTTCTTTCTTTCAGAGAATTTTGTACTCTTTAGCACATAGCATGCTATTCTCCCCCTTATTTAAACACGATTGACTCATTTACCAAAGCCCTAGTGCAAATGCTATTTGCCCCCTCCTTAGGCAAACAAATAAAATGAAATAACATATTAAGTGCAAATATAGGCAAGAGGTGTGGTATCCATGGTATCGCAGCCCTGCTGTTTGAGAGACTGCACCTAAAACAAGACAGCCATATGCCACCAGTCAGCGTGTCTATTTCTAGATCAGAATGGAGTCCAGAGATCGCTCCCATCCAGTCTGTAAAGTGATTATGGCCAGTGATTCATGTTCCTATGGCAATGAAGATGGCCTACTGGGGGCATGCTATTTCCACACCCTACCACAGCCCCACTTGACAGATACAGTTGTTCTGTGATAGATGCTCATGGGATGTCACCTAAGGCTTCAGGGTCTGGATGTAAGGGTTGTAGCTCATCTCAGTTGTTATCCTCCATGATCTAAAGTGAAATACATCTCCTGGAAATCTTAACCAGAGAAATTTCTAGGTAGTTAACAGAAATCAGTAAATTCATTTTCCTGCCTAGGAGTAGGGTCATTTTCCCATTCTCTTTTTTATGAAAAGTTGTGCAATTAGAAATAGATACTAAAAAATTAGAAATTTTGCTGGATCACATACAAAAATATTTCTACTATGGCTAAATCTCTAATTGTGGCCATATGGCTCTTGAGAACTCTAATAACTTGTACATTGGAATGTTGTCATGAAATGTGAGCATTTGAATTCTGATTATAAACATTTTTATTTTATGTATATTACATGTCACAATAGTGATTTAGACCCAGTTAAATTTTAAAGTAGGGATACTTGCATTCAAGAAAGTCTTTGATTACAGCAATAAAATCATTGTTCTTCCAAAATATGAATGCTAAGTTATTACTTTAATTGCTATTCTTTGCTTGAAAGTTACATACTAGGTATTACTTTTAGTTACAAATATTTCATTATTTCTCACTAATATGAAAGTATACGTGTCTGGATAAGCCAGAGTATCTATTTGTTTATAGCATAAAGTTAGTTAAGGTGATAAGAAAACAGATACTATCTTGTACAAATATATGACATATCTTATATATATGTGACATATTTTTTAGACATTGGTACTCTCAGTCAATGTCAAGAGAGACAGTTTACTCAGTGGTTAAAAAATGGGGTTTTGAATTCAGATATTACTTTATCACTGACTAGCTGTGTGACTTTGCCTATTTCCCCTGTCTTCTTTAGGATATCTCTACTAAGATACAAAGAGGTCCACTGATAACTTAGATGTGAATCATAGTCCAAAGAGTGGGGAGGCACCATCTGGTTTAGTCTTAAACAGGCAGGAAAACATAGAGCTAATAGCCACATTCTCTAGTCTTCCTCTCCTGAACTGAAAGTCCCTATCTGGTGCTTGTTGTTTTCTTTCCAAATTTATGACTACACAGTCATCTTTGACTCCTTCTTCCTTTGCCTCTCATGTCTTACTGCTGAGATTTTTTTGATTGGCCACATTCTTTACCTCATTACAAACAAAGATGTTCTGTTTCTTACAACTAGACTCTGGTTATGTCAAACGTAACTTGGTTTTAAAAATATCTCAAAGGCAGACATCTCACCACCCTAAATTATTTTGCATTTTCCACAGATATTAATATAGGTAGCTCATCAGAGTGGGTGGTCAGTAAGTGTCCAACTGACAGTTACAAATGATGTCCAATTTTTTCATTGTAGGTTGTTGTTGTTTATTTCCTAAGTCATGGCTGACTCTTGCGGCCCCATGGACTGTAGCCTGCCAGGCTCCTTTGTCCATGGGATTTCCCAGGCAAGAATACTAGAGTGGGTGGCCATTTCCTTTTCCAGGGGATCTTCCTGACCTGGAGATGAAAACTGCAACTCCTGTTTAGCAGGTGGATTTGGACTCTTTACCACTGACCCACCTGGTTGGCTTGTACCTTTAATTTGCATTGTAGAGATTCATTGATTTAGAAAAGTTTCTAAAAATCAGATACTTAAAACACATTAATACTACTGATTTTCTTTGCCATTTGCTACTGTTTAAGTTCTGTGGACATTTGGGGATTGGAAAACAGCTCTACAAACCACAAAGAGGTCATGAATGTTGACAACACTGAATCACTCCGAAAAATAAGCACCTGCTCTTCTTAGTTACAATAATAACAAATGTCTGGTCTTTGTACAGGTCAAACAGGTTTTTTAGATTTTGCAAAAGGTAATTATTTGATATTAAGACTGTAGCTGTCATTGGACTTTGGTAAAAAGATCTGAATCAAATATTGGGGGATTCTGATATTATGATGATAGCTTGGCTGAATATTAATGGAAAAAGTTTAGATAGTAAGAAAGGTTTCAGTGCAGTACACACCTACATATCATAGACATGTTTTCACTTGCAATGAGTATGAGGAACAAGTCTAAGACAACATCCAGATTGCCACAAAATTACATAATTAATTATGCTGTTTTTAAAAATTATGTTTCAGTTAACCACTGAGGTAAAAAGCTGGTTAAATATATTAAAAACTTGGTAAAATAGAAAGTAAAGTATGCTAGCTGTTTACTTACATGCCTGCCACCCACCCATATCAGGCTATGAGCATCTTGTTAGCAGGAATTATTTTTTTTCAGATGGCATTTACCCTAGTATTTGGCCCATAACAGGTGTCAAATAATGAAAGATTGATTGCCTGATTTATATAACCCTAAACACCCTGGTGGCTCAGACGGTAAAGAATCTGTCTGCAATGCAAGAGATCTGGGTTTGATCCCTGGGTCAAGGAGATCCCCTGGAGAAGGGAATGGCAACCCACTCCAGTATTCTTGCCTGGAGAATGCCATGGATAGAGGAGACTGGCGGACTACAGTTCATGGGGTTGCAAAGAGTCAGACGTGACAGAGAGACTAACATAAACACATATGTGTTTTTGAGACCTATAAGGAAAATATGTTATTAGCTACTGCCCAAGTGAAGCATAAGTCAGGTAAAAATTCTAGCCCTGCATTGTCCAATACAGTAGTCACTAGATATATGTTAGCCACTAGAAATACTTAAATTAAAATTAATAGGGACAAAACAAAAGCTTCAGTTCCTCAGTGGCATAACCATATTTTAAGTGCTCAAAAGCCAAATGAGCTATGGAAACTTGAATAGGATTTGCATACTACTGTTGTGTAAAAATTGTATAAATGTTAATTATGTTGAATTGACTCATGGTGCTTTTCAGGTCTACTATATCCTTCTACTTTTCTGTCTATTCATTCCATTAATTTTTGAGAGTTTGATATTGAAACTCCAACTAAAACTCTTCATTTATCCACTTTAAAATAACTGCAATATATAGAGAAACTATATGTAACTTTGTTCTGTGTTTTCCAAGTCTCTTATAAATTGCTTTCATAATTTAAAAAAGAAAGAGGAAAAAAAGAAGAAAATCCAAATGAGGCTAGGAAGTACTATATTAGATAGAGCAGATATCAAACATTTCCTTCAAAGCAAAAGTTCCACTGGATAGGACTCTTCTAGATAGTGTGGCATTTTCTTCATAAGAGTAAAAACAAAACCTTACCATGTTTGTATGTAAGTTCCAGTGTATGCAGATGATTTTTGCAAATATGAATACCCTCAATTTTAAGGAGTCTTGGGAAGATCCCACCTACCATATATTTATCAATCTGTATATTTATAATAGTCTTATAACGCTTGATGGCTCATTATGAGTTTTTAAATAAATTTAATAGGCTATGGAGGAAAAAAAGTCACCATAAACATGTGGGTGTCTTGCTTGTGCTTGCTGAATATTCAGATCCCATTTATGAGCTGCCAGGTCCTGATCCGAAAGGTCTGAGGTATCTTAATGAAAATATATTATTAGATATCCCCATGTGATTCTGATGCACATGGCCTACAGGTCAAGTACTGAAAATTCTAAGTATTATATTCTTGTTTTACTTATTTAAAAAAATATGCATTGACTTTCTATGTAATGGGTCCTATCCTAGGCACCAGGACTATAAAGACAAAGAAACAGAAGGCACAAATGGAGATATTTAGGAGGAAGAGGAGGAGAAGGGGAAGGAAAAGGAGAAGAAAAGAAAGAAGGAGGAAAGAGGAGAGAGGAGAATGGACTTGAGAGATAGGAAGAAAGGCAAATGGACAAACTTGATTGGATGTTGGGCCGGGCAATAAGCAAGAGAAAAGAGTCTGGGATGGCATTTAGCTTTCTGGCTAAGGGTGGTAGCTACTAGGACCATTCATTTAAACAGGGAAACAGAAAGAAGTGCAATTTGAGGGTAAAGAAGATGTGTCACTTTGGGTATGTTGGACCTGTATGCTGCCCCTGGCATGTCAAAGTGGAGACACTTAGAAGGTAACTGTGCATACAGGTTTAGAGCCTTACACATTTGGGATGTACCAGTGTCACAGGAAACTATGGGAGTGAACAACGTCATACTGTAGAGAGAAGAGAAGGCTCAGAAAGCTGTGAATTTGGTGGACATAAGTATTTTAGGCAATGATTCTTAACTCTTTGGATTTATGACCTTTCTAAAAATTAGATGACTTCTAGAAAACGCCAAATTTCACAAGTTTACAAAATTCTGTAGTTTCCAAGGTGTTGAGACCCCTGTTGCTAAATCCCACAGATTTCAGGTTTCATATGGTGAGAGAAGAAGGGAAGCCCATGAAGGACGGTGAGAAGGAAGCCAGATGGTAGGGAAATCGTATTTCTAATTCACGGAGGTGTGTTCGTCCGACTTAATGCAACAGTATATATAAACTTTTATAAATGAGTAATCTGCTTCTCTTTTATTCCTGTTTGTAAAATCAGGAAAACAAGAATGCACATTTAGAAGGATTGTACTGAATTCTCTTTTTCTTTATAGCCCCTCAGAGCTAGCAACTGATTTCTCTCTCCACTATTCTTTGGTTTTTTTTTCTTTGACTGTTAGAAACCATGGCTTAGTTAACTCAAAAAAGAGTTTCCTAGAATATATGATACACACAATGATATTTTCTTCCACACAAGTATAAAATAGGAGCAGAGCAAGGCTAACATGCATTTGGGTTTCATCGCATCCCTGCCTTTTACGTTCCACTTACCTACAGAAGTGATGATGATGGTGAAGTGAGTTTCATCTCGCCTTCCAGTTATGTTGTTGTAAGCACAGCACATATAGTCAGTTGTCTTCTGGGCTATTTTCTCGGATGCAACTTCCAAGCGAGGCCCATGCTTAATGACATATGTGGCATTGTTTGTCCTCTGGATCCAGGAGTAGGTGTTGGGAGGATAAGAGTCAGCAGAACAATCAAACAAGATGGCTTCTCCAATATCCACAGTGAACACTTCCCCTACTTTTAGTCCTCTATCAGAATTAACTCGAAGTCCATAAGGTCCATCTACATTAATTGAAAAGAGAAATATAGGGGTGACATAAATAATCACAATATAGTTATTGAGTTTGGGGGCGTTTAGCACCATTTTATTTTCATGAAAGTCTTCGTGTAAACTTGGGCAATTAGGTCCTCATTTAGACTCCCAGTAAACAATAAGGACATAAAGTGTTTTATTCTGATATCCATGGAAAAGGAAGTCATTTGAGATATGCTTGAACTTGTCAGAAACAGTGAAAGCCTTGAAACTTAGGATATAATTTTACAGACATTGTTATCATAATTGTGGTGCTAAGCTTTTGAGTCATGTATAGATAAATCTATAAGCTTGTTAGACAAGTTCCATTTTTCTGAAACTGCAGCTGTACTTAAAAGTAATTTTAAAATAGATTATGGCTACTACTTTCTCTTTGACAACTTTTCTTTGAGTATTATCTGTTTTTCTTGTAAGTGTTGGGACAGTTGATGCAAATATTTAAAAGTTACTTTGTTTTACATGGAGCACAAATTTATGCAAAAAAAGTACAGGAGTATTCCGTATTTTCATGACATTTTAAGAGTTTAAAAAAATTTAAAAATTCCTCCCTACAAGCTAAGCTTAGATTCCATTTGGAAAAAAATACATCTTCATTCTCATCAATAAACTACTTAATCATGGCTATCGCATGGTGATTTTTCCTTACACAGCAATATTCCTGGAGCAGGTTGCTATTTCTATGGCACCAAATTGTCTGCAGATTAAGACACATTTTCCAGTGATTTCTTCAGAGAACAAATAAGAGAGATTAAAAAAAAATATTCCCCAGCTAGGCATGTTTTTCTCATTCAGTTATATCCTGACTTATATTCTAAAAACTTTAAGGTTTAGGTATTAAGGTGCTCATAATTTAGCTGATCATAACCAGTATTTGTTGGCTATTCGCCATCTGAAGGCACTTTAAGTACTAATGCAGACAACCACATTTAATCTTTAAAGCAACCATATGAGGTAATTGTTATTCCCATTATAAGGTGAAGGAAGAGATATTTAAAATTTAATTTTCCCATGGTCACAAAGCTATTAAATAGCAGACCTAGGATTCTAAAATATATGTATTTAATTATCCATATTACCTCTCCAAAAAAAACCTGCCAAATTGTGTAACTTTCTTTTTCAAAACAGTGTCTGTTTTCCTAACTGTATTATTTGTTGTACAATAAATTATTGTCTAATTACATAGTACATTCTGTACTCAGTTAATCAAGTAGTCAATCAAAAAATACTTGTTTTAGAGATACTAAGTGCTCCATAATATATTTAATACGTGAGTGATAAAAAATGTATAAGACACTGTTCCTACTCTCAAGGAATTTATAAACTCGATAAGGTTATTGATGGTTTGCTTAGAAATAACCTAATCTCAAACGTCCTAATCTTTGAAAAAGCAACACCTGCTCATCTCTCATTGTGTGGGATAACACAATGTGGTGATTAGAGAGTAGGATGTCTAGGTTAAATTCTAACTTTTTCAATGATTAGCAAAATGTTCTTCAAAAGCCACTTAAGCTTTTGGGGTCTCACTTTTCTCACCTTTGCTATAAAAAGATTGACTAGGTGACTGGCTGCCAATCTTGCTATCTTTGAAACGCCATGATTCATGCCAGGCTTGTTACTTTGGATACTGGCAAGTCAACCTCAAAATCTGCCGATTCCCAGAGTGGTTCTCCATTATGCCAGCATTTTCTGACCAACCTACCACTGGGGAGACAAATTTCCTAAGATACAACAGATGCTGAAGGTACATAGCAATAAATTATATTTAGCCAGATGACATACACTTTACACATATCCGCTTCCTAAAGACACAGAGGCATCTGAAGGAAAACTATAGATTTATATTAATATATATATATGAGATGACCGTGCTTTTAGAAAGCAAACACAGAAGTACCTTCAAATTCAAAGCAATCAGGAACTGGAGATGGAGGATTCAAGTGCAGAGAAATGAATGCCCCGTTCCTGGGACTGTACTAGAACTCACTGTTTTCTCATTTCATGCTGTGATACAGTCTCAGGGGAAAATCTCTGTTTTAGAATTGTGTGTTGCAAAACCATTGAATAGTTAGTTGTGTAACGGGGATGAAAAGTTGTTTTCATTCATTCAATCAAAATCAGTACTGAGATGCTCCTGCATGCATGATACTGTTCTAGGCACTGTGAGGAGAACTGACGTGTTAGGTGCTGTATACACGGTTCCTGCCGCTATTATCTCAGCTCCAGCCCAGCAGCAGGGTCCCCTCAAGTTGACAGCACTGACAGAATATTAGGGAACCAAAGGTCACTGTCTGGTGGACACTGGTTATGGTTCACATCATAGGAAACCAATGGGAGGAATCAACAGAGGTTTGGAATAGCAGAAGACCCCAGTCTGTCACAAACACAGACGCCTGAGAGCATTTCTGAGAGCAGAGCAAGGCAGGCTTGAAAAAGAGAAGTGTGGTCACTCACTGCAAGTTTGTCTTTCTACTTGTTTTCAGAGTTTATAGGATATGAGTATAAAAACAAGTTGTTTGAGAACACACATGATGATGATAAATATTGCTTTCAAAGTTTGCTGACGTTACTCAAAACTTCTTTGGGAACTTTCCATTTGGAATCACTTTAGGACTGCTTCCCTGGTGGTTCATGTAGCAAAGAGTTCACCTGCAATGCAGGAGACCTGAGTTTGATCCTGGGATCGGGAAGATCCCTTGGAGAAGGGAATGGGAACCCACTCCAGTATTCTTGCCTGGAGAATTCCATGGACAGAGGAGCCTGGCGGGTTACAGTTCATGGGGTTGCAAAGAGTCAGACATGACTGAACGACTAATACTTTCACTTTCTCACAACATAATGGCATATTCTTAAAAGCAGTAATTCTTCCATTTTGGAGAATGGGTTTGATTTGCAGAGGAAGCCCACAGTAATTTAAAGTGAAGGCTGGTGAATAAGGTTGATTATCTAATTTAATAATCACTCTAGTTTCAACTAAAACATGTTTCTAAAGAAAGGAATCTGATTGTCCTTATTCATCTTCCCTATACTCATTTTTATTTTGATTTTTCTACTTCCTCATTTATTGGATTTCATGATTAGCATAATCTTTTCTGTCTGTCTTAATTATCTGTTATATCTGGCTCCTCAGAGTTAGCATCAACCATCTCAAACTTCCTCAGTCCCCACACAAGCACCTCTTTCAGGTCTCGGAACCTAATACTTTGATGAATTTAAGTTCCTTGCTTCTGATATGATTCATTAAAATTCAGCATATTTTACCTGATTTTATAAGAAATACATTCCACTGCAGAAAATCCTAAAATTCCAGAGAGGCATGAAGATGAAAACTCATTTGTTTTCATCTCAGAGAACGAACATCCACATTTCAGGGTATGATCTTTAAGTCTTTTTCCTTTCGTTTTTAAAAAATTATTTATTTATTCTTTTTGGCCCAGTGGGTCTTTGCTGCTGCACATGGGCTTTCTTTAGTTGCGATGAGTGGGAGTTATTCTCTAGTTGCAGTGCCCAGGCTTCTCATTTCAGTGGCTTCTCTTGTTGCAGAGCTCAGGCTCAAGGGAGTGGGCTTTAGTAGTTGTGGCAAATGGGCTTAGTTGCTGCATGGCATGTGGTATCTTCCTGGACCAGGAATCAAACCTGTGTCCCCTGCATCAGCAGACAGATTCTTATGCAGGAAAGTCCTAAGTCTTCTTTCTTTACCCACCATCTCTCTCTCTCTCACACACACACATAGACTGATCTATCTGTCTATCACATTCTACATACTGCTTACAATCTACTTTCTTCTGGCTATACGATAATGCTGTTTCCTTCTTCATTACCACGGCAAGCTGACCATTGTTTACTCTGAAATGCAGCCTAACATATTATTCATAGCATGAGCAATCCAACTGAGGATATTTGAGTGATTCAACCAGTGTGGCCTCTGACATTGAAGATGAAAACAGATGGATAATTCTATTTTGACTGTGGTTCAGTTTCTTGCCCTTGGCAGAGAACTCTCACTAGAAATGAAACCTTTGCCTCAGGAATGGGTGTTTACTAAGTGACTTGTAAAATCATATATCATCTGTTCTGTTTAACAATTTATGGCTGGGTGGGAACAGAACCTAAATTTCCATCATGATGCTGCTTGCCATCCTGTCTGGGAGCAGATGGTAAGTATTTACTATGAATGACCCTTTTTTCTTTCATATTTATCTCTTAGAGCACTTTCCCATGAGCAGTGCCATATGTTGTACACAAAATGCAGTGGTTACTGGGTTATAATTTACAACACAGATGGGCATACACATTTCATGAACTGCAAGTAGATACCCGCCTGTATTACTGGCTTGACACTGTATTCCACCAAGGCCAACACTGGGTTGTGACATCATAACCTCAACGATACACTGTCACTCTTGACTTTCATTTTTCTGCCAAAATGAAAAGCAATTCCTGTTTTTGTGAAGGAAATTGTCATAGAAACATCACCTCAAGAAAACAGAAAAGGTGATTCATGCTGAAATTCTAAATTATGATGTGGGCCTCTTTGGGGGAATATTGAAATATCACATTTACTACATTATTGAGGAACTTTGCTAAAGGTCAGAAAAAAACAAACAAAAGCAAATGGAAGGCAGCGTGAGGGCCCTGTTGAGAGGAAGGGCCCAGCCGTACAGTTCTGCAAAATGGCTGGAGCAGGCAAGGGGGGAGGCCAGAGCCACTCCGGAGGAGTCAGGGGCTGGTGGTTCTTTAGACAACATCAAGGGCTCCCCTAGAGGACGAGGAGGCATCCCCAAATCGACGGAAGTCCTTTCTTGGATGCTGGGTGTCTGAGCAGGGGGAGGAGACTTGGGGATGTCCTTTTGGTCCTGACTTCAGAGAAGCCCCCGAGGAAGAATGAGAGAAAGAAACAGGATCCTGAGGGGTGACTGAGAGGATGCCCCACTGGCTAAGGGGTCCGTTGTGTGATTTCTGCATAGATCTTAGAGGGTGGAACTGTGAAAAACCCACCAGAATTCTCAGGATGCTCGTGTTATGACAGGTTACTTCCTCCTGCCTTGGCCAGGATTGCACGCCCTCAAAGGGTAGCCCTTGGCAGCCAGGTCTTTCCTCTGATCCAGCATCCCACAAGCTACCCTGACAGTTAACCAAAAACGGAGTGCCAGAAGAGTAAGCCCGTTACATTTTAAATCCGCATATGTTGGAGCAGCCTCATACACACAGTCCTCTTATGAACATTTCACAGTGGGTGGTGGAGGTTATGGTCTTCCATTGCATTCAAGAGTGTTCCCCAGAAAGAGCTGGAGCTGGCAGATGAGAACCTGGAGTCTCTTAGCTGGTCTCATTCCCGTGTGTCTCACTGTGTGAGCATCTTGTGCTGGTTGTAGGTTCCATCACCTAGCCCGGGTTTAGTCGTCACTTCACAGATAATGAACCACGTGCCTCTTCCTTCTGGTTGTGCTCGTCAATATAGATAGTTTTGTAAGCAGCAAGCTTGAGGTACGACAACTTACAGCAATTTTTTGCATGAGTAAAAGTCCCTCGCAATTTCTGACTGTTGGAAGAACTCGAAGAAGGCCAAAAAGGAGATGGCACAGTTAGCTGGGGTCTATAAGATGACGAAGACATGACTCAAGATGGACAAGGATGATAATTGGGCCTCCAAGAACAATTTATGAAAAATGAATATACAAACTTAAAATAGAATGTGTACCTAAATACCTAGAAGCACCCCCCTTTGTAAGATTTGTAACAAAAATTAATAAGAATGGAGTTAATAGTTCTAATGGAGTGGCGGACCCAAGAAACATATCAGTGTTAGCAAAATGGCAGAATTCGTATAGCGTCAAAGTTGTCCTGCAAGAACTTCAGCGTCTAATGATGTCTAAAGAGAATATGAAATTCCCTCAGCTGCCTGAAGGACAGTGTTACAGCAATTAATCAAAAAGAAAACCACAGGCCCTCCCCTGCCCTCCATTCGATTTAAGCAGTCTTCATTTTCCACAGTAGTAAATTTTCTAGATATGTCTTGTAGACTTCAAAGAACTGGAAAGAAAGCTCCCATTCAAAGGCAGTTTATCTTAAGATACTATTCAGTTCAGTCACTCAGTCATGTCCAACTCTTTGTGATCCCATTGACTGCAGCATGCCAGGCCTCCCCGTCCATTACCAACTCCCAGAGTTTACTGAGACTCATGTCCATTGAGTCGGTGATGCCATCCAACCATCTCATCCTCTGTCGTTCCCTTCTCCTCCCACCTTCAATCTTTCCCAGCATCAGGGTCTTTTCCAACAAGTGAGTTCTTTGCATCAGATGGCCAAAGTATTGGAGTTTCAGCTTCGTCATCAGTCCTTCCAAAGAACATTCAGGACTGATCACCTTTAGAATGGACTGCTTGGATCTCCTTGCTGTCCAAGGGACGCTCAAGAGTCTTCTCCAACACCACAGTTCAAAAGCATCAATTCTTTGGTGCTCAGCTTTCTTTATGGTTCAACTCTCACATCCATATATGACAACTGGAAAAACTGTAGCTTTGATTAGACAGATCTTTGTTGGCAAAGCAATGTCTCTGCTTTTTAATGTGCTGTCTAGGTTGGACATAACTTTTCTTCCAAGGAGCAAGCACCTTTTAATTTCATGGCTGCAATCACCATCTGCAGTGATTTTGGAGGCCCCCAAAATAAAGTCTGTCACTGCTTCCATTGTTTCCTCTTCTATTTGCCATGAAGTGATGGGACCAGATGCCATGATCTTCATTTTCTGAATGTTGAGTTTTAAGCCAACTTTTTCACTCTCCTCTTTCACTGTCAGCAAGAGGCTCTTTAGTTCTTCTTCGCTTTCTGCCATAAGGGTGATGTCATCTGCATATCTGTTATTGGTATTTCTCCTAGCAATCTTGATTCCAGCTTGTGCTTCATCCAGTCCAGCATTTTGCATGATGTACTCTGCATATAAGTTAAATAAGCAGGGTGACAATATACAGCCTTGACATACTCCTTTCCTGATTTGGAACCAGTCTGTGGTTCCATGTCCAGTTCTAAATGTTGCTTCTTGACCTGCATACAGATTTCTCAGGGGCAGGTCAGGTGGTCTGGTATTCCCATCTCTTGAAGAATCCTCCACAGTCTGCTGTGACACACACAGTCAAAAGCTTTGGCATAGTCAATAAAGCAGAAGTAGATGTTTTTCTGGAACTCTCTCACTTTTTTGATGATCCAGTGGATAGTGGCAATTTGATCTCTGGTTCCTCTGCCTTTTCTAAATCCAGCTTGAACATCTGGAAGTTCACGGTTCACATACTGTTGAAGCCTAGCCTGAAGGATTTTAAGCATAATCTGGCTAGCCTGTGAAATAAGTAGGCTACAACCTACCAGATGTATGGTAGTTTGAACAATCTCTGGCCTCTGTTGAGTTCTTAATCTGTGTCAAGTATTGCCTTAGGGATACAAAGGTGAATAACACAGAGCTCCCACTTTTTCCTGAGATGCTTATGAGTGGAAGAGGCTCATGGAAAGTGAGTGCTGTGGAGAGATAGGAATGGGGTGCTGAAGGTGCACAGCAAACCTCTTAGGGATGCTGAGGGGGTGAGACAAGATGAGGGGCAGGTGAGCCTTTCTGAAGAAGATGAGATTGTGATGGGTGTAAATAGGTGAAGGAAGGAAAGTAAGAACGGTTTCCATTAAATGATAAAGATTATAAGCATTTGTTATAAAGATTATAAGCATTTGTTATAAAGATTATAAGCATCTGTTGATGCCGTATCAGTAAGATAAATGACAGATCTTCAGCTTACATATTTTATTTAATTCTTAAAGACCCAAACCAAAATATGGCTAACGTAGTGATTTTATGGAAAAAATAATGAACATGTGTTGTGTTTCTATATGTTATATGATAGGTTGTTGTTTTTCAGTCACTAAGTCTGACTGCAGCATGCCAGTCTCCTCTGTCCTTCACTGTCTCCCAGCTGCTGCTGCTGCTGCTGCTAAGTCGCTTCAGTCAGGCCCGACTCTGTGTGACCCCATAGACGGCAGCCTACCAGGCTCCTCCATCCCTGGGATTCTCCAGGCAAGAACACTGGCATTTCCTTCTCCAATGCATGAAAGTGAAAAGTGAAAGTGAAGTTGCTCAGTCATGTTTGACTCTTCATGACCCCATGGACTGCAGCCTACCAGGCTCCTCCATCCATGGGATTTTCCAGGCAATAGTACTGGAGTGGGGTGCCACTGCCTTCTCCACTATCTCCCAGAGTTTGCTCAAATTCATACCCACTGAATCAGTGATGCTATCCAACCATCTCATCCTCTGCTGCTCCCTTCTCCTTTTGCCTTCAATCTTTCCAAGCAACAAGGTCTTTTCCGATGAGTTGGATCTTCGAGTCAGGTGGCCACAGTACCGGAGCTTCACCTCCAGCATCAATCCTTTCAAGGAATATTCAGGGTTAATTTCCTTTAGGATTGACTGGTTGAGACTGAGTCCAAGAGACTCTCCAGAGTCTTCTCCAGGACCACAATTTGAAAGCATCAACTCTTCGGTGTCCAGCCTTCTTTATGGTCCAACTCTTACATCCATACATGACTACTGGTAAAACCATAGCTTTGACTATATGGACCTTTGTTGGCAAAGTGATGACTCTGCCTTTTAGTATGTTGTCTAGGTTTGTCATAGTTTTCCTTCCAAGAAGCAAGCATCTTTGGATTTCATGGCTGCAATCACCATCCGAAGTAATGTTGGAGACCAAGAAAAAGAAAATTGTCACTGCTTCTACTTTTTCCCCTTCTAGTTGCCATGACGTGATAGGACCAGATGTTGCTATCTTAGCTTTTTAAATGTTGATTTTCAAGCCAGTTTTTTCACTTTCTGCTTTCACCCTAATCAAGAGGCTGTTTAGTACCTCTTCATTTTATGCCATTAGAGTGGTATAATCTGCATATCTGAGGGTGTTGATATTTCTCCCAGCAATCTTGATTCCAGCTTGAGATTCATCCAGCCTGGCATTTTGCATGATGTATACTGCATAGAAGTTAAATGAGCAAGGTGATAAAATACAGCCTTGACATATTCCTTTCCCAATTTTGAACCAGTCTGTTGTTACATGTCCAGTTCTAATTGTTTCTTGACCCACATACAGGTTTCACAGGAGACAGGTAAGGTGGTCTGGTACTCCCATCTCTTTAAGAATTTTCCACAGTTTGTTGTGATTCACACACTCAAAGGCTTTATGTAGTCAATGAAGCAAAAGTAGATGTTTTTCTGAAATTCTCTTGCTTTCTCTGATTCAGCGAACATTGGCAATTTGGTCTCTGCTTCCTCTGCCTTTTCTAAACCCAGCTCATACCTCTGGAAGTTCTCAGTTCATGTACTGCTGAAGCCTAGCCTGAAGGATTTTGAGCATAAACTGGCTAGCCTGTGAAATAAACGCAGTTGTATGGTAGTTTGAACAATCTTTGCCACTTCACTTCTTTGGAATTGGAATGAAAACTGACCTTTTCTAGTCTGCTGGCTACTGCTGAATTTTTCAAATTCGCTGACATATTGCATGCGGAACTTTAATATCATCTTTTAGAATTTTAAACAACTCAGCTGGAATTCCATTACCTCAGCTAACTTTGTTTGTAGTATTGCTGCCTAAGGTCCACTTGACTTCACACTGCAGGATGTCTGGATCTAGGTGAGGGACCACATCATCGTGGTTATCTGGGTCATTAAGACCTTTTTCATACAGTTCTTCTGTGTATTCTTGCCACCTCTTCTTAATCTCTTCTGCTTCTGTTAGGTTGTTAACATTCCTGTCCTTTATTGTGCCCATCTTTGCATGATATGTTCCCTTGGTACCTCTAGTTTTCTTGAAGAGATCTTTAGTCTTTCCCATTTTACTGTTTCTTTGCATTGTTCATTTAAGAAGGCCTTCTTATCTCTCCTTGCTATTCTCTGGAACTCTGCATTCAGTTGGATATATCTTTCTCTTTATTCCTGGCCTTTTGCTTTTCTTCTTTCCTCAGCTATTTGTAAAGCCTCAGACAACCACTTTGCCTTCTTGCATTTCTTTTCTTTGGGATGGTTTTGGTCACTGCTTCCTGTATAATGTTATGAAACTCCATCCATAGTTCTTCAGCCACTCTGTCTATCAGATCTAACCCCTTGAATCTATCAGTCACCTCCAGTGTATAACAATAAGGGACTTGATTTAGGCCATAATTGAATGGCCTAGTGGTTTTTCCTACTTTCTTCAATTTAAGCCTCAATTTTGCAATAAAGAGCTCATATCTGAGCCACAGTCAGCTCCTGGTCTTGTTTTTGCTGACTGTATAGAGGTTCTCTATCTTCAGCTGCAAAGAATATAATCAATCTGATTTCAATATTGACCATCTAGTGATGTCCATGCATAGAGTCATGTCTTGTGTTATTGGAAGAGGGTGTTTGCTATGACTAGTGTGTTCTCTCGGCAAAATTCTTCTTAGTTTTTGTTCTGCTTTATTTTGTATTCCAAAGTCAAACTTGTCTGTTACTTCAAGTATCTCTTGACTTCCTACTTTTGCATTGCTATCCCCTATGATGAAAAGGACATCTTTTTTTTGGTACTAGTTCTAGATGTTGTAGGTCTTCATAGAACCATTAAACTCCAGCTTTCTTAGCATCAGTGGTTGGGGCATTGGATTACTTGGATTACATTGGATGACTTGGATTACTGTGATGTTGAATGGTTTGCCTTGGAAACAAACCAAGGTCATTGTGTCATTTTTGAGATTGCACCCAAGTACTGTATTTCAGACTCTTTTGCTGACTATGAAGGCTACTCCATTTCTTCTAAAGGGATTCTTGCCCACAGTAGTAGATATAACGGTCATCTGAATTAAATTCACTCATTCCTGTCCATTTTAGTTCACTGATTCCTAAGAGGTCTGTGTTCAATCCTGCCATCTCCAGCTTGACCACATCCAGTTTACCTTGATTCATGCACCTACCATTCCAGGTTCCTATGCAATATTGTTCTTTATAGCATTGGAGTTTACTTTCACCACCAGACACATCCACAACTGAGTGTTGTTTCTGCTTTGGCCCAGCTGCTTCATATTTTCTGGAGTTATTAGTAATTGCCTTTCACTCTTTCCCTAAGAGCATACTGAACAACTTCCAAACTGGGGAGCTCATCCCCAGGGTCATATCTTTTTGCCTTTTCAAATTGTTCATAGGGTTCTCCCAACAAGAATAGGTGAATGGTTTCCCATTTCCTCCTCCATTGGACCACATTTTGTCTCTTCACTATGATCCATCCATCTTGGGTGGCCCTGCATGGCATGGCTCCTAGGTTCAGTGAGTTATACATGCCCTTTTGCCATGACAAGGCTGTGAATTATGAAGGGGTATAAGATAGGCAGTAAATGGCTTAGCACAAAGAAGACCATGGTGTTTGATTTTTTTTAATCAAATCAAACCATGAGTGAATGAGTGAATAAATGAATGAATGAATGAATAAGTGAAGGTCAAGAAGATGAGATGTTGACCCAGTGAAAGTTTTTGCATTCGAATGCAAAAATAATCAAGAAGATGTTAACACTGTTCACAATTACTACATAGTAAGAGTAAAAAAACTTTTTAAAATCATCTAGGTAATTCATCCTCACAACGTATAAGTGGAACTCATATGGCAAAATTTTCTAAACGTTCTTCTTTCAACTACCTGCCATTAGTCTTTACTCAAGACAGGCATTTCTCTGTGAGGTTTGCATCAGTTCAGTTCAGTCGCTTGGTCGTGTCCGACTCTTTGCAAGCCCATGAATCGCAGCACACCAGGCCTCTCTGTCCATCACCAGCTCCCAGAGTTCACTCAGATTCACGTCCATCGAGTCAGTGATGCCATCCAGCCATCTCATCCTCGGTCGTCCCCTTCTCCTCCTGCCCCCAATCCCTCTCAGCATCAAAGTCTTTTCCAATGAGTCAACTCTTCACATGAGGTGGCTAAAGCATTGGAGTTTCAGCTTTAGCATCATTCCTTCCAATGAAATCCCAGGGCTGATCTCCTTCAGAATGGACTGGTTGGATCTCCTTGCAGTCCAAGGGACTCTCAAGAGTCTTCTCCAATACCACAGTTCAAACGCATCAATTCTTCAGTGCTCAGCCTTCTTCACAGTCCAACTCTCACATCCATACATGACTACTGGAAAAACCATAGCCTTGACTAGAGGTTTGCATAGATTATGTCTAAAAAGAATGCAAGGAAGAAAGTTCGGTCTATAAATAAAAGATATGTTCTATAAAATCCAAAATTATTCAAACGGGGATATTCTAATTCTTTCAAATAACACAGGAAAGGAAAGGAAATTTAGGAGTTTAAAGCCTTTATCGGTGATTATGGTTTTCCCTCCATTTAAATACTTAACACACTGTGTAACACCATTTTCTGTGATAATTATAAGATTAGGGCATGAACATGCACATGTTGAAAGAAAGATCTTATTCAATATTTTTACTTTGTCAGATTAAAGTAAACTATATAGCAAAACAAAAGTGTATTTCAAGATCATGCAAAAGACATTTTCATGTATCTGTAATTGCTTATGAAATTTTCCCCAGGAATTTTTCATTTAAATTTATGGCTAAAGTTCAGAGACAGGTAAATAGATGGCAAGATACAAAGGATTCATGTAAAGGAAATATTTTCATGTAGAAAAATGAAATGTGTTAAATAATGGTAATTTCTGTGGAAGAAAGTTCTTTCCGAAGTATTCTTTCAGTATTCTCTTTGAAGGTATCTTCTAAATTACACAGGTTTTCCATAATTTCTTGATGTCATGTTGCCAATTATATCAGCGTAGTTTGGGCTCCAGATGAAAAGAAAAAAAGAGGAAAATAAAACTAGCTAATATTATTGGGTTTTTCCTATGTGCCACTCACTGCCTTCTTTACACATAAAATCTCACATAAGATCATACACGATGACCAAGTGGGCTTTATCCCAGGGATGCAAGGATTCTTCAATATCCGCAAATCAATCAATGTAATTCACCACATTAACAAATTGAAAAATAAAAGCCATATGATTATCTCAATAGATGCAGAGAAGGCCTTTGACAAAATTCAACATCCATTTATGATAAAAACTCTCCAGAAAGCAGGAATACAAGGAACATACCTCAACATAATAAAAGCTATATATGACAAACCCACAGCAAACATTATCCTCAATGGTGAAAAATTGAAAGCATTTCCCCTAAAGTCAGGAACAAGACAAGAGTGCCCACTTTCACCGCTACTATTCAACATAGTTCTGGAAGTTTTGCCCACAGCAATCAGAGCAGAAAAAGAAATAAAAGGAATCCAAATTGCAAAACAAGAAGTAAAATTCTCACTGTTTGCAGATGAAAAGATCCTCTACATAGAAAACCCTAAAGACTCCACCAGAAAATTACTAGAGCTAATCAGTGAATATAGAAAAGTTGCAGGATATAAAATCAGCACACAGAAATCCCTTGCATTCCTATACACCAATAATGAGAAAGTAGAAAAAAGAAATTAAGGAAACAATTCTATTCACCATTGCAACGAAAAGAATAAAATACTTAGGAATATATCTACCTAAAGAAACTAAAGACCTATATACAGAAAAGTACAAAACACTGATGAAAGAAATCAAAGAGGACACTAATAGATGGAGAAATATACCATGTTCATGGATCAGAAGAATCAATATAGTGAACATGAGTATACTACACAAAGCAATCTACAAATTCAATGCAATCCCTATTAAGCTACCAGCGATATTTTTCACAGAACTAGAACAAATAATTTCAAGATTTGTATAGAAATACAAAAAACCTCGAATAGCCAAAGCAATCTTGAGAAAGAAGAATGGAACTGGAGGAATCAACTTGCCTGACTTCAGGCTCTACTACAAAGCCACAGTCATCAAGACAGTATGGTACTGACACAAAGACAGAAATACAGTTCAATGGAATAAAATAGAAAGCCCAGAGATAAATCCACACACATATGGACACCTTACCTTTGACAAAGGGGGCAAGAATATACCATGGATCAAAGACAATCTCTTTAACAAGTGGTGCTGGGAAAACCGGTCAACCACTTGTAAAAGAATGAAACTAGAACACTTTCTAACACCACACACAAAAATAAACTCAAAAGGGGATTAAAGATCTAAATGTAAGACCAGAAACTATAAAACTCCTAGAGGAGAACACAGGCAAAACACTCTCTGACATAAATCACAGCAGGATCCTCTATGATCCACCTCCCAGAATTCTGGAAATAAAAGCAAAAATAAACAAATGGGATCTAATTAAAATTAAAAGCTTCTGCACAACAAAGGAAAATATAAGCAAGGTGAAAAGACAGCCTTCAGAATGAGAGAAAATAATAGCAAATGAAGCAACTGACAAACAACTAATCTCAAAAATACACAAGCAACTTATGCAGCTCAAGTTCAGAAAAATAAATGACCCAATCAAAAAGTGGGCCAAAGAACTAAATAGACATTTCTCCAAAGAAGACACATGGATGTCTAACAAACACATGAAAAGATGCTCAACATCACTTATTATTAGAGAAATGCAAATCAAAACCACAATGAGGTACCACTTCACACCAGTCAGAATGTCTGCATTCCAAAAGTCTGCAAGCAATAAATGTTGGAGAGGGTGTAGAGAAAAGATAACCCTCCTACACTGTTGGTGGGAATGCAAACTAGTACAGCCACTATGGAGAACAGTGTGGAGATTCCTTAAAAAATTGCAAATAGAACTGCCTTATGACCCAGCAATCCCACTGCTGGGCATACACACCAAGGAAACCAGAATTGAAAGAGACACGTGTATCCCAATGTTCATCACAGCACTGTTTATAATAGCCAGGACATGGAAACAACCTAGATGTCCATCAGCAGATGAATGGATAAGAAAGTTGTGGTACATATACACAATGGAGTATTACTCAGCCATTAAAAAGAATACACTTGAATCAGTTCTAATGAGATGGATGAAACTGGAGCCGATTATACAGAGTGAAGTAAGCCAGAAAGAAAAACACCAATACAGTATACTAACACATATATATGGAATTCATAAAGATGGCAATGATGACCCTGTATGCGAGACGGCAAAAGAGACACAGATGTATAGAACAGACTTTTGGACTCTGAGGGAGAGGGAGAGGGTGGGATGATTTGGGAGAATGGCATTGAAACATGTATACTCTCACGTAAGAAATGAATTGCCGGTCTATGTCAGATGCAGGATACAGGATGCTTGGGGCTGGTGTACGGGGATGACCCAGAGAGATGTTATGGGAAGGGAGGTGGGGGGGGGGGTTCATGTTTGGGAACGCATGTACACCCGTGGTGGATTCATGTCAATGTATGGCAAAACCAATAGAGTATTATAAAGTAAAATAAAGTAAAAACAAACAAACAAACAAACAAAACAAAACAAAATCTTACATAATCCTCCCCATTCCACTAGAGATAGGGTTTAGTCTTTCACTGGGACAGTGCAGATAAGGAGATGAGGAAACCGACACATACAGTAATAATGGCAGAACCAAAGCTTTAACACAGGCAGTTTGAATTGACAGCTTAGACTCATAACACTGTGCTAAAGGCTATACTCTCCAAAGGACACAGCACTTATTGGAGTCTGTGTCAAAACAAAATATGATCAGGTTTTCACCAACACCATTTTCTGCTGTCTCTTATTACACTGAGTGATTGTTTCTTTGAATTAATTTTTAGTTGATGATATCTGGATGGTTTAATATCTTGTTTTTCACTTTGTACCTTTTCTATGTGAATGTAAATCGTTTAGACCAAATAATAAGGAACATCCTAAATAATGTAAGGATGTCTCTCTATAGCTCTAGATTTGATATCGTCTGCTCCCATTTTCTTTCACAGTGTTCAGGTAACTTGAATGCTTAGGTCTGTGCTCCCTGGAGCTGAATGGAAGTTTACATTTATGTCAGAATAACCTTATTCAGTCAAGAATATGACTACATGTACTAACAGATAGTGCCAAATCTAAATTTTTCACTCTAATTCAATGCTAGTCGTGCAGATAGTCACAGTTTATACTTTGTAAGTCCATTTCTCTGTGTTTTAAGGCAGACAATATTTTCACACTGTTATCTGAATATAAGGCTATGTAAAACTACTATAAAATATAGCTAAAAGTTTAGCTATAAAAACAATGTCATTGTTAAACACAATATAACTAGTGATTGTGATAAATCTTATATAATTTGTTTGATGAGTGGTGTTTTGGTATTTTTTTTGGTGAAAAACTATAACTTCCTTCTTCCTTTATGCTCTTTAATACATTGATAATTTCTCCTCTTTCTGCATGAAGGGACTGGTTCATCTTTGAGACACTGAATTCTGCTCTAGGTTGGACTAGCAGATAATCCTCTTTGGGCTCCCCTTCACTAATGCTGAATTATATAATATATGAAGTTTTTTCTATTTCTATGTGAACAATACTTTTTTGGAAAAAATGCTTTTAAGTTACTCTTAGACGTGTTTAATTACTGAATGTAGCTCAAAATTGGTGACTTTTTTCTCTGTATGATAGGTTAATAAAATACATCCTACCTCCCTTCTTTCCTTTCCTATATATATTCTTTCTATAATTGTATGACATTTGTGATCTATTTTGAAAACATGCTCTCTAAACAAACATTTCTTGATTTACTCTATGTTTGTGTATTTATTTATAAAATATTCTGTAGTCTTCTAAAAACTTTGGACCTTTGCTTAAAAAATAATTTTCCTCATTGTTTACCAAGTGATGCCTGGTGTTCAAAGCTCCCTGCAATCTGACTCTGCTTTTCAAAGCTCTGCTTATGCCACTTAGCTTTTATGAAAGACCTGCATTAATACCTGTTTTAGCTGACTGAGTGGAGAAGGCAATGGCAACCCAGTACTCTTGCCTGGAAAATCCCATGGACGGAGGAGCCTGGTAGGCTGCAGTCTATGGGGACACGACTGGACACGACTGAGCAACTTCACTTTCCCTTTTCACTTTCACGCGTTGGAGAAGGAAATGGCAACCCACTCCTGTGTTCTTGCCTGGAGAATCCCAGGGACGGGGGAGCCTGGTGGGCTGCCGTCTATGGGGTCACACAGAGTCGGACACGACTGAAGCGACTTAGCAGTAGCAGCAGCAGCAGCAGCAGTAGCTGACTGAGAGAAGTCTGGAGGGGACTTCTGCTTTCTCGAGAAAGAGATGAAAAATGAAAAATAGCTTTCCGAGTTTGTTTTTCAGGAACTGTTTTAGAGGCAGTGGGCTCCCCAGCAGCAAAAGTGGTGCCACCAAGCTCCTTCCCAGGGAACTACACTCAGCATCTCAGCATCAAGCCTCCATAGCTTTGAACTTTGTGGGCATCTGTGTTTTATTTTGACTCACTTTTTGCAGGTCATAAGGTAATGCTTGTTTACTTTGCACCATTTTGATTCGTACAAGGTTTCAAAGGAACGTTCCATTTTCTGACAAAGGGGAGTGGGGAAGCTGTATTTATTCCTTGCTGTATCCTATACTCCAGTCAAACTGGACCATTTGCCAAATACTCTGCCCTCTGCCTAGTGTCTGTGTCTACTATCCTGAGTGCCTGAAATGTTTTTCCAGACATTTCCCCTTGCCTCCTTCAAATCCATCGTTGAAGGTCCATCTCAAATGTTACTTCCTACAACAAGACTTTTCTCCAGCTAGAAGTACTGTTTTCCTTTTCTGAATTCCCAAAGACACATAATATTGTACTAATAATAGCAGCCAACAGTTATATACTATTTACTATGGGCCTGTCACTGTGGGGCTTTCTTAGTGACTCAGATGGTCAAGAATCTGCCTGCAATTCAGGAGACCTGGGTTTGATCCCTGGGTAGGGGAGATCCCCTGGAGAAGGGAATGGCAACCCACTCCAGTATTTTTGCCTGGAGAATTCCATGGACAGAGCCACCTGGCGGGCTACAATCTAAAGGGTAGCAAAGAGTCAGACGTGACTGAGCAACCCACACTGAGTCACTGTTCTAAGCGAGTTATGTACAGTAACAGATTTAATCTGAATAATAACAGTACCTATGAAGCAGGTACTATCATTATCACCGTTATATAGATGAGGAAACTAAGGCACAAGAGAGCTAAGGCAGTAGAAGCAGGATTTGAACCCAGGCCTTTCGTTCCAGAGTTCTGTGCCTACGCTATGCTCCTTTGTAGGCACTCCTACAGTATCTATGATGTTCTCATACATTTCATTGTCACATTATCTCACTTCTGCTAAAATACTGGATAGCTTCCAGTTTTAAGAATCAGGGTCCCACGTTCCTAGCCTGTGCAGTGTTCCCGTTCCCTCCGATTTCTGGGTGAATTTGGCCACTGGGGATTCCTGGCAGAAGATTAGAATGAGGGAGGAGAATGAGGCTGAGATATTGTTCTCCTTGTTCCTTTCCTCATTCTGGCTGTTTCTTTCCACCAGAAGCCTCTGCTTTATGGAATTATACTTTTCAAGGTTTCCAGTAACCTCTCCTTGCTCCTGTCCTTCTGGATCTAGGTGCAGAAACAGGTATTATTGGTAACAGTCTGGGGTTTTCCTACATCCCATTCACATCTTTGTACTTAGTCCCTTTGATTATCCTAATCTGTCATTTGTTCACTGTTGAAATCCAGATACAAAAAAAAAAAAAAAAAAAGAAATCCAGATACAGCCAATAAACACATTAAAAGATTTTTAAAAAGAATCAATGGTTCCATTTTTCTTATCTTAATCTTGCTTAATGAAGCAGATCTTATTGTATACCTGTATCATACCACTGTATTACACTTCCCCGAAGTTGCTTTTCCGACCACATTTCTGGAGCTCAGTTTTATTGTTAAGCTTGATCTAGCAGGAAAAAAACCCTACATATGCTGGTGCTTTTCCTCAAAGAATCAATAACACACATTCTCAAGAAAGACTATCAATTTTCTATTGAATAAAACAGAAGACAGATGTATTGATAACACAAACAGCCTCCACTTACTGGATGCCTGCTTGGTGTTAATCACTGGCTACTTTTCAGACAGGGTTTCATTTATTGTAGGGAAGTAGTTTTAACCATCTCTATTTTATAGATGAGGCCCAGAAAGGTCAAGGGATTTCTTAAGGTCACAATGTAGTGACGGAACCCATTGCCTACTTAGGTCTGTCTAACTCCTAATCACTTAAACAATAGTCTTTAGGGCCTTTCTGAGCATTATGGAGATATGTTTGATGAGGGAGCAGTTATATTTACAAGGCTTAATTCTACCTTTGTGGTTCAACCAGCTGAACCCTCCACCCTCACACCACAGGGTAAGAAGTTTTTCTTTGCCATGCCTTGTTTGTTTTGTTACACTGCTATTGTGGCCGTGCACTAAGTAAGCTATGATGGTACTAATCAGATGGCTTCCCAATGTGATAAGCCATTGGTTCAACTTGGGGAGCTTTTGCACAAACCACTCCCTCTCTCCTGCACTCAGAGGACATATGGCAATGTCTAGAGACACTTTCAGTTGTCACAACTGGAGGGAAGGGTGCTGCTGGTATGTAGCAGGTAGAGGGTAAGCAGCTGTTAGACATCCTATAATGCAAAGGACAAGTATCCACAACAAAGAGTGGTCCAGTCAAAATGTCATGAGGGTGGAGGCTAAGAAACCTCACGAGAGGCTGAAAGTAGGATGCGATGCTAGACATATTAGAGGTGGTGCTGCGGAGTAGGGGTGATGGGGGAAAGTAATACGATCAAGAGAGATCTTGCATGGGTTGATGATGATCATACGACATGAACGGAAAAGTTTGGTGAACTTAACTTTCTACATGAGAATAAAGTCACAATGATAACAATAGCAACTACAGCGACAGAAAAAAGAACCAAAGAAAAGTGAAACCTGAAATCATTACAGACTCGCTGGGAAGCTGAATAACTTGCTGCAGAATAACTATGTCTTCTCTGTGGTCCTCTCTGTACCCTGCCTCTAAAAATGGGGCTGAGAAAATGGGCAGAGAGACTAGCCATACCCTGGGCCATATTACCCACATATAACCTGGGAACATTCTTTCTCCCATTGGTCAGCTCCAGAGCACATCCCTGTCCCATTTTATGATGCACAACTCTCCCTCCTTGTGGGTGAATAAATCAGTGCGTTCTGCATGGTTCTGGGTTCTTGAAATTGAGGTTTCTAGTTTTCATTGGCAATAAGGTCACAGAATGCACCGAGTCAAGAGAATATATTCAAAAGACCAGTATCTCAACTGACTCTTCAAGAAACTGGGTTGTGCAAATGACTATACTTCATGACAAGACAGTGCCTAGGAAGTAATGATTGCAGCTAGCACTGCATTACAATAGTGGTGAAAACCAAATGACCCCTGGTATTGATGTTCTTTGTGACTACTCTGGTGAAAACTTTCCAGAAGGAAACTCAGTCGATCAGACATGTCTGACTTCTGTGACCCCAAAGACTGGGGCCCATCAGGCTCCTCGGTCCATAGAGTTTTCCAGGCAAGAATACTAGAGTGGGTTGCCATTTCCTTCTCCAGGGGTATATAAATATATATACATTTTTAAAGACTTACAGTATATGGTAGGCACAATGACGTCGCTTTCCATCCTACTGACAGCGTTCTTCACCAGGCAACTATAATTCCCAATGTCTTCTTTGGTCACTGGAGCAATATGAAGGCTGCTGTTTTGAAGAGAGAAGGAGTTGGTGGAGCTGGTGTGGACAGGCCTCCCATTCTTCAGCCACTGGTAAACCCGCCGGCTGCCCCCTTCCACGAGGCATGTCAGGGTCATGTTTCCCACGTACTCCACAGCCCCAGAGGAAGGCTGAATCTGCACCACTGGTTTCGTGACAGGATCTGCAACATCAGAATGAAAGAAATGATCTTTGTCACCCCAGGATTATAATTAAAGTCTAGGAGATCTTTCACATGTTTTAAATCCTAGGAAAATGACTCCAAAATTTTGTACTTTTTAAATGTAGACAGTTTAGGAAGTAATTAAAGAAGAGGATTAAAGTCATCCAGTTCAGTTCAGTTCAGTCACTCGGTCGTGTCCGACTCTTTGCGATCCCATGAATTGCAGCACGCCAGGCCTCGCTGTCCATCACCATCTCCCGGAGTTTACTCAGACTCATGTCCATCGAGTCCGTGATGCCATCCAGCCATTTCATCCTTGGTCGTCCCCTTCTCCTCCTGCCCCCAATCTCCCCCAGCATTAGAGTCCCTTCCAATGAGTCAACTCTTCGCATGAGGTGTCCAAAGTACTGGAGCTTCAGCTTCAGCATCATTCCTTCCAAAGAAATCCCAGGGCTGATCTCCTTCAGAATGGACTGGTTGGATCTCTTTGCAGTCCAAGGGACTCTCAAGTCTTCTCCAACACCACAGTTCAAACGCATCAATTCTTTGTCACTCAGCCTTCTTCACAGTCCAACTCTCACATCCATACATGACCACAGGAAAAACCATAGCCTTGACTAGACGGACCTTAGTCGGCAAAGTAATGTCTCTGCTTTTGAATATACTATCTAGGTTGGTCAAAACTTTTCTTCCAAGGAGCAAGCGTCTTTTAATTTCATGGCTGCAGTCACCATCTGCAGTGATTTTGGAGCCCCCAAAAATAGTCTGACACTGTTTCTACTGTTTCCCCATCTATTTCCCATGAAGTGATGGGACCAGATGCCATGATCTTCGTTTTCTGAATGTTGAGCTTTAAGCCAACTTTTTCACTCTTTTTCACTTTGATCAAGAGGCTTTTTAGCTCCTCTTCACTTTCTGCCATAAGGGTGGTGTCATCTGCATATCTGACGTTATTGATATTTCTCCCGCATTACAAATAGAAAATGATGATACAAAAATATCATTTATAGCAGAGATAACCAATTCTAGAACTTAATCTTCAAGAATTTTGTAACGAAAACCTTTAGTTTATAGATAATGCAGTTAGTGGTGAAGAACACCAGCTTCCTTATTTCCTGTTCATTGTGCTCCCCCCGACACCATAAAGGTTTACTCTCACGGGCAAAGTTTACATGGCTATTCCCCTCTCTGATTTGTCCTGCTATCCCAAGAGCAATTGGTTGGGATAGATATAGTGAACACAAATTCCTATCCACTATCTGCAAAATACAAAGCTTAGACATACTATACTTTGGGGGTATCAATTGAAAGTTTTAAAGAATCATATTTTCACCATTTACTTTTCCTCTTATGTAAGTAAGCTAATTATATGTTTTAATTGCTGTGCATTTGTACTGCAGCATTATTTCAGTCACTGTACCATGTTAGTCTCTTTAACAAACCAAAGCCTGTTATTAACTTTCCTTCTATGCAAAATAACAGGTCACACAGAGACAGTAAGATGATAAATAAGTAACAGACAACTGGTTCAAGTGTTTAGCTTTGAATTCCTATCAGACTTTTAATTGGGGTTGATGCATCTTCTCAGGTAAATTTGTTCTGACTCATGTTCATTTTCATTTTACACTGGCATATGTGCATCAGAGCATATACAGATTCAGTCCTTCCACCCAGAGAAGACAGGAGAAAATGAAAGATAAGGAGACAGGAGTTTGAAAAGCAAACTGCAGGAAAGCTGGGTAGCCCTGAAGAGCCCTCCAGCCTTTCTCAAGATGGAGGAAATCAAGATGGCCACTAAATTTAACCCTTTATGTTTCCTGGCAAGAGGAAATGGTTAACAGCATTAATGCTTACAGCATTATGATTTAAAAAGATTGTTTGGTATATTTATTATGTGGAAACAGCTTTTGTTTCAAAAATGCCTTTGCATGGAAATATTATATGTGATATGGGAAAAGTCAAATAGGTAACGTCTAAAGTCTTGTACGGGGAGAACCAATCATTAGAAAAGACATTGGTACTGTGATCACGCACTTGAATTTAACAGTGTCACTCAGACGTGGAAGTTTCCCAAGAAGATTTTTTTACACAGGTCCTGTGCATGTGTGCTAAGTCACTTCAGTCGTGCCCAAATATTTGTGATCCCATGGACTGTAGCCCGCCAGGCTCCTTTGTCCATGGGATTCTCCAGGCAAGAATATTGGAGTGGGTTGCTATTTCCTTCTCCAACACAGGTCCTAAACCCCTACTAAGACCTTTTGGTTGCAGGGGAAAGGGGCAAGATAGGAGTAGGTTAATAAGAGGTATAAACTAGCACCGTAAAATAAGTAAGCTACAAGGATATATTGCACAGCACAGGTAATATAGCCACTATTTTATAGTAACTATAAACAGTATAATCTATAAAAATTTTGAATGATTATATTGTATACCATGAAACTAATATAACATTGTTAATCAACCACTGGTGTGGCTCAGTGGTAAAGAACCTGCCTGCAATGCAGGAGATGTGGGTTCAATCCCTGGGTTGGGATGATCCCTTGGAGAAGGAAATGGTAACCCACTCCAGTATTATTGCCTGGAGAATTCTATGGACTGATGAGTCTGGCAGGCTACAGTCCATGAGGTTGCAAAAGAGTAGGACATGACTTAGTGACTACAAAAACAAATAAGAGGTACAAACAAATATGTGTAAAACAAGTCAACTACAAGGATATATCATACAGCACAGCAAATATAGTCAATATTTTACAATAACTATAAGCAGAGTATAATCTATAAAAATTCTGAATTATTATATTGTATACCTGAAACTAATATAATATTGTAAATCAAATATACCTAAAATTTTTTTTCTGAAAAGAACTTCTGGCTCCGTTTTCCTCAACAAATCCAATTGTACTATACATTAACAAGGAATGGGTGTTCTATTAAAAGCTTGGGGGGAAGAGATAGGATACTACCCAGGAGAATTTTATGAAACTGTAAAAAATGTCCTCCTTTTCTCTCCCAAAGTTCCTCTCTAGGCACCTGCTGCCACATTCTGTGTCTTTGTTCCCCTGCAATGTCTCCAGTTTCCACTCCTTTACTGGGCACATATTTACTGAGTGCCTACGAACGGCCAGCATCAGGGTTTAGGCAGTGGGGACAAAACAGCAAGCAATATAAAGCCTACTCCCATGGATCTTGTATTCTAGACCAGGAAGAGCAACAGTAAAAGAAACAAGAATATGTACTGTCCAGTGTTATGAAAAGAATAAAGCGAAACTCAAGGTAAACAGTAACTCTCTTTCTCACTCTCTCTCTCAGTTTGGGGGAATGAGGTTATACTTTACATAAGGTGGTGACGGAAGCCTTCACAGGTAAAGTGACACTCCGGCTGAGACCGCAAAGAAATAGGGGAGGGAATCAGGCCAGTATGCAAGAGAAGAGCAATCTGTGTAGAGTGAGCAGCCAAGCGTAGAGACAGTGAGGTATGAGAGGGTTGGCTTGTTCCAGGAATAACAAGGAGGCCAGAGTGGTGAGGGAGAGAGAGGTGGGCAGGGTTCAGAGGGGGACTGGGTATGTAGGGGGATCACACGGGCCTTGAGGGATGCTGTTGGCGCTTTGGCTTTGATTGTGAGTGAGACAGGAAGCCACAGGAGGATTCTGAGCTGCAGGAGGCAGGGGTGGAAGCAGGGAGAGTGGGCACAGGCTGTTTGGAGAGTCCAGGCCAGAGCTGATGGTGGGCTTGAGTAGGGCAGCAGTGGGCGCAGCAAGGATTGACTGACTCACCTCTGTCCATATTCTGAAGGCAAAGCTGAGAGGGCTAATTTGTGGACTGGATGAGGATGTGAGAGAAAGACAGAATCAAGGGTGATGGCAGAGTGCAACTGATGGAATGAAGTCTGCATTTGCCAAAACAGGAATATTATTAAACAGACAGGTTTAGGGGGAAAAACCAAAAGTTGTGCTTTGAGCATAGTATAGTATCTTTAAGGTACACTGCTTACATAACTCACTAAGGAAAATAAATGTCTGAAAGTTAGCTGAACCCCACTCTCCCTTCGAGGACATTCCCAGCACCTTCTACTGTTCCTCAAGTGTGGTTATTGAGCAAGTCTCATACTCTCCCAGTGTACCAAAGTTAAAAAAAAAAACAACACAAATCTTTATGTGACAAAAAAAATAGGGCTCTTCCCAGGGTGCATTCTGCTAATGAAAAATAAAATTTTCTCCATCTCATCACATCGGCAACTTTATACTTGATAGTTTCCAGGCAAACAAGTAATAACTCCTACTTACTGCTTGATTACCTTTAGCTGGGCATAGTGCATATCCTTTCTATGAATGTTCTTATTTCATCCCCAGAAAGCCTCATGAGGTGGATAGTGCCATTCATGCCATGAGACACTGAGGCTTTGAGGGTTAATGTGCCCAAAGTTGCAGACCAGACCTAAAGCCCTGGTAGCCCAGTCTCCTAAGCCACTGCTCACTGCTGTGCTACTCGGCTGCCCACGTCGCTCACAGTGGACTTACCATCTACCGTGACTTGAATCTTCTGACTAGCTGACAGAGTTCCGTTTCCCTGGATGTTGACCTTCACAATGTAGTTGCCTTCGTCGGTGAACTGCAGTGGGTTGATGAGCAGGGAGGCGTTGGGTGGCATCATGGTGAATTTGTGCTGGTATTCCAAGTCGGGAACCACAGACTTGTTCACAGAGCCCAGCAAGTACTTGGGCATCGTATGGGGTCTCTCAAAAAGCCATATGACCTGGATGTCTGATGCTGGAGTGTGGAATCCATAGTGCACGGGGAGATAGAGAGCCTGGCCCCTGATGCCATGGACGGTGTGTGATGGCACTGCCACCTTCAGCCCCGAGCAAGCACCTGCTGTGAAGGAAAGGAAAGCTGTAAAGACGCTGAGCCACATTTCATAACCGAAAGGCACAAAACAGAGAGAACCTGATCGGGCGATAGTCCTTTACAAAGAAGAGAGGCTTCTAGGTACTGACTGTTCTGGTACTGGTTACCTGTAGAGGTAAATATTTGTCTCTGAAATGAGCATTTTAAAAACTCCACCCAAAGACTGTGTGGATTGCTTGACCTCTTTAAATGCATGATGAAAAGGAAAAGCAGAAGTTATTATCTCTGACTGTTAAAGAATAATGGGAAAAGGAGAACTGGGATAGATGATTAGTTCTGAAGTCCAATGAAACCTTTAACAAAATTGAAATTGCGACTGTATTAATGTCTGAGTCATATCATATCCTAATCGAGCTATGTGATTGAGGGGTTACTTCCTCTTGAGAATCTTCCTTCACAGTCTTCTGACATGACTTGGTAGTCCCCAGTTGGAAGTCTTTTCCTTTGGCCAAAGCCTTGCCAAATGCAAATATTCTAAGGACAATGATAGCAAACCATTACCAGTTGTGATTGAATATTACTGCTTAGAAGGAGGAATCTGGTTTGTGTGTTTGAGCAACAGTAAGAGAAGGCAATGGCCCCCCACTCCAGTACTCTTGCCTGGAAAATCTCATGGATGGAGGAGCCTGGTGGGCTGCAGTCCGTGGGGTCACTAGGAGTCGGACATGACTGAGCGACTTCACTTTCACTTCTCACTTTCATGCATTGGAGAAGGCAATGGCAACCCACTCCAGTGTTCTGGCCTGGAGAATCCCAGGGATGGGGGAGCCTGGTGGGCTGCTGTCTATGGGGTCACACAGAGTTGGACACGACTGAAGCAACTTAGCAACAGCAGCAGCAGCAGCAAAAGACAGGAACAAATGGAGCAGAGTGGAGCCCGAGGAGCCTGGTGAGACAGGAGACCAGCAAGATGGCTGGGCCAGAACAGGAAGTACCTTAGGGTCACGGCAAACACTTAGGCAATTTTACTGGGAGTGAGACGGGAACACGACCAGAGTTTTGTGAGCAGGAGGGGTAGGGGTTTTCTTCTTCTTATTTTTAAGGTATACCCTAGCTGCTGTGAGAACAGACTGAAACAGGGGAAAGAGCAGGAGAAGGGAGCCCACTTAGAAGGTGCCTGCAATAGAGTAGGCAAGAGATGGTTGCGCTCTAGATAAGGGCAGTAGTATAAGATACTATGAGAAAAGACTGGGGGTGCTAACAGTATTTGATGGCATGTTGGGAGTGGGATAAACAGAGACGAGTCAAGAGTGATTCTAAGGTTGATGACTTGATCAACTGGAAGCATAGAGCTGTCATTTATTAATGAGCAGCTAATCAATTAATTGTGGGGAGACATTTTTGGAAGACATTTTGTCCTATGGACAGAAGGGCCTGGCGGGCTACAGTCCATAGGGCTGCAGTCACAACTGAAGCGGCTTATCACGCATGGAGAGACATCTCACAATTTCAATTCCGTCTTATACAAAGTTTTTATCTTCTTTCATTGCTTCTCCCTTTTTATCTCTACTGGTAAGGGGATCTTTAAGATTTATCTGATTCCTATTATGAAAAGCCATCAATATTAGGAAGGGAATGGTAGAAAGATCTGTTTGTCCAATGATTTTCTTTGGAGAAACTGAAAGATGCTGGTCTGATCCTGTGAGGAATAAAAATCCACCAACAGGAAATTTTCTTCTTTCCTTCCCAGGGTGAAGGTCAGAGCAAAGATTCCCATGGTTTTAGTTTTTGGGTAGCTGTTAGTGAAGAGTGAGACCCTGGTGCCAGCAGGGAAGTCAGAGCAAAGAACTGAAGAGAAAAAGGAACAAAGAGGAAGAGTGGAGGAGGTTACAGGGAGAAGATACACAGTCGAAACCAACACTATGGACCGAAAATTAGGTGACTGTCTGGGAAAAATAAATATGTGTCTTACAGTCTCCTCTGTGTATATTTGTGATTGACTTGTAATTTTTTTTTCCTGACAATGGGTTGTATCTGCACATTTCATTTTAATGATTTGGTCCATTACAAAGGAGTTACAAAGGTATGAGCATTTACTTCTATTTTCTTTTCTGACAAGTACAAGACTGCTAAATTTGTAGTTGTTCTTAATTTGAATCATTAGAAAAGAAGGAACCGGTTGCTGAGAGCTATAAAGAGGAGATATAGTGGATTGCAGGAAAGGAAATCATAAGAGAGATAAATGAAGTTGAGAGAGTAAATCTAGGACTTAACACTAGTGATGTCTGAGATGTGTGAAGCAGCGATAGTGAGAAGGGAGTGAAGCTCTTGAAGCCATAGATTTAGAAAGACACTGGGCATCTGGGTGGGGGTCCTGCACAGGAAATTATTCCTCTTAGTACCTGTGATATCTGCACCAAACAGCATGTATTTTCATGACTTTCATTGTAGTTGGCAATAGGAAGTGCCTGACAAGTTCCTGGCAAGCAATAAATAAAAACTAGTTTACCCATTATTACTAACTTAAGATATGCAAAATGTAATTTTCACTGTATTTATTGTGTTGCTGTTTCCTTATTATTGTTATTTTTTTTACTTCAGTGAATACAAAAATATTCCTGTGGGTTTCACAGTTTATTCTTGATCTTGGACTTCCCTGTCTACACAGTCTTAAATTAATTTCTTGTAAATTGCCTAGAAACAACAGCTTTTAGGAACCTATTCTCTAAGCTTTCAGAGAGATTTCTGAATCTACTACTTCAATAAAGTTAAACATCCACTGAAATTTGAGGTGTTGAATACATACTTGGGATAAAATGATTAGTTAGATGACTTACCTTAGATAAGTCATTTTAATTCCCTGTGACTCAGTTTTCTTTTGTGTGAAGAGGGTTATATTAGATGAGGTCCAAGGCCTCTCTCTGCTCTTTATGTTCTCAGCATCCTAAGGTGCCTTTCTCATGGTAGCAGCTACCGTACATTTGAAGGGGAAGGGTCCATATTTAAGTAAGAGAGGGTCCAAAGAATTCAGAAGTATTAAATCTCAGATTTAAGTCTACTTAGTAAGTTGTCAATCCCTTTGTTTAGTCACTAAGTCATGTCAGACTCTTTGTGACTCCACGCACTGTTCCTGCCACACTCCTCTGTCCATGTGGTTCCCTAGGCAAGAATACTAGAGTGATTGGCTATTTCCTCCTCCAGGGGACGTTCCTGCCCCAGGGATTGAACCCGCAACTCTTGCATTGGCAGGTGGGTTCTTTAGCATTGAGTCACCAAGGATATCTTTTAATACAGTGGCAGTTCTGTGTTTTTTTGCCAAGAAATCAAGGGGGATGGTGGGAATCCACCTCATTGCCTTGTGAACACACTGGAAAAAGCGGCATGGCTGCTGATAAAAAGCTTGCCTCTGACAGTGAGCAGTTTGGTCACCGATTTATTGGTCTATTTAAAACATTTCACACCGCAACTTAGAAACTGCTGGTAGACTGAGCTGTAGCTAGAGATGGCCTGAGTGCAAGCCCGGCCAATCTGTTCTTGGCATTTGGGGAAGTCATTGCAGAAGTTCTTGTTTACCTTTTACTTTTTTTTTTTTTTGAAAAGAGGAAGAACCTTTTTTAATCTATTTTTTTGTGTGGCTTGGGTTGAAAAAAGATTAACTGAGATTGTAATGTTCTGAAAATGACTGGGAAACACTTTATTACCAAGGAGTGAGAGCATGACTGGAACAGAAACATAGGTGGATCTTGACTCAGGAAGCTGAATCTTAAGGGGACTGGAAAGTCTATGACTAAAGTTACAGAAATAAATTTTATTTATTAAAATACTGAATATGACACAAACATTGCAGCCTAGTAGAAAATGTTAGATGGCACGTACAGTAATCATTAAGGGGAGTGAACTGGTTCTTTGGTGTATTTTGGAAATAACAGACATCATGTAATAGTATCTTAAATAACATATTACCATCAATAATATCTCTGAATATATTCAATGCTTATCGTACCAAATGATGTGAAATCATGTCATTTAACTTTTTTCATGATATGAAATCATGAGTGCTTTTTCAAGTATTTGTATGACAGTGAGAGAGAATGTAGTTGTCACAATTGCTGTTTGCTTAGACTGCCTACACCATTTTCATCAGATAAATTATAGGTAGAAAGTTATGAGAATCCCATGGATGGGGGAGCCTGGTGGGCTGCAGTCCATGGGGTCGCTGAGAGTCGGACACGACTGAGCAACTTCACTTTCACTTTTCACTTTCATGCATTGGAGAAGGAAATGGCAACCCACTCCAGTGTTCTTGCCTGGAGAGTCCCAGGGATGGGGGAGCCGGGTAGGCTGCCATTTATGGGGTCGCACAGAGTCGGACACGACTGAAGCAACTTAGCAGCAGCAGCAGCAGCAGCAGCAGCAGAAAGTTATGAGTATCAGTGAGGGATGAAATTTTCTTTATACATTTTTTATATCATCCACTAAAATCTTTTTAATTTGCAGGAGATACATGAGCCTACTGATATGATGTAATCCTTACTTGTAGTGAACGTTGCAGAATAAACAGATAATTGTATGCTTCTGCTCCAGTTTAGGAGCACGTACTCTTTAGCCATTGCTGAACTTCCCCCTATAGATGTGATGAGCTTATGCTGTCCAAACAGTAGTTTACTGACTTAAAAAAATCAGCTTCATCTTCAGAAGTTTTCAAGGGTTCTTTTCTCATTGTATAAGGAAACGTAAATGACTGAACTATAAATTTTAGAAAGTCAACCTCTGTAAGAACAAGTAAACTTTTTGAAAATAAATGATATGAAAATTGATGAAATTTTAATTTGATATTCCAAATATTTGTACTTAAATGAACGTTCAATTTTATTACTAGGTTAATACTTTTGAGTACAAGAAAAGAAAACTCTTAATTTTTTATATTTGAGGCACTATACTGCTTTGAAGAACATTGATAATATCATTAATAACCTGACATACAAAATTATAGCAAAACTCTCCCCTTCAGAGATTCCCTTAAACTATAAAACAAACGTATGATAAAGGAATGTCCAGTGTTAAAGAACACGACCTCATATTGTGAAATTATCTATAGTCCAGCAACAAGACTCCCTAGACCAGTTTCACTGTATTGAATATAAACATCAGACTCCACAAAGTGACCTCTACTGTAGCTCAAAATAGTTGGCATTTACTTCCCCATTGCCAAGTCTGATATTAGCAAGCACAACACAGCTATTGTTGACTGTAAATAAACTCTTGTATCTTTAGAGAAAATAGAAATGATGATGATGTACTTTGAATAGACTTTACAAACTACATTTGAGGGTTCAAATAGCTATGATTTTTAAAAAAGAAAAAACAAACTGATACTCAGTATTTCAAAATACAAAAAAATTTCCAAATTACCCAAGGTCTTTACAACTCACTACCAATGGAGAAGAGTAAATTTGTGAAAGTCTTAAGGGATAATAACTGATTTAGCTACTTATGGACATGCTATCTATTTCTCAAAATTATGTTTAATTTTAGTTTGGTAGAATCCTTCAAATGAATTGGCTCTCAGTGCTTCCTAAAGCCAGTTGCAAAAAATCACTTAGGAAATGACAGCAGTCCTGTTGTAAAAAATTAAGCATGGCACTGCCACAAAGGATACTTTTGAAGCCCAGAAAAATGCACAAAGATAAAAAGTCAGTTATGGTAATTGCTTAATTTTCCTAAAAATTTCTAAACATCTCTATAGGCTAGAATTTGACAACATAATGGAAAAACAATCACAATTGTGGGAAACTCAAACATGTAAAAAATTAACAAACTGTACATTTCAAATATGTGGAATATGAACAACATTAGGTATAAATGTAAATAATCACACGTACTATGAAAACTAAGCCATAAAATACCAGTAAGGGCAAGCTCTAAATACCGAAGAAGGTTAAGTGGTTATTTAGCTAATTTGTTCTTAAATTTTAAGGGATAAAAGGTTTTTTGAATTCGTATCTGTTGGATATAAACAAAATAAGAAACTGACCTGTTCTTTTAACTTGACTTTTAAAGCTGATATAGGAAGAATGGAAAAAGAATGTCTGGGGAAATTATGACATAGAAACAGTGGACTCCTCTAAATTCTAAGGATAAAGAGGAGAATGAGGGAGAAACAAAGTAGAGGGGAAAAATTAATTGAATTAACTATTGGGCAAAGAGAAAGACTAAAGCTGTTTTGGAGAAATAATACTTTTAAACACATTTCTCCCTATTGAGCATATATTTTTTTTTTATCAGTTTGGAATCTTTTTTCCCACATTTCATAAATTAGGTAAGAAACAGGTAGAGCTAACAGTTTGCCACAATATCTTTAAATAAAACAGCCATAAACTATGTTCATAAATTGTTCTAAGTTTCACAGTAAGTGGTAACAAATTCATGACCTGTAAGAATATTTGCCAAAGTAGAATGCATTAAAGAGTGTTGGACCTATATATGAACTCTATAAAAAGAAGAACCACATTAAGTTTTTAAAATGTTTTAATTTTCTTAATGAGTGCTATTGACAATAATTGTTGTCTTCAGAAAACAATAACCATTGATTGACTGAACTTCCTTTCTCCTAAATGATCCTGTTTCTTTGCTGGAACAAACTGTGTTACTGTTAAAAGGTTCTGTGCTGTCCTTCAATTATCTGAGTGAATCTACAGCCAAGAGCAAATATTTACCTTATGCTCACAATTTTTTTTAAAAAAGTACTTAAAATGCACTTTATGCAGTGCCTTACCTAAGAGAAGGAGGTATATTTTGCACCGAAGGACCCCAACCCTGCTGCTGAAGGGTTCCATGAATGCATCCTGTTCCATGCACACAGTGCCCTGTTCCTGGTGGCAACTCGGTTCATGGACCAGCAGCTGCTGGTTTATTTGCCAGGGAAATTAGCAGTGAGGTAATAGACCCCAGCCTGCCTCTTGCTTCTGCGATTTGAATACAGAATGAATGTGTATACAAAGGACACAGGTACTGGGAACACCTGTTATAGGCTCTGCAAGAAGACAGGCTTGTGACTTTCAGAGCCACTTCTTAGCAATTATCAGTAATCCTCAGCATGTTTCATGAATTATTCTTAGTCGTTAATTATCACATGAAGGAAAACATCCTTTCGGGTGACTCTAATAAAAAACAATATGCTTTAATAATCAAAAGCATATTGTGAAATTTTCTGAAAAAACAGAAGCTAGTATCCTATCATGGAAAAACAATGCTGCTATTTTGAAATTAAATTTTTTCTATGAAAATTACAGTATTTCATATATCTGCTAAAATAGTTATAAATCACCGTGAAGGAACATGTAAAAGTTATACATATCTTTAAATATGTATTTTTCTTGTATATTTCCTGTTAGAAATGTCCACCATGGGTTTATTGAGTCTATGGATTCATATTATTTTTAAAAGCAAACCACAGGTGTGTTTCCGAGTAACACTGAATCATGGACTGCACATAATTATAACAGATAATATCTGAGGCCACATTTTCACAGCTGAAGCAGAGTAAGTGAACCAACAGTTCAGAGACCATCTTGCCTCTACAGTGGTGTCTGGGCTACGGATTTTCTGCCTGGCCTTTCACTGCCAGGCAGTGCACTTCCGCTTAATTTACCTAGCTATAAGTTAACCCCTATTTCATTTCATGTCATCTACTGCAAGAAGGTTCCAGTCCAAGCCTCTACTATATAAAACAAAAATCTGCATCAAATCATGCAAAATTCCTTGCATAAATAATTACTGAAGAAGTTTGATGATAAAATAGGCGAAGAAAGAATATTCCTCAATTGTAATTAAAGGTAAAAAAAAGTGATAGTTATTTTGGAATTTAAGTTTGGAAACATATTTTGAATTAAGGCTAACAGACCTGTTGTGTGTTCATGCTTTAGTCGCGCAGTCGTGTCTAACTCTGCAACACCGTGGTCTATAGCCTGCCAGGCTCCTCTGTCCATGGGATTCTCCAGGCCAGAATACTGGAGTGGGTTGCCGTTTTCTCTTACAGGGGATCTTCTTGACCCAGAACATCAAACTCTAGAGTCTCCCTGCATTGCAGTCAGATTTTTCACAATCTGAGCCACCAGGACCCAGTTCGGACCTGCTCTTACTAGCAAAGTGACAGTTGGAAAACATGACCCCTCTTCAGAGGTCACTTAATGATCTCTCCAAGCTTCAGAAAGAAAAAAAAAGTGTAAGAACTTCCCCCCAAGTAGTTGTTACACCACAACTTTCTCTGTGCTATTTATAAATCTTGTTTGTGCCATCTAGAGATTGCAGCACTTATCTTACTAACCTCAACTGATTTTGTTGCATGTTTATTTTCCCTCTGAGTCCTAGAACACAAAGACTGGTCTAATTCATTTATGGATCTAGCATAGTGATTAACTAGTATTTTTCTTAAGTTGTTCCCCCAGAAACAAACCCCGAAGTTCCTTAGTCTGTGTCTTCTGATTCCCACTTGATGCTTGAGAAATGCCTACAAATATTAATATTGGATTTTACAAAACACAATTTGGAAAGTAATATTGAAATTCTACAGATAGCAGATAGACTCCCCCTCACATCTTTTAAATCAATATCCATCTCCAATTGTGTTTTATTAAATAGTGTTTTTCAAACCCAGTGCTGGTTCATGATGAACTTTTTTGGGTCCTAACCAAAGTGAGAGAAATAGAGATGAAGCAGTGAGTTTTTCCTAATGTTAAATTTACTCAATTTAAAGGACTGGTTTTTAGTCTGCAATTTTTGGGTTTCTTTTGTTATATTAAAATATCATTTATTTTATGATACAGTGATAAGAGATGTTACATAAATAAATAAAATGTCAAAATGAATTAGATGATCTTTTCATGTCAAGACACATATTAAAGGGCTTCCCAGGTGGCACAAACGGTAAAGAACCTGCCTGCCAGTGCAGGAGACTTAAGAGACATGGGTTCTGTCCCTGGGCTAGGAAGGCCCCACGGAGGAGGGCATGGCAACCCACTCCAGTATTCCTGCCTGAAGAATTCCAAGGACAGAGGAGCCTGGCGGGTTATAGTCCAGAGGGTCACGCAGAAATGACTTAGCATGCAAGCACATATTCAAAAATGACAGTGAGAGGCTCATCTTGGTAAAGTGCTGAGACAAAAATCATGCCAATGCGCCCTCTAGTGGCAGGTAGTACGAATAAAAACTTAACCTGCTAGAGTAACTTCAGAACTCAGGATGTTTACACAGGAAGCCACACAAGATAACGTTAAAATATAACTTCAATTGTTTTCAGTTTTTAAGTGCTATTACAGATGGTTTAAAGTGTTTTATCATTATAAGAAACTTCCTATCATCTACATCTCACATCTCACCTGTAACCCACAGAGGAGCTCTGTTCAGGAGCCTATGGATTTCAAACATCCACACTCATTATTTACTAGTAGCATAGGAATGCTTTGGAATGGTAGGAAGAATTGGGAAGGAGAGGTGGTGACACGCCAATGCCAAGGCCAACAGAGAACAGTGGCTTACCAGATGGCTCAATGGTAAAGAATCTGCCTGCCAGTGCAAAAGAAGCAAGAGACAGAGGTTTGATCCTGGGGTCAGGGAAAATCGCCTGAAGGGAATTGCATCCCGCTCTAGTATTCTTGCCTGGAGAATCTCATGGGCAGAGGAGCTTGGCGGGCTATAGTCCATGGGATTGTAAGAGTGGGACATGACTGAGCATGCACGCATGCAAGAACTGAGGAAAGCAAGCCTTGTCTTCTGTTCTAATTCGAAAGATCTCAGGAAAGATCAGAGTTTACAGGGAAGAGGTGGCTGCTAGAGAAGGCTGTCACAGTCACCCATGCCTGTGCTAACTCCTACAGAGTCAGGTCTATAGTACTGCCTCCCAGAAACCCTGATCAATTCATAAGGCTACTAAATGATTATCAGCAACGTCTTCCTCCCAGGGCCCCTCTCCAGGTCACTGCTTTACCTTCAGCAAGTGTCCTGTTTTTCTACTACTGCTTGCTCAGGAAATGTCTTTACATTTTGCTGGGGAGGCCACATCTTTCTGCTGCTTTGATATTTATAGGATGACTAGAAATTCATCCTGGCCCTAATCAAACCAGGATCTCCGCTTTTAATTTAAGCTTCAGAGGCTCCTTCTATTTGGGCCATCAGAAATATGCCCTTATGGTGTGTGTGTGTGTGTGTGTCGCTCAGTCATGTCTGACTCTTTGTGAACCTGTGGACTGTAGCCCGCCAGGCTCCTCTGTCTATGGAGATTCTCCAGGCAAGAATACTGGAGTCGGTTGCCATTCCTTTCTCTAGGGATCTTCCCAACCCAGGGAACCCAGGTCTCCCGCACTGCAGGCAGATTCTTTACTGTCTGAGCCACCAGGGAAGCCCTTATCCTACTTTACAGCTAATGCGACTGCCCTGAATCAGATCAACTTACTTCTTAGCCCGGATATTCCAATCTACAAAAACAGGGCTGGCATTCCTTCACAGAGGGACTACGATTCTAAAAACTTTTGTCAAGATTTGCTGGGAGGCCCTCCACACTTTCCACTAGTTTGTTCTGGCCTACCACTAATGACCCTCAGACAACTGTGTGAGTACTAAATAAGTCTAATGCATTTATTTATTTTTGGATATTAGTTGCAGCAAGCGAATTCTTAGTTGCAGCCTGTGGGATCTTGTTCCCTGGCCAGGGATTGAATCTGGGTCCCCTGCATTGGGAGTGTGGAGTCTTAGCCACCACACCACCAGGGAAGTCCTCTAATAAGTTTTATATATGTAGTTTTGAAAAATGGAAATGAAATAACATGCTTCCCCTTTTTAAAAAAGTGTGCTTTAGGGCTCTAGGTTTTTGTTTTTATTTTTAGCTTTAGGGAGTCAAAAAACCTATCATGTTTAGTTCAACTATTTTCTATAGTGTTAGGGTATGCTGAATTAGGCATATATTTTATTTAGACAATAGCACTGATTTACTTTCCATGCTTCTACTATTATAGCTACAGCCTTTGAACTTTTAGAGGCCTGGGTTGTCCATTTCCTTTTAGTTAAAAAGAAACATACTAAAATGTAGAGTATTAAGAGTTAAATAGAGTTTTAATGCTTTCTTGACTTTTCAGGTCAAGCAGACACAGAAACCACTCTTTTCCCCAATTTGGCTGATAGGAAAAAAAACGAATGAAACAAACAAAAAAAAGCTTCTCTTTTTTGTCACCTGCCACCTTGTGTACGAGGGAAAAAATTCTGGGTCTCGATCTGGGTTCATTCTAAACAGTGTATTTTAAATGCTACAGCTGGCTGCCTATAAAAATCACTGAAGGTCCCACAAAGATGGTAAAAACAACTACCCTCCTCAGGTGAATCTGAACAATCAAGTTTGAGAACCACTGGACTTAGATCTCCTCTGATACATACTGTTCAACTAAATTGTAAACTCCTTAAGGATCACGATGGTATTTTATCAATCTGAAGTGCTCAGAATAGGGTTGACTAGTGCCCAGAAATCCACAAATGTTTAGTGAATTGGGTTTCATTTCATATGCTAATATGGCCAGCAGTTTCTCTTTCAGAGACTTCCAATAAATAAGAACTGTCTGGCAATTAAGATTATAGCAGGTAATCCGCTGTAATGAACTACACTAAAGTTGTCCAAAAGGCACTGGAATTTCTTCACGGGGTTAGAAGTAAGAGTCAGAAAAGCATATAGGTGAGCATATATTTCAAAAGGAACTGTCAGGCACAGTGATAAAACTATGCACAGGGTGGTTCTGTTGGAGTAGAGAACTGCGTAGAATTACGACTATAATCCTTCATAATTATGAAGTGCCTTACAATTTAGAAGTTGCATTCACTTACTTGTGTGGATAAGTGAGATACCACGTGTAAAGCTATTAGCAAGGTTTCTGACACTAAGTTTCTGACAGGTAACAAGCTCTCAATACATGTGTGCTATTATTGTTAGCTCTGGGTCACTTTTCCTTTTATTCTTATAACTGGAAACTTCTTTCTTAAATTGAGCCCCCCAAGACCCCCCCTATTGCTTTCCTCAATGTAACTAAACTGCTGTAAGTTGAAAAGAGGACATTAAAGTGACATGCCTTCTTATTACTGTTCAGTTCAGTTCAGTTCAGTCGCTCAGTTGTGTCCGACTCTTTGCGACCCCATGAATCGCAGCACTCCAGGCCTCCCTGTCCATCACCAACTCCCGGAGTTCACTCAGACTCACGTCCATCGAGTCCGTGATGCCATCCAGCCATCTCATCCTCTGTCGTCCCCTTCTCCTGCCCCCAGTCCCTCCCAGCATCAGAGTCTTCCAATGAGTCAACTCTTCGCATGAGGTGGCCAAAGTACTGGAGTTTCAGCTTTAGCATCACTGCCTCCAAAGAAATCCCAGGGCTGATCTCCTTCAGAATGGACTGGCTGGATCTCCTTGCGTTGCTATATTAATATTTTATATCTTGATTTGCCTTAGATTAAACAGGTGGTAAAACGATAAGTGGGGAGTTAAATCCTTTGGTTTTAGTTTTCTGCTGTGAATACCAACACTGAGGGAAAAGAGCCCTAACCTAGACAGCCAGCACTGGACAACCTGGACCACACTTTTCCTCAGGCCAAGCCCAGCGCCACCTGGGGAATGACAAGTTCTCTTGGAGCGTCCAGCCCCTTCGCGTCAGCCTGTCGTCCTTTCACTTCGCCCCGGAGACCAGGTGGGGTTTCCTCCACTACATCCCTAGGGGGCCTCATGTCAGTCAGGTTTATACACTGTCTCCTCAGTATTTGTTTCTGGCCACCTAAGAATTAAGTTTTTGCCGCCTCCCGGAAGCAGAGCTATCCATACCTAGTACCTCTTTAAAGACCGGCGACT